>NC_064631.1:340687707-343187707 GCF_023864275.1 Schistocerca cancellata
CTTTCTCCATTTCTGATCTACAAAAGTGAGATGCTAACCTAAACCCTGTAACACTTAAAAGTTCTATACCAGTGGTCACATGATGTTCAGAGAGGCAGATTATGTCAGCTGGGTTTGAAGACTCTAATTCATCTATGCAAATAGTTAATTCGTTAATTTTATTTCTCAGTCCTCGAATATTTTGATGCAATGAAGATAGCTGACATTTCACATTGACTGAATTAAAATTGGGTGGAGTTAAAATATCTGCTGACAGTTGAAAATTCTTAACCAATGGCTGTTTATGCTGATGTAATAAGCTGGAATTATGTTTTTCGATTTCTTTCTCAAACTGAAGGTTTGTCTCAGTTCTAACCTCTCTTAAAATTGGCTTTATTTCTGTCCTCCCTACCCTAAAAAAGGGTCTTTTCTGAATCCTATAACCACTGGTATTTTACCACTCATGACAGTGCCTCCCCCCTTTAACTATCCTGCTATTTCCCCAGCCAATTTGCCCTTCCCCTTCCTGTTGAGGTGAAGGCCATGCCTAGTATAATCCCACCTACTGAGAGAATCAACATGAACCACACCAATATGTGACCCCGCACCCGACATGAGCAGCCGTTCCAGCTCCAAATTAACTCTCTTGAGAGAAGAGTTCAAATGAGGTCGGTCATGGCGCCCAAGAACAGATACAAACTCAACACTAGTATGCTTCGATGCTGATGCAATCTTCGCCAGGTCACACTCTATACTGTACCCAGGATCTCTGTCAATACTGTTACCTGCCCCACCCACTATAACCACGGTGTCTTCCTTAGTGAAATCTTTGCAAAGTGATCCTAAATCCTCTGTCACCTGCTCCAGACCAGCACTAGGTTTAAAAAAAATGGTGACCTGGTATTCTGATCCTAGTTCATCCTGCAAAAGTTGGCCGACACCTCTTCCATGGGAACTACCTAACAACACTTTCTTTCTCTTTACTGATTTCCCTACATTCTTACTTTTCAATTTGCTGCTGAAAGTTTGTTGTGCCCTGTCTACACCTGCAACTGCTTGAGGCTCACCAGCTTCTAACTGAAGCAACAGGTCAAATCTATTTTCCACATTCACCATAAAGCTGTCAGACAAAGTTCTAGGCCTGTTCCTCCTGTTGCCTGTTGCCACTTCCCACCTCTCTTTACCCTTCTCCCTCCTTAACCTGTCAAGATCTCCCCTGGCCTTGTCTAACTCAGCCTGAAGGGCGGCAATTTTCCCCTCCTGTTCTAGTATCTTCCTAAGGCGCGAGCCTTACGGAAATACTCAAAAACTCCAGCGGCAGACACTAAAAAAGAGGCTTGTCCGCCACGGAAAGGTTTACTGTTGAAATTTCGAGAGTATACGTCGCGAGAGGAGGCGGGCAACAAATTACTTCCTACCATATAGTGTTGCGAAATGATCATGACGATAAAATCAGAGAAATTAGAGCTCATACGGGACTTCACGAACAACCACTCTTCCTCTGTGCCACTCGTGAATAGAACAAGGGAGCGGGGACCACAGATATAGTTGTAACAGAAGTATCCTACGCAGTACATCGTAGGGTAGCTTGTGGAGTATAGATTTCGATATAGATAACACTGTGTACCCATATTGATAGCTCCTTAGGTCAGCTCCTCCACTTAGAAAATTCGCCTCTCACAAATGGTATAGGGCGTTTAGATATCTTAAATGTACAAAGTAACTACAAAACAGGATATGCTTCCATTGTTTCAAAGAACATCCGATAGACTGACGATTTTAAATATAGTTGAAATATTTGAACTGTTGGTAACTGCAAGTATTTTAGGCCACAGAATACTGGCTGTAGTTTGTTACCTGAGTTTTAACATTCCTGGAACGTTTAAATTTGTGCTTCGGTTACATGACATAGGAATCTTACGAGATTGCATACGTCTGTTTTACATGTGTTGATCACTACTTTTAATCAATATGTAAGAATTCTGCCCCTCGTTTTTCACTTACATTCAGTTAGTTTGTTTGCCGTGACTGGATAGTCACTTCATTTGTACCATATATCGTGTCAGTCGTGTTTAAATGTGTACGTACGTATGTGTGCAGCTATCAGTTACTTTCAATGATAACGTTCTCATTAGCACATCAAAGGAATGCTATTGCACATCATGTGTGTATGTATGGGTGTGTTTTATGTATGTGAACCCTTACCTCTAATTTTATTTAGATAAACTCGACCCTTTTGCCCCTGTGTATAATATATTACCTGTGGCTAGGCAAGTTAGTTCAGTCTTTCTAGAAGACTGATTGATTTCATTCGGCCGGCCACCGATTTCTCTCCTGTGCTAACCTCTTCATCTCAGAGTAGCATTTGCAATCTACGTCCTCAATTATTTGCAAGAAGTATTCCAATATCTGTTTTTCCCTACAGTTTTTACCCTCTACAGCTAATTCTAGCACCGTGGAAGTTATTCCATGATGTATCAACAGATGTCCTGTCACCCTGTACCTCCTTCTTGTTAGGTTTTTCCACATATTTATTTCCTCTCCGATTCTGCACATAGCCTTCTGAATTCTTTCTTTATCAGTGTACCTAATTTTCAACATTAGTCTGTAGCATCACATGTCAAATACTTCGATTCTCTTCAGTTCCGCGGTTTCCCGCAGACCATGTTTGACTACCACACAATTCTATGCTCCAAACAAACATTCTGTGAAATCTGTTCGTCAGGTTAAGGCCTCTGTTTGCTCTTAGCCAGAGAGGCATTCTTTATCAGTGCTGGTCTTCTTTTTGTGTCCTCCTTACTCCGTCCATCATTGTATACTTTGCTCGCTCTGTCGTGGCATTCCTTCTTTTACTTCGTGACCCGCAGTTCTGATTTCAATTTTTCACTATTCACGTTTGTGTTGCTTCTCAATACTTTCGTCTTTCTTCGATTTAAATTCAATCCATATTCCGTGGTCATTTGGCTGTGCATTCTCCTTCAGTTTCTCAGACGATAGCAACCTTATCAGCAAACTTAATCACTGATGTCGTTTCACCTTGATTCTCAATTCCACTCTTATACCTTCCTTTTATTTCCATAATTTTTTCTTCGATTTATAGATTGAACAGTGGTAGTGAAAGATTACATCCCTGTCTCACACACTTTTGAGTCCGAAGTCTTCGTTCTTCTCATTCCACTTATTATTTCCTGTTGGCTCTTGTACATGTTATGTATTACCTGTATATCCTTAAGTATTCTCCCAGTTTTCCTGAAAATTTTGGACATCTTGCACCGTTTGACAGTGTCTAACACGTTTTACATCGCGACATATCCAATGGAAGGTTCGGGATTCTTCTTTATTCTTGCTTCCATTATCAACCGCAACATCACAACAACCTTTCTGATGCCTTTTCCTTTCCTAATGTCAACTCATCCTTAATTTCCTTTTCCATGCTTCTGTGTATTATTCCTGTCATCATCTTAGATGCACGAGCCTTTAAGCTGATAGTGCTCTTGTCAGGTCTTGCATTCAGAACTGTGTGGATGGTATATTTCAGGAAGTCAGATGATATGTCGTCAGACTAATACATTCTGAACACCAACGTGTATAGTCGTTTTATTGCCACTTCCCCCAACGATTTTAGAAATGAAAGTGGAATGTTATCTATCCATGCTGCGTTATTTGATCTTAAGTCATTCAAAGCTGTTTTCTTCTAAGTCTACTCCTGTTTCTTCTTCCAGCACACCAAACAACTCTTCCGCCTCATGGATTCCTTCAGTGTATTCTTTCCCCTTAGCCACTGTTTGCACTGCATTTGGCAGTGGATGGTCCGTTAATGTTACTACCCTTGCTTCTAATTTCACAGAAGGTTGTTTTGACCCTCCTAAAAGCTGATTCAGTCCTTCCGATAACCACTTCTTTTTCCATTTCTTCACATATTTCATGCATTCATTTCGTATTTGCTTCCCTACATATCCTCTTTATTTCAGTCCTTAGCTGCTTCTATTTCTGTATTCCTGAATTTAACTGAACATTTTTGTTCTTCCTTCTTTCACAGATCAACTGAAGCAGTTCTTCTGTTAACAATGGTTTCTGCACCCAGTATCTGATTTCGGAACCTCTGACCATGATGTAATCTAACTGAAATCTTCCCGGCCTTTTCCATTTATACCGCCTCCTCTTGTGGTTCTTAAACAGAGTATTCACTGTTAATAGCTGAAATTTGTTGCAGAACTCAATTAGTCTTTCTTTTTCTCATTCCTACTACCAAGCCCATATTTTCCCGTAATCCTTCCGTCTACTCCTTCCCGTCTACCGAATTCCAGTCCGCCAAAACTATTAGATTTTCATCGCCCTTTACGTGCTGTATTACCCTTTCAATATCTTCCTACATTTTATCTATCTCTTCAATTTCAGCTTGCGATATCGACATGTACACCTCAACTATCGTTGTAGGTGTTGGTTTGCTGTCGATTCTGATAAGAAGAACCCACCACGCAAATGTTCACAGTTACACACTCCCTGCCGTATCTTGCTATTCATAACGAATCCTACATCTTCCTATTCATAACGAATCCTACTACGCTTATACCATTTTCTGCTGCTGTTCATATTACCTTAAATCCTTGTCTGCTTTGCAATCCACGTCGTTGACACCCACCATATCTAGATTGGGCCTATATTAGTAGGTATTACATACTTCTAATTTATATTCTGTTTTCTTCTTTTACATACATACATACGTAAAATACATACATCTGTACATTCGTCATGTGACTGTACACATGCTAGAAGCCATGCGATATCGGCTCCATGTGTTAATTTGTTTGTACTCACAAACTCATACTCTCTGAACGCCTACGTCTTTGTCATACATCACGTTATTTAAACGAGCTTTGTAATTCCATGCATATAGTGGATATTGATTTTACTTTAATGTAAGCTATTTGCTGCTATTGTGTTAACTATAAGGTGTGTGCTCCGATGGTTTGTGAAGCCCCTGATACATTTACATCCAGGTAAGTGTTAGACTAAAGGCTGCTGAGAACTAGGTTCCAGGGTGTCTTCATATTTCAGAGTGGTTTGCATCATCCAACGTAAGTAGCCTAAATGTTTCAGATATTAAAGTCTGTTACATTTAACATTATCGTGTGTTACTTGTTGATGTTTATTTTCAATATGCTTGTCAAAGACTATGCACTGGAATAGCAAATGCAGAACATAGAGACATAAAGAAATTACTGACATTGGTTGCCAGCGTGCACTGATTTAAATCAATGAGGACAGTTGAAAATTTGTACTAGACTGAGTTTTCTGCTTAGTAGGCAACGCTTTAACAACTAACCCATCCGGACACAGTGGTGACTGGACGGACTACGCAAGCATGCCTCTCGTCAGACCCAAACTCTCATTTCATTCATACACTACATAGGTACGGCACCTTGCTCATTATCCTCACTAAACGCAACATGTCACCAGTACCCGTAAGAGCTCGAGCCTGGTGTGCATCCGCCTTATATACAGGGTGGTCCATTGATCGTGACCGGGCCAAATTTCTCAGGAAATAAGCGGCAAACGAAAAAACTGCAAAGAACGAAACTCGTCTAGCTTGAAGTGGGAAACCAGATGGCGCTATGGTTGGCCCGCTAGATGGCGTTGCCATAGGCATAGGATATCAAGTGCGTTTTTTTTTTTTTTAAACAGGAAACTCCATTTTTATTACATATTCGTGTCGTACGTAAACAAATATGAATGTTTTAGTTGGTCCACTTTTTTCACTTGGTGACAGATGGCGCTGTAATAGTCACATACGTATAGGTACGTGGTATCACGTAATAGTCCGCCAGTTCGGACGGTATTTGCTTCCTGATATATTACCCGTGTTAAAATGGACCATTTACCAATTGCGGAAAACGTCGATATCGTGTTGATGTATGGATATTGTGTTCAAAATGCCCAACGACCGTCTGCTATGTATGCTGGTCGGTATCCTGGACGACATCATCCAAGTGTTCGGACCATTCACCGGATGATTACGTTATTTAAGGAAGCATAAGTGTTCAGCCAGGTGTCAAATATCAGCCACGACCTGCAACAAATGATGATGCCCAAGTAGGTGTTTTAGCTGCTGTCGCGTCTAATTCGCATGTCAGTAGGAGACAAATTGGGCGAGAATCGGGAATCACAAGAACGTCGGCGTTGAGAAATATCGATTGCACCTGTACCATATTTCTTTGCACCAGGAATTGCATGGCGACGAATTTGAACTTCGTGTGCACTTCTGCCACTGAGCACAAGAGAAATTACGGGACGATGACAGATTTTTTGCACGCGTTCTATTTAGCGACAAAGCGTCATTCACCAACAGCGGTAACGTAAACCGGCATAATATCCACTACTGGGCAACGGAAAATCCACGATGGCTGCGACAAGTGAATCATTAGCGACCTTGGCGGGTTAATGTATAGTGCGGCATTATGGGAGGAAGGATAATTGGCCCCCATTTTACCGATGGAAATCTAAATGGTGCAATGTATGCTGATTTCCTACGTAATGTTCTACCGATGTTACTACAAGATGTTTCACTGCATGACAGAATGGCGATGTACTTCCAACAAGATGGATGTCCGGCACTTAGCTCGCGTGCGGTTGATTCGGTATTGAACAGCATATTTCATGATGGGTGGATTGGTCCTCGAAGCGTGGCCCGCACGTTCACCGGATCTGACGTCCCCGGATATCTTTCTTGGGGGAAAGTTTAAGGATATTTGTCATCGTGATCCACCGACAACGCCTGACAACATGCTTCAGTGCATTGTCAATGCATGTGGGAACATTTCAGAAGGCGAAATACTCGCTGTTGAGAGGAATGTCGTTACACGTATTGCCAAATGCATTGAGGTTGACGGACATCATTTTGAGCATTTATTGCATCAATGTCGTGTTTAAAGGTAATCACGCAGTAACAGCATGTATTCTCAGAAATGATAACTTCACAAAGGTACATGTATCACATAGGAACAACCGAAATAAAATGTTCATACGTACCTATGTTCTGTATTTTAATTTAAAAAACCTACCTGTTACCAACTGTTCGTCTAAAATTGTGAGCCACATGTTTGTGACTGTTACAGCGCCATCTATCACAAAGCGAAAAAAGTGGTCCAACTAAAAGATTAATATTTCTTTACGTACTACACGAATATGTAATAAAAATGGGCGTTCCTATTTAAATAAACGCAGTTGATATCCGTCTGACCTATGGCAGTGCCATCTAGCGGGCCAACCATAGCGCCATCTGGTATCCCCCTTCAAGCTAGACAAGTTTCGTTTTTTGTAGTTTTTTCGTTTGACCCTTATTTCCTGAGATATTCGGCCAGGTCAAGATCAATTGACCACACTGTATATGAGGTGTCTACTCTTTTGTATATGTCTCGAACAATAGACATTAGCCGGCGGGTGTGGCCGAGCGGTTTTAGGCGCTTCAATCTTGAACCGCGCGACCGATACGGTCGCAGGTTCGAATACTGCCTCGGGCTTAAGTTAGTTAGGTTTAAGTAGTTCTAAGTTCTAGGGGACTGACGACCTTAGATGCTAAGTCCCATAGTGACCAGAGCCCTATATCACGTATATACAAAAAACAAACCTTTTATCAGCCTCATGTGAAGTGTCTACAGTTAAAAAAATGGTACGAGGTATGTCCACAGTGTAAGCTCCGTTTGGTTATATAAAACAAATTGATACAGATAGAGAAAAAAATATTTATTGTTCAAAGCCTACAACTGTTAAAGTACTTTTCTACATAGCTTCCAAAATTTCGTATTCACTTGTCATAGTCTGGCACAAGTTTTTGTATGTCTTCTTCATACAAGGTTGCCGCCTGTGTATACAACCGCGTGGTAACATGTTCTTTCAGCTCGTCATCATCGTTGAAGTGTTGACCACCAAGGACAGATTTTAGGTTTCAGAAGAGACGAATGTCGCGAGGGGCAAGATCCGGGCTGTACTGACGTTGATCAAATGCGTCCCAGTGAAATTCCCGTAAGAGTTTTTGGTTACATTCGCTTTGTGATTTAGGGCGTTATCGTGGAAAATAGGACACCTTTTGACAGTAACCCTGGGCGCTTGTTCTGTATTGCACGGCGCAATTTCTTAATGTTGTGGCTGTAACCATGTGCATCGATTGTTTGACCTCGTGGTATGAAATCATAACAGCAAAATGCCATTTCTGTCCCAAAAAACGGTGAACATGACTTTTAGAGATGTCAGGATTTGCTTAGGCTTAACCTTCGTTGGAGATGAAGTGTGCCTCCATTCCAGCGATTGCCGTTTTGTTTCAGGGCTGTCGTACTATACCCGAGTTTCATCCCCCGAGACTATCCGAGAAAGAAAACAATCGTCTTCTTCATTGTAGGGTGTCAATAGCTGAAATGCACTGCCCATTCGCTGTTTTTTTGTGTTGTTCAGTAAAAATTCTGGGTACCCAACGTGAGCAAAGTTCTCGAAATTTCAGTTTTTCACTAACAATTTCATGAATTAGTGATCGTGAGATTTGCGGAACTTCCATGGCAAGGGCAGTAAGTGTAAATTTACGGTTGTGCTTCATCTCCTCTTCAATTGTGCGAACCAGTTCATCAGGAACCACAGACGGGGTCCACTTCGTTCTTCATCATGCACTTGATCACGTCCTTCATTGAATAGTCTGACCCATCTTCTAACCATTGAATCACTCATAGCATTTTCTCCGTAATCCTTCCAGATTTGCCTATGAATTTCCTTTGGTTTAAGTTTCTTTGCATTTAGAAAACGAATCACAGATCTGATTTCACACGCGGTGGCGTTTCCAATTACGGCTGACATTATAAAGAAGCCCTACAAAATACACGTAGGCAGCAGCGATCTGAAAATGGCGTACATGTCTTCTCTTTGAGTCGGAGTGACTGCCGCGCATGCTCCTAACTGCGATTGTAACGCTGCCGCGGATAGAAATAGAAACGTAACTTACTTTGTGGACGACCGTGTATTTAGATCGTCTTGAAACTATAGTGCAGTAGTTAAGAAATTCAAAAGTTATGTGGAGATACGATACATTGTACAATTTGTCACCCAATGGATCCTGTTAGACATATGAAGCCGTCGCCTTTACTGTATTTAACAATTTTCTAGAAACGTAATTTTTTTTTTCCTTTCCGCTGGGATACAACACGAGTCTCCAATCCCACCATGTTGTCTGAGCGGTGAAACAGATATTTGACAGAGCTTAGTGTGTTAAATGCAACGTCACGATTTTCTATGGACGTACGGACCCACGAATTTGTAAAAGACGCTGCCTTGTAGACGCTTCTTGTATTTTAGTGTGACATTCGTCAACTCCTCAAGTCAAACAATGCTCCACGCTGATTCGAAAGCAGCAGGGTCTAGCCAGAGAGCGTACCTAACGGTTCGGCTGCTGCGTCGTGGTGACACTGACGTCCCAATTAGTCGTGAAACAGCCGGCGACGAGTGTGCGCCAGCGGAACAGCCACTAAGTGGGCTCCAAACGAGGCCAATACGACCGCCGTGGAGCGCTCACAGCGCGCGTGCGCACTGCCCTGCTAGCGCCAGTCGGCTGTAGGCAGGGCTGCGCTCACACACAGTGTCGTGGTGGCGCCGTCTCACCAAGTTGTAACACCCTATGGTGTCGTTAGGCGGTCATCAGTACATGCACAACAAGTTCGAGTATATGCATACACACGGTGATTCAGCTGCCCTTGCCTGTGGGATTTATCCAACGCGCACCGCCATCAAAAACCGCGTTTCTGCTAGAGGCTGGTTTTCGAATTATTAAAAAAAACGTATAAAAGTGACCTTCAAACTCGTTTTTCTTGAATAACTCGAGAAGCATGGCCTCCAGCGAAAACATATCCCAGTACAAAACTTAACTACACTAAATTTCCTATAATAAGGTCCCGTTCATTTTTTCTGTTGGAGTAACAGTTTCCTTGCAGGTAGTGAGACAATATGAAAAATATCACATGTGCTTTTGGAATGTGTTGTGAGTTGCATAAAACTGATTTTCTCAGGAAGGTGAAAATGAATCGTGCTGTATAAAGGATGCACTAGATCTATCTCGAAAAACTGTCAGTACTTGTTCAGCAGTAGCTTCACAGTATTTTGGTACAAGGGACCCACGAACGCCGGCACCTTGTATAATTTGTTCGGTATCTTACCACAATCACTCTTATTCTGTAATAATACCTTCATTGCAGTGAAGAAGTCTGTAGTGCAATAAACAGACCATTCAATACAAAACTCAGATTAATACCAGAACCGCCAGACGGAACGGATACACTTCAGTCTGATACGTTCAGTCTCGTCTGTCAGTTTACAGTACAGCACGCAACAAATGCAGAACTGTTCCCGTCACACATATTGTTCAAAATTTTGACCACCATGGAAACAGGAAAGTATACAGCGACGCATCAAATGGTTCAAATGGCTCTAAACACTTTGGGAATTAACATATGAGGTCATCAGTCCCCTAGACTCAGAACTACTTAAACCTAACTAACCTAAGGACATCACACACATCCATCTATGCCCGAGGCAAGATTCGAACCTGCGACCGAAGCAGCAGCGCGGTTCCGGACTGAAGCGCCTAGAACCGGTCGGCCACAATGGCCGCTAGCGACGCATCAGCGACAGTTTTACATGCTCAAGAATTCCAGATGTTTGATGTAGTACTTCCACGGCTGTGACAAGTACTTAAATGTAGTTCCTAATATGGAGTGCAAGTACGTTTTGGATGTTGCATGCTGCAGACTTCTTCAGTACTAAGAAGATAGTTTTACAGAAACTACGGTGATCGCAATAACACACTGAACATTTCAAAATTATATTACTACTCTGTCACGATCCGCCAGAGATCGTGCGTCCTCGATACGAAAATACTCGGTAGGTATCTGCAATGTTGTGGGGATTCATCTGATTGTGGTAAGGTCAACATCACCATAACGCTCATGTTCGACAGTTAAGGAGATTCCCACATTGGGCGAAAGGCGGGAACATGCAATTCATCCAAGAACGTTGTCGAACATGACCGTTTTGGTGATGCGGGTGTTACGTTATAGGGAGATGTAAGATTTCATGAGCATACTGACCTCCAAATCTTTGAACACATTAAACTACCCGATCGTAGTTATTGTGACACTATTTACTTCTCCATTTGCGTCTTTTCAGGAGTGGATTTGAACCTGTCTTTCTTTTTATGGATGACAATACGCAACCAGATGGAACTGTGAAGCTGGAGGGGCTCTTGGAATGGGAGGATATTCGGCGAATGCACTGGCCTGCCAGATTCCGCCACTTAAATCCTAATAAGCACGTATGGGACACTTTGGGGAGACGTATTGCAGCACGCCCACATGCACTAAGGACCATTGCTCAACAGTCAAGCGCGGTTGCGAAGGAATCGAATGACTTACTATAAGTACTCGTTACCAACCCTATGGTCAGAAGGTAGCAGGCATTGCTGGATGTGGTAGCCACACACCCTATTCAGTACAATGTCCTGCATTACTTAATGTCCAGAGGCCAACCATAAATCAGTGACTTCAGTGTAATGTTGTTGTTGTTGTTGTTGTTGTCTTCAGTCCAAACTCTGGTTTGATGCAACTCCCCATGCTATCTTATCCTGTGGAAGCCTCTTCATCTTCGAATGACTACTGCAACCTACATCCTTCTGTATCTCCTTACTATATTCATCTCTACGTCGCCAGTTACAATTTTTACCCCGCACAATTCCCTCAACACAATGTGTTCTACCAACCGATCCCTTCCTTTAGTCAAGTCGTGCCACAGATTTCTTTTCTCCCTATTTCTACTCAGTACCTCGTCATTAGTTATGTGATCCACCCACCAATATTTAGCTTTCTGCTGTAGCACTACATTTCAAAAGCTCCTATTCTCATCTCACATAAATTGTTTATTGTCCATGTTTCACTTCCACAAATGGTTACATTCCAGACTAGTACTGTCGATCTTAACAAATTTCCCTTCCTCAGAAACGCTTTTCTTGCTATTCCCAGTCTGAATTTTCGGCCATAATCGGTTATTTTTCTGTACAAATAGGACAATCTATCAACTACATTAAGTGTCTCGTTTCCTAATCTAATTTCCTTAGTGACACCTGAATTAATTCGACTACGTACCATCATTCTTATCTTGCTCTTCTTGATGTTCATTTTATATCCTCCGTATGACACTGTCCATCCTGTTCAACTGTTCTTCCAGGCCTTTTGCTGTCTCTGACAGAATTACGATGTCATCAGCAAACCTCGAAGATTTTATTTCTTCTCCGTGAACGTTAATGCCTGCTACAAATTTTTCTTTGGTTGAATAACATCGGGGATAGGCTACAACTCTCTCTCTGACTCCTTTTTCAACCACTTTTTCCTTTCATGCCCTTCAGCTCTTTTGATTGCTGTTTCATTTCTACACAAGTTGTAAATAGCCTCTCACTCCCTATATTTTATCCCTTATTACCATATAATTTCAAATGAAAATAATTAAATTCCCTAGAATTCAATGTATATTTTGTCCACTACCTTTATCCGGTAGGCAATAGAGCGAAACTACATCGAATACGTTCCGGAAGTCAATGAACGCGGCTTCAGCTGCAGCTCCGATATTTACTGCCTTCTGGGTCGTGTGGACGAACGGAGTGAGATGGACTTTGTTATCTCAGGAATTAATATACTTTCCAACAGAGATTTATGGTCCCTAGAATTGTCACAGTAAAAGAGCCTAATACGTGTCGCATATATCCACGATCGACTGAGGAACCTGTGTAGTCCTATAACTATGTATATTCATTCGATTAACTGTCTTACAAATGGTAAAGCCTGGGATATTTTTCCAATGGTTAGGGCTGTTTCATATCTTCTGCGAACTACAATAAACTACTTCTGAAAGGGAAGTGAGTATATCGTTGAATCCAGTCGTCTTTCATTTGTTTTGTAGTTTTAGTAGATTTCTCATTCCGTGATATGAACTTAGTATTTGTTAATTTGGTGTTTGTATCACGACTGAAAGGTGGACCTGTAGTGTGATCTTCAGTAGTGAAACAAATTCGGGAAACAGAATTTGGTATTTCGGTCATCTGCCTGTAACCCATAGAATACCCATAGAATTACCTATAGAATAGTCACCATGATAATGGACCCAGGACTTACATGTGTCTCATTCAACTTAAGTAAAAGTTTAAAGTGTTGTTTCTCCTAAATTGTTGATAAAACGGTCCTTTAGACGGGCAACCGTGTGAAGCATAACATAGAAGCATTATACCCATTTACAGCAATACTTTTAGCATTCTATGTGGGGGAAAAATGTATAATAGTACAGCATTATTCTCTGAGAAATATTTGAAGACTATCAGTTTGAAGTTGATGTCACATTTTTGACACTTACAATTATTGGGATGTTTAGTCTGCATTTGATCGACTACTTTTCATAACTCATTATTATTACTGCTCTGAATAACTCATTTAATGAGACTGCAAAGAAAATGTAATTTTTTTTAAAGAAATATAAATTCCAGGATATTACATAGTTTATTACCCAACAAAATGACCTATGTGTAACTTTTAGTCTATTTTTTGACAGCATACAGTTGTAGATTGAATTTGACATCACAGTCATTCCCAAAACTCTTTCGTGATATAAAATGGATTCAGAGTCATTCATGAAGCGTCTCTGAACAATTAATTTTCCGTACAATCTCTATACTCTTACTAGCAACAATATTACCTATCGTAAAGTAAGCAATATATTTACTGTAACTCTTGTTACATTTTACAACACTGTTATACGAAAGTAACTTTCTCCGACGAATCGAGTATTTTTATTCGAATTGTGGACTTTATTCCATGTGGAGGTGGCTCTTTTACCCTATGGGACATTTTAACATGTAAATGGTATAGGGACACTTAATCAGATGTATCAGCTGCTTTAAATCTGTAAGTGACAACAGAGAGTTTAATAATGTAATATGAGAGGTACTACAGTGGCGTCAAAGGCTTGTGAAACAGATATCATTACATTACTTTTTCTTTTACACAGCAAAAGTCAGAAAAGCGAACAATATCTACGGTTCACTAAATAATATCTCATCAATGCAGATTTAATGTCTGTGAACATAGTTTTACTTTAATGATAACGTGTAAGTAGGACTCTGCTGTTAGCAACTTTCTTCTAAGGTAACAGCCCGGTACAACAATGTTTTCGCATGGAGCGTTCAGTCATAAAGGCATCTGAGAACAGGGGCGTCATTTTTATGTTATACATCAGCTCGTCCACTGCTCGTTATCAGCAGTGTAGAGATTGCAAAATGCATCTTTCTGCCATCTTCTGCACAATTGTATGCTTATTACCTGCTGGTTTCGGTTACTACAATTACCTTCACTGGGGAAAACTCTAAGGTACAAGAAAGGCAAATACAGAATATACACACACATCATAAAAAATGGATAAATAAAAAGGTCATTTGTAAAACCATAGCACTTAAACAGTGCACAACAGTAGATCAGACATACATTTTCACCACATATGAGCCAACCAAATGTAGAAATCACATAATTGTCACAATACTCATACTACAGTCCATGTAAATGAGCTATGCCTTGGCAAAGTTACAGTAGCGCATCTTGGTAATAACACCACACTTAATAAGTGACACATTATAGCTTTCAATGGTGTAAAAACTAAGTGATCGTCAAAGAGAAGAAACTGAAACACTTACAAAGTAAGAATACCTAAAATGTTACAGATGCTGTTTGATCCAGTCAAAGATTACAGGAACACAAATACAGAACTAATGTATCCCTTCTCTGAACAACAAAAACATAAATACATAATCTGTTATGATACAGTACACCAGCTTTGATGTTACATAAATTAGGAGGAAGGCATTTATCTGAATTAAATAGTGTGGAAAAAGTCATTACTAAAAACTGTAATGAAGCATAACGTAACTGGGGATGAAGTCAGTATGTGTACAGATGGATAAAGGAAATATAGGTATGGGAAGCGTTGAATCCAGATATAGAAACCACCTGCCTGGAATAACCTTTCAACTTGCCCTACGTTGAAATTGTGGTTGAGAGACTACCTGATCTCAATAAACTATTATTTGGCCCTTGTCGCCATTACTTGACAGTAGCAGCTCTACAGAACGTTTTTGTTAGTACATGACGACAAGTCGCCATACCACTTAACATATCTATTCAGATGTTGTGGGTATTGGTTTACATATGAGGCAGTGAAGGCAGCCTTACTTATTGCTTAATAGTGTGTTTCTGTAAAAAGTCCACAAATAAATCTAATTCTAAGGAAAGTGAATCTTAGACCCTGCGGAGTGACGTCTAAATAACGACCTTCAGTAATAGGTTCAAATGGCTCTGAGCACTATGGGACTTAACATCTGTGGTCATCAGTCCCCTAGAACTCAGAACTACTTAAACCTAACTAACCTAAGGACATCACATACATCCATTCCCGAGGCAGGATTCGAACCTGCGACCGTAGCGGTCACGCGGTTCCAGACCGAAGCTCCTAGAACCGCACGGCCACACCGGCCGGCTTCAGTAATAGGTTCCACTCCTTTTAATTGACTTGTTTCGAAGCGTTTAGTTCAAATAAATAATTTCTTTTTAATTTCTGTAACACTTAAATCGATAGAACGCCTTAAAACAGGTTATTTGCTCATGCTGTTGCTCAGGTAAACGGCGCCATGATATTTTAGTATTTCTGTTACTGTTATCTTGACTACACCCAAGAACATTTGTAACATTTTTTTCATACTTCGTATATCTTTTATCTCTATTTCTTTGATGATCACTTAGTGTGTTTTCCTTCGACAGTTATAATGAGTCAATAATAAGTGTGGAGCGTCCAAAGTGAGCACAGTCCTAATTATGAGAAACCACTCAACGATTCACAATTTTCAACTTAAGAAATGAAAACTTGCTTTGAATTGAAAAAAAAAATCAATTACAAAAAAATTTTCTTTCTAATTTTAGGAAAACCATACAGTCTCTCTTATACCAAAACTAAACATCAATCCATTTGCTTGCAGTCAAATTTATATATCGAGCTAAGTATTTTGCTCACAGACTGGAATTCGAGAGGTCGACGGGTCAAACCGACGTCCGGCCATCCTGACTTAATTTTTTCGTGATTTCCCTGAACTGCTTCAGACAAATGTCGGGATGGTTTCTCTGAAAGGCACGGTTCATTTTCTTCCCTATCGCTCTCTCATCCGATGGTACCGATGACCTAGCTGTTTGGCCCCCTCGCCCGACACCAACCAACCAAAGTTATATATCCGAAACATATACACAAAAGACACCCAATAAAGGCTATTCTGAAAAACTCTTTCAATGTAGTATTGTAATGTAACAGTAACGAGTTCCATCAGTTATCAGTCCAGGCAGAGACGGAGCTAGGAACCGACATAGAAAGGATGGAGGGGATACGAATCTGACACGATGGATAGTGTTTAATTTGACAATTTAAAAATGAAGGCTCTGCTTTTACGTCTGTGCAATATTGGATCACTCCCCCCCCTCCGCCCCCCTTCCCCCCCACCCTCATCCTCTCACACCATCACTGTTAAGTAACAATGACACTGCGAAAAGACGTATACTCGGGACACAGATGGTCTCATGCAAAGCTGTGTTTTGTGAGACTGTGGTGGTGAGAGATGAACAGGAAGCGATGTGGTGTAGACAACTGCAGATATGCTCCATAACAGGAAGAGTGACGTCTGGAAAAATTTCGATGTGACAGTCCAAGATTCAGACGAAAAACGTAGCAAGTTCGTCCAGTGCAAACGAATGGCTGTATTTTTTTTATTCCACCTCCACCATGAGGAAACATATGTTCTCCGCCAAACGAAAGCAGAGTACAATGAGACATCAATGTTACGACCCTGCGACCAAGAGGTAAAGTCGAAAGTGTGTGTATACATGTGTGTCATCGTAATTGTTGGACATGTTCTGAACAGAGATGAAATGTTAAACTAATATTAGAGCAGAGTTCGGAACAGATTAATAAATATACATAAATGCATACAGTTATGAGTCTACATACACACAAATACATACAGACAGAGATACATACAAACATACATATTTATACGAGCATATCCATTCTTACGTATCTGTTTTGCTATACAAAGACAAGATGTGATGTAACGTTGTTTCTAAGAATTTCAAAACGTTCTTCATCAGTTCACTACGAATTCTTACACCACGCTCTAATAAACATTCAGCCAAACATAGGCTATATATTTTTATGTTAGCAAAAAATTTCGAACATTCTTGTCCGATTTTTAGCACGATACTCTAATAACAATTCGCACAGATACAGGCTGCAAATACACTACATGAAAACAAGACGTTGCTTAACACTGTTCCGAGAAATCTCGAAAAATTCTTGACCAGTTCACTTCAGATTTTACAGGATGCAAAACATAATAGTCATAGTAGAGTAGGCTACATATTTTCTTAAACAGCCATGTAAAGGTTCTCTGTCAAAACTGATGTTCGAAAGAAAATGCTGTGCCGTGGATATTTGCGGTTTCGTTTCCTTTCTCGCAGACAGTTGTAACGACAGTATGGAGCTTTTCTTTCTTTCTTTTTTTTTTTTGTGCTTCCTCTTTGAGGGCTTTAACAGAAAACAGAAAAGTTGTAATTATGGGTTACTGGCATACCGTTAGAATAGCACTACGGAATCTGATTCGTCTCCAACTCTGTGATCCTGCCCAGTCTTCAATTAAAACTATGCGAAGTACCGTCATTTAAGATAGTATCCAAGGAGATTCAGCAGCTGGGAGGATTCTCTCGTACCCTGTGTACCGATGATACCAACCTGTTCAATTCTCACTCAAGTTTTCGTTTGCAGTAACTATAAACAAGGCGCAACGCCAGAAAGACGGGATAAGAAGAGATGGACGGACCGAGGAGTGAGAAGTAATTTAAGACTTTATCGAATTGTCCTACATACATTTTACAGATACATACAGACACGTATATATATATATATATATGCACAAAAACAAGTTAACATTGACATAAATTTTCACATATCTATGAATATTTACGTTTAGTTGTAAAAATATTCAGTAGCCAAGATCGAAAATAAGAAATTTCATAACTTTTTTGGACCTTTACTGGTCATCTTAAACTGTGAAAGACATTGCAAAATAAGATTACAATACAGGAATTACCTTAGCCATTATGGTATTCACAAAGGAGTTTTAACAAAAATATTTAACAGTGCATACCAAATTATACACAGCAGTGTCTAAGATAAGAAGTTGGCTGTTAACAACGGAGGGAAATGTCAGCTGTAAAATATGTACAACAGCTGTCAAACAAATGACGCAAAGAGTGACATAGCAGCACCATGATTAAAGCCTACATTTGCCATGAATGACAAGAAATAGCGTAAAAGTTACATGAGAACCATTACATTACAAGCATGAACTCTAACTCGTACTTTAACGCAAATAAATCGTAAGGAAGGACAATCACTGTTGTCGTGCCTACCAAGTATCGTATACAATAGCCATGTTATTTCATGATACTGACTGTCAAAGTTTCCCTACTGACTGATGCAACGTGAACAGGCTCGTAAGGGAAGAAAGTGCCGGGGTACGGCAGCACAGTAAACATGATTTCAAGAAATGTAATAAACAGTGGAGTATAAAATGGAAAACAAAAACTGTTAAAATTACAACTATGAGAAAATTAATAAAGTAAAATAGACAAGTTGCATAAATATAAATATAAAGTAGCGCAAATAGAAGTTGTTGAATGATGGCGTAATGTCTCCATGTCCCCGCAATATCCTTTCTTTCAGGAGTGCTAGTTCTGCAAGGTTCGCAGGAGAGCTTCTGTAAAGTTTGGAAGGTAGGAGACGAGATACTGGCAGAAGTAAAGCTGTGAGTACCGGCCGTGAGTCGTGCTTCGGCAGCTCAGTTGGTGCCGGCATGGTAGCTCAGCGTGTTCGGTCAGAGGGTTAGCTGCCCTCTGCAATAAAAAAACTGAGTGAATGGATCAATAACGAACTTCAATGGGCGTCAGGTGACGTCCGCCACGAACTATTGAAACGAACAATAACGAACAAAAATGAGATTACAAAAAAAAAAAAAAAAAAAAAAAAAAAAGAAGTTGGTAGAGCACTTGCCCGCGAAAGGCAAAGGTCCCGAGTTCGAGTCTCGGTCGGGCACAAAGTTTTAATCTGCCAGGAAGTTTCATATCAGCGCACACTCCGCTGCAGAGTGAAAATCTTATTCTGGTTAAAAGACTTGCTACTAAAATGGGAAGACTAATGGTATACTGACTTGTACAGATCTATACAAAAATATTTTAACATGTTTGCAGCTAACAGAAATCGTATTAGGAAAAAGTGGCTGTAAATTATGCAAAATTTGAAGACGTACAATATATGTGATCCTTACAAAGAGGTAATTACAATGTACATCATGTCCGCCCCCGATAGCTGAGTGGTTGGCGCAACATAATGTCAATCCTTAAGGCCCGGGCTCGATTCCCGGCTAGGTCGGAGATTTTCTCCGCTTAGGTTGGTTGGTTGGTTCGGGGAAGGAGACCAGACAGCGAGGTCATCGGTCTCATCGGATTAGGGAAGGACGGGGAGGAAGTCAGCCGTGCCCTTTGAAAGGAACCATCCCGGCATTTGCCTGGAGCGATTTAGGGAAATCACGGAAAACCTAAATCAGGATGGCCAGACGCGGGATTGAACCGTCGCCCTCCCGAATGCGAGTCCAGTGTCTAACCACTGCGCCACCTCGCTCGGTTCTCCGCTTAGGGACTGGGTGTTGTGTTGTCCTAATCATCATCATTTCATCCCCATCGACAAGCAAGTCGCCGAAGTGGCATCAAATCGAAAGACTTGCACACGGCAAACGGTCTACTCGACGGGAGGCTCTAGTCACACGACATTTTCATTTTTTACAATGTACATCATAATTACGCCATTGATATAAACGTGGTAGTAAAAGTAGATAATGAAAGTTCTCATGATACAGTTAACTGCTGAAATGTAAAATAAGGAAGACAGACACTAAGTGTCTCCACAATAGTGAAAACGTACGTAATAAGATGATCTGGTTTACAAGTTATTGCAGCAGACAAAGCCCCGCAAATATAAACCTGATAGTCCACCTTAGTGTGCACTACAGAATATACGATGATTTTCTTGCCATCTGCTCTTCATCATTATACTGTAGAACAGATCCACTTGCCTAGATGATATGTTACCGATGTGTAAGTTTGTGTATAGATCCAATCGCAATCTTCCATGTGCAGTAAAATTAAGCTTAAACAATAAATATTGACGTTATAAAATCACAGGCAACAATTACTCTATGGGTCAATCATGGAAGAATTCATAACCTAGAGCAGTTTGACACACCGTGAATATCTACGCTGATACATACATCTGCTCATTGTGTGCTATGCATACCTCAGTATTGTCAACAACAGTGAGCAACTTAATAACAGTCTATGTTAAACAGTAGTGAAATGTCTAAGTGCTCACAGTAGTTATGAAGGGCTACAAAAGCGAAGAACAATGTCTGCGTGGCAAATGCCAATGATGTATATTTAAAGGTACTATAACAGTTCAAATTCACAGTGGAAATTACAATACTGTCCAACGAACTCAGTCACTGAGTGTGTAGTGGAGTATACACAGAAATAATTTTAAAAATGTAAACTATGTGGACTTGCGCCTATGTGTTCAGTGCTGTTCATTTATACAGTACAATAACAGTCAATAACATTCGAATAAAGAATTACATATGCACTATTGCCCAGTAACTCAATGGGGGCAGTGATATTAGCACTCGATGTCCCATTTCTTCGTAAGATGTTACCAATGTTCCGAGTAACTGTTTTGTGCTATATGTGCCACAAAACTACCTCACACAGTAACCAATACCACAAAAGTCAATATGAGAAACCCCCGTGCATGGAAAATTACACTAACCCACAAAATTAACTTGTGAGCAGGTTACACTTTTAAGATCCACGCTACGAGTTTAATGTGCACAAATTAAATCCATAACAATAAATTTGACGGCCCTAGCTATAGATACTAACCTGCGGATTTTCACATAGAGTAAATAAATTGAACGGTATGTGTATAAAAAAAAACTGTGTCCAAGAGAAATTATAGTTCATTTGAACGCATTAATTTACTGATTAAAAACCTCCATTATTTGCATAAGTTATGAGAAAATGCGAAATGATTTGCAAAAACTAATTTTAGAAATTCTAATTATTGGCTTTATCTTATTCGCTATGTTACATAACTGACTGACGAATATTCCCTGCTGATGGTAATGCTGATCAGAAAATCAATCACAAGCCTTTTTAATATCACACGAAAAACAGTGACTGCAAACCTGGTAGTTAGTTGCAAAGCTCACATGTTCAGCACACCAGAATTTGGCAAGCTCAAACCAAAAATGATGCTGCTGCTTATGCTCACCGTAATTATACATGACAAAAAAATAGTTCAAATGGCTCTGAGCACTATTGGACTTAACTTCTAAGGTCATCAGTCCCCTAGAACTTAGAACTACTTAAACCTAACTAACCTAAGGAAATCACACACATCCATACCCGAGGCAGGATTCGAACCTGCGACCGTAGCGGTCACGCGGTTCCAGACTGTAGCGCCGTTAACCGCTTGGCCACACCGGCCGGCTATACATGACAGTTGCGGTTAACGTTGCCGTCATGGAAGTAGCCCTCAATTGAAGATGAGAGCGTGTTGATCCTGTAGCAGCTCCACTGCTTGCTAGTCTACTCAAACTGCACTGATACCCGCCTCCCATGTACTCAGCTGAAGGCACAAGATGCACACATGTCCGCGTCCCTGGAAGAAGACTAGGTGATGCCTTTCTCCTCATCTACCCTAGAAGCAATCTATTCTGGCGGTTTCTAATGCCATTCTAGCTCTTTCCATTTCGCTGTTCTCGCCAACAGAGGGAAATGAAAACCACAATATACAATACCTGCCAAAAGCAACTTCTCATTACTTTCGTCTCTCTTGGCCCAACTCTCAATCTATTCACTGTATTCATTAGAGTGTTCATTTCATTCAGTAGTTCCTGTAATTCTTCCTCAATTTCACTGAAGATAGCAATGTCAGCAGCGAATTTTGTCATTGATATAGTTTCACCATTATTTTTGATTCTACTCTTGAGGCTTTCTTTCATTTCCGTCATTGTTTTTTCGATGTATTTGTTCAAAAGTAGGGGCGAAAGACTACCTCCCTGTCTTACATCACTTCGTTCTTGGTCTTTCTCTCTTATTGTTCCCTGTTGAATCATCTACATGTTGTACATTGCCCATATTTTCCTTATTCCTTACCCCTACTTTTCTGAGAATGTCGAACATCTAGCTCCATGTGACGTTATCGAACGCGTTTTGCAGGTCGACAAATCCTGTGAAAGTGTCTTGATTCTTCTTTAGTCTTGTTTCCATTATCAAAGTCACTGGCTATCTCGTGCTTTTAATTTTCCTAAAGCCGAAATGATCATCAGCCAACACATCATTTTCTTTTCTATTCTTCTGTATATTATTCTTGTCTTCTGTATATTATCTTTGAGTTATGAATCTGATTGTGCGATAATTCTCGCATTTGTCAGCTCTTGCAGCCTTTGAAATTTGTGTTCATGATGTTTTTCCGAAAGACAGATGGTGGATCTCCAAAATGATACATTCTGCACACCAACGTGGGTACTCGCTTTGCTGCCACTTTCCCAATGATATTAGAAATTCGGATGGAATAGTATCTATCCCTTCTGCCTTATTCTATCTTTTGCGAAGCTCATTTAAATTGTGATCCTAATAGTAGATCCCCTACCTATTTTGTACCGACTCCTATTTCTTCCTCTATCGCTTCATCAGACAAATCTTCAGTGTACTCTTTCCATCTATCCACTCTCTCCTCGGCTTTTAACAGTGGAATCCCCATTGTAGTCTTAATGTTACAACCCTTGCTTTTACTTTCACCGAAGGTTGTTTTGAGCTTTTTGTATGCTCACTCATGGAGCCAATTAGCCATAGCTTCTCTACACTTCCTATGTATTTGACTCACAAGTGATCTGTGTTCTTGTGTTACTAAATAAGCCTAATAAATTCTGTTCCTCGTTCTTCCATCGAACAACTGAAGTATTTTTTCTGTTACGCATGGTTTCTTCAAAGTCACTTCCCTTGCACCTACGATTTTCCTTCCAACTTCTGTGATTAGTCTTTTTAGAGTTGTCCATTCTTCTTCAACTGAACTGCTTACTGAGCTATTCACTATCGCATTATCTACAACCTCAGAGAACTTCATGTGTATCTCTTCACTTCAGTAGGCTGTGAAAGCGCACGATAGCTGCTATTCCTGGCTGTGATCTGGGGCCTTCGCTTCTGCGAAGCCAATACCTGAGGCACTGTCCTACCTTCACGCCAAATAAACGGTTTTCTTAGTATTCTGTGTCTTTCCTGTCTCAGATCCATGGCGTTGTGCCTTCTCGTGCACACAAAATCGTCCAGAAACAAGTCAGTCTAGCACAACATTAAATGAACGGATAAGAGACTACATGGAGCTCAGAACTTACAGTCGTTGTGATTATAAATTTTTAAATAAAGAGATTCCCTATGGAATTCCGGCCACAACCATTTTTTCATTACAGATACAATCTTATTTTCAATGAAACTGGCATGCAATTTTGTCTGCCATGTGTAAGATATGCACGGTAGTAATATTCATAATTGAATATTGCAGTACACAAAACACAGAGTTTACATGACAGAGGCCTATGATATACTATTAGAGATATAACAGAAGTATAAACAAACAGTTAAAGTGCAATACTGCTGTGCAGATTCACAGGGTGGCAAATAACAACAAATGACAATCTTACTGTATATAATTCATAGTGAAGTGCCCGAGGTGCATAAAGGGATTTAGCAACGTTCCATTTGTAGACCTATTTCCACGTAAGAGATGCCGATGGTATATATTTAAATAGCAGAATAACTGTAAATGGTTTTTATAGCATATGATACACAGACGTTTGTTGATATATCAGAGGCCAATATGCTTAAAATAAAATAACACTCAGTGCAAATGCTTGCTGATCACTGATTCGAGCATACAAAATGTCAGACTGTGTCTACATGACAGTGGAAATGTAATGGGTTTAAAGTACTGTAAAGTCACAATAAACAGTTAAAAATGCAATACTGCCCTACAAACTCAGCCACTAATAGTACGTAGCACCTAAAGACAATTGTTGGGGATGTAAAATGCTTAAGTTACATACTGATTTTAGAAGAATGAATACATAGTGAGCCGTACGTGTGTCGTGTTCGTCCTATATCACATTTGACATCCTGTTTTTACTGTACTACCACCTCGTTATGTTAATTTCAGTCAATGGTGTCACTGAGTTGCCGCCTTGCCTGCCTGTGAGCGGCAGCAGCGGCGCTTATCGGTATAAGCCAAGGCGTATTATCTTTGCTGACTGCTACTACATCACGGTTGTCGTGTATTCGGAGTTAGTACGGATCTTCCAGTGAGTTGGGAGGCACTATCAGTGCAGTTCGGACCTGGCAGTGTTTGACTTCAGTCGGGGTGCGGCTGCAGTGAGGTCCAGACAGCCATGACTCGCCCGACGGTTCCCGATACATACTCTTGAGTGTGTTTAAATCATGGGCCTTCCGCCGTCTTAAAATTAAAATTCCTTACTTGTGTGGTCTTAGATTGTTTGGGCCTTCAGTCCATTTGAAATATTATTTAAGGAAAAAACCTTGCGCTTTCTGCCTTTTGAAAATTTATTGTAGTTGTGTTTTAAATTATGGGTATTCAGCCGTTTGAAAAATTAAAGATGTTTTGCCCTTAAGCCGTAAGATTGTCTGACATATTCAGTCGATAGTTACGCTCGGAATTTGCACTGTAATGTTTGGGCTACTATATAAAGTTATATGTGTTCGATTGTAACTGACAGCCGCTCATTTTTGGCCCCTTTCCACTATTCCAGCTATCTGTTATGTCCTGAGGATTTAACCAGGCGTCTCACATAGCCCTATGTGTTCGTGGGAGAGGCTAAATTTCCTGTACATGACTTCTGCTGATACGGATAATATTAAAAAGTCTAGATTCACTGAAATAACAGTTCGCATCACCACAATGACAATGTTTATAAACTTTACTGCTATGTAATAGTGTATATTAATTCTTGTGTGCAACATATACATACGTAGCGGGAATGCTATTAACCATGTATCGAGCGAATGGGTGGGGGGGGGGGGCAGAGTCTATTTCCGTCCCTGTGGGTTTCTATGATGCATACAAATACAAAAAGTATTTCATCTGCTGTTTGTAAAATAATAATGGATTGTACGATATCTGACTTAATTTTTTAAAGCAAAGAATAAACTAATATTACTTCAAGTTTAACTTTCACTCAAGACATAAAATATATTGGGCGTATCGTCATATCACATTACTCACATTAGTGGAGAACACGAGCTCATTTATTTGGTGTGTCAGGTTTGAGGATACATTCACACATGATCACCAGTTTCTTAATCATTTAATACCATTCCTTCAAGAAAATGAAAAAGAAAGATCGTTTTACATGGCTAAATGTTAACGTACTCAGCTTATGTACCCAGTACAGACGAAATAACTAAAAATTATTAGAACTTTTTGACAGACATTTAAGGCTTTGTCAAAGTCAGGAAACACAGCTATTATATTCTGCTAATAACTCTCGCTGTGGCCATATTCAAGCAAAATCCTTTTGTATGCTGTAATGCCGTCCGACAATCAAATAATCCAAATACACTGAAGGCGCTATTCTTGATAGTAAATAACATTCTTTAATATAATATAGTATATGGCATGGGATACTATTTCAAATGAATGAAAAATATCTATTTTTCTTTTGCTTTTAACAATACTTCACACATTTTTATATTAACTTACAAGCTGCCATTCAATTTAGTCATAAAAATATGAATAAATATAAATACGCGTCCCTGAAAATATGCAGCCTTTGCGGTCTGATGTTCTGATTATCAGAACGCAGGAATCTTCCGTATGAGAGCCCTAAAATCCCACCAGATTTCAGTGCGAGGTGCACCTCTTTGCTGGTCTGGCGAAACCAATTTCAGTCACAGGCATGACAGTGTGTGCTGGAATTGTCAAACGTCAGACAGTCGACTAAGGACAAGTAGGTTCACTCTCGGGACCCACAACATGCCCAAGACAATATGCAGCTCCACTGTCAGTAAAACTGGAAACTGCCACTGGCTCTTAGTCCACCACAAGATGCAGACCACAACTCTCATCCTCTAGGCAAAGACGTGATGCTTTCCACCAAGGAAAGATCAGAAGACGAAGTTCCGCCAAGAATCACAACCACCATCCATCAATCATTGGTATGGGAGACCTATCAGCAAAAACAAATCTCCCTTCATCACTGTTCTGTTGGCGTGGTAGCCAATCCAGATAGAGCGCTGGGACTCCCACACTGGTAGAGCAAGCTGCTACATGCGTATCCTGTGAGGATCCAATTAGCATCTCCCATTCTCTCTTGTCTGAGAAAAGAAGATTTTAGACTAGAAAGACGTCGTTCTCGCTGTAAGCATGGTCATGGTTTGGCATAAAAAGTTTAGCTAGATGGGACAAATGTCCCTCGTTTACAAAGTGCTCCCATCTTCGTGGGCCGATCATTTCCAATTTCTGAAAGAACGATGTTAAGATTACCAGACAGTCATACCCATGAAATATATGATTTTGCTGCTCACTAGATGAGGAACGGTAGGGGCGGGGAGGGGGATGTTCGGTACAAACTCCATTAGACACGTACACTAGCCACTATGTCCGTATAGTCCCAGTTTCTAATGCACGGAGTTTTATGACTTTCCTACCGTTTACACAAAAGCTGAGTTTAAAGCAGTCTCTCTCAAATGGCTTTCACCACACTCTTCCAGCGATCTGGCCACCTTCCGTGATGGTTCGGCGCCTGGCCCAGGTAAAACGCTTCGCAAACCAGTGCACTTCTTTCTGAGCCTAAGCAAAAGGAGGAGAGTTTCCCAGAGTCGCTCACACAGCCAGATCGCTGCACTCAGCATTTATGGGCCCCCAATTCAGCTCGCTCTCTGCTCTTGGTCACCTCTACGACACCTCCCCTTCCCCTGGGTACAAGCTCTCTACAGGTTAGACAAGCAGTTACAGGAACATTCTGCCCACAATTTCCTCACTGAGGAAAAGTCATTAACCACATATAGCGAATGTAGTACTGGGGAACACCAACGTCATGCCATAAAATTCGAATGTTAATATGTTAATCTGACTGTTCAAAAATGTTAAAATGTGTGTGAAATCTTATGGGACTTAGCTGCTAAGGTCATTAGTCCCTAAGCTTACACACTACTTAACCTAAATTATCCTAAGGACAAACACACACACCCATGCCCGAGGGAGGACTCGAACCTCCGCCGGAACCAGTCACATAGTCCATGACTGCAGCGCCCTAGACCGCTCGGCTAATCCCGGGCGGCTAATCTGACTGTCAATGTCATTAAAGTGAGGGACTGGTGTGCCACTTTTCAGTCTTACAGATAACACACTTTACAGACCTGAGCAGCTAATTGTACCTGAACACTTCGCATAATGCCCAAGGGAAGAATGATGAATCTTATACCAGTGTTTATCATTGGGTCTCTGACCTTATATCACTTCTCATTTGACACACTCCAACAGATTTTTTTATACATTTCTTTCCTTTTAAGGAATTACATATGATGCTACAGTCCTTGGTTGTACAGGGTGTTACAAAAAGGTACGGCCAAACTTTCAGGAAACATTCCTCACACACAAATAAAGAAAAGATGTTATGTGGACATGTGTCCGGAAACGCTTAATTTCCATATTACAGCTCATTTTAGTTTCTTCAGTATGTACTGTACTTCCTCGATTGACCGCCAGTTGGCCCAATTGAAGGAAACTAATGTTGACTTCGGTGCTTGTGTTGACATTCGACTCATTGCTCTACAGTACTAGCATCAAGCACATTAGTACGTAGCAGCAACAGGTTAGTGTTCATCACGAACGTGGTTTGCAGTCAGTGCAATGTTTACAAATGCAGAGTTTGCAGATGCCCATTTGATGTATGGATTAGCACGGGGCAATAGCCGTGTCGCAGTACGTTTGAATCAAGACAGATTTCCAGAACGAAGGTGTCCCGACAGGAAGACGTTCGGAGCAATTGATCGGCGTCTTAAGGAGCACGGAACATTCCATCCTTCGGCTCGCGACTGGGGAAGACCTAGACGAGGACACCTGCAATGGACGAGGCAATTCTTCGCGCAGTTGACAATATCCCTAATGTCAGCGTCAGAGAAGTTGCTGCTGTACAAGGTAACGTTGACCACGTCACTGTATGGAGAGTGCTACGGGAGAACCAGTTGTTTCCGTACCATGTACAGCGTGTGCAGACACTATCAGCAGCTGATTGGCCTCCACGGGTACATTTCTGCGAATGGTTCATCCAACAATGTGTCAATCCTCACTTCAGTGCAAATGTTCTCTTTACGGATGAGGCTTCATTCCAACGTGATCAAATTGTAAATTTTCACAGTCAACATGTGTGGGCTGACGAGAATCCGCACGTAATTGTGCAATCACGTCATCAACATAGATTTTCTGTGAACTTTTGGGCAGGCATTGTTGGTGATGTCTTGATTGGGCCCCATGTTCTTCCACCTACGCTCAATGGAGCACGTTATCATGATTTCATGCGGGATACTCTACCTGTGCTGCTAGAACATGTGCCTTTACAAGTACGACACAACACGTGGTTCATGCACGATGGGGCTCCTGCACATTTCAGTCGAAGTGTTCCTACGCTTCTCAACAACAGATTCGGTGAGCGATGGATTGGTAGAGGCGGACCAATTCCATGGCCTCCACGCTCTCCTGACCTCAACCCTCTTGACTTTCATTTATGGGGGCATTTTAAAGCTCTTGTCTACGCAACCCCGGTACCAAATATTGAGACTCTTCGTGCTCATATTGTGGACGGCTGTGATACAATACGCCATTCTCCAGGGCTGCGTCAGCGCATCAGGGATTCCATGCGACGGAGGGTGGATGCATGTATCCTCGCTAACGGAGGACATTTTGAACATTTCCTGTAACAAAGTGTTTGACGTCACGCTGGTACGTTCTGTTGCTGCGTGTTTCTATTCCATGATTAATGTGATTTGAAGAGAAGTAGTAAAATGAGCTCTAACATGGAATGTAAGCGTTACCGGACACATGTCCACATAACATATTTTCTTTCTTTGTGTGTGATGAATGTTTCCTGTAAGTTTGGCCGTACCTTTTTGTAACACCCTGTAGCTCCAGACTAGTGTACTTGCTCTCCTTTGTAATTTGGTATAGTCAGCTTGTATGCAACTACACAGTGGAGGTTGAGTTTTTAGTCAAGTTAGCAGTGAAGGGTATCCGAGAATACACATACAGTGATTTGGAGACGACGTTCTAGGAGCTGCAGGCGAGTATATATCGAATATATAGAGTTCATTTCTGATCTCTGGTGTGCATATGTGAAGCTTTAGTTACCGTATGCTTGTGTAGGTACTCCTACGCCGATGGAACAATCCGGTGCATTCTCACTACTAGCAACTCGATGTCATCTAAGGTCAAGATCGGATGCAGATGGCCCCTGATGCAAGACCACCACATCTACAGAACGGGATCTCAGGTAGTCACCTCATTGTACAGCCGCTCATTGTTCAAACACAGTTACTATCTGATCTTGGCTGTGAGTACACCATCTCTCTGAAGAAACTAGTTGTAAGCATGTCCCGTTCGAAGACACCACCTTGCACGCTTTCAGGAGGCCACGGTTGTGCTTCGCGCTTTACGGCAAAAGCATCACTGATTTCTTTTGGCCTATAAAACCGCCTATAAGATGTTGATGTCGAAGGGACGTTCAACGATAATTTTTCTCCCTTCCAGCCTATGAAGAAAGAACGAAATGGCGAACAATTTGCAGACTTAGGCGCTATTTTCAAAACTGTAAGTCGGTTACTGTCACCAGTTAATTCACATGATTCTTACAGAAGGCTTAATCGCATGCGTCGCATTTTTTCCAATTTGCGTACGGAATTCACATCGTTGATAGCTGTGGCGATTAGCACCATGATTATGTAAGATAGCTTTATTAAGTAATCTTCGTAGATCCATATTTAAATTGGATGATGGTGCGTCATCAGCTGGTATAATTTTTATTAAAAATGAAACTCCTCCAGCTGAACTTACGATTTCATATTTGTTTGGGTACTACTTTCGACATTGCATCAACGCCATCTTCAGGCCAGTACACTTCGATGCCGCAGGGAGTGGTCGCGCGGTATGAGGCGACATGTCACTAATCGTACGGCCGCTCCCGCCGGAGGTTCGAGTCCTCCCTCGGGCATGGGTGTGTGTGTTGTCCTTAGTGTTAAGTTAGTTTAAGTAGTGTGTAAGTCTAGGGACCGATGACCTCAGCAGTTTGGTCCCTTAGGAAGTCACACACATTTGAACATTTTTACACTTTGATAATATCAATTGTGTGTGACTGAATACTGTAAGTCCGCGGCGAGACCAATAATAAGTAGGTGATCAGCTTACACGTAGCTTACTACAAGAAAGTGTCGCAGATAAGACGTTCCCTACAGTTTTCCGTTGCGATTCCAAGCAGCTGGCAAATGCCTATTGAGGCGAAATTAACTAATAGCTAAAGCAAGAAACAGGCAGATTGTTTCAAAAATAGAAACTGCCTATGCAATTCTCTCGAGTTCGTGTTCATCGCTGGCCAAACAAGGCCATGAGTATTGGCAATTAATTCGAAAAATATGCATTTAACGCTTTTATTGTGCCTTCTGTATCTGTTGTGTTCATGAAAATATATGGAAGGTATTAGATGGAGAATGACCCTCGTTATTTCTTTGTGAGAGCGTGTGGGGACAGAGAGGTACACTAATCTACGCAACCGTCATTAACCTCCTCAAATAAGCAGCGACCCACTCTAGGGCTGGCCGCGTGTGTCTGTGAGCAGCGCCCAGCGTGTGGAGCACAGGGACGTGGCGAGCGAGCGCAGCCGGGCTCTCGCCCGCTTTACGCCGCGCGCCGCCCTGCGCGCAGGCGGGCCAAATTATTCGTATGCGCTGCGGACATCAAAGGAGGAGCGGCCGCCCAGCCGCGCCGCTCTGCGCAGCAACAGTTGATTTCCCCAGAGCGGGTCGCGGGTCGCCGTCGCAGCCGCGGCGCAATTCGGTTACACGTTACCCGCGCACGGCGCGGCGGTCCCACTCTGACGCGGCTAGCCGCGATTGCAACGCCAACCACTAGAACGACGTGACGTCACGGCATGACACACGGCGCCCGTCTGGCGGAGATGAGTGGCGTGTCGAAAAAGGGCCTGCAGCTGCTAAACGGCCCATTTCCTCTCGTTTTGGAAGACGGCTAGACTACCTTTGAGCCTCCTGACTACAGTGTAGCACAGGTCACGCAAAAATAATTAATACAATCAGCACATGCAGAAATTACGCAGGTTTCGATCATTGGGTCATTGGCCCATCACTACTGTTCTTTCTTTACGTTAATGATTTGCCATTTTGTTTGAATCACTAAGCGGAATTTGTCCTATGTTGAGATGATACAAGCATTTTACAGTATTTTACAATAGCTTCCTGTGTTGCTTCCGTGACTGTACTAATTTTGTAACATAATAAACATACCTCCTTCAGTAATAAATAGTTATTTTTATTTCAACGCCCGCGGACTCATCTTCAAGTGCCTGATGGGTCTACGTTTTCTTCCGAAATTAGGTTACTACTGGTCCTGTTAAGAATGAGTATATTAAAAAAGTAGGCATATTAAAAAAGATAGCACATTCCTACTATAGCTCCTACGAAACCCTACTTACAAATTGTAGGCAACATTTCCCAATTTGCAGTTTAGCTTCATCCTCTTAATAGGACCAGTATTAACCTAGATTCGAAAAATAAAGTTGACTGATCCAATGTCTCAAGAACAGTCAATAGGGCTCGAAATGCATCTTGCATTAAAATAAAACTGACACACACACACACACACACACACACACACACACACACACACGCACAGACCTGTAGATATGTGTGTGTGTACGTTCTATGCTTGATTGGCAAGTTTCACATTATAGCGTGTGTCAGAAATATGATTATGGAGCAACTCATAACCAATTTAACAAATACTTTAAACTAATAATCGTCGCAAAGAGCTACATATACTGATGTGCGTGCATTTGGTAATGTTTAATATTTTTGTTATTAGACTGACGTGATGTTAAACTGTACAGGAATAAAGAACATGGGAAGCCTTAAATGAAACACAAATAACGCGTGACGCAAAATTAATTTGGACAATATGTGATCCATTTGATATGAGGGAATCAAATGGTCGTATTATACATCGATAGAGAGATTAAGAGTGCAATATCATCAGTACAATATAAATTGGCAACAAAATGCTAACCGTTAATCTTTCTTACCATTTGCCGACTATGCAAGTATTACAGCAGTGTGGAGATAGCCATAGAACTTATACACTTAATGCAATATCAGAGAACCAGGGCAACAAAAAAAGTTTATAATTTGTAATAAGACTGCACAGCGAATTTTTGTGGAAACTATTCAAAAATTAGAAAAAAAAGTAAAGTGTAGGAGCTGGAAGATGCTGTCGAGTCTGTCGAGGGGAAATAGCGGCTATGTGGGATAAATTCCCAAAATTCGCTTATCAGCCTCCTGAGAGACAGTCTCCGCTCCTTCCAATCTGACTATGCAAACGTAGACCAGATGTCGTTTAAATTCAGAGAAGTAGTATCGGCGGCGACTGAGAGATATACACCAAACAAATTAAGAAGAGACGGTACTGATACCCATGGTATACAAAACAATGAAAAGGACATGTCAAATTTAATAGAAAGTGAAATCAGAAAGATTGGAGAAGTTGCACGGAAGCTCGAAATTTAGCGCTAGCTTACTGTGAGATGCTTTTAATAGTTTCCACGTTGAAACTCTTTCTCGAAACCTGGCAGAAAAACAAAAAAATACTGTAGTCGTATGTAAAACGCTGTAGTTCCAAGACGCCATCAATACCTTCACTACCCGATAACAATTGTGATGTTACTGGTGACAGTGCCACTAAAGCAGAGTTACTAAACACTGTTCTCCGGAATTCCTTCATAAAAGAAGACTAAGTAAATACCCCAGAATTCTTATCAAAAACAACTGCCAACATGAGTAACTCCGAAGTATACATCCTCGATGTTGCGATGCAGCCTAAAACACTGACGAAAGGCAAGTCCTTTATTGAAAATCAGGAAATCTAAGGTTAGATGTGGTTTTCGAGCTAACAACAATCTGAAAGTCTGTGTAAAACATAATTTGAGAAATAATTCTGATAAATGTGATGGTTCTGGGATTTACAAGATCGTTTGAAGCAGTCGTGACAAATTTTATATCGTTCAAACCAGCCGTTCTTTTAAAATGAGATTCAGGGAGTAACTGCAGGAACATAACAAAACTGCATTGGGAATGCATTTAGCTGAAATTGGCCACACTATACGGAACTAAGAGAGCTGCATGCGTATTCTCTCGACTTTTTGGAGGAATTGGAGATTTACGAATCCAAAAAGTATGAGCCCACAAGCGTACTCAACGGGAAAAGCGATTTTGTGCCCAAAGCCTACTTTGCTTTCTTTGATGACATATTACGATAACCACTTAATAGTTCGCTTATTTGTATCTAGCCTTCTTGCTGATTTATGTCTAGAACAGTTATGCATTTGCCTTACTTCCATACATATGTCGCTCTAAATCTGTAACTGATTATATCCTACCTATTCATGGATTGCATGGCCACACTATATAATTATATTTATTGACAGTTAGTGTGTTGTATAAATGTTTTCTGCAGGAGGCATATCACGATATATGAAAATCCCTCTATTGGTAAAGTTCGTATGATCGCTGCGCATCTACGTAACATTATGGTGGCCGGGCCAACAGAGAGCGTTGATTATTGATCTGTCTTTTCCTCAATTATTTTTTCATATAGACATTTATCTTTCACAGGTAATTTATAGGTTGCTATAGGAAATGTATTACGTATATTTTATTTTTGACCGTAAATTCACCAATAAAGTGTCAGAGGTATTATCTTTATGTATTTCCTTTTAATAATTTTATTTGGACAACTGTATTCGTCTTTTATTTAATCACCATTGGTTTCTATAATAGTTATCAAATTTTAAATGTCTGCTACATGTATTTTACCTAAGGTGTTTTTATCAGATCATGGTTCTTACGTAAGTGAAGAATACATCTAAGCCCACAGTAGCAACATCTATAAAGCAAATAGACACACATACTTCTGATAGCTACCGCTATTCCATATGTTTTGTACAGTAACGCCAGTTGCAAAATGACTGTGCCAACAATGTGGTCTATTTTACACCATATTTTAGTTCAACGTGACGATGCTTTGCTGAGTCTATTTATATGTTTTGACGATGCCATTATGGCTTTATCACATTAGGCCATGGTGTATAACAGGTACACTTTACGTTATTTTATTTGTACATTTCCCAGTTCCTTTGAGAGTCCATGGTTATATGAGATACTGTATTGTTTTGAAAGACAGGCTGACCACTAGGTGCATATTTTCTGTATTGTAGATCTGAAGATGGTCATTACTGACTGAAACAGGTCATCGTTGAAGGACTTTATATTGCGATCAAAGACTGGAATAAAAAATCAGTTGGTATAGTCTTTGTAAATGTGTGTGTTTTATCTGGAGGCAGTTGTAGAGAGGCAACGGCCGAGTCTGTCGAACAGGAAATTATGTCTCTCGCAGCAATGCATAGGCCAGAGCTCTATTTAGTTGCGATTTTAACTGTTATTAGGAAGAGAAACCAAAATGTAAATTTCAATAGATGCGTGAATTCCAATACATGTTTACAGATTTAAATAAAACTGACACATGAGAGGCCACAGATAAAGAATGTATACCTAAATCGTTAGTCATTCAACACGCAGAACAGATAAAATTCACATGTAATGGGACTTAGTACGCAACATTAGTACGTCAGAAATCTGGCCAATAAATTTTTCTCACCATTGTGATTATACTTCCGAAATCGCTTTACAGAAGCAATTGACGTTCTGTAAAGGATACTGGAAATTAAATACTAACGCAGTCTGAGACAACGGATTAAGATTTACGTTACTGCGACACATAAAGAAATACTCCAGCAGATAAAATTGGTGTGTGGAGCATACGAACCAAAAACTTCGTTTTTTTTAGACAGTATGGTTGCAACAGAGCTGCGTGAAAGAAAAAATACATAGAAATTGTACTTCGTGGGTCTCCGAGAATGGTACCAAAATACACGAGATGTAACCGGTAACAGCTTACAAATAAGACTCAATAAAGGACAGATGATGTGAATGCAGAGAAAAAAACTAGTGGTTATGAAAGCGAGGTAAAGGGCAGACTATATTATACAAAAGGAGAATGCATCTCTCTATAATCTACTCCGAGGAACTAAAAAGGACAACACGAAAAACAGTAGAGAGATTCGAGATAGGAAACGAGACGGTACAACTCGTATGCTCTATAGGTGTAAGATTGCCTGGGAGTGGAAGAACCGGGAAAAATAAGGATTGAATATCATTTGTATCAAGATTTTTACTAACACTGCTCAGGAAAAGTAACTTTAAGAAATTAGGTCAACAGACTTTGACTCAATAAGACCATTAATTTAACAAAATTGTATAAGAACAGTTACTGATAATCGGGAAAACAATCTCTTCAACCGTTCTTTTCGTTTGTTAAAAGGATAAACGTACGTTAGTCAACTCAAGAATTCTCCATATAACAATGTTTTATAACAATTATAACATGGCAGGAAAACAGTCTCCAAAAAGGCAGGCAATAAATATCTTTAGAATATGTTCGACTAGAATACAACAAATAATCCACATTTACCCTAAAGAAGTTCATTAAAAGGAAACCAAAATAGTTAAATCTGCTTCTTGATATGAAATCACCACGCAATGTGCATTATGGTACGGACGAATGGCCTCGAAATTACTTAGAGCACAGCCCGATATGGTGCTCATCAAAGTCCTCTTTTTCTAAGCAACCAGTGGATACACGCCTCAAGGCACAACATACAGTAATAGCCTGATAAAATTTAAATTAAACGAGTAAAAACTTAAGTCATCAGGTTACACATTAGCAGCGTAGACAAAACAGTTGTGATAGGTCGCTAAAAGATAATAAGGTGACTGTCCAAGGCGACACACTAACTCCTGAATGAAGAAGTTCAGCAGCCAACGGATATACAGCTTCAATTCACGCCACGAGGAGGAATTCGTAAATACTTAATCGTTGAGCGATCCGTGTAACATGTCTGGAAGGGAGACGCGAGCAGCTTGTTGGTGAACCTCACTTATGTTAAACACAAGCTTGGCTGGAAGTATATCTGATCAGATTTTCCCCTTTAAGATGAATTAGCTTGTGGACTACAAATAACTAAGGGAACCGAGTTGGCGATATAGTGAGCAACGTATCATGCAAAAGGAAAAGTTTTGAACGTCACGAATAATGAAACATTGAACGTAGGATAATTTGCGTAGCCCCAAGGAGTCGAAACCCTAATATATATATATACACGAAGAAATCTTAACTCTATAACAATTAACAAACTGAAGCTATTATGTTTGCATAAAAGCGACACGCTTCTCAAATCGCAATGCCAGACACAGAAGCAGGAAAAAAATGACAGGAGGCTGAACCGAGTCTGATAGAGAAGCAGCTCGAAACTTAGTACTCACAGGAATCGAACTTGTCACAATTATCACGCTCACATCAGGGAGTAAGATCAATATTTACAAATGCCGCATGCGACACCGAAGCAACGAATTAAAAGTAGCTCACAGAGCATCCAAAGACGATGTGCAGTGAGAAACAGTGGAAAAACCTGGAGCTGCCAGGAGAAGCATGGATGACAAGGACCCAATTCCCGCCTCTACATTTGGTCTGCCATAGGAATAATGTGTCCACTCTCATTTCTGTTGCACGTACTTCGTGTCCGGAATATGCTCAGCTGGACAGAAGTCACACAGGTGGTAGAACAAACAGCTGCTCCACAGACCTGAGGTGTCAGTGTAGCTTCACACAGTGCCTCTCCCGGGAAACGACCTCTAAATCCCTCGCGGGAAAAATGTACCGCGTCCCCTTCAAGTCAAAGGTCGTATTCCAGGAGACGTGGCGCTAGCTGTCGACTGCACAACGGTCCAACTTCCCCATCCAAAACAGGAAACGCTGGAGGGGGCAAGGCTCACAAGGAGAACATAAATACCACTACTTCTCTTAACTTGGCGATGGTACCTCCGCATCTCATTTCCACTCTCTTTGTTACAGAGCCAAAGCGTTATGGGACTGGGTACCTAAACACCTTATATGGACCAAGAAAGCGGTTTCACAGTTTGCTAGACGCCTTATTCACGGAGTCTCTCCTCCGAACACTTCTAACGAAGAGTAAACCCCTGACCTGAATGTTCTCCAGACGTCGGCCGTGGTTTTACAGTTCCGCTTCCCTTTTATAGATGCGCTGTATAGTTGGCCTGGCTGTACAACAATTACCCTTGATTAACTTAGAACTAATGTTACGGGGCAATAGATCTTGTATGAATCAGATATTTGATAAATGAGATCTAAGAGGCTCGTCAGACATGAGAGAATCAGTGGTAGCTCTGTGCGTCTCCTGTCTCTACCAGTATTAAAAGCCAGGTTCATCAATTGTGAAGAAAAATCCCATTTAGTTTGAGGACTTTACGTTACGCTTAACCCGTTCTGTGAACAAAGGTTGGAGGTAATATGTTGTCGCGGTGACGTGTTTGCCGGCCGGAGTGGCCGAGCGGTTCTAGGTGCTACAATCTGGAACCGCGCGACCTTATGGTCGCAGGTTCGCATCCGGCCTCGGGCGTGGATGTTAGTGATGGGCCTTTGATTAGTTAGGTTTAAGTAGTTCTAAGTTCTAGGGGACTGATGACCTCAGAAGTTAAGTCACATAATGCTCAGAGCCATTTGAAATGTTTGGTTACGTGTTTAACCCCCGATCGGAAACAGAAGTTCCAAAACACCCTTGACGAGACTTAACGGCTCTAATATTAGCTGTCATGGCCCTTCGCTGGCGCCACTAACGGCCTGGGCTATCGTTATCGACCATGATCATATGGCGGGAGCTAGGTTCTTTGGTCGAGATATGTGTTGCTGGTTTTTTCTGTCCCCCGCACTGACAATTAGCTGGAGGGCACGTGGCTGGCAAGTTGTGGCAAGTTGTTGGTTTGGAGGGGCGGTGGGGGGGGGGGGGGGGACACGTACTGTCTGATACGGGCAGAGACGCCGCAAGCGGTTAAATCTGAGAGAGGCGAGCCTTGTCGGCTGGATCAGGGACTGCGAGCAGTGAGTTGCGGGAAGAGCAGTGGACGTCATGTGCAAACTGGTCGGCAAATTCTCCGCCTGCTCATCAAACTTAAATTTTACGGCACAACTACACACCAGTTTGGAATCCTGGAAATCACAGGTCTTTCACACCTGAATGGAGTTAGGTGTTTTCGTTCTAATTCGTACTTATTATCGTTAAGGCCACGCCTGCGTTAAGGTGGAATTGGGTCTGTTACGTTAACGCCCCGTGGAGTGATTGTACGTATGGCAATTTGTTGTTCCCGGCCGTATTCTGTACAACTGTACGAGCATTCTGTGTTATAAACCGAGTTGATCAAATTCAAATTCTAACATAGTCTGTGTCGAAGGCAAGACACCCTTTGTAAATGAGTATGCCCTAGTCACTACATTAGCAGGCGAACGTATTTCACCCTTTTATTTTCAAGTAAATTTAAGCAGCGTTAACCTTCTAACCCGTATGTGTAGTCGCTTCCGCTGGTAGCGTAATATTACCAGAATACTAGGCATATTCGTGTGTAGCCTTATTTGGGCTGATGACGACTGTTTCCTTCTGATGTGTACTGGCAGGTTAGTTGCGGAAACGGACGACGCATTCCTGTTTACTCGGCGTTGAGCAGAGACGTGTATTCTGTGTGCTGCGACGACAATTCCGTCGTTGCACGACTTCTAGGTTGGTCTGCAAACTGGTGGCTCTACCAGCGGCATTGTGTTGGTTCAAGTTCAGTAAGTTTGATCGTTTGATACATGCCATGGCAAGGGTCGCCCTTTAATCGGGAACTCTTTATCTGTTTAATATTGTGGAGTCGCTAAGCACATGGGGTTTGAAGCGTGTTCTGCAAGCCAGAAGTTCCTCCTCACTATACCTGTTTTTTTCCACTCCCTTAAACCTTGCTCCCTTATTGCTACTTCTGGAGCGTGATAAATTTTAAGGCCTTTTACTTATCAGTATGAACTGTTAATTTTATCCGCAGTCGTTAGCTAACACTACTGATTGTAAAACTGGCCTGCTTGTTAACCTTTGGCTGTGATAGCAACCTGTTGTATTTGCCAGCTTATCTTGTATTTTTTGGATTGTGTATTTAATTTAGTCATTGTCAATGTTTCTGCTGGTGTGTACCATTTGTGAGTCACACTTAAATTGCATGTCTGCCCAACTTATCCTATATTTGGGTATTATATATTTATTTAAGAGTCGTTGTCAATGTTTCTGCTGGTGTGTACCAGTTGGGTGTCACATTTTAAATTGTATACCTTCCCAGCTTTGCTTTTACTTTGGAAGATTGTGTATCTTAGTGCTTAAGAGTTTTTATTAAGGGTTATAGATTGTAAAGGGCTTTCCAACAGCCACAACCAGTGGCGTTTTTTGTTGTCCTTTCAGTATTATGGGTGGAGTCGTCTATTTGTTTAACGTGTTATCAATCCTCGGAACTCGTTAGTACATTTACTGGCAGTCGTTTGTAATTCATTTCACTGGTACAACCAGGTGTGTTGAACCTGCTTGTATTCACACCTAGTTTCTGTGCCTTTTTACTTGTATTTGGGGACTACATATTTCTGGTTTCAAGACCTGTTCTTAATGGTATCAATTGTTAAGGTTTGTTATTAATGTATTGATCGTATTCAAGTTATTTAAAATATCGTGAGTGTTGTTATTCTTTTCACAAGGTTTCTAAATTGAAATTTTAATAATCAATGTTAAACAGTGAAGTGCATTCCACGAAACAACAAATGACTAAATATCTAGGTCCACCTTCCATGTGCTTTTCCTTAAAATTATCCCAACCTATGTTGGAAGGTATCAATCACTGGCAATGACCTTTGGAGGACCGAACGAAGAGAAAATCTTAGGGGCCTAATACTTTATCTAGCTCCTCATCTTTTTCCAGAAGTAACACGGCGGCAACCCCTGAGCTAGAGGCATCGGTTACAACCATGGAGGCTTTATTGAAGTCAGTAACAGGCAGAACAGGGGCATTACTCAAAGGGACCTTAAGCACATCAAACGCATGCTGCTGGCTGTCTGTCCATGCAAACGTCTCGCACTTCCTTCACAATAGGTTCAATGGAACGGCTAGCCCAGAAAATCTCGGAAAGAATTTCCGGAAGAAGTCAGTCATTCTACCGAAACAGGTCACACCTTTCTTAGTCTTAGGAGGGCAGAAACTGTATAGTTCGGGTACTAGACCGGTTAATGATGACCCTTTTAGCCGAGACTAGATGCCTGATAGATATTTCACGACGAGCTAAGGTAACAGGAAATGGCTTCACTGTTAGTCCCACTTGCCTTAGATGCTTCAAAACCAGTCGAAATTGCTCCATAGGCACGGAGAAGGTGGCACTGTAAATGACCACGTCGTCCAAGTTGTTACACACGCACTTGAACTTCAGATCTCCGAGCACAGAGTCTTGTAATCTGGAAACAACGGCAGCCCCTGTAGAAAGGCTAAAAGGCGCTCAGTTGAATACATATTAGTTCCAGTCAGTGTAAAATGCAATGCTCACCTTAGATTCTTTGGCAAACGGAATTAGTTAAGATCGAAAAGGAAAAATAGTAGTCCCCAGAAAACAATAGAAACATCAATGTTGATCATGAGAAGGGACAGACTCCAAGATACTTTATGATTAAGGAAATATTTTTAGATACCAAACATATTGGTGGTGCATATGGCGATGCAGATGGCCTTTTAACCGCTCAGCGAACATTTTACCTACTAACTCACGCAACCTTCATCTTAGGAGGAGGTAGGTGGTTGGGTAATTGCCTGACTGACATATGGCCAGAAAGTAAAATCGAAATTCAGCACGATTATTCACACCAAAGCTATCTGTCAATCTTTCCGCGAAGCCACGCAACATGTGAAGCAGGGCCTCAACCTGATTAGGAGGTAAGTGCACAACGTCGAACTCCACCCAGCTAACGTTAGTATTACAGAGGCATGCCCTCCTACAACGGAGGTGAAAGGTAAAGTTCACTTCAGGACGGGGTCCAAAATAAAATTTCCCAGTGACATAGTCAAAAACTACCCCAGTTCTAGTTAAAAAATCATATCCAAAGTGGACGTCAGTGCTTAAACATTCCATCACCAACATCTCCATGGGGCAAGAAAATTCACAGACACGATAAGAAATGCGCGAGAATCCTATCAGATTAACCTCAACCATGGAGGTTTTATTGAAGTCAGGAACAGGCAGAACAGGGGCAACATAATTTGATGCGTACCACTATGACGATTTTTCCACATTTGAATCGTGTATGTGTCACTAATCCAACACGATGGAGATAATGTGGGTACAGTCCATGGCGTGTTAGAAAGTGGACCATATCATGCTCATTCGTTCTCGAAAGTTCAGGAAGGACGTGTGTACTCTACGTTCATTCGGTCTGCCAGGTACACACCCACCAGGACGCATAATGCCTCTATAGATCTGATATTCTTAAGGGGATGCTTCTTTGTCCGCATCATACTACGGTTTTGTGTGATTTGAGGCACACACGATGCCCATGTGCTGGCTGCAAAGCTTAGAATGTACTCAAGCAAGGTGATGCAGTAGGTTTGTATCATCTGTAGTGGTAGTCTCAACTGTGCAGTGTAGAGTCTGGCTTGTTTATAAATCGGTTTGCGTGATCTTTGAATGAGAGAGTTTTCCGTCAACAAATACTATTGGGTACCGTGTCGTAAGTTTTCGTTGTGTTCTGCTGATGGTTAGGTTTCTTTGTAATGCTTCCTTTAGCAGTAACTAAGAAGTTTTGTTGGCTGCTATTTCAGGGTTGTTTTTGGTGCACCTGTTATTTACTTTTTCCAGTACCTGTATTGCATTTAGTTCAAGATTTTCTCTTGAGTTGATCGATGTAATCACCATTACCTCGTCTTTATACGCAGTTACTCCTGCCATCCTGTTGTTGTCTACAAGTATATTTACAAAAGGTTCTATAGCGATGTCCCATTATACAGGACCGCATATAAACCCCTGTGGACGGCCTTTCGTAGTTCTTTTGCCTACCCTCTGATGCCCTGCGCGCCATTCTGCAACACTACTGGTGCAGTAGTCTCGGATATTGTAATATAAATATGTTTATCTACAAATGTGCAGGCCACCAGAGGATATTTAAAGTGCCAGCTATATCAATTAAGATCGCAACCACATATTTGTCTTGTGTCGTTTGTGTTGTATGTAGTGCATTGTTAATGGCGTCAGCAATAATTTTCTGCGGTCTAAATCAGAAGAGGAGGGGCTATTGCAGAAGAGCTGTCAGTGCGGCTGAAATGTGCCCCACAGCAGTCTCTCCTGCACCTTGGACAACGTCTCTATCACGTCTTGCCCGTATGTCTACGGATCCGTCGGGTCTCTATCCTCAGTCTTCTTCATGATTACTTCATCAACAAATTTCCATGTTAGGGTATCTTGTGTTGTTGTAGGACTTCATTCAGTAATTGTCAGAAATGGTATGGTCTGCGGTACTGTACTCCTGAGAGTTTCTGGGTGATTTCTGTCGGTTAAGGTACTTTTTTTGGTTAGTGTTTGTTAATTACCAGGACAACTTTCTCCTAAGCGAAGGGGAAGACTACTTGGTCAGCATCGTAGTTAGTTTCTGTTAGTCGGTGGAGACTGACATATTGTTGTTGGTCCTGTGTTGGGTTATCGTCTCAGCGAAGGTTTCGTAGAAGGTGTTCTGCAAAACGCTTCCAGCCACGTGTAGAGGATCCGTCTGGACGCCTCTGTGTGACAGTGAGGTCAGAGATTTGATTTCGTCAGTCTGCAGTTTGTACGGTTCTCCCCACAGATTATTTTGTAACTGAGCCAGCACAAATTTGTCCCAGTGGTCATGTCTGTGGTCTTGTGTTCAGTTTTATACCTCTCTTTCACGTCGCGATGGATTTGGAATCTATTGTCCCATTTTAGTGCTGTTTTTGACCTTTGATAGAGTCATCTTTCGTGTCGCGAGTCTTCCTGAAGTCTAGTCAACGTTGTGAACCATGGCGTTCCCTTTTTGCGTTTTTGACTTGCTCCTGGTATGGAAGTTGATCATACTTTTTGTAATGTATGTGTCAGTGTGGATACTCGAAATCACTGCTACCGTGTGTAGTACAGAGTCTCACAGTCTCACAGTTTGCCAGTTTGACCTGTATACCAGCAACCGTGGGTGCTATGTTTTATGTGTGCTTGTGTCAGTGGTGGTTGCTGTGTTTGTGACTATTACGTTTGTGATCACTATGTGTGACTTTGTCTAGGGCATGCCAGTATACAATATGTGTGACCCTCTGGCATCCGTTCTGTCGGCATGCCAGAAGGTCGAGTGTGCATTAATGTCGGTGCATATAAATAACCGTCTACCACTGGCGAACTGTGTTATCTTCTTTATTTTATTTGTGAATGGAAAATATTACCAAGTGTTCTCTGCCTAGTGAGATTTCTATCGTTATTGTGTCTCTCGTGTTCAGTTATGTAGGTAGTGTGACTTCTCTGTGTGTTTTTTTCCAACACGATTGTTGCCTTTGCATGTGTCGAACCTCTGATTACAGTATGGTGCCTCGGAATGCCAAGTACTTTTCGCAGTGCGCGTATATGATTCCTGTAGTCAAATTACGTCATCCGCCTCGTCCTCTATTTGTTTAATTACCTCTGTTCTCACTAAGGTACTTCTCATACAATTTAGTTGGATAAGTTTCATGTTTTTGGTAGATATTTTGTATAGACGTCGCTTTTTCGTCTCTTCAGTGTCATGGTAAACGCGCCCTAGTAATTTCCATTCTATTCCTTCCCCCTTCTTGAGCATGCCTGTCCCACCAGGAGTCTGATTAAGATGCGGTGGTCTGGCTAGAGTACCATTCTATCCGTTCGTTCGATGGATGGAAAACATATTTCATCGCTATTTGGATAATTCATACGTATAACGATTCTTAGCCATGTCTGGAAAATGTTTCTATTTCTAGTCTACTGAGAAGGAAGGAAGGAAGGAAGGAAGGAAGGAAGGAAGGAAGGAAAGAAAATTAGGGTTTAACGTCCCATCCACAACGAGGTAATTAGAGACGGAGCACAAGTTTGGATCGATTTAACGATAGAGAAAGAAATCGACGGTTCTCCTTCAAAGGAGCTATCCGAGCATTCGACTGGAACGATTTAGGAAAAGACACACAAAATCTAAATCAGGACGGCAAGACGCGGATTTGAATCCTTGTCCTCCCCAATGCGAGGCCAGTGTGTTAACCACTGCGCCTTTGCTTAAAGGTAAGCTACCTTCGCTTCAAGAACTGTTGTCGTTGTACTTTGTTTGTCTTCTTTATTACGCGAAGCTTTGTTCTCGTTGCGTTTCTGTCTGTTCTGTGTGCCTTTATCTACTTGTGTTCACGTCGGATATTTGATGTGGATAATACGCTACTGCTTGTATTCTTATAGTGGCTGTGTTAGCTTTTCTTCGTCAGGTTTGTTTTACTGTTTGGCGCTTTTGAGATCTTGTTGCCTTCATTGATATAATTTGTGTTCACTTTGAGTATTGGTGTATCGGTGGTGTGATGGTCGTTTTTGTAGTTCTGTCTTCCTCAGTTGCATGTAATATTACGGTATATTGATAATTTTTACTTATGGACCGTCTGACAAGTACAATTCAAAACATTACTACTTAACCGGAAATACCAATCACCAGAACAGTTTATAACCTATAGGCACAGTGACAAAAATGTAAATTAAATAGCTAACATATGTACATATTCCAGGCCACTGATGATGCCTTGCAGAAAATAAAGGCGAAACGCGTATGGCACTAAAATTGTGTTTTATTCAGTTGCTGTCAGACGGTCCATAAGTAAAAATTATCAATATACCGTAAGGTTTTATTCGGTTTTTATATTTTTTGTGTATAAATGGAAATGCCGTGTGGCTAGTGCCTCCCGTCGGGTAGACCGTTCGCCTGGTGCAAGTCTTTCGAGTTGACGCCACTTCGGCGACTTGCGTGCCGAATTTTTTCTGCAGTTAAATATTTTTGCTCGTGGGACGTGTGTTCCTTTGACTAATTTGTTTTTCCTTGTTAAATGGATGTGTTGCGTGTGTACTACTGTGGCGTCGTATGTCATTCTGTGTGTGACAGGACGTCATCTGTGTGTGAAAGAATATTCTTTGCACCAAAAGCGATGGGCTTTGCAATTGACAGAAATGGGCCGGATAGAATAACCAATGCCAGGTTCATTGGCTGTGAACCCACGTCTTCCACGTGTAGTCTAACCTCTCCAAGGCAAGCGTTGCCTCTTCAAGCAGCACTTTTGGTAAGGAACAGGGCCTAACTTACCAGCAGAGAAAGCTTGCTGCAAGATACTCAGGCAACTTCGGTGAGTTGAATGTCAGAATAAAAGGTGCTAACTTCCATATTTCACCATTAAATCATTTCATAACTCTCTGTTCTTCAGTTATCGTTGAGCTTGTCCATTCCTGTTGCAGTTCTTTGGTCTCCATATCCACAATGTCCCGCTATGTCGTAACATCTTCACAACACTTGAGCCCAATGTGGAACTCACTGTTAATAGGATATTCTCCAACATAGCATAGAATAATATCATTCGGAGATTATGGTGTGAAATCAGACCGCTTTCGGAGTAAATACAGGAAATTTCTCGTACTGAAATTATTCTTGCTACCAAGAGATGGCTCAGTGGCTGAAACCGGAAGTAAAAAGGTATCGGATACTTACAGATTCATGAAACGTACATCTAAGACAGATTACACACCACAGAAGGGGTGACGGGGGTGTTCATTGCAGGTGCAAAAAGTATTGTCTCGACTGAGGTCGAATCTCTGTGCGACGGTGAAGATATTTGGTCGCGAATAAGAGGTCTAACTGAAATGAAGTTAACCGTCGAATGATTTTACCGGACCCCGATTGCGATGTGATGGTTTTAGAATCTTGAAACAAAGTTTACAGTCAGTAGCGCTGAAATCCCATATCATGCAATATTACTTGTAGGCGACCTTAACTTACAGATTCTTTACTGGGGGTACGGACAAACGGTATTGCGAAATTATTTTCATTCATTTACCGAAAACTGTGTTGATCAACTAGTTCGACAGTTCACACTCCGTGGGATTATTTTAAACCCTGCAGCTGAAAGGAGGCTTGAAATACTAGACGGTGTCAGTATTGAGACAGGGATTAACGAACATGTCACCATAGCGACTTCCGTTATTAAAATAAATAAATCAGTCACTAAGGCAAGGAGTATTTCCACAAGACAGAACAGATAGACAGTAGTTAACATCGTACTTACACAAGGAAATGATATTATTTGGACAAGGAGTTTAGAAAAATTCAAAGGGAGCCAAGGCTGTTGCACTCTTGGTACAAAATAGAACGCGCAAATGACGACATACAAAAGATAACAGAAATCCGTTTGCCTCTAGAAAGATAGATGAGTGAAGCTTAAAGCTAGCGTCACACCTTAGAAAAAATATCTTGCCGTGAACCTGAAAAAATTCTGGTCCTACGCAATATCGCTAAGTGGGCCTGAGGTTTGTATCCAGTCAATCATTGACCAGTCTCGTGGGGTAGCAGAAGTTAGCAAAAGTAAAACCTAAGTTTTAAATTTGGCATTTAGGGAATCGTTCACGCAGCGTAATCGTTCAAACATACCATATTTTTACCAAAGGACAGATTCCCGTATGAAGGACATAGTAAAAGTATCCCGGTATAGAGAAACAACTGAAAGACTTGAAAGCAAATAAGTCGTCAGGTTCTGATACACTCCAGTTCTGTTCTACAAATAGTACGCTACAGCATTGGCTCCTTATATAGCTTCCATTTATCACGAATATCTCGCCCAGAAGAAAGTCCCAAGCGATTGAAAAAAAAAAAAAAAAAAAACGCATGTGACTCCTGTTCAAAATAACTGTTAAAGGAAAGGACCAGAAATATTACAGATTAATATCCTTAACACCAGTTTTTTGCAAAATCCTTGACATATTCTCAGTTCGAATGTAATAAATTTCCTTGAGAGCGATAAGCTTCTGTCCGCAGATAATCACGGTTTCAGAAAGCATCGCTTGGGCAAAACTCAGCTTCCCATTTTCTCACATGATATATTTGCACACTATGGATGTAGGCCAACAAGCCGATTCCATATTCGTAGATTACGGTAAGGCATTCGACAGCGTGTCGATCTGCCGAGGTTACAGAAGGTACAAGCATACGGAACAAGTTCCCAGATATGTGAGTGACTTGATGAGATCTCTTGTAACTGAACGAAGTACGTTGTTTTCGAAAGCGAGTGCTCATCTGTCTGTACCACACGTGGCAGTGTCTTTCTGTATTAATGTTTGAGCCCCCTGGTCTATCGGTTGGTGGTCTGAAGTAACGCTGGCAGAGAATACTCAAGTTAATTTTTCAAATCATTAGAACCTCACACTTTCAGTGCATTTACTAAATTATACACAGATAATGAGTGAGCAGCTGATTGTGTCCTTATCAGCCACAGTTTCTCCCATTTTTTGCTACCATGTTTGTATCCGGTTAAATATTTGCGTATAGATTCATTAATTACCTTTGCTTCCTCAACACTCTTATTTATGATGTGTTCGTAATGTATTGTATGCTTTTCATTCCCCATTCCTAACCTCTTTGAATGACAGAGGGAGTGAATGTACTCGTATCTGTCTATAGCGTTTCCATAGTGTTTGACTATATGTGTTGTTTCTGTATGATGCTGTATCAATTTACCCAGCTCTTGCGTCTCCTTAGAGTGAGACAAAGAACTTTGGTCCGCTCCCCCCCTCTCCCCCACGATCGTACCGCTGTTGTGCTCAAGTTGACACGGTGCGAAAAGGGTTTGTCTGGTCGCTTCCGCTAGCTGTGCACACCTCGATGTTTTTAGCGTGCTCAGGCAGTCGTCCGTGGGATTCAGGTTTGTCTGAAGTAGCTTTAGAAGGGGGTTGAGATGACTGTACAAGTTTTAGCCAAGCAGAAGTATTAACCCATTTCTTTTGCAGCCTTATGTCTTCGTGAAGTGGTGTAATTTATTCAACATAGGAAGTCCCAGGATTTTTGCTATTATCCCTCTGTCAGGCAATTAATGTGATTTGCAGAGTATCCATGTAGATGTAGATCCCATACATGACAATCTTTATTTTCTAGGGTACAGTGTTTAGCGCTTTCGTTTTGCGTAAATGTATACAGCTCCCTTTATTTTTCTTATCAAGAAGCCTTGGTTATCTCGGTATAATGTGGTTCAGCAGTTAGCCCTCTGCTTTCAATCTTCCATAGATCCAAAGGAAACAGTTAATTTTCATTGCCTTCTCCTGGAGGAAGTTATCCTCTGATCGTTGATTTTTGATCTTTTGATGCAAAAGTAGTTGTACACCCATGCTTCGGAACGGAAGTTGAAGACGGGCCTCCGCTTTCCGTAATTATTTTGTTTTGGTACCTAAATCAGTGAAAACGGAACTCTCACAATATTGCTTACGGATTAAATTTGTTTTTCCTTCGCCAAGAACTCAAATATAAATGAAACCTGTGGAAACATGCAATGCAACATCATTTACAATTTAATACACGAACCCAAATCAGTAAATCGTTATATCCAAGCCACGTAAATTCAATTCGTAAATTTAAATTCAATTCAATTCGTAAAATTATTCGTAAAGATGAGACTGCGACGGTTAATTGTTTCACTGACGTTAACTTCCGAAAATACTGCTGTTGCTGTGGTACTACGATACTAACAGCGCCAATCATTGGTATTCTGGTGCACGAGTACTACGCCGTCGGCAATGTAAACCTTCGACCTACTGAGATAACGTGAACCATAAAATTTTAATTTTGATATTTTTTCGTGATGAGATTTTAATGAAATGAATCCTATACGCTGCCCCAACCTACGTGAAAGTTACCTAGCAATACCTCATGAAAATTCGTCTAGTTGTTTCGGAAAGTAGCATGTTGAGACAGACAGACACGACATGTTTACGAATTTTTTATTAATACAGATGTAGACGTAAACGAAGAAAGGCAGGCGGTAGTGGATGATTTTTCAGGAAATCCTTGAGATTTATTAAGTAACTATACCTCTGAATTAGTTTAATCCTCTATTTCTGTAAATTCAAGTGATCAATCAGGTTTTTATACAAATCGAAACTAAATACAAACATCCATGTATCTTTTATTTTAAAATTTCTGAGTTCTTTTTCGAGTGAAAATGTTTGAAAGGTAACTTGGGATATTATCAATAAACAGCATGATCTCATGATCTCTTACAAGCGAAAGTTCTGACGTCAACACAGAACAGCAACGATGACGGTCGCCAGATAGGAATAAAATGTCCTGTTGGACACCCGAAAGTCAGCGCTATCTCTGCAAGACACCCACACAGCTTTGACTTCGACGACCAGCCCTCTTTCGTTAAACGGTGTTTCGAATGTTCAGTAATCAGATAATAGATTCTCTGTTGTTCTGACATTCTTATTTTCCTAGACGCCTTATAGTACTCCATGATACACTCAGCACAACAGGTAACTTCGTATGGCGGTGAGGAATCTGAAAGGTATCGTGAACAAGTGTTTTCCGCGAGACCGTCAGTCCCACACTTCTGGTCGCTTCTACATCACTTAACACGCTGCACAGTCTACGTGGACCAATATTTCACTGTGATGGAAATGAACAGCTTTGTCGCGTTGGAAACACAGGTTCCTGCCTTATCACGGACTTTAAGCAACATGAGATCAGTTAGTACTTCGCTGGGAAAGAGCAATGTAGTGCAGTGGTTACCACATTGGACTCTTATGCGGGAGAACGACGGTTCCAAGCTGTGTCCGGTTACTCCGTAATTTCCCTAAATCGCTTCAGATAAATGCAGGGATGGTTCGTTTGACAAAGGCCACGGCTAATTTCCTTCCCAATTTCGAGACTGAGGTCCGTCTCTTACGCCCTAGTTGTCGACGGGCGGTGAAACACCACTCTGCCCCTGTAGTACTTAGGTGGCTGATTTTGTGGCTCAGGGGCATTCTAGTCGCCAACGTGACAGCCAACTGATAGACTTGCACCAGGGCGGTGGTCCTTAAGACATTATTGCTATAACGACACCGAGGTTTCTGATGTTGTGCACGAGGTTCAGGTGTCCAGCGAGAGGTAATAGAGAAACCCCGCTCTTTGTAGGACCATCTAAGACGGAAGCGCAGTAAACCAGGGCGCTGCGAGAGCCACCCCGCGTGTGCCTGTTGTGCTGGACAGTGTCTCACCTTACGCGGAGGAGGCGGGATACCAGCAGGGGTAGGAGTAGGGGTAGCTGAGTGGAGTGCAGCCGGCGGGGCCATTACGTGATCAAACAAGCCGCGCCACCGTGGCCCGCCGCCGGCCTCTCTACTTCCGGGAAATCCAGGCGTGCTCTTCTACTGCACGCCCTCGGTAGTTCTCACGTTATATTAGCCCTGTCTGATACTTAACTGGGAGGAAACTGAGACAGCTGCCTCCCGGCGTTGCGCTTATCGTGTAACCACTCACGTATGACATGCAAAATAACGTCAACACTGTCAGCAGTGTCCTCATGTTTACGGAGAAAGTAGATTGGAAAATTGCACATCATGAATTCTACTGGTGTTAGTTGTAAAGTTAAGTAACACCCAAAAAGAAATATTTTGTATGTAGGCACACGTCGTTCGTACTGGCTGCAAATAAACAATGTTTATTTTAGATGTGGACTAAATCTAATCTAGTTTCCCATCTTAAACGTCGTGTATTTCTGTGTTGTAAACCTAAACATTACAAGTGGTGTAGTTACGAAACGCTATCTGATTAAATGAGTTGCTAAAATTACCTGAAATTGTATAAGTGCATGCTAAAGAAATCTATATTGCGCAGAGCAGCTAGCAGTGCTACAATGTATGACATGAAAAACAAACACACATAGATAACAGAATAAAAATGAATCATAAGATTCTAGCAGAATTTTAAAAGAATAGTTAATCAACAGTGTCTCAGTGAAATCACCCTGCAGGTCTTACGTACACTATCTGACTAAATAAAATTCTGATAACTTTTCGTATCATTGCAATGCTGTTATGTGAATAGCCAGACAATGATGTCTCGTTAGGAGAGGGTGGTAGAAATTGGGTTCAAGAGGGACTAATCTTTGATTAAATATTTTGAAAAATGAAACCCATTGCCTGACTGTTAGAACCATTTTCACAAGAATTACTTCTTACATAAAATGTGACTCTACGTTGAAATTAAATACTTAAATGCTAAACGAGTGGTAAATCTATAACTTCTGAGTGCAAGCCATGTGAACTGCAAACTTTATTTAATAACGTCTGAACAATTAAATTAACTTAAATAAACCAGCTCAGAAAAATTCCATTACAACCTTCCTTCTTTCAAACACACCATAAATAAGTGCAAAGAAGCAGTACGATAACAATATTACCTCAAATCTTCAAAATTCATCATCCTCTTCATCTTTATTTTTGTTCTCTGCAAGCAAGGCAACACCCGATACGCTTCTCTTAGATAGCTGCAGCACTGCCAAAACTATTATCAAGCAAGGATCACCCGGAACCTCTGTGGTGTAATATATGGACTACTGAAAACCTCTATTTCAAAAATATCCATTATACACGTATAAAGTATGACACATAGAATAAAGAGAGACCTTACATCACCTTTTGTGAATTGTATACATAAGCTACAAAATTTACTTCGTACACCATGAAGTCCATGCGCCCAAGTACCGGCTGGCTATAACTAAAGTGCAGGAATTCACAGAGGTCCAGTATGGCCGTAACTACCGTATTGCAGCGAAACTTGGTATATATTCCAATATGTTAGTGTGGAACCGATTTAGGCTGGAAAAAAATTAGTAAGAAATTGGGCTCAACGTGATCAACAGTTTATCGCAGCGGTTCCAGTGAAATCTGAGCAACGTGTTCCTGTATACTTGCCTTCAGATCAGGTAAACATGTTTTTTCTATAAATATCCCCACAGGCAAAAGTCACATGGATTTTGCATGTCATGCATCTGGAGAACCTCTGGAGATAAGTTTATGGAAGGTTGCATGAAAACTGTGGCTTCCACACAGTTGAGCTCTTCCTGCGCAGGAGTCACATGCTCTACAAGGAGGTCTCGATAAAGCTGAGACCTCAAGATATATGAGACGAGCTCTTAGGAGGTATTCTTTTCAAAGAAGAAAGGACCATAAATAAAGGTGGTTGTTAATCCACACCACGTAGTCACATATAGCGGGTGCAATAACTCTTTGTGCACAACACGCGGTTTAACAGTACCACAGATTAGGCAGTTCAGTGCATTCACTGCACGCTATAGTGCATTCACTGCACGCTGTAGGGTAAAATGCACCTCACCACTCCATATAATATTGCTCAGTCATCAACAGCGCCCCTTGACAGGAACCAAACTGCAAATTTAGAACGTTGCTGGGGATCATAAGGTTTCAGTTACTGCACCATCTTTACAGGTACCAGACTAATATGGACCGCAAAACTTTCCGCAATTTTCACCGTGGGATGGACAATGCTCTTTACACTGCGCGAGCGGTAGCACTATCAAATGCACTTGCTGCATGGTCATTTACAGCAACAGCAGTCTCTCTGACTTCTAGGGGGTTCGGACGTCTTCCTCTTCAACGTGACACACCAAGCTTGCCCGTGTTTTAGAATTTCACTTTCATGAATGATTATGTGGATAATCGTGTGATGATTCCGATTTCTCCATTTGACGTAGATCAACGCTGCAGCAGTACATGCCGAGTTGATGGACGTGTGCGGTAGCAATGCAGTATCTCATGATAAGTTGATAAGGCAAAGCAAACGTTTCCAATATACAGTAGTATAACAAGTCTCCATGAGGAAGAACGATGTGACAGATCTCCATTCATTGAACAATAGTGCAGCGCTAGAAAATCAGAGGGTCTGGTGTTAGAAGATTGGTTTATCAGTCAAGATAACAGAGGGAGGAATACAAACTTAGAACATGTATCAGACTTCAATATCTTGGGAGACATTTTGAACGTGACAAGTGATGCCGCCCTCCCTAGACCATTCACCTCCACTGACAAAGCCTCCAGTACCCAAGAAGCTGTTGGAATGCTGAATTCCAGCCTAAATGACTTTGAAGCGGTGGGTGTATCACTAAATCACCGAAACAAAGGAGCAAAGCAAGCAGTGTAAATAGACGCACTCACCACCGCCAAAAAAAAGAATAAAATGAGAAAATCCAACCAGCATGGGGCAGGGAAATGCTGCGTGCTCTTCTGGGACTGCCATTGTTCAGCGATAACAGATTACGATCATAAGGGGCAAATCGCGACAGGAACATACGATCGGAAGTTCTTGACCTCATTATTACGCAAGCTTATCGAAACGATTCGTCACGTGAAGCTCTCTAAGTCTTTTTTATTCCACGACAAACCTCACATAACACTGGACATGTAGCCCTGCTCCTTTTTGCTTTCACATATAGCCTCGCACCTGCATTCTCACGACATGCAAATCAGAGACCTCCTCTAGCATCGGACGAAGGACTGTATTTCGAATCTCGAGACGTTGATTTAACTTTCCCACTACCCCTAGTATTGCACACTTCTGCTTAATTGTAATTTGTTCACACGCAATCAATAATTCTGAGTATGCCTCTACAACATCACAAGGGACGGCGAAAACCTGGGACACAGCGTGTATCGAAAACCGACACACACGGACCGATACCTCACAAACTGTCAAACCACCACCCGAGCCAGAAAAGAGGCATGATTAGTACGCTCGTAACGAGAGCGGGACGAATATGTGAGCCGCACCTCAAACGGGAAATGCAACACCTGGAAACTGTCCTGAGGAGCAATGGGTACTCCACAAATTATATTAGATGTGTAACAGAGCCAAACACTCGGCAAAGTAAGGAACCAGAAAAAGAATTGTCGTGTACGGCCTTTATGCCATACATTCCCAGAGTAACGGACAGAATCGGCAGTATATTGCGCAAACATGGCGTAAAGACGATTTTCAAACCGACAAAAAAGATCAAAGAGTGACTTAGATCGGCGAAGGAGAAAAGAGACCCACTTGCAATGTCTGGAATATACCGTATACCATGCACATGCGGAAAAGTGTATGTCGGAATGACTGGACGATCCATCAACACCAGGCTCAAAGGGCATAAGCGACATTGCAGGTTGGGGCAGGTGGAGAAATCGTCCGTGGCAGAGCACGCACTGAATGAGGCCGACCACGTAATAAAATTCGCCGACACGGAAGTTCTGGCTGTAGAGAAGCACTATCACACGCGCTTGTTCAGGGAAGCTGTAGAAATACAAAAACACGCGAACAGTTTGAACAAGAAAGAGGAAAGCCTTAAGGTAAACAGATCCTGGCTTCCCGTACTGCAGCAAACGACCGTCACAGGTAGAAAGAGGAGAACCGCACCGGAAATGACCGCAGAGGAGCCCTCGGACGTTGGCGCGCCTGGTACATATAGTCTGCGGCCGCGAGCTCGGCTCCAGTTCACCACCGGCAATGGAGGGTGAAGCTTTGACAATGCCATCCAATCGTGCTGGCGAAACGTCAGAAAAATCATTATATGAACGTTGGCTGAAGAACCCGAGACAGAAGCCAATAGGCAGTTTGTCAACAAGTGGCCACGAAAGCCTTAACAATTTTGGTGTACATTCATGAAAGGTTCTCTTTCGTCACACAGTTTGACAAAGAACTACACACAACGAATCACTTCGCAACCTGTTCGCGAGGGTAGTTGGTGATGTACAATGGAATATACACTCCTGGAAATGGAAAAAAGAACACATTGACACCGGTGTGTCAGACCCACCATACTTGCTCCGGACACTGCGAGAGGGCTGTACAAGCAATGATCACACGCACGGCACAGCGGACACACCAGGAACCGCGGTGTTGGCCGTCGAATGGCGCTAGTTGCGCAGCATTTGTGCACCGCCGCCGTCAGTGTCAGCCAGTTTGCCGTGGCGTACGGAGCTCCATCGCAGTCTTTAACACTGGTAGCATGCCGCGACAGTGTGGACGTGAACCGTATGTGCAGTTGACGGACTTTGAGCGAGGGCGTATATTGGGCATGCGGGAGGCCGGGTGGACGTACCGCCGAATTGCTCAACACGTGGGGCGTGAGGTCTCCACAGTACATCGATGTTGTCACCAGTGGTCGGCGGAAGGTGCACGTGCCCGTCGACCTGGGACCGGACCGCAGCGACGCACGGATGCACGCCAAGACCGTAGGATCCTACGCAGTGCCGTAGGGGACCACACCGCCACTTCCCAGCAAATTAGGGACACTGTTGCTTTGCTCCTGGGGTATCGGCGAGGACCATTCGCAACCGTCTCCATGAAGCTGGGCTACGGTCCCGCACACCGTTAGGCCGTCTTCCGCTCACGCCCCAACATCGTGCAGCCCGCCTCCAGTGGTGTCGCGACAGGCGTGAATGGTGGGACGAATGGAGACGTGTCGTCTTCAGCGATGAGAGTCGCTTCTGCCTTGGTGCCAATGATGGTCGTATGCGTGTTTGGCGCCGTGCAGGTGAGCGCCACAATCAGGACTGCATACGACCGAGGCACACAGGGCAAACACCCGGCATCATGGTGTGGGGAGTGATCTCCTACACTGGCCGTACACCACTGGTGATCGTCGAGGGGACACTGAATAGTGCACGGTACATCCAAACCGTCATCGAACCCATCGTTCTACCATTCCTAGACCGGCAAGGTAACTTGCTGTTCCAACAGGACAATGCACGTCCGCGTGTATCCCGTGCCACCCAACGTGCTCTAGAAGGTGTAAGTCAACTACCCTGGCCAGCAAGATCTCCGGATCTGTCCCCCATTGAGCATGTTTGGGACTGGATGAAGCGTCGTCTCACGCGGTCTGCACGTCCAGCACGAACGCTGGTCCAACTGAGGCGCCAGGTGGAAAAGGCATGGCAAGCCGTTCCACAGGACTACATCCAGCATCTCTACGATCGTCTCCATGGGAGAATAGCAGCCTGCATTGCTGCGAAAGGTGGATATACCCTGTACTAGTGCCGACATTGTGCACGCTCTATTGCCTGTGTCTATGTGCCTGTGGTTCTGTCAGTGTGATCATGTGATGTATCTGACCCCAGGAATGTGTCAATAAAGTTTCCCCTTCCTGGGACAATGGATGCACGGTGTTCTTATTTCAATTTCCAGGAGTGTATTTTGATGTAGTCACCTCAGGATATTTTTCCTCTGACTCTGAGACAGGCAGACGTTTGAATCCTTTACCTGAGGATAAAAGTAGACTTCCCAGGAACACACTAGTGGAGTGCATATGTGCTAACTCACTTTAGTACTGCACGACGTCTGTCCTTTTTCGTCTTTAAAAGTCTCGTCGTATAACTACGGCTTTGTTTACCCTCGCAGCGGGTCAGTATTATAATTTCTTCTCCTGCAGTAAGGCTTTTGGCACATTAGTCAAAACTATTTTTTGGAGGGCTGTTGTAAGTTTCGCAAATTATAATGAAGTAATGACGATATGCCTATATTTTGCTTTGCCGTCATTCACTGTTTCTTGAATCCATGGTCTCAAATTTTCTTTTGCTTTAATATTAATAGAACGAATATACAGTACCCAGAAAATGAAATAAGCCTAGGGACTTGACCCCCAATATGCTCGGGTTACCACTCTGTACTTTTCCCGCTGCGCCAACCTCTGCCTGGAAACTACACTAACATATATGGCTCATTTCTCACCCGATACGTGCCAAAAGTACATTTTTTTTTCAAAACCCTTGGCTACGGGAGTTCCCACTACTTTCACTAGCAGTTATGGCCAAGTCTTGCATATAGCCTGATTTTAGATGAAACCGGTTATGACGAGTAGGCGCGATCTCCTTGTAAGAATTAATCGGAATGACTAGACAAGAGAGAAAAAGTTACCGCTCTTCCTATCATGTGTTGTATAGATGTTGTGGAAGCATACCCAGGATTATGAAATGAATGTGAACAAATAAAAGTTAGGCGGAAATGCACAATACAAAAGGTAGTGTGAAAGTCAAGTCAACACCTCGAGACTTGAAATACGTTTTCTTCGTCCGGTGCCAGAAGAGGTCACTGATTTACATGTCATGAGAATGGAGGGGTGAGACAATATTTGACATCCAAAAGGAGCAGGACGTGTATGTCCAGCGTTGAATGAGGTTTGCCGTGAAAAAAAAAAAAAAAAAAAACTTAGACAGCTTCACGTGATGCGCGCCCCCAGCAATAAAATCACGCTCAGAGCAACCATTTGACCTGCCTAGCAAAAATCAAGGGCAGGAGAAAGTCCAGAGATATCATTTTTCATCCTTTATTTTACAAACTTCACTTAAACCAGACCCAAATTTTTCAATAAGAAAAAATCTCCGGTATTTTAAGAAATATTATTAAAAGCTTAAAGCATTTAAGTAAAAAAAATGCACTAACGTAAACAACACACCTACTCAAGCGCTTCAGAGATGTTTAAAACTGCCCCGTTCTTAATGGAAGTGTTAACCACATATTAGGAAAAACAATTTAACAGACTCCTTAGAAATTTGCTTTCGACTCAACTTTGAAAATACACTCCTGGAAATAGAAAAAAGAACACATTGACACCGGTGTGTCAGACCCGCCATACTTGCTCCGGACACTGCGAGAGGGCTGTACAAGCAATGATCACACGCACGGCACAGCGGACACACCAGGAACCGCGGTGTTGGCCGTCGAATGGCGCTAGCTGCGCAGCATTTGTGCACCGCCGCCGTCAGTGTCAGCCAGTTTGCCGTGGCATACGGAGCTCCATCGCAGTCTTTAACACTGGTAGCATGCCGCGACAGCGTGGACGTGAACCGTATGTGCAGTTGACGGACTTTGAGCGAGGGCGTATAGTGGGCATGCGGGAGGCCGGGTGGACGTACCGCCGAATTGCTCAACACGTGGGGCGTGAGGTCTCCACAGTACATCGATGTTGTCGCCAGTGGTCGGCGGAAGGTGCACGTGCCCGTCGACCTGCAACCGGACCGCAGCGACGCACGGATGCACGCCAAGACCGTAGGATCCTACGCAGTGCCGTAGGGGACCGCACCGCCACTTCCTAGCAAATTAGGGACACTGTTGCTCCTGGGGTATCGGCGAGGACCATTCGCAACCGTCTCCATGAAGCTGGGCTACGGTCCCGCACACCGTTAGGCCGTCTTCCGCTCACGCCCCAACATCGTGCAGCCCGCCTCCAGTGGTGTCTCGACAGGCGTGAATGGAGGGACGAATGGAGACGTGTCGTCTTCAGCGATGAGAGTCGCTTCTGCCTTGGTGCCAATGATGGTCGTATGCGTGTTTGGCGCCGTGTAGGTGAGCGCCACAATCAGGACTGCATACGACCGAGGCACACAGGGCCAACACCCGGCATCATGGTGTGGGGAGCGATCTCCTACACTGGCCGTACACCACTGGTGATCGTCGAGGGGACACTGAATAGTGCACGGTACATCCAAACCGTCATCGAACCCATCGTTCTACCATTCCTAGACCGGCAAGGGAACTTGCTGTTCCAACAGGACAATGCACGTCCGCATGTATCCCGTGCCACCCAACGTGCTCTAGAAGATGTAAGTCAACTACCCTGGCCAGCAAGATCTCCGGATCTGTCCCCCATTGAGCAAATTTGGGACTGGATGAAGCGTCGTCTCACGCGGTCTGCACGCCCAGCACGAACGCTGGTCCAACTGAAGCGCCAGGTGGAAATGGCATGGCAAGCCGTTCCACAGGACTACACCCAGCACCTCTACGATCGTCTCCATGGGAGAATAGCAGCCTGCTTTGCTGCGAAAGGTGGATATACACTGTACTAGTGCCGACATTGTGCATGCTCTGTTGCCTGTGTCTATGTGCCTGTGGTTCTGTCAGTGTGATCATGTGATGTATCTGACCCCAGGAATGTGTCAATAAAGTTTCCCCTTCCTGGGACAATGAATTCACGGTGTTCTTACTTCAATTTCCAGGAGTGTATGTATGAAATCCTTTTGACATTAAACTCGCAATAAGTTCAGAATGTTTAGCAAAATCTTAATTTTTTCTGTAAGTTAATCAAACAAAAGGAAATCTTTTTTATAAAGGGTCGCTATGAACCATTTGAGAAAGACAACCATTTAAAGAAACCCCCAAAATGTGCTTTCAAGGTAGGCTTCCAGTTATGTATTATTTCAATTTTCTCAGTGATAAACCATAATTAACAAAACCCTACAATTTCCTTTTGTTAAATAAATAGCCATTTGAAAGACACTCCCAAAATGTTCTATCATGGCAAGCTTACAATGATGTATAACTCCTTTAAAATATCAAAGTCTCAATGATTCCACCATACTTAATAAATCTCAAAATTTCTTTCAGTTAAATGAACAACAGGAAAGTTCTTAAAGTAATAACCAATTAAGGGAAAGCAACCATATGAGAGATACCCCATCTGAGAGACGCACCGAACATGTGCTTTCAACTCAACTTTGCAAATGAGTATAGGCTGCATTACGTAACTCTTCGTTCGGTGAGGTATCTGCAGAGCCATCGCTCCTCAGCTGTCTGGACGTCCTTCCACCCTGTCAAACCGGCGCCGTTTTCTGCAATGCGCCGCCCTCACGTCGGAAAAACTAGAACACACTAAGTTCTGCATTAACGGTCGGTACAATGCCACTTATCCAGAAGTAGTTTCAGTACATGCACACGGGAGAGGATATCAGTCCGGTGCGAAATAGCTCAGTGCTTTCGTGATACTACAGACAATGTGGAAGCACCGAGGTACCAGGTACTCAATATGCAACTGGCGGAACCCTACGCGGACCTATTGAACTGAAACACATGACAGACGTTACTAAGTTCAGAACAGGTCAGAAGGTGGCCGACAGGCTCAGAGATTACACCAAACAGCCTCCCAACGTAGGTCAACACCGGAGAGGACAGCAACTAGCCCAGTTAAAGGGTGGAGTTTATGATGCCAGGAAATATCTAGAATAGAATAATGTGTAGGCCTTCAGATTAACTGAATAAATATGAAAAAACTGCTACCAAGGCAGCAATATTCAAGCTCATTCTTTCAGGTATTCACGTAAGCGAACAGCTACGCCATCGATCCGAGTATTGTAACCGGCATAAATTCGTGTTCTCTTTAAGAACTAAAGAATGGTTTCTGGCATATCGTAATGAAAAGATAAATGACCGACTTTATACATGTCCTTTCGTCAAAATAGTTACTTCAAAATATCCCACTTGCCTGCGCCGTAGTATTATAAATATCTATTTGATTCATAATATACAATATTTTGAAGAGAGATTACCTGGTGACAACAGCCACTTTAGTGAGAAATCTCATTCCTGATTCTTGTAGTTTACTTTCATTACGTTTTCCAGTGATTCATGACTCCATTTAGTGTAACAACGCAGGTGAAGCACACGTTCGTTTCATTGTATTGTTGTTGTTTTTCTGTGGTGCAAGTACAACTCTGCGTCTTTAAGTGTCGGCATATATGCGTTACAGCTGGAAGATGCTGATGCTGCAGGATTTATAATATCAATACTGTCCTGTTCTTTGAAAGACTGAAAGAACTGAACAAAAATGTTCAAATGTGTGTGAAATCTTATGTGACTTAACTGCTAAGGTTATCAGTCCCGAAGCTTACACACTACATAACCTAAATTATCCTAAGGAAATACACAAACACCCACGCCCGAGGGAGGACTCGAACCTCCGACGCTATCAGCCGTACAAAACAGCTTATACATTTTGTATTACAATGGTGTCTGAAACTAAAGCTGTCCGTAATTCACCCGAATTTACTCACGCATTTTCGATTTCGTACACCGAAGAATGGTAGAAACACTGTAACACGTGATTATTATTCAGTCTTCTGACTGGATCGATGGCAGCCTATTAATCTCAGGGTAGCACTTGCTACCCACGTCGTCAGTCTCTATATTCCTCCACAACTTTTACTTTACAAAGCTCTCTCTATTACAATGGATGTTTTGCCGTCCTGTACTAATATCTTGACTATCTTGTTAATGTTTCCCATACATTTCTTCCCTCTCTAATTCTTTGGACAACCTTCTCATTGACAAACTGCCTTTTGGCTTCTGTCCCGGGTTCTTCGGCCGACGTTCATCTAATGATTTTTCTGACGTTTCGCCAGCACGAGTGGCTGGCATTGTCAAAGCTTCACCCTCCATTGCCGGTGGTGAACTGGAGCCGAGCTCACGGCCGCAGACTATATGTACCTGGCGCGCCAACGTCCGAGGGGTTCTCCGCGGTCATTTCCGGTGCGGTTCTCCTCTTGCTACCTGCGACGGTCGTTCGTTGCAGTACGGGAAGCCAGGATCCGTTTACCTTAAGGCTTTCCTATTTCTTGTTCAAACTGTTCGCGTGTTTTTGTTTATCTACAGCTTCTCTGAACAAACGCGTGTGATAGTGCTTCTCTACAGCGAGAACTTCCGTGTCGGCGAATTTTATTACGTGGTCGGTCTCATTCAGTGCGTGCTCTGCCGCGGCCGATTTCTCCACCTGCCCTAACCTGCAATGTCGCTTATGCTCTTTGATCCTGGTGTTAATGGATCGTCCAGTCGTTCTGACATAAACTTTTCCGCATGAGAATGGTATACGGTATATTCCCGGAGGGTGATGCTTTGACAATGCCAGCCACTCGTGCTGGCGAAACGTCAGAAAAATCATTAGATGAACGTCGGCCGAAGAACCCGAGACAGAAGCCAATAGGCAGTTTGTCAACAAGTGGCCACGAGAGCCATAACAATTTTGTAACCTTCTCATTCGCTACCTTGTCAGTCCACCCGATTTCCAATATTCTTGTGTAGAACCATGTTTCAAATGCTTCGATTCTCATATTTTCCGGATTTCCCAACGTCAATGATTAGATTAGGATTAGATTCATTTTTCGTTCCGTAGACCCGAAAAAATTAGATGATTCCCGTGGGTGTGGAACATGTCAGAAAGTATAAAATTGAAACATAAAACGTTTCAATATAATACCTACTACCTTGATAATTTGTCAGGATCGTGTAGAAATTCAATGCGGTAAACTGGATCAGCTGAAATTTACAGAATTATCACGCTGTCAGAATGAAACATTGCTATGCACTATTAATAAATTTGTCACACACAAAATACCTAACCTTGACTGTTGAGTCCAGGAGCTGTCAAAACTGATATCTTACTTAAGCTGCCTTAACAGTCTCTGTTAAGATATTCATCTGTAGAGTAGAAGGACTTGCCATCAAAAAGTTTTCCAAACTCTGTTTAAACAGTCCTTTATCTGAAAACATATGTTTAATGGTTGTTGGCAATTTATTGAAAATGTGTGTTCCAGACTATTGGACCCGTTTCTGGACCAAGGTAAGTGAATTTAGCTCTTTATATAGATTGATCACATTCCTAGTATTGATACTATGTCTTGAACTAGTGGTTGGAAATAGAGATGTATTACTTGCAACAAATATCATTAAGGAATAAATATACTGAGAAGCAGTGGTTAGAATACAAAGTTCCTTGTACAGGTTTTTACATGATGTTCTTGAATATACATCACAAATGACTCTTATCACCCCAAACTATTGTTGGCAGAACTGGTTGGCTGTGGATTTTGACGAGAATAGCCCAATAACTGGACTGCTAACAGGAACTCAGTCTCTACCCTAACTTCCTACTCTTCACATAAATCACTTTCTCTTGATATTAACCTAGACTCGTTTGACGATAGATCCTTATCTTCTAACAATTTCACTTTACCGACGTCCACTATAGCGAGATTAAGCCTTAGCATTTACCTTTTCAGATTTCCTAGCTTCTCTGCCACGTTAAAACTTCCGACATTCCATATCCCCGACTCGTAGAACACTATTCTTTTGTTCTGTGTACAGATTTTATGGGATGGTCAGCTCGCCCTTGGCACTCCCCTCCCAGAGATTCGAATGAGAGATTCCCACCTCAAGGGCAAGAGATTGCCCTCAACCTCTGTCCACTCCTTCGGCTTCTTTGGCAAGGCAGTTCTGAAGAGGGTGATTTCTTATGCCAGATTTCTTCGGCCGTCATTGCTGATGAATTTTGTTCAAAATTTAAACTGTTACGGGTTTCGACAATTGACCGAGAACGTTTGGGTTATTAATCAAAGACACCATCCCTAAACCATTTAGTACACAATACACATTACTTATTGAATTGTATAGATAGTACCCTAAAATTCTAAACAGGTAAACAACGACATTGTTACTTGGTCACCGAACAAAAGTCTTTACTCATTGTTCGGATGCTGCTGCCTTGAACTTCAGTTGATCCCTGAGCGCTATTGTTGGAACCTTAAACGTTTTACCTTACGCCACATTAGAGGCAACAGACAAGCGAAACACCGTAACAGACGATTTGGACATTCATCCTTTCTGATAAATGTGGTTCTTTGGAATGAAATATAGTTGCTAGGACCAGGCACTGGATTCAGTTTTTCAGATATACTGATGTTAACATTCTTGAAGGAAGCGAGAGACAAGATTACAAATTACGAAACACACTTTCTCAGACGATTAAACGACTTCCTAAAATTTACTCTCCACCCCGCTCTGGAGATGCCCAGTTGTGTGTTAATGACTTACTGGGGAACGTTAACAGTACCTTCAGACTCCTTGAAGATGATTCCCATAATGTAAGACCATCTTAAAAAAGCTGCACAAACATGCACTCAAGCTGTAAAACATAGTGGTCCAAATATTGGAATCTGCTTTATGTGTTCAAAAATGGAAATTCATGTCGTACAAATACAGGGAATTAAGAATGTATGTGCATATGAAAAGGTATCATCACATAGACTTAGTCCTAAGTAAAACTAGTTGGAGACTTCAGTCTTAGGTAGGATACTGCGAAAACACAAAAGGAAACAATTACATTATTTAATATGCATTCGTATTACCTATTCCTCAGGATTGCTCAAGTGTGTGGGAGTCATACACGGTAGGAATATCAACAGACATTTAGTCTATAAAGACAAGCAACGTGAATGGCCAATGGTTTTGTTTGAACCACGTGCGATCGTCACGGGGATGCCGAGAGACGTGAACAGTGAAACATTTTCATACTGACGTCAAATGTCTCTTGAAACCCTACTTATAAACCCTAGTTACAAGGTTACAGGAACCATTATTAAATGAGGAATCCAGGAATGCACGTTAGCTCCCTAAGTAAAGGTCTGAAAGAAATACGAATATTAGACTAATGACAGCGTACACAGAAGCATTCAAGCAGTCATTCTTTCCGCGCTTCTTATGCGAATCTGATAGAAAGAATCAGTAATACTAAGTGTAATGGGAAGTATTCTCTGCCAAGCATTTCCTAGTGGTATCAAAACTTGTAACAAACGGAGGACGCCCGTCGGTGACTCTATGGCGCTGCTGTAGTGACATTCACTGTTTTATCGTTACGTTTCATTTTGCCCTGGCGCGTCTCACCAGACTCTAAGGAAGCGCTTAGCGATGTTTTCATATTTTGCAGACGCGGCCACGGAGAGACCACATCGTTAACGGGCCGTATTGTCACGCTAGTGGGCACTCTCTACCATTTGGCCCGCCCTCAACGAAGATTACACGGCGGTGGCGAGATCCCTCGGGGTTATTTACCTGCACGCTTGTACTCGGCCACGCCCTGAAGATTTAACAACGCGCTTGAAATATTGATGTGCGGCTGGCGCGGTGCGTCGCGTCGCGGCGCGGAGCCCTGAATGCGAGCATGCGGTGCATGCGTGCGTGCGTGCGTGCTTGCGTGACTGCGTATAGGGCTCGCGTGTCACACGTTTGCGGAAGAGGCCTACGGCGCCTGCCTCTGGGATTGCGACCTGCCGCCCTGCATTTTTCTTCATGTTTAAATGTCACTGGCCTCGCCGACACTCACAAGGCAAGGAAATTTACCATTGTCTCTGCATTATAGATGGTGGATCCTGCAGCTGCAGATTTCTTTCTATGCGTGCTCTGGGTAAACTAGCTTTTCTTCACATTCCGTTGTACGAGTGATCACAGGCCACCCGACTCACGCAGACATTTGCTAGAAACCTGTCCTGAAACTATTACAAGCAACTCCTTCCAAGCCGTATGGGTTAGCCCAGGCTGTTTTCCTTAAAGAGATTGTATTAGATTTCAGTAAACTGTCTTACACTCAAATGGTTCAAATGGCTCTGAGCACTATGCGACTTAACTTCTGAGGGCATCAGTCGCCTAGAACTTAGAACTAATTAAACCTAACAAACCTAAGGACCTCACACACATCCATGCCCGAGGTAGGATTCGAACACGCGACCGTAGCGGTCGCTCGGCTCGAGACTGTAGCGCCTAGAACTGCACCGCCGCTACGGCCGGCTCTTACACTTAGTTCTTCGTTCGACTCAATTGTGAAAGGGCTTCACATGACTTTAGTGGAAACATTTTTGGACACTGTTACATAAATAATGTGTTGGCCCAATTGGAATGTGTAACACTAAGAAGCACCTGTCGGATATTTGAGAAATGTGTTCATCTCATCACGGGTATTAAATTTTTAAATGTTCACCCATTCGGAACATGTCTATCCAGAACATCAGCGCGGGGTGTGATTCTCATAGGAATTATTAGTTGTGGCCTGGAAGGAAATAGCCTACGCATGTCAGCTTGGCGTACTATGTGCAACACTTATCGCACTTTCTGTGTCACTTCATGATTGTTGTTAGCTAGAGGCTTGTACGGAAGTAAACGACTTAAAACCGTATGAAAGATGTAAACGTGACGAATCAGGCCATTCGTCGATCCGCACATTCCTCAATATGTTTGTGCTGTGGAATACATTCTCGGTCTTGCGGGATGCTGGTGGAATGCGCCATTTGATTCCCTAGTCATGAATGGAATGACGAAAGTGCTAGCCGGCCGCTGTGGCCGTGCAGTTCTAGGCGCTTCAGTCTGGAACCACGTGTCCGCTACGGTCGCAGGTTCGAATCCTGCCTCGGGCATGGATGTGTATGATGTCCTTAGGTTAGTTAGGTTTAAGTAGTTCTAAGTTCTAGGGGACTGAAGCCCACTGATGTTAAGTCCGATAGTGCTCAGAGCCATTTGAACAGAATTGCTACCATTCTTGCTACACACTGGTGAGCATTCAGACTCACTCAATGTATAATAAATAAGTCTCCTGTTATCATAGGCACTACCATTGTGACAAAAATAGCTGGGACGTTTTTACTTCCTCTCTTGTTTTGCATTAATTAATTTTTCTGTTTTGTTTTTGACTGATTACCATTAACGTACATGAGTATAGTCTGCATTTTCCTTACAGAGAAAGACTGGCCCTTAGTCTTAAGAAATACAGCACAAAATAATTTTCTGTTTAGATTTGCGTACGTCATCAATTTCCTAATTTATTTTGACTATTCCTAGTTGATATCTCTTGTTACAGGATGAAATCAGCAAGCTTTTCTACATGAGGTTCTATACCTTAATCGTTAATCCTGTCACACAAAACTGAAATTTCCTTCTTTACTAATTCAGATTTACTTGATTTTAGCTTCATACCTCCCGTATACATAGCTCTCAGTACTTCATTCACAATCCTACAGTGTTTGAACCATTCTGAACTTGCAACTAGGATATCATCTACATAGAATATGATTTCTTTGCTTAATATCTCACTCAGAACCTTGTCAATAGCTATGATAAGCACATACTCAGACACGTTCAGACCAAATGGCACCAAACGGTATTGGTAAGACTTATTGTCTTTGGGTTGTCAGTCTTGTGATTGGTTTGATGCGGCCCACCACAAAGTCCCCTCCTGTGCCAACCTCTTCATCTCATAGTAGCACCTGCAACCTACTTCCTCAATTATTTGCTTCATACACTCCAGTCTCTGTCTTCCTCTACAATTTTTCCCTCTATAGTTCCCTCTAATACACGGAAGTCATTTCCTCATGTCTTAAAAGATGTCCTATCATCCTGTCCCTTCTCTTAATGTGTATTCCACATATTCCTTTCCCCTCGGATTCTGCTCAGAACCTCCTCCTTCCTTACCTTATCAGTCCACCTAATTGCTAACATTCGTCTGTAGCACCATATCTCAAATGCTTCGATTTTCATCTGTTCCAGTGTTCCCACAGTCCATAATTTTCTACCATACAATGCTGTACTCCAGACGTACGTTCTCAGAAATTGTTTTGTGAAATTAAGGCATGTGTTTGGTGCTAGTAGACTTCTCTAGGCTAGGAATGCCCTTCTCACCATTGCTAGTCTACTTTTGATGTCCTCCTTGCTCAGTCCCTCACTGGTTATTTTACTACCTAGGTAGATGAATTTCTTAATTTAATCTACTTCGTGACCATCAATCCTGATATTAACGTTCTCACTGTTCTCATTTCTGCTATTTCTAATTCCTTTCTTCTTTCTTCCATTTACTCTCAGTCCATATTCTGTACTTAGTAGCTGGTTCATTCAGTTCATCAGATCATGTGATTCTTCTTCACTTCCAATCAGGACAGCAATGTAAGGAAACACTTACCTTCATGTAAAAATGCTGTACATGTGCCAGATTCCTTGGTCAAACTGATATTCCAATAGCCACAAATCACATCAAAAGAACTCAGAAATTTACATCTGTGAAACCTTCCGAAAATGTCTTCTACGTTAGCTGGTCTGTCACTCTCCTCAACTACAATTTCATTTAACTTCCTGACATTCAGAACCAACCTGAAACAACCATCCTTCTTCTTTACAGCCACAAGCGCGTTTTATACCTGCTGGTTGACCTTTCAATTATCCCTCATGAGACTATTTTTTGTAGTTCTTTTGTCACAGCTTCCTTCTTTTGAAAATGGAATAATATAAGGCTTCATGAAAACCGATTCATGATCTGTAAACTTTAATTTGTACTCCAAATCTTTTATAAAAGCTAGCCTGTCTGAAAATGCCTTGCACTCGCTCAGGAGAATACATTTTAAATCCTCTCTTTGATTATTTGTAATACCTTCAATATCCTTAACTCTCTTTGTTATTTCCTAGCTCTCTTTTTCTCTCTATCCTGACTTACCTGCCCAGTGGTGAAAACTCTTAATGGCAGTTCCAATTCAGTTTGCACACACTTGTCCATACCTTCCAAAAATATTTCGTATCTACTTCCGTTGAACTTAAAACTAAACTTACCACTAGCAAAATCAATACATACACACCTTTGCACAAGAAATTAGTCCCAAATATGCCATCAATGCTGAGATTATGAAATACCAAGAAAATGCACTCCAAATGCTGTCCTGCTAGTTCCTCTTGTTTCACACTCTTTGATAGCTTACCAGTAGCACCAACAGTTTTTATTCCAGACACATGCATCATTACTATACCCTCAATGTTCTTAATAGATTCAAAAAATGCCTGTAAAATACCATTCAGATCACTACTACTGTCCAATAAACACCTGACGTGTATACCTTGTACACTTATTATTATTACAGGGTGCCACACTTTCTTTTTTACTTAACATCTGATTTTCTCTATACAACAAATCCTCATTAATCCTTTCTGTGGAAAAAACTATCATCTGCTTACCAAAATAATTATCAGACGCATTCAAATGACAGATAGCATGATTCTCTTCCTCATTAGCACTCTCAAACTCTAACTCCTCATTAGGTCTAATATTATTCTCCTTTATTTATCACATTTCCATCATTATCAATTATAAATTCAAATACCTTGTCCTCATCACTACTGGGTTCGTCACTGCTATCATCATCACAACCACTGTCAGAATCAGGTCCACTGTCACTTTCACTCTCGTCAAATACTTGGCTGTTTAGTTGATCCTTATTTCCAGTGTTAGACCACAAATCAAAACCCCTAATTCCTTACGTTCTCTTGCAAATTTACCATCCACTTTGCCCCTTTGGGCATCCTGAGCAACAGCAACACAATCTGTTTCGTCACTTAATTCTGTTATAGTAACTGAATCCACTGGTTTCACGGGATACACATTGCTACACACACCACCATTCTACATCTCACTAGAATTAGAATTTACACTTGTTTCACTACTATCATTTACGTTACCCATATCTGTGATTACAGCATATTAGTATACATGTGGCTCTTCATCACTACCTGTTCTAGTGCGAGCCAAAATTGGAGCATTATATAGTTTAAATGGTTCGATCCAAAATTAACATCATCTCATCCATTTCTGTTAACTGAATTTCTCCTACCATTTCCGTGGCCATTCTGGCTATCCTCCACCTTACAATCCCTTGAATTTCTACTATGATTAGTTATGTTCATCCTATTTACCTGAAACTCTCGGCCTTATTGATTATTATCATATTCCTCCTACAATTTTCCTCTGAGGGCTTCACCCTCTCCACTTTATCAACATAATTAAAAATTCACTAAAATACCCTTAGGGGCAGGCTCAACACATTCCCTAACTTTCTGAGGGAACTTAGTTTCTAAACCCATAATTATTGTTTCCCTAAACAGCTCTTTGCGAAATATTTCAGTTTGTTTATCGAAACCTGACAAAAACGTATTACAGTACCCTTCCTAGAGTAAAATCTCTCTCCTTCCCAAAATTCACTCAAAATTCACTGCTGCTTCTCTTTGAACCAAAATTCATCTAAAAATGCTTTCTTAAAGCTTTGCCACGAAGTACGACTAACTGAGTGGCCCATCTGTAAGCATCCCCTTTCAAAAAAAAAAAAACCACAAAAGACATTTTCTCTTTGTCATTCCATGTTTCAGGCAAACCATTAAACTCTCTAATGAAATACAGTGGATGTACTCCCCCACATGGTTCAAAATTATTAAATTTCTTAGAACTGATAAATAAAAGACTGTTTGGGACACTACATACTCTAGGCTTTAAATTTTGTACCTCTGCCATCTTTTATTCCATTGCAGCCAATTTCGAATCTACATTTTTATTTACTTTTACCAGTTTTTCCTCTACCACTAGTGCACACTTGGATTCTACCTCCATTTCTAAATCATTTTTAATTTGATCGATTTGGTTCTCTCTTCTAGACATTTACTACTCATCAATGTTAATTTCTCATTAGTGTTTTGCACTAATTTATTTATCATTTCAATATGACTAACTTATTCTCCCTTTTAATTTCTTTCTACAATACATCCTTTCAGAAAACCATGTGAGTTCTATTATCAGTTTCCATTTTACTAATGTGTTTTTCATACTATTTTCCACCCTACTAATGTCTTCTTTAATCATGCAATGTCATATTCATAGTACGCAAACTACTCATAATCTACCTTAACATCGCTTCCAATTTACCATCTGCCATAATTATTTTATTTAGCGTATGGCATTTAGACACAATTGTTATTACAATCAATATGCAAAATTGTAATAATTTGGCATTAGATATTCTTACAGTTATTACAATAATTATACAGAATTATACAAAATTATACAAAATTACACAGATTTCCTGATGGCGACTCCAGAATCAATTGCCATAATCTTTTGCCCTTGCTGACTTTAAATGCTAGGTTCCTCCCCCTTATCCTTAACTACTTCATCCACTTCAATGCTGTCTTGTCCATTTCGCTTACATCACAACACAACGTAGATATTTGTTTTTATCACCTCATCTACAGTAGTACCTTAATCCCCATCATTAGTAGTTACTTTCATGTCTGATTTATAACTACTATCATCTACAGAACCCATCCCCATTAAGCATTTCAGTTCATTTAAAAGCTTAACCCTACAGCTTGGTTTCCAATCACATCGCTCGCTTGTTGTCCATTCTCTTCCATCACACTGTCTTGTTCTTTAAGGCGACTCATTATGTATCTCTTAATATAACATGGGTTTTTGCTATGAATTATCTTATTTTTATTCATTCATCCCCTGCTGCTGCTGCTGCGGTTATTATCTTGGCTAGTGCAAGTTGGAACTTTCTCAGTGATGCATGTTGTTTATCCCAGTCAATAATGTCCATCTGCATGCTGATCGGCTGCTCCTGTACTCAATGGCTGCTTCCATAGGACCCACTCGCTGATTGTCTGCTGTAATATTGTGGCCATGAAATCCATGTGCTGATGGGCTGTTGCACTTCCTTCGTTAAAATCAATGTAGTGTAAACCACTCCCAAAGAACAATAAGTATCTTAGAGCTATGCTTGGCTTATTTGGCGTCTACTGAAAGTGTGTATCAGATCAGTCATTTAACGGTCCTCGCCTTGATAATTTGTTGAAAAAGAATGTGCCGTGTAATTGGACAGACGAGTGTGAAGAGGCATTTCAGAGTTTGAAAAAAGACTTAGTACATAGTAAGGTGTTAGGATATCCAAATTTTTCATTGCCTTTCTAAAAAGTACATGCAAGTTTTTGTGATCTGGGGGTAAAAATTTTCCAATTAGTACTTACTGAGATAGGGGTTGACCACAAAACTACTGCTTTTGCTAGTAGAAAATTGCAGCCACATGAAAAAAAGGATTACATTTCGGAATTAGAGGCTTTGGAAATTATTTTTGTAGTTCAGTAGCTTGAATACTGTTTTCTTGGACATAAAACGATAGTGTATACAGATCATAAGGCTTTAAGCTGCCTTCAGAAGTTCAGGCTGAAACAAACCCAGATAACTAGGTGGCCTTTGTATTTGCAACAATTTGATTTGGAGGTAAGGTACATAAAAAGAAAAGACAATATTGTTGCTGATGTATTACCTAGGATGCCAGCAGAGAAGAAAGATACTGACAGTAGTGAGAACTGTGAAGAACAGGTATGGTTGTTCTATTTGCAGGGAGTGAAGGGTGGGAAGCTTATTATGAAAATTTGAGTAAATACGAGGGGGGGGGGGTCAGAGCAGAATGAGGATCCAAATCTGAGGTTGTTTAAGCTGTATTACAATTTAGACAACACGCCAAAGTTGAAACAGTACTATACTATATATAAAGAGTTGCTGCTTAGGAGGAAAAATTTGAATGATCAGGACTGGACAGTATGCTTTCCTGACGAACATGTTGATAAATTTATTGACTACTTGCATGAGAGTTATGGACATTATAGGACCAAGAAAACAGTAGCAAAGATACAGGAGAGAGTAATGTTTAACAACTTGTGGAGAAGGGTTAAGCAGAGACTAGCAAGGTGTGATAAATGTCAGAGAGTACAGACAAATGGTGTGCCATCTAAAGGCTTAATGCATTCTGTTCTTCCTAGTGAACCTGAAGAGCTTATAGCAGCTGACCATACAGGCGCATTGCCTGCATCCACAAAAAGTTATAAATATATTTTTGTAGTTTTGGACACATTCTTAAAATATGTAAAACTGTTTCCGATTAAGAAGGCAAAAACTACTACTGTAGATCTTTTCTCACAGTTGCCATTTGATTACTTTTGAAATGTATGATATCAAAATCACTTTTGTCTGACAATGGTCTACAATTTGTTTCTGGAGATCTGAACACTGTATGGCAATGCACAAGATAAAAGACGAAGATTTCTATCTATGTTCCACAAGGTACCATCAGTGAAAGTGTCCTGAAGGAGATTAATGGACTGTGTAGGACTTACTGCAGTAAGAAACACACTGATTGGACGGGCCATATTAAAAATTTAGAAAAATATTATCAACAACTTACGGAACAATTCGACAGGATATGCCCTGTGAGCTTTTGTTCAACGAGAGGCCCATCAACATCATCACAGTAGAAGCGGATTTCCTTCAGGTAAGTGAAGTATCACAGGACGAAAATTTCGGATTGACTAAAGAGATGATGGAAAAGAAAGCAGCACGAAAGAACAGAAGGCATGACAAAGGAGTGAATCCGACTAGTTTCAGAAAAGGTGATCTTGTCCTCGTCAAAACCAAAGAAAAATCTAGCGAAGTAGGTGATGAGATATACAGGTATTTCCATGTGTATCATGGCACTTTCAGAGTGGTATGTGTTTCCCATGACAACTCTCATGAATTGACTTACACAAAGAATAACAGAAATTCAGGGCTAGGGAATATTATTGACCAGAAACCCTACGTATAACCAATTACAAATTACATACTGAATATGGATCCAAAACAGTTTAAAACGTTTCTGAGCTTGGGTTGTGTTGATTTTGTTAGGAGAAAGTAAGACCAGCAAGCAAGCAGGGGGTTCAACATTCTGTGTTGCATTCATTATGTGGCGATAATGCTTACCCAGCGGCCTGCCTCATTTTTCGTGTTTCCCGAGGCAGTCAGACACTCCTCCTATCTTACCTGTAGTTTATAAGTGAATCAGAAACATTCTGTCTTCGGCTTTCACGTGATTTAGTACAGCAGGATACCTAAGAACAAGAATGTTTCTTAAAAGGTTATATATATTATGTTGTGTCAGTGATAAGTAATGGAATCATGAGAGGATGGAACAAAACACAAAAACAGCAGTGGTATCTGATAAAAATCTATGAGAGACTGTCTTAATCTGGTTTTGTGACGTACACTATGTGATCAAAAGTACCCAGACACCCACAAAAACATACGTTTTTCATATTAGGTGCTTTTTCCTGCCACCTACTGCTAGGTACTCCACATCAGCGACCTCCGTAGTCATTAGACAATGTGAAATAACAGAATTGGGCGTTTGCTGAACTCACAGACGTCAAAGGTGGTCAGGTGATGAGGTATCAGTTGTGTCACACGTCTGTATGCGAAATTTCCATACTCCTAAGCATAACTAGTTCCACTGTTTCCGATGTGATAGTGAAGTGGAAACCTCAAGGGACAAGTACAGCACAAAAGCGTACAAACGGACCTAGCCTGTTGACTGACATAGAATGCCGACAGTTGACGAGGGCTGTAAGGTGTAATAGGTAGACATCTATCCAGACCTTTACGCAGGTATTCCCGACTGCATCAGTATCCAATACAAGTACTGTGACAGTTAGGTGGGAGGTGAGAAAACATGGATTTCATGGTTGAGCTGCTGCTCATAAGCTACACATCACGCCGATAAATGCCAAACGACGCCTCGCTTGGTGTAAGGAGCGTAAACAATGGACGATTGAATAGTGGAAAAACGTTGTGTGAAGTGACGAATCAAAGCACACAAAGTGGCGATCCGATGGCGGAATGTGGGTATGGCGAATTCCCAGTGAACGTCATCTGCCAGCATGTATAGCGCCAACAGTAAAGTTCGGAGGTGCTGGTCTGATGGTGTGGTCATGTTTTTCATGGAGAGGGCTTGTTGTTTTGCCTGGCACTATCACAGCACAGGCCACACTGATATTTTAGACACCTTCTTGCTTCCCGCTGTTGAAGAGCAATTCGGTGATGGCGACTGCATATTTCAACACAATCGAGCACCAGTTCGTAATGCACGGCCTTTGGTGGAGTGGTTACACAACAATAACATTCCTGTAATGGACTGGCCTGCACAGAGTCCTGAAAGGAATTCTATAGAACACCTTTGGGAAGTTTTGGAATGCCGAATTCGTGACAGGCCTCACCGACCGACATCGATACCTCTCCTCAGAGCAGCACTTCATGAAGATTGGGCTGCTATTCCCCAGGAAACCTTCCAGCACTTGAGTGAACGTTTGGCTGCGAGAGTGGAAGGTGTCATCAGTTCTAAGGGTGGGCCAACATCATATTGAACTCCATATTTACCGTTGGAACTTGTAAGTCATTTTCAGCCAGGTGTCCAGATACTTTTGACCACATAGTGTGTAATGAAAGTAAATAGGTGTCATGTTTAAAGAATGTCTGTCAAACAAAGAGGTAAGGTAAACAGAAAACGGAAGGTCTCAGCATATGTGGAGGAGAAGTTGCAGATTATCTGAAGCAATCAGCTCATGTGTGAAATTAGTATAATTTGGTGCAGCAGCAGAGATAATATGCAGCAAAAACCATCTTGAATATTCAGTCTCAATATTAATTAGATATAATAGAAGTGTTTGTGTTCAGTGCAGTCAGTATATGACTACATACGTATACTTATGAGCAGTATATACGTATGAGCAGTATGTGACTACCTAGCTATAGAAATGTGTTATGGTGCAGCCCCTTCTAACACTAAGGAAATATAACTATAAACATAGTTGCCTGGAGTAATGAGTGTGGAAATAATAAGCAAGATTCGTATATATATTGCCCTTCAGGCTGGAATCTCAAGCAATTCGATGGAATACAATGAAACAATAGTTTTTCTAAGTGATAACTTTGTCTGATCAGTGATGAGAGTTAAGTTCACCTTAGCATTAGGATCGATTACTCTGGAGTGTTTTTTAGTTGAATCAATTGTGCATTGAATAAGCAGAGCAGGTGTTTATTTTTTAGATAATGAAGACATAAAGAAATAATAAAGTAATAATTAGAGTCTTAATAGTTAGGTAACCTGTCTCTGCAGTAGGGATTTATTTTTATTTATTTATTTATATTTTGAGAATGCGGTATACTAGCAAATGCGGTAAGAAATGTGAGTAAAATAATAGGTGATGACAGATATGGTTGAGTAATGAGAAGGAATATTGAATATAAAGAAAGGTGGTGTAACTATATGAAAGATCTATTTTTGAACTAGGCAACAATGGGTACTGTGTATAGTGTGCAATTCATGACACTGCAGCTGAGAATGATAGCTTAACAGGAAGAGCAATATGTTAGTGAGCTAAAAGTCATATAATGCTGCGTTATCGGATCTATAAGTTATCTGAAAACTTCTAACTGTGGTCTGAGTAATTATGAGCTTAATGTGGTAATACTAGAATGAAGAAAAGTAATTTTGCTGACTACCAGAAGACTGTGGTGCTACAGTGATGTGAATGTTGTGACAGGTCAATTATTTGGTAACATTTTGTGATTTTGTGAGGGTTTAATTTTCTGGAAAAATGAGAATAGTACTCAGAGTTGAGTGGAGACATAGGGCATAGATTTGGTACAACGTAAATCTCCTTAACTTTGATTTGAGTAGTAATTAAGTTATGATATGCTGACACTCTCCTGGTTTTAATAATACACTCCTGGAAATTGAAATAAGAACACCGTGAATTCATTGTCCCAGGAAGGGGAAACCTTAATGACACATTCCTGGTGTCAGATACATCACATGATCACACTGACAGAACCACAGGCACATAGACACAGGCAACAGAGCATGCACAATGTCGGCACTAGTACAGTGTATATCCACCTACCTTTCGCAGCAATGCAGGCTGCTATTCTCCCATGGAGACGATCGTAGATACGCTGGATGTAGTCCTGTGGAACGGCTTGCCATGCCATTTCCACCTGGCGCCTCAATTGGACCAGCGTTCGTGCTGGACGTGCAGACCGCGTGAGACGACGCTTCATCCATTCCCAAACATGCTCAATGGGGGACAGATCCGGAGATCTTTCTGGCCAGGGTAGTTGACTTACACCTTCTAGAGCACGTTGGGTGGCACGGGATACATGCGGACGTGCATTGTCCTGTTGGAACAGCAAGTTCCCTTGCCGGTCTAGGAATGGTAGAACGATGGGTTCGATGACAGTTTGGATGTACCGTGCACTATTCAGTGTCCCCTCGACGATCACCAGTGGTGTACGGCCAGTGTAGGAGATCGCTCCCCACACCATGATGCCGGGTGTTGGCCCTGTGTGCCTCGGTCGTATGCAGTCCTGATTGTGGCGCTCACCTGCACGGCGCCAAACACGCAAACGACCATCATTGGCACCAAGGCAGAAGCGACTCTCATCGCTGAAGACGACACGTCTCCCTTCGTCCCTCCATTCACGCCTGTCGCGACACCACTGGAGGCGGGCTGCACGATGTTGGGGCGTGAGCGGAAGACGGCCTAACGGTGTGCGGGACCGTAGCCCAGCTTCATGGAGACGGTTGCGAATGGTCCTCGCCGATACCCCAGGAGCAACAGTGTCCCTAATTTGCTGGGAAGTGGCGGTGCGGTCCCCTACGGCACTGCGTAGGATCCTACGGTCTTGGCGTGCATCCGTGCGTCGCTGCGGTCCGGTCCCAGGTCGACGGGCACGTGCACCTTCCGCCGACCACTGGCGACAACATCGATGTACTGTAGAGACCTCACGCCCCACGTGTTGAGGAATTCGGCGGTACGTCGACCCGGCCTCCCGCATGACCACTATACGCCCTCGCTCAAAGTCCGTCAACTGCACATACGGTTCACGTCTATGCTGTCGCGGCATGCTACCAGTGTTAAAGACTGCGATGGAGCTCCGTATGCCATGGCAAACTGGCTGACACTGACGGCGGCGGTGCACAAATGCTGCGCAGCTAGCGCCATTCGACGGCCAACACCGCGGTTCCTGGTGTGTCCGCTGTGCCGTGCGTGTGATCATTGCTTGTACAGCCCTCTCGCAGTATCCGGAGCAAGTATGGTGGGTCTGACACACCGGTGTCAATGTGTTCTTTTTTCCATTTCCAGGAGTGTATATTTGACACCGCTTCTCATGTCTGTGAACCGATCTTTGACCGATCGCCCACTAATGCACAACGACCTTGAACTGTTGCAGGGACGCAGCAACTGCAGCAAGCCCCGCATCGAGCTCCAGCAACGACAAAGGTAACGATGCACGATACCTCGCACTAACATAACCACACCTTGCATGCACTGTCGCAGATAACAAGCCGCTACTGCTCTTACTACCCGTCCTACTGTCGCAGAGGTTTTTTTCCCTTGGCGCTTGCCTTGGCACGTTTTTTCCTCTGCCCTTACAACCGCTACCCTTCGATCGCTTTAGTCCACTTTCTATCTCCTGATGGACCATGTTAATGAGTAATCTTACCCAGACGCATGGATAACATCACAGCCCGCATCGTGTGACTCCTGATTCTAAAACTAACATGTTATACGGAGGTGACATTGGAACTTTTGGTTTGGTCACCACGTTGGTGTGGGCGTGGAGGGGCCCCAACCTATTTAAAAAATCATGTGAAATGTACCATGTTCGTCGGGGTAAAGGAAAAAGAAACACTTATATATTCATTTCGTTTGAATAATTATCAAAATATCCTAAAATATGATGTGTCATTGTGTAGATTACGAAGCTTTTGCACTCTGTTCGCGTGAATGGATACTGAACTTCTGCAGTTAATAATTTTATCAATAACGAGAATCAATAGTGTTCATTGAAGTCGGGGAAATTCTCCGACAGATCATCAGACTAAGAGGAACATGCTTTCGCGTTTGTGGAACGATATTCAGGACTCAGTTTCCCCTCAACGTCAAGAGAAAATTCGTGAACTCAAACTGCGGTTATGCAGAACTACCATTCCTTCGTACAAGGAAACGGCCAGGAACTTATCCAAAATGGTCTGAGCAAACAGCTAACGAACCTGAGTAGGATGGGCGACCATTTGAAGCTCTCATCTACCAGGACATGAACATAGTGACTGAAACGGTCCTAATTTAACTACATGCTATTCAATATGTTGAGCTAGTTAAGACTGTTCTCACAAATGTTAATAAGTTTAAAACATTTTTGTCAACACCAGAGTGCGTTCTACTGTGACTATTGTAAAGAAATCCAATACTCTGACCTCACAGTGTGTAATGAGCTAGTTGTAAGAGTTCAATGACCGCCGCAAATAATTAATGTACAAATAATCAGCGACATCAGAAACGTACACTCCTAACTAGAATTATTATAAAATTCTATGACTCTTTAGTGTAGCTTTCCTCCACACACTCAGACACCCTCATTCACACTCATAAAACAACAAATACACTACAGATGATGGAGCTATAAATATTCCCAGTGGAACTACTCACAGTGGAGCTATAACCGAATCCCGAGTATTTGGTACAAGATAGATTAGAAACGTACAGCAAGCAGCTTCTCAATGCGGCAGCCTGGTGACGATGGAACGTAATCGAAGCTATCAATTATTCCCACATTTCATGAAGCAATAACCAACAAATATGACTGCTGAGAGAACAATTTAAAAAAAAACACACTCTCGCTTTCAGGGGCATACCGCGTAGCTTGTAACGCCGTGCGCATTTTGTTGCTCATGACTGCGCTCACTACACGAATGATGCAACCAGTAATACGGAAACTGAACAAAGGATATTAATCAGGTTGCACAAAACGGATCTCAATGCGATGCTGACAGTACCAAGTATCGGGAATAAATTTTCGCAGTACGAACCACAGACATTTTGCATAGGTGGCAAACGTAAGTACTCCGTTGTGAATGTAACATCATGTTGGAAACCTAGCAAGGCGATCAAGCACTGAGAAGCTGCTGTCAGGTAAGTGTGTATTAAGTTTGCTTGCAGTACGTTTCTGATCTATCTTGTAGCACATACTCGGGATTCGGTTACAGCTCCACTGTGAGTAGTTCCACTGGAAATATTTATAGTTCCATTATATACAGTGTATTTGTCGTTTTATGAGTGCGGTGCCTAGGCCCGCTGGAAACACATACGTTCACTGGTGCAAAACATGAGACTCCCAAATGTTAATGACTATCCCTACTCGTGGCAAGCACACAAGACAGGGAAAAGACGTATTCATGATCAATAGCCATGCGCCTCTTGCTATACTATTGAGTACACCTTGGTAAAATCCACTGGCAGAATTCAATTGGGCGTGGAAAATCCTCTGGGCTAACGACGTGAACCTTCTGAAGGCGGTAGGGGTGCAAATCATCTTCATGCCACACTCGCCAAATTGTGGAATGGCTTGCACCCATTTCCGGTGCTACACTCCGCGATCTTGTGGGTGTGTGTTTTCCAGCGATGGTAACGCATCCTCGTCGATTCTTGGTGTACACAATGTGTGTTGATGACCACGTCCGTCTGACATTCGCACCTATAACACAGAATGAATACAACGGGTTTCGAAGTAGGGCTTAAATGCACCCGTTCCAGTGCAAAACGTACATCAAATGAACCTGACTCTCTTAGGGACTTGCTGATGTCAGTAAATGTGCGTGGATCTGGCGCTGCACGGTTCAGAAACGGTCGAACGTTCAAACGTTGGGCAGCATGGGCATTGCCATCCGTCACACCATGGATGTCTACCTTTCCTCCCAAAAATAGCGCTCCATTTACTGTCCGCTTCACACAGCAATAAACACAAGTGTGTCCCCGTTTGATGGGAAAAATGACGCAGGACGAAAGAGACTCCGCAGTGTGCACAGGTACTGTCCTCTATGCAAACGCATTTTCATTGCCTAAAGCAATGCGTTCAAGTCAAGTAAGAGGCGGATAACCCGTAGTTTCATCCCACTGCGAATTTCCGAAATTATGTCGACTACAGCGTTTGCAAATAAAGCTCATAGTACTTAAACTCGACCTCGCTTTTACCTTGATGTCGCAAATACGTTGAAATCGTTTGCCTGCAGACCTACTACCATGCCGGCTCGGATGACATGTTATATGCCTATTCTCTTGGCGGCGCTTGACGCTGTTCAACAACGCATAGCGCTGTACGCTACGGGTGTGGACATGGATTGCTATGTGAAATGTGTCGTCTATGAAAGCGCAAAGTTTAATATGAGCTATTTTACGTGAAAATGACACTTTGCGTACGAATTGATGAAATCAGACTTTGTATATAGTCCTTTTTGCGTACGATGAAATGATCACTGCAGCAGATGATGAAGATGAATATGTGACCCGGAAACTCAGAGAACATTATGAGCAATGGGGTCTTTCAATGAATCCAACGAAATTGAATAGTTTTCTGTGGGAGACAATGAGCCAATGACGTTGCAAGAAAAATGATGTTGCAATATTAATATTTTTGAGTAAATTATCCTCTGATGTCAAGAGCACAGAGGAAATAAAATCAAACATGGCTAAGACAAGACGGCAGTCCGAGAGTTAAATTCTGACTTGTGGAATAAAAACTAACATTCAACGTCAAAAACAATAACACGCCACGCAGTTGTGGAAAGTATTCTAATGTACGGATCAGAAAAATGAAAAATTCATAAAAGAGATAAACAGGGGTTTCCTGCAGTGTAAATGGAATACTGGAAGGGGAGAAGCGGAATACCAAGCTTGCGACACCTAAGAAATGAGGACATGAACGGGAAACTGAAAGTTGGTGTGGCTAATATACAGGGTGGTCCATTGAGTGTGACCGGGCCAAATATCTCACGAAATAAGCGTCAACCGAAAAAACTACAAAGGACGAAACTTTTCTAGCTTGAAGGGGGAAACCACATGGCGCAATGGTTGGCCCTCTAGACGGCGCTACCATAGGTCAAACGGATATCAAATGCGTTTTTTAAATATGAACCTCCATTTTTATTACATATTCGTGTAGTACGTAAAGAAATATGAATGTTTTACTTGGACCACGTTTTCCGCTTTGAGATAGATGTCGCTGTAATAGTCAAAGACATATGGCTCACAATTTTAGACAATCAGTTGGTAACAGGTACGTTTTTTAAATTAAAATACAGAACGTAGGTACGTTTGAACATATTATTTCGGTTGTTCCAATGTGATACATGTAGCTTTGTAAACTTATCATTTCTGAGAACGCATGCTGTTACAGCGTGATTACCTGTAAATACCACATTAATGCAATAAATGCTCAAAATGATGTCCGTCAACCTCAATGCATTTGGCAGTACGTGTAACGACATTCCTTTCCACAGCGAGAAGTTCGCCTTCCGTAATTTTCGCACATACATTGACAATCCGCTGACGCATGTTGACAGGCGTTGTCCGTGGATCACGATAGCAAATATTCTTCAACTTTCTCCACTGAAAGAAATCCGGGGACGTCAGATTTGGTGAACGTAAGAGCCAAGGTATGGTGCTTCGACGACCAATCCACCTGTCATGAAATATGCTATTCAATACCACTTCAACCGCACGCGAGCTATGTGCTGGACATCTATCATGTTGGAAGTACATCGCCATTCTGTCATGCACTGAAACATCTTGTAATAACATCGGTAGAGCATTACGTAGGAAATCAGCATTCATTGCACCATTTTAACTTCCATCGATAAAATAAGAGCCAATTATCCTTCCTTCCATAATGCCGCACCATACATTAACCAGCCTAGGTCGCTGATGTTCCACCTGTCGCAGCCATCGTGGATTTTTCGTTGCCCAATAGTGCATATTATGCCGATTTACGTTACCGCTGTTGGCGAATGACGCTTCGTCGCAAAATAGAGCGAGTGCGAAAGTCAATCACCGTCCCGTAATTTCTCTTGTGCCCAGAGGCAGAACTGTACACGACGTTCAAAGTCGTCACCATGCAATTCCTGGGACATAGAAATATCGTACTGGGGCAATCGATGTTGATGTACCATTCTCAACACCGACATTTTTGAGATACCGATTATGGCGCAATTTGTCTCCTACTGATGTATATTAACCAGCAAAGATCGCTGATGTTCCATCTGTCGCAGCCATCGTGGATTTTTCGTTGCCCAATAGTGCATATTATGCCGATTTACGTTACCGCTGTTGGCGAATGACGCTTCGTCGCTAAATAGGCCGAGTGCGAAAGTCTATCATCCTTCCCGTAATTTCTCTTCTGCCCAGAGGCAGAACTGTACACGACGTTCAAAGTCGTCACCATGCAATTCCTGGGATATAAAAATATGGTTATGGAGCAATCGATGTTGATGTACCATTCTCAACACCGAAATTTTTGAGATACCCGATTATGGCGCAATTTGTCTCCTACTGATGTACGGATTAGCCGCGACTGCAGCTAAAAGACCTACTTGGGCATCATCATTTGTTGCAGGTCGTGGCTGACGTTTCACATGTGGCTGAACACTTCCTGTTTCCTTAAATAACGTAACTATCCAGCGAACGGCCCGGACGCTTGGATGATGTCCAGGATACCGAGCAGCATACATACCACGCCCGTTGGACATTTTGATCACAACAGCCATACATCAACACGATATTGACCTTTTCCGCAATTGGTAAACGGTCCATTTTAACACGAGTAATGTATCACGAAGCAAATACCGTCCTCACTGACGGAATGTTACATGATACCACGTACTTATACGTTTGTGACTATTACAGTGCCATGTATCACAAAGCGAAAGAAGTGGTCCAATTAAAACCTTCACATTTCTTTATGTACTACACGAATATGTATTAAAAATGGGCCGGCCGCGGTGGTCTCGCGGTTCTAGGCGCGCAGTTCGGAACCGTGCGACTGCTACGGTCGCAAGTTCGAATCCTGCCTCGGCCATGGATGTGTGTGATGTCCTTAGGTTAGTTAGGTTTAAGTAGTTCTAAGTTCTAGGGGGCTGATGACCACAGCTGTTAAGTCCCATAGTGCTCAGAGCCATTTGAACCATTTTAATAAAAATGGGAGTTCCAATTTTTAAAATAACCGCAGTTGATATCCGTTTCACTTATGTCAGCGTTATCTAGCGGGTCAAACATAGCGCCTCCTGGTTTTCCGCTTCAAGCTAGACGACTTTGTAGTTTTTTCGTTTGATGCTTATTTCGTGAGATATTCGGCCCGTTCACTATCAATGGACCACCCTGTACAGACAATGGAAACCAAAGAGCTACGTTGGTATAGACATCTTGAAAAGATGGAAGACACAAGATGGGTAAATATGAGCAGGGCAGTGAATACCATGTGGAAGAACAAAAAAAGGTGGATCAGCAAGAACATGGAAAACCGACGTAGATGTAGCAATGCGAAGGAGAGATTTGCAATTGCTATGTTGGGACTGTGTGGAACAGAAGATATGAGGAAGTAGGAATATATGGTCTCATAATTCGTGACATGCAATAAGACTGAAATTGTAACTGAGAGAAAGTTTTGTGCTGACAATAAAATAATAGGAAACAACGTTCTGATCATGTCTTTAGATAAGGAATGAAAAGTTACTGGAGGATGAGAAGTTCTTGTCACTACAAGTAGAACATTATAGTTCATTACGATGCTGCCTTCACATGATACCAAACAAGGGTTTCTGTAGAGTTTGCCAGAGGATTCATTTGTATTACTGAGGTTGTCGTCACTGGGTTGGATGGGCTATGGTGCCGGTGAACTGCAGCTGTTTTGATGATCGATAGGCCAAAGTGAGATGGCGATAACTGTCTTGTCAATTTAAAAATTAACTAACAAAATAAGAGGTAAAATTTGCTCTCCTGCTTCAGCAAGCGATCTTGTAGTAGGGCGCACGCTGTAGAATTTTGAAACTGCATCCCAATAGGATATAGGATCGGAATGTATCGGACTGATATCGCAGGCAAAGAGTCCGTACTGTCAGCAATGACGACAGTGTAGCTGTGTGTTTAAATGAGAAACGGTTACTTTTATTTGCTTTAACTATTTAAACAATGCACATTTTTGACCTTATACTGATTACGTCATCTCCTGAGAATCGATCACAGACCAATATGTAAAACAATAGCTCCACTCGTAACACACTCCACAAAATCGGCAAACAATCAGTTTTGTGCCCAAGAGATCAAGGAAAATAGCTCACTAACGACTTGGAGAATCTTGATGAGGCTCTACAACAACATTTATACTCCGCAAGCCAAACAACGGTGTGTGGCGGAGGGCACTTTGCATGCCATTGTCATTACATCCCTTTCCTGTTCCAGTCGCGTATGGTTCGCGAGAAGAACGACTGCCGGAAAGCCTCTGTGCGCGCTCGAATCTCTCTAATTTTACGTTCGTGATCTCCTCGGGAGGTATAAGTAGGAAGAAGCAACGCATTCGATACCTGATCCTGAAACACACCCTCTTGAAACCTGGAGAGCATGCTACATCGTGATGCAGAGCGCCTCTCTTGCAGAGTCTGCCACTTGAGTTTGCTAAACATCCCCGTAACGCTATCGCGCTTACCAAATAACCCTGTGACGAAACGCGCCGCTCTTCTTTGGATCTTTTATATGTCCTCTGTCAACCCAACCTGGTACGGATCCCACGCTGACGAGCAATACTCAAGTATAGGTCGAACGAGTGTTTTGTAAGCTGCCTCCTTTGTTGATGGACTACATTTCCTAAGGGCTCTCCCAGTAAATCTCAACCTGTCACCCGCCTTACTAACAATTAATTTTATAAGATCATTCCACTTCAAATCGTTCCCAGATATTTTACAGATATAACTGCTACCAATGTTTGTTCCGCTATCATATAATCATATAATGAAGGATTCTTCTTTCTACGTATTCGCAATACATTACATTTGTCTATGTTAAGGGTCAGTTTCCACTCCCTGCACCAAGTGCCTATCCGCTGCAGATCATCCTGCATTTGGCTGCAATTTCCTAATGCTGCAACGTCTGTGTATACTACAGCATCATCCGCGAAAAGCCTCATGGGACTTCCGACACTATCTACTAGGTCATTTATATATATTGTGAAAAGCAATGTGCAAGGTTGCTTCTGGTTTTATTCTAAGCGATGTTTTATTGGTTTGTTTCCTCCAAGTCTTCAGCGCTGGATTTAGAATCATATTCAGTTTTGAAAATCTTGGCTTTTGTTTCCTTCTTTCAAATGGTTCAAATGGCTCTGAGCACTATGGGACTTAAGATATGAGGCCATCAGTCCCCTAGACTAGGAACTACTTAAACCTAGGTAACCCAAGGACATCAAACACATCCATGCCCGAGGCAGGACTGTGGCGCCTAGAACCGTTCGGCCACAACGGCCGGCTCTTCCTTCTCTCTTCATAGTATTTATCTCTTCCTATACAATCTTCAGCGTAGAATTTTAGAATTAGTTTTCCTTTAGAAATTTAGGTAGGCTGTTAAAGCAATGGTGAAACAACGGTTTTCTGAAAGGTTATGAGGTCTTTTCATTACCTTACGTTACTAATGACCTCAATTCCAACAGACTCTGTCTCTGACTTTCATAAACTTTTCGCTTTCAGTTGAAGCGAAAACTGTTCTGCCTTCTGGAAGATAATTAATTCTTTACGTATTCACTACGCTTACGCATCTGACCATTCATATAGGACTGTCCTGACCAATACTGACTTCTTTCGCTTGTTACTTCCTCTCTTACAAATTTTCATTAATTAAACGTTCCCAAAAGCACCAAAGCTTAATAAGACATGGAATTTAGATGCAATTACATTGACAGTACAATGTTACAAATTCATACACATTTTATCTGACATATTAAGTTATACATGAAATAAATAAAACAAATCAAAATGAACAACTAATTATAATTCTAATATACATTTCAATCAAACATTAGACTTGTCTGAGGCTGAATTACGCAAAAATTACAGTAACAAAGTGATTAGGATCTGCTTATATAGAACATGGCAAGTTTTGTAACACGTTATGATACCATGTTCTAGTGCTTCTATCATTTTCCGACTGCATAATTTTTTTAAAAAAGGTCATATTCCGCCAGAAATTATAATTATGAACAATTGTTCACAAAGCAATTATTATTGAAATATGGGCTATTTTACTCAGTGGTGTTACCTGTCGACCTGTTGTTATCGGTTCTGATTGTGTTTGCAAACAGTCCTATGGCAATGATGATGTTCTCAGACACAGAATTTGCAACTGTCTTTTGTATGAGCTCCTCTTCGTTAGGAACTGTTCATGAGAGAAACATAATGCCATACACTTCACGGAACAAAATACCAATCACTGTTCACTGTTTACATAATCAGCCATAGTGAAATTTGCAGAAGAGATTCTTGATGTACTGGATAAGGATTAGTGACACGCAGCCATATTCTTAGATCTGGCTAAATCTTCTAAGACAGACAAAAAGAACTAAATATGATAGAATCATTATGAATCAGAGCTGTAGCTAATGATCATTCCTAGTAGACTGAATACAAGAGGTACAGAAAACTCAAGCTTGGAACAACGACGAAAGTTGAGTGAATACTTCTCAGAAGGGAAATACAGTAATACAGAAGCTCTTCAGGGTATCGCGTTATTGCATACGCAGGCAGCCGCTAGCGAAGTGCCACCAACTATACAGTGATCTTCCGCGGGTTGCCGCAACTCAGTTCCGCTACTTACGTGAACTGCTGGAAATCGACAGAGACACGCCGGGTTGCTTTCAACCTAAGTTTCAGCAAATGCCACATCACCCTGAAGCGCCATTGTCTCCGATAGCATCGTATGTATCGCAGTAAACAGCTGCAATAACGGTCACTACTTCTCTTCCGCTGAATGCTGCACCGCTGTCCTTCCATCGGATGGGTATTTAGGAGAGGAGGAGGAGGAGGATGTTAGTGTTTAACGTCCCGTCGACAACGAGGTCATTAGAGACGGAGCGCAAGCTCGGGTGAGGGAAGGATGGGGAAGGAAATCGGCCGTGCCCTTTCAAAGAAACCATCCCGGCATTTGCCTGAAGCGATTTAGGGAAATCACGGAAAATCTAAATCAGGATGGCCGGAGACGGGATTGAACCGTCGTCCTCCCGAGTGCGAGTCCAGTGTGCTAAGGGTATTTAGGACACTGCCCAGCCGCTCTACAGTCAGTGCCCAGTCCGGGCATACGCTAGCAGCACTTAACACCCCAACTATCGGTATTTCTGCTCGAGACCTCGACACTACGGATGTCTCCTCAACTGTCTTCGAGCTGACACCTCGCTGGACCTCGTCTTCAACCGTCCTCAGGCCCACGCCTCGCTGGATCTTGTCTTGAATCGTCCTCGAGCTCACCGTCTCACGCATGCATGTCAGAATCAACATTGCGTAGTACTTCTCAGTAACACAAGCAATGAGATTTCGCAAATGGCTCGAGTTCTTCAGCTCGAGTACGTTCTCGTCGGTGGAGTATGGTTGTACCCTACACGAATGTTGCAAACACTGTTAACCTCTAACCTCAGCACACCTACTGCCTTGCTTATTCAAGGCATGCTGCCACGGAACTATAGGTCCGAAACTGTTCAGTACTGAGGAAATGTACAACTCTTAAGTTCCTCCGCCTCAGTTGCATTTACATAAAATTATGATGCAGTGGTTACAGGTTTCGTGCTGAAACATCCGTTCTCAGACCATATACCTTGCTATTAATCGTAATTATTCATACAATAAAGTGCCAAAAAGCATTAATAGCTTCCGGAGTTTGCTGTACATTTCAATACTTTTGCTGTACAGAAGCTGTTCATGCCCTTTGATACCATATTGTATGAATAATTACGATTAATAACAAGTTGTGTGCTTTGAGAATTGACGTGTCAGCTCGAAAGCGGTAACCACTACAGCTGAATTTTGTACCAATGCAAGTGAGACGGACGAAATAAAATAATTATTCAGTTTCCTCACTGTAACTGCTTGGAGAGTTAAAACAGACGGCGCACAGAGAGGCTGCCTGAGCGCCATTCGCCGATGACCGTGAAAAATGAATCAATGACACTAAAACTCCTGAGTACGCACGTTATATCCTGGTGCCATTCGACACAGTACGATGCATTTTTATTTCCCGGCAATGTGTGTTTACGGGACCAGTACTATCTCCTGTAAGAACAAGGGACACCTTCTACATACGCACTGTATAGTACACGCATTCAGCAGGTGACCCACATCTCAGCGTCAACAGGTCGCGTGTAAAAGAGACAATGACCTGGAACAGGTTAGTGGTGTGACAGCGGCATCAGTCGTGACGCACACGTTCGTCCGCCGGTGGGAGGAGCTGCTAGTGCGGCTTTTACGATGTCGGTGGGCGTCCGGGACTGATGGACGTTCATTAAACTGCGGAAGTGTCGGGGAGCAGGTGGTCAATCACGCGGCGAAAATCACCCACGGGTCAGCAAACAGAAACACATAAATTACCTGAAACTATTCGTATTACTCCGAGACAATTTCAAACTTTAGCTAAATATTTTACCTGTCATCGAAAGCTACAGTTAAAAACAAGGTGGAATCTAGTTCTGTGCCGTAGGAAAATCGAATTCTTCACACGTTTTGTTCTTTGGGGCCCACCACGCTAAATATGATTTTCAGTGACGTGATTACAATATTCCAGCTACAGTGCTGGCTGGACGATTTTTATTCTGTAAATCACAGCGAGCTCATTTCGGCATATTACCGCAATCAGATGTACTACAAATACATTAACACACTTTGATATTATAAACTGTAACTGTGATTCGAAAGAAACAGATAAAAATCTGACTAATCTATATCTAAAAATCCGATATAGCGTTACTCCTACAACAATAATCCAAGTTACGTCTAAATATAAATTCCAATAAAGACAGCATATGGCAGCATCGATATCACATGTAAGATAAAAACACGAATCGAATCTACATCTTTCCAGTCACTATTACAGTTTATAATATCAAGACTATCACCTATCATGTATTTACAGTCCTCCCCGACAGTTGAGTGGTCAGCCTGGCGGATTGTTGTCCTACGGGCCCGGGTTCGATTCCCGGCTGAGTCGGATATTTTATCCGCTCAGGGACTGGGTTTTGTGTTGTGTTGTCTTCATCATCATTTCATCCCCATCCGGCTCGCAGGTCGCTCAATGTCGCGTCGAATGTAATAACACCTGTACCCAGGCGGCCGGAGCTGCCCCTCAAGGGGCCTCCCGTCAAACGTCCATTTCCTTTTCCATGGATTTACAGAACACCTGACGAGGGCAGCGTGCCGAACTGAGCTCATAGCGATTCACGCAATAAAACTCACATAGGGGGCAGTGTAACTGGTATATCTTTGATGCAGCCATGTCACTACAACGATCTTTCACGAATTCTCCGGGCGAACTTAGCTTCTGTGTTACACAGTCCTTCTACTTTCCTTTTTTTCCAATTTGGTCCCCACATGCATGTTTCGTATTCCATGAAGCTTACGTTATCCACACACTTCACATTCAAATCTCAAGTACTCCTAATCAGGTAACAAAAGAAACATAGGACTGAATCATATAACTGTCAAAAGGAGTACGTATTACAGTGTTTAAAACTACTTCCAAATTTGAGAAAACGACTGCCACAATAATTGAGGGGCAGACAACAACAAAGACGACTCACGCATTGTTACAGAGTATTAGGAAAGTGCAGCTTCCCAGTTCCTACTGTTAAATCCAATGTTGTCCATTGACTATGAAAATAATATTATTAGGAGCAGACGTACCGACAGTAAGGCAAATGTATTCGTTTGAGGAAAACCGTACAAAGGTATGTCATTTTACTGGATATTATCAAACCAAAAATTCTACTTTCAATGTAGTATTCATAAACTGTAGTAAAACTATGGCGGCTGACGACAAACGCTGTTTTTGTGTAATAAGGAATAATCTGATAACTTATCAAGGTAATGAAGAGAGAAGGAAATTTATTGTTACTGTTAACTGTAAGTCGTAACACGTATATTAAAGGTAGCTTCCCCAGTGCGTCAAATGACTCGAGAACAGAGTTGATCTTACTATATTGAAAATGCTCCCATGCTTTCTTTTTTTGGATATGGTATTAAGCTAGTTGGGGATCGTTAGAAGCAGTTCTTCGAGTAATGACGCTCGCATTGGGATACTGAACAGCGACCTAGTATGTGTCTGTCTGAAATAACCGCCAAATGTGAAAAATGAACGAAATACAGCTTAATGAAGTCATGTGCAATTTTGAGTATCATTCCACCTACTGATATGAGACTGGTAGGGTACGCTACTACGAGGACGCCAGAAGGTTGTTGAAAACGGTGAGCTTACTTTATTTTATAATGAGGTCTCTGTGGAGTGAAAATGATTAAGACCGAGATGTCCACTTCTTACCATACCCAGGATGTTACAGAAAAAGAATTCAATGCCGTCGATGACCGGAGAAGTAGTCGACAACAAAACTGTGGTCCACAATGCCTGAAACTACCATGCATCCAGGAGAAGCCCCCTGTATGTGACCGGCCCCAGGCGATTTGTCCGACACTCAATCGTATCGGAATGGGCCATGGAAGACATGTCTACGTGCTCCACAAGGTGGGAAAATCTTGATCACTATCTTATGGCCGTGGTGCTGAATGGCAGGCAGTTCCCAATATTGTATCAACATATCCTGTAGTGTGCCTACAAAGGTGCTTTCGAAGATTTCCTGGCAATGACGAGTGGTTTGGTGACCTATACAGGATGATTTCTTCTACCAAATACAAACTCTATCGACTGATCTATAAGTGGATAGAGAACAGAAAAGGTCTAACGAACTTACGTCCGGAAATGCATGGTTTCCATGCTAGAGACCATTTACTAAGTCATACTTTGTTACAGAGAGTTCGTTCTAATGAGAGCTGTACCATGCAGGTACAGTTACAATGTATGTTTCCTCCTAGAGGCTTGTACGCTTGCACATACGTCATGTCCTAGCGCTCTCTCCAGGCACAGTAATTGTTAAAGCTGTGTCCGATTCATTTCTCATGTTGACTCAAATTGTAGTGGATGTGATACAGTGTTTTACACACAATAGATCCGTATACGAATCGAGAGCTTGCCGGCATGGTGTTTACTTAAGGAAAGGCAAATCGCAATGGTCGGCAGGCACCAACGTTGTATCAGGAGACCTATACCCGCTGACAACAACCCCAGCATTCATTGTTTGCAACATACACTACTGGAAATTGAAATAAGAACACCGTGAATTCATTGTCCCAGGAAGGGGAAACTTTATTGACACACTCCTGGGGTCAGATACATCACATGATCACACTGACAGAACCACAGGTACATAGACAAAGGCAACAGAGCATGCACAATGTCGGCACTAGTACAGTGTATATCCACCTTTCGCAGCAATGCAGGCTGCTATTCTCCCATGGAGACGATCGTAGAGATGCTGGATGTAGTCCTGTGGAACGGCTTGCCATGCCATTTCCACCTGGCGCCTCAGTTGGACCAGCGTTCGTGCTGGACGTGCAGACCGCGTGAGACAACGCTTCATCCAGTCCCAAACATGCTCAATGGGGGACAGATCCGGAGATCTTGCTGGCCAGGGTAGTTGACTTACACCTTCTAGAGCACGTTGGGTGGCACGGGATACATGCGGACGTGCATTGTCCTGTTGGAACAGCAAGTTCCCTTGCCGGTCTAGGAATGGTAGAACGATGGGTTCGATGACGGTTTGGATGTACCGTGCACTATTCAGTGTCCCCTCGACGATCACCAGTGGTGTACGGCCAGTGTAGGAGATCGCTCCCCACACCATGATGCCGGGTATTGGGCCTGTGTGCCACGGTCGTATGCAGTCCTGATTGTGGCGCTCACCTGCACGGCGCCAAACACGCATACGACCATCATTGGCACCAAGGCAGAAGCGACTCTCATCGCTGAAGACGACACGTCTCCATTCGTCCCTCCATTCACGCCTGTCACGACGCCACTGGAGGCGGGCTGCACGATGTTGGGGCGTGAGCGGATGACGGCCTAACGGTGTGTGGGACCGTAGCCCAGCTTCATGGAGACGGTTGCGAATGGTCCTCGCCGATACCCCAGGAGCAACAGTGTCCCTAATTTGCTGGGAAGTGGCGGTGCGGTCCCCTACGGCACTGCGTAGGATCCTACGGTCTTGGCGTGCATCCGTGCGTCGCTGCGGTCCGGTCCCAGGTCGACGGGCACGTGCACCTTCCGCCGACCACTGGCGACAACATCGATGTACTGTGGAGACCTCACGCCCCACGTGTTGAGCAATTCGGCGGTACGTCCACCCGGCCTCCCGCATGCCCACTATACGCCCTCGCTCAAAGTCCGTCAACTGCACATACGGTTCACGTCCACGCTGTCGCGGCATGCTACCAGTGTTAAAGACTGCGATGGAGCTCCGTATGCCACGGCAAACTGGCTGACACTGACGGCGGCGGTGCACAAATGCTGCGCAGCTAGCGCCATTAGACGGCCAACACCGCGGTTCCTGGTGTGTCCGCTGTGCCGTGCGTGTGATCATTGCTTGTACAGCCCTCTCGCAGTGTCCGGAGCAAGTATGGTGGGTCTGACACACCGGTGTCAATGTGTTCTTTTTTCCATTTCCAGGAGTGTAGTTTCACCGTTTGTATGAGACAACGTCATTTCAGGAATCAGGAAATCATGTAGGACGTAACCGAAATGTTCAGACACCAAACTTGGAGGATTATGTGGTCAACACTGTGGAACGTGATTGCAGTGTTAGTACCGGGAAGCTGCCCCGCCAACACATGGTAAGCCAGACGACCACGTGGAACACTCTCCATGACAACTGTTCCTCCCCTTATCACTTAAAGGGTGTGAAGGTCTTACTAGCGACAGACTTTCCACACCGGGAGCAGTTTTATCACTGGTTACTTCACCAGGCTACCTAGATTCCGGGATTTGTGTTATCCATCCTATTTACAGATGAGGCCATGTTTAAGCGAAGCGATATCTTCAACTATCATAACAGTAATCTGTGCGATAGTATGCAGAACCCCCCATGGTAAGGTCACAGCGAATGATCAGTATCGGTGCAGCCGGAATGTGTAGGCCGGGATAATTGGCGACCGTCGTTTGGGAGCAGTCTTCCTTCCACGTCGCCTCAAAGGCTTGAACTATCGACGTTTCCTGCGAGTGAATTTGCCTGCCCTGTTGGAAGAAGTGCCATTGATGATTCTAAGGTTTACGCAGCTGATACATGATGGTGCTGCAGCACACTTCGCCGTTAACGTGCGGACGCATCTCAATCGTGTCTTCCCTGGTCGATGGTTCGCACGATGGAGTCCATGGCATGGTTTGCTTGTTCATCGGATTTCAACCTGTGCTATGTCTCGTTATGGGGCCATTCCAGACGCTGAGGCACTTTTACACTGTTCGGATGCAGCGTGCCCTATTTGAATGTGTGTGTCAGAACATGCTACGGCTCATAGAAGCATGGGTTGAGGCACTTTGAAATCATTTTCAACACATAATGTAGCTGTGGCTGCAGAATACAGCTTGTATTAGACCGCGCAGTCTCTGTAATAGTGTATGACAGAAAAATGCTCTCTAACATAGAAACCATGCGTTTCGGGATATAAGTTCGTTAGAGGTTTTTTGTTCCGTATCCTCTCATCGATTAGCCTCCAGAGTTTGTACATGGTGAAACAAATCACCTTGTATGACGGACGTTGATACTCGCCTACAACTATTGTTATTTGTGTTACATTATAATGATGATCTGTGTTGTAAGGTTACTTTAGTTAGCTACATACATGTGTTTCTCTTCTTGCGAATCAAAAATTCTTATTGCAAGCCACAGAATAACGAAATAAATAATTAAATTCATTCTATATCGGCTCTTTCGTCACTCCTCCCCGTGCTGATATTTCATATACATATTCGAATCCATGGTACACTTTCTGCGTATTACACACTAACTACCCACAATTAATAGGTCCTCAAATTGCATCTAATGTGTTGGCCACATTGGTGCCCAGTTACGTGTGGTATTTTAAATCTTTGGAGTGTAAAGCTAGTTCGCGTCCGTAGTAGAATACTACACGTGCACCCTGGGTAACGCTAAATGAACTAGCAAAGTACAGGCGACCAGATAATCCTTAGTTGATCTCCTGGTCACGGCAAATCACGATGAATTCTAGCAAAACGAACCCTTTGACTAGAGAACTCGGAAAGCTGATTCGAGTCTGCCACCTGAATATTGAAGGCATAAGTAGAGCCAAATGCATGTACTTGCATAAAGTTTTAACAAAGAACGACATTGACGTAGTCGCAATTCAGGCGACCCATACTGAAGATGACGAGCAGCTAAGATCAAGGGGCATAATATCTGGCTATGACCTAATAGGCGCCACACACCACAGACATTATGGCACGGCAACATACATCAGGAGAAATATCGAAGAAGTGGCTCTCGTATCAACATCTACCACAAACGAGATTCACGAAGTCATTATAAAAGTGGGTGAAGTCACAATAAATAATATATACAAGCCTCCAGGGCAATCGTGGCCCCCACAAGCCCTTCAAACCCTGCCTCATCCAGCAATATACGTGGGTGACTTTAATAGCCACCATGAACTGTGGAAATATCGAATATCTGACCAAAACGGCGAAGACCTGGTGAAATGGACAGAAGATCATAATACTCAACTAATCTTTGACGCCAAAGACCGAGGTACATTTAAATCAGCCGCTTGGCTAACTGAGACCTGCCCTGACCTCAGTTTTGTTACAACTGACAAGAACAACAAACCCCTGCCGGTCTCTCGCAGGGTACTTGAGGATTTCCCCCACTCTCAGCATCGCCCAGTGCTCTTAGAAATAGGTCTTACTATTCCCCTGATATCCTCTTATCCTCGCCCTAGATGGAACTTTGGGAGGGCAGATTGGGCTGCTTTCTCGGAGAAACTTGATAAATGCCTTGGATGGATACCCCCAACGTATAAGAGCTACGAAAGATTTGTTGGAGCCGTCATCAGCTCAGCTAAAGTTAGTATGCCCAGAGGATTCAGAAAAGAATATGTGCCAGGATGGAGCGAGGAAAGTGAACGGCTTTAGAGACAGTTTCTGGACAATGGGGATAAAGAAACTGCAGACGATCTATTACATAGCCTAGACGCGGCCAGGCGTGCTAAGTGGATGGAGACCGTGGAACAAATGGATTTTACAAGATCAAGCAGAAGGGCGTGGTCTTTGCTTCGGAGACTTGGAGGTGGAGGTAAAAATCTGCGAATGACCAGTGCTATGTCCCCAAATACAGTTGCGGTTCACATCAGCAAGAACGAGCCCACACTATAAAAATTAAAAAGGAGCTTAAAGAGCTAAAATCGACAGCAGAGAACGATACATCTTATTCCCAACCCTTTTCAGTCGAAGAGTTAAATATGGCCCTGAACGATATAAAACCAGGAAAGGCCCCAGGGTTTGATGGGATTCACCCAGAATTTCTGCTCCACTGTGGTAAATTTGCAAGATTATGGCTTGCGCGATTCTTCTCTAACGTGTTGCAAACTGGAAAAATTCCGCACACACTCAAAAAGGCTAAAATTGTTGCCATATTAAAACCGGGCAAACCGAGTGACCAACCTCAGAGCTACCGCCCAATCGCCTTACTCAGCATGATCTGTAAATTACTGGAGAGACTTATGTACAACAGAATGAGCGAAGTCATCCTGGAGGCTGTACCGGTAGAACAGGCGGGCTTCCGGCCGAAAAGAAGCTGCACGGATCAGGTCCTCGCTCTAACAACCTACATCGAGGCGGACTTCCAAAGACAGCAAAAAACATCAGTGGTATTTGTTGACCTGACGGCGGCGTTCGACACTGTCTGGAGACAGGGCCTGATTTATAAGCTCCTCCGCATCGTGCCATGTCTAAAAACGGCTAACCTTATCAACGAAATGCTCTGCAATAGACCATTCCAGGTTGTCATCGGTAACAACAGAAGTAAATTCATGAAACTTAATAATGGCCTGCCCCAAGGTTCAGTACTGGCTCCACTGCTTTTCAGCATGTATATAGCCGATATGCCTAGGACGAGATCCAAAATGTTCGGATATGCGGACGACTGGGCCTTGGCCACACAACATCGAGTGATGGAGGAAACTGAGATCACACTATCCAGCGATTTGACCACTCTAGGAAAATACTTCCGTGACTGGAGGCTCCAACCCAGCCCATCCAAAACAGAGGCCACCTGTTTCCACCTGAATAACAAATTAGCAAACAAAGAGCTCAAGATCCGCTTTGATGGCGGCATTCTTCCATATAATAGAACTCCAAAGTATCTGGGCGTGACACTCGATAGAACATTGAGCTATAAACAACACCTTGTAAACACTGCTAAAAAAGTCAGAACTAGAAACAACATTGTCCAAAAGCTTTGTGGCACTAGTTGGGGGTCCACTGCCTCCGTTCTGCGTAGCTCTGCACTAGGACTTGTCTATTCTGCAGCAGAGTACTGTTCCCCAATATGGTTAAATAGTGCTCACATCAAGAAGGTGGATGCAGTCTTGAACCAAACGATGAGGATTATCTCTGGAACGATCAGGTCAACTCCTGTCCAATGGCTGCCTGTATTGAGCCATATCCCGCCGCCACATTTGAGCAGAGAACACGCACTTGTCAGGGAGTGTCGAAAAATCCAAAATAGCCCAGATCTTCCTATCCACACCCTGAGTAATGGAATTGAGCAAAATAGATTGAAATCCAGACACCCCCCCTCTCGCAAGTGCCAAAGATCTGGTAAAGAACGCTTTTATTCTTGAGGGCCGCTGGAGAGAAGAATGGGAGGAAAAGACACCGCCTCAGGTTGACACCTTATTGGGAACATCTAACAGACCTCGGGGCTTTGACTTGCCCCGCAAAATCTGTTCTACCCTTAACAGGATCAGGACGAGCCACGGCCGTTGTGCGGACTCCTTGTACAAATGGAGCATAGTGCTATCACCACAGTGCGACTGCGGCGCTGACAGGCAGACAATTCACCATATCGTGGTACAATGCCCTCTGAGGGCCTACCCTGGGCCAACAAGGGACTTCATGGATGCGACTAACAGTGCAATCGATTATATTTCTAACCTAGATGTTTGTTTGTGATATTGTAACTGTTTTGTGTGTTATGTACTTTTAGATTTTTCATACGTGATTTGTACTTGCCATACGCTAAATAAATAAATTTTAAATCTTTGTTAGCTTCGTTGCAGCAGTATATTACATGAGGAACTAATAAATCAACACAAAAACGTATCCCAATAACACAAACTTATTTTTTGGAAATTTTTGGTAAGTTCTATGGGACCAAACTTCTGAAGTCATCGGTCCCTAGGCTTACAGACTATTTAATCTAACTTAAACTAACTTACACTAAGGACAACAACACACCATTGCCCGAGGAAGGAGTCGAACCTCCAACGAGGAGAGCCCAGCGAACCGTAGCAAGACGCCCAAGATGGCGCGGCTATCATGCGCGGGAACATAAACTTATCCCAATACTAAAACCACCAACAGATACACACAAACCCTCTGGTAGCTACCACGGACAGTGATAAATACTCAAATAGGGATAAATGGCGGAACCTCTGACCTAAGGTACAAGGGACACTAGAGGACATATAAATATATCACAAATCACTCAGAGTTTGCAGACTATCTTAAACAGGTGTACCACACACCAAAATCAATTCAAAATAATATGACTATAAAAAAGGACAGAAAAAACAAAAATCTCCACCTGGACTAAAGAAAACTCCCATGTACGCAAAGATTCCGCAAAGACCAGCTTAATGATCATAGAAACATCTGAGCCCGGATATCGTACAAAACACTGAATACAACACCTAAATAAATTTGAATAACATAAAAAAACTTATCTCAAATCTTCTCCTTCTCTCTCCCTTATATCCACCTCTACAATGTACACTCCTCTGCGTATCGCCTATCCCTCCAACTATAGCGCTCCTGTTATATTACGGTAACAGCACGTTGTGACACATTTTCGATATATGTGTGCATTTTTTAAATAAGAGATTTTCAGTCGATATTTTGTAATCTGTTGGCTATTGTATTTTAAATTTCCTTGCACATATGTTGTACATTATATCACACATAACCATGGCTGCAGATGATACTGTCAATATGCAAACGAACTTCCCATTTTTTGTCATTTACGGGGTTTTCATACCTGTGATACCGGATTTTGATGTGGTATCGATGTTCCCCTATCTCCGCTGCATTGCTGTATGTAATTTCGCGGACTAGTTTGGTTCCTAACGTTGCTTACGCGTGTTTGGGGCCACTGGGCTCCTTTGTTGGTCTTACGGTTTCATGGATAGGCATCTAGAAACTGTTCCATGGGCATGACCCGTGCTTTCAGTATATCTTGTTCCTGTCTCCTGGCTGCTTCACCTGTCGTTTCCTTACTCCCTTTGATGGGAAACTGAATCTACTGGGAGATTCTTGTCTATTTCTTTAGATTTAGATGTTGCCAACATTTTATTTTTAACGTTCCATTTTAACATGTGCCCTCTCTCTCTTTATGGATGACGAGTAAGTTTTTTATACTCCAATTTCAAGCACAAAAATAGGGGACGTCAATTATTTACCCTCAAGGGGGTATAATCACAATTTAATATACTTCGTCCACATCTGGTAACTGACACTGCAGCAGTTTGATACAGTCAAGCTACCATTAGTTGTAATTGAAAGCTTTGTATCTTCTGTAGGTTCATCTGTTCTTCCCATGACGTTATTCCTTATTACTGAGTTGTTCATAAATTGGTTTCTGGCAGCTGTTTTGGATTTAGTATTTGATATGAAGTTTAAAAAAATTTAAATTTCATATATAAAATTAAAGATCTGAATTTTTTTACGTTGAGAACGCTAAATGCAAATGGAATCAGAAGGGAACATGCTAGCAACGTCAATCGTACTACACTCCTGGAAATTGAAATAAGAACACCGTGAATTCATTGTCCCAGGAAGGGGAAACTTTATTGACACATTCCTGGGGTCAGATACATCACATGATCACACTGACAGAGCCACAGGCACATAGACACAGGCAACAGAGCATGCACAATGTTGGCACTAGTACAGTGTATATCCACCTTTCGCAGCAATGCAGGCTGCTATTCTCCCATGGAGACGATCGTAGAGATGCTGGATGTAGTCCTGTGGAACGGCTTGCCATGCCATTTCCACCTGGCGCCTCAGTTGGACCAGCGTTCGTGCTGGACGTGCAGACCGCGTGAGACGACGCTTCATCCAGTCCCAAACATGCTCAATGGGGGACAGATCCGGAGATCTTGCTGGCCAGGGTAGTTGACGTACACCTTCTAGAGCACGTTGGGTGGCACGGGATACATGCGGACGTGCATTGTCCTGTTGGAACAGCAAGTTCCCTTGCCGGTCTAGGAATGGTAGAACGATGGGTTCGATGACGGTTTGGATGTACCGTGCACTATTCAGTGTCCCCTTGACGATCACCAGTGGTGTACGGCCAGTGTAGGAGATCGCTCCCCACACCATGATGCCGGGTGTTGGCCCTGTGTGCCTCGGTCGTATGCAGTCCTGATTGTGGCGCTCACCTGCACGGCGCCAAACACGCATACGACCATCATTGGCACCAAGGCAGAAGCGACTCTCATCGCTGAAGACGACACGTCTCCATTCGTCCCTCCATTCACGCCTGTCGCGACACCACTGGACGCGGGCTGCACGATGTTGGGGCGTGAGCGGAAGACGGCCTAACGGTGTGCGGGACCGTAGCCCAGCTTCATGGAGACGGTTGCGAATGGTCCTCGCCGATACCACAGGAGCAACAGTGTCCCTACTTTGCTGGGAAGTGGCGGTGCGGTCCCCTACGGCACTGCGTAGGATCCTACGGTCTTGGCGTGCATCCGTGCGTCGCTGCGGTCCGGTCCCAGGTCGACGGGCACGTGCACCTTCCGCCGACCACTGGCGACAACATCGATGTACTGTGGAGACCTCACGCCCCACGTGTTGAGCAATTCGGCGGTACGTCCAACCGGCCTCCCGCATGCCCACTATACGCCCTCGCTCAAAGTCCGTCAACTGCACATACGGTTCACGTCCACGCTGTCGCGGCATGCTACCAGTGTTAAAGACTGCGATGGAGCTCCGTATGCCACGGCAAACTGGCTGACACTGACGGCGGCGGTGCACAAATGCTGCGCAGCTAGCGCCATTCGACGGCCAACACCGCGGATCCTGGTGTGTCCGCTGTGCCGTGCGTGTGATCATTGCTTGTACAGCCCTCTCGCAGTGTCCGGAGCAAGTATGGTGGGTCTGACACACCGGTGTCAATGTGTTCTTTTTTCCATTTCCAGGAGTGTTTTTCTATAAAGTTCCCTAGTATTACCTACGAATAAATAAAAAAAATTTTCATACTATAATGTTTACTAGTTGACTAGCTTAATAAAAACGTGATCTCTCATGAGAATTACTTGATTGTTAACAGTCATAGGGTCTAGCGTATAGGGATCCTAAAACTTATATGGAGTTTTCTTACGGAAATACGAAAGAACGTTTAGAAGTACTTTTGCTGTGGCCAAACATAAGGACTACAAGCACAATATTCATGAATGGAAGTTAGTTAGTAACAGACGAACACAGTGCATATAACATGGGGACCATAAAACTCTTATTGCGTCAATAAAACGTTTATACCAACTTTTCACACACAAAACTGAATACACTTGATATACACTTTTTATCACCTACTTAAACTAAAGTAACATTTTAAAAGAATTACTTTATTCACTTGTTTTACTTTCAGAGCACTTGGAGCAGTTTAAACACTACAGTACTCTCAAGACTGGCAGAGTGATTTCACTTACGATTTTTGAACATTGTAACAAATTAACTTAATGTAGAGTTCAGATACATACTCGTACTTCTACTTTGATTACTAGGAAATATTCGAGATTAGGAGCAGGACCCAGGCGGGTGTTAAGCTATATGTCACTGACGTTCTCATAATACACGTACATCACGTTCACGCATACATCGCCACCATAATAGAACAGTTGATTCAGTCATTAGTACAATTCTATAAGATGTTAACTTTGTCTGCACGTGTTGAAGAGTTGGTCTTTGCGAGTGACTATGGAGAGTATTACACCACAGCAGCTCTTCAGACAATTCGCTGTGGAAAATTTTGTCTTGGCGAAGTTAAATAATTTACCGCATTCCGCAATATGCGACGTTCAAATACGCAAATGTAATTTATAAATTATAAAGTGCAGCAATCAGTCGTTCTTTTCTAGATATTATTACTCAACTCCAGATTTCGGCTAGTAGATAGCCATTCTGAATGCTCAAAATACAAGAGGTACATAGTCAAATGATGTAATGAAATGTTAGAACAAACGGCATAACTTATATGGCTTGTATGTTACATACCACGATTTTCTATTGTCAATGCATGTAAGTCCCTTTTGTTCAGGCGTCAGTCACAGTGCTTTGAATACTATTGTATAAGGAAGGTGGGCTGTGTGGAGAAGAGAAATTTGCGAGGTGTTGATGTACGTGATGATATACTGCTTATTCTTTTATGTGCGTATTTCTCTTGTCTTTTCTCTTGAGCCTTTACTTTCACAGAATATTACTATGAGTTACATTTCTTCCGTACGTAAAATGTAAGGAGCATGTAACTGCGCTAGTTCTTGCATAGGGAGTCGTAGAATTATAATAGGTGAAAACGTGGAGGGAACTTCCCTCTGTCTGGGAAATGTAGCAGGGCAAAAGGGAAAGGTGGAAGTGCGCCAACAGTATTACAGTCAGTCTGTGGCTAGCCACTGAAGTAACTGGTTTTGGATCTAGAAGCAGAATACACCGTACACTGACGACGTGTTGAGGAACTAAAACGAAACGCCTGTGACAGAATGAATTGCATAGGGGCTTAATTAAGAAGAATAATGTAGCAATGCCATAATTTTAGTCGCTGTGTGACCGGTTACGAAGTTTCGTAACCGTTTAGCCATAACTAGTATTAGAACGCAATCTGACTGCATAAAATAAAAATAAAGAAAGACAAGACATTTCCATTAACACAATTGATTAATTAAGTCCCCTGCAACTATAAAAGCTACGAAACAACAAAGCACAAGTCTAACTGTTCTGTGTGAGGTAGTGTGACTCAACGTACATGTATCTGGCTCGGTTCTTCCTCAATACGACAAGATATTTTAAACACCATTCACAATGAACTAATTGAAAAACCATAAATACTATAATTGCACATAGGAACCACAATTTTAAGTCTAATACATGAACACGAGCCAGATGCTTTGTTGACTGAACCTGTGACCAAGAGGCATTGTCCGTAAAGAAATCTGTAATACTTATTATTTTACCTCAATATATATTGAAGAAAAATACACTGTGATCATTACAACATCTTCCATCTATACATTACACCAACCGAACAGCATCTACACTCTCGCCCAACACAACAACAACTGCACTCGACATCCTCTGAACTACCAGTGCACCAGTGGAGGCGGCGGAATAATAATCTTTGGCGCAATCTCTGGCGCTGTGACTCAGTGTAGCCACCTTTCATATGCCCCTCCTTCACGGGTTAGAATTTGATGGTATTTTTGCCAGCATTGGTGGTGAAAATACCACCAAATTCGCCCAAAAAACACAGACAAATATAAAAGATGATATTAATAAGTAAATATCACATAACCAAATAAATTTTGGCTTTGCACTGACCCTGCAATAACCTAATATATAAAAATACAGTAAGGAATATAAATGCTTGCATACATGTGATTTTACATAATAGTTTACGTAAGTCTCGTTTCTCAGAGTAGTTATACAGTTCAATCAATGGCACCAGCAACCACGAATAGGTGCAGGTAAGAGTCTCGTGACATTTCATAAACAGTATATACACAAGAAATCAGTTTACACATATGCACATAAAATCTTTTCAATAGTTGAATAAACAATTAGCACTCCTGAAAGTAGTTGACAGCTCCAATAATAGCACCCAGCAACGGTCAACAGGTGCAAATAGCAGTCCCATAACCTTTCATAAACAGTAAATACACAATAAATCAGTTTACACAAATATTCACATATAATCTTTTCAATAGTTCAATACAAGTAGCACACCTCAGAGTAGTTGACAGTTCCAACAGTGGCACCCAGCAATGGTGATCAGGTGCAGACAGCAGCAAGTGACATCATCTCAGTAGCAGCTGTTCCAACAGTGGCACCCAGCAATGGCGAGCAGGTGCAGGCAGGAATGAGTGTCATCACATCAATAGCAGCAGTTCCAACAGTGGCACCTAGCAATGGCGAGCAGGTGCAGACACCAACAAGTGACATCTCATCAGTGGTTGAGCAGTTCCAATAGTGGCACCAAGCAATGTTGAACAAGTGCAGATAACAGTCCATAATATTCATGAGCAATAATTAAACAGTTCATCAGAGTTCATCAGCAGAAAATAACATTTCCAAGTGGCACCCCCCCCCCTCCCCAATGATAATAGGTGTAAGCACGAACAACGGTTTGAATGCGCACACAATTGCTTTTACAAATTTATTATCAATGCTCTTACACTAAACATACAAATTATAAGAAACACACAAATGGTATCAGATAATTGTCATATTAACTATTACAAATACACAAATCAGTAAACCTATAATATTTATGGGTGTCAGTGCAAGCCATGACAAACAAGTAAAATGATATTTAGTAGGCAGGTCGGTACCAATTATTTGGGATTAGGAAAGGAAAACACACAACACACACTCATCTTTCACCCACATATTAAGTACTATTGTGTAATTTAATAGTGTTGACTGTGTAAATGCAACTCTGCCATAATTTGATGTTCAACAATTGTCTCAAATAGTAGTGGCAGCAGTGTATAATAGTCAAAAATAGTTAGTCAACGTCATAGTCATCATGTCAAGACCAATGTTTGCCAAGCCAAATCAAAATGTACGGTTGCTGAACAACTGTCAGTGTACCAAGATATGCAAATACTTCCTCTCTCCAAAAAAAAGTATATACTGCTTATTGATTTAACAAAGTGTGTGTGTAGACAATCTTCCTTCCACTGGAGTGTTCTAGTCTGCCATTTTCATCCTTCTTATTCCATATAAACCAACAAAAAAATGCTCATCACTTACTTTACCTCTTATCCACCAAAACTCCAATAATCATCAGCATCACATAATCTCAATACTTCAATAATACCTCTTCAATACGTCGATACATATAAACATTAGTTACCAAGTCACTATAGCTTTATACTGAATTTAACCTGAGAGATTATACTGTGTATTTGTCTACGGCTGTCAGTGCATTTGCACTGAGGGCTCGATCAGCTGTAGGTAAGCGTGAAGTAGGAAGCAATTGTTTGCGGTCAATGGCTACACTGTGCGGCGCGCGGACTGCCTGTCGCTTTGTGTATGTTCTAGAACACGGCACGGTATCCCTGTATTCTCTGCGTGTTTATGCACAACTGTTAATAACTCAAAAGCATGTCATTCCATAAAAATTTTAACGTTCGATATATGATGTATTCCCTTAGAGAGCCGTGATTTAAGAGTTTCTACCTCAACAGTATTATCATGAATAATTTTGTGAGCTCTATATGAACCGTTATAAAGCAGAAAAAATTAGCGACATAAGCCTTTTCCTTTGTGACACCAACGATGAGACTTAATTAACACCTTCTGACCAACTGACAAAGTTTTTAAACGACCAGGACGTTTAGCTGATTTCTCTCTTCTAGCAGCCGAAGATGGAATATTTTCTAGAGCCAGGTTGACAACTTCTGATTGCCGCAGTTTCTGTGTAGGCGGAAAAGGAAAGTTTTCAGAAATGCGATTTGTCGGTTCTTTATTTGTTAATATCAATATAGGCGGTAAAGAAGTTGAATCATTAGGGAGTTCATTCAGAATGTTTTGAAAAATATGAAGATACTGATCCCACGTTCTGTGATTATAATGACAATAATGATGACACAGTTTATTGATTTCCTTCATCCATCTCTCTGAAGCGTTAGATTGAGGGTGAAAAAGTGAAATGAAAATTGGTTTAATCTTACGACGCCGTAGAGTATGAAGCCAAATTTTAGGTCGAAACTGTGATCCATTATCTGCTATAACTTTATCAACATGACCCACTTCTTTAAGAAAATGTTTGATGAAAGCATTAGATACTGAACGAGCTGTTGCTTTGCGTAAAGGTGTAAAACACACATATTTTGATGTCAGTTCCACTGCTACCAAAATGTACGCAAAACCATTAGTAGAAAGAACCACTGGACCTAACAAATCGACTGCAGCCATCTCCTTTAATTTCGCTGGAATGATAGGAACCAACGGTGATCTGTGAGAAATAGTTGGCGGCTTAGCCTTTTGACATAATTTGCATTTGGCAAGAACAAATCGAATACGTTTTTCCATATTACTGAAATAGCAATTTTCTCGTAATTTATGGCAACACTTTCCGGGACCAAAGTGTGCTTAACTGAAATGTGTATACCAAATCAATTTATTAACCCACTCATCAGGAATGCAAACTAACCAACGAGATTTGTCAACTGATTTTCGTTTAAAAAGAATATCATTGTTAACTAAATAATACTGTCTAATCGCTATGCTTTTCTTTCTCCTCCACTTCTCCTTAATGGAACAATAATGAAATTAGCAGAAAATTCATATACTTGACAAATGAAATTTAAGTTGGTCTGTTGGATGGCTTCCATACTTTTTCCAGAAATAGTTCCTCGAATTGTAGTTTTAGAAACAGTTAACACAGGACAAGCAATAGTTCTTACACATATACGAGAAACTGATTCACTAATATCATTCAATGGGCTCCCAGAATCTGAAACCATAGTGAACTTACTCTTACTGACACATGCTTCAATAACAGGATGTAAAATTGCGTCTACATTTATTTCCTTGTCGTCTAGCAAAATATCTCTCATGTCTTCCAAGCGTATGTAGTGTAAAGTCGTAGTGTCATTACTTTCTGAACCGTCTATATTGCTGCCAGAAGCCGAAGCTACAAGTCATTGTCGATTTTTTGCGTAACGTTTTTGACTATTCGCGTCAATTCGCGGATCAATTTCTACGATTTCCACTTGTCTCTCTGAATTTCTATCACGTGGAGGATGCCAATTGGGTCCCTCCTGTCTGTTACAGGTATATTCTTGGTTGTGTCTGTTATTAAAATTTCTGTTCTCCTGGCTATCTGCATGACTATTTCTTATGTAATATCAACTGTCACTTCTGAAATTATTGTTAGGTCTACTACCCTGGTTATTTCTGTACTAAGAATTTCTATTATTGTATGAATAATTTCTGTCTTGATGATACCGATTACTGTTTCCGTATGATTGATCATTCCGGTAAGAATTTCTGTTATTATACTTGTCTGTGTAATTTCTGCTAGAACGTCTGTTATTGTCATAAGGCTGGTATCTATTGTCCTGTCTGTTTCGTCTGTCATTTTCAAAACTACCGCTATAACGTCCGTTCCGATTATTATCCCTTTTCTCTGAAAATCTATTGTGATTACCGTTACCGAAAGAATTTCAAGAAGTTCCGTCATCGTTTTCATACTCAAGTTCTTGAAGCAAAGTCTTAAAAGATTCAACGTCGTCTTTACATCTTCCGGCTAAAGCAATGTGTCTTATCGATTGTGGCAGCTTAGTTAAACAAATGCGAATTAATTCAGTCGGAATTGATTCTTTCGAATCATGTCTTCAAAGTATTTTGCCGGCGTGCGGAACTCGGACTGTTTAAAATTACGCTGCATAATAAGACTATGTTTGACTCTGTCTTGCGTGTTTTCGGACCAGTATGCCGATAGAAATGCATGATGAAAATCATTTAAATTGTTACAATCTCTAATAAGTGCGCGCATGCGCGTCGCCTGTGCGTTTTTCATCAGTATCCTGAAAACTGTCACTTTTGGGTAAAATATCCTGTTATTCTTTACTGACTCCTTTTCTAGATAGATTGATAGTAGAAGAGTTGTTTTGATAGATACAAAGAATAGTAAAAGAGTAGGCAGCAGCGCAGAAAACTAAAAGGGAAATAGCACCACTTCAGCTCGGGGCCCTGTGCACGCAACGGCACATATTCACTTAGTGTAGCGAATCCCCTGAGGACCTAAATAGCCACACATAAAGTCCAGTTTGTGACTTAGTGGCCAATTTGGCGGAAGAGCGTACATAAATTGATCTAACCATGAACATGGGTGTATGTCATTATTAGAATTGCGAAAGATCTAAAATTTCCGAACAGTTCAAAAGTGTTTATAGTCAAAGTTTTCGTCTCGTGGCGACAAAGACCTACCGCGTCTGTCCCAGTCTGAATGTCGATTATTGTCAAGTTCGCGCGCCTGGCGCTCTCTTGTTGCATCTCGTAAATGAAATAAATTATTTTCTTCAAAATCCGCGACTATCGGTGATTCTAAATTTCTTCTACTGTCTTTTCCTACTATTTCGATTTCAATTTGTTTAACTTGCTTTCGTAACGCCTCAAATTCCCTTTTAACGCGTTCATTAAATTTTCCCTGATTTTCAACATGTTTATTTATATACTGGTACTCTTCTGTTTCTGTAAAAGGCAATGGAGCTGTATTATCTGAATCTCTGTCCCCATTTAAACTAAGACTTGTCAATTTATTTGAAATCTCCTCACTTCTCTCCGATAAGTCACCTACTTGTTCTTTCTGTTTATTTACGTCTTCCGCAAGTGTCGCGACTCGGATTTCAGTATTGACACATTTAGTAATTAACTGTTCATATTGTTGTGTTAGGTTATTTATTCTGTCATTTGGTACGGATTCCTCGGTTCTTTCAAATATTTCTTCCTTATAGTGTGCACGTTGTAAAATTAACTCTGAAAATTTTTGTACTATCACGCGATCTCTTTCTTCCTGTTCTCTATCCTGTTCCTTTTGTCTAATATCTATTGAAATTAATCTATTATTGTGAGCATTCAAAATCGGTTGTACTTCTTCTCTAATTTCTTTCTGTAATTCATCTTTCATGTGTTTAAAACATGTCCCAATTCGTGAGTCCAACCGTGTTTCCATCGTTCCCATATCAGCTTTAATTGTTCCTATTTGTGAGTCTAACCGTGTTGCCATTGTTCCTGTTTGTGATCTCAAATTTAATATTGCACTCATCAACTGCTCCATATTAACTGGTTCGAAATTCTTTTCGTCCCTAACATTTCCCGTAAAACTAACTTCCTTCGTCATAGCAGTAAAGTAATCTTTGTTCGATACTGTTCCAGAATCTTCTGTCGTTAATCTCGTATTCTGAACATTTTTTGATTGTGAAAAATTTTGAACAGGTTCCGGACTATTTTCCCGGCTTATTAAATTGTCACTCGTCACTATACGAAAATTACACAGAATATAACACTCTATCACCAACAATACCATCCACATGAAATGCTTCCCGACAAACAGGATTAAAGAACAATTAAAACTTTCACAATTGCACAAAGTTGTCAAACACGTATATGACTCATCAAAAATTATACAAAAGTACCATCAGAAGAATGACAAGACAACTACAAATGTTCAGTTACAAATTCTATACGTGCAATACAGACTACAATTACCAAACCACAAATTAATACAACAATACTACTGTCTGCTATTTTTACCATCAAAAGAATTCCAAGGGACGATCCGAAGAAGCGGTCGGCAGGTGCATGGGGGCTTATTCAAAAAGAAATAACGAATAAATGCAATAATTTTAGTCGCTATGTGATGGGTTACGAAGTCTCGTAACCGGTTGGCCCTGACTAGTATTAGCGCGCAATCTGGCGGCATAAAATAAAAATAAAGAATGACAAGACATTTCAACTAACACAATTGATTAATTAAGTTCCCTGCAACTATAAAAGCTACGAAAAAACAAAGCACAAGTGTAACTGTTCTGTGTGTGGTAGTGTGACTCAACGTACATGTATCTGGCTCGGTTCTTCCTCAATACGACAAGATATTTTAAACACCATTTACAATGAACTAATTGAAAAACCAGAAATACTATAATTGCTCATAGAAACCAGAATTACAAGTATAATACATGAACACGAGCCAGATGCTTTGTTGACTGAGCCTGTGACCAAGAGGCATTGTCCGTAAAGAAATCTGTAATACTTTTTTTTACCTCAATATATATTGACGAAAAATACACTGTGATCATTGCAACATCTTCCATCTATACATTACACCAACCGAATAGCATCTACTCTCTCGCCCAACACAACAACAGCTGCACTCGACATCCTCTGAACTACCAGTGCACCAGTGGAGGCGGCGGAATAATAATCTTTGGCGCAATCTCTGGCGCTGTGACTCAGTGTAGCCACCTTTCAGAATACACATTATCAGGTACGTAAGAGATGGATTTGATATACCATAAGTAATGTGAAATAAGGAATTAATTAAGTGATTTTTGGCCGATGAGACAAAAAGATTTGAATTATCACTCACTACACTTTATTATCGAAACAAATCGGAATTGGAAGTAAAAACAATCTACTCTTGGTAGCGAACCAGTCTTGTCTTGTCTTGTCTTGTCTTTCCCCTACCTGTATAAAAGCACTGCTTAGTTACTGCCATTCCTCAAGCAATAACTTAACTGAGTGTGTCCTTTGTCACTGTAGGCGGTCTCTGGCTTGTTTTCGACCTTTCTTAAACGGGAACGAGAGAGAGAAAAGGAATACATCACTAAGGCACTTGGGATCACCGACCTATTCCGGTTAATATAGGCTATGGGGCCGATACAATTGACTGTTATCATCTTGCACGTATACCTAAGTTCATAGGTGTCTCGGGATACACGGTAATACATATCTACGTTTCAGTTGTTTCTCATAAATGTGGGAAAAGTAAGGGAGCATACTATAATTGGGCTTAAGAAAAGTTATTTTGTGTAAAAGGTGATTCAGCACTTCTGTGAGAAAATGCCACATGCATAACATCGAAGCTGGAATCGGATTGCGGCATGTATACACACACAGAAAGCAAAATGGCCAGAAGCACAGAGGTACTTGGCGTCTGAGAGATGTCAACCGGTTTTCCCAATTTCGTTGAATGCGATCTAGGGACTGGCTACGAAAGAAATTCGAAGAACTGTCATTGGTGGATCGAATATATCTTCATTCGCCATAACAACGGATTAAATTGCAGATGTGGCAAACAGGAGGTTCAGCTAAAAAGATCGAGGGCTACGACAGGCGTTGGTGATCGATGTGTGCTGTTACGAAGATATACTACCCATCTGTCTGTTTAGGCTCATCACTCTCTGGCGTCGGGGACATTGGCAATATTGAAGCCCACCTGTACGTTGCTTCTCTGAGGATAGCATGGAATCCACACTTCGTCTTCTTTCATTTAGATAATATCTTACAAGTTAAAGTAAGTTCTCTGACTATAGTCACTCGTAAATTTCACAAATATCAGTGTACTTTTTTATCAGAGTAATAAATGTTCAAAATTTCATGAAAGGTGATTCACTAGCTCTAAATATAAAGTAACATGCCATTACAACCTACAGCGTAAGCTGATAAAGGCTTATAGACTGCAATATTTATAGGTCGCAATGTGTAACTTTTGCACCTTCAAAATCGATATGATCGATAGATGGAAATTATAGTCACGTTGATTGGTACCCAGATAAATTAAGATATTGCTCATTCTTTCTATGTAAAGAAATAAAATTTGTAAATTTGTCTCTTGAAGTATAACCTTTCTAACGAGATACAAACCAATCTACCGACTGGGAAGTGTGTCAATATTATTCTTAGTCAAATATTTCTTGATTTTGGCAAGTACGTAATGTTTGGTTACAAATGTCTTCGTCTACTAGGTACTTGTTCTTCGCTTCAGCTGTCAAGTTTCCCGTGAATTGTTTCATAATGCATGAAAGAGTATGTTGCACTGTTTCCCTTTTATTTGGCCCTGTCGCCATCATATTTGCGTTTCCTGCAACGTCAGATAGTGAGAATCAGATATTGAGAATTTGACTTGATATTTCTGTCTCTTTTGGATTCTTCGTACTTCACATGGGAGCAATAATATTTCAGATCCGGAATTTCCCATCAATGAAAATAAAAGTTTCTCACATTACTTTTCTTCTTGCCCACGGGTAACATTATTCACAATCCGTTAGCATTCATATTACAGTAATTGGCCTTTACCTTTTGCAGTTTTTCAGTGTCTAATTATACTCACTGCATTATGCAGTGCCTGCTAGTGTCACTTACAAGCTTCCATTCACTTGCTGCTGCTAGTGTTGATCAATATCGATGACCTGAACTTCCTGCGTCCCCACCCCCTACTCGCTCATACTAAACCCATTCTCATTAAACAACCGAAACAGCAGCTCGTTCAGTATTACATTCCTCTGAATTTCTCTTCTCTGTTTCCAGCACGCTCCGCTGCTGAATGAAAGTTTCATGATGGCAGTTCCACACGTATCGTATGATTTTAACTCGTAAAGAAAATTAAGTCAAAGCTGTTCAGATGTGGTTCATAGATGATAATCACCGCCCCATAAAGTTCTGTTCAAAGTTATAGCTAAATTTAAAACCTAAAGGAGCTGTAATTTATATTCGGACTATGATATTAGTTAGGATATCGTTATGTTGGATTTCTGAAGACAACACAAAATGAATGCTATTGTTACTTATTTATGTGCTTCTTTCGAGTTACACAATACGGTTCCTATCTGATATTCTGTTGTTCGGGACATTTAAAAGCGGTCTCTGCGCTATTAACCCGTGCAACAAATCGTAGCGAACAAAAGACTGACATTAGTACGCTAACGAACAAATTTAGAAAGGGCTTATGCTGTCAGGAAACAGAACTGCTGCGTGTCTCATCATGGCAGTTGTGATTCATGATATATTTAATTACCACAGCGTACTGGTCAGATCTAGAAAAAACAATTTCCACTCTATTCTCTGCAAAGGGCTACTCAACAATATCGGACAGATGTCGCACAGCTCATGCCTGTACTGTCTTAGTAGCGGTCCATCCATAAGTTCGTAGACGTACTGTCCAAGCAGCACCGATATCTGTTAATTGCACCCCTATAACTAATCTGTATCTACCACAAAAAACTCTTTTTTTTGTCCTTGGTACAGTAACATATTTCTGCTGCAAACGTGTATTCTTCATGTTTTCAATTGATTTTCTCTTTTACTGTGTCATTATGGATTAACTTCGTGTTAAATGTCGCATGAAATGGTATATAGCAGAAATAAATGTGACAAATTCGGAAAGATGCATAGTTTCCACACGCCAATCATTCATATCAATAGAATTTTAAATGGGCGAACAGAGGTAGGACGCCTTACCACGAAGATGTTATTCTGATTATATCATGTTTTGTGTATCTGAATGATTGTATCTTTTAAGTGCAGCGTTTTCGTTTTGTGTGGAATCAATCAAAGAAGTTGAGCAGCCGAAGTAACAGGTTAAATATTCCGTGAATTATCTATTCATCTATATGAATATAACGTAAACAAGGCATGGATGTCAGACATAGATCACAATTGTTTGTGTGAAACTTCCAAGAATCATTGTCCTATAATATCTTCTTCAAATAACGACAGTTTCATCTGTACAATATAACCAAGGTATAAAATCTGTAACAGGGCCACATTTCTCTGAAACAAACACAAAAAAGACGTACTACGAGGAAATTATTCGAATGGGAGGGAAATCGGTACACGTGGTGTGCATGTACAGACAAACAAATGATTGCAATTTCAGAACAACTGGATGACTTACTTAAGAGAAAGAGCTTCACAAATAGAGCGAGTCAATAACAAGTTGACCCATCTCTGGCCCTTATGCTAGCAGTTATCCGACTTCGCATTGATTGAAAGAGGTGTTGGATGACCTACTAAAGGACATCGTGCCAAGTTCTATCCAACTAGTGTCTTAGATCGCCAAAATTCTGAGCTGATTGGATAGCCTTGCCCGTGATGCTGCAAACGTTCTCAATCGGCGAGAGATCCAGCGATTTCGCACGCCACACCAAATAATGGCAAGCGGGGATGATCTCGAAATTTAAGACCAGAATGTCTTGTCATGAAAGGTAACAAAATGAGGCGGAGAACATCATCGACATTCTGCTGTGCTGTAAGTGTGTTTAGGATGACAACCAAAGGGGATCTGCTACAAAGAGAAATGGCAGCCCTGAACAGTTGGGCTATATGGCGGGCCACAGTTATATTTATATTCTACCATTGTCCTGGTATTACATTTCAGCAAGATAATGTCCGCCTACAAATGGCGAGAGATTTTATTGCTTATATTCGTGCTTTATCAATTTCTACGTTAGACAGAAAGGTCGCCGAATACCTACCAAATTGAGAAAGTGTGGAGTATTATGAACAGGGCAGGGTGGCTTCAAATATGTTTCACCCTAGGTAGAGTCGCACCTTCATGTAGTCAGAACGTTATTCCCATTAATTCTTGTCCCCCAGCACACTCTCCAGGGATTAAGGGGCGCCCCTTTTTCTGTAGAACGAAACATGAAATTCTTTGCAGGAGACTTGAAGCAAGATATCTACCCAGCGGCGCGTTTGTTACGAAGTCTCGGAATACCGTTTGCTTTAAACCTTGGAAATACAGCTTTCTGAATGCGAAATACTGTTCTTTTCTAGAGAGCCCACGCTTCTTCGTTCTATGTGCAGAACCCCGGAATGGACCGTTGTAGTCTACGGAGTGGAAGAGATTTTATCCCTTCCTCCACATCTAAGAGCACTATTGGTGCAACATAGCAAAAGTCCACAAGAGATTGAGATTGGTTAACATATTCACTTTAGTTTTAGTGGTCGGCACTCGCAGTCTTTGCCTCAATTGGCAAGCGAGTTCCTGTTCTGACGAAAAACTGCAGAGTTTCAAAGGAGCCATGACTGATGGAGCAAGGCTGACATAAGAAACAGACTACCGCTGGTAAAAATATGTCATTTCTGACCAAGAGAAATCTACTAACATCAAATATATACCTTAATTTTCGGGTCACAGCATTCTACGGAAGTGGAATATGGGCTGTCGGAAAACTGGAACAAAAAGAGAATCTGAAGGTTTGAGTCATGATTCTACCGAGGAATATTTCCAATCCGTTGGACTTACAGGACAATGAATGAGCAGGTTTTCCTCAGAAACGGCGAGGAAAGGAATATAAGGAAAACAACTAAAAGAGGAAGCGACAGGATGATAGGACATCTGTTAAGGCATCAGGGAATAATTCCTAAGATATAAGAGGGAACTCAATAGGGTAAAATATGTAGTGGAAGACAGACACTTGAATACATCCAGGTAATAACTAAGGACACGTGTTGTGATGGCTATCCCCAGATGATAAGGTTGGCCCACTAGAGGAATTCTTGGCGGGCCGCATCAAAGTAGTCAGAGTCTGATGATGGTCGTTGACGGCCATCGTTTCTTTTCCATCTTGCAGGAAACTACCTAACTCTGCTCGCTTATGACCAGGTCCACCCAGGCCTTGTTACCAACCAAAGACCTTCTCTTTTACTATTCTGTCTCTCTGACAGATCAGAATTTTCTGAAAGTGTCGCGAATGCAACCGGGTCAATACACCTCGTAGAAAACTCCGATCAACGTTGGTCATCTTGAAAGAAGTTTCCACTCATGTCCACACAAGATGCTTCAATTGTGTAACATATCTGCATGAAAAGTGTTCTTATAATTCTAGTCTCTCTTGTCTCGCCGACTATCGATTTCTGTCCGAAGTAACCGTTTTCAGGTGTGATTAAAACAGACGAAGCCTGATTTTGTTCTAATGCTGCGAACAACAGTGGCATTCACATTATGTTTCTACTGTCACTGCGACATGGTTGGCTCTATATTATTATAACTGTTCCTCAGTGCTAAGTTAATTTCGTACACCTACTCACAAAGCAAATCTGATCTAATCAAGTTAGGATAGTATAAAGCTTAGTCTGTTACAGTCAGATCTGAAGGACTTCGTTACGGACCTAAATAAGCACTCTGACCATAGTTTTTGCGTCATGCGCTGCTGGTTCAAATGGCTCTGAGCACTATGGGACTTAACATCTATGGTCATTAGTCCCCTGGAACTTAGAACTACTTAAACCTAACTAACCTAAGGACATCACACAACACCCAGTCATCACAAGGCAGAGAAAATCCCTGACCCCGCCGGGAATCGAACCCGGGAACCCGGGCGTGGGAAGCGAGAACGCTACCGCGCGACCACGAGCTGCGGACTCATACGCTGAAATGAAAGAACAACTTCTTACCTCGTGGATTAGGGTTTCACTCTCATCTATGCCACAACTCTTACGATTTATCTGTCAATTTGAGTGAGGTTGTGTAAGACCGTTATTGTGGTCGTTGTGGCCGTTCTGGGGGCTTTAATCTGTAACCGCGCCACCTCTACGGTCGCAGATTCGAATCCTTCCTCGGGCATGGTTGTGTGTGATGTCCTTAGATTAGTTCTAAGTTCTAGGCGACTGATGACCTCAGATGTTAAGTTCCATAGTGCTCAGATCCATTTGAACCATTTTAGGACCGTTATTTATTTTTCCCTTTTCAGCGGTGCACGAAACACATCTTAATGTCAGTCACAGCAGCACATCGTTGAGTGCGGTGAAAAAATTGCTCTCTAGTACGCCATTTCAAACAGCTTCTTTCCAATGAAAAAGATGTTGACTGTTGTCGAAGTAGACCTTGGACCTATGTTCTACCTTTAAACGCCCCCACCGGGGCTGCCACACGTGCGGCAACATATATGAGTTGTGGTATCAAAGCTTTCATTATCATCTCGAAAAAAATGAAGTTATGGCTCTGGAAGTTGGTTATGAAGCAGTCCATCTTCACACATCCACCCTCAAGGCGGCACATTTTTCTCAAACTATGAGAGTATAGTTGGGGACCATGCTCGCTGAAAACTGCATTTTGACTGTTCAGCAAACGTTCTACCTATCAAATCAAGTTGTCATTCTGGAAGACCGGAAGGAACAGGAAAAAGTCACTGTGTCAGATGTAAGTAAAACACAAAAAGTGGGGCGAAATAAGCAGCGTGTGAGACAGTACCCCGTGCAGAACGGGATGCGGCGTTGACGTGCAGCTATAACATAACTTTGGACAGCCTCCAACGACGCTCTGTTACGACAGTGTCCCGTAACATATTCAGAATTTTTTCGATAGTATACTCCTAGAACGGTTCGCCCCTTAAGAACATAACCTGTTAGGACTAAACCACGGCACTGCCAAAAGAACATTCAGCATCACTTTTAAGTATGATGGTTGCGTCCTCGCCTTTTACGGCACTAATGAATTCGCAACTTTCTATTCTCTTCCTGCTTTGCCTCGCGTCGTACTCACATACCCACCATTCACACATGACGAGCAGGTGGCTAATGAAATCATCTGGACTGACGCAGCTTCCACAATTCCACTGTTGAGGTGACTGTGTGGAGCTGAGAAACTGCAAAAGTCACAAAGCAGCGTCATGTTAAAACGTTCAGCAGTGAAAACTTAACATTGGATTCTTCACTCCATCTACTGTCGCCTCGATGCCTCCATATCGCTTTCGATTCTGATTCTTCACAGAGAGATGGTTTGTCTTCCTCCTTCCTCATTCATAGTTCTCTGACCATAGTGTATGTTGTTTTTTTAACGAAAGGCGGGTGTATATGAAACTGATTGTAAGTGTGGTAAAAGGCACATACAACAAATAACAGACTTTGTAAAATAGCATTTCATTAAACACCTGTTATATACTCACTTTCTGGAGTTCAATAAAGCTGAAGTGGGAGAACATTGTATTTCTACGGGCCATTCGGTGAGCAACATTTAACTGATTGTACCTCCGAATGAAATTTCACTCATGCAACGCTATCTACTGACTCTTTAGATATCTACTGCAGTGATGGTGTGATTCAGTCGCCATTTTACCAGTCGGTGAAAGCAGATAGCAGTTGCCGAGAGAATCGTACATCCCGTCAGTTGTGAAATGCGCGGTGTGATTAGATTTTTGCTGGAGCAAGCAACTTCAGCTGCTGGAATCAATATTGAGCAATGTCTAGTGTTTGGACCTGAAATAAAGAGTGATAAACAAGTTCGAAAATGACGTCAAGAATTTAAACATGGCCAAACAAGTGCTCGCGATGAACACTGACGTGGCAAACCCTATATTCGAACTGACGACGACGTTAATTAAGTGAACCTGGAACTTCGAAGTGATAAGTTATTGACGGTTAATGGTCTGGCGAATGAATTCCAAAATGTTGCTCCAACCTCAATTTACAGAAATGTCACTGTACAGCTTGGATAATAAAACCGTGTGAGAGGTGTGTTCCAAAAATGCTCACCGATCGGCACAAAGAATGCGTAGTGCACGACAGCACTATACACCAGATGGAGACCGTTTGTTTTTCGACTGTGTTATGAATGACGAGACGTGGATATCGTACGCCATCGCAGTGTCAAAACAATAGTCAATGTAATGGCGCCATTCAAGTTGATCGAAACTATACAGCTTAAGCAATCTCCCTTCTCTAACCGAAAAATAATGGCTACCGTTTTTTGAGACGGAAAGGAGGTCCTTTTGATTGATCTCAGGGAGCGTGCTTCAACAATTACAGCTGACGTGTGCTATGAAATGCTAACCAGACTGAGACGTGAGACCCAAAATCGATTTCGATGGACTCAAAATCGACTTCGATGAACTCGGTCACCTGGCATAACCCTCCTTCACGATAACGCAGGACCTTACATGACTCCAAAACCAAGGAGCACATTCCACTTTTTCGTTGGGAACATTCTGAACAGTCCCGAACTTTCACCAAGCAACAAGTTTATTTTCTTGAATTGGAAAAAGTGGCTGGTTGGGCCACGATTTCAAAACGATGATGTTCTCAAGACTAGCGTTACAACTTGTTTAGTTCCTAGGCGACAGACTTCTATGCATACGGGAGAAAGAAGCTGCTAAGCGTTACGGAAAGTGTATAGACATGAACGACTATTAGGTGGAAAAGTGAGGTAGGTATTTAGTAAAATGTTTTCGTCAAAAGCCATTTTTTGCATGAACTTATTTTCTATAACCAAACGGATCCCAGTTTTGGAATACGCTTCGTACATTTGACAGTCAACACTCTCAAACGAGACGAAGGTTTCACGCTCAACAAATCGTGGAAACCCCTCAATTCGTGCCTGCGGTCTCATGGGAAATATTGGTCTAAGTCGCTAAGGCCTGGCATTCTAACCTACACGTACATAATAATTAGCCAAGTCTTTCTTAAGTGTGTGGGTTCACTGACTCTGCAATTGTTTTACTTTTACACTTAGGCTCTTAAAGTTATATCTATGACAGATGATCTCGCCAACAACATTGTTATCTCTGTCGTATGCGCGATTACTCCACATGATTGTGTAAAGCGATTTAAAATCTTGGAAGTGATTCGCCTTGGTAATGGGTGAAACGTCGGCATCCGAAATATTGGGACAAGAATTAATAATATCAATAAAACCCCCATGCACGCCAGCAACCGTCAAGAAAGGTGGAGCTTAATATATTCTCCATCCAAAACTTTAAGAAATACTATGTCGAGAAATGTGAATCTTATTGGTAGAGATATTCTAGTTCCTTAGGACCGAGTTTCAACATTCGACTTTCACTAGCGTGATAGGTTTGCAGTTCAAGAGCTGTGGAATTTGTGATTAGGTGACGGTTGCACTTTCACATCATTCACACATTACACATACTGTTCATGCCAACATACACGTTAAATGGGTTACTTAGAACATAGAAATAACTATTACGAGACAATACATATCAATGGTTTCTTTTCGTGATGTAACAAAGCCCAAACTCAAAATCTCGTTTAACTTCAAAACTAAAAAAATACGTCATATTAGACTACCTTACTAAAATCCTAAAATTAACAATACTCCGATTTAATACTGAATAGTAGGGTATTCTCGCTGTGGAATGGGATCATAGACACCTCGTTGTCTAAGGCCGAGATCGTCCTTGACCGAACACAGCAAACGCCTCACCCTTGCTGATGGATGAAAAACGAACATTATGCGGCGTCTGTTGCGCACTCTCTCTACTCTTAGAGACGTGCTGCCAAAATGCTGCAAGAAAGCCGTAGCATTGGGCGCATCAGGATCCTAATTTGCATCCCTTCATCGGCCATACATGTCGCTGGTGCAAGAACGTTGAGTGGAACACCACTGCTGTGTACACCAGGACCAACTTGATAAATCAGCGATAGCAGAGCACTGGCTGGACATCACAAGCTTTACGAGAAGACTTTAGTTTTATCCTCAGCATCATAGTTCTGGGATTTTGTTTTTAAGGCCGCCATATACATCCGTACGGCTAACAATCTTCTCAGCAAAGATTCAGGATTTCAACTAAGCACTGCCTGGAATCCAGCGCTGGCTGCCACTGAAATGAAACAGGTGGATCGAGATCCTCCGATGTATGACCCGACGTAGCGCATTGCAAAGAGTTAATTTAGTTTTTAACCACAGGAGCGTTCGTGAGCACCGTCATCGCCAACAGTGAAAGCGAGGAAGGACTCTCTTCGAGTCCCAGAGCGGAATATGACGTTTCCATCTAACAGTGAGCGCCTCCCAGTGCATGCGTAATTCCTGCTTCTCTCCTGCTAAATTCCAATTTCCTCTACCGATTACCTCCAATCGCTTCTTATAGCAGTGACGTTAGCGATTAGCACCGCCTGATTATGTGACCAGAGCAATATTATCTGGCGGTAAACCAAGAAGTGTACTTGCAACAGATCCGTCGGGGGGGCCTGAAAAGTCACACTTGTAAAGCTGCCTATTTCAGAAAGCGATCATCTGAAAATAAGTTAGAAATTCGCATCTTTAATACTGATCGAGCACTTAACCAGTTCCAAATCGAGGTCATTATGTCAAAATGTCAAACTTACATCTGGATAGCAGTGTGAGGATCTAGAGCCTCCATTCTGCCAAACACCAGGCAAGTCTCTTCTGGTTTCCTTTTAGTGTACAAAACCCTTTTATTTACACTGATGAGCCAAAACATTACGACCACCTGCATAATAAGTACTTTGTCCGTCTCGCTGATACTGCATATCAGGGATCCGACAGTTCGGTGATAGGTTTATGGAGGTTTGTGGCACTAGATATTTACGCACAGGTCATGTAATCCACGTAAACAACGGGCCACTGATTTGTGTACGGGGTGATAGCGCCCGATAGCGACCCAGATGGGTTCCAACGGCTGTACATCAGACGTATTTGATCGCTGAGACATCAGCGTGAGTTCACTATAATGCTTCTGAAACCACTGTAGCACGGTTCGGGCTCCGAGATGAGGACAATTATATTGCTGAAAGATGACATCGTCGTCTGGGTAGACATCAAGCATGAATGGATGCAGATGGTTCGCTACTACGATCGTGGTATGACGTGAGGAACCGAGGAGCCGCCAGCGCAAGCCATAGGGGGCTAAAATGTCTAAGGACGGCTTCAACGTAAGCCGAAACTGGCAATAATAAAGTAATATTATTGCGATCTCGACTGCTGCATCAATCAAAGTTAGCACCAGACCGCAGCACACCATATACAATGTTCTCCAAATTCATGAACATGGTAAACTCAATTTTAAACATTGCCGGAAAGACATCAGCGATAATTTAATTACAAATAGTAATAGTCATGTTTGTGTTATCAACTACAAATGTTACTTGCAGAATTCTCAATTACTGAAGTGTTAACTATCTACCCAATTTCAACATTAAAACAAATACTCACTATGTTTCTTCTGTTCGTTCCAGTTTTCCAAACGCCTCCTCTTACACTGCCCCCCGTCCCTCCCCCCCTTCCCGCCAACTACCACAACCCACATACTTACTTTTAACACATTTTCTACTTATCGATCTCACTCTGACCTCTACAGGTGGGCCACCCCTCACTCTCCATTCCCCTGAATCCTATCGCTCTTCTAATCACAACCCTTCACGTACTTCTTTTTCTTTATCTTACACGGCTTTCACATAATAATATCTGCTCCTATTTCTTCTCCCCCATCTCATTTCCCTGCCTTCAATCTCTCCCTTTTTTCACTCATATTGTGGGATGTTTAGTATTTTTTATATTACTACTAGTACCTACTATATCGTTCAGTGGGATTCACTGGTTTCTGTACTATATTTTGTTCCTTCATGCTAGGTAAATGGAAATGGAAATGAGAGTTTGGCATCATTGGCTGGGAGGCCCCTTGCGGGGCAGCTCCGGCCGCCTTGGTGCAGGTCTCATTACATTCGACACCACATTGGGCGACCAGCACGCAACATGGGGATGAAATGATGATGAAGACAACACAACACCCAGTCCCTGAGCGGAAAAATTTCCGACCAGCCGGGAATCGATCCCGGGCCAGTAGGATGGCAGTCCGTCCCGCTGACCACTCTGCTTTCCGGGCGGACAATGCTAGGCAGCATAAGTTCGTATTACTAACTTTCTGACGTATACATGTAGCTGCAAAGCTGATGATTTACAATGCAGCCTTCAAAGGCAATTCTAAAAGGTCATATGACATCTGACACATGTAAGCTTTTACCCGTGCTTCATCTAATTATGCTCTGTCAGGACTACTAGAATCTACATTCATTGACGTCAGTTTAAGTTCTACATTTTGAAGGCGTGTGCAAGTTTTGATTACTTGCACTGCGCTGACATTACCAGATATGAAGAATAAATGGTCTAGGTATTAAGTGCATATCTCTTAATTTTGTTTAATATGCGTGTAATAATTTTTACTCCCCTCCCCCACCCTCCTGAACCATAGACGTGGAAGTTGGTGGGGAGGCTTGCGTGCCTCAGCGATACAGATGGCCGTACCGTAGGTGCAACCACAACACAAGGGAGGGGTATCTGCTCAGAGGCCAGACAAACCTGTGGTTCCTAAAGAGTGGCAGCAGCCTTCTCAGTAGTTGCAGGGGCAACAGTCTGGATGACTGACTGATCTGGCCTTGCGACACTAACCAAAACGGGCTTGATGTGCTGGTACTGCGAACGGCTCAAAGGGGAAACTACAGCAGTAATTTTTCCCGAAGGCATGCAGCTTTACTGTATGGTTAAGTGATGATGGCGTCCTCTTGGGTAAAATATTCCGGAGGTAAAATATTCCCCCATTCGTATCTCCGGGCTGGGACTACTCAAGAGGACGTCGGTATCAGGAGAAAGAGATTTAGGAACAATTTTTTAAATTGTAAGACATTTCCAGGGCAGATGTAGACTCTGACCACAATCTATTGGTTATGAACCGTAGATTAAAACTGAAGGAACTACAAAAAGCTGGGAATTTAAGTAGCTGGGACCTGGATAAACTGACTAAACCAGAGGTTGTACAGAGTTTCAGGGAGTGCATAAGGGAACAATTGACAGGAATGGGGGAAAGAAATACAGAAGAAGAAGAACGGGTAGCTTTGAGGGATGAAGTAGTGAAGGCAGCAGAGGATCAAGTAGGTAAAAAGACAAGGGCTAGTAGAAATCCATTGGGAACACAAGAAATATTTAATTGATGAAAGGAGAAAATATAAAAATGCAGTATATGAAGCAGGCAAAAGTGAATACAAACGTCTCAAAAATGAGATCGACAGGAACTGCAAACTGGCTAAGCAGGCATGGCTAAAGCACAAATGTAAAGATCTTGTGGCTTATCTCACTAGGGGTAAGATCGATACTGCCTACAGCAAAATTAAAGAGACCTTTGGAGAAAAGAGAACCACTTGTGTGAATATCAAGAGCTCGGTCGAAACCCAGTTCTAAGCAAAGAAGGGAAATCAGAAATGTGGGAGGAGTATATAGAGGGTCTAAACAAGGGCGATGTACTTGAGAGCAATATTATGGAAATGGAAGAGGATGTAGATGAAGATGAAATGGAAGATATGATACTACGTCATGAGTTTGACAGAGCACTGAAAGACCAAAGTCGGAACAAGGCCCATGAAGAAGACAACATTCCATTACAACTACTGATAGCCTTGGGAGAGCCATTCCTGACAAAACTCTACCATCTGGAGACAAAATGTATGGGACAGGCGAAATACCCTCAGACTTCCAGAAGAATATAATAATTCCATTTCCAAAGAAAGAAGATGTTGACAGATGTGAAAATTACCGACCTATCAGCTTAATAATTTACGGCTGCAAAATACTAACGCGACTTCTTTACAGACGAATGGAAAAACAGCTCGAAGCCGACCTCGGGGGAGATAAGTTCGGATTCCGTAGAAATACTGGAACACGTGAAGCAATACTGACCCTACGACTTATCTTAGAAGCTAGATTAAGAAAAGGCAAATCTACCTTTCTAGCATTTGTAGACGTAGAGAAAGCTTTTGACAATGTTGACTGAAATACTCTTTTTCAAATTCAGAATGTGGCAAGAGTAAAATACAGGGAGCGGACGGCTATTTACAATTTGTACACAAGCCAGACGGCAGTTAAAATAGTTAAGGAACAATGAAGGGATGGAAGCAGTGGTTGGGAGGGAGTGAGACAGGGTTGTATCATATCCCCGATGTTATTCAATCTGTATATTGAGCAAGCAGTCAAGGAAACAGAAGAAAAATTCGGAGTAGGAATTAAAATCCATGGAGAAGAAATAAAAACTTTGAGGTTCGCCGATGACATGGAAATTCTGTCAGAGACAGCAAAGGTCTTGGAAGAGCAGTTGAACGCAATGGACAGTGTCTTCGAAAGAGGATATAAGATGAACATCAACAAAAGCAAAACGAGGATAATGGAATGTAGTCGAGTTAACTCGGGTGATGATGAGGGAATTAGTTTACGAAATGAGACACTTAAAGTAGTAAAGGAGTTTTGCTATTTGGGGAGCAAAATAACTGATGATGGTCGAAGTAGAGAAGATATAAAATGTAGACTGGCAATGGAAAGGTAAGCTTTTCTGAAGAAGAGAAATTTGTTAATATCGAGTATGGATTTAAGTGTCAGGAAGTCGTGTCTGAATGTATTTGTATGGAGTGTAGCCATGTATGGAAGTGAAACATGGACGGTAAATAGTTTGGATAAGAAGAGAATAGAAGCTTTCAAAATGTGGTGCTACAAAAGAATGCAGAAGATTAAGTGGGTAGATCACATAACTAATGAGGAAGTATTGAACAGAATTGGGGGGAAGGGGTTTTTGTGGCACAACTTGATTAGAAGAAGGGATCGGTTGTTAGGACATGTTCTGAGGCATCATGCGATTACCAGTTTAGTATTGGAGGGCACCGTGGAGGGTAAAAATCGTAGAGGGAGACCAAGAGATGAATACACTAAGCAGATTCAGAAGGATGTAGGCTGCAGTACATACTTGAAGATGAAGCAGCTTGCACAGGATAGATTAGCATGAAGAGCTTGCGACCGAACCGCTGAATCTTTCCATCAGTAAATGGGGTATGTTCTCAACTGACTCAGTTGTTTTAACCCCCTCCACTGACTGAATGACCCACTTCCCAATTCCGTATGTATAAAACCAATACGGACTTGTAGCTGTCACGCCTTTGCGCTTACTGCTACGTATTTTAACTGTAAATAGCTCAGTCCCAATGGCAAGAGGCAGTAGTGAGTTCACGTAGTTAATATTTGAATCCAGCACAGCTGCCACAAGCTCAGCTCACTTTTACTCCACTCCTACCCTCGCCATTGCACCACATTAACTAGGTGCTACGTGGACCTTGCTAAATTCACTTGCGTATACGTTTTTGACCGTTACTCGCCAGTATTTACCTAATGATTAGTACACTCCTAACCGGACTATTTCCCTAAGAGCTGTGATGATTGAACGGGTTCGATCCACGGCCTACAGTGCCCTACAGTTCACACGGTAACACTGCCTACCTGACCCACTTAACTTGGTAGTGAGCTTAAGTATCCAATCACCACTGCTAGCAGCAGTGGATAATCCTATCAGCACGACGAGAGCAGCAGACTTACCGTCGAATCCTCCTGAAAATACTTATAACTACGGTCGCCAGCTCTGAAGGAGCAAAAGAATAAATCAAATTTTGGGCTCGTTTCAAAGTGAAATGGCTTGAGTTGAATTTAAACTTAATTCTGAATATTACTATTTCTGATCATTCTAGATGATTCTACAAAGCAAATACTCTCTCAATTTCTGTGAGTTGGCTTGGTAATTACTACCAAGACAGTTTATGCAACTTCGGTTAACAAAATTCTATCCTTCAACTTATTTAATGATTTTGGATATTACTCTTTGGACCATTGATACAGAATTAGTTAAGTGACTTTACTTGAAAGGTTGCTCAGAAAAATTTAAGTAACTGTAAATAGGCGACTCATTCTGGTGTGACCATTGCTCTTTTCAACATTCTTATACGCTAAAGTATTCTACAACCAAAAGAATTGTAAATGAAAGAGGCGATGGTGGCCTCAGTCTGATTTCACTATACTATGTTTGAGGTTACTACACTTTACAATGAACAACATGCGTCGTAATTTTACTCATTACTATATTCTGTCCTCTGCACTTGCATAAAAGAAAACTGGTATTCTCCTTTTACATGTATACAAAGTTCGACTTAACAATTGCAAGCAGTCTTGCCTTGGGTAGACGTGTCGGTGCTGGTGGTGAGATGCATGTGGCTAACACAGCTCTTCACGCCTCATGCCCTTAATGGCGGCTGGAACTATGAGCTGTAGCACTCGTATAAGCTACTGCACGTCCGCCATAAAATCTGGGCACAGGAACTCTTACAATCGCGCCCAGTGGCATAGAGGCGGCTTCAACAACCATTCGACGCGTTTTAATCCAAAAACGGCGACGATATTCGCCTCTTCGCTGTTGCACAATCACTTTTGCATGAGCACAGTTACGCACGTCTGATCACGTCAACACTCCCCAGGCCATTCCATTGTTCAGTCCCTGTGTCTCCAGCTACCCCTAGCTACGCTCGTATCACCAAGAGTGGGGGCGTTCCCCTACCACCTTTTTACCGAAATCATTTAGTATTTAAGAATATTTATATTTACTACCCTGGAGTTCATACCAGTCATAATAATTTACTACTAGCGCTTTACAACATTAAATTATACAGTAATAACTTATAATTACCAAGAAAAAGAATACATTTGACTCCGAGAGCTTAGTGCATTGTCTGACAGGCAGCGCTAATTCCCAGTTTCGCCAATAGATGGCATCAGGGTGCACTCCCTGGCAGTCTCACACAAGTGCGCCCGTTTCAGACGCGCGGGCTCCAAATTACTGTCAGCCCACCATCATTTCAGTTCCGTTACAAGCTGCATCATACCAGTCTCAAGACTGAAGACCACAGGAACAACAATAATTTTTTCAGTTCTTACTATGGGTCTTACTATTTGTATATCCCCATGTCTTCCTAAAAATCACTTAGCAGAATCTTAACGTCAGCTGTTCCTTTGAGCACCTGACATGCATCCGTTGTCTAGAAGTCGCGACTTTTATTACTAATGAAAATGCTGTCGGTCCTGGGTTCTAACCTCGCCACCACTTAATCAGCATTGGCTGCCGAAGACTTCCTGCATACGAAGGTGCCTTCATTCTGTCAACGTAGTTTATCCTTCGACACCGGGCAAGCGACTTAATTTCTCCCCTGCAAGGGGATATACGTAATGGATGTGCGAGTACAGATCCTAGACGCATGGTTAACGACATGTGGAAGATTGGATCTGTCCGTGAGACGTGCGCGGATAGCCAAATAGTGAGGCGACCGCTCGCGATAAGCCTGAAATCCGGGTTCAGTTTCTGGTCGATTCGAATTTTCACTGTGGATCCCATTATTGTCACCGATATTTGCAACTTCGAATACATTTAATGAGATTCAGTAATAGGGTTGTTCGTCAGATTCGACAGCAAGGCAATACCGATAACGATAATTCAGTTATACATGCAGATGTTGCAAGCTGAAGATGAGGAGGTAAAGCAGGTATATGAGGACACTGAATGGGTAATGCAGTACCCAAAGGGAAATGAAAATCTAATAGTCAAGGGGGACAGGAATGAAGTTGTAACGAAGCAGCGGAGAAAACGCTTCACAGAGAATGTGGGCTTGGTGCAAGGAATGAGAGACGAGAAAAACTAACTGACCTCTGTAATAAATTTCAGCTAGTAATAGCGAATACTCTGAAAGGCCGGATGATACGGGAAGATTTCAGTTATCTTACATCATGGTCAGACAGAGATTCCGAAATCAGATACAGGATTGTAACCATGAGCAGATATAGACTAATATCGCAATATTGTGGTGGTGAAGAGTAGGCTGAAGTTTAAAACATTAGTCTGGAGAAATCATCACGCAAAGAACTGGGATACGGAGGTACTAAGGAATGATGAGATAGGCTTGAAGTTCTCTAAGGCTATAGATACAGCAATAAGGAATAGTTCATTAGGCAGTACAGTTAAAGAGGAATGGACATCTCTGAAACGGGCATCAGAGATGTTGGGAAGGAAAACATAGGTACAAATAAGGTAACGGCAAAGAAACCATGGGTAAAAGAAGAAATACTTGAGTTGATTGATGAAAGGAGGAAGTACAAAAATGTTCCGGAAAACTCCGGAATACAGAAATACAAGTCACTGAGGAATGAAATAAATAGGAAGCGCAGGTAAACTAAGACGAAATGGCTGCATGAAAAATGTGAAGAAACCGATAAAGAAGTGACTGTCGGAATGATTGACTCAACATAGAGGAAAGTCCAAACAAACTTCGGTAAAATTAAAAGCAAGGATTGTAACATTAAGAGTGGAACGACAGTTGCACTGTTAAACGGAGAGGTGAGAGCGGATATGTAGAAAGAGTACACTGGGGGCCTCGAAAGAGAAGATTTGTCTAGTATGATAGAAGAAACCGGAGTAGGTTTAGAAGATATTGGGGTTCCAGATGTGAGTCGATTTAGAATAGATAAGAAATTCAGTATTAGAACTATAATTTAATAGAATTTTAATAGCTTAAGTTTGGCAAAACAAATATTCAAGGTGGTGTGTAGAATGTATTAGTCTGGCGATATACCATTTGACTTCATGAAAAATATGAGCTGCACAGATCCAAAGAGAGCTGACAAGTGCGACTGTTACCACGGACTCAGTTTAACAGCTCATGCATCCAAGTTCTTGACAAGAATAATATACAGAAGCAAAGAAAGTTGAGAGTGTGTTAGAGGATGATATGTTTCGCTTTAGGATAGGTAAAGGCACCGGAAAGGCAATTCTGATGTTTCGATTGATAATGAAAGCTAGACAAAAGAAAAATCAAGACGCCTTCGTAGGATTTGTCGACAGGGAAAACGCATTTGACAATGTAAAATGGTTGCTAGATGTTCAGAATTCTGAGAAATATAGTCCTAAGGGATAGGGAGGGACAGGTAACATACAACATCTACAAAAGGTAAGAAAAATATTAAGGGTGAAAGGCTAAGAATGAAGTGCTCGGATTAAGAAGGGTGTAAGGGACACAGTCTTCCGCCCCTACTGTTCAGTCTATACATCGAAGAAGCAGTGATGGAAATAAAAGAAAGATTCATAGGTGGAATTAAAATTCAAGATGCAAGGATGTCAGTGATACGATTCCCTGATGATATTTCTATCATCAGTGAAAGTGAAGAAGAATTACATGCTCTAGTGAATGGAATGAACAGTCTAATTAGTAAAGTATATGGACTGAGAGAAAATGGGAGAAAGACGAAACTAGTGAGAGGTAGCAGACATGAGAACAGCGCGAAACTTAACATCACGACTTGGGTGAAGTTAGAGAACTGTACTACCTAGGCAGGATTAATGGTCACGACGGGGATGAAGCTGGGGAACCCTACTACCTAGGCAGCAAAATAACTAATGAAGACGGCGGAAGGAGGACATCAAAAGCAGACTAGCACTGGAAAGAAGGGAATTCCTGGCCACAGCAACCTGCTAGGAATCAACCATAGGCCTTAACTTGAAGAAGAAATTTCAAAGAATGTATATTTGGAGCACATAAATACATGGTGGTGAAACATGGACTGTGGGAAAATCGGACCAGAAGAGTATTGAAGTGTTTGAGATGTGGAGCTACAAATGAATGTTGAAAATTATTTGGACTGGTAAGGTAAGGAATGCGGAACTTCTGCACAGAAACAGAGAGGAAATAAATATGTAGAAAACACTTGCCAGAAGGAGGGACAGGGTCATAGAACGTTAAGACATATTTGTATCACTTCCTTGGTACTAGAGGGAGCTGTGGAGGGTAAAATCTGTAGAGGAAGACAGAGACTAGTATACATCCAGAAAATATCTAAAGACGTAAGTTGCAAGTGCTCCTCTGAGAAGAAGAGGAAGGTGTAGTATTCCTGGCGGACTTCATCAAACCAGTCAGTAACTGATAACTCAATAAACAGTTACAATGCATTACATTCGTAGAAGCATCTCTTTGTGCCACTCGATACGCCCGTCTTGCCATTTTCCACCACTTTACTGACAGGTCTAAAGGCAATACATATTGTACTAGTGGATTCCACAATAACAATAAATCCGCAAGTGCAACAGGGCTTGCCACCAGGCGCGAACTACCTCTAATTCCGCGACCACATAGCGACGCTCTCACACACACGGTAGCATACTTGCCACACGTTGGCGCTTTGAACTAGGTCCACTGTTAGAGCCACAAGCCATCAGTGAAATTCCACAGTTCTACATATTTAAAGAAATTAAATATGTATAGAAAAAGAAAATGGAAAAACAAAAAGAATGAAAGAAGAAAGAAGCTCTCCTCATACTGATTCAGTAATCTGAAAAGAAACCATCTGTGGAACTAAATTTATTGATGACACTGACTGAATATGAACTTGTGTCACTATCTTCTACTATCTAGATCATCCCTTGCCGTTGTTTACTGCCCAGATAGGGGAATAGATATTAAACACCAAGAATATGAAGCGAATTTCTCCCTTTCCCTGAACAATCCGTGAGACCGAAGTGCGAGAGAGACTGTTGATTACACAAATTTCGGCTTGTGTTCCTTAGACAATCATTCAAAGATATCTTCAGAGATTTTGTGGTGTCTGTAGTTATTATGAAGTACGTCATAAGGTAGCCTACCAGACTATAATGTCATCGTAACTAACTAAATTATTTTTTGTCCTTTTCGATAAAATCATGGTATAGTGGAGCCTGGCAGCTGAAATGGAGCATTTTTCACTTCAATAAACCATCGTGTTAAGAAAAGGCGTGTATATTACAAAAAATAGGGTGAGTAAGATAATCTGCTTACGAAAACCTGACAAATTTTATTCTGATAATACCTTCATGATGTCGGTTATAATAAACCGGAAAGTACTGAGCTGTCATTGACTCTGTGGGTCATTTTACAACTACGTTAATGTTTTCTACGACGTCATTACGTAACTCAGATTTTTCTTAATGACATTTAGTTGTATGTAATGTTTATTACTATAACTTGAGAAGCAAGACTGTGCTGGAAACAGTGCAGTACACGAATACACCGATCATTAAATTTCGTTGTCGCAATTCTAAAGCGGATGTTTTTATTCCAGACCAATTGCTTGCTGTCCGTACGTAACCGAGTGGATCCATTTATTTATGAAAAATATCTTCAGTGCGAATACGTGAATACCATCAAACGGCTCTCTTTTCAGAGGACAACATTCAATTTATATTCCAGAAGAAGTAAGAATCAGCACCGGCTGGCGAAAAGAAAATTTGGTTTCGAATGAAATGAAATAATAACAGCGTTTTCTTCGGTTTTAAAATTTCCAGCGCGCAATCAGCTCCATATTGGTCTCAGATTGCGTATTGGCAAGTCATCCATTCACAGTTTTTGTTAAGAACGGATCTAATCTGCATCGAAATGGCTACCTGAATTCATATTCGAATCACAGCTCCGGCAGAACGTATATCGATCGCAGTCGCCTACGGAAGCACGTACCACTGCGCATTAGACATTCCTTTGGCCGTTCGCCGGGAAGCTGGTCTCGTTTGCAAGTTTCTGCTCTTATAGTTCCAATGTCATCGACGTTCCTCAAGATATACACTTCAGAAAACGTGCACTTCCTTCTTTCTTAATATTTTCTTCCATCAAACGAAATGGCGTAGTGTTTAAGATACTTGACAAGCATTCTAGAGTACCGGGATTGAAATTACAGTCGACCAGACCACTCAAATCACATGCGGTGATTGATGCTTTGGAATCTCAGACATTCCCCCTGTCTGAGTTCCCGCTTCATTTACAACTACCTCGTTATCAAGAGGCCGTTAGGCCATAGCTTACCTTCCTCTCATTGCCTTCACTTGAAGTATGTCTGAGCCAAAAAAATGTTTTCTATCTCTAAACTTCTCACAGTCGCTGTTAATTCCATAAAACAGGATAATGAGAAACTAGGTACGTCTCAGTTGCCGCAGTGGTGACACCGGCTCTCGTCAGATCACCGAAGTTAGGCACTTTCGGCCTGAGCTAGTACTTGGATGGATGAACATCCAGTCTGCCGAGCGCTGTTGGCAAGCAGGGTGCACTCAGCCCTTGTGAGGCAAACTGAGCAGACACTTGATTGAGAAGTAGAGGCTCCGGTCTCGGCCGGGAGAGCGGTGTGCTGACCACGTGCCCCTCCATATCCGCATGTAATGACGCACGTGGGTTGAGTCTGACATGGCGGTCGGTCGGTGAGGTTGGGCCCTCACGGCCTGTTCGGACGGAGTTAGGTACATCTCATGCAATCATCATAGGAAGAAAGTGTCATTAAAAATTCCTCCCTGAGGCACCTAGACCAATTATATTTTACGCTCTGCCAACATCCGAAATAAGTAATACGCCTGTAGACCATCGCATGCACCATTGTGTAGCCGACTTACTGACTCGTAAGACGACTGGCCAGCCTCGTAACTCTGTACGTTCATCGCAGTGTGTATAAAATATACGACTAGCTTCATCAGTCGAAATAAACGTCTCCACCTTTAAAGAGGATATATGATGCTAACATTCGTTTCCATCGAAGACGCTAAGGATCTGATTTCTCATTTCTTTGTCCACAATCTTACTTAAACTTACTCTCACACCATCGCATTTATTGTACGCTGGAGAACACTATTACAAGGTGGAAAGCACCTTAATGGGTAGTCAAAAAAATCCAGGGTTTAGTCAAGTACTTTGAGGACATCAAGCTGTACACACCTCTCGTACAACCTAGCTGCTTTTATCTTCACGTGAACGGCTCATTTGTCGTCTGGATTAAGGGACGTGAAAAGCTGGGAGACTCCTTGGGCCACATCAACAACATCCATGACCACATTGTATTCGTGATGGAGATAGAGGTTACCGGTGGCTTGTCGTGCCATGACGTTCTTCTCTGCAGAAAAACAAAGGCGTTTCTTCATCACCTTGTTTACCGTTAACTCACACAAACCGACAAGTACCTAAGCGCAATCAGTAGAACCTTTGTGCGTATTGTGAAATCCATTACAGGTCCTGAATACCTGCAGAAAGGACTCAGAAACTCACGAAGAGTGTTTGCAGAAAGTTACTACATCAACACACAAGATTTCACAAACCATTGACTAAAGACTCGTAAGCAGATGGCACTCGAGGACGAATACAAGAAGTTCGTGTTTTTGGCCTATGATTCGCTAACAGGATAGATTAACTGAATTCTAAACATGAATAAATCGATTCTGTTATCAAGCCTCCATTAAAAGTTTGACAACTCATGAGGTGTGCGAAATCCTCAGATCACAAGGAATATGTAAATCACCATACCGGTGTGCAGTTTTGTGTTGGAGTGACTTCGCGTACTATTGAACAGCGCCAACGTGCAGTGCATGAGTAGTAATTCTGTTATGGCAACTGAGAAATCAGAGGTAGAGGATCATGCCAGTAAAATGGACTACGACTTACATTCGACGAAACATTTGTTTTTGAGCAAAGAAATAGATTCTGGGATACCTTTGTAAAAGTAGCAAATTAAATAAAAATTTCTGTCAACGCACTGTTTAAGGGGATGGTTAGCACCTACGCAACGCTTGGGGCCTGGATATCGGAAGGATGACGTGGGCTCAGCGATCTAACCATCAGAAAATACACTGAAGTGCCAGATAAACTGGTATAGGCATGCGTTTCCAAATAAAGAGCGGTAAACAGGCAGAATTTTACGCTGCGGTCAGCAATTCCTATATAAGACAACAAGTGTTTGGTGCATTTGTTAGATCGGCTACTGCTGCTACAATGGGACCTTCCCAAGATTTAAGTGAGTTTGAATGTAGTGTTTGTAGACGAGCGATGGGACACAGAATCTCCGAGGCAGCGATAAAGTGGAGATTTTCCCTTAAGACCATTTCGTGAGTGTACCGTGAATATCAGAAATCCGGTAAAAATTCAAATATCTGACATCGCTGCGGTCGGAAAAAGACCCTGCAAGAACGGGACCAATTACGACTGAAGAGAAGGGTTCAATGTGACAGAAGTGCAGCCCTTCCGCAAATTGCTGCAGATTCCAATGCTGTGTCATCAACAAGCGACATCGTGAGAACCATTCAACGAAACATCGTCTATTTGGGCTTTCAGAGCCGAGAGTCCACTCGCGTACACAAAGACTTACGCCTCGCCCGAGCCCGTCTACGCCGACATTGGACTGTTGATGAATGGAAACATGTTGCCGGGCCGGACGAGTCTCGTTTAAAATTCCGAATGGACGAATACGGGTATGGAGACAACCTCATGAATTCATGGACCCTGCATATCAGCGGAGGCCGTGCGCAGTTGTAGTGATATGGGACCCTGCTACGACTCTGACATGTGACAAGCACGTAATCATCCTGTCTGATCATCTGCATCATATTCATGTCCATTGTACATTCCAACGGACTTGAGCAATTCCAGCCGAACGATACGACATCCTACACTTCCAGAATCCCTGCAGAGTGGTTCTAGGAACACTCTTCTGAGTTTAAATAAACACTTCCACTGGTCACCAAACTCCCCCGACATTAACATTACTGCGCATATCTGGGCTGCCTTGCAACGTGCTGTTCAGAAGATATCTCCACCCCCTCGTACTCTAGCGGATTTATGGACAGCCCTGCAGGATTCATCGAGTCAGTTCCCTCCAGCACTACTTCAGACATTAGTCGAGTCCACACCACGTCGTGTTGGGGCACTTCTGAGTGCTGGCGGGGCACTACACGATATTGGGAAAGTGTACTAGTTTCTTTGACAGTTCAGTGTGTCTCACATGGCGCAGGACTACACACCAGTGACGTCACAGGCAGTGGCATGGCTGTGTAAGGACGACGGCACCGATCACACGATAGTCACTACATGACAACCTCCGAGGTACACTCAGTCGAAGACACGTAGGTCCTTAAATACCTGAATCTGCTGGAAGGTCGACGAAATTTTAACATATTGGAATATATCCCAAGACGTCTTGTCCATCTCATGGAGTAAAGTCTGGTGATACTATTCTTGATAAACTTCGCACCAGCGATAGAATACCACGCTCCATTAGACATAGGAGACTCGATTTGGCCAAATTGCTTAACACTCTATGGGTAACTAAAACATAAATAAATCTTCACTGAGAGTTAACGCAGCTTACTTGCATTTGAGACGGAACGGTGTTTAAAACTAGTTAAAGATCTGTCACATTGAGATATCGTTGGGAGTGCGATACTGCTAGTTAGTAATTGTCTACAGTAATTCATGTCGCGAAAGGTGCCCGGTTCATAGATACACCAGGGCTTCTTAACGTGTAGCCCACAAACCTGTGGCTATCCGTAACTCGAAAAGTCACCTTAATCTGCATATTTTATTGCCCGTGATTTGACCAAAGTGTCCGGTAACGTACAGAGAAACCTTCAGGTCCTGGGTATTTTTATGGTGGAGAGCTGCATACAGTCTCTGATGCAGTTTTAGCGTTAGGTATTACTTTGAGCCTAACGTTATTAATTTGACTTTAACTTTTGTAATGTCATTCTAACAAATTTTACACCTTGATGCCTGGTTATATAATTTGTCAACACTGTGTGGCAAAACTCAGTAGTACGTTTATCGTCCCTTGCTCAATTAACGGTGTATTGCATAACAAAGTTTTTCAATTTTGGCTTTGCTGTTGTTCAAAGGTAATTGTAAACCGACAGATGACATCTGACACGTGTAAGATTTTATCTGTGCCTCATCTGAATATGTTATGTCAGATCTTCTAATACATTCATTGACGTCAGTGTAATATTTACATTTTAAAGGCGTGTGCTAGTCTTGCTTACTTGCACTGGGCTGACATTGCCAGATATGACGTATAAATGGTGTAGGTATGTCGTAACTTTATTCAGTGTGCGTGTAATAAATTTTAAGCTTCTTGTTTACATTTGTCTCCCCAAAATAAACGGCAGATGCTGAGGAAATTTGTTGCAAACTTTTTAGTCTGTTACGGTAAAGTGGCTGCTTTCTTTGCTACCCGATACACATGTTGTTGTTTTATCCATATTGCTTTGCAAACCTCCACCTGCAGATTTGTTTGTCGACTTTTCTTTCTCGTTCTTGATGTTTGTTTTCACCTGTGGTCTTTCTTCTCATGTTCTCCTCGTCCCATTGATTTTGTTTGTGAACTGAATGTGGTTTATCAAACGAGTCGTCGTCTGAACAGCGGTCGCTAGGCACAATGGTTAACTTTCTTTTTTAAATGGTTGGCGTTGGCAGGAATTCATAATTTGTCCTCGTTTCCGAGGGCAAAAGTTGATTGTTGTAAAGGAGGAGAGTACAGAGAGGCTTGCTACACTTGTTTCGTCAAACACGTTGTCTACATATCGGTATGAGTCAGTTATTTTTCAACACAGAAAGCCGACGTGCAGAGGTCTTCAGAAAGTTCTCGGATTCATTAAAGATATGGTCATTTCCTGACCGTAATATACTAATAGCGCCTTATATCCATTAACAAATATGTCCGACGGAATATTCATCTTTATTTCCATTTCCACCGAGGGGATCCCAATGAAGCACGGCAGATTGTGATGTCGAGATGTTATTTGTAATAGCCATCTCAGTATTTGCAAAGTTCCTCCGTAATTAAATAATTGTCAATGACAATTAGTAGAATGAATCCACAAACAGTTACATAAATAATTCCAAATTTCCAAATGTAAGCTTTGTATTTTGAGCCATCTCTATGTACAAACTCGACTCCAGTATTCTATTTTGCTAACAGCTTAACCAGTCTCCACACGATTAAAAAAAATAAGTACAGAATTTTAAACTAAGTTCACCGTAGGAACTGAGTCAGAACTGACACCAGTTGCAGCAGTTATCGAGTAGTGAATTTCCAGGGATATCGGCTGGACGTGATGGGCTTCCATTTCCAAAGAGTAGACAGGCATGTTTTTCAGAATGCTGTCAGAGATGATTCAGTGGAACGATATTATTTCGATTAAAAAACTAAAATTCGCTTGAATGGCAGAATAACGAAGAACAGCGTATGTAAAACACAAACTGGTAAATACAAACACGACAGTTAACAGATAAATGGCACTCAGGGAAACAGGATTACATGCAGGATTCATTTCAACTGGATGACGATGAGGAATAATTTGTCCTTTCTGTCATCTTTCTGAACTCTATTTTAGCAGAAGAAACACAACACCATCATCACCTGTAGTGGAGTGCACCAGCGATCACTTCTCCGCAGCAGCGCATCTCGAGCAGAACTGTACCATTTGGCTACGAAAGTGGCCAATTTCAGGGATTTAAAAAGAATACCTACGACATGAAGACTTTAAAGACTCTCTCTAACGCATGACAATGGCAATATAGACTGCAAGTTTACATAGGAGTAATGAGAATGGACTACCGCCATACTGACAGAAAAAGTTGTATTGGTATTTACCAAATTTTAGTTTTTGGTTCTTTGTTTCTGATGCAGTGGAACTTTGTCTCACTGTAAGGTTGTATCAGAGTGTGGGCCGGAGAAGCACCAGATGTCACTCTATACTCGTACATCCGCGTACCCACGTCTAGTCCATGTGAATAGCATTCTCACAGCGAGTACTGCAGACGGGATGATGATTTACTAGGGCATCGCAGACTAGGGCACACTTGTGAAATACCCTTCAGCAGTCAATCAGGGGGCTGTGTATGGTTGCATGGGAGTAAGAGAACGGTCTAATGATGATGATGATGATGATGATTAGTGTTTTAGGGCGCACAACAGCGAGTTTATCAGCGCCCGTTCCCAAAAGTTCAATTCAGAGCCGAATTGTGAGAGAATTCGTATTGTTTAAATTGCAAGATTGGACACAGCACAGCAAAACAGGGAGATAAAACTAAAAATAAAATAGCAGTACAAACAGGTAAAATTAATTAACGGTGGCTGAGTGACCACTTACAAATAATGGGTGACCAAACCACTGGACAGCACATTAAGACTTCAATCCCAATATTTTGGGAAGAAGGCCAGACATCACACGAAAACGTAAAACTGTAGCGACACTCGCCTCATTATTAGTTAAAAGAGAGGGTAGGTCTGGTGGGAAACTGAAATCTTCCCTCAAACCCGCGTATAAAACACACTCAGTTAAAATATATCGTATCGACAGCTGTGTCCCACATGTCTGACATGTTGGTGGCTCCTCACGACGTAACAGAAAACCATGTGTCAAAGGACAATGCCCTATTCTAAGCCGTGTAAGGGCTACTTCCTCAGCGCGTCGTTGTCGGAAGGAGGTGAGCCACGGTCGGACAGAATCCTTCACCGCTCGCAACTTATTATCCCTCACGTCCAGCCACTGAGCCTCCCACCAACGCATCCCACAAACGCATGAGCTTCCGCGTCACGAAAGACGTAATGGCCTGCAGGGGGACGGAACAGCGAGCAGGAGGTGGGATGGAGCAAGCCTCCTTGGTAGCCGCATCTGCAAGTTCATTTCCAGGTATCCCTATGTGCCCTGGAACCCAGCAGAAAATTACATCCTTACCCAGCTGTTGCAAGAGCAGGAGTGCGTCCTGCACCTCTTGCACCATCCGATCTGCTGGGTACATCTGTTCAAGAGCGTGTAGAGCACTTTGGGAATCGGAGCAGATGATGAATTTCGTGCCACGATGTCGGCGCATATGCTCTAATGCTTGCGGAATGGCAAACAGTTCTGCATAGTAAACTGAGAACTGCTCTGGGAGCCCTATCCGATGGACAGTATCGGGAAAGACAGCAGAGCAGCCCATAAAATCCCCCTGTTTAGACCCATCCGTGTAAACAGTAATAAAATCTGAATGGCGTTCTAAAATCTCAGTAAGTTTAATTTTAAAAAGGTGGTCCGGGGTACAATACTTCCTGCAAGCAGCCAGATCAAGAAGTAATCTTGGCCTTTGTAGTCGCCAGGGAGATCCCCTACTCCATCCCTGGTGGAGTACCTTAATGCCCTCCAGGTGTACTGACTCGAGACTCTCCTTTGCACGGATGCCAAACGGCTTTGTAGCCGCCGGTCGGTGGACGGTCTAATGAGGGCTGGCCTTAACCGCCGAGAAGCTGTCTTGGTAGCCAGCTGTCGAACCAATCAGACGTTCCTCCCTTCTCCTCATGATTTGGCCGCTATGCCCCTCATTCTGTCTGTCGGTGGCCCCCACTCTCTGCACTCGTACATCCATGTTCTTTAGTGTGTTGGATGACCCATGGATTGTCACCCATGAGTTATTCTAGCCCTCGGCCATAGTACATCAGGAACATCTTGGTCGAGCTATCCAACTATCTCTCATGCGAAGCAATAGATGTGTGGCATTGCTGACAGCGCAAAGAGTGGGGCTGACTGTGGCGTCACTCGAATGATGATGTCAGTGACGTCTTCAGCTGGGATTTTGATGACAGTGCAGCAGTGACCTCACTCCAGCGAGCAGGCGGCTCTCTGCTACAACGACAGCTGTTGTCATTACTCAGGACAGGCCACCCCCTCCCGTGAATGAACAGCCCCATACTTTATTTAATGACTCAGAACTTATACCTCCAACGTATGTTCGTTTAGGGCTTAAGGCAAGTACGCTAAACACTGATATGATGGCAAGTGAGGAAAGGCTACCATCCTTCCGCTGGTGTATTGCAGCATCAGTTGTTGCTATACTGTGCCCAGACGGATCTGGTAAAAATTTTGACCATATATGATTGATGTACTACATTTCCTTACTTTTCATCACGACCCAGTCTCTTGGGTCAACCAAATTAGATTACCCTTTACACTACTGTACGCTAGATGTACTCTTTCACAGGCCCTGGCACTTTCTTTGAGTATCCCATGCCTTTCCATTATCTGACTGGAGTTGTCGAATCCTTTTTATTCCGATTTCGTGGAGGTACGTACCGTCTATGCAACTAAATGAGGACAGTTTGTTTATTACCATAGGCGTTTCAGTGACCTGAAATACATGATCGTTTTTATACATAGAATAAGCGCATTATGTGGTAGACATAAGATGCTACTGTATTACATTCTATCATGTTTTTCTCTTATTTTTTGGGTTAGAAGCAACATTTGTAGTACAAGTTCCATACTGTGAACGTATTGTTCGGTGTTACTTACGATTACCAGCGGTTTAACTCATGTGTGTGTTCCTTCCTCCAATATTTTCACCCCATTATGCATCTCCAATGCCTCGAATACCAACTGTAGACATGTCACCTAGGGATGTCTTGTGATCACTAAGTTTTCCCCGGCGAATAGTATCATCTTGCCTTCTTTGCACGCCACCTACGAACAGTAATAACTATGACTTCCCGCCCGCCCCTCCCCTTAAATTAATTGGTTCTCCGCAGATGCTTGTACTAATTACACTAAATCTATACCTAATCCAAGAAAATATTAAATGACTATCCACTAGGCCTTAATCCATGCGGGTTGCTCGTTACAGTTTCATTCACAACCTGTTATTTATGTTCTGATACTTTTGGCCTCACTCTCCCTTTGTTTTCCGCATATCCTATCCCTGGAATAACTTCTGGACGGCTTTGAAAAGGTTTCCACCACCCTACATACACAATTACCGTTCTCGATGGCAAGTGAATCTTGGCACTTACTGGCGACGTAGTTTTTGCCACTTGGCACGGCCCTTGATACTTTGCAGAAAACTTCATTGTCTTCCCTGTCAGAGTATACGAAGTTGGTCGTATCACCCGCTTACCAACTTTATATTGTGACATGTTTGCCGTATGCCCCACCGTTTTGTCATTTTTCTCCAGTGCTCTTGTATTTGCCCTTTGTACTCTATTCCAAATTTCCGAAATTCTAGCAAATTCCTTATTAGACTGTCCAGTCTTTCCTTTCTTAGTTTTCAATGTGTTGAACAATGAAGGAATTTTATCAACATTCACTACTTCAAATGGCAGTAATCCCGTATTCGTATGCTGTTTTGACTTGTAGAGAGAGACAACATGCTTCAAACAGACATCCCAGTTGGTGTTATGTAAGTCATCGTAGTATCCAAGCTTCTTCCCAACTGTCATATGCACTCTTTCAGTTCTTCCATTGTCTCTTGGACGGAGAGGACTCGTCTTTCACTTCTTCACATTCAATAACTTACTCAATAGCTTGAATAGATCAGACATCAAGTTCATTCCCTAGTCTGTTACTACTGTTTCAGGCACTTCAAACTTCATTATCGAATAATTCAGAAATGGTTGGGCCACTGTCGTCACCTACGGGTATAGGCTTCGCGACCATTTCTATGTATCTTGAAAAATGATCTATTATTGCGAGTACGTGTTTTTCCCTACAGGTATTTTATGGATACGAGCTAAAACATCAATCCACAGAAATTCCATTGGTGCTAATAGTGAAACGTCCCCTTTGAAAAATTATACATGACTGTGCTTAAACTGACACACAATATTTTTAGCGCAACGCAATCTGACTTTCAAAAATCTCTACAAAAGAATGGCCCTGACTAACATTAACCTATACCTTTCACAAATCACTTACCTCACAAAAATCTTCGTTACTCAAGCTACAGCAATACAGCGAGCGCCACTACTGCCAGCTAAATAACAGCTGCCCAACACTACAATTGCTGACAACAATGCAAACTGGACACAGACTGCACACAGCACAGCCAGTGATTTTCATACAGAGCGCTACGTAACGTTGCCAATAAGAAAACATAAACAGCCTACTTACAATAGTGACCTTTGCAACGGTACCCTTCTTCGACACCAGTCCGCTCTCTGTGCGCACTGTAAACAATTCCGTACATACTGGTTTACGTCCGTCTGCCTGTTCGTCCACCAGTACCTTGTGCTACTCTTGTGTTAGTTGATCTGCATCCTCCATGACTCGCTAACATGTGATCACGAGCTTTTTAAAGCAAACTATTTCTTAGTTTTGCTGGTGTCACTACCTATGGTCCCAACTTGGTTTCTCTGCGTAGCAATCCATCCCGCATACAAAACTGTCACAGCTTAAAATGCTGCTTACATTCGTCATCTGCTCTCTGTGCAGTTTTCCATTCCAAATGCTCATCATTACCAATGTATAACGCAGCTTCTTTTCTACTTAAGTCATCTCCATTTCCGAGCTTCTTCTTAGGTTTATGTGTTACTTCAAATCAGATTTACTTAGTCAGCCTAATAGAAGTGTCCGTTAAACCCAACAATCACTTCAGTGCCACGTGACCTGTTATCACCACAAACTTGTCACTGCACAGATAACATCTGAAATACGTGAGCCCATAAATAAGGTTCAATATCTCTTTCCCCATCGTGGAATAATTTCTTTCAAAAACTTTGGTTGTTTGATGCATAATCCACCCCTTGTTGTGGTCCTTCTACGTCTTGTGGCAACACACAGCCAACTGCCCAGTTTGACGCATTAGATGATAAAATGAATTAAAATCCGGAAATATGAATAGCAGACTCGATGTGAAGGCTTCTGTAAGTTCCTCAAAAGCATACTGGCCACAAAAATTTTGTCCCCCTTTTTAATAACTGTGTCAACGGTCTGACAATATCTGCCAATGCTTTTATGAACCGGCAGTAATAGTTGACGATTTCTAAGAACGACTGATTGTATGCAGGAAATTCAGGTACAGTTATAATCAGACTTGTATCTATCATAAATCCATCTTTTCTTATGATGTTACCTAGGTATGCAACCTTTTCTTTTACGAAATTACACTTTTCTGCACTCATTGTTAACTTTGCTGATTTTAAAGCTAGGAATATTTGCCTTAATCACTGCATATATTGTTCCATATCACTCCAGCAGACTATTACGTCATCGATATAAACTATGCATTGCTGTGATTTTAACCCCCTGAGTACTCCATCCAACTATCTCTGAAACGTTGCAGGTGCATTTTTTTCCCGAATGGCTTTCTTCTGAACTGTTAGTGTACCCAGGGGGCCTGTCGATCCTGCGGTGCAACTTCTGTCTCGTAATAATCACTCTTCGAAGCCATTGCTGAAAAATATTTGCATTGCCCTAAATGATCCAAGGTTTTTGTGGTTTTTGGCAAAGGGTAGGCCATCCGTTATGGTTTTTGGATTTAGATGTCTGCAATCATAACAAACCTACATTTTCGTGTTCTGTCCATTGATTTTTTAAGCATGACGAGTATTGCTGCCCTCCATGCACTATTATTTTCTTCAATTATTTCATCTTTCATTTGTTGATCGATAACTACCACTAAAGTTGGCTGTATGTACCTAGGTATTTCTCATTGTCTGAGATAGACTGATGATTCATTTCCTGTCGGTATATGGTGCTGTGTAATAAGCATAGCTTGTAATGGTCCCTTTTCAAAAACAAAAAAAATAAGTCTTTGAATTTCAATAGCAATTTTTCCAACCGTTCCCTACTGCATCCCTCTAGGTGCTTTTCTTCTCCTCGCATTGCAGTTTCAGTGGCATCTGGCAACTGACTATGGCTGATACCCCTCGTGTCCCATTCCTCTTCCTCCAGGATATCCATGTTAGCGAATAACAACCCGTTTATTAATCCTTTGCCCTCTGCGCTAAAATCATCTTTAAAAATATATACCTTGTTTTCACCGTTTATTTCTTACTTGGGTACAATACCTGTTTTAACCGAGCAACCCGCCTGATCTAACACTTCATTCTCTTCTAATGGCCACACCACATAAGGAATTCCTATCAACAAGCTAGACTTAACACTAACCCAAGGTGATTTCCCAGTACCCTTAGGTACACAATCGTGTGAATTAAGCCTTAGTGTGAACGTCTGCGCGATTTAATTTGCTCATCTTTCAGGACAGACTCCTCTCGCGAAATCACTACACTGGCAGTGGCTTACCTAGATGAAACATTATTCCGTCAAGTTCGACCCTAGGTTACCTAAGATCGATTGTGACACAATGCTGAAATAAGAAATCTAATCCTGAATCCGGTCATAGCCCTCACTCACACGTGTGAACAGTATTCATTCCAAAGTCAATGTCCACTGATCCTAACGATGCAACATCTTTCCCCCTCACTCCACGCAGTTTGTACCATGGTGGACCCATAGCTTAGATTTCACGAGATCACTACTTGTGCCCCTGGGTCCAATAATATCCTGCAGTCCTTTTATCCTACTATTCCTCTTATCACACAACGCACCTCTGCCTAAGGTTTCGTAGAATCCAGTCTTAATGGGAATGACTGTAGGGGGCCCTGGGATACCCTTTGGTGGCTAACAGCTTATTCTTCCCGGGTCCTCTACTCAAACTATTACTTAATTTATTGATATGACCCTGACGCTGGCTACACTGCCTCCTTACGTGTTCCGTTCGTTCACACCTGAAACATTTTATATTAGTAGCAAAGACTGCCCATTTACCCTGATTTATAATCGACAAGTCGATCTACTCACACTCTACAGATAACCGCACTGCTGTGAGCAAATCTCCTGTTCCCACACGTCTTAACATTTCTGCATGTAATCCTCTGAAAAAAGCATCGAGCGCACTCGGTTCAGCTTCTTGCAAAATAATATCACTGAGTGCAGTATACTGTAATAATTCTTAGGTTCCGCCATTAATTTTCCTTATCCAAAAGAAAAATTGTTCCACAGGTTCCGTATGAGCCCTAGTAATTACCCCTAATTGTTCCCTATAGTACCTGGTTCTATTTCGTTAGTATATCTCTGAATTAACAATTCTATAAATTTTTCAAATGTTGTAGCTCCCTTAAGATCTTCCGTATACTTTATATACGTTTTCGCTTCCCCTGTTAGTCTCGTACTATCGATATAAGCCTGTGCAGGCTATAGCAGCTTCTCCCGGGGAGGAATGACTGCTTGTTGGACATTTAGTATCTGTGTTTGCTGTCCGTATGTAGAATACGGGCAGATGGAAATGGCCTGGAGGCATGCCACGAGCACTGAGGAAACTGCACTACTTGCCGAGGGTTCGAGGAGTGCCGTGGTAACTGTCTCCAACACGTGGCGAAATCAAGGTGAAACCACCTTCTCATGTCGTGGGGTTGGGTGGCCATCCCTCATTACAGGTGTCGGACATCGTAGACACCACGATATCAGTTACTACGAAAGAAATAGGCACTTGACCATTGGTAATGGATTTTGGCATTGTAGCAGTGCAATGAGTGGTCTAATGGATCTTGTAGCTCCTTTATCACGCCGTTGAGGGGGGGGGGGGGCGCAAATGGGTAGTCTTTCAGAGTAACAGCTCCTTGACACCTCAATTTCGGCTCCATTATGCTCTGGGGACCACTCATGTGGACGTCCATGGGTCCAGTGGAGCTTGTGCAAGGCACCATTATGGTCAAGGAGTATCACACGCTGGTTGCAGATCACATACCGTTTAATGACAGTGAATTTTCCCGATAGCAGTATCACTTTCCAACAAGAAAATGCATCATGTCACAAAACCAGAAGTGTGATGGTATGGTTCGAGGTAATCAGAGACGAGTTCCACTTGATGTGCTGGCGCCCAACTCGCCAGATTTGAACCTGATGGAACACGACTGGCACGAGACTGACGATGACATCAGAGCTCATCGCCCCCTCCCCGGAATTTATGGCTCTGAGTACCATGCGACTTAACTTCTGAGGTCATCAGTCGCCTAAAACTTAGAACTAATTAAACCTAACTAACCTAAGGACATCACACACATCCATGCCCGAGGCAGGATTCGAACCTGCGACCGTAGCGGTCGTTCAGCTCCAGACTATAGCGCCTAGAACCGCACGGCCACTCCGGGCGGCCCCGGAATTTACAGGAATAAGGTGACTTGTGTGTGCAGAAGTGGTGCCAACACCTTCCAAGAACCTACCAAGGCTTCATTGCTTCCAGGCCACGACGCGTAGCCATTATTATACGTGCAAAAGGCGGAGATACCGGATATTAGGTAGGTGGTCACAATTTTCTGCTGATCATTGTATGTACCCACAAAGAGCTATGGTGTAAAATTTCAAGGAAAAGAATGGCACTTGAAATATTACAGAATCTAAATCCGCTGTTCGTGTGATATGAAGGAAAGTGACTCAATAAAAGTGAACGTGGACTGTGGAGACTATACGAATAATCCCATGGTCACGTGAGACAAGAACAGGTTTCATGTAAAACAGGTGATACTGTATACACAACACAGAATAATCTCTGCTCAGTCGATGATATTATTTCGAAGACAATGAAATGTGCAGGATATATATGGAAAAGATGGTTTATTTTTCTAGTGACAAAAATATGCAAATAAGCAAAGATATAGCATTAGGCTGTAACAAATGTACTACCATTTTTCTACTGAAAAATGTACGTGAAAAGAATGGGTAGTGGTCTTATTTGAACAACGTGTGCGGTGAATGTAATCGAAGATGAAAAGTACTTCTAAGAAGTTTCGTTTTGGTTTCAGAAAGCGAGAATGTAGCTGACCGAAGTTTTGATATTACAGTGGGACAGATAATGAAAAATTTGAACACTCTGACATCATTTAGGGATCTGGAGAAAGTCTTCGATTGCATAAGATGTAAAATGATATTACGATTATGAGACACATTTAGACATGGTCCAGACACTCATGGTTAATCTAGGGTATTTTACAAGAGAGAATGAGCCTAATGGGAGTAGAGTCTCAAGAAAGGTAAACTCGAGAAACGATGATTGTAGGACAGGACGCAGACTCCATGGTGATTTGCGTTGATGAAGTTATGACGCCAGTGATATCTAATTACGGTTCGAGAAAGCCATTTCGAGAGAAAGATAAGGCAATAACATGGTTCGCAAACGAATTGATTTCCTGGGTGACAGTGAAGTGAAAAATCTCTTCAACCAATAATTAATTACATGTGATAAGCAGTTGTACATGCGGAAACAGTTCCTTGTTTAAAGCCAACGTCGGATGGACACAACATCAGAAATGAAACGATTCTTCTATCTCCAAAGCAAGGGCACACAGTGAGGCTAAGCCAAGGATTGTCTCAGGAGTGGATTGGAGCAGGTGAAAAGCTGATTTGTAACGACAGGTAAATTTTTGTTTTAAGTAATTTCTTTTAGGTGAAAGAGTAGGACCTGCCTGAGAGTGTACATCGGTAGCAAAACTCTGCATGAATTGTGAAACTTGGCACGTGGGGAATATTGAGCGGTAGCAACAGGAAGCATGTGAAGCATGTTGATGTACAAGAGTTTGAAAATACAAATATAAGAGAAAGAAAGTTTTAATTTTGCAGTGACGAGGGAAAATAACGGTGGCCAACTGTTAGATGAAGAAAAGGCAGGACGACTGTTGTTGCATCCACCAACAGTTACCTCGTGGTTGAAATATACAACAGATGATGTGTGTAGCGGGTACTAAAAGGTAAAATAATTTGCAAAAATACATGATATGACAATATTGTCCTCTAAATTATTTATTCGCAATTGGTTTCTGCGAGAGACGATCTTCACATCGCTATCTAAAATTTTCTATTTCGTTTCTGTTTGGAAATGTATTTTGCTTCGTTGCTCATGAGTTTCTGTTTTGTTCGTTCGTATTTGTGGCACTGTGAAGATAGTCTATGGCCGAAAGCAGTTGTGAATAAATAATTTACATAACAATACTGTGTCGTCATGCATTTTTCAAGTATATCGATGCTGTTACAAGTTGTCTGAAAAAATGTTCGTTGAAATAATTAATAAAATATACGGAGAAGTGGAGCATGACATCAAACGAGGAGAGAAGATTCTTTTGGTGTATAAAGTATGTATTCCTGCTATATATTCATTTAAAACGCTGCCAAGTGTTCAAATAAGAGTTGCAAATAGTTCAGTGACGGATGTGACTCTTTCCAAATTAGGTGAGGACTATTATAATCAGCAACAGAAAGCAAATCTGCAATCGCCCAAAAGCACAGGATGAAGCAGTTCCGATGAAGCCCTACACATAGCCAGACTTCCCCAACTCCCCCACTTGAATCAAGCGGTCAGTCTGTTAGAGGCGTAAGCTGCCAAATGCCCTCTTGATTACTAAGAAGACGGTCGGAATTATGGCGCTCTCACAGCAGAACTCCAGTTGCTGAGCCCAGCTGGCGGTAACAGGGCTTCAGAAGTTAGGGACTGTCCAGGAGGAGGAGCCTCTCCAGCGGCAATCCGTAGCACTGCACCCAACTAGCTCTAAAGTTGATTCGACTACGAAGTGGTATGTACAAGAGTAGCCGGGGTCGACGGACTGAGATGACTAATTTACTAGATTCAAAAATACCCCGAGCAGGTGATGAACTTAACCTGCTCAGTATCTTCTGGGCCACTGTTGCGTATTGTACTGGCCGGGAAGGCAGAAGTAGTCTGAATAAGTTTTCTGACAACTGCCTCGGACTGTCCGAGAACCCACACGCGAAAGACTAATAGACGTCCTGGCCACAAAACGGTAGGACATTTTCCGAAAGTGTCACTAAAGATAGAGAAAGAGATTAGTGGTCATAATGCTATTCCAGGAACAGTGGTCACCAAGACTGAAAGATCAAGATTAAAGAACAATACTACAGGGTCGGCAATAAAGCAAAAGCTCAGTAAACTGCTTGACAGTTTAAGAAACAGTTATTGAAGGACAGAAGCAATTAGACGTGCCAACATCACTGCTATCAGCATCCCTGCTAAAGCGAAGACCGCATGAGGCAACACAGCTTATGGCTCAGTTAAAGGCGACCAGTAAAGACCGCACAACGGGAAAAATCATGTGGTCGCTAATTTTTGAGCAGTGGCAAGCGGGATGACAGGAAAAACGTACTAAAAATCACGAAAGGTAGAGTTTACGCATGGTTCATCACCATCGTGAGGGGGCGGGGGGGGGGATGATGATGTGTCTATGTGGATTTCTTTTTTTTTTTTTTTCTTTAATAAGTCGTAAACAGCGTCTTCTAGATAAATTGTGTCCCGGAACAAAATTAAACTGCATCAGTTTGCTTAAAATAAGACTCTATTAATTTTATTCTGGGGTTAGTAGTTTCCACGTTGCAGGCAATATGAAAAGCGCAGTTATTGAAAATAATGTTGAAATGGTATAAAATTTATGTTTATTGCTAAATGAATTTGATTAAGAATAAATATTTAAAATGTGTACCACATCTAAGAGCAACACAGCCATATTAGGGAAAAACTTTGTTCTGCGTGTTTGATTGCCTGGGGAGGGGCGGAGGGCTGGGGAAGGGTGCAGAGTAGAAGCGCGATTGAAGGTAGCTCGCTGGTTTGTGACCATGTACTTCCCGCCTTCGTAAGTCTGCAAACTGAAGGGCTAACAGGCCATATCCTACCCTATCTACCCCATTACATCAACTGTATACGGCAGTTGTAGCGTCTTCCTGGAATGGCAGTTTTCCCTAACGAGCGCTCCTCTCTTTCAATTTTGCAGACAAACTACTCCTCCCCAGCATTTCCTCTCCATTTATCTCATGTCAGTAGACAGTAAAACTTCACTGAACCTGTGTCTATGTACTGGGGCTATTTTCAGTTTATTAAGCGAGTACTAATTTGTGACGGTTACATAAGATAATGCGTAACACACGGTCCTGTAAACTAAGAAGTGTTTAATTTGTAAGTGTGGTGTTGTCATCTACCTATGTAGTATTGGTTGGAAAGGGACTGGACTGTAAATGCGGCACCTTGGTGCCGGTAATCGTCTATAGGGTATTGTAAATCAATGAAACGTTGTGTTGTAGTCACTTCGTGGTGAATTAATAAATGGCAGAAAGATTACTGTACTACTTCCGTAACTAATTGTTACAGGCAATCCCCATAAATACTTTCCATTAAGCAACTGCTTACTCTAGTAGAGTGCGCTGCAATGAGTGGAGCCACACATCCACAGTATATCCAAGACTAGGAAATCAATCTGCTGCAATGCATTGGTTGGCTTATGTTGAAGCAACGGAATCCATTCCACCATAATCTTTCCAGCACAGTAATTTGTGATATTCATGTCGGGACTCCAGCCGGAACATACCGTCATCTGGACACAATATTTTGGCGGTCTACCTAGCCGCCATGTCTAGGTGAGAAAGCCGTCACACGAACTTGCCGGAACTGAAATCGAACACGTCGCGGTGACTCCTGTATACACCAAATGTGGGTCCACCGTGTGTGCACTAATGTATCTGCCCTATAGGGCAAGGCTCAACAGCGCACCAGCGGGGAAAGATCGAGGAAACGATAAATGGATATCAAATACTACTGAGAGCTTTTGATGACGTAAACAAAGACCGTTGTTTCATAGTGTTAAACAAAAGAGGTTCCAATTGTTATTTAAAAGATGCGTCTTAGCTGTGTTTATAATGGATAGCCGAATCTCAGTGGCTTCTTTCACCGCACAGTCCCAATACTGCAGCGCAGGGGCAACCACTTTTGTCTCATCGACCAAATTTTATGTGTTCGGTAATACAATGTTCCGCCATTGCAGATTTTTCTGTCTTAAATAAACTCGTGTGGCGATGATGGACCATGCATCGATCCAGGACAGTACGAATCGTTTTTATAGGCTTTTCAGCAATGGCAAGGAATCTTCTAGACCCCAGACTTCCTAAATCCCAAATCATCCTTCACTGAGCACAGTAGAGATCTGATCTTAGCTGGCGGATGGAATACACTTTTAACATCAAATTTCTTCAAAACGCTTCCTATTTTTCAAGATACGCTTCGCACAAAAGGTAGGAATGCCACCGATTTGCTTGTATCTTCTATTGGTTCCCTCGAAGGTCCAATCTGTAGAGCACGATGGATCTGATTGTCAGTATAAGCATAGTGCCTGAACACAGCTTTTAGATGATGCACCTTTGTGTCAAACTACCTGCATTTGAGATGGCGTAAGCTTTTTGTAGCAATGTACGTAGGACCCCATCACGTTGGTACGGCCGGCCGAAGTGGCCGAGCGGTTCTACGCGCTACAGTTTGGAACCGCGCGACCACTACGGTCGGAGGTTCGAATCTTGCCTTGGGCATGGATGTGTGTTATGTCCTTAGGTTAGTTAAGTTTAAGTATTTCTAAGTTCTAGGGGACTGATGACCTCCACAGTTAAGTCCCATAGTGCTCAGAGTCATTTGAACGATTTGAACGTTGGTACGACGTGTGACAAGTTGATGCATGAAGATATCGGTCCGTATGCGTGGGCATACGATAAATTCTATGTTCTAACGTCCAATCATCTCTCCTATAGACCAAGACATTTAAAGATGGAAGTTTTCCATACCTTTCAACTTTTATCATGAACTTAATATTGGAATGCAAAGAATTAAAATGATTTATGACACGATCCAGAGAGTCCTTCCCAAGTAGCCATACCATGAACCTGTCGTCGACATATCTCCAGAAACAAGTTGGTTTTAAGAAAGCCCTCTTCAGTGCCATGTCCTTAAAGTCTTCCATAAACTAAATGGCGACTATGGGGGTAATGGACTCCCTATAGCCACTCCGTAAGTTTGTTCAAAGTATTTGTCATTAAATAAGAAATATGTCCAAGTCAACACATGGCGACAAAGCTTAGTTGTTTCTCCTTCCCATTTTTCACCACTTAACTGCAAAGAATCTTCAAGAGGAACTCTGGTAAACACACAACATCAAAACTAACGATCAAACCAGAGAGACTGAGACACAAAGACTTCAAACACTGAATAAAGCCAGAGAATTGGATATACTGTGTTTGGATTTTTCGATATGGGGACTGAGAATGAACGCTAAACACTTCGCTAAGTTGTAAGCAGGCGCACTGAAATAGCTAACAATATACCGAACAAGAACTCCTTGCTTGTGTACCTTCGGCAAACTGTATAATCTCGGGGAACTGCAGCACCAGGTTGAAGTTCTTTTAAGAACATGGTCAGATAATGAACTCTTCTTCAATGGTGAAATCCTCTTGCGTTTTTTACGTTCAGTTGGCTCGCACAACTCAGTAACTGTGTAAAAAAATTTACCAAACGTAAACACTTCTACTCCGCCATGAATCTGAGGATTCAGTTCGATCATGAAAGATGTTTACGTCTAATTGGAGCCTCATGGTCTACAAAGAAACTGACGTGGTGCGGCAGAGTACTGGCTACTACGTCCATGGGAATGAAATACAAATTTGATGGCAAATCAAGTAAAATTTAACATAAGCATTCCAAAAAGCACACGACTCATTCATACGTGATACACGAAACTAAGTACAACATCACCCACTAGGCGCCACCGCTCGTCCATGCTAAGTTGCCGTTGTACAAAATATCTCATCAAATAAACTGAATAATAATGAAATTAACACCTTTCACTGACTGAACTGATGTGGCATGATTATCGATTCCACACACCAGAGTGACTACCGGAAACTCAACCAAAGTTAACTCTTAAACAATTCGACTTAACAGCTAGAGATACTACTCAGAGGATCCTTACTCACCAGCGTCCTGGGGAAGATTATGACTAACCTTTCCCGTCGCCAGGGTTCCTAGAGAAACACAGAAGGGCTCAGAGAGCGTAAGACGTTTCTACCTGTACCAGTTTCACAATGGATGCTGGTAAGAGGGCACTAATGCCTATATGACCCAACCTAGCAATATTCAAATGCTCCACAGAGATGGGCTAAACTGCCCTGGAAACTATGAATGCCCAAAGTGTCAGCTACAGACAAACCACACGTTCATACTACAAAACGACAGTGGGGATAGGAGGGTTATGACATAAATACATGAGTCCTCATGGCGATGATTATTACTGATTATTCGTCCGTTATGGGTAGTTTCCCACTCCAGTGGCAAGAGTGTGCCCTGAAATACTGCCCAGCCCTCCTCCCTCTGTGACAACTCCGTTGAAAGGGTGTGGGTGCCTTCTTATGGAAGAAGCTTTCGGCCATCATTTCTGATGATTTTTATTGAAAATTTAAATAGTGGTGAGGTTCTAAGCTTGGGCCGAAAACGTTTTAATTACTAATCAAAGATGAGTCCGAAGTTGCATATGACATCAACCAGACTATTACTACACATGACAAAAGGCACAACACGGCCCTGTCCCATGACTTAATGCCATATAATCTGGGGGAAGAAAATAAATTGTCACATATTTTCATTTTCCGCAACATTTTTTGATAACACAAACAGTTAAAAACGATGTTCGAAGAATTTTGCTGTTAGATGATCATGCAGCCATACGGGACCCGGCTCATGTCCCATATGACTACAAGAAAGGTAAGAAGTAACAGTCAGTATCAGCTGGACTGCCACTTGCATTATGACAGCTTAGCAATGTTTCAGGTGACATATAAACAAACAACAATAACCAAACGATAATCGATGGTACATTCCAAATTTCAGCGGACAGTGTTACCACTCTTAGACTAGTAACAAAGAAACATGACGAAATGGGGGAAGTATGGCGTAACACGAGCGTTAACTGGGACCATGACGGGGCAACACCCTGTCACAAATTAACTTCAAGAGCCAGAAACAAAGCGAATGGTAATCTAGTAACTGATCAATTATTTACTAACTGCCTGATGGGCGTAGATTTTTTGACAGAGAAGGGCGCAATAATTGATTTCTCCTTATGAAAATGTATCTGACGCACACTGACGAAAATTCTATACATACAAAAGTTAAATCACGGCAAGTACTGCCATAGCTATCGTATACAATTCTTAGGCAATAATGACAACCATAACATCAACCAGACCGCAACAGAAGATGATATATGAGATTGAAGGAATTCCTAGGCGATAAAGTAATTCAATGCACAGCACTTTCAAAAGAACAAAAGTTAATTTATACGTACTATTATTACGCTATTTACAGGTATTTACACAAAAACATATTTACATTTTAAAAGTCCACCACAATGAAGTATTTTGCCACACTACTTACACTATGTGATCAAAAGTGTCCGGACACACACAAAAGTATATGTTTTTCATATTAGGTCCATTGTGCAGCCACCTACTGCCGGGTACAACATATCAGCGACCTCAGTAGTCATTAGACATCGTGAGAGAGATCAGAATGTGGCGCTCTGTAGAACTCACGGACATCGAACATGTCATATCATTGGGTGTCACTTGTTCATACGTCTGTAACCGAGATTTTTCACACTCCTAAACCACCCTACGTCCATTGTTCCCAACTGACAACGAAGTAAAAACATGAAGGGACACGTACAGCACAAAAGAGTGCAGCCCGACCTCGTATCTTGAAGGCCAGAGACTGCCGATAGTTGAAGAGCGTCGTAATGTGTAACACGCAGGTATCTATCTAGACCACATAGGAATTCCATCCTGCATCAGGATCCACTGCAAGTACTATGACAGGTTGGGGGTGAGAAAACTTGGATTTCATGGTAGAGCGGCTGCTCATAAGCCACACGTCACACCGGTAAATGCCAAAAGCCGCCTTGCTTGGTGTAATGAGCGTAAACATTGGACTATTGAACAGTGGAAAAACATTCTGTGGAGTGACGAACCACGATACAGAAGGTGGCGATCCGTTGGCAGTGTGTGGGTGTGGCGAATGTCCCGTAAATGTCATCTGCTAGAGAGTGCAGTGCCAACACTAAAATACAGAGGTTGTGGTGTTATGGTGTGATCGTGTTCGTCATGGAGGGTTTCTTGCACCCCTTGTTGTTTTACGTGGCACTATCACAGCATAGGATTACACAGATTTTTTTAGCTCCTTCCTGCTTCCCACTGCTGAAGAGCAATTCGGGGATGGCGATTGCATCTTTCAACACTGTCGAACACCTGTTCATAATGCACAGCCTGTGGCTGTGTGGTTACACGACAGTAACATCCCTATGATGGACTGGCCTACACAGAATCCTGACCTGAAGCCTATACAACACCTTTGAGATGTTTTGGAACGCCGACTCCGTGCCAGGCCTCACCGATCGACATCGATACCTCTCCTCAGTGCAGCACTCCGTAAAGAATGGGCTGCCATTACCCAAGACACCAACCTGCACTTGACTGAACGTATGGCTGCAAAAGTGGAAGCTGTCATCAAAACTAAGGATGGGCCGTCACCATACTGAATTCCAGCATTACCGACTGAGGGCACCACGAACTTGTAAGTCTATTCAGCGAGGTGAGCGGATACTTTTGATCACTTAGTGTATGTGATACTCTGGTCAATGTGAGCAACAGTGAGAATTTAAATGAGACAAATGGTAGAATGAAACATAATTGAACCATCTATATCACCATACTGTAGTCCACTGTTAGCAGTAAGCGAACATAATGGAAGGATTCGTCTCGCGTTTGATACGTGAGCCATAAATAAGATAAATTTACCTGTACATACAAGACCCGAAAACCTCCAGGACCAATTACACAAACCTTTATTTTTGGCAGTAGGAGTTACCAGTTTTATACCCAGCATTTCGGACTTAATGTTAGTTATGGAGTGTTCGTCACTGCTTTAGACACAGTACCAGGTCGAAACCTGCTAGAAAGTCTAACACTGGATGTTCACCACATTGTGATAGCAACGAATACTTGGGAAGAACATCTTACAGAGTCTAGAACGAACAGGATAAAGTGTTCACAAGCAGGAGAGAAGCAAATTTACAAAAATCTAAGTTTACAAGAGGCGTTACCAGTTTTTTAGCCATTTAGACACATGAAAAGAAGTTTTGTATCACCTCGCTTCCTAGAGCTCCGGAACATGTATAGAAAATTGGAATAGAGATCAGCATAAATATAATTTCCGCCCTTTTTATTGCTCATGAAAACCACACATTGCATGTTGTAACACCATATAACGAGACCTTCAGACTCTACCCAGTAGCAAGTCATCGTGGCATACTATCCACAAGTTGTTCAAGGCACTGTTGGTTCAGATTGTCCCACTCCTCAATGGCGATGTGGCGTAGATCCGTCAAAGTGGTTGGTGTGTCACGTCGTCCATAAACAGCCCTTTTCAATCTATACCAGGCATGTTCGATAGCCTTCATGTCTGGAGAACATGCTGGCCACGCTAGTCGAACGATGTCGTTATCCTGAAGGAAGTCATTCACAAGATGTGCACGATGGGGGCGCAAATTACCGTCCATGACGACAAATGCCACACCAATATGATGCCGATATGGCTACACTGTCGGTCGGATGACGGCATTCACGCATCGTACAGCCGTTACGGCGCCTTCCATGAGCACCATCGGCGTACGTCGGCCCCATATAATGACACCCCAAAAGAGCAGGGATCCTCCATCTAGTTGCACTCGCTGGACAGTGTGTCGAAGGCGTTCAGCCTGACCGGGTTGCTTGCAAACACATCTCTGACGATTGTCTGGTTGAAGGCATAACCGATACTCAACGGTGAAGAGAACGTGATGCTAATCCTCAGCGGTCCACTCGGCATGTTGTTGGGCCATCTGTAACGCTCTGCAAGGTGTCGTGGATGCAAAAATGGGCCTCGGCATGGACGTCTGGAGTGAAGTTGCATATCATGCAGCCTATTGGGCACAATTTTAGTCATAACACGACATCCTATGGCTGCACGTAACGCATTATTCAACATGGTGGCGTTGCTGTCAGGGATCCTCCGATCCATAATCCGTAGGTAGCGGTCATCCACTGCAGTAGTAGCCCTTGCGCAGCCTGAGCGAGACATGGCATCAACAGTTTCTGTCTCTCTGTATCTTCTCCATGTTCAAACAACAGCCCTTCGGTTCACTCCGAGGCGCCTGGACACAAAGTAATAATGCGGACACGGTCGAACCGCTGTATTGACAGAACTACAGACAACAAGAGCCGTGTACCTCCTTCATGGTGGAATGAGTGGAAGTGATCGGCTGTCGGACGCCCTTCGTCTAATAGGTACTGCTCACCCAGGGTTGTTTACATCTTTGGGCGGGTTTAGTGACATATCTGAACAGTTAGAGGGACTGCGTCTGTGATACAATATCCACAGTCAACTTGTACCTTCAGGAGTTCTTGTAACCGGGGTGATGCAAAACTTATCTTGATGTGTATAATACCCTAATAGCAAATACAACCAAATTCTTATAAAATTCACCCTATCAAGCTTTTCCCTTATCAAAACATCAAGAAATAGCTTAAAGTGTATTTTGCTTTCTGCTCTTTGGTCCAGCATTTCGGCCCCAAACCAGTTATTCAATAGCACAGCTTCACAAGGTTTACAATTGAAGAACGCTTGATGGGTTGTTGCTCAGGATTGCACCAATGATTGAGACAATCAGAGAAGTATTAGTTAATTCAAATACATCGCCTTGACATGGGCACAGATTTTTGTGTCACTACAGATGGGCTCGTGTCTGTTTGAGATTGATCAAGAACAGGGTAACTATGGAGTAAAAGTGATTAACATTGCAAGAAGAGCACTCACTGAATGGGAGTGTTCTTATTCAGCAACAGAATAAGAAGACTATGAACTTTGTGGGACTTGAAACTTCCTGGCAGATTAAAACTGTGTGCCGGACCGAGCCTCGAACTCCGGACCTTTGCCTTTCGCAGATGAGTGCTTTACCAACTCTGTCAACTGAGCTACCCACGCAGGATGCATGACCTCACCCCCCCCCTCCCTCCACAGCTTCAATTCTGCCAGTACCTACCTTCCAATTACCAGCGAAAGGTAAAGGTCCCGAGCTCAAGTCTCTTTCTGGCACTCACTTTTCATCTGTCAGGAAGTTTCATATCAGCCCACACTCCGCTGCAGAACGAAAATTTCATTTTGGAACTTTATGGGCATTCAAAAAATTCAATTAGTAAACTTACATTTTTCGATGACCTGCAGATTATTGTTGTACTTACAAGAATATTCATTTGAAGTAATTCACATAGCAGGAAAACTAAACATTGTGGCTGACACATGGCTAGACCACCACAAGATCTCACCGAAAAAGCAGAAACATTAGAACGAATAACAGAATATCGCATCTTACTCATGAAAGACAAATGATACCGACAGTACTATACTACCGCATGCTGAAACATGAGAGAACTACAAGAAGCTGACGTTCTTTGGTACAAGATGACAACACAACTGAAACAGGATAATGCAAACAGTTTGGAAGAATAACGTCATGTTGTGTAGAAGACATCCCAGTTCAAACCCTTGGTGTGTATGCATACCATACCAGGAAGTCTAGGTAGAATTCTTTTGTACACACAACATACCTGTGTACTCTACAGTACCACAGATTGTGTAAGAAAGCTTAATCTATTTTGCTACTTTCCCAATATGTGCAGAAGTACATCATTTACTATATAATTGTGTCATTTGCCGGAAAGAAAACTCCATCAACAAAATTAAAAAGGCTTAAGTACACTCTGGTTTGCCTAACAAACCACTATACATCGTCACTGTTAATATTGCTGGTCCATAATCGACAGCCTGTTGAGGTATTCAAGATGTAATTACATTTTATGACATTTTTTCCAAGTTAGTAGAGTTACATTCTGCTAAGTCGCCGAGAGTTGCAGTGATTATCAAAAGAAATTCAAGTGATTACTTTTCCAAAGTACGAAAACCATAGTCATTGTTGACACACAATGAATCTTAATTCGATGGCTATAAATGGAGACAATTATTGCAAGGAAATGGCATACAAACATTTTAACCTGCCCGAAAATCCTTGTGAACGAGTGTTCCATGAATTAAATAGGTTCGTACTCACTTATACCCGTAATCAATGAACTTGTTGGGTGTAGTATCTTGATTTGTTTGAGTAGGTAGTGAATCATCTTCCTGGACTTCACACACAATACACTCCTGCAGATTTGATGTTGAATGTCAAGAAAAGCAACGAGTGGGTATCCCTCTTCGGAAATATCCAAGCCATGCTTGTCTTGTTCCATGTTTACTGTGTTCACTCATAAAGCGCATTTTAGAAGATCGCAGCTTGATAACAGTCTCAAAATACATAAAATTTTGAAGCAGGAAATAATATTCACTCGGAACTCACCGCAAATCTTCACGGTTCAAACTAGAAAACAGCAATTGGGCGTTGCTTGTAAAGTACCACAAATCATCACACGCATTCCACGCCCAGGATGTTATTTGCTCAGAAATCCTGTTAATATTCAAGAGTTCTGCCCAAAAAGGACGCTGCGGCCGAGCGGTTCTAGGCGCGTCAGTCCGGAACCGCGCTGCTGCTACGGAGGCAGGTTCGAATCCTGTCTAGGGCATGAATATTTGTGATGTCCTTAGGTTAATTAGGTTTAAGTAATTGTAAGTCTAGGGGACTGAGGACCTCAGATGTCCCATAGTGCTTACAGCCATTTGAACCATTTTGAGTTGTGCCCAATCAGACATTTGAAGAAGTTTCAGTGTACAAAAAACTAGTAAATAAACGTTATGAAATATTAGATCACTGAATGAAGTACTCACATGAAACATCATGTATCCTAAATTGTTTTGAATGAGTGCGTATTAAATTTGCGGCACGCATATATATCAACGATACAGAATGTAGACTAGCTGGAATCGTGTTTCTCAGTCTGTATGGGTATACCCGTATTAACTTGAAGAATTTTTGGGGACATCGTTATAGGATAAACAACGGTCTTTACAATATTATAACTCACTTTAATACTAATTATCATAATCTCATTGCAGCCTCCTTTTAAATTTTTTATAGTTAGATGTCCGGTTTCGTTCATCAAAGAAATCATTTTGAAATCTTACATTCCTTAATGACCGTAGGAAACGTTGGCGTGGAAAGAGGGCTTCCGTGCAGGCGTGAGAAGACTGAATCAAAATGTTCTTGCACAGACTGACCTTCTCCAGGCCAACTATTCTTGCGGTCATCAAGGATGTAGAAGATCGAAACCAGTCACCTGAAAACAAAAACAAGGAAATGTGTTCACTATTGTGTGTACTGAAACGGGTTATAATTTGAAGAAGATGTGCAGTAGCACCAAATCACTTATCTATGGTTTTGTTATATTTCTTATGACGCTAAGTATTTTCATCTCTGAAGGTATTATTTCTTTGAGTATAAGATTATTTCTCAGGCTCACGTTCCACTGAATACCTTCTGCGCATAACATTTTCTCATACTATGGCATTTGCATTATGGAGAATATGCTCATGATCTGATAAAACTGTGCGAATAGTGAGATTCCAGATATTGATGTCCTGTCAATAATAAAAATATCTACGCTGATATGCAGATACGCTGCACTGAGTGCTGAGTATTATTCAAAAACAACACAATCACCCGTCTGTACGTAATGTCCTAGCTTATTCACAAAGTTAACATCGATAGTATACTCAGAAAGAATACTGCTAAGCAACTTGAATGGCTGCGTACTGCTGAAGTAAAACTTGTAGCTAAAGTTTCTTCTTGTCCGCTCCTTCTGGATGAGCATTTGCTTTTGTACTTGAATAGTATCTGACAGTAGGTACTTTGCTATTTTGCACTCAGATACTGAGCTGTGAGCGGCTAGTGTTCATGCCGGTTATTGTTTGTCATCTCCTATTACGGTAGTGCCGCCTCGTTTTCTTATTCCATTTATTGGCGTCACTAACTTCCTGCCTTACTTGCCTGTGAGTGGCAGCAGCAGCGCTTATCGATAAATGAACTGTCACACCATCTCGGGAACGACCGATAGTATTTCCGGGTCGTCATGTGTCTGGAAGCCAGCTGGAGACCGATCAGCAGTGCAGTCTGGTACGGAGCAGCAGTCGGGGAGGAAGCAGCGTAAGGCACCGAGCGCCACTGAGTTGCGAACAGCCAGTACTTGCTGAACGCTGGCCACACACATGTACTGTCCGGCTGAAGGAGCCATGTGTGACAACGGCCGTTGGTTGGTCTTTCGGTCGGTCATCCCATCGGCCGACGTGTATTTGATCTTTTGACCTTTTGCGGGTGTTGGGCAGTCGGTCGGTTGGGGCAGAGAAGCGAGGAAGTCTCCGAGGCGCGGTGTCAGGCCGAAGCCACTGGCGGCGTGCATGCGCGGTTGAGGTTGTGAGGGGCTTCTTGCGAGGGTTACGAAGTTCGTCACCCACCGATCCTGGACACTGAAGTTCAGTGCTCACTTAACCTACTGTCAAGCCTGAACTACTATCACATCTTTTCGTTTATTCCTGGTTGTCGCTTTCTGGGAGATTCCCTCGAGCAACAACGTGAGTGCATTGAAGTCGGCTAGAATTGCAGCCGTCTTCCTGTGTTGTGTTTAACTTAATTTAATTCATTCCTTCATTAATGAAGTGTGCCAGCGGTATTTCCTGCCTTGTGGCCGTTGACATTCCGGTGACTTGCACTGGTCGTTGACGTTGTTTCCGCCAGTGTATTTTCCTTGTAGTGTTGATGCCTTCAAGCACTGCGTGTAGTTCGACAGCTGAAGTGTTGTTGGTGGTTTTGGGCGTTTATTCTGACTTGGTTGGATTGGGCACCAGTATACAGAACATTGTGCTTGTTGTGATTTTTTTTTTTTTGGTCAGATGGAGCAGAACTGATCTTATTAGTTGGTTCGTCTGCTGGCTTTCGCTTGGGCTGCCTTCCCATTTTGAGGTTGTCGGTCTGGCCGTTTGTCTCACCTAAACTTGCCTTAGTGTTACCTTCCCAGGTCGGTCCTAGGATCCTTTTCAGCGCCGCTCCTTCTGTTTTACATATTGATTACCCTTTTAGTCTTAAGTACTCTGTGTGGGCTTCAACCGAGTTTTAGCTTATTAAAATTCTAAGGCTCTTCTTCTTAGGCCTTAAGCCGTAAAAAAAGTTTATTGCTTGGTATGTGGCCTTCTGCCAAGTTTGAGCCTTTCAAAATTAAAATTGAAAGTACCTTGTGCCTGAGCCTGAAGCTGTAAATTTGTTTCAAGTTGGTATGTGGCCTTCAGCCGTGTTTTCAGCCTTTTCAAATCAAAAGTTCAAACATTTTTCCAGGCCTTAAGCCACAAGAAATATTTTCTAGTTTATATGGTCTTCAGCCAAGTTCCCAACTTAAATAAAAATTTTGAGGTTTCTTTGTCTGGGCTTTAAGCCGCGAGATTGTTTGGGTTTCGTATGTGGCCTTCAGCCGTGTTTTATGTGAAGCATTTTAAGAAAAAGCCTTTAGCCTATTTCAGTTGAAATTTAGCTCTTACCTTTAGGCCTTAAGTCATAAAATTGATTTCTGCATGGTGTGTGGCCTTCAGCCGAGTTTTAATCTCTCTTAAATATTTAAATCCTTATCTTGCCCTTAAGTCATAAGATTGCTGTTCTTTAGTATGAGGCCTTCCTCCGACTTTTACACCAAATATTTTAAGATAAGGCCTTCAACCTTTTAAAATTAAAAGCTCTTCTTCCTAGGCCTTAAGCCGTTAAATTGTTTTGTTGATATGTGGCCTTCAGCCGAGTTTTCAACCTATTTATGTTAGACATTGAAAATCTTTGTGTCGACCTTAAGCCGTAACACTGTTCCTGATTAATGTGTGGAATTCAGCCGAGTTCTATCGGAAAAATTTCAGTTACGGCTTTCAGACTATTTATATTGAAGATAAACAATATTTTTTCCAAAGAAGTGAAACCTCCAGAAGAACTCCTGTACCTCAATTCCTTGCTTATACCTTGTACCTTGGATTTTCGATGTGGTCTTCAGGCGATCAAAATTAAATCAAAGGAGGTTTTTCGTTAAAACCTCGAGAGTTTTTTCATTGTTCCTTGTGTGACTGTGTGTTTTAAGAAATAAAGTTTATACGTTGAGTGCAACTGACAATAACTTATTTTTGCCCCTGTCCACAAATATAAACTCATCCGCTCTGTCCTGCCAGCCCAGGGATTTCTGAGACTTTATGTAGTAATCTGGTATAGTGACATTTTCAGGACTTGCCTTTTGTGTGTAGCCTACATAGGTGAATAAAATATTATTATTATCATATTATTATTATGATATATGAATAATACACCCATATTTTACGCAAATTTTAAGGGCGGAAAATAGGATAATAATTTGTAAAAATATGTTACTTAGGAGATAAAATGACTTGTACACAGAATCTGTAACTATAAAAGCCCGTTGTAAATAAGTAATCACGTATGAACATACGTGAATTTCTGTTGCAGTGTAAACAAACTAGTGATGTGTATGTCATAAACAGTATCCAGTTGTGTGCTGGAGTAGAGAATTAGTGCGTTGTGCGCAATCCCGATCACTGTCGAGGTACTTAAAGAAACACTAGAATAAGTAAACAGCATTTAATACAAAGCTATGCACCTAACCATATGGGGAAACTGAAGCTGCTTCTTCCCACAGGGTGTGTAACCGAAGGGGTGTCGCTGATTCCACTGCACAGAGTGTCAAAACGGGTCCCCAGCGCAAGTCATCGATGAGAGAACTGTACTTCACAAAAGCACGGTGCGTCGCGTCCAGTGGTCATTTATGGACTAAGCATAGCGTGCACTGAAAGCAAAATGTGATCGTTGCCGAACGATGTGTGATGCACATTATTGTGCTTTCAAATGTACATACTAAAACACGTATATAAACAGAAAATGATACGATAATATTTGTGCAAATTTAGCAGATTTGACTTTTGTTGATTAGCAGACAACTATAACGATGAAAAAGAGGAAAAACGAACACTTAATTTCGTCTGAATTCAAGTTGTCTTTTTACACTGAGTAATTTTCAGGTCTTTTAATTAGGTAAAATCAAATAAAAAGAAATAACTCATATTATACATAGTGTGAATATTCTAAACTCATGTTAACATTCAATTTTTATTTATTATGTACTTATCTAGGTATTTTGAATTCATAACCATTGTAATAGCGCATCTGTTTTAAGAGGTTGATAGGATGGTATGTATGTGACACTGCTGTTCGCATGCGAGTGGACACTGGTGTGTGGCCTGTTGCCTCCCAGTGACGTCATGCAGCCCGCATCTGACGTCTCTCCTCCATTGGAGCTGCGACCTCCGTTGTGTTGCGTGGCGAAATCGACAAGTGTCCGATTTCTACTCTCCCTCACAGAACAATAGTGTTGCTCACATCTCGTATCGATGTACACCCGTGGACAAGGTAATACTAGGAACATGATGTATTCGACTGTTCTCGTCGAACGTTTATGAATATCTTTATTAGTTTTTTCCTCTGCTCGTAGTTGAATGACTTCTAACTGTAAAGCAACGGATTATCTCGTAGTCATTCAGGGGGCACTGTAATACCCATTTCTACTAATTAATTTGGTGTAAAGGTTTGTGACCAAAGAGTCGATATGTTAGTTTTTGCATTATCTATACAAATAAATGAAGGTGTGACGTTAATTCTTTTTGAAATGGTAGCTAGAAGATGTCTCGAAGTTTGTCTCTTTCCTTTTCCATCTTATTATCGTCAGTATCCTGTTCTTCACAATTTGTAACATTGGAAGCTAAACCTTAATCAGAATGCGTCCGAATACTATCTTGCCATATCATTTCTTATATTTGCGCTGGTTACGAATGTATTACCAATTTCAATTTTCAGCCTTTTGTGGAGGAGACGAAACGCATCGATGTGGCACCAGTCGGCCACTGTCGTTATTAAATACAAATGTTCAGAGTCTATTTTTCGCTTATTGCATGACTTGAACCTGCAGCCATTTGGAAAAGAAATCCGTGAGTTTTAACTAATTATGCAGCGCAGAGCGAAAACCTGGTCGCGACATGCAATTTACATCTCAAAATTCCACCTATCCACTACTTTAGTTGCGCTGTTCCAAGCACGAATCTAGGAAAAATCTATTGGACACTCAGTAAAAGCTTGGGAAATATTTTTAATGAGTGGATGTGTACGTCAGCTCACAAACAACATAGAAAGCAATGTATCCTTTTCTTTGTGCGGCCCTTTCTCATTCACATTTTTTTTAACGCATAGCGTAGACGTTGCATATAAAACGTAACCTTTTGCTATGTCTTTTAATACACGTCATTAAAACAACGCGAAACATATACCAAATCGTTGCCATATATCTTACTGGTCATAATGTAAGACTAACTACACCGGACCAACGGGAAGGAATTTGAATACGGGATTCAAGGAACACGCTGAATTACAAACACCGTCACAAGATGCACAGTATCGAAAACAACTTCATAATTCTTTATACAGTGAACTTGGAGTAATTTGACATACATAAAGTAACAGAATTGTATGCCTTTCTTAAAAAACCCAAGGAAAAGACACTCGACGAGCAGTCCACACTAAGAAAAAGCACTTATCTCGACGTACGCTGCCCTGTTATTGACATCTTCTTTTAGTGGCACTTGTCAAACCCGTAGCTACACTTAGGTGTTAGTAAACATTTTTTGCAAGCAGTCAGCATTGTCAGAGGACCCTAAACCTACAACACGCCTCTGCTCCCGACAAAAGTGACGTAATAAGCAATTCATCATACACATGCGTAAAGCCTTCTCTCCTTTTCTCATTAGCTAAACATTTGGGACAACGAAGAAAGCAGAAGTTATTTCTACTCGTTTCACTCGCAGGTAGGGTAGCTATACTCTTCAGTTCGTGCCTAACCACACATATGAAAATGTCGAATATACACAAAAAGTTCAAATATTTATGATATGTTAAAGTTATTAATGTCATTGCTGGTCCCAGAATGTGTTACAGACGCGCACGACCTGATAATATCTGACTGACAACACACACCGCATTATGTCATCAGTTTGGAGCTGATCCAAAATGCTGCAGTCCTATTGATGGTCACGGCTCCGAAATACTACTGGCTATTGATGTGGTGCATCTTACGTTGTAAGGTGCAATATTTTTTTTTCGTTTACTTCATCTAGGTTTGAAGACAACTATGTAAGATGAAATGACATGTTTAATGTCGCAACATTAGCACAAAGATACACGCTTTTACACAGTTTTCAATGTGACAACAAAATATAGTTGTCATGATGGTGCATCTCATCAACATCAAAAAGTGAAATAATCCTAAACACAACAATATTAAATATTAACTCTCAGAAGGTTAAATTATCCTAAACAAGACAATATTAAAGTTTAACTAGAAGTTTCTTTACAAAATTGTTCCTACACTTACGTTATGATGTTGGTCAGTACTACGAAAGTCGTCCAATTCCGGTTCAAAGTTAGGTAGTATTTTTAGGATGACAATCAAGTCACGGTGGGTGGTTAGTTATGTGACAAATTGAGCAAAAGATTACCCAAGGTAGTTCGAGATTACAGTGGACGCAAGCAGGTGAACGAACAAGTTCACACCTCTGCACGCGATATTTACCTTAAGCGGCGATGAGCTGTCATCTGCTAGGCCGCTCTCTTCCGCTGATATTGCTATAAATCCAGTTAAACCTTGCTGAATTTTCCAACAGAAACTTTTCCTATATTTCTCGTTAAGCGAGAGAACATGTACTCATCCCTAGTCTTAGAATATGGCGATATACACGCGCATGGTTGGAGCAGCGTACATGTTATTATGCCCTCTCAGTTCTCGCAAGAATAATTAACTAATTGGCTGGTTCGTTTCTCCACAGTTGGAGCTAAACGATGCTACAGCTAATTTTTAGCTGGATATCAGCCACTGTGAACGCAGTGTTCACACAAATTACTGCAAGCGTCGTACAGAGCGCAATGGGCTCCATTCTGCATTTGACACCAAAACTTCCGTCTTGTCTTACTCGTAGCCGAACTGTCTCCCCTACTGGGTTCTTTCGTTCTTCACATCACGACTTTCTTCGTCCAATAGGAGCGTTTCTCTTATTTTGTGGAAAGTCGCTCTACCAATCGCACTGTCCATACCGTTAAATTGCGTCGAAACTTTGGCTCTTTTCTCTTTCCTATCGCTTTTCCGCCAATCGGACGTTTTGTGCCCATTACAGACGCCTAAATGCGTACATTGAATCTCTCACGTGTGAACCACTCGCTGGGCATGTGATCGAAAATGCGTCACTGGTCTTGTTTCGTATCCATTTGGAAATCGGAAATGCAGTTTTCTAAAAGTTTCCCTTCCTGTCCTACCTTAGATGGCACGTTACACTCGCTCTCCCCGCCTGAGCCACCTGGTCGGTCGTTGACTTCCCGCCTGGGACACCCCTGTAAGTTCTTTGCGCGGTACCTCTGTAGTGCGGCATTGCCTCGGCGTGATCCCTCTGAATTCAAAACCAAAAAATCCTCTCGCTGCTTGTTTCGCCTTCGAACATGCGTTATAGGAACAGTGTGTTAATTACCGTTGATTGAATGTCAACCTCTTTAGCATTATATACTGCAAGGAAAATTTGCTCATTATCACCCAATTAAGTTAGGTGTCATATTCACCTCTCTGTTGCGTTGTATCAAGCTCTCGTGTAAGGTGCGAATCTGACTTTCAAATATTCCACCATCTTACAAGGTCACTTCCGTTTTGAGAGGATCCCTATTGTGGACTTAACGTCTTCGCACTCTGTATTCAAGAAACGCTAGCGCGCTCGATGCTTCTCTTTCCTCTAATATTTTCTCTTTCACACTAGAGGACATAACTTTACGCTCGACCCGGAAACACCTATCACTACAATACGTGCAGAATTTTGTTAAATCTAAACAACTAGTTTTAGCTCCCATTGGGAAACAAGCAATTTAAAATTTCGAAAAGACTCTAAATGTAACTCTTCTGCAGCATAGGCACACCAGCACTATAATGGATCAAAACGTACAGTTTTATATTCGTGGTACACCCATTTTCCTACGATATTATTGGGCACATTACTTTTACGTCTCCCCGTTTTGTACTTCAGTTATCATTTTACGGTTTTCATCACAGCACAATGTAAGCTATTTAGTTTGATCTGTAGTTCTTTGTTTCCTTATTTTTTGTATTTAACTTTTCTGTAATTATTCTAGCCATATGTAAACGAAACGCCATTCACGTAGTGTTGTGCAACGTATTTAAATATCTGATATGCAACACAATTTACAATTTCAAGTTCAGATCCACTCGAAAATGTTTCCATTATAAAGAACGTACACTACTAGCCATTAAAAGTGCTACACAACGAAGATGACGTGCTACAGACGCGGAATTTAATCGACAGGAAGAAGATGCTGTGATACGCGAATGGTTAGCTTTTCAGAGCATTCACCCTAGGCTGGCGCCGGTGGCGACACCTACAACATGCTGACGTGAGGAAAGTTTACAACAGATTTCTCATGCACAAACAACAGTTGACCGGCGTTACCTGGTGAAACGTTGTTGTGATGCCTCGTGTAAGGAGAAGAAATGCGTACCATCACGTTTCCGACTTTGATAAGGTCGGATTGTAGCCTATCGTGATTGCGGTTTATCGTATTGCGACATCGCTGCTCGCGTTGGTCGAGATCCAAAGACTGTTAGCAGAATATGGAATCGGTGGGTTCAGGAGGGTAATACGGATCGCCGTGCTGGATCCCAACGGCCTCGTATCACTAGCAGTTGGGGTGACAGGCATTTTATCTGCATGGATGTAACGGATCGTGCAGCCACGTCTCGATCCATGAGTCAACAGATGGCGACGTTTGCAAGACACCAGCCATCTGCGCGAATAGTTTGACGACGTTTGCAGCAGCATGGACTATCAGCTCGGAGACCATGGCTGGGGTTCCCTTGACGCTGCATCACAGACCGGAGCGCCTGCGATGGTGTACTCAACGATGAACTTGGGTGCACCAATGGCAGAATGTCATTTTTTCGGATGAATCCATCTTCTGTTTACAGCATCATGATGGTCGCATCCGTGTTTGGCGACATCGCGGTGAACGCACATTGGAAGCGTGTATTCGTCATCGCCATACTGGCGTATTACCCGGCGTGATGTTATGGGGTGCCATTGGTTACACGTCTCGGTCACCTCTTGTTCGCATTGACGGCAATTTGAATATTGGGCGTTACATTTCAGATGTGTTACGACCCGTGGCTCCACCCTTCATTGGATCCCTTGGAAACCCTACATTTCAGCAGGAGAACGCACGACCGAATGTTGCAAGTCCTGTACGGGCCTTTCTGGATACAGAGAATGTTCCACTCCTGCCCTGGCCAGCACATTCTCCAGATCTCTCAACAATTGAAAAGTCAGGTCAATGGTGGCTAAGCAACTGGCTCGTCACAATACGCCAGTCACTACTATTGATGAATTGTGCGTATCGTGTTGAAGCTGCATGGGCAGCTGTACCCGGAGACCCCATCCAAGCTCTGTTTGACTTATTGCCCAGGCGTATCAAGGCCAGCCAGATGTGGTTATACTGGGTACTGATTTCTCAGTATCTAAGCACCCAAATTGCGTGAAAATGTAATAACATGTCGGTTCTGGTACAATATATTTGTCCAATGAATACCCGTTTATCAATTTATTTCCTATTGGTGTAGCAGCTTTAATGGCCCGTAGTGTATGAACTGGCGCAGTAGTAATATGTGAAGTTTTAAACTTGCGTAAGAAAATTTTTGGCTCCTGCCTGAATAACACTGTCAGTGTCAATGTCAATGTCAATGTTTATGTCAATGTCAAGTTTTATGCTACCACGACCTTGATGGGTAAGGTTTTAATGCGTATAATGTAAGGGACAACTGAACAAGCACTTACATACGATATCTTTTAATGTTAAGTTTAATACCCGCATAATCTTACATTGGTAAGGTTCAAATGGTCATAATCGACGTAACAAATCAATATGAGCACGAAATAAGTCTGTCTCAATTTATAGTCTGCACTCTTGATAAATAAACTACAAGTGCAAGCAATAGTTAACTCAAAGGAAAATTTTATCAGTGCACTCTTGCATCTTAAGACACAAATGTTAAACCATTAATTAACTTTATGTAATATCTCAGATTTAAAATTAATTCTAAACTCTCTAATTATAATTTTGTCAAATCGATATATATTCATTTTTCAATAAGTATTTGTGGCTGCAAATCAATACTCAGAAAGAGGGCATACTGGTCCACCTCCACGTTGGTGGAGCACGGACAACGACCACAGACTATGGTGGTATCGCTCTGTGTGTCAGTTAAGAGACCAGCCCATAGGCTAGAAAGGACGTGTCTTACGTAAATGTGGCGGGGTATTACAAAGAGTAGGAGCAGTGAAAAAGAAAAGAATAGCAACGATTGTTTCTATTGTTTTCATAAGTAGTGTCAGTTTATTAACAGCTCATTTCAATCGCATATAATCCCAGCTTTGTGGGCAACAAATTCTTTACGTCCACGTACCTTCTTTAAAACATGTTGCTGTGGCACATTACGTATTATTATTTTGATTGTTACAGAAGTATTGGAAAGAATACCACTTCTCGGGGGTGGACGAAATTTTTTAATTTCCGGGAGGAATCCCACCAATCCCCTTCTCCCTCCACCCCCCTCCCTCCTTGCAGTGGATGTAATAAGAAAATATTAGACAACAGTTTACAAAAGAATCTAGTTGTATTTACGATTCTGAAGAATTGTCTACGTAGCTGGCAGATAAAAATTTCCTTTTCATTAAAAGTAAATAAAGATACGTTGACGTATTAATGGAAATGTCGTGCGTTGATTGACAGCGCAGTTGCTGACAGACGCGATCCATTTTTTCCGGCATCCTGATTTAATCATTCGATAATATTTAAATTTTGATCTAAAGACGTGACCACTTGACATCGTTATTAAAGAACAGTACATCACCTTTTGTTATTGGACTACCGGATGTTATTTTATTTGCGACGTCCTGGCCGACATACTATCATTTGTTGCAAAGCTTATAATAAACGAAAACGGCAGATACTTTAACTTGTACGTGTTTATTTACGAATAAGTTAAGTGTAATTATAGAAGCTTGCCCTCATTTGGTCACATACTATCCAAACCCTTACTTTAGTTTAATTCGTACATGTATAGGGTAACAATTATTGAACAACATGAAATAAAATCGTCATAAGTTCTGAGCGGTTTGCGTTGCGACGTTCAAACTGCACTGCTGGCCATGGGGCATGATGGGAATTAGTGTGCGCATGTATGGTTTGGCTTAGACATGAAGTCCACTTTCATATGGATGGGTTGTCAAAAAAGCAAAATTTCCGCATTTAGGGGACTCAGAATCCGTATTTCGCGATTGAGATGTGTCTTCGCCCTCAACGAGCGACTGTGTGATGTGCAATGTCCAGTCACGGAATTGTCGGTGCGGTATACCTTTATGGCACGGTGACTACCGAACGGTACGTGAAGGTTTTGGAAGATGATTTCATCCCCATTATCGGAAGTGACCATGATTTCGACAAGATGTGGTTCACGCACGACGGAACTCAAGCCCATCGAAGCAGGTTACAGTTTGATGTTCTGGAAGAGCACTTTACGGACCGCATTGTGCCATGGACCTCGATTGGCTGCCATATTCTCCGGATCTGAACTCATGCTACTGCTTTTTGTGGGGCTACATTAAAGACAAGGTGTACAAAAATAACCCCAAAACCATTGGTGAGCTGAAAATAGTTACTCGGGAGGCCATCGGCAGCGTCGACTTTCCAACACTTGAGCGGGTTATGCAAAATTTCACTGTGCGTATGCGCCACATCATCGCCAATGATAGCAGACATATAGAACATGTGGTAACCTAAATACCAATATCTGTAGGGACGTTTACGTATGGAATAAAGTGTGTGCACCCCGTACTTTGTAACTAATTTTCGTTTCTTTTCACATAGCTCACTAATTGCCACCCAGCATGGCTAGTAAAGTATACAATACAAGTGCTGTCCTACGAAGGAGAATGCCATTTATGTAAGAAAAATAGTTCTGCTCCTGTTGTTTATTCTTGAAGTAAAGGCGATCTTCATTTCTCGAACGCTGGTACTGAATACAGGAGACACAGCGAACGTCACTGGTCGCATTTATTTCCTTCTTATTTATGTCATAAATAATAGGCGACCAAAATTTTTTATGTAAATACAAGGTACATTCTATAGTAAAAATAAGTATTGACTGAGACAGTCAAAAGTTTTAGATTAAGCTCTGGAATTTTATTCTTCATACTGGAAAATGGGAGAAGTTTCCGAAATTGTAATCAGGAGAAGTACAAAGTAAATGATCTCAGTAAATCATAAATTGGAATTCAGTATAAAAAAACCAACGCAAAAAGGAAAAGACAAATATCATTCAGCCTTCAGTTAAGAGGCTAATAGATTAGATTTTCTGGAAGTAACTGACTTTTTCCAAAACGTTGTTAGAGTAGAATGAGCAGATTTTTACGAATAACTTACATTCTCTTATTTTGCAAATGCATTCAACACATTCACAACTGCATTAGGAACTACACTGCTCCATGTAAGTTCGTAAGCTTCCACAGCGAGTGTCATCCTGAATTGAATGATTTTGGGAATTACACCGCGACGTTATAAAACACTAAAACAACTAAATTTCAGACGATTCAGCCGACTTCCGGCGGTTCTCCTCAACTCGATTATCCCCGGTCGAAAAGGCGAGATTTTAGTTGCTGTAGAGTCGTATAATGACGCGACCTCATACCGAAAATTATTTTATTCCAAATACATTATGTGATCAAAAGTATCTGAACATCCACAAAAACATATATTTTTCATATTAGGTGAATTGTTCTGCCATCTACTTGCAGGTACTCCATATCAGCGACACCAGTAGTCATTAGACATCGTGAGAGACCAGAATGGGGCGCTTCGAGGAACTCAGGGACTTCGAACGTCATCAAGTGATTGGGTGTCATTTCTGTCATACGTCTGTACGCGAAATTTTCACACTCCTAAGCATCCATAGGTCCCCTGTTGCCGATGTGACAGTGAAGTGGAAACGTGAAGGGACACGTAGAGCACAAAGGCGCACAGGCCGATCTCATCTGTTGAACCACAGAGACCGCCTTAAGTTGAAGAGGTTCGTAAGATGTAATAGGCAAAACTCTATCCTGACCATCACACAGGAATTCCAAACTGCTTCAGGATCCACTGCAAGTACTACGACAGGCAGGAGGTGAGAAAACATAGATTTCATGGTCGAGCGGCTGCTCATAAGCCACACATCGCACCGGTAAATGGCAAACGACGCCTCGCTTTGTGTAAGAAGCATAAACATTGGGCGATTGAACAGTGGGAAAACGTTTGAAGTGGCGAATCACGGTACAGAATGTGGCGGTCCGATGGCAGGGTGTGGGTATGGCGAATGTCCAGTGAACGTCATCTGCTAGCGTGTGTAGTGCCAACAGTAGAATTCGGAGGCGGTGGTATTATGGTGTGGTAGTGTTTTCCAACGAAGGGGCTTGTCCCCCTTGTTGTCTTGCGTGGCACTATCAAAACACAGGCCTAAAATGATGTCTTAAGCACCTTCTGGCTTTCCACTGCCGAAAAGCAGTTCGGGGATGACAATTGCATCTTCCATCACTATCTAACACCAGTTCATAATGCATCGCCTGTGGCGGAGTGGTCACACGACAAAAACATCCCTGTAATGGAATGGCCTGCACAGAGTCCTGACCTTAATCCTATAGAACACCTTTGGGATGTTTTCGAACGCCGACTTCGTGCCAGGCCTCACCGATCGACATCGATACCTCTCTTCAGTGCAGCACTCCGTGAAGAATGGGCTGCCATTCCCCAAGAATGCTTCTGGCACCTGTTTGAATGTATGCCTGCGAGAGTGGAAGCTGCCATCGAGGCTAAGAGTAGGGCAACACTATACTGAATACCAGCATTACCGATAGAGGGTGCCACGAACTTGTAAGTCGTTTTCAGCCAGGTATCCAGATACTCTTGATCACATAGTGTATACTTAACCATGTAAACATAGATGCATTTCAATTGATGTCGAAGGAACAAACACACATACGGGAGCGGTATGTGTTTTACCGTGGAGCTCAATCCAGTATTCACGTGACTTTTTGGAAATGTACACAACACATCGGGCATTAAATGATTAAACATTTACCCCTATCAGATCTTTCAACATCACTATGAGTGAACCAGATACGAACACAGACAGTCGTTGTGATAAGAAAGCAGGCAGCGTTCGATGGTTAACGTTTTCTTGCGACGAATGTAATACGTGCTGCGGCAGTTCATGAATGAGTCTGGTATGAAAGTATACGTCTTCACAACACATTCCAAACACTCTATGGGTGACAGGTCAAGGCACTAGAAAGGTGAATCAAAAGTCCGTACATTCAATAAGGTTTCTATGGCGTGGACTACTGCACTATCCTTCTGAAATTTGTCTCTTGCTCTGAAGATGAAAGGTGTGTCAGCAGGGTTACATTTTTTACAATAATTGGCGAGCTTTGAACTTCGCTTGGACAGTTATCAAATCAGTCCGTAGTCATACCCATTAGCTCCACACAAAATGGTTCCAGGAGTTGTATGAGTTTTCATAACTGCTCCTTTCTGTAATCGATCGCTAGGTCGTGTATGGAAAGAATGGTGCCTGTCTGATTGCCATAAACGGGAGCGTGGCTAATTTCTAAACACCACAGAACGCCTGTAATTTTCTGCGCTACCTCTGGCTCTACGAGGTACGGAGTCAGCGGTTAACGATGCGTGGCCGCTCTAGACTGTTTTCGACGGTTCGCCGTGACACTCTGACTGCAACGTCTGACAGGTTTTCAACTGTTATCAACCGTCTATTCGTCAGAGACAACCCTGTGATCTTCCTTTGGGGTAGTCTTTGTGAAAGTACCCGCGCACACTCTGCTTACCACGGTGTTATGACGACTCTATCTCGTCACCACTCGGTTTCCGGTTGTGGTGCTACTTCTCAAAACTCGAATTATGAAGACTAGCTGTATATGCATGACCTTCGCGCATGCTGCATTGCGGTTTTCACCTGAAATGTTTCTGTTATCGTTGAAACATCCAACAGTTGTCAGTGCACGGTCGACAAAGGCTAAGGTTCTGAGTTCGAGTCCTGCTCCCACCAGTGGCGGACACGGAAAAACCTCAAGGAGGGGGCGCTAAAGATATCTTGAGCTATATTAATACTTATTCATTCTTCAGTCTTAATAATACTGGTTCTGAATGTAAACTAGCTTCCAATTCGGCAAATAGTCCGTATTTATAATGGCCGGCCGTTGTGGCCGAGTGGTTCTAGGCGCTTCAGTCTGGAACCGCTCGACCGCTACGGTCGCAGGTTCGATTCTGCCCCGGGAATGGATGTGTGTGATGTCCTTAGGTTAGTCAGATTTCAGTAGTTCTAAGTTCTAGGGGACTGATGACCTCAGACCTTAAGTCCCATACTGCTCAGCGCCATTCTAACAATTCTAACCGTATTTATAACGGTACGTATCGACGGTTCTCTGTACAAGAAAACAGTAGAATATTCGTGACTTTTCTCAAAAGAGGCAGACAGAATAACGTAACGAGATCACTAGAACGGCCGCGACTTTTCTAGTGGGTATGCGTTAGCTATATATGTGCCCGAGAGGAACGTATAAAATACGATGAGGAGGACGCGTGTGCTACGTAGGAAAATACAACTACTCGATAGATCGATTCAGTCGAGTCGACTGACGAACGAAACTAACGAATAACTTGAAGGCTGACTGGCGGATATGTATCCACCACTGGCTCCAACACATGTTTTTAATCAGCCAGGAAGCTTCAGATTAGCTCACCACTGCTGAGCTAAAATTCTTTCTGGGGAAAACAGCTGTCAGTAATTTCCAAGAACGATTGCCTATCGAAGTCGCGGAGTCCGAACGATACATATCGTACGTGCGATCCTAAATCGATCATGCGACTGCGGCGGGCGTTATGAGTGTGTTTACAGTGGTCACTACAGCAACGACAAAAGAAGAACGTTACAAAAATATTGGTAACTGCAAAGGAGACGACTTACCATAGTCCTCGTCGGTGTTGTCATCATGTGGAAGTCCATGTGTACGCTAGAGGGAAGAATTTCCTTTTTGCCTTACCTGGGTAAACTCTGACAATGTCACGCAAAAATATGAGGAGTGTGTCACATGCATTACGTTTTCCTTGCAAACACAAGTTGTGGAAGTAGTCGTACTTAAACAAGTATAGTTCGTCTCTTTGTCGTGGACGCCCTTGTCTTTTAATTGAAGAGTTCACAAATTTCCATAGGCGCTCGATGTTCTGCGTGTGCCCATGGCGTTATCCAAAGACACGAACTCTACAGAGTGGTTGACGAACTCGTGATTGAATCCGTCTGCTTTGAGTGTCTTGTAGGACTGAAACCCGTCTGTAATGAGTTTACTACCAGAGAGTATGACTTGCTTTATCAGACGCACTAAAGTGACCTTATCTCTGGACAAAATTCTGTCAACGAAACACTTCCAGGACTCTCGTTCAGTTCCACCAAATACCCAAATATGATCGATGTCACTCTTTGACGGTCGTCCTCTCCGGTTCACCCATCTTGCTTTGTGAGATTCTTCCACTTCCACAACGTTACTCGGTCCACCAAACGGTACACTGTCGTTCGTCACTACCACATCACACACTTCTCTGCAAAACCCGAAATAGTCGCACATGATATTTACAGATAAGTCCGTTTCCGGTGCTGTTGTTTGCAAGGTGTAGCCTCGCATCCAGCAACATAGAGGAATTACGCTGGTCTATATGAATAATTTGAACATCATGCATTCTTCCTGATACTCGTTCAGTTTTCCACACTGTCCTCAATGAAACTGTAACTGTATTTCAGCATCGAAACTCTTCTTACGAAGTTTTACACACTTCGCATCACCACAGTCTACACAGTCCCTCCTTCCTCGTCCGGTAGTACTCCATATTCGAGACAAACTCAAACAATTTTCTACGCTGGATAAGCATGGAATTAGATTTTTCCATGTGACAGAATCCGTCGAAGAAATGTCAAGAACACCAGACATCCTACTCACTATCGACATAAATCGTCTGAGTTTCCCTTGCAACTCCCAAATAATTCGCGAAGGTATGTAATTTAGAGCAACTGAGGGAATGGCGGAAAACTGATAAAAATGACGGTCACCAATAATTGATCATAACGCCTGCCACCAGAGCCGCATTATCGATTTATTATCGCACGTTCAATACGTATCGTTTGGAACCCGCGACTTTGATAGGCAATCACTCTTGGAAACTACCCAGCTGTCAAGTACTCACGATATGTAGTGTTATTGCAACTGTGTAGTGCTAAAGGGGGACTTACATGTCGTCCGTACACGAGGATGTTCGATTTTCGGCTTTTCGGATCACACTTCACTTGAACACTTCAAACCAGAGGAGAGACATTATACTTATAACGGAGATAAAAAAAACGTACACATTCTGCTAACGGCTTCACCCATTCATTTAGACATGAGTAATATGTTCGCCTTACTGCCAACTGCAGACACAATAAAAGTTTGTGCAGTCTGCCAAAATGCTGAATACGTCGGTGAAGAAAAAGTCATTGCCTGGATGCCAGGTGACTTTATTGTTCCTATAACTACGTATTTCGGACATTATCGGGTAACACAGAACATCATGTAGCTATAACAGTTACGAGTACTTGTTCTTACAGTAACGATGAGAAGCACACTGCATATGATCGTTACTACTAGAACATGTAACTTATGTATATGCGTGCAGCATGATGTTTCAGGATATTTTATTACGCCATGTCAGAAACGCTTAATATTAGAATGATAAAGGCAGCTTGCATCGAGCATATGTGATTTTCCTCAGCCACCTGTGGCATTAGTTCCACTCCCTCGTTGGCTAATTTCCACAGCAACCCATTTTCTTGGTTATATTAAAAATGAAGTAGTCACGGTTTCACACATGCTATTATTTAAAAATAACACTTTTCAGCGTGGCTAGGCATCATTAGATTGTCTAAAACGAAGGAAGTACCGTAGTTAAATAACTATCCTATTAAAATTATAAGCCTTGTGTCTAAGCTGCCCCCAAAATCGCAAGAAAGAACACTCACGTAAAACTGTCAAATGAAGTTCATTGCTCCAACTACCAATGCTGTACGTCAGCCAAAGATACATATAACCATCTCGATGAAAATCAAGTGAACAGAATTACTAAAGGGAGTTGTGAGAGCCTGGACAGAAAATTTTGGATATCAAACCAGAGCCACAACGGAAACTAGGTCTGACAAACTAACAAAAAAATCAACAAAGAATTACAAATATCCTTGGAACTGTTACAGAATCAAATAGAGCACAGCATAGAGCTACATGATATGGCATTGGCCTCGCTGCCAAACAGCTTGGCAGTGTAATCGGCAGCGGCACTACAACTAGTAAACGGGATGGCCGCATACACACGCGCTAATTCAACGAAATCCCAACAGACGGTACTATTAACTTAAGTTACAAGAAGAGCCAATACGTGACAGATGAACCTATACTTAATAAGAAGGAATAAATTAGATTAAATTAAAGGAAAAATACATTAAAGTTTCAGCTAATATGGGCCATCCAAATAACGTTCAGTACACTGATGTTTACCGTACATACTAGGTAAACAGTACTGTTTTAAATGACAGTAATAGTAAAAGTTTGCCACTAATTATGACATGGGTAAAGCATACAAAGTCAACTTCCATGAAACGTTAACTAAATAAACCAACTCCAAAATTGCAATAATTCTTTTTTCAAATCTGAAAACGTTAACAATTTGTTTGTCGGCGTTAGGGACAGAGTTCCACGTCACTGCACCACCCGGTTACATGGAATATTCATACGGAACAAAAAAAACCTAAACATTTAAGTGCCTACAAGGTGGTCGTGGCATTGAAACACATTATACAACACCCAAAAAGTCGAAAAATGTAAGGTCCAGTACCAATCATGTACAGTCAATAGGTCTTATGTCAGAAAACAAGAATGCAACGATAAACAAATTACTGAAAAATGGTGCTAAGTTAATGGAATACCTTGTACAGGTATTATCAGGTCATACAAATTTCTGATTCTTGCTAACCAAATGATCATTAAGAAAAGTACCTCTATCTTCTCGTGAGTATATAGCAGTTTCCATCTCTTCAAATAAGTTTAGCCCTTTCTCTTCCTTGCTCGACTGGAGTACTTATGAATTCCTTAACGTCGGAGGTTTGTGGCCACTAGCTTTTAAGTGCTCTGCAAACACTGAATTGCGTCTAACTGCCTTTTTGTATTCAGTAAAGGCTCACGAAATAGAGTCCTATCTTACCCGTTTGTCCTATACATTTGAAGTATGAAATTGACTGCAATTCATCCTGTACACTTCTGAGCCAGCTGAATTTATTTCTATACTACTGTTCATTGTGGATATAGAGGTTCTGTAGATTGTCAGAGCAAGCAAAAATATTATCTACACCATGTTTCTTTAAAATTTTGGTTAGCTCATACGAAAAATTCAGCATTTTTCAGACTACACACTCTTTTCAACATGGTGCCTCCTTCGTGACTTCATGTTACAGCCATGTTACAATAAAAGTAGGCGAAGAGAGACTATTGGTATACAACAAACTAACCAACCACAGATAGTATGAGAGACTTAACCAAAACCATTAAAGTATTCACAGTAATCATATCTCAAAATTGAAGGAAGGCACGCAAATTTTTTTGGCACGGATTTATGAACGATATAATACATACGGTTGAAGAACCAACAGAGAAAATAAGTTAATTTAAATTGAACACAAAGAGTGAAAATAATTATAATCACTTCATCATTTCAAAAGAAACACAGGAGACGAATACATGTTTTGGCCATGACAACCAAGGTGGACCAAAAGATGCTCATGTCTGATAGTTTTATAACGCCATCAGCAACATATATTCATACATACGACCCATCAAATCACCTAGAAAAGCAGAAACCTGGAGTTCTCCAATACACGATATACTGAGTGAATTAAATCCTACTCAAAAGAAAAAAAATATCATTAAGAAATACGAATACCCCTAACACACAGCCAAGCATAACGGGTATAGCACCCATCTAAAACAAAGACTCAATCACAGTGTTAAAACACAGCCAGAGAAAAATAAAATTAAACAGAAGACACAAACACCACAAAACTCAAATACCAAAACAGACACTACAGAATACACAAGCTTAGAGAAAGCAGCATTTACGATATGAGAAACATAATTAAATGGTACATATTAACACATACGCAAATAAACATACAGAATAGTAAATATAGTGAAGAAACAAGGTTTAAACTTAACCAGAGATTAGAAAACACACTACAGTCATTTACTGAGATCAATAAAAAAGAGGACCAATATCAAAGGTCTGATTCATAACAGTTTGAATGACAAGATTGAAACTCATTATGTCTGGGTATGATAGGCAGAAAATTCGAATCTAGTTACAAATAATACATACGAAATTGGCCTTACGAAAATAGTTACTGTGGCTTTGCTGAAATCCTGTAAAACATGGCCTTGAAACGTCTATCATAGGGCGGGACATGATATTTTCGAGTGAACATTTACAGTCAAAATTTCTAACATTGTAATAAAACTTTCCCACAAGAGGAGCCTCAACTGAAACCAATGAAGCAATAAAGGACCAAATCAGTATACGTAACAACTCGCTGAGTATGTCAACCACTAAAAATGTAAAAGCCAAGATGTAGAACATGACTTGGCTAAATAATACCTCATTCTCCACAGAAATATTATTTGAGATTTCCTTCACTCGGGATTTCCCCCTTTTATCTCACAGCTGACCCCACCACACACAATAACACAAGCAGCCGCATAACAAACACGCGGATATGAAACTGCATAAAAACATCACAACACAAACGAAAGACGACCGAAGGTACACAGCGACAAAAAATGGTTCAAATGGCTCTAAGCACTATGGGACTTAACATATGAGGTCATCAGTCCCCTAGAACTTAGAACTACTTGAACCTAACTAACCTAAGGACATCACACCCATCCATACCCTAGGCAGGATTCTAACCTGCGACCGTAGCGGTCGCGCGGTTCCAGACTGTAGCGCCTAGAACCGCTCGGTCGGCTGGAACACAGCAACAGTTGGCAACATGATATTCACCAAACAATCACTACCAACATACACTATATACGAAGTATTCAAGTGAAATGTTCTCAAAAACGCAGAAAATCTTTCATTCTCATGTATTTAGGGAAAAAAAAGAACACATCACAAAAAGAAAGGTGAAACATATAGTAATGTAACCTTACGAATGATGTCGTCAGAAAAGGTGTTACTTCGTCAGCGATAAGAGAATAACAGAATACTACCATACAGGAACATATCTGGAAATACCATGTAATGCAGTTAGTATATACGTAAAATTGACATGTATTACAAGCCACTGAAGATGCTTGGTAAATAACAGCAAGCTATTCATGTTTAACGTAAAAATTTTCACCATTAATGTACTTGCATGGATGGACCATGTGGCCAAGAATAATAATATAGTAGCGTCTAAGGACCGCCAGAAGACATAAAAATTACAACATTTCTTTCATTTTACAAAATTAATTTCTACTGTTTTAACTAGTTGTAGCGAGTATATAAACAAAATAATTAAAATGATAGAATCACATGAAAAATCCTTGCTTTCGTTTATCTTTGGATGTTAGTTGTATCTTCAAATGCTATTGTGTTGGGTGGTGACATTTGGTGGGTACTGCTAATGGCATGCACGCAGAGGTAGTGGAAAGATAAGTTACAGTCTGATGTTTATATGTGTTTCATGTTCTATGATGGAAAGTAACAAACAATCTATAAATTGATATATATATAAAAATTTAGAGTTTAAATTACTTCATAAAGTCATAACCTTATAAAGTCATAATCTTACAAAAACAATAAAGTCCCTTTTTTAAACGTAGAAGCCACTCCGACTCTAACACACACAGACTCATGCACTGTTTGTCATGATGCCTGCACCACAGAAACTTTGTTAGCACACATATAGTATAGTCACGGGTTAGTAGGTAAAGGAGATAAAATTGAAAGACCCTAACAAGCACTAAAAAATCTCTCTTCTATAATGACCAACGGCAGAAAAACGCTTTATGTGTCTCTCAAAGACTTACATACACTCACACACACTCACACACACACACACACACACACACACACACACATACCGGAGCGCATAATATTCACACATAAAGTTTCAAATTGTGAATCTGGTTTTTGTACGATTTACAAATCTTTCACTAAAAAGTGAAATGAAAGAATGATGAAACCCAAAATAGGTTTGTGGGAAGATTTTTACCTCTGATCTTTACAGTAAAGAAGAATCAGCTAAACGCTCTGCAGCACACTGTTAATGTCAGTACGAAAACTTAGGCTGGAGGGTAAGCAATACATACATTTTAAGACTCTCATATCGTCGTCACCAGAAACAGCGAGTAATTTCCCACTAAATTTACAAATTACCTGTAATCACGATTTAGAAGCTGATTTCATTTAAAATGTAAAATATCGAAATACGCATCATTACTTTAGATAAGAATGCCTTTAAGAGATCTGGATCCATGTATGGACTAATAAATTACTCTATTCTCGATCGACAAAGTACTTCTTTTCCTTTTCACTCCTTATGATGCATTTACGTATCGACATCATCAGACCTGTGGGACAAAATATGACGTAAGACAAGTTGGAGAACAATTTTCTGTACAACGACGCAACAAGCAGAGTTACATGCCTTAATAGGTAAACAATGTCTTATCAACTGTAAACATTCCTCCTTAACAACATTGTTCAAAGAGGCTCATGCCATACAAAGCAAACATATTTCTCCACGATGTGGAGTCAGAGGCATCACTAATACCGAACAAAAACTATCTGTGGTATATGAATGCTTATTCCCAATAATACGTAAGCCATCGTAGCCTATTCTACAGTATTTATGTAATGGAGTATATTTCACTGTCTGAGCAAAGACATATACATACGAATGTATACTATTTGTGCAGCTAATATGACATCGGATGTTTAAAGATACAGTGCTTTGCAAAGACATCAAGATACTCACAGTTAGCAGTCTCTTATGAAAATAGGAAGAAAATAAAAACATTTATAACGACAACCTAAAGGAAATACTTATGTGTTACATCATGAATTGAAATAAAATATTTAGGACGCTGCATACAGATTTGAAACGGAATGCGAGGCCAGTACAATCCACATTCCTCAAGAATGCGTAACAAAATTATAAGAATAATTTTACAGATATTTTCTATCCTTAACACAGCGAACCAATGCATGGGTATTGTAAAGAAGAACCTAAACTATAGCAGTTAATAACTCAGATATACATATTAAATTTAGTTATATAAATATTTACAGAATTAATATCATGGATTAAGAAACATACATGCTATGATATAATATTTACAAATTAGATGCTGTTGTATCGGTATGAAAATTGTTATTAGCAGCTAAACGATGTCAGTAGCGACGTAATTGAGGTAAGATGCATAAAGGACACCTAAAGAATATCTAGATTCAATTAATATGAAACCACAGTAATTAGCTTTCATACAAAATGTCAATCTTCTGGAGTTCTTATTTACTTCGCACCCAAAGGGATCAGTGGATCTAAGGTCTTGGGCCGTCCTGATGAGGCCTTCATGTGTACAGTGTGCCTCCAGCTTTCATGTATTAAAAATTTAGGCTTCGTGTTGTAACAGTGTAGCTGAGTACTGAAGCGTCGAGGTTTAAGACGATACGATGTCGACGAACAAACGCCTGAATTCTTATTACTTGCCTTGTTACTTTATAGTCGTGGCAACATGATGAATACAGTAAAGCTTAAGACGATAGCTTGCAGGTACTATCACAACTGAAACTTGGACTATCTCATGTTGCTACTGAAGTAACACTCAAAGTTCCACTTCCACCGTAACATCATTTAACCGAATCAATCTCTCTCTCGTCTTTATTTCTCGTACATTTCAGCACTTACTGCGTGTAATTTTCTTCTGTTGAGAGAACAATGATTGCCGCTCAAATACAATGTGCAATTTCAACAGTTTAACCACAGTTCAACAATACTTTAACTATCATATTAATTAAAAGAGTCTAGTATTTGTTTCTTTGATCGTATCTCCAACTCTTATTTATATATCTCTGTGTAGCCCAGTCTGCAGTTAGTAGTTTGATATTAATCACAGTGATTTACCTGCATGAATGGGAGTAATCTGTTACCAGAGTTACGGTCAGGACTTGTAGCTGTTCCCATTTTAACAACGCAACAGCGCTAGGAGAGTGATTTAAAATCCACCTGCCACCGAAATACAGGCAGTAAATCAGTGTTTGACTGAGTTAAACATAACTTCGACGTACATTCGGCACAGATTACATTGATAAATATGAAAGCTGTAAACTGAGCGACAATGTTGAAGGTGATAAAGTACAGATAGTAATTTGATCCTAGCACAAAGTAGCAAATGATATAAAAATACCTAAAGATAAAACTAAGATGACGGAAATCCCTGGTAGAGGTGAGGAGTGTCAAGGAGAAAAAAACAATAATTGTTCATAACCAATATAAAGCCGATAGAAAAACATACATAAACCCCAATGTCCTCATAAAATTTAGCGAAGAGATAGTACTAATTTTTTTAAAATCTAATGACAGTAACGGTTTTATGCGTAGCTCAGATTCCTGGATTCCGACCGACGATTGGATGAAGGAAGGAAGATTAGTGTTTAACGTCTCGACGAGACCGTAGTCATTACAAACGGATTCGGTCGAGGATGGGGAACAACATTAACCGTGCCCTCTCAAAGAAACCATTTCTGCATTTAAGGAAATCACTGAAAACTGATGATTAATTAGCCGGACGGTGATTTGAACCGTCATTCTATCGAATACGAGTCCAGTGCACTAACCACTGCGTCACCTCGCTCAGTGAGGACGACTGAAGCAGTAGATATGAGACTATGAGAATCTTAAGAGCACTATCTGTTTACACAAGCATAGCCTGAAAAAGAACAGTTCATTTAGAAGTGAACTTAACGTCGGGAGCACACTTCACAAAAGAGACGATTGGACAAAGAAATGGTTTGAGCACAGTCAAAAGATGTCGGATGAACGAATAGCTAAATTAATGTAGAAGTATACATACTATTTGAAAATAAATTATGGAAACCGTGAGTAGAGATGGAAAGATCAGCAGCAATCAACACTGGCAGCAGAAGAATCGCAGAACCAAAAGATAATTAATGTACACATACATTTGTCTAGCTAACATATATAAGAAATTAACATAGCAATATCACATGGGAAATATGCCATTGCAAATATGTTAGGCTGGTATGTTAGTAACAGGTGTAATCGCCAGATTGTTGAATGCAAATGTGCATCTACTGTGTTGTACAGGTCCAGGGTGACAGTTTGTGGGATGGAGTTCCATGCCTGTTGCTCTTGGTCAGTCAATACGCGGACGGTTAAAGCTGTTTTTGGATGACGCTGGAGTTGCCGTCAGATGATATCCCATATGTGCTGGACTGGAGACAGACCTGCTGATCGAGACGGCCAAGGTAACATATCGACGTTCTACAGAGCATGTTCCGTTACGATAGCTGTATGTGGCAGAACGGTTTCTTGTTGGAAAGCACCCCCTGGAATGCTGTTCATAAATGGCCGCATAACAGGTCGACTCGCGAGACTGCCGTACAAATTTGCACTCAGGTTGCGAGCGATAACCGAAAGAGTGGTCATGCTGTCACACGAAATCGCACATCAGACCGTAACTTCAGGTGCAGGTCCAGCGTATAAAGCACGCAGACAGATGGGTTGCAGGTCCTCAACTAGCCTCCTTCTAACCAAGACACAGCCATCACTGGCACCGCGGCACAACCAGGTCTCACCAGAAAACACGAGAGCCTTCACCCTGCACTCCAACGGGGACTAGCTTCACACCACTGAAGTAGCAGACGACGGTAGTTTGGGGTCAGTTAAATGCACACTACAAGGCGTTGGCTCGGAGCTAACCCTGAACTAACCGATTCATAGAATTTCGTTGTGTCACTGTAGTGCTAACTGGTGCTCAGATTTCTTCTATAGGTGCAGTTCGATGAGCTAGAACCACTCTCTAAACACGATGGCCTTCCATATAGGCAGTGCCACTTGGCCCTTCGGAGCTCGGTCTTATTGCGATCGCACATTCTCGTGATTACCGCTGCTAGCTAGCATTGGTAGCTACACTCCTGCCCAGTCTTTCTGCAGTAACGCAGAAGGAACATCCAGCTTCTCCTAGCCCAATAACACAACCACGTTAAAACTGAGTGAGGTACTGATAATGCACTCTTAGTTGCCTTAAAGGCATTTTTGGCCAACATTAAGTCACCACGTCCAATCTCAAAAGTAGCTAAAGCTCAAGACAATTACAACGTGTGTTTACAGCTAAACTGATTTCGCCACTCTTTTGCTACTGACGCGAAATCTGAACAGACAACATCTTTCACATGTAGAAACACGCCTACCAAATTTCGTTTATGTCGCACAACTCCTTCTTGGTTTTGTGATTTTTTTTCTTCTTCAGTTTACTTGATGCTGGTTCAGACAAGGCTGCCTAAGGCAAAAGTCGATATGATGATGTGTCGAAGTTGAGCAACATAGCGTTCAGCTGTCAACCAACTATGATCCCACCAGACAGTTACCAAAAACAACCAGAGATGTTATGGTACATCATTCATTCACTTTGGTTGAAGTTTATGAAAATAATGGAGCTTGGACAGTACAGATTTTTGTAAAACTACTACATTCTTTTTCAGTCATCAGTACGATTTAATGCTCAGTGATCTCACATTAACAAAATTCTTTCTATATTCGAAGTATCCACGTGCTGGGCAGGCTCTTCGACATGTAGGGCGAGGCGGCTGGCAGCCACTTAACGAGGTCACACGGTCGCCCGTGGGATGGAGGCTCTCACTGGTCGCGAGACCGCATGGCCGCCGACGGCCCTTTGATCATGCCGAGTGCCGGCCTGTCAATAGCGTGGCCCTCTCAGCCGCTGCGCTGGGCGCATTTACGGCTAATGCTCGTTATCCTATCTCACGGCCAATCGGTTCGGAAAATAGCTGCTATCGCTGTAAACGGCTGAAGATTGTTTGCTGTAACAGCAAAATGTAAATAATGTCAAAGTGCTGTATCAGCTGCTTAACAAAACTGAATTTCATTTTAGCAGCAGAAATCTGTGTTTCAGTCCCCTCTCCTTTCATTGTTAGAAGCTGAAGATCGATTGTGTATTATCTAATAGATTAGGTAGTTTGCGAGGTATCAACGATCACACATGCTTGTGATAACAAGGGACCTTTCTGTAATTTGTTTCTGTCAGTAATGTAATTGCAGCATTTCATCACAGAGTATGGTAAGACGAGGCACAGTAATCATTCTGTAAGTGACGTTATTGGCTTTGAATCACAGCTCGGAAGTGATTCTGAATTTCAGGTCTGCCGTTACTGCGAGGATCCACAGTATTGTTAAGACTTAATGACAGAAAATAAAATGCGTGTGTGTGTGTGTGTGTGTGTGTGTGTGTGTGTATGATTCGTGTACCATCGTGAGCGAATGAAGAACTGATGCGATATAATTTCATAGGAAAGATGAAAGAAATGTTACCATCACCATAGGGGTATTAACGGAAACCTATCAGTGAGTTGGCTTTGTGCTCTAAATTCTAATGGACGTCGGAAGAATGAAATCATAATAGGAGAAGAACAGACTTGCTTCACCACAGGAGGAACCTATGTAGATACTATGTATACAATAAAACAGACAATTGAAAGGAAAGCCATGGCATGTCAGACACAATTCTTCTCTTAGTTTTCTAAAACATACGTGAAATCAAACCACTAAGGGCTCTACACCGGTGTATGTTATTCAATCTTTACATTGAGCAAGCAGTAAAGGAAAATTTGTAGTAGGAACTGAAGTTCAGGGAGACGAAATAAAAGCTTTGAGGTTCCCCAATGACACTGAAATTCACTCACAGGTAGGAAAGTACTTGGAAGACATGTTGAACGGAATGGACAGTATCCTCCAAGAAGGATATGAGATGAACACTAACAAAAGTAAAGCAGGGATAATAGAAAGCAGTCGAATTAAACCAGGTATTTCTGATGAATTAGGAAACGAAAGACTAAAAGTAGCAGATGAATTCTCATAAATGAGCAGTAAAATAACTGATACCGAATGACAGGATATAAAATATCGACTGGCAATGGCAACTAAAGCTTTCCTAAAGAAAGAAATATTGTATTTTTAATATCAAACATAGATTTCAGTGTTAGGAAGACTTTTCTGAAGGTAATTATCTAGAGCGTAGCTATCTACGGAAATGAAATATGGACGATAAACAGTTAAGACTACAATAAGTGGATAAGTTTGAAATTTGGGGCTACAAAAGAATACTGAAGGTAACATGGGTAGATTGTGTAACTAATGAAGAGTTACTCAGTATAATTGGGGAGAAAAGAAATTGTGGCACAAACTGACTAGAAAAAGGGATCAGTAGATAGGACAAATTGTGAGATATCACGGAATCATCGTTTCAATCAATTGTGTGTGGGGTTACGTACTGTAGTGGGACACCTAGAGATGACTGCAGCAAGCAGTTTCAGACAGACGTAAGTTGCAGTAGGTATTAGGAGTTGAAGAGGCTTGCATAGGGTAGAGTAGCATAGACAGCTGCATCAAACCAGTCTTTGGGCTGAAGATCACAACAGCAGCAACAATGAAACTCTGAGCGTACCCAGTTCGTTTCCCCAGTACACTTTTATACTTCTTGACGTGGCACCATACTCAGAAAACTTTTATGTGAAATGTCAACCCTATGAAGTTATGAAAAATATTACGTTGGCTTTCTACATGCTACAAATAGAGAAGAAGACCGTGTGCAGAATGGAAAAGCCAACTCTAAGAGGACACGCAACGAAAAATTTTGAAGATGATTTGTACAAAGATCGAGACATAGTGCGAATCGAAACAGCAACGGTGTAATGAAACTTTGAACGTGGTCTTCATCCCATAAACACATTTATTGAAAAGTGATATGCAGTATAAATCTGCTGCAGACCATCAACACACCATACTCTGCAATACGATGTCTAAACAAGAGATGCAACTTAAATCTAAAATTAACAACAGTAATTAATTGAAAATATGCCCAAAGGTGGCACACAGAGACAGTGAGATGGGTCACGAACCATGTACAGGAAGCTGCATCCTCCGTCTTCCCCCGACGTCAAAAGTAGCCTCTCAGATACAAAGTGAAGAGAAGCGTGACGAAACTACTATACGTAAGTGATTTTAGTCCGGTCTTGCGGCTCAAGTAATAACATCAAGTTCCCATAGACAGCGATTATTGTTCGTGGAAGGCATTGCCATTAGTTGAGTGATCATAAGTTTAATCACAGATTCTTGTTTAACTACTTTATATAGCAGTAAATTCTGTTGTCTCTATACTAAGAGTTATATGTTTTGTACCAAAATCACATATGTACAATTGAAATCACTCGGAAGAGAGGTGGGAGGGGGGGGGGGGAGGGGGCTGTACTTACCCTATAGCTTTCGAGACACTGTTCACCAGATAGCAGTTGATGTACATGTCTCAAACGTATGGTAACTGGTCCGTGTCATCGCCTCCACCTGTTATCTTCGGGTATCAGTTCATTAAGGTCCCTAATTTTCAATTTAAATGCCACATCTCGTATAGGCATCTTCCTAAGACTTACTGCAGAGTGTAGTCTGTCGATGGTGTAAAACAGATTGAAACCGATCATCATTTTAAGTAAATATGTTTATGCGATGAAAACCGCAATTTAGTTTTTATTAAATGTTGTTTATGGAATCCTTTTCTCTCCACTATGATTAATGAGGACAATTGGTTTACCAATTAATAAACACAGACAATGTGATGAAAATTTATGTAGAAAAAATTTATGTAGAAATAAAGCCAGTCTGTGGATCGTTTTTGAGGCGGTTTTCCGTCTATCTCGGAGAATGCGGCTGGTTCCCCTTATTCCGCCTCCGTTACACCGTCGACGATTGCTGCGCAAACACTGTCTCCATGTCTGCGTACACCTTAATTACTCTTCCGCGCATAAATTGGGGTTACACTCGTCTCCTGCGATACGTTCCCGAGAGGGTCCACTGTGGGGGGGGGGGGGGGGGGGAAACCGCACAATAACCCTGGGTTCGCTGTGGGTGGGTGACTGTAGCCTGTTGTGGGGTCATGTACCACAGTGGACTACGGAGGGGGCGAAGCCTCTCCGTCATTTCTAGGTCCCCAGCTCCATACAATCCAATACTATAGAAGCCACTTCATTACAGAGCAACTTCTGAAATGCTGTTGGTTAGTTGTTTAGGTAGGATTTTCTTGGAAATAAATGTTGAGGTAAGATAATGGTAAATAAATAATGAGGTAAGAAATGTGTGAACAGAATACAGAAAGCATGCTTGGATAGAATTTTTTGGCTGGAGCAAATATCGAAATAAGACGAAAGATCTGTGGAATGAAGTTTTGGGTTGGACTGCAGTACCAAATGTTACACTGAAAACGAACCCTGTCCTTTCCTTTTGTGTTATCCCACTATGTGTTTGTGTACCCTTGTGTATTTGTTTTCTTCCTGTCTCTGTGTAGTTTCATAGAATTTTTTCTTCTTCTAATACTAAGGTACATTCACTATGATGAGGAATACTGTTATCCTCAAATATAATTTGCATTAATAATATGTTATTTACTTTGTAAAGATGTTTAGACATTATTTATTCTGTTTTGTTTTAATGCTCATGTGTAAAGTTGATGTTTCAAAAGTTATTCTGATCTTTTATGTATTTACTTATGTCATAATTCCTGTAACACTGATGTATATGTTATTTCGATTCTTTTGTAAAGCCTGTACTACAAATGTTATCTGTATTGTTATGTTTTTAATGATGTATTTTGTACCTTTGTTATTGTATTCTTATGTTATAAAATTGTAATTGACACCAGTTCATCATATTATTAACTTGTAAGTTCCATTTCACTGCACACGTTTCTGTTGGTCATACTGTATGGACAATATGTGAGAAGTAGGGACTGTTAGTGTTTGCACGTTTGTTGATAATTCAGCAAGGGACTGGATAACAGCATTGCTGGCTCTAAGGACAATTCCAAAAAACTTTGTGAGTGCACAAGTGGTGGTTTATGGACTTGCTATCTTCTCTGCAAGACCCTTCGGTGGTGATTGTGCACCTGCACAGTCGCAGCAGATGGCTGCTGGCCATCTCTACAAGGACTACAGTGGGTCTACACCTTTGATGACCCACCAATACCATTATTTCTACAAGGACTATTGTGGGTCAACACCTTTGCTGCTCACCAATACCACAATTTCTACAAGGACTGCAGTGGGTCTGCACCTCTGGTGGCCCACCAATACCATACTCTCTACCAGGACTACAGTGGATCTACTCTGTGATGACCTACCTACCAATATTCTTCTAAACTTCGACTGACTCTGCTGTGGGTTTGCTCTGTTGTGGCCCATTACCTGTCTGCATGTCAAGAGTCAGCACTGTCTTTCCGTTGGAAGAACAACACTACTTCTTCAAGACTGCATGGAAATCCACTACTTCCGTGTGCATTTTCTTTTTACTGCTCAGACTTTGAGGAAAAAAAAAACACTGTAATTTTACTGTGATGACCAATCTGGACTGTCTTTATGGACTGTGAGAAAATTTTAGCTTTTGACCAACATTGTATCAATAAGTGTGTGCATTTGATTTGTTTGTTATTGTAATTACGATTATGAAAAATTTTAACAAATATGTATTGCCCAGTGCCCAAAACAAATTGTAAAATTTTTTGTGGGGAGCATGGGGGCTATGTAAGTAGGCTGTTTATGTTTTCTTATTGGCAACGTTACATAGCGCTCTGTATGAAAATCACTGGCTGTGCTGTGTGCAGTCTGTGGCTAGTTTGCATTGTTGTCTGCCATTGTAGCGTTGGGCAGCGGCAGCTGGATGTGAACAGCGCGTAGCGTTGTGCAGTTGGAGGTGAGCCGCCAGCAGTGGTGGATGTGAGGAGAGGGATGGCGGAGTTTTGAAATTTGCAATACTGGTTATCATGAACTACTATATATATATTATGACTTTTGATGACTATTAAGGTAAATACATTGTTTGTTCTCTATTAAAATCTTTCATTTGCTAACTATGCCTATCAGTAGTTAGTGCCTTCCGCAATTTGAATCTTTCATTTAGCTGGCAGTAGTGGCGCTCGCTGTATTGCAGTAGTTCGAATAATGAAGATTTTTGTGAGGTAAGTGATTTGTGAAAGGTATAGGTTAATGTTAGTCAGTGCCATTATTTTGTAGGGATTTTTGATAGTCAGATTGCGTTGCGCTAAAAATATTGTGTGTCAGTTTAAGCACAGTCGTGTATAATTGTTCAAAGGGGACGTTTCAAATAGAACAACAAAAATTATGCTCTTTGTAACTTGGGGCTTTCCTCGCGGAGTAGCTGTAAGACAGTTTTCATGGAAGACGTCGGATGTAGAGATTCCCACAATATTTTATTGGAGCAACCGAAAAACATCTTCAGTTGTGACGAACACACAGCTGGGCTGTGAGTGGAGTCTCTATGCCAGGTTAAGATGAAAAGGCACCCATGAAGGCAACGTAATCGGTGGCCAGTAGCAAAGATCTCAGCCAATGGTTCAAAAATTCTTTATAACACTCTGCTTTCAAATTCTCTATTATTGACTTAAAAGGCAAATATCAGCATTTATATTACAAGTTAGTAACACACTTATCGTAACTGGCCAACGCTGTACTTTCGTTGAAAGGGTGATACTTCTGGTAAGAGCTACATATAAATCTCCATATACATGATTCATCTGCAATTCAGAACTAAGTGTGTGGCAGAAGGTTCTTCGATCCATATTTAAGGTATATCTCTACCGTTCCACTTTCTAACAGGATAATACGAACAGGAAGGACGAAAAACAATCACTTCAATCTTCCTGTACGAGCTATGACTTCTCTTATTTCATTATTATGATCATTCCTCCCTATGTAGGTGGTCGCCAACAAAATATTTTCACATTCTGAGGAGAGAGTTGGTGATTGAAATATCATGAGAAGACCCTGCCACAACGAAAACGACTTTTGTTTTTATGACTGCCACACGAATTTACTTATCACATCCGGGGCGCACTCTCCCCCATTTAGCGATAGTTCTAAATAAGATGCCCTTCTTTGATCTTTTTTGATGTTCTCCGTCGATCCTGTCTGATGCGGATCCCACACCACACAGCAATACTCCAGAAGAGAACGTACGAGCTAGTGTAGGCAGTCTCTTTAGTAGACACGCTGCATCTTCTCAGTGTTCCACCAGTATATCGTAGTCTTTTGTTTCCTTTACCCTCAATGTGACCTTCCCAACTTATATTATTCGTTAGTATAAGCTGTAAGTATATAGTTGAATTTAAACCCTTTGGATTATTTGTGACTTATTGTGTAACCAAAATTTAGCTGATTGCATTTGCTATTTATATGGATGGCTCCACACTTTCTATGATTCGGAGTCAATTACCACTTTTCATACCATACAGATTTCTTTTCTAAATCGTTTAGTAATTTGTTTTAATCATCTGACGACATTATACGACGGAAAATGAGAGCATCATCTGTAAACATACAAACAGTGTTACTCAGATTGTCTCTTAAATCGTTACTGCAGATCAGTAACAGTGGAGGGCCTATAGCACTTCCTTGCAGAATGCTAGACATTGCTTCTGTTTTACTCGATCACTTTCCGTCAGTTACAGCGAACTGAGGCCTTTCTGCCGGGAAATCATGAATCTAGCCACACCAATGACACGATACTCTACAGGTAAGCAGTATACTTAGAAGTTGCTTGTGGATAAATACGTGAATACCCTTCCGGAAATCTAAAACTATGGAATGAATTTGACATCCCATGTCAATAGCGCTCATTACTACGTGAGAATAAATATGTAGTTGCTTCTCATAAGAACGATATTTTCGAAATCTGTGCTAACCATCTGTCAAGGATTCGTTTTTTTTCGAGATAACTTATATTGTTCGAAAACAGTACATGTTCCAAAACCTTACTGCAAATCGACATTAGTGATATGTGTCAGTAATTCAGTGAATCCACTCCTGTTTACTCTCACGGGTGTTGGTGTGGCTTGTGCTACTTTCTAGTCCATACATATGTATTTTGGAAGCAGTGATCAGTCGTATATGATTACCAATGGACCTATTGTAATTACTAAATATGGAGCTATTGTATCAGCATACTCTGAGAAGAACCTGGCTGGTACACAATCAGAATCAGAGGCCTTACTTTTATTACGTGATTTAAGTTGCTTTGCTACACCGGGAATATCCACTTTCCAATTATTCATGTTGACTGTTGTTCTTGCTCCGGATTCTCAATTTTTTGCGTCGTCTTCTTTGATGAAGGAATTTTAGAAAACCATATTTAATAACACCGCTTTAGCGGCCTTATCATCACTAACATAACCACTGTTATCACGCAGTGACGGTATTGATTGTGTGTTTCCGCTTGTGTATTTTATATGTACGACCAGAATCTCTTTGAATTTTCTGGCAAAGTTTCGTTGTGGAGAGTATTAAAAGTATTTCACATTGAAGTTTGTGCTACATTTCGAGTTTATGTAAAACTTTGCTACGCTTGAGAATTTTTCTTTCAATTTGACAACCCTTTTTCGTTTCTTCTGCAACAGTGTTCTTGCCTGTTATGAGTATCATGGCGTAACAGTACCACCTCTTATTAATTTGTTTAGCATAAGACTATCAATGGCTGTAGACTCTGTTTCTATATTGAACAACGTTTATTGCTTGTTTTTTTGTGCAACCATTATCACGCAGGGCTGTAAGATGAACCAAACATTATGCTTGCAATAGTTTATGTCAGATCTTGGAGTGTTTTATAAAAAAACAGAGGAAAATTCGCAGTGACTTCACATATAATGTGTGACTTTCTTCAGATGTATTACTACAAAACATCTAAAATAACAGTGTATCTTCTATATAAATGTATCACTGTACTAACTCTAATCATTGAGAATGAGTAAGCCCAAGACATTTAAATGTATATGAAATGTTTCATAGTGTATTTCATAAAATCATTTGCGTTATGATGCTGCTATGTAAATGGGATTTAATTTTCTTACACACATAGTTTCTTGATTTACCATATATCAGTATATACATGAGCCTCACACTATATTTTCAACACAATTACTTCGTCACTTTCAGGTACTATTCAATGTTTTTCTTACTGTTACCCTTACACATACATTTATATCACGACTACTAAAATTATAAAAGAAGTATTTCATCTATTACTTGCGCAATACACGTATGAGCTAGACACCCAAAAGTTTCATACACTATCACAGAACACCTGCAGTGTAAAAGAAAAGGAAACGAATTTACAATTTCACAGATTATGTACCTTGCCTTCACATGCGTTACTAAAGTCGAAATAACAGTATCTATTTCCATACAAAGAAAACACCTAATCTCATCAATTATTTGGCGATATTCTGAAGACACTTTTATAACGAGTACATGTCTTATGTGTGTATCATCAACATTCTGGTTATGATCCATTTATGTTTATAGAATATAAATTTTATTGCACAGTTATTACTTGGTAACTTACAAAATCACTTTGTAGTCGAGCTAAAAGGTAATTACATTTTGAAAAAGTACACTATTGTTTTTTGTTTATATAATAATTCTTCCTACTGTGGCTACTATTTGTACATTTATATCACAACTTGTGATAATCTATTACAAATATTGTACCCATTACAGCTAAATGTAGGCTCAATATACATCTCATTTTAATCTTAACAAAGTTACTTAATAAAGGACTCCTTCATACTTTACCATGATTTATACTGCAGAAAACTTTCTTGAGCGCTAAATACAATTGGCTAAATTATTATGTTGCCAAATACTCTTCCAGAATCGTAACACAACTGAAATTACTGCTGTCACCTGTATTTTCCAGTTGTTGAAAGACAAAGTGTAATAATCATACTTGAAAACTGTTATTATTCGATTTGAAGTGCTTTACGGAAGTTCTTTAATATGTAAAGTGTACCTGATCTAACTTCGCTTACTTCATTATGGTAATTAATCTAAAAAATGTAAAGTTTGAAAAGGATAAGCTAGAATTATTGTAGAAAGAATTTTAAACGTAATATTCCTGCCAACTCAAAACTACTGATAAAAATAAATCTTGTTGTCCATAGTAAATGGGCAATAGAGGCCATAAGTAAAGAAGTAGTGAATCAGAACCAATTAAAAAGTATCTAAATCAATCATGAGAAAAACCATAAATACCAAATTAGACAATGTAAAATAATAAAAGCAATAAATGGTAAAAAAATTTATAATCTGCAGTGGTAAAAGATGATACAGGAAATGGTAGAACACTTAAAAAGACAACACTGATTTTTTAAAAACAATAGTGTCTTAGTTTTACATAGCAACCGATAATCTACTTTGAAATTTTGTAATGCTATAAAGGTTGTTTTACAAAAAATGTTTCGTTTCTGTAGCGTTTGAGAAAATAAACACCTTTAGTACCCTTACACCTATAGTACTTACAGTTCTTAAAATGAATTGCTCATCAGATATCTGTCAACTGTATCAAGCATTGAGCATTTAGTCAGCACTAAGCCAAATCATATAATTGAAAAATATTACACAAGCAACTATACATACTGAATTCAAATGCATCTGAGCTTATACATCTAGTTAAATAGGTAATGATCTCACACTAAGTACAGCTTACCTCATTAGAAACATATATGTCAATGTTTCAGTGAACTGAACTATTGATCTTATTCATAATCATGAGGAGCGTTAATAAATAATGCAATGTCTTCGGTGGATCTTATCGCTCATATCAATACCCAGATAAAAAGTATCTTCTCTCGTGCTAGTGGTGTTTCCAATGTGTCAATGCAATGTCCTTGTAAAACGGACCCTGACAGCAGGTTTGCACTCCATTGTTCGCGACGCAGGGAGAGGACCTAACCAAGACCCGAGTTCGAACGAACACAAGGCATCCACCCAAAGGCATATATAATCGATTAAGATAACTCCCTGCGTGTAAAAGAAGTGTCAGAATGTAACGCATCGCTAGTTGGTCACCAGAGGCCCGATCAGTAGGATGTTGCCTGATTCCGTGTGACGTACAAATATTTCTCCATCAAGTTCCTGGCGACGCGCTGAAAATTGGCTGCAAAAGCAAGTGCGAAAATGAGCAAAAGTCGTATTCAGTATGCCCCACAGTCTCATCAGCCCAATGCTACATATGCTACTCACTTTGTCGTTCTGGTGGGATATATTGAAGACAAAATGACATGTGAGAATAGGTAGAGTGCGCTATCCATAAACTTCCGAGCTCAAGTTCAGCGTGCCCTCGATGGGCGCTGTTGTGCGAAGTGCTCGTCTATCTTTTAAGGTAGCTGAACGCCGCCGAAGTCCGCGTAGGTATCTGCGCGGTTTGGGCGACGGATTGTTAAGCGAAGGGGCCTGGGTTCCTTTCCCGGCAAGATAGGATATTTTTTGCGTTCTGGGACTGGGTGTTGTGTTATCCTTACGATCGTTGTATGGGAACGTCCCAAAAGCCAATAAATTTTAAAAAAGACAGCAAAGAATATATACAGAGGATAGTGCGTATAACCATACAGAGAATGCAAGATGAGAGTCCGCAAGCATAAGCATAGGAACTCAGAACAGTGTCATTGCCCACACCAGTGTTGAAGAGGCTAAACGGAAGCACTCGACAATGGACGTCGTATCAACTGCGTTCAAGTGTCACGAAATGGAGAGGGTGTCAACACTTGCATTAAGTAAGCAGATTGTGAGGGAGATCGATGAATACACAACCGAAGGCAACGAAATTTCCCGGGGGGTACCTCTTTAGAAAACGGACGTCAGAAATACAATGATCGGTACTGTCAATCACAAGCACTAGACAACGTAGATGAATATTGTGGTAACCCAAAGCTGCCTGAGAAATCAGGAAAATGGTTTACCCTAATCAATATAAAAGTGGAGGGAATCAAGAGCATTGCATGCCTGTGATCTGGTTTGAAAGTGAAAGCCAATAAATTTTAAAAAAGACAGCAAAGAATATATACAGAGGATAGTGCGTATAACCATACAGAGAATGCAAGATGAGAGTCCGCAAGCATAAGCATAGGAACTCAGAACAGTGTCATTGCCCACACCAGTGTTGAAGAGGCTAAACGGAAGCACTCGACAATGGACGTCGTATCAACTGCGTTCAAGTGTCACGAAATGGAGAGGGTGTCAACACTTGCATTAAGTAAGCAGATTGTGAGGGAGATCGATGAATACACAACCGAAGGCAACGAAATTTCCCGGGGGGTACCTCATTAGAAAACGGACGTTAGAAATACAATGATCGGTACTGTCAATCACAAGCACTAGACAACGTAGATGAATATTGTGGTAACCCAAAGCTGCCTGAGAAATCAGGAAAATGGTTTACCCTAATCAATATAAAAGTGGAGGGAATCAAGAGCATTGCATGCCTGTGATCTGGTTTGAAAGTGACGATACTTCACCTCTCTTCTTGCGTTTCCTAAACATACTTTTGTTTTTCTGTTCTAACTGCTCATTTAGAATTATGTTAGGATTTTTTAAAATGTGTATAGAGCGCTATTCCTTTTATAATGCTCATTAAATATGTACCCTATGCAGAATTTGCAGGGATATGCCAAATTTTTCTCCTGTACGTTTTCTACTTTTACGATGTTGATCGAAGGTACATCGATTACAGCGACTGGAATTAGTACATTCATTAAACCTTCCTTCAGGTTTCCTCCCTTTTGCCCGCTGCGAATTTTATTACAATCTACACTCCTGGAAATGGAAAAAAGAACACATTAACACCGGTGTGTCAGACCCACCATACTTGCTCCGGATACTGCGAGAGGGCTGTACAAGCAATGATCACACGCACGGCACAGCGGACACACCAGGAACCGCGGTGTTGGCCGTCGAATGGCGCTAGCTGCGCAGCATTTGTGCACCGCCGCCGTCAGTGTCAGCCAGTTTGCCGTGGCATACGGAGCTCCATCGCAGTCTTTAACACTGGTAGCATGCCGCGACAGCGTGGACGTGAACCGTATGTGCAGTTGACGGACTTTGAGCGAGGGCGTATAATGGGCATGCAGGAGGCCGGGCGGACGTACCGCCGAATTGCTCAACACGTGGGGCGTGAGGTCTCCACAGTACATCGATGTTGTCGCCAGTGGTCGGCGGAAGGTGCACGTGCCCGTCGACCTGAGACCGGACCGCAGCGACGCAAGGATGCACGCCAAGACCGTAGGATCCTACGCAGTGCCGTAGGGGACCGCACCGCCACTTCTCAGCAAATTAGGGACACTGTTGCTCCTGGGGTATCGGCGAGGACCATTCGCAACCGTCTCCATGAAGCTGGGCTACGGTCCCGCACACCGTTAGGCCGTCTTCCGCTCACGCCCCAACATCGTGCAGCCCGCCTCCAGTGGTGTCGCGACAGGCGTGAATGGAGGGACGAATGGAGACGTGTCGTCTTCAGCGATGAGAGTCGCTTCTGCTTTGGTGCCAATGATGGTCGTATGCGTGTTTGGCGCCGTTCAGGTGAGCGCCACAATCAGGACTGCATACGACCGAGGCACACAGGGCCAACACCCGGCATCACGGTGTGGGGAGCGATCTCCTACACTGGTCGTACACCACTGGTGATCGTCGAGGGGACACTGAATAGTGCACGGTACATCCAAACCGTCATCGAACCCATCGTTCTACCATTCCTAGACCGGCAAGGGAACTTGCTGTTCCAACAGGACAATGCACGTCCGCATGTATCCCGTGCCACCCAACGTGCTCTAGAAGGTGTAAGTCAACTACCCTGGCCAGCAAGATCTCCGGATCTGTCCCCCATTGAGCATGTTTGGGACTGGATGAAGCGTCGTCTCACGCGGTCTGCACGTCCAGCACGAACGCTGGTCCAACTGAGGCGCCAGGTGGAAATGGCATGGCAAGCCGTTCCACAGGACTACATCCAGCATCTCTACGATCGTCTCCATGGGAGAATAGCAGCCTGCATTGCTGCGAAAGGTGGATACACACTGTACTAGTGCCGACATTGTGCATGCTCTGTTGCCTGTGTCTATGTGCCTGTGGTTCTGTCAGTGTGATCATGTGATGTATCTGACCCCAGGAATGTGTCAATAAAGTTTCCCCTTCCTGGGACAATGAATTCACGGTGTTCTTATTTCAATTTCCAGGAGTGTATATCAATCTGTCGCTACCGGTTGACAAAAAGCAGATCTCATCTTCGTGCCCTGAAGCATTGGAGGTATCACTCAGAACATCTTAACCCCATCCTCATGCTGCATTTACTACCTACTCTATCTCCAGGTAAGACATAGTGACTCATGCAGTGTTATTGTCCTCGCGTCAGCGGATACTCATTGGCTCCATACAAGCTCGCGGCGTCCTTTGTTAGCACTAATTAGTTCGCAGTGGCAGTGTTAATGTTACATTTTTGATTTGAGGTCAGAGACGGGGGGAATGGTCGGATGCTTAGACAATAAATCAATGGACCACAATCAAGTCTATTTAACATAGGATGCCGAAGATGGAAAATGAGGCAGTCACAAAGTGACAGTTGATATCCAGTTGAATGTAGGATTCATATTCATTGGAAAAAAGAGTAAAAAATAGGAAAAATAGGAACGCTTTATCTAAAACACCAGATATATCACTAAGAATGATAAATGAGGATATTGTTCCAATAATCTCTGGATCTGTAGGACAGCACTGACTCCAAGTGATCTATAATCTCCAAATCCAGCTGATAGAATATTAAAGATCCCCAGATTGATCTATATGGTCTTTAGACTGCTACTGCTCAACAGTTGTTTCACTTCCCAGAGTCTGTCCTCCAAAGCGCTCAATTTCCTGTCGTATTTGTTATTGGTAGGCTCTATTTGCTATATCACCAAATGAACCGTCGACGCTGGGTAACCACTCCATCCATTATAGAGAATGGCAGATTATCAGATCTTGCATCCAAAAGTGCCTCGATGGTAGCCAGCACATAACATGGGTACTGCAACGTCGTTCTCATGCTGTCCTCCGTTGCTTCATTTGTTAATGTTAGTTGCTGGTGCCCTAGCGGCTTAAATGCCAAATTTTCTGGACAAAACGTGAGAAAATTCCCTCCGTTTGTTCCTCAGAAATTCATGATCCAACTTGTCCGATAACTAATTCTTTTTATCAATTAGGCCATTTCGACACTGCCACCATCAGAGATAAATAATAATCTTGAACTTGTGAAACAATGTTCAGTGTCAATATTAAATCCTATGCCCAATCAGAGAGTCAACGGGCAACTGAAGTGAGCGGGTGCAGATAGAAGACTCAGAATCTGAGTCTAGGATGATGGTTGAATGAAGACAATGGAAATAAAAATAGTGGAGTTAAGCGTTGACGTACATCAGCCTTAGAACTTGTACTGTGGATTAGTGTTTTATAATGTAGCAGTCAGACCTCAGTCACGTCAGAAATCAGTGAGTCAAAGCACTGCAAGACGGGCTGAGTACTGCTACGCGGGCACTGCCTGGGAGCCCACGCCAAAATTCGAACACTTACCAAAACCCGCGAGCTCGGCAATTACGCAGTGCCAGTTGCTTCCAAATTGCATCCCTGGGGCTGGGTCAATAACAGTTTTTTTGAAACAAATTATTTGATCTGGTAAAAGTCCTCAACTGTGAAACATATTTATGGAATAAAAATTCGCCTCAGTCGTCAGTAATTTTCTTAGTTTTTTCCCCTGACTGGTTTCGAAACTTAAAGTTCCACTTTGAGCATCCACCAAATAATTATTGGAGGATAAATGTGTGGTGGTCAGGACAGTCTATCATAGGCGATCACACCCATTTCAAACAAACACGTGGAAGCGTAGGATCTACCACCACAACGCTAGCCAGTACAGCACAACACAGGAGCGACCAGACGGGCGCTTTGGTCACTGACCCTACGCCCCCACGGGTTTGTTTGAAGTGGGTGTGATTACTCATGACTGACTGGCCAGACATCTATCTGCCCCGTGAGCCGCCGGTCCCAGGGCAGATCTGGGCCACTGCCGACCATCATTAGGGCTGCACCCTGGTCCGTTCTAATAGGATTTTTAGGTTAGATGGCCTCGGGCAAGTACAGAAAGGGCAACAGCCTCAACGGGTGCGGGGCAAAGTCAGGACATGCGGGGACCAAGCAGCAATCGGTATTGTAATTGTAAACTGTCGAAGCTGCGTTGGTAAAGTACCGGAACTTCAAGCGCTGATAGAAAGCACCGAAGCTGAAATCGTTATAGGTACAGAAAGCTGGCTGAAGCCAGAGATAAATTCTGCCGAAATTTTTACAAACGTACAGACGGTGTTTAGAAAGGATATATTGCATGCAACCGGTGGTGGAGTGTTCGTTGCTGTTAGTAGTAGTTTATCCTGTAGTGAAGTAGAAGTGGATAGTTCCTGTGAATTATTATGGGTGGAGGTTACACTCAACAACCGAGCTAAGTTAATAATTGGCTCCTTTTACCAACCCCCCTACTCAGCAGCATTAGTGGCAGAACAGCTGAGAGAAAATTTGGAATACATTTCACATAAATTTTCTCAGCATGTTATAGTCTTAGGTGGAGATTTCAATTTACCAGATATAGACTGGGGCACTCAGATGTTTAGGACGGGTGGTAGGGACAGAGCATCGAGTGACATTATACTGAGTGCACTATCCGAAAATTACCTCGAGCAATTAAACAGAGAACCGACTCGTGGAGATAACATCTTGGACCTACTGATAACAAACAGACCCGAACCTTTCGACTCTGCAAGCGCAGAACAGGGAATCAGTGATCATAAGGCCGTTGCAGCATCCCTGAATATGGAAGTTAATAGGAATATAAAAAAAGGGAGGAAGGTTTATCTGTTTTGCAAGAGTAATAGAAGGCAGATTTCAGGCTACCTAACAGATCAAAACGAAAATTTCTGTTCCGACACTGACAATGTTGAGTGTTTATGGAAAAAGTTCAAGGCAATCGTAAAATGCGTTTTAGACAGGTACGTGCAGAGTAAAACTGTGAGGGACGGGAAAAACCCACCGTGGTACAACAACAAAGTTAGGAAATTACTGCGAAAGCAAAGAGAGTTTCACTCTAAATTTAAACGCAGCCAAAACTTCTCAGACAAACAGAAGCTAAACGATGTCAAAGGAGGGCTATGCGTGAAGCGTTTAGTGAATTCGAAAGTAAAATACTAGGTACCGACTTGACAGAAAATCCTAGGAAGTTCTGGTCTTACGTTAAATCAGTAAGTGGCTCGAAACAGCATGTCCAGACACTCCGGGATGATGATGGCATTGAAACAGAGGATGACAAGCGTAAAGCTGAAATACTAAACACCTTTTTCCAAAGCTGTTTCACAGAGGAAGACCGCACTGCAGTTCCTTCTCTAAACCCTCGCACAATCGAAAAAATGGCTGACATCGAAATAAGTGTCCAAGGAATAGAAAAGCAACTGAAATCACTCAACAGAGGAAAGTCCACTGGACCTGACGGGATACCAATTCGATTCTACACAGAGTACGCGAAAGAACTTGCCCCCCTTCTAACAGGCGTGTACCGCAAGTCTCTAGAGGAACGGAAGGTTCCAAATGATTGGAAAAGAGCACAGGTAGTCCCAGTCTTCAAGAAGGGTCGTCGAGCAGATGCGCAAAACTATAGACCTATATCTCTGACGTCGATCTGTTGTAGAATTTTAGAACATGTTTTTTGCTCGAGTATCATGTCGTTTTTGGAAACTCAAAATCTACTATGTAGGAATCAACATGGATTCCGGAAACAGCGATCGTGTGAGACCCAACTCGCTCTATTTGTTCATGAGACCCAGAAAATATTAGATACAGGCTCCCAGGTAGATGCTATTTTTCTTGACTTCCGGAAGGCGTTCGATACAGTTCCGCACTGTCGCCTGATGAACAAAGTAAGAGCCTGCGGAATATCAGACCAGCTGTGTGGCTGGATTGAAGAGTTTTTAGCAAACAGAACACAGCATGTTGTTCTCAACGGAGAGACGTCTACAGACGTTAAAGTAACCTCTGGCGTGCCACAGGGGAGTGTTATGGGACCATTGCTTTTCACAATATATATAAATGACCTAGTAGATAGTGTCGGAAGTTCCATGCGGCTTTTCGCGGATGATGCTGTAGTATATAGACAAGTTGCAGCATTAGAAAATTGTAGCGAAATGCAGGAAGATCTGCAGCGGATAGGCACTTGGTGCAGGGAGTGGCAACTGACCCTTAACATAGACAAATGTAATGTATTGAGAATACATAGAAAGAAGGATCCTTTATTGTATGATTATATGATAGCGGAACAAACACTGGTAGCAGTTACTTCTGTAAAATATCTGGGAGTATGCGTGCGGAACGATTTGAAGTGGAATGATCATATAAAATTAATTGTTGGTAAGGCGTGTACCAGGTTGAGATTCATTGGGAGAGTCCTTAGAAAATGTAGTCCATCAACAAAGGAGGTGGCTTACAAAACACTCGTTCGACCTATACTTGAGTATTGCTCATCAGTGTTGGATCCGTACCAGATCGGGTTGACGGAAGAGATAGAGAAGATCCAAAGAAGAGCGGCGCGTTTCGTCACAGGGTTATTTGGTAACCGTGATAGCGTTACGGAGATGTTTAACAAACTCCAGTGGCAGACTCTGCAAGAGAGGCGCTCTGCATCGCGGTGTAGCTTGCTCGCCAGGTTTCGAGAGGGTGCGTTTCTGGATGAGGTATCGAATATATTGCTTCCCCCTACTTATACCTCCCGAGGAGATCACGAATGTAAAATTAGAGAGATTAGAGCGCGCACAGAGGCTTTCAGACAGTCGTTCTTCCCGCTAACCATACGCGACTGGAACAGGAAAGGGAGGTAATGACAGTGGCACGTAAAGTGCCCTCCGCCACACACCCTTGGGTGGCTTGCGGAGTATAAATGTAGATGTAGAATCGCCGAAAGTTGTCTTCTGACGCTAGCAATATCGCTACCGTGCCGTATTGACGAAGCGCTGCCGCCGACGCATGCATACCTGGGTGTACTAACCGACCGCTACTGTCCTCTTCATGCAGACTCTATATCTAAGACTACTGAACTCAATAGTCAACAAATTATATGTCAATACTGGCTGCCTACGGATTTTGTACCAAACCATCGCATGTATCAAACACCCAGCACCTCGCTACTAGTCTTACATACCATTACATGCAGTTAGGAGTGCAGAGAAGAAGGAGGAATCAGTCCAGTGGCGATATAGGTCACGAATTGGGAAATACAGTGACGTAACCGACTTTGACAAAGGACAGGCCCATTCCCTCGGAAGAAACATATCGCAAACGGCGAAGCTGGTCCACTGTTTGCGTGCTGCTATTGGTTCAAATGGCTTTGAGCACTATGGGACTTAACATCTGAGGTCATCAGTCCCCTAGAACTTAGAGCTACTTAAACCTAAGTATCCTAAGGACATCACACACATCCACGCCCGAGGCAGGATTCGAACCTGCGACCGTAACAGTCGCGGGGTTCCGGACTGAAACGCCTAGAACCGCACTGCCAGCGCGCCCGGCGTACTGCTATTGTTTCTAAGTAGCTGTGAATTCGCGAGTAAGCTGCAAGGTGTTGGATGTCCAAACCTCATCAGAGACGGTCGCCATGCTTTTCAAGTTCACCCAACGAGATCATCTATTATGTGATTTGATGCGCACACGATTTTTGAGAGTGGACTCTGGATCAACAGAAACGTAGTGCCTGCCCACATGGGTCACATTCCCTGTTGCACCAGATTGGCGACAGAGTCTTCGTGTACCATGGTCTAGTCGGATTACTCCTCGAGACACCACAGTCGCGGGCGACTGGGACAGTAACATACCGTGGGATTGCATGGATCTTGCACTGGTAATCGAATTCAGGAGAACAATTGTGACGTTGATTAACTTCTGTTGTTCGAAGTCCACAGTCAAGTAGAATTTTTTTAAGGAAATCATATTCGCTGTTGATGGTAGAAATTATTTGTTTCACAATTCCAGTTTCGTCCTTTGGGGAATTATCAATTGATACTGTGAAAGATTTTGCTTCAGAACATGCCACAGGTTTTTAAAGTCTGGCACACGCTGAAGCTAACTCTTTTGCAGTACCACTTGAAAATGTCCCAGTGGCCGAAACTGCAATTGTGAAATAAATAATTTCGACTGTCAACGGGAAATGTGATGTCCTTTAAAAATTATTAGTGACCACCTGAAGCCCATTACAGAATATTTTCCCTGACACCATTGTATCTGTTTCTGTTACAAGGATAGAATCGTGATACAGTTGTCTGATGAGCATAACAGTGAGTCACGTTTGTGTCTGTGCCACCCCACTTTGCCCGATCTGAACATGATGGAACACATCTAGGACGCAGTTGTACAGCAGCTGCGACGAACTGACCACCAACTGTGAGAAGATACACAGTGCTGCTTACTTGCAAAAACCTACCAAAGACTTACCAAATCCAAGAAACGCAGAATAGCTGTTGTACTGTGCTTTAAGATGAAACAATTTTCTACGAAGCAGGTAGTGGTATTGGTTTGCCTCAGCAGTGTGTGGGAGTAGAATTGTCATTGATGACGAAATTGCAGCCGCTTACGGCAATGTGATAAAACCTGAAATGGTTTTGAAGTGTGTAGGAAGTTTAAATTTGGTGGAACAAATACTGACTACGAACAAAGAAATGGGTCTTCATTGACTGTGACTGAAATGTGGACTTATTCAAATCGATAATTTGCGAAGATCGCCGTTTGGCTTTGTGCCCGACGAGTACTAAAATCTTTCACCGATAGGCACGACAATTCGGAATCCTGAGATCCGGTAAAAGCATGAGTTCGACGAGTTACTCGAATCCAGTGGGACCCTATGTTGAATCTGTAAAATGCTGAATAGATCGCTGAGGAAAAAGTCACTGACTGAATAGAAGCTGACTGTATTATTAAAATATTACGTGCTTCGGCCATTTGGCAATATATATCCTGCAACATCATGTTGCAATTAGCCTCAAAACTTACATGTAGTAGTGATAATGATCGTAAGCAGACTTTCGTACCTACATGCAGTTTGACGTATCTAATGACGAGAATATCCGAGGGGAATAATAATTGAATAAAGAAGTCAACTTACATCCGCTCAATCACTTTTTCCTCAGCTACCGATTCACCATTTTGCAGACTGCACATAGTTTTCAACACTGTTGCGTACCTCCTTTGCGACTTCATGTCGCAGCTGTGGCACTGGGACCTAGTGACCCATTACACACCCAGATTGAAGACGTCAAGAAGATACCAAAGTTTTCCGCAGAAGAGATTGGGTGATGTTCGTTCGCGATCAACAGGGGACTTTTCCGATTGATTTATTGACTGCATGATTCATAAATGTTGATACATATTGTTGGACCCCGTAGAGGTTTCGTCATGCAATTCAGGAGAAGAGAGCTGCTTTCTGAGGGTGTAATTTGCTGCAATATGACGCTTGGTGACATCCCCCATCAGAAACTCGAGTGCTATCTGTTCAAAATTAGTTCGTTGACTTGGATTTCCTAACAATCAGCTGTTTGAGGTATTGGTCTACTAGCCAATAACGACATGAAAATTTTGTGCCGGATCGGGACTCGAACCCAGATACCAGTATTCCAATTATCACGGTGGGTCACCTTAACCACTTTGGATTGTCCGTGCACGCTTACTAGTGGCTAGTAGAAGTTTACCTAATATAGCCGACATAAAGCAATTCCAGTCAGAGAAGTAAGGTGAAAGTATTGGGTACACAGCTGTGAACGTCTAAAATGTCTGCTCTTTCAGACATGTATGTAAGTGTTGGCGACAATTTTCAGTAGATTATATCATCCACCCAAAATCCCGAACTGGCGTCTGTTGACTTTTGTTCTGCATTACGACATTTGTCATAAGGGGTTAACTCTAGGTCAAGAGCGGTATTGTGTCAGACTGCTCAAGGGAGTTTACGGCGAGCTACTCAGGTTAATATTCTACTTTACCAAATATTGGAAATTCAACAACGATTACGTGGAAAATAACGGTTTCTTTTTTTCTTTAGTGACTAACATATCTCACGAATTATTTGCTCAGCATGTGGAATACAGATCAATCGTATGTACATTTTGCAGTGTGTGAATCGACATGAGTTGGAATTGCAGAGTAAAACTATTGCGTATAACGAAAATCAGATTAGATGTGTAGCTTCCAGTATTCTAAGCCATAATTTTTTCCATTAGATTGTCACTATTTTCTAAGGTATTCTGTTTCATGATGCCATCAAATTACCTTCCTAAGAGTATCATCTGCCTTTCTTGACTCTTTTCTCACAGTTTCTTACACTATAACAGATGTGGACATGAACGTCTCACGTTGGAGCATAGTCGTAACAGGATTTTCCACCAGCCTCTAACTGGACGGTGCGTGGCAGAAGCAGCACTATTCCACGCGATGGCAGTCTCTCTAGCTGGACTAGTGCGATCCTACACCATACCAGGCTGTGTAACGGGTCCTAACGGTTTGATACAATGCATAATGTACTGTAGCCTCTTACAACGCCGATTTCAGTTGTGGATCACTCAGCCCTCGGTTCCTTTGACTCAAAAGTCGTGTGTATCGATCGTATTGTGCACCTGTAGAAAGTGGATGGCATGACCAGTGTATGTCCCTAACACTACATGTCAATTGGAACCAATTATACGTCGATACCACGAAATTTTAATTCTGGTGCACACACTGAGAAGCTTCTCTCCTTGATAAGTCTTGTGCACCTGAGGTGATGAGGAGGTTAAAGGGATATGAAGTAAATTTTGCAGCGAGTAACGGCTATAACCCTAGGAACTTACCATTGAACCTGAACTGCAGTGACATGTAAATTTTTATTTCGACGAAATTTCCTATTTCTGTACTTTATAACTGGAATACGCTCCAAGACTCCGAAAGTCATCAGAACGAGATAGCCGAGATGCAGTGGTGACGACGCAGTCATGCACGAGAGCGCCAAGAAAATATATTTGACAATGAAACAATGGAAAATCCAGGATGGAATGTATTGTTTGACAATTAAACATTTATTAGACAATAGTACAAGGCTATCTTCAAAGCGCTGGGCTACAGCTGGGCTAGCAAACCAGTGGCGTCATCAGCAGCGGAAGCTGACATTCGCTCAAATTGCAGTTTCACCAGCCCACCGAAGTCTCAGTAGGCAGCTGTTACATCATGGGACAGCTGTCGATCCTTGAAAGCCAGAGGCCTCCAGCTCTACGTATCGATCTCCGAAATGCTCTCATTAACATCGAAGATTTCCTTTGAGGATTCACGCCCTCAGGTCCATCTGAAGTACTCACCGGCTAGCGGGACTCACATGTCAACCTCCTTTAGGAACCAGCAGCATTGTTTACCGCCACAGGAACGGGATGAGCAGCAGGCACTGACCCAACCTCTTGAAGGCGGATGACTGTAAGCAAGCAGATCGCATAGATCAAGCCTGCAGCAGACCAGCAGGATGACGGCTGCCTCTGCTCCCCACCAACTTGACTTGGAACTTCGTAGTGCAGCTGGCGGCAACAGCGTTCTTCCAACCATACTCATGGTTGCATACATGATCGAAGACAGCTAGGTGTGCCGAAAGTCGACCTCCTTAGCCTCATCTCTCACCTGTTAGCTGCAGCCTCTCAGAGGCTCTTTTATAATGTTTTGGCGCTTGAATACTTACTGTTGCGATGTACCTAGCCCTCCTTACGACACTCTGCTTCGTCACTAGTATTACGGTGTCGGCTTCTACGATGCCACTATGCTTCGCTTGCAGACTTGTGTGCTCGGTCGTTCTCCCATGTTGTAATGGCTTCAGTGTTTCCAATAACTCGATCAGCATTTCCCTATAGCTGGCAGTCTACTGGTCATTGATACAGGCAGTTCGACTTCCGCGAGTTGCCAAGGTTGAATTTGAAAGCACTTTCAGTGTGCGCTGGCGATACTATCCTTGGGCATAAAAATTCGTTACATAAATAAAAATCATATCCATTGTTTTCGTATTGGTTGGTGTGTGTCCCATACCGCTTCTTTCGAGGGAGGTGGAATTTTTCTAACAACATTCTTGAAGTATCAAAAACTACAGCTGAACCGAGCGAGGTGGTGCAGTGGTTAGCACACTGGACTCGCATTCGGGAGGTCGACGGTTCAATCCCGCGTCCGGCCATCCTGACTTAGGTTTTCCATGATTTCCCTAAATCGCTTCAGAAAAATGCCGGGATGGATCCAACTGTCACCATAATAAATAAATTATGATCAAGACTGTTTTTGATAGTAAATATTTGTAACACATTGATCACTGTCACTCCCATAATGTATTCAAAAGCAAGTGACTTCCTCTGTTTAGGGCATGTAGTACGAGTGCCCTCCCATTGGCTCGCGCCAGCCAAAGTAACTGAGCTGACTGAGGCTGACTGACATACGACAAGTGAAGCACACACAGAGAACTCTGCCATTTGTCTATCATTCTACATCAAACATACCTGGCTACTCTAAAAATTATAACGTAAGTGCCTGGCAGAGGGTTCATCGAAGCACCTACATTCCACTCACGACCAACGCGCGGAAAACGTGAGCACCTGTATCTTCCCGTGCTAGCTCTGATTTCCCTTATTTTATATTGGTGATCTATTCTATCTACCTAGGTCGGCGTCAACAAAAATTTCGCTATGGAGGAGAAAGTTGCTGACTAAAATGTCGCGAGAAAATCCCGTCCCAACGAGAAGCGCCTTTGTTCCAATGATGTCCACGACAAATCCTGTATCATTGATGTGACACTCTTACCATTATATCTCAACAATACAAAACGTGTTGCCCTTCTTACTCCGTTAGTCCTATCTGACAAGGACAATCTAAGGAAGCTGTACAGATGGTCTCCTAAATCGTTTATATATGAAGGAACAACACATGTCCTACAACGCTACCGTGGGAAATGCCAGAAATCAATTCTGTCTTCCTCGATGACTTTCCGTCAGATACTACAACCTATGTCCTCTCTCACAGATAGTCACAAATCCAATCGCATATTCCAGAAGTCCGCAGTTTCATTATAAGGCACTTATAGGTACGGCGTCGAAAGCCTTCGTGGGGGGGGGGGGGGGTCCCCAAATACGGAATCAAATTTGATATCCTTTGTCGATAGCATTCTGTACTTCGTGTGGCAAAGAGCTAGTTGTCTTTCACGAGAACGATGTTTTCTAAATCGATGTTGACTGTGGCAATAGACCGTTCTCTTCGAGGTGATTCATAATGTTCGAACACTATATATCTTCCAGAATCCTGCTGCATATCGACGTTAATGAGATGGTTCTGTAATTTAGTGGCTTATTCGTAATGCATGTCTTGTATATTGGCGTGATCTATTCAACTTCCTAGTCTTTTATTACAGATCTTTCGTCGAGAGAGCGATTGTGTATGATAGTTAAGTACGGAGATATTGCATCAGCATACTCTGAAAGGAACCTAATCAATATACAATCTGGACGGGAACACTTGCTTTTATTAAGCGATTTAAGTTGTTTCACTACTCCGAGGATATCTACTTGTAAGTAACTTAAATTGGCAACTGTTCGTGATTCGTCTTTGGTGAAAATTTCTGAAGGCTGTGTTCAGTAACTCTGCATTGGCAGCTCTGTCGACGATAGTACTTCCATCGCTATTGCGCCGAGAAGGCACTGACTTGTCTTGCTGCTAGCATACTCTAAATACGGCCTGAATTTCTTTCGATTTTCTGCCAGGTTTTGAAACCAAGTTATGTTTTAGTAACTGTTATCTGTAAAAGATCACCTGCCGTAAGAGGGGGCGGGGTTGCTGCGTTCGTGTAAATTTGGGACTCGTAAGGGACGGAATACTTCGCGAACAAATTACTCGCACATGAAGCTATTTGTAGTATGAAGCACCGACATTTTTTAAACATGTCATAAAAAAAAAAAAACAGGATACGTACACACTACAACAAACATTTTGCAGCATCCATCTGATTCGAATTTCATATCCATGCGTGGTGGAACGTCCTATTGTTCGGATAAAGGTCTGAATACATCTTGGCATATCATCGATGAGATCAAGAAACCAGTCCTGCCCTAAATTGTCCCACTTCTCAGTGGCGATTCAACGTAAGCCAAGCACAGTGGGTGCGCAATGTCCATAAAAAGAAACACTTCGTTTCCATCGATCGCACATGTGTACGATTTGGTTTATGTCCGAGAAACAAGAAGGCTATTCCTTTCTAACGATCCTAGAAGACTGAAGGTATGTATTCAGGAGAACAGTCCGATGAATAAGAGAGTTAGCATCCATCAACATGAAATTGTCATCACAATGTTGGCGATACGGTCACACTTTTGATTTTATAATCTCTGCCCTGCACCGTAAAGCAGTGTGCCTTCCTGAACAACTACGAGAGGTGCCTACGAGTGGCCCTATGTAATGCCACTGCGGACCTCACTCCATCTTGTTGCGTATGTGGGACACACCGCTGGAAGCGTTCGATATTACTGTGTTCTCTCCAAAAACGTTTTTTACGATTATCAGGGTTCCAACAGATATTAGTTCCGTCTGTAAAAAACACGCAACGCCAATCCTAGGGGCGCCCATTCTGCTTGGTTTCTTGCTGATCTGTAATGGACTCTGTTGTAATGTACGACATGGAGCTCGCTATAATCACCAGAATAGAGATTCACATCAAGCAAGCGTTCCCAACAGTTTGACGCCATAAATGACAACCTGCGGCCTTTCGAACGCCGAATTCAGTTCTTTAGCACTTACCTTAGGCTTAAGTTGACTCCAGAATCGTAGATATCAATCATTCTGTGCTCCTGTCGATGGTGGACGACCTGTGAAGGGTGAGTCCTTAACATTGACTGCCATCTGAAAGCGATCTCTCGTCCCCGCAAATCACTTTGGTTCCGTTGCACACGTCGAACAACTTCTCTGGCTGAGAAGTCTTCTGCGACAAGCCTTCTACGCGTAAGGTGATGTTACAGAACTCCTCAGTAGTCGCGATTATCCTTCGTGGCATGATCGATGGTAACGCTGCTGTTGCACACATGTCTCTAATGGCTCCCTAATGGTGTTTTACTTTCAAATGAAGTTCTGCAGTCCATTCGAGTGCTGCATTTTACCCGTTGGTGGCAATCATGGTAACTGTGGGATAGTAATCCAATCGGTACAGAATCAGTCACAATAGTAAAACACCTACACGACGTAGAGTAGTGATGTGACTTCGTAGGCTTTCCCGGCGTAATAAGCCACGACAGTCTCCTCGGGCTTGCTGCCGGACAACAAAATCAATTCGATTCAATATTTCGGTGATCCATTTGTTCGCCATCTTCAGGAGAACGCTGCTCCTGCTACTGCTGTTGAGTCCCGCTGGTGATGCAACACTTTTGTTGATACATGCAGTTACAAAGATGGTGGTATGCTAATAAGCCTTCTACGTATCACCGACTTTGGAATAATTAAATTACTCTTAGTTAAATATTCCAAACGTATGGAAAACTTTTCACAAAGTGTGTAAGACATAATTTAATAATATAGCGCCATTACATCGTGGAAACAATAATGAAGTGGTACGACCACCGTTATAAGCTGTAACAATCTGAAGAGCAAATGCACTGATCCATCCAATGCTCTCGCTGATTATGTTTATCAATTGGCACAGACGCTTTAATATCTGAGTCAGAGTATACATCAACGAAGCTGTGTGTTAATGTTCACTTCTGACAGGCTGTATCGGAAACTATTGATCGACAATTACGACGTTCGCCCGCATCTCGTGGTCGTGCGGTAGCGTTCTCGCTTCCCGCGCCCGGGTTCCCGGGTTCGATTCCCGGCGGGGTCAGGGATTTTCTCTGCCTCGTGATGGCTGGGTGTTGTGTGCTGTCCTTAGGTTAGTTAGGTTTAAGTAGTTCTAAGTTCTAGGGGACTGATGACCATAGATGTTAAGTCCCATAGTGCTCAGAGCCATTTGAACCAATTACGACGTTCATGTGGGTGAGTATATGCTTGTGTGTGTCTGTGTTTGTGAGCGTGTATGTATGTATGTGTGTGTGTGTGTGTGTGTGTGTGTGTGTGTGTGTGTGTAAGAGCCGCGACGCTGCAATCAGTCACCGAGTTTACGTGTGTGCAGGGCAAGCTCGGCAGTCCGTACATTAGTGCCCTGAGGCTGTGCGTGCGTGTGTACGCATACGCGTAAACAGCGCGTACATAATGGAGAGGCGGCGAGAGCGCGAACTGTGGGCACCGACCGCGTCGGCAGCAGGGCAGGGCCTGCTGCGGAGTGGGTGGTTCGGGCTGTGGAAGTGGCGGAGTGGGGGGAGGGGGGAGGAGTGAGGGGGAGGGCTGGAGCCGTGAAAAATGCCGCACACGACTCTGCCTCCGCCGTCGACATGGGAGACGGATGGGCGGCGCCTGCGCCAGGTCTTCGGAGCCGCAACAACCAGTGCCTACTATGGCTCCAAGAGCTCGAGGATACTGCCGGGAACATAGGCGAGCACTCGTGTACTGCCTCCCCACACATCACCGGTGCTCCTACTCACAATGAAAGAATTCACGCGAGTGCGTCAGATCACAAAAGCCACCTAACAGTGACTTCTTAGATCTAATTAATTCCCATTCGGAATTAAATTCATACCAGTAAACTCGTGATAGTTTAAAGAATCGAACTATCATTTATAATAAAAAAGTTTCAGATGTCAGTGGCAGAAAACTGTAACAAAAAAGGAGCTAATATGGTAAACATTTGACGTTAAACGTGTAAGAGAGAAAACGTTTAGGAAAGGTCTGAAATTGTATCTACAGTTTGTTGGAAGGCTGTCATTATGAAAAATCAGATGAAAATATTTTGGGTAATTTACACTATATTTTAAGCAAAACATATTTTTCACTCATCTCAATGTTTTGAAGATCAGTCTCCTGCACTATACCTGTACAGTGATGTAATTTTGCATATATATTCAAGAATATACGTGCCATTCTGGGACCAAGCTGACTACATCCAGTGTAACAGAACTGAGAAAACGAATATTAAAGTGAGATGCACAATAGAAATTCAGCGTTAATTATGACTCAGATTTCTTATCGTGGTTATATGATAATGTCAATAATAACTTTACGCTCTGCACCGTGTTGATGACAACACAACACAGATAACCACTGATGGCTAATCATTGGAACAATTTACATAATAATATTTATTTCTTCAACAGTTATTCACATTGCCAATTGAAAAAGTTCACTTTTCACCTCACTTTAAATTCCAATGTGACTAATCATAATTCACGATATTAAAGTTCTCTGACACTTGATCGTTGTCTTCTGCACAAGTTTTCACAAATTTTTGCAATATTCATACTTCACAGGAGAGGTATGCTTTAGGCGTGACTTGAGGTCTTCCATTTCTTCCTTGCTGAAGGAACAAATACTGAAGTATATTGTTTTATATTCGTAAATTCAGGTTGGTGACCTGCTAGAGATTTCTTTAAATTCACCCTAAGGAATGTAAAATGTTCGCAAAATGTGTTCTTTTACTGTAGAGTCTAAGGTAGTACTTAGTCCAATTGAGTCTTCTGTACGTCAGCTCAGTTTACTGGTAAGCCATCAACTGTATACTTCCGATTTTTTATGGCGTCTTCAGCAGTTTCTGAAAAGAAAGTGTTATTGTGATTCATTTCAGATACTACAAAAAATTGACTTAGGTGGTTTGAACTTTGAGTACCACATACGAATATGTAATTACTGCCTGCAAAGTGACTTGCAAATATACACTCCTGGAAATTGAAATAAGAACACCGTGAATTCATTGTCCCAGGAAGGGGAAACTTTATTGACACATTCCTGGGGACAGATACATCACATGATCACACTGACAGAACCACAGGCACATAGACACAGGCAACAGAGCATGCACAATGTCGGCACTAGTACAGTGTATATCCACCTTTCGCAGCAATGCAGGCTGCTATTTTCCCATGGAGACGATCGTAGAGATGCTGGATGCAGTCCTGTGGAACGGCTTGCCATGACATTTCCACCTGGCGCCTCAGTTGGACCAGCGTTCGTGCTGGATGTGCAGACCACGTGAGACGACGCTTCATCCAGTCCCAAACATGCTCAATGGGGGACAGATCCGGAGATCTTGCTGGCCAGGGTAGTTGACTTACACCTTCTAGAGCACGTTGGGTGGCACGGGATACATGCGGACGTGCATTGTCCTGTTGGAACAGCAAGTTCCCTTGCCGGTCTAGGAATGGTAGAACGATGGGTTCGATGACGGTTTGGATGTACCGTGCACTATTCAGTGTCCCCTCGACGATCACCAGTGGTGTACGGCCAGTGTAGGAGATCGCTCCCCACACCAAGATGCCTGGTGTTGGCCCTGTGTGCCTCGGTCGTATGCAGTCCTGATTGTGGCGCTCACCTGCACGGCGCCAAACACGCATACGACCATCATTGGCACCAAGGCAGAAGCGACTCTCATCGCTGAAGACGACACGTCTCCATTCGTCCCTCCATTCACGCCTGTCGCGACACCACTGGAGGCGGGCTGCACGATGTTGGGGCGTGAGCGGAAGACGGCCTAACGGTGTGCGGGACCGTAGCCCAGCTTCATGGAGACGGTTGCGAATGGTCCTCGCCGATACCCCAGGAGCAACAGTGTCCCTAATTTGCTGGGAAGTGGCGGTGCGGTCCCCTACGGCACTGCGTAGGATCCTACGGTCTTGGCGTGCATCCGTGCGTCGCTGCGGTCCGGTCCCAGGTCGACGGGCACGTGCACCTTCCGCCGACCACTGGCGACAACATCGATGTACTGTGGAGACCTCACGCCCCACGTGTTGAGCAATTCGGCGGTACGTCCACCCGGCCTCCCGCATGCCCACTATACGCCCTCGCTCAAAGTCCGTCAACTGCACATACGGTTCACGTCCACGCTGTCGCGGCATGCTACCAGTGTTAAAGACTGCGATGGAGCTCCGTATGCCACGGCAAACTGGCTGACACTGATGGCGGCGGTGCACAAATGCTGCGCAGCTAGCGGCATTCGACGGCCAACACCGCGGTTCCTGGTATGTCCGCTGTGCCGTGCGTGTGATCATTGCTTGTACAGCCCTCTCGCAGTGTCCGGAGCAAGTATGGTGGGTCTGACACACCGGTGTCAATGTGTTCTTTTTTCCATTTCCAGGAGTGTAGTTAGTAGTAAACAAGTAATAAACTAAAGGGTCATTACTGACTTGAAGTCTCACTGCATGAGATTTTAAGCAGAAGTTAGTTTTTCTCCCATCTAAATTTCTATGACGTCATATCTCCTGAGTTGCGAGTCATACAATGACATAATTTTGCTGGTACTTTCAGTAGTATATGGGGACACTGTGTTGTGTATAGATCGCAAACGCATCGTTCCGTGGAGAGTATCAGCGGTAAGATGTTTCATAACGGTTTGAAACTGTGTATAAGGTTTCTTGGAAATCGGTAGAAGTTGTCATTCTCAGATACTGGATGAATAACGTCCGGGTATTAGCGCGCCGTCCGTTACACTACCTCCAAACAAATAAACAGTTTCTAACGGTAATACTTGTCTCATTACACTATACTTTTAAAATAAGATTATACCACTGAACTAGTCCATTATGACAGTATTTCAAATTCTTTTATTCGGTATAATGATTATGCGAAATACGGAAAATCATATATTTATTGCAGCTGCAAGCCGTTAGATAGGTAACGTGCAACTGTTTTGGGTTCCGCCTTCCGGGTTTCGAGTGAGTCTTCGGTCTTGAGTCTCACTAACTGGAGTAAGACTGTCTTTACTTATGAATCCCGCTACGAATTAAGCCCCGATGACTAGCGATGAAGTGTGTGAAGACGCCGCAGACAACAGTGGGAAACCAAACTGACTGTCGTCGACATACGGCCAAACATCCAAGAGAGATCGTCTGTGAAGCCACGTAATTGTATAACAGGACTCATTTGATTGTCATCCTCAGCTCCTTTACAGCACAGCGATATGTGGACGATATTCTACGCCCGGTTTTGTTGCCCTTCGTGGAAAGACACCCTGTGGTTAGGTTTTAGCAAGATAATGCCAAACTGTACATACTGACAGTTTCTTCTGCTTGTCTTGATGTGTGCCAAACCATACCTTTGCCAGGAAGGTTACCGGATCTCTAGCCAACTGAGAACGTTTGGAGCATCATAGGCAGGGCCCTCCGACCAGCTCCGGAAAGGCGCCAGATGGAGAGAGTTTGGTATGATGTCCCTAACGAGGGGCCAACAACTCGTCAGCGCCAAGCCGAATAACTGTTGGTATAAGGCTCAGAGGTGGACCAAAGTGTCATTAAGTCGCTCAATTTCTGAAGCTCAATCTTTCGAATAAATCATTCAATTTTTCTGAAATTGTGTTCAATCGTTTGTTTGCACATGTACATCACATCTGTCGATTTCTGTTCGATTCGGGTAATTCTTTCGTGATGCGTCTCGTTTTGTTTTCTTAGAGTAACACAAATTTCTATTAGGATGTTTTACGTCGTGGTAGTTAAAACTAGCTATATTTCTCGATTATAATACTTGACGTTGTCGGAATTTCAGGTTTTTTCGCTGATTGCCGGTTTAAATTTTTGTTTACTGAATTCTTTTGTAAGCCACCAAAATTTCTACGATTGTTATACAACGAATGCTTTATTCTGAGGAGTTGGTGGTTTACAGTTTGTAATAATTGTTCACATCAAATGGTTCAAATGGCTCTGAGCACTATTGAACCTTATACTCAGGTCATCATTCCACTGGAACTTACAATTACTTAAACCTAACTAACCTAAGGAGATCACACACATCCATGCCCGAGGTAGGATTCGAACGTGCGACCGTAGCGGTCGAGCGGTTCCAGACTGAAGCGCCTAGAACCACTCGGCCACAGCGGCCGGCTGTAATAATTGTCAACAAATCTTGGTTTCACACAGTTCTTTCACTGAGAGTGTTACGTAAGTTTGGCCATTAAAAGACCATTTCAAACTGGTTGTGTAATTCATTGTGAAATAAAGCTGTGTGCAATTATGATTTTCAACAATAAATGCTTACACGAAGGGCTGTCATAGCTTCATAGCTGCTGGTGAATATTCTGGGTTGTACCATCAGGGTCAAAATAGGTCCTTTGTAATGTGTTTTTAGTGGATGGCACAGTTGAAAAAGCCAATATTCTGCACAAACCAAGATGCTTGTGCCTGACCATAATATGACTTTCTTGCACAGAGGCTAGGAGTTTTACAAGTTATGCAGGGTACACAGCAAAAAATGGTGTAATGTGACTCCAAGGTGCCAGAGTTAAATACTGTTTCACCTGTAACTGCCTCAAGTGGACACTTCTTCCCATCCCCCCCCCTTCCACCTCTGAAAGGTGATTCAAAACTCCCAAGGTGCTTAAATGGATTCCCAGTGACTGTTCTGTGGCTAGCTTTCTTCCTTGACCGATCAAGGCCGCAGCTAAATTACAGAAAAATTATATGCAAACCTACCTTTAAAGAAGAGGCATAGTTAATGTGGTAGTATACAGCTTAATCATTGAGATCCCTGAGGTTACATTTACCAGCAATTATATTTATTAACTGACAGGTATGAGTTTCAGTATCTGCTGATTTTAAATCAATATAAGTAAAATATTACAGATGACAGTCCACCAATACACTGACATGTATCATCACATCTACACCTAAGGAAAAATTTTAATAGATGATGTTGCACTCAGACTCGTCACAATGTGACAGCATCAAGTACATCTGTATAAGGCAGTCCTAATCTCGATTGCGGAGCTGGTAGGGAGGATCATAAAATTGATTCTTTGCCAAATGAAAATTTTAGTTATCGTTAACACGTCACTACATTCCTAAAGCCATCACATACATTAAAATGTTGGTGAACATTATAGTTCTTAGATACTGTTTCAGGGCACAAAATATAACAAGGGGAAAACTACTTTACATTACCATTCATTGTCATTATGAAAACTTTATAATGATTCCTCTTTGAGTACATTTGTCATTCATACTCAAACTTTTGAGTTTTCGATTGTCTAATTACATTCCCACTTTACATTAACAATTAATAGTACCTTACATTTACTCATTATTTGAATAATTTACCATTCTGATAGAAATTTACACCCATCTGTACCCGGAAGGACAAAAACAAATGAAACAGGCATTTCTTCAAACACAAGACACTAAAATTTCAGTCAGTTAGTAAGGCTCATGTATACTGTAGCGACTTGGATTGGGCAAGGCTGCAACGTGTCAGGGAGCTGAGCAGAAATGTAGAAGTAAGCACTATTTTGCTGCTACACGGTAATTCCTGCTATGACATTTTATTGTCAGGATGCACACTCTGGATAATGCAGCCGTTTCGTAGGATCGTGCAGCACACGGGCATCAGGAGCACACTGGGGAGTGCTGCTGGACTGCAACATCAGTGAATGGTGACGTTGGTATCACAGGTGGGCAAGTGGCTGATGACGCGTAGGAAAGTGGAGTGCAAGGGAGGAAATGAGTGGAGATTGTTAGGTACCGGACACAGGGTGGCTCTACACTTCATCACTCTCGTGGGTGATATGTCACGTGCTTGGCTGAGTGTAACCGATTTTATTGTCCATGATGATGCTATAAGATTGTCCTATTACACTTACAAATAATAAACGATGGAAAATTCCTGTATATCTACTCACAACATATCGATATTTACGTTTTTTTTTAGCTATTCGCCTTCTTCATAGTATTCCAAAGATGCATGCAAAAAATGGGGCTATACCACTAGCACAAGGTAGTACTTATAATTATTGCTGCCAATAACTTAACTGAGCATTGCTCATGAGTGATATGAAAGTATTAAAGGATAATTCACGTTACATTGCTTTTCATATCATTCTGACCTTTTTTTCAGCCAGTGATCCAAAAACGCAAGGCTGAAAGAAATATGTAACAGCAGGACGCCACAGCCTGTATCAACAGTCGACAACACTGAACAGGTAGACGTCAGAAAGTTCTACCTCTTAGAACTTGTGGCTGCACCATATACGAAAGAGAGGCGAAAATACTGACACACACCTTACGAGCTGCCGGACAGGAAGGAGGCGATTGGACACTAGCAGGCTTCATCTTATCAGAGCAATCAGCAGAGAACACAGTAAGCATGCGAAATAAAAACTTCTTTATTTTTATACAAATGCATAGTTTTGCGGTCATATATACTGATAAAATTCTGTCACAATTCCAGTCACGTCAAGAGGTGTAATATCTATGAGCTTTCGGCAGAGTGCTCCTCGGCAATTACCAAGAGATGAGTGTCGAATGATTGCTGCTGCCGTCTTTATGTAGCCGTGCTGTCCTCAGTGACGTCACGGGTGCCCGCTACGGTGCAGTGGTACAATAGTAATGTTTTCAGTGCGCGCTTGCCGCGCTCACTTCAGCCTTCTGATGGCCAGGTTCCGAGCAGTGCTTAGCTGCAGGTCGCCGTTTTTACTGACGGTGTTGTCAGAAATTTTTGACTCGATCGCGTTTTTTATGATACAATCCGAGAAACTAACAAGTACTAAGTACTAACAAGTGTCTCAACGAATGCAATACGGTATCTGTTGTCTAGAACATAGTCTGCTATCTCTGATTCCTCAAGATACCGTAGACGAAAACATCTCTCGTCCTCTGCACGGCGCTGTTCACTAATACCCACAGCCTTTGCTATTAGTCTCTCTAAATACTGAAAATACTTCTTAACCAAGGACTCCTCTGTGGCTGATGCGACTAACTTGAGCGACGGGATGGTCTGTCGAGGAAGCAGTGTTGTTGATAGAGAATTACAGCTATAACATATGCTTTTGGGATCTAAAAAATACGCTGCACAAATGCCAAAAACATAAAGAAAATATGATTGGGTTAAAATTGGCGAAGTACTCAATGCTGCAACTGGATATGCGAGAAAGACGATAATTTCATTAGATGCTCGTATCAAGCGGAAACGAGAAAATCAGTCTATTTCTTTTTAAAAAGGAAAAGCATTATAAATATCCTAGTACCTAAATAGGTTCTAATATGTAACTATTCTGCCGATTACAATTTGAAACATATACGAAAAATCGATTGAAAATACCTATGACGTCAACATAAAGCATGTCTTAGAGACCTTTATGTGGTTTAAAGTGCTGGTGTATGCTCAGAGGAAACGTCTATGGTAAGGTTCATGTTTATTTTGTCGTTATTTACTATGTAGGATTTGCTTTATCACTATATGAGAACATTGTCCCCACATATATCATTAGGAATGTAAATTACTTCGTCCTACCTATAATACCTTTGTTAGTAGTGCCTCCTAACTATCAATCATCTTTCAGAAATGGACGTGAAATGATCCTGTGCTATTCAGGTGTACTGGAACACTATCTTAAGAACGTAGGGTGTGAATTTGTGTCAGGTTTCCCAATGTGACACTCATGGAATGCAACCAATACTATTCCTTTAGCACACAAAATTGTGTAGTCAGAAAAATTTTACCTCTTTCATTCATAATCAATGCAATAGCAACTAATCTGAAAAAAGGGGTAGCCACTGAGAAAATAAAATTGTATCAATTCACCAAACAATTGACAATTTTGTTACTCTTGTTGTCGAAGAATTTTTCCCCTCACGGCTACAGTAACTTCATGAATGCCAGTCGTTTTAGCTAACAGCTTTTCTATAACAGACGAAGCATAAAAAATGTGGATAACTGTTTCTGGAAGAGAAATGGTGAATCATTCCTGTTTATATTTTGTCTCAATATTACCTGAAGTAATATGAACTTTTGATATTTTGCACAAGTGCATTTCAAAACCGTAAGGTCGTGTGGCTAACTAAGGCTAGATTTCGGAGCAGAGAAATGACTTTTCCCTACTTTTCACCGATGTACACTGTGAACAAGGTTGCACTGCGTTCCCGAAAAGAGTTCGAACTCCTACACATGAAGCATTTAGCTGTTTGTGTACTGTCCATGAACGTTATAAACAAAGCTCATATGTAAGACCTACGTACCTACGCTACGCTCGTCCATTTGTTACACCTATAAAGGTTATTATATGATCAACAATCAATGATAAGTTTATTCGAGCACCCACTTTGCTGAATCCACTGGGAAATCTCTTTTGAGGCGAAACGTCATTTTATCCAGTTTGTTCACAAGCACCGATCAGATAAAGTGTTCTACTAAACCAGTGGATAATGTGATAACGTGTTCCCCTATCGATTAATAGTCACACGAAAAATTGCTGGCTGATAACGAAGATGATGAGATCTGCCTATTACCGCGTACCACAAGCGTGGCAGGAACGTGTTTACAGCCACTAGTCTATTTCGGAACGACGCACTAGGAACGAAACATCGCTACTTAAAAGTGGTTATATATTTACCTGCAGTAATTACTTGTAGCTTTGTAGCTGACGTATTTGAGAGTACCACCAGAACACTTAGAATAAGATGAAGGGAATCTGCTATAGAGAGACCACACACACTACGCTTGTCAAAGTATACCATATTGTCAGGAGCTACCACAGTGGTGTCGTTTTTGTCTATTGCAACAGAACAATCGAGATGCACCTGTAGAGCTACGCGTACGTTTGTGATGAAAAGTATATTTTTTCCTGCTGCTGTAATATAACATTTCTGTAACACTAAAATTTAAAACACTCGGTCAGTCCTTGATAGAATTATACTCAAACAAACCATTCCATAGTTATAAATCACAGTTTAACACCATGTTCTTAGTATATTTTTTCTTCACCTTACTCGGTACATTTGGTTAATAGCAAAACATATCCCTGCTTGATATATATCTCCTGGATGTTAATGAAACTTTGGTGTTTTTACAGAACTGTGTCCTCACTCTGTCCAACAATGTAAGTGATCTGCTGACAAACATGGTTACCATGCTGACATTGCGGGTGCTGGAGGAAACAATGACAATGAACTGGTCTGATTTGCTCCCGTTGGTTAATTCGCTCACAGTGTAGAATAGTCTTCCAGTCTGTCTGAGTCAACTGAACCTTCTTACTATTCGTATCATTCTCCATGTCAATTACCACCCAAAACCCAATGTCTGATGAAATTCTTACACTGACACGCTGCATTCTACAGAAGGTCACACGAAACGTTCTCGTCCCCAGCAACATCGCTCCGCTAAGACATGCCTTTTCTTATCTGCGCAGGCTGGCAGGGAGCGCACAGCCGTCAAGCAAGGCGAGGCCGGCGTGAAAGAGTGCGTGGTACATTGAAAGCGAGCAGGCCCCCACCGTGTGCACATCGTATGGCACACGCGACCCTCATGCAATAGCTTTACATAGAACACGAATGATAAGTTATTCTGGGCCACCCACGTGATTGGTGGTGAGCAGTTTTCCTGTCCAACCAATTTGCTATTGTGATGGTCTTGTTGATGACACTGAGTAATTGGGATATAACATCTGAATGGGTTCTATGAAACATTATTTTCTAGTGCTGATTCGAGCATCTAACGACCGGTAGTGAATCATCAACAGTATTACTCCAGTATTATATATACATAATCTTATCTTACAAGATTCCTAAGTATAAGAAATTATAAAATTATTCGAAGTTTGTGTGACTTGTCTATGGAAGGCTTAGGAGACAAGTGTGACCGTAAACGAACTGTAAGGAAGTCTACAATTACTGAGAATCTAATTCCACCTTTATTGTTATGAAACCATATGGTAAAATTAATATAGAAGGTGTCACCAGTGACAGTCACTGCATATTTTAAGAATTACATGTCATAAATCGGTTTTGGAAAGCACATTATTAATAATGTACTGCAGTTGCTTTGAGAGGAGAAGGTTATGGGGTGAAGTGATATCAAATCCAAAATACTAACAAAATATAAGACTCATTTAGCTGTTAGCGTTCATTGTGTACCAACTTACACTAAAAAACGAGTACACACTGTACTTAATGGCAACTGAGAGATAATTAATGTTGCATAGTTGTACTAAGGGAAGGAGAGCAAGAAACCTCATATTACGTTTCTAAAATACGAATGTTAACTCTATAAGCTAGCTGGAGATTTGTGTATGGGATTGAGTGAAATTATTGAAGGCATTATTTACTTTTATATGTTAACATATGACTGTGGTAATGGAATTTGTCACGAGATAATTGATCTAAGTGGGGGAATAACACTCCAGAATAGTAATATGCGGCCCTACGTTTGCTTAATGGAGAACGATACTCACGAACGTAGTAATGTAACACTATAAAGGAGATTAGATGGTGAAGGGAGATGAAAATTTAAATGCCCGCATCTCGAGGTCGTGCGGTAGCGTTCTCGCTTCCCACGCCCGGGTTCCCGGGTTCGATTCCCGGCGGGGTCAGGGATTTTCTCTGCCTCGTGATGGCTGGGTGTTGTGTGCTGTCCTTAGGTTAGTTAGATTTAAGTAGTTCTAAGTTCTAGAGGACTGATGACCATAGATGTTAAGTCCCATAGTGTTCAGAGCCATTTGAACCATTTTTTTGAAAATTTAATAGTCATGGGGAGCTGGAATTCGACAATAGGAACAGGAAGAGAAGGAAAAGTAGTAGGTGAGTATGGAATGGGGGTAAGGAATGAAAGAGGAAGCCGCCTGGTAGAATTTTGCACAGAGCATAACTTAATCATAGCTAACACTTGGTTTAAGAATCATGAAATAACGTTGTTTACGTGGAAGGGGCCTGGAGACACTACAAGGTTTGAGATAGATTATATATTGCTAAGACTGAGATTTAGGAACCAGGTTTTAAATTTTGAGACATTTCCAGCTGCCGATGTGTACTCTGACCACAATCTATTGGTAACGAAATGTAGATTAAAACTGAAGAAACTGCAAGAAGGTGGAAATTTAAGGAGATGGGACCTGAAAAAACTGAAAGAACGAGAGGCTGTAGAGAGTTTCTTACAGAGCATTAGGGAACGATTGACAAGAATGGGGGAACGAAATACAGTAGAAGAAAAAAAAGAAAACTTCAAAACATGAAACAATGAAGGCAGCAGTGGATCAAGTAGATAAAAAGCGAGGGCTAGTAGAAATCCTTGGGTAACCGAAGAGATATTGAATTTAATTGATGAAAGAACAAAATATAAAAAGGCAGTAATTGAATCAGGCAAAAACGAATACAACCGTCTCAAAAATGAGATCGGCAAGATGCGCAAAATGGCTAAGCAGGAATGGCTAGAGAACAAATGTAAGGATTTAGAGGCATATATGACTAGGGGTAAGATAGATACTGCCTACAGGAGAATTATAGAGACCCTTGGAGAAAATAGAACCACTTGTATGAAAATCGAGATGTCAGATGGAAAACCAGTTCTAAGCAAAGAAGGCAGAGGGTGAAGGAGTATGTAGAAGGTCTATACAAGGGCGATGTACTTGAGGGCAACAGTAAGGAAATGGAGAGGACGCAGATGAAGATAAATGGGGAATATGATACTGCAAGAAGAATTTGACACACCACTGAAAGATCTAACTCGGAACAAGGCCCCTGGAGAAGACAACATTCCATTAGACCTACTGATAGACTCTACCATCTGGTGAGCAAGACGTATGAGACAGGCGAAATACCCTCAGACTTCAAGAAGAATATATTAATTCCAATCCCAAAGAAAGCAAGTGTTGACAGGTGTGAAATTCATCGAAGTATCAGTTTAATAAGCCACGGCTACAAAACACTAACACGAATTCTTTGCAGACGAATGGAAATGCTGGTAGAATCCCACCTTGGGGAAGACCAAATTTGGATTCTGTAGGAATGTTGATATACGTGAGGCAATACTGACCCTACGATTTATCTTAGAAGATAGATTAATTAAAGGCAAACTTACGTTTGCAGCATTTGTGGACTTAGAGGAACCTTTTGACAATGCTGACTGGAATACTCTCTTTCAAGTTCAGAAGGTGGCAGGGGTGAAAAACAGGGAGCGAGAGGCTATGTGCAATTTGAACAGAAACCAGGTGACAATTATGAGAGTCGAAGGATACGAAAGGGAAGCAATGGTTGAGAAGGGTGTCAGACAGGTTTGTAGCATATCTCCGCTGTTATTAAATCTGTATATTGAGCATGCACTAAAGGAAACAAGAGGAAAATTTAGAGCAGAAATTAAAATCCATGGAGAAGAAATAAAAACTTTGAGGTTTGGCGATGACATTGTAATTCTGTCAGAGACAGCAAACGACCTGGAAGAGCAGTTGAACGGAATGGACAGTTTTTAGAGGAGGATGTAAGATGAACATAGACAACAGCAAACGAGGATAATGGAATGTAGTCGAATTAAATCTGGTGATGGTGAGGATATTAGATTAGGAAATGAGATACTTAAATTAGTAGATGAGTTTTGCTATTTGGGGAGCAAAGTAACTGATGATGGTCGAAGTAGACAGGATATAAAATGTAAACTGGCAATGGCAAGGAAAGCGTTTCGCCGGAAGAGAAATTTGTTAACATCGAGTACAGATTTAAAAGTCAGGAAGCCTTTTCTGGAAGTATTTGTGTGGAGTATAGCTATGTATGGAAGTGGAATTGAACGATTAATATTTTAGACAAGAAGAGTATAGAAGCTTTCGAAATGTGGTGCTAAAGAAGAATGCTGAAGGTTAGATGGGTAGATCACGTAACTAATGAGGAGGTACTGAACAGAACTGGGGAGAAGAGGAATTTTTGGCACAACTGACTCTAAGTAGGGATCGATTGGTAGGACACATTCTGAGGCATCAAGGGATCATTAGTTTAGTATTGGAGGAATGCGGGGAGGGTATTAATCGTAGAGATTGTCCAAGGCATGAGTACATCAAACATATTCAGAAGGGTGTATGATGCATTAGTTACTCAGAGATGAAGATACAGAAGGACAGAGTAGCACGGAGAGACTCACCAATCCAATCTCTGGACTGAAGACCACAACAAAAACAACAACGGAGATCACATCTCTCATGCGAATTTATTATTCACTTTCATCTGCCTAGTCATATCGAGAGACAGCGTATGTCTTCAGACTGGTTAATCAAAGAAAGCAGTAATTACTGTAGGAAGATAATTGTAATGAATCTCAAGAATGTATGGCACATGCATGTGAGAAGATGTATCCTATTTATTTCAAGAAAAAGGATTGTTCTCAGCCACATTCCTCCATCGTATAGTGCAGAATGTTGAGAAGAAGTCCGAAATCTCTGTTTCAACGTTCTCCCAACAAGTTGACTAACAATCATAGTAGTCTCTACTCATGACAAATGTGAACTTCGAGAATAACCAAGAAAAATATTGCAATTCCTTTTTATTAAAGATGAAACGCAGTGTAATTACTAAATATTGCCCGAAGTATGAAGGGAAAGTCTGATGGACTAGTTTAGTAGGGGGAGAAAAGTAGGTTAGAGATTTACGTCCTGTCTGCGACGAGGTAATAGGAGATGGAGCACAACCTCAGGATGGGAAATAATGGGGAAAGGAAATCATCTGTGCACGTTGCAGAAGGACCATCATGAAATTTGCCCTGGGGGTTTTAAGGGCATCAAGGAAAAGTTAAACGTAAATGGCCGGACGAGGATTTGAACCGTCGTCTTCATGAGTGGGTTGGTAGAGAGAATGAACACATTCTGGCAAGGGTTTTGTCATTTGATTCCCGTAAATCTGTCGTGACAATGAAGTCTCATTATAATTCAAAATCTGATTCACACATTTGTCTGAATTCATCTATAGAAATCATAGAACACCTACAAACCTGGCATACAGTTTCATCACGGCACGCCGTATTTTTTTTGTTTTTTGTTTTTTTAGTTGTAGTGCAGCTTTTCCACAATAGTTACTTCTCGCCCACTGACAATTTATGATTAGTAGCATTGTGCAAAGACAATAGCAGCCTTTTGTGTTTTCAGAAGACAGAATCGTCGTTCGTTAGGATGTGGCTGCCTGTCCTGTAGACATTAATTAGCACCAGCTGCAGTTAGGACATTCCTCTGGTGACGGACCGGAAGTTATTGGGCAGCAAATGGGAATCTGCGGAGACGTCCGGCAGCGAAAACAAAGGGAGGAGCAGCGTCGAGGTGGCAGCGGAGCAGCCCGGATCCGGCTTCCGACATTCCAATTACGGTAATTAGCGACCGAAGAGCGGGAACACCGCGGGAACAAACACCGACCAACTTCGGCGGCCGCTCGCCCTCCCACCATCTCTCGGCGCCGGGCCATCCCCGCCTCACGCCGCAGAAAGCCACAAATATCAGCCGGTTTACACTGCCTTCTGCGATGCTATTAAATTCCCACCAGCTCCCCAATCCAACTTTACCCTCTGTGATCTGATTTGGTGTTGAAGGCGTTTCTGTTTTCCTAGCTTGGACGCGCCATTCACTACACTTCTCTATGTTTCTGTACCCATCACTCGCACCTCTTCCTGACTTCTTCTCCTGCTTCTTTCGAGCCTACTCCACTGGCTTTATAGGGTTGCTGTGTTAATTTTGATTTGACAATGTTCGTGGTACAGGGTGGCCGAATGCCCTTTCTGCTACAACCAAAGGTTTGACAATTGTGTAACTGGGGCGGGATGTGATTCCAGCAGGGTTTTCACTACATCTAAAGTGAGAATGGCTGGCTGGAAACTTGTCGTTACTATGCAGGAAGGATTTGGACCTGGCCAGAGTGCCTGCCGGAATTCTGCAGTGGCGTGCTAACGTGCTCGCCAACCGGGTGGTTACTTCCTGACTCCTCCCCATTCCATGTTTATATACTCGTGTTACTTCCCAAAGATGTCTTATCAGAATTCTCAATTCAGCCACATTTTTGTTTTAGCGTGCTTTAATTTCCAACCTGTTGGTGACATCCCTCTGCTGCATAGTCCACAATAATACGGGATGGCGCACAAAAACCTGGCACAGAATCCAGTTGCACGCCAGTGATGTATCAACTGTTGCCAGCAGAGTTCAGTTACAACAAATAGGTAAACAAAGAAAACACATACCGTCTGAAAAGGTTGAGAAGGCTGAACGCCACCGAACGACCGCCGTGTCATCGTCAGTCCTCACGCGTCACCGGATGCGGTGACCAAACGCCATGTGGTCAGCACACAGCTGTCCCGGCCGTTGCCAGCTTTCGTGACTGGTGCCGCTACTCCTCATAGAAGTAACTCCTCAATTCGCCTCACTAGGTTCAAATGGTTCAAAAGGCTCTGAGCACTATGGGACTTAACATCTGAGGTCATCAGTCCCGTAGAACTTAGGACTACTTAAACCTAACTGACCTAAAGACATCACACACATCCATGCCCGAGGCAGGATTCGAACCTGCGACCGTAACAGTCGCGCGGTTCCAGACTGCAGCACCTAGAACCGCTTGGCCACACCGGCCGGCGCCTCACAAAGGCCGAGGGCACGCCGCATGCTAAGAGCACTCGGCAGCAAATAGGTAAACATAAGTAGATAATAAAGAAAAAACAAATGAGCTAGTGAAAAGGTTTATAAATATGCATTCGCAACAGCTTCGAAACAGCAAATGACAACAGGCGGGCGAAAATGAGCAGTGTAGTACTCAGGGTTGGATTTCGAGTGCTACTCTGTCAGAATTCACTTCTGCCGTCTGATATATACTTTCTTGTAATTGTGGTTCATGACTCTACTTCACACAACAATACAGCAACAGCCATTGTCTTACAATACACAGTTTGATCAAAAGTAACCGAACATCTCTACTAAATGTGCAATTGGCGATTCGATGTCAAGTGAGTCACACTCACCAGTTTAATTAAGACGGAGAATCCTGTGTTGTCATTTGACAGGCAGTAACTGCAGAAGTGACGGATCAAGAGATCTCAGCGGCTTCGAAAGTCGACCAGTCATTGGATGTCACCTGAAAAACAAATCCATCAGAGACATTTTAACTCTTTCTAAATCTGTCGATGTCGAAAGTAGATGATATGTTTGTGGAGTGATAACGCGAAGAAACCATTACAACTGTACCAAGACAAGGGAGACCTCATGAACTAACGGACAGCGCTCGTCAAGCATTGTGAAGCATGTTTGTAAAAACTCTATGAGAACAGTGGAAGGAATCGCTCCTGTGTTCCGAAGTGCCACTAGCTATTCAAGCAGCATAACGTCTTTTCATAGGCAGCTAGAGAGAATGAGGAACTACGGTCGGACAGGTCCTTTATAGATAATACAGTTATCAATGTGCATGCATGCATGACCGAAAGAATATTGCATCGCTCTCCTTAACAACACAGGCACTGCCGATATCACAATTATATCGTCCTCCCCAGTACAGGAATTAAATAATATGTGTACGAGTGCAGAGTGTGACGCAAGAATGACAACATATGGAAGTTTAGGTATGGCTGTGAGTCGTGCACGGATATCCAAAGCGTTTATGGCGACTGCTCGCGTAAAACGGAAAATTCAGGTTTGAGTCCCGGTCTGGTAAAAATTTTCGCTGTCGTCATACTGCTGATGGATCTTTTATTCGCAGCTGTGAATACATTTGATGTATATCTCCAGTCAGTCCCAGGCGCCACTGTAAGTGCGCCACTGGACAATGGATAACGTTGAACGAGTTATTTAAAACTATGAACCGCGTTGTACCCTGTGCCAACGCGGTGGTGGGGTCAGGATTCGACGAATGTCTGGAAAACCTTAGCTTCCATCATGTGAAATTTAAAATAATTTAACGGAGGAGGTTGTATTGTGGTACAGTAGAGTTTTCAGTGGTTAAGGTGTTGTCCCCTTATAGACACTAAGAAAAGGATAAGTTTTTGAAGGGTGTATATACGTTCTAGAGCATGTACTGCGTACAGTAGAGGAACCGCTCGGAGATGACGACTGTATTAGCGGGAAATTGTATCCCACCACAAAGCAGTAGCTACGATATGGTTGTCTGTGGACAGAAACATTCCCGGAATGGAATAACCTGCTGGGGGTCCCGACCTGAACTCAATGGAACACCATTGAGATGAGTTAGAACGTCGACTTCGCTCCCAGATACAACGTCCAGTATCCTTATGTTCTCTAGTATGAGGAACAATTGGCTGCCATTCCACCACCGATATTCAGGCAATTCTACAAAAGTGCCCCACCGGGTTAGCTGTAATACAATCTTTCAAATTCTGAAGGTGGCAGGGGTAAAATACAGGGAGCGAAAGTCTATTCACAGTTTGTCCAGAAACCACATAGCAGTTACAAAAGTCGAGGGGCACGAACGGGAAGCAATGGTTGAGAAGGGCGTGAGACAGGGTTGTAGCCAGGGAGAAGAAATTAAAACTTTTACGCTCACAGATTACATACTAAGTCTGTCAGAGACAGCAAAGGACTTAGAAAAGCAATGGAGTGGAATGGACAGTATCAGGAAAGGTGAATATCAACAAAAGCAAAACGAAGTTAATGAAATGTAGTCGAATTAAATCAGGTGATGTTCAAGGAACTAGTTTATGAAACGAGACCCTTACAGTAGTAAATGGGTTTTGCTATTTTGGAAGCAAAATAAGTGATGTTAGGCGATGTAGGGAGGATATGAAATGTAGACTGGCTATGGAAACAAAAGGATTTATGAAGAAGATAAACTTGTTAACATCGAGTACAGTGTCAGCAATTCCTTTCTGAAAGTATTTATATGGAGTGTAGCCATGCATGGAAGTGAAACATGAGTGATAAACAGTTCAGACAAGAAGAGAATAGAAGCTTCTGAAATCTGGAGGTACAGAATAATGCTGAAGATTAGATAGTTACATCACGTGGTTAATGAGGAGGTGCTGAATAGAACTGGGGAGAAGAGAAAGTCGTGATGCAACCTAACTGGAAAAAGGGGGCCATTGGTTGGACACGTTCTGAGGCATCGGAGGATCACTAATTTTGTACAGAAGGGACACCAAAACATGAATACAGTAAGGAAATTCAGAGGGATGTAGGTTGTTGCACTAGTTACTCGGAGATGAAGAGACTTGCACAGGATAGAGTAGCATGGAGAGCTGCACCAAACCAGTCTTTGGACTGAAGACTACAATAACAACGTCCCCACCAGAGTTCTAGTCGTCGTAAAGGCGATGGGTGGACGTACTCCATAAGTTCACTTCTATTTGTCCGGAGACTTTTGATGAGATACAGTTCTTCAAAACTTTCTTCACCAACAAACTGCATCTGTAGACGACGTCGCAGATGCACACCTGTGCTCTGACGACTAATCAGCAGCTGTTTCAAATCGTGGTTGTAGAAGATATTTTCAACGCCGATATTTGATATGTCAGGGGTCATCATATTTTTTGCCAAAATAGTGAATTAAATTTCGAACATCTCTACAGTGTTTCATTGGATGAATGCATGTGTTGTTCTTGTCTGAGTCGAGATCGGTGAACACCTGTCTGCTTTAGATTAATGATGATAGTTGAGGCTATAATCTGTCGTATCTTAGGAACACATGTAACGGAGCTGCCTAGTCTAGCAAAGTATGGCAAGGAGATCCTAAGGCACCAATACGTGTGCAACAGGTACGGAGCTGTTCTGCTGTCATTACTGAGGGGAGAAGTCATGCGAACCGCTATGTTCTATAGGATGCTGGTCAATTTTCACAGATTAGGCATAATAATCCTGACGCCGAATGGCACTCTGATATGAAAGAAAGAGGTTTTAAGGACCAGCATCTCCACCTTCTCCCAGGGCGGGGACATGTGATAATTCCTGTCTTACGTCTTTCTCATTGGACCTAGAAACTGTACGAAGTGCGCTTGTCTCCATCGGGCCTCTTTGTGAGGGCGCGATAATTTCCATTTTCTTTGTAGAAATTAACGTCATCTGTATGACGTCGGTTGCTGCGGATGGACTGTCGCTAGTTCTCGTCTGATGAAGTGCGAAATTCCGTTTCTTTGCCTTTGCCTGGCGTTCACAAGGCAAAAATACTGGTGTGTTTTGAATTTAAAAAATTGGAAACCATTTTCCCTTGCTCACCGCAGGCCCAACAGTGTCACCAGGAACATATGGCACATCGTAATTTAAGATGGTAGAAGCTCTGAACAGCGCCAGTTCGACAGCCCTCCCGTGTAGTTTTCGACACATTTAACAATAACGCACATCGCTTATAGTTTCGCCACTCATTTAGTAAGACACGACGATTTGACGTTGTTATTGTCCTACGTCCATCAGACTGAGACGCTAAGGTCGATGATACTCTTGGTGACGTAAGAAAGGGGTGTATTCACCGGGCTTCGACATTCTCATTCACTCATTATCATAGCAGAAACATGGTACGACACTATGCACAAATCCAGTACAGTCAAGTACACTGAACACATTTAAGACAACTATTCCCCACCGCAAAGAAAGAGGCAACTGTATGCTGAAATAGAACGCCTTTCCTTAGAGGTATGCTGAATGACTCCCCGTTGCCTTCCAGCCGGCAATGTCTTGCGGTAGCAGTGGCAAGTTTGAAAGCCAGTACAAAATGACCAGTAGTCTAGGAGTGGCGTCTTTGATTAGTAACCAAAACGTTCTCCGCCCAGTGTCCAAACTCCACTACTAATGAAATTTTGAATAAAAATCATCAGCTATAGCGGTCGAAGACTTTCGGCATAAGAAGTCACCTTCTCTCAGTCAACGGCCTTGTCAAATATGGCGGAGAAACGGAAAGAGGTGCAGAGCCCTCTTTTGCCCTTAGAGTGTCAAACTTCCCCTAAAAGGCGGGTGTCTCAGAAATGATAAAAGGCATGAGTATGCAGAAGGAATTAAAAACACATGGCGTTACCCACAGGTTATGTGGTCTGTCACTCAGAAAGTGTCGTGATGATCTCTCAAATGCTCCAATGGCAAAAGATTCGATGTAGCTCCCTTGCACATCTCCTGGAGGCCGAGGGCTAGGTGACAATGAGGAAACGATTCAATAATAAATGGAAGAATAAGGTTTTGAGTCCAGGCGTGGAATGTCAAAAGTGTGAAAGTGTTAGGGTAGTTACAAAAACTGAAAATGGAAACTAACGATCAGTCTACAAACCGTGAGCGTCAGTAAGGTAAAATGAAAAGGACATCTTGTTGGGTGAATACAGGGTAGTATCAATAGCAGCACACGGTATTATAAAGGGAGTAGGCTCGTGATGAATAGAAAAATAGAACAAAGGGTGCTATACTGTGAGCAGATCAATGCTAGGGTTGTACCCATGAGAATCAACAGCAAACCAACATCGACAACAACGGTTCAGGTATACATGCTGGCTTCAGAAGCAGAGAATCATGGGAAATTGTCATGGGTGACTGGAACCTGGTTATGCGAGAAAGAATGGAAGAATGGGTTGCAGGAGAATATGGAGCTGGTAGCAGGACTGAGAGAGGGGAAAGGCTAATAGATTTCTGCAATAAATTTCAGCTTCTTATATCGGATACTCAGTTCAAGAATCACAAGAGGAAGAGGTACACTTGGAAGAGTCCGACGAGAAGATTCCACTTAGACTGGATCATGATCAGACAGAGTCTCCGAAATCATACGTAAGATTGTAAGGGAATTGGAACACAGCTGTAGATGACGGAGAATAAGGAAGCGTTACATGTGAATATGAGCTTGGTACTAGAAACGTGAGACGAGAAAGGCTAATTGAGTTCTACAATAGAAATCACATGGAAAAGCGAAAACCAAGAATCACAAGGGGGAGATATACTGAAAGGCCGAGAGATACAGCGAGATTTCAGTTTATGCTCAGGCAGAGATTCCGAAATCAGGTATTGGACTGTAAGGAGCAGTGAGGGATAGCTGAGTAGCTAGTTCACTTTAAGAGGAATGGACATTTCTAAAAACGGGAATCACAGAAGTTTGAAACAAAAACTGAGGTACAACAAAGGTAACTGTGAAGAAAACGAGGTAACTGTGAAGACACGATGGGTAACAGAAGAAACACTTCAGTTAGTCGACGAAAGAAGGAAGCACCAATATGTTGAAGGAAGTTCAGGAATACGGAAATATAAGTCACTTAAGATAGAAATAAATAAGAAGTGCGAGGAAGCTAAGGCGAAATGGCTTCGAGAAAAATGTGAAGAAATCGAAAAAGAAGTGACTGCCGGAAGAATTGATTCAGCATGTAGGAAAGTCAAAACGACCTTCGGTGAAATCAATCGCAAAGGCGGTAACATCATCAGTCCAATGGGAATCCCACTGTTAAACGGAGAGGAGAGAGCGGATAGGTGGAATGGGTACTTTGAGATCTCCTATGAATGGCAGGTGTTTTCTGATGACATCATAGAGGATGAAACAGGAGCCGATAGATAAGAGATACGGGATCCAGTATTAGAATCAAAATATCGAAGAAATTAGCAAGACTTAAAATCAAATAAAGTACAAAGAGTAGATAACATTCCATCGGAATTCCTAAAAGTCGAAGTAGCAACAAATCGATTATTCTCGTTGGTGCGTAGAATGTATGAGACTGTCGAAATATCATCAGGCTTTCGGAAAAATATGACGTACACATTTCCCAAGATATCAAACGCCAAGAGTTGAGTATTACCGTAGAATTAGCTTAACAGCTCATGCATTCAAGCTGTTGACAAGAGTAATATGCAAAAGAATGGAAAACATGTATTGAAGATCTGTTAGATGACGGTAAGTTTGGCTTTTGGAAAGGTAATGGCACCAGAGAGGCAGTTCTGACATTGCGGTTGATAGTGGAAACAAGAGTGAAGAAATATCAAGCAATGTTCGTAGAAAAAAGACAAAAAGCGATCGTTAATATCAAATGGTGGAAGATTTTCGAAGTTCTGTGTAAGGTAGGGAAAAACAATAGGGAAAGACGGATAATATACAACTTTTACGAAACCAAGAGGGAACAATAAAAGAGGAAGTCCAAGAAAGAAGTGCTCGGATTAAAAGGATTGTAAGGCAGGTCTGTAGTCTTTCACCCCTACTGTTCAATCTATAATTCGAAGAGGCAATGACGTAAATAAAAAATAGGTTCTCGGGTGCAATTAATAAGGGTGAAAGGAAATCGCTGATGACATTACTGTTCTCAGTGAAAGTGAAGAAGAATTACAGTATTTGTTGAATGGAATGAACACTCTGATGAGTACTAAATATGATTTGAAAGTAAACCGTAGAACTATAAAAATAATGAGAAATAGCAGAAAAGAAAACAGCGAGAAACTTAACATCTGAATTGGGGATCCCCAACTAGATGACGTTAATGAATTATGATCCCTGGGCAGCAAAATAACTCATGACGGACGGAGCAAGGAAAACGTGAAAAACAAACTAGCACTGAAAATCAGTGCATTCCTGGCCAAGAGAAATCTGTTAGTATCAAACATAGGTACTAATTTGGGGAATACATTTCTGAGAATGTACATTTGGAGTACTGCATTGCAGGGTAGTGAGACACGGACTGCGTTAAATGTGGAAGAGAAGAGAATCAAAGCCTTTGATATCAGAGCTATAGAGAATGTTGAAAATTAGGCGCACTGATAAGGCAACGAATGAGAAGGCTCTCCCCAGAATCGGTGAGGAAAGGAATATGATGAAGCCACTGACCAGAAGAACGGACGAGAAAAGTGGACACTTGTTAAGACATCACGGAATAACTTCCATAGTTCTAGAGGATAAAAATGTAGAGGAAGACAGAGTTGGGATACATCCTGCAGTTAATTGAGGTAGTAGTTTGTAAGTTGTATTGTGAGATGAGGAGGTTAACACAGGATAGAAATTCGTGGTGTTCATCTTCGAAAGCTAATGTTCTAATTCAGATCTGACTTGGACTGTGCAATGACGAAATGTTATACAAGGACGCTGCCGCAAAGCAGTTTTTCTCAATTTGTGTATTACCTGTGTATAAGGAAAGCGTAATTCGCAATCAACCACTGAAGAACACGCGGTTTCGACCGGTTGCAGTGTCATCCCCTGTCATGCGTCGTTGCGCGAATGCCTTATAGAGGGGTATCGGGTCAGCATACCACTCGCCAGCCGTTGTTGGCTTGAAGACGTCTGAGCAGCTACATATCCTTCAGGTAGCCTCAGATGGCTCAAGAGTCTGAGTGTTACCGGTTCCAGTCCTCCCAGCAAGGAAAAATTCCTGGCGGTACCTGGAATTGCCACTAATCAACCACATGAAGATCGCTTGTCCACTAGTATCATTTAATGCCTGACACATCTAAAGTCCGATTGGCGCTCAGTCGCTTCTCTGCCACGTGTGTGTTGCGCCAGCACCCTTTTGTCGCTTATAAAACTCAGCCAACAGGATAACGAGAGACGGTGAATATGTATTCGGTGACAATGTGTTGAACATTTGTCACCAGCGAGGACTGTGTCACCAGACCGAGGGCGACGGTTGAGCAGCTGGGCAAGAAAAACCGCTTGAAATGGCTGAATTTCTCGGTTACCCCCGACCCATTCACAGCGGTCGACAACAAACATGCGAACACCACGAGGAATGCTTTGTTGCACGTAAAAGGAGATGCTAGCCAAGCCTGCAGGTGGAGCTGTTGTATTTGACCATAAGCGACCCTTTGCGATGTCCTCTATGTTGCAAGTGTTGGTAGTGCCCAGGGTTGTGGTCTGTGTGCATTATGTCGGAGGTAAATGAATTAGAAACCGGGCAAATTTCTGTTGCGCTTAAGGCGAATACTCTCGTAACCAAGGTAAACGAACCGTTCGGTGTTTCAACAGGCACCGAACCTAAGATTTATATCGCCTACCGAGAAAGCGGAAAAACGTCTCCCGCCAAGTCACAACGCGGATGAAAGTTTGTAATGAGTGATCATGAAAGATGGTAACTGAAGAGAATTGTGACGAAAAGTAAGAGAACGACAGCTGCAAAAGTCACTGCAGAACTCAATGTCGCACTCGCAAGCCCCGTCAGCACTAAAACAACACGAACGTAGTTCCATAAGCAGGGAATTAGAGAACAGACTGAAATTACAAAACCACTCGTCAGTGATGCATATTCGCGAAAAAAGAAAATGTGTGCTGAGGCCATAAAACGTGGACTATAGAGAGATGGAAGAAAGGCATTTGGTCAGGTAAGTCTTCTTTCATACCGTTTACAACTTCTGGCCGAGTTTACATCCAAAGCGTGAAACTTGGCGGGGCTTCGGTGCTGCTGTTAGCAGCCGTATTGTGATATTTGATGGCATCCATTGTAGCTCTGTACTGTCGTATTATTGCCAAAAATTATGCGACAGCTTTGGCTGGTCTAGTCCACCTCCGGTACGACGTTCCTTCACCAACGGTGATACTGTGTTCCCAGATAATACGGGCTCTGCTCGCACAGCTTATGTCGGCTGGGACTGGTTTCGAGAGGATGAGGGTGAACTGCCTTCTCTCTTTGGCCAGTACAATTACCAGATTTGAATATTTATGAGCCTTTGTTGGCTACTTTGGAGAAAAGAGTGCATGAACGCTATCCACCTCCATGATCATCACTTGAAAATGCCATTATTTTGCAGGAATAAAGGTATCACTTCCTACAAAAAACGCAGAAGCCTGTATTTGTCCATGCCGAGATGACTGGAAATAGTTTTGAATGACAACTGGTTGCTTTTCCGTATTAGTCATTGTGCTTTTTGTGTTTCCACGTTCTTCTTCGTTTCTTAATTAACACTATCATCTGTAGTAACTGTAAGATAGACGGAGAGGACTTAGTAGAAGCTGCTCTTCGACTTCTTCGCATAGCTGTTTCTCTGTATGCAGCTTAAATACTGTCATTCCTAACACCACTGAGTCGTACTTCCGCCTTTTGAGTCAGTGGCTGCTGCCAGGAATAATATTTTTTTTATCATAGGCTGCTAAATAACCGATGACGGGTGGAGCAAGGAGAACATAAAAAGCAGACCAGCGCTGGCAAAAAGGGCATTCCTGGCCTAGAGAAATGTGCTAGTATCAAATATAGGCGTGAAACTGGCGAAAAAATTCCTGAAAATGTACGTTTGGAGCACACTACTGTGTGATGGTGAAACACTGGCTGTGGGAAAATCGGAAAAGAAGAGAACACTACTTAAACCAAACTAACCTAAGGACATTACACACAGCCATGCCCGTGGCAGGATTCGAACCTGCGACCGTAGCGGTCGCGCGGTTGCAGACTGAAGCGCCTAGAACCGCTCGGCCACACCGGCCGGCGACGGTAGGACATCCGTTAATAAATCAGGGAACAGCCTCCACTGTAATGTAGGGAGCTGTAGAAAGTAAAAATTGTAGATGGAGCCAAAGATTGGAATACATCGAGCAAATAGTTGTGGGCGTAGGCTGCAAGTGCTACTTCGAGAAGAATGGTAACAAACCAGTCAAAAGACTAACGACTCCAAAAGAATAAAAAATAAAAAATCAATTGCGTTATATTTCCATGATACGATTAGTGGTATCAGTGCTTTTCATAGTAATCCTATTTCTTGGAACCTGTAAGTAGTAGCTTGTTTGTTATATTATCCATGTCACTCATGTGAAAGGTTTTATTGTAATGTAATAAATGTTTTGGAACCACAAACAAAGTTATTTCTCTTCTTAATAACTACTACTAATTTAAATATGGTATTTAGTGATAATAAAATAATTAAGGATAGTTTTCATTTAATGTGTTTACATATGCCAACTACTAACTTGTTCCTTGCAAGTAAAATATCTTCCGTATAAATATTGCTCATGTATGTCTTACAGTGTTGTAAGGTTTTAATGCTCTCTGAAGAAGGGCAGAGACGTTGCAATTAGTGTACTAGGTTTTCAGAATATTGGGCATGGTGCTTTGGTAGAAGTTTCATGTACATACTCTTATTTTATGACCTTTTTAATTTTGGTTGACTCAGTGTAAGCTGCATAACGTTCTTTGAAATGGACTGTTAAATATTTAGTAAAAGCCACTTTTGTTATTTTTTATTCTACTTTAAGTTAATAACACTGGTCGACAATGTTTTCTTCGCAAGAAACCTGATTAAATTCTAATTCATATTGCCGCACTGAATTCAAAAATGTAGTGAGAATTTTTCCTTCAGACACTGCTTTTTGGGGCAACTTCTTTCTTAAATTCATTTTAGTATTCTGTTTGACGTGTCATACGAACCTGCACCTCATATGGAGCAAGTTTATTCCCTCTGTATTTAAGGAAATGATATATAATATCACGCCAAAACCCGAAACCACAAAACTCCCCAGGTTCATTCATATTTTGACATGCGCAGACCTCTTAACCTGCCATTATGGTGTGTTGGTATTGAGCTGTCTGTGAAAGTGTTGGCACGAATATCACTAGTGAAGTATCAGTTCCCTCCTTTCTGTGTACAGTGTATTGGGTATGTTATAATTTAGTCTCTTGTTTCACCATGCCAAAAAATATGTAAAACGTGAAGATAACTTCTGCTATATTTGCGGTGAGCTGATCAAGTCTCAAAGGCTACATTTTACACGACTTGTGAAAGAGTATTATGAACTTTAATTTGGCTCTCACGTGGGTGATTTGGATAAGATTCTTATCCCAAATGTACGCTATAGTTTGTGTTTTAGAACGTTGACTGGATGGAAAAATGGTACACATTATTTGCCACTTGCGATCCCAATGATTAGGAGGGAACCGGTGGATCACCTAGCGGATTGTTATTTTTGTTCAACAAATATTAACTGATACACATCTAAATCAAAACGTAAGTTAAATATCCTAATTTGCCATCTGCGAAGGGGACTGTCTTACACAATGAAGAGCTTTCTGTACCAGCTTATGCAATTAGGACCTTAATCTATCAATCAGATTCTCACCTACCTCTGACTGAAAATGAGTGAGATGGAAATAAAAACGATCCGACATATTGAAATGCTTAGTGTACTAGGACATAGCGGATTAGGTTGTGGAATGGGGACAAAATGAGTTCCTGTCACTTGCGCTCAACATACAAACTTTATTTATCAACACACAGTATTACGAAATATTTAATCGACCTCCTTTGATTTAGATCAGCTGAAGGCTTCATTCAAAATCCAAGACACAACACCTAAGCAAAAGTTAAATACAAGATTCTTCTGGAGGTTTCACCCAAGAATATTTTCTAAATATTCAGTCTAATGGCTGAAGGCCTTAGCAATTTAATTTTAATGGAACTCGGCTAGAGGTCGCATATTAAGGAATAAGAGGAGTCTCAATCAAAAGGCACAAAGCTTATCTTAAAACAGTTCATATAAAATAAAGAATAATAATGTCATGCCTTAAGGGCAAGACAATGACATTAATTTAAGAGTTATTAATACTCGGATTAAGGCCACACATCAACGAAGTAAGTAAAACTCAAACAGGGAAGTTACAATGTAACAGACACGGAAAGGTGCTCAGAATTTTTTTAAGGTTGGCCTGGAATTGTAATACTAACGCACGTTTAGGCGAGACAGACAGCCTGACAAATGATCTCTTAATCGGTAGGCAACCCAACCGACAGACAGCCGACGCACCAACCAACTACTTGATTTCGGTCACCAGACCAACGGCACTACAACCAAAATGCCAGCGAGGCGAAGAGACCAGTAACACTTGTGTTCAAATGTTGGTGTGTTGATAAGCCAAGGCACAATAACTACTGACGTACATGAACATCGTAAGTGCTGCGGAACTACAAACCGTGGCGGCCAGCATCAACACGATAAGAAAACACTCACTCGCTGCTCTGTCACAACCGACCAAATGGCTACTGCAATACGCAGACAGCATTACAGCATTTAAAGCATTGCTCAGTCGAACTGACACAGGGTACACAGTGTTCGACGAAATACTGGTACAAGAAACTGGAACACTTGCAAAACGAATCACTGATGAACAACTAGAACAAATCACTGGCGGACACACACACACAAACCCGAAGGACGGTCGGTTACGAAACACACGTCGGCTGAGCAGACGAGCGACCAACAACCAAGCAAGGTCGTTGGCACTCAAACCATGTGCTTCCGCTGTCACGGCGATCCGAGTACACTGGCTCGGACCCAATTATGCAGATGAAACTCTTGCCCGTTGGCCACGACTTCTCCGCACAAGAAGGAACCGAGCCACGTCCAGCAAGATGACCCAGTGACGAAGCCTAGAAACGGTCGAAAGACCAAATACAGGTAGCCCAAAGAGGCGACCAACTGAACGACCGATCAACGGTCGATCTCGCTGCCACCTCCGTCCGTTGGACAGTTCATACCGCGTCGCGAGAGGTCGGCGACTACTGGCTGTCCGCGCCTCCCCAGCGCTCCGTCCCAACTGTTGCTACATGCCGACTACACCTGCCGCGTTCCAACTCCAAGCGCTCCAGGTCCGATCTCTCTCCACGCCTCACCACGACCGAGAAGTAGTAGCCGTCCAGCAAAGATAATACTGCAGGGCAAATATCGATACGCTCTGCTGCTGCCTCTCACGGGTGGGCAAAACAGTAATTCAGTGACACCAGTAATTGAAATTTGAAATGACGAGGCGGCCCTACGGTAAAACAAGATGTTACGTAATAGATGGCACGAACATGAACCGCGCACGGCTCACATATGAAGGCAGGATCTGTTCGTCAGAACCATACTTTACAATCAACAAGACCTTAATGACCAGATTCAGGATTTAAACCTGAGTAAACAGCAAGCTAGAGTTTTAAAATCCAGACTCAAAGCCTGGAATCAGCTCTAACGAGATGTACGATTCTCCAGTTATCACCGGCGCCACAGAGATTTATAAGGCTGCTTTTTCTTAAAAAAATTGCATTTTGTTCTAAAATGATGTCTGTTCTGCTGTGGGAACTCTTCAGGTTCAACACCGGTCAATTAATTTGAAGGCTGTGCTGCTACATATTTCATCAATACCTGTAGCGCACGCCGCAGAAATGAGAGACATACAATATAAAACAAGTTTTAGAGAAAATGCAACGTGAAAAATATATATGAAATATCTGTGGTGACATAAACATCATTGCTATATTGCTTGGTTTGCAACTTGGGTTCACCATACTTTACTGTTTATTGTGCGAATGGTACAGCAGAGATAAGAAGTCTTACTACGTTAAAAATCATGTCCTAGACGGGAATACCGTATCCTTGGCAAAAAACATATGCCACACCTCTCTTTAGTGAATCCTGAAAAAATATATTTACTTCTACTGCATATTAACTTAGGAGTAATAAAAAGCGTCATGAAAGCTGTGGATAAATTTTGTGATGAATTCTTGTATTTGAAATCGAAATTACCCGAAATAAGTGATGCTTAATTGAAAGAGTGCCCGTTACCGGCTGATGAACATTTTGAATGACTGTTAAATTCAACGGAAACCGCCACCTGGAAGTCTTTCAAACATATATGTAGCAATTTCCTGGATACCATAACGCGTAAAGATATTGTGACACAGTGGCTGACCTTCTATAATCTGGTATAGCTGTGGGATGCAATATGACTTTCTTTTCTTCGACTCTCTCTCCTACCCGTAAAACCTTGGGGCTGTCAGTGATGAGGAGGATGAGCGTCTTCAAAAATGGTTTTGAGCACTGTGGGACTTAAGATCTGAGGTCATCAGTCAAATAGTCTTACAAAGAACTACTTAAAGCTAACTAACCTAAGGACATCACACACATTCATGCCCAAGGCAGGACTCGAACCTGCGACCGTAGCACCAGCGTGGTTCCGGACTGAAGCGCCTAGAACTGCTCGGTCACAGCGGCCGGCAATCAGGTTTCTATGCGAGATTTTAGGAATACTGTAAAAGAATATTTTTGTTTGAACTCACCAAAACACGGTGTATAGTTTTGACAGCTTAATACATATACATATTTGATTGTGGATAATCACTCACGTAAAATTTTGTGTTTGAGTTCTCATATACCGATAGGTGGCAAGCAAGTCGTTTGTCGGTCGATTCGTGGCTGTCCCTTGGTTGGTTTCAGACGGATCAAGTGTAGCTTGGCTGACCACCTGTCTCACCTAAGTGAACGAGGGCAGACTGACCCCCTTGGAGGCTTCTGAGTGCTGTTGTCTTTACTGTCTTTCTCACTGGTGTTAAATTGTCTGTTTATAATCTATCATACAAAATGATAAAAGAAAAATTCTTGGTTTTACTGTGTTTTCCATAAGTAAGTCTGAATTCCGGCAAATGGATATTTGCTGAAAGATTAATGCTGATGTGTTGTCTTTTCTTTTAGTCCGATTTCAGCTACTTAAAACTTAAGGCTTATGTTTATAGTTTTCAAAAGTTTCTAAAATTAATTGCGGGCCTTCAGCCTTTGAAGGTTATGATAATTTATTCTAAAATCTTGAAAATTTAACTGTGAGCCTTCAGCCGATATATATTATAGTGCAGAAAGACTCACAAAAAGAAATTTTGAACATAGACACCCGTAAAGGCTACTTCGACTCAGACCACCACCTACTACAGATCAGGATTCGTCTTTTGCCCAAGAAAAAGCTCCAGAAGAACAAAATTGTTAGACCAGATCCAGAATACGTTACTTTAAACCAGACACAAATATTACACAAAATTAAAATGGAGAAAACGACAGACTGGACACAACTTTCACGAAGAATCCGAGAGGCCATGAAACTAGCACAAGCACCACGAACACGGAAACACCGTTGGTGGAACCACACATGTGACCAAGCTATTGACCAACGAATCAGTGCATGGAAAAAATTTAGTTGCCATAAATCCCAAGAGAATTGGATGAACTTCTTGAAAACACAGAAGCAATCAAGCAAAATCATTCGCAGTGAAAAACGACAGTATGACAAACGGCGACTGACAGAGATCGAATCGGACTTCATGAAGAACAATACAAGAAACTTCTACAGAACGTTCAGAGAAAATATGACTGGATATCAACCACCCAACTTGTGCTTCAGAAGACCGGATGGAACCCTAGAAACCAATACCAAAAACAATTGTGACATTCTGGCAAAGTACTTTGAAAAACTGCTCAACACGGACCCCCCCATGGAAGAAATGATGACAGAAACGAGCACATACAATCCAGATAGTGAACCTCCAACTCTAGAAGAAGTTAAAGAAATAATAAAGTCACTCAAGAATCGTAGAGCACCAGGAGAAGATGGCATCATCGCGGAAATCTGGAAGTTACAAGACCCAGAACTCACCAAAGACATCCACAGGATCTTGGAAGACATCTGGAAAACCATGAAAATTCCTGACGACTGGAAAACTGCCCTGATACACCCACTACACAAAAAAGGTGACAAGACTAACCCGAACAACTACAGAGGAATATCCCTACTACCGGTCACATACAAGATCCTCTCTAAAGCTTTACTGAACAGACTAGAATGCCAAACCGACCACTTGATTGGGGAATACCAAGCAGGCTTCCGTAAAGGGCGGTCTTGTGCGGAACAAATTTGGAACCTGAAAATGATTTTACAACACAAACAGAACCTGATCATTACCTTTGTTGACTTCAAAAAGGCGTACGACTCTATCGACCGGAAAACTCTCTTCAAAATTCTAGCAGAATACAAAGTAGACAACAAAACACGAGCTATCATAGAGCAAACTTTAACCAACACGACCTCCAAAGTAAAGTTCTGTGGGGAACTATCAGAGCCCTTCGAAATTCGCACAGGTGTCCGACAAGGCGATGGCCTCTCACCTCTCCTTTTCAATCTGGTGTTAGATAAGGTCATAAAAGAATGGGAAACATCACAACAGGGGATAACCTTAGGAAACCTACAGATTAAATGCCTGGCTTTTGCAGATGATTTGGCGATTGTCACGAAAGGTATAAAGGAAACAAAAGACGCTATTGAAAAACTGCACGAAATCGCTTCCAAAACTGGACTACAGATCTCTTACGAAAAGACACAGTTTATGAGCACAAAGAAACTCTCATCTCTGAACACAAAGTATGGCACGATTTACAAAACAGCAAACTTCAAATACCTCGGTGAAACACTACAAATGAGTGGACATAACAGAGACTCAAATGAAGAAAGAAAGACTAAACTGGACAAGGCATACAAAGTAGTGTGGAATCATTACAACAAGAAGTCTATCTCACAAAAAGCCAAATTACGCCATTACGACACGGTGGTGCTCCCCGAGGCACTATATGCAGCAGAGACCACACTAATCCGAGGGCATACACGTATCAGACAATTAGAAAAAGTAGAACGGAAAATACTTAGGAAAATATTTGGCGCAACTAACAACAATGGAATATGGATCAAGAAACCTACAGAGGAACTGTACAAACATACGGAGACAATCACAGAAAAAATTAGAAAACGCAGACTACAATTCTATGGACACCTATACAGAATGCCATCACACAGGCTGACCAAACAGAACTTGACTGGGTAACCACTAGAAACAACAAATGGGTGGCAGAGGTAGAAAACGACCTGAACCAGCTCAACATAACAGCAGACACAATAAACGACAGAATAAAGTTCAGAAACATCATTAAGAAAAGTAAACTACATGAGATACAATGCGACAAACGAACAGGCATAAAATGGACCGAAGAACGAAAGCAAGATCACAGCCAGAAGATGAAAGAAATATGGGCAACCAAAAAGGCAATCAAGATGAAGCCGGAGACACGAAGCCGACAAGAAGCATGGACAGAGGACCGGAAACAGAAACACAGCGAGCGAATGAGGGAAGTTTGGGCAGCAAGGAAGGCAGCAAAAGGAACTGGCCATGTAGTTTAGTCCAAATGCGCTCTTTAAGGGCAAAACACCAATAATAATAATAATATATATATTACAGTACAATGGTTCTTGACATCACAAACGAGACAACAGAGGCTGGGATGACCAAGTTATTCTTCAGTATTATGCTTCTCTCACATTCCACTACAAGATACATGGGTTGACACATGTCATGACACATGACAGTTACCTTTCTAGCGCTGACTGCAGGAGTGAACACTTCATCCAGCACACATAGTCTCCATCTTCCTGTCCACATTATCTCATCTCATCTAGCATAATCTTCGAGCGACCACAATCTATAATTGCCTGAGAAGCTTTCAAATAGTCCCATCCAAGAACGACGAAATCACTACACTCTTGTAGGACGACGAATTCTAAGGGCTGTGTGTGGCAAGTTAACCCACACGTCTCCTCGCTGTTCTCATACCTTGCTTGGCAGTGCCCTCCAAGTAGGAACATACGTTGATACGGCCGCTAAACCCGCTGGGCAGATTGTGGAAAGGGCCAAATAAGGTTGGTGTCAGTTTCACCTTAAAATTGCATTTTATAGTAATTTAATAACACATTTACAACCAAAGTGGCACATAGTACAACTTTTACAGCTAAGAGTTTCGAAGTGCAATTTTTTCACGGCCGAAGGCCTCCAAACAAGAAATCTTAAAACCAACAACATAAAATGCAGTTAAAATTGCAAATACAATTATATATATATATATATATATATATATATATATATATATATATATATATATATATACGTCATTCATCTCATTACACTGTCTTCTACGTGACAATATTGTGTGATCGCATTTGACGTTTCCATCACATTGTACTTAACTGTTGATCTAATTTTGTTCTTAACGAGTCGAGTGTACGTAAGTAATTGGGGAACTTAAATGTTTTTAGGTATATAATGATGGCGTAACGTTTTTTTAGTAATCTCCGTTACTTAAATGCATTTATCACGAGAGTTTTCTGTAATTGCAGTTAGTTGTTTAGATGTGTAATTACGATACAACCTGTCGTATGCATTCACCTTTGTTGAAATGTGTGTGAAATCTTAAGGGACTTAACTGCTAAGGTCATCAGTCTCTAAGCTTACACACTACGTAACCTAAATTATCCTAAGGACAAACACACACAGCCATGCCCGAGGGAGGACTCGAACGTCCGCCGGGATCAGCCGCACAGTCCATGACTGCAGCGCCCCAGACCACACGGCTAATCCCGAGCGGCGCATTCGCCTTTGCTAATCTTATGATACACGTAGTTGTTCTCTTCTGCTGTTGTTTGTGTGCAGTTTTCCGAAATTTTGGGTTTAACTGTATGCTCTATTTTACACTTGACTGTCATCCGTGAAATTACTTAATGAAAAAATTTCACTTGTGCTCGTGTGGTTTAAAGAGTGATTAAGTTATCTTGCATTATACTTTTAAAATGAGCTAATATGTGCATGCATTTCTTAGGTTACATTTTTGTCTTAAGGGAATATGATATCCTACTATCGATACATTTCGCTCGATAGATGGCCAGTGGGATATTTACATGTTTATATCTTTCACTGAGCAACCTTCCCGTGACAGTTCACTACAGCACTCCATGTTGCTGTATTCCCTACACGTCCAAGGCTGATGCGAGACGACCGGCGAAACGTCTCAGTGTACTCCTCGTGTGCCACAGAATACCTTTACTGGGAGATATGGTGGTTACATATTTTAGTTATAGCACCAGCACAGTTTGTGAACTATCGCTGTGTTACGTAGCGTATGTAATGTATGTGCTACATTATGTGCACTTTCAGTGATTTGTAGCCTCATACTTGTCTTAATCTTTGTCTTGTGGAATTTAGGTCACCTGATGGTGTTCATTTAGCATGAAACCAGTTTTAACGTAACAAACGTGAAACACAGCTCTGAAGTTTTCCATTCTTCACGAATCCGAATCAGCTATTTCACTCGTCTGTGGGGAAAAGAGCTCCGTTCTCTCCACAAGGAAACTGTTTACTAACAATCGTGATGACATACATGAAGTCGGGTTGGATGCTGATTTACATACATCTACTCTGAAGTACCTGTCAGATAACGCATGAGACAGTATTACTACCGACGATCTGTAATAATGTTTTGGGTGATGATGCGGTATTCCATTGCAGATGACCTATCAATCGGACTCTTAATGGCAATCAAAATTTTGAAACTTAGTATACAATTTTATAAGAGCCAAGGGAACTGATACAGGCGTGCGTATTCAAATACAGAGATACGTAAACCGTCATATTACGGCTGTGCTATCGGCGACGTCTACATGAGACAACAAGTGTCAGACGCAGTTGTTACATTGGTTACTGCTGCTACAGTGGCAGGTTATCATGATTTAAGTGAGTTTGAACGTTGTGTTAGTATGCACGAGCGATGGGACACAGCATTTACGAGGTAGCGGTGAAGTGGGGATTTACCCGTACGACCACTTTCAAGAATGTGGTAAAATAAAAAATCTCCGACATAGCTGCTGCCGGAAAAAGATCCTGCAAGAACGGGGCCGACGACGACTGAAGAGATTAGTTTCACGTGACAGAATGCAGCCCTTCCGCAAATTGATACTATTGTATAAGCTGATGAACTGAGACGTTCCGGTACGTATAAAAGCAGTTGACCATGTTTTCATGAAAAATAATTCATTTCTGACGTAATGTATTATACTAAGATAACACAATTCCCTCCTCTAATATAGATTCGTAAGTGTTTATATACTATACAACGAAACCAAAATTTGGTAGCTGTTACACAAAGCATTAATCACAGCGATTGTTGCCAACTTCATCATTTGTGTGTCATCCATTGCAAAACTGTTAATGTTATGTGTCAGTAGGCAACTGATTTCAGTGCACGTCTGAAACTCTTGAGCGACACTACTGACTAACAATAAACTTTACATTCATAAAATACCAGTATTTCATTTGTATGTGTGTGTTTCTGTGTAGCAGTAGCAGTGGTACTAGTAGTTCAGTTTACTTAAATGGAATGCACCTCTCCCACTCTGCCCAGGGATTGGGTGTTGGTATTGTCCTCATCATTTCATCATCATCATTCGTGACAGTTACTAGGTTTAACTGTTTAAAAATTTGGCTCTGTAAAAATTGAGTCTTTGTAGGAGCGCTAATGACCGCGCAGTTGAGAGCCCCAGTAACCGAACACCATTTAAATCATCATCTTTCTCGCGGCATAGGCTATTTCAACACAAAGAGGAAGCACAAGGTAAGTAATTCATATGTACACACATGTAATTTCTTAGTATATGAAGATATATTTCATACTTATTGTTCAGGGGTATTTTCTGAAATAGTCCCTTCATTATCTGTATATGTTTCGTTTTTATTGGTGAATTATTAGATTTAAATCGTTTATTATATCATTTTATTTTCTTACTGTAGCAATAAGGTTGCATATTGGTCTCGTCAAATGCATACATGGCATGAACGATAACTGTTTCCAACACATCACAGAGGTGTAGAGGACGTCGAGACGAACAATCTGATATAGGACTCTTGTGGTGTATCAATTCGGGAGACAGGCTCAAGTTGGCCAGCAGAAGCTGTCTACGCTACGGTTCTTGCACGAATTGCGAGATTTTCAACATCCCGTCGTTCCCTTACGCCACAGGCTTATACGGCTATTTCGTCAGAATTATTAACTGAAAATTTCCCCAGAGGGTAACGGAAAAAAGAGAGTTTCATAAAATTTATACAAAAGGTAATGACGTCCACCGTCCGATTTACACATTACCCTCACAAGAACAATTGTTTCATAAGAAGAAGAAGAGAGAAATGAAATGCTTTCATCGTTAATATTATGCCCTTACAATTCGCAATATATTGAGGTAAAATTTACACAAACGTTAATGTTGCATTCTGGTTTTTAATACTTACGGATAATTTTAGCAAAAATCTCGATTGGCTACCACGAGTTGTAGTTAAAGTTGCTGCTGTGGGTCAATTGATGTTGTTTCCTGACTTCATAGACCACAACGGTTCAGTACGGTTTTATTTGTCTCAGTTTCACCTACAACACTTTGGTACGTTGTAAATACATTTCTCTTACTCTCTGCTTTTGTAACGTCGTAATTAGAATCCAGTCCACAGACGTAAACAAAATTGTCAATGAAATACAGTGCTCATCAATGAAACCATGGGTATTACGAACACCAACGTACAGCCAGAACTGAAGCCCTGAAGAAAAAGGGAAACTATTTACACAAATATCGGATGTTCCCTACCATATAGACATGACAAATTTTGAGAATCTTCCACAGCTGATTAATACTAAATTACAAATAATTGCAAGCTGTCGAATTTGAATGGGCAACAAGTAGCAGGACAGCCAGTGCTGCTTCCCACTACGCAACACTCCATGCAGCATAAATGGCAGTTATAGACTGGTGAGTCAAAACATTATGACCACAGCCCATCGCGAAGCTGTACGCTGCATGGTCGTGCTGAGGGCACGTGACAGGGCAAGAGAAGAATATGAGCGAAGCAGAGACGGTAAGTGGCGCAAATGCGGAGACCCGACGACTAAAAACGACTTTGACAAAAGCCAGACTGTTGTGGCCCAGTGCCTGGAAGAGACCATATTTGAAACACATTAGATGAGTAAGAACAACCATCAGCTGCAGAATGGAATGATGACAATGAAAATATGTACCGTACCGGGCCTCGAATTCGGATTTTCGCCTTATCGAGAGCGGCCGCAGTTCCATTTGGCTATCAGTGCACGACTCACAGTCAGATCCAAACTTCCGTATGATGTGAACTATACATAGGTCCAAAGTAGTTAGCTATGAAGAAAGCATAGGTAACAGAAGAAACACCTCCTTCTTTCATCAATGAAAGAAGAAGGTACGATAATGCTCAGGGAAATTCAGGAGAGCCGAAATACTAGCCGCTGAGGAAAGAATTAAATACGAAGTGTAGGGAAGCTAAGATGAAATGATTACACATGAAAAATCTGAGGAAATCTAAAAATAAATGATTTTCAGATGATCTTCTGTAACTCTACTCTTTTTCACATTCGTCAGACATTAGCAAAAACACCGTGTGAGTGCGGAAGTGTCTATAGAATAAATGACTGGGGTCATCCGATTCCGGTTCTAAGTTCAGTATTATTTACGATGACAATCAAGTCTATTGAGGACAGTTAGTTTTTGTGACAAGATGAGGAAAAGATTACTCAAGGTTGTTCGAGTTCACAGTAGATGCAAGCTGGTGAACCAACAAGTTAACTTGCCTTACAGAGGTAATTACCTTTTACCTGTGATGTTCTGTCAGCTGTATTGCTGCCCTCGCCCTCTGAAAATCATATAAAAAGTTAATCAAATTCTTCACTGATTTTATCAGCAGAAACTGTCCTATGTTTTTCGTTACGCGAGAAAACTTGCATGTTTCTCGTTTGGCGAGAAAACATGCACTCATATCTAGTTTGGAAAACGTGTTGATACGCACATGCATAGACGGTGCAGAAATGCCCTCACAGTTCTTGCAAGAACAATTAACTGCGTGGCTGATTCGTTTCTCCGCTATCAGAGCTCAACGGTTCTTCAACTAATTTCTAGCTGAATGTCAGCCAGAGTGGACGCAGTGTTCACACATATTCCTCTTTTGGCGTCGTACAGGGCGTGTTGCACCCTGTTCTACACTTGACAGTGGTTCAGAGGAGAGTCCCCGAAATTTTCGGTCTTGTGTCTTTCGTGGCAAACTGTCCCCCATCTTTGTTATTTCGTGCTTCACGTCACAGCTTTTTCAGACCAAGAGGAGTGTTCCTTTCATATTGTGGAACTTACCTCTGTCAATCGCAAAGGGCCTACTTTAAAATGCATCGAAATATCGCCCCTTTCTATTTCTTTGAAGTTTATTTCAGCCAATCGTACATTTTGTGGCCACTCCTGGAACCTAAAAGATACATGCGTACATCAGGAGCATACCAGGAGCATTTCACGTGGTCAACTGCGTCGCTGGTCTGTGTGAATCCATCTGGAAACTCCCCAACACAGTTTTCTAAACAATTTCTCCATAGCAAGCAGCGCTGTGCCGCTTCCTGCTCCCCTCAATGTATCACCTGGCGCATTCGTTGTCTGTCTCGCTGTGAGTCACCAACTACTTTTTAGAAGTATTCCTTTGTACTTGGGCCACGATGGCGAAACTCGTGTCCGCCCGCAAACTGAAATGTCTCCTCCAGCAGCTTTTTTGACATGCAGGATTTCGATTAGGTGTGTTAATACTGTCGAAATAAGTGTCATCCCTTTGCATCACATACTGTACATTTTGATAGGCATAGCTGCTCATTATCACTGAAGCATGTCAGGTGAAATATTCATCTACTTGTTACGACTTTACAATCTCTAATGTAAGGTGCGAAATTTACATTCATTCAAGCTGCCACCTTACAAACTGACTCAGAATATAGGAAAGTCAAAACAGGTTGTGGTGGAAGTAGAAGCAAGTGTGGTAACATAAAGAGTGCAATAGGTATTCCACTGTTAAATGCAGAGGAGAGAGCGAATAGGCTGAAAGAGTACATTCAAGACCTCTATGAGGGGGAAGATTTGTCTGATGTGATAGAAGGAGAAACATGTCATTTTATAATATATAGTGGATTTAGTATTAGAATCATAATTTAACAGAGCTTTGGAGAAAGCAGAAGGAATAGTTAACATTCCGTCAGAATTTCAATAGTCATTGGGGGAAGTGGCAACAAAACTACTATTCATGTTGGTGTGTACAATGCATGAGTGTGGCAACATACCGTCTGACTTTCGGAAAAATATCATCCACACAATTCCCAAGGCTGAAAGTGCTGACAAGTAAGAGACTTATCGCACAAAAAGCCTAACAGCTTATTCATCCAAGTTGTTGACAAAAATAATATACAGGGGTGGGATTAAAATTTAAGGCGAATGGATATCAATGTTACTTCGCTTATGACATTGGTATGATGAGCGAAAGTGAACAAGAACTAAATGATCTGCTGACAGGAATGAACAGTCTAATGAGTACAGAACACTGGTAGAGAGTTAATCGAAGAAAGTCGAAACTAATGAGAAGCTTCTGAAATGAGAATTGCGAGAAACTTAACATCTGGATTTATGGTAGCGAAGTGGAACATTACGTAATACATGGAGTAGCTCACAACAGGTTCACCTCTTACTTTAGCAACAGACAGCAAAAGATCATTATTCACAATGTTGAGAATGGCTGTGATGTAGGATCTGAGTGGGTTACGGTCCAGTGCAGGGTGCCCCAGGGATCAGTGTTGGGATCACTCCTGTTCCTTATTTATGTAAATGATATGCCCCCTATTATTTCACGTAACTCTAAAATATTTCTGTTTCATGATGACACTAGCTTTATAGTAAAGGATGATTTGTGCAACATTGTCTCGGTTTCAAATTGTGCAGTTCATGACCTAAGTTCATGGCTTGTAGAAAATAAACTAACGAAAAACACAGTATGACTCAGTTTTTACCGTTTATAACACACAACAAAACCTGATGTTTGAATTTCACAGGATGAGCATATGATTAGTGAAACTGAACAGTTCAAATTTCTAGGTGTTCAGATAAATAGTAAACTGTCGTGGAAAGCCCACGTTCAGGATCTTGTTCAAAGACTCAATTCTGTCAGTTTCACTAATTGAACGGTATCTGAAGTTAGTGTTCGTTCGATACGAAAATTAGTTTATTTTGCTTATTTTCATTCGCTTACGTCGTATGGTATGACATTCTGGGTAACTCTTCCTGTTCTAAAAGGATGATTTTGGCTGAGAAACGGGCGGTTTGGGCAATAAGTGGTGTAAGTCCACGAATCTCTTGTCGTCCTCTGTTCACGGGTCTGGGTATGTCGACATTGGCCCCTCAATATATGAATGTATATTCCTTACTGTCATTTCTTGTTAACAATATTATCTTATTCCCAAAAATAAGCAGCTTTTACTCAGTAAATACTCTGCAGAAATCAAACTTGCATTTGGATCGGACTTCCTTAACTCTTGTGCAGAAAGGTTTGCAGTATACTGCTGCATCCATTTTAGATAAGCTACCACTCGGATTCAAAAACCTTACCAGTAATCAACGCGCTTTCAAATCGAAACTGAATTGTTTCCTAATGGGTCACTCCTTCTATTCTGTCGAGGTGTTCCTTGAAAAAGTAAACTGATAATGCTTGTGTTGTTGATAGCGTTTAGTTAAACTTACGGATTGATTTTTTGAGCCCATAAACATTTTATTTTTCTTTTCTTACTTTTATGTTTTAATTTCGTGTATGACACGTTTCATGACCTCGGAGATTTGCTTCTCAATTTGTTCCTATGGAACTTGACGTGTAAATAAATAAGGAATTCTACTACCTAGGTAGCAAAATAACCAATGACGGAGGGAGCAATGAGGACTTCAAACGCAGACCAGCACTGGGGAACAGGGCGTTCCCGGTCAAGAGATGTCTACTAGTATCAAATACAGGTCTTAATTAGAGGGTGACATGTTTGAGAATGTACGTTTGGAGCACAGCATTGTATGGACTGTGGGAAAACCGCAACAGAAGACAGTCGATGCATTGGAGGTGTGGTGCTATAGACGAATGTTGAAAATTATATGACTATTAAGGTATGGAATGAGGAGGTTGTGCGCAGAATCGGAGATGGAAGGAATATTTGGAAGAAGAGGAGGCAGTTCCATAGGTATCTGTTAAGACATCACGGAAGACTTCCATGGTACTAGAGGGAGCTGTAGAGGGCAAAAACTGTAGAGGAAGACCGAGACTGGAATACATCCAACAAATAATTGAGGTAATAGGATGGAAAGAAGGAAATAGAGAGCTGTACACTGATGACGAAAATTCCGATTTGAAAGATGTGTTCTGTCTTTAATAATTTACCTTGTCCTCTTCCACGCACTACAGACTTCTATATTTCCGGTCCGTTGTTTGTATGGATTCCCTTACCACCTTTTTATACACCTTCCCAGTCATCATACAACATAAATATCGACTACACCTTTCGTCTTCTCGGTCAATCCGTGCGTCTTTTATTCTGGATTACTCCTACAACCGTGCAAATCACGTATTGATATCACGTAAGTGAAATGTTTCCTATTATTTCTGTAGTTACATTAGACTTAGTTTTCGGTGGACCTTGAAATTTTTCCTATGTCCGTCCTTGTGACTGAAGATTGAGGGACTTCGGCATTTCGCTTACGTAATAAAATGGAACACCTACAGCCGTCCTTTCGATGTTATTTATTATATGGCTAACATTTTTCGTGATTCAGTACGCCATCTTCAGGTCACATCGGACATGATATACTGACTTCCGCCATATACAGGATCCTATCACTGGTTTTCGCAGATTGTAACAACGAAGTTGTGTCTCCAGCAATCAACTACCACTTGCAATTGATTCTACATATTGGTATCAGATAACGTTCTTACAGCTTCATTAGGTTGTATTACCAGTAGAGCAAGCAACTCGCTTCTCAGCTAATAACGAAAGTGTTACTGTTTTCATTATCGATTTATTGTGATGATAATTACGTCTATCCATTTTCAGTCTATTATCATTGTTATTATTGTTAATATTATTATTATTTGCTAAATCGACGAAAACCTGGAGAAAATCCCATCTATTGTCGCTAGTGAAACGGCACAATTGGACCCTTAAGCATTTCACGAGTGTCAGCGGTGGGGTGAATAGTGTAGAAACTTGTCTTGTGAATTACACATACAGCCGACTACTAGTTGATACCCTGGGAGAGAACATCAAATGCTACGCGAACACTTTTGTGAACCATTAACTGCGCATCATCTTCCAGTTTCTCCAAATGCATTCCGAAAATATCCTAAAAATTTTTACACCACTGAATTGTCCAAGCGATGTGCTACTACTTAAAGGTAGTTAGAAAAAGTACTAAAAGTTGATGCGAATAACTCCATATATAAACATGCCACCAACAACAATCTATGATACTATTATTGTGCGTTATGGTCAACGTTCCTCTTTGGCGAATTGGGTATTTACATAAAAGACGTATGGGCTAGTTTCGAACAAAGTAGCACATAATTAACGAACTCCACTGAAAAGAGGTACACATATGGTACATGCCGTTGGTGCATCTGATAGCAGCACTGATGGTGAATATGCTACTAAGTACAGCGGTTCATGTCATCCAGAAAAAATCTTTTTAACATCTGGAGTTGCGATTTTGAGAGATCAGTTGTTTCCTTCCATTGTCATTGGACAGAGGTGTTTTCCAGCTAAGAATGAAGCCATTCTAGAAGCTTTACAAGAAGAAAATCTTATAGGTACAGATGAGGCAGGAAGACATTGTATTTTTTTCAACACCAACGTCACGAAGACTGGTTTCTGTGAATGCAATTCTGTAAATTGTTCCAACGACAACTGGATGTCATAGTTGACAGGATAAAAATTTTAGTAAGATCTCATGAACCCGTGTTCACTCATACAAGGAACACTAACGTGCACAGAGTCCATCATTGGTGTGAGGCTAACCAGCGTATATGCTGGAATGTAGGGAGACAGTACGTAGGTCCCTACATGTTGCCATCTCGACTGACTGATCGAAGATGACGCGAATCATTTGCCTGAATCACTAAAGAATATTCCACTCTCTCTGGAGTTCGTGATTCAGTCATTATCGTACATCAGCACACTTCTGAAGGATTGTGCGGTTCTATTTAAAGAAAAAAAAACGTTTCCACTAAAGGGACTAGGTTGAGGAAGTTCTACTCCATGCTCTCCAAGTTTACCTTATCTAAATTCTCGGAATTTCTGCAAGTGTGGAAGTTTAAGGCAGTACGTTTATTTTACTCTGCCAATAATCAAGGGAGAACTTGTAGAGTGCTTTCATTGTGCTTTTGTACTCGTAAATAGGTACGCAGCTATGAAGTTAAGAATGAGGGAAACATATACCAGCGAGTCACTATAAGTTTGGAGATTCAGTGTGGTCGCTTTGAGGACCTGTTCTGAAGACCATGTGCATTTTTTGAAACACATGCTTTAAGTGGTAGCAAGTATAAACCATTACAATGGGCCACTATTACTAAACGCGGTACGGGCGTTTTATATTTCCTCACAGATAAGACATATAGTTATTAGTACCCTATGACAGCTAGCTTAATTTTAGCTCATCATAGATTTTCAAGAATATTTATAATTTTTCTACCTAACAATTCTTATATTCAACTTTAAAAGAAACTGTAGTTACATGATGTATATCAGTCAAGAAATAGTGCACTCTACAGCATTTTTGGACAGATCAAAATTACAAAATAAAGAAACTGCTCCTAGGTATGGAATGGAACTCGAGTTGGGCTATAACGAAGGAAAACTCTTTCCACCCACAATAATGAAGATTATTGTTGTGGCGTGTGGTATACCGTATATGTAGTTACACTGGTTGCTCCTTTGGTTGCAATATTTATAGATTAGTTTATTTGACATTGGCATTCTAGCAAAACTACGCAAAAATGTCGACGTAGTGGGAAAAGATAAGAAAGAACTAGACGGGAAAAAAATCAATCTTCATGCCTTAAATGAAGTCGACAAATTGAGAAGACTCTTAAAGGAAATGAAAAGAGAAAAACAAAATGTTGTGCATGTCATCAGACACAATTACTTCATCATAAACATCGCTAAACGGGAGCTGGGAAACAAAAGAACAGAATGAGCTACAATGAACTATTTGGAAGACATTAGGAAGGGTATCAGATGTGATAATTGTACGCAACTTAAACGAACAGTCAATAAAAGAAGAGAGAGGCTTTGCTAAATGTGGTACAGTCTTTGAAAGCCAAGTAAAACAAACAAGAGAGTGGCCGTTTCGATAGGGTATAGGGTGAACACCAATAAAACATTAATAAAACCAAAAAACTGTAGGGACGGATACCTGACTGGACATGGAGTAAACGAACATGTAACCAGAAATGCACTGTTGCCACGGTAGATGGCGCTGATGAATGAAAGTTTCGCTGATCAGTGCAATGTCTGTAGCCCATACATAACGATTATGCAGGTTGACGATGTCAGTTCTAGAAAAGGTTGCTTCGTCGGTGAAGAGAACTAACTACAGAAATTCCGTAATTGTTACGGTGTGATACAAAAAATATCGATAAAATACTTCCAATAGAGGGAAATCCGCTGCAGCTAATCCTTTCATTCGTTGCAGTTGATAGGGATAGTAATGTTTGTCACGCAGGATGCACATATTCATACTTTAGATTACACCATGTTGTCGGGCCACTGGCCTGGAGCAGGGATTCGTTCCAAATTACATTCTTACAAAGAAGGTATTTATAACTAAGAAAATAAAAAAGGTTACGGTATGTACACATGAACAGTTTTGTTTGTTTTCAAGTTCTACATCCACTCACCAGAGATTTCCCACATGTTAGTAACTCCGTGTATGTATGTGACAATGCTAAAAGTAATGTTCATTCATATATCATTAGCAGGGACATACTACTGCATACGCTATGGAATCCCTTTCGATTCCTAGCTGTAGTATAACGATTTCTCTATTCTTCCATTGCATCTTAGCTTGTCAAATGGTAACAAAAGAGTATGTGTCTCCTGTATACAATGAAAAATGGAATCTCCCCAAAAAGTAATTAATCTTATCCGTCGCAGAAATCTGGTGTAAGAGTTTTCAGAAACTTACTTTATCCTTCCTTCTTTTTCTGTCAGCTTCTTTTAGCTATGGCAATAATTTGTGTATTCGAAAGTACCAAATTACACCATAGTTTAGAATCCATACTGAACTGTAGGACTCCAAGCAACTGCATGGGCAAACAATCGGTCAGAGGAGGAAATGGGCATATCATTCCCAACTGCACAATTCCTAGTGAAGTGTTACAGCATTCAAAACAACGATTGCAATGATGTGAACTTTATTTTGTTTGAAAACGAACAGTTATTGTGTGTTATCTGCAAAAATCTAGAATTAACGACATGTGTTGCTTACGAAGCACGAATTAATTTCTTTTTTATATCAACCTTAGATAATCATGTAACCTCTTCGGCTAGTTTATTGGATGATTTTCCTAATTTGTAGAAAATATACTGGGTTATCAAAAAGTCAGTATAAGTTTGAAAACTTAATAAGACACGGAATGATGTAGATAATGAGGTAAAAATTGACACACATGCTTGGAATGACAAAGTTCACAAAATGTCCGACAGATGGCGCTGGACAGCAAAACTGCTATCGTGACGGGTGAGAGGTACGGCGGTATGTTACAGAATCGCATCATCCCGAGCCCGGCTGACAAACACCTGCCGGAACGTACGATGTTTATGCAGGATGGCGCTCCACCCCTTATTGCTAGACGAGTGAAAAATCTCTTGCGCGCGTCGTTTGGTGATGATCGTGTGCTCTGCCGCCACTTTCGTCATGGTTCGCCTCCCAGGTCCCCAGACCTCAGTCCATGCGATTATTGGCTTTGGGGTTACCTGAAGTCGCAAGTGTATCGTGATCGACCGACATCTCTATGGATGCTTATAGACAACATCCGACGCCAGTGCCTCACCATAAATCCGGACATGCTTTACAGTGCTGTTCACAACGTTATTCCTCGACTACAGCTATTGTTGAGGAATGATGGTGGAAATATTGAGCATTTCCTGTAAAGAACATCATTTTTGCTTTGTCTTACTTTGTTATGCTAATTATTGCTATTCTGATCAGATGAAGCATCATCTGTCGGACATTTTTTGAACGTTTGTATCTTTCTCTTGGTTCTAATAAAACCCCATGTCATTCCAAACATGTGTGTCAATTTGTACCTCTCTATCTACATTATTCCGTGATTTATTCAGTTTTCAAATTTATACTGACTTTTTGATCACCCGGTATTTTTGAATGTTTTGAATGTTTGAATATTGAAACTGAACTCCATATTTTACACAGTTGATCGCCAATATTGGATTTAATAGCTTGACCATTTCGTAAGAACTCATAGGAGTAAAGGACTTCGCTGAAAGTTTTTGTAGAGTGTTATATGTCGATAACTTTTAGTACAGAGACATTCCAGAGAAGTTTAAACGACGTGACGAGTTCACTGTATTGATCCAGGCCAAACTGTAAAAAAGAGAGTTGCTACACAACTACGAGTTTAATGGTAGTAGGCACAGGGCTGCCCAACCGTTGATTAAAAAGGTGATGCATTTAATTTGCTTCGTTATGCATTAGATGTAATTTTCTCAAGCCATCTGTAACCTCAGATATTTGGCCTCAGTACAGATCAAATGGTGGAGACGTAGCAGTTTATGACTTAACCAGTCAATTTATAAAGTCTCCACAGAACTGCAAAAGATCCTGTGGCCGTTGATTTCAAAAATCCACACTCAAATGCGGCGGTAGCGCGGAGGGACACCGGCCTCTCCGACTGCCAGACGCCTGGCGCCCTCCCAGTAAAGCCATCCTGCGCGTGGGCGGGCGTAACAGCCCTTCGGCTGAAAGTCTTAAGTAACCGTCGGTTTTTCCGCCTTCACACATGTATGCAGCAGGGACCTTTTCTTGTCGGACGAAGCACACAGTGTGTGAAGAACGAAGATTACAAAACTACTGAGGATCGGCCTCTTTTCATCAGTGCGTGGCAGTGCTTGGTAAGGTCAGCCCATTACAGTACGTTGTAGGTTTTATTTCGTGAGTAACAGTCGTGCGGCAGTGTACGCCATTTTTCATGGCATGTGTTCGTTTCCACTGCCATGGGAGCAACCAGGCACCGTTACGCTCAGTTTGGATGGGGTCATTCACGGTAGAATGCTCATTGCAAAGCCGACTGCTTTTAGGATGTACATACTCGGTTTGAGCTTCAGGAAATCAGCCTCCTAGATTTATCAACGTTAAGTCGGGCAATATTTGTCATGATACCGTTGACAGATTACTTGCAACGAGCTGCCAGACCTCTCCTTCAGTAATGAGTTTATTTAGTTCGTTTCATCTAGTTTCACTGATACATTATCGCGCATTTCCCACTTGTAAATTTCCCTGGTGATTTCACTGCTGGGTGTTACGATTTACCCATCAGTGTAATATTACTGTCACTAGCGAAGAATATTGACGCCTTGCTACAGGTTGACTGAACAGTTAATGATTTATATAAACAATTGTAGTGTTTCTAAATGTCTACTGTGAGAAAATTCTCAATTAATCTATTTTCTATCTTTTATGGTTCACTAAAGGTTTTTCTTTACGTAGGGTTGTATTAAGTACATGTAATTCGTGTATTAGATCCCAAATTATATACTAAGCGCGGAGTGAACAGATTTTCCTTTTTGACAAATATTTTTGTTTCTATCAGATGTATGCAAGAAACCGAATATTTGACAGTATTAATATTTTTATTACTTTTCTGGAGCCTTCTACACCTTGATTCCCGTTTACGTAATACAGGGTGGGGCAAATAAAAGTGGTCCAGACGAGTAGATACGATTGGACGTGAATGTATGCGTATAAGCACACCTCTTGACGCGCACACCACGTGTACCCCGTCTTGTGATACACAACGCCTTGGCGAGCGGTCCTAGTCGCTTCAGTCCGGATCCGCGATGCTGCTACGGTCGCAGGTTCGAATCCTGCCTCGGGAATGGATGAGTGTGATGCTCTTAGGTCAGTTAGGTTTAAGTAGTTGTAAATCTAGGGGACTGAGGACCTCAGATGTTAAGTCCCATAGTGCTTAGAACCATTGCAACCACACCGGCTTAGAGCCTAGTGCGGGCTGTGTCGATGTTAGTAGAGTAATGCAAAGAGGATGTCTGAACTCACAGTAGGGCAGCGGATGTTAGTTGTGGAACTCTACTCCACAAAAAGTCGTGGAATCAGTATTGTCAGTTCTCTGCTGCAACGTTTAATGGTGTCAAAGTGCCATACCATGCTTAGTCCAAAAATGGCGTCAAACGGCATCTATTTTGAACAAGTGTGCCCACACATCAGAAAATGTGGCTGTAGTTCATCAGAAAATGCTTCAGAGTCCTGTCAAATCAACCAGACGCAGCCGGCCGCTGTGGCCGAGCAGTTCTAGGCGCTTCAGTCCGGAACTACGCTGCTGCTACGGTCGCATGTTCGAATCCTGCCTCGGTAATGGATGTGTGTGATGTCCTGACGTTAGTTAGGTTTAAGTAGTTCTAAGTGTAGGGGACTGTAGACCTCAGATGTTAAGTCCCATAGTGCTCAGAGCCATTTGAACCAACCCGTAGTTTGTCGCACAAGACAGGCATACCACGCCGATCATGCAGGCAGAAACCCCACCAGGACCTGCACATCCATTCCACCGGGTGTCTGTTGTTCATGCTTTAAAACCAGCGCATGCTCCTCAGGGCCTCCAGTGGCTGTTCAGTGAGATACCAATGAATGACATGAACATGAATCTGCTCTTTATGTTTGACGAACCCTGTTTCGTCTGAATGGTAATGTCAGTTCACATAATCACAAGTTTTGGGCAGCAGAGAATATACATTAGTTACACGAAACACCACTGCATGATCAGAAGCTTGGAGCTTGATGTCCAGTGTCTGCACGTCGTATTATTGATCCCAACTCTTTCCTCAGACGTTGACTTCGGCGCGTTACATCTCCAACATTTTGAAACCATTTGGGGCAAAATTACCGGAGGAGGAAAGCACCTACAGTTACATCCAACAGGATGGAGCAACTGCCCATACAAGCCAGCCGAACTTTGGAGCACATTTACACAATTTTCACGCCTGACAGATTTGTTAGCAGACGTAAGTCCGGTCGCGACTTGAGCTGGCTGTCCAAGTCACCTAGTCTGTCACTGGGCGACTACTTTGTGTAGGAACCCCACAAGTGTAGGGTGTATCGAAACAACCGTCGTAGTCTTTGAGAACTGCAGCACAACATTTGAGACGAGACTGTAGCAGTTCCAGCAGTCCAGCTTCGATCCGCTTTCAGCAGCTTGCTGACCACGGCCCGAAACTGCCAAGAGATGAATGGTGGTCACTTTCAACGCCTGCTGTAGTCAGTTTAGTACTGTATTTCCTTTCCTGTGCTGTATTTCTTTGTACCCAGGAACTCTGTTCTCAGGGCTGCTTTAATTGCCCCATCCTGTATAAAACCAATGTATCACAACATAATTTAAGTTTCTTAGTGTATTAGCATGCATCACTGCATGCAACAGAGTATAACTAAAGCCATGTGTCTATTTGCTTTACAAGATCTGAGAAAGCCTGCACCGCTTCTCTGAGATGGAGAGTGCAAAAGTAACATCAAGTGACCACAAAAAGTGCGCCTGGCATGATCTCAGTGAGAGCAGTTCACAACCGCCGTGTACTTACGTTTAAAAGCATATGTGCTAATCAGTAAAGGAAGTCTTGCTACACAGCTGGCAACTGTAATTAAGCTACTTACACACTCACCCACACACACACCTTTAACAGTTGATTACAATTTCTAATGTTAATGAATAACGTCCACCACATATGAAAGTTATCTATCTCTAACTTATTGAGCTGTCTTACTCTGCGGCTAAATTGGAGTATAATTTTTTCATTTGTGTGGCCATAGTGTCCGCAGTTGCTTTATAAATCGTAAGGGTATTTTGTTCTGTCGTTGCAACCAGACTCTATACGAAATAATTGATGAAATTACATGAAGAAGAAAATAGCCTTTTCCATCCGTCATCCCCTCCCACTCATTCACAACTCCCCTCCCCCAATCACTTCTCGCTCCTCACCTTCTCCTCTAACTGGCACTCCATCACACTGCTATACACTTGTGTCCACTCATCAAGGTTTCTCCCTTCCCTACTCTTACACAGTAGATAAATAGACAAAAACACAGTTAAATACAATTACATGCTTACATTAATATAAATAAAAAAAGGTTGTAAGTCAAACACAGTGTTGCGGAAAGGTTATGTAGGAAAAAATGCAAAACACAAACCGAAACACATACCTAGAAGTACAAAAACAAACCAAATACAGTGGTGTGCGTAAAAGTGTGTTGTGAGAAACATAAGAAATGCATAGTGCTGTAGAACAACTAAAAATTTGAGCAAAATTATCAGTGTCCAATGCAGAAAAACGATGATGTGCTAGCAGACGACATTTCCTGATGTAAGCGAAAATTCCACCGATAATGACCGTAAGTACAAAACAACTTACTGTTAGCAAACTAAAGGAAAATTAAAATGTAAATAACTTAATTACAGACAAGTGATGATGCTTTGCTTCACTAAACCAAAACGCGTCTGAGGAAAAAGAATGACGCATTTTTGTATTTGCAACAACAGAACAAAGTACCCTCAAGAAGCATAAATGTAACACAACGGTGCACGTAAGCTATAAAATCAACAGACCGTGACGCAGTTATCATTTCTGAAATGCACTGGCACATTTTGCTAAGCTACACTCCATTCAAGGCCGTTGATACTGAAAAAGTGCGAATGTCATTACTGCAGCTACTATAACGAGAGTAGTGTGGCCAACATACTCACTGCAGCCTCGTACGATAGGTAATAGCAGATTTATTTCATGGGTACTTCTCCGTTTTTAAAGGCGAGTAGAAGACGTTGGCGGCAGACACGAATCGAATTGCAGGTCGTTTGCGTGCGTGTGAGGGAGAAGCACTCCACAGAGTTCTCCGGCGCTGAAACTTTGCTCATTCACTGCCCATTCCGTAAAGTTTAGCGAGTCTCTCCAATAGCCTGAATCCCGGTTTCCAGATCGTTCTCCGTTTTTGTTCCGTACGTGGTCGTGTTCTATGGTTGCTTTCGGCAGCTCAGGCTTCACTGCATGTTATAAAGCCATACTGAACCTTGTGTATTATGTTTTTTCGAACATATTATGCAAAGCAGTCACCTATACAAGTCGTATGCACTGGTACACATCACTTTTGAGCCACAGCCATCTTCACATGAAAGTCTTTCACGTTGAATAGAAGTTACTTCCTCACAGCACTTCAGTATTTTCTCATCGTTTATCGTGAAGTGCAGATTCCTCTCGCTGATTCGCTTGTAAATATTCAGTGATTATGAAAGCCCTCAGGTGTAACACAGCTCCTACATTCTCAACTAGTTGCATCTTCGTTGGCACGACAGTATCCATATACGTGTGATGTACAGCATTAGTAATGCTGTAAAAATGGTTGGTCACATTTGCAATTAATCTATCTAGATTCATATCGCAATAGCAATTATAAGTCTATTAGTAGTGATGTTTGGAAGCACCGTAATATGTGAAACAATAATGAGAACGAGATTTTCAGAAGACACTCCTAACCACACAGGAGGTTAGGCGGATGTAATAGATGGAAGCTACAAAAAAGACGTATGATATGTATTGCGTAAAAGAAACAATAGGAAAAAATAAAAATATGAGGCCAAGAAAGAAGTGCTTGGATTAGGAAGTGTATTCCCAACCTCAGTAAAAGCAATGAAGTGTTTGAGGAACTGTTGAACGGAATGAACAGTCTAATAGTCACTCACTGTTCATTGAGGGTATGTCGAAGAAAAACGAAGGAAATGCTCAGCAGCAAAAATAAGAGTAGCGATAAAAGTAACATGAAATCTGAGAACCACGCAGTAGACGAAGTGAAAGGCTTCTGCTGAAGAGTAATACATGACAGCCAGACCCAAGGGGACAAGAAAGTAGACTAGCATAGATAATGAGGGCAATAATTGCCATAGAATGCAGCTTCTATCAAACATCAACCACAGTATCAGCAGTAAATTTTGAGAAATCAAGCAAAACATTGTATAAAAGTGGATCACGTACTGATTAATAACTGAAGGCCTTGAGCTGTTATGTTATTGAAGGAGGATGAAAAATAGAAAGACTGGTAATAAATGAGAAGGTTCTCAACAAAACCAGTGACAAGGATATCTAGAAGGTATTGACAAGAAGAAGGGGAAGGATGACAGTATATGTGTTAAGACATCAAGCAATAACTTCCACGGTACTTGAATGAGCTGTAGAGGATGTAAATTCTATGGGAAAACATATATCGGGACGTATCCAATAGATAAGAAATGTTGGGTGCAAGAGCTATTCTGAGATGAAAAGTTGGCACAGGACACGAACTGTAGCTGCTTACTTACCCAGTTTGTCCCTTTCGTCTGCAAACGCCACTACGTTATTGTTCATGGTAACTGATATGTCATGCAGGTAATGTTCGAATAACACGATATATAACACACGATATGCCAGGAAAATGAGAGTAATTACAGAGTTATGACGGATCCGTTTATTAAGTAGCCCTAATAAATTGGGTGTTATTTGTATATTTATATTGTCTAGCCTTTGGTTTAGATGATACAACTAGGACCTCCAGGACATCAGTTACAATCAAACCAATGTCGTCGTAAAGTTATCGTTATACACAACATTGCCATATTCTTAGCGAGTGAGTTAGTCACAATCAAGTCGAATGGTCTAAAAGATTTGAGGATGATGTAAGAAACAGCAAAATTTTTTCGTCTAGCTTAAAATATTTGGAACGAAATATCATCTCTAGAAATACAAAACTATATCGTCACACTACATGTATGAAAGAAACCTGCAAGACGAATTATTAGAAAAATAATGAATGCTATAAAAACGACACAGGCTGGGATAAGAAACGTGATGAGGTGATCTGCCAAAACATACAGAAAAAAATCATAAGTAACAGCAAAGTGGAGACTTATCTTCTTTCGACACTCATATGGAATCAGCGAACTCAGACTAATAACAAATAATATTTCACGAAAAGGAATTTAGTTGTGCGGATTACATAAACAGCTAGAATCAAGAAGTATCAAAGTATCATGAATAATAGAAATCTATTATCTTTAGAATAAAAAAATACTAAATTTAGAAGGCTTTCAAGGCAGAAAAAAGTAAAAGATCAGGCGATAGAAAGAACAAGACAACATGGATGAACATGAATGAGTGCTGGAAGATTGGGAAACAACAAAAAGCAGGAGGAATTCATGTCATTTTACGGTCGCTGCTGGTGGACACAAAAAAATAACAATAATAACTGTGGTGAAAATAGTTAATATACTCATTTATTAAAATAATGTATGCTAACACTGATGCAGAACGTTTGTCATAACAGAATAGAACTGTCGAATGAAAAATTGGTGACAGCACGGCGCAGTAGAAAGGGACAGCGAAAAGTAATAAGAGAAATTCAGAAGAAGAAACGAAGTGCGAAGAACATAGAAGAACAGAGGAGATAGAAACACATTTTACTAGGAGAGCTGTGATAGTGTTGACAATAGACCCCAGACAAACATTTTCTACTGGACGTGGGGAATATCGCTGATATACTGAGAAGAGAGCTGTGGTTTCTACTTGAATACAAACACGTTTTTGCTTCAGACACGACCACTGGGTAGTTTGTTATACAGACTTTTGATCTAAAAGAAAGATAGAGATGTACAGTTATTTTGTAGTTTTCGAATACTGTGTCAGTGGTGTGCCACTTTACGTCTATTTAATACCGAAGTGTAAGTAAATTGACATGGAATGTAGCAATTGCGTAAGATCCGTTGTAAGGAACGAGAATTGGAGGATTCTGGGAAAGTGCAGTTCATCTTGAAGGAGACCACGAGTAGAACACTGCTGCGTCCATTTTTAGAGTACTGCCCGTGTGTTCGAGATTCCCCATCTGATCGGATTCATGAAAGACACCGAAGCAGTTGAGGGATGTGCTGCTCGGCTTTTTACCGGTTCTTTCGATCAATAAGCGAGTACGAAAATGCTTCGTGAAGTCAAAAGGCTGTCACTGGAGGGGATAAGGCGTTCTTCTCGCGAAACTGTTGAGAGAGTTTAGAGAATCGGCACTTTCAACCGACTTCAGAACTATCATGCTTCCAGCACTACACATCTTGTGTAAGCATGACAAGGAAAAGAGTGAAAAGGGCTTCAATGGAATGACATGGACAGTCGTTTCTAGCTCGTTACATCGCGAGTGAAAGAGGAAATGGAGATACGTATAGCGGTACGGAATGCACCGTAATGTGCCTTGCGGATTATCAAGTGGTTCAAATGGCTCTAAGCACTATGGAACTTAACATCTGAGGTCAACAGTCCCCTAGACCTAATTAACCTAAGGATAGCACACACACCCATGCCCGCCGCGCGGGGTTAGCCGAGCGGTGTAAGGCGCTGCAGTCATGGACTGTGCGGCTATTCCCGGCGGAGGTTAGAGTCCTCCCTCTGTGTGCGTGTTAGTCCTTAGGATAATTTAGGTTAAGTAGTGTGTAAGCTTGGGGGCTGGTGGCCCCAGCAGTTAAGTCCCATAAGATTTCACACACATTTGAACATTTTTGAACATCCATGCCCGAGACAGGATTCGAACGTGCGACTGTATCAGCCACGTGGCTCCGGGCTGAAGCGCCTAGAACCGCTCGGCCACCGTGACCGGCGCTGATTATCTATCTAGATGTAGATGAATGGGTAGGCCCCATTGCCAAGATGAATTTCATAGATTCTATTTCGATTCAATGTTGCTGTTACGAAATGATGACAGGCACACGATGTTTGGGGACCGATGTTGAAGAATCCAATCGTTAAAAACGAAGAATAATATACAGAATTTCAAGTATTCATAAGTGTGCCATTCCGAACAACAAGTAGACGCTTAGATTCGGTTGATCAAGGAAAGAACTGTGTCGTATTTTATTTTAAGTGGAAGATCTTTTTTAAAGTTTTGAATTTCAAATTGGAACGCAATATGCCATACGCTGCATCAGATCTACCCAATTTAGATGATCAGTCGCGACAGTTTCGAAACATTTCACTACAGTGTTCCGTGATGTTAACTGATCTACTTTCCTTACGATGTAAAGACCACTTGTGACTTCTATGATATTAATGTAAGGCAAAATCAGAAGCGTGAATTGTCGCAGGCAAGCGATGAAATTTATTTCAGAACTCCCACAGTCCCATGCAGCCAATACAACATTCTTTCTACGTTAAGTGTTCATGTATCGTAAGGTTCTGACACTTTCTTGTTGATTGCGTAGGAGACTGGTCGACGAAGTCCGGTATTGATTCGTTGAGTTGTTCCCGAAATTTTTCGATTGTGTGAAACATGGATCGTTTACAGAAAACATGCAGAGAGTATTAAGTAAATATGCCAGAAAGAGACTACGTATTCTACAAGAGTGGCAGAGGAGTGAAGACAATTTCCGCAAATGCCCTAGTGGTAGACAGCTTTTGTGCCCCTTTGTGAACACAATGGACGACCTTCTTAGGGGCTGAGATTGTCACACTGGAAAATTGTGAAAATACTGATGCATTACTCTACAATCCTAAACGAACGACTCAACGTGAAAGTCTCACTTACAATACTGTTCTTACACAGATATGTGTCAAGGAAGAGAGATGGCGATTATTAGCATTCTTTGTGGGAATCACTGTGCCGATAATATAAAAGTGTGTTGTCCTGCATTTTGCCAAATTCTCTGGTGAACCGTCTTATTAGTAAATTAAGCACATTACGTTAAGCCAATTTATGAAAAGATGTTACCTTTTCAGAGCATGTGAAAGCCCTTCCTACAAAATGATGGTAATGTTGTCTTTCTAAGTAGATTTCCAATTCAATTTAGAAATTAAAGCACAGTATTTTTCCTTAAATAAAATACGTGGAACGGTGTGCAAGATAACGCAAAACGTGTTTGTTGTTGTGCATTAATTTCGATCCATGTGCTTATCTTTAATGGCTGTGCGCAAACAAATGCTGTGACTTTGCATCGAAATGACTTCAAAACTAAAAGTTCAGAATCTGCCACATCCTAAGAATCAGGATTTACTCGACGTTATGTCATTATATGGGATACAAAAGCTGAGGTATGTTCCTAGAATTAGGCTTCAGGAACCAAACCTAAGCACATTATTAGAAATTTTCCTTTCTTGGAGAAATTTTGGAAGTAAGCTCTCCAAATTGAGTTCCGCAAGTGGCTTTGCACTGCAACAGTTCGTGTTCGCTGACTCGAATGCATATGTTTGAGACAGTCTCGTAGAGACTGTTTACTGGAAGAATTCTACGTTCAGTTTCGGAAGCACCTGGTTCCAATGGTAATCACGCAGCCTTTTTTTTTTTGTGCAGCAACAGCTATTATTTTGCTGAGTCGTTTACGTAGATAGGAAACAGTATTCCTCTCATAGAAAGTCTGCAGGACGCACTGTGTTCACGCCGCCAAATTTACGCGTCATTGAAGGCTGTCCGAATGTGCAATCGAGCAGTGCTACACATAATAGCTTTCCCTCACTCGGAAGCAAGACCATCGAGTGTACGCGCCACTGAGCAGCGGCAAGTGTATCGCGACGGTGGCACCGCGTTGTGGCGTGGTGCCTGAATTATTGACAGCACAGTGTCTGCTCACCGTGCCTAATGTGGGAGCTGCGAATATTCGCACCTGGAGCTCTTCCCACGGGACTCGAATTTATATCATAACGGCGACGCGTCAGAGGGCCAGCGCGCGCGTGCACATTCGAGCGACCGACGTAATAAAAGAGAAATTTATTTTATTTTCCCCTCTTCTTTTTCTTTTTTATTTAACTCCCCGTCTCTGGACGCTCTGCGAACTGAGAACGTGCCGTAAATTGTAACCAGTAAGCTGTGCAGAGATATAACAACGCGGCTTGAAATCGCAATGCCAGGATGGGAGGAGAGGAACAACGGCGCGAGCAGGAGAGGCATACTACACGGACAGCCGAATCACACGCCGGTACCTCGCGAGTTCAGCCGGGTTTTTCAGCCGTGATGAGCCTTACCTTTTGTTTGTGGAGCGCTGTGGCGGACCCATGCACATGAGGGTATCAATCATTTGACGAATCGAGTAATCGTGTGAGATCCTAGTCGCGTAAGCAACTGCTATTTAAACAGCATCCATAAAAATGGCGAATGATATAACGTAAATTACGTGCCATTGTCTTTCGTACCAGTGTTTTCAAGATACTGAGAAAGCAGTGTATAGGGCAGCAGCGCCCCACATCAGCGGACATAATTTTCTGACAGACAGTTTAGCTTCACAACGGAAATATCCATAGAAAGTGACATTTAGTAGTATTCCATCGTGTGGGAAGCACTGGATTTAGGATAAGCTCAACAATTGTTCACTTCATATCTGAAACGTAGGGAGCAGAACGTTTACATCTAGCCTTTATAACCAGGGAAGACCTTTGCATGTGACTAGGGTCATGTGAAGTGGGATGTGTCACACAGTTCTGGTTTGGGTCCATTGCTTTTCGTGATATACATCAATGATCTGCCACTGGAGCGAGTTCAATACGATAGCCTAGGTTAGCAAAATCCGTACAATTATTGTAGCGGGTTAGCTGTACTCCATATAGACACTGCTTGTGACCTCTCTGACAGAGATGGGTTTGTTTATGTGCGCGAGCGCAGCGCTACAGAGGTGGCGACAGCGACAGCGACTATATTTTTTTAATTGGCTTTCTGGACGTGCCCATTCAGTCGTATCTATTGAGGTGTCAGTTATTACAACTTTGACCTAAGGACAATACAGCAACAAGGCCGCGATCGGGGGAAATCTCCTCTCCGCCCACGCAGGTAATTGAACCCGAATCGCAGGCCGGTATGGCCGTGCGGTTCTAGGCACTTCAGTCTGGAACCGCGTGACCGCTACGGTCGCAGGTTCGAATCCTGCCTCGGGCATGGATGTGTGTGATGTCCTTAGGATAGTTAGGTTTAAGTAGTTCTAAGTTCTAGGGGACTGATAACCACAGATGTTAAGTCCCATAGTGGTCAGAGCCATTTGAACCATTTTTGAACCCGAATCATTACTGTATCAAATTTGACGTACATTAAAATATATTGTTCACCTCCACATATGTTCCACGTCACGTGAGTTAAAAAGGACAAATACGGAGGGTTTTAATGCAATCATGTTGTAATTGATGCTTAAATATTTTGTATACATGTTGTAGATATCCAGATCGACAAATGGTTGCAAAATCCATTTACTGTTCTGCAAAGCAGAGATGGACAGCGGCGACAGCAAAGTCCAAAGACAGTCCACAATCGCAGATATCTGGCGGCTGTACGACGCCTCGAGAGCTATTTGCTACAATTTGAACGTCATTGTGAAGTCAAAAATGTTATACACTTTTGTCTGTGTCTGGAGATCCTGACATTGTCAGAAAGTTAGTTGAGTCCTCGTTTTGCCATAGAACGCAGCAGATTTTGCGACGGGATAGAATTGGTGACAGTTTTCCTGCATGGGTAAGTCTTACTGTTCAGAGAAGTCGCGGTTAACTAGTTTCGAAATTTGAACAGTTTGGGAAATGTAGTAATGTTCCTATCAGTGAGGTTCCGCATTTAGAAATTGATTAATTAAGCTGCGAAGGATGTTACGTGGATTAGGAAGATCGTATATTGGAGTTAGGAGTTAATGCAGTAAGATGAGTATATGTGAAGCTGGATAACTCCACTGGAAGTTAGTTTAGTACCTTAGGGGTCCTACAGTTCCATGAAAGGGTGTTAGCGAAACTGCTCGCCGACTCTGAGGTGATCGTGCTCATTTGGTGGTTGTTGGTTGGCGGATTACTGTGGTTTCCGAGCGGAGATCTTGATGTAATATTTATTTTGTTTGGCAGAAGTTAACGTTTCACAGACTGGGAACTATGTGTTACTTTGCTACTGCATGCAGCGGGTTATGTGAAATTTGCGATCCACCACAACGTGTAAAGAAAAGAAACTGAAGATCAGAAAAGTTGGAACCATATCACGAGCCATGGTGTAACAATTTGATGATTATTGACGTGCGGTGTGAGACGCAACAAATTTCCGATAGTGTGGATTTTGTCGTGTTATTTCAAAAGTTCCTTACTAATTAAATATGTAGTAATAGGATCAAATTCCACATACAGTTTCTAGTTTTTTGAAAGAGATTTACATATGAGAAACTGTTTGCTAGTACCCGTGACGTGTAAGAGCATTTTGAATCAAAGGTATAAATTACTGTTTGTGTTATGTCAAACGAACTAGCGTTAATTAAAATATAAAACTTTAAAGTTATTAAAAGGGGCCATATTTACTTGGAAATAGCTCCAAAGTGGAATTAAATGAATAAGTTGTAATGAAATTAGAGTTAATATTTTAGCAATAAGAATTCTAGATCAGAGACACTACTTACGTAATAGTGGAATCTGAGTGAGAAAGTTTACCATAAGTTTGATTCAACAAAAGGAAAGGTATATTCTAGCGTTAAATATCAAGATTCGAGAAGTAATTATATAAAAAAGTTATTAAAGCAATGTAATGCGATTTTTTTAACTAGGGCAAACAGTAATAGTATATGAGAATAAACCGATGATCCCTTAACAATTGGCTGCATTAATTAAACCGAGTTACGTCGTATTATCGTAGAGTTAAGGTAAGACTTTTCAATAATTACAGTCGTTTACTATTAAGAATAGCTCCTCCGCTGTAGTAATTTAAAAGGTTTTGATAGTCTTTTCCACTGAAGCAGTAGTTTCGATAATACGTTACTTAATTGAAGGTGTTACTTATACGCAGTGTGGTGGTTCTAAAGTGAAAACACAGGTTCCTTGTATGTACACGTAAACCGTGGGTGTTACGTGGTGTTATTATCTCTCCAAGTAATTGTCAACCGTTAAAGTCTAACCAAGTTTAAGAATAATAGTTAAAGTTACCTCAGCCGAACTAATCTCAGATCGGTTTACGTGTAGGTGTTTACCGGATACTATGAGAGTAGTAGGATACGACTGCGCATCGCGTATTAAAATTACTTTAATTTTTTCGCTGAGAATAGGTTGTTGTTGTTGTGGTCTTCAGTCCTGAGACTGGTTTGATGCAGCTCTCCATGCTACTCTATCCTGTGCAAGCTGCTTCATCTCCCAGTACCTACTGCAACCTACATTATTCTGAATCTGCTTAGTGTATTCATCTCTTGGTCTCCCTCTACGATTTTTACCCTCCACACTGCCCTCCAATACTAAATTGGTGACCCCTTGATGCCTCAGAACATGCCCTACCAACCGATCCCTTCTTCTGGTCAAGTTGTGCCACAAACTTCTCTTCTCCCCAATCTTATTCAATACTTCCTCATTAGTTATGTGATCTACCCATCTAATCTTCAGCATTCTTCTGTAGCACCACATTTCGAAAGCTTTTATTCTCTTCTTGTCCAAACTAGTTATCGTCCATGTTTCACTTCCATACATGGCTACACTCCATACAAATACTTTCAGAAACGACTTCCTGACTCTTAAATCTATACTCGATGTTAACAAATTTCTCTTCTTCAGAAACGTTTTCCTTGCCATTGCCAGTCTTCATTTTATATCCTCTCTACTTCGATCATCATCAGTTATTTTGCTCCCCAAATAGCAAAACTCCTTTACTGCTTTAAGTGTTTCATTTCCTAATCTAATTCCCTCAGCATCACCCGACTTAATTCGACTACATTCCATTATCCTCGTTTTGCTTTTGTTGATGTTCATCTTATATCCTCCTTTCAAGACACTATCCATTCCGTTCAACTGCTCTTCCAAGTCCTTTGCAGTCTCTGACAGAATTACAATGTCATCGGCGAACCTCAAAGTTTTTATTTCTTCTCCATGGATTTTAATACCTACTCCGAATTATTCTTTTGTTTCCTTTACTGCTTGCTCAATATACAGATTGAATAACATTGAGGAGAGGCTACAACCCTGTCTTACTCCCTTCCCAACCACTGCTTCCCTTTCATGTCCCTCGACTCTTATAACTGCCATCTTGCTTCTGTACAAATTGTAAATAGCCTTTCGCTCCCTGTATTTTACCCCTGCCACCTTCAGAATTTGAATGAGAGTATTCCAATCAACATTGTCAAAAGCTTTCTCTAAGTCTACAAATGCTACAAACGTACATTTGCCTTTCCTTAATCTTTCTTCTTAGATATGTCGTAAGGTCAGTATTGCCTCACGTGTTCCAGTATTTCTACGGAATCCAAACTGATCTTCCCCGAGGTCGGCTTTTACTAGTATTTCCATTCGTGTGTAAAGAATTCGTGTTAGTATTTTGCAGCTGTGGCTTATTAAACTGATTGTTCGGTAATTTTCACATGTGTCAACACCTGCTTTCTTTGGGATTGGAATTATTATAATCTTCTTGAAGTCTGAGGGTATTTCGCCTGTTTCATACATCTTGATCACCAGATGGTAGAGTTTAGTCAGGACTGGCACTCCCAAAGCCGTCAGTAGTTCCAATGGAATGTTGCCTATTCCGGGGGCCTTCTTTCGACTCAGGTCTTTCAGTGCTCTGTCAAACTCTTCACGCAGTATCGTATCTCTCATTTCATCTTCATCTACATCCTCTTCCATTTCCATAATATTGTCCTCAAGTACATCGCCCTTGTATAGACCCTCTATAACTCCTTCCACCTTTCTGATTTTCTTTCTTTGCTTAGAACTGGGTTTCCATCTGAGCTCTTGATGATCATACAAGTGGTTCTCTTCTCTCCAAAGGTCTCTTTAATTTTCCTGTAGGCAGTACATATCTTACCCCTAGTGAGATAAGCCTCTACTTCCTTACATTTGTGCTCTAGCCATCCCTGCTTAGCCATTTTGCACTTCCTGTCGATCTCATTTTTGAGGCGTTTGTATTCCTTTTTGCCTGATTCATTTACTGCATTTTTATATTTTCTCCTTTCATCAATTACATTCAATATTTCTTCTGTTACCCAAGGATTTCCACTAGTCCTCGTCTTTTTACCTACTTGATCCTCTGCTGCCTTCACTACTTCATCCCTCAAAGCTACCCATTCTTCTTCTACCGTATTTCTTTCCCCAATTCCTGTCAATTGTTCCCTTATGCTCTCCCTGAAAGTCTGTACAACCTCTGGTTCTTTCAGTTTATCCAGGTCCCATCTCCTTAAATTCCCACCTTTTTGCAGTTTCTTCAGTTTTAATCTACAGGTCATAACCAATAGATTGTGGTCAGAGTCCACATCTGCCCCTGGAAATATCTTACAATTTAAAACCTGGTTCATAAATCTGTGTCTTACCATTATGTAATCTATCTGATACCTTTTAGTATCTCCAGGGTTCTTCCATGTATACAACCTTCTTTCATGATTGTTAAACCAAGTGTTAGCTATGATTAAGTTGCGCTCCGTGCAAAATTCTACCAGGCGGCTTCCTCTTTCATTTCTTAGCCCCAATCCATATTCACCTACTACGTTTCCTTCTCTCCCATTTCCTACACTCGAATTCCAGTCACCCATGACTATTAAATTTTCATCTCCCTTCACTATCTGAATAATTTCTTTTATTTCATCATGCATTTCTTCAATTTCTTCGTCATCTGCAGAGCTAGTTGGCATATAAACTTGTACTACTGTAGTAGGTGTGGGCTTCGTATCTATCTTGGCCACAATAATGCGTTCACTATGCTGTTTGTAGTAGCTTACCCGCATTCCTATTTTCCTATTCAGTATTAAACCTACTCCTGCATTACCCCTATTTGATTGTGTGTTTATAACCCTGTAGTCACCTGACCAGAAGTCTTGTTCCTCCTGCCACCGAATTTCACTAATTCCCACTATATCTAACTTTAACCTATCCATTTCCTTTTTTCAATTTTCTAACCTACCTGCCCGATTAAGGGATCTGACATTCCACGCTCCGATCCGTAGAACGACAGTTTTCTTTCTCCTGATAACGACATCCTCTTGAGTAGTCCCCGCCTGGAGATCCGAATGGAGGACTATTTTACCTCCGGAATATTTTACCCAAGAGGACGCCATCATCATTTAATCATACAGTAAAGCTGCATGCCCTCGGGAAAAATTACAACCGTAGTTTCCCCTTGCTTTCAGCCGTTCGCAGTACCAGCACAGCAAGGCCGTTTTGGTTATTGTTACAAGGCCAGATCAGTCAATCATCCAGACTGTTTCCCTTGCAACTACTGAAAAGGCTGCTGCCCCTCTTCAGGAACCACACGTTTGTTTGGCCTCTCAACAGATACCCCTCCGTTGTGGTTGTACCTACGGTACGGCTATCTGTATCGCTGAGGCACGCAAGCCTCCCCACCAACGGCAAGGTCCATGGTTGATGGGGGTGATGGAATAGGTATGTCAAATGTAATCACAACTAGTGACACTCTTGTCATCTGCTGAATAATGACACTACTTTGATACAGATACAGCGTGAAACGTCCCCTTTGAACAACTTATACAAGACTGTGCTTAACCTGACACACAATGTTTTTAGCGCAACGCAATCTGACTTTCAATAATCCCTACAAAACAATGGCCCTGACTAACTTTAACCTATACCTTTCACAAATCACTTACCTCACAAAAATCTTCGTTACTGGAACTACTGCAATACAGCGAGCGCCACTACTGCCAGCTAAATAGAAGATTCAAACTACTGAAGGCACTAACTACTGATAGGGATAGTTATCAAATGAAAGATTTTAATAGAGAACAAACAATGTATTTACCTTAATAGTCATAATATATGTAGCAGTTCATGACAAATTACAAAACTTCGCCATCTCTCTCCCCACATCCACCACTGCTGGCGGCTCACCTCCAACTGTGCAACGCTACGCGCTGTTCACATCCAGCTGCCGCTGCCTAACACTACAATGGCAGACAACAATGCAAACTAGCCACAGGCTGCACACAGCACTGCCAGTGATTTTCATACAGAGCGCTACGTAACGTTGCCAATATAAAAATCTAAACAGCCTACTTACATAGCCCCCATGCTCCCCACAAAAAATTTTACAAATTTTTTTGGCCAGTGGCCAATAATGATTTGTAAAAATTTTTCATAATTACAATAACAAAAATATCAAATGCACACACTTATTTATACAATGTTGGTCAAAAGCTAAAATTTTCTCACAGTCCATAAAGACAGTCCAGATTGTTCATCACAATAGTAATTACAGTTTTTTTTCACAAAGTCTCATTAGTAAAAAAATTGCACACAGAAGTAGTGGATTTCCATGCAGTCTTGAAGAAGTAGTGTTGTCCTTCCAATGGAAAGACAGTGCTGACTCTTGACATGCAGACAGGTAATGGGCCACAACAGAGCAAACCCACAGCAGAGTCATTCGACGTTTTGAAGAAGATTGGCAGGTAGGTCATCACAGAGTAGACCCACTGCAGTCCTGGTAGAGAGTATTGGTGGGCCACCCGAGGTGCAGACCCACTGTAGTCCTTGTAGAGATGGCCAGCAGCCATCTGCTGCGACTGTGCAGGTGAACAATCACCATCGAAGAGTCTTGCAGAGAAGATAGCAAGTCCATAAACCACCACTTGTGCACACACAAAGTTTTAGGAATTGTCTTTAGAACCAGCAATTCTGTTATCCAGTCCCTTGCTGAATTATTAACACACGTGCAAACACTAACAGTCCCTACTTCTCACAAATTGTCCATATACTATGACCAACAGAAACGTGTGCAGTGAAATGTAACTTACAAGTTACGAATATGATGAACTGGTGTCAATTACCATTTTATAACATGAGAATACAATTACAAAGGTACAAAATACATCATTAAAGAACATAACAATACAGATAACATTTGTAGTACAGGCTTTACAACAGAATAGAAATAAACATATACATCAGTGTTACAGGAATTATAACATGAGTACATACATAAAAGATCAGAATAACTTTTGAAACATCAACTTTACACATGATCATTAAAACAAAACAGAATAAATAATGTCTAAGCATATTTACAAGGTAAATAACATATTATTAATGCTAATTATATTTGAGGAGAACAGTATTCCTCATCATAGTGAATGTAGCTTAATATTAAAAGAAGAAAAAATTCTATGAAACTATACAGAGACAGGAAGAAAACAAATACACAAGGGTACACAAACACGTAGTGGGATAACACAAAAGGAAAGGACAGAGTTTTTTTTACTGCAGTATTTTGCATGGAGATCTCCCTTCGTTCATCATTATTCCCAAAAGTCCTATCTAAGCCTGCTTTCTGTATCCTGTTCACATCCACTGTCAAAAATAGTTTTTCTCCACTGTACAGTACCCTTTTTTTTTTTTTTTTTTGCCCAAACCATTTTCATATAGCTTCTCAATACATTTCTTCCAAGTCATCATAGTTAGTTTCTTATATAGTCTACCCCTCTTAAGCTAACTTAAATGTACTGAGCTCAGATATATATACCAAGGGACGAGGCAATGCAGCATCACATAACAAATTATCACAAACAGCAATGACAAAAAATGGAAATTGGCAAAGCTAGCAGCATAAATTAGCAAAGCAAGTGCAATATTACAACTAATATAAGGCAATGCGCAGCAAACAATAAAAATAAGCTTAGAAGAGTAACACAAAGTCAAATTCAGTAACACTATGCCTGGCAAACAGCAGTAACTTATACCTAAACATGACATAGCTCAAGCAGAAAAAATATTACAGTAAAAACAACAATGCAGAAAAGGAAAATGTATATTCACATCTTAATGTCTATGTAATTAAAGTGGTGCACCACAACAACTTATTGTAAAAAAATATTACCATGTACTTGAAAAGAAAATTATGTGTCCAGTTACTGTTACTAGTCCCTTCTTATTGTTCTTTCCTTTCCAAGTGCTCGTTTTTTAAAGAATGTGGATTGCAAAATTATTATTAAATGGATCTGTTGACAGAAAGTGTTCACATTAGCAAATGCATTTTATTTTATAAAAGCAATGCTGCAACACAGCTGGAAACCAGTAATCAAATGAAATAAGCAATTACGCAAACCAAAGCATAAAAATATCATTCAATAGTCATGTGACATTTCATAAGTTAGTGGAAATTCTCTCAACTCTCGTAGAAAGACGCTTGTCGTAATCAGATGTGCAGATGTAAAAATATTTCTCGTCATTTCATTAGGCATTGCAGTAAATATCATAAATTACGAGCTCCACAGTATGCTTTCAACAAGGAAATGTCAGTAGCGCTGACAATGGCCTTCCCTTTTTTTTTTTCTACCTGTGCTTCTGACGAGGCACTCACACTAATGGCTTGTTCTCCAGGTGTCTGACACAGCTGTGTGCCGACGACGCACGTGCAGGTGGTCACTTAATTTTCTTATGGAAATATTTACGACAGCAGTTTCCGCTACAGTGACAGTCTCATATAAAAATTTCACAGGTCGAGAATTAACGTTGCAAATTACAAGCGTAATCTACTTTAGCTAGCGAGATAACATTCTACACAGAGCAGACGACATCAAATACGTACCCAATTGAACTTCGACATAGTTCAGCCCCTTCTCTTAGCAGTCCGACATGCTGATGGAGCAGCTACTGAGTCAGAAGAACGGCAGGTTGGTATCAGTGTGCGAGTAAGTAGGAAATTCTCATTGACTGTGAAGTAACATCGGAAACGATTAGGCGATGTCTATACTTCACTCTGCCTAAGACCTAAGCAGAAGGGACGTGGGTTGTCACATTGAGGACAGTAAATTCTGTGGTAAGTTTCTATGGGACCAAACTGCTGAGGTCATCGGTCCCTAGACTTACACAATACTTAATGTAACTTGAACTAACTTACGCTAAGGACAACACAAATGCCCATGTCCGAGGGAGGACTCGAGCCTTCGTCGGGGGCAGCTGCACGAACCATGGCAAGGGGCCTCAGACCAAGCGGCTACACCGTGTGGCTGTTGAGGACAGTTATTCTGACTCACACGAACACATTGTCACTTACAGAATCTGAATAAGCCGGACACATAGGAACGGTGTTGTCACTGTGTCGGACTTTCAGGTACTTCAGATATAGTGTACGGCTGGTTGTGTCACCACTTTTGCGTACTCGTAGGGGCCCTATACGATATTGGGCAGGTATACCTGTTTCTATGGCTATTCAGTGCAGTATGAAATGAAACTAACAAGGACGTTTCAACATTTTATTACAATCTGAAGCAACATCACTACCTGTCTATCACTGTTTTAACAAGCATGTACATTTAACAGTGTTACAAAATCCGATGTTAGCAACTTAGATCTGTCGAAACCGGTCATACAATAGACATAATTGCTAGCGATCTCGGGATACTTTGTTCTTGAAGAATAAAATAACTTCCCGAGAACCCCGTAATGTCGAACATATATGTTGCTTATTGATAAAGTACCAATATAAAAGGTCCTCTTAAGCCATAAGGTCTTGTTGTGTTTCCCTCGTAATCACAGAAACACCCGCCGCTCACGCTGGCTGGCGCATTTTGTGGAGAAGCGAGGGGCAGCTCGCCAACCCCGCACGGCACGAGCGGCCCAGGAAGTGGGTCACGGAAATGCCAGACTGTAGCGGCAGAGTGGCAAGGCGGAGAGGCAGCGGCAGGGACAGACGCCTGCGGGGCGAGACTGGCGGCGCCGCCTAATGAGATGCGAGCGAATGCTAATGCCCGCCGGCCGTGCCTCTGCTTAGCATATTTATCCCCGGGCTGAGCAGGCCTGGGAATGGTGGCGATGCGCGCGCCGCGCCGGTCGGCACTGACAAATTTAACGACCGCCGCCATTTATCACAAATGCAGGGAAACAAAAGGCGAATACTAACGCGGGCCCTTATCGGTCATGGCGCCTCCCGCCCTCAGATAGAGGAAATGAGAGACCTGGAAAACAAAAGCTTAGCGAGATAGCGATTAGAACATTACAGGCTTGTGTTAAGTATTTTTCTTACTCTTTTCTTCTTACAAGAAACTGTGTTATCTCGAACACGCAAAAAAGGAAATGTAAGATTTTGCTATAAACATAGAAATAAGACTTTAAAAGAAACTCAAAAACAAAGTAACATACTGCTTAATAAAAGAGGTATGTATGATCTGACATACTTAAGGTGCAAGTATTGTTTTGAATTTTTTTTTTGTTGGGGTTTACTACAACTTTATGAAAGGTGTGCACTATATTCCTACCCTCTCCATAAATTGGTTTTATTCTGAAATGTTACTGCCGTGTACTAACTTTTTCTACTTCCTTCACTTTCCTTCTACGTCCGATACTTGCAGCGGATTCTTGTAGGATAATTTACATTATTTTTCAGTATAATCATTTGTGATCGTCTGCATCATGCCTTCCCTTACATCACAATGGGCGTTCAAAGGTAGTGCAGCAGAGCACATTACAACCTGCCGCAATCCGATGGAAAGGAAGGTTTTTGGGTTTGGCGAATGCCTGGTGAACAGTACCTACCAAAAAAATGTGTGTGCTATCTTATGGGACTTAACTGCGAAGGCCATCAGTCCCTAACCTTACACAGTATGTAACCTAAATTATCCTAAGGACAAACACACACACCCATGCCTGAGGGAGTACTCGAACCTCCGCCGGGACCAGCCTCACAGTCCATGACTGCAGCGCCTTAGACCTCTCGGTTAATCCCGCGCGGCCAATACCTACCATCATGTGTTGTACCAAGACTAAATTACAAAGGAAATGCTGCAGTGGTTTGAACGGCACTATCGTCGTTATGTTGTCGTCCATGTATTGCGCTTGAGAAAACACTAAATTCGGAAGGATATGAACAAATTCTACAGCATTTTCTCCTGCATACAGTAGATTGACAGTTCAGAGACGATGATTGTATCAACATGAAAGTGTACAAAATGGTTCAAATGGCTCTGAGCACTATGCGACTTAACTTCTGAGGTCATCAGTCGCCCAGAACTTAGAACTAATTCAACCCAACTAACCTAAGGACATTACACACATCCATGCCCGAGGCAGGATTCGAACCTGCGACCGTAGCGGTCGCTCGGCTCCAGACTGCAGCGCCTAGAACCGCACGGCCACTCCGGCCGGCCGAAAGTGTACCCTTTCGTAAAGTAGCATTTGTAAACGAACGATATGTAGACCATAAAATTCTTGAAATCAATTCTCCTGTTCTGAGTCCTGGACTGAACCCAATGTAAAATCTTTAGGACGAGATAGTTAACTTAGCTCTAGACCCAGCGTCAACCTCCACTACTTCTTCTTCTGTTTTCGGCACTTGAGCAAGAATGCGCAGCCATTTCTGCACAGGTGCGCTTTTCTGAAAGCAAATTATCATTACTCAGGATTGCTTTACACCACATTATTCCCCACTGTTTTGGCTACAAAATCCAGTTATTGAACATAATCTACGTTCAATCAACGGTCTTACACCAACTTACTAGGAGGGCTTTTACGCCCTTGTACTGGTCGACGTCGGAGACAACGTCTCGCTGCATTAATAACCTCATCGTGACCCACGTACTGCTTTACGCCGAGAGCATCCTTCATTGTGTCAAATAGATTGGAAGTCGGAATATGCGAGATAGGCGCTATAGCGTGATTGAGGAAGAACAATGAAGTTTCGTGAGCTCCTCTCGGTTGCCCAGACTTGTGTGAGGCATTATTCTGTCATGGGCCTTCGTTACTCTTCACGGTCTTCTGTTAGGCTGCGAGGTACAAACCTTTGAATATCCCAACCAGTTGACGAGTGTGCCAGCATTACCGACAGAGACGATCAGTTTTGCAGATAGGTATTTGATGGTGATACATCGACACAGAGTACGCCAAAGAACTTGCCCCCCTTCTAACAGCCGTGTACCGCAAGTCTCTAGAGGAACGGAAGGTTCCAAATGATTGGAAAAGAGCACAGGTAGTCCCAGTCTTCAAGAAGGGTCGTCGAGCAGATGCGCAAAACTATAGAACTATATCTCTGACGTCGATCTGTTGTAGAATTTTAGAACATATTTTTTGCTTGAGTATCATGTCGTTTTTGGAAACCCAGAATCTACATCTACATCTACATCTACATCCATACTCCGCAAGCCACCTGACGGTGTGTGGCGGAGGGAACCTTGAGTACCTCTATCGGTTCTTCCTTCTATTCCAGTCTCGTATTGTTCGTGGAAAGAAGGATTGTCGGTATGCCTCTGTGTGGGCACTAATCTCTCTGATTTTATCCTCATGGTCTCTTCGCGAGATATACGTAGGAGGGAGCAATATACTGCTTGACTCTTCGGTGCAGGTATGTTCTCGAAACTTTGACAAAAGCCCGTACCGAGCTACTGAGCGTCTCTCCTGCAGAGTCTTCCACTGGAGTTTATCTATCATCTCCGTAACGCTTTCGCGATTACTAAATGATCCTGTAACGAAGCGCGCTGCTCTCCGTTGGATCTTCTCTATATCTTCTATCAACCCTATCTGGTACGGATCCCACACTGCTGAGCAGTATTCAAGCAGTGGGCGAACAAGCGTACTGTAACCTACTTCCTTTGTTTTCGGATTGCATTTCCTTAGGATTCTTCCAATGAATCTCAGTCTGGCATCTGCTTTACCGACGATCAACATTATATGATCATTCCATTTTAAATCACTCCTAATGCGTACTCCCAGATAATTTATGGTATTAACTGCTTCCAGTTGCTGACCTGCTATTTTGTAGCTAAATGATAAAGGATCTATCTTTCTGTGTATTCGCAGCACATTACACTTGTCTACATTGAGATTCAATTGCCATTCCCTGCACCATGCGTCAATTCGCTGCAGATCCTCCTGCATTTCAGTACAATTTTCCATTGTTACAACCTCTCGATACACCACAGCATCGTCTGCAAAAAGCCTCAGTGAACTTCCGATGTCATCCACCAGGTCATTTATGTATATTGTGAATAGCAACGGTCCTATGACACTCCCCTGCGGCACACCTGAAATCACTCTTACTTAAGAGGACTTCTCTCCATTGAGAATGACATGCTGCGTCCTGTTATCTAGGAACTCCTCAATCCAATCACACAATTGGTCTGATAGTCCATATGCTCTTACTTTGTTCATTAAACAACTGTGGAGAACTGTATCGAACGCCTTGCGGAAGTCAAAAAACACGGCATCTACCTGTGAACCCGTGTCTATGGCCCTCTGAGTCTCGTGGACGAATAGCGCGAGCTGGGTTTCACATGACCGTCTTTTTCGAAACCCATGCTGATTCTTACAGAGTAGATTTCTAGTCTCCAGAAAAGTCATTATACTCGAACACAATACGGGTTCCAAAATTCTACAACTGATCGACGTTAGAGATATAGGTCTATAGTTCTGCACATCTGTTCGACGTCCCTTCTTGAAAACGGGCATGACCTGTGCCCTTTTCCAATCCTTTGGAACGCTACGCTCTTCTAGAGACCTACGGTACACCGCTGCAAGAAGGGGGGCAAGTTCCTTCGCGTACTCTGTGTAAAATTGAACTGGTATCCCATCAGGTCCAGAGGCCTTTCCTCTTTTGAGCGATTTTAATTGTTTCTCTATCCCTCTGTCGTCTATTTCGATATCTACCATTTTGTCATCTGTGCGATAATCTAGAGAAGGAACTACAGTGCAATCTTCCTCTGTGAAACAACTTTGGAAAAAGACATTTAGTATTTCGGCCTTTAGTCTGTCATCCTCTGTTTCAGTACCATTTTGGTCACAGAGTGTCTGGACATTTTGTTTTGATCCACCTACCGCTTTGACATAAGACCAAAATTTCTTAGGATTTTCTGCCAAGTCAGTACATAGAACTTTACTTTCGAATTCATTGAACGCCTCTCGCATAGCCCTCCTCACACTACATTATGGATGTAGATGTAGATGTAGATGTAGATGTAGATTTCGCTTCGCGTAATTTTTGTTTGTCTGCAAGGCTTTGGCTATGTTTATGTTTGCTGTGAAGTTCCCTTTGCCTCCGCAGCAGTTTTCTAACTCGGTTGTTGTACCACGGTGGCTCTTTTCCATCTCCTACTATGTAGGAACCAACATGGATTCCGAAAACAGCGATCGTGAGAGACCCAACTCGCTTTATTTATTCATGAGACCCAGAAAATATTAGATACAGGCTCCCAGGTAGATGCTATTTTCTTTGACTTGCGGAAGGCGTTTGATACAGTTCCGCACTGTCGCCTGATAAACAAAGTAAGAGCCTACGGAATATCAGACCAGCTGTGTGGCTGGATTGAAGAGGTTTTAGCAAACAGAACACAGCAAGTTGTTATCAATGGAGAGACGTCTACAGACGTTAAAGTAACCTCTGGCTTGCCACAGGGGAGTGTTATGGGACCATTGCTTTACACAATACATATAAATGACCTAGTAGATAGTGTCGGAAGTTCCATGCGGCTTTTAGCGGATGATGCTGTAATATACAGAGAAGTTGCAGCATTAGAGAGTTGTAGCGAACTGCAGGAAGATCTGCAGCGGATAGGCACTTGGTGCAGGGAGTGGCAACTGACCCTCAACATAGACAAATGTAATGTATTGCGAATACATAGCAGTTACTTCTGTAAAATATCTGGGAGTATACGTGCGGAACGATTTGAAGTGGAATGATCATATAAAATTAATTGTTGGTAAGGCGGGTACCAGGTTGAGATTCATTGGGAGAGTCCTTAGAAAATGTAGTCCATCAACAAAGGAGGTGGCTTACAAAACACTCGTTCGACCTATACTTGAGTATTTCGCATCAGTGTGGGATCCGTACCAAAAAATGGTTCAAATGGCTCTGAGCTCTATGGGACTCAACTGCTGAGAACATTAGTCCCCTAGAACTTAGAACTAGTTAAACCTAACTAACCTAAGGACATCACACACATCCATGCCCGAGGCAGGATTCGAACCTGCGACCGTAGCGGTCTCGCGGTTCCAGACTGCAGCGCCAGAACCGCGCGGCCACTTCAGCCGGACCGGATCCCTACCAGATCGGGTTGACGGAGGAGATAGAGAAGATCCAAAGAAGAGCGGCGCGTTTCGTTACAGGGTTATTTGGTAACCGTGATAGCGTTACGGAGATGTTTAACAAACTCAAGTGGCAGACTCTGCAAGAGAGGCGCTCTGCATCGCGGTGTAGCTTGCTCGCCAGGTTTCGAGAGGGTGCGTTTCTGGATGAGGTATCAAATATATTGCTTCCCCCTACTTATACCTTCCGAGGAGATCACGAATGTAAAATTAGAGAGATTAGAGCGCGCACGGAGGCTTTCAGACAGTCGTTCTTCCCGCAAACCATACGCGACTGGAACAGGAAAGGGAGGTAATGACAGTGGCACGTAAAGTGCCCTCCGCCACACACCGTTAGGTGGCTTGCGGAGTATAAATGTAGATGTAGATGTAGACTACCGCGAATAAGGATGACAGCACACTGGAACATTGCAGGAGACAAAGCTGTGGGAAGCTGGCCGGCACGCCGAACATTGTTCCTGTTTGCACGACGTTGTTGCGGTGATGACATCTGCATCGCTCAGCGACTAAAACTATTTTAATTCACTGCCAGGTCCCCATAGACAATCTACAAGCTCCTATCAATAGGTTCTAGTTTTCCGACAAAAGAACATAATGAGAATGAGAATATGGCAACATAGTCCGTTGAGATTTCCTTTCTCTGGGAGGCATGAATTCGTTTCGTTTTCTTTTCGAAGTAAGTTCAAAATGGTTCAAATGGCTCTGAGCACTATGGGACTTGCTACGGTCATCAGTCCCCTAGAACTACTTAAACCTAACTAACCTAAGGACAGCATACAACACCCAGCCATCACGAGGCAGAGAAAATCCCTGACCCCGCCGGGAATCGAACCCGGGAACCCGGGCGTGGGAAGCGAGAACGGTACCGCACGACCACGAGATGCGGGCTCAAAGTAAGTTGGCGAGCCAACTCTCAACGGCATAGTCGAATGTTCCCGCCATCTTTAAGATACTGTTCTTTGATTGATCCTGTATTTGCCCTGTTAGATGCTAGTGAAATTTCTCGACGCTTTCCCTGTTGTGAAATTACTGAGTACAAGGAACGCATGCGCTTTTCCAACCACTCTTCTTGGCTCTCGATGGGCTCGATGGTCGGTTAGCGACGCCTCCATAGAGAACCGATGTAGAGGGTTGTAACGAATGGTGCCTAGCAAAAGATCTGGCATGGACGCTCTGCTCAAATCTTCCCACACCACCCGACCTTTACCAAGTATACCTCCTCCTCTTGTGATTATTGAACAGAGTATTCGCTATTACTAACTAAAGTTCTCATCTCTCATTTCTTGCCCAAGCCCATATTCTCCTGTAACCTTTTGTTCTACTCCTTTCCCTACAACTGCATTTCACTCCCCCACGACTATTAGACTTGCATTTACCTTTATGTATAGCATTAACCATTCAGTATCCTCACATACTTACTGTACCTCTTCATGTTCCCCTTGCGGCGTCGGTGTGTATAAGTGAACTATCGTTGTCGGTGTTTCTTTCTTGTCAATTCTGATAAGAACAACCCCGTCAGCAAACTGTTCACAGTAACACACTCTCTGCTCTACAGCTCTATTCATAACGAATCCCACTCTCCTCACACCATTTTCTGTTGTTGTTGATATTACCCTATACTCGTCTGATCAGAAATCCTTGTCTTGCTTCATTTTCACTTTACTGTCACCTACTATATGTGGACTGAGCCTTTACGTTCCTCTTATCAGATTTTCAGCTTCCCTAACATGTTCGAGCTTCTGACATACCACGCCCCGACTCGTAAAACGTTATCCTTTCCTTGATCATTCAATCTTCTTCTCATAGTCACCTCCCCTTTTAATCCTGTCTCGGAAATTCGAATGGGAGAATAGGGGAATTTCACTTCACTGACCACTACTATATCTAGACTGAGCCTCTGCATTACCCTTTCAGATCCCTACCACAGTTCAGGCTACTGAGACTCCACTCCCCGTCTCGTAGAATATTCTTTCGTTGGTTATTCAATCTTCTTCACATGGTCACCTCGCCCTTGGTTGTCCCCTTCAGGAGAGACTAATGGGGGACGGTTCCGGAATCTTTTGCCAATGGAGAGATCATGATGACACTTTTTCAGTTTCTGACCACATGTCCTGTGGATACACGTTATGTGTCATTAGTGCAGTGGTTTCCAAGTGCCCTATGCATTCTGATGCCGTTGATCATTGCTGATTCTCCTGCATTTAGGGGAAGTTTCCCACTCATTGGACAAGATAGCGCCCTGAACTTCTGTCCGCTCCTCCGACCTCATTGACAAGGCCGTTTTATGAATGAGGGTGATTTATTACGCCGGACGTCTTCGGCTGTCAATGCTGATTATTTATCAAGCTTTAAGGGGTGGCGAGTTTCGAACCCTCGACCGATGACGTTTTGATTAATAATCAAAGACGCTACGCCAGTTGATCACTATTGGTATGCTGAAATACGTGAACTGGCAGACACTACAACATAGACTCCAACTATTCTGCCAAAGCTTACTTTAAAAGTCGGGAAAACCAAAATTAATTCAGAAATCTGAAAAATCACTACCGAAGAGACCACGAGGATGAAATTAAATTACAGCATGCACAAAAAGTTGAGCAATTATTCTTCCCATGCCCCCTACGCGATCTAAACGAGTAAAAGCCTTGAGAAGATGGAATGCTATGTATCCTCCGGTATGTGCCTTACAGTTGATTACAGGGCGTGTATACGCAGAGGAAGATGCAGATGGAATTATATAGGTAGCTCAGTGCAGAAAAAGGGTGTGTCAGTTTTGGTTGTGACTACGTATTTTACATGCACGCTCAGGAAGACTGGAATGATTATGAAACTGCTATTTCCTAAGAAAACAATGTACTCCACATTGCCCGCATCTCGTGGTCGTGCGGTAGCGTTTTTGCTTCCCACGCCCGGGTTCCCGGGTTCGATTCCCGGCGGGGCCAGGGATTTTCTCTGCCTCGTGATGGCTGGGTGTTGTATGCTGTCCTTAGGTTAGTTAGGTTTAAGTAGTTCTAAGTTCTAGGGGACTTATGACCACAGCAGTTGAGTCCCATAGTGCTCAAAGCCATTTGAACCATTTTACTCCACATTATATAAGTAACCGGCTTCTGAAGAATGCTACGCAAGTGACGGGCACTTCTGAATATCCTAGTTTTCTGAGCCAAGTTTTGCCTGCCTTAATAGTCTGGAGCATTCTACACTACTTACAACCGTGTATATATATCCATTTGGGATCCTCCCTCTGAGCGCCAGCAGCCGACGGAGGCAGGCAGTCCCGCACGCCACTTCGGTTGGCCGCAGAGAACGCGCGGTGTGGGCTGTGGCGTCAGCGCGTTGCTGGTGGCAGCTATTGCAGGGGCGCGTCACTCGCAGGGGGCAGGTGCCCCCTCTAGCCCCGGGCAAGTTCCTCGGAAGACCGCTTCCCAACCGTGTCCTCCCTCCTCCGCCTCCTCGTATGAAGCCGCGGAATTCCTGCATACCGCCCCAGGAGCGTCCCACAGAGGCCTCCAGCACCACTTAACCTCACTAGTGACTACTAAGACCATCCAACTATCGCGACGGACTAGCCAGTGAGTTACTCGGTCGACAATGTCTTGTGTTAGTGCTCGAGAAATAGACAACGAATGTAAATGTGCTTTCATCTTTTAGTGGTTCTGAACTGTATATTGTTAATTAGTTACATGTTCCGTAGCTCATTACTGTTAACACTAGTGAACACATTATCATTTTGTTCCTTCTCGTGCATCTATACCTCGAAACAAAGTTCCTTTTTATTGGCGAACAGCTTTTAAGAAGAAATTTGTAAGTGGAGTAGAAAGAGTTCTCCCGATATTTTATGTTATTTGGTGAATGATCAAAAAATGTTATTGCGGTATACTGAGCTCATCTCTGAGCCACTGACACCTTTAACAGTGGGTAATAAATGTATTTTTTGCCCTCTGCTGTTGTAGGTATGTACATAAAATTACAGTGAATTATTTTTGACAAATTTCATTAGAGGACACATGTACAGTAACATGGCGCATTTAAAATGCCTTGCTTTTTGAATAGGTACGTAAGTGACGTCCGTAAATGAACACCGTATATTGCTCGTACGGTTCGATTTTGTGCTATCATGACTTTGTTTCAAAGTGGTGATTTACAACAGAAAATTATGACGCAAGGTATTAATGACTGGCATATGCAAAATACCTCAGAAGGTCTTGTTTCCAAGATCAGCAGTTATATGAAGAGCAAAAGCGGCTGAACTTAATTGTTTGAGAAATCAATAATACACTTCTATCAGTTCAAATTTTCGTGTGTATATACACCCACAAATTTCTACACTATTTACTGCCCTTTCCTCATATGCTACATCAATTGTTGGTATGATTATTTGTTGTACCTATTTGAATATAGTGTGTTTTGGAAGTTTTGGAAGAGTTCATTTTCAGAAAACATCATTTAATAACTCTTTTGTTGCTTTCTCTCTATTAGGATTTATTAAAAGACTATTATCGTCTGCAAAAGGAAAGAGGTTTGCTTGTTAAGTAGTAAATGGAAAGTGATTCACATATATAAGGAATAGGAGCGGAAAGGTACATGTGATACATAGATCACGTGAGGAAACAAGGAAAGATGTCAACATCTACGTACTACCCAGGCAGTGATATGGTGTATGGTACATGGTACCTTGTTTAACACTGTAAATTACTCCGCTTCCTATTCCAATAGCGACTAGCAGCAGGGAAAAAGGATACTTGACAAATCTATGTGCAAACTGGAAATTCGAATTTTAATTTCATAGTCGATGCAAGCGATGTAGGAGAAGGTGCCTTACGATGAGCCACCTTAGGAAAATGTGTAATAAAATTCTCAGACAGTATAATACCTATTTTATTTTCATTGTACCCTGAACATTATATTTTCCATTTCACTGTAGTACACACATTAGTTATAAATATTCATTGTCGATTAAATACTTCATTTTAAAATTATGTGTCATCGGCCCAATCGGAGGGACAGGTTTCCTCCGCTGGATCAGGCAATTTCTGTGAATGGGATGTAGTGTAAAACCGGTTAAGTAATACAAGGATCTACATACGTTTTAATACATTTCATACGTTTTATGTTTACGAGTTTTTTATTGGTATCTGAAACTGAATGACATGTTCTCGAAACCAATTACAATAAAATTATAAATGTCGACTACGAAGATAAAACAAATTAAAAACGTTTAACTGGTTATCAAAACACAAACAACTACAAAATATATAACGAAAACCGTTACTCAAATTTTTCTCAAAGTTTCCTAGTTAAGCCTAGGATTAGACAAATTTTCGAGGGGTCTCACTTAAGAGACCTCAGACTGTAACAACACCTAGTCTCAGTTCACAGCACGTAGTTTTATATTGTGAATACGAAAAAATTGTGTGAACTGCTGGTCCTTTTCAATAATGTCTCCAGAAACGTAATCACTATTACCATATAATGTGACGTTTTGATCATTATACTACTGAATTTCGAAAACATAGTAATAATTTAACCTTTTTACACTGTGGCTTTGTGTCTTTGCATAACAATCCCTACTAAGATGGCGAATCTTTGTCAAGATGGGGTACACGTAATGACCTATTGAAAGAGCCTATTATCAATATCCAAGTGGAAATGGAGCCGATCCTTAGATCAAACCGGGCCATCGATAGCAACAGTACTCTACTTACAAGAAGTGTTATATTGGTATAGCCAGCTAGCAAAATACGATCAATGGACTTGAACAGTACATCATAACGTGTTACTGAAGTAGGATGAAATAGGATGAACATCTCCGCTTGAAACGTTTGACGAAATTCTGTGTTCTTCGGGATCTTGTGTATTTCCTCTATAATTTCTGGCACAGGATCTCTACTGACGAATAATCTTCACGTATCCATCCAAGTTTCTGTGTGCCACCTCCTTCATGGGTACAGTACACTTCCTGAAGATTTTTCCAGTGCACCTGACTGGCATCACCTTCCTTACGATTAGTTTCATATGTACAATGTTACCATATGCACAATCTTAAATATTTAATTATGAAACTTCTTCCAGTGTAATAGCAGAATAATGGGTGTTTCATTCTAGTTATGCACAAAAGGTTACACTTACTTAAATTTTTCTCAACTACCATATCTTGCATCGACAGTCGGTCGTCTGTATGTGTTGCTGGATTTCCTTAAAATTTTATAACATTGTGACTACTCTGTATACAACTGCACAATAAAAGATAGTTTCAGAAATGGGATTCAATCAAGGGCGAAAGGATATCAATGATAACAGTAATTGATGATTGAAATTTCGGACTGAAGTACCTAGAACCGCTCGACCACAGCGGCCGGCATAATACATCTCCCACGACCTGTGTCTGTGGTGCGGTTCGTGATTCGAGTAGCTATTCGCCTCGATGACGAATTATTCGGACAAGACCATCGACCTGGTGTAAAAGAACATGATTCATCCGGCCAGGTGGCCTGTTTACATCCATCCTGGGTGAAGCAACGATGGTTCCGTTCCAATTACCAGCGTAACTGGTCAGCAGTCTGCTGTGGAGCTTGACGTTTAGCAACGTCCCTGAAGGTTGAACTCTGGTACGTGCCTTCAACAGTACTGAACTCTGTTGTCAAGTTTGACACAGATCGTCAGCCATATTGCTTAACAGAGTTTCGAGCATCACGTTCAGTTCAGTCGTGGACGTCCAACACGTCGCCAAGTCGTGGTTTCTTCTCCCTTCAACTATCTTCCACAGATGTCCACGACAACAGGAAGCGAGCAGCCAAACAATTTCGCCATTGCGACATATTTATGTTCCCAGTCTTTTAGCCATAACCATATACCCTTTTCGTCGAGTTCTTTACGTCAGAAGCTTTCCCTGTTTCCGGCCTGTATCGCCGTTACGACGATTCCTCCATTTGTATCTTCTTAACTTTTTTTATAACATATTCGAATTGAAAATATCAGTGAAATTGCTAATATAGACGCGCGTGAATACGTAATATTTTGTGATAAGGCTAGGATACCTGCAAGAGCTCTACCTCACTGTGCAAAGTAACTTAGATATCCGCATTCAGAGTGGCGGTATCTGTAAAAAGTGCTCATAAAAAGACAGATAGTAGCAAAGATTGGAAATGTGAAGAGAAAAGGATAAACGCTTTTCATTACATCATAGGCAGCCCACCAAATAATTTAGTTTGGAGGTGTTGTCTGGAAGTTGGAACGAAAAGTAAAAATGGCGAAAATTAGAGCTATGAAAGAGAAATTCAGTAAGATGAAGGCTGATAACAGCCCAGTTTTTGAAAACTACTACTGAATCGTCTGTAGAGCCATTTAAAGTGAGTGATTTTCCATGAGTTCAGCTTCAGTTTCTCTTCGTGGTGCAACCGGATATGGAAATATATTAAGTTCAAAAACGTAAAACAAACGTAGAAGAACCTGTTTTGTGACATCAGAATAAGCCGTCGTTTCAGGCGGGTGTCAAATAAATTAGAGAGAGACTGTATTCCTTCCTTACGCTACAATTGAGGTCTTGGGACATAACGTTGATGAAATAGTAGTAAATCGTAGTTCGACTGAGACATATCAGGATTAATACAGAAAGAAACATCAGGAAATATTAAACATTTCTGTAAAGAATCCTACTTTTGGAGAATGTTCATTGGGGTGGTAAGCTGGGACCAACGTTAAATGTCTGGTATTCAAGAACTCAGAGACTACCAGTTATCATAAGTGATGGAAATCAGAAACTGTTAACTGGTGTGCCTGCATTGCCGAATTCTTGTCTGCAAAAATAATCACGTGTAGTTTGGAACGCCGTAAAAGTTATGGAACTAAACGAGCCAACGCCACATGCAACAGGGGCAATTTTAGTGTAACTATTACTTTGCTGGAACAGTTAACATTAAGAAAGATGCTGTACCTCCCTTTACCGTCAGCACATGTACGAGCTGCAGTGTTACAATGTGTGTTCGAAAATGAGTCAACTAGTTTAGATCAATAGCGTAAACCAAGAAAGCAGACGAATTGAAAATAATTGCTACAAAAGATATATTATTTTTGTACTCCAAAAAATCTGTCATATGCTCCCCCCCCCCCCCCCCACCGCAATGGAATCGTGCTTAATTGGGCGAGAAGAGGGGCTATAAATGTCCCCCAAAGAGGTTATTATAGCGGTTTTACGGTTGTATCTAGTGCAGGGCTCATAATATCGAAAACATAGCAACACTGAAAGTTGTAGAGCATTAAATATTGAATTTAATGAGACCAAGCGCATATTTTTTACAACACCCCTTTCCATACTAGTTCATTGGGCTGAAATTTTTTTAAATATTTATGAAAACACCTCGTATTAAGGTCTTTTAGGTATTAACGTCTTTTAGGCAATATCAAGTAACGTATTTAGGAAATATCGTGTAAACTACCTCATCTGTCAATAAAGCGATCCGTACAAAACTTATAGAGGAAAAATTCTGCAGTCGATGGCATAAAAAGTGAATTTTTTTGACCATCCGTTGCCATAAAATATCACATTAATGTTGGACCTTTTCTCATCAGCAATGAAGACTTTAAACTGCATCTCTTCAATAAGTGTTAGTTAGACTAGAAAATAGTACTACAGCACTCCATTTTACTAATCTTGTTCTTACTATATATCGTAATACAATTTTTTAATGTGTGTATTTTACATCACGTCGATTCCGATAGTTCCGGAACCTGCACAGAAAACTGGAATAGAGACCAACGTAAATATCATTTCCGCCCTTCTCAATGCTCATGAAAACCACGTATTGCATGTTGTACCACCATACAGCGAGACCTTCGCAGGTAGTATATCTAATACCGAGTAGCACATCCTCTTGCATTGATGCATGCCTGTATTCATCGTGGCATACTGCCCACAAGTTCTGAAGCCACTGTTGGTACAGATTGTCCCACTCCTCAACGGCCATTCGGCGCAGATCCTTCAGAGTGGTAGGTGGGCCCTTTTCAAACTATCCCAGACATGTTCGATAGGATTCATGTCTATAGAACATGCTGGCCTCTCTAATTGACCGATGTCGTTATCATTCAAAAGATGTGCATGATAGGGGCACGAATTTTCGCCCAGGAAGACGAACGCCTCGCCAATATGCTGCCGATGAGGTTATACTGTCGGTCGGAAGATGGCATTCACGTATCGTACAGCTGTTATGGCTCCTTCCATGACCGCCAGCGGCGTATATCGGTCCCACTTAATGCCACCTCAAAACAGCAGGGAATGTCCACCATGCAGCACCAACTGGACAATGTGTCTAAGGCGTTCAGCCTGACCGGCTTGCCTCCCAACACGTCCCCGACAATTGTCTGGTTGAAGGCATATGCGACACTTATCGCTGAAGAGAACGTGATGCCAATCCTGAGCAGTCCATTCAAATGGTTCAAATGGCTCTGAGCACTATGGGACTTAGCATCTGAGGTCATCAGTCCCCTATAACATAGAACCCCTTAAACCTAACTAAGGACAACATACACATCCATGCTTAAGGCAGATTTCGAACCTGTGACCGTAGCGGTCGCTCGGTCTCAGACTGAAGCGCATAGCATTCCATTCGGCATGTTGTTTGGCCCATCTGTACCGCGCTGCCTGGTGTCGTGGTTGCAAAGATGGGCCATGCCAAGGACGTCGGGAGTGAAGTTGCGCATCATGTAGCCGAATGCGCACAGTTTGAGTCGTAACACGACGACCTGTGACTGCAAGAAAAGCATTATTCTACATGGTGGCGTCTCTGTCAGGTTCCTCCGAGCCATAACCCGTAGGTAGCAGTGATCCACTGCAATAGTAGCCCTTGAGCTGCCTAGCGAGGTATGTCATCGACAGTTGCTGTCTCTCTGTATCTCCTCCATGTCCGAACAACGTCGCTTTGGTTCACTCCGAGATGCGTGGACACTTCCCTCGTTAAGAGCCCTTCCTGGCACAAACTGATACACGGACGCGATCGAACCGCGGTATTGACCGTCTGGGCATGGTTGAACTACAGGCAACACGAGCCGTGTACCTCCTCTCTGGTGGAATGACTGGAACTGAGCGTCGGTCGGACCCCCTCCGTCTAATAGGCGCTTAGATGTTCGCGTCTTTGGGCGGGTTTAATGACATCTCTGAGCAGACAAAAGTACTGTGTTCGTGATACAATATCCACAGTCAACGTCTGTCTTCAGGAGTCCTTTTTTGATGTGTGTATTAAAATTCTAGAATAGATGGAAAGATAATAATAAAAATGGTTTAATTTAGAATATGATGAGGTCCATTCAATTGATTTTAACCTGAAAGCAGTTCCTGAAATCAATTAGAGATGAGTATATTTCATGATGATACAGATTGTAGTTAAAGGTATGAAAATAAAAAAAGCGATAAAAATGAAGAGGTTCACAGATTTCACAGACTCGACGTTTGACTTTAGTTGAGCTACTCAGCTCCTCAAAGCCTGCAATTTCAGATTCGGAGTCCGTCGCCCTATCACTCAAAGACTCCAGGTCCGTAATTTTCTTCTAGAAGAATTTATTTTCGACCAACTGCTTGACCATCTTCTTCTAGCCCTGCTTGAAGTTTGCTGAAGTTGCGATACATCCACTTATATCATGAAGAAATGAGTGGCCTTTGATGTTGTTTGATAGTCTGAAGCAGTCTAAACCAATTATTTTAGAACGGGTCGTTCCTCTTCCAGGTCTTAAGACATATATGTTTGCTAATATTTTTGGTAGGGCATTGAGCGTGAGGAGAAGGTCCGTATCGTCATCTACTGCATAACCTTCTCATGTTCCTGTGATACCTCAACGGTGGTGACATCAATCATGTGGTATGAATCTTGATTAGCTTGCTTTACTGAGAAGCCTTTAGATTAAAAACTATCTGTAAGTAAGCTAATGAGACGATCTTTAACTTTGCTGTAGGAAAGTTAATCAACATATTTGGTTAGAATCAATTGTAATTTTTCACCATTTTTCCACACAACACGGTGGAGAAAAAGCTGCTCCTTCCACGTTTACCTTATTGATGGATGTGAACAAGCTATAAAACACTAACTTCAGAGGCTTCTTCATACCAGCTGCATCGAACAGACTAGTGGGGGATAGGGTGCCAGCTAGAAATAGAAGAATTCTTTCAGCTGTTCATCGGATTTCTTGAGAAGCGCTGTCCGGTGGAATATGGTTTCAGGGTTCACTGGTATATCCTACCCACTTCTGGTCACCGTAAAGTTGAATCCATGTGTACCTATTACGCTTTCTTCCGGACAAGATGTTGTCAATAGTTCGACCACCAAGGGCGAGCATTAAGGAATTCTTAATTTCAAAGACTCTATGGCCGTAACTGAGCACTTTCAGATGATCCCTGTGCTGATGGACTTAACAAAATTAATAACAGGGAAAGGACTGAAGTCACTCAATAAATTTCTGGATGTCTTCATTGTCGCCCTGCACGCTAATATCAACATGTAGCACCGAGGTAGTGAGTGGCACCCCCAAAGCTCATGAACCTGCTGGGTTACTGTAGTAACAGTTGACGTGGTCAGAATCAATCTATTCAGAGTACTGCCTGAAAATCCGCGTTCATGACACAGCCCTCTGGCACTTTTGAACGAGCGCCTTATGGTCTGATCATGTCAAACCCTAACACACTATAAAGGTATCAGACCTTCTGATAGCAAACCAGCCACCGAGCAAATTTTAGTTAAAAACATATTACTATATTTGCTAGGTACAAGACCAGTACTATGGTGTGTTATAGTTCAATGCAGAACAGGCTGTAATAAGAAAATTCCCCACTCTTCCCCAAAACATACACAATTAATGTAAGTTGGTCCAACTTCAAGGAAGAAGGAAGAGCAATACGGAAACGAATCCAAAATAGTCACTTTTAGTCTCATCGATCGTAGAATGCAATCCTCTATAACTTGTGTATGGACCACTTTACTTATATATGAATTAGTTTAGATGTTATAACCAGAAAGCAGAAACTAAAACGGAAAATTATCATAAATATTTAAAACTTATGCAACTCTGATGAGCACTAGTAAGGGAGTGGGTGGTCCAAAACGTATATGTCTTGCCTCATTAAATGCCCTTTAATTTTTGGACAGGACATCTATTTGATATTGTGAGTCCTTTACGAGATATAGCCATAAAATAGCAAAAATTCCACTTTTCAGAGTACAATTTTATCACTACCATTTAAGCAAAACTCCACCGGTGGATGGATGGTGGGAGGAAATCTAGGGTAGTCATAGTGGCCTTAACTGAAGCCATTAAAACGATAAAACCTTCTTTAGCAATTATTAGCAATTTGGATTCTAAGCTTATTGTCTTTTGATGTGACACTTTTGTGAAAACTTTGGAGTGAGTGAAATGGCACGGGAGAAGCAAATTATTAACACGGACATAAATATTTACATGAGGCCTTAACGGTCGAACTGACGAAGCTCTTTACTTCTTCCTCAACCTATACTGAAGAGTCAAGGAAACTGGTACACCTGCTTAATATCATGTAGGGCTCCCGCTAGCACGCAGAAGTGCCGCAACACAACGTGGAATGGACTCGATAAATGTCGGAAGTGGTGTTGGAGGGAATTGACACCATGAATCCTGCAAGGCTGTGCATGAATGGAGTTCTCTTCTGATCAGCACGTTGCAAGGCATCACAGATATAAACAGTAATGTTCACGTGGTGAGTTTGGTGGCCAGATGAAGTATTTAAGCTCAGTATTCCTGGAAACACTCTGTAGCAATTCTGAACCCGAGGGGTGTCGCATTGTCCTGCTGAAATTCCCTAGGTCCGTTGTTACCCACAATGGACAAGAATGGATGCAGTGGCCAGAATGCTCCGTAGATGTCACCTGCCAGAATCATATCTAGATGTATCTGTCCAAATGGACACATTCCACAGCATTACACAGAGCGTCCACCAGCCTGAACAGTCCACTGCTGACATGCAGGATCAATGGATTCATGAGGTTGTCTCCACACCCGTACACGTTCATCAGTTCGATACATTTTTAAAATGAGACTTCTCCGACAAGGCAACATGTTTAGATTTCTTCAACAGTAGAATCTCGTTGTTGAGCAGCCAAGGCGAGGCGTAAAGCTTTGTGAATTCACTGACGTGTGCATCTTGTTTCTGGGAGACAACTGAGGGGTTGAATTTACAAGTAAGACAGCCTGCAGCTTTTCGTCATACAAGGTGAATGGACGAAGGAATTTCTTTATTGATGATGTTTTTCTTTTGTTCTCAGACAGCACTCAGTACTAGCATACTGGATGACCTGGGAACACTTGTTTATTTGTGATTAAAGTGTGGTGCTTTCTGAATTTATCAGAAATCGGCGCACATTACAACGAGTTGTGCTTTTTAAAAGAGCTGAAACGCTGCGAACAACTAAATACAAGGTTTTTTTAGAGTAATCTAGACACGTTTTGTCAGCTCTTATGATATTAAAATGAAGAAACTTTTGTCTTATTACAGTTTTGATGACAACATTAACACTGTCACTAGAACACATACGTTTATAATTCCACAGTGCGAAACTTTGATGACGAAGGATGGTTCGCTATTCTATCTGTTTGAGTAACAAAACTTTTCGGTAACTCGGCTTAGTGGACTAATACAATTTTATACATATAAATTTAGCGTATATTAAATTTAGAATGTATCAAAATACTTATGAACAGTTTGAGCTTTGAATCTGTTTATTATTTCAGACAAGAAAATTGATCAGTGCAGAGACAGATTTCAGTCAAGAGCTTTGACATGTTGAAGAAGTTATGGATAGACTTAGATTTCAACAATGCACCTATTTCTAGGAATTCTAACACTACCTGTTTTAGTGCCAATAGATTATGAAGGAATCTTATGATGACAATTCATATAGCAGAGAGAGGAGTGAAGTTACTGCAGAATTTCAGTGTGTTATTAACGGTCGATGAAAAAAAAAGAATTCATTCTGCGATGTGTGCAAGACCACCTAAGGACAATGCCCTGACTGTAAAAAAATGACTTTAAGAAAAACTGTGTTAGAACAACTATGTGTTAATGCTGCATTCATACATTTTATATGTTCTGTTACATAGTAATACCTAAATATTCCAATTTAAATATATTTAGGCATATTTTCGAGATATGTGTAGGTTGAATTAGTCGTTTATGGCAATATAAAAATATACACACTGTTTTCATTATTTAAATGATATTCGAATACTTAAATCTGTTGTGTCACAGGTTAACATTGACTACTTATAATAACATGTGGCACATTGTTAAAACATCTCAAAGTTTTTACTGACTTTTTTATGTGATCTTCATTTAAGTTGTAACCTTTGACTTCGTATTTTTAATTCGGACTGAAAAATATGTACTATTTAGAATGAACAGGAGACGGTACTCAACAATTTCCTGATTACTATGCAGTCATTACATTTACTGTAAGTATGACTGAATATGTGATTCAATATCTGGTTCAGTATATAGAATTTAAACAATAGACAACCATTTCACTTATAATGAAACTGTATACCACGCCTTGGTGCTAAACTGCATCGAAGCAGAGGTCTTTTTTCTCGCATTTTAAAAAGACTATCTTTGCATATCCACACACATTTTATCTGTTTACCAATCATTTACCACCAATATGCTATGGAGCCTTGTGTCACACATTACCAGGAGAGCTAGATCCAAATTAACCACGTTAGCCTGTTCTTCACAAGAATTTCGCTGGTCATCGAAGCAGAATACTATGCATCTACATGAAACACCGCTGACACTGTTCTCTGTTTGTGTCCACTCCCTGTTCCTGTCAGACCTAAACTACTTTCCATCTCTGAAAGACTGCTGAAATACGTTTCCTGTCTAAATTAATATAAATATTTACAATGGATAATCCGTACACAAGTATCTGCCAAGCAATTTTACAAAATATTAATAACAGTATTTCCCAATATTATTATTAAAATCGCTATGGATAGTAAATCAGCTACAGTGTACTCACACAAAAACTAGAATTGATTTAAGGATTGTGCGAGTTAGCCAGTAGAAAATGTTGGTAGTAAAAGGCGACTAATGATCATTTTAGTAATATAGTATGTACGAGGCAGTGAAACTTAATTGTAAAAAAAGGAAAAAAGGAAAACGCTTTTGTGACTGAATTATTTGCCAGTGAAACTTTGCCTTTGAGAAAAACCGAAAACAAGGCAGTCAAAGAGTCTGAAATACAGATCTATTGTAGGACGCAAGGAATGCAACAGAGAATTCTGATATAATGTAACAGAAAAGCAGATTACTATGCCGTGACAAGCTTCCGCATTGCATGATACCATCCCACTGCAGTATATAAAACATAATAAAGTCGACAAACTACATAGACGGATTTCTGACTCGAAATGAGGGAAAAAGGTCCAATGAACATGGGTACGAAAATGCATCATAGCCACAGTAGATTGCGCTGACGAATGGAATTTCCTCTGACTACACGTCATGTATTCTTTGTGTGCTGCAGACTGTGTGATTGATGCAGCGTACTGTAAGCAGCAGAATGGTCCGGTCTTCGTGTGTACAGCCAAGTAGATTGAAACGGTCGAGAGGGAGCACAGCTACACGAAAACGAGTACCCTCACAACACCAGCCACAACACACGACATTTCAAGCCCTCTTTTGGCGTTTGTGTGATACCATAATAGTACTTTGGCTTACACCATGTTGGTGGGCAACTTTCCTGGAGCTTATCTGTAGAATCCAGTCCTCCTAATCTGGTGTACACATGTTCGGCCGCCTCAATGCAAGTTCATCTATCTTAAAGAACCCATGATCATAGGGACACATGAAAAGCGCTTGAAATGTTGTTTGATGTAGTAGGTACCTGTGAGGGTACTTGTTTTGATGTAGCCTTGCCGGCCGGTTTTATTGATGTTCACCCTGTATATACAACATTATAATGTATTTACCTTTTCCACATAGCACACGACTGTGGAAAGTTTTCTGTAAATGAGTATGTAGAGAAAAATGATAATCCAGTAGCCATAGAGGACTGATATGTGATATTAGGGATTTGCTAGCAGGCATGAAGAATGTGAATAATCGATTTATGCTATAAATTACAGCTAGTTGTCGCTAATACACTGTGTCACAATGTTAATTCAATGTTTAAAATGTCTACAAAAATGTGTTAGCAACGCAAAAGTTTGCAACGTTTACAACAAGAGTGAGAATGTTATTTTATACATCCATCAAATTGATGTCTAAAACTTGATAGTGAACGCTAAAGTAATTGCCCAAATGCTATTTCCGTGCAAGATTAGTTTCAAATAACAGTTTAAAAAGACTGCTGACATTTCAAATTTCCTATTTGATTGGTGCATTAAAACTAACTGGGCTTACAATTGCAGAAATTATATTTTAGCTAAAATGCTACATTAGAAGGGCAAATAGACAACAACATATACAGCCTGAGTCACTGGCAAGTAGTGGAAGCATATAATTAATTCCATTACTTTCGTTACTCTTTGTGTACTTTGCTCCCTCTATTTAAATATTTTCTCATCTAACTTCTTCAGTGATGCCTGAAAAGTGTTAATGTGGCATCTTCACATCTGAAATGCATGAAGGATGTTTCCATTTCAATCGGCAGTAAAGATGTTAGTAGGTCATGGAACATAATGTCATCACCAAATTGTTATTTACAAGTTTATCAGGAATGTTTCGCCTTAAGAAGCACCATTTTACAGAGGGTCAAGACAGAGCATCATGTTTAGCATTCAAAAATGTAATCGACGTTACTAACAGTCTGAAATTGCTTTTTATTTGCATTTGAAGTGGGCATTTTGCAGTATACGACAATTGGGAGTTTATTCGATTGCAGTGAGAGTTCATTATCGCTCTTTAAGGTATTACACTGCAAGCAGCGTCTCTGCCTCATGGATGAAATCTTGAGCTTACAAGTGCAGGTATGCAGAACATTGAATGTGATGAAGAGTGGACCACAATTCTAGTAATGTCTTAATAAGCTGGATAAACATGGAATTTGCTGACTTCAGTGGGAAAGCATTGATTCTGGCCTTGCTACATCTCAGGTCTCTCATGTAGTTCATGTAGTGCTGAAATGTACTGTTTTGTTCACGAATTGAAATGTGTGTGTTAGATAAGTAATTACTCCAGGATCACCTTCCTTTCCACATAACTGTCGATTTTACTCCTACCCCTTCTTTACTTTCAGATGGTGTTTTCTCTCTGATGATTTGTCATTCCCGTGCAACCATTAGAAATGAGGTACCACAGTTTCAAATGTGTTAAGAACTACCTTTTGCATTTTATATAGGCAATTCTTTCCTATAATGACGTGTCAGTGTCAGTCAAATTCTTTTTACGAATGTATCCGATTCACGTCATATTTTCCCACTTCCTGAAATGTCTCTCTTCAACACATTATTGAGAATGTTTGTCAGACGCAGTTTGGAAGAGGATAATGTTTATTTAAGGCACGCCATATTTAATGCGACCGGATCATAGGGAACGTTTGTGTCCTAAGAGAAGCAACTGAGAAGCTATTTGTTTCAAAAACAGTTTAAAATTTTCCAGAATATCTGGACATTTGGTTTTCATGCTACTTTATTCTCCTAAATGTAGCTCATAATTTCGAAACAGGCATTTCTGAAAACATAAAATCTGTTAACAAAATGTTATCTGGTCGCCAGTAGGTCATGAACCAATCACATTCCCACTGGATCCATTCTAACACCGAGGCTCTAACACCGAGGCTCTTACTACTGCAGGTATGTGATTCGTTACCCCCAACAATCTACGCAGAGTTTTTTTTTTAAATTCGTGACCATATTACAAAACTGTAAATCTCGTTGGAACGCAAATTTAAGGCTTACCAATTTATTAGAAAATTTAGTCGTACATTAGTAAATACCCGAGTAATAGAATGAACCGCATCTCTGAAATTGGATAGGTAAAAGGAAATGACATGCATCGGTTAGCTTCGAAAAGAAAATTATGCGTTGATTCGACATGTGGTACTTAATTAAAAAGCTAGCGGATTTTTTGCTGCTTCGTGCGCTGAATTGGGCACTAGCGTCCAGTTGCAGTACGTCCGATTCATTTTGAGCGGCCGCCGGTGTATTGAGCCCGCTGGAGCGCTGGGACTGGCTTCCCGCAGCCGACACAGCTGCCAGCGGATAATGCGGCGGCGGTGTTGGCGCCAGCGGTAGAGGCAGCTACAATACGCGTCTAGCGGAGCGTCCGCGCCGCGGCCAGCGAACTGGCGCCAGCGGCTGTCCAGGGGCCGTGCGCACGAGCGAAGCGATTTGTTCGGCTGGAAAAGCGTGCCGGCGCATCTGTGACAGTAGTTCGGAGCCGATATTAAACGCTGCCTCACACAATTCCCTTGCTCGTGATTAATTCTACTGAACAGGCCGCCTCTGTCAGCTCCAACTTCCATGGTCAAATTACGCCGCATGCGTCGTAACTCCACATGACTGCCACCAAAACTGCATAATTGCGACTCAGAAAAGTTAGATGTGACAGCAGCGTGATTCATTACGTTCCTTACGTTCAACCAGTAGCCTTGTGATTACACCACTAACCCGTTCGCAATAGCAAATCAAGAATCTCCAAAATTTATACCCCAAACAGTTTCGAGACTAGATTAATAAAAAGCATAGAATGTAATCAAGCGAACGCGAACACAACATAAGGATGTCATTTGAATTAGTGTTATATATGGAGGAGTCGAAAACGTGTTACAAATAATCTATTAGAAATACCTCTCAGTGGATCTTCGGGAGGAATTCACAGTGATCTGAAAAATCATCTTGGAAACTCGACGCAAACCGTAAAACAAACACTAGCAGATTGAGCAGATGTAAGCATAACTTTCCAATAAATGTACAATGTAGACGTTACAAGATTCAGAAATGTACCTGTGGAAATTCTGAAGGTGGCGTCCTCGACGGTTTTATAAATCGTAGCAAAAACGTTTAATAGATGTGTAATAAATGTGTAATAAAAGGAAAAAAAGCTATAACTTCATCCATATTTGTCGTATGGAGTGTGACTATAATATAACTTAAAGGTTTATTTGACACTACAATACTGAAGCCATAGTCACTGTACATAAATTTCTTTCTTTAAAAAATGGGTTACAATACATGTTTCAACGAATTACGCCCTCATCTGCAAATGTAGAAATGAGTTGGAGAATGTGTAATGAGAATTATGACCATACATCTGTAATTATTGTAAGATATATGGTCGTAATTCTCACTACATATTCTCGAACATGTTTTACATTTGACAATGACGACGCCGTTCGTTGAAATCGGTAATGTAATCCATTTTTTAAAGAAAAAAAATTACTTACTGTGATAATGGCTTCACAATTGTAGTGTCAAGTACACGTAGCAAAAGTTTTGCAAAAATTTGTGGAGGTAATGTCTTCAAATGAGAATCCCTGCTGGACAAGAAATTCTGTGTAGGCGCTAATTTCCGCTTTGCTCACGACCAGGTCCTGATAACATGATATAAAGACTACTCAACTAACGTGTTCAGGAAACCCATGAAGAATAATGACATTGAGGGCTGACAATACGCATCAAAAGATGTAGCACATGCTAGCGGCTCAAGCTGATCGATAAGATCTGGAAGTAGGATTCTGCAGAATTAAAAACGTCTCCACATTTAACACTCTCTGTACCAGGCCTATTTTATGCACCCGTCCCTAGAAACCGGGCAATTTTACCAATATTAAAAAAATTACTGCATCAAATCTACTGTTTGGATTGTGGCAAATTTGGTACCATCTTGAAGCTGCACATTTCTACTTTAATTCTGAGTGAAAGAAACTACTTTACAATGCACAGCTTTAAGGTACAGTTATAGAAATCACTTAGATGTTTTAAGAATTTAGAAAAAGTCATACGAATAAGGGAATACAATTGTGATTTATTTTTAACCAAAATTGTGGCACTACATTACATGTTTCTGATAGTATACAGTATTACATATAAATTTCACACAGAATCATATTGTTTTTTAGTGTGGAAAATTTTAAAGCAAGGTTCCAGGCAGAGTGCAACGCCACACTGTTCACATTCGTATCGTGTCTCTTTGCGAGAAGCCTTGCCACTCTGTTTCTTGCTCCTGGAACTGCACACGTGACACACACGAGCAGCATACTTCTTAGTAGTTGCAGGTATGTGCTGCAAAAAATGTCTCTTTGTTAGCCGACCTACAGTTCCTTCATTTCTTGGAATGAATTCAAGTGTGTCGTCTTCAACAAGCTGAACTGCAAGCACTGTTATAAAGTCTGTTATTGTAATTTTCTTCCTGTGCACTGCATTGTACAGCCAAAATGCATTTGATACTCCCATAAGCAGCAAATGGAAATATAATTTTCGCCACCATTTCACAGTTCTGTGCTGGAACGGATTGTACTGCAGGCGTTGGTCTCCAATATCCACTCCAATTTTATTGAGGTTGTAATCAAGTACCTGAAGTGGTTTCAATACTACAGACCCATTTCTCTTAGTATGCGTACCAAATGTTGCTTGATGCCTTGTAGACAATGTATACACATCTCTCTTATCTTTCCACTTCATTGCCAATACATTATCTTTACGCCGAAAAGACATTTCGCCCTTTTTCAGCTTAGCAGATACTAAATCTTTAGGCAATCCTTTCCTGGATTTGTTCACAGTACCAACAGCTCCAGTGCCTTTCTCTGCCAGTTGCTGAAATAGCTCTGGACTGGAATAAAATCGATCTAAATACACAGTGTGGCCTTTGTTCAGCAAGCTGCTGTCAGACAACAATCGCAAAATAACCGCAGACGAAGAATTGTCAACAATATGCTTACCAGCATAAACTTCAAAATTTACAACATAGCCACTACTGGCTTCAGCAACAGCATATACTTTCAGTCCATACTTATGAGGCTTATTTTGCATGTAAACACGGAAACTCACACGACCTCGAAATGGGCAAATTCCTTCATCAATTGTCACTTTTTCTGAGGGACGATATGCCTGGATACATCGCTCCTTCAAATTATTATAATATGGCAAAACTTTGTAAAGTGGATGAAATCCATCTTCGCCTGGTTTTTTCTGATTTGAATTGTCAACAAGATGCAAGCATGACAGTATCTGAGTGAAACGCAAACGGCTCATGACATGGGGACAAAAGTTACAACTAAGAACAGGATTAGTGCTCCAATGGTCCGCAATTTTGGGCTTTTTCGAAACACACATGTGGAAAATAATACCCAAGAAACGCCTCATCTCACTTATAGTCACTGGCTTCCACGAACTCAAAACTGAATGGGGCTTCAGATTATTTCCTCTTCTTTTCTTCTGTATTGTCTGTGATGCATACAAATTTGTCTGTCTCTTGAGTTCATTTACGTCACTGTCAGTAAGGAACACTTTACTGCAATCCAGTACAGAACTCGACTCATCAATATCCACTAGTATCTGCCTGGGTGTCGTGTTGACAGGCAGAGGTCGGTAGGTGTCAACTGCAGTCCACTCACTGTCTTTCGGATACGGCACAGCTGCTGGATTTGAAGCAACACCTTCAACATCATTCTCGTCTTCATCTGAAGACAAACTGTCATCAATCTCGTCTTCTAAAAAGAATATCACATTATGTGTAACTACATACATCGTTTACACATGTTCAACAGATATGTGCGTACTGCACAATTACGTGGAAAATTCGGAAATACGTACCTTCAAACACACCATTGCATTCAGAATCGTCTGAATCACTCTCTACATTATCCAGAGTGTCGCTATGATTGATCAAATCCGCAATTTCTGCGTCTGATAAACCGCGCCGAAACATGATGACAAACAACTGAATGATATACAGACTGAGAACGCAAAGATAAGTTTTAACATGAATTACAGCGCTGCCGTGACATCTATGGACGCATTTTGTTAATAAACATCTGAAAAACGTATAGCGCTGGCCAAACCCGTAGAAATAACGTTGCAGTGTTTTGAATGAAATTAAATGTAGCGGCCCGTAAATTTTACGGGCTTGGTGATTTTCGCGCGATCCCAGGCCCGTAAATTTTACGGGCTTGGCGCTTAGAGTGTTAAATACTTGGACGCCACTTTTAGAACAAATGGAAGAAGAACACAAGACATTTCAAATAAAAATGTGCAAGGAAAAAGAGGGGTTTGGCCAACTCAACTGCTAGTTGTGTAGCGACATAGTTACAAAGAGAACGAAGGTCATGCTCTAAAAATCAGTCGTAGAGAGTATCACCATATATCGCACTGAGATGTAGAAGAAAGCCGAACAGGAGAACCTTAAACTGCTCCCCTTTGGCGAAGAATCTGTCGCTTCCTCAGATTGTAAAACGTAAGAAATGACAGAATAACGGATATTATAGGAGATAAAGTAATTGTAATCGCTGACCAGCTTCAACGAAAATCTGACAGCCGGTGCCCTGAAAGGGTCTAGAAATGGCCAGCAACTGAGCGAAGAACACATGGAAGACCAACTAGAAGATGGAAGCACGATTATGATGTGACAAATTCTAGGGGCCTTCAGGAAGGAGACTGGACAGATAAGAATCTAAGGAAGTTAACAAGCGGAAGACAGAAACTGTCGTCAGAATCTGCATACCTATTCTAGAGTGAATCCTTAACGCTTCATATAGAGACGTTCAGTTCGTTGTTCCATTGTCATTTGCAACAAAATAAGGGCTGGCACACTACGTTCGCACATCCAATACTTAACACTGCCCGCCCGCAACTGTCTGGTTAGCCGGCCGGTGTGGCCGTGCGCTTCTAAGCGCTTCAGTTTGGAACCGCGTGACCGCTACGGTCGCAGGTTCGAATCCTGCCTCGGGCATGGATGTGTGTGATGTCCTTAGGTTAGTTAGGTTTAAGTAGTTCTAAGTTCTAGGGGACTGATGACCACAGATGTTAAGTCCCATAGTGCTCAGAGCCATTTGAACCATTTATTTGAACTGTCTGGTTAAATTAGATTCGTCTCTTCAAGCTGCCTTCGTAGTTACTCCGCTAACGTCGTCTACATTCCAGAAGTTATGCCGTCTCGTTATTTTCTGTATGGTCGGTTTACTTTTAGGGTCATAGATTTTCCGCCAGAATAGCCATTTCCGTATAGTCGCTACACACATATACCTCGAACATCTCTGTTGACAACACAAGAACCTCTGTTACCTGTTGAGCTTGCCTCAATATTTATATTTTAACCTTCTTCTGATTATGCTCAGATGAGCGAAGTTCAGCCCTGTCGGGCTTCGTTAACACCTAGAAGGTGACCTTCCGGTCGGTTGCGCGCTGTTCGCGAGCGAGTTGGACTCAGCACTTGTGTGGCAGTTTCAGGAGCTACTTGATTGAGAAGTAGCGGCTCCGGTCACGAAAAATGACGACGGACGGGTGAGCGGTGTGCCGACTACACGCCCTCCTTATAGGCATCCAGTGACGCCTACAGGCAGAGGCTGGCACTGCCATCGGTCAGCACCGTTAGAGTCTTCCGAGACCTGTTCGGAAGGAGTTTAGAGCTTGGAGCTGAGTATGTAATTCCATTTCTACAAGATTCAGTAACCACTACTTTCAATGGCCGTTAATTAATCAGTTCTTCATTTTCTCTCATCCACATTTCACTCAATACGTATTAAGCTCGTACTAATACACTCCTGGAAATTGAAATAAGAACACCGTGAATTCATTGTCCCCGGAAGGGGAAACTTTATTGACACATTCCTGGGGTCAGATACATCACATGATCACACTGACAGAACCACAGGCACATAGACACAGGCAACAGAGCATGCACAATGTCGGCACTAGTACAGTGTATATCCACCTTTCTCATCAATGCAGGCTGCTATTCTCCCATGGAGACGATCGTAGAGATGCTGGATGTAGTCCTGTGGAACGGCTTGCCATGCCATTTCCACCTGGCGCCTCAGCTGGACCAGCGTTCGTGCTGGACGTGCAGACAGCGTGAGACGACGCTTCATCCAGTCCCAAACATGCTCAATGGGGGACAGATCCGGAGATCTTGCTGGCCAGGGTAGTTGACTTACACCTTCTAGAGCACGTTGGGTGGCACGGGATACATGCGGACGTGCATTGTCCTGTTGGAACAGCAAGTTCCCTTGCCGGTCTAGGAATGGTAGAACGATGGGTTCGATGACGGTTTGGATGTACCGTGCACTATTCAGTGTCCCCTCGACGATCACCAGTGGTGTACGGCCAGTGTAGGAGATCGCTCCCCACACCATGATGCCGGGTGTTGGCCCTGTGTGCCTCGGTCGTATGCAGTCCTGATTGTGGCGCTCACGTGCACGGCGCCAAACACGCATACGACCATCATTGGCACCAAGGCAGAAGCGACTCTCATCGCTGAAGACGACACGTCTCCATTCGTCCCTCCATTCACGCCTGTCGCGACACCACTGGAGGCGGGCTGCACGATGTTGGGGCGTGAGCGGAAGACGGCCTAACGGTGTGCGGGACCGTAGCCCAGCTTCATGGAGACGGTTGCGAATGGTCCTCGCCGATACCCCAGGAGCAACAGTGTCCCTAATTTGCTGGGAAGTGGCGGTGCGGTCCCCTACGGCACTGCGTAGGATCCTACGGTCTTGGCGTGCATCCGTGCGTCGCTGCGGTCCGGTCCCAGGTCGACGGGCACGTGCACCTTCCGCCGACCACTGGCGACAACATCGATGTACTGTGGAGACCTCACGCCCCACGTGTTGAGCAATTCGGCGGTACGTACACCCGGCCTCCCGCATGCCCACTATACGCCCTCGCTCAAAGTCCGTCAACTGCACATACGGTTCACGTCCACGCTGTCGCGGCATGCTACCAGTGTTAAAGACTGCGATGGAGCTCCGTATGCCACGGCAAACTGGCTGACACTGACGGCGGCGGTGCACAAATGCTGCGCAGCTAGCGCCATTCGACGGCCAACACCGCGGTTCCTGGTGTGTCCGCTGTGCCGTGCGTGTGATCATTGCTTGTACAGCCCTCTCGCAGTGTCCGGAGCAAGTATGGTGGGTCTGACACACCGGTGTCAATGTGTTCTTTTTTCCATTTCCAGGAGTGTATTTCGTTACTTTCCAATATACAATGAGCGTACAGTAAATAATGCAACAAATTTTTTTCTGAAAGCGTGTTGGTTTTATTCGGAACTTCAGCACACCATATTACTCCCTATTTTCCAACATATCATCAGTGCGACGTTCTTACGCCAGCTTGTTCGAACAGCATGCATACCCACATTGTACCGCTCTACTAATCGACGTTGGAGCAAATGTCTTGCTGCATCTATAACCGCCCTATCGTCTACGTACTGCTTACAGTGAAGTGGATCCTTTATTGGGTCAAACGGATGGAAGTCAGAATGAGAATGTCCGAACGGTCGGTCGTTACAGGTGTAAGAAGTGTATGCGGCCGGCCGGCACACAAGATATCGGATAGGTTTGCTTGACCTTGTTGCGATTATAACAGACGTCTCGCTCACCGAGGTTTTCTTCACTGCCAGGTCTCCGTGGACCTATCGCAAGCGTCTACGATTACCTGCGATGCTCTGGTTTTTCCTGAAAGGGAACTCAGTGACAGCTATCTGCTTGAAACACATCCGCGTTCTAAACGCCACTTTGAAGGCTATATCTGTGCCGCCAGCTATCGTAGGTTCATGGAACTGTAGGGGATGCAGCGGGAATATTTCACTCTTCCCTCAACAAATTTCGCGTTATTTCAAGCGGAATTGGCTGAGTAGAAAACTCTGTCTCATTAGTTATCGAACGCCCCTCGTAGTAAATGTGTCCGGGATTTAATAAAAAATACACATCTTTAACATAATGCTGCGCTTCAGTAACCATGAATTGTTCAGCCAATAAGAAATTCAGCCTTCAATTGCAAGGTAAAACTTTTTTTAATTTTTTTTAGTTTACCTACATTTCGATGCCAGTAATGGTATCTTCTTCAGAACCTATAAATTAGACCATACGGACATACATTAAATAGCGACACACGTCATCAATCTAATGATTTCATAATAAGGAAAATCTTGATACTTACGAAAATTAAATTATTTTGAGGGCCAAACGTTGGCCATATCACAGAATAAAACTAATACAGAATAAAGACGCATAATCATAAGATTATTTCTGTCAATGCTGAAAACAATGAGAAAAACGTAGACGGGGCTACGCCGGGCCAGGTGTAAGGGTTATACTTAAGCAACAAGCAAACTAGGCGTCGCGAGCAGCTCCGCAGCGAGACTCGACCAACGGCCAAGCGCATGTCGAAGCACTATAGACAAGCTGTCTCAAAATTACTCAGTAAATTGTAAACGAAATGTGACAGGTAACAGTCTTGTACATTGCCAAATGCCTACCTATGGTACAGTCCATTAAACAATTTTCTTAAGAACTAACTACCAAGTGAGGGCAAGAATATTTACATTCAAATATTATAATAAGAGGGCGAAACCACACTACTGTAACTAATAAATTACTATGGGAGGCACAGGCGTACGAAGCATGAAATACCTTCAACCTAAAAAAGTCATATTAAGAAACATCTTTGCAACTGGTGTCATTGCCAGTATAGTACAAAATATATGGAGACACATTGTACAAAAGAACTATAATAAAGATGCGAAGCAGATAGGAAACAGCAACAGCCATCCGCAGCGGAACGTGAGTCAACTCCACTGGAGTAAAGGTTGAAATCCTTCGAAATAATTTATATTTTTTAGTTGCATCTGATCACTTTGTTTAGGCGGGCTTGAATGCAAGTATTGTTGTATTGTTGTCATCCTTTCTTTACTGGGATGCAACAGGTATCGTTTATAAAGCTTCCAGTTTGCTTTTCTGGCACCATGGGTGTTTAGCAATTCAAATGTTCTGAAAGACGAAATTGTAAAACGAATGGGTCGACTTAACATGCGACGTTTGTGAACTGCTTATTATCAATAGTGTGGTGACAGCTCGCTAAAAATTTGATTACATATTTCTTTTTTGAGAGATTTTTTGACCAGAAAAATCGATGATTTCTACATTTTCTCAGATTTCCGAAACATTCAAGACAGTTCATTAACTAAATTTTCGTCTCACACCTTTACGGCACTGAAAAAATTACATCATAATGTAGTACTTTATCACGAAATCATTCAATATGTTTCTATTTTTCCTCTTGGATAACGAAAGTATATAAATTAACAAGTCGATTAAAATTCCGACGTATATCTTCAGCTGACTAACTTGCCAAACGCAAAGTCGTAGTGACATTGAAAAATAGTCGGCCAGCAGAGTCTGACAGAGCAGTTCAACACGTTCGGCACTCTTAAATTCGTAGTCCGGGCAAATCACGAGATGAGCAACTTTTTAATTGAATATCCCTAGTTTTATAGAGTAAAAGTCTTACGGAAACGCCTGTCATTAAAACCCGGCAATTGGAACTGCTGCTAGCCTTAAGACAAAGTGAAAAGGAAAAACTACCTGTGTTATGTGTAGAAACAGTAAAAAATGCAGACTAAATATGGTTTTCTTAATACAGTTGTGTTGAGAGGCGAAGCCATCTCTCATACTAGCGGTAAAGTGAATCGGGATAGTCTTCGATTGTGGGTCGAGCAGGAAACACGTCTCTTAAACGAAATTGTACTGGTCTCGCCTACGGTAAATGTTGCTTACACTGTAAGCTTTAACAAGATTTACGGTTCTTTCCGTTTTGCCAACTGTAACTGGTATATCGTACGTCGACATCAGGTCAAGTAGCTAATGTCTTTGTTACAACAGGACACGGGCACAGAATTTATTTTCCAGTAGGATGGCGCGCCACCACATTATCATTACGAAAATCCCGAGTATCTCGCGTGGTGGAACAAGTCCCCAATGGACTTCTGTGAATGGGATTACATTAAAGACAAACTTTTTGTTCCTCCACTTCCTGGGAACATCGACGATCTTTGAAGATGATGATCCAAGCAGTTACCAGTATATTCTAAAACCTGCTTCATAAGTTTTGTCAGGACACCGGTTACAATTGAGACATTTGTCGGGTTACTGAAGGTAGCCACTATGAACATTTGAAAATATAACTTGAAGATATTCTGCTTTCAGTGCTGTATCAGACATTCCTGTATGTTACTTACCTTTCTCACAATCAAAGATTACTTTCATGTAACTAATTTATAAACACCACGTAATCTCTTACGGAACACTACTAGAATTAGAGTAACTCCGGCTCACCCACGTTACCAGCATTGTGCAAAAAGAATGGCGCATCGTCAGAAGACAGTACATGATGCCAATTTTCAGCAGACACAATTATGCCACTGTACAGATGATTAGTGCAATGCAATGTGCGAGTGAAACAGCACTGTATCAGCCAACGTCCACCGAAACTGCGGTACCCGAAACAGTACGACTATTGTGGAAAAGACGTTTAAACTCTATACAAATTCAGCGTGAAATTGTTGCGGTGTTCCAGGCTGTCAACTTAAAACACCTTTCAGCCGTCTAGTTTCCGAATTTATTGTATTTGGCTACCAGTTTCGGCGATATACTACGCTATCATCAGGCCTCTGACCGACGTGTAGGACGATTCCACCTCAGTTCTAGTGAAAAGAGGGGCCAGCAGCACTGATATTAGTAGATTTCTGCTTCCTATGGCGATCACTTCAACCATCACCTGCCGACTGCGTAAGATGACTTAGTAAATAGCCGAAACTGGTAGCAGAATAAAATAAGTTTGGAAAGTAGACGGCTGAAAGGTGTTTGATTTGACATCCTGTATCGAACAGTGGAGTCCCGCAACCGTCTCTGAGACGACGGGCATACACAGAATGTCAATGAGACGTGGGTGATGCTGATCGAGAAGGAAGACCGCCGGTATCGACCACAGATGACGATGTCTGCGCAGTCGAGGAGTTATTCGCAGCAATCGCAAAGTGACTATCGCGGACATTCCACAGCAAATGCACGTCTCAATAGGTAGGGCTCATTCCATCGTCCCAAATCGTCTGCAGTATCGGAAATGCGTTCACGGTGGATTCAGCGATCACTGTCACATTCATAAAGGCCCAAAGTTTATGGCCGTCGAGGGTAAGAAAGTGACAGACATTCGCTCTTCCCCGCTACTGTCAAGCGAACTGTATATCAAAAAGGAGGGGGGGGGGACATAGAGAGTAGGGGATGATACTGGTATAGGAAAACCCACAGCCATACACCGCACAGAGGTCTGTGGAGCATAAACGTAGATGAAACTTCATTTGATGATTGCTTAAATAAATGTAACTGAAAAATGTGATTCGAGCAGTACAAGTCGTATTGTACGGCGGCTCACTTGAAGATGGCGAGAGATTAGACTCTCATTTCGACCCTCTGACACACACTGATTAATTCCAGTGCGGTGAGCGGGTCTCCCACGCGGAACTCGGTAATAGTCTCCGCGCGGCGTCGAGAAATTTCATTAAACATTGAGCAAGGCGGCGAGGTGAGGCGTTCGCCCCTCAGCCCGGCCCGGCTCGGAGCAGATCCATCTCCCTGACAGAGGCGCGCGCGCGAAAATTACTCGCAACGCCGCTCTGCCCTGCTGGCGGGATTACGGGCGCGCCGCGGTTCGCGTGTTTACCCCCGGGGGTAGCGGCAGAGGCAGCGGCGGAGGCGGAAGGCGGAGGCAGCAGTCGAGCAACTACCGGGGCTTGTCGGGACAGCTATGCCGCCGCCGGAAGATTCGTCGCTTCAACCCGAAGTCGTCGCAATCCATTGTGGAGATTGAGATTACCCGTACCTGGCACGGATCGCTGTACGTCGCTTCAGTCCCAGTCTGCACTCTCTGATATTAAAAGTCTCCGAGTCACCGCGAATGGAACCGTAGTCATTTCTCTCAACTGTCGAGAGTTACCTTACGTAAGAGAGGGACTACTTACTGTGTAAGTTACCGGGATTCTCCTTTGACTGTCAGTGGGGCGAACGGGAGCTGAAATTTTCAGCTGTGCTTCTTAAAGCGCATTGACCTTATGTCAGGACCCTACGAAAAATATTACCTGCTCTTCTGTAAAATCTCAGATTACAAGCTGAGATACTTTTGCTTGCTTAAGTAAAGCATGTAACTGAGCTGCGTAAATCAAGTCCGGCACATATTTTGAATAACGTTATCAGAGGGATGAACCTGCCGATAATGACCAGCAAACGGCGCTTGTACATTGGAGGAGCTCATTCGTGAACGCGTAACTGTATTCAGAAATACCGAAATCTTTGGGAAGGCACTGAGGGAGGTAGTATGAGGCAGCTTGTACTCCGCCATCCAGTCAGAGCCTCTGAATAAACAGCAACATATTCGCATTTATTGTGCTCCGTTATAAGCATTTTCCAGCTGGTGCATCAGTGCTACAACACGGGAATGATAGGTGTTAATGGAGACACTTTAAAGCATATTTCGCTACGCTACGTCACCCTGTAATCTATGTTTCCATCTCACAACGGTATTTTACGTACGTATTTTACGTGTACAAGTAGGATGACTTTGTACCTCTGTACATCGGAAACCGGTAATGTTAAGATGAAAATTTTCAACGTTTTTCGAGATCAGGATCTTAGGAATACATTGTTAAAATTACTGTCATTTGTTCTGTGTAACCGTCTCGACATCTGTTGTTGGGTTTGTTACATGAATAACAAATTTTTTGGGACTTTCTCGATAGTGGATAAAGAATTTCTGAAACGAGGAGATTGTTTTTCTAGACAAATGCCTTGAGAATATACCGTTAAAATTTGAGCAGTTCACTGCTGTTATCCATCACTTAGATTTCGCTTCATAAAGGACGTTGCGTGTGGAAGTAGGTTAACTTTGACCTTGGTGTCTTGTAAACTTACAAAAATATCAAGAAAACTTTCAAGGCTGTTCGATATCAGGATATTACAAATATCTCGTAAGAATTTCAGCCATCTGCTGGATTTAGCCGTCTCAAAATTCTCATCTACAGGGTGTCCTGAAAAGGACTCCCTGATTTCAAAATTAAATATCTCGAAAACAAAGATCGATAGGAGAATGCAGTAAACCGTATGTTTATTGTGAAAGCTGTAAGAAGTTTATACAGCAGTTTGAAATAATAATTACAAAATCTGCTAACAGATGGCGCTGTAATCGCCATACGTAATGCCTAGTATAAATAGTGATCCGAAGCCCAGAGCGATCAGTTCCACTATTGAAACGTGAAAGAAGGTTAGCGTACCGAAGGAAGAGATTAAAACCATGTACTCCATTGAACAACGCGTTTTTCTGGTGCTGCAGTACCACAGGTTAGAAGAGAGTCCTACGGCAACAAGGCGAAGTTTTCAAGCACGATTTAGTGTTCCAAAAGGACCCGATGCGAAAACCATTCGTACGCTCTTCGCAAAATTTCAACGAACAGGCAGCGTAACTGATGATCTAGTGGAGCATGTTGGCCGCAAGCAAACCGCAGTTACGCCTGAAAATATCGCCACAGTTTCTGGAATTATTCATCGATATCCAATGTCATCCATCCGTAGAATTGCATCTGAGACTGGTTTGAAGCGTTCCAGCACGCAGAAAATACTGAGAAAGAGCCTACACATGTTTCCATTCAAAATTCAAACGCACCAGGCCATACCCGTACGAGCTGTGCAACAAAGGGTTGTCTTTGCTAATCGGATGCTCGCAATGATTCATAGTGAAGGATTTGATGTTGGCTGCATCTGGTTTACAGATGAAGCTCACTTCCACCTGAATGGATACGTGAATAAGCAGAACTGGCGATTTTGGGGTTCCGAAAAGCCATATTGGTGTGAAGCGAAACCCTTGTATTCTCCTAAAATTACTGTGTGGGCTGCAGTATGCAGCAGAGGCATTATTGGCCCTTTTTTAATTCGAGAAACGGTCACTGGAGCACGTTACGTTGCAATTTTGGAACAATTTGTCGCCACACAGCAAGCGTTAGAGGATCGACCAGGTACTGAATGGTTGATGCAAGATGGAGCCCGACCACATCGGACCGAACATGTGTTTCGCTTTCTTGAGGAATACTTCGGGAATCGAATCATTGCTTTGGAATATCCCAAATTTACTGGTGCAGGCGTGGATTGGCCTCAATATTCGCCGGATTTGACTCCCTGTGACTTTTTTTGTGGGGTACAGTGAAAGACATGGTACCCGAAGCATCCCGCCACGATGGACGAGCTTGAATCGGCGATCTCTGTGGCATGTGAATCCATTTCGGTTGGGACACTACGAAATGTGATGGTGAATTTCGTTCTTCGTTTCCGCCACCTCTGTAGTGCCAATGGTGAACATTTTGAAAACATTGTGATGTGATTGTTTGCAAAGATTGTTTTCATACGATTATTTCAGTTAAGTATGCTGATATGAGCTGTACAGCGTACAGCGCCATCTGTTAGCAGCTTTTGTAACTACTATTTCAAACTCCTGTATAAACGTCTTACAGCTTTCACAATAAACATACCGTTTAGTGCATTCGTCTATCGATCTTTGTTTTCGAGATATTTAATTTTGAAATCAGGGAGCCCTTTTCTGGACACCCTATAAGTTTCAGGCCACTGGTGACGGCGAAAATACAACAAAAATCATATTTTTTGGCTTATCTGAAAAATCACCCATGAAGTAATGGTGCCTCCATAAGTCCCTTCAAGCACACCATAGACCAAGTCAAATGCAAAAAGACCGAACCGGTTTTTTCCATTTGCCTAAACATAAGGAAGTGTGAAATATTCCTACACTGTACTGTAGGATAATGACACTAACACTATCCTTCTGCTGGATATATAAATGGTGCGTAACCCAAGGGCTAGTCAAAACACTTTACCCTTCATTTTATCACCAACAGAACCCAAGGTATGAAAACCAGAAAATATCGTTTTGTGTGCGCCGTTTCCGAACGTACTGCGTATGAATGCTGTCGCATGCATACCGAACCTGTTCCCTGGTTTCGTCCAACAGGTCTCATGGACACATTTTATGGTAGTGTTAAGTAAGTATACATGGTGAATCCTGTAAAACTTTCACGGCAAATATGGCAGAAATGGGAAGTGCTATTGATGTTTGGTTTTCACGGAATGGATAAGTACTTGGAGCTTGTACGTTTAGCCTATAAACAGATTGTAATGACATTTAGAATGTGTATATTTTGTGCAAACAGTCAGTTTTAAAAGAACAAGTAGGCTAAATTAGAATGCCGGTCGTGTTTGTAGCAGGATGCTAATGCGAGTCGTATACGAAACATCGTATTTTGAAATTCCCGTACTGACACTTGTACAATGCCTGTGGTAGCCCACACGAAAGAAGGACAAATGCGCATACATTAATTATATTGATTCTAACCAATAACAAGAGAATTGACCACCACAGGTTGTGCTCAAACTACCACCGGAAGCGGCAATACACGCTTTCCGTCTGGTATGGAACAACTGCTGCACACGTGCTAGCATTTCAGAAGAGACGTCAGGGCAGGCTGCAGTAATACGTCGTAGCATATCATCTGTTGTAGTTGGCATGTCTTGTAAACAGCGCCTTTCAGCTTTCCCCTTAGAAAAAAAGGCTATATTCATCAAATCCAGGGACGGGCCGGTCAAGGTAGAGTTCCTCTGTGTCTAATGTAACGATCTGGAAACAATTCATGGAGAAATGCTCTAGTACTTCGTCTACTAGGCATTGGACAGACATCATGGTATCACAGGTTCCTCCTAGTCTGCAGAGATACGTCTCCTACAATCTACATCTACATCTACATGATTACTCTGCTATTAACAATAAAATGCATGGAAGAGGGTTCAATGAACCACTTTCATGCTGTGTCTCTACCGTCCCACGAAAAACGAACACTAAAATTTTTCTGTGTGAGCTCTGAGTTCTCTTATATTATAGTGATGGTCATTTCTCCCTATGTAGGTGGGTGCCAACAGAATGTTATCGCAACGGAGGAGAAAACTGGTGATTGAAATTTCATGAGGAGATCCCGTCGCAACGAAAAACGCCTTTGTTTTAATGATTGCCACTCCAGTTCACGTATCATGTCTGTGACACTATCTCCCCTATTTCGCGATAATACAAAACGAGCTGCCCTTCTTTGCACTTTTTCGATGTCATCCGTCAGTCCCACCTGATGCGGATCGCACACCGAACAGCAATACTCCAGAATAGAGAGGACAAGCGTAGTGTAAGCAGTGTCTTTGGTAGACCTGTTGCACCTTCTAAGTGTTCTGCCAATGAATTGCAGTCTTTGGTTTGCTCTACACACAATATTATCTATGTGACTGTTCCAACTTACGTTATTTGTAATTGTGATTCCTAAGTATTTAGTTGAATTTACAGCCCTCAGATTTGTGTGACTTATCGCGTAATCGAAATTTAGCTGATTTCTTTTAGTACTTATGTGAATACCTTCACACCTTTCTTTATTCAGGTCAATTGCCACTTTTCGCGCCATATAGATATCTTATCTAAATCATTTTGCAAGTCGTTTTGATCATCTGATGACTAAAAGCCGCTAAATGACAGCATTATCTACAAACAATCTAAGACGGCTATTCAGATTGTCTCCTATATTGTTAATATAGATCAGAAACAATAGAGGACCTATAACATTTCCTTGGGGAACGTCTGATATTACTTCAGTTCTGTTCGATGACTTGCCGTCTGTTACTACGAACTATGACCTTCCCGACAGGAAATCACGAATCCAGTCGCACAACTGAGGCGATACTCCATAGGCACGCAGATGGGAAGATTGTGTGTTACGAGGCTGTGATACTTGCGTGCGTTCAGTGTTCCGTGCATGAAAAAGGAGCTACGACCTGATGGTTAACTATCCAACACCATACGTTTACAGTCCATGCTTTCTGACGTTCCCCTGATAAAGCCAACGGGGATTGTCAACAGACCAACCAGTTTATCCCGGCGGAGGTTCGAGTCCTCCCTCGGGCATGGGTGTGTGTGTTTGTCTTTAGGATAATTTAGGTTAAGTAGTGTGTAAGCTTAGGGACTGATGACCTTAGCTGTTAAGTCCCATAAGATTTCACACACATTTTGAATAACTAGTTTACCTGGCAAAGATTGGTAGATGGGGCATCATCACTAAACAAGATAAGTGATGTATGTGGAGTTCTGTCTTAGTGCTCATGTACAAATGTTAACACGATTCTCATAATCGTGTCAGTGCAACTCCTTATAGAGATAGGCAGGGATGGAATCTATATCGATGGAAAATGCACAGTAGTCTCGCCTGACTCGTGCCACTACCTAGTGCGATTTTGCGAGAGCTAACGCGTGGAATTACTGCAACAACAGCAAGAACATTAATTTACCCCTCATCTGTAGTCACTTGTTTTCTTATGTTACTTTGTCGTGTTGCTACACTACCGTTTTCACTTAAGTGGTTAAATAGGTTGATAAATAATTGCCTAGATATTTGACGACAATCGGGATATCTTGCCGCATACATCGTACAAGAACCAACTGCTTTCTTCCTGCACTCTTCATACACCTTGAGCTTTTTTTGTACTGGAAAATCCCATCGTACTTTGAAGACACACTGCTTGGTCTGTCACACACACTGACTAGCAAGTCGCAGTGCACTCAAGGAACACGTAAGCACACTGTAAGCAAACACAACAACATCGTACCTTGCATCTGCGCGGTTGAATAGCACGAACACGTGTCGGTGTGCAAACTTTTCGAAATATGACATCTCGTAAACGATTTGCACTAGAATACTGCAACAAACACCGCTGAGATTCGAAGTTACCGTACTTTTGGGTTGCTAATGTCAATAGTCGTTGTTCTATTAAAAAATTATGTTTGCACGAAAGTAAGTTTTAAGTTATTAATCCTTTATATTGTATTACCTTTAGGAATTAGCATTAATCTCAGCAGAAAAATGTGATTGAGGAGAATCTTCTCGTTCCTTATCTTACCAGTCTATCTAATTTTCAACATCCTTCTACAGCGCCACATCTCAGACACTTCCATTCCCTTCTTTATCTGCTTTACCACAGTCCACGATTCCCTTCCATTCAAAGCTGTGCTCCAAATATACAGTCTCAGAAAGTCCCATGTTTACCCCTGTTTGATTCTAGCAGTCTTCGTTTGGCCAGGATGCCTCCTCCTCTGCCTGCAGTAGTCTACTTTTTATTTTCTGCTTGCTCAGTTACTTTTTATTTTCTGCTTGCTCTGTTAGTAATGTGTTATTTTGCTTCCAATGTTGCAGTTTGTTTACTTGCTATACTCCGTTGTACCTCGTTTTGATTTAAAGTTTATTGTTGTATCATTTCTTCTACCCCTCATTCCTTTACTTTTTTTCGGCTTATTCTCAATCCGTAGTGTCTTCCTAATAAACGACTCCACGTCTTGCAATTTTCAACATTTTTACTGGCAATACGAATGCCAGCTGCAGCTATTACCATTTATATAATTCAAACAAAAATTTTTAATCCCAATCTTAAAAAGGTTTATTCCAGTTACTGCTTTTTCATTGTATAGATTGAACAGTAAGTGCGAAAGATTGTATCCTGTACTACACTCTTATTAATGTGAGCACTTTGTTCTTGGTCTTTCTTTCTTGTTGTACCCTCCAGATAAATATTTGTCTTCCTCAGATAAATGCTTTTGTATGATTTGATTGAAGTTGCCGCGAGGCATGTGAGTTGCTTGTGTTTAGTTGTACACCCTTCAGCACTAAGAAGGGAAACTCCCTATCGTACACCCCTTAAGATTTAGTGGCAACACGGCCCAGTGGATAGCCCGTCAAAAAAGGAACACGGATCAAGCATGAGAACAGGAAGAAGGTGTACTGCACCGTGAAAAAATACAAAAATCGTAACAGTGAACGGTGCAAACTAAAGACGTGCAACAAGTAGCGAACTTGAACAGCCGTGACTTTGTCGTTATGTTCTCACGGTTGCTGAGCTGCGAAGAAGATTCACGTCCAAATCTCCCTCGTGTTCCTATACAGGCTATTACAAAAAGGTACGGCCAAACTTTCAGGAAACATTCCTCACTCACAAATAAAGAAAAGATGTTATGTGGACATGTGTCCGGAAACGCTTAATTTCCATGTTAGAGCTCATTTTAGTTTCGTTAGTATGTACTGTACTTCCTCGATTCACCGCCAGTTGGCCCAATTGAAGAAAGCTAATGTTGACTTCGGTGCTTATGTTGACATGCGACTCATTGCTCTACAGTACTAGCATCAAGCACATCAGTACGTAGCATCAACAGGTTAGTGTTCATCACGAACGTGGTTTTGCAGTCAGTGCAATGTTTACAAATGCGGAGTTGGCAGATGCCTATTTGATGTAGGGATTAGCACTGGGGAATAGCTGTGCGCGGTACGTTTGTATCGAGACAGATTTCCAGAACGAATGTGTTCCGACAGGAAGACGTTCGAAGCAATTGATCGGCGTCTTAGGGAGTACGGAACATTCCAGCCTATGACTCGCGACTGGGGAAGACCTAGAACGACGAGGACACCTGCAATGGACGAGGCAATTCTTCGTGCAGTTGACGATAACCCTAATGTCAGCGTCAGAGAAGTTGCTGCTGTACAAGGTAACGTTGACCACGGCACTGTATGGAGAGTGCTACGGGAAAACCAGTTGTTTCCGACCATGTACAGCGTGTGCAGGCACTATGAGCAGCTGATTGGCCTCCACGGGTACACTTCTGCGAATGGTTCATCCAACAATGTGTCAATCCTCATTTCAGTGCAAATGATCTCTTTACGGATGAGGCTTCATTGCAACGTGATCAAATTGTAAATTTTCACAATCAACATGTGTGGGCTGACGAGAATCCGCACGCAATTGTGCAATCACGTCATAAACACAGATTTTCTGTGAACGTTTGAGTAAGCATTCTTGGTGATGTCTCGATTGCGCCCCATGTTCTTCCACCTACGCTCAATGGAGCACGTTATCATGAATTCATACGGGATACTCTACCTGTGCTGCTAGAACATGTGCGTTTACAAGTACGACACAACATGTGGTTCATGTACGATGGAGCTCCTGCACATTTCAGTCGAAGTGTTCGTACGCTTCTCAACAACAGATTCGGTGACCGATGGATTGGTAGAGGCGGACCAATTCCATGGCCTCCACGCTCGCATGACCCCAACCCTCTTGACTTTCATTTATGGGGGCATTTGAAAGCTCTTGTCTACGCAACCCGTGTACCAAATGTAGAGGCTCTTCGTGCTCGTATTGTGGACGGCTGTGATACGATACGCCATTCTCCAGGGCTGTATCAGCGCATCAGGGATTCCATGCGACGGAGGGTGGATGCATGTATCCTCGCTAACGGAGGACATTTTGAACATTTCCTGTAACAAAGTGTTTGAAGCCACGCTGGTACGTTCTGTTGCTGTGTGTTTCCATTCCATGATTAATAGAATTTGAAGAGAAGTAATAAAATGAGCTCTGACATGGAAAGTAAGCGTTTCCGGACACGTGTCCACATAACATATTTTCTTTCTTTGTGTGTGAGGAATGTTTCATTTAAGTTTGGCTGTACCTTTTTGTAACACCCTGTATATCTGTCCTTCCGATCATTAACATGTATGTTCGCTATACTAATATTTGTCTGTGTCGTAGTGCAAAGTCCATTTGCAATTGTGAGGTATAGCAACGGACGTCCTGACGTACGTACCTTCTATGTTTCTACATAAGTAACACATGTTTTACTATTGAATTATTTTGCTCTAGCATAGTTCACAACGGATTATCTGTTTTCATTTTCGTGAGAAGTCTATGCGGCTGTGGCCTGCTTTCACTATTCATCACTCTTACTTGAACGGACATATGTTCTTATCACATGGCTCCTATTGTATAGTGTATGTCTAGTATGGCAACTGCCATGACCAGAGAAGGAGAACAGACACGTCGGTGACCGGATGGAAGATTCGTAATTTTGTAAAACAAAAAACAAAAAAGAGAGAGAGGCATGAGGGAAATTTAAACACGGATAGCTTTCCCGTCCATCAACGTGACCACACAACCACGACACCCTGATTCTTGCAATTCGCTCGATGTCGCACATCTTCAGTTAGGACGGTTCACTGTTTCTATTTTGCTTCTTCTTTTTCAGTTCAGTACATTTTCTTCCTGTTATCATGTTTGACCTGTTTTCACTTTTTGCCGTGCTATCCACTGGCCCATTTTACCACTAAACCTGAGGGAGGTGTGGTGGGGAGTTTCCCTGGCAATTACGCATATTTCTACATGACTCACCGATTGACAATAAAGTCTATCTACAGAAAAACGAAACAATATATCCGTGCATTTATAAACTATAATTAAAGATGAAAGGGACTTTTTTATTATATTTGTTTAATGTGATAAGTAATTATAACTGTTCTTATTATTTGAAAACTTCTGATGTTGTTGTTGTTGTGGTCTTCAGTCCTGAGACTGGTTTGATGCAGCTCTCCACGCTACTCTATCCTGTGCAAGCTTCTTCATCTCCCAGTACCTACAGCAACCTACATCCTTCTGAATCTGCTTAGTGTATTCATCTCTTGGTCTCCCTCTGCGATTTTTACCCTCCACGCTGCCCTCCAATACCAAATTTGTAATCCTTTGATGCATCAGAGCATGTCCTACCAACCGATCCCGTCTTCTAGTCAAGTTGTGCCACAAACTCCTCCTCTCCCCAATCCTATTCAGTACCTTAGTTCGCATTCGGGAGGACGACGGTTCAATCCCGCGTCCGGCCATCCTGATTTAGGTTTTCCGTGATTTCCCTAAATCACTCCAGGTAAATGCCGGGATCGTCTCTTTCAAAGGGCACGTCCGACTTCCTTCCTCGTCCTTCCCTAATCCGATGAGACCGATGACCTCGCTGTCTGGTCTCGTTCCCCAAAACAAACCAAACCAAGTACCTTAGTTATGTGATCCACCCATCTACTCTTCAGCATTCTTCTTTAGCACCACATTTCGAAAGCTTCTATTCTCTTCTTATCCAAACTAGTTATCGTCCATGTTTCACTTCCGTACACGGCTACACTCCATACATATACTTGCAGAAACGACTTCCTGACACATAAATCTATACTCGATGTTAACAAATTTCTTTTCTCCAGAAACGCTTTCCTTGCCATTGCCAGTCTACATTTTATATCCTCTCTACTTCGACCATAATCAGTTATTTTGCTCCCCAAATAGCAAAACTCCTTTACTACTTTAAGTGTCTCATTTCCTAATCTAATTCCCTCAGCATCACCCGACTTAATTCGACTACATTCCATTATCCTCGTTTTGTTTTTGTTGATGTTCATCGTATATTCTCCTTTTAAGACACTGTCCATTCCGTTCAACTGCTCTTCCAGGTCCTTTACTGTCTCTGACAGAATTAAAATGTCATCGGCGAACTTCAACGTTTTTATTTCTTCTCCATGGATTTTAATACCTACTCCGAATTTTTCTTTTGTTTCCTTTACTATTTGCTCAATATACAGATTGAATAACATCGGGGAGAGGCTACAACCCTGTCTCACTACCTTCCCAACCACTGCTTCCCTTTCATACCCCTCGACTCTTATAACTGCCGTCTGGTTTCTGTACAAATTGTAAATAGCCTTTCGCTCCCTGTATTTTACTCCTGCCACCTTCAGAATTTGAAAGAAAGCATTCCAGTCAACATTGTCCAAAGCTTTCTCTAAGTCTGCAAATGCTAGAAACGGAGGTTTGCCTTTTCTTAATCTACCTTATAAAATAATCGTAGGATCAGTATTGCCTCACGTGTCCCCATATTTCTACGGAATCCAAACTGATTTTCCCCGAGGTTGGCTTCTACTAGTTTTTCCATTGGTCTGTAAAGAATTCGCGCTAGTATTTTGCAGCTGTGACTTATTAAACTGATAGTTCGGTAATTTTCACATCTGTCAACGCCTGCTTTCTTTGGGATTGGAATTATTATACTCTTCTTGTAGTCTGTGGGTATTTCGCCTGCCTCATACTTTGCTCACCAGATGGTAGAGTTCTGTCGGGACTGGCTCTCCCAAGGCAGTCAGAAGTTCTAATGGAGTGTTATCTACTCCCGTGGCCTTCTTCCGTCTCAGATCTTTCAGTGCTCTGTCAATCTCTTCACGCAGTATCATATCTCCCATTTCAGCTTCATCTACATCCTCTTCCATTTCCATAATATTGTCCGCAAGTACACCGCCCTTGTATAGACCCTCTATATACTCCTTCCACCTTTCTGCTTTCCCTTCTTTGCTTAGAACTGGGTTTCCATCTGAGCTCTTGATATTTATACAAGTCATTCTCTTTTCTCCAAAGGTTTCTTTAATTTTCCTGTAGTTATGGCTAGAGGACTTCTGATGTGCTACCGCTTTATTGGCTCCTTCCTGTTCCGCCATTGTTAGTATTTTATTAAACAAATAGCGCTATCCAGACACAACTTTTAGAGTCGCATTTCCTAGACTAAGTCCCTTACTTAACTACATTACTCTGCATTACTTTTTTTTTTATATTCATCGCATGACTGCTTTTGAAAATACTATCCATGACGCTCATCTGATCATACAAGTCGTTTGCCGTATTTGACAGGCTTACAGTGGCATTGGGAATCCTCGAAGTTGTAACATCTTCTTCATGAATTTTAATTTCCTTTACAAACTAAGGTGCCATAAGGTCTCCATAATTCTGTGAGAATTCCGTCTACCCCTATTGTGGGGTTTTTGTATTGTCCACTCCAAACATTCCGTTACAAATGTGGGTCCGCCGCTCGTGGTCTCGCGGTAGCGTTCTCGCTTCCCGAGCACGGGGTCCCGGGTTCGATTCCCGGCGGGGTCAGGGATTTTCACCTGCCTCGAGATGACTGGGTGTTTGTGTTGTCCTCATCATTTCATCATCATCCAGGAAAGTGGCGAAATTGGACTGAGCAAAGATTGGATAATTGTACGGGCGCTGATACCCACGCAGTTGAGCGCCCCACAAACCAAACATCATCATCATCATCATCATCACGTTACAAATGTTCCCTTTCAGTGTTTTACCATCTTCTTCTCACAATATGATATCTAACTCGCCGTTTTCATTTACTTCACTTTTCCTTTCTAAATATTACCACTAACTTACTTTTCTTAATATAGCCCTTCTATATATTTCTTCCACCTTTCAGCTTTCTGTTTTTTGTTTAGTGCTGGCCAACAGTCTCAACTCTCGATACGGAAAGAGCAGTTTCTGATTCGTCGAAACGGTTCCTTAGGTTTTCTGTATGTGGCATCTACCTTTCTCTATGTATGTATGTGTGTATGTATTGAACTGGGGATCTAGAAACCACGGAAAGGTTTCTCCCCGCCGTAGCTGTCAGGGGTACACAACCTACAACAGGCTACAGCAGTCCACTCACCCCATCGCGTCTCCACACCGTGCTCAGGGTTATTCTGTGGTTCGGCCCTCAGTGGACTCCCCTGGAACGTCTCATTCCAGACGAGTGTAACCCCAAAGTTTGTCTGGTAGCGTAATTATGGTGTACGCGTACGTGGAGACAGTGTTTGCACAGCAATCGCCGACATAGTGTAACTGAGGCGGAATAAAGGGAACCAGCCCGCATTCGCCGAGGCAGATGGAAAACGGCCTTAAAAACCATCCACAGGCTGGCCGGTACACCGGACCTTGACACTAATCCGCCGGGGGATTCGTGCCGGGGACCGCCACGTCTTCTCGCTCTGGAATCAGCGTGTTAGACAGGACCGTTAGTCCGGCGGGCTGTACCTTTAAATCACACAAGCTTCAACATCTTAGCGTTTCTCCTGTAAGCCTTTTCTGCTATTCGAGTTTCCACTTCCTTTTAGTCTTATGTGTCTCATTTTGACTGGTTCAATTGCTAAGTTTTTATATTTTCTCCATTCGTCAATCAAATTCAGTATATAACTACTGAGCTTTGTGTTTGTGCCTATCTGACACTCTACTGACTTCAGCTTTTTAACTCTAAAAGCTACTCATTCACCTTCAACTGCATACTTTTCCATTATTTCACACATTCGTTGCCTAATGCTTCGTTTGAAACTCTACTGGTATTTCTCTTTAGTCAGGCCCCATATCCTTTATTTCCTACCCTTCTGTAATTTCCTTAGTTTTAATCTTCACTTTGTAACTAACAAATTACGTTAAGGATCGACATCTATTCCGGGATATGTTTTGCAATTTAAAATAACGCTACTAGATCACTGTCTTATCATTATACGATCATCGACGTATCGCTGCCATTAGGTCTGCGCATAGAAACATCACTGATGAAGTGCTTGCTTAGGGTACAATTTTACACTGTTCAGACTGATTCCTGGAGCGTTGCGTTTCCAACCCCTCTCTTCGTCCGTGTTTTGATACTACGTTTCCTCCTGTTCCTCGTGTTTTCCTACCATCAGTCGAAATCGACAATTAAATTTCCCTCTCCTTGAATAGCAGAATAATATGTTTTACTTTCTCACTCAGTCTCTTAGTATTAAGCTGATCTAGTAGGCAAGTTATATATTGAGCAAGCGGTCAAGGAAACAAAAGAAAAATCTGGAGTAGGTATGGAGAAGAAATAAAAACTTTGAGGTTCGCCGATGACATTGTAATTTTATCAGAGACAGCAAAGGACTTGGAAGAGCAGTTGAACGGAATGGACAGCGTCTTGAAAGGCGGATATAAGATGAACATCAACAAAAGCAAAACGAGGATAATGGAATGTGGTCGAATTAAGTCAGGTGATGCTGAGGGAATTAGATTAGGAAATGAGACACTTAAAGCAGTAAAGGAGTTTTGCTATTTGGGGAGCAAAATAACTGGTGATGGTCGAAGTAGATAAGATATAAAAAATATATAAAATGTAGACTGGCAATGGCAAGGAAAGCGTTTCTGAAGAAGAGAAACTTGTTAACATCGAGTATAGATTTATGTGTCAGGAAGTCATTTCTGAAAGTATTTGTATGGAGTGTAGCCATGTATGGAAGTGAAACATGGACAGTATTTGTATGGAGTGTAGCCATGTATGGAAGTGAAACATGGACGATAAATAGTTTGGACAAGAAGAGAATAGAAGCTTTCGAAATGTGGTGCTACAGAAGACTGCTGAAGATTAGATGGGTAGATCACATAACAAATGATGAAGTATTGAATACAATTGGGAGGAGTATGTGGCACAACTTAATAAAAAGAAGGGACCGGTTAGTAGGACATGTTCTGAGGCATCAAGGGATCACAAATTTAGCATTGGAGGGCAGCATGGAGAGTAAAAATCGTAGGGGGAGACCAAGAGATGAATAAACTAAGCAGAAGGACGTGGGTTGCAGTAAGTACTGGGAGATGAAGAAGCTTGCACAGGATAGGGTAGCATGGAGAGCTGCATCAAACCAGTCTCAGGACTGATGACCACAACAACAACAGTAGGCAATAAAGCCTGCGTCGCTCTGATGGTGGCGGCCGCTGTGGCCGAGTGGTTCTAGGCGCTTCAGTCCGGAACCGCGCTGCTGCTACGGTCGTAGGTTCGAATCCTGCCTCGGGCATGGATGTGTGTGATGTTCTTAGTTTAGTTTGGTTTAAGTAGTTCTAAGTCTAGGGGACTGATGACCCATAGTGCAAGAGAGGTTTGAACCAATTTGAGCTCTGATGGTTGGTTCAAATGGCTCTGAGCACTATGGGACTTAACATCTCAGGTCATCAGTCCCCTAGAACCTAACTAACCTAAGGACATCACACACATCCATGCCCGAGGCATGAATCGAACCTGCGACCGTAGCAGTCGCGCGGTTCCGGACTCCGCGCTTAGAACCGCTAGACCGCCGCGGCCGGCAGCTCTGATGGCTCTTGCCTTTGTTTACTATGCCTTTGATTGCACTTCACCTCACAAGTGTAACAGTAGAGAATTGTTTAGCAGTAGTGCATTATTCTCGAGAAGCATTAGAGCATTATTCTCCAGAGTAGAATTATATCCAAATTCCTTGACGGCATTACCGCTCAAGTAAAATAATGGCCACGACATTGTCTCGTTGAATACGCCGCTTTTCGTCAGATCGTCGAAATTAAACAAATTACTGGGATGAGTAACTGCTATGTATCTTCGGTAACTTTTCTTTTACCTTGACCAGACTGTGCGCCAATGTCCATCACAGTGTCTCATGTAGTGCAGGCATGCGACACTGTTGATTGTGATCCACTTGTCGGATTGGGACGTTAATCTCTCCGGGCTCCTTGAAGTTCTTCGAGAGGAGTAAGCTATGTTGCGCCAGCACTTCGTTTATCCCTCTCCCTTCCATAATAATTATCTAGCACACTCAGCACCACACTACTCAGACACACACACACACAAACACACATGGGCACTTACACTAATCTACATCTACGTACATACACTGCAAGAAATCACATGGTGGCATGGTGCTGGTTGACTATACCTCTATTACAGCGACCATCACGAAAATCATCACCTCAAGGTCATGTCATCGTCTTAAGGCATTGAAAATTGGTGATAATTGCAAATGTTAGTGAAATCTCTATCCTTAGTCTAGAATAATATTAATATTTTTAAAAAGGTGCAACGAAAAAATAGAAAAAAACTAAATTTAGAATTAATTTTAAAGAAAAATTTCTTTTTACTGCAACCTATTGAAAAAAAACAGAACCACTGACATGTTTGGGCTGTGAAAATGTATGACTCATTATGAAAATTTATAGATGCATGTGATACATATTTTATCGTGAAAACATGAAAGTATTTAGAAATATAAACTAAACTACCGCAAGACATATGAAAATGTCCCGTCTGTGTAACGGAAAATCACGTTGCTGATGAAATTACCTTCTGTTGGGCATTGTAGAAACTTCCAGCCAGAAATTTGTTAACATAAGTATAAAAACAATTTTAGTAACATCTGAAATATCATTATTGTATCGTGTCACCTATGAAAACTTTTCATTTTCGAGAGACTGCGAACCTGGTAGTGCGTGAGTACTTCATGTCGCCGGCAGGATTGTAATTCCGCCGGCTTGCCTTAATACGACCGAGAATATTCCCTACCTCCAGAAAATTTCTTTTTCACTGCTTTTACTGACCCTTCATTGCTGTAAACATCTCAAAAACCGCCGATAAACTCCATAAAAAGGAAGCTGCTTAATGTTTCAGGTCAATATTTCCGTTGAAGTCGACCAAAATATATTTCTATGGTTTAGTGAAACCTAGGTTTTATTGAAGTGTACTGCAAGACTAATTTCTTCAGCACACATTAAGTGCATTTTACACAAAATTTCCTTTTTGCTGCAGCAGTGTCTCGGCATCCCATTAAAATTTTTCGTACATCCTCATTATTTCTGAATCAGAAACCAAGTAAGTGGAGAAGACGAGGATCAGAGGATTCTGAGTCAGAATTTTTTTCCAGAGACCGGCCTATTTGTTTCTAGTCGTTGGATTTTCTCTGTACTCTCTTCGGTCGTCGTATCTTATTGCAGTGCCATGGACTTACTTTTAGTCACATTCGTCCAGTTCCGTAGTTTTCCGTTTCCATTTACATCCCTACCTTAGAGAATAGAAATACATACTCTCATCTAGAGGTTCTGCAGATGTTACTGTGCTGTTAATATGGAAGAAAGTCAATTCCGAAATATCACAGGGTTTTGTTGGCATTTAAAGAACTTGCCCAAAACTTATAATATTCCACGTTTCTTCGCTGTTGGTCAGATCAGTGAAAAACTAACGTGCATTCGATTGGACAATATTGGACTGTTTTCGAATTACTTTTCGCTCTTTACGCACATCCACTGCAGTAGCACTAGACATAGGCCCTTGCTCCTGAATTACGCTCATTAACAAACATGCGTCAATGCTTAGTTCCACTGAAGATCTAAACCACTCGTGAACACACATATCGCACGGAAATTCTGAACATTAAATTGGCGCTGACCTACTGCACTGTTAATAGTGTACATGCGGCAACAAAGCTGTAAGGCAGGCCAATCACGGCGGTTAATGCTTGTGGGCTGTAGGTAGCGAGTGTCACCTTGAGGTGTCAAATTTGAAGTCGGCCTTTGAAAACATTTCCTTTCCCATTCCATTATAATATCAAACAGAACACAAGAGAGACGACCGTGTGTACGCCTCTGTACGAGCCCCAATTTCCTGTAACTTCGTGAATTCTTCTTGAACTATATGTGGGCAGCAGCAGAATCATGCTGCAATCAGCTCCGAGTGCCAGTCTCCTAATTTTCACGATAGCGTTTCCATTTGAGTTCCCGAAGCATCTCTGAAATATTTACGCGTTGATCGATAAATGTAGTAGCCCACCACTGAATTGCTTACAAGCGTTCCTTTAATCCGAATTGATGGGAATCCAAACGAACAAGCATTATTCAAAAATTGGACGCTTTAGTGCCCTATACCCTCTCTCCTTTATAGATGTCTTACACAATTCTAAAATTCTCTCAATATATCAAAGTCAGCCATTCACATTTCACATTACAGCACTTACCTGCTCGTTCTATTTCATGTCGCATTGAAACATTAAGCCTAGATATTTAATCGACGTGACCGTGTCAAGCAGCATACCACTAACTCTGCATTCAACATTACGGAAATGTTCCTTCCACTCGTTTGCATTAAATTACGTTTTCTACATTTGGAACAACCACTCATTCATCACACCAACTAGTAATTTTGTCTGAGTCATTCTGTATCCTCCAACAGTTAGCCGACGACGATAGTTTCTTACACAGCACTGAGTCATCAACAGACAGCCGCAGAGGGTTGCACACCCTGTCATTGAGATTCACTTAAACAGGCAATTCCCACACTCTCAACGAAGGAAAAGATGGCATTGTGAGTGAAATGTAGAAACAACCTTTGCAATTAGGCAGCTGAAACTGCGCTTCCTGACACCCCCTCCCGCAGCAACAATGTCGTACGACCTTACGTAACGGAAAGAACCTTCAACCACCTAAATACTTATTTCATTAATGAAAAAGATTGTAGTTGGAAAGTCTGTAGCGATGCTCGCGCTTTTACGTTTTGGCAACTGGCTAGAGATCAATGCCTGTAACAGCCCCAGCCGTGCCACCTGAACACTGTTCTTTTGGTACTTTAGCCTATACTAGAGTACACCGTACTCAGTAAACTACAACATTCCACGATTGACGGCAAAGATGTAATTATTATCGGCTGAAATTCCAGGACATAAGAACACGTAACTGTATCGTGTAACTTGACATCATATTTGAAATGCAGCCAAAATCCACCCTTCGCACAATGATATTTCACATAGCTACGTTACCTCCAAATTTAGATACAAGTATATAATGATCCTAAATTAGTTTCATTAATCTTCTAATGACTAAATGAGAATGGAAACGGGCGCAGTTGACTAAAACATTACACAAATGAAGTCCTCAAAAAAAAAAAAGAAATATTTATTCTTCAGAAGCGATACCACCATTATAGATCATGTTTTCGTAGTCGATAACAAATGAATTTGGTTCAGCACTTGCTAAAGGCAATATTTCACATGTTTGTATAACTTTGCAGGCATTCATCACTTGTTTATTTACATCTGACAGGATATACAGTAAAATAGAAAAGTATTTTATTGAGGTGGTATACTTCACATTACGAGAACTGATACGTATTCTTCATCGTTTAAGACAAAAATCGCTCTACGTTTAGTTGGCTATTTTTCTTTAATTCTTCAACTTTTTAGTGTGTTACAGATAGTAACACAGTGATTAATTTTGGCAGATGTGTATAATAATAGTTATTAGCTCATGGAACTGATCATCCGGTGTTCCTGATGTCACTATCATACAAGTACGGCTGATAAATGCATACACGTGGTCAAATGAGAAACATTATCATCTTTCATTGGCGAAGTAGACATAAACTTTACCACAAATTATGTGCCCTCCTATGTTCACCATCATCATCAGGCTTCACACATACCCGACCAGGAAGACGATACATCACACATCAGCGCTGGTTGGTTGGTTATTTCGGGGAAGGAGACCAGACAGCGAGGTCATCGGTCTCATCAGATTAGGGAAGGACGGGGAAGGAAGTCGGCCGTGCCCTTTGAAAGGAACCATCCCGGCATTTGCCTGGAGCGATTTAGGGAAATCACGGAAAACCTAAATCAGGATGGCCGGACGCGGGATTGAACCGTCGTCCTCCCGAATGCGAGTCCAGTGTCTAACCACTGCGCCACCTCGCTCGGTTCATCAGCGCTGTTCAGTGCGTATCCTATCACAGTTGTTCATTTCCCCGTGAGCAAAAGCCACTGGTCATACTGCCGAGGTGACTGATCTCAGTGCCTTTCATTAAACTCGCTGCTGTTTAGTATTTCGTTAGTGAAATTGATTACAGGTTGACCAAACTCATTCAGGTGTCCATGTCTGTAGCTTTCCTTGCATAGCACATATACCGGAGTGTTGATTAGCACAGATGACATGACTTCAGTTCTGGGGTGTACCTTTAGCGTAGACCGGTTTAAAACGTTCCTGGTTTATTAATATCCAGGAAACTGCGAATTCCAGAATTAATCAGAAATCTTTTACTTTAAACATCGATATCAGGCCACGCAGATGTCCGACACATCTGATTTAGTGAGATTTGCTTCTGATCTACACTGACGGAAAGAAGTCGCAACACCAAAAAAATAATTAAGGTAACGTACATAAATTTGGAAATTATATTTGTCTATGCAACGTATTTAAGTGATTAACTTTACAAGACTTCAGGTTGATGTACGCACGAGATAAGACATTGAAAATGTGGAATGCCGGTACGTTAATAACCTGTGTAACCGCCACAATGTTGACTGCAAGCATGCAAACGTGCATGGATGTCAGTCTGTGGACTGGAGTTGATGACTGTTACACTTTGTCGATCAGTGCGAGGACAGTTCATGCTCTTTGTGGAGGATACAGGAGTTATTGCCGATCGTGTTCCATTTGTACTATAATGGCTACAGATATGGTGATCGTACAGGTCAGTTCATTACATCGACACCCTGTAGAGCGGGATAGGGGGAGGGGAGTTCGTGGAATGCTCTTCATGAATGGCAGCACAACAGATAGAATCACCAGATTGACGTACAAACTTTCAGCCAGGGTGCTTGAGTAACCACGAGAGTGCTCCTGCTGTCGTACCAAATCGCATCTCGGATGATAATTCTGGTGGTGTGGGTCCAGTGTGTTAGCACGCAGAGAGGTTGGGATTGATTGCGGCGCTCAACTGACTTCCTTCCAACGAACACATGGCTAATACTGGCACCAAGGCAAAATCAGATTTCATCTGAACAGACCTCTATCCTGTCCTCCAATGAGCTCTCCCTTGACACCACTGGTCATAAATGGCGATGTGTTGGGTTCAGTGGAACGTACGGTATAGGGTGTTTGGCTAGGAGCTTTCCTTGAAGTCACCGAAATTTTACAGATTTTTGTGTCACTGTGGTGCCAGCTGTTCCACAGAATGCTGATGCAGATGTAGTTCGATACGACAGAGCCATGTTGGACACGATAGTCGGGCCCCTCGGTAGTGCCACGTGGCCGTCCCGAGCCCGGTCATCTTGCAACCGATCAGTCTAGTGACCACCGCTGCCAGCAGTCATGTACCGTGGCTACATTCCTGCCCAGTGTTTTGCAGTATCGCAGATCGAACATCTAGCTTCTCTTAGACGTACTACACGACTTCGCTGAAACTCAGTAAAGTGTTGATGATGGCGTTTTTGTCGCCTTAAAGGCATTCTTGACTACCATCAACTCAAAACGTCCAGTGTCAAAGTTTGGTAACGCTCGCGACCGTTACGGCTTAAAACAAATCTGATTTGCATCCTCATCTCATAGTGGTGCTACTAGCGCTATTATTATGGGACTTGCGCGAAATTTGAAAGATAGAACCCTCCAGAAGTAGGAACGCTAACGAATTTCCGTTTATGTCGCACAATTGCTTCATGACCTTCGACCTTCATGACGTTGCGGTCTTCTATATATATATATATATATATATATATATATATATATATATATATATATATATATTCTTGCTGGCTGTGTAATTGTATAATTGCTCTGGTAGAGTACCAGTGCGTGTAGTACTTGTCAGTGAAATAATTCCCGTCTTCACTGAGGAAACTGTAATTAACAATTCTAACAGATTAAAATACGAGGAAAATAAAGTTAATAGAATATAAACGGAAGCTGAAGTAAAAGGAGATGGGATGAGAAGTATAGGTCTGCCAGAAGAATTCGACAAAGCGCTGGAAGGTCCCCAAGTGTAAACGACAGTGACACATAATTACTGAGATGGAAGAGCCAGACGTGAGAAATAATTCTAACTGGTGCGCTAGAGACAGGCGGAATACCCTCAGATCACACCAGTAATATATTTGGTTCTAAAGAAGGCAGGTGTTGTCTGGTGTAAATACTAGCGAACTAGTAGGGAAACAATTGTGGGTGCAGAATAGCCCCCTGCCTCATTTACAGAAGCGTGGAGCAAATGCCAGTCCCCTCACGGAGATCAGAATGTGGCACTATTCCGGTATCTTCTGGCAGTAGAGAGACCATCAGGACGCATTTTCAATTGCAGGCCACATATGCTGTGGATATACATTATACTGTATGATATTAATGCAGTGGTGTCCCTTAGCTCCTGAATCCTCATGCCGTTGATTACTGCTGATCCTTCCGCCTTTCGGGACAGTTTATTAGCCCAATGGCAAGAAAGTGCCGTCAACCTCTGTCCGCGCCTTCGAACTCTTTTACAACGCTTTTGGCAGACTGTAGGTGGCTTCTTATGTCGATAGTGTTAGGCCTCAAAGCTGACGACTTTTGTTCAAAATTTAAAGGGTAGTTGAGTTCTAGCCCTTACCGACGACGTTTTGATTAGCAAGAAAAGACGCTACCCACACACTATGGGTTCCTTGTAATATACGTTAGACAAAAGTAAATGCACCTTTATTCTCTTTGTAGATTTAGAGAAAGTTTTGGGAAGTATTTACTGGGTACCATTATTTGAAATTCTGAATGTTGCAGGGAGTATATACGAGAAGCGAAAATATTTGCAATTTTTACAGAAACTTGACTGTTGATTTAAAGAGTCGGGAGGACATTAAAATGGAAACAGTGATTTAGGAAGTGGTAAGTCAGGGTTTTAGCCAGTCCCCAACGTTATTTATTCTGCACACTAGCTAAGCAGTATCGGAGACAAGAAGATAACTTGAAAGGAAATTAAAGTTCAGGGAGAAGAAATGAAAACATTGTAGTTGCCCGATGACATTGTAATTGTATCAATGACAGCGAAAGATCTGGAAAACAAGTTGAACGGAATGGGTAGTGTCTTGAAGACGGATATTAGATTTAAATCGACTAAAGTAAAACAAGGGTAACTGATTGTAGTCGAGCTACAAGACGCATAACTAAAGGGATAACAGTGTAAACCATACAATTACCACAGTGCCACAATAAAAAAAATAAAATAAAATAAAAAATAAACAGGAGTTCGTGATAAATTTTCCAAACAGCTTATCATCGAAATAAGAACAAAACAGGAAAATAAGCTCTCGCTCCACAATAACAATATAAAGAGTAAGAGACACAAGTCAATATTCAATCATAAAATCTTAACTTAATCTATATGTATCATCCATTATAACCACTGCGCTCCACAGACATTAACTTTACAAAAAGAACACTCAGTATAATCTGCAACAACCAGTAACAGAAAGTAGAACAATGGCACTTTACTCTAACCAACGGACAAGCCACACAAACAATATACGCAATCTACAGTCACCAAATGAAAAAATTGTAAAGTTTTCAAGACAAATAGAACAACTTGAAACATTAAAGACTCATTACCTTACGATATCCAGGTCCCTTACTGCCTTAACGTGTTTCATCAAAATGCAATACGCTTCTGCAAGGCACTGTTTCTCAAATTTCAGGACCAGTAGCAGCCCCGCCGCTTCGCAAATTCTTAATCTTGGCAATACAGTAATGCGACACAGGCTCAAAGGTCGTCACAAGTAAATGGTACAAGTCATCCTCTTCCACAACCTTCCACTCGTTATATGCTTACTGAACAGGATTCTTCGTACGCGCCATTCGTGAATGGAAGCGGCAAGAGGGGAAAGGGATCTGTAGTTCGTACCAGAAGTATCCTCCGCCACACACCGGCAGGTGGCTTGGGAAGTACTGACGTAGATGACGTAGATGTAGATAACTGAAATCTTTCCTCTGCTAATTCTTCCTGACTGCCTGGAGTAGTATCGTCCGGACGTACGGAGACAGACAGCGTCAGCTGCTCCAGTCAAACGCCGCTTCGTGTTAATACCAGGCCGCAACCACCAACAAGTGCTCATGGTGCACAACCCCCACTGCTTTACTGCCTCCAAGGACGACTCCTTATGTGCATCTCTAAGAGCAGTGATTTTTCTTGTCTTCGCCGGACTTGCGCTAGAAGTATGCCGGTGTGAGTAGGGTTGCTCGTCAGTCTGTCGCAAATACTGATAAGCGAAAAGATATTCATTTTAGTTAAAGGAGCATTTACGTAATACTAGCGTTGAGCAAGCAGTGAAGGAAACAAAAGAAAAACTCGGAGTAGGTATTAAAATCCATGGAGAAGAAATAAAAACTTTGAGGTTCGCCGATGACATTGTAATTCTGTCAGAGACAGCAAAGGACTTGGAAGAGCAGTTGAACGGAATGGACAGTGTCATGAAAGGAGGGTATAAGATGAACATCAACAAAAGCAAAACGAGGATAATGGAATGTGGTCGAATTAAGTCGGGTGACTGTGTAATACGACACTACAGCGATCTAAGCTGTATCAAATGAATGAAACGTATTCGCAACTGCGATTACTTTTATACTTCAACTGCACAATTGTTTAATGTCAATGAAAATTTATTTCGGAAATGCATTTCCGCATGTATGCATGTCTGAAAGATGCACAATATATCGAATAACACAAACAGTGCAAATAATTTTTCATGCCTAGACAAGGTGGCGACAATAATAATGATCGTCTCTCCCTGTCCGGGAATCACAGTAACTGTGGAAGTGCAGGATGTAGGCACACAATGACATATGGATGGCGTGCTTGGGTGGCATCAGTCTTTAAGGCGGTTGCTCGCGACAAGCGGAAAACCAGGTCGGAATCCCGGTCTGGCACACATTTTCATTGTCACTAATCAATTGTGCAGATGAAGAATTATTTGCTATTATCAAAACATTTATTTCATTTTGTACGATTGTCGATAGCTGCAGGGTCTGTTACTTCACATTTCCGTGCATCACTGATGTATATTGCATTGTTCATCGTGTAACAGAAACACTGCAGATAGTATTGCGTGCATAGGCAAGCCCGCGACAGTAGTAATGAGCGTCTCGTTATTAGAACTGTTCAAGTGCAGAACTTACACACACAGTGACATATGGACGCTTGGGTCAATCCCGGAGATGGATTCTGATAGCCTACGTGGTTAAGGCAACAGATTGCGATCTGCGGGAAATCTGGCTTAGAGTCTCAGTACGGCACAAAGAATTTTTGTAACTAATCAAGTGTGCAGCTAAAGTTTCAACGCATTCGCAATTGCAAATTCGTTTCTTTTATTGCGCTGATTTAAGTGACTGCGTTATCTGGCTGTCCTTTGTGTTTGGCGATCACAGTTTATTGTAATTCTGTGGTGCTTGCAGATCATATTTTCTGGTATATTACGTGCCATGAGCATTGTTTCCAATTGTGGTTTCGTCATGATCTACACAATGTGAAGACACAAGTCTGTTGAAGAACTTTCACATCTGAGAATGGTGCTTTATTTAATTCCCAGGTCGGTTTCATGTGCGCAGGGGATATTTGGATCATGCTCCATTTCTGTTGTTCTTAATAAACTGTGTCGATAACTAAAAGATGGTAAATTACAGCCACACAACTCCCAGCCCTTCCACTGCACATTCACAACTGTGCTACATCCCTACAACAGAAAACAGTAAATCTCCAAAGCTGGAAAGGATCAGTTTTCACTTTGTACCATTATTTATTATGTAGAAAAAATAACACATATATTTTGGATACCAGCATCAGATTTGAACAGGAACAGAATAAAGTTGTTGAAAGGTTAGAGCAAACAAGTTAAGTTAAAACTAAATATGTACCAAAATCACATTAAATTTCGGTAGTGCACAATAAATGACACATGGTAACACTTCACGAAATAGTCTCGGTGATTACGAAATATTGTGAACTCGTGTATTAATATACGATAAATTATTTGTGGATTATCGTAGATGGCTTTGTTAAGGTGATATCTAATTCGACGTCCTTATTAAATAACCTTTTTCGGCTCAGATGGCATTTTAAGCCAGCATATTCTCGAAGTTCCACAAACTACCGACACTTAACACACACGTGATACTGTACATCATCTTTCCGCCAGAAATTAAATCCCATGATTTCTCTATAATATCGAGGACTCCCTAAATTACCCTGTTATTCCTAATTCTGGACGATTACGTGCTGACGCTATAATCGCGAGGAGGTGACCAACAAGTGGGCCTCTGTCAACAGTGTACGATACTTGTTGTGGGGTTCCCTCCTACAGTTAAAGTTGTAGGGTTCTCTGTATGACGAACATAGTTCGCGAATTCATCGAGATTTATAACTATTTTCTCATTCGTCCTATTTGAAAGAATCTTATATGTTAATACTGAGGGGACACTTTTTCACGCATATTTTGTCGACGTAACCTAGAATTAACATACTGGTGCAGCCGAGAAAGCCTTCGGTCATATACAGAATAGAAGTTTGGAAGGTAGGAGGCGAGGTACTGGCGGAAGTAAAGCTGTGAGTGTGGTGTCACCGCCAGACACCACACTTGCTAGGTGGTAGCTTTTAAATCGGCCGCGGTCCGCTAGTATACGACGGACCCGCGTGTCGTCACTGTCAGTAATTGCAGACCGAGCGCCACCACACGGCAGGTCTGGTGAGACGTACTAGCACTCGCCCCAGTTGTACAGCCGACGTTGCTAGCCATGGTTCACTGAGAATTACGCTCTCATTTGCCGAGACGATAGTTAACATAGCCTTCAGCTACAGTTGCTACGACCTAGCAAGGCGCCGTATTCAATTGCTATAATACTTCTGTATCATCAAGAGCAATGTTCTACAAATGTGGATTAAAGTTAAGTATTCCAGAAGCTACGTACTTTTCTTTATAGCATTCATTACGTATCCTGTTTCAGACCTCACGCCAGACTGCTTGAGTTTAACGCGTGCATTTCGGCCTTCTCTAGCTATACAACAGTGAGGGCGGGTCTTGAGTCGTGCTTGGGTAGCTCGGATGGTAGAGCACTTGCCCGCGAAAGGCAAAGATCCCGCGTTGGAGTATCACACAGTTTTAATCTACAGAATGTTTCCCATACAGGATAGTTCTTTGCTCTGTTTCAGTGCTTGTCTTTATTAGCTTCTTTAAGCCGCATCTGACTTTGCTAGCTGTTTGAATATGTCTGTCGTATTACTGGATAAACCACTGCATGAAGAAGTTACGCTGTGGTTAACTACTTAGCGTGTTGCTTCACTCATAGATGTATTAACTGAATTTTTTTCTTAAATTAGGGAAAAGCTATTGTTCGCTGAGATTTTTAGTTTGCAGTTTCTTATTCGTAGGCAATTTTTATTCTATGTCTTCTTTTATTCCATACTTTTCATTGTTTTGTTAGTTTTAAGGTACTTTCGTCTGTAATTACAAGGACCGTAAGAGCTCATTTTTGCCGAGACGAAAAAATAATTTGAATTGAAAGCAAATAATGAGAATGATACAGCTTGAAAAACCTGTTTAAGAAAAGCATTGTAACAGAGCACAAAATTACTCTGTGACACAAGGTTGTCTGGACTGCTAGAGAATGTGAATGCTAGGTTACGTCTACAAAATATGCGTGAAAAAGTGTCCGTCAGCATTAACATGCAAAAGTCTTTCAAATAGTACAAATGAGAAACGTACTAATTACCTTTGTTTAGCATGTGAGAGAATTCAAACTTCTTATCGCTTCTGTTTAGTGTATGAAACGTTACTAGAAGCAACCACTGGGAAAAATGTATATAGATTAGTTATGATTCGAAAACATAATTGTCAAACAATTTTGATCAAGTCATCTGACAGAACAAAATCCTTTATAAATTATGGTTACGTAGCTCCATCTTGGAGAGAGTTATGTGAAGTTACTTTAAACCACAGGTGTGATCTATGTATCAAGACACAGTTAGAAGGCCTAAATTGGAAAAAGTAATTTATTTTTACAGATGTAAGCATTGTTACATTGTCACGATTCTCATGCAATTTTCCTCGGGCGTTTTGGAGTATAATAAAAGTAATATCTGCAGTTGTAAATTGAACTATATTGTGATAAATTGAGAGAAGTTTAATCGATTTACACCGATTCCCGGAACCGTCAAAGTTCAATTTCAACCACCTCAAACAATGTACGAAACACAAGAACAAAATATTGCCGAAAGATGAATATAGGCAGGATAGCTGCAATAAAAGAAAATTTTAGTAACCTGTAGCGCCCCAGACAATTTTACATTACTACAAACTGAAACGCGCACTGCAGTAGCTGGTAAATTAGTCATTATACGAAGCTGTTAGAACACCTTTCACCGAAATAACTGATGTTAATAAATAGCAAAATACCAAACTAGAATCATATTAACAACATGCCAATATAAGTAGAAGAATCAGTTAAATAAGCACATTTGCAATGTTGCAAGAAAACCCGCAAGACGACTGTGTCTGGAGGACCTGCCTAAAGAAGGTGCTTAATACTAAAGTGAGAAATTTGAAGGTGGTCTTTCGTTTATCCTAGACCTATGCTAGTCCATCAGCCGGTCGTAATTATATGGGACCATCCTCGATGCATCCTGAATCGTTGTAACTGGAGAAACTTTTGAATATTTATGCATGCACAAAAATTTACATACATCGACGAAGCAACCTTTATCAGAGCTGACATCATCAGCCTGCATAAACGTCATCTGAGGGCTACAGCAGAGCGCGTGCTCAGAGGAACTTTCATCCGTCAGCGCCATATACTCTGACATCGACGAATTTCAAGACACATGTTCACTGACCTTTTTTCCTAGATTTCGAGTTCGTATCAGGAATACGTCCCGGGAGTTTGTGGGTTTTACTAATGTTTACTTTATTGGCGTATTAGAGCATCCATTTAGGATGGTCACTGGGAAGAATGTACTGAACAACATTAAATCAGTATTTACTTGACTTACCAATTATAGCTACTTGGAGTAGTTTGTTTTTAGATCGGTCAGTAGCTGCAAGTATTTGTGGAAAGAACAAGCCGTTAATCCTTCTTTTCCCCAGGGCAGAAGGTAAGGGTTTGGAGTATGGATGCGTGGACGCAATATGGTTAGTCTACACTGACAGGTGTACTGCATTTAGTGGTACAGTTACGACCAAGCAGAAAACATCTGGTAGTAAATTTGTGACGTTTTGTGTATGTTTGTAGGCCAAATAATTGTTAAAATTCATGGTGCACCTTCAGCTGTCTATTTAGCATAATGCGCTTCGCTACTAGTATCGGTCAAATGATCATTAGCAAGCGTAAGATGGCATGAACGACTGGAAAGTTATATCATAAGGAGAGTAATTCATACCGGCTTGTGTCTGATAATGGTCGTTTGACTAAAACTAGTAGCCTAACCCATTGTGCAAAGTAAAGTAGAGCTGAAGGTTCAAATGGTTCGAATGGCTCTGAGCACTATGGGACTTAACATCTGAGGTCATCAGCCCCTAGAATTTAGAACTACTTAAACCTAAATAACCTAAGGACATCACACACATCCAAGCCCGAGGCAGGATTCGGACCTGCGACCGTAGCGGTCGCGCGGATCCAGACTGAAGCGCCTTGAACCGCTCGGCCACTCCGACCGGCCTGAAGGTTCACCATGAATTTTAACAAAAATTTGTGACTTGTTTCTGGGAAGATTGTCAGATGCAGTGAAAAATCAGGTAGCATACTGAAGTGGGTACATATTAAGGTAACAATGATTACGGTATCTACACTTGCGCGCTCGTGCGAGAGCGCGCGCGCGCCCGCGTGTGAGTGTGTGTGTGTGTGTGTGTCTGTGTGTGTGTGTGTGTGTGTGTGTGTGTTTGTTTGTTTGTTTCTTTCGCTGAGGAAATGATAGCCTCATCCATATCGGAAGTAGCATAGAAAGACTAGTAGTAATCGGTGTACGTAGCATTTAAGAATGTGATTGATGTGTAACCTGTACTAAGACTAGTGCGAATATGGAGACATTTTGCAGCGTCGCCACCAGAAACGGACAAAAAAGCATCTGCAGATGATACCGCTGAATGTCCCTCCCAATGGGCCACGATTTCTCTAGGTCTGAGACACGGTTACTCGATTTTCATTCTCACTGGCAAGAGGCGAATCGAGCAGTATTCGTCTTTCCCCGATGGCGGAGAAAGCCGCGGCTGAAGACGTCTGGCAGTAGTTCTCTTCCGGAAGACGAATAAATTGTGCGGCGGCGCCAGGGGACCGGCAGGTGGATGCGACGTCGTGCTGACCGCCGCGCCCCGCCGCAGCCAATATGTGTGAGCGCCGTCGCCGGATGAAAAATTCAGCGATAGCCGCGGCGAGTGCTGAGTGCTGGCTGCATGCGCAGCCATCCGCGAAAGACGTCCGAATGTGCGCGCGCGCTCGAGGGCGCCCGCCGCAGGAACACTTTGCTGAGTGCTGCCGCCTCTTCAGCGGGAAAAGCTTCGCCCCCGGCAAACCGCAAGAGTTCGCCGCTCTGGTCTAGCTGATGAATCCCGCCTCTTACACTGCTGGCATGTTACCTCTGTTGGCCGGCGCAGGAGTCTGTAACTGCATCTCTTCGTCATGAAGTCAAGGAGAAACAAATTGTCGGACTCTACAAATGTTGTTAAAAAACAAAATCCTCTGCAACTCTTGTATGTAGTTATCACTTAGGAAATATGTCCAACTCTTTGGAAAGTGACTTGATATGTGATCCGTTTTCATTACGTTATACGAGTGCAGCCTCAAATGACTCTGTACACTACAGTACTCAGAACACCAATATTTTACACAATAAATGATAGCGCTGTTATGTACAACTTCTTCCCTTGCGAGTTATCCTTCAACCATCAACTCAGATGGAAACGTGATGCTAGTGGGTCAGCACAGTATGGTAGTTTTGGAATATTGGTGAAACGACAACAGTCAACCGTCTGAACTACTGAATGGAAGCTAAACCTAGATAATGTCGTGATACTCCTTCGTTTGATCAGTACGTAGTTATACGGGCTGCGAGCGTCATTACTCTTCTCTCTCATAGACAGTAGAAACAGCACTTTCTTGTAGTATAGTAACAATTACACTGGCAGTTCCCCTTCCGCGACATTTAGTAACTTCTATGGACAGCAAACGGTGTACAGAAACTCCTCTTGAGAAAACTCGTCTGCGATAGATTAAGCTTTTTATATTGAATTTGGTCGAATTTTAAGTTGTGCCACATTATTAGGTAAGGAGAAAGTTCAGTTTAACATTTGTATTAAATTCGAATATTTTCCATCAGTTATTTAAATTAGATCCATTTTTCCTTAGCACATTTCCGCTCATTGAACACGGAGAATTCCATTTATCCTAAAGCCTCTTGTTTCAGTTCGTCTTCACAACGTCATCTGTTGGGAAAAAATGAGAATGTAGTTCCGTGTATAGCGCCACATGGTGACAAAATTATCTCAAGCTGGGTTTCATACTTAGATAGGATTTTTCTCTTTTTTTTTCATTCTAAATTCGTGGTGGTTGTAGAGGTAAATGTAAGTACGACAGAAATAGAAATAAACAACGAAACATATTCTTGTCTTTGCGTATACACACAGTGTCATTCGTGAACTTAATACAGGTTGTGGGACACTGTGAAAACAATTAGTATTGATGGCATGTAATATGGGTTTTATGTGGGTAGCTACTTTGGATGGTGTTCAAGTATAAGGTTCCAAACTAACATTAGTAGGTGAGTGCAGGGGAGCGGTGAGGAAGGAATCCCTGACAGTGGAAGGAAAGGCGTGTTAGAACTGGTGTAGGAACACATATGGTATTTCATGGCCGGCTAATGATCAACCACTTTTCTGCAAAAGGAGCATATACACAAGGGCCTCCGATGAAGAGCTCTTCGGTAATGGTATGCGCTCCCCCTACCTGTGGGCTCCTAAGTTACCAGCGAAAGTGCCTGATTGATGCCACTTGAATACGTTAGGAAGTACAGGCCACCGGTGTTGATGATGAAGGGTCGTAGACTGAAGTTTCATGGGGAGACTATGTAGGAAGTGTGAAAGGCATAGGGTAAGGGAATGTGATAGTGGAGGCGCAGTAGAATACTCCGATCGGAGGATGGGGGCGAAAACTATATTGTATATATTGGCAAGATTGTGGGTTACGTAAGTGTTCAGTATGAAAGAGAAATGTGGGAGTATTACAAGTAGGTAGACGATTCGTCTAGGGGCAGTAAGAAGATGTGGGAGATCAGGCAGAGGGCATGGCGTTGAGGGATCTGTAGGGGTAGATAAACATTTGCTTGGAAGAGAATGGATCAGATAAGGGATTTATAGGAGTGGAGGAATGTTGCAGGTTGCAATCCTCATTTCGGGTCAAATAGTACTCTTAGTAGCTTCAAACAATTTTGGAGTTTCTGTTGCATGTTTATTGGATGAGAGTTCCATGTCAGGTGGAAGTTAATTAAATGAATAGAACGATCGTAAATGATAAGGTGCGAGTTTTTGAGACAGGAGCTGCAGTTGATTTGACCTGATGTTCTTGAATTGCTTCTGGAACCTATCATTTTGAGAAGACAGTAGTAGGAGAAGGGGGGAATTGATCGAGGTAGATCTAGAGACATTGTTGCTATCTCTGCAAGTGCAAATACCCACATATGCATAAACACTTTCATTACTCTAAACACCAGTGTTCGAAAAGAGTACGCAGATAATCAGTCATACAAAAAGGCGACTATTTGGTACGATTCCATATCATTTACTCTGACACAAGATACCAAGGTCTAATGACTTTCACGATACGAAAGAAGTAAGGCAGTGAGAGACATCATCAACGTTAAGGAGGGTGAAAGATGATGGATTGTAACATTCAGCTTAACCAAGAGCTTCAAACACATTATTATTTTAGAACAAATAAAAATGCGGTGTGAATTCGGATGATTTCGTGATAACACTCGCATAATTTGACAATGCATCACAAAAAAGCAAGTATGGAAATTTTAGTCACTCTTTGCGTTAAACCCTAAGCATTTGAAGCCCCATTCATGTTCTCCCAAGATTTTGCACTTGAAATGAAACCACTGATCGCACTGAAGGCATTTTATCCAGTTTTCTACGGGAACATGGTTCTTAAAATGTCCGGAGTAAGAAATGAGAAAATCACTCGTTAGTGTGCTCTTTTCAGGCTTTGGTCTTGTCCCTGAAGTGCATGCGTGTGTGTAGTCAGTCTTTTTCGGTCGTCTCCTTTTGGGGTACATCGATAGTTGTAGCTGGTTTGCTTGGGGCACAATAGTATGGGGAGCGCAGGAGTTCTCTTTGTAGAACAGCCGTGCTCTATGTGCATCATTTCTTCTTTTTCGCATTAGACAGCAAGGGTGAACTGTGGTAGAAATTCCGGGATTTGGGTCGGGAATTGTAGCTGATTTTGCTGTAAGAATTTCAGAATTAGGTCTGGAGCAGAGGCTGGTGCAGATATTGTTCGGAGAAGTCCTGCATTTGCATCTAGGACTAAAAGTTCTTTTTATAGTAGATCATGGACCTCGCTAAGATTGGAAGCATTGCCTTGAATCACTACCCTGTTGAATGGATGAATGACATTCTTGGCGACATTCTAGATAACCTTCAAGGGAAACAAGGTTTCAGTGAAAACTTCCTTGAAGAGTGGAAGAAAGACCTGTCGCATTGGTTTACAATTGTTCGTCTTGTGGTGATGTTGGAGTTTTGAGTTTCATCATCCCTTCAGTGGTCCACATGTTCCAACGGTTAAGGGTTGCTGCAAGTGATGACTGTGACTGGAGAAACTAACAGAACATATCGCACCTCCCTCGCTGAAGTGCCTCAGCAGACTGATGACTGTGGTGAGAATCCATAATCAACAGTATCGGTGTGACAGAATATGCTGAAGAGACTTCAAGAAGATCTCAGAGTGAATCTACTCGTTTTTGGAAACAGTTACAAGATATTTAGATGGAGCACTTTTCTGAATATCGGCTGCAAGACGTACACTTAAAAAGAAATATTTGGTCCACTTTCTCCCGCTGCACTAATCGTGAGAAGACCTGCTCTTATCACACCTCTTTCAGCAGTCGTCTGTTGCATACCCTGCTTGATGAACGCAATTCCCGATCGTCAGGCATTGCGAGTGCTATGTCACGACAGTTGAACATCATATGGACCACTGTACGGAACGTACCACGAACCAATCTGAAATGGTATCCGTACAAGATACATATCGAACAGCAGCCTGCACCACAGACGTGCCTGTTGACTTCGCTCTCCACTTTGTCGCAAGGATTTAAGTTGACGAAGGCTGGCCCTGGACCATCACATTATAGTTAAAAAATGCCAAGCTCTTGAATTCTTACGGTGTAACCAATTTAATCTCTTGTTCCACCGAAAGAATAAAAGGCATTCCCTTTTTTATTTGTAAATTTTCTGCTACTGAAATGTAACCTTCAGTCGGCCTTAAAGGGTCAGTAAGGCACTCTGTTAGATTTAAATGCCTTGTATGCGGGCCAACCTTTCTACAAAAGCATTTAATAATATTTTTCGTGTCCAAGGGAGAATATTTTGTCCTGTAGTTACCTCTAGATCCAGCAGGCTTCTAAAATGAAAAAAACAAATCCCATCTAAGCTGTGAAACCCAGTTTGCAGGGAGAGGGAATATCATCACGAAAGAGCTCTTCATCGGAGGTCCTTGTCTACATGCTCCTTTTGCAGATAAGTGGTTGATCATTGGCCGACCATGAAATCCCATATGTGTTCCTATACCAGTTCTAACATGCCTTTCCTTCCACTGTCAGGGATTCCTTCCTCACCGCTCCCCTGCACTCACCTACTAATGCTAGGTTGGAACCTCATATTTGAACATCATCCAAAACATCCACCGACATAAAACCCATATTACATGCCAACAATACTACTTGTTTTCACAGTGTCCCACAGCCTGTATTAAATTCATGGATGACACTATGTGTATACGCAAAAACAAGACTGTATGTTTCGTTGTTTATTTTTATTTCTGTCGCACTTACATTTCCCTCTTCGACGGACCAGCAGAACATACATAAAATATCATACTCAAGAATATATGTGTGTTGACAATTCTGGGTTGGTTTTCCCTATACCTTCGAATTGTTTGGACTCCTGCGCTGAAGGAATAGCACACTGAGTGGAACGAGAAGATCCAATACTACAGAACAGTACTGTTTGGAATTCTGTGCACGTAGAATAGCCGATTGGAACGATAAAATCAAATACTACAGAAAATATTTTGGTGACACTATTGTTTTGATCGATGGAAATTAACAAGAAATATGTTACATGCAATTTACAATGCAATAAACTGCATCCCCACATCGTATTCACAATGTAACATGAAGAGAACAATAAACAACATTTTCTTGATTTAGATATTTGCAGAAAACCTATATCTGCAGACACTCTAGCCACAAAGAAGTCTTTCTTCGGGCTTGTATAATCGACAGAATAAACAAATGTACACCAAGTCAAGACAATGTTAAGTCGTAAATAACCACAGCAAAGCCTGTAGAACATAACAATTAATACTATCGTACCTATATTGAAAAAAATTATGCCAAGGAAGATAAGTCATTTACAATATTAAATTACGCTTGACGAAACGCAAAATAGAAAGACTGACCAGTACATTGTCTTACCTTATTGGGGAAAATCATCATAAAAATATCTAGCACCCCCCTGCTGAACCCAAGAACACAATTCGGTCTGAGATCTGTGAACAGAATTAGAGCACACGTACACTATTGACAAGAACAGCTATAAGATTTTATCGTGAGACCTGAGTTTCTCCTGGCGTATACAATTTTCAAACAGGTAATATTTGCAGTGACCGGCGACATTTCGGCGGGAGGACACCCCGCCATTTTCAAGGCACAAACTGCGACGGACAGGTGATGTACAGGCAAATTTAAAAACCTAGGTTCTTGGAGTAATTCACCCGAGTTGAAACAAAAACCTCAATCCGCGTTCACAAGGTTGCTACCTACATTAATCTCAACAGCTTCCTCACTAACACTGTCTCAATAACTGGACAAGCATGCCAATATCTCGGTATTGTTATACAACATAGGGTGATCAGTATACAAATGATGTTCGGCATTAGTAGATCTACTTGGCTGCTGTAATCTTCGTGTGCCGTTAATGCTTAATACATCGGTCCTCCACGGCCCTGATAGCCTGACCAAAATACGCCATGCCACATCTACAAGGAATGTGATGTGCACCCGCCTGACGCAAACCAATATTATCTTTAGCAGAACCCAAAAGCACTCTAATTTTAGGTGGTGGTCGGGAAACAAATTTCACATCATATTCCCGTAAGATACGACCGATCTTGTTTATGAAAGACTTCGAGTAACGTGCATTGGTGTCGGCGCCTTTGAAACCCACCTGTTTCTTCAGATATGTTGATGATACTTTTGTTGTTTGGCCTCATGGTAGGAAAATATGAATGCCTTGTTAGAGCATACGAACTCGATCCACCCGAACATTCGTTTTACGACGGAGGTGGAAGAGGATGGTGGCCTTCCCTTTCTTGAAGTTTTGTTTAGGACGGAGGTTGATGGATCACTGGGACATGCAGTTTACCTGAAACGTACCCATATCGATTTGTATTTACAGGCTGATAGTTGTCACCATCCGGCTCAGCGTGAAGGGGACTTCGTACCTTGGTACACAGGGCACATGTCATTTCCGACACTGAGACATTTCCAGCTGAGCTTGCCCGTCATGAAGCTACATTTCATCAAAATGGTTATTGTGAAATACAGATTAAAAGTGCGTTACGCTATCGACGAACTGTGCATCGGGACGCTGATGACAATATTCAGTCGACGCCTAAATTACTGCTTTTTGCCTTACATAGGAAAGACTTCCAACAAGATCGGTCGCATTATACGGAAATACGATGTCAAGTGTGTTTTCCTATCTCCATCTAAAATTAGATTGCTTTTGGGTTCTGTTTAAGGATGATGGGATGATGGGATGGTGTATATCACATTTCTTGTAGCTGTGGCATGGCATATACTGGTCAGACTATATGGACCGTGGAGGACCGATGTACTGAGCACACTCGATTGCAGCAGCCAGGTAGATCTGCTATTGCCGAACATTGTTTGGCTACTGGTCACCCTATGAATACGGAGATATTAGCAAAAGACATGCACGTAGAGCTATTGGGACAGTATTATTAAGGAGGCTGTTGAGATTAAATTAGCGAGCAACCTTGTGAACAGGGTGGAGACTTTTGTTCAAACTCTGCTTGGAATCCTGATCTCTCCCTTGTCAAAATACACAGGGACAGTGTCAATGTTACCTCACGTGCTAGTTAGCAGTCTTTCACTATCGATGCATGTGACTTTGGTCATCTTTGGTGGCAACGACAATTTAGAGGAAACAAGTTTAGAAAGCTTTCTGTACAAGATGTTATGTGGCCTGCAAATGATTTTTTTAGTTGTAATTCCTCAACAAGTGCATCATCAAAGAAGCTCTCACCATTTCAAGAGAGTTACAAAGAGTTTACTGTAAGTGACAAGGGGTGCAGTAACATTATTATAAATTTGAGAATATTATCAGATGTAATTTTTCAATTTGTACATTGTAGACAGTACCGTAAGTCACAGAGTGTGAAAATTTGTGAGAGTGCCAGTGGGAGAAAAGGCATAGCAATTGCTTTGGATTTAATTTGCACAAAATTCTCAGCTGTGATTTCATTTATGAGTTCTTCAAAACTAGATGCAAGTGGCCCTGATGAAATCAATACTAGTTTATGCCTTACGATCCATTGGCAAGGGCATGGCTGTCGGGAAAACATTTTGTTCAGTGATGAACTTACATCAACCACCAAATATATATGAAAAACCGACTGCAATATTAGAGGAAGAGAAAGCTCTATTAGAGAATGCTCTTTTAAAACTTTATATACTATCCTTGATCTGGCTTTCAGATAAGATCAGAAATTAGCTAGAAATATCGATGTCAACTGACACTACATTGCCAAAAAACAAACAAAATATAGAGGTGGAGAAAACTAAGTGAAACTTTTTTAAGCTTGAGAGAGTATGTGGGGTCATTTCAGTGATTTTAAAATCGAATCAAATGTACAAAGAACTGTGTCGTGTGAGTCCACTTATTAGTATCACGTTGCACCCTCTCTGACCCGGGTACATACACAGATTTGGTTGGGAAGGGTGTCACAAAGCAGTGGCATGCTCTCTTGTGGCAAACTGACACACAACACCTGTAATTGTTCCACCATGATACTGGCGTGGAGTCGGTGCTGATGGCCAAACTGGTGTCACACATGTTCTACTGGGGACAGATCTGGGGACCTCACTGGCCACCGGAGTACCTCGAGATCACGCAGACAGTTCAGAGACAAACTCACGTGAGGACAGAGGATGTATGCGACATACCGTTGTTGGTCAGAGTTCCCTCAATCATTGCCAGACGTGACATGAAGTCACACCGGACGGCTCCCTACATCATTTATGCTTGTTGCACTAAAGGGCGATCCTCTATTGTGGTTGACCTTGACAGCGAATATGCTTGCCCTCAAGTTTGTATTCATTTCCACATTTGGCCGCTATCGCATTCGATGCTCTAGAAATCTGGATACTGCACGATTCTAGCACGCGAATAAATAGAAACCCACAACAAGGCCCCTTTCACACTCTTGTCAGGCACGGGCAACGCTGTTTCACGTGAGTACGCTTCATCTCTGTGTTCTTCACAGTGATCGCCTAACATCTGACACTGTTCACGTTTCTTGTACACCCTGTCTGGCTTCATAATAACACTTTCACATCCAACGAAGTCGTCTGGAGGCTTGTTGCATTGCCATTCAGAATATTAGACACAAATAGCTCTGAGCACTATGGGACTTAACTGCTGTGGTCATCAGTCCCCTAGAACTTAGAACTACTTAAACCTAACTAACCTAAGGACATCACAAACACCCATTCCCGAGGCAGGATTCTAACCTGCGACCGCAGTGGTCGCGCGGTTCCAGACTGTAGCGCCTAGAACCGCTCGGCCACTCCGGCCGGCATTATACATAAAGAACAAATCTACAAACAGACCGACACTATACTCTTAATAATGAAATCCAATAGCTGGGTGGCTCTGAAAGTCTGGAAATGGACAGGATAGGAAAAAAAATCGCCTGCGAATAGCAATGTACCACACTCGCCTATGCAGATATTATTCCGTTGCTACCTATTTGTAAATAATGTGAATCTCTGATAAATGGCCTTAAATATTCCAATGTGCTTTTCAAAACTGCTAAAGAGGACACAGTCAACAATGAACTTGAAACACGCTTCAGAATGAGATCATTTTATGAATGCCAGATGTGAACAACGGAATTTTTTGAGGCCTCCTTATGGTGGTAGCCATTCATTTTTCGGAAAAAGATTCTGTTTAGAGCGCCCGATTCCTTTGACTTTTCCCTAGTCTCAAAGTAACGTACATTGTATGATTTTGTTTATCACAATCTACAAGTCTGCTATTTATTTATGCAATATTTGAGCCGTGGCTGGCTCGACGCTTATCTTGTGTTAAACCTTGGTTGCAGGCCAGTAGTTTTATATCTCCTGCGATTATCGCGAAAATGTTGCTGTCCTCGCCGTGAGTGATAGCAGCAGCGTCTATCGGTACTAGTACTGCTGCAGTCTTTGGTGTGGTGGATATAGTTTCCAGCTGAGCGGTGTGTGACCAGTTGGTCGGTTGGCGCGGAGCAGCAAGGAAGTCCCGATCGCGCGGGGTCGGGCCGGAGCCGCAGGCGGCATGCACGCGTGGTTGGAGTGTGAGGGGCTGCTTGCGAGTGCTACGAAGTTCGTCGCCCACCGATCTTGAACATGAAAGTTGAGTCCTCACGTAGGCTACTATCGAGCCTCAACTGTTTGCATTTCTTCGTTTGATCTTTCTTGTCGCCTGGGACATTCCCGTGAGCAACAACGTGTATGTACACTCCTGGAAATTGGAATAAGAACACCGTGAATTCATTGTCCCAGGAAGAGGAAACTTTATTGACACATTCCTGGGGTCAGATACATCACATGATCACACTGACAGAACCACAGGCTCATAGACACAGGCAACAGAGCATGCACAATGTCGGCACTAGCACAGTGTATATCCACCTTTCGCAGCAATGCAGGCTGCTATTCTCCCATGGAGACGATCGTAGAGATGCTGGATGTAGTCCTGTGGAACGGCTTGCCATGCCATTTCCACCTGGCGCCTCAGTTGGACCAGCGTTCGTGCTGGACGTGCAGACCGCGTGAGACGACGCTTCATCCAGTCCCAAACATGCTCAATGGGGGACAGATCCGGAGATCTTGCTGGCCAGGGTAGTTGACTTACACCTTCTAGAGCACGTTGGGTGGCACGGGATACATGCGGACGTGCATTGTCCTGTTGGAACAGCAAGTTCCCTTGCCGGTCTAGGAATGGTAGAACGATGGGTTCGATGACGGTTTGGATGTACCGTGCACTATTCAGTGTCCCCTCGACGATCACCAGTGGTGTACGGCCAGTGTAGGAGATCGCTCCCCACACCATGATGCCGGGTGTTGGCCCTGTGTGCCTCGGTCGTATGCAGTCCTGATTGTGGCGCTCACCTGCACGGCGCCAAACACGCATACGACCAACATTGGCACCAAGGCAGAAGCGACTCTCATCGCTGAGGACGACACGTCTCCATTCGTCCCTCCATTCACGCCTGTCGCGACACCACTGGAAGCGGGCTGCACAATGTTGGGGCGTGAGCGGAAGACGGCCTAACGGTGTGCGGGACCGTAGCCCAGCTTCATGGAGACGGTTGCGAATGGTCCTCGCCGATACCCCAGGAGCAACAGTGTCCCTAATTTGCTGGGAAGTGGCGGTGCGGTCCCCTACGGCACTGCGTAGGATCCTACGGTCTTGGCGTGCATCCGTGCGTCGCTGCGGTCCGGTCCCAGGTCGACGGGCACGTGCACCTTCCGCCGACCACTGGCGACAACATCGATGTACTGTGGAGACCTCACGCCCCACGTGTTGAGCAATTCGGCGGTACGTCCACCCGGCCTCCCGCATGCCCACTATACGCCCTCGCTCAAAGTCCGTCAACTGCACATACGGTTCACGTCCACGCTGTCGCGGCATGCTACCAGTGTTAAAGACTGTGATGGAGCTCCGAATGCCACGGCAAACTGGCTGACACTGACGGCGGCGGTGCACAAATGCTGCGCAGCTAGCGCCATTCGACGGCCAACACCGCGGTTCCTGGTGTGTCCGCTGTGCCGTGCATGTGATCATTGCTTGTACAGCCCTCTCGCAGTGTCCGGAGCAAGTATGGTGGGTCTGACACACCGGTGTCAATGTGTTCTTTTTTCCATTTCCAGGAGTGTATTTAAGTTGGCTAAGATTCCAGTCGTCTTTCTGAGGAGTTTAACTTAATTTAATTTATTCCCTGTTATTGAAGTTGACCAGCGGTATCTTCTGCCTTGTGGCCGTTGACGTTCCGATTACCTGCCCAGGTCGTTGACGTAATTTTCGACGGTATACTATCCTCGACGTGTTGTTGCTGTCCAGCGCGGCGTGTCGTTCGTCAGCTGAGGTGTTGTTGGTCGTTGTAGGCAGCAATATTCTGTGAGTCGTGTGGTTGGTTTGCTGGCTGCGACGAGCGGAATTCATTTGCTTGATTGGTTAGTCGACTGTGTGTCGGTTGGGTTGCCTTCAGATTAAGAAGTCGTTGGATAGGCTGCCCGTCGCACCTAATCGGGCATTAGTGTTACAATCCCAGGCCGACCCTTCGAAACTTCTGAGCGCCGTTGCTTGTGTGCTACATAGTAATTTCCCTGTTTATATTTTAGGTAATTGGTTGATGTGCGGCCTTCAGCCAAGTTTTAATATTTCTTAAATTAATGTTCTTGTTTTTCCCTTTTGCATGAAATGTTTTAAGATAAGGCTTTCTGCCTTTTAAATTGAAACTTTTTTCTAGGCCTTAAGCTGTTGAACATATTTGGTTGATAGGTGGCCTTCTGCCAAGTTTAATATCTCTTAATGTTGCCTGCCGTTAAGGCATGGGATTGCTATTTTTATAGGGTCCTTCAGCCAAATTTTGAATGAAAATTTTTAGATACGGCCTTCTGCTTGTTAAAATTCAAACTCTTCTTTCTAGGGCTTAAGCCGTTAAATTATTTGCTGATGTGTGGTCTTCAGCCGAGTTTTAATATCTCTTAAATGAATGTTCTGGTCTTGCCCTTTTGCATGAAATGTTTTAAGACAGGGCCTTCTGTCTTTTGATTGTAACTCTCCTTATTGCTTAGTATGAGGCCTCCAGCCAACTTCCATTAAAATTAGATTGCTAAGGCCTCCAGCCTGCTTACATTCAAGGTTTACAAAATATTTTGGGTCAAACCTCCAGAAGAACCTTGTAATTGAATTTCTTGCTTAGGCCTTTTGTTTTGGATTTAGAGTTTAGCCTACATTCGAGCTAAAGTTAACCAAGGGAGGTTTTAAGTGTTTTGCATCCTTGTAATATTGTGTGTTGATAAATAAAGTTTATATGTTGAGAACAACTGACAGGAAATCATGTTGGCCCCTTTCCACTACCTAATCCGCTCTGTCCTGCTAGCCCAGGCTTTTCAGTATTGTATTAATTATATGTTACAACATACGGTTTCATGCATATTAAACCGAAATGATACAAAATATTACTAATAAAGACGAAAATACAGACTATACATAAGAGACTCTCCAATGAAATGGACTTCCCTCAAAAACCTAGGCATTAAACTTTTTCTTACGAATTCTATGCTGCGCCGGTCTTTCTTAAACGACCAATGATAAAATAAGAAACAAAATCACTGGCAAATTTTAAGGATGAAGTCACATTTGATGTTGACTTTCAAATATTTAGTGGCCACAGTGCAACCGTTACATAGGCCTGGGTTCTGTCACATACACAGTCTTTAAACCATATCTCACCGGTTTTTTGCAGGTGAATCCGAAACCCACATCGACAACAGAAAAAAGAAGCATTTCAACAATACAGGAAGTACAGCTTGGAGAGTTACAGTATGTGCAATTCACAATTAATCTGTTAAAAATTTTGCCACTCCTGAAGTCGTATCTTCCTTTCTTCTTATCTGCCCTGAGTTCTCAAAGAGAACAGCGGTCGACTGGAAAAGAAACCTTCCTCTTACAGTATTGTGAGAATAAAACGTCTGGTTCTATACACTGAAAAAAATAATATATGTGGATTCATTGCCAGACTTGGAGAATGCTGTGAGTACAGATAAAATTCTAAAAGCTTTCCATTCCGGAACATCAATAGTATGTACAGGATGTATGTTCCTTTGAGAGTACTTTTTGCTACCTGATTTTATTCTTATACCGGGTACAATCTCAGTTAAAATGCCATGAGTAAAACGCAGAACTCATACTTCTTCAACATCTTGAACGTACCCGAGTCATTAACCCCAAGTCTCATACCAGGAATCTGCAACGCTGTGTTTCCATCATTTTAAGCAGTTCCGCCTGCTATGAAAGCAGGAACCACAGCGTTTTTAATCGTTTTTACTCAGATCATCTTCACCTGTTACTATGTCTTCCTTTCCATAATAACCATCGCCACTCACTTCTGCATTGAATTCTTGTCATCTCATCATCTGGATTAATATCACTGTCATTCAGTACTTCAGAAAGCATTTCTTTCAAACATATTTCGGAGCTTGTTTCATTCACTTTCAGAAAGCTTTGAGAATAACCAATCTGTTCACCTGTTCAGGCTGTTCGGGATGGTGATAAGGACCTAATGGAGGTTCCGTGCTGAGCAACTTAACTACGGGACACTGCCAATAATATTACACAGGAGTTATCACAATAAACACGAACAGTTGATAACCAAACCTGGCGAATAATGATCACGCATCTGTTATCACACGGTTGGGAGACGTTACGCCTATTGTACTGTGGGTTTATCGAAGGTCAAATTATGCGATTGGCACCATACCTACTCCCCAATGAAAGTTACACGGAGGATAAAGGTGAAACGACACGGAATCAGAGGGGATGCTCGTCAGAAAGCTCGACAGCCATCTCATAGTTGTATGGTCACAGTTAATGGTTAAGTCAAGAACCCAGTTCTCGCTGTTCCTCAACATTCCGCAACCAAGACTACACAGGGTTGCCGAAGAAAAGTTATTGATAATACGGGCAGGTCCCCTACTGGGAACTTCGGGCCCGCCAAATCCAAACTCGACCACCAAACTGTGAAGTCCCTGATATTCTTGCAATTTAGAACCACAAGAGGCTCCACTATTAAATCTGTAAGAGGACGGGAGGATTTATTGCCAAGATAGTCTTGCCCCTATGTTGTAGGCTGATGCACAAATTTCTTTGCAGCGTCCTAGAAAGAAAAATAACAAAAGCAATCATCGCTAAAACGCGTGAACAATTAATTTAAAATGCTGTCGCTACTGATTAAGAACGTAAGTCAGTCATCAATATGAGTACGTTTGCATTTCACTTAACTAACACTTCATTTTCTAAAACTTCTTGGCAGATTAAAACTGTGTGCCAGACCGACACTCGAACTCTGGACCATAACCTTTCGCGGGCAAGTGCTCTACCATCTGAGTTACCCAAGCACGACCCACGCCCCATCCTCACAGCTTTACTTCCGCAAGTACCTTGTCTCCTACTTTCCAAACTTCACAGAAGCTCCAGCGAAACTTACAGAAATGGCACTCCTGGAAGAGAGGAGAATGCAGAATCTATTGCACTCCTGAAAGTACGCAAATGTGGTACAGTGTCACAGTAATGATGGCCAGTGAGTGTACCACGTTCAAAGATTTGGAGGACACTGCCGCCATAAGATCTCCCACCCCCCCCCCTCCCCCACCATAACACCTGGACCACCAAAACGATGGAAACATACCCCAGGCTGTGGCTAAGCCATGTCTCCGCAATATCCATTGATCGAGGAGTGATAGTCCTGCGAGTTTCGCAGGAGCTTCTGTGAAGTTTGGAAAGTAAGAGACGAGGTACTGGCGAAAGTAAAGCTGTGAGTACCGGGCGTCAGTCGTGCTTTGGTAGCTCAGATGGTGGAGCACTTTCCCGCGAAAGGTTATGGTCCAGAGTTCGAGTCTCGGTTTGGCACACAGTTTTAATCAGCCAGGAAGTTTCATATCAGCGCACACTCCACTGCAGAGTGAAAATCCCACTATGGAAACATACCCCAAGCTGTGGCTAAGACATGTCTCCGCAATATCCTTTTTTCCAGGAGTGCTAGTTCTGCGAGTTTCGCATGAGCTTCTGTCAAGTTCGGAAAGTAGGAGACGAGGTACTGGCGGAAGTAAAGCTATAAGGGCGTGGCGTGAGTCGTGCTTGGGTAGCTGAGATGGTGGAGCACTTTCCCGCGAAAGGTTAAGGTCCACAGTTGGAGTCTCGGTCCGACAACTGTTTTAATCAGCCAGGAAGTTTCACGTCAGCGCACACTCAACTGCAGAGTGAAAATCTTATTCTGGAAACATACTCCAGGCTGTGGCTAAGCCATGTCTCCGCAATATCCTTTTTTCCAGGAGTGCTAGTTCTGCGAGTTTCGCAGGAGCTTCTGTTAAGCTTGGAAAGTAGGAGACGAGGTACTGGCGGCAATAATGCTGTGAGGTGGCGTCAGTCGTGCTTGGGTAGCTCAGATGGTGGAGCACTTTCCCGCGAAAGGTTAAGGTCCAGAGTTCCAGTCTCGGTCTGGCACACCGTTTTAATCAGCCAGGAAGTTTCATATCAGCGCACCTCCACTGCACAGTGGTAATCTCATTCTGGAAACATACCCCAGGCTGTGCCTAAGCCATGTCTCCGCAATATCCTTTTCTCCAGAAGTGCTAAATCTGGGAGTTTTGCAGGAGTTTCTGTGAAGTTTGGAAAGTAGGAGACGGGGGCGTGAGTCATGCTGGGGTAGCTCAGAAGGTGGAGCACTTTCCCGCGAAAGGTTAAGGTCCAGAGCTCGAGTCTCGGTCTTTCACACAGTTTTAATCAGCCAGGATGTTTCATATCAGCGCACACCCCGCTGCAGAGTGAAAATCTCATTCAGGATTGTCTTTTCCTTTTGATCTCTCCATCTCCCTCGTTAAAAAGGGATGTTGACTCACTTTTTCAAAGTAGAAGGGGTGAAGCTGCGGTACACAAAATGGGAAGCAAACATTATCCCTTTGATCTAATAAGTGACAGTGTGTGCCGAGTTAGATTATGAAACAATGTGTGTAAAAAGTGTGTAACGTGTGCTGCGACTGACAGTGGGAAATGAACTAACAGTGTAACACTAGCTTTTTACGCTACTAAACAACTTTTCTGTAACTTGTATAGTACACTACAGAAAACGAGGTAACACTGGTTTGAACAGAACGAACAGTGTAACACTAGCTTTTTACGCTACTAAACAACTTTTCTGTAACTTGTATAGTACACTATAGAAAACGAGGTAACACTGGTTTGAACAGACTGGCCTTCCATTCGAAAAGATGGGGGCTCCAATCGTCATTTGGCCATCCTGAATACGGCTTAGCGTGGTTTCACTAAGCTACGCCCGGCAAATGCAGCTATTTTAACGCCACGGCTGATTACCTGTCTTATCCCCGCCAAACTAGAACTGTATGTATGTAAATACCTGGATAAGTGACTTATGTTGCTATGTTATTCTTAAACTGTAATATCATGACACGTACAATATATTTGTCAAAGCGATCTATTAATTAATGAAACTAGTACTACTACTACCACTACTACAGCTACAAATGGCACATAACTGTCTCCATTTGTACTGGTGTAGCGGAACGTTTGAGGCATCCACTTTCATCGAAGCAAAACGCTGAAATTCAGAAAATGTTCGCAGCAAGGCGTTTTCAAGAAATGTTCTCGTCGCAACCTACAGATAGCACGTTGATCGTGAGTCCGCTGTCCTTTCTTAGAGGTATAAAGATAGCTAATGCTGACAACACCGATAGTATAGGTCCCAAAGTTTGTGGCCTACCATAGAATTTTTTTTTCTAGACCTTACAACAGCCAGAACAGAAAACTGACGAAAGATATTGCGTGGTAACACGTAAGCCTGTAAGTCATACTTTATGTTTTGATCGTCGTCATTATATACAGGTTGTATGTGTCCTTATTATTCACAAATGTTAAACCTAGGACATTATTATACACCGTAGAAATTACTGTGAATGTTTCACAAATCAAGCCACACTTCCTAACGTCAATAACAGTATTGCACTGCCCACTGACTTCCTGTGGCCGCACACTGAAATACATTCGAATGTACTGATCGGATCACCTACTTAAGACTGAGATGGGTTTCACGGCCTGCTGAGCTGGGCTGACATTCGGCACAAGGACCATGACAAACGAAGTAATACAAATGTTATTCGTTACTCAGTCATTCTCCAAAAAACGATACTAATATTATGAACTAGTGCGTGTGTGTGTGTGTGTGTGTGTGTGTGTGTGTGTGTGTGTGTGTGTGTGTGTGTGTGTGCGGTACAATGATAAGTACACACACCAAGGCGTTGTATACTTTTTTACTCTTCGTCGAATTGTCTTTCCACAAACATGTCACAAAAAGCGATGTTTTTTTCACATTTGTAACTGCACCACTAACTGCACTACGTCTGTCTGTATAGCCTAACCATTTCGCGTCATAATTTACACTCTCGAACACCTGATCTAATGCCCAGGGGAATTTAAGGATTAATGGTTTGGTCTTGCTTGTTTTCATGTATTTGCAGGTACTAACGAACCTAGAAACATATTACCCCAGTAGATATTACGTATGTTGACGGAGTCCTATGGCTCCTCCTGGTTCCCGCACAGCCTCCACAGTAACCTATTCTGAATGTGTCTTTTGGTCATATTCCAGCCTGTCCTTTGAGTTATGTCTCGATGTTCTCCGCACTTTCTGTCTGTCGGTCTATGTTCACATATATGTTTTTGGGTGTTCTTTCTTGTCACATCCTTATGAAGTGAACAAACCAAATAAGAGGCCTGCGTTTTATTTCATCCATTACAGCGTCTTTTTTGTGTGTTATTTCCCATACATCCTAATTTGTTCTAAGTTCCAAACGGTCTGCTCGTCTTAGATAGTCGTTTCTACACTTTCGATCTTCTTGTGGATCTTTTCCATAATCGTCTAGCACTCTGAACGATAGATGGAAAATGGTAACATAATTTTAGTTTGTAATCCAATTTTTGTGGGCCACGAAAGGGAGTTCAGCTTTGATATTGCTCTCTTTCCCGAGCTCAGCCTGTTTCTTGTATTCGCATTTAGTAATAATAAGTGAATTAAAATGTTTCAGTTTTAAACATGGCTGTTTCTCAGCAACCGTACATTAGTTTCAACATAGTATTATTTATATAGCTGACAAATTGCAAATAATTGTTTGGTACACTGACCTAGGATTCGACACCACTACGGCTGCCTTCATCACAATGAAATTTTGCGAAACCGTAAAAGCCGGCCGGAGTGGCCGAGCGGTTAAAGGCGCTACAGTCTGGAACCGCACGACCGCTACGGTCGCAGGTTCGAATCCTGCCTCGGGCATGGATCTGTGTGATGTCCTTAGGTTAGTTAGGTTTAAGTAGTTCTAAGTTCTAGGGGACTTATGACCACAGCAGTTGAGTCCCACAGTGCTCAGAGCCATTTGAACCAAACCGTAAAATTACATTGCAAAAAAACAATGGTTAGAATTATTTCCGCCCATGGTTTTCTCGTAGTGCGCAAAACTGTTGCTTTCAAGCGGTTGGATGCATAAATCCTATGTTGGAATTAAAATGTGAGTTTTGGCACGCTGACCCGAGGGTATTCCCTTCTTCTTCTGTCACAGCAATTTGCACCGTCGATCAGGTGAGATGTGAAGCATACGAATAAATTCATGGCTCTCTTACCCAGAATGTAGCAATTTACTAATAGGCCAAAGGACAATGACACCATGCTTAACAGCGAGCTGGTCCATACTTTTGGAACGCAGTACATCAGCGATTCCATGTGTTATGAAATCGACAATCCCTGGACCGGTTTCCGGAAGCATGACAGAATGTGACCCATGAGGACATGTAATCCTCGTAAAAGAAGGGCCGAAGGTTGTGGGCGTGTAATAGGAACACGGCAGCGTCACAGATGCATTACAGTGGGGTCTCATCGAGCTAATTTTGTGTCCAAAATATCAACGTGACGTCACTATCTTGCTGCTGTTGCACGATTCTGCCTCTGTGACGGTGACATTTATCCAGTTTGGAGGTACCATCATCTTGGAGGACGACATCAATCATGAAGCAATGCAGGCAAACTATAATAATGTTCTATGACTCCACAGACGTCACGATGTTTTCGACTACAGTAGGTCCCATAGACGTCCAGATGAGTGACACCACTAACATAGTAATTTCCTGGCGTATGGCGTATCAATGAACGGCCGTGATGTTGTTGTTGTTGTGGTCTTCAGTCCTGAGACTGGTTTCATGCAGCTCTCCATGCTACTCTATCCTGTGCAAGCTTCTTCATCTCCCAGTACCTACTGCAACCTACATCCTTCTGAATCTGCTTAGTGTAATCATCTCTTGGTCTCCCTCTACGATTTTTACAATCCACGCTGCCCTCCAATACTAAATTGGTGATCCCTTGATGCCTCAGAACACGTCCTACTAACCGATCCCTTCTTCTAGTCAAGTTGTGCTATTAACTCCTCTTCTCCCCAATCCTATTCAATACCTCCTCATTAGTTATATGATCTAACCATCTAATCTTCAGCATTCTTCTGTAGCACCACATTTCGAAAGCTCCTATTCTCTTCTTGTCCAGACTAGTTATCGTCCATGTTTCACTTCCATACATGGCTACGCTCCATACAGATACTTTCAGAAACGACTTCCTGACACTTAAATGTATACTCGATGTTAACAAATTTCTCTTCTTCGGAAACGCTTTCCTTGCCATTGCCAGTCTACATTTTATATCCTCTCTACTTCGACCATCATCAGTTATGTTGCTCCCCAAATAGCAAAACTCCTTTACTACTTTAAGTGTCTCATTTCCTAATCTAAATCCCTCAGCATCACCCGAGTTAATTCGACTACATTCCATTATTCTCGTTTTGCTTTTGTTGATGTTCATCTCATATCCTCCTTTCATGACACTGTCCATTCCATTCAACTGCTCTTCCAAGTCCTTTGCTGTCTCTGACAGAATTACAATGTCATCGGCGAACCTCAAAGTTTTTATTTCTTCTCCATAGATTTTAATACCTACTCCGAATTTTTCTTTTGTTTCCTTCACTGCTTGCTCAATATACAGATTGAATAACCCTGTCTCACTCCCTTCCCAACCACTGCTTGTGTTTCATGCCCCTCGACCCTTATAACGGCAATCTGGTTTCTGTACCAATTGTAAATAGGCTTTCGCTCCCTGCATTTTATCCCTGCCACCTTCAGAATGTGAAAGAGAGAATTCCAGTCAACATTGTCAAAAGCCTTCTCTAAATCTACAAATGCTAGAAACGTAGGTTTGCCTTTCCTTAATCTAGCTTCTAAGTTGTAGGGTCAGTATTGCCTCACGTGTTCCACGGAATCCAAACTGATCTTCCCCGAGGTCAGCTTCTACCAGTTTTTCCATTCGTCTGTAGAGAATACGCGTTAGTATTTTGCATCCGTGACTTATTAAACTGATAGTTCGGTAATTTTCACATCTGTCAGCACCTGCTTTCTTTGGGATTGGAATTATTATATTCTTCTTGAAGTCTGAGGGAATTTCGCCTGTCTCATACATCTTGCTCACCAGATGGCAGATTTTTGTCAGGACTGGCTCTCCCAAGGCCGTCAGTAGTTCTAATGGAGTGTTGTCTACTCCCGGGGCCTTGTTTCGACTCAGGTCTTTCAGTACTCTGTCAAACTCTTCACGCAGTATCGTATCTCCCATTTCATCTTCATCTACATCCTCTTCCATTTCCATATTATTGTCCTGAAGTATTTTGCATGCGTGACTTATTAAACTGATTGTTCGGTAATTTTCACATCTGTCAGCACCTGCTTTCTTTGGGATTGGAATTATTATATTCTTCTTGAAGTCTGAGGGAATTTCGCCTGTCTCATACATCTTGCTCACCTGATGGCAGATTTTTGTCAGGACTGGCTCTTCCAAGGCCGTCAGTAGTTCTAATGGAGTGTTGTCTACTCCTGGGGCCTTGTTTCGACTCAGGTCTCTCAGTGCTCTGTCAAACTCTTCACGCAGTATCGTATCTCCCATTTCATCTTCATCTACATCCTCTTCCATTTCCATAATATTGTCCTCAAGTACATTGCCCTTGTATAGACCCTCTATATACTCCCTCCACCTTTCTGCTTTCCCTTCTTTGCTTAGAACTGGGTTTCCATCTGAGCTGTTGATATTCATACAAGTGCTATGGTGTAACAAAAAACGTGATTCATCCGACCGGTGAAAAGTTTTCATTCATCGAATGCCTAAATGCGATGATCTTGAGATCGCTGCAATCCTAATGAGAATGGAGTTGGGTCTAAAACGGAGCATACAGGCTTCGTCTGCTGCAGAGTCCCATGTTCAACAATATGAGGTGTATGGTATTTTTCGAACCACTTGTACCTCTACCCGAACTGTTCACTGTCGTAAAATCCGCTAAAGATCGCAGTCTTCTTGTTCTAGAGAGCAGGCGAGTTTTGAACCTCCAGATTGTGCAAAGATGGTGGACATCCAAAATTTTGCCTGTTGTTCGTGGTTTGACCTCTTTCAAGCTCTGCCCTTCTCACATGTTCGCTTCCAGGGACTGGGCTATAAAAGCGTATGCTAACTTATACCGCTGCATTTCTTCAACTGCGACCCACATCGTCGCTAGAACGACTCTCCATTCATCTTTGCTTCGCTCATACACTTTCCTCGCAGTATTACGTGAGTGCATCACCACTAAGACGCACTCAGTCTCGCGGTGCGCAGAGCTCCCAATGTTTTGACACAACAGCGTATGAGATATAGCAGATATGACATGTCCAACAGCAGAGTATGGAGGACTATGCGACCACTCGATAAATTTCGAAGCGAATGCGGTAGTCCCAAGATTTCTCTGTACGACAACTCATCAGTTTGTGCTTCGCGGCCGTGGTGGCCGAGCGGTTCTAGGAGCTACCGTCTGGAACCGCTCCACCGCTACTGTCGCAGGTTCGAGTCCTGCCTCGGGCATGGATGTGTGTGATGCCGTTAGGTTAGTTAGGTTTAAGTAGTTCTAAGTTCTAGGGGACTGATGACCTCTGAAGTTAAGTCCCATAGCGCTCAGAGCCATTTGAACCATTTTTCTTTTACTGCCAAATTCCGCACATTTTTTCATATCCGCTTCCGCATCCGATTTGGCATTTGTACATCGGAAGTTTACCCTAAATTTCACCAATGGATGGAATAGATGCACGCGCTTAGAGGCCCAACGCGCCGGCTGCTGCGCAGACGGGAGTTCGTTGGGAAGGTCATGTAGAAAGCCGACAGACGCACGTAGCGATTGTTGCGTTTATTGGATTATTAGGCACTGATCTCTGTCCATCGCTGCGTTTTCTCGGTCGTCGGTCTACTTAGTGTTACTGTATGATATGACTATATTGTCCAGTGTTTTTAGTCAAAAGTTTTGTGTAGTCATATTAGTTAAGAGGACAATAATGAAACGAAAAACAAATCTTATTTGCAGCTATTTCCTTGAGATAAATGATTTGAGTGTCAGATACAAGACCTGTGACAAAGTATGTTCGCGAAAATGGCCCACGACCACCACTCTAAAGAGACATCTTAAATTATTACAAGTCGAGAAACTTTCAGAATTTGACAAGTTAGATGAAACTATCAACTTTCATTTGAGGCGAAGAAACAAGAGGTTAGCAAATATTTATATAACAATGTAGTCGGTACTAATAATGTATTTCGATTATTATAGTGTGAGCTCTGTCCACTGCTGGTGCAAAGCTGTTTTAACCGAATGATTCACATTACGAGAACATTTTAAAGACCACATCCCACCTTTAGTTCTGCACGGATTGTGTTGACACAAGTTGACAAATAATGTGCATTTCTCGTTGCTGCTAGCAGTTAACGATATAGGTCCATAACAGTTTGTGGCACGGAATAAAAATACCACTGAAATACGTGAGCTGCACACGAGTGTATGTTGGTAGCATTGGTTTTGGCGTCCCTGCCCCTCAATCAGTCTGAGGTGACCGCTTGATAAAGTTCTCGCAGTAAATATGAAAACTTTATTAAGATTTTAATTTTCCATATATCTACAGAAGCGTGATGGTACGTAACCGTTTATAATTTGAACCACTGACTATCACGTAGCATTTACTGAGCAGTTTGTTAATTTATTTACTGCATTTCATTCTCCATATTCCATACCAGGTGTCGGTAACGTTTCTATCATAATCAGTTCTAAAACAAAGGCTAATTATGGTAAGTTACAAAAAATGGTTCAAATGGCTCTGAGCACTAGGCGACTCAACTGCTGAGGTCATCAGTCGCCTAGAACTTAGAACTAATTAAACCTAACTAACCTAAGGACACCACACACATCCATTTTATGGTATAACGTTAGTGTAAGTATTGTGTGCTTTGTTTTATGAAATACGTATTTGTTAATTTAATTTCTGCTATTTCCAGCTGGAGTAGCACGTTCTGTATGACGAAACGATTTTCAGATCAGAATGATTATCTAGTTTGTACCTATGTTCAAATCCAGTCACAATGATCTCCACTGAAGACTGGAGAATTGCTCAAAAATTTGTAGAAGTATTGAAACCATTCGAAGAAATTACCTGAAACTGAATCAGTTCTCAAGCGAGCATATCATGAGTCATACCGCACATTCAAGTTCTTGTGACCACTTTACAGCAAGAAGAAACACAGTGTATCAAGCAAACAATTATTCTGTGGATCTGCGCTCATGTACGAAGAACATCGGAATAGATTCCAGGGTAAACAAATAGAAAATTTATTTTCTGTTAAGTATAATCTGCCATTCACAAATTTTGAATATTAATATAATAAAAACAGAGTTTCATAAAGAATTGTTACTTCTTTCTTTATATGTACACTTCCGCTTCCGCATCCACTTTCGTTTCCACTTCCGATAAAATTGTCTTTTGACGACTTTTTTCGCTTCTGCTTCTGTTATCACACTTCCGTCGCATCACTAATAATTACAGTTTAATGAATATTGTTTGAAACAAATGTTTACGTTTTTAACGAACATTATCTTATTGTCCAGTCTTGTGAACATTCTGTGAATTTGTGACTTGAACCGGGGACCTAGAAACGACGGAGAGCCTTCCTTCCGCCATAGCCCTCAGTGCTTCACAACCCCACAACAGGCCACGGCAGTCCATACCGAACCCAAAGCTATACACCTTGTGAACACAGTGATATACTGTACTTTTCTGTATTGTTTCATCGGCTACATGTTCTCATGCAGTCATAAATCTTCTGTACAAAAACTTTGTCTGTTATGTACAAACGGCGTTGACGTGTAATAGGACAGAGCCTTCGTGTTTTAAAATGAAGTTCATTCGATTTTAGTCGTTTCAGTAGAGGTATGTAGTATGTCAGAGGTCCTTTCGTGTGTGGCGGTTCTTGTAGTGCGTCCGTCAGTATTGATTTTAATCCTCAAATAGATAGTAATAGTATCGTAATACCTCCGCCGAGGGCCACTTTCGCCAACTCCCAACTGCAGCGCCTCAGAGCCAGGAGAGAGCTGGACCTCCTGCGGCGAGCGCTCGAGGGGCAGAAAATAGAGGCATTATGCAAACATCAGCCGCCTGTCATTACCTCACTGAAGAATTGGCACCTAGCTAATACTGGCAGACATTGAGAAGTGTGCCGAGAACTGACGGACTCCTGCAGACACTCGGATGAAGCGTGAAGCTGAACACATTAAGGTGTATCAAATTCTTCTGACTGAGAGCAGCTGCATTTACCTGCATTAAAAAGCCCCACAAGTTCTGGGAGGGAGCACACACAAAAAACGCCATGAATCCGCACGTAGAGACACGTGATACTAAAGAATTATGTAAGAAGTCAGCCTCCTTAACCCTCTGATTCACAAAAATATGAAAAAAATACATTAATAAATTATCACAAAATTCACTATTATCACCATAGTAAGTAAAAAACACAAGAATAAATCTGCAACAAGTAAGCAGTCAATTGTTTTACGCTAGCGGTTTCGCTTTGGAACGCAGTAACAATTTTTTCAACAGAATTGGCTTTATTACCGTAGTAAGCAACGAATACAAGGAGAAATTGGCAAAAAGTAAACAATGAGCTGTTTTAAAGTATTGGCTTTATTTTGGGACACACAGCTTTCAACCACCTATCTTTTCATGGGCTGTATTTGAAAGCATTTTAGCGTTTTTCCTAGACACAATCCCACATCTCGAATCTTCGGTTAACTCATAATGCTAGGCCTAAATAATAAGCAAAAATGAGCATAAAATCTAATAAATTGATATCAGAAGTAAGTACGGCTCCATCGAATTCATTTCGAAACAGAAGCCGTACAAATTGAAATTTACGTTGAAATAACTATATACTTACTTTCACTGTCAATCTCCCATAATCACGTAGCACAATCTCCGCACTGGTTGTTGCTTTGAAAACTGTGTCTTTCACAGTGAACTACATTCATAGAAGTACCTGAACGTAACACTAGATGTCTCTGTCTTGCAACTGCATCGGTGCTTTCATGCGAAAGGACGTGGGACACAAAAGCACAAAAAAATAAAAAAGAGAGGGTCAGATGGTAACAATAATAAAATTGTGGTTTCAGGCAGGAACTACTGGTACTTAAAGGATTAATAAGATGTTTTCTGGACAGGTAAAACGTTGCTTATACACTACTGGCCATTAAAATAGCTACACCACGAAGATATGCTACAGACGCGAAATTTAACCGACAGGAAGAAGGTGCTCTGACATGCAAATGATAAGCATTTCAGAGCATTCACACAAGCTTGGCGCCGGTGGCGACACCTACAACGCGCTGACATGAGGAAAGTTTCCAAGCGATTTCTCATACACAAACAGCAGTTGACCGTCTTTGCCAGGTCAAACGTTGTTGTGATGCCTCGTCTAAGGATGCGAAATGCATACCACACGTTTCCGACTTTGATGAAGGTCGGATTGTAGCCTATCGCGATTGCGGCTTATCGTATCACGACATTGGTGCTCGCGCTGGTCGAGATTCAATGACTGTTAGCAGAATATGGAAGCGATGGGCTCAGGAGAGTAATACGGAACGCCGTGCTGGATCCCAACGGCATCATATCACTAGCAGTCGAGATGACAGGCGTCTTATCCGCATGGCTGTAACGGATCGTGCAGCCACGTCTCGATCCCTGAGTCAACAGATGGCGACGTTTGCAAGACACCAGCCATCTGCGCGAACAGTTTGACGACGTTTGCAGCAGCATGGACTATCAGCTCGGAGACCATGGCTGCGGCTACCCTTGACGTTGCATCACAGACAGGAGCGCCTGCGATGGTGTACTCAACTTCCAACCTGGATGCACGAATGGCAAAACGTCATTTTTCGGTTGAATCCAGATTCTGTTTACAGCATCATGATGGTCGCATCCGTGTTTGGAGACATGGAAGTGAACACATATTGGAAGCGTGTCTTTGTCATCACCATACTGGCATATCACCCGGCGTGATGGTAATGGGGTGCCGTTGGTTACACGCCTCGGTCACCTCTTGTTCGTATTGGCGGTACTTTGAAAAGTGGACGTTACATTTCAGATATGTTACGACCCGTGGCTCTACCTTTGACTCGATCCGTGCCTAATCCTACATTTCAGCAGGATAATGCACGGCCGCACATTGTAGGTCCTGTACGGGCCTTTCTGGATACAGAAAATGTTCGACTGCTGCCCTGGCCATCACATTCTCCAGATCTATCACCAATTGGAAACGTCTGGTCAATGGTGACCGAGCAACTGGTTCGTCACAATACGCCAGTCACTACTCTTGATGAACTGTGGTATGGTGTTGAAGCTGCATGGGCAGCTGTACCTATACACGCCATCCAAGTTCTGTTTGACTCAGTACCCAGGCATATCAAGGCCGTTATTACGGCCAGAGGTGGTAGTTCTGGGTACTGATTTCAGGATCTATGCACCCAAATTGCGTGAAAATGTATTGACATGTCAGTTCTAGTATAATATATATTAGTCCAATGAATACCCATTTATAATGTGCATTTCTTCTTGGTATACCAATTATAATGGCCAGTAGTGTGTATCACGAACGCCAACAGGTTCTTAGATGAGGCACCATCATGAGAATGTCCAATCCACATGCAGAGGTACCCGTTCCTAAGAAGTGTTATGTAGCTGCTTTCCAAACAGCGTAAGAACGCAAAAGAACGTCGAAGCAATGTGCCACCAACAGTGAGAATAGCCTTGACAGTGAAATCGTGAGAAAGACGCCGATTATCTAGTAACAAAACATCCGATACAACGGATTTCCACCCTGCATTTGGAGGTGTGGTCATGAAACGGCATTCAGTTATTCGGCGACATTTCAAATTTAATTCGCCAATGACAACGTTCAGAAGAGGCTTTGAACTGGGAGAAGGATGAGAACTGAAGAGGAGAGTCGGTGAGACAGCGCATCAGCAAGGGGACATGGGGACTCTTGCATCCGTCGCCACCATCCACGGGGCGACACGCCGTCCCGACGCAGCGCCTGCCGCTTTCAGCATCATACACAAATGACTATAAAAGGCGGTGAGATCTTTTATTCCCACGTAATTGCCATTAATAAGTGAACCCTGATCACGACCAGTCAAATCGGCCCTGAGATTTGTAACTTTTTATTTTATTTTGTGTGTAACAGTTACTGAAATAAACGCAGTAATCCCACGTTTTATTCCTCTAAATAATATTTCTCATTCGCTTATCAATCCTTTGCTTTTCGATTTCACTTAATCACTGATGTGAGTTATTGGCTCCTAGCGTTGGGCAATATAGTTCTCAATCGGCACTTCATTTTATGATCGAGTTCACTATAAATTCTCGACTCACTACAATTTTTGCACCCGCCGAAGGGCTAAATCGTTAATAACTTGCGTGCTGTGTGACAACACAAAGATTTTTCGAGTCACAACTTTTTTGTAGGAATACGTTGGTTCTTCTAATGGGTCTCTACATGCAATTTCATGTGGCAGAGGAGTATTTATCAGTTCACTACAGCAAGTATATGTATATTTTTTCCATAATCACTGCGCAAGGGCTGAGCTTGTTACGATTTCCCGCAATGTATTGGTGCTAATAATTGCAGAAGTAATGAAATGGAATCAGTCTCATCGCATCGTGATGTACGGGGAGAACTACAGCACGTGCTAACGAGAGGGGCGAGCAGCGATGACAGTACAACATCCCGTCCATCAAGGAGATTCAGGACGGCATTCCGGAAGAAAGGAAAAAAGTGAAAAAGCGTATGTTGCATGCTAAGTTCTATGTTCAGTTGTATGATGCAAAGTCTTATATGCGAGGCCTTGACATGCATGGAATTAACAGTGAATTTACATTAACTGGATGTAGTAGTATTGAAATAAGAGGAATATAATTTTTAGAGACTCAGAACTTAAGATTTTGTGATTTGTTGTGTTGAGTTTCTTGGTATTATATATTTCTAATATTTACCGTAGTGAGAAACTGTACTGAATGGACAATATTGTTTTGAGGGAATTTAATTAGCTGATGTCTGTGATACAATAATTATTTTTGAGAATTTATATGATCTCGTGTGTATGGATGTTTTATCGTGTATGAGCAGTTACGACGTTTAGCATGAAATTCAGGCAGTTACATGAACATTTTGATCAGTTCTAGACCAACTACTAATCATTGCGCATTCTAACGAGGCTGATTCCAGACCACGTTAGTTGGAGACCTATCTGGATCCTTTTTTGGGATCAGTGGGCGTCCAAACTCGGGAAGGTGAGAAGTGAAGTGGCTATTAACACACATTATAATATTGTCTTCCTGATACGCAGACCGCGACATGTGGATGTGAAAGGTACATCTTTTAGACAAGTTTCCTTTATTGGGCTTGTTGACGCAACTTAGCTTGTGGAAGTAACTTATAAAACAGCGTTTCCCTCTCCGCATCGTTTGCAGAAAATGGCAAAGAAATCTATCATTGACAATAGTAATGACTATAACTGAAACGAATCAAATAAGGGCTTTCTATGTCCAGTGTATTCGAGTCATGTGCCACATTACACACTGATGTAGGTAATCGTCTTCCACATTGCGCATTCAGTTGCATTACAACGCCGGTTAACCTTGAATGTTTTAAGTCATAAAAATTTACCTTGACTCCATCACCGACTACAAGCGATTCTACATCTACATCTACATCCATACTCCGCAAGCTACCTGATGGTGTGTGGCGGAGGGTTCAAATGGTTCAAATGGCTCTGAGCACTATGCGACTTCACTCCTCAGGTCATCAGTCGCCTAGAACTCAAAACTACTTAAACCTAACTAACCTAAGGACATCACACACATCCATTCCCGAGGCAGGATTCGAACCTGCCACCGTACCGGCCGCTCGGCTCCAGACTGTAGCGCCTAGAACCACACGGCCACTTCGGCTGGCCGGCGGAGGGTAATTTGAGTACCTCTGTCGGTTCTCCCTTCTATTCCAGTCTCGTATTGTTCGTGGAAAGAAAGATTGTCTGTAGGCCTCTGTGTGGGTTCTAATCTCTGGGATTTTATCCTAATAGGCTCTTCGCGAGATATACGTAGGAGGGAGCAATACACTGCTTGACTCTTCGGGGAAGGTATGTTCTCGAAACTTCAAGAAAATCCCGTACCGAGCTTCTGAGCGTCTCTTCTGCTGAGTCTTCCACTGAAGTTTATCTATCATCTCCGTAACGTTTTCACGATTACTAAATGATCCTGTAACGAAGCGCGCTACTCTCCGTTGTATCTTCTCTATCTCTTCTATCAACCCTATCTGGTACGGATCGCTCACTGGTGAGCAATATTTAAGTAGTGGGCGAAAAAGTGTACTGTAACCTACTTCCTTTGTTTTCGGATTGCATTACCTTAGGATTATTCCAGTGAATCTCAGTCTGGCATCTGCTTTACCGGCGATCATCTTTATATGATCATTCCATTTTAAATTACTCCTTATGCCTACTCCCAGACAATTTATGTAATTAACTGCTTTCAGTTGCTGACTTGGTATATTGTAACTACATGATAAAGGATCTTTCTTTCTATGTATTCGCAGCACATTACACTTGTCTACATTGAGATTAAATTGCCATTCCCTCCATTGTGTGGCAATATTGTGTAATAATGTCGTGAAGGCGAGATCTTATTCCAAACCATGTCCACTCCGATCGCACTACAAGCAATTACGTTAAAAATATTTACGCATGATTTCTTTGCGAGAGTTACATTTTCTCGTATACTCCAGCATCAGTTAGGCAAAACAGAACACCCTCACAATGTGCACGTGGTAGGTACTACATAAATTGTGAGAAAACAATGGAATCTCCACGAAAGGACTAGGAAAGTACGCTCAAACAAACTGTCAGTGAGAGTAGGCTCTGTCTGGAGATAAATTTTAATAAGCAATTGGTGGAGCTTGACGCTTCCCGCTAAGGGCACCACAAGGGAGCCGAACAGCTAATGCGAGAACGGCAGGAGCCCGAGGCGGAAGGAGGGGCTGGAGCGGTCCCTGCAGAACTCGTCCGCGCGTTCTGGCGCCCAGCTTCGCGAATCGTCGGCCTCTCAGCGTTAAGTATTCATAGCGCGGGTCTGGTGCAGGATACATCAAATATTAAAGGCAGTCATTCAGGGGGGGCGCCGCGGCTGAGCGCCACGCCGGAGGCTTAGCTGTGTCCTCCGCTGTCTGCTGCCGGCAGGGGCACTCGTACAGCCCAAACAAACCTCTGTCGCGATGGACACGCATACAGATGATTCCAGAATCGGTTCCACACAACTTCGTCTCGGTTTCATATTTCGTTCGTTTCCTTGAATATACTGCGACAAAAAGAAAAAAAAGTCTGATGTCAATATAATACCGTACACGTAAACAACGTCGTCCGATATGTAAATGCTGAGAACTGCAGTTCTCTGTGACAGGTAGAACAGTCACCATTGCTTGCTAATAATAGTGATAGCTTATAATAGTGATGCCTGTTTAAGATTTAGGACGGTGAGGTTGTTGCTATTCCATGGTTTGATTTGTTGTAGTTAATTTGTTTGCATACCTGTTTGAGCCTTGTGCATTTTTAGACCCAAACTGATATATTCCCCGGGTCACACGGGGAACGACGTCTCTTGACAACATCTCACAAGTTGCGTTTCGATTTGTTTAGTTTATTTGTGACTGTGTCACCTTGACTTCGACTTACACCTTATTGTGCAGGGATGAGACCCCCCAAGAGGGATCATTGCCGACAAAATTTTATTAAGTAAATTTTCAATGCACAATGTTCGGCGTAGCCGGCTTAGGCATACTGTGGTGGAAGGTGCTGGCCGGAAGACCATGGTCGGCACATTCCTGCCACGTGCTCCTCGGTTAGACTCAAGTCCCACGGGTTGGTTGCGCTGACGGGGGTACGCTACTAGCAAGGCGCGTTGGCGGAATCAACCCTCCAATCAGAGACTAATCGTGTGATCACGTGGGGACGCGGCCGGGAGCGGCGAGGGCGGCTTGGAAACAGCTCCGCGCTCTCTTAGCTTCTGACCTCGGCCCCGAGTAGTCGCTCCTCTAGCCTCTGCCTCACTGATGAACAGACGGCAACCCCTCTTGGGGCTGCTCAGCCCTATGTAGGCACCCCTGTACCATCATTACCAGAATAAATTGGGTCCATTCCACTCAATTAATTGTCATTTTACAACGCCCTCCGCTCCTGACTTCTATCCTGACGAACAAATGGTGTCAGAAGTGGGATACGACCCACCTTATGGTTGTAAAATTAACTCATCAGTTATGAGTGCTACAAAGGGGCCGAGTCTGAGCAAGTAAAGGAAACTAGACCGAACGTGGCGAGGCTGCAGCGCGCCATGCGCGTGCTAGCCGCTCGCCTGCGTTGCAGAATGTGCGTGGCCGCGCACTAGCGCGCCACAAGCGTGACGCAGTTCGCCGCCGGACGCGAGCCGAGGAGGGTCCGCGATGCAGTCCCGCTCGCCGACGCCACCGCCGCCGCCGCTGTCCGTAGCTGCCACGGGTCACCGCCTGCGCCAGGGTCCGGGGTGCGGCCCTCGCGCAGCCCCGCCGTCGCAGCTGTCCGTGCTGTGGCCCGCCGCCTGCTGCGCCCGCGCGTGATCAACGCGCCTGCCGCCGCTCGTCGACACCGCCGCTGTCCGTCGTCTGCACGCCACCAACTAATGTAAGTCGCTAGCGACGCTACGGTGGTGTAGATGCCCACACTATTGTAACATGCCGATCACCAGGCAGCAATCGGAGGCAGGAGCAGCCGGAGCGGATGAAGATCCCCTCTTGGCGCTGCAGTCCCAGTTAAATCAATTAATTCTAACTAACGCGGAGCTTAAGCAACAGTTAGATGATCTTAAAATGGATTCCCCGCAATCTAATGTTGCTAAGCCAGTGCTAGTGGAAGAACAGCCGAAGCAGGTGATTCCACCACTCACTAGTGCAGAATCACCTGTGGCAGTAGCCACCTCTACTTTGGTGCAGAGCTTCCCAGCAGTAGCGTTTATTCCGGCGTTCGCTGGAAAGCCGCACGAGGATATTCAAACGCTTGTGCAGAATATCCAGGACATCGGAAAGCTTTGCGGTTGGCCAGATGAATTTCTCTTAAACGTGATGAAAATGAAACTCACCGGCGAAGCGCGGAACTACGTGCAGTCGGTCGAAAGCTTGAAAAATGCCCCTACCTTCCAGTCCCTTGCAACAGGGTTGATTGAAAGGTATACAGACAAACGTGGTACTAGTTACTATCGCGACTTGCTTTCCACCCTTAAGCAAAAAACGGGTGAAGATTTAGAAGCATTCGCGGACAGGATTAGAAGCGTCGCATGCCGCACGTACGCACTAAGTGCCAGTTCTGCTCGTAACGAAGTTCTGTTGGAGGAATCAGAATGTCGTGCGATAGACGTGTTTATTCGTGGAATAAACCCTCAAATAGGGGGTGAAATCAAGGTAGCTTCCCCCCGCACCTTACACGAAGCCGTGCGATTAGCACTCTTGAGAGAGGAGGCGAGCCGATTTGTGGCCGTCTCCGCGCGGCAAAGCGAGCCCCGACGTGTCTTTTCGAACGATACTAAGTGTGGCCGCTGTAACAGACAAGGACATGTGGCCGAGCAATGTCGCGTGCCATATTGTCATCAGTGCAGGAACATGGGTCACCAAAGCGTGCATTGTCCAAATAGTAGGCCACAACCGCCTGCAAATTCCAGGCGAAATGCAAACCAACCACAGAATTCGGGAAACGGCCGCGGGGCAGGAAGTGCTACCCCTCCCGGCCCCCGTTAAAAATAGTGACCCCCCTAGCTTATAAGGGAATCACGCAGGTGGCAAGCGTGGTTGTCGATGGTGTTAGAGGCCGCAAACCAATACGCGTGCTAATTGACACAGGCGCACAGATCAGCTTGGCATTTTTATCGAAGAAGGATAAAAGATCATTGCAACCGCCGCGGTACCATATCAGTGGTATTGGTCCCGGCATAGTGAAACCTGATGGCAGCTGTTGCGTTGAGTTCATGTTGGACTCCACAGAATATGCTTTTACGATGGAGGTTGTACGGAACAGGCGCACGGATTACGACATCATCCTGGGAAGTGACTTTCTGCGTCATTTCCAGGGGGTTATTGACTATAGGTTAAATACCGTCCAATTCGGCGACAACGTGCACCGTTTTGGACGTGACTGCACGTTGCGGGCGAGCGGAGCTGGGAAAAAAGGATCCGTTTCCCAAGTTTCGGAGTCTCCCGTAACGATGCTAAAAGCCGATAATCCCGTGGAGATACCAGAAGGCACAGGAAAGATCCTTTGGGTGCCTGTCGGGATACGTGAATCCGAAGAGGTTCATTTCTTGGTAGATCCACTCTGCCAGAATGAAACTCTTGACCAGATGCAGGTCCACGTAAAACGTAGCCTGTGCAAAGCGCAGCAAGTACAGAAAGAAAATTGCGTACCCGTGTGTTTAGACAATTTTAGTCATAAGCAAGCTTTAATACCGCGTGGTACAGTATTAGCCAGCTTACAGGTTATCACAGAAGATGAGTTGTCAAAGAGAACCCCTTCTCTGAAAAAGAAAAAGACTGCTGCCGCCTCTCAACACCTTTTGACAATCACGTCACATCTGACAGATAAGTTTAAAGCTAAGCTTAGTCACCTCCCATTGCATGAACAAAAGCTAATAAATGAAGTATTGAATGAGTATTCATGGTTGTTTGAAGACAGGAAATATTTACCAGCAACAGATCTAATCCAACATGAGATTCCAACCGGAAATGCTAGGCCAATAGCTCAAAAAGGGTACCGAATTCCCTACCATCTTCAGTCAGTGGTAGAGGAAACTATACAACAGCAACTAGAAGCAGGAATAATACAACCCTCTTCTAGTGCGTGGTCTAGCCCAATTGTAGTCGTTCCAAAGAAATCTATTGACGGAGAAAAATCCTATCGCCTCTGTGTAGACATGCGAGCAGTAAACAAAGTTACTACTCCAGATCATTATCCATTACCCCGGATCGATGAAACACTCGATCGTCTGGGCAATTGCCGGTACTTCACAACATTAGACATGCGCAGTGGGTATCATCAAATTCCAATTGCTCCTCAAGATCGAGCTAAGACAGCTTTTGTAGTTCCTGGTGGCTTATATGAATTCTTAAGGATGCCTTTCGGGCTTCGCAACGCGCCAGCAACCTTTCAGCGATTTGCAGATCTGCTATTACGTGGGTTGAAACCTACTATGTGCCTTGTGTATCTTGATGATATAATTATATTTTCAAAATCCATTGCTGAACATGCTGAACATCTACGCAGTGTGCTGTTGCGCTTGCAAAATGCTAATTTAAGCTTAAAATTAGAAAAATGTTCTTTTGCTCAATCACAAGTGCAGTATTTAGGTCATGTCATCAGTTCCAGCGGAGTCAAGCCAGATCCACGATTAACTGAAGCAGTAGACACTTTTCCTATTCCAACAAATTTAAAGGAATTACAATCCTTCCTTGGTCTTGCAAATTATTACCGCCGTTTTGTTAAAGATTATGCTACTATCACCAAACCACTTACTAAATTGTTGAAAAAGGATACTCCTTTTGTTTGGACGGATGAATGTTCGACCGCCTTTCAAACAGTGAAAACTATTTTAACTAGTTCACCCCTACTTGTTTACCCAGACTTCGCTGAACCTTTTATTTTATCTTGTGACGCATCTGATTTTGCTGTAGGATGTGTCCTAAGCCAAGTGCAAGATGGTGAGGAAAAACCCGTTGGGTATGCCTCTCGTCAACTGAATAAAGCAGAAACTAATTACAGTACTACAGAAAAGGAATTGCTTGCCCTTCTTTTTGGAATTAATTATTTTAGATGTTACCTTTATGGTCGCAAGTTTACAGTTCTTACCGATCACTCTGCTCTGCAGTGGTTATTGAATCTTAAAGACCCTAGCAGCAAACTTATGCGCTGGGCCATGAAACTGTCAGAATATGATTTTGAAGTTCGGCACAAGCCTGGTCGGTTGCATCAAAATGCTGATGCGTTAAGTAGAAAAGTGCGTGTCATTCAATCAGATGAGGTATCAATTGAAGAGTTACAAGAAGCACAGCAGGTGGACGTTCAATGTCAAAGATACGCCACCTTGCCAGAATTTGAAGTAATAGACGACCTTTTGTATCGAAGAACTCCCCATGGAAATCGTTTGGTAATACCGGAATGCTTACAGCAACGTATAATACGGCAATGCCATGATACAATCCAAGCATGTCACAGCGGAAAACGCGCTACGAACGCTCGAATTGCGACATGTTATTGGTGGCAATACCGACAACGTGACGTGGACAGGTATGTAAGATCTTGCCTGCCGTGTGCACAACGAGCACAAAATAGGCATCCGCGAGTGCCGCTGCAAACACTTCCTCAAGCATCTTCACCCTTCGAAATTCTTGCTTTAGATTTCCAAGGTCCTTTTCCACAGTCGCAACAAGGTAACAAATACATTTTGTCTGTTATTGATCACTTTTCACGTTATCTAATTTTGATTCCCCTCCCCGACATGACAGCTGAAACTGTGGCGAGAGAGTTTGTAAATCGTGTGATACTACCTTTTGGAAGTCCTGATGCCATTTTAACGGATCAAGGAACCAATTTCATGTCTGCTTTATTTGTACAAGTTTGTAAATTGTTAAGAATCAAAAAATGGCGTACAACTCCCTTCCATCCTAAAGCCAACGGTCGCGTTGAACGCGTACACCGTACAATTTGTAAAATGTTATCCTATTATGTTGCAAAAACGCATGCTGATTGGGACAGATATGTACCGTATATTTCTTCTGCATACAACACCCGAATACATGAATCCACGGGGTATACCCCTTACGAAGCTGTGTTTGGACGGCCGATGAATTCGCCGTTCGAGATAGACAAACTACCTCAAGGTGTAGAAATAAAGGATGTAAAAGGTTTAGCCCGCCGACTAAAAGCGATCTGGTATAAGGTAAAGAGGAATAATATCAAAGCTACCAACAAACAGTTGCACAGGCAGAACAAAAATGCCGTTTTACCGACTTATCAAACAGGTGATTTAGTGTTACTACGAAACCCGGCAATCAAAAAGGGACGAACTAAAAAGTTCTCTCCCCGCTTTGAAGGCCCGTATCGGATTGTACGGTTGACCTCACCAGTCAATGCAGAACTGCAATTAACCGATCGTACGGTGATAGTGCACTTTGACCGCCTGCAACCTTACCACGGTAGGGCTGTGTCACCACAACAGGTCGCAGCCCCCGATCCGCCTGTGTCACTTCCACCTCAAGTGGAACAAAGACGAAAGAAAAAACGGAGGAGATTACCTCCACAGGGTTGTAGATACCCTTTGCGGAATCGACACCCTTATGGGTTGAGGTCGCGTGATTAATCACGCCTAATTAGAGTTTATGTTATGTTTTATTGCAGCTTAGTTTAAGTCATTTTCTCCAGGGACTTGGAAGCAAGACGTGCCTGGCCACCACGGAGTTCCCAGCCATTCTCATTTGTCAATTTCCAGTCATGTCATGTAATTTTGCTCATTTTCATATGTATGATTATGTTTTATGTTTTGCAAGCAATGCCACTCATTAGACGTCACGCAACTGACTTGCTTCAAATGCAACCATTACGCTTGGTGTTGGCAGAACCGCGGCTGCTAACTCCGAATAATATTCTTCAATGTGCTCTATTGCCATCTATTTGGCAAACCAGTACATGTGGAGTATTTTTACTCCGAGCTTTTCTTAATACTTGTTACGTTGACGTCTAGTGTATTGTACTATATGTCGTAATTCTGTATTTGCTGCAGCTAATCGTAAGTAATCGGAACAGATTAAGTCAGGACTTGAAATGCATACGCCTCGTACGCTTTGTTTACGGGACCAGCTGTTGGCGGGGCAACACATCAGCTGTTGCCTCCCCTCCTCTCTTCAGCGCTGTCCCTTCTCCTCGCCAAGTGGCCAGCGGCCATTATTTTTCTCAGCCAGTAACAGCGCTCCGCGCGATGACGTATCTTATCACCACGTGCGCTGCCGCCTCCAGCGTCTCAACACGCGGCGCGTCCGAGTAGTTACAAAAACAAACCGCAGATTACTGCCCTAACTTCCGTGTATGACGGACTACAATGCATTTACCATCATTTTATATAACTAACAGCCTTTTTTTAAAAAAAAAACTCTTATTCTAGATAATTAGCAATTTCTAATTCATCGTTATTTCTTGTACACGCTGAGCGCGTGATATTTGTCGCTGCAGTAGCGGCCGGTCTCTCGCGGCTACACGCCGTCTCACATAACCGCTGACGTGCCGGTGCCTACTCCGCACCTACGCGTGCGCAGCGCGCTCGCTAACAGCTCCAAGCTGGTTTCTTTCATGCAGCCGGAAGAGACGGCAAACAAAATTCATTCAAACATCCCAATAAATCTTAACATAAACATTAAGTAGATGTGATTCATTGTTTAAATTCTTTTCCTTGTTTTGTTTCACATTAGCTGGATAAATCAAACGAAGTTCTTAACGATTTACATTATTCTGCATACCTTAGTCTGCCAATCCTATAAGTGAAGTTTCACTACTGCTTTGATTCATTGTATAAGGTACAAACTACAGCCCTAACCCTCTTACACATCGAACTATGAGGACATTTAACGTTATCTGCCCTGGACAAGGCCAGATATGGGCAAACCAATGCAATGCCACGGGTTTTACACGCTACTGACGAGGCACAAACGACCAATCGTCCGGGCTGCCGTATATCGGTGGGCGATTGTTCCTTGGTTGCTACGCAGTTATTTTTTGCCCTCCCCATTTATTTTACTCTACCGCCGTGGTCATTGTTCTATCCTGTTTTCCTTCTTCTGTCGATGAGGAGGCCCCTACAACATGTTAGGTACCCTCTTCCGACAGTACCGGTCTTTTAATCTTACCACCTATTTACACCGAGATATTGCTCTCCCTTGTTGCAGTCTTTCCCCAAAATATCGGCCGATGATCCATTGTGAGATACGTACTTTGCCTCTAATTAGCCGGTGATGTAAGCGCTACGGGAACTGTGCCTAGTTGTCCTTCCAGTTCAATTTGTTATTGTTAGTTTTAAAACTAACACACACGCAGCCTAGCAGCCAATCCCAGGTGCCCAGTGTTACATGTTAACGTTGAGCGTTCCGACTACTTACAGCGTTATTATTATACATCATTGTGTTTTTATTTTCCTGTCAATTTATGTCATTGTGTTTAATTATGTCATTATGCTAGCACTAGTGATTTATAGTTCATGATTTTCATTTTATGTAGTGTTATATACTGCGCGCACAAAAAGTGACGCTATTTATGCATGTATGCTATTCTAGCTTCAGAGCTATTTTTATTGCTTGAACAGTCGACATTTTCCTAGTACAGCAGGTCGCTGATAACGCCGCTGATACTTTTATTCCGTGCATCGCAGGAAACCCATGTGCCTACACTAATTCTTATTAAGTCAGACGGACGCCCTTAGGCCCGCTGAACCACGGTATCGCAGATAGCTCCAATGCACTGCCTACCCCTCAATTATTAGACAGGTTGCCTTAGCACTGTCCGCAGGTTGCTCCATTGCCCTGCAAATTATATAATCATCAATCCAAGTCTGCAGATTGCACTAATGCACTGCTGAACTTAATAGTCGAGTCACTCGCAGGTAGCTCATACGCACCGCGAACTTGTACTTACACGTCACCGAATCCTAGGCTCCTCGGTTGACCACAAAACAATTTATACATTAATTACCGTGAGATAATTTGCGCTCACACTACGCCTTTAGCACTCAACCACAAATGAACTGAGCCCCAGACGCTCTTTTATTACATTTTATACAACGCCACTTTCTTCTAGATGGCAATTCCATTGCAAAATCATCGGATTCTGCCAAAGATTCAGATACCGTTCCCCAGATGGCAGCCTTTTCCGTTGCTGAACGGATTAGTTGCTTTTCACCATCTGACAGTGCAAACTGCACTTTCAAGAACAATGTTGTTATATACACACACTGTCGGATTCTACTGACGTAGTCCCTTATGCACTTCGTCAACCGACTAAAAAAACAACATCCCCTGACGGATTTCGTATCCGATTCGGAAGTTATGTTCGGGAAATATTCTCTTTATTTTATTTCTTGTCAATTATTATTACTTCAATGTCATGTTTTATTGTTATCAATTTATAGTCATGATTAATGTTAGTACACTTTATGGTTATACGTTATTTTTGTGTCACATTCGGTATTCCCTTTTAACTTTCATTGTTTCTCGACTGGAAGTATCTCTGATAGCACCTATTGGCCTTCAATTCGTATCCGCCATCAGCTACCATTAGTCACACATTTACACAACACTTACAACACACTCACACTGTTCATATCCACACTACCTTGGTGTAACTTGTTGATGTTACCAAACCTCTATTGTCATATACTAAGTACATGAACAAGGCTTTTATCGTTTATGCCCTCCGCTCTTCGGAAGGGGAAAGGGAAGTACGTACGTATGTACGTTATGTTCAGTAGCAGTTTCTTTTAATCAACGACGTAATCAATTTACCTGTTGAACACTTAAGTTGTTCTGTTAAAATGGAATCAAACGTCTTTGTGACATCAGCTATTCGTTTATTATTGCTTGCAATAGACTGTTAGTTTTAAGTTGCACTTACAATGTCTTAGTCTCGGACGCAGAGCCACTAGCGCTCTCCGACGCTGTTATCTGAGCTCAGCTCAGTACTCTGCCGGCTCAGCGCTGATAAAGCTGCGCTGCGCCGCCTCCACTGCTTCACGCTCAGCCTCTGTATTCGCGAGCAACAGACTCGCTCTCGCTAACATTCATTTCCGACTTCAGTACAGTTAATCTCTCTATTGACCACTTCTGTAAGTAAAGATCCTATGATTACTGAGTTAACTCGAATCGTCCTACCCTCATTCGGGTTTTCTACAGCTGAAAAACCACTCAATATTATTTCTGAAATTTATGAAGTACTTCACCTGTCTCGCCGTGTCGAGCCTTAGCGGGGTGGGTGCCCCTGCGTAGTGGCCAATGCGTGGGAGGTACCTAGGCTGTGCAGGTTTACACCGCGATCACAGGATTCCTTCTCATTTTATTAATTTAAAAAAAAAAACTTTCTTCGTACAAAATCTCAAATTAATTAACGACACTTGGCCTTCGTCCCGTAGCAGGTTGAAAAATTTTTCCAGCGAGTTACGCTTAGTCTGCGCTGCGTAGTACTGCATCCGCGTTCAGCGTCTTTTTTGCTGACGCGTGATTGATCAGCGGATACTCAGTGTTGAATTACACCATTGTCGTGCCGCCTTGCTACTCCCACGGCTGCCAAACTGTTGGTTGCCTGCCGTGATTCTACTTCGTGGTCTTCTTCAGCGGTAAGCGTGACTGAACGGATCCATCGTCGCTATTTGCCAGGTAATTATTGCTACATCGTTGTATCCCCTCTGTCATCTCTGAATTACTCATCAAGTAAGCCAGGAAATTTTTACTTGTAGGGTCACTAATACTTTCCCTCGCAGTCGACCGTTATCAGCATTGGAAGCTGAAAGCAACCTCCCCTTTTACTATGCTGCGTTGGAGGTACGACTTACCCGTAATTCGGACGGTATTCGGATGCGAATGCGGTTGCCAATCACGTGCGCAAATTGCGAATACGAGTGCTATCAGATATACACTTTTCCAGTCTCTTGGGCTACCCTTCACCACCATGTTGTTTGGCAGACTCAGGAATTTTTAATAGTTAGTCGGGATCGACAAACTCACGCCACTCTCTCCCGCGCTGAACTATCTAGTTGCTTCCACACAACACATTACTTATGCTCCACGCTAATTTTACACACTAACACTACTGAGTGCGAGATGTCACTGTTTTTAGCTGAAACTACTACACCTCCATGTCCTCGTGTTCTAGTCTCACTTCGTCAACCAATAATTCAGCCTGTTGGCAACAGTTTTCTGTTCGCTGTCCCACAGACTGTCACCGCCACCCTGGTGTGTCACCGTTCAATGTCAGAGACTCAATCGTACCGGGTAACACTGAATAATAGTGGCCTAGTGTATAATAGTTCAAGATGTGACGTATACGCTGCTTCTATGAGGATATCAGCTCAATTGCACTCCGCCTTTCATGTCACCATTCCCACATTTACCTTATACCTTCCTGAACTCTCTTTTAAACTCCATCACCATGAGAAGCTAAAGAATTTACCGATTACCAATGATTCAGATCTACCCCAATCGATCAATCATCTCCTTACCCAGGAACATAACCAAGTTGCTCTTGACCGAGTGGCCTCACATATTGCTGATTGGCACCAAACAAAGCGATTAACCACCGTTGTATTACCCAGCGCTGGTTCGGCAATAATCATTGTAATGATTCTGATTATAGTATCCTGGATACTCTGTAAAAGAGGGTTTTGCAAATGTTTCACTTCCTTCCGAGAAGTAGTACCACCCCCACAACCTGAAGGTGAATATCACACCTGAAACTACCTGCCAACCTTGGTGCATGTGATCAGGCATGACCCCCCCCCCCCCCTTAGAATTAAGTTGTAGTCTAGGTGTCAGGTCAATGAACTAATTTTGTAATGGATTTGTATTTCAATGTAAAGTCTATGGAATCAATATTTAACTGTCGAGTTTTAACCCTCATGTAAGTCATTTTGTTTTCTCTTTAAATTTTTGTCATTTTGTAATGTTCTCATTCACCCACTTAGGCAATTACCATTGTAATCCTAGATTTAAGAACTCAAAGTAATATTACGGGGAAAAACCCCCTTGGAACTGTTAGGCCTGGGAGCATTCTCTCACCCCCACGAGGGTGGAGTGTTTCAGTGTGCTGTACTACGGTGCCCCTCATCATCGCCTGGGTACCCACCACCACTGATACCGCCGACACACACTCACAGCATGGCGCCGCCTCACTGCCGTCGCACCACAAGTTTGTTATTCAAGAGCCTTCCTTCAGGCCCTTCAGGCCACTTTGTAACGTTTGCACATATTGATCATATATTTTTTTTAAATGGAATAATCAACTAGAATAGGCTCATTCATTTTCATTCAGGGAGCCTTCTTCGGAAGGGGAAAGGATGTGCAGGGATGAGACCCCCCAAGAGGGATCATTGCCGACAAAATTTTATTAAGTAAATTTTCAATGCACAATGTTCGGCGTAGCCGGCTTAGGCATACTGTGGTGGAAGGTGCTGGCCGGAAGACCATGGTCGGCACATTCCTGCCACGTGCTCCTCGGTTAGACTCAAGTCCCACGGGTTGGTTGCGCTGACGGGGGTACGCTACTAGCAAGGCGCGTTGGCGGAATCAACCCTCCAATCAGAGACTAATCGTGTGATCACGTGGGGACGCGGCCGGGAGCGGCGAGGGCGGCTTGGAAACAGCTCCGCGCTCTCTTAGCTTCTGACCTCGGCCCCGAGTAGTCGCTCCTCTAGCCTCTGCCTCACTGATGAATAGACGGCAACCCCTCTTGGGGCTGCTCAGCCCTATGTAGGCACCCCTGTACCATCATTACCAGAATAAATTGGGTCCATTCCACTCAATTAATTGTCATTTTACAACGCCCTCCGCTCCTGACTTCTATCCTGACGAACACGGGGAACGACGTCTCTTGACAACATCTCACAAGTTGCGTTTCGATTTGTTTAGTTTATTTGTGACTGTGTCACCTTGACTTCGACTTACACCTTATGGTGAGTTTTGTTATGGTGCATTGTATTGTACTGTACGTTAACCGGGGGCCTAGAAACTACGGAGAGACTCCGTCCCCGCCGCAGCCGCAGTGGTCCACAATGCCACGACGACTACCGCAGGTCACTTACCCAACCGCCGCCCCACACCGAACCACTATTTCAGGGTTATTGTGCAGTTCGGCCCCCCGGTGGACCCCCCCCCCCCAGGGAACCTCTCACACCAGACGAGTGTAACCCCTATGTTTGCATGGTAGAGTAGTTGTGGTGTACGCGTATGTGGAGAACTTGTTTGCGCAATAATCGCCGACATAGTGTAGCTGAGGCGGAATAAGCGGAACCCGCTCGCATTCGCCGAGGCAGATGGAAAACCGACTAAAAATCATTCACAGACTGACCGGCTCACCGGACCTCGACACAAGTCTTCCGGGAGCATTCATGCCGGGGACCAGGCGCTCCTTCCCAATCCGAAAAGCCGTGCGCTAGACCACATGGCTAACCGTGCGGGCTGCTATGGTGTACTTAACGTATACTCGAATTACATAGTTTTTAAGAATTTTTCATTCATGTCGTCCTGTCGATAGCTGTGAGTTTTGAGTACGTTATGTGCTACAGTTGTGGGTCAGAAGTTTCACTATGTGGCACAAAGCTCCTAGTACATGTAATCTCCTGCTACTACACTGGTTGTTTTATTCACTTGGCTTTCCTCATTATTTAGAAGGCCTTGATTTAGTATTGTTTCATTCAATGACTGGTTTATACAGGATGGGGCAAATAAAATTGGTTCAGTGAACAGAGTTCGGAGGTACAAAGAATCACTGCAAAGGAAAGGAAATACTGTCAATAGCAGATTCATCTCTTCGTACTTCTGGGCCCTGATCAGCAAGCTGCTCAAGGCGGATCGAAGCTGGACTGCAGTCACATCCGAAATGTTGTGCTGCTGTTCTGGAAGACCATGAGGGTTGTTGCGATACTCCTTAAACTTGAGTGCTCCCCACCCCAACGTAATCGCACACTGACAGATCGGGTGACCTAGGCGGCCAGCTAGGGCCGCAACCAAACTGACCTTTGCTAACAAATCTGACAGGCGTGAGGATTCTTTAAATTTGCTCCAAGGTTTGGCCGGCTGTATGGGCAGTTGCTACATCCGCTTGGAAGTAACTGTAGATCTTTTCTACCTCCGTTAAGCTGCCATAAATGGTTTCAAAATGTTGAATTTGTAAAACGCCGTAGTCAGTGTCCGATGAAAGAAGATGAACCAATAATTCTGTGTGCAGACGCTACATAGTCAACCCCAACCTTCTGATCATGCAATGGTGTCTCGTGGAAGTAATGCGCATCTCCCGCTACCCAGAACTTCTGTTTCTCAGTTGAAACCAGGCTTCATGAGACATAAAAGACCAATCCATGTCCAAGCCATGCATTGTTATCTCAGTGAACCGCCATTCACAAAACTGGAGGCGCTGAGAATCATCTCCTGATCTTAATGCATGAACGACAGGGACGCATGTGCAGGGCCAGGTGGAGTATTCTTCTCCATGATCGACGTGATATTCTGGTCTCTTGCGACAGGCATCGGGTTGGTATGGTAGGACTCTGAAGTATTTTCTAATTACCTGCAGGCACATAATTCTAGTGTGAGGACGCGTTTCGTAAGGTTTTTTGACTTGTTTAAAACAGATCCCGTCTGACGCCATTTTCGGACTAAGCGTTGCATTGCACTTTGGCACTACTGAACTTATTAACAAACAACTGACCACACCATTTCCACGACTTAGTTGTCACGTATTTTCCCACAACGTACATCCGCTGCTCCACTGTGAGTCTGAGAGTGCCATCGTCCCCTGTGCGCTGCGCCACCCGCACTGACACAGGCCGTACCACGCTCTGAACCGGTGTGGATCGCGTGGCGAGCGCGTCACGTGACGAGCGCGTCACGCGGTGTGGTTCCATGCATACATTCACGTCTAATCGTATCCAATCATTCAGCACACTTTTATTTGACCCTCTCTGTAATGTGAGGTCATTTAACAATTTCTCCGCTCACAAATTTTGCTGCTTTCTGCGCCAGTACGTTCCTTCAGTAGTGTGCCTATTCTTCGCGTGCTTACTGGTTTTCGCATACTCATACTACTTTCAAATGGTCTATCCCATCACTACCCGTTCCGAAAGAGCTCGCAATGTCTGACTTCATATTAGGATGGGTAACGTCATTCTGTAGATGGTTAGGTAGTCTGATACCTTCTGTTCTCATTGGAATAATAATTACACAGTAAATTGAAATTTTGGGGGACTCTCCTTTGTTAATATGATACTTGGAATTCCATGCTTGTTCCATCCCAGTATTTTGCTGGCGATTAATTGATGATTAAGACACTCTAAAGGATATCTTTTCTTTTTTTTCATTTGGTATATAACATTATGCCAGAAAGTATTTTATATTCCTCGCAAGTGTTTTGCTTACCCGTAGTCACTTAGTAAATATCGACCATTTGGTTTAGCCTCTGGTGGCGTTTACTGGTATTGTGATCACTAATTCTGACACATCCACATTAGTGTTTTTACTTGGGCGGTAGACATGTACACTGTTGTGTACTTCTTGGGACAAATCGCGACTGTTAATTTGAATGAGCGTAGTTTTCCCTAAAAACTGTGGTGAACCATATCTATATGAGTTACGGAAATAATCTGTAGAAAGAAAACTAGACAAGCTTTCCTCATTTCTACATCCAATTTTGTATATTGTCTATTTTTGGTACTTATTTGGCAAGTTCTACTATAATTCTGTCATGCCAAAGTAGTTAGTTCGCTACTAGCCAGTATGTGTGTACATTCTGTTTTATGTGCATGTTTCACTTTGCAGCTTTTATTGACTTTTATTGTTACGCTTCATTCTCGTAATGTCAACTAGTGATAAACCTCGATATATACTACATTTGTACTCTTCCTTTTTAAGATGCAGGTGCCTGAAGATAACATTAATGAATTGCTGAAATTTTTCGTGTAAATAAAGCGTAGAAATGTTTGGTGATATTTCTTTGGCATATATCTGGCCGACCACTGTTACATATGCATGATGGGTTTGCAGAAATAGTGCACTTGCGTCGTTCTTATTTGCTCTCGTTAGCGCGTCTGGTAGAGATCGTAAGTGGTGTGAACATCTTCAGATGTTGAGTGGTCACTGGGAAGGAAATAAGGATATTGCGTTCTAATATGAGGCAGCTTTATCAGTACCTCACCGAGTTTGAAACGGGCGTATTTATGGGTCTCCACTTGCACAATTGATAGACTTCTGCAGTATCCATATTTATTACAAACTCGGATATGCCCCTGCAGTCTCATGCGGTGCATGGCATGACGACCACCGAACGAGATGGCGCAGTGGTTAGCACACTGGACTCGCATTCAGGAGGACGACGGTTCAAACCCGCGTCCCGCCATCCTGATTGAGGCTTTCCGTGAATTCATTACATTGCTTCTGGCAAATGCTGGGATTGTTGCTCTGGAAGGGCTGGGGCGACTTCCTACCGCACCCTTCCCGCATCCGATGGGACGATGCCCTCGCTGTTTGCTCCTCTCCCCCAAATCAACCACCCAACGAACAATGGGAACCCTCAGGACCGGCATAATCGTCGACCACTACAAAGGAGGAGCGCCGCATTATGCACCAAGCAGATCGTAAAATCTTCAGATCGGCACCTTCAGATCCGAGAACAACTGACCGACCTCGTGTTACATTCTGTGCCACCCCGCACCATTGGTTGGAGACCAGAACCATCCAGACTAGGGGACTGCCGTCCCATATGTAGTTTGTCGTTAACAGTACAACACAAGCTCCTAGGTTTGAAGTCGTGCCGCGAAGCGTGGATTGTGGATGAATGAGGAATCATTATGTTCAGCGGCAACCCGTTGAGCTGCACTACCACTGCTGACTATCGTGAGCGAATAACGTGGTGACGTGGTGGGAGGTCCCATTCTTCCAATCTCTTGTAGATCCATAGCAGTGTTATTCCCTGAGAACGGTCAAAAGAGGCATCGGATGTGATCTGAGGTACCAGTTGGTAATGACTGTGAGAACCTCTGATGACACAACGATACCTCACGGATATCCTGCGCTCTTACCTGTTGCCTATCATGAGCGAGTGTCATGGTGCCCCTTTTTAGTATGACGATCCTCGTTCGCACATAGCTCTTGTCTCTATGAAACGGTTGCGTAATGTTGAGCTATTCCCGTGGTCAGCAGGATTCCAAGATACGATCCCGACGAAACAAGTGTCGGACTACCATGGACTTCGATCCCGTAACAGTGCCAGTACACAACATACGAAGGAGCAGCTAAAGTTTGTCTGCCGGCTTGCCTCATGAGAAGATACAACCGCTTTGGACATTCTTCGCAAACCAGTTAGTGCATTCATCCAGCCCAGACGCATAAACAGCATACAGGTGAGTGGGCTCGTATTACGAATTTCCTTGTAAATGTTACTTTATACGTTTTGTAACCAATGAAAGAATACCACATACCCCTCAACCTACGATGTTTCCTTTTCTTACCTCCTCACATTCAAGCTGATTCACTTTTTATGTCATGTTTTGTATTTCCACTTGTATCCTCAATTCCACGGTCGTTTTCCCTACTTTTGAGAAATTCCTAAACAATTACTCATAGAAACCAGAGTCCACACAGTCTTCGGTAAGTAAAAATGTTCTCAATATGAAGCCTGGAATGAACAGTGCAATGCTAAACTAGACATGGTCGTGTTTTTAAATGTTGCGAACGTTTTGAAGCGGCCCGCTACGAATTCCTGCCCTGCGTCAACATTTTCATCTCAGAATAGTACGTGCCACCTACGTTCTTAATCATCTACTGGATATATTCCAATCTCTGTCTTCCCCTACATCTTTCCCATTCTACAGTTTCTACTTGTTGCGGAAGTTATTCCCTGATATCTTTTCAAATGTGTTATTATTCTGTCCCTTCTTCTTCTCAGTGTTTCACACACACTTTTCTGCGGAGAACCTGCTAATTTCTTATCTTATCATACCACAAATTCTCAACAATCTTCAGCAGCACCATATTTCTAATACTTAGATTCTCTTCTGTTTCGGTTTTCTCACAGTCCATGTTTCACTACCGTACAATGCTATGCTCCAGACGTACCTACTCAGATATTTCTTTCTCAAATTAAGACCTATGTGAGATACTAGTAGACTTCTCCTGGCCAGGAACGTCCTTTTTGCAAGCGCTAGCCTGCTTCTTATGTCTTCTTTGCTCCGTCCGACATGGGTTATTTTGCTGCCTAGTTAGTAGAATTCCTTAACGTCATCCACTTCGTAATCGTCAATGCGGATGTTAAGCTTCTCGTTCTTCTCATTTCTGATACTTCTCATTACTTACGTCCTTGTTCGATTTATTCTCAGTCCTACCTCTGGAACACTGGGTCTCGGGTTCGATTTCCGGACGGGTAGGGAATTTTCTCTGCCCGGGGACTTTGTGTTTGTGTTGTCCTAATCATTTCATCATCATCCTCATCATTCATGACAGTGGCTAGATTGAACTGTGAAAAACATGGGACTTCGTACGCGCGCTGATGACCGCGCAGTTGAGCGCCATAAAAACAAAACATCATCATCATTCTCAGTCCATTTTCTGTACTCATAAGACTGCTTATTCCATTCAGACGATCATGTAATTCTTCATCATTGTCACTCAGGATAGCAATCTCATTAACGATTAGTGTCACTGATATCATTTTTCCTTGGATTTCAATTACACGACTGAACCTTTCTTTTATTTCCATCAGTTTTCTTCGACCTACAGATTGAACAGTAGGGGTGAGAGAATACATCCCTGTCTTACACACTTTTTAATCCGAGCACATCATTATTGGTCGTCCACTCTTACTATTCCCTCCTGCCTCTTGCACATAGCGTATATTACACGTCTCCCCCGATAGCTTACCCCTATTTTTCTCAGAATTTCGAATATCTTGCACCATTTTACACTGCCGAACGCTTTTTCCAAGTCGACAAATTCTATAAACGCGTCTTGATTTTTCTTTACTCTTCCTGCATTCTCGACCGAAACTTCAGAATTGCTTGTCTGGTGCCGTTATTTTTCCTAAAGCCAAACTGATGGTCTTCTAACTGATCCTTAGTTTTCTTTTCCATACTTCTGTACATTATTCTTGCCAGTAACATGGATGCATGAGCTGATGGTGCGATAATTCTCGCACTTATCATCTCTTGCAGTCTTGAGAACTTTCCGAAAGACTGACGGTATGTCGCCAGACCATGGCATTCTACGCAGAAACACGAAGAGTCGTTTCGTTGCCGATTCCTCCAACGATTTTTAAAAATTCTAATGGAGTGTTATCTATCCCTTTTGACTTATGTGATCTGAAGGCCTCCAAAGATCTCTTAAATTCTTATTCTGTTACTGGTTCACCTATCTCTTATAAATCGACTCCTGTCTCTTCTTCTATTACCTCAGACAAATTATGTTCCTCATAGAGGACTTCAATGTACTTTTCCCACCTATTCTCTCTCTCCTCTGCATTAAGCAGTGGAATTCACGTTGCATTCTTAATGTTACCATCCTTGATTTAAAACCTACGGAAGGTTATTTTGACTATCCTAAATGCTGAGTCAGTCCATCAGATAGTAATTTCCTCTTTGATATCATCAGATTTTTCATGAAGCCAATCCGTGTTGTGCTTCCACGCTGTTCCAATTGATTTCATCCCTCAGAGACTTATATTCCTGTATTCCAGATTTTCCCTGAACATTATTATACTTCCTTCTTACATCAATCAGCTGAAGTATCTCTACTGTTGCTCACGGTTTCCTCGGAATTACCTTCTTTGTAACTATGTTTTTCTTTCGAACTTCTGTGATTCCCCTTCTTAGAAACGTCAATTCATCTTCAACTGTGCTGCCTATTGAGGTATTCCTTTTTGCTGTATGTACAGCCTTAGAGAATTTCAGGCGTACCTCGTCATTTCTTAGTAATCTCGTAACCCACTTCTTTGCGTATGGGATGTTCCTTACTATTCTCTTAAACGTCAGCCTACTCTTCATCATTACTATATTGTAATTTGAGTCTGTATCTGCTCCAGGGTACGCCTTACAATCCAATATCTGATATTGTAATCTCCGTCTGAGCATGATGTAATCTAACAAAAATCTTCCCTTATCACACGGCCTTTTCCAATTAAACCCCCTTCCCTTTTGAATCTTGAACTATTACTTGCTGAAATATATTACGGAACTGAATTCTTTCTCCTCTTCCAGTTCTTGTCCCAATCCCATATTCTCCGGTAACCTTGTCTTCTGCTGGTTCCCCTTCTACTGCATTCCAGTGCCCCATGACTATTAGCCTTTCATCTCCCTTTACGTATTGTACCACCCTTTCAATATCCTCATATGCTTTCTACATATTTTCATCTTCAGCTTGCGACGCTGGCATGTATACGTGAACTGTTATGGTCAGTGTTGGTTTGCTGTCGATTCTGAAACGAAAATCTTGTCACTGAACTGGTCACAATAACGCTATCTTCGTACTCCTTACGAATCCTACTTCAAGGATACCATTTTCTGCTGCTGTTGATATTACCCTATACTCATCTGGACCGAAGTACTTTGTTTTTTTTTCCATTTCACTTCACTAACCCCCTACTATATCTTGACAGAGCCTTTGCATTTTCCTTTTCGGAATTTCTAGCTTCTCTACCACGTCTATGTTTCCGACGTTCCGTGTCCCCACTCTTAGAACGTTATCCTTTCGTTGCTTATTACATCTTTTTACTTATGGCTACTTCCCCTTTGGCTGCCCCCTCCTGGAATTCCGAATGGGCGAGTACTCCGGAAGCTTTTCTCAATGGAGAGACCGTCATGGTACTTTTCAATTACCGGTGACATGTCCTGTGGTTAGACATTTGTTTCCATTGCGTTCTGCATCCTCATGTCGTCGATCATTGCCGATCCACCTTTAGTGGCACTTCCGCATCCGATGGACAAGAGTGTCTCCGTCCGCTCCTCCGCCATCTTTGACAAGGCCGCTGGCAGATTGAGCATCAATTCTTATGCTAGAAGTCTTCGGCCGCCAATGCTGATCATTAATCAAAATTTAATCCATGGTGTGTTTAGAACCAGGGACCGAGAACGTTTAGATTAATAATTAAAGACCCTTTTTTATTTTGTTCATGGCATTTTTTCGAGGCGGACGTCCCATGACACCCATTCAAGCTCGTCGTTGATCAGTTCACTCACCTTTTCAGCTTTCTTTTTTATTACAGAGGGCAGGTAGTCTGACCGAACAAGCTGAACTACCGTGCCGGCATCGCTATACCACGTGTGATTTCCTATAATCGTAATTTCACAGAAATTTCTTCCTGAAATTAAGACTTCTCTTGTCCAGGAATGCCGTTATTGCCAAGTACACACTGCCTTTCATGTTCCCTTCCCCGTCTTTCATGGGTTACTTTACTGCCTAGGTATCAGAATTCCTTTTCTTCCACTTCGTGATCCCCATTCCTTGTGTTAAGTATCCGGTGTTGTTCTACTTCTGGCCTTTCAATTTAAAAAAATCTGTAATGTTCACCAAAACATTTGGGAGCTAAGTCTACAGAAGCGGAATTTTGACTTGTACAACGCACATAGGTGATAATGATTACAATCCCAAATTATAAAGAAAGATTGGAAATTCCTGGTCCATATTACAGTATCTCTCTTCAAAGGTAGTGGACCATGAAGGACTTAACTCCATAAAATGAAACCAAAATTGATGCAATTATTTCATCCACATATTTATTAAAGATCGAACGAAGCTTCTGGAAGCCATCTGCTTCAAGGAGATGCGGTTGTTCCTGAATGGGCACAGATTTTAGATTCGAATACTGCCCACAAATTCTTGGAAAGCATATGAACGCTTGATGAAACCACAGTTAAGAAGACAGCACACAAACTTCGCAGTTAGTGGCTTCCGTGAATATCTTCCACAAACGCAATATTTTTTAGCCAATGTGAAAGGTGTTTGTCTCAAATGAATCTTATAGTTACTTCATGTAGGTTTTCTATGCTTACACGAATAACTTGTGCACTGCTGTTAGTGAGGTTCAATAATTGTTCAAATGGCTCTGAGCACATGGGACTTAACTTCTGAGGTCATCAGTCACCTAGAACTTAGAACTACTTAAACCTAACTAACCTAAGGACATCACACACATCCATGCCCGAGGCAGGATTCGAACCAGCGACCGTAGCGGTCCCACGGTTCCAGACTGTAGCGCCTAGAATCGCTCGGCCACCCCGACCAACTGTTCGTGAGGATGGTAGGGCGTCCTCTGACTCATTTCAGACCTAACCTATATGTAGATTCATGTCTGCTCGAAGGTCATAGTTCAGCATTCCATAACAAAGGCAAGAAGTGGTCAAGAAGCGATGAGTGTACATCTGAGGACACGTTATAATTAAGGATGTTGCTGAAGTAACAACTATTTTGAGAGTACCGGCTCCTTTTCCTTTCAGAAAAGTAATAACAAAAAATTTCATTTACTTGTTTTCCACTTTGTTTTCATTTACTGCCGTATATAGAATAATCTCGAATGTGATAAGATTCAGAATTTTCACAGTGAAATGTAAACTGATAGGCGCTGGATGCATGTAATAATATTTTTGTACCTGTGGTGTTTGATTTAACCAGTTCTTAGTTATAACATAGCTATGTAGCGGAAAGATAAGTTAGTATTTTCTAAACGCTGTTTCTATTCATAGTACTTTCTACACAACTGGCCATTAAATTTGCTACACCAAGAAAAAAAGCAGATGATAACCGGTTATTCATTGTACAAATATATTATACTACAACTGACATGTGATTATATTTTCATGCAGTTTGGGTGCATAGATACTGAGAAATCAGTACCCAGAACAACCACCTCTGCCCGTAATATTGGCCTTGATACACCTGGGCATTAAGCTTGGATGTCGTGTACAGGTACATCTACCCATGCAGCTTCAAACGCGATACCACAGTTCATCAAGAGTAGTGACTGGCGTCTTGTGACGATCTAGTTGTTCGGCCACCATTGACCAGACGTTTTCAATTGGTGAGAGATCTGGAGAATGTGGTGGCTAGGGCAGCAGTCGAACATTTTCTGAATCCAGAAAGGCCCGTACGGCCCTGCAACATGCGGTCGTGCATTATCCTGCTGAAATGTAGGGTTTCGTAGGGATCGAATGAAGGGTAGAGCAATGGGTGTGTAACACATCTAAAATGTAACATCTACTGTTCAAAGTGCCGTCAATGTCCACAAGAGGTGACGGAGACGTGTAACCAATGGTACCCCATACAATCAGCCAGTATGTGTATGACGAATACTCGCTTCCCATATGCGTTCACCGCGATGTCGCAAAACACGGATGAGACCATCACGTTGCTGTAAAGAGAACCTGAATTCATCCGAAAACATGACGTTTTGCCATTCGTACATCCAGGTTCGTCGTTTAGTACACCATGGCAGGCGCTCCTGTCTGTGATGCAGCGTCAAGGGTAACCGCAGCTATGGTCTCCGAGCTGATAGTCCATGATGCTGCAAATGTCGTCGAACTGTTCGTGCAGATGGTTGTTGCCTTGCAGACGTCCCCATCTGTTTGCTCAGGGATCGAGACGTTGCTGCACGATCCGTTACAGCCATGCGGATAAGATGCCTCTCATCTCGACTGCCAGTGATATGAGGCCGTTGGGATCCAGCACGGCGTTCCGTATTACCCTCCTGAAACCACCGGTTCCATATTCTGTTAACAGTCATTGGATCTCGACCAATGGGAACAGCAATGTCGCGATACGATAAGCCACAATCGCGATAGGCTACAATCCGACCTTTTTTAGAGTCGTAAACGTGGTGAAAGCATGTCTCCTCCTTACAAGAGGCATCACAACAACGTTTCAGCAGGCAACGCCTGTCAACTGCTGTTTGTGTATGAGAAATCGGTTGGAAACTTTCCTCATGTCAGCAGGTTGTAGGTGTCGCCACCGACGCCAAGCATGTGTGAATGCTCTGAAAAGCTAATCATTTGCATATCACAGCATATTCTTCCTGTCGATTAAATTTCACGTCTGTAGCACGTCATCTTCGTGGTGTAGCAATTTTAATGGCTAGAAGTGTATGTAGCGTGCACTTGCGACCACCAGGTACTATACAACTAGTGCAAATCATATCTACAGACGGGCATCATCTATCCTGCCTGTATTATAAATCACGCTCATCTACACTAGTGCTTAAGTAACTATTTACAGATTTTACTGTCAGAAAATTTTCTCTCACATCCAGTTCTATATTGTAATCATTTTTAGAATTACATTGTGATTTAACTGATAATTATATAAAACAAAAGAAATAAATATAAAATCTATTTGTTATAAATTTGCACTGATACCTAATTGTGATCTGCCGTTCCAACATTCGGAGAACACATGCGTTTACAGTACGAGGTCCTATTATGGACTTTCTCATATATGGAATTTCAGTGCCTATTTATGTGTACAACGGTTAGTTTTGTTTTAGTTGAGTGGTACGAAAGGTGTTTAGTAAGTGAAGCAACGTCCAATATATTATTTGAAAGAAGACCGGTATTATTTGGGATACCAAGGCACCGTATTAGGCGACACTCTTCTGGCTACAAAATCCTATTGTTCAACATAATCTTCGTTCAATGCTACGACCTTACGCCATCTTACTGGGAGGACCTGTATGTCAGCATAGGACCACTCCAACGTCTTGCTGTATCAACAGCTTCCTCAAGTCCCGCGGAGACATCCTTCACTGGTTCAAACAGACAGAAGTCGGAAGATGCGAAATCTGGGCTGTAATGTGGTGGTGAAAGAACAGCACAATTAACTTGGAAGAACTCCTGTCTAGTGAGAATATTTGTGCTTTTTGAGGCCTAGCGCTCTCCTTTGAATTTTTGTGGCGACGAACATGCTGAAGGCGTTTCTTCAATGTTTTGAGAGTAGCACGATGAGGTACGGTGTCAAACAGAATAACCCTGCAGTCCCAGAGTACCATCGCCAGTACATTACCAGCTGATGCTGCAGCTTTGAACTTTTTCCTTGGAGGAGAGATGGTTTGACGCCAACAGCCTTACCGCAGTGGTAACACCTATTCCTGTCAGATCACCGAAGTTAAGCGCTTTCGGGCTTGCCTAGCACTTGGATGGTTCACCGTCCGGATATGCCGGCTGCTGGTGGCAAGCAGGGTGCACTCAGTCCTTGTGAAGCCAATACAGGTGCTACATGCTTGAGGAGTAGCGGTACCGGTCACGAAATCTGGCAGCAGTGGGGAGAGTGGTGTGCGGACCACATGCTTCTCCGTGTTCGCATCCCGTGACGCGTACTGGCTGAGGATGTCAGGCTAAGAATGGCACGGCGGCCAGTCGATACTGTTGGGCCTTCAAGGCCTGTTCGGCCTGTGTTTGTTTCTGTTTTTTGTTTTGATGGTGTGATGACACTCCATGGATTGCCGCTTTGTTTCCGGTGACGAACCCACGTCTCATCGCCTCTGACTATTTTCGAGACAAAACTGTCACTATCAGCCACATAGGGAGCAAAAAATTCCACACAGATGATCCTTCCAGCGTTTCAGCCCTACGGAGAACAAGTTGTGCAGGGATCACCTCAACTGACGAGTGTCTGCACATTCCAATTTTGCAGTAGCCACAGTTGTATGCGGTCGTCCAGCTGGTTGTAGATAGAATAAAAAAAATGGCTCTGAGCACTATGGGACTTTACGTCTATGGTCATCAGTCCCCTAGAACTTAGAACTACTTAAACCTAACTAACCTAAGGACAGCACACAACACCCAGCCATCACGAGGCAGAGAAAATCCCTGACCCCGCCGGGAATCGAACCCGGGTACCCGGGCGCGGGAAGCGAGAACGCTACCGCACGACCACGAGATGCGGGCGTAGATAGAATAGTTAGCGCGACGTTGCTGCGATTATGAGAGACGCTTCTTCCAACGACTCGCCGTGCTTTTATTCACTATCAGGTCTCCGTTAACATTCTGCAAGCGTCTAGGAACGACAGCGACGTTTCGGATTTCCGTCAGAAGAAAATGACAAACTCTGTTCGGAATTACTGACGTCATTTTGACAGCTACGTTGACTAGTAGCACCGCCACCTATCGGAACTTCGTGAAACTATAGGGGTCAAAGCGAGACGATTCCATGAAATGCCACAGCAAGTTCTGCATTTTTTCAACTGAAATTGGCAGCGTAAAAATGTGTTGCGTTATTTATGGAACATTCCTCGTATATTTCTTAAAAAAAATGTAGCTCATCTTCTGATTAGTTGGTAATAGCTCACCAGCTGTAATGGAGCCATGCTAGTGGCCTCTGTCAAAAACGTGCAATAAATATTTTACGTCGTCCAAACTGTATCGCGATGGAAGTGCACATAGACTGTCTATTGATAAGCGACACAAAGAGGGAATACGTTTAGAACCACGAATTGTATTTCCTGAGTGGAGCCACAGAACCCAGACGAGAATACTATAGGAAGACAGTCCGTGCAGCCGTCTGATACTGTTTCGAGATGACGTTATTTTTTACCGTCTAGTAAGGTCATCGTAATGTGAAAGCGAACTGCTAAATAACCTGGACAATATCTGCATGGCTAGAGATTTGACAATCAAACATAAACAAACAAGTGTGAGATCCTCCACTCTAGCGCTAATAATATCTGTTAAATATTAATTACACGATGAATCACATAAATTCGAAGTTTTGGATGCAGTTAAATACACAGTGAACCACGGCACAAAACATATTGGGTGGTAGGCGAAATGAAGGCGACGTTTTATTGTTATAAAACTGGAAAGACGCAACAAATCTGTTAACGAGACTGCCTACACTACACTTGTCAGTCCTCTACCGGAATACTGCTGCTTGATGTGGGATCCTTACGAGATAGGACTGACGGAGAATGTGGCATAAGTTCAATGAAGATTAATTCGTTCTGTCCTGTCACGAAACAGTGGAGATACTGCGATGTTTATGATAAGCCAGTTCGGCAGGCAATCATTTTCGTTGATTGAAATCTTATCTCGAAATCTCGATCACCAATTACCTCTTCCGAATGCCAAAATATTTAGTTGACCACAATTTTTTTGTGGAGTGGTTATCGCAACAAAATAATGAAAGTCAGGGCTCGCACGGTAAGTTTTCGATGTTCACTTCTTTCCACGTGTTATTCGAGAGTGAAGTGTCCGAGAAATTATTTTATTTTATTTTATTTACACATCAAGTTCCGTAGGACCAAATTGAGGAGCAAATCTCCAAGGTCATTGAATGTGTCACTACATGAAATTACAACCTAAAATTAATAACCGATAAAAATAAAACGTTGATGAACCCGAAAAAAGTCAATCAAAAGTTGCGTACTCGCAATCAGTAATCAACAGGAATCAGCGTACATTTACAGGGAACTCCTCGACAAAGTAGAAGGAAAGGCCCATGAGGAAACACATCAATATAGATTTGAAATCGCGTGGATTACTGCTAAGATTGTTGAATTCGAGTGGTAGCTTATTTAAAATGGATGCAGCAGCATAATGCAAACCTTTCTGCACAGGAGTTAAGGAAGTCTGATCCAAATGCTGATTTGATTTCTGCCCAGCATTAACTGAGTGAAAACTGCTTATTCTTGGGGATAGGCTAATATGGTTGACAAGAAATGACACTAAGGAATATATATATATATATATATTGAGAGGCTAATGTCGAGATATCCAGACTCGTGAGTAGGGGTCGACAAGAGGTTCTTGAACTTACACACTTATTGCCTGAGCAGCCCGCTTATGAGCCAGAAATATCCTCTTAGAAAGGGAGTTACCCCAAAATAAAATACCATACTACATAAGCGAGAGCAAAGTACACTAATTTTCGTGTCGAACAATCACTCACTTCAATGGCAACATTAAGTCTTTGAACAAGATACTGAACGTGGGCTTTCCACGACGGTTTACTATCTATTTGAACACATAGAAATTTAAACTGTTCAGTTTCACAAATCACAGGCCCATTCTGTGATAGTAAAACGTCAGGTTTTGTCGAAATGTTTGTTAGAAACTGTAAAAACTTAGTCTTACTGTGATTTAGCGTTAGTTTATTTTCTACAAGTGGTGAACTTACGAACTGCACAATTTGAAACTCAGCCATTGTTGCACACAACATCCTTTAATACCAAGATGTGTCATCAGCAAGCAGAAATATTTTAGAGCTACGCGTAATACCAGCGGGCATACCCCACTCAGACCCCACATCACAGCCATTCTCAACATTGTGAACAATGACATTTTGCCGTCTGTTGCTATAGTAAGGGGTGAACCCATTGTGAGCTACTCCCCGTATTCCATAATGGCCAAATTTCTGGAGCAATATTTTATGATCAAAACAGTCCAACGCCTTAGTTAAATCGAGAAATAGGCCTTGCGTTCGAAACCTGTTGTTTAACCCCCTCAGTACCTGACAGACGAAAGGTAATGTAGCATTTCCAGTTGTTAAGCGACTTTTAAAGGCGAACTGTACATCTGATAGCAAATCCTGTGGTATAAAATGATCAATTATCCTTACATACACAGCCGTTTCAATAACTTTAGCAAACACTGATGACATAGAAATAGGGCTCAAATTGTCTACATATTTCTTTTCTCCCTTTTTATAAAGCGGCTTTACTACTCAATACCTTAATCGATCACTAAGCTGAACATTCCTAAAGGAAAAATTACACATATGGGCAAATACAGAGCTAACAGGTGCAGCACAGTAGTTTAATATTCTGCTAGGAACTCCATCATAACCATGAGCGTCCTTAGTCATCAGTGATTTAATTATTGACTCAATCTCCCCCTTCTCTGGGTCACAGAGGAGTATTTCAGACATCAATCTCAGAAAGGCATCTGCCAATAAAGTTATATGATTCCCTGTAGAAACAAAATTTTTATTTAATTCACCAGCAATGCTCAGAAAATGATTGCTAAATACTGTTCATATATCTCATTTATCAGTAACAGAAATATTTTTACTATGAAATGACTTTATATCGTCGACCTTCTGCTGCTGACTAGAAACTTCCTTCACAACTGACTGTATGGTTTTATTTTTATCCAGTGAATTAGCTATTCTGTTTGCATACCGCATACTCTTTGTCTTCCAAATAAGATTTTTAAGCACATTACTATACTGTTTGTAATGGGCTTTTGCAGCTTGAATGTGACTGCTTCTAACATTTTGATATAATTCCCACTTTGTTCTACATGATACCGTTATCCCACTAGTCAGTCACCAAGGCAGCCTATAATTGCCAGTACCCCATTTAGAACGCTATAATGGAAAGCAACTTTCAAAGAGCTTGAGAAATTCGTTAAGGAAAGCATTATATTTATCATCTATGTTATCGGAAGTATAAAGGTCCTGCCACTCTTGTTCCTTGATGAGGTTTAAAAAGCTCCTTATTGCTGTTGGATTAACTTTCCTAAATAATAAGTACATGCCACACTTCTTTGAGTACAAAATCCTTTTAATGTTTAAATTAGTGCATCATGGTCTGAAAGGCCATTCATCCTGTTACTGACGGAATGCCCATCTAATAATGAACAATGAATAAAAATATTGTCTATGGCTGTGCTACTCCTCCCCTGCGCCCTAGCTGGAAAAAACACAGCTGCATCATATCATATGAATTTAGGAGATCTACCAACATCCTTTTCCCTGCACCACCATACAAAAAAGGTATATTCAAGCCACCACACATAACTAATTTCTGGTACTCTGTACAAAGTGAATCAAGAGCTCTCTCTGGCCTGAGCAGAAATGCTCTGAAGTTAGAAAGAGGGGACCTATAAACAACAACAATTAGCAGTTTAGTTTCACTAAATTCAGCTACCCCTGCACAACATTCAAGTATCTGTTTAGCGTAGTGCCGTGATACGTCTATGGACTCAAATGGAATACTGTTTTTACGTACATAGCCACTCCTCCACCCCACAAGGGACTACATCATATTCCCTACTCCACCCACTATTAGTAACTGATCCTCCTTTGTTAAATTCCTACATAAGTCCCCTACGCTGTCACTCACCTGAGCCAACCCTGCACTAGGCTTCTAAATGCTGGAGACCTGGCGCTCACTCTCCAACACTTCCGGCAACTGCTGGCCCACACCTCTACTGTGCGAACTACCTAGCACCAGAAACTTCTTCTTTGTGTTAGACTTTTCAACTGACCTAGGCCTCCTAACTGCTGAGGACTGCTGCATGTTCCCTGCATCTAAAGCCAAAAGAGGCTCCGCTCCACTCAACTCTGACTCTTGGTCAAATGTACTGCATATATGCAATGTATAACTACTGTCTGAATACCTCGTCCTCCTAGCTGCTTTCTTGCCAACTGCCAGTCCCCATTCCACACCACCCTCCTCAACCTAACTAGTTCCTCCTTTGCGCGTTGTAATTGCACCTGAAGGACACAGATCTTACGCTCCTACTCCTCTATCAACTTTTTTCTACTACAGATTCTACATTCCCATGAGAGGATCTCGTTAGAATTCCCACTGGCTTCCCCACTGCATTCCCCACAATGAAAATACTTTGAACAAGTCCCACACCGTAATCCACTACTCACAAACATACGACATATTCTACACTTCTCACTCATGGTAAAATTTTACAGTTATCTGACAGTGGTCTATGAACCGTCGAACAAACTTACAATAAATCTTTTTATGTCTATGCCACTTTTTGTTACTTTTATTATTTCTGATTAAGCATTTCTGCACGGAATAAATAGATAATATTGAAACACCACGTAACATTTTCAAATATATGCGCTTATATTGGTATGATCATGTACTAATTGACGTAATACGTAGTACCGATTGTTTAATTTTTAGTCTCAAGATGGATGAGCGCCGAAACGAATAATCAGAAATAGATTACTATCACATATATAGTATGAAGGCATAAAGGAGCCTTAGCTATGTGTAAGTGGCATAGCAAAACCATTACTAGGTTACATCCGCGACTGTCGCAACATGACCTGCCACACTCGGCGCCAGATGCCCGTCGTGGCTACCTCCGGACTCCTGGACCACTGCCGCCCCCTTCTCTCCCCGCCCCCCAATTGTCCCCAACGATTTCCAATACGGTGGGTGCGGCAGACCGGACACTGCCCATGCTCTAATTAGAGAACCGGCGACCCCGTGGTACGATATATGGCGCCGTTTAAAATACGACCCCACCCCCTCACACACACACACACACACACACACACACACACACACACACTTACACTCACTCAGCCGGTATACCGCAACCTACTGCCTAGCTGCTCTAATTAAAATAGTTGTTCTTTGCTCGGATTTTTATGCCCTGAGAATCGGGCACGTCATTACTGCCGCATCCCAGAAATGCTCGTGTGCCGTCCATGCGCTTCTCTCTCTGTTTATACGACATACTGGCCGTACGGTCGCCCAGAGCTCTTCACCTAGTCGTCTGGTTGTTGAGGAGAGCCGAGGTAGTTGGCATGAGCTAGTGAGTTAGATACATTTTTAGTTGTCACACATATACGAAAATTTCAGTTAAGTTCGAATTAATATAAATCTACGACTCCAAAGACAGCTGGAAAATATTTATCGTAAGTCTTCATACGCGCTTGGCATACGTTTTTGCCGCAAAATTGTTGCTCTCACATGCGCCACACCGTTTTGATTCACATCGTCTCTATGTGGTAGCTATTTGTATACAGTAGTGATTGTCAAACTATGGCCCGACGGCCGTAGACAAACTGAGTCAAGTATTTACGGTTCTCAGCCGAATTTTATAATAATATGCATCTAACGACAAACAGCCCAATCGAAAAAGTCAAAGCGACAAAGATTCTTCAGAGTGAAGCTTTCGCCACCAGTAACAAACAAAATTCTTTACAGAGACAGTAATGTATTGCGGCAGGTTATGCCTAATTTCAAGTGACGTTTGTAAATTCGGCTGCTTACATCAGGAGCAGAGGGGTAAGTAGCGCAACTTACGGTCGTGCGTTTGTCTTACCGAATAGCTGTTATGGTATAAATTTTGGCACAGAAGTAATTCGTGAATGCGCATTACGGAATCGGTGATCTTCCAATGTAGAACCTATTTGTAGCAAGCAATTAATTAATTCTGATAGTGTCCCTAATTCAATGTGCATTAAAGTACAAATACTAATACTATTAGCAGACAAAGTTAATCGCATACATAGCAAAACCAACAAAACTTCAACTCGCAGCAATAGCGTCGCAACTGTTAGATCGTTGAGGTGGCAGAGCCAATACAAAGTGTGCCAATATTAACGAATTGCGATCTGTACTTTCTGGGTGCCCATCAACTTTACGCATATCTGCTCCTCAGTAATATTATCGGTAACCAAAAGGACCAATAATTATAGAAGCCAAAATTTTTAATAATCCCTAAATTACAGGGACTTAGACCTGTGAGGCTGAGGGCCTGTTTAACAGTTTCTCTCTGTACATACCGCTACGTCAATTGATTAGCTCAGATAGGGGAGTTCACCCAGCGCATTGTACTTGTTTATTCTAACAGTAGTGTGATTATAATTACGTTTGTAGAGGACGTAATGGTGACTGTATGCAATCGAATCGGCGCAATTATGGTCGACATTGCCAAAAAAGTACACCACATGACACGTTAATTAAATTTTCACACTTAATTTGTAATTTTGGAATATAAAGGTCCAGATTTAATACTACACCAGTAACTGCTTTTACACAGTCTCTCACACATGAAAGGTACAGGAAAAGAAATGGCTGTGCGGCGTTTTCTCAATGCTACTTCTAACTTTCTGGGCCATATCACTGTGGCAACTAAGGGCACGTCTTTGTTTTTCGCTGCACTTCGTCCAGTACTGATTGTTACATCACCGCCAGATTTAAATTCAGCCTTTCTCCTTTTACCTTATTGCTGCTTTTCCTTCAATTAAAACTCATGCACTTGTTACGAAACGAACTTTCGCAGTTTTTAAATGTGTCTAAAACAATTCTAAAATATATGTAAATTGTTACATTCCCTTATTCTTGCATTTTCGTGTCTTTCGTTAATCGACCGCCTGAAGTGTCTGATCCGAATATAAAAGTCTGAATTCTTGATTTCTGTGCTGGGTTGTGGTCTTCAGTCTAGATACTGATCTGATGCAGTTCTCCATGCTACTCTATACTGTGAAGCCTCTTCACCTCCGTATTACGGTTGCAACCTATATCCTTCTCAATTTGCTTCGTGTATTCATCTCTTGGTCTCCCTCCACGATTTGTACCCTCCACCCTTCCCTCCAGGGCTAAATTTGTGATCCCTTGATGCCTCAGAACGTGTCCTACCAACCGATCCCATCTTCTAGTCTTCTGTGCCACAGATTCTTCTTCTCCTCAATTCTATTCAGTACCTTCTCATTAGTTACGTGATTTAACCATCTAATTTTCAGCATACTTCTGTAGTACCATATTTCGAGAGCTTCTATTGTCTACTTATCAACACTGTTTATCGGCCATGTTTCACTAGCATATATGGCTACACTCCATACAGATACTTTCAGGAAAGATTTCCTGACACTTAAATCTGTACTCAATTTCAACAAACTTCTCGTCTTCAGAAACGCTTTCCTTGCCATAGCCATTCAACATTTTATATTCTCTTTACTTCGACCATCATCAGTTATTTTGCTCCGCAAACAGCAAAACTCCTTTACTACTTTAAGTGACTCATTTCCTGATCTAATTCCCTCAGCATCGCCCGATTTAATTCGACCACATTCCATTATCATCGTTTTGCTTTTGTTGATGTTCATCTTATATCATCCTCTCAAGATACTGTCTATTTCGGTCAGACACTCTTCCAGGTGCTTTGCTGTGTCTGGCAGAATTACAATGACATCGGCAAACCTCAAAGTTCTTATTTCTTCTTCATGGACATTAATTTCCAGCTCCAAATTTTTCTTTTGTTTCCTTTACTGCTTGCTGAATATACAAATTCAATAACATCGGGGTTGGCTACAACCGTGTCCCACTTCCTTTTCAATCACTGCTTCCATTTCGTGCCCTTCGACTCTTGTAACTACCATATGGTTTCTGTACAAATTGTAACTAGTTTTCGCTCCATGTATTTCACGGTGACAGCTTCAGAATTTGAAAGAGAGTATTCCAGTCAACATTCTCAAGAGCTTTCTCTAAGTCTACAAATGCTAGAAAATTAGGTTTGCCTTTCCTTAATCTATCAAAATTAGGTTTGCCTTTCCTTAATCTATCTTCTAAGATAAGTCGTAGGCTCAATATTACCTCTCTTGTTCCCATATTTCTATGGAATCCAAACTGATCTTCACCGAGGTCGGTCTCTACCAGTTTTTCCATTCGTCTGTAAAAAACTGGTCTTAGTACTTTGCAACCATGACTTATTAAACTGATAATTCGGTAATTTTCAAACCTGTCAACACCTGCTTTGTTCCATTAAGTTTCGGGTGTGCAGCCGAAAGAATTCTCCTTCTTCTTCTAATATTTCGGCCGTCTAACGTTCAGCCGTCTTCAGAGTGAGCCACAAGACTGCCGCTCCAGTGCTCGATGCGTCTCTTTATACTCGTGTACCGCGCAACTGCGCCTGCGGCCACAGACGCAAATGCGCCAGAGACGCTGGTCGGCGGCAGACACTTGCAAAATGCGCGAGTAAATATATGACTCGCTGTCGATCTGTGTTGGCATGTACATATATCATTGTGAGCTGCACTGTGACGGCGTCTTAATGAGTTTATTACAGCGAGTGCCGGATTCCATGATTTATCAAGGTATAACCCACTATCTCTAATAATTAAATTCGATGTCAAGCGAATTTCAATTGCCTCCTTGCCTATCGGGTCCCAAAAGGAAGATGTAGTTGCCAAAATTTCGACGTTGTCATGCAGCATACTGTGACCAGTGTCAATACAGTGTTGTGACACTGCCGACTTGTTAGGTTGTAAAAGTCGTGTGTACTTCCGGTGTTCTGTACATCTTTCTTGGACAGTACGAGCTGTTTGTCCAATGTAAGAAAGGCCATATCACATGGAATTTCTTAAACTCCAGATTTTCGGAGCAGCAAATCATCTTTGACGGAGCCCACGAGCGCAGCTGTCTTGGGTGGTGGACGAAAAATCACTTTTACTTTCTGTCTGCTGAGAATCCGTCCTATTTTTGATGAGAGGCTACCTACATATGGCAGGAAGGCCATCGATTTAAAGGTTTTTTCGTCTTCTTCAATTTTCTTTGTGGTCTCTATCTGTTTCATTTTCAGTGCCCTCTGTATTTCCTTCCACCCATTGTCTTCAAACACTCTTCTTGCCGACTGCTTTCGTCAGATATAATGGCGCTCTGTAGGTCAAAGTTCGGAGAACACTCATCGTCTGCACAGGATGGTGGCAGTTATTTGCACGTAAATACAAATCCGTGTGCGTAGGCTTCCGATAAACTTCGTGTCTCAAAGTGCCATTCTCTCTGCGCCGAACCAGAGCATCCAAGAATGGAAGGCATCCCTCCTTTTCAATTTCCATTGTGACCTTTATTAGATCGTGGATGGAGTTCAGATGTCTTAAGAATTGTTGCAAGTTATCTTCGTCATGGGGCCAAACCACAATGATATCATCAACATACCTCCAGAATACCGTCGGTTTCAAGTCAGCAGATTCAAGCGCCTTCTCCTCGAAGTCATCCATAAACAAATTGGCCACCAGAGGGTATGAGGGACTACTCATGGCAACTCCGTCCGTCTGTTCAAAAAATTCGTTGTTAAATAAGAAGTATGTAGAGGTCAAAACATGTTGGAATAAAGCTGAAATCTCTTTGTTAAAACTTCTTTCAGTAAGTTGTAGAGTTTCTGGAATGGGCAGTAGCAGAACACTGTATTGACACGGGCCACACTATGTTGTATGACAACGTCGAAATTTTGGCAACTACATCATCCTTTTGGGTCAAGGACGCCATTGAAATTCACTTGACGTCGAATTTAATTAATAGAGATAGTGGTTTCAACCTTGGTATGTCATGGAATCCGGAACTTGCTGCAATAAACTCACAAAGACGCCGTCACAGTGCAGGTCACAATTATACATCGACATACCAACACAAATCGACAGCGGAGCCATAGATGTACTCGCCCATTACGCATGTCTCTGCCGCCGACCAACGCCGACCGGCGCATTTGGGCATCTGAGGCCGCAAGCGCAGTTGCGCGGTACACGAGTATACAGGGACGCAGCGAGCACTGGAGCGGCAGTCTTGCGGCTCACTCTGAAGGTGGCTGAACGTTATACGACCGAAGTATTAGAAGAAGAAGGAGAATTCTTTCGGCTGCACGCCTGAAATTTGATGGAACAGTCTTTGCCCCGCCAAAACCTGAAGATTCTCAACACCTGCTTTCTTTGTGATTGGAATTATTATATTGTTCTTGAAGTCTGACGGTATTTCTCCTGTCTCATACATCTTCCTCGCCAGATGCAGAAGTTTTGTCATGGCTGGCTCTCTCAAGGCTATCAGTAGTTCTAATGGAATGTTGTCTACTCCTGGAGCCTTGTTTCGACTGAGGTCATTCAGTGCTCTGTAAAATATTTTGCGCAGTATCATATTTGCCATTTCATCTTCATCTACGTGCTCTTCCATTTCCATAATATTGCCCTCAAGTACATTATTTTTGTATAGACTCCCTATATACTCCTTCCACCTTTCTTCTTTCCCTTCCTTGCTTTGGACTGGTTTCCAATCTGCGCTCTTGATATTCACACAGGGGCTTTTTTTTCTCCTAAAGTCTCTTTAATTTTCCTGTAGGCAGTATATATTTTAACCCTAGTGATATATGCCTCACCATCCTAGCATTTGTCCTCTAGCAATTCATACTTACCCGTTTTGCACTACCTGTCGATATCTTTTCGAAACGCTTGTATTCAGTTTCGCTTGCTTCATTTACTGCATTCTAATATTTTCTCCTATCATCAATTAAATTCAATATCTCTTCTGTTAACCAAGTATTTCTACTAGCCCTCCTCTTTTACCCTACTTAACTCTACGCTGCCCTCACAATTTCATCGCTGAAAGCTACCCATTCTTTTTCTACTGTATTTCTTCCCATGTTCTTGTCAACCGTTCCCTGATTCTCTTTCTGATTCTCTACAAGCTCAGGTTCTTTCAGTTTATCCAGGTCCCATCTTCTTATATCCATATCTCTTTGCAGTTTCTTCAGTTTTAATCTACAGTTTATAACCAATAAATAAATTGTGGTCAGAGTCCACATCTGCCTCTGGAAATGTCTTATAATTTAAATCCTGTTTCCTAAATCTCTGTCTTACCATTATATAAGCAATCTGAAACCTTCCAGTGTCTCCAGGCCTCTTCCCGTATACAACTTTCCTTCATGGTTCTTAAACCAAGAGTTAGCCATGATTAAGTTATGCTCTATGCTAAATCCTACAACGCGGCTTCCTCTTTCATTCTTTAGCCCCAGTCCATATTCGCATACTACTTTTCCTTCTCTTCCTTTTCCAGCTATGACTCGTCTCCCTTAACTATCTGAACAATATCATTTATTGCATAAAACATTTCTTCAATCTCTTGTCATCTGCGGAGCAAGCTGGCTGGGTGTGGTAGGCGTGGGCTTCGTGTCTACCTTGGCTACAATAACGCATTCACTATACTGCTCGTAGTATCTGATACGCATTCCCATTTTTTATTCATTTTTAAACCTATATTTGATTTTGTATTTACAGCAGGATATTCACCACACCAGAAGCCTTGTTCCTCCATCCACCGAGCTTCACTGTTTCTACTACATCTAACTTTAACCTATCCGTTACACTTTTTAAATTTTCTAACCTACCTGCCCGATTAAGGTATCTGACATTCCACGCTCCGACCCGTAGTACGCCAGTTTATTTATCCTGGATAACGACGTCTTCCTGAGTAGTCGCCGTCCGGAGATAAGAATGGGGGACTATTTTACCTCCGGAATATTTTAACCAAGAGGACGCAATCATCATTTAACCATACAGTAAAGCTGCATGTCCTCGGTAATAATTACTATCGTAGTTTCCCCTCGCTTCCAGCAGTTCGCAGTACAAGCAGAGCAAGGCTGTTGGCTGATGTTACAAGGCCAGATCAGTCAATCATCCAGACTGTTACCCCTGCAACTATTGAAAAGACTGCTGCCCCTCTTCAGGAGGGGTTTGGTCTCTGAACAGATACTCCTCCGTTGTAGTTAAACCTATGGAACGGTTATCTATATCGGTGAGGCACGCAATTTCTTTATAAGACAGGAGAGCTCATAATGTTGCAATTATGCTTTCACTTACGGTACCTGAGTTAGAATCCCCACCACAAACACTCGTTAACATCACACACGTTTCTAAGGAGAAGAGGTTGAGAAAACGCCAAGAATGGAGGCGCAACGTCCCTATTTCCTCCCCACCGCCATCTCAGATTTGTCTTGTCAGTCACTTCCAGTCGAGCAATAAGTTTCGGCGCTTCAGAACCTTCTTCGCATTGCAAATGTATTTGTACATATTTGTACTGTGAATATGTGTGCCGGAACGAATAATTTCTGGTGTACCGTCATAAATAGTATAAGTAAGAGGACAATAAGTTGTAAAGAAAATAGAAGAAGCCAAGTAAAATGGAATGAAAAGTCTTGTTTGGTAAGTGGGCACAAAAAAACTACTGCTATTTGCTTTATATGCCGGGAATGAGGAGATAAAATGTCTTTGGCCATTAAACTAGCAAGCATAGTTCATTTACAGTAGTTTTCCCTTTAGATTCAAATGAGAGAAAGGATAAAGTGCTCATCTAACATTAACAATTCGACGTCAGCGTAATATTACAGTTAAAAGTATGAAATCTTTCCCTGATGCTGAATTAGTGAAACAACGTATGATAATTATTTCTCAAATTTTATTTCGATGTTTCTCAAGCAATAAATTAAAACTGGCGGAAAAAAGATAAGCTAAAATTTTGAATCCTACGTTATCGTCGCATTGAAGGTACTGCAAAATATATGTTTGAGTGAGTAATTAATGAACTAAAAATATGGAAAATAGTTTAACGTTGCATACGAGTATGACATCAGAACATGTAGAGGGAGAATCACCTAAAACTAGCAACGCAAATATTTCGGATGTGGAAAGTGCTATGGATGTGCATTTTTCACGGAATCTACAGCTACATCTACATCCATACTCCGCAAGCCACCTGACGGTGTGTGGCGGAGGGTACCTTGAGTACCTCTATCGGTTCTCCCTTCTATTCCAGTCTCGTATTGTTCGTGGAAAGAAGGAGTGTCGGTATGCCTCTGTGTGGGCTCTAATCTCTCTGATTTTATCCTCATGGTCTCTTCGCGAGATATACGTAGGAGGGAGCAATATACTGCTTGACTCTTCGGTGAAGGTATGTTCTCGAAACTTTGACAAAAGCCCGTACCGAGCTACTGAGCGTCTCTCCTGCAGAGTCTTCCACTGGAGTTTATCTATCATCTCCGTAACGCTTTCGCGATTACTAAATTATCCTGTAACGAAGCGCGCTGCTCTCCGTTGGATCTTCTCTATATCTTCTATCAACCCTATCTGGTACGGATCCCTCACTGCTGAGCAGTATTCAAGCAGTGGGCGAATAAGCGTACTGTAACCTACTTCCTTTGTTTTCGGATTGCATTTCCTTAGGATTCTTCCAATGAATCTCAGTCTGGCATCTGCTTTACCAACGATCAACATTATATGATCATTCCATTTTAAATCACTCCTAATGCGTACTCCTAGATAATTTATGGTATTAACTGCTTCCAGTTGCTGACCTGCTATTTTTTAGCTAAATGATAAAGGATTTATCTTTCTGTGTATTCGCAGCACATTACACTTGTCTACATTGAGATTCAATTGCCATTCCCTACACCATGCGTCAATTCGCTGCAGATCCTCCTGCATTTCAGTACAATTTTCCAATTTTACAACCTCTCGATACACCACAGAATCATCTGCAAAAAGCCTCAGTGAACTTCCGATGTCATCCACCAGGTCATTTATGTATATTGTGAATAGCAACGGTCCTATGACACTCCCCTGCGGCACACCTGAAATCAGTTTTACTTCGGACGACTTCTCTCCATTGAGAATGACATGCTGCGTCCTGTTATCTAGGAACTCCTCAATCCAATCACACAATTGGTCTGACAGTCCATATGCTCTTACTTTGTTCATTAAACGACTGTGGGGAACTGTATCGAACGCCTTGCGGAAGTCAAGAAACACGGCATCTACCTGTGAACCTGTGTCTATTGCCCTCTGAGTCTCGTGGACGAATAGCGCGAGCTGGGTTTCACATGACCGTCTTTTTCGAAACCCATGCTGATTCCTACACAGTAGATTTCTAGTCTCCAGAAAAGTCATTATACTCGAACACAATACGTGTTCCAAAATTCTACAACTGATCGGCGTTAGAGTTAAAGGTCTATAGTTCTGCACATCTGTTCGACGTCCCTTCTTGAAAACGGGGATGACCTGTGCCCTTCTCCAATCCTTTGGAATGCTACGCTCTTCTAGAGACCTACGGTACACCGCTGCAAGAAGGGGGGCAAGTTCCTTCGCGTACTCTGTGTAAAATTGAACTGGTATCCCATCATGTCCAGAGGTCTTTCCTCTTTTGAGCGATTTTAATTGTTTCTCTATCCCTCTGTCATCTATTTCGATATCTACCATTTTGTCATCTGTGCGACAATCTAGAGAAGGAACTACAGTGCAATCTTCCTCTGTGAAACAACATTGGAAAAAGACATTTAGTATTTCGGCCTTTAGTCTGTCATCCTCTGTTTCAGTACCATTTTGGTCACAGAGTGTCTGGACATTTTGTTTTGATCCACCTACCGCTTTGACATAAGACCAAAATTTCTTAGTATATTCTGCCAAGTCAGTATATAGAACTTTACTTTCGAATTCATTGAACGCCTCTCACATAGCCCTCCTCACACTACATTTCGCTTCGCGTAATTTTTGTTTGTCTGCAGGGCTTTGGCTATGTTTAAGTTTGCTGTGAAGTTCCCTTTGCTTCCGCAGTAGTTTTCTAACTCGGTTGTTGTACCACGGTAGCTCTTTTCCATCTCTTACGATCTTGCTTGGCACATACTCATCTAACGCATTATGTACGACGGTTCTGAACTTTGTCCACTGATCCTCAACACTATCTGTACTTGAGACAAAACTTTTGTGTTGAGCCAACAGGTACTCTGAAATCTGCTTTTTGTCACTTTTTCTAAACAGAAAAATCTTCCTACCCTTTTTAATATTCCTATTTACGGCTGAAATCATCGATGCCGTAACCGCTTTATGATCGCTGATTCCCTGTTCTGCGTTAACTTTTTCAAATAGTTCGGGTCTGTTTGTCACCAGAAGGTCTAATATGTTGTCGCCACGAGTCAGTTCTCTGTTTAACTGCTCAAGGTAGTTTTCAGATAAAGCTCTTAAAAAAATTTCACTGGATTCTTTGTCCCTGCCACCCGTTATGAACGTCTGAGTCTCCCACTCTATATCCGGCAAATTAAAATCTCCACCCAGAACTATAACATGGTGGGGAAATCTACTCGAAATATTTTCCAAATTATCTTTCAGGTGCTCAGCCACCACAGCTGCTGAGCCAGGGGGCCTATAGAGACATCCAATTACCATGTCTGAGCCTGCTTTAACCGTGACCTTCACCCAAATCATTTCACATTTCGGATCTCCGTCAATTTCCTTCGATACTATTGCACTTCTTATCGCTATAAACACGCCTCCCCCTTCACTGTCCAGCCTGTCTCTGCGGTATACATTCCAATCTGAGTTTAGGATTTCATTACTGTCTGGTTTCAGCCAACTTTCTGTCCCTAGTACTATATGGGCGTTGTGACCGTTTATTAATGAGAGCAGTTCTGGGACCTTTCTGTAGACGCTCCTGCAGTTTACTATTAGCACATTAATATTGTTATTCCCTGTTGCATTTTGCCTAATCCTACCTTGCCGCGTCTCAGGAGGCGTCTTGTCGGGCCGAGGGAGGGGATTCTCTAACCTAAAAAAAACCCCATGTGCACTCCACACGTACTCCGCTACACTTGTAGCCGCTTCCGGCGTGTAGTGCACGCCTGACCAATTCAGGGGGATTCAGGGGGACCCTACATTTCTCCACCCGATAGCAGAGACCGAGAAATTTGCACCACAGATCTCCGCAGAATCGTCTGAGCCTCTGGTTTAAGCCTTCCACTCGGCTCCAAACCAGAGGACCGCGATCGGTCCTGGGAACGATACTACAAATAGTTAGCTCTGATTTCACCCCGCGAGCGAGGCTTTCCGCCTTCACCAATTCCGCCAACCGCCTGTACGAACTGAGGATGACCTCTGAACCCAGACGGCAGGAGTCATTGGTGCCGAAATGAGCAACAATTTGCAGTCGGGTGCACCCAGTGCTCTCTATCGCCGCCGGTAGGGCCTCCTCCACATCTCGGATGAGACCCTCCGGCAAGCAGACAGAGTGAACACTGGCCTTCTTCCCCGACCTTCCCGCTATTTCCCTAAGGGGCTCCATCACCCGCCTAACGTTGGAGCTCCCAATAACTAATAAACCCCTCCCCCCGTGTGCCTGCTCGGACCTTGCTGAAGGAGCAGCCACATGTCCACTCACAGGCAGAGCGGGCGATGCCACACGGCCTGTTTCAACATTGACCCTCCGGCTCGTGCGCCGCGAAAGCCACTGAACCCGCCACTATCAGTGATTGCAGACCGAGCGCCGCCACACGGCAGGTCTGGAGAGACTTCCTAGCACTCGCCGCAGTTGTACAACCGACTTTGCTAGCGATGGTTCACTGACAAAATACGCTCTCATTTGCCGAGTCGATAGTTAGCATAGTCTTCAGCTACGTCATTTGCTACGACCTACCAAGGCGCCATTACCAGTTACTATTGATACTGAATCATGTACAGTCAAGAGCAACGCTCATTATTAATGGATTAAAGTTAAGTATTCCACCAGCTACATCCTTTTTTCTAAAGTCTAATTTCCTTGTCCTGTTCCAGACTTCACGCCAGCCTGCATGAGCTAAAACGCGTGCCTTTCGGCTTCCTTTAGTAAATCGGTGTTGGCTCTCCTGCCAACCCACAACATTGGCGACGAGGCAACACCGTGTTCGTAACTATACTGCCCTGATTTACTTGTGTAATGGCTTCGCCACCATCTCCAGATGTACTGTTCGAATTTTATCGCTTACAGAATCAGCAGACGCAGGCCTTACTGGATGCCCTTGGACAGCCCGTCCAGAGTCAACGTGCAATGCAAAACGATGCGGCAGCCGCCGCTCCACCACTAACGCAGGCACAACACACAGTTGCACCAACTTTTCATCCTTTTGATGCTGCACTGGAAAGCTGGACGGAGTAGTCACGCCAATTTGGATTCCATCTCGCCGCCTACAGAATTCAAGGTAACGAACGGCAGCCTTTTTTATTATCCTCCACAGCGGTGCACACGTACTGTGTGATAGTCAAATTATTTCCCCGACGCGACGTAGCAACTCTGTCCTACGACGAAATTTTGTCTGCATTAGATGCATATTTCAAAGAATCAGTCAATATCGTTGCCAAATGGTATACCTTCTTTTGTACAAAACGTATGGCAGGTCACACTAATCGGGAGTGGGTTGCAACCTTGCAAGGCCTTACTAGGGATTGTGCTTTTCAGTGTAAATGTGGACACCCTTATTCAGATACTATGGTACGTGATGCAATTGCACAGAACGTTTCTGATGTTCGTATACGGGAACAGATTTTGAAACTAGTCAATCTCTCTCTTCAACAAGTGATGGACATATTGGATCGGCAGGACACACTTGACTTAGCTCAGGAATCATTTGAAACTTCGCCACCCATGTGTCAGGTTAACCAGCCCGCTGGGTGGGCTGCACGGAACAGTAAACAGTCCTCGCGCCCTGCCGCGCCACCGCCGCCGGGCTCTCAGCCACGTGTACCACGCCGGCAAGCAAATTCAGTACTAAAATCATGCCCGTGGTGTGCTACTACGCCGGCTGAAGTGGCCGTGCGGTTAAAGGCGCTGCAGTCTGGAACCGCAAGACCGCTACGGTCGCAGGTTCGAATCCTGCCTCGGGCATGGATGTTTGTGATGTTCTTAGGTTAGTTAGGTTTAACTAGTTCTAAGTTCTAGGGGACTAATGACCTCAGCAGTTGAGTCCCATAGTGCTCAGAGCCATTTGAACCATTTTTTGTGCTACTACACATTTGCGTGAGAATTGCCCGTCATGCCAAGCTATTCGCTTTTACTGTAATAAAAAAGGACATGTTCAAAGTGTTTGCCAGAAAAAGCTCAGATCGGAAGCTCAAAACCATTCTAGGACCTTTTCTTCGCGCTGGAATCGGAATCGAACCAAGGATACTCAGGCTCACGAAACTTCGCTCATGGAAATTCATATAGTCAATTCCACTCCGCCCAGTGCCACTCTCTCTAACAGTGACTGTGTTCGTCCCACAAATAGTGTGCGTCGACATCGCCGGAACTCCCGTCAAATCGCAAGTGATTTTTAACCAGTGTCACTTCACGTTGCATGATACAGTCGCTCTTGTCATCAGCAGGACAGTAAACTTTGTGTGGACTTGCACATTAATGGCAAAGTGATACCATTTCAGCTCGATACCGGGGCTGCAGTTTCACTGATCAATAAAGACACTTACAAACTGCTGGGCACACATCCGTTGAGTGCTGCAACTGTTAAGTTAACTAGCTATTCGGCTCACCAGATCCCTGTGTAAGGACAGTGCAGCCTTCTTGCAACATACCAGGGACAAACAAAACTTGTGTCACTTTACGTCCTTCGTTCTTCTTCTGCAGTGAACTTGTTTGGTTTCGATTTATTTCAGTTGTTTAACTTGTCTATAGTAAATCAGGTCCTATCAGTGAACCAGACTGTGCCTTCCGACAGTGTTTCTCGTCTATGTGAAGAATTTGCAGACATTTTTGCACCGGGCCTCGGTTGCGCTCAGAACTATTAAGCACATTTGGAACTGAAAGTAAACGCGCAACCGAAATTTTTCAGAGCGCGCAATGCTCCCCACGCATTGCGTGATGAGGTCGCAAAAACATTACACGATTTGGAATCACAAGGTGTGATTGAACGTGGCCTCACCCTTAGTAATTTACCAAAACCTTCCGGAAAATTGAGACTTTGTGTGGACTTCAAGGCAACAGTGAATTCACAACTAGTGACTGCAACTCTTCCTTTACCCCACCCGGAATATCTTTTTGAGAAACTGTGCCCGGGTAAATATTTTTCGAAGTTGGACCTAGCAGATGCGTACTTGCAAATACCGGTGGACGAAGAATCCCAGCGCGTTTTGGTGGTTAACACGCATCTTGGTTTGTATCGATTCAAACGACTGCCATTCGGGTGTGCATACGCCCCTGCATTGTTTCAACAATATCTACAAACTGTTTGTGCGTCGGTCCCTACGGCAGCAAACTATCTGGACGATATTACGATCTTTGGAAAGACGGATAAAGAACATTTAGCCAATCTCAGAACATTATTTCAGGTCTTGCGACAAAATGGTCTTCGCTTGCAGAAAGACAAATGTGTGTTTTTTGCTCGTGACTTACTCTATCTGGGACATGTACTCAATGCCCAAGGCATACATCCCAGTCCAGAGCACCTCCGTGCCATACAAGACTTGCCTTCGCCGCAGAATTTGAAGCAGCTACAGAGCGTGCTGGGAAAAATAAATTACTATAACAAATATGTGTCACATGCCTCTTCCATTTCAGCTCCGCTTCATCGGTTACGCCGTAAAGGTGTTCCGTTCGTCTGGACGACGGAATGCGAACGCGCCTTTCGCCAGTTGAAATCGGCATTGCATTCCAATACTTGCCTTACGCCATTCGATCCCCGGTAGCCCCTTTTGTTGATGGTGGATGAATCGGATTTCGGGATGGGTGCTGTGCTTGCGCACAAAGATGGATGGCATGATCGCCCTATTGCCTTTGTGTCCAAATTGCTCTCGTCTGAGCTACGAAATTATTCACAGATCGAGAAAGAAGCATTGGCTCTCGTATTCGGTGTTACAAAGTTTCATGATATATTGTATGGTCGTCACTTTACCATCATCATAGACCACAAACCTTTGACATCGTTTTTTCATCCGACCATGCCTGTACCTCCACGTACAGCGCAGAAATTCATTCGTTGGTCTATTTTCCTCTCGCAGTACCGCTACGATATCTTGTATCGGTCCACTGCTAAGCACGGAAACGCCGATGCGTTGCCCCGTTTGCCTGTTGCTGAGGGTAGAGCATTCGATTCCTCCGAACTTGCTTGCATGTTCATTGATTCGGAAACCGATGACGTGGTCGAATCGTTTCCGATTGATTTTCGTCGTCTAGCTATAGCCACAGCTGCCGACCCTGTCCTTGCTACCGTTCTGCGTTTTGTTGCTATGCAATGGCCCTTGTCAAAGTCACAGATCGGGGATCCGTTGCTTCGCCGATTTTTTGCTCATAAGGAGAGACTTTTTGTTTGTCGTGGTGTTTTGCTGTTGCGTTCTGATAATGATCAGTCCAGGGTCATGGTCCCACGTTTGTTACGGTCCTCTGTCTTACAGCTTCTCCGCCAAGGACATTGGGGTATAGTGAGAACGAAGCAACTTGCTCGTCAGTACTGTACATGCTTCGGAGTCGATGCCGCGATTACGAATCTGTGCTCTTCTTGCATGGTGTGTGCCGAACAACAATCAGCACCAACGCGGAAATTCTTTGCATGGCCAAAAGCCACTTCCCCTTGGCAACGCTTACACATCGATTTTTCTGGTCCATTCTGGAATGCTCGATGGTTGGTTGTGGTAGATTCATTCAGTAATTATCCTTTTGTTGTCCGGATGTCTTCCACGACGTCATCTGCCACCATCCAAGCGTTATCTGCTATCTTTTGCATTGAAGGTCTTCCACAGACTATTGTTTCCGACAATGGCCCACAGTTCATGTCCGCAGAATTTCAGTCATTCTGCAAGGCCAATGGTATTCAACATCTGACGTCCGCGCCGTTCTCGCCACAGTCAAACGGTGCCGCTGAACGTTTGGTCAGGACTTTCAAGTCACAGATGTTGAAGTTGAAAGAGTCGCATTCTCGGGAGGACGCGTTATTGCTCTATTTGTCCTCGTATCGCTCTCAGCCCAGAGATGGTCGCTCGCCGGCTGAGTTGCTCCACGGTCGCCCTCATCGCACCTTGATGTCTTTGCTACATCCGCCGCATCAGGTTCCTGTGCAGCGGCAGACACCTCCTTTTGCCCCAGGCGATGTTGTCTACTACCACCACTATCGAGGTTCACGGCGTTGGCTCGAAGGGCGCATTCTTCACTGCCTCGGCCGCGCTATGTATCTGGTTTTGGGGGCCTCTGGTGAGGTTCGTCGGCATCTCAATCAGCTGCGCCTCTGTCGTCGCACGGGATCTGCCGCTCCCCGTCTGCTTTCAGCGACGGTTCCATCCGGTCAGCGCCCTGGGGACCCATCTACTGGCTCGTCTCAGCCCCAGGTGTTACCGACGCTGCCTTCCATTTTGCCCCATGGAGAGGCGCCGCCGCCGCCGCCGCCTGTTCTCCCGCCGGCGACGCCCGCAGTGGACGCGTCGCTGCAACCGCCGGGCGCCTCCCTGGGTCACGCGCCGCCGATCGCTTCCCGTGACCAGTTGTCCTCCGACATGGAACTCTTGCCCGCTCCGGACCTTATGTCGTCTTCGCCCGTCGGGTTCCCCGGCCCAATGGAGGTTTACCCTTCGGCCCCTCCTGTCTCTCTACGCGCGCATACATCGCATGTTGGCGTGCACCCTGGAGCAGGTTTTCAGGCGTTTCCTAGCTCCCCGCGGTCCGAATGGCAGGGTGCGGGTGGCACAGCCTCGCCTGTTGTTAGGCTCCCCACCTCGTCGCATACGTCAACATCGGTTCCTCCCCACGGCGGGCGGAAGCCTTATGCCCCAACCGTGCGCCGATTTGAGGGGGAGGAATGTGGTGTCACCGCCAGACACCAAACGTGCTAGGTGGTAGCCTTTAAATCGGCCGCGGTCCGTTAGTATACGCCGGACCCGCGTGTCGCCACTATCAGTGATTGCACACCGAACGCCGCCACATGGCAGGTCTGGAGAGAGTTCCTAGCACTCGCCGCAGTTGTAAAACCGACTTTGCTAGCGATGGTTCACTGACAAAATACGCTCTCATTTGCCGAGACGATAGTTAGCATAGCCTTCAGCTACGTCATTTGCTCCGACCTAGCCTAGGCGCCATTACCAGTTACTATTGATGCTGAATCATGTACAGTCAAGAGCGACGTTCATCATTAATGGATTACAGTTAAGTATTCCACCAGCTACGTCCTTTTATCTGAAGTCTAATTTCCTTGTCCTGTTCCAGACTTCACGCCAGCCTGCGTGAGCTAAAACGCGTGCCTTTCGGTTTCCTCTAGTAAATCGGTGTTGGCTCTCCTGCCAACCCACAACACTTGGGCAACTTTCTAGTCGAATAGCTAGGGCAATCGAAGCAGCAGGTCGTGAGACGACGTTGGGATTTACCGATGCATAGAAAGCTGACATGTTTATGGTGTATGAATAGAGTAGGAAGAATGTAATTTCTTCTTGTAAGGAACACGTGTAAAGATACTCCAATAGACATCAACTACCTCGGCAATTAACTACGTGAAACTGGTAGTGTAACACCTAGAAAATGTAACAAAAGGAAGCAAGTGACGGCAGAAGGCAGAGAACTTAATGTTCTCGCTGCTGTTGCATTGGATCTGCGCGTTAGCCCCCGCACAATCGCACGAGGAAGTGACATGTGTTAGGCAAATGTCTTAACGCATTCTCCGTCGATACAGGTTCGATGCCTATCCATAGGTTCCATTCCTATCCATCAAGAGCTGAATCGAAACGATTTGGAGAATTCTGTTAACTTCTGAACGTGGGCATTGAGAGAGGGTACTCCAGATGTATCATGTATCTTCATTCCTGAAGATACCTTATTCGACATTCATGACCGTGTACACCACCGTAAACTACACTATTGGTCGGAAGGTGATCCCCGTGGGCTTGTCACGTTGAACCTCAGCGTCCGTGGATTTCCAAGGTGTACTGTGGGATAGTGCCGTGTTTCATAGACAGAACACTGAGCGCACACAAGTATCGCAGCGTAACCGGCCATCTTCCAGGGATGCAAAAGACGTTCGTCTGTTGACTAGAGAGAACCTGTGGCGCCAATGTGATGGCTGTCGAACCCATGTTGTATGTAATAGAACAGCGTCTCTTCACGAATTGTTTTCAAATCGTTGGACTGGCGTGAGAGGGCCCGTAACTTGGGCATCCCGTTCCCCGGTTATGATGCCTATAGATTGTTTTCTGTGGGGAAAGCTGAAAGCCAATGTCTACAATGGCCTACCAGGTACACCCTACGGTGTGCAACGACGTAATATGCAGCTTCTGTGGACGTCTTCGCTGAAATGCTAGCACGTGTGCAGCAGTCGCTCAACACCACACTGGAAGCGTGTACTGCCGCTGCCGGAGGTGATTTTGAATACAACTCGTAGTATTCAGTTGTCTCGTCACAGGTCAGAATCTACATACCAAGTGGAAGCATTTGTGCTACTCTTTAGTAGTATGTAGTCACAGGTATTGTGTAAGTGTCGGTGAGGAAACTTTTCAAAATAGAATATAAAGTAAATGACTCGCACTAGAGTCGTGCAATAAATAACACTGACGTCCTGATTTCCCCTACTTTCGTTTGTTAATCTCCGTTTGAATAGTGCATATTTGCACGAAAATACACTTCTTAAGCATTATCACAATCTTTTGACTGGCTCATGGTACGAGCCCATTAGTACCAATTCATTCTGTGTAAAACCGCACATCAATACCACATAGTTTTAGGTGCTTCAGCCTGTATAGCTTCGATGGTTCAATTTTAATTATTTGTGCATTATACACAAGTTAAGTGATACTAGACGAAGACTTCAAAGCAATTATAACCATGAGGTGTAGCACAAAAAGTTATGATTTCACATAATTCGTTTGATAATTGGGATAATTGAACTTCAACATGACTCACAGCATGAAGCTCAATATACAGAACAACACGTAAACCAGGAGTACATTGGGTGTTACAGATATGTGCCTAGCAATTATAAAAATTTACGACACTCTGCACAATTTTGTTTTAATGCTTACCATTGTGAAGCTTCGTTTTCAGAAACGAAGTGCATGAAAAATAACTGTTGTAATCGGTTGGCCAGACATTTATAACATGTAATGAGGATTACATGCATTCCAAAGAACTCAATTTTTTTTACTTAGTTTTTTCCTTAGTCAGAATTAAATCATCTGACTGACTAAGACCGTCAGTCAGTACTGATTTGATGCTGCCCGTCGCGAATTCCTCTCCTGTGCCAACCTCTCCCTCTTAGAGCAGCACTATGAGATAGCTAAAAGTGTACATCACCGAAGTCACATTATTAACATTAGCACGTGTATACTTAACTTTACCCTGATATTACAATGAATAAAAAAATCCGGACCTAGGATAAACCTTAAGCTTTCTTTAAATAATCTTCGCCACGTGAAATGATGTATCCCATAGACTTTTTTGTCATTTTGAAGTACTGAGATTAATGGTATCAGAATAAAGTTGTTTGGGCGAACCTTGCAGGAAAGACCTTTGAAACCTACTTGAGGGGTAAAATACACTGACCAATGACTCATTTTTGATAGTGACTCAAGATGATCACATTATTGCCTCCCCTCCTATTCCTCACCCTTCATACACACGTGTCAAGTGATTCAAAGATTATAAGACTACTCATTAAAGCCAAGTTATTTCCCCAGGGATTGGGGGGGGGGGGGGGTTGGACTCAATCTGACAGGCGCAAAGTATTCTTTTTCTTTTAGTTTCTTAAAAATTGATTAGCAGACACTTAATGTAGTTTTTCATCTCTGGGAAACATGATAACAACGATTTTGTGAAATTCTGTCAGAGACGAATACATCAGTTGGTCCATGTGATCATAACAATTATATTCATGGACTGAGCGGATGATCCCGGCGGAGGTTCGAGTAGTCCCTCGGGCATGGGTGTGTGTGTTTGTCCTTAGGGTGATTTAGTTTAAGTGGTTTGAAAGCTTAGGGACTGATGACTATAGCAGTTAAGTCCCATAAGATTTCACACACATTTGAACATTTGAACATAACGATTATTGCATTTACTAGCACTCGAATCCCGCAAACACATCACTAAAAATAGGCAATCGTTGACAAATACAAATGGTAAGTATTTACTCTTTAGCTGTTCCCACTACGCACCGAGCGAGGTGGCGCAGTGGTTAGCACACTGGACTCGCATTCGGAAGGACGACGGTTCAATCCCGCGTCCGGCCATCCTGATTTAGGTTTTCCGTGATTTCCGTATATCACTTCAGGCAAATGCCGGGATGGTTCCTTCGAAAGGGCACGGCCGATTTCCTTCCCCATTCTTCCCTAACCCGAGCTTGTGCTCCGTCTCTAATGACCTCGTTGTCGATGGGACGTTAAACACTAATCTCCTCCTCCTCCTCCTCCTCCACTACGCACTTCCATTTGTAAGAGATGTTAACGTTTAACAGTTCCTTGAAATGGATGAATCGAAAACTGGTGAAAAATAAAAACTTACCATTTACAGCTGTTGTCTATGCCTCACTTCTTCGTGGAATGAAAGGTGTGATGGAGGAGTTATACAGTAAGCTGACTAAGGACTGGACAGTCACCTCAGGGTAAGAGCTGGGTGCGTTGCGGGCTGAGGCAACGTGACAGAGGTACTGCTTTTTGTTTTGTCTTCCAGTGGTGTCAACGTATGGGTACGTGTGTGCCTCGTATTGACGAGATGATGTGAGATAAAACTGAAACGGAATTGACGGATCTGTGAATGCTCCTCATGGAGATGGTCATTTATAGAGGAGGTCTTCTCCAAATGCGGTAGACATTCGTAGCGCTGAATATGAAATTAAATTAAAGCTGTTGAATGAAAACGCAATGAGTAGAACTAAAATGTAATTTAAAACATTTACTAAATATTTGTGATGGGGTTTCATGTCCTATAATGTATCTAAATATAAGTACAGTTACTGTTATTAGTAAATTAATAATCTGCTCACACAGACCTCACAACGACACTTAATGTGGCAAATCAGTGTCACAGCTCTGGGATGAGTGGAAGTGGCAGCAGTCTGAAACAAACGCTGGACAAGAAGTGCTCCGAATGGTGGCGACTTTTAATGATCAGTAACTCGTTGAAGCGAACAATTTATCGCGTCGTTAATTGCGGATCATGACAGTCTAATTCACGTAGTTTACTAATTAATAAAGAGATCGTTACATTTTTGCCCCGAGGTGCCGCCCCACAACGTCAGTACTGGCTCTTGAGCAAAAACGTTTGACGGTCACTGCTATGTACCATTGTTCACATGCAGAAGACACAACAAATTTTCCGCATGAATTACCTACATCGAAATCTAGTTATGCCTTGCTGTCAGTATATAAGAAGCGTAGTATTGTGCTATAAGGAGAGGAGTATTTTGCTTTAAGGGCAACACTCGGAATATAGAAGCAGCCATACTCTTTGCATGGAAACTAAAGTAACGGCGTTCTGCGGACGGCTAAGAAAGATAAGTGTGAAGTGTAAAGTTGGAAAAGAAATAGTCAAGGCTAGTAGAAAAGTAACAGGAAAGGACAATGATTTCTCACCATAATTTGGTGGATGGAAAGAAAGTTTCATTTCTCGAACAAAGCAGAAAAATCAAGTCGATAAAATTCTTCTGGATTTGAGGCCGCATTATCATCTGTAAAATAAATAGAGTACAACAAATAAATACAATACAATAAATCAGAGGTGGCAGAACAACAGGAACAGTGCAGGATGAAGATCGGATTTCGAGAGGCCCGTGTACTGGCGAAACAGCCGTTTAGTTTGAGGAAGAAGATTAGAGCGACCCGACAATGTGAATAGAGAAGACGGGTACCGACTTCCAGCGTTTTGGCTGTCAACTGTGACAGCTTTACGGAAGGACAGCTCTCGCAGAGCAACAGGCGCGCGGTAGGCCACAGCGGCGGAGGGTACAGAGAGCGCTCACGCGGCCTATTCCATACTAGGCAGTTAGTAAACAACGCTGCGCTGTAGTCGCCGCTCAGTCCCCTATTCGCCAATCTCCGTCAATAGCTAGCAGTAAAGGAAACTCCAATGGAAAACCCCCAGTTTCGCCAATGACAACACGCAATTCAAGGACAAATAGAATGTCCTCCTTATACCCTTCCTCCTCACCCTCACGTCCAATGACAGCATCCTCCATAGCATATAAGTATACAAACTAGGGCTCATTCTTCACTTACCAATACACCCTGACGAAGGCGCCTTGCAACATTCGCCGAAACGTCGGAATTTTGTAGATGACAATGCGGCCTCAAAACCAGAAGAGTTTCATTTTTTGTGTCAACGGCCGCGGAAGCCCACGTTTACATTTAAATTTTAAATTTATCTATTTTGCAACAGGGGACACATGCCACACGTTAAACGCTGTAGACCTTGTAGCGTTCTCTCTGTGATGGACGAGATATTTACTCATAACAAATGGCGTAGGAGAGGCAAAGTGCTCAAAGATATGAATTAGCAGGTCTGAGAGGTCGTTTAACCAATATCGATACTTATTGATCAGAGCAGGTATAAAGACCAACATTTTGTATGCGTGTTGAAACGTTTTAGAGAATCTGGACCCTGTTTGCAAACAGTTTCTCAGTTGCAAAGCGGTTTATATGCAGTATACGTATCCCCCCCATGAACCATGGACCTTGCCGATGGTGGGGAGGCTTGCGTGCCTCAGCGATACAGATAGCTGTACCATAGGTGCAACCACAACGGAGGGGTATCTGTTGAGAGGCCAGACAAACGTGTGGTTCCTGAAGAGGGGCAGCAGCCTTTTCAATAGTTGCAAAGGCCACAGTCTGGATGATTGACTGATCTGGCCTTGTAACACTAACCAAAACGGCCTTGCTCTGCTGGTACCGCGAACGGCTGAAAGCAAGGGGAAACTACGGCCGTAGTTTTTCCCGAGGGCATGCAGCTTTACTGTTTGGTTAAATGATGATGGCGTCCTCTTGGGCAAAATATTCCGGAGGTAAAATAGTCCCCCATTCGGATCTCCGGGCGGGTACTACTCAAGAGGACGTCGTTATCAGGAGAAAGAAAACTGGCGTTCTACGGATCGGAGCGTGGAATGTCAGATCCCTTAATCGGGCAGGTGGGTTATAAAATTTAAAAAGGGAAATGGATTGGTTAAAGTTAGATATAGTGGGAATTAGTGAAGTTCGGTGGAAGGAGGAACAAGACTTCTGGTCAGGTGACTACTGGGTTATAAACACAAAATCAAATGGGGGTAATGCAGGAGTAGGTTAAATAACGAATAGGAAACTAGGAATGCGGGTAAGCTACTACAAACAGCATAGTGAACGCATTATTGTGGCCAAGATAGGTACGAAGCCCACGCCAACTACAGTAGTACAAGTTTATATGCCAACTAGCTCTGCAGATGACGAAGAAATTGAAAAAAATGTATGATGAAATAAAATAAATTATTCAGATTGTGAAGGGAGACGAAAATTTAACAGTAGTGGGCGACTGGAATTCGGCAGTAGGAAAAGGGAGAGAAGGAAACATAGTAGGTCAATATGGATTGGGGGTAAGAAATGAAAGAGGAAGCCGCCAGGTACAATTTTGCACAGAGCACAACTTAATCATAGCTAACGCTTGGTTCAAAAATCATGAAAGAAGGTTGTATACATCAAAGAAGCCTGGAGATACTGACAGGTTTCAGATAGATTATATAATGATAAGACAGAGATTTAGGAACCAGGTTTTAAATTGTAAGACATTTCCAGGGGCAGATGTGGATTCTGACCACAATCTATTGGTTATGACCTGTAGTATAAAATTGAAGAAACTGCAAAAAGGTGGGAATTTAAGGAGATGGGACCTGGATAAACTGACTAAACCAGAGGTTGTACAGAGTTTCAGGGAGAGCATAAGGGAACAACTGACAGGAATGGGGGAAAGAAATACTGTAGAAGAAGCCTGAGTAGCTTTGAGACATGAAAGAGTGAAGGCAGTAGAGGATCAAGTAGGTAAAAAGACGAGGCCTAGTAGAAATCCTTGGGTGACAGAAGAAATACTGAATTTAATTGATGAAACGAGAAAATATAAAAATGCAGTAAATGAAGCAGGTAAATAGGAATACAAAAGTCTCAAAAATGAGATCGACAGGAAGTGCAAAATGACTAAGCAGGCATGGCTAGAGGACAAATGTAAGGATGTAGAGACTTATCTCACTAGGGGTAAGATAGATACTGCCTACAGGAAAATTAAAGAGACCTTTGGTGAAAAGAGAACCACTGCGTGAAGAGTTTGACAGAGCACTGAAAGACCTGAGTCGAAACAAGGCCCCGGGAGTAGTCAACATTCCATTAGAACTACTGACAGCCTTGGGAGAGCCAGTCCTGACGACACTCTACCATCTGGTGAGCAAGATGTATGAAACAGGCGAAATAACCTCAGATATCAAGAAGAATATAATAATTCCAATCCCAAAGAAAGCAGGTGTTGTCAAATCGAAAATTACCGAATTATCAGTTTAATAAGTCACGGCTGCAAGATACTAACGCGGATTCCTTACAGACGAATGGAAAAACTTGTAGAAGCCGACCTCGGGGAAGATCAGTTTTGATTCCGTAGAAATGTTCGAACACGTGAGGCAATACTGACCCTACGACTAATCATAGAAGCTAGATTAAGAAAAGGCAAACCTACGTTTCTACCATTTGTAGACTTGGAGAAATCTTTTGACAATGTTGACTGGAATACGCTCTTTCAAATTCTGAACGTGGTAGGGGTAAAATACAGGGAGCGAAAGGCTATTTACAATTTGTACAGAAACCAAATGGCAGTTATAGGAGTCGAGGGACATGAAAGGGAAGCAGTGGTTGGGATGGGAGTGAGACAGGGTTGTAGACTCTCCCCGATGTTATTCAATATATATATTGAGCAAGCAGTGAAGGAAACAAAAGATAAATTCGGAATAGGTATTAAGATCCATGGAGAAGAATTAAAAACTTTGACGTTCGCCGATGACATTGTAATTTGGTCAGAGACAGCAAAGGACTTGGAAGAGCAGTTGAATGGAATGGATAGTGTCTTGAAAGGAGGGTATAAGATGAACATCAACAAAAGCAAAACGAGGATATTGGAATGTAGTCGAATTATGTCAGGTGATGCTGAGGGAATTAGATTAGGAAATGAGACACTTAAAGTAGTAATGGAATTTTGCTATTTGGGGAGCAAAATAACTGATGATGGTCGAAGTAGAGAGGATATAAAATGTAGACTGGCAATGGCAAGGTAAGCGTTTCTGAAGAAGAGAAATTTGTTAACATCGAGTATAGATTGAAATGTCAGGAAGTCATTTCTGGAAGTATTTGTATGGAGTGTAGCCATGTATGGAAGTGAAACATGGACAATAAATAGTTTGGACAAGAAGAGAATAGAAGCCTTTGAAATGTGGTGCTACAGAAGAATGCTGAAGATTAGATGGGTAGATCACTTAACTAATGAGGAAGTATTGAATAGGATTGGGGAGAAGAGAAGTTTGTGGCACAACTTGACTAGAAGAAGGGATCGGTTGGTAGGACATGTGTTGAGGCATCAAGGGATCACCAATTTAGTATTGGAGGACAGTGTGGAGGGTAAAAATCGTAGAGGGAGACCAAGAGATGTATACACTAAGCAAATTCAGAAGGATGTACGTTGCAGTAGGTACTGGGAGATGAAGAAGCTTGCAGAGGACAGAGTAGCATGGAGAGCTGCATCAAACTAGTCTCAGAACTGAAGACCACAACAACAACAATGTATATTATGTACTACAGCTGCACATTCCATGAAACTTCATCGTGCAGTCTGGATATTTAGGTTTCAGAGGCAAAAATTATAAACGTTACCTAACACAGGAGGACTGCAGATGCTTTAACTAGTATCGAGAAGAAGGAATAATTGATGAAGGAAAATATCTCATTTACGTATGTTTTATTCATCAAAAACTGGTGGATGAACTAAGTTTAAAACAATAGCAACGTTTGCATTTACGACAACTGAATGTAGCAACAAGATACACGGCAAGTTCACTATTGGTGTCACTGCTCTACTCGCATATTTCTGGGTATTCTGTCCTATGACATAAGACTGTGATATCATACCACCCGTTTACCTACATGTAGGGACGGACTGTGGCGAAGGGTGAGGTGGAGGGGAGGCAGACGGAGTCCGAGCATGTGCGCACTCGCGCACGCACACACACACACACACACACACACACACACACACACACATATATATATATATATATATATATATATATATATATATATATATATATATATAATCACAGGGCAGTATTTTATCAACCATTACAAACGAAACAATCTACACTCCTGGAAATTGAAATAAGAACACCGTGAATTCATTGTCCCAGGAAGGGGAAGCTTTATTGACACATTCCTGGGGTCAGATACATCACATGATCACACTGACAGAACCACAGGCACATAGACACAGGCAACAGAGCATGCACAATGCCGGCACTAGTACAGTGTATATCCACCTTTCGCAGCAATGCAGGCTGCTATTCTCCCATGGAGACGATCGTAGAGATGCTGGATGTAGTCCTTTGGAACGGCTTGCCATGCCATTTCCACCTGGCGCCTCAGTTGGACCAGCGTTCGTGCTGGACGTGCAGACCGCGTGAGACGACGCTTCATCCAGTCCCAAACATGCTCAATGGGGGACAGATCCGGAGATCTTGCTGGCCAGGGTAGTTGACTTACACCTTCTAGAGCACGTTGGGTGGCACGGGATACATGCGGACGTGCATTGTCCTGTTGGAACAGCAAGTTCCCTTGCCGGTCTAGGAATGGTAGAACGATGGGTTCGATGACGGTTTGTATGTACCGTGCACTATTCAGTGTCCCCTCGACGATCACCAGTGGTGTACGGCCAGTGTAGGAGATCGCTCCCCACACCATGATGCCGGGTGTTGGCTCTGTGTGCCTCGGTCGTATGCAGTCCTGATTGTGGCGCTCACCTGCACGGCGCCAAACACGCATACGACCATCATTGGCACCATGGCAGAAGCGACTCTCATCGCTGAAGACGACACGTCTCCATTCGTCCCTCCATTCACGCCTGTCGCGACACCGCTGGAGGCGGGCTGCACGATGTTGGGGCGTGAGCGGAAGACGGCCTAACGGTGTGCGGGACCGTAGCCCAGCTTCATGGAGACGGTTGCGAATGGTCCTCGCCGATACCCCAGGAGCAACAGTGTCCCTAATTTGCTGGGAAGTGGCGGTGCGGTCCCCTACGGCACTGCGTAGGATCCTACGGTCTTGGCGTGCATCCGTGCGTCGCTGCGGTCCGGTCCCAGGTCGACGGGCACGTGCACCTTCCGCCGACCACTGGCGACAACATCGATGTACTGTGGAGACCTCACGCCCCACGTGTTGAGCAATTCGGCGGTACGTCCACCCGGCCTCCCGCATGACCACTATACGCCCTCGCTCAAAGTCCGTCAACTGCACATACGGTTCACGTCCACGCTGTCGCGGCATGCTACCTGTGTTAAAGACTGCGATGGAGCTCCGTATGCCACGGCAAACTGGCTGACACTGACGGCGGCGGTGCACAAATGCTGCGCAGCTAGCACCATTCGACGGCCAACACCGCGGTTCCTGGTGTGTCCGCTGTGCCGTGCGTGTGATCATTGCTTGTACAGCCCTGTCGCAGTGTCCGGAGCAAGTATGGTGGGTCTGACACACCGGTGTCAATGTGTTCTTTTTTCCATTTCCAGGAGTGTATTAGTATGCAACCTGGCGTGCTAGTCATCTGGTTCTCCGTACCCAACTTGGCACCTAACACGATTGTAGTTCGATCTTTCCACCTTTTTTGGTGCAGGGCACAACGGACCTTCAAGTTAAGTGCCGTAATCTTATTTCCACGTCTAAATCGTCTATATTATTATTCTACAACAGTGCAAAATACGAGTGTTGCATTGTATTAACACTTCTGGCGTAATTGGCAGATTGGGATACGCTTGGCGACGAATCTGTATCGGAAATAGGCGAATAATAGAGCTTGTAGGCAATACTAACATATTTAGACGCCTTAACCTTAGCTTAGTGTTTTACTAGTTATTAAAACCAAAACACCGATCTCCATGTACCACCTGGAAGTAATCGTCTTACATACCCCCACTCCGCGTCAAATGATGACTGTAATTCCACCCTTGAACTTGGTTGCAAGGCTCAATAAAAGTGAAACATAAGTTTACATCGTTATTTCCATAATTCACGTCAATCATAACCTCCGAAAAGAGATTCTAGAGAAAAGAATTGCCGTTTGCTAGTAAAAGGTATGCCGTACTACTACAAGTCTCAGGAGTAGTAACGCCTTTGGACAAAGTTATACACACGGCGAAAAACTGGACCTCGCAGCGCAGATGAAAATTCAGTCTTTCTATCAAAAATAAAAGATGACTTCAAAAGATCCTAAAATATCTTCATTACTCATCAAAATAATTGAAGATTCGTTGTATACCAGCATAAAACACATGTGACTCACTTTACTGACACTACTGGTGTTACTTGCAGTTTCAGGGAAACCTGACATCTAAAAACGACTGTGGACCCTCAAATTAAGCTTCAGAACACTGTTTCCATTTTACATACGCACACGCAAATGCACGCACGGACATACATACACACAAACATACTGTCACTCATAATCTCCAAGAAAGGAAATTTCTTTAATGCAGTGTATCATATAAACAGCATATTTTCGTAATGCCAAAGTATAATTAGGAAAACAGAAATGCTTCATATCACGGAACACCGTTTTAAGGGGAAGACGTTAAGGAATTTTGCTCTACACCATAAAAATATAACTGACGATCCTGATTAGCTAATCCACGTTTTCGTTACTTTAGATGTTAGGTCTGCTTGAGGTTATACTCTACCGTCGGTTCAAAAAAAAAATGAAGTCTTATCTCCAATTCTTTTTTTAATTTTCAGTAATCTTTCACTCCATCTCATACCAGTTTATAGAGTAGAAGATAAAGCATCGTGTTCTACATTATAAAAATATAATTGACATTATTTTCTAGCTAATATATCAGTTTATTACTTTGGACCTTAGTAGAGGACAATAAGGCTGTGACATTTATAAATCGGGAACATGGCGCCAGGGTTCTCTAAACGTTTATAGACTATACCTCATTTTCTTATAGCAAAGAGAAAAAAGTACCGAACACTAGCTCCAAAACAACAACTACGACTTGTATAACTGCTGACGTCACATTTCCTGACGCTTTAGCGTAATAAAGCTTATTGAAAATGACGCACGTTTGAGAGATGTTTAATGAGGTATGTCCCTCAAACTGCATATATTAATGCGCATGAATGACTATGTAAACCACTAAATACGACGTGTTAGCTTTCGTAAACAATGAGATCAACACGGCGATTGCTCGATTTGCTTCTGTCGATGAATCACAGAACAGAATATGTGACATCACGAAAACATCAATGTTTCAGCGCGTGAAGTCACAGACCCTTCAGACTCTTTCTTACGCTCTAGTGGAATTTCCGTAAAGACCTACAAGTTTGCCAGTTTCGCTAACGATTCCTGGTTAAACGCCATTATTCCATTAGTCATACACTCTGCAAATGTTCTTCAGTGCTGCGTGCACAGTACCCATCCAGTCCCATCTCATTTAAACGCAATGTAATAAAACTTTTTAAACACAACCAAAGGCAAATGGTTGTTTACACAGATTTTTCGAATAACCTCTAGTAAACGTCCTTGAATTCATCATTTTCTGTGAGTACTGTAACAAATTCCCTCTTTCATGGTATTTACTGGTATTGCTGGTATCTTGTATTCCTGTCGTATAAAACATTTTTCCCATGCTTTCATAATGCTCTAATGTAGTAAAGATCCTTTGGTCGCCCATTTAATGCGATAACTCCAACGTATGGCCGCTTTACATGGTGAAATGAAATGACTATATGGCACTGAAGCCCGGGAATCCCCACGAGCGGAATTTCGGCCGCCGACTTGCAAATCTTTTCAGCTGATGGCACATTGGGCTACCTGCCTGTCGATCATGATGAAATGATAATGATGACAACACCCAGCATCCGAGCGGAGAAAGTCTTCGACCCGGCTGGGAAATGACCCCAGACCAGACGCACGGTGGTCAGATGTGCTGACCACTCGCCTAAAGGGACGGACACTTTACATGGTATTTGCAGTAAATGCTGCTGTCTCCAGTCATACACAGGTTTTTCTTCACACTGGGTCTAAGGTAATTTGTAAGTCTTGTTTTAAAATCTGAGTGGGCTTGTTGTTTTTGCGACAGTGGTTTTGTTCTTCCTTCATGACAGTTGTTTTCACGAAAAAACTACACTTTTCGTTTTTTGACTTCAACATCTTCCTTTTCCAGTTTAATTTTCTATCCACATAACACATTACATGTAGTTAATGGAGTCGTTTTGTGATAGGAAATGGCTAAAGTCTATTAAATACAACGACATTGCTTCTTTTTTCTTAAGATCATTGTAATAACGTTCTTCATAGGAACCAATCCCAATTCAGGATTCCCATATTTTTTGGTGTTATGCAGAACAATATTGTGGATGAAGAAAAATATGTTTTCCCAAGCTTTAATGGTTCAAATGGCTCTGAGCACTATGGGACTTAACATCTGAGGTCATCAGTCCCCTAGAACTTAGAACTACTTAAACCTAACTAACCTAAGGACATCACACACATCCATGCCCGAGGCAGGATTCGAACCTGCGAGCGTAGCAGTCTCGCGGTTACGGACTGAAGCGCCTAGAACCGCTCGGCCACCGCGGCCGGCAAGCTTTAATGTATCACTAACGTTTAGAGGTAAGCAAATAAAACTCCAGGACACAGAACATAGTTTATAACCTTTTCTCAGTCTCGATTATCTGGAAGGAACACTAGTTGACCTTACTGTATTCTTGCTGCCCCTGTAGTCACATTGCAGAACACTGTTCAAGATAGCACAGGAAATGTTCGTTAAGATCCCTGAGAGTTTACACAAACGTTTGCACAAACGTTTGGCACTGAGCATTAATTCTCTCGAAGGAATAGTAGTTAACTGTAGTATATTATTGCTGCCCCAGGAGTTACATTGCAGGACACTGTTAAACATAACACAGGAGGTGTTTTGTATGCTACCTAATAGTTTACACCATATAGAAATGATTGGTACTGAGCGCAACAGAGCACATTGTAAGTATTATTTGTTGCCATTTAATACTTTTAGGTAGCCTTCCATAGGGCCAAACACGCTATACATTCTGTATTTATAAATCGTTCCACCTAGTCTGGTAATATCAAGTTCTTCAGAAAAGGAAGACACGAAAATTTCTAAATGACACATATCAAAGGACTTTCTAGAATCAATAACATAGTTACCCATATGATTTTTCACTCCTGCGCTCGTTATTTCACATAACAATATTACATACATTCATTCCGCAAATTAAGCTCATCCAAATCAAATCTATTCTAATGGGTTTATAATTGTTCACAAAAATGCAGTGTTTCCTTCATAGTAGTTTTGGACAGAGATATCATGGTCTGATCTTAGGTAATCATGTACGTTTTGTTTGTTAAAAATCTCAGCACAATCTTATGTTACATTCAGATCATTAAGATAATAGTTCTCTACACTGAGTTACTGCATTATCTAAAACAGCTAATTCTTTGAGAACTGGCAACGCAGATAACAACTTGACCACATATTTCCTTCTATGACTTTACAGTTTGTCTCCTTCTCTTACTGATCTTGACCGAACACTAATAAACAGCTGTTCCCCTCGAGCAGCAAATCTCGTGTATGTTCAGCACAGGTTTCTCTAATATTAGAAATAAGACGTGTGCAGCTTTAGACCTTGAAGACGTCTCTATTTGTCTGAGACCTTACTGACTAGCATACACACTCATCTTACCGCAGACCTACTGCCTTTGACATTAGGGGGACTACTAAACTATATTCATTTTTTTCACTGCACCTGCTCTTCTCCAAAGGCACATTCCATTCGCTTCTAAGTGTTTCCTTTCTCTCTTCAATTGTGTCCACCTTTCACTCACCACATCAATGTCCTGGAAAAACCGTTTATTTTCTTTTACATACTAAATAATTTGTTTGTTGATACACTGATGGAAAAGATGCAACACCAAGAGGAGTTGCTCGACGTAAACCAGAGTTGTAAGCGCCTTTCTGCATCTGGAAGATGTTATTTATTCAAATTTCGCGCCAGTCCGTAAGAGGGGCGTCAGTAGCGCTGGTATGAGATGCAAATGAAGTTTGCTTTGAATACACGCTCTAAAGATCGTGAGCGTAAGTTACCTTTGAGGACGGACGTGGTGAGTTGATGTACTCAAGAATGCCTTTAAGCGACAATAATGCCATTTTGAACAGCTCACTGAGGTTGAACGAGATCGTGTAACAGAGTTACGAGAAACTCTATGTTCCTTCTGAGATACTGCAGAGAGACTTCGCAGGAATGTAATCACTGTGCCTTATCGCTGGCAACATTAGTCACGATCTCAACAAGACCAGGTTCCGGTCGTATGGCTTTGCCGCAGTGGAGCAGCAAATTGAAAATGAATATGCACCACAGCGAATCAACGAAGTGTCAGAAATCAGTTACTTCAAGAACGGAACGAGCCAATCGCCCTATGGCTAGAATTCGACTAACCCCAGACCACCGTCATTTGCAACTTCAGTGATTCAGAGCATATTGGAAGACAGGGTGGAAGTCTGTTGTGTTTTCTGATGAGAGCTTTTTCTGTCTACTTGTCTGTGACGGCGGTGTGTGGGTTCGAAGGAGGCCAGTGGAGGGCTTGCAACCAACCTGACTGCGTGTTGGACGCACTTGATCTACCCCTGGAATTAAGGAATGCGATTTAGTATGACAGCAGGAGCACTAAAGTAGTTATCCCACGTAATTCGACTGCAAAGTTGTACGTCAACCCGGTCATTCTGTCTCTTGTGCTGTCATTCGCGAACAGCATTCCAGAGGATGTCTTCCGACGGGATAACGCTCGGCCACCTACCGCTGTGCTGTACTGAGTGGACATGTTGCCTCGGCCTACTTCACCACCGGATCAATCGAGAGCAAATGGGACATCATCGGAAGACAACTCCAGTGCCATCCACAAAATACTGACCATAACTACATATTGACCGACGAAGTGCAGCGGGTATGGAATTCCAACCCAAAAACTGACATCCGGCATTTGCACAATGCAACTGATGCACGTTTGCATGCTTACGTTCAACATGCTGGCCGTTATTAACGTAACAGCATTTCACATTTGCAGTGGCTTATGTCGCACTTACATTAACTTGTGATCTTTCAATGTTAATCACTTACATGCGTTAAGTAGACAAATGTATTCCCGACATTTAATTATTGTACACATTTTTTTGTGGCACGATTTCTTTTCCTGTTAGCGTATTTACTTTCATTCATTCCACGCACATTTAGCAGTAACAATTTACTTCTGATTTCCATGCTGCATCTGTTCTGTTTTTTTATTGAGGTGCGTAAATAATGCTGTTTATCATCTTTTTCGCTTTAATTTTTCAATTTCGTTATTAGGTAACCTCCTAAATCTTGATTTGATACCTGTGATAGCAGATCTCTTCAGTGTTTATTTTCAAACATTTTATTAAAGCTAAAAATTCAGAAGGCATACAGGGTGACCTTTTTCTCCAACGTGTACAAACTCTAGCAACTGGTCGACGAGAGGACACGGAACATAAAAGGTCTATTGAACTTATGTCCTGAAATACATGGTTTCCATGTTACAAACCATTTGTTAATCATACTTTATTATAGACATTGCGGTCTAATACGCGCTGTACCATGCAACCACAGTTAGAGTATGCATGCTTTCCACCTAGAGACTGGTACAGTTTTTCTTGCGGAATGCTCTAGCACCCTGTCCTGCCATAGTAATTGGTAAAGTTGTGTCCGATTCACTTATCTTGCTGACTCCCCTTGTAGGATATGTAATACGGCGTTGCACAATGGTTTCGTATTCGAATCGAGAGATTGCTGACATGGTATTTACTAATGGAAAGGCAAATGGCAACGGGTGCCGGAGTGTAAGGTTCTATCAGGAGACGTATCCCCGCCGACAACAACCGCAGCATTCGACGTTTCCAACAGTGTTTCGTCGTTTGTCTGACGTAGGGTCGTTTCAAGAAGCAGGAAATCATGAAGGACGTATATGAAATATTCGGACACCAGAATTGGAGAACATGTGGTTGACACCGTAGAAGTCGACTGGCATGTCAGTGCAGGGAGTTGGGCGGCAAGTACAGGGTAAGCCAGACGACAGTGCGGAACATTCTCCATGACACTTGTTACTACCCTTATCATTGCTGATTCGAAGGGTTATGTGGCTGATATACGAAGGTGCTCCAGCCCACTTCACCGTTAGGGTCAGGATGCATCTCAATCTTGTCTTCCCTAATCGATGGATCGGACGAGGGTATCCACTTGCATGGCTTGCACGTTCACCAGATCTCAACCTGTGCAATTTCTGATTATGGGGCCATCTCAAAAGTATCGTGTATGTGGAGCCCACTGCAGATGTGGAGACACTGGAGCGGCGTATTCATGGTGTCTTTGACACTATTCAGATACAGCCTGGTCGACGTGAACGTGTGAGACAGAACATGCTACTGCGCGTACACGCATGCGTTGGCGCACATGGAAACCATTTTCATCATATACTGTAACTGTGGCTGCATGGTAAAGCACACATTATCCCGCAGTCTTTGTAACTGAATAAATGGTCTCTAGAATGGAAACCTTGCATTTCCCGACATAAGTTCATTAGATCTTTTCTGTTCCGTGTCCTCTCATCGATCAATTCCTAGAGTTTGTACACGGTCACCCGGTATTTTGAATATGTTTTCCACTGTCAGCTATTAAAATAATTTCATCCATAAATCTTATGCTATGATTCAGAAATCTCCTAAACTACAGAGTGACCTTCTTTGAACGTCTTCACAGCTTTGTTGATGAAAACGTAGGACAAGTAAGGGGCTAATGAGCATTCTTGCATTAGCCATATTTTGATAAGGCAATATTCGAGACGGCAAAGACCAGCTGCTTAAGATTTTACTATATACGATCCAACATAGGTGCGGTATCGGCCATTATCCGGTAGGTCGCACTATCGAATACGTGCGCCGCCAGATACGCCACTGCGTTTCCCACAGCCGCAACCGTTTCACTATGGCGCTCCTGCTAGCGATTATGCCGCTCCCAATGAATTTCAAACATCCCCTCTCTGAAGCTCCAGCGGTGGGTGCTCTTCAGTTAAAATATATATGCACTCTCACCAATTTTGTGTGTTTGACAGGTGAATAAAGTTTACGGACTTTTATAGAGGCCAGGGCTCGGCATCATCTGAATAGACATTTTATTGAGGAGTGACAGATTAATAAATCTTTTGCGTCTGTATAAATTTCTACCTTCAAGTCTACCGTTAACAATTGACTGTGAAAATCCAGCTTCGAAGTTATGTGTTATTATTATGTTATTACTATTTGAGATTAGGTGCAGAATAAATTAATATCTTAGTTCTGTGTTCATGGACGGCTCCTGTATCCACTAAAGAACCGCACAGCGCAAGAAGGAAGTTACGATTTTGGCTGGCACAGCTCCTTTCATCTGCATAGATAATTAGCCATTGTTCCATATTTGTCACAAACTGTGGAATATAAATGCATATAATCCTCCAGATACAATAAAAAGTTAGCTGGTTAACTTAAAGAGAGAGACAGGTTAGCAGCTGATATAGAGAGTATGTCATGAACGATGTATTCAGCTATCTTCCGCATTGGTGACATTCTCAAGCTCAAGAGAGAAAAATCTCGGGAATCAATTCATGAGGTGCAGATGTAACTAGTTAAGCTGAAGCACAGTTCAAATGATAAAGGGTGTGGCCCTTATGTATCAGCCCAAATGCGTCCATGTAATGCATTAATAATAGCCAATAAGAAAGAAATTAAATATACGTTTAAGAAAGTGAACTTGGCTACAGTCACTCCACTTCCACTTCCAATTACAACTTGATGTCTTCGACATCGCTTTCATACGACACCAACGCAAAGTTAGCATATAGCTAATACCAAGCTCAACTGGCGTATCTAGGAGGTATTCATTATAACACATTGTTATTATGTGGCTGCAAGAATAACACCATGACCTAGCCTAATAAAGGAGTTCCACTAAAGCTAATAAAATAATCCACGGTTGTACCGCCGGGTCACAAAGTCAAAAGCAAACAATTTTATGGCGATCAGACACGACCCAGTCATGAGGCGCACAGACGATTTCCTGCGGGTGCACGGCAGACTAACATCCCCTCCACCGCGAGCCGTTCGGTACCACACCATACCCGAGGACGCGCGTCGGCATCCGTGGCCGGTGACACCAGGCAGGGCGTACCGAATTCGGAAGCGTAACTGATGGTACTACGTCCACCCTGGCCGCCGGATGGTTGTGTTTCCTGAGTGTCTTCTTAATTAAAATCATTTCTGGTTCCCAAACTCAGCCGATATTATGGTCACAGTGCCGACAGATGAGACTGTCCCTGGGGAGTGTTTTGGTAAACTCTCTAACGACGTTGTCCCACTACTGCTTCGATGTTTTAGCTGCAATCCTTGTACTTTCCTCTCCCGTTGCCTGAGTCTTGGAAAAACAGTTCTCTGGACCGCTGACTTGTTAGAGTACATTAGTCGAATATGCCGTTGTTGCTGTCGACATCGTTTATCGACGATGCACATTATTTTTCCACTATATGTCTTGTCATATTTGCACGGAAGATAATATACGCACCCCATCCGTAAAGTGAGATCTTGAAAGACTACGCTGGTCTTGCGGTATGATCTCAAAGACTACAGGTGACTATGAGTTAACGCCCTGACAGCAATCACTTTAACTAGTAAGCCTTCCAATTGCCTACTTGGCCCATGCGAATGCCAAATTGATTTTGCCCTTTGACAGCGGTTGTTCTCGTTTGGCTGCATTAGAGGTTATCACTTTTATCACAATTTAAATAAAATTGAATGCTGAAATAATTTAATAAAATGGTGACTCAGTCATTATTGTAGGCAATTATTGCTGGGTGATTCATGAAACAACACAGGATTGATCTTTTATAAAAAATGAGATGGCAAAACAGTACAGACAACAAGAGCTAAGTGAGATGACAAGTAAATCTTGAACTGTTGGCAACACAAATAGACGCAACAAATAATCAACACTCCACCAGGTGGTGATTGGTTGGCAAAGACTAATGTTAGTCTGATTAAACTCATGGATAACGCAATTTGAAATTAGCTTACGTTGAATAGACATTGATGGATTTATTCTACTCAGAAGCTATGCTTCGTTGCTGCATCTGAGAACAAGTGCCGAGACTGTGTTTCTGTTTGCCCTAACAAGTCGAAGCAACAAAAGTATATCATTTTCCCTATGTCTAGCGTTGTCTCAGGTGACGTTCGTGGTGGACGTGCTTGCAGAGCAGCGATGGGCGGTGCCTGTAATTCGCTATCAAGGGCATGAAATACACGAAGCTACAGTCGGATATCTGTTAAATGGATCGCAATTGCACTCTAAATGAACACTAAAATGTCAGCGTATTCCTGCGTGTGACGTTCACATTCGCCAGTAATACCATAGATCAATTCGCCTCACTTATACGGTCAAACGTCAAGGCGGCACATATGACACTAGTAAGATTGCCGTTGGCTCAGATCTAAACTGTCGGAACAGCTATGTCCTCACCACAAGTACGCCAGTCAAGAAAAATGCCTGTGCAAAGTCATGCTGAGATTGAGTGTCCCAAGTGCAACCCACTCACAGTAAGAGTCAAGTGCAGAACCCTCTCCAGACCAGAGACTGGATCAAAAGACAAGATTTTCCACTCCTCACTTTCCATCAAACCTCGGTAAACTCCACAAGTGTTTCGTTCCAATCACAAGACCCCATCAGCTCCACATATTCCCTCTAATTCGCCTGCTCTACCCATCAGCTAGTCCCAATCAAAGTTGACAATATTCTTCTCTTTCTTGGAGAAGCAGTAAATTTTGCACAGAGAGGAGAGTATCTCGTGCTCCTTGCTTGTTATTTCCCACGGCAAACTTAGGCAGCAGTTTTGAGTTTCCGTACAGCCTAAACTGGACAGCACATGTATTACAGAGATCATTGTCTCGATGGGTCGAATGTAACAGCGTGTCTGACCAAGGGCCTCGGTTAAACTAAGAGATGAGCATTTGTCTCCTAAGATAGACCATTTTGGAGTCACTGTAAATGTTGCATTCAGTTTTAAAATTCTTTCGATGGCCTGAGGCTTCCAAAAAATCTCGACAGCCAGCAGAACGACACCACCTGATGGCTCCGTCGACAGCATCCAGTCGCCGGTGAACACGAATGCTCATGAATTTTTATGGCTGCCATCCTTGTTCACAAACGGTGTTTAGGACCGCCTTGACTGGGGTACCTAAAGTTCTCCAATGTCATGGCTCCTACTGTGGCTAGAGGCAACTACCAAGTAGATTCAGGTAGACAGCTTTCTTCATCAATTTGGCCAGAAGCATTCTTGGGTCCATCGTTGGGTCTCTGTAAATACTTTGAGATGTTCCTTTCTCTAATAGCTGAACATGGCTCCCAGGCCCCGAACGTCCACTGGCAGATTTACTATTAAATGACCAAACTTCCTGCTTGCTCTCAACTTCAGAAATTACTCTTCAAGGAAGAGCCAACATAAGGATAGCATATGCGTTAACAATGTACATGCTTCCATCAGTGCCTGCTAATGTTAATAACTTCCTGTTGTCTCACAAAAATGATATCTTGCGCGTAAAGTAAACATTGACGAGTAGCCTTGAATATGAAAAATACTGAAAGAAGCCTCGTCCTCTCTCACCCCCCCCCCCCCCCGCAAACAACTACTGTTGATATCCGCATGAGTAGTATCTCGCTTCAAAATGTAATAGTGTGACATGGAACAAAGTAAATTGTATTGAGATCTTACAGTAATGACATGGGCATTGATGGCGACGTTGCCAACCAACACTGCACAAAAATAAAATCATCTTCATTTGACCTCATTCACCACAGGGGTCACTTACACAAAGCTGCATACTGGTAAGAAGTACATATAAACACTGCTGAGAGTAGTATTTATGTGGACCCTAGGGTGGTTGCTGTAGGACAGCCTTCAGGTAAACCATTACTAAGTGTTTAAAACGATTTTCAGCAGTATTTTTTTATTCACGCATACAATTTCTGAGGTCAGAGATGAGCTACTTGCCTGAGAAGTAGCGGCTACGGTCTCGTAAACTGACATAAGGCCGGGAGAGCGGTGTGCTGACCACATGCCCCTCCGTATCCGTATCCCGTGACGCCTGTGGGCTGAGGATGAAAAAAATTGTATGAAATCTTAGATTCAAATGTGTGTGAAGTCTTATGGGTCATCATCTGCTAAGGTCATCATCCCTAAGCTTACACACTACGTAACCTAAATTATCCTAGGGACAAACACACACACCCATGTCCGAGGGAGGACTCGAACCTCCGCCGGGACCAGCCGCACAGTCCATGACTGCAGCGCCTGACCGCTCGGTTAACCCCGCGCGGCAATTGAGGATGACACGGCGGCCGGTCGGTGCCGTTGGGCCTTGATAGCCTGTTCGGCACGAGTTTAGTTTCGTTTAGTTTAGTCATTAACCTGGTTTCAGTCATCCATAATACCTAAATGGATAACAATCATAACTTAAGAACCGCACTCATTCTCAAATTCTAAACGAACAAGCAACATGTCATCTGCTGTGCTTATTTCCTAGGGCAGTGTAATATCGTTTCTCCTAGCTACAAAACATTAGAAAATAACACTTTTGTAACAGAAGTTACATCAACACTTGATAAATTATCTTCACTAGAGCAGTTGTATCAACAAGTATGTCAGTTTCACAAGAAAATATACATAATTACGTTTGAATTAGAATCACTAAGGCATTCTACCCACAATTTACGTTTACAAAGTCACGCAGGTAGTACATGGCACTGAACATACACACACAAATTATCTCTGGACTGTCTGGACCTTTAAGCTGCAGCACTGTTGCACCATAGTGAGGGTCGCCCTCCAGTCAGCGCATGATGCAGGAGCAGCAGTGTATACCTCTGGTCTCCCACCTCATCCATGGCAGCATCATTAAGGCAGCTGGGCTGTTAGTATCATCTTGACCAGGCAGCAGTTGCCAGTCTGGGGCACTGTTAGGTTTACAGACATGACATTTAGTGAGAGGGAATGGGACACTGACGTTAATCAATGGCAACATATCCAACTCACATACTGACTTCTGTGCCCGTCTCTCGATCCAGTATCTGAGAGAGTGCATTCTTCCCTTGGATTACATGGTGAAACAGCGTTGCATTCATCTTTCCCATTATGCCAGTGGGTAGCCTGTGTCTGCAGAGTGCCTATCTGCATCATAGTGCACGACTGTAGAAGCAACTTGTCCAGATCTTGGCCACCTGATTGTGCACGCCGTCTGTAGAGTGCTGTGTCTGCCTCGTTGTGGCGCCAGCTTGTCTGCGGTTTCTTCGAGGACATGGAGTTAAATCAGGGACTAGCCTTCAGTCCAGAGGTCCCAATCACAACCGCTAAGTGGGCGGTAGCTGTCGGCTAACATTTACTCGGCGCCAGGCCATCCTCCAGGCTGTTGAGGAAGGGATGTGACGTCAGTGGTGGGGCTGCTTCCACTCGTAGCCACTGAGAGAAAGGTGGTTTATAGAAGCCCCGGCGCACGATGTAATTCCCCTCCCCTACCGCTTTCTTTCTCTTTGGGCTGTGAAGACAACAGGTAGACTCCCCAGCCGCCCTGCCATTCATTTGTGCTGATGACTAGCCCTCCATTAGGAAGATTTCTGGGCTGCCCGCCATAGGTATTCTCCTTCAAGTTGTCATGTAGTCATTGTCGCCAGCCACAGGATGCATCAATAGTGAATTTGACAACTCGCAAAAACTGCCAGTCGTCGTAGTATGCTTCAGTGTCAAGGTTTTACATCGATCATTAGAAATAGATTTTTATGATTACAACAACGGTCCAAAAATAAATTCTTTGAATAAATACAGTATGAACACATGTTTAACTACCTGAGTGATCTTCATAAAAGTGTAAAGAAGAAGTATGTCTTATCACATCAACTTAACACTACATCCTTAACAAAAACAATTGTCTTAATAAAATAATGTGACGTGTTTCTGGTTTGTGTGTGAGATTGTGTTGGATCATTTCCGATCATGCATACCACTATGATAGCCAACACTGCAACCACTCCCCACAGAAAACGCTCATTCCACACAACACTTTGTATTACCTCACTTTCTTTTCCCAACATCTTTCAACTTTACCTCTTAGCCCTCTCTACTCTTAGAATGACTGTGCTATGTACACTCCTCCTCTTATTAGTAATTGCTGTAGCGTTGTTACCCAGTGACAAAGTGGTCTGTAACCATGCTCCCATTCGTCTGCATAGATGCTCTGTCTCATCACTACACCTGCATTTGCACATCTGAAACTTACAAATGTCTTTGGTTCCAATTTACATGTTGATTGACAAGTTAGAGAAATGCATCCAATTTCCTCTTGTTGGACCATCACGGTAATAAAATGAAAAAAGGTAGATTAGTTGTCCGACGTAGGTTGATCCTCGTCCTCACTAGTGATCCCCTTCTCTTCCCGAAACTAAGACAGGCCACTCAACAGCGACTTTCGCTGTACATGCTCATGCCTCGTAATGTATTTTGCTTACGGCGCTCTCATGGCGCCACCAAAATACAAAGGCTTCGAGACAGGCTTCATCGCACGACTGGTGATGTCCCAGAATCCAGCAGACTTAGCGTCTACGTGCACCTAAAGTGTGGGCAGCTTATGCCACTCATAACACACCAAAATATCGAGATAAACTTGCACAGTGGTATGGCCGTAATCTCGTCATCGCTAAACAACGGAAAGCAAAGTGCACTCACCTCTCGCATAATGCTTAAGATACCACGAGAAAGGACGTAAATAATTTCACAGATCATACTGATATTAGAGAAGATTCTACTACAAGAACCAACAGCTCAATTAGATGTTCATAGCGGGATCGTTTCTTGATTATCATTCTTGTTCCCGTTGAAGTATGGCAATGGAGAACAACAGCGCGGTCCAAAGACATAATGGTCAATTGTCACGTAGGTAAATGCTGGTTGGACCCTGAGCTTAGTTCAGCCAAGTGTAGGGGTTATCATTCAACAAAAAAATGTGTCACTTAATACGAATAGCTGTCACTTATGACATATTTCTATTCGATCTTGACTCTAATTTTCCAGTAGGCAGTGATCGTGGTGATACGATGATCCAACTACGACGCTACTCTTTTGACCACGTTCCTCATTTACAAATACATCAATAACATAAATTCAGTAAAAGAATCGTATGGAGTATGCTCCACAATTTTTCTTGATTATGCTGATCCACTGAAGATCGATGTACAAATTGATACTAACGCGACTTATCTACTTTAAGAATCAGTTCTACAAACTGTTTCACGGGACAGATGAGGTGAATACTAAGAGATACCATTGATTTCAAGGTTTGGAGACCCAGTGCATTCATGTGACCGATCTTGAAGATTTGGAGGGATCCAGTATTGATAGGGGAGAATTTGTGGCACATCAAATTCTGCGTTATAGCTTAACAGCTCATGCAACCTTGTTGCTGACAACAATAATATACAGAAGAATGAAAAAGAAAATTGAAGATGTGTTAGATGACGATCAGTTTGGCTTTAGGAAAGGTGAAAGTACCAGAGAGGCAATTCTGACGTTGCAGATGACAATGCCAACAAGAGTAAAGATAAATTAAGACATGTTCGTAGGATTTGTCAACCTAGAAAAAGCATTCGACAATGTAAACTGCTGCAAGGGGTTCGAAATTCTGAGAAATACAGGGGTAAGGTATAGCGAGAGACGGGTAATATACAATATGTACGAGAACCAAGAGGGAATAATAAGAGCAGACGACCAAGAACGAAATGCTCGGAGTAGAAAGGGTGTAAGACAGGGATGTAGTTTCTCGCCGCTACTTTTCAATCTGTACATCGAAGAAGCAATGATTGAAATAAAAGGGAGGTTAACGAGTGGAATTAAGATTCAAGGTAAAGGGGTATCAAATCGCTGCTGAGATTGCTATCCTGAGTGAAAGTGAAGAACTCCAGGATCTGCTGAACGGAGTGAGTGTACTGAGTACAGAATATGGCTTGAGCGTCAATCAAAGAAAGACGGAAGTAATGAGTAGTAGCAGAAATGAGAACAGTGCGAAACGTAATATCAAGATTGATGGTCACTAAGTAGAAGAAGTTAAGGAATTCTGTTACCAAGGCAGAAAAATAATCTGTTATGGATGGAGCAAGGACGACACCAAAAGCAAACTAGCACCGGCAAAAAAGGGCGCTCCTGGCCAAGAGAAGTCTCCTAATATCAAATATCGGCCTTACTTTGAAGAAGAACTTTCTGAGAATGTACTTCTGGAGTACAACTTTGTATGTTAGTGAAACATTGACTGTGGGAAAACCGGAACAGAGGAGAATCGAAGCGTTTGAAATATTGTGCTAGAGACGAATGTTGAAAATCAGATGTAGTGATAAGGTAAAGTATGAGAAGGCTCTGCGCAGAATTGGAGAGGAAAGGAATATGTGGAAAACACTGATATGGAGAAGGGCCAGGATGACAGGAATCTGTTAAAACATGAGGTAATGGTTTCCAAGGTAGTAGAAGGAGCTGTAGTGGGCAAAAACTAGTAGAAGACAGAGTTTGGAATATATGAAGCAGATAATTAAGGACGTAGGTTGCAAGTGCTACTCAGAGATGAAGAGGTTGTCACAGGAGGGGAATTCGTGGCGGGCCACATCAAACCAATCAAAATACTAATGACTCAAAAAAAAAAAGACTAATGCAGTCATTTAACCGACACCTTTTCCTCAATGAGGAATTGTCTTACGCTTGCCTTTCTACACTCCTGGAAATTGAAATAAGAACACCGTGAATTCATTGCCCCAGGAAGGGGAAATTTTATTGACACATTCCTGGGGTCAGATACATCACATGATCACACTGACAGAACCACAGGCACATAGACACAGGCAACAGAGCATGCACAATGTCGGCACTAGTACAGTGTATATCCACCTTTCGCAGCAATGCAGGCTGCTATTCTCCCATGGAGACGATCGTAGAGATGCTGGATGTAGTCCTGTGGAACGGCTTGCCATGCCATTTCCACCTGGCGCCGAAGTTGGACCAGCGTTCGCGCTGGACGTGCAGACCGCTTGAGACGACGCTTCATCCAGTCCCAAACATGCTCAATGGGGAACAGATCCGGAGATCTTGCTGGCCAGGGTAGTTGACTTACACCTTCTAGAGCACGTTGGGTGGCACGGGATACATGCGGACGTGCATTGTCCTGTTGGAACAGCAAGTTCCCTTGCCGGTCTAGGAATGGTAGAACGATGGGTTCGATGACGGTTTGGATGTACCGTGCACTATTCAGTATCCCCTCGACGATCACCAGTGGTGTACAGCCAGTGTAGGAGATCGCTCCCCACACCATGATGCCGGGTGTTGGCCCTGTGTGCCTCGGTCGTATGCAGTCCTGATTGTGGCGCTCACCTGCACGGTGCCAAACACGCATACGACCATCATTGGCACCAAGGCAGAAGCGACTCTCCTCTCATCGCTGAAGACGACACGTCTACATTCGTCCCTCCATTCACGCCTGTCGCGACACCACTGGAGGCGGGCTGCACGATGTTGGGGCGTGAACGGAAGACGGCCTAACGGTGTGCGGGACCGTAGCCCAGCTTCATGGAGACGGTTGCGAATGGTCCTCGCCGATACCCCAGGAGCAACAGTGTCCCTAATTTGCTGGGAAGTGGCGGTGCGGTCCCCTACGGCACTGCGTAGGATCCTACGGTCTTGGCGTGCATCCGTGCGTCGCTGCGGTCCGGTCCCAGGTCGACGGGCACGTGCACCTTCCGCCGACCACTGTCGACAACATCGATGTACTGTGGAGACCTCACGCCCCACGTGTTGAGCAATTCGGCGGTACGTCCACCCGGCCTCCCGCATGCCCACTATACGCCCTCGCTCAAAGCCCGTCAACTGCACATACGGTTCACGTCCACGCTGTCGCGGCATGCTACCAGTGTTAAAGACTGCGATGGAGCTCCGTATGCCACGGCAAACTGGCTGACACTGACGGCGGCGGTGCACAAATGCTGCGTAGCTAGCGCCATTCGACGGCCAACACCGCGGTTCCTGGTGTGTCCGCTGTGCCGTGCGTGTGATCATTGCTTGTACAGCCCTCTCGCAGTGTTCGGAGCAAGTATGGTGGGTCTGACACACCCGTGTCAATGTGTTCTTTTTTCCATTTCCAGGAGTGTATCTTAGATGACCTGAATGCTAGGTCGAAAATTTGCTTGTGTTGCACTCAGGTTCTCGGGGGAATTCTACGACTTCACGGATTACATCTGTGGGTTGCCTATTCTTGAGAACCAGTTGTCGGGCGGCGGGTGAATAAATAAAGGAAATGTTGAAGCTCAAATGGTTCAAATGGCTCTAAGCACTATGGGACTTAACATCTGAGGTAATCAATCCCCTAGACTTAGAACTACTTAAACCTAACTAACCTAAGGACGTCACACACATCCATGCCCAAGGCAGGATTCGAACCTGCGACCGTAGCAGCCGCGTGGTTACGGACTGAAGCACTTTGAACCGCTCTACCATATGGCTGGCAATACTGAAGCTCTGCCTTCTTTTACAAGAGACTGGAAACCAGTTTTGCTGTTAGCCACAAAGGCGGTCAGCCTGAAAGCGATGGAGAACATACTGACCATAATTTCCAGTCTGCAATTCTACATGCTTCTTGTGGTCACTGAAGAATATGTTTCTATAATATACTTACTCAGCGGGTCAGTAACTACGATTATAAATAAGAGTTTGGCATTCTATCTGATTCATATATCCAGTAAAAGTTCATATGCACAAACATAATTATAGTCATGATAATAGCAATAATAATAATGTCGCCATCGTAACAGCACTATGAGCACTAAAGACACGACCTCTACGGTAAATTCCTAATAAATGGTCTTTCGTCCTGACTTCTAATCATCAAAGTTAATTGCTCGTAACATAATCGGAAAATAATATCATCATTTGCCCGGCGATTTTGTTACAGGAGGCAACAAACAGTTACTTCCGAGAAAACTAGGCAATTCAGTATGGTGTACAGTGCTTACTAGTTCAATTCCTGTTTTATAAATAATTCAACAGCCATGATCGCGTGAATACTGGTTACTGGATAACCGTTTTCAACACACTAAAGGTGCCATCTTCGGATCTGATTGTAGATTAACATTTATAAACCATTTGGATACAACGAGACACCTTTAGTGTGTTGAAACCCGTTATCCAGTAAATTATTTTGAATTATTCCTACAACAGAGTGATCGGCGCACTATGCACTATGTGTTCACGGCACTTTCTGTTTGTACCAAAAGCATGCGTTCTGCAACAGACTGCCTGTGACGTCATCCGAGTCAGTGGGTGGATCGGCGTTAGACCGACGTTGACCGTTTGGTAGGTGGGTGAGAAGTGTGTGTCGTTGCCTCTCAGGTCTTATTTATATATGGGCGCAGCAGATGGCCGAACGGAACATCTGCCGTCATCCGCTCCATGCCCTGGTAGTATTTAAATGGCCGCTTTCTCGGACACATATTATTTTAAAACATTCTTGTTTATCAATTTACAATCTTTGTCATTTTTATATGAATAGACTTAAGTTGGCTTTAATGAGAGAAAAGATTTTTAGCTCGACTGCATTTCAAACTTGTCGGCTGGAATTTTTTAAACGGAACCAACAGTAGAACATGACCTCTGAACTATTCCTTTAAAAGCCGTTGTGTGGATTGTTATGTACATCTAAGTCTTGAAACTTGTTAGAGATTTACTATGTAATTTATGAAATTGGGTGCTGTAATCAGAACTCCATATAATTAATATAAGTGGCACTCCACCTATTAAAAATCAAGATGTGTTTGTTCCAAATTTAGTTTTCAGTAAATAGCTTGGAAACTATTAGATTAGCCTAATGGAGTCACATAGTTAAATTTCTTATATCAATCAGAAGCTGCTCACGAATTGTCATATTTCTGAGTCTAACATTTACAGTCTTCAACATTTGTAAAAACGGCGATTTTAACCAAAATGTTGCTTCAGATTGAGACTTGTAATAGTTAATTGCGACAGTATGAACAATTTTTGGGTTTCTAGCTTTATTATTTAGCACCACTCATTTCTTTTGTGCAAACAAGGTATTTAGTGGAAATTATATTCATCTGATCATTCTGTGATTTAAAATTTTTAGCTTTAATATACTGAAGCATATGTCAAAACGGTTTGTAAAAGTAACTTTAATTTTTAATTTAATTCTTAGCTTATAGCGCAATACTTTGTGTGCCAGGCACATGCACGTTATGATTACATGGCCCAAGTAGCAGGGAACAGGATAAGTCGCGGCACACTCATTTATCTCTCAAAGAGATTTGTGAAAAATAAATTTTTTGAATAAAATTAAATATTAGAAACAAGTGATGTTACTGTAGCTGATCTCTCTTAAACGGAATTGATTTTTAGCAAAATTTTCCTCAATGCTACACTCACAAAGAGAACCAGATACATATACATATATACATACAAAATCATGACGTAATAGATTTTTACAAACCACATACTTATATTAGATACAATTATGAAATAAAATATTTGATTATAACAAAATTACTTGGGCATAAGATTTAGATTTTACAGTCTTTATCTAACAGGGAAAATAAATAAACTCTTTTTTATTGAATTCAATTAATCACAATTGTAGGCACCACTGTGAGCGTCCATACGAACCACATTCATTAAAACATTAGAGGTAGAGAGTGGGAAGTTACTTCGGCGTTATTCACGACACCAAGAGGGGGAGAGGGCATTCACTGTAAATCGTGTCCTTCTGGAGTCCTTCTCCAATACAGCCTTCAGGCTGAAGCCTCCATGTCACTGAGAGGAAAATAACATACTTAAACTTCTCGACTCACATCTATGGATGGACAAAACACATTCTGTATTCTGTTTTCCTTCAGTACTTTAAATAAACAATTGAATAATAACTAGAAAGAACCTTTTTTCCTTTTTTAATTTAATTTAGCGTTTGGAAAATTGTTATTCACTTTTTCAAAATTATTATTGGCAATACGTTACCTCATAAATCTTCGTGTGGCTCAATTATCATACACATTAGTATGCTAAAGAAATCATTTGTTCGACAGCAGTTACTTTGCCTTGTCACACATATAATTAGAAATCTGTTTTTTACTATAGCATACCAACATTCTACAATCAACATTTCTTAACACATCCATTCACCTGAACTTAATTGTATGTATTTATCTTTAAACCATCTGCATTAGATTACGCATTTCTCAAACATTCTTATGAGACGTGAGGCAATTACTCATCAATCTCCACCATTTAACCATATATATCAGCCTACTGACTTCATTACTCCTATTTCTCACTATTTTCCGTCATCCTTTTATTTCGACGCATCTTTCTCCCTTCTGTCTTCGTCAGCCTATTGAGCTCATTATTTACCTATATTTTTGGTGTGATACACGTACCACTTCCACACATCTCTTTTGATTAATAGCAAAACACTTTGGCCTACCGCTAATAGCACCGTTTTATTACCCTTTCTTACATTCAGACAACCTTACACTCAGCTGAAAATTATTAACTAATGCAGAGTCTGTTGTTACAGATTTTAGGTATTTGCAGCTTCAGTAACTTCTCTTAATATAAAGTGCTCCATATTTCGCAGTTACTAATCCTCTTTTATGGATCTTATTTATTATTTATTTGCTTTACCATGATTTTTCTATTATTGGTGCTCAAAAATTACCCCTTGTTATTTTATCATATAGAATTTACTGCTGCTAACTACCTCTCACATTCTTCTCTAAGTCATCATTCGGGTATAGTCATTTTCAGGAATCATTCATATTTACTTAGAAGACATTACAAACTAATAGCACAAGTACAACATGAAGACATATATCTCTTACCTACTATGATAATACAGAAAAAGAGAATGAAATTTGAAAGGGAAATAAAGTTTCATCCAGCAGGGAGCGCTCATTATGTCAAACTTCGTATTTGCAATGAGTGGTAGACTACCTGCAGAATAGAGATACTCTTATTTTTGACTCTCTTCAGATCCACAATGATTCGAAGACCTAGTTCTTTCTTACTTTGCGGGTATTCCGTATAGTATACGTTTGCATGAGGCTCACTTATTGTCAAAATGCTCCTTCATACGAAAAATAGTTCACCACTGCTAAAACTTGTTAAGGAAGCTTTTCCATCAACCTTTTTTTTTCTGTCCAAGGCTGTTTAAAGTATGTTTGCCCTATCCTGTGCCTTCTCCGCTATAGAGTTCTGAGATAGGACTGGAAAATCAACCATGTTGGACAGGATGTTGTTTGCTTCCTGATTAAACATCACAAGGAGCAAAGCCAGTGGCATTACGACACGTTGAAAAAAAGAGAAGTCAGTGAGAAGCGAGAAGGTGGTGTGTATACAGACCTATTATGAACCTTCTTCCCTCAAAAATGTGTTACCACAGATGAGGTGTCACTGATATCATTTGTACTAAGATTGCAGTACACGCGAGGTGCCTCTCACCATCTTGCAGTTTTCTCCATTTGTTGCCCTCGGCGCAGAAAACAGCACGCAGCTTGTGAATCATAAATCTTGAGGCTGCAAGAAACTCTTTGTGAGCAACTGTTATTTTACAAATGATTAAATTATCCAGTCAGTTTGTTATACGGGATGCTACTCGGTTTTTTTATTCACAGAACACGAGAAACTGTACAATTACATTCCTTTTTAGATTTACAAATGAGTTATAATCTTCCGCTAATTAATGAACTGCATTTTTCAGTAAATTAATGTGAAACGTTTCTCAACTGTATGTCCAAATAACCGTACATGCTACTAAGGTCTTAACTTGACACCGAGCATGGCTGTCTTCCGAGGCTTCCGAGCAATCCCTAACATTTACAAACTAAATATTACAAAGTAACATTTCCGTCCTCCGAGACTGCCGAACACGCTCTTATCTTACAGCCAAACCGCTTCGCCCGCCATCGACGTCCGTCCGAATCCGATCACCGAAGTGCTTCGTCTGCCTTTTTGTTTTGCAGTTGTTTATTATTCTGCTGGTTGTTAATACTTGTGAAATAATGGAATGATAGTGCGCTATTGGGACATGGTTTAATCTGAAATTCAAGTAAATACGCTGTTTAATTTTTGAGGTATTAATAATAGACCATTACCATTTCGCCGCGCAACTTCCGAACGTAGCAGCTATTCTCGGAGTAGGACATCAATGTAAGTGTTGGCTCGTAAGTTCAGATTATCTGCGTATCCAGTTATGTTGGCAACTGATGTGATGTATATGTGTAGGGATCATATCAACCTGTACCGCATCAATAACAGCCTGAACATGGCACATTGAAGCGTTGAAACTGGTTGCAACCAAATAAAATTGGTTGTAGGTGTTTTATTTTGTCACAACAGTAAACGGCCGTCGTCCTAAAGACCTCCTCCCAAAAGGATGGACATATAAAAACTCAATTTAAGCCGTCTTTCTCTTGTACCCGCACCGAACAAACCTTCTGTCATCGGCACCTCACACCACATTACGTTATCTTGCCGCCGCTGCCTACTCAACTACTGTAAAAAGAATTTCCTTTAACCTAGTATGATGGATGCTAAGCCAGATATATTACACATCCCCCTTCTTCTGAGATTTCTAAAAACTAGTAAGTTCTTGCGGACAACAATCAGTTCAGGAAATAAACAAATTTCGATTTAAATTTTTATAAATTTTTCAGCTATCATCTCTCAAAAGCCGTACCATTCAACTTTATTTGTAAATTGTGATTGCTTTTTCAAAGGTTGAATGAACTTTTAAATTTTTCATTCTGAGAATATTAATCAACTTATAAAATTATAGAATTGAATGTTTTGTGATTTGAAAAAACTAATTTCTACCTTCAATAAATTCGTATGTAAACTCATAGCACAAAATCATAAATCATTAGTGACACCTGGTCGGTAGATAGAGAATGCACAGGATAAGGTTACCGTTGTGGATAGGTCCGTAAACTGCTACTGTGAGATGCACAATCAAACACACAACTTTATTTTTCTAAGAACCACTTATTTACACATTGACTTAAACGACCACAACTAAACATTACAGCAGAAGGCCTAGTTAAAGAAAACTTGAGATTCTTTCTGCGCTGAAGGCCCAAAACCACACAGCAAACACACGGACGGCTGAAGGCCTGGCTTAGAAATCTTTTTAAACTACAAGAGAACGGCGGAAACCTGATTAACTTATTGCATAGCTGAAGGCCCCAGACAAATCTGAAACAATAGCTGAAGGCCTCGACAACAAGTCAGACAAATAATTTAGAATAAACCCCTTGCTTCTTATTAAAAAAAATTCTTTTAGAGAATACAAATGGCTGAAGCCCTAATTAAGGGGTTCATACAAATCCTCGACTGAAGGCCACACATAACATATGGAACAACTAACGGCTTAGGGCCTGGATTACAAACAATATCAGATAGAACAATTTATAAGAATAAAAAACATTTTCTAAAACAATCAAAGCTCAAAATTTTAATGTAACATGGCAGAAGGCCTTTATGTAAAATTTTAAAAAGCTAAATTAATACACGGCCAAAGGCCTTGCACAATACTTCAATGAAACTGAAAATCACAATTTAAAACAGAACAAGTGGTGCTCCGAATTGTTCCAAGGGTCAGCATGGGAATGTAGCTCAAATATAAGGTGAGGCGAGGCATGCAGCCAAGAGTTGAAGTTAGGCATTCGGATGGCAACCCAAACTAGGGACAACCCAAGGACTGACCAACAATTTAATCAGTTCCCCAGTGTGTGCACGCCGTCAGTGGCCCTGGCCTGGCCTCACGCCGTGGAGACTTCCTCGCTGCTCCATCCCAACCGACTCACTCAATCCAGCATGCAGACAGCATTAAAATTACTGCTCATTCAAAACCACACAAGCTACACACGGTTCAGCGAAATACTTTCACATACAACTTGTACAATACTAAAATCAGTAACTGTGGAACGACTAGGACGAATCACAAGTCGACACAATGGAGAACCCAGAAGTGATCGGTGACCAAATACACGTCGTCCAATGAGACGACCGACCGAACGACCAACCAAGGTCGTCCCCACTCCAGTCATAAATGACAGCAACGGTCGGGTGACTCATGGCTGTCCGGCCCTCACTGCTGGTCTGTCCCAACTCCCTTGATGTCTGTTTGCAACTCAGACACACAATGACCCAGAGGCAGTGGCTCAGATTCGACCATGCAAAGGAAACAGCGGAACATTGGCCACGCGTAATCTCTGCACAAGGGAGGAACTGACCAAAGTCCCTCAAGATGACCAATTGAAGGCGGCCAGAAGCGGTCAGAAGACCAAATTCACATCGTCTTTTGAGACGACTAACCGAACAACCAACTAACGGTCGGCCTCACTCAAGTATCTTTCCATCAGACAGTGCATGTGTGTCACTAGTGGTCAGCGAATACTGGCTGTCCAGACCTCCCTTGCGCTCCAACCCAACTGAACTCACGTCACACCATGATCCCGAAATACTAGCGGTCGCCTCAAGATAGTATGACAGTGCTCCTATCGGTAAGTGCTGCTGCTGCCACTCATGGGCAGGCAAGCAAGCAACTCAGTTACGTCAGTAAATCGAATAAGAAACGATACGGCAGCACCGGAAAGACAAGATGTCAAGCAATAAACGGCACGAACACAAGCAGCACACGGCTCAATTAGTTACACTTTCTATGCTAATTACATCAGTCTTTAAATAGTAAACATTTTCAAAGTAGTATCATTCCGCACCTTTGTGTTGTTGACTGTCTTTTGTTAACGTACAAACTACCATTTATGCTAGAACACTCTATAGCTGTCTATTAACCACTAACCACGTTTCAGTCACAAATTTTTAGACTGCTGTTAAGCTACTATTGGCACATTGCCATCCATTAAATTCTACAATGTATTTCTCTTTAAGAATTAAATTATTATTCCCTTTTGGTGCATATCCATTCTATAAACAGACCCACTACTACACCACAACTATCGGCGAATTGCCATCCATTAAATTCAAAAAAATATTTTTCGAAAAATTACACTCCTACACTATTACTATCAGCGTACTGCCGTCCTTGAAACATTCTTTATACTTCATACTTCTTCTGTATTATGTCGGCACCATGCCATTCTGCTCTTATTTACATGAATGTATCTTCAAGACGTCCACTTTATAGGGTTACGAAGCCATAGCTGACTCGCGTTGATGCCGTTAGGTCTTTGGCATTTTGTCACAATCGAGTGACGTCTTATTTCTCCCTGAGTTACTACCATAAAGAGTTGCCCCCATCAGTGGCAGCAGCAGAGCTTATCGATTCTAGTACTGCTGTACCATCTTTGGTGTGACCGCTATATTTTCGTGTGGCGGTGTGTGTGGCAGTCGGTCGGTTGAGACAGAGCATCGAGGAAGTCTCTGCAGCACGAGGTCAGGCCAGGACCACTGGCGGTGTGCACGCATGATTGGATTGTGAGGCGGTAGCAGCGAGAGCTACAATGTTCGTTGCCCACCGAACCTGGACACTGAAGTTGAGTGATGAGTTAACCTGTTATGAAAACTCTACTGCTCTGACATCTCTTCGATCGTTGCTGGTTGTTGCTTCCTGGACTAATCCGGCTAGCATCAACATATGGTGTGTTGGCGAAATTTTGAAGCCGTATGGTCTGTATTGTCTTTAACTATTAAATTGGTTGTTACTTAGCAATGACGTGTCCCAACGGTATTTTCTGCCTTGTGGTCGTTAACGCCCCAGTTACCTGCCCTGGTCTGGTCGTTAGTGTAGTTTTCCGGCAGTGTGTTTTTCCTCACTGTGTTGATGCTGTCCGGCACGACATGTAGCTCGACAGCCTTTCAGTTGTTCCACCGTTTTTTTTTTGTTTTAGAATTATTATTGTACCTTCGCTGTTTTTGGACGCCAATTTTGAAGGCGTAATGCTCCTAGTATCTTCTACCTGGCTGATACTTTCCTTGGTCGTGCTGTTGGTCGGGCATAAGGCAATTGATTAGGTTGTTGCTCCGTCCTTCAGCCGTCCCTGGGTCGGCTTGCCACCGATTATTTGACGTTACTCTTGGCTGCCTGTCTCACCTCATCTTACGTCAGAGCTACGTCCTCAGGCCGACTCTCGGACCACTTCTGAGCACTACTGTTCTGTTGGTTTTGGAGTGTGATTTTCATTTTAGTATGAAAACCTTCAGCTGTCTATTAATTTAGTTTGTTTTAATTTTGAAATAAGGCCTTCAGCCAACGTAAATTAAAATTAGAAAATTGATTTCTTTAAAAAGTAAATTTCGAAGGTTTGTTCTATCTGAAATTCTTCTTATCCAGGCCTTAAGCCCTGACCTGTTCAATGTCGAGTGCGTGGTCTTCAGCCGAGATTTTACGTTAAATATTTTTAAGATGAGGCCTTCAGCTGACTTAAATTAAAATTTGAAGACTGATTTGCTTAACAACTTAATTTCGAAAGTCTGTTCTATCTGAAATTCTTGTTATCCAGGCCTTAAGCCCTGAGTTGTTCAATGTCCAGTGTGTGGCCTTAAGCTGAGCTTTTATCTAAAATATGTTCAAGATAAGGCCTTCAGCCGTCTTAAATTAAAATTTGAAGATTAATTTGTTAAAAACAATTTTTTTTAAATTTTCTCTCTCTGAAATTCTGGTTATCCAGGCCCTAAGCCCTGAGTTTTTCAATGTCTTGTGTGTGGCCTTCAGCCAAGTATTTACTTGAAAAATTTTTTAAGTAAGGCCTTCAGCCATGTTTATTCTTTAAAGCAATATTTTATGACTTGTGTTCACATACGTAGAGATGGAGGAACTTTTCACTAATACCTTTTACAAGAAGATACGCAAGCAGCGCACAACAGCGATCCATATTGATTATTCTATTGTCCATGATGTGGTCTTGCATTGAGAAACTCTTGGCTTTCCAAAGTGGTGTTGACTTCAACAACTGTCAGTCCACTTTCCCATCTCCAATCTCAGTATACAGCTGCAGTAGAATTCCATGAAACGATAGAAAGTGCCTTAAATTACATTTCTAATAATGTTAAACAAATGCTAGATAAACTTGTTTCTATACACTGTTACAATATGAATACACAATACGTAATGTTCGGTTTTGATTTTGAGTGTTTATAAACAATACCACTGTTTACATTGTACTACGACTGTGGTTCGGCAATATTTTTCTTTTGGCCACAGCTGTAGCTACATATAGCTAGGTCACTGCCCTTCTCATCCCTGAAGAGCTCTGTGCTTGCTCGCACCATCTGGTGCTACAGACCCAGTTCCCTAATGAGTGACGCTGGCTATGCTCTTTAAATCTTATCTGCGGAGGCTCATAATTGCGATTCACGTATACACTGAGAGAAGCTTTTCGAATCTTGCTTCGAACATAATACACAAACACTCCTGTAACATATTGTTGCTTCATTTCACAGTATGAGGCATCATTCCTTCTACAATTCATCCACATGCGAACATTATGTGACTTCGTTACGCGTATGGGCTAGTTATTCTTAGCTAGACATTTATTCTAACTTCCTTTCACATTTAAAAGCATTTTGCTTTTACTTTCCGTACCTCATATTACATGGCTTTTAATAATAAGCCTTATTTACTACCTTTATGTCTTGTACCAGATTTCCACGTCAGTATTGTGTCTTATGCCAACAATATGTCTACTCCCTTGTACTTCATAAAATACTTGGCGGAAACTGCTGCGCCTATAGATACTACTAAACGGCTTACTTACAAGTTGCCTTTTGCCTTTCCTCTCTCACGCTTCATAAATGATTGGCCAACTTTCATGTCGCCTGATAACGACATTCTTCTTTCTCTTACTATGTAAATAATTGGCTGACTCTGCTGTCACCTAATAACCATAAGACTCCATTTACCATAAACCTCTTTAGCTGTACTATTCCTGTGTTATTAGTGTAACATAATTTATTAGAGTGGAAACCACTTCGCCATTTCAGTTCATACTTAAGAGTAACGATATGTCTATTTGGACACAACCTGTACATCATTTCGAGACAACATTTATTTATTTTTGTTATTTTTGCCACCAGAATTTCTCCTGTTGTATATTGTCATATACACTTACCTGGTTTCCACGTCGTCATCTTCTTTTGCACCCTTCAGCTTATTTGTATGAGTTATTTCATCTATGTTGTACATAATAGCCCTCGTGTGGCTTATCTGTTGTTTCAGTATTTTCAGATACAAAGTATTGTTCATCGTTGTTGTATACATTAAGAAATTGTTTCACTGCATAATTTGTAGTACGCTTTTGTAATGTGCATTAATATCGTATTGGTGTCTTCTTGCCGGCCGGTGTGGGCGAGCAGTTCTAGGCGCTTCAGCCTGGAACCGCGTGACAGCTATAACCGCAGGTTCGAATCCTGCCTCCGTCATGGATGTGTGAGATGTCCTTAGGTTAGTTAGGTTTAAGTAGTTCTAAGTTCCAGGGGACTGATGACCTCAGATGTTAATTCCCTTAGTTCTCAGAGCCATTTTTGGTGTCTTGTTGGAATTATATGCTGTGTTCTCTTGTTGGTGTAAGTGTAATCTTACATCTCGTATATTCTGGCCTGTCACATTCCTCCAAATGTATGGTTTCACCCGTGCCATCCAAATGTTTGTTCTGTTGGGTTACTTTGTTTTCGTCATAGCTTGTTTCTCTGTTGTCACGTTCAGTGTAAGGAAAGTTCCTAACCTTAGCCTCGATAGCGAAGAATCTTAAAGAACACAGATAATAGTTCTGAATGAAAGGAGGGTAAGAATTAACAGCAGTAAAAGACCAGAAAGTATGCTCTCAGTTAAATCTAGCACCTGGTAATCGTCAGATACCTAGCAAAACAAACAGCGTTATTGCACCCTGAGGTTAGTATTCGTAATGTTCTCTCATGTAACTTTTTTTACATTTCATGAAATAATTGTCGTGGCGGTACTTTCGTGCTAGAACGAGGTACTTCGTTCACAACTTTCTCAAATTCAACCACGTAACTTACCCCCCATAAGGTGCTTCTTAACTGAATTGACAGCTTTGTCTCCCACAGGTGACTGCAGTATACTTTTGATCATTTTTTGTTAACGGCCTCTGACAGAAGCTCTCTGTCAAGTCAATGTCTATTGATACCTTGACGCCACTGAACTTCGGTACGGGACCTTCTAGTACCTTACCCTACCCATCTGAGGTATAACGACTTTTCCAACATGAGTGTTCTGTCCACAAATACTTCAACTGTCGCTCTGTTTTGTGTGCTGCAAGACCAGTCTTGATTCAAGAATGCTTCAAAAACTTTTTTGTGTGTTTTAAATGTGTTACTAACACTTGTTCCCCATGATTTTGCTTCTCCTTCTAACCTTCTGGCCACAAAATCGATTTCAGGTTGTTGAGTCATGTTTCCAGTAATCGTTTCCTTAAGCTGTCTAAAGAAGGCTACTGACTGGATAGTTCCCTTGTTAGAGAAGTGATGGAATTTATACGCATTAGCGTGATTTTATAAGTCGCTTACATGACCAATATCTTTCTTTCTTTCAAGTTCACAACAAATTTTGACTTTTGTTTAACTTCATTTTCTTTTTTGTCTTACATTTCAGCAGGTACTTTCTGCTCTATTTCTCTCAATTCACTCTTAATCTTATTTGTGTTGCCTTTACAAGAGGATTCTACGTGTGAAATGTTACAAGTTTGTATTTCCTAGTCATATTTGATAGTACATAAACAGCTCATGGTAACTTTTCTTTACTCTGGTCTTATATTACTAATGTCATTAATTGTTGTTTGTATTACCACATTTTGATTCCATAAATTCTTATTTAACGTTTCGATTTCATAGTCAACCCTTTGATTTATTTCTGAATTACAAATTTCTGCTTTACACCATTCTTTTGTGTCATAATCATCATTCTTGCTACATCCCTCAGTTTTAACTTCAAAATTTGTATAATTTTGTTTCAGAGTTCGAACTTAGAGATAATTTGAGCTATTACCACACTGACTTCTTTTAATCCATTATCTATTTCCTCTATTGTATTATGTGTTTTCTTGATTCCACTTTTAATTCTTTTTGTGCTTTACTTGACTCTTTCTCTATTTAATTTTGTGTTTCTCTCGATTTCGCTTTTCGTTCTTGTAAAATTAATTTTAGTGTAGATGCTTTTCCTGATCATTGTCCTGAGTTGGTAAAGTGTCAGCTGATAATGTACTGTGACTTAATGTACGTATTACACTCATTTTACTAAAATGTTTCAATTACAAATCTTACTTTGCTTTACACAAGCGCAACACTTACAATATTTTTCTTCCTCAACGTACTGCCGCTCATTCTCGTAGCTGTATGGTACACCACTGGCTGCAACTCCGGCGTCGTGGAGTGCTGAAGCTGTCACTTCCAATGAGCCGTATAGTGCTAACTAGGCCAGCCGCTGCTAGCCGCCGCTGCACCTGAACTCTGTGGCTGCCTCAAGGTGTTCTGCACGCTGCGCCGTCTCGTAGCACGTAGAATCTCGAAGTGATTATTTACAATATAATGCACACAACGTTAACTTTTATGTGAGTTGCACTTCCGCTCTTCCAGTTTTAGCTTTACACCGATACTACTTACGTTGTAACGGAAAACTTGATTTTACGGCTTCAATTAATAGGCATATAGTTCAACTCAATTTGAAAACTAGTTCAAACACAGTTTAAATTATACTTATCAGAGTAATCACAAGGATCTCTGGTCCTTCACAGTTCACACGATTCACAGTACATACACAGTTCGCTGGTCGGTTACAGTTCACAGTTCTTGCTCATAAAACCCTCATAATTCCAAAGTTCTTAGACTTGAACGATCTTCCGCACCGAGGATGCCATGTACGGTAAACTGAAAAAGAGAAGCGTCATGAGGGGGAGATAGTGTAGCATACCTGCGTATGATCAACCCCTTCACTCAAAAATATTTCTCTTCTTCATCCCTCCTCTGTGTTACCACAGATGACGTGTCACTGATCTTATTTGTACTAAGATTGCAGTATACACGCAAGGTACCTATTTGTTTCAACCACCCTGTGTGGAATGAGTAAGTTCTAATAAAAGCTCACCGACCTGCAGTCTTCTACAGTTTTTGTCCCCTGCGGAGAAAACAGCACCTTGGCCGTGAATCCGTAATCTTGATGCTGTAAGAAACTCCTTAGAAGCAGCTGTTACTATAGAAATGATTAAATTTCCAATCAATTTTTTATACGAGATTCCACTCTCTTTTCTTACTGGCAGAACAACAGAAACTGCACAATTACTTTTTAGATTCACAAGTGATTTCTACTCTTCAACAAATTAATGAACTGCATATTTGTGTAAGTTAGTATCAAATTGTTCTCAACTATATGTTCAAATGAAGATTATTATTATTATTATTGACTTTTTTTTCTCAGACTTAAGTCTGGTTAAAAATGGAACGTGACGCGGACCTCGGTCAAGCGTGACTTCCTTGTAACTGTATGGTATATGTTATATTGCATTTAGGAACTTTCGGGTAATTGAACATGTATCAATAATTACAGATTTTTGTAGTTGTATATATATGTTTGGATGTAGCTGTATTGCATTGATGTACTGGTGGATATTGTGAGGTATGACTCCTGTAGTTGATAGTATAATTGGGATAATGTCGACTTTATCCTGATGCCACATGTCCTTGACTTCCTCAGCCAGTTGGATGTATTTTTCAATTTTTTCTCCTGTTTTCTTCTGTATATTTGTTGTGTTGGGTATGGATATTTCAATTAGCTGTGTTAATTTCTTCTTTTTATTGGTGAGTATGATGTCAGGCTTGTTATGTGGTGTTGTTTTATCTGTTATAATCGTTCTGTTCCAGTATAATCTGTATTCATCATTCTCCAGTACATTTTGTGGTGTGTACTTGTATGTGGGAACGTGTTGTTTTATTAGTTTATGTTTTATGGCAAGTTGTTGATGTATTATTTTTGCTACATTGTCATGTCTTCTGGGGTATTCTGTATTTGCTAGTATTGTACATCCGCTTGTGATGTGATCTACTGTTTCTATTTGTTGTTTGCAAAGTCTGCATTTATCTGTTGTGGTATTGGGATCTTTAATAATATGCTTGCTGTAATATCTGGTGTTTATTGTTTGATCCTGTATTGCGATCATGAATCCTTCCGTCTCACTGTATATATTGCCGTTTCTTAGCCATGTGTTGGATGCGTCTTGATCTATGTGTGGCTGTGTTAGATGATACGGGTGCTTGCCGTGTAGTGTTTTCTTTTTCCAATTTACTTTCTTTGTATCTGTTGATGTTATGTGATCTAAAGGGTTGTAGATGTGGTTATGAAATTGCAATGGTGTAGCTGATGTATTTATATGAGTGATTGCTTTGTGTATTTTGCTAGTTTCTGCTCGTTCTAGAAAGAATTTTCTTAAATTGTCTACCTGTCCATAATGTAGGTTTTTTATATCTATAAATCCCCTTCCACCTTCCTTTCTGCTTAATGTGAATCTTTCTGTTGCTGAATGTATGTGATGTATTCTATATTTGTGGCATTGTGATCGTGTAAGTGTATTGAGTGCTTCTAGGTCTGTGTCACTCCATTTCACTACTCCAAATGAGTAGGTCAATACTGGTATAGCATAAGTATTTATAGCTTTTGTCTTGTTTCTTGCTGTCAATTCTGTTTTCAGTATTTTTGTTAGTCTTTGTCTATATTTTTCTTTTAGTTCTTCTTTGATATTTGTATGATCTATTCCTATTTTTTGTCTGTATCCTAGGTATTTATAGGCATCTGTTTTTTCCATCGCTTCTATGCAGTCGCTGTGGTTATCCAATATGTAATCTTCTTGTTTAGTGTGTTTGCCCTTGACTATGCTATTTTTCTTACATTTGTCTGTTCCAAAAGCCATATTTATATCATTGCTGAATACTTCTGTTATCTTTAGTAATTGGTTGAGTTGTTGATTTGTTGCTGCCAGTAGTTTTAGATCATCCATGTATAGCAAATGTGTGATTTTGTGTGGGTATGTTCCAGTAATATTGTATCCATAATTTGTATTATTTAGCATGTTGGATAGTGGGTTCAGAGCAAGACAGAACCAGAAAGGACTTAATGAGTCTCCTTGGTATATTCCACGCTTAATCTGTATTGGCTGTGATGTGATGTTATCTGAATTTGTTTGGATATTAAGTGTGGTTTTCCAGTTTTTCATTACTGTGTTTAGAAACTGTATCAATTTAGGATCTACTTTGTATATTTCCAATATCTGTAGTAACCATGAGTGGGGTACACTATCAAAGGCTTTTTGGTAATCAATGTATGCGTAGTGTAGGGACCTTTGTTTAGTTTTCGCTTGATATGTCACCTCTGTATCTATTATCAGTTGCTCTTTACATCCTCGTGCTCCTTTGCAGCAGCCTTTTTGTTCTTCATTTATAATTTTGTTCTGTGTTGCATGTGTCATTAATTTCTGTGTGATGACTGAAGTTAATATTTTGTATATTGTTGGTAGGCATGTTATGGGGCGATATTTAGCTGGGTTTGCTGTGTCTGCTTGATCTTTAGGTTTCAGATAGGTTATTCCATGTGCAAGTGTATCAGGGAATGTGTATGGGTCTGCAATGTAACTGTTAAATAATTTAGTTAGATGTGAATGTGTTGAGGTGAACTTCTTTAGCCAGTAATTTGCTATTTTATCATTTCCAGGGGCTTTCCAATTGTGTGTAGAATTAATTGCTCGGGTGACTTCATGTTGCAAAATTATCACTTCAGGCATTTGTGGTATCATCTTGTATGTGTCTGTTTCTGCTTGTATCCACCGTGCATGCCTGTTATGTTGTACCGGGTTTGACCGTATGCTGCTCCAGAATTGTTCCATGTCTGTTATGTTCGGTGGATTGTCTATTTTAATGTGTGTGTTATCCATTGTTTGGTAAAATCTCTTTTGGTTTGTGTTGAATGTTTGGTTTTGTTTCCTTCTATTTTCACTTTTTTTGTATCTTCTAAGTCGTTTGGCCAATGCTTGAAATTTCTGCTTTTTTTCATCTAATTGCTCTGTTGCTTCTTGTTGTGAGATTTTACCTAACCTTTTTCGTTTTTTGTCTGATATTTCATTTCTTATAAATTGTGTTAGCTGTCCGATGTCTTTTCTCAGTTATTCTATTCTGATCTGTAGCCTGTGTTGCCATGCTGGTTTTGTGGGTTTCTTCTGTGTGTTGGTTTGTTCTGATCTCTGCCTAGTGTGTATATTTAGTGTAGTGAGTGCTCCTATATAAACCAGTAGTTGTAACTCTTCCATAGTTGTGTTTTCATTTATTTTGTTGTGTATGATTGTGTTGATAGTTTTTATTGTTGTTTCGACTTGTGGGTTATTTGGCGGTCTATGCAGGAATGGTCTAATGTCTGTATTTGTGTCTTTGTATTCTATATATGTCAGCTGAAATTTCTCTTCTATGTCTAACACATGTGTCTCTTCGTGTTCTATTTGTGCTTGTTCTGGTGGCTGTCTTAAGATTTCGTTTTCCTCTGATTGTTTAATTGATGCGTGTTGGTCTTTGTTTGTTTGCTCTGGGATGTTTGAGTCCATTACTGTGTTTTCTTCGTCTTCTGATTGCACATTATTTTGTTCCAGTATTTGTTGTACTTGTTGTTTGATGTTTTCTAATTCTGACTGGGGTATCCTGTTATTTTTGATTATTACACGGATCTGATCAGCTAGTCGTTGTTCTGTTAAAAATTTTAATTCCGGGTATCTGGTAATAAATGTTGTGTATACTTGTGATCTGTATCCAGTTGTGTTGGTTCCTAGGTTTGTTGCTTGGTAATAACAGAACATGAGGTGTCGATTGACTTCATCTGACCATCTCATCCTCTGTCTTTGTTTTCCTTCTAGGGTGGTTGCAGGAAGCATATCCTGCAAAACACCTCTATTTGGATTTAAATCATTTTCCATTTGGCTAGCAGTGTCGTTACCATTGTGGGCGGGCATAGGGTTCAAGCGTCGTCCCCGACCATGACGGCGCTTGTCCGAGGCTTCTTTAGTTCTGTCCTGAACCAAGTAATCACACTAAAAGGGGGGTTAGCCCTATTAGTGGTTTGTTCTTTTCGTCGCCTTTTACGACTGGCAGAACATACCGGAGGCCTATTCTTCTCCCGGGCCTCCACGGGGTTTATTATTATTATTATTATTATTATTATTATTATTAGTGAATTATTCAATACAAAGGTTAATTGATAACAACATCTTGTTGTAATCCTGTTATCCTCCGCCAAGAAGCGCATCTTCCGTGTTGATGCTGCGGTGTTCCATTACTCCATTTATGTGGTCGGTCCAAGAACGTCGTAATCTCCCGTGCTTACGTCTGCCGGGTGGTTTCCATTCATAAACCATCTTTGGCCACCGATGATCTGGCATTCGCATCATATGTCTGTTCCATTTTAAGGATTTTCTTTCAATTATATCTATCACTGTATCATTTGCCTTCATTCTAGCTCTTACTTCATCATGAGTTTCTCTTTCGATTCTTGATATTCTGCCACTCGTTCACAAATAATCAATTTCCTCAGCTATTAGTCTTCTCTTGAGATCCGTATTTAAGATCCATAGTTGTGAGCTATTGCATAACACTGATACGACTATTATCTTACCTACTCTAATCTAATTGCCTTTGGAAATATTCTTATCCCACCAAATAGAAGTCATACACCGTAACACATTTCTGCTTTGCTGTATTTTATATTTTACTTCTGTATTGCTCAACACGTTTTTATCAATATGTTCCCCGAGATATTTAAATTTCTCTACCTGTCTCATAACTGCTTTGTCATTAATATGTACTCCAAATGTAACATAACTTTCCATCACCAGATACTCCGTTTTTGTTAGACTCATTTGTAGTTCTCATCTGTTGTATTCCTGATATAATCTTCGTATCATGAACTCAAGTTCATAATACACGAAGTGCATTTTGCATTAAATAAAGTGAATTATGTCAGATCACCAGATCCAGGAAGCAATCCTGTTGAATTATTGAAGGCTGGAGAAAGATATCTGAAGAAACGAATAACCTGCCTGATTAACAAAGGTTGTAAAATGATTGAAATTCCCTTAGAATGGAAAATATCATATATAGTTTCTACTTTCAAGGGAATCGAAAAGACACAAACTGCTATAGAAGCATTAGTGTCAACTGTACAATGAGCCGCTTATATGGGAAGACAATGCTTGAAACAATTAGACAAAATGTTGACCATCATATTACGAAGACCAGAGCGGGTTTAGGCAGACCATGTACAGATAACCTATTTATTTTACAACAACAAATGGAGAAACTTGTAGCAATAGGGAAGGAGCTACACACTGCTTTTGAAGATTTAGCAGAAGCTTACGACATAGTCCCTAGATCTAAGCTATGGGAAGCTATGAAAGGTATAGGTATGGATGACTACCATTTACAGATCATTATTGAAATGTACAGTGATAATGTGGTGCAGTTTAAACGAGGTTCAAAGTTATCAGAACCTATTAATGTCACTAAAGGTTTGCGACAAGGTTCAGTATGTCACCTATCTTGTTCAATTTATATGTAGATGTGGCTCTCCGGAATTGGAAGAAGAGCTGCAGAGGAATGGAAATCACTGTCAACAATGTACACATATTTTCATTAAGTTTTGCTGACGATCAAGCTATTATAGCACAAGATGATTGTGACCAAATAACCACACATGCTAATAAAGTCTTAACCTGACACCGACCTCGGCAGACAACAGGTCGGTCCTCCGAGGCTTCCGATCCAGCTCTAACATTTACAAACTAGACACTACAAAGTCAGTTCTAACTCATACCACGCCGGACAACATCTCCGTCCTCCGACGCTGCCCAACCAGCTCTGTTCTTACAGCCGAACCACTTCTCCCTCCATCCAAGTCAAGCACGAACCAAAGATCAACGAAGTGCTTCGTCTGCCTTTCCATTTGGCATTTGTTTACTATTCTGCTGGTTATTAATATTTGTGAAGAGATGGAATGATAGCACTATATTGATAGAGTTTTTAGTTTGAAATTCACGGAAATATGCTGTTTAATTTCTCAAATATTAATAATAGAAGATAATCATTTTGGCGCGTAACTTCCCAACTGAGCAGCCAATTGCGGAGAAGACAGGAGTGCACCTAGGGGTTGGCAGGAGTGGCCCCCGCCAGGAGTTCAAGAGCAAGGGGGTCGCAAATTCCAAAGGCCGCCGACGATGACGTGTCGGAGCGCCGCGCCGCCCTCTGAAACCGCGGCGTCTTGTAAGAGAAATTGTGGAAAAAAATTGCTACAGAACGGAGAAGACATAGTAAAGGAAGACGCTCTGATGACGAAAAGCCTCTTCGATTTACTGGGAGGCACTTTCCTCATGTCACTCCAAGTGACCCGTCCAAGAAACGCAGACTATGGCGTAGATATGCAGTCTGCTCGAAACAGAATGTGCCGGTATTATCTTGTTAGATAAATTTTTGAAAAATACTACTACTACTATTAATTTATTATTGATTTTTAGGCAGTTCTCAGCTAATATATATTATCCAAGCTTAACCTCCTTACTCCATGAACTTTTTTATCGGAGCACGAGAGCACATAACTTTGCAAACGCAAATGCATAAAGTGCGATTGTCGTCAGATCCAGTTGACATATTTCTTGTGTAATTGGGCAAGTAAACGTATACTTTATATTCACGGTAATTAAATATACTTATTATATTAGGTTATGGCAACGGTTGCAAAATATTACCTACACAAAGTACCCTGAAAGTTATATTAGACCTTTTTAATAACAACTATCACGCATACATATAAACAAGATTCGTTTTTTATATTACTGGTCTCATTAATTTTGCTGTGGTAATTGCCATATCAATTCTTTTTTACCTTATTATTTTATTTCCGCTGAGTCGACAACTTATTAGCAGATTTGAGGTTTTGGAGGAACATAGATCCTTTCTGTTTAATTGTACTCTCGCCAGTTCAGGGCAATTACAACTTGCCCAAACGTTTGGGGGTTAGGATTTTGAAGCACGAGGCCTTACGAGAGCGACGTAGAACAAGTCATGCTGAACGCACCATGTACACTTTCGGCATTACCTGGTTATCATACTGAGAAATAATTTAGCACTTAAAAGTTCATTGGCAGTGACGACTCGCCTACCTCCCCATCCTGGTCGGCTTTCCATCAGGTTTCAAAATCGCCACCCACCTTCGTAGCGGAAGGTGTTTATGTTAGCTGGCGAGCGGAAGTAACCCAGACCGGACACGCACCCTCGTGTTGTCTGTCGCCAATTCGCAGAAGGACCTCGGTGCCGACAGTAATCCTGCCGACCTTGAGGCTGACTGCCCCTCCCCCCCCCATCAAAGGCTCGCCGAAGCTGCATTCACGATTACACGGTCCTGCAAAACTCAACACTTACCAGTTCATCTGTGGCTGTGTAGCAAGAGGAAGCGCTCGGTCGTACATCAAGGGAGGTAAGTCATATGTTCTGTAATAGCAATATGTTTCCTGTGCTCATATTCATGTTTCATAAGCAGCTACGATTCATTCACATTTGAATGAAACTCTTATTTTGTTCTATCAGGCAGTTAAACATTTTCCCCGTTTTTCTTGCAGTAGAATCGCACTATTTATGATTTGACGCTTCTTACGTATATCTGCTTCATTTATGGACTGTTTTTTTTTCGGTGTCAATTTTTTTATTTGAAATTCGTAGCAGTAGGTAAAACTACATTATAAAAGTATATACGTATCACAATCTGTGGAAACTCATGGCAATGTCACTATTTAAGTTTCAATTGACACAGGTGTTGCCAAAAGCGCCCAAAGGGATGATACTAAAATTATCAGTCTTGTTGTTAACGAGTACCTAAAATACCAGAGTTTAACTATTGATTATTCAAAATAATATGAACTCATTCATGTACAGTGCCAGTCATACAATCTTTCTATGTCACAATTACATTTCATTTACTAAAATTAATAAATATGAACGTACTCGTGTTTGATAATTGTAGCACCTTTATTGGTTATTTCAGTAACATTTGATATGCTATCTAAGGGGATTTGGCTGTTTGCCATATTGTGAATAACAGACGTACCAGTTAAAATTACACATAAGATTTAAAAGTATTGAAGATGAAATCAGTTGTTTTATCCTAAATCTCATCACATTCGATAAATATCAAAGTGACGCTGATTTCATTATAATCTAAGATTAATGTTTTTTATAAAAGCAAACAGTGTTAAAGGAGCAATTTTGATGTACGTGCCAAGCAGAAGCGAGATATTAATAGTATCTCTGAATTTTTTCCACAGTACTACTATCTGCTGTTTTGCCACCAGAGGCACGAAGTGTCCCTTCGTGCATTCCACTCAGACTCTCCGGGTTAATGAAATCCAGCAGAATTTTCTTGCATTTCTCAAAGCGTTTGTATGAAATACAGGACACAGAACGACAACAATAACTTTCTTTAAAACAGAAACAAAGCCTGAGGTGTGAAAAATGGTAGATATTTGTTTCTCTGTTTCTTACAGTTTTTTTTCTTTCTTTTTTTTCCCTCCAGACATCGATGATCTCTTCACAATTTTTTCTGTACGTAAAGCTGGTATTATCAGCCATGAACCAAAGATTCTGGTCCATTGACAAAGGTAACAATGAACCATCCAGTTTAATAAAGGGCATTATTGTGTCAAAAAGTGTCAATAGCAGACGTTAAATGCAAAGTCGCCTTTGTATTTTTCACCTGTGATTGGAAGTATCCTTCTAACGCTCATTCCCTTTTTAATATCAGATCTACATGCAGTATTCATTCAAGGTTCACTAAAACCGCCAATACCGCAATTGTCAATTTGCATTCGTAAAACAAGCTCTGAGCAACTCACTTTCAGTCATATCTGGCTGCGATATCTTTCCCGATACACATTCTATCTCTCTATGGGAATTTTTTTTGAAACAAATAGGCTAACTCTAAATTCCCTAGCTCTTACATCGTTAGTATTGTCCACTCTAAAGCATCATCGCGTGCACAATGTGGTTTCCCAGGCAATAAAATTTGTCTGAATTCAAAGAAATATTAAAAAGTCATGCATTTATTGTCACCGTTATTTCAGATATACGTCTATATTGTTTTGCTGCGGATTTTTACCTTGATATTTGACATTCAGACCAAATGAAGGAGTCAATGGATAAGCTTTCTCTATAGCTTACTCCTATTTTCTTCAGAATTTCAAACATCTTGCACCATTTACATTGTCGAACGCTTTTTCTAGGTCGACAAATCCTATGAAAGTGTCTTGAATTTTCTTGAGTCTTTCATCCATCATCAGTCGCAGTGTCGTGACTGACTCTCTGGTGCCTTTACCTTCCTTAAAGCCAAACTGATCTTCACCTAACAGGTCCTCAATTTTCTTTTTCATTCTTATATATATTATTCTCGTCAGTATCTTCGATGCATGAGATGTTAATCTGATTGTCCGGTAGTTCTCACATATATCTGCCTTTGCTGTCTTTGGAATTGTGTGAATGATATTTTTCCGAAAGTCTGATGGTACGTCGCCGGTCTCATAGGTTCTAGTCACCTAGTTGAACAGTCGTTTGGTTGATACTTCTCCAAATGACTTCAGAAATTCCTATAGAATATTACGTATCCCCTCAAGTCCTCCAGAGACCTCTTAGTTTCTGCCTCTAATACTGGATCCCCTATGTCTTCCATGTCGACACTCGTCTCTTCTTCTAGCACTCCATCTGACCCGTCTTCCCCATAATAGAGTCCTTCAATGTCTTCTTCCCATCTACCCACCCTCTCCTTTGCACTCAGCGGTGGAATTCCCACTACACTCTTAATGTTACCACAGTTGCTTTTAACCCGGCAGCGCACGCGCCTGGAAACGGGACGCACAAACGTCAAACACGTAGCCATTCTTTCAGACCTTTACAGATTACATCGATTTTTAATTACCATCAGACAACTCTTATTGTTATCTTTTATATGTACCGACAAGATGGCTTCTTTTAACCAACTTTCAGACATTGTATTAAAGTGAAGATTTCCCCGTGGTGTGACGGACCAGCTGAGTTTACTGCCGGGTTAATTTCTCCGAATGTTGTTTTCACTTTTCTGTACGCTGAATCAGTCTTACTGACGATCATTTCATTTTCAATTTCTTCACATTTTTCCGGCAGCCATTTTGCCTTAGCTTCCCTGAATTTCCTATTTTATTTCATTCGTAATTGACTTGTACTTCTGTATTCCTGAATTTCCCTGAATATTTTTATACTTCCTTCTTTCATCGATCAGATGAGGTATTTCCTCTGTTAACCATGGCTTCTTCGTATTTACCTTCCTTGTTCCTATGTTTATCGTCCCAACATATGTGATTGCTGTTTTTAGAGACGTCCACACTTGAAACATCCCTTTAAAACAATTATACATGACTGTGTTTAAACTGACACACAATATTTTTAGCGCAACGCAATCTGACTTTCAAAAATCCCTACGAAAGAAAGGCCCTGACTAACATTAACCTATACCTTTCACAAATCACTTACGTCACCAAAAATCTTCGTTCCTCGAACTACTGCAATACAGCGAGCGCCACTACTGCCAGCTAAATAAAAGATTCAAACTACTGAAGGCACTAGCTACTGATAGGCATAGTTAGCAGATGAAAGATTTTGATGGAGAACAAACAATGTATTTACCTCAATAGTGTTCAAAAGTCATAATGTATATAGCAGTTCATGACAGCCAGTCTTACAAATTTCAAAACTCCGCCATCTCTCTCCCCACATCCACCACTGCTGGTGGCTCACCTCCAACTGCGCAACGCTACGCGCTGTTAACATCCAGCTGCCCAACACTACAATGGCAGACAACAATGCAAACCAGCCACAGACTGCACACAGTACAGCCAGTGATTTTCATACAGAGCGCTATGTGGCGTTACCACTCTTCTTCACTTGAACATCCTACTCTGGTATTCGCGACCGCAGTATCCACAGCCTTCGCTATCTTCAAACGCGTCTCATCATTCCTCAGAGTTTTGGTACCCATTTAAATCTCGACTGGTCCTTTCGGACGGTTCTCTTAAACTTAAGCGTGCCCCTTCATCATTACTAAATTGTGATTTGACTCTATATCGGATCCTGGGTACGGTCTAAAATCTAATATCTGATTTGTGGCGATCTTTTGCATGCACACACATTTGCGCAGATATCTGAGCAGACAAATCCTAACGTGTGGACCGGTCTTTCCTCGTAAACGCCTACACACTAAATAAGTGCTTTCGTGATTTCTTTTAGGTAACTTCCACTGTGTCTCAACAGCTGAAATTTGGCATGTGGGCATAAGTGACGTCAACGACAAGAGGCAGAAATCAAAGTAAGTTTCGACATGACAAGTCCGATTATCTTGTCTAGATTCGGTCTCACCTGGGGAGAGTACTTGAGCCAATTGGTGGTAATTGAGCCCAGAGGGTTCTTTTGTGTGTGGCCCATTATAAAATATTCATATGTTGTTGTTATTATTATGTGTATAGGTTCATTTTATTTTCATTTATATATTATTCCAGGTTAAAAAATTGCCTATCATACAACAAAGAGATGAAACGTAAAAAATCAATCAGGAAGTGCATTCAAAAAACTAAGAAAAGAAAAGAACAGCAGCTCTCCTTTCAGGAGACTTGAAAAATTGGATAAAACCTAACAAGGAAGTGGACACACGTAAGACTGCAACAGATCAAGATGAGAGTAACGCCGATTTTGAATCTGATGATACGGAAACAAATCCAGATACAAATGATGACAACCAACCACAACCATCAACTTCCCATAAAATAGCCCCACAAGTTTCAGAAACCAACTATGACGAGTACGAATCTTCCACACAATGTTCTTTAGATGAGGAAGGATCAGAATCTGGTTGTCATGATGTACCTCCACTAGAAGGAGACTGTTCACCAGAAATAGGTGAAATAGCTTATAACGATCCAAAAAATGGCCTAGCTCTCCATTGATTACCGATAGTACTCGAATTGTGCTGGTTGAACGTGGCCCTCAAATAGTTGACATATCAACTTTCAAGTTTCCCGTGTCGGTTGGAGATAGACGTTTCGATGGCAAGTGGTTTTACAAAAAGCTCACAAATATCGAACGAGTGTGAAGACAATGGTTACTTTATAGCCAGTCGGAAGATTCTCTATTTTGTTTTCCCTGTCTCCTCTTTCGGAAGGATCATCGTGGAAAGTCATCTTCATTTTCAGATTTTAATAAAGTCTTCAATGACTGGAAACACTTAAACCCACTTATTTAGAATCACGAAAACTCGTCCAGCCACAGGTTGTGTTGCATGCAGTGGAAAGATTTGCAAAACGGACTAAAACGAAAGAAAACTGTAGACGATGAAATTCAAGAAAGTATTCAGAATGAGGTAGGGAAGTGGAGGAACATACTGATAGAAGTCATAGATCTAATTATATTTTGTGCTAAGAATAATCTACCACTTCGAGGAACAGCAAAGAAAGATAATCAAAATATCCACGGGTGTGCTGCCGGTCTATAGTGTCTAACGGGCACGATATTTCGGCGATCATACATGTCGCCATCATCAGGTGAACTGACGGACTGAGCTCCTGTGAACGTGCAGGCACGGATATCCGTACGCTATGGCTGCTCAGAGGGAACTGGGTTCGGTCGCGGCGGCGGCCGATTTAAATACCCTCCGCCCGCGGCGCGCTCCCTCCGCCGTCCGCGCCCCGCGCCGCGGTTCCTACACAGAGGAACGGGGTACTCAGAGTGGCAAATTCAACGTGCTCTCCGCCCAACCACTGCAGCGCAACCTGTTGAGATGGATGAAGTCACGAGGGAGGAGGTAGGCATTGCATTTATTCCATACACAGGCGCACTCTCGGGGAAAATCGCCCGCATTCTGAAGAAACACCACTTCGGAACTGTGTTTTGTCCTCCAAATAAAACTCGTGCACTGGTGGGGAGCGCCAAAGATGACCTCGGTTTGAGGAAGGCCGGGGTGTACCAGATTCCGTGTCAATGTGGCAAGTCGTATATTGGTCAGACGATGCGTACCGTCGAGGATCGATGCCGTGAACACCAGAGGCACACTCGACTGATGTATCCGAGCAAGTCGGCGGTCGCTGAACATTGTTTGTCGGAAAATCACGCCATGGAGTATGACCGCACGAGGATTCTGGTACAGACGTCGAGATACTGGGACAGCGTTGTTAGAGAGGCCATTGAAATTCGCACCAATGACGACCTCATGAACCGTGACTGTGGCTATAATCTTAGCAAGGCTTGGGAACCAGCCATTGGGTTAATCAAGAGTAAATCGAGCAAACGTATAGTTGTGACGACCACGGCGGACAGAGCCATCACACCGACGTCATCTCAGACGCCGTCGCAACCTGTTCCACCGCGCGACCGTGGCGCGGGGCGCGGACGGCGGAGGGAGCACGTCGCGGGCGGAGGGTATTTAAATCGGCCGCCGCCGCGACCGAACCCAGTTCCATCTGAGCAGCCATAGCGTACGGATCTCCGTGGCGGCACGTTCACAGGAGCTCAGTCCGTCAGTTCACCTGATGATGGCGACATGTATGAACGCAGAAATATTGTGCCCGTTGGACACTATAGACCGGCAGCACACCCGTGGATATTTTGATTATCAAATACCCCGGGAGAAACTCAAGAATCACAGCAAAGAAAGAAATCATTGGCGAGTCAAGTAGTGGAGTTTTGGTTAAGCACATTAGAACTAATAAGTCACTATCGTCCTAAATTAGCAGAACATGTGGCATACGTTAAATCAGATAAAATGGCACTTAGTTACTTTTCCCCTTAAGTCCAAAATCAGCTCATAACTTTAATTGGAAATAACGTGAGGCAGAAAATTTTGAATCGAATAAAAAATGGAAAATACACTTCGATCATCTTTCACCGCACACCAGACAGTCCTCACATTCAGAAAATGAGCAAAGTTATTAGATTTGTCGACTTGTCAGATGGGGAGTGACAAGTTAAAGAATGTTTCATTGATTTGATCAACACTAATGAAAAAACAGGTGAAGGCATTTCAGTTGAAATTCTTAAAACTCTTAAAGAATATGATCTAAGTATTGATAATTGTAGAGGTCACGGTTATGATAATGGCAGCAATATGGCAGGAAAATAATTCGGTGTGCAATCTCAGATCCTCAAAGAAAATGATTGTGCTCGGTTTGTACCATGTGCTGCACATAGTTCAAACCTTATCGGATTGCATGCTGCCGTTGTTTCACCTCTAATGATTACTTTATTTGGAACAGTACAAAAGATATTTACTTTCTTCAGTGGCTCTAAAGGAAGGTAGCAAGCTGTGTTAAGTAACTTCGACATTACGTTGAAGTGTCATTGTGACGCTAGGTGGTCAACCAAAGGAAGAGCAGTCACCGCTTTAAAAGGAACACTGAACGAACTGTATGCACGTCTGGAGAAAATGGCTGAAATTAACCAATAGAAATGGAACCTGGAAACGTCAGTGGGAGCTCAAGGACTCATCAAGCTAATCGACTTCAAATTCCTATGTCTTTTGCATCTGTAGGAAAGGATTCTAGTCTCGATTGATAAAATCAGCAAGTCACTTCAGAAAGAGACTGTTGCAGTCGACAAGGCTAGCAAAATGATAAAGCGATTGTCAAATACGATTCAGGAAATCCGAGATGAAGGATTTGGTCCAGAAATCGACTATGCAACAAAGCAAGGGCAAGAAATCGGTATCGATGATAATTTTGCTGAAACAAGACGGAAGATCATAAGCCAACGTCATTCAGATTCAAACAAACAAATGCATGATGACTATCTCGACTCAAAGCAGGAGATTCCGAGGGAAATAAATTTGCTTTATGATCAAATTCTGACAGAACTCACTAACAGGTATGAGGCAATGGCTTCAGTATCTTCAGAATTTTATTTTCTAACGGGAATAGCTCTAAAAAAGATACAATTGATGTTCTTCTTAAATCTGCTGCAGATTTTGGGATTAAATATTCACATGATGTAGATGTAGTTGAGCTGTCACAAGAATTGGAAATTTTTCGAATGCAAGCTAAAGAACTCATTCACGATGTTGAAAAAGCAACACCACTTGAAATTCTTAAAAAGATTCAAGAGATATCTTTAGAAGATATATATCCGAATATCCAAATGGCTCTTAGAATTTACTTAACACTTCCTGTTACTGCGGCCTCTTGTGAGCGAAGCTTCAGTAAAATAAAGCTCATCAAGAACTATTTAAGATCATCCATGGGACAGGAACGTTTGTCAAATTTAGCCATGTTATCGATTAAACATGAAGAGGCAGCGAAATTTAACTTAGAGGAATTAATTGATAATTTTGCGAAAATCAAAGCCAGGAAAGTATATTTAAGTAGATTAACTTAGCTTAATAACAACATTAAGTTAAATTTGATATAGGTATTCCTAGGAACTCAATGTATTTTCAAACAGACTTTGTAAAATATAACAAGTTTTTGTATTTAGATGTGTGTTTCTGTTTCTTAATCTTTGATTCTGGACTGTAAATTAGTTTTGTTCTGTCTTAAATTTCTGTAAATTAACAATACTACATACATTTATTTGCCAATAAACGCCTTCACATTTTCTTGGCACAAGGGAAAATATCAATCTCTCTGTATTGATAAGGGAGTGCATTCCTTGCTTCGTGGGGGGTTCTTTAGAGGGCACCACATATCTAAGGTACACAACTGTGAGAAGAACCACTATTTACTCGATCATTCTCACGATATCCGTACCGAACAAACCATCTGTCATCGGTACCACGCACCACATTACCTGATCTTGCCACATCTGTCATCTCAACAGCTGTAAACAGAGATTCTTGTAGGCGAATATGATGGCTGCTAGGTCAAAAATATTATAGCATCATATTTAAATTGCTGTTGATTTCTTCAAAATTTTTTATATGATCGGCTCAAATCTAATGCTTCCTGGCACAGTAAATCCTACACTATCTGTTTAGCTCATATTTCCATGTGTAAAATATGGCAAGATCCTTATACGGCGAATTCCGACCTTTTCTAGACATGTCTTAAATTTTTCAGATACAAATTGAGGATCATTATCCGATAACAGGCTTTACGAAATAATTTCTACCAGCGTTTGGGTGTTAGGTTTCTTTACGGGATATGGTTTTACATTCTTGCTAAACCCATCTAGCACCACCAAAACATGGATAAACCATCCTTTATATGTCGAGAGGTGGCAAAAAACATCGGCTGCACATAATTACAGGGTTTCACTTGGTTCTACAGTGTACATATCTCCATGCACTATACTACTTACTGCACTTATCTGCTTGCTAGTGTACAGTGCAAGCCATCGAAGATGACTTTTTCTAATAATTTATCGCTAATTTAGCGGTGACTTTTTGGCCTCATAATGGCCATATCATAGATGCACGAAAGATATCAGCATATCCACATATTGTGATGGGAAACATATTTACCACTCTGCTGAATCTTTCTTCTTCGGAATTAAATTTCCTTGTGTGTGCAGTAGAACTGCTCTATCTTTGGATAATTAGTAACTGCTAAATGGCTTTTGACTAATTCATTTGATTATAATCATTCTGCTCCTTTCTTAAGTTTGTACATACATTCTTCAAGGCACTTTCCTCCTTCAACTCACGTATGGCCAATATGCTCACTTCATTCCTATCTGCTAAAGGAAATTCTGATTCCCTCAGTAACTTAGCCCTCCTTGATATCCCATCCGCTACCAGATGGTTCCCCCCTTGGGTGTATTTAATCTCAAGGTCGAACTGTTGAAGATACATAGCCAACCAGGTTAGCCTTGGATGTATCAATTTGCAAGTTTTTATAAACCTAGGTGCCTAGTGATCGATATAGATTATCAACATGTGTCCTAACAAATAACGATCGATCTTTTGCACACCAAACACAATAGCCAGTGCCTCTAATTGTCAAATTCCATTATTTCGCAGCAGGTTGCTGTCAACGACTCACAAACGCTTTTGTTTTGTGTATGTCATGGTCAACTTCTGTTTCCTTTTGAAAACTTCCACTGCAATCCCGTAACCGCTTGTGTCAACTGACATGCAGAAGGGTTCCGAAGAATCCGGATTGTGGGAAAGCGAACTATTTATCAAACAGCTTCTTAATTCTTCAAAAGCGGTCTGGTACTCTTTAGTCCAAACCCATGGGGCATTCTTGTTCACCAAGTGGAGTAGACAGGGTGCACTTAACAAAACGGCGGTAGAATCAGAATAAACCGAACGTTGAGGAGAGCCGCTTATTACTTCTGGGCGGTTCAAATTTTTCAATAACTGATAATTTGGCAGAATTAGGTAATACACCGTCCCTGCTAATATCATATTCCGGGAATTGAATTTAGTCACGTACACACTCAGTCTCCTTCAACATAGGTTTCATTCCTCCTTTTTCTACAACTTCTAGCACCTGTCTAGTAAACTAACTTGTTCTTTTCATGTGGATTTGACAACAGGGTATCGTCTACATAAATAGTCACCTGATGTAACAATTCCTGCCCCAATACATGAGCCATTAGTCTTACAAAGGCACACACAGACATATTTCATCCACATGGGGCTACTTCTTATTGGTAGCATTATCTTTCATACAATAAAAGGTTGTATATTTAAGTGATCCTTTCGCCAGGTGCAAATTCCAGTACCCACAAACTTAGTCCTTAGATGTAAGATACCTAATTCCTCGGAACAATTGAGTCAGTTCGTCCATATTTTCGGAACGGTCAGTCTCCCGTATTACAATTTCATTTAGCCAGCGCGCATCTAGTACTAATCTAACGCTTTCGTAACGCTTAGGCACGACAACAAGAGGTTTATAATATTCACTAACAGCTTGCTCAATGATACCCCAAGCCAACATACGCTAAATTTCTTTCTTGACCACTTGATTTCTTGAAACGCATATCTGATAAGCTTTCTTCAAAAATACCTGCCCATGATTTATATTCGCCGTCCGCTGTGGCCTAGATGTACTAGGCGCCTTAGTCCGGAACCGCACTGCTGCTACGACAGCAGTTTGGAAACCTGCCTTGGACATTGATGTCTGTGATGTCCTTAGGTTAGTTAGGTTACGTAGTTCTAAGTCTAGAGGACTGATGACCTCAGATGTTAAGTCCCATAGTGCTTTGAGCCATTTGACCCGTTGAAGTTTTACATTCAAGAGGCATTCATACCCTGTAACTTCAGGCGTATCGGAAAATACTTTCTGATGAGTGGTTAATACTTCCCTCAACTATGCTCTTTGGTTATTATAAATCTGAATTGTTGATATTACCTATTTCTCTATCTCTTCTTGGATATAGTTCCGTTCTGCATTAGCATCTTGCACATTATAACTGAATTCAGCAACTTTTTGCAAGTATGCTTTATTCCTCATTACCCCAATATGCAGTTCCCATGCTTCATTATTACTACTCTATATAATTTTCTATGATATGTTCTGTAATGACCTTAGAATCAGGTAATGTTAATACTAAGTAGTTCTGATCAAAATCAACAATTCTCTGATATTTTCTTAAGAAATCTGTGACAATTAACATCTCACACTTAGCCTGAGCACGATTAAACAAGGATGATCGCCGGCTGGAGTGACCGAGCGGTTCTAGGCGCCACAGTCTGGAACCGCGCGACCGCTACGGTCGCAGGTTCGAATTCTGCCTCGTGTGTGTGTGTGTGATGTCCTTAGGTTAGTTAGGTTTAAGTAGTTCTAAGTTCTAGAGGACTGATGACCTCAGATGTTAAGTCCCATAGTGCTCAGAGCCAAACAAGGTTGATCTGTCATTACGTCACCTATACCATTTGGTATCAAGGCTGCGTGCTTTACTGGTATAACAACTTTTCCGGTAGCACCTATTAAACTACTTACTTTCATGACAGTCAATTCATTCTTATTAGTTATAGAATCTAAAAATGCTTTTGGCAAAGCAATTGCTTCCCTGCCACTATCAACGTACTGTTAGTCCTGAGATATTAGTTCTTATAATAGGGTGCGTTATTCCAGTTTGAACAGGTTCCTCATAAAAGTCTTGTAATAAATCCTTTTTAATCTGTTTCCCGCCAAAACAGTTTTGTTCAGTTGTAAGTATATTCACCCTTACATGTACATCTACATATATATATATATATATATATATATATATATATATATATATATATATATATATATACTCCGCTAGCCACCAAGCGGTGTTTGTCGGAGGGCACTATTCGTGACAAAGTCATATTCACCCCCCCCCCCCCGCCCTTTGTTCCACTTGCGTATCGCGTGAGGGAAAAACGGCTGTCTGAACGTCTCAGTACGAGCAAACGGAACGTTGGTGGTAATAAAATATGTTCTACATCCTCAGAGAAGATGGGATTTTGGAATTTAGTGAGTAGCCTCTTCCGCTTAGCTGGTCGTCTATCAGCAAGTATGTCTCACTTCAAACTTTTTTTTTTTTTTGGTCATCAGTCTACTGACTGGTTTGATGCGGCCCGCCACTAATTCCTTTCCTGTGCTAACCTCTTCATCTCAGAGTAGCACTTGCAACCTACGTCCTCAATTATTTGCTTCACGTATTCCAATCTCTGTCATCCTCTACAGTTTTTGCCCTCTACAGCTCCCTCTAGTACCATGGAAGTCATTCCCTCATGTCTTAGCAGATGTCCTATCATCCTGTCCCTTCTCCTTATCAGTGTTTTCCACATATTCCTTTCCTCTCCGATTCTGCGTAGAACCTCCTCATTCCTTACCTTATCAGTCCACCTAATTTTCAACATTCGTCTGTAGCACCACATCTCAAATGCTTCGATTCTCTTCTGTTCCGGTTTTCCCACAGTCCATGTTTCACTACCATACAATGCTGTACTCCAGACGTACATCCTCAGAAATTTCTTCCTCAACTTAAGGCCGGTATTTGATATTAGTAGACTTCTCTTGGCCTGAAATGCCTTTTTTGCCATAGCGAGTTTGCTTTTGATGTCCTCCTTGCTCCGTCCGTCATTGGTTATTTTACTGCCTAGGTAACAGAATTCCTTAACTTTATTGACTTCGTGACCAGCAATCCTGATGTTAAGTTTCTCGCTGTTCTCATTTCTACTACTTCTCATTATCTTCGCCTTTCTCCGATTTACTCTCAAACCATACTGTGTACTCATTACACTGTTCATTCCGTTCAGCAAATCATTTAATTCTTCTTCACTTTCACTCAGGATAGCAATGTCATCAGCGAATCGTATCATTGATATCCTTTCACCTTGTATTTTAATTCCACTCCTGAACCTTTCTTTTATTTACATCGTTGCTTCCTCGATGTACAGATTGAAGATTTGGGGCGAAAGGCTACAGTCTTGTCTTACACCCTTCTTAATACGAGCACTTCGTTCTCGATCGTCCACTCTTATTATTCCCTCTCGGTTGTTGTACGTATCGTATATGACCCGTCTCTCCCTATAACTTACTCCTACTTTTTTCAGAATCTCGAACAGCTTGCACCATTTTATATTGTCGAACGCTTTTTCCAGGTCGACAAATCCTATGAAAGTGTCTTGATTTTTATTTAGCCTTGCTTCCATTACTAGCCGTAACGTCAGAATTGCCTCTCTCGTCCCTTTACTTTTCCTAAAGCCAAACTGATCGTCACCTAGCGCATTCCCAATTTTCTTTTCCATTCTTCTGTAGGTTATTCTTGTAAAGCAGCTTCGATGCATGAGCTATTAAGCTGATTGTGCGATAAGTCTCGCACTTGTCAGCTCTTGCCGTCTTCGGAATTGTGTGGATGATGCTTTTCCGAAAGTTAGATGGTATATCGCCAGGCTCATATATTCTACACATCAACGTGAATGGTCGTTTTGTTGCCACTTCCCCCTATGATTTTAGAAGTTCTGATGGAATGTTATCTATCCCTTCTGCCTTATTTGACCGTATGTTCTCCAAAGCTCTTTTAAATTCCGATTCTAATACTGGATCCCCTATCTCTTCTAAATTGACTCCTGTTTCTTCTTCTATCACATCAGACAAATCTTCACCCTCATAGAGGCTTTCAATGTATTCTTTCCACCTATCTGCTCTCTCCTCTGTATTTAACAGTGGAATTCCCGTTGCACTCTTAATGTTAACACCGTTGCTTTTAATGTCACCAAAGGTTGTTTAGACTTTCCTGTATGCTGAGTCTGTCCTTCCGACAATCATATCTTTTTCGATGTCTTCACATTTTTCCTGCAGCTATTTCGTCTTAGCTTCCCTGTACTTCCTATTTATTTCATTCCTCAGCGACTTGTATTTCTGTATTCCTGATTTTCCCGGAACATGTTTGTACTTCCTCCTTTCATCAATCAACTGAAGTATTTCTTCTGTTACCCATGGTTTCTTCGCAGCTACCTTCTTTGTACCTATGTGTTCCTTCCCAATTTCTGTGATGGCCCTTTTTAGAGATGTCCATTCCTCTTCAACTGTACTGCCTACTGGGCTATTCCTTATTGATGTATCTATATCGTTAGATAACTTCAAACATATCTGGGCATTCCTTAGTACTTCCGTATCCCACTTCTTTGCGTATTGATTCTTCCTGACTAATGTCTTGAACCTCAGCCAACTCCTCATCATCATCTCGTAACACAGCAAGCGAAAATCGCTCGTAGTCGGCGTCAGGGCTGCCAACTTACATTCATGGGGTAAGCAGTCTCACACATTCTCAGCTGCCTTCTTCAACCTGACCACCAATTTCAAATCAAAGTACTTCATGACTTCCTCTGCTTTCGTTTGCTGCACACCAGCTAAACTACTCTCTACCTCTCAGCTGCAGTGTCCCTGCTCAACATTGCCATCTATAATACAGTCGTCGGATTCTACAGTTCATCGCATGTCAATACAGCTAATAGGTTTCTTTACCTCATTACTATTATAACCCTCCTAATCCGTCAACACGTTCTCTTCAAAATCTTGTAAAATCGAATCTATCTCTTCTACTGAAACTTTAGCCTTGAGACTGCCATTATCATCGAAGGTGTAAGCATTTATTTCGTCTTCGTCCTTATTTCGTTCAAACCCGTTAATATGTTACTCACCATTACCTGTAGCGTTTTCTTTCTCCTCCTTGACCCATTTTTCTGACTTGTTTAACGCATCACCGGTACTGTCTGTTCCCATTCATCATCCGTGTTACCGGTTTGGGTTTGCTGACAAACTGTGGTCTTTGTTTTCTGTTACTGGTTGTGTCACTGTTTCTCCCTTTTGATCTCCAGTTTCCTCATAGACGGTACAAGTATTTACATTAGTAGTTACTTCTTAATTCGTTGCCTATTGTTTCTGACAACCTCCCTTCCATACGTTCATGAGCGTCTTTGAAATCTTTGCAAACTTCGCTAATTTCGCATTTGTATGTACTTTGGAATTTATTTAGCTGTTACCCTACTTACACTTGCAAATGATGGTGCACACCATCAATTTTATAAGTTAATCTATTCAGTTTTGAAGTCATTTTTTTCCGCGCGGCAGTGTACTGCGGTTTCGTTGTCTGACTGAATTTACTCGCCATAATGAGAAAATTCCGCGCGCGACTTATCCAGAAGGTCAGCTACTACATTCGACTTAGAATTCTTCTAATGGTTCAAATGGCTCTGAGCACTATGGGACTTAACTTTTTAGATAATGAGTCCCCTAGATCTTAGAATTACTTAAACCTAACTAACCTAAGGACATCACACACATCCATGCCCGAGGCAGGATTCGAACCTGCGACCGTAGCTGTCACGCTGTGCCAGACTGTAGCGCCTAGAACCGCTCGGCCACCCCGGCTAGCTCAATAATTCTTAGAAAGTTTCTCTTCATCAGTGCTGCTAATCTGACATTGGTCAATTTGTGGCGAGATTTGAATATTCTCACTACTTTGGAAGAAACGTACCTTGCTTCTAGTGAGCTTGCATTCAGGTTTCTACTCCCGAGAGATTTCAGTAGCTCCTAGTCGTCTCATAATTATACTTTAAGATTGCTGTAGCGATCAAGTAATTGTAATTCTCTGACAACGCATATCAAATTCGAACAACTCTAATTTACGTTGACATGCAAGAGCCACAGATAATCTACCATCCCACACGTTAAAGCAGCGCCTTTTTTTAACCAGGAACAGTCAGCAAGATACAGAGAAATCACAACAACAACTGAATGACAATACAAACAAACAACACAAACAAAGTTACAAATTATCAGTGTACTGCTAATAACAGATTTCAGTTATCAGTCGTCCTTTTTAAATGTTATTGGCAGATCTAGATGTCAGCTAGAAACTAGCCATGCTCAATGCACTATAATTTTTGATCAACGCTTGTAATGCCTGTTGGTCGGGCTTCATCCTCAGTTCATTCAATGAACTGTGGATGAAGCCCGACCAAAAGGCATTACATGCATTGATCAAAAATGATAGTGCATTAAGAATGGCTAGTTTATAGCTGAAATCTAGCTCTGCCTAGAAAATTTAAAAATTATGACTGAGAGCAGAAATCTATTATTTACAAGTCGATGTAACAGTCGCTGCGTGCCACAGCCTTCTGAATAGATGGTAACGTGATGAATTATCAATGTATTTAGCGCCAGAAGTTCTTATGGTTACGTGAAGCTAAAATACCTCAGCGCACTAACTGAGTTTCAACATGGGCAAACAGAAGCATTATAGCGGAAGTGGCATCTTATGGACACAGAAGGTGTCATCAATTCAGGATCCCAGCATCGGTAGCCAAATTGCAAGACTACACTGAGCTTTCGGAGTAATTTGAAAGGCAACAGCCGACTATGAATTTATGCCCTGACAGCAATAACTTTGTCTAGTAAGCCTTCCACCTGTCTACCTGGCCCATGTGTCTGCTTAATTGATTAGCCCTTTGACAGTGCCCAACGACAAATGAATCATGAACTGTTGGCAACACAATTAGACGCATCAAATAGTTAGCACTCTACTGGGTGGCGACTGGTTGGCAAAGACTAATGTTTGTCTGAATAAACTACTTACTGTGATTCAAAAAATGGATAACGCTATCTGAAATTATCTAACGACTAACAGACTTTGTGGATTTATTTCACACAGAAGCTGTGCTACATTGCTGCAGCTGAGAAGTGGCGAGACAGTGATTCTGTTTGCGCTAAGAAGCTGGAGCAGCAATACTACACCAATATGTCGAGGGGTAGCGCTGTCTCAGGAGCGGTCGTTGTCCAGGCACCTGCTGAGTATCTGATAGATGGCGCCTGTACTTCGTTACCGTGTCATGAAATACACGAAGTTGAGCTGGCTATCTGTTAAATTGGTCACAATTACTCTCTAATGGAGCTTTGAAATCTCTGCAGATTCCAGAGTATGACACTTCGGTTTGCTGGTCATACTGTAGTCCAATTTGACTCGCATGGCAGTGCGCACAGGAAGACCAAATTTTCGGGGCTCCCGACCTGCTGCGAATAAGATAGCCCTTGACACTGCGATTGGTCCGATATTATTGAGGCCTAAAGAGTCGGTAGAGCTAAGTCATCCACATAGGCTCTCCTGTCAAGATTAGTGCCAATGAGAAGCCGTGCTCCATGCTGAGGACGATTTTCCCTAGTGCAACCCACTCACAAGAGTCAAGACCAGAATCCTCTACAGACTGAATCAGAAGACAAAGTTTTGGCACTTCTCACGTTCCACCAAACCCAGTATTCTAAACACGTCCTTACACAATATCCCGCACAAGGGTTTTGTGTCAATCACAGGACTCTATGAGCTGCATGTCGCCCCCCAACTAATCTGCTCTACTCATCGGCCAAACATACTCAAAGTTTAACAATATTCCACTCTTTCCTGAAGGAACAACCAATCCCTGACTCGTAAATTCCCAAACAGGAAGGAGAAGACTTTGTGCTCCCAATTTGGTTTTCCCCTGGCCACATTAGGCATGGTGTTTTCAGTTTCCGTGTAGCCCTAAAATGAACATCATATCTGTCACAAACATCATTATCGGGCTAGGTCGAGTGTTACAGCATATCCAAGCAGGCGCCTCAGCTAAACTAAGAAAAGTGACTTTGTGTTCCAACAAATACCGTTCCAGAGCCGCCATAAATTATCTGATCCATTCTAACATTCTTTTGAAGACCTGAGAGTTACCAAAAATAGCGGCAGGCAGAGGGATGACACCACCTGATCGCTCCCTCGATGGCGGCTGGTCCACAGGCACATGGAAACTCACGAATTTTTATGGCTTCCATCCCTATTCACAAAGGGCATATAGAACACTGTCGAAATGCCTTGGTCGGGCGACCTACATTTCCCTTACGTCCCTGCCCCTGCCGTTTCTAGAGGTGTCTAAAAGTTAAAGTGGTTCAAATGTCTCTGAGCACTATGGGAATTCACTTCTGAGACAATCAGTTCCCTAGACCTTAGAGCTACTTAAACTAACCGAAGGACATCACACACATTCTTTCACGAGGCAGGATTCGAAACTGCGACTGTAGCTGTCGTGCTGTTCCAGACTGTAGCACCTAGAACCGCTCGGCTACCAAAACCGGCTCTGATAGGTAAGTCCAGAAGGACATTTTTTCGTCACTTCGGCCTAAAGCCTTGTCTGCACACCTGTGAGAGAAATTCTTGGGAGCAGCATTCCGTCCATGGTGAGTGCTTCGAAATGTTCCTTTCTCTAATAGCTGCATGTGGATCCCAAGCCCCAAACGCGCACTGCAGTAATTATTGGTAAATGACCAAAGTGCCTACTTGTTCTCAACATCAGATATTACTGTTCGAAACAGAGCCACCATAAAGGTTCTGCATGCTCCTATCAGTGCCAGCTAATGTTGATGACTTCATAGCGCCTCCCAAAAATAATATCTTGGGTGGAAAGGCAACGTTAAAGAGCACTGTTGATCATGAAAAATACTGAGAGAGTAAGTCGTCCTGTCTCACTCTTCTTGACACTCCCCAATAATTCCAATGTTTTTTATTAGCGGATGAAGACGTTTCTTACTTGGTGGTTTTCTTAGATTTATCAAGTTGGTGTACAGTAGAAAGCCAGTGGCTGTCTCTATCTCCAAAAGCTGTACTGCAATGAAGGGGCGTGAAGCGTGACTAATCTGCCATATCGAGTAACCATTCTTTTGGAACTCAGTTTAGAGGGGTGCCAGTCTCCCCAGAAGGTTTCTGTACCCGAGTTGGTGCACGCCAAGCGCACTTCAGAACTTGGTAATCCATTCCTCTGCGCCTGAAGGTGGCACCTGAGTCGTCAAGCAATGGTATACTTCCTTCTTCATCGACGTCCATTGTGAATTTATACACTCCTGGAAATGAAAAAAAGAACACATTGACACCGGTGTGTCAGACCCACCATACTTGCTCCGGACACTGCGAGAGGGCTGTACAAGCAATGATCACACGCACGGCACAGCGGACACACCAGGAACCGCGGTGTTGGCCGTCGAATGGCGCTAGCTGCGCAGCATTTGTGCACCGCCGCCGTCAGTGTCAGCCAGTTTGCCGTGGCATACGGAGCTCCATCGCAGTCTTTAACACTGGTAGCATGCCGCGACAGCGTGGACGTGAACCGTATGTGCAGTTGACGGACTTTGAGCGAGGGCGTATAGTGGGCATGCGGGAGGCCGGGTGGACGTACCGCCGAATTGCTCAACACGTGGGGCGTGAGGTCTCCACAGTACATCGATGTTGTCGCCAGTGGTCGGCGGAAGGTGCACGTGCCCGTCGACCTGGGACCGGACCGCAGCGACGCACGGATGCACGCCAAGACCGTAGGATCCTACGCAGTGCCGTAGGGGACCGCACCGCCACTTCCCAGCAAATTAGGGACACTGTTGCTCCTGGGGTATCGGCGAGGACCATTCGCAACCGTCTCCATGAAACTGGGCTACGGTCCCGCACACCGTTAGGCCGTCTTCCGCTCACGCCCCAACATCGTGCAGCCCGCCTCCAGTGGTGTCGCGACAGGCGTGAATGGAGGGACGAATGGCGACGTGTCGTCTTCAGCGATGAGAGTCGCTTCTGCCTTGGTGCCAATGATGGTCGTATGCGTGTTTCGCGCCGTGCAGGTGAGCGCCACAATCAGGACTGCATACGACCGAGGCACACAGGGCCAACACCCGGCATCATGGTGTGGGGAGCGATCTCCTACACTGGCCGTACACCACTGGGGATCGTCGAGGGGACACTGAATAGTGCACGGTACATCCAAACCGTCATCGAACCCATCGTTCTACCATTCCTAGACCGGCAAGGGAACTTGCTGTTCCAACAGGACAATGCACGTCCGCATGTATCCCGTGCCACCCAACGTGCTCTAGAAGGTGTAAGTCAACTACCCTGGCCAGCAAGATCTCCGGATCTGTCCCCCATTGAGCATGTTTGGGACTGGATGAAGCGTCGTCTCACGCGGTCTGCACGTCCAGCACGAACGCTGGTCCAACTGAGGCGCCAGGTGGAAATGGCATGGCAAGCCGTTCCACAGGACTACATCCAGCATCTCTACGATCGTCTCCATGGGAGAATAGCAGCCTGCATTGCTGCGAAAGGTGGATATACACTGTACTAGTGCCGACATTGTGCATGCTCTGTTGCCTGTGTCTCTGTGCCTGTGGTTCTGTCAGTGTGATCATGTGATGTATCTGACCCCAGGAATGTGTCAATAAAGTTTCCCCTTCCTGGGACAATGAATTCACGGTGTTCTTATTTCAATTTCCAGGAGTGTATTATGATGAATGGAGCTTACATATGAGAGGAAATCTCTGAGTTTGTGCCTTCCGTGTGGCCAGATGAAGAAACCATCATTCTAATAACGGAAAAAAGTAGCAGATTTCCATTTCGATGACTTTAGAGCTTACACTAAGTGATAGCCACAGGCAGAGTTGGTCAGCGCATTGCAGACTCTCTGCGTTTATTCATGGTATTCTCCACTAAATAAAAGATACGTGGAGATCAGGACAAGCCACAAAAGTCATATTTCTGACCAATCAGTCCAAGCGAACTGTTGAGAGAACCTGGTGAAAGGCAAAATAACGTCAGATCCTTTAGGACTTCATTGTTTTTCAGTATGACAATATCGAGATGTTTAACAAAATCCAAACAATTGAGGAATTGATGTAGGCATTTTCACACGTATGGGCTTAATATGTCTTTCAGGTTTTATGTTAGAAAATATGTAGGAGACCTGATGTTGCAGGCACGGCGGGACCATTTCCATTTCGATCTTAGGGAGCCAATAAAGCCCTGGTGGAAGAGTTCCTTGCACTAACAATTTTGTGATGACCCCCCAAATAAAATCGAGACGTTGAGTAGCGCAGTGATCTAGTAGTTCACATTTCTGGTGGGATCCTGTAGGATTGGCCATCTAGTGGGTTGAATCTCTTCAGTGTAGTCCTTGTGAAGGAGAACAACAGGAGCTTGTCTTTTTCAACAGGCCGCACAATAATCTCACAACTTATTTCCCGAATGATCGTCCTATCTCTGCTCGAAATGTTTGACTTGGTATGCCTCTTTCTCTTCACGACGTATATCTTCAGCAGCTGCATGGGGAATCCCGCTGTGACCTGTTCAAGAACGCCGACGATGTGTGCGACTGGTGTGAACTTGGGTACAGGTATAAAATTAAGTTTCATCTCCAGAAATGAAACCGTTTTGCCACTCAGCTGTATTCTAGTCATATGATCACAGTCTTACAGAGGCCTTATAGTGATGGTTCAATTAGACTTAAAATTTCACTGTTTGGTGTCCTGTAGCCTTCTAACGTTCGGACTCGGTTGCCACTCACGGAACATCATTAATACAGCCCCAGGTCCAGGAATTAAAAGAATTGGCCATTGGTAAACAATGACAAAATAATTACAGGGAGATGTTTGAAAGGCTCCAGCGGGTACAGAGTATCCTCTTACTTACCGAGGCAAGGCCGTCTCTCTTCTTCATTCTCCACCGGCCGGCCTCAAAACAGCCCAAGCACTGAGACACCACAACGAGACGCATCAATGGCCGTGACATAATCAGATAAACCGCTGAAGGTCCTTCTAGAAGTAATGTTCATGATAAGTGGTAAAACCATTGAACAAGCGATAGACGTTACGTAGGGGCTCAATCAGTCAGATATTGGAAAAGATGTGTATGTAAATAAATTAAAGGGATTTTGTTACTGTACAACGCACGTGAAGCTGACATTGCGCCTCCAGCTGCGAAATTAAGTTTGCATACAGCACAGGCGCGCCTATTTTACAGCCTTTAGCGGCGTCAGCGATATCGGAGAGCTCTTGAAGCGAAGCCACTGCATTATTTGTTTCTTCTCGGAGTTTTTAAGGATTTATTGTACAAAAAAAGAAGTTGGAATTATAAGTATCGTGGAGTATTACCTTGTGAGAAAGTAAGTTCGGATAGGTTTCCAAGACACGACTAAATCTACGTTACCTCTGAACTATAAAGTTGTAAACAGAACAATATAGTTGTAAACAAACTTTCCTGAATTGCTAAGGTATAGCAATGTGAAGCAAATGGACAGTGTGCAATCTATAGAGACCACACACGCCAGTATCGCTAGCAATAGGGCAATGCACAAACCAATCTGTTTGCATAGGTCGCTACTGTTCTGTCTGGGCTACATTTCACTATTTGCTAGGTCACAGTGATAACTTAACAGAGAAGTGCACAGGTCTTGAGGTGTGTACTTCTCTTTCTTTTTCTTTTTGATGTTAGCGACGGATAGTGGGTCATATTCCTTGTGTACCTTTTTTTGTAGCGGAATGTGATGTAACCAATAGACGAATATCGGAGAGGCGCACTTAGCACGCAAAAAAAAGAAACTTAGAGTACCTTCGTGATTTCGACTATCCCAACACGACAGGAATGACATAGCTGCTAACTAATATAATCAATGTTCCAATGAGACCACATGGACTCAGTGGTTGTGAGAAAGTGTACGTTAATGCCAGTGAAGACAAACACACCATGTACCTTGTGATTCTGTGTGTGCAGGAGCAAATTCGAAGTATAAAAGTGTAAAATGTGTTCTTCTTTCAGTAAAATTCGAGGGCACATTTTCTTCTCAGTGGGAAGGAGATACACTATGTGATCAAAAGTATCCGGGTACCCTCGAAAAACATAGGTTTTTCATATTACGTTCATTGTACTGCCACCTACTGACAGGTACTCCATATCAGCGACCTCAGTAGTCATTAGACATCGTGAGAGAGCAGAATGGGGCTCACCGCGAAACTCAAGGACTTCGAACGTGGTCAGGAGATTGGCTGTCACTTGAGTCATACGTCTGTACGCGAGATTTCCACACTCCTAAACATCCCAATGTCCACTGTTTCCGATGTGATAGTGAAGTGGAAACGTGAAGTAGCACGTACAGCACAAAAGCCTACACGCTAACCTCGTCTGTTGACTGACAGAGAACGTCGATAGTTAAAGAGGGTCGTAATGAGTATTACGCAGACATCTATCCAGACAATTAAAAAGAAATTCCAAACTGCACCATGATCCACTGCCACTACTATGAAAACTATGCAGGAGGTAAGAAAATTTGGATTTGATGGTCGAGTGGCTGCTCTTAAGCCACACAGCATGCCAGAAAATGCAAAATGACGCCTCGCTCGGTGTAAGGAGCGTAAGCATTGGACAATTGAACAGCGGAACAACGTTGTGTGGAGTGGCGAATAAGGTACACGATGTGGTGATCCGGTGGCAAGTTGTCGGTGTGGCGAATGCCCACTGAATGTCATCTGCCAGCGTGTTTAGCGCGAACATTAAAATTCGGAGGTGGTGGCGTTATGGTGTGGTCGTGTTTTTAATGCAGGTAGGTTGCACCCCACGTTCTTTCACGTGGGACTATCACAGCACTGGACTACACTGATGTTTTAAGCACCTTCTTGCTTCCCCTTTTTGAAGAGCAATCCGGGGATGGCGATTGCATCTTTCATCATGATCGAGCAGATGTTCAAAATGCATTGCCTCTGGCGGAGTGGATACACGAGACTAACATTATTGTAATGGACTGGCCTCCACAGAGTCCTCACCTGAATCCTGTAGGACACTTCTGGGATGCAGAACGAGATTTTCACTCTGCAGCGGAGTGTGCGCTGATATGAAACTTCCTGGCAGATTAAAACTTTGTGCCCGACCGAGACTCGAACTCGGGACCCCAACCTGTGGCTAAGCCATGTCCCCGCAATATCCTTTCTTTCAGGAGTGCTAGTTCTGCAAGGTTCGCAGGAAAGCATCTGTAAAGTTGCGAAGGTAGGAGACGAGATACTGGCAGAAGTAAGGCTGTGAGGACCGGGCGTGAGTCGTTCTTCGGTAGCTCAGATAGTAGAGCACTTGCCCGCGAAAGGCAAAGGTCCCGAGTTCGAGTCTCGGTCGGGCACACAGTTTTAATCTGCCAGGAAGTTTCACTTCTGGGATGTTTCGGAACACCAACTTCGTGCCAGGCCTCACCGTCCGACATAGATACCTCTTCTCACTCCAGAACTCCGTGAAGAATGGTCTGGCATTCCCCAAGAAAAATTCCAGCACCTGATTGGACGTACGTCAGCGAGAGTGATGATGATGATGATGTTTGGTTTGTGGGGCGCTCAACAGCGCGGTTATCAGCGCACGTACAATTTCCCAACCTTTGCGCAGTCCAATTTCACCACTTTCCTGGATGATGATGAAATGATGAGGACAACACAAACACCCAGTCATCTCGAGGTAGGTGAAAATCCCTGACCCCGCCGGTAATCGAACCCGGGACAATCAGCGAGAGTGGAAGCTGACATCAAGGCTAAGGGTGAGCCAACACCTCCTCACAGCACCCCCCCCACCCTCTGCGACCACCTCTTGCTCTCTTCTAATTTCTGTACCCCCCCGCTCCCCCCCCCCCCCCCGCCCTAGTGAAGCATGATTATTATACAGTGCCTACGAGAAATAATCTCTTATTCAGTAATAAGACTATTGGGGAAGTTACGAAGTGCAGCTCGTTCTCAAGTGTATCAGCCATCACACGACAACCTGTAAAATCTACGTGGACCAGATTTTAATATATTGCACAAAGTACAATTCTACCTTTGTTCCGCCTGATCGGTCGTATATAAACGGGCGGGGAAGACAACAAACTCAAAGTTATAGGAAGGTGTTATGTTAGAATTAATTAAAATCGAGGAGAAGGAATTTAATCTACTTCAAATTAAAAACCTCATTAATTCGGAAGAATTCCGTTAACTGCGTTCCAGTAAGGCGCGTATTTTTGGTTGATTAATTCTTTCACTTACAACCTTCCAAGATCGGAAGCAGCTTTGTTTGCAGTTTATAAATGCATTCACTGGGCAGTATGAAATATGGTACGGCCACTGCCAACAGCAGTCAAACCTTCTTTCAGCAGAAACTGAATATAGCCACGGTTCGACAGCACAATGGCTCAAATGGTTCAAATGGCTCTGAGCTCTATGAGACTTAACATCTCAGGTCATAAGTCCCCTTGAACTTAGAAGTACTTAAACCAACTAACCTAAGGACATCACACACATCCATGCCCGAGGCAGGATTCGAAGCTGCGACCGTAGCAGACTGAAGCGCCTAGAACCGCTCGGCCACCGCGGCCGGCCAAACTTAGGTTGTACAACGTAATAAAGATTATATGTTAATTGAAGATGGAGACGGGAAGAAAGGAATAATAAAGTTTATGGAAACAAGGCAAAAGAAGTGTTTCGTTTAGTTTATACAATATACAACTATCAACAAGAATCTATTGCTGAACCAATTACAATGTTATACTTATTTATGATCATTTACTAACTTCGGCGAGTGAAACCTGGCGTTTTCTGAACCTGAGGTTTACACCCATTAATTAGACACAAAAATGACATGACATTTTATTAACTTTGCAAATGTTTCTCATTTTATTTGTGGAACTGACTTTTTGTGATAGTAGGAAACAATATTTGACATGTAGGTCATCTCAGAATATTTTTATTTGGCTTGTCGCAATTATTAGCAATAACTGACACATTAGCCATCACGACGACAGATATAAGATAGTACACCTAAAACCAATTCGAATTAATGAGTCTGGGCTCCTGACAGGGTAGTCTGTAAAATATTCAGTTCTTTCTCAGTTTCTTGTGTAAACTGCCCGTTGAGATTTCCACACATCATTGTGCTCCCATAGGATATTTCCTGGGGTTCCTTCCTTATCTCAAAGCGCGCTGGCTACACAGCTCATAACTCATCCTTACGAAAAGAAGGTACAGCATCGCCGCTATTAACTTCGAATTCGATGCAGGCAGCAATCAGACCTGATGTCGTGAGGATTCTGAGTCCCATTTTGTTACAGTAATACCACACACGATCTTCCATCGCCTTATAAAACGATCCAAATTTTGTCCTATTTGAATATGATGCAAGTATGGGAAAAAACCTGTTGTTAATAACTCATCACTTAACAGCTGTTTGATGTTTATTGAAGTTCAACTAAACAAGAAAAAGTAACCAGGAATCGAAATATTTCAAAACATCAACAGATGATTCACGCCAAATGGATTACCCTTAAATTTTGGGAAGATTCTGTACATGCAACACAACAAATATTTACCAGTTGTAAAATCAGTCAGTTTAAGTAATTAACACAAGAAGTAGAATTACGCTATAAAACCAAATACTTCACTCTCAAGGCATTTACATGGTAGTGACAGTTATTGCACTCACTCAGAAACAGTACAAGAAGTGCATTTCCATGAAAATTCACAGCCTATAATATAATAAGTGAATTAGTTCAGCTTCATTTACAGCACACATTCTTACTACTACACGAGATTTAATCATACATTTTATTCTACATATTTACATTCCCTAATCAGGTACGAAATCATTTTTGGGGAAAACCCAACTAACAGAGTCAGTTTTCTAGGAATAAACAGGAGTGTAATATCATTTGTATTTTGTGTTAACTCTGTTATATCCGGAGGGGAATGCCACTATAATTAAGATAATCTAGAGAGAGAGAGAGAGAGAGAGAGAGAGAGAATGAGAGAGAGAGAGAGAGAGAGAGAGAGTGAGGCTTTAACGTCCTATGTTAAAGCATGTTTTTGAAAAAATATATGAGGAACGTGTATATATGTTTGGAACCAGAAATAACTCTCACAAAAAATCCAAGGCTGTTAATATTGTTACAGATAGAGCTCAGATGGGTAACATATGTTCTGCAGTCGAGTGTGTTTTTTACATTAGGTGGTAGAGCTAAAGAGTGAATTAAGAAAATTTAGATTGGGTGGCTCCTCGTAATACCATTATCTGCATGGTGCACAAAGGTAAAATTCCAAAAATTCACAGAAGTGATTTAATGTTTCACATCACTTTTTTAAATTATACCTTAATACGGTAAATTTCATTATTTTAAGCTTCTTCACAGTATTAAAATTGTATACATTGCACATATTCGACTTCCCATATATCATTTCCCGTGAAATCCATGAAATACTGCTAATTTAATGCCAAATTCATTTCTTCGTTTCTTTTCTGAAAAGTACTACATAGAAGATTCTTCATGAGATGGCAACAGTGTAGTGATAATATTTCATAAGTGCACAGTGTGAACAGATGGTTTTTACATGTTCTGGACACTCTACTAAAGGCAAACGACAGAAGTCAGTCACTGCAAACCTGATGTGATTATGAATTTTCGCGGGGTCAGTTAACGAAACAGATATACTCATTTGTCAGATTGGATTTCTAATTAGACTTGTCAAAGTTATCTGTGTTACTTGACAACAAGAGCCATCTTGTCTAGGTCAATAGTTCAAAATATTTTGTAGAGAAAGTTAGTTCTCGTTAAACAATGCGGGGAGACTGAAACATCTTATCATCTGACACCTGGTATTCATTATTCGATTATTTACATGTAACTGATGTAAAACGATACTTCACAAGAATTCACATGAAGGAAGTACGCAATTTATATAACATAGCTCTGGCTCTCCAGAGTCCTGGCGCAATGCACCTGACTGGCAGAGATGGGAATATATCCTCGTGTCTCAGATTCTCAATTATATTGCACGAAATACACTCCTGGAAATGGAAAAAAGAACACATTGACACCGGTGTGTCAGACCCACCATACTTGCACCGGACACTGCGAGAGGGCTGTACAAGCAATGATCACACGCACGGCACAGCGGACACACCAGGAACCGCGGTATTGGCCGTCGAATGGCGCTAGCTGCGCAGCATTTGTGCAACGCCGCCGTCAGTGTCAGCCAGTTTGCCGTGGCATACGGAGCTCCATCGCAGTCTTTAACACTGGTAGCATGCCGCGACAGCGTGGACGTGAACCGTATGTGCAGTTGACGGACTTTGAGCGAGGGCGTATAGTGGGCATGCGGGAGGCCGGGTGGACGTACCGCCGAATTGCTCAACACGTGGGGCGTGAGGTCTCCACAGTACATCGATGTTGTCGCCAGTGGTCGGTGGAAGGTGCACGTGCCCGTCGACCTGGGACCGGACCGCAGCGACGCACGGATGCACGCCAAGACCGTAGGATCCTACGCAGTGCCGTAGGGGACCGCACCGCCACTTCCCAGCAAATTAGGGACACTGTTGCTCCTGTGGTATCAGCGAGGACCATTCGCAACCGTCTCCATGAAGCTGGGCTACGGTCCCGCACACCGTTAGGCCGTCTTCCGCTCACGCCCCAACATCGTGCAGCCCGCCTCCAGTGGTGTCGCGACAGGCGTGAATGGAGGGACGAATGGAGACGTGTCGTCTTCAGCGATGAGAGTCGCTTCTGCCTTGGTGCCAATGATGGTCGTATGCGTGTTTGGCGCCGTGCAGGTGAGCGCCACAATCAGGACTGCATACGACCGAGGCACACAGGGCCAACACCCGGCATCATGGTGTGGGGAGCGATCTCCTACACTGGCCGTACACCACTGGTGATCGTCGAGGGGACACTGAATAGTGCACGGTACATCCAAACCGTCATCGAACCCATCGTTCTACCATTCCTAGACCGGCAAGGGAACTTGCTGTTCTAACAGGACAATGCGCGTCCGCATGTATCCCGTGCCACCCAACGTGCTCTAGAAGGTGTAAGTCAACTACCCTGGCCAGCAAGATCTCCGGATCTGTCCCCCATTGAGCATGTTAGGGACTGGAGAAAGCGTCGTCTCACGCGGTCTGCACGTCCAGCACGAACGCTGGTCCAACTGAGGCGCCAGGTGGAAATGGCATGGCAAGCCGTTCCACAGGACTACATCCAGCATCTCTATGATCGTCTCCATGGGAGAATAGCAGCCTGCATTGCTGCGAAAGGTGGATATACACTGTACTAGTGCCGACATTGTGCATGCTCTGTTGCCTGTGTCTATGTGCCTGTGGTTCTGTCAGTGTGATCATGTGATGTATCTGACCCCAGGAATGTGTCAATAAAGTTTCCCCTTCCTGGGACAATGAATTCACGGTGTTCTTATTTCAATTTCCAGGAGTGTATAAATAATGATTTTCATGAGAACATTTAAAAAAGACCATACGAAACTGGATGCCAAAAACAACATTAATGAATCACAAAATAATAAATTAGAAAGACTAGAGATTTTAAGCGACCATCGAACTGTATCCGTTTTAGTATACATACTATGCTGTAAAACAAAATACTACAGTCTCGCGATATTTTATGGAAGTGCTATTTTCTTTTACTCACACAGCATTAGTACAAAAATGCATTTCCGCACAGAGCAGCAAAATTGGCGTGGGAGAGACACGTCGCGATGCAATAATTTTACATCCATTCCGCCACCCGTTTCCGTAGTGCAGGTGTTGCATCGATATCTTTTGGTCTGTTGGAGAGTTGCTGAAATCACTCCGTATTCAATAGGGAGAAAACGTTTTAGCCGGTTTTGCATGCTGAGGGAGGGGCCCAGTCTTTTTAATACTTCTTCGACACAGCTCTCCAAGATAAAAAAAGCTCTCCAAGATAAAAAAAGCTCTCCAAGATAAAAACAATCCAGTTGCAGGAGCATCCGCAACTGAGCATTATACCAGAGGCTGTAAATACCGCCACAGTTGTAAAGTTATTTTATTATCGCACGACTGGTTTTGAGCTCTTATACGGGGTGCTTTGCGCTGATAGGTAGCACACAGCGACTTGTACACGTACACGTACACGTACACCGCGGCGCTCGGGTATCGCAGCACCAAGTTACGACAGCTGAAGATGAGCGTATAAGAGCTCGAAACCGGTCGTGTGATAATAATAGAACTTTACAACCGTAGCGGTATTTTCAACATGTGGCCCCAAGATACAGTTCATAGATCAATGTTTTACTTAGACTCTTATACACGGTTTCTCCTATTAATACTTGGTTAATATTCTAAGTACCACGAATTCGATCTGCAGTGTCACAGCTATTGTTTGATGGATGGCAGAAAACATGTTTGGTTTCTTTATCCCTCCAGATTTAGGATCAGTGGCATCGTTATTATGAAGCGGATATACAAGTATGTGGTAGGGACGAAACTAGAGCCTTCCATCATGAAAGCAAACATACTGTCTTGTTGCCGACACAGAAGTGACTCGTTAGTTATTGGCCAAAATAAATATCCTTGTGGACGGCATAAATCATCTTAGCGTCAACCATAGAGCACTATATTGTTCCATATTTGTTTGGTTTTGAGGGATTTACTACTCAGAAAAACATCTAGATTGAAAACTAGGTAGCGTTTCGTCGGGTGTAATATTTTGTTATGACAACTTTAGAGAAACTTTTCGATCAGGTGTAGAATAGGAGATAGGTTGTCAAATTTTTTTCTTCGCATTCTGGCAGCGTCGCTATCAAAATGAAGGCATCATATCAAGATCTTGAACCATTTGAGAATTATCATGAGATCGAATTTTTCAGTATCATCACCTTCAGACTCTCAAAATTACTCTAGGTTTCATGGTTCTTCCAGTGCGCTACTGCCAGGAAAGTCAATAACGATCTTGTCGAGGATGTCGTCAGTGAATAAATAACTCTGACCTTCAACTTAAGTTTGCGATTTCTTAGCGTTTCCTGTGGGTCCTGGTTGGTGAGCCGTTATATGTGATCGATGAGATTATTTTAACTGGCGTTTTAGTCTATGTGGACTTATTATCTTCTTTTCCTTCCTCCTCCCACCAAAGATTATGCCTTCTTTACCTGTTCCGTCTTCGTAAGATTTATTCCCGATTTATTCCGCCCTTTTCTCTTTTTTTAAAAAAAAATTTATACTTCTTGTTACGACTGGCACGTTTCCACCAGCTGCTGTTGGTAGTCTTCTTTCGAACAAACTTTCTAGATGATCTATCCGTTTATTTTGTGGTTTTATTATATCCTTTAGATTAAACATCTGCAACTATTCTCCAGTGTCCTCAGTTCTACAACGATCTCTTTTACGGATTTTTTCCGACAGCTTGTATGGGGCTCTTATTTCTCATTCTCATTATACATGTCTGGCTTCCATAAAACAGCATAAGAACAGCCATTACATTGTAGAAACTGAACTTGATGTCTTCCTTGGTTTTTCATTTTTAATATACTTAGTATGATGCTGTTCTTCATTTGAAACTTATTTGATTCGATAGCTATGACTCTAATGTTGTCAAAATATATATTATAGTTAAGATAGCTTAGTTGGACGCATCTTGAATTACTGAGTTGTTGATCAGTATTTTGTCTCTTATTGGATTTTTCCAAAACAAAACAAAAAAAACATAACTTTTGTTTTTGGATATGTTTACATTATTTGAGTTGAGCATAGCTACAGCGTATGTAATGCTATTTGCATATTATTAATCTTTTATCTATAAGAAGCTGGTCGACAGAAATTCTAACAGTGTATTAATACATTCACTTGATCCTAGCATAATGAATTCTCCTGGAGGAGTATTTTGCGACATACGAGCGGTGTCGTCTAAATGAAAATTGCGAAAAAGAATTAAGGGGTTACTTTTCACTACAGCGACACAGACGTATGACATTACACTCATATGTGCCTGTAACCTTCCTCTCTGACGGTGCAAAGGCGTAACGCGTTATGATATCACCCTACTGCTCGACGACGCGTGAAGCAGCGAAATATGAGAAGAAAATACCACTACTCAGTACTTCATGTGACGTGTGTGGATAGTAAATGATGTCACTTGGCACCAAATTTCAACATAGTTCTGCTCATCGCAACTGTGGACTTGTCAAACGATGTGGCGGTCGTAACACCGTCCACTCCTTTCATCTCATCGGTACTCCTGACGCCTTCGTAATTATTCTCAAAACAGCGACGCCCAACTTTGAAATTTCACAGCCTTCTTATGAGTGCCTGAGGAGAAAATTTCGGACACACCTCTGCACTTAATCAGCAAGAAAAAGCTTCAAGGGGTGCCATAAAGGGCGGCAGTGAAATCACCACTTTCCCTAAGGCGTTCACATATACACATCTCGTGTTCGAAAAAAACAATTTGCAGTGCGACGTGCAACAAAACGTCATTCTGAACAACCATTGGTAGTGCTGACACCCTCCATCTCTAAGGACATTGTGGGGCTGCAAACCCAGTAAATTTTATCACACATCTTTGGAGTGCAGTGTGACCACATATCTTGCTGTGATACACAGTGTGAAAACACTAGGGACCATTCACAACGATTCGACGGAATTTGAAATCTTACGCTTTTTGATCCCCCTGTGGTATGATCATGGGAGGGAGTACGGGGGGGGGGGGGGGGTGGAATTGATGGGTTTACAACGTTGACTTATGAGTGAGTAAAGCAATACGTGATTCCTCTAACACCCACCAGTTGCACAGAACACTCGGTGATAAACATAAACCTTTCTTGAGCACTTTAAAAATGACCGTTTTCTAGGTGCCTGCAAGCATCCAACCCATTTAGCACCACTCAGATTCCACAGATCCAGAAACAGGCAGCAGAGCTGCAGTGTATCCCCCCTCTGCTGAAGGATGCCAAGGGGTTGCCGGTTTGCAGGCGCCTAGGAATGGGTCAAGAGGATTATCTGTGCTGGAAAAGGTTTAATCTTTCACTGACAGCGTTGATGAATGACGAACTGGAGGGAGAGGGGGAGGGAGGAGGAGGTATCTTACAGGGACCCTTTCCCATTTTATCCCTGTGTTCCAATGTTACAATTCCCCCCCCCCCCCCACCTCCCCAGGTATGTCTATAATGTTACGATTTCTTTTAATTTAATACTAACAGCTTTAATTCATTAATAAACTGTTTTCCCAAAAATGTCATTGTCTGTTTTCACATTTTTTTGTGGGTATGTTTGATCGTGTCTGCACTTTTATGAGAGTTCTTCACATGTTTCATTTGTTATGTAGGAACACTAATGCTCTGGGGATATTTTGGAATTGGATAAACTTTTCAAGCAACATGCACATCACTGTTGTCGGTGACAGAGACTAGCTGCTGACTGTAAAACTGATACTTTAACGCAGGTTTTGTAAACTCTTTTGGTGATTCTAATTCTTAAGTACTTACGTTAAGAGTGAAAGCAATAAACGTGTGTAAATTTTATTGCTTTCTGTAAAGAGAATGTCTGATCTCATGTCAAATAAAATGAATTTGATTTTTTGAGTAAATTGGCAGTCACTTGCTGTTTGGCAGTTTCCTTTCCCACCTTCTCACACTCAGCCTCTCCACTTACATCGATGCGTTAAAGCGTTTTTTCCTGCCTTTTTGTCGTCGAGCCAATGCGGAACACATCCCACAGAGTTTGAGACTCATCTTCTTCATGTCCCATCTGAAGATGAGTCTGGAAATTTTGAGAAACTAGTTGATAGAAATACACTGATATTCCAAATAGTGACTGGTCACAGTTTTTTGTACTTGTAAGTATTATCTCAGCGTGGGGCTTTGTTTCGACAGATTCCTTTCTTTTCAAGTTCTGGCGAGAGTTGATAACAAGAAAGAAATCTGTCAACACGTCGCTCAGAAACAAGCGTATTAGCAAAGCTAATTTTCCAAGAACAATTTATTGGTACATTTAACAGAAAAAGCCTCCATCTGCACACTTGACCTACTGTGACTTGCATTCTGGCAAGTCAACAGCACCAAACTGAACTATCACCATAAGATTGGTGGCGACGGAGATCACAATAACGACCAAGAGTCGCGTATTAATTTCGAAAAGGCCTCCAGCGGAAAAAGTCGGCTGCACAGCTGCAAGTTGAGCCTTGAATTGTGACAGCGTTGCGACGCAGTGGTCGTGGGCGCAGAGCAGCTGCAGTTCCCTCACCGCCAGCGTCGGCCGGCGAGCTGCGTCGTGTGCCAGGTGGCAGGTGACGCAGACCGCCACCAGCCTCACAGCGATGCCTGCCAGCATCAGCAGGTACCAACAGACCGGAGGCGGAGAGTGTCCGCCGCCCGGTGCCACCGCTTCCAGGATGCAGGTCCCAACAGACAGCACCGCGCTGACCACCACGCACGCGTTGCAGGCGGCGAATGTTCTGGCGATGGAATTCGACGCATCTGTTAGTCTCAGGTGCGCTGTCTGTGCCTTCCTAATAAGTCTGCATACGCAGGAGGCTGCCCAAGCCACGGTGCTTCTCCTCTTCCAGGAACGTCTTGCCGCAGCTTCCACCTGATTGCACTTGGGCCCCTGACGGATACTGCAGTTCGCTACACCGAAACACTCATCCCTCATGGCATCTGTTAGTAAGTCTAGTGACCTATTAAAGCAGGTGTATCTCATGTAAAACACATAAACGAAAGTAACAAACTGTAACATGTTCACCATTATTATCAATTCCTGTGGTACGACGCTGAAACGCGGCGTTAGTGGTGAGAATGACACAAATGTCGCCGTCAGCGCGGCGAAATAAGCTAAAGACACACCTATGCCTATAAGTAGGCACCGCCAAATTCTTTTGTATGTGACTCGATTATTTTGACAAGATTCGTCGTCGAGTTTCTCAACCACGTCCATGTAGTACATCATCTTTTTTCTATGCAGATGGGAACTTGTTACAAAAGAAATGACTGCTGCTAGACAGTGCACAGTTGAAGTAAGAAACATTGAAATTTTGATGCTTACGTGTTTCCTAGAGAAATGTTCAAGCGCTGATTGACACGTAAGTAAAATGAAGCTGACACTTAGTGAACATGAATATACGACTTGGCTTCTGTCCCAAAACTTTCTTCTAGACGAGGTAGAAAACGGAGCGAGCCCAGTCAAGGAGCAGGTCAGAATTAACGGTTGTATTGCTTGATGAAATTCTTGTTGCGGCATTCCTGCGAAATCGCTGTCTGTGAAAAGGTATGCTGTAAGTCACCTAAGTGTTATGTGCTCTAACGTTATTGCTCGTATAATATTACCACACATTTTAATTTCTTTTGCTTACCTCTATGGAAAATCCAATTTCTTCTTATGTTGTTGATTATTTACACAGTGTCTCGTATTATGAATAAATTATTCTTAGTCATCACTACGATTATTTAACAATTTTAGTCTTTACTGATGGCTTCTTCACTCACTGGTAATACAGAGAGAGTCCACCTGTGAAAGAAACAAAATTTCGACTGATAAACTAAATACATTTAAAAAAAACGACAGATAGAAAAATTAGTTTCATAACCTTGTAGACACTGAGAGCATTTGCGTAATACTTCAACGGAAAGATTTTTATACTGTCGACTCGTGCGACACGGTGAAACATTTGCTCATTACGGATCAGACTTATAGATTGCATTATTTACATTAATGAGTGAATCATACGATCACTAAATATTTACGTATTTTCCTGAATATTAGTATTTACAATAAATTTCGAAGCTCACTACGGGTATAAATTTCTTATGTCCTAAATTACGACCATTCAGTATTCTCTAACAGACAGTACCTCTTCAATACACTTTGCGTCAGAGACTGGTCAAAATTTAACATGTACTTGTATTAAATCTGAAACAATTATGAGAGGACGAAAAAGGAAATGAAATTTAGCTTGTTAAGTGGGTATGACGCAAGCTGGCCGCCAATTTCTGAGTGATATACATCCTGGATACTGGTACTGTGACAGAGCTGACGTCAGGGCTAATACCACAAATGATGTATCCAGGACAGGAATACACATGAGTTCCTCAGGATCACAGAAACTGTTCACAGAGACGAGACATGTTCCATGTTTCGACGAGCGTTATCGTGTTGAAAAATTACTAACGATACTGTAGCAGAAGAGGTAACACATGAGGAAGCAAGATAGTGGAACCTTCTGCTGTCCCTTCTGAAATCTCCCCGTTGCAGCCAGCCGTGACCTGCCGTCATACCACACCATGACGCCCCGGAGCAGTACTGGTGTAACTCTACAAAACATTGGAAGAATGGGACTTCTTAGCAGGTCGACGCTGTTCACGCCGACGAAGCTCGTCTGGGGTAACGCAGAACAGCGGTTAGTCGCTGAAGGTAGTTTGACTCTATCCACTAGCACTCAAGTCTTCCCGATTACCGATCCGCTCCAAATGCAAACTTTTGCTGAATCCTGCAGAGAAGAAACCGGCAACTAGTCACTGCTGATAATGTTGTTTATTTACGAAAAGGGTGCCATTATTGGCTTCTATCTCCGAACGGCTGTTCATGTTTGTATCACATTTGTTGTTGTTTACATAAATTGTTTTCCTACTTGTGGCGAAGCTTCCGTGGAATGTTCCGCCATTGTATTGCACCGTTAACTGCTTGTGTTCACGGTAGTGATAACGTATACACATAGAGTCTAGCAGCAGCACACACACACGCACACACACACACACACACACACACACACACACACACACACACACAGCGAAAAGTATATGCCATATGGAATAATAAATCAAGTTGTATTTTGCACACGTCCATGGTCTCAAAATGTCAGTTTCCGAAAAATTTACAGTTGTTTACATTACGGTGTTAACGGGAACCAACGCTTGGTATGGTAGTTCCCTCGACCGAGTGATTCTAGCCTCCATCCTGTTGTACACATTGACACAGAATGGTGCAGGATGTTTATCACACATTCACGGATGGCAGGCGCAGCCGTGAAGGGTGACGATGCGCAATATGGAGATCCAGCATTGTGGTAGTCAGACGTGGTCAACTGGAACCTACACGATGTGTATGCGCGCTCACGTTCCCACGCATTCCAACACCGGGCCACTGTCACAGTTGAATGCCCCAAAAATCTGGATATTGCATGATTCGACAAGTCGGCCCAATGCAGCCTTCAATGAAATGTCTTCGACTCTGCCACGTACTGATAATGCTGTTTCACATGGTTACACGACGTCTCCGTGTCCTTCACAGTGCCCGTTCAACATCTACATCTACATGTACATGTACTATTCTGTAAATCACAGTTAACTGCATGGCAGAAGATTCATCGGACCACCTTCACAATAAATCTCTATTAGTTGAATCTCGAACAGCGCACTGAAAATACCAACACCTACATCTTTCTGTGCGAGCTCTGATTTTCCTTATTTTATTATGATGTCCGTTGCTTGCTGTGTAGGTCCGCGTCAAAAAAATATTTTCGCATTCGGAGGAGAAAGTTGGTGACTGAAATTTCGCGAGGAGATTCTGTCGCAACGAAAAAAGGTCTTTGTTTTAATGATTTCCACCCCAAATACTACAAAATATGCTGCTCTTCTTTGAACTTTCACGATGTACTACGCTCGCCCTATCTGGTAAGAATCTCACACCGCACAGCATTAAGCACAGCACAGCACAACATTAAGCACAGCAGACGGAGAAACGTAGTGAAGTCAGTCTCTTTAGTAGATCTGTTGTAGCTTCTAAGTGTTCGGCCAACAAACCGCAGTTTTAGGTTCGTCTTCCCCACAACACTTTCTATGTGTTCTTTCCGTTTTGATGTTTTCATAATCGTAACTTCTGGGCATTTAGTTGAACTTACTGCGTTACGATATGATTCATTTATCTTGTAAGTAAGGTTTATCGGATTGCTTTTACCAGTCGTGTGAATCACCTTGCACTTTTCGTTATTTAACGTGAGTTGCCAATTTTTGCACCATAAAGATATCTCATCTAATTCGTTTTGATCTTTTCATAACTTTACTAGACGAAAAACGGCAGCAACATCTGCAAACAACCTAAGACAGCTGCTGATATGGTCTTTTAAATCTTTTGTACAGATAAGGAAAAACACAGCGCCCATAACACTATTTTAGGGGCGCCAGAAATCACTTCTGATTTACTCGACGACTTTCCATCAATTGCTATGAACTGTGATCTCTCTTACAAGAAATAACGAATCATCTGATAACTGAGACGACATTCCATAAGAACACAATTTGATTACAAGCTGCTTCTTAGGTACTGTGTGAAAACCCTTGTGGAACTCTAGAAATACGGAATTAGTTTGAAATCCTCTATCGATTGCACTCAACACTTCTTGAGAATAAAGAGCTATTGGTGTCTCCCAAGAATGATGTTTTCTAAATCCATGTTGACTAAGTTTCTTCGACCAGCCAGTGTGACCGAGCGGTTCTATGCGCTTCACTCTGGAACCGCGCGACAGCTACGGTCGCAGGTTCCAATCCTACCTCGGGCTTGGATGTGTGTAATGTCCTTAGGTTAGTTAGGTTTAAGTAGTTCTACATCCTAGGGGACTGATGACCTCAGATATTAAGTCCCTTAGAGCTCAGAGCCATTTGAACCATTAAGTTCCTTCGACGTAATTCACAAATGTTCGAACACAATATAAGTTTGTAAATATTGATGCACATCGTCGTTAATTATATTGGCTTGTAACTTACTGTATTACTCCTATTGCCTTTCTGGAATACTGGTGTGATCTGTGCAACTTACCAGTCTTTGGGTACAGATCTTTACACGAGAGAGCTGTTGTATATGTTTGGTAAATACTCTTGTTAAATACTCTTAAAGGAACCTAAGTGTTGTACAATCTTGACATGAAGACTTATTTTTACTAAGTTATTTAAGTTGCTTAACTACTCCAAGGGTATCTAATTCTAAGTTTCTCGTCGAGACAGCTGTTTTTGTTTCGAATTCTGTAAAATTTACTTCGACTTCTTTGGTGAAGAGATTTCGGAAGGCTGTGTTTAGTAATTCTGCTTTAGTACTACTGTCATCGATAGGATTTCCATTGTAATCGAGCAGAGAAGGCACTGATTGTGTCTTTCCGCTAAAATACTTTACCATATGACACGAACCTCTTTGGATTTTATGCCATGTTTCGAGACAGAGTTTCTTTGTCAGTACCCTGATGTATCTTACCAGGCAAGGTGCCAACAGTAAATACCAATAGCACTATGAAATCTGCTGGCCGTTATACGTATCACTGAGAACCGCCACTAATGCCCTTCGAAAACGAGTTCGATTACAAAGTTACATGCCGGCCTAGTATGTCTTGTTACTTCTCTTTTTCATCAGGATATATTATTTGAGACGAAAAAGTTGTAAGCTTCACTCTGTATACAGAGTGTCCAATAAAATTACACACCGTGTAATTCCTCATAACTACGTAATTAACTGGCCGAAATATATCCTTTCCTGTGAAAGTTTAGCTTAAAGTTCATATTATTGAAATCAGCGTCGGTCATCCAGGTGGTCATCATTAACGTTCATTCACAGGTGATGCAGCTGAACTGCTGCGCGAACTAGAGACTGTAGCTTGTCCAGTTGGATATCTGCACAACAATGTTCGATGGATTCTCGAAGTTCATCCAAAGCGAATGATTTTTTGCCGGTCAACGACGTCCTTCAGTGTTCGGCATAAGTAAAAGTCCAGAGGTATTAATTCACAGAACGTGGAGGATACTAGATAGCACAACTCCGGCCTCGACCTGGATAGACTTTCATCGAAGTACTCCATATCACAATTATGGAAGGGGATGGAGACGCCATCTTGTTGACACCAACTCACGGATACGGGTAAAATGTAACTTTCAAGCTTCTCAAGGTACACCATACTGGTAACTGTGTCGTCAAAGAAGAAAGGCCTTTACCACACTGACGAGGGCATTTACAGCCGCTCATTAGACGCATTTGTAGCGGTTTAATTTACCATTAAGACTATGACAATGAACCACTCGCAATACTCTATGATACAGGACGTCCTTGTCTAATGCGTGCAGCAATGTTGGGATGTAGCACTTTGCAGCCTTTTAAATGTAGACACAGACCTATTTGTTGTAACACAGTCCGGGAGTTAGCAGGACATGTAATTGTTACAAGTCGTCTAGGTCATTCTTGGTGGACGTCACAGACTTCGGCTTTAAATTGGTCTCGAATGATGACAAGTGTTGCTTTTGTCAGTGCTGAGTTACATGTTCAGTATGCTCACACAATCTTTCTAATTCTTCTTGTTCTTCTTGTACTTCTTGTATACCTCAGTAATTGCTGTTGCAGTTGACCTGCTGTCGATTCGGATGAGAATAGTCATGTCTCTGAATCTTTCAACAGTAGCTCACTCCCTGACCGACTTTCTGTTCCGTTGTTGTGAATATTCCTTCCATTTCTTTTCAATAATTCTATATTCCCACACAGTTATCGTAAGGATTGTGAACAAAATATAAAATAAATGTTTATTTGACGCTACAATAGTGAAGCCATAGGCACAGAACATAAAATTATTTCTTTAAAAGAAATGGTTACATTACCGGTTTCAACGAACTATGTTGTCATTTCCAAATGTAAAACATCAGTTGGAGATTATATAATGGGAATTATGACCAAACACCCGATAAAAATTACGAGAAATAATGAGACCAGGCAACCGAGGCATTGATAGAACCACCGAGTCACAACAAGTTATGCCCATGTTTGCCCAAACGCTCATTCCATGTCCTAATCAAGAACATGGACTGAATACTTAGGCAAGGGTGGGCATAACTTTTAGTCACTTGGTTGTGCCATCATAGCGTCGGTGGCCTGGTCTCATTATTTATCGCAATTGTTGTCAGATGTATGATCATAATTTCCATTATAGATATTCTCCAACTTATATTTTACATTTGAAAATGACGACGTAGTTCCTTGAAACCGGTACAGAAACCCCTTTTTCCAAAGAAAAATTTTATGTTCTGTGATTATCAATTCAATATTGTAGTGCCTCTTGATTAACTAACTGGGTTCAGCCTTTGCATTTGCCCTTGCACCCGAGCTGAGCATGCCTTCTGGCAGCCCCAATTATCTGCGTTGGATGGACTTCCTGGGAGGGAAGTCGCTCCCCTCGAACTCAAATGTAGTAATCAAATCTGTCACGCCACTGAATAATGGGATGGGAACGGTGGCCTTGAAAAAATGATTCCAGGATATTGGTTCTTTCAAATAGCAGTAATAAACTTAAGAAGAACTGGATCCATCTCCCTACTGAAATGAAACATTTGTCCATTTTTAACCGGGTGTATTACAAAACTCTGAGACAGGAAAGCAACACTAATTCTTAAATAAAAAAATGTATCCGAAGAAATGACACATATTGTAGTAAAATAAATAATCTTTATAGAGAAAGGGCTATTGAAGCTCATACTTGAATAATCAAACAAGACCGGTGGGTATAAGGGAGGATGAGACAAACGCTTTGTTAGACGTCAGTGATAAAAGGAACGACCGTGATAAATGAACCGCGATTGCTTCGACTACACTACAAGGCATAGGATGTCAGAACCTATTACCACTTCTAAGTGATGTACCAACGAGCCGGAAGTCTAACTGAAAACATCAAGATTCCAAAATCTTACAAGGAACCCTTTTAGTGCGAGGTCGCGTTGAACCCCTACATATCGTCTACATGCAACCACAGTACTGTCTGTTAATAGCTACAGCTGGCGAGATTGGATGTATCCAATGTCGAACACTGAACAAGCCTAGTCTACCAGTAAATTACGACTGTGCTACAGTGCTAGTGATGTTGATTCAAAGCAGATCAGGGAGCAACAAATTCCGTATCCAGTGAAACATAGTAAAGGACAGTCGTTGTCCTAGGAACATAATTATGTATGAATATCATCTGCAGTGTATTAATAAACAATTATGAACAGATTTGGAAAATGTCCGTAGTAATATGACCGTGTAGTGTGTAAGAAAAACTACGGATATTCAAGAAAGGACAAGGCTCACTTCTTACAAAATCTGGTGTCTGCGCATTTTAGGGATGCTCAATAGGATTTACAGAATACGTACATCAATTATCGTGCGACACAGGTTACAGTCATTTCAAGGGAAGCCGTGGATGGTTGCTCAACTTCAAACAGTGCTATAGAATTGGAAGACGTAGGAAAACGAAATTTCAAACAGAGCGTCAACTTGACGATTCACAGGGAACTGCGAATTCTGTCCGAAAATTAGTAGGTCAGATAAACAAACTTAGGCATTCGTTCAGCGAGAAATTTGTTTTCAACTCCAGCCACATGAAATGAAACCTGTAAATAGGAGTTAGTAAGAGGACTGTATCAAGTTCCACTGGCATCATGCCTATAATGCATTCGTATACTACTAAGTCCATTGTTAATCTGGATGGCAAGGTGGTTGGTAAGTAATGTATTATGCTGCGTGAAGTTGGAGGTACTCTCCCCCTACTATTCATTCTCGTGTGCGTGATCGCGCAAGTGCAATAGGGAATATTTACGTCACAGCAAGGAAGAGTTGGAAAATGGGGTAAGACAACAAGAACTATGGTATGAGCACTGCTTTTGCACGATAGGTAGTCAAAATACCTTGCTTTTGCTTGATTCACGGCCTGCGTATATAAATCATACATATTAAGAGCAAACTATCCCTCCTTTATAGCATGCGGCATTGCAATTCTTACCACCTGGAGCCACTGGAAAACTCAGCCTCTGGATATTTGCTTTATCCGTTCCTATATAACATATTAGCACACTATCTGCAGCTGCTCATTGTAGGATAGCCAGTTTCACAAAAAGCACCACTACACAGTGTTTCGAATTCGGTTGCTCCCCATCACATTTCATCATCTCTTATCACCCCATTCCACCAATATAATGCTATATACATTCTTTAAGAGTGGATACCTATCTGAACGTTCTACACGGTTTGTAATTCCCACGGAATTAGACTTCGATGGAACATTTCTTTAACGTAGACAACATCAATTTCATGAAGTCTAATACAAGAATTTTGTGGAAAATTGATCTCTACACCTCCCGGATCACTTTCACTAAAGACTGAACTGGTAACTTTGGACTCAAGGGGTTCCTTGTTAGGCTAATTCACGCGGATACAGAATGACTGATCACTTTGATTACAGGTTGCCTGTACAGCAGATTCCTAGCGTGATCTAAGCTTCGAGCTAGAGTGATGTGGACCTTGTCCATAGTTTCTCGGCGGCCACAACAGGTCTTCTGGGAATTGTCGAACCACAGTCCTCCATTAGTTGAGTCCTGGCTGCTGACAGAGGTGCTTCCCGACGTCAGGTCTCTTTTCAAAAGTAGGAGTGCCTACCACAGCTCTCTATGCTCCGCTCTTCCTCAGCCCCCTCCCCCCCACAACCCCGGCCCCCGTCGCCGGATTCTTTCGCCAGTTGCCACTCTCCTTCAGAAACTGACTACCCAAAATGTTTGTTACACAACTAGTAAAAAGGTCTTAGAAGAAATTTTATCACGTACCAATGGATTGGGCCTCTCCGCGTACAGTTAAGCGGAGAATAGCCATACTTTGCAGATGTTTTATTTTCGGCTATTGCGAAATCAAATGGTTGAAATGGCTCTGAGCACTATGGGACCTAACTTCTAAGGTCACCAGTCCCCTAGAACTTACAACTACTTAAACCTAACAAACATAAGGACATCACACACATCCATGCCCGAGGCAGGATTCGAACCTGCGACCGTAGCGGTCGCGCGCTTCCAGACTGCAGCGCCTGGAACCGCTCGGCCACTTCGGCCGCCTATTGCGAAATCTTTCACAATTCCAACTCTCCAAAAGCGGCATGCTGTCTCCCACTATCCGGTAATTTGTTTTTTTTTCGACCGGTAACAGGAGCACCACACCGCACTTCAGTTCCGTCCGGCGCTTCCTATACGTCCAGAGGACGTTCACCCTGCGTGCACACCACCTCCGGTATCGGTATCGAAAATGAATACCACCATTTTTTTTCCTACTAAAGGCGGCTGGTATATTTCAAATACAGAGATATGTAAACAGGCAGAATGCGGCACAGCGGTCGGCAACGAACAACACGTGTCTGGAGCAGTTGTTAGATCTGTCACTGTTGCTACAATGGCAGGTTATCAAGGTTTAAATGAGTTTGACCATGATGTTATCGTCAGCGCACGATCTAAGGGACACAGCATTTCCGAGCTAGCGATGAAGAGGGTATTTTCCCGTACGACCATTCTACGAATACACCGTGAATAACTGGAATCCGGTAAAGCATCAATCTTCGACATCGTCGCGGCCTCTAAGAACGGTACCAACGACGACAGAAGACAATCGTGCAACGTGACAGAGGTGCAATCCTTCCGCAAATTGCTGCAGATTTCAGTGCTGGGCCATCAACAATAGCGTGCGAACCGTTAAACGAGACATCATCGATATGAGCTTTTGGAGCCCAAGTTACCCTTGATGAATGCACTACACAAAGCTTCACGCAGGGCCTGTACGTGTCAACACTGACATTGGACCGTTGTTAACAGGAAACATGTTGCCTGGCCTAACGAGTCTCGTTTCAAATTGTATAGAGCGGATGGATGTGTACGGGTATGGAGACAACCTCATGAATCCATGTCAACTGGGGACTGTTCAAGCAACTAGTTTCGGCAAATTATTTTGATGGAAATATGAATTGCCGAAACTAGTTGCCTTCAAAATAAAATGCCCGCATCTCGTGGTCGTGCGGTAGCGTTCTCGCTTCCCACGCCCGGGTTCCCGGGTTCGATTCCCGGCGGGGTCGGGGATTTTCTCTGCCTCGTGATGGCTGGGTGTTGTGTGCTGTCCTTAGGTTAGTTAGGTTTAAGTAGTTCTAAGTTCTAGGGGACTGATGACCATAGCTGTTAAGTCCCATAGTGCTCAGAGCCATTTGAACCATTTCAAAATAAAATAAAATATCATAAAGTGTACGGCTGCTGGGAAAGTTTATTGAATTGAAAAGTAGGTGCCAGCCGATGTCTCCTGGCCGTAATGAACCAACAGAGATTGCATCTATTCATGTCCATTGTGCATTCCGACGGATTTTGGAAATTTCAGTAGGATAATGCGGCATCCTACATTACTAGAATTGCTACAGAGTGGCTGCAGGAACACTGTTCTGAGTTTAAACACTTCCGCTGGCCACCAGACTCCCCAGACATAAACATTATTGAGCATATCTGGGATGCCTTGCAAGGTGCTGTCTAGAAGAGATCTCGAAACCTACGTACCCCTATGTATTTATGGACAGCGTGGCGGGATTCGTGGTGTCAGTTTCCTTCAGATATTAGTCGAGTAAACGCCACGTCGTTTTGTGGCACTTCCGCGTGCTCGCGGAGGCCCTATACGTTATTAGGCAGGTGTTGCAGTTAATTTGGCTCTTCAGAGTATTTTTCAGGAAGTCCCCACGCCCACAGCTAGCAGATTTGATCGACCAGCGCACGGGCAGAATGGCTTTGGCTTCTAAAAATGGACAGATTTCTGCACGGGTCCAAGTTTCCTTTCACGCCTCATCACAATTTCTTATCAGCATCCGAGTCACCCTCATACTGCGATGCCCACAGCACTCAGAGAAAGCCACTGCGACTCCTGATGGAGGGCGCCCGACTAGCAACTGCGACTGAACGCACGATTACCGATGACCCGCGGTTGCTCTCGCCCGTGTCCCCCGCCCCCTGCCCACACAACTCACCTTTCTCAGGCATTCTCTTTAAGTCATCGTGTCTGTCCAGTACTGAGCTCATTAAACACCTCAGGTGCACAGAAGAGAAATGTTTCACACCCCAAAGCTACCCAGAAAGAAACGAATACAGAAATGGGGTCTGACGACATAACAGTATCAATCACTGATGCTAGTACATAACCAGCATTAAATCATTTACTCCGTACCCCAATTCATCCCCCACTTCAATAAATTATAGAGAAAAAGAATGTAACACTAAGACGAGGCAGTCCCGAACTCATTTTCAGTTTTAGTACCTTCCTTGCTACATTCAGTCTTCTGACATGCGATGCTCCAGCTAGTGAAATATTACTGTTTCATTTCTTATTGGCGACTACGCAAGAACCTTTTGCCAGTGGAGAGATCACCACGATGCTACTACAATTATATGCCAAAAGTACCGTGTTGACAAGTTAAGTGTCATCAAAGCAGTGGTATCCCCTTTTCAATGTCATGTCCGTCTTCCATCATTTATCGCAGTCTCCCCGCCCCAAGAGCGAAAGGGCTCCACAAACCCGTGCCCATTCCTCTAGCCACTTTGACGTTGCCTTTAGTTAAATAAGGGTGACAAATGTGAGAAGTCTTGGGTTACTCTTTAAGCAATGGTTATGATTTTCTAGTTAGTAAGTTAAGATGCTTCGGATGTTTTGCTCTGTTTGAGTTTCTTATTTTCACTATTCCATTCTGTATTTTAGTTTTTTAAATTTTTTGCTTCTCTTTCTTTGTTTTAAGTTACGAGGTTTCTTTCTTTTATCTTATTTGTATAGGCACAGTAATTCTCCTTTAGGATGGAAGAGTGTAACTGACATCGTCATTCTCTTTTATGTGGCACATGTAGACCACGATGACTATTATCTCCTTGACTGCAAGTTTTTGAGAAAATGAAGTCACATTTACACGCTGTTTCGGAAGGAGCACTAGGGACTGGCTGCTGTCAACTACAAACTACACCCCTTCAGAAGAAATCATACGTTCGAGGCGTTCACATTCACACAGAGGGACCGATACTCCCGTCTTTGTCATCTTTGTCAAAAGTGTTTTATGTAATTTGAGAAGAATTACCCCAAAATTAAAATCGTTCGTTATATACATACGTGACAAGTGAATAATATTATCAACTCTTAGTCTCAGTTTCGTTTTGGGAAAACATTACACTCATGATTAATATTTAATCGCTCATTAATAGCTTATTTGACACTCTGGTATCAAATAAGAATTAACGACTGTTGTTTCTAAAAACATTACTCACGTTGCAGAAAACCGCAGCAGATCTGTCTGTCGTCGACATACTCTTGCCAAACTCTGAATTTTGAGATGATCAATATGATGCCGTAGTTGACGCCATTGTACGAAATTTGTCTGCTGCGTGGGCTTTTACGCCAAATAAATATTACTCGCTACGGGAACTTTCGAAAGTGGATGTCAGAGTGTTACAATGGCAATGTTCACATTATTTGAAGACGGGTACATTAGTATGGATATGAGTATATTTGTTGTGTATTCAGTGTTCCTTAGATACCACGTAAACACACCAGTTTCCTGCAACACTGAAAGGACACGGGTATGACAGAATATGAAAAAAACTCTCATATGGAAGTGAATGTGTCACCCTTACTTCTACTGGTAGTTTACAGTCATCAGTAGCGCCGAAGTGACTTTTGTTAACGCTGCATACTCCCATTGATTTATGTTCTGTGGGAGACAGTTTGACGCCATCTCGGCCAAGGAAGATATAATATCACTAGATCAAAAGCAAGAGACACGAGGACTATTCGTAATGTTTACTTATGAACATTTGAAAGGTGGCTACACTGAGCCACAGCGCCAAAAATCGCGCCAGAGAGTATTGTTCCGCCGCCTCCACTGGCAGTCATTATTGAGACGCAGCGACAGGCAGTTCTTGCCGAGAAGTTATGGTGGACACTGCGTGTAGCTGAAGTTAGAGTGAGATGCGGTAGTGGAGAGTGTTGTTCCATGTTTATGCAGTTATTTGATGGGAGAGATAGCAGATGTTGTTCCAATGGAGATGTTGTAATGATCTGAGTGCTTTTCGTCAATATAAATTAAGGTAACTAACGACTGTTCCTTATTTTCTTATTATTTGTGTGTCCTGAATAATGCTTCATTACAGGTTCAGTCAACAAAGCATCTGGCGTGTGTTCTTGTATTAGAGTGTAATTCTGGGTTTCTTGCACAATTATAGTATTTCTAATTTTCTTTTATCACGTCAGTATAAATGATATTTAAAAATTCTTGTCTTGTTGAAGAAGAACCGTGCCAGATGTGCGTTGAGTCATACTACCACATACAGAACAGCTACACTTGTGCTATGTTGTCTTCGTAGATTTTATAGTTGCTGGGGACTTAATTAATTAACTGTGTTAACGAAAATTTTGTTTCATTGTTTGTTGTTATTCTATGCAGTCAGATTGCGTACGAAAACTAGTCAGGGCCAGCCGTTTACGAGACTTGCGTAGTCGGACATACAGTTACTAAATACTAAAAATATTTGCATTCATATTTAATTTTAATTAAGCCCCCATGCACGTGGCGACCGCTGCTTCGGATCGTCCCTTGGAATTCTTCCGATTGCAAAAATAGTAGACAGAAGTATTGTTGTAGTAATCTGTAGTTCAGTAATTGTAGTCTATTTTGCATGTGTAGATTGGTAATTGTCATTCTTCTATTGTTCGTTAATCGTGTTTGAAGGAAGCATTTCGTGTGATTGATATTGTTGGTGATAAAGTGTCATTGTGTATAAAGTTTCGTACAGTGACGAATTTTGTATGTTTTGTAAATGATTACGCGATCGATGAAAAAGGCAAAAATGATGGATAGTGAGAATGACGAAATTGTTAACATGGCGAACTCGCCAACAGAGGAAAACAGTATCATGAATAATGAAGTGGAAAACAATTTAATCAGTCGAGAAAATAGTCCGGAACCATTTCAAAATTTTTCTCAACCAGAAAATTCACAGAATCCGAGATTAACGACAGAAGATTCTGGAATAGTATCGAACACAGATAGCCTTATGGCTATGCAGAAGGAAGTTAGTATTGCGGAAAATGTTAGGGGCGAAAAGAATTCTGAACCATTTAATATGGAGCAGTTGATGAGTGCTATATTAAATATGGGATCACAGTTACGATCTGAAATTAAAACTGATATGGGAACAATGCAAACTCAGTTTAGATCTGAATTAAAAACAGATATGGAAACACGGTTAGACTCTCTGGGATCGCAGTTAGGATCTGAATTAAAAACAGAGATAGGAACAATTAAAACCGAGATGGGAACTTTGGAAACACGGTTAGATTCACGAATAGGGACATGTTTCAAAAATATGAAAGATGAATTAAAGAAAGAAATTCGAGAAGAGGTACAACCGATTTTGAATGCTCACAATAATAGATTAGTTGCAGTAGAGATTAGACAAAGGGAACAGGATAGAGAACAGGAAGAAAGAGATCGCGTGATAGTACAGAAATTTTCAGAGTTAAATTTACAACGTGCAAAAGATAAGGAAGAAATATTTGAGAGAATCGAGGAATCCGTACCAAATGACAGACTAAATAACCTAACACAACAGTATGAACAGTTAACTACTAAATGCGTTAATACTGAAACGCGAGTCGCGACACTTACGGAAGACGTAAATAAACAGAAAGAACAAATTGGTGACTTATCGGAAAGAGTGGAGGAGATTTCAGATAAATTGACAAATCTTAGTTTAAATGGGGACAGAGATTCAGATGACACAGCTCCATTGCCATTTGCAGAAACCGAAGAGTACCAGAACATAAATAAACATGTTGAAAATCAGGGAAAATTTAATGAACGCGTGAAAAGGGAAATTGAGGCATTAAAAAAGCAAGTCAAACAAATTGAAGGCGAAATCGTAGGAAAAGATAGTAGAAGAAATTTAGAATCACAGATACCAGAGGGGTTTGAAGAAAACAATTTGTTTCATTTACGGGATGCAACAAGAGAGCGCCAGGCGCGCGAACTTGACAATAATCGACATTGGGACTGGAACAGACGCGGTAGGTCTTTGTCGCCACGAGGCGAAAACTTTGACTATAAACACTTTTTGACTGTTCGGAAATTTAAGATCTTTTGCAAATCTAAGAATGACATATATCCATGTTCATAGCTAGCTCAATTTCTGTACGCACTTCCCCTAAATTTGCCATTAAGTCACAAACTAAAATTTATGTGCAGCTATTAAGGTCCTCAGGGGATTCACTACTCTAAGTGAATATGTGCCGTAGCGAGCATAGGGCCTCGAGCTGTAGTGGTGCTATTTCTCTTTTAGTTTTCTGCACCGCTGCCTACTCTTTTACTATTCTTTGCATCTATCGAAACAACTCTTCGACTATCAGTTATCTAGAGAGTAGATAAACAATAACCGGATATGACTATTTACCCAAAAGTGATTTCGGAAATTACCGTTTGGACTTACTGTATCTTCAGCAGCATTCATTTGTAGTTTAAACGAAATTCTACCTGTTTATCTTCGTGACAATATTACTTCATATGTTGACGACATTCTTATTGCTAAACATTCTTGGAGTGAGCACAACAAATTTTTGGATTCATTGTTACGTATCTTTGCAAGAGTTGGCATTACTGCGAACTTAGAAAAATCTGAATTTGGTCGTTCTCAGGTGAGATTTCTCGGTCACATTATTTCTACAGAAGGTATTCTTCCTGATCCAGAAAAATTAGACGCTCTTCGTAATTACGCTGTTCCTACCACAAAACGTGATGTTCGTAGTTTCCTTGGCGTCTGTAATTTTCTTAGACGTTTTGTTAGATTGGACGATTTGACCACACCTCGTTTATGTGATCTATCTGGAAAATTCTTTTTAAACGAAAATCGGTCGACAACTCTGTTTGGTTAGTTTGTATTCCTGATGAGTGGGTTAATAAGTTGATTTGGTATACGCATTTCAGTTGTGCACACTTTGGTCCCAGAAAATGCTTTCATAAATTACGAGAAAATTGCTACTTCAATAATATGGAAAAACGTATTCGATTTGTTCTTGCCAAATGCAAATTATGTCAGAAGGCTAAGCCGCCGACAGTTTCTCACAGAGCACCGTTGTTTCCTATCATTCTAGCAAAATTAAAGGACATGGTTGCAGTTGATTTGTTCGGTCCAGTGGTTCGATCTACTAATGGTTTTGCGTACATTTTCGTAGCAGTGGAGTTGACATCAAAATATGTGTGTTTTACACCGTTACGCAAAGCAACAGCTCGTTCAGTATCTAATGCTTTCATCAAACATTTTCTTAAAGAAGTGGGTCATGTTGATAAGGTTATATCAGATAATGGGTCACAGTTTCGTTCTAAAATTTGGCTTCGTACTCTACGGCGTCGTAAAATTAAACCAATTTTCATTTCACTTTTTCACCCTCAATCTAACGCTTCAGAGAGGTGGATGAAGGAAATCAATAAATTGTGTCGTCTTTATTGTCATCAGAATCACAGAACTTGGGATCAGTATCTTCATATTTTTCAAAACATTCTGAATGAACTTCCTAACGACTCAACTTCTTTACCACCTATACTGATATTAAAAAACAAAGCACCGACAAATCGCATTTCTGAAATCGTTCCTTTTCCGCCTACACGGAAACTGCGGCATTCTGAAGTTGTCAACCTGGCTCTACAAAATATTGCATCTGCGGCTGCTAGAAGAGAGAAATCAGCTAAGCGTCCTGGTCGTTTAAAAATCTTGTCAGTTGGTCAGAAGGTGTTAATTAGGTCTCATCGATTGTCTCACAAAGGAAAAGGCTTGTGTCACAAATTTTTTCTGCTTTATAACGGTCCATATAGAATTCGCCAAATTATTCATGATAACACTGTCGAAGTAGAAACTCTTAAATCACGACGCTCTAAGGGAATACATCATATATCTAACGTTAAAATTTTTGTGGAATGATAAACTTTTGAAAAATTTTTGTAGAATGACATACTTTTGAGAAACTAACAGTTACATGTAAACATGCGGAGAGTACAAGGATACCGCGCTGTGTTTTGGCGGCGGCATATACTCAAAGCAACAGTCAAGTCTGCGCGCCGCACAGGGCAGTCGTTGACCGCAAACAATTGCTTTCTACGTTACGCGCCTACAGCTGGTCGAGCGCTCGGTGTGAATGAACTGACAGCCGTAAACAAATACACAGTCTTTCTCCGAATAAAATCAGTATAAAGCTATAGTGACTTGATGAATTCTGTTATTAACATTCAGTATTTTTCAGGATACGGTTCTCTAAATTATTTAAGAACTTCAGGTAAATTCTGTGCGTGTCCAACATTAAGACTACTTGCTATCGAGAAAATTTCAGGAAAAATGTCATTTCGAAGAAGAAAGTAATAAACTAAAAAAGGTAACTATTAATTGAGTTTATTTTTCAGGTAACATATTTCCACTTAGGTACGTACTTTAGACGTAATTTGCTGCTCGCGATTACGTGATTCATACTTTGTGCTAATTACATGTTCTATGAAATTACTTGTGAAGCGACGTGCTTGCGTACGTTAACTGATTTTGACAATGATTATTAATGAACTGAGTTGTAACTTGCGTATATTATGCATCGCTTGGCTGCTATGCTTTTTCACTGATGTCATATTCTTTTTATTATGTGCCTGCCGTGCTTATTTATTTAAATTATAATTGTCACCTGATTAATTGTGCTGATGTGGTTAGGTATGTAAGTTATACTTTGTGATTTATCTGCTTGCGCCTTCATGTTTACTTATTAAGATACAATGCTAATGACCTGTTTAGTACGTAAGATATATGTTTACTGCTATGCGTATGGATTGCACATTTACACATTTCTGCTTGTTGTCATAACTATACTTTAATTTGGTATATAGCAATGCTGATGTACAGTGTACGGACATGGAGTGTGGGTTACGATGTGGTATGGGTTACGGATTGTTCGCTTGGCGAAGCCTCGATATAGAAATTATGCTGCATCCACTTGTTGACATTCTGTTCACTACTGGTATATTTACTCGCTGTTGCTTGTTTTGCTTACGCTCAGTGCTTTATATTTTAACATAAGAAAATGAACTGCAGTAATTCGACGAGCGACTTTAGTACAAGAAACATCATAGAAGTCACATGAGCTGGAGGTTTTATGAAAGCTGTATAAATGTATGCCAATAGGAAGGAAGCTAACGACATGACATACCAACACAGTTCTTACACTGCATTTTTCGTGAGCAATTGAAATAGGAAGTGACACTTGACACAAGAAATACTCCACATGTTTGCTTCTGTTTGCCATAATTCTTGAAGTGGTGTACACACTGTGAAATATTGGGATCATTCACACTCCGTAATCGTACTTAATTACTGAGAGTTATTCGAACTAAGTCTGTTAGAGGTCATGTATGCATTCTTTGTTTATAATTCATAATGAGTAGAAGATTTTGGTCAGATGGATTACAAAGAGGTTGTGTGTTGACAGTGTGTCTTCGGATTGTATGGGATGAGGAGGTTTGCATTAGGATTTTATCTGTACTCGATCGAGGAGACTGACTAGAGGAAAGAGTTGTTATGGAAGTGAAATGATACTGGCAATAAGGTTTATATGTATCGACGTATTGAAGAGGTATTATGGAGGTATTGAGATTATATGAAGTTGATTGGAGTTATGGTGTATAAGAGGTAAAATGAGTGAGGTGCATTTTTTTTTTTTTTTTTTTTGTTGGTCTATATGAAACAAGGAGGATGAAGATAGCAGACTAGAACACTAAAATGGAAGGAGGATTGTCTACACACACTTTGTTAAATCACTAAGCAGTATGTACTTTTTTTTTTGGAGAGAGGAAGTTGCATATCTTGGCACACTGACAGTTGTTCAGCAACCGTACATTTTGATCTGGCTTGGCAAACATTGGTCTTGACATGATTACTATGACGTTGACTTAACTGTTATTGACTGTTATACATTGCTGTCACTACTACTTGATACACATGATGACCATGAAATTTTGACAGAAGTGCATTTACACAGTTAACACTATTCAATTACTCAGTAGTACTTAATGTGGATGAAAGATGAGTGAGTGTGTTTTGTGTGTTTTCCTTTCCTAATCCTACCCACCTATCTCCTAAATATTATTTTATTGTTTGTAGTGGCTTGCACTGACACCCATAAATATTATAGGTTTACTGATGTTTGTGTATTTGTAATAGTAATATGACAATTATCTGACATCATTTGTGTGTTTGTTATGATTTGTATGTTTAGTGTAAGAGCATTGTAAAAGCATTTGTATGTGCATTCAAACTATTGTTCATGCTTGACCTGTCTGATTAGTGATGGTGAAATTGTGGACTGTTACTTGTACTTTTTCTACATGATTGGTGCCACTAGGACATGTTTAATTTCTGCTGATGAACTGCTTCTACTGAAATGATATTACCTGTTGGAGTCTGCACCTGTTCCACAATGCTGGGTGCCACTGATGGACTGCTTCTACTGAAATGATGTCACCTGTAGGAGTCTGCACCTACTCCACAATGCTGGGTGCCACAGATGGAGCTACTTCTATGGAAATGATGTCATCTGTCGGTGTCTGCAGCTACTCAACAATGCTGGGTGCCATTGATGAACTGCTTCTACTGAGAAATGTGACTTGTTGCTGTGTGTACCTCTTCAACATTGCTGGGTACCACAGATGGAACTGCTTCTACTGAAATGATGTTACTTCTTGCTGTCTGTACCTCTTCAACATTGCTGGGTACCACAAATGGAACTGCTTCTACTGAAATGATGTTACCTCTTGCTGTCTGCACCTCCTCAACATTGCTGGGTGCCACTAATGAACTGCTTCTACTGAAATGATATCACCTGTTGGAGTCTGCACCTACTCAACATTGCTGGGTGCCACTGATGGACTGCTTCTACTGAAATGATGTCACCTGTTGGAGTCTGCACCTGTTCCACAATGCTGGGTGCCACTGATGGACTGCTTCTACTGAAATGATGTCACCTGATGGTGTCTGCACCTACTCAACATTGCTGGGTGCTACTGCTGGAACTGTCAACCACTGTTATGAAAACATTTTATGTGAATATTTATATAAACTGATTTTTTGTGTATTACTGTTTGTGAAAAGTTATGAGACTCTTACCTGTACATATTCGTCATTGCTGACGCTATTGAATGAACTATTTAACCACATAATACTTGTGTAAACTATTATGTAAAGTCACATGTATGAAAGAATTTGTATTGCTTAGTGTATTTTATATATTAGGCTATTGAAAGGTCAGTGCAAAGCCAAAATTTTATCTAGTTATATGATATTTACGTATTAATATTATCCTTTATTTTTGTCTGTATTTTTTTTGACGAATTTGGTGGTATTTTCACCACCAATCCTGGCAAAAATACCATCAAATTCTAGCCCGTGGAGGAAGGGCGTATGAAAGGTGGCTACACTGAGCCACAGCGCCAAAAATCGCGCCAGAGAGTATTGTTCCGCCGCCTCCACTGGCAGTCATTATTGAGACGCAGCGACAGGCAGTTCTTGCCGAGAAGTTGTGGTGGACACTGCGTGTAGCTGAAGTTAGAGTGAGATGCGGTAGTGGAGAGTGTTGTTCCATGTTTATGCAGTTATTTGATGGGAGAGATAGCAGATGTTGTTCCAATGGAGATATTGTAATGATCTGAGTGCTTTTCGTCAATATAAATTAAGGTAACTAACAACTGTTCCTTATTTTCTTATTATTTGTGTGTCCTGAATAATGCTTCATTACAGGTTCAGTCAACAAAGCATCTGGCGTGTGTTCTTGTATTAGAGTGTAATTCTGGGTTTCTTGCACAATTATAGTATTTCTAATTTTCTTTTATCACGTCAGTATAAATGATATTTAAAAATTCTTGTCTTGTTGAAGAAGAACCGTGCCAGATGTGCGTTGAGTCATACTACCACATACAGAACAGCTACACTTGTGCTATGTTGTCTTCGTAGATTTTATAGTTGCTGGGGACTTAATTAATTAACTGTGTTAACGAAAATTTTGTTTCATTGTTTGTTGTTATTCTATGCAGTCAGATTGCGTACGAAAACTAGTCAGGGCCAGCCGTTTACGAGACTTGCGTAATCGGACATACAGCTACTAAATACTAAAAATATTTGCATTCATATTTAATTTTAATTAAGCCCCCATGCACATTGTGTAGCGATACGTTCAACGAACGGTAAGTTTACGTTCACAACTTAGTTTATCCACTTCCTTATGAGATGAAGTTATGTGAATGGACAACAGCACGTACTGATCTATCGCGAAACAACTCCAAAACAGCGGGAATATCTTAATGATTTGCAGCGTCTTGCAATCTGTCTCATAGTTTATTATTTGGCACCTGTAAATTTACGAGAATATACAATTCTGTTAAAACCGGTGGTAGGCCGAAAACATCTTCCGAGATTGTCCTAAATGCTTTCTCCGAAAATTATTTCGACCAGTTCGTCCACGAACCCACGCGAATTGTAAATGGTTGCGAAAACACACTTGACCTCTTAGCTACAAACCATCCAGAGCTAATAGAGAGCATCATGACTGATACAGGGATTAGTGATCACAAGATCGTTGTAGCTAGGCTCAATACCGTTTCTTCCAAATCCACCAGAAACAAACGCAAAATAATTTTATTTAATAAAGCGGATAAAGTGTCACTATAAGCCTTCCTAAGGGACAATCTACATTCCTTCCAAACTGACTATGCAAATGTAGACGAGATGTGGCTCAAATTCAAAGATATAGGAGCAACAGCAATTGAGAGATTCATACCTCATAAATTGGTAAGAGATGGAACTGATCCCCCATGGTACACAAAACAGGTCCGAACGCTGTTGCAGAGGCAACGGAAAAAGCATGCGAAGTTCAGAAGAACGAGAAATTAAGAATATTAGCTAAAATTTACAGACGCGCGAAATTTGGCATGGACTTAAATGCGAGATGCCTTTAATAGGTTCTACAGCGAAACATTGTCTCGAAATTTGGTAGAAAATCCGAAGAAATTTTAGTCGTATGTAAAGTACACAAGCGGCAAGACGCAGTCAATACCTTCGCTGCGCAGTGCCGATGGTACTGTTACCGACGTCTGTGCCGCTAAAGCGGAGTTATTGAACGCAGTTTTCCGAAATTCCTTCACCAGGGAAGACGAATGGAATATTCCAGAATTTCAAACACGAACAGCTGCTAGCATGAGTTTCTTAGAAGTAGACGCCTTAGAGGTTCCTTTCAGATTACGCTGATAAAATAGCTCCCTACTTAGCAATCATATACAACCGCTCGCACACCGATAGATCTGTACCTACAGATTGGAAAATTGCGCAGGTCGCACCAGTGTTTAAGAAGGGTAATAGGAGTAATCCATCGAACTACAGACCAATATCATTGACGTCGGTTTGCAGTAGGGTTTTGGAGCATATACTGTATTCAAACATTATGGATCACCTCGAAGGGAACGATCTATTGATACGTAGTCAGCATGGTTTCAGAAAACATCGTTCTTGTGCAACGCAGCTATCTCTTTATTCGCACGAAGTAACGGCCGCTATCGACAGGGGATCTCAAGTTGATTCCGTATTTCTGGATTTCCGGAAAGCTTTTGACACCGTTCCTCACAAGCGACTTCTAATCAAGCTGCGGGCCTATGGGATATCGTCTCAGTTGTGTGACTGGATTCGTGATTTCCTGTCAGGAAGGTCGCAGTTCGTAGTAATAGACGGCAAATCATGGAGTAAAGCTGTAGTGATATCAGGTGTTCCCCAGGGAAGAGTCCTGGGACCTCTGCTGTTCCTGATGTATATAAATGACCTGGGTGACAGTCTGAGCAGTTCTCTTAGGTTGTTCGCAGATGATATTGTAATTTACCGTCTAGTAAGGTCATCCGAAGTCCAGTATCAGTTGCAAAGTGATTTAGAAAAGATTGCTGTATGGTGTGGCAGGTGGCAGTTGACGCTAAATGACGAAAAGTGTGAGGTGATCCACATGCATTCCAAAAGAAATCCGTTGGAATTCGATTACTCGATAAATAGTAGAATTATCAAGGCTGTCAATTAATCCAAGTACCCGGGTGTAAAAATTACGAACAACTTCAGTTGGAAAGACCACATAGATAATACTGTGGGGAAGGCGAGCCAAAGGTTGCGTTCCATTGGCAGGACACTTAGAAGATGCAACAAGTCCACTAAAGAGACAGCTTACACTACACTCGTTCGTCCTCTGTTAGAATATTGCTGCGCGGTGTGGGATCCTTACCAGGTGGTATTCACGGAGGACATCGAACGGGTGCAAAAAAGGGCAGCTCGTTTTGTATTATCAAGTAATAAGGGGGAGAGTGTAGCAGATGTGAGACGCGAGTTGGGATGGAAGTCCTTAAAGCAAAGACGTTTTTCGTCGCGGCGAGATCTATTTCCGAAATTTCAGTCACGAACTTTCTCTTCCGAATGCGAAAATATTTTGTTGAGCCCAACCTACATAGGTAGGAATGATCATCAAAATAAAATAAGAGAAATCAGAGCTCGAACAGAAAGGTTTAGGTGTTCGTTTTTCCGCTCGCTGTTCGGGAGTGGAACGGTAGGTAGATAGTATGATTGTGGTTCGATGAACCCTTTGCCAAGCACTTAAATGTGAATTGATGAGTAATCATGTAGATATATATGTAGATGCAGAAACGTTATTGTCACTTTTTTCATTGTCATGCATGGAAAGTTCCTGTACGAATCCTGAGATTAGACTGCACGGCTAAATGCTTGATATGAGTACTGTCTTACATTGATTCTGTTTGCGACCAAAACTGGATTTACTTAGGGAAAAATCATTTTTCACAAATGCGCCGCAGAAATTTTTTCACAGAAACCTACTGCTGGGCCTGATTAAAAAATTGTAATGACCATTAATAAATTATTTCATTACACAATGTTAATCTGCGCAAGTAGTTACAAGTGTGTAAGGTTTGGTGAAAGCAGCGTCATGAACGTGCAATTTTCTCTGTCTTCACCTACAGGTAATCAGCTCTTTCAGTCATCAGAACCACATTTATGTCGTAACAAATAATGCTTTAAATGTTTCTTTCGGGGTTCGTCATGGTGTGCAAAGAAGTTTTCGGTTTAATAAGCCTCTAAAACTGAATCATTTACTTTCAGCTATTTCATTACTTCGAGAAAGACCAATCTTGACATTATATGAGATCAAATTCCTTCAATTAATCATTCAATTAATCATTCAATACACAGGAAACATTTACGAAAAGTGATTTCTCAAGTTGAATTTACACATCAAAACCTGATTTATTAAACCTTGTACAGTGCTCGTCAGGTTGAAGAAGCGATAATTTTGAGTGGTTTCAAAAAAGAACACAATTATTGATTTTTTCAAGCATCCACCCATGAATACGACTATTTATTGATCTTCACCATGCACCAGTTGCTGGAGCACAAAAACGGATGGCGGGATTCAATAGCATCTATACTTGTACTTAAGCTCCACAGAAAAAATATATGTATAAGGCTGTTACTATAAAGGCTGAGGCTTCCATTGATGTAATACTGAAACAGATTCCTCCTCCTAAATCAATGAAGTACAAAGTAACAACCACGTGCTTGTATCACTGGCCAAATTTACAGTATCATTCACAAAAAAGGTAATCAAAAATGTGAGACTTCCCACTGCAATTTCATTACATTATGCTTATTATAACACCTGCAGATATTTTATAATATTTCTACGGTAGGAGCAGACAGAGTAACGATCATAAGGTTTGTTGAAGACAGCAATATCAATAAGGCGGATCACAAAGAAAACTGGGTAAAATCCCGAGATTTGACAAGCATCTCCACACAAAATGTATTATAGCATATTCAGCTGTCGAAAAGCAAACATGACGACGAGTAAAAGGTATAGTTTTGAGCCAGAAATTCAAGAAGGCTACATAAATTCCATGGAAATTTAATCGAAATTTTAAGAGATCGCTTACTGGAGATCTCCTCAGTTTACCTGCCAGATACCAGAAACCGAGTGCCCCAAGCGTCTCTCTCTCTCTCTCTCTCTCTCTCCTAACATCCTAGCCCAGGCGTTAGATGAGGGGTACAGGTAACAACTGCCCTCCAGAGTGCAAGTGAAGACAGTGGTTCGACTATACCATCGCGTTACCCTGCTTGGTACCAGCAATGCCTACCCTAAAGTTTGAGTTGGCAATGCTACATCAAACCACACCAGAGTACTAAACACTCAGTAGTGGAGCGAGTTTTGAGCTGCTCTCTTTTGCTTGTTTTCTCGTAAATACAGGATGGATGAAAGGAAGCGGGGTTGTGCGAGGACAGAACGGCAGGGTTTCAACACAACTCTTCCATTAAACTGTTCCGCTCCTGTGAGAATGAATTTCTTCCTTGTTTTCATAGCTTTCTGATTTGCACTTAACATAGTTCTCAATTTGACGATATGCTAGGTGGATACCTCCAAGCAAGAGAAATAGGACAGGTTACTACATAGGTATGTGTAAAGTCACATACCGAAATTACACACTATGAAAAGCCTGACGTGTTAGTAAACCGAGTGGCGCGAATCACTAAATTATTATCGTGCAACTAATTTACACTAGTGGAATAAAATACCACAAATCCCATAAGGAGAGGACCGTACATCACAGTCATATTTTTCGAAGAAGAATGCACTATTAATGTTGTGCAAGGGCCGGAATATTACAACATTCTTTAGCCACATGCGGTTTAATCAGTATTAGCTCCTCACATAATTTTACACAACGGAAGCGCCGGATACTTTTGCATGCCTGTGAGATGAGACATCAGGAAGTGACCTCAGTCGTATGTTATTTCTATGTCCTTCACATACTCAACAGCACAAATGAGAAAAATAGACTGTTCTCTACATGTCCCTATTTTTTCTTAGGCAGGAGAAATGCACAATTGAAAACAGGCGTCCTCGACTTAATGAGATTAGAATACCGTTTGTGTGTATATTTCTTCCATATCCGGTGCTAACTTTCTACATGTACCCTATGTGAAACGAATAAGAATAGGCTCGTCATTTTCCCACTGGATTGGTACCGCATAGCACCGAAAAACTATTCCGTGGATATGGTGTCAGATGCCTTCGTGAGTCAGAGGGGCACAGCCTTTTGTGGACGTGGTTGGGTTTACCTATTCCACTCGCCCGAGGTTTCTACTCTAGATAATTACTCCTCAGCTTATGAAATTGTAGGGTGCCGTTTGTTTCTTTGTTTGTTCGTTTGTTTTGTTTTAGGTCGCAAAAAGAGCAAAGGCTATACGCTCCCGTGACAGAACACGAAGACGAAGAAGTAGTTAAAAGCAGCTACACGTTAAGCTCAATCGATGGAAGGAAACAGCTAAGAAGAAGAACTACGTCTTGCAGAAAACTCCACAAAATACGCCGTAGAGAGAACGGAGATCTCGAAACAAAGATTGTATGTCCTTCGCCATATTGCTCCGATGAATAAAATATAAAACGCGGTCGAGTCTGAGGTAAATGGTTAAAAAAGGGCATTCGGTCAGGAAATGGCGAACCGTCAGAGGGGGTGGGGGAATCACTATTTAACAAACGGCTGTGGCTAAAATGACAGTGCCCAATACGCAAGTTAGCTAAAATGATCCCCTCGCGGCGAGAGGGCAGAGAAAAGGCCGGCCAGGCCACTGAGGGAGGTTCCCATGATGGTAAGACCAGTGGTGACTCTCAAGTGACATCACCTGCTAACAGATGCAACGCGGAGATCATCAGAAGGAATGGAAGATCCCGTGAGCCGAGGTAGGAGGACTGCTGACTTGGCAGCAGCGTTAGCAGCCTCGTTGCCTGTCACCTTTGTATCGATAGCTGGAAACAAATTTTTAGGAGTACTCAATTTAGTACGTCATATTATTTGTGCTCGGCGTCGAACGGCGCGGTTTATTTCCTCGTCTCAGTCAACTTGAGCTACGCGTCGTGCTGGCACTACGACAGGCTGGACGGTGGATTCACGTAGTTGCTTTGAGCGTCGCCGTGGCAATGTTGGTGACCAGCACGAACGGCGGACCGTCAGTTGCTGATAGTGAAACCAGAAACAAGTTCCGGAGGCCACTACCATCACCACCACTGACACTGACTGACGGACTTAGCCTTGGCCCAAGATGGGTACAATTCTAGCACTATGACGTTCACCATGCTATTCCTGAAGGGCTGCTCACGGTGTAGATCTCCCGTCACAGATTGGCTCAGCGGTGAATTGAAAAACAAAAAAAAAGTACCTGGTTACCAGTCAGGGTCCCGTTAGTGATGATGATTCGGTGGAGGGTTTTGGTCGGATGGCAGTGCCATCACCGCGCTGGAAGCAGCGATCTAGCACGCAGCATGGTACTAAGACAAACTACATAATGCAACCTTGAGATTAGCCAATGTTCCAACTCAATGGAAACAGACAAAAATTGTGATGCTTCCCAAACAAAAAAGACCACCGAACGAGACACTGTATTATTGGCCAGTCACTCTTCTTCATTTATTACGAAAAGTTTTCGAAACAATAATCAAACACAGACTCACTAGAAAAATATATAATACGAAATTGCCAATCTAGTTTTAGAAAGAACCATTCCACCATAGATCCCATTGTGCAGGTATCAGTGGCATGACCGAAGGCTTAAGTCTTTTGGACTGTGCATCGGCAACATTTCTAGACATTGAAAGGGCGTTTAAGAAACTGTGACTTGAGGCAGTATACTACAAGATCCTCAAGATGGGTACTACAGAAAAACTTCCCGCACCTTTGTCGAACATCCTAAACATCGCCCATCCAACCTTTCACACCGTAAGCGGGAGTACAACAGGGAGCCGTCATCCCTCCCCTGCTATATGCTTCATACACAGCGTATACCCCATGCCCCACCAAATGGAACCAGGGCATAACACTCTACGCCGACGGTACAGCACACTGGGCCCCGTACCTACTACGGATAAAACCAACAAACGTTCAAAGACCATCTAGCTCGCCTACAATGATGGCTTAGCAAGTGAAAAATTAAGTACAATACATATAAAATACTAATGATCCTATTCAAAAATAAGCAAATCCGTACTCGTAACCAAAAGCCAGAAGAAGGTAAACAAAACTTTATAGTCAAAGCGGCACCACAAAAGGAGATGCGAGATGTCTGGGGATTAACGTCGACAGACAGGTGTCATTGATGTAACATTCAAAAGACATCACAGCAAAAGCTAAAACAAGACTAAACTTACTTCACTCACTAAGAGGACGAACAAATGATGCAAAATACAAACGATGATATGCACCTACAAAACCTTCGTCTGTCCTGTCCCAGACTAAGATGCATCAGTATGGATGGCATTTAAAACAATAGCGGGAAAAATAACGGCAACAGAGAGGATAATGTAAGGATTACGGAAATGATGAAGCCCAGGACGAATAACATAGCTGCAATTAACTGCCAAAACTGGCACCGACTGATATCAGAACAAAAAAAGCGACAAACGAATATCTAGAAAGACAATATACAGTATGTGGTATAGTGATCAAAAGTATCGGGACACACACAAAAACATAAGTTTTCCATATTAGGTGCATTGTGCTGCCACCTACTACCAGGTACTCCATAATAGCAATCTCAGTAGTCATTGGACATCGTGAGCGAGGAGAGTATGGCCCTCCGCGGAAATCACAAACTTCTAACGTGACCGGGTGATTGGCTGTCACGTGGATCATACTTCAGTAAGCGAGATTTCCAGACTACTAGACATCACTAGGTCGACTGTTTCCGATGTGGTCGTGAAGTGGAAACGTGAAAGGACACGTACAGCATAAAACGGAGCAGGCCGACTTCATCTATTGACTGACAGACACCGCCGACAGTTGAAGAGGCTCGTAACGTGTAATAGGTACACATCTATCCATACCATCATACAGGAATTCCAAACTCCATCAGGATCCACTGCAAGTACGAGTACTATGACAGTTAGGCGGAAGGTGAGAAAACTTGGATTTCATGGTCGAGCGGCTGCTCATAAGCCACACATCACACCGGTAAATGCCAAACGACGTCTCGCTAGGTGTAAGGAGCGTAAACATTGGACCATTGAACAGTGGTAAAACGTCGTGTGGAGTGACAAATCTTAGCACACAATGTAGCGATCCGATGGCAGGGTGTGGGTTGGCGAACGTCCCGTGAACGTCATCTGCCAGAGTGTGTAGTACCAACAGTAAGATTCGGAGGCGATGGAGTTTTGGCGTGGTTGTAGTTTTCATGGAGGGGTTTGCACCCGTTGTTGTTTTCGTGGTAGTATTTCATCACAGGCCTACATTGATGTTTTAAGTACTTTCCTGCTTCCCACTGTTGAAGATCAATTCGAGGATGGCGGCTGCATCTTTCAACACGATCGATTACCTGTTCATAATGCACGGCCTTTGGCAGAGTGTTTAGACGACGATAACATACCTGTAATGGACTGGCCTGCACAGAGTCCTTTCCTGAATCCTATGGAACACCTGTGATATGTGTTGGAACGTCGACTTAGTCACGGGCCTCACCGACCAACATCGATACCTCTCCTCAGTGCAGCACTCCGTAAAGAATGGGTTGCCGTTCCCCAAAAAGCCTTACAGCACTTGACTGAAAGAAATCCTCCGAGATTGGAAGCTGTCATCAATGCTAAGGGTTGACCAACATCATAATGAATTACAGCAATGCCGATGGAGGGCGCCACGGACTTGTAAATCATTTTCAGCCAGGTTTCAGGATACTTTTGATCACATAGTGTACATTCCTAAGGTATCCAAAAAAGGTGACTGGCACACCAACCACGAGAAATTTTGCCATCACAGACATACAAGGGCACAGGATAAAATACCTACAAGATGACAAACCTGAAGAGGAAGATGACATTTAAAAACACAGACACAGCACAAATCAAGTGAACACACATTGAACACCAGATGAGGAAGACAAATACCAGAGATGCAATCGAGAGGAGATTCAACGGATCCTTGCTGCGATCTTATGGACGTTTTCCTTAGCACTAAGGCAGATCCAAGGATCATTACCATCTCTCACTCCAGTGACAGAGATTAGTAAAGCTACCAAAAAGCAATAGGAAAATCCTTTCCCCTAACCAAAATAAAAAGTGCCCCAAAAGCATACAGTAAGTTAACATGAGGTACGATGAGGAATAGGCTCTACATGTGCTCTTCTCTCTATATCTGGGAGGCTCTACATGTGCTCGTCTCTCTACATCTGGGACAGGGGTGGGAGATGAAAAGCTATAGCCAGGATCTGGATTAGTGCGAACGTTGTGGCGCTGTGTTGTTGTGTAAGAATTTATTAAGATAATTGCGGAGTTAGATGGGTAGAAAGTTGTGTGTAGCTTATTGTGGTTTTTGTCTGGGGAGTGTACTAGTGGTGAGCCTGTGCACTGTTGTGTGTTATAATACTAGTTAACTATAAAATTTATACTGCCATCTTGTGAGTTCTGAAATCTCTGGAAGGGCCAGACACTGTAAATTTTCAATATTGTTGCCCGTTTATTATATTGAGGAAAAGGCTGAACTTTATTCTTTTATTTTATGGAAGAAGTTTTCGTATTGTTTGTAAGAAACCCCACTTAATGATACATAAGGAGTGCAGAAATATTTTCTTTTGGTGAAATTGTGTCTCTAAACGATTGATTTTAAATGACTGTTCAGTTGATCCCCGTGTCTGCACAACCCTCGGTCCAATCACCATTCCACCTAAATCCTACCCTACAGTTGCTTTGCTTGTTATTGTCTGTATTATCTATGAGAGTTTATCTTAAGAGAGCATCTGTGCATATGTTGGGGTCATCACTGAAGTACATTTATAAAAGGCTTTGTTTAACCAACGTAGATTCAATAATTGCCGTACTATGTCTTGACAAATCAAAGTTAGATCACAAAATAACACAAATTCGATGATTAACATATCTAAACGGTACAAGTCACTCTTATGTTAGTTTTCCAGTTGGCTCTCAGCCAGTGTTTCATCTGGACGTCTCAGTTACAGCTGGTCACTCCCTTCTTGACCGTTCGCTGTCTAAATGCTCTGATGTCACAGCACTGTCTGTGTGACTCCAGGTCCGTTTCCTTTCTCCAGCGGAATCTGACACCCGAAGTACCACCGTGTCTGCTTTCCATAACAGCAACAATGGCCACACGTCTTCAGACACTAGCATACGAAAATTCCTGAACCAACCATGCAGATGCAAACCAGGCTCAACCGATGTACCATGCCAGGACCATGGCAGCGTACCGAATGCCGCCTGCCGTACGCCATTTCCCTAGGCACCGGCTCCCTGATGCTGCTGATGTGTCTGATCCCTACTCCAGATTCCAGTTCCACTTTTGTTACTCCTGTTGTCAGCAGTAGCCAATCAGCTGGACCAGGCACTCCAGAATGTATTCACATATGCAATATGGCATCCATGTGGCCCCATTGTCGTGTCCCAAGAAGGAGACAGAAGGACGCTTCACGGAAGACTGAGGATCTTACCCCAGCTGGACAATGGATGAGAAAAAGTAACTTGGGCTGTTTTCAGTACTCCTGCTGCAAGCTGAAAGTATTTCAGAGTATGGAACTCGGTGGAAATCTCAAGGAAGCAGGATAGTAATAAAATCAGTGTGGAATCATGACAACGGAACTCTACTCCAGCCATTACTCCAAACCTAAGGCCATCTTAGCAAGCTCTATGTTTAAGTCTTAACTCGTGCCGATATAATTCGGTTAACTATTTCTTAGTCCGAGAACAGGCAAATATTGACACAGGGGTAAGTCTCCTTATTACTGTAGGCATCTTATCCATTGGGATGCGGACTGACATGTATGTGTATTTTTCAGCAAGATCGCTTTCTTGGACCATAACATAGTAGGAAGCATTCTAGAACATCTCTGTTTGTGTTTGGCTTGGCTGCGGTCACGTACACAGTACACGCCTACCCAAATTTTTGTGTATAAGTACTATTGTGGCACGGCGTTGGGATGTCGGCAACTTGGAAATGTTTGTTCAAATGACGTTTCAGCGATCCAGTTGAATCTTGCTACCAACTCCTGGTTGCGGCTTTGGAACAATTTCTGAGTTTGATACGTGTTTTACCTCTTGCGCGATCTGGGTTTGTGAGACCGCTGCCGAACCAAATCTTGGGTGCTGCTACTCAACGCGGACGGCGTTGGAACCACGTTGATGTGGTCGCTCGGCTCGGACGCTCACACCTGCTTTAGCTCGGTCGCTACCTTGCTGCACGCCTGGGTGTGGCGCTGCCCTCGCCGACAAGCAGACATGCTTGCTCTCTGGGCGCTGTAAAGCATGAGCCGTGCTGGCAAAGGAACTCAAATATGCCGTGAAATGTCAGATCTACGGCACTTCACTTCGAGATCTCCATGGATGTAGTATCACATCCATCAGATTTGGTGACCACGGCAACTTCTTTAACAGTGTAATAATAATTTTATGTAGCCATTCAAGTTGCACCTTTCGTGTAATCTCTTATCAGCCACAGCCCTTAGATGTCGACTACCAGACATTGTACAAATGTGAGACACTATTTTGCATAACTTGTTTCCATTTCCTAGTTTCAAGTTAATTTTATTTTGCAGATAGCGGTTTTGACCAGAAAGGGTTTTATCAATAATTCCAGAAAAAATGGATAATTTATTCAACAGAAATAATTTTACATATTGAGCAAGTCAATAACGCAATGATTCACCTGTGGCCCTTATGCAAGCAGTTATGCGGCTTGCCATTGATTGATAAAGTTTTTACTGTGAGCAGAATACTGAACGGATTATCTTAGCAGTGACAGACTCATGACAGAAGCTTAACTGTATATGCGTACCAGATCTGTAGATGAAGAAGATACGTTACGGCGCAGAATAGTAAGGGGTAGAGATCAGAATTTTTTAAAAACTCATTCACATTTACACAGCGAAATCCAAGTCATCCCAGAGATAGAGGGGGAAGCAGGAAGCAAACTAATACGTCTCGAATGGGTCAAGTCGACATCACATTACGACACTTTCGCTGCGTAAGGACAAGCATTCAGCAGAAAGTAGAGTGCGACAAAAAACCGAAGAAAGCAGGACTAACGTATTCGTTAGATCGGGAGACACGTTGCAAGAGACTTTCTTTCATGAGAGCGCCCAGCGAGGGACCGACACAGCAGATAGCAGCCTGTTAAGTGGATACAGCAGAATAAGGATATTGAGGTCATTATGAAGCGAGTTTTGTGCCACAGCTCACTTCAAATATTCCTGCTCTAATCACGATTTGACCATTGGGTCGATGGAATTCATAACTACAAAACTCGATTCCAAGTTTGCAGTGCTGTAGTGAATCTATGTCCTAGATGTTATAAGGTCGCTTTTTTTGGAGATTATATGGGTTAATTAATGATTATTATGTTACAATCCTCTTGTTGTAGTTGACTGTGTATAACGACACTTTGTTCATTGTTAAATGCAATGGTGTGGTACTAACTGATGGAGATGCATTAAGAACTAGTAAGATTTAATTTATTTCCTTTATCACACTGCAGAAACATAAACACACTATTATTCAAACTGCGTGCCACTACTGTTAAACATAGAGATAAATACATCGCTACGCAACCGCCTTTGGCTCACGAAGCCTACACCTTCCACAGCCTCTCAACAACTGCCACTGCTTGCGACTCTCTGGGCCACTGGGCATTGTTGCCCTCCAAGGAGAACCACTTACAGATACTACACACCAGTACCCTCACATCTCCACCAAAACAAAACTAGAGCTAGGTTACCTTTTGAGGGGACTTAGAAGTCCTAGCGAAATTCATACAATAAAAAAATCACAATTTGAAAATTACACTTATTAATATTTCATGTCAAAGTAGTTGCAATAAGTACCTGACCCTGAGAACAAATGACTTTTAAAATATAACTAATTTTAATTAACCTCATTTCTACATACATAAAAAGTGATCAATGAATATAGCAATTTGAAAATTATTTAATGACAGCAAAACTTTACACATAATTTACTAACTGCCTGTTAATCAGCAAGAAAAATGTATAGAAAATAAGATAATATGACTGTCATAGTTTCCCTTTTGTTGGAGATATGAAGCTTATTAGTAAAGGTTACTCTTAATTACACACATGAATCACAGCAAAGAACATAATTGACACTAAGGAATGGGATCTGAATAAATGAGCCTAATTTTAAATAACCTAATACAAATGTGAAACCTATACACACAAAAGCATTGACACTATGCGTTTGTCAAAACTACAGTTACAGGTATAAAACATTTTACCAATTAACTATTGAGATTTGTAAATTGGCACACAGCACACAGACTACATATACAAAAATCAGTACATACCTTTAAAGAAATGTTTTCCGTTTACAAGAAGTTTACAATAAGTGAATCATTTATAAACATAAGACATTTTGTTGGCTTGAGCACTTTTCACACCATAACGAAATATTGGGTACTCTGCTTTGGGGCCCTACCTATATACTGAGCAGAACTTCAGACGATTTCACTAGGGGGAGTGGCATCGTCGCCACTGATGACTCACAAACACTATACGTAACGCAGCACTTGTTACTCTGCTTTTATCACTGTCCTATGTGTTGAGCTGGTCGTCACACGCAAATACAACATTTGATGCAAGGAAAGAGTGACATCGACGCCGCCAGAGACAGGAAGATGTAGAAGCTGCTGTTACGCCCATGAAGAATCGCCGCATTCCGCCGTACGGTTCGTCGGCGGCACGTTTTCGTTATGTTGACAAGTGCCGGATGCCAGTCAGATGTTCGTGACGTCAGCCACCTCCTCCTCCCCTAAACCGTAGCGCGCCGGGCGTCGAAGGTCATGTGCAGGCCGGTATGAAAACAATAAAATAACATTACGGCAGCGTGAGGTAACAAAAGACTAACGCGCTGCGCGCTTAGCTGTGCACTGTTGCCTGCTTCCTGAAAACCAAAACACATGCTACAAGCGTCGCTCCGTTGTCCACTGCTGCGCCTGTCACAGGACATAAGAAAAAGTCACACGATACCAAACACAGAGAATAAAATGCACTAACTGCAGCTACCGACTACAGTCTTCAACATCTCACAATAGCTACCGACTATTGTCCAAAGTAACGTAGCATATTTAAAGCTAAACACGGTTCGCTAATTGACCCTTCCTTGTGATAGTTCAGGACACTTATACAACTTAATGTTCTCAGTATGTTGTAGGCTATGATATTTGCCAGATTTAGTCACTTCTACCTCCACTGAATTCGGGTGAACCAGTTTTGTAATCCTAAATAATAATTGAACTTTTTTATCTCCTCATTCACACTAGATGACTTCGTGAGTGTCCGAATTAGGATCAGATCTCCAACGTTGTACGCAATGGGTTTCACTATTATATCGTGGGCTTCTTTCCTTTTTCTGCTCTCTTTGCCATCGTTTCGAGCGCCAATTTGATCCTATCTTCCAGTGTTAGCTCATCCTGCTGCGAAAATTTGATATAGGCATCGAAAATGCTGTTAGGATTCTTACCCAATAAAACAGTGCATTGTGGTAATCCTGTCGAATCATGACTCAAACTATTAATGACTGTTTCAAAGTCTGCTAATCGCTCAATCCATTTCTTATGCGCTTTCCCACAATGTGCACGGAATAATCTTCCTAATTCACGCATGATGCGCAGAAGGGTTTGACGCAGGTCTGTATGATGATATTGCTATATGACGTATTCCTTCTTTCTGTAGAAAATCTTTCAAAAGGTTTGCACGAAATTGTGGGCCGTTGTGTGGCAAAATGCATTCTGGATTGACCGTGTTGACAAAGTAATCTTCTTTCAGTTTCTTTATTATAATTTTAATGTTCGCTTTTCGAAGTGGGAAGAACGCACGAATTTTGAAAAGACATCCATTACAACCAGAATTAGCGTAAAATTTTCTATCGAGCGAGGCAGAGATCCATATAAATCAAGAGCTGATATTTCTCCGGGTTTCTTGGGTATTATGCTGTGCATAAATCCTTTATGTTGAACAGAAGACACTTTCATCTTCTGGCAAAGATCCCAGGCTTGCAAAATTGATCGAAATTTGCGAGGCATTTTATCAAAAATTACACTTTCTTGCAACTACAACACACATTTTCGAGATCCAAAAGGAGCATAACTAAAGTGTATATACTTAATAAGTTCATCCACTACGTGTCTAGGAATGCACAACCGCCATTTATCTGATTTCACATTTGTCTTTCTGTACAACACATTGCCCTGTTTTAAATAATACTGCCGTATCTTTCACCTCCTTCTGCATTCGGGTCGTCATATTTTTCTTTAATCATTGCGAGGATCTCATCAGCGTCCCGTTCGCTTCTAATATTACACAGCACTTTTCTGATGTAACGTTCACCTTCCACACCTTTCATAAAATGAATTCGAACGTCCTTTTGTTTCGGATGAGCAACATTGACAGATTCATGTCCCTCTGACAATTTTGACGGAGGGCTCCCTTATTTTATTTTTTTTTTTTTTTGGAGACTATAAGGGTTAATTAATGATTATTATGTTACAATCATCTTGTTGTAGTTGACCGTGTATATCGAGACTTCGTTCATTGTTAAATGCAATGGTGTGGTACTAACTGATGGAGATGCATAAAGAACCGGTAAGATTTAATTTATTTCCTTTATCACACTGCAGAAACATAAACACACTACTATTCAAACTGTGTGCCACTACTATTAAACATAGAGATAAATCCTTCGCCAGGCAACCGCCTTTGGCTCACGCAGCCTACACCTTCCACAGCCTCTGCTTGCGACTCTCTGCGCCGCTGGGCATTGTCGCCCTGCAAAGAACAACCACTTAGAGATACTACACGCCAGTACCATCACAATGTAATATTGGAAGTGAACATTCTATATCGAAGAATACTCTTCCTAGAAACTCTTGGTGAGCAGCTAATTTATAGGAAAGTGAAGAGACCTGGACGCCTTCTACGAGGAAAAGAAAACCTATGAAGAGAAGACATTCGGTTGTATCTGCACTCTTCACGTCGAACGAAAGTGATCGTTGGAGTGAGGCGAGATGTCATGTGTATGCGAAAATAGATAAAAGCTCACTGATGTGTATGTAAGAAATGCACTTGCAAGAAACATCTTACAAACAAATTTAAAAATTACTGGCAAAAGTTAGGTATAAAGTAGCAAAATCAACACAGACACACCATTTTAGTATTCGGTTATTGTACGATTTTATTATTCTGTGCTGCAGTTTGAATGGATAACAGATTAAACTGTATAAATTATAATTTTATTTATGATTTCAGTACACAGCTGTGTAAAAGTGAACCTACTGGAAACAGAAAACGAACAGAGTCCTTCTAAACTCAAGTACCTTAAGTGGGTGTGCAAAATAAACGCCGTAGTAGGGTTAATATTTACTGAATTCTTTCCCGGCGTTAGCTATGGAACAAAAGACTGTCTCTATTAGCAGAAAATGGTTAAATATTGCCAAGCCGACATTTAATTATCACTGATAAAACATACTTCGCTATACATTTAAGTTATTTGAAAGAACCAAAATTGTTAAATTTCAACATTAACTATCCACCTACGAATGCACAAATGTGTAATTAGTTTAAAATTCATCAGTCTCAGGATCACTGTAAAAGAAGAACATTTTCTTAATTCACTGCTAATTTTTATCTGTTCCCGATTTACGGGTTTGGTTGATTTTTCTTTAGCGGAACAATTTTTTAAATGTGCCGCCGCTGCAAATCGATCGGTCGCGGCACAGCCCAGCAACACCGCTAAAAACGCTGAAAATTCTTTAAAGAAATATTATAGATGACATGGGCAAGCTAATTTACATTAATAATACACACTTTTGATAAATTATGATATATTCAGACCCAACAATAATTCAACTCACATTAGTTTGTAATTTCTCCTCTAATGGCGGCTAAATCTAGATACAGACAAAAGAAGTCTACCCATTCATAAAACGCTTCGTCACAGCTTCCTCTCGCATTCAGCTCTACACGGAGATGACCAAAGAATACACAGTACGTGGTGCTTTTATACTACTGCTGACTATTAACATTTCTTTGTAATCTCATAACATTATTTTCCTCTGGCTGAATTTCACATCTCTGTTATCGCAGATATTGACACATTTCGCAATTACATAATGACTATAGAAATATTACCATCCTAAATACAGAGAGAATATTACTACAAAAAATATTACAATAATAACAAATGTCTTTTACACAAAATTCAATAATATTTTTTGTTCAATAATTACAGTATATACAAATTGCTCAGAGCGGCGTATATGGTACAAATAAATTTTAGTTCATTAATAGCGTGAGTTTGCCAGGGAACGTTACATTGCCCCCTGGCAACATTTGGCAAAGAGTTTCTATACTTTGACACAATGGTGCCAGTAACGTTCGTTACAATTCTGTATTTTTTTATGGAATGGCTCTTTTAATTAGTCCCAGGGTTATATATGTTCATGGCTCCCCCATTTGGGCGAAGGCAGACAGGAAACCTGGGCAAAACTGTGCCGGATCCCAGCCATCCCAGTTGGTTCATGATTAATCTTGTCACTTTAACAGTCATTCTTTTGAATTAATTTAGCAGTTTGTCATCAACGGTTACATAATATCACAGTCACATACAGTTCAACGAAAGTTTTTTGTGTGTGATTAACAACTCGTTATTATTAATTTTGCGATATACTGCAACGTCACTTGTCCTAGGATATATCACTTGGTTTGTTTTTTTTTAAATCACTTAGCACAGCATCACTTTTCATAATGTTTCCACTACCTACGTGGTACAAATCCATCTCCTACACTTGTTAGTGTTCATTTTCTCTTATCAGTTTACGGATACACATAATAAATGTTCAATGTTTATCAAAAATGGAGTCATTGACATGTTATGCAGTTTGTGTAAATATTTTGGAAAATGTCAATAATGCTGTAGTTGGTGAGCGGTGCGGAGTGATTGTTGAGCGGCGCTCGGCGCGGCGCTTTGGCTCCGTGTAGGTCACCGCCCCCGGTGTTGACAGCTACGGCCCGGAGAGACGTGTGGCTGTCTGGTCTGCTACGGGCTGCTGCGGCCGCTGCATGGCTGAGGTAGCCGGATGCGCGTTGTACACTCCTGGAAATTGAAATAAGAACACCGTGAATTCATTGTCCCAGGAAGGGGAAACTTTATTGACACATTCCTGGGGTCAGATACATCACATGATCACACTGACAGAACCACAGGCACATAGACACAGGCAACAGAGCATGCACAATGTCGGCACTAGTACAGTGTATATCCACCTTTCGCAGCAATGCAGGCTGCTATGCTCCCATGGAGACGATCGTAGAGATGCTGGATGTAGTCCTGTGGAACGGCTTGCCATGCCATTTCCACCTGGCGCCTCAGTTGGACCAGCGTTCGTGCTGCACGTGCAGACCGCGTGAGACGACGCTTCATCCAGTCCCAAACATGCTCAATGGGGGACAGATCCGGAGACCTTCCTGGCCAGGGTAGTTGACTTACACCTTCTAGAGGACGTTGGGTGGCACGGGATACGTGCGGACGTGCATTGTCCTGTTGGAACAGCAAGTTCCCTTGCCGGTCTAGGAATGGTAGAACGATGGGTTCGATGACGGTTTGGATGTACCGTGCACTATTCAGTGTCCCCTCGACGATCACCAGTGGTGTATGGCCAGTGTAGGAGATCGCTCCCCACACCATGATGCCGGGTGTTGGCCCTGTGTGCCTCGGTCGTATGCAGTCCTGATTGTGGCGCTCACCTGCACGGCGCGAAACACGCATACGACCATCATTGGCACCAAGGCAGAAGCGACTCTCATCGCTGAAGACGACACGTCTCCATTCGTCCCTCCATTCACGCCTGTCGCGACACCACTGGCGGCGGGCTGCACGATGTTGGGGCGTGAGCGGAAGACGGCCTAACGGTGTGCGGGACCGTAGCCCAGCTTCATGGAGACGGTTGCGAATGGTCCTCGCCGATACCCCAGGAGCAACAGTGTCCCTAATTTGCTGGGAAGTGGCGGTGCGGTCCCCTACGGCACTGCGTAGGATCCTACGGTCTTGGCGTGCATCCGTGCGTCGCTGCGGTCCGGTCCCAGGTCGACGGGCACGTGCACCTTCCGCCGACCACTGGCGACAACATCGATGTACTGTGGAGACCTCACGCCCCACGTGTTGAGCAATTCGGCGGTACGTCCACCCGGCCTCCCGCATGCCCACTATACGCCCTCGCTCAAAGTCCGTCAATTGCACATACGGTTCACGTCCACGCTGTCGCGGCATGCTACCAGTGTTAAAGACTGCGATGGAGCTCCGTATGCCACGGCAAACTGGCTGACACTGACGGCGGCGGTGCACAAATGCTGCGCAGCTAGCGCCATTCGACGGCCAACACCGCGGTTCCTGGTGTGTCCGCTGTGCCGTGCGTATGATCATTGCTTGTACAGCCCTCTCGCAGTGTCCGGAGCAAGTATGGTGGGTCTGACACACCGGTGTCAATGTGTTCTTTTTTCCATTTCCAGGAGTGTATATCAGCTCGCCCGTGTGACATCTTCATGCAGTGCTCCAGCAAACATGCAACAAGTTCACAAACAGTGTACTATCCTTATGGGCATTTTTCCTGCTGTGGGAAAAAACGCACACAGTTATTGGCAGTTATTATTCAGTAGGCCTTCACTAGTCTGGTTTGCACAATGTTTCGTTGTCACAGTAACACGTTTTATGGGCACACAATATTTTATCACCATGTCATGACTTGTCATTCGTCACACGCAAGTTTTCACCTTAGGACAAAATGTATCTCTGTGGTCAATGCGCTTTCCTAGCGTCCCTTGACACACAAAGAGTTAAAGTTTGACACTAACTTGGTCCACCGTCCGTTATCGGCTCACTGTTTGTGTCGTGCTAGTTCCTTGTCCACTTGCACACACGGCGATGATACAGTTTCTTATTGCTTGTACAAAACAACTTAGTGACGTATTGCTGCAGGTTTAACAGTCACTGTTTGTCTCTGCTACACAACCTACACTTTCGTGTAAGTCTTTTTTTTCTTTTTTTTTTTTAACAATGTCCGTTGTGCAATTTTTGTAACAGCACATTCGTAACTTCTTTGTTCGCTCTTTACCAAGGTGTGTGATATTTGCGTACATGGTAACAAATATTAAAATTTCGTATTAGTTTGCCCAAAAATCATCTATATTCATGTTCGAGTAGATTTTGTTTGTGCATTCCAGCCGGATTCAGGCATATTGTTCAATAACTCCTTTGAAATTATGTCTCACTTTACTTGCAAGGTCCTACGTAACTACAGTGTAGTCTCTGTAGGCTAAAATTGACTTGGACTGTATCAGGCTAGCTCCTTTTTTACTGATTGAATCTGCACAAGCTTCAATTGAAGCTTCTTTGTGCGTAACTTTGCGCTACTTAAATTTGCAATAAGTTTGCCTCCTATGGTGCCCTCGGGTCACTACTGGGTGCATTATTCTCTTTGATAACACTGGTTTGATAATAAAGTTCTCAGGTCCTCATATTATTGATATTATTCTGGGTTCGAATCTGTCAATCTGACAGCTACACATATATACCTATATACACATATAATAGAAAAGATTGTACAAGAAATATTTCAAGTTTGAGACACATATAGAATATTATGCAGTACACAAACTAATCACTACTAAAATGTTCCTCCTGACTGATCTCTGTCACAATTTAACACTATAAATAGTTGCACTAATCAGGTTATCTGTGCAGACATCTAGAGCATGTTTAAGCTAACACTAATTAAAAGAAGACATAACACAAACATTCATAAACAAAAGAGAAAGTAAATCATATCCTTATAACTAAATACTTCTACACTAGTACTTTATCTCTACAGATCACACATCATTAATGTTCATTCATTTTCAAAAGAATGGTGTCCACATAGGACTATTAGTCATTTACTGTAGGAATATTTTGACATCCTTACGCGGATACAGTCCCCGTACTCTCCCTGAGTGGGGATCTGCTAAGAGATAGCTACACTCATGTGGCACACTTACTATTCTAAAAGGTCCATTGTACACCAATTGCCACTTGCTATTCTGTTTCAAGGATGCCGAGGACTTAGGATGATTGCGTAAGAGCACCAAGTCCCCAACACTAAATTTTTGGTTATTCGTCACATGTCGATTATATTTTTCTTTCCTTTTCTGAGCGCACCTGGTAAGGTTGCACCCTGCTTTTCTTATCTTCTCTTCCTTAGGCTCAGGAATGACTGGGACCTAAGGCAAAGGTGCCAGCCACTCATTCAGAACTCTATTATTATTCATTATAATCTCGTTTGGTGGATACCCCGTAGAAGCATGCGGGGTTGCGTTGTGAACTTCCAAAAACTTAGGTATCAGATCTGGCCATCTTGTGTGCTTACATGCAATGTATAACCTGAAAAATTTATTTAACTCTCCAAATGTTCTCTCTACTAAACTTGCTTGTGGGTGAAAACGGGATATTAGTATGTGCTTTATATCTTGTTCATGTAAATAGTTCTTCCAGGTATGTCCTGTAAAATAAGAAGCATTATCCGATATTATCGCTTCAGGCTTACCCACCTGTGTAAAATATTCTTTCCCTAACCATTTAACTATTCCACAAGCAGTGGCTGATTTAAGGCAGTATATTTTTAAGTATTTAGAGAAAAGGTCATATACCGCTAAAATGTACTTTAATCCACCCCTGGCTCGTGGGTAGGGCCCTGCTATGTCTATAGATACTAACTGAAGTGGCCGATGAGCCACTATAGGATGCAGTTCAAACCTTGTGGACTTATTTTGAAACTTAGCCTTTTGGCACTGCGGACAAGTCCTGATAATGGTGCGAGTCTGCTGGCTTATTCCCTTAAAGTAACAGAATCTGGATAAAATCCTTATTGTTTTGCCTATCCCAGCGTGACCCCATGCTAAATGCGTGTGCCACACTACAGCTGGGATAGCCTGTTGCGGTATACACACGACTCCATGGTCATTTGACACACCTGTTTTATAATACAGAATATTATCTACTATTTTGAAATTCTGAACACTTTTAAAATTGGTTCCTTCTTTAATTTTGCTAATGATATCTCGCCAAATCGGATCAGTTTCCTGCAATATAGACATATTCTTACACATATGTAAAAAGTCCCTCCTATGTACCTTATCTTGTTCTAAGAGTATTCGATATTCCTCCGATTGTTCCAAAATCTTCGACACTGAGGATTGCCTTAGTGGGAGCCTCGACAAGGCGTCAGCTACAACATTATCTTGTCCTTTTAGGTACATAATCTTAATTTTATATTCCTGCAATGCCAACCTCCATCTTAGCAAGCGGGTATTGTATAATTTGCAAGACATTAAATAGCTCAGAGCCTGGTGGTCACTGAATACTTTGACTTCTTTGCTATAGATGTAATAATTGAATTTCTTTACCGCCCAAACCACTGCAAGAGCCTCTAATTCGGTAGCGGAATATGCTCTCTCACAGCTGTTTAGTGTGCGGCTGGCAAATCCGATTACATTGATTGTTGTGGGGTCGTTGCTCCTGTCCCACTGAAATAAACAAGCGCCCAGACCGTATGAACACGAATCTGTCGCTATGCAAAAATCTTTTGTCATGTCTGGGTGTCGCAGTATGTTTGCATTCACCAAGGCGTTTTTGATAGCGTCAAATGCGTGTTGACATTCTTCTGTCCACACCCAGTGCGCATTTTAACGCAACAGGTTCAATAAAGATTCGTTATTCATTAATTGGTTTGGAACAAACCCTCTAAAAAAAGATGCAAGACCTATAAACGCTTTGAGTTGTCTCTTAGTTCTCGGGCTAGGAAACCCACGAATTGCGTCAAGTTTTTTGCTGTCAGGTTTGATGCCTTGTGGTGTTATTATGTGACCTAGAAATTTAATCTGATTACGTCCAAATTTGGATTTCTCAAGATTCGCTGTTACTCCCGCTTGCTTAAACCTTTCTAAGACTCTACCCAGTAGTTCTACGTGCTCCTCCCAGGTGGCAGTAGCAAGCACCAGATCGTCTACATACACTGTTACCCTTTGCAGCAAATCCGGACCTATAACCGCGTCGAGGGCTGTTATGAAAACTCCTGCACTTACATTTAAGCCAAAAGGTAGTACCCTAAATTGGTAGCTCCTTCCCCCAAATATAAATGCAGTATATTTCCTTGATTCGGGTGTGAGCAGGATTTGCCAGAATGAACTTTTCATATCAACAGATGTCAAATATTGCACTCCATGGAATTTTTGAATTTGCGCATCTAAGTTTTCCGGATGAGTCCTGACAGGTACAATAATTTCGTTTATGTCTCTCGCATCTAATACTAATCGTACCTGTCCGTCTGCTTTTGCTACCGCCACCAAAGGACTACTATAAGGGGACAAAGACGGTTCTATTATTCCCCACTCGATCAGTTTTCTTATTTCTTTAGCTACTATTTCCTTCTTGGAGCAAGGAATGGAGTATGAGGCTCGACAGTAGGTTTTGTGGGGCTTCACCTCGATATTGTATTGATACCCCTTAACAATTTCTGGTCGTTCTGAAAATACATCTGCATAATTAGATAATAACTGTACCAAATCCTGCTGTTGCATTGAGTTCTAATTTTCGGACTGTGATACTTTGTTCACAAGTGCGTCCACATTTGCTTTTAATTGATCGTTTTGTATGTCTGGATAATAGAGATTTTGTCCTTGACAATGATTGTCTAAATGTAGTATCCACTGATTCCTACATTTTATGTTAATAGCATTACAATGAGGCACAGGTACCTCTTCAGATCTGAGCATGGACAATTCTATCTTCCTACCCGCGTTCATCAAACTTAATTTTCCCCGAGAAAGATCGATTACTGCGTCCCTTTCTCTCAAAAAATCTACCCCCAAAATGCAGGCTACCCTTAAACCCTTTACTACCAGGAATGAGCACGCTATGGCTTCTTCCCCTATATACATCTCTACCCGCACTTGGAGTTTAATTATTTGTCGCTGTGCACTTATGGCTCCAGTGACTTTGCAATTGTTCACAGGAAAAGTCAGCATACGCTTTTCTTTCCCCAGTACTCTGAATAAGTCCATACTCATGACACTGACAGTAGCACCTGTATCTACGATCGCTTGCACATCAATATTGTTAATTTTGATCTCTATTATCGCTTGTACTTTGTCTTTGTGCTCCTTTATGCACGTGGATGGTTCGGTTATCAATTCATGTCCCATCTGTACCCCGTCATTATACCTGAGGATACAGATTCCCGATGTTTTGTCCTGTGTCGGGCTGCTCTCACTCCAAACCTCAGCCGACGATGGAGAGCGTATCTCGGCTGAATCTAGTTTGTTGAATTATTACAGGTGGATGGGTGTGGCTGCTCTGTGTCGCTGACCTCCACTATGTGTAAGTTGTGTTGCGTCGGCCGCCACGGTTGCGCAATTGGCGCATTTTGTGGTGGCGGTCGGTTATTGTCATATCTTTCACTGTTTTGCCGGTCCGGACTGGGCCTCTGGTTCTGTGGCCAAGTTCGGTTTGCATCATTATAGGTATTAGTGTTCCACGGCCCCCTGGCATTTTTCCATCTACTATTGCTTGGTGGGCCTGTTTCATATCGGTCATCAGACCTCCTTTTCCGGTCATTATTCACCGGCGGACTATTGCCGTTCCGGTCTCTACCTCTATTCCCGTTTTGTACATTATCTTGTCTCCTATTGTTACCTCCGCCGTTTCCATTATTTGGTGGAGGCGTGTTATTTCGACCATTTCTGTAACCGTTTCCGTTACTTCTAGCCTGTTCAGAGGCTGCCTTAACATCCTCCTGAATCAGGTCAATTGAGTCCAGAACAGACAAGAAATGTTCCATGTCATTCTCGGGCACGTGTATAAGATATTCCTTTACGTGTATCGGCAAGTGTGATTTCAAAAGTCTGATCAAATCCCGGGATGAAATCTGCTCTTCCCAATAACGGGTCTTATTAATGTACTTCTCAAAATATTTTCGCAAATTGCCTAATCGTGGAGAATACGGCTCTGGATTATATACCTCTTTCCGTAATCTCTCCTGAATACATGTTGACCAATATTTGGCCAAGAATGCCTTTTCAAATTGCTCATATGTGTCGCAACTGTCAGCTGCTTCGGTTGCCCATAATGCAGCATCTCCTTGTATGTAAGACATAACGAACTGTATTTTCTGTGTATGACCCCAAACGCTAGGCAAAATGTTTCTAAATCCCTTGATAAACACTACAGGGTGAACAGATTTCTTCTCCGTTGTAAAGATCTGAAACTGTCGGTTTCTAGTCAGGCTTTCTTCAATCACTATTTTGGAGTGACATTTATTTGTTTCGCTAACATTGGTACGCCTGTGCGTCGCCGTGTAGCAAGCTGATTTCTAGCTAGGCAAGACGACGGTTGACATTCCGCTGCCACAGCGGAATGTCAATGTGTACCACCTTTTTTAGGTCCTGCATTTCCACATTTGAGCCCACATCTTTGGCTTCAATCGCGGCGTGCACTTTCTCGTCTATTTTTTTTATAAATTCGTTTTCAATTTCGGACACTTTGTGCTCAATTACTTGACTTGTGTCAATTTCTAATTGTTCCACCCTGTTAGTCAGTACAGGTCCTGCATTTCCGCATTTGAGCCCACATCTTTGGCTTCAATCGCGGCGTGCACTTTCTCGTCTATTTTTTTTTTATAAATTCGTTTTCAATTTCGGACACTTTGTGCTCAGTTACTTGACTTGTGTCAATTTCTAATTGTTCCACCTTGTTAGTCAGTACACTGATTTCATCTACGATACTGGCGTTAGCCAATCTACTCTTTCGCTCAGTTCTTGCACTGTTTTGGGTATGGTTTCATAGTTTTGTCTCAAACTAACAATCTCATTTTGCATAGTTTCCAAGGATTGCGTTAACTGCAAGTCTCTTTCATGCAGGCGTCGATCACGCTCTGCTTGTTTAGCATCACGTTCTCTATCACTCTCTGCTTGTTTAGCATCACGTTCTCTTTCACGCTGTGCTTGTTCAGCATCACGTTCTCTATCGCGTTCTGCTTGCATACGTGCAAATTCAGCTTTGAAATTGAGCATGCGCTCGAACATAACTCTTAATGATTGCACTTCTGACACCTCACCACTCTCTGGTCCGTGTCCAGTGCTTGCGGGTGGTACAGTATTTCTACTATCAACTGAATCACTGGCTGGCAGTGGCAACATTTCTTGCCCTTCTGCCCCCAGATTCTCACATTGTACTTCCTGAACTACGCCACTAACATTACTTTGTGTCCCACTTTCTAACTCGGTATCACTACTTACTAACTGTTGCTCATTATCCATGTTGATATCTTTCTGGCTACGCAATCTAACCATAGTCAACAAAAGAAACAAAATCTGAACTAAATATCCTAACACTCAGGTTTCACTGACATAATCACACAAGAAATGGTCATTTGTTAAAACACACTTATTATATACTACAGTGACTAACTACTCAGATGTCCTGTTATTTTTTAAAAAAAGCACTAATAACAAGCACACCACTAATGATCCGAGAACACTGCACTGAGGCTACTTTACTACCCACAGGACAACTACACTGTAGCTTTACCTTTTGGTGATCTATCTTGGGTGCAGCTGCCCCCTGATGTTGTGGTAGGTAATTAATTTTTCGCTATAATGAGCTCTCTTCTTCAGCTTGCCTCTGGGTATATAGTGTTCTCATGCAAAAAATCGTATACAGGTATTACTACACAAAATTGGTTAGGCAATACATACAATACATGAAAAAAAATTATTAGTTGTTCTCCAACAAAGTTCGACTACAATAATTCCCTAGTTATCTCATGGGTATTTAGTGGCCACTGCATATTCGTGCCCCACGGTGGGCGCCAATTTAATGAAATTGCATGAAATTTTTTTTATTAAAGAATAATAAATAATTAATTTGTTTTTTTTAGTTAATTCTGTTATCGCAGATATTGACACATTTCGCAATTACATAATGAATATAGAAATATTACCATCCTAAATACAGAGAGAATATTACTACAAAAATATTACAATAATAACAAATGTCTTTTACACAAAATTCAATAATATTTTTTGTTCAATAATTACAGTATATACAAATTGCTCAGAGCAGCGTATATGGTACAAATAAATTTTCGTTCATTAATAGCGTGAGTTTGCCAGGGAACGTTACACCTGTGACCTATACAAATGCTGCCCTTCATTCTATGATAAGTCACCTAATAATTATCGCCAACTTACAAATGGGATTAAATGGAATCAAGCAAATAGCATCGAAGAATGGCTGTCGTCCAACCTTAGTGGACTCCATTATTTACAAAAAGCATAAACAACAAGTGTAGTCTCATCTTTTCCCAGTCCGTATCCCATCACCTAAAGAAAGCAGTAAAATTCTGTACAGGTTTGTCTGGAAGAGCAATATGCACCCGTCTGAAGGAACACCACAAAAGTGAGAAATATAGAAAAGAACACCAACAGTTTAAGAAAGACCATAGTTACAATGTGCAACAAGAAGTATTACATCACAACCGTAAAGGAAGGAGGATAAAATACCTAAAAATAATGGAAATAAATAAACACATTTCCACCAACCCAAGCTTATTACTGAACTACCAGAAACGGTTTCCTTACTCGCCCTTTCCAGCTGGAGGTACTACCCATAATCCCATCCAGTCCATGTAGCAAATTGCCTCTCTTACTCAAATGCCGCACTTCCTTTATTTCTGTTACTATAATTCATCTCGCTTTGTTCAAAAATTTCTACTTTATGTACTCACAGCTGCTTCTTTCACATACTTCTCACTATCATACCTTCTCTATTTGTTTTATTACCTATTAAAAACAAGGCTATATGGTTCTGCCACATCTTTGGAATATATCACCAAAGTTCATTATTCACTTGTATTATTCTATGTACAACTGTTGTAATTTCTTTATTGTTAGTTAGGTAATGTATCAATCATTTTATCTCAAATGAACTTACATCCTATTTACGCTGAAATAATAGCTCTTATGTTGTTCCTAATTGTAACATTAACATTTTTCAGCTTTGGGAATGTAGATACTCCATACATGCACTAGTTCAAAATCTTTGATCCACCGTACTTTCACTGCAAGTGATACTTACCTTTGTACCCGATGATCACATAACAGCCGAAAACCTGTTCATGTAACAAATAATAAATATTGTGGAATGTTACAGCAGTGTTGTGTGTGTTTCTTTCGTTAAAATTTTGTGGTTTGAGGCTGGCACTGTAACTCTGTCAGAGACACAAATGACTGGGAAAAGCAGCAGAACTGAGTGATTATCGAATTGAAAACTGTTTACAAGACGAACAAATAAAAGTTAAAACAGGCTAGTGGAGTGTGATCGAATGAAATCGGGTGATGTTGAAGAAATTAGAAAATGAGACAAGAATTGGTAGAGTATTGCTTTACGTGTAGCAAAATACCTGATGATAGCAGAAGTGGACTGCACATAAAATACCATCTCGCTAGAATACAAAAAGCATTGCTGAAAAATAGAAATTCATTAATAATAATAAGTTTAAATGCTTGGAAATCTTTTCTGAAAGAATTCGTTTGGTGTGTAGCATTGGATGCAAGTGAAACTGGAACGATAAGCAGTTCAGACAAAAGGAGGTGGATACTCTTGAAACGTAATGCTACAGAAGACTGTTTAATATTAGATGGGTAACTACCGAGATGGGCCTGTACGAATAGGGCAATAAAAAATTTATGGCATCAAACTATTACTGTTCGTTCGAACTCTGTTGCGTACTGTATATCTTACAATATTATAGGCGAAATATCACCTGATTCACATTCATCATTAATACTGGTATCCGTATGGTCCTTAAAAATCAGGAAACTGAGCACTTCTTATAATTGCTTTAGGCTACCGATAAAGAACGTGTACTTATTGATAACGTCTTTTGGCTAACGCGTTTCAGGCATGGCCCGTCAACAGAACATCAGAGAAAAACTAAATACATTGTATATGCCACGTGGTAACACTGAGTATCATTGTTATGATAGATACATCATGACATGATATTCAGAATTACATTTCTCTCCAGTTTTTTCATGATAGCTCATGTGTGGTAGACGTTACTAGAGTTTTAACAGCAAGTTTACTCTTATTATCAGCGATGATTTAAAGCTCTGTTAAAGACTTGCAACATATTCATACGATAGTCACAAGCCTCATGCTAGACTGTGTCTTGCAATAGCAACAGATTTTTAGTAATGTTTATTACCAAGGCCAGGTGGCAGGGGCTACATTATGACCAACCTAAAAGAAACTTTAGGAAATTAAATTCGTTTATTTAAGAAAACTTATATGAATCATATGCTTTTTAAAGAGGTAATAATTTGTAACAATGGTCCAGAACCAAAAAATATCGCTTAGGACATTATTAAAAATGCCTGTGCACTTCCAGTAACAGGAAATACGAAAATGTGTGTACTTTAAGAACACAAGAAAAATTTTAAAAAATGCGAATTCTGCTAACTGTTACTGTCTTTTATTGATAACATACTTTCTAAAGAGATAATGATGCGTTAGTGGGGTCTGGAACTTCAACATATTGAATATGACGTTCGTTGTGAAAAGTCATATCTACTACTAAGACATATATTTTGGGGTAACATAAACTGAAAAATTAAAAACATAATCGAGGAATATGGTAGATGGCTTAGTTAAAAACAAGAAATATTTTTTTCAAAATTTTAAAATTTGTGAAGTATCTGTCTAGAACACAGAATTTTCGATAAATGGGTGTAATGGATCCGCTCTGCCCCCGAAACTGGCACTGCGACGATTAAACGAACACGGAATCAGTCGATTTCTTCACACACTGCTGTCCCTGGCTTTACATTTGGTTGCCTTCTACTTTAAAAAAAACTTTCGGTTACCCTCATACTCTTACTAAGTCCCTGATTGATATTTGTTTACCATTATTTAATGCAATTGTGTCTTTCTACCCTTTTTCTTATGTCTACTGCGTTTTTTTAATCATATACGAAATTCTACATTCATGTAAAACAGATTAATCCAGCTTTTTGTGTATAACATACGTTTATAGATTTGAATTTCTTCAACATCTGTATTTAGTCCTCAGTGAAAAACGTCTGTATGGTTTTAGACAGTTGCCCATTGAAAATTTCACAAGATTTCCTCATATGCTTTGAATAATGATGAAATTCTTCAAGAAAGTGACGCACTCGGCCTGAATATTTGTATCTGAAATATATCTCGAACATTTCTGAGTTTTTAGACCACTGTACAGAAATATATATTCTGCAGTGGTGCGAAGACTGACCTTTGACTAGCGCACAAAGCATGACGCAGATGCGGTATCCGTAGTGCCCTGTACAGCGGTCCAGTCGGGTGAATTATAACGTACAGCAAGAGCGGAAACGCGTCACTTGAAAGCAAACACAGGATGCTCTATCTCTGTGTTCTGTGAGGTGTGCTGTTTAAATTCCAGGCTACGACACTGAATGTCATAGTGTCACACCACAGGAAGAACGCGTATGTTCGAAATTTATCCACACAAAAGTTATACTTAACTCAGTTCCATTCTTCCAAACTTGAAAACATGCAGATAAGTAATTTCCACTATTCCGCACGGTATTCATATCCTCGATATGTCTCTACGTTGGTAGCTAACTACATGTAAATATAATCATTGTATTAAACTTGTCCAAATCCTCTCTATGCTGAATTTACTGCTGTGCGGTATCTCAGTATCTAACATGCTGGTAATCGTGCATCAATGTAAAAACATGGTACGCATCACCCAATCCGCAGGTCACGTAGAGATTTGTGACTTAATCCAGAAATATGCCGTAATATCCATCAAACAGTAAAATGTAAGCACAGAAGAGATCAAAAATATTGTATATAGAAGTTGCTAATACCACACTATTACACAAAATATTAGAAAAAAACTTAAACACCATCTAAGGTATGCCTACCTGTGGTCTAGGCATGGCATCCTTCATAAGCTGTAAAAAATTTCATCGATCAAGGGATCTAATCCCGAAACTGCTTAAATTTTGAATAAAAGTCATCAGCAATGGCGGCCGAACACTTCCAGCATAAAAACCCACCCTCATTCTGTCAAAGGCCTTGTCAGAGAGGGCGGATGACCGGACAGAGGTTCAGGACACTCTCTTGCCCCTGCAGTGCGCAGTGCGAAACTGCACCTAAAAGGCGGAAGAATCAGCAATAATTAATGGCATGAGGATGCAGAAGGCAATGGAAACCACTGTATTTAAGACACATAACGTGTTTCCACAGCACATGTAGCCAGTAATTAGAAAAAAAGTGTCATGATGATCTCTCCACTGGCAAAAGATTCCGCACAACCTCCCCATTCGGATCCATGATAGGGGACTGCAGAGGGGAGGTGACTGAGAGGAAAGATAGAATAAGCAACCAAGAGATAACGTTCTACGAGTCAGGAAGTTCAATTTCACATGATTGAACGGGCAGGAAAACTATAAAATCCGAAAATGGAAATGGTAGGAATGGGACAGGATACAGTTGCCGTCAGTGAAATGAAATGGGAAGAAGACAACGGTAATATCAACAGCAGCAGAAAATGGTATAACAGAAGTAGCATTCGATATCAACAAGAATGTAAGACAGAGAATGAGTTACTGTGAACAGTTCTGTGATATTGTTGTTCTCATCAGTATCGACAGCAAACCGAGTCCGAGAAGAATAGCTCAGGTATGCATGCCAACGTCACAACCAGAAGACGAAGAGACAGAGTAAGTATATGAGGGTAATAAACGGGTAATTCAGTACGTAAACGGACATGAAAATCTAATAGTGTTTGGGGACTGGAAGGTGGTTGTAGGGGAAGGAGTAGAAAAAAGGGTAACGGGAGAATATGGGCTTAGTAGTACGAGTGAGGGAGGAGAGACACTAACTGAGTTCTGTGGTAAATCTTAGATGGTGATAGCGAATACTCTGTTCAAGAATGACAAGAGGAGATGTACTTGGAAAAGACAGGAAAATACAGGAATATTTAAATTAGATTACACCATGTACAGATCACAAACTGGTAAGGATGGAAAATCGGCTGAAGTTTGAGAGATGAGTCAGGAGGAAGTGAGATACGGAGACACTAGAAGTCCTCTGAGGCCATAGATAAAACAAAAAGGATTAGCTCAGAAGGCAGTAAAGTTGAAGAGGAATGGGCATCACTAGAAGGGCAATCACAGAAGCTGGAAAGAGAAAGATAGGTACAAAGAAGGTAGCTGCGAAGAAACCATACTTAACAGAAGAAATAATTCAACTGATCGATGAAAGAAGAAAGTACGAAAGGGGTCTGGCAAATTCAGGAATACACAAATACAAGTCACTGAGGAATAAAATAAACAGGAAGTGCAAGGAATCCAAGACGAAAAGGCTTCATGAAAAATGCGAAGTAATGAGAAAGAAATGATTGTCGGAAAGAGTGACTCAGCATATAGTAAAGTCAAAACAATCTTCGATAAAATTAAAAGCATTGGCGGTAATTTAGGAGAGCAATCGAATTTCAATTGTTAATGCTGTGAAGAGAGCAGACAGGTGGAAAGTATACATTGAGGGCCTCTGAGAATGAGGGTACTGAGCACTGCAGTGTAAGACAGTGAGACAGGACTGTGGTAAAGCCAAAACGGAAGTAATATACGTATTTGAGACGTGGTGGTACAGAAGTGCTTTGAAAATTGGGGCATCTGATGTAGTACGGAGTGCGAAGGATCTTGGCAGAATTGGTGAGGAAAGGGATACATGGAAAACACTGAGAAAAAGAATAGGATGTTAGGACATCTGTTAATACATTATGGAATAGGTTCCGTGCACTAGAGGGAGCTGTGGTGGGAAAAAGCTGTAGAAGAATACAGAGGTAGCGATATATGCAGTAAATAATTGAGTAAGTGGGTTGCAAGTGCTACTCTGAGATGGAAAGACTGGCAGAAGAGAGGAATTCTTGCAAGCCACGGCAAACCAGACAGAAGGCTTTGTCTTAAAAGAGATATAAACCTTTATTCTAGGGCTAGTACTCGGTGTATCTCCGTAATTTTTCACAGGAAATTCTTACTTTTACGTATAGGTGAAACCTTTAGACCTTAAGTTGACTGTCTACGTATTGTAACTGTATGAAGCTTTTGTACTGAATATACCTGTGTGAATATTTATGTACATTGTATGCAGTCCTCATGAATAATACGCATCTGACCTCCCGCATGTGATGTCTACCCAAGAGCGTAAAATTCATACATAAACTCAATGCTTACGTTTCCAATGAGAAACCGTTACACAGCACTGAACCAAACAACATCAGGATGTGAAAATCATCTGAAAAGACAGTCACTGTATCTTAAGTGTGTACACAATCTTAACGTTTGGTCATAATAATCACTTCGGTGTTCCTGCGGCACAAGTGACAAACAGCTCTGCCTCGCAGTATCCTGCGTGAAAGAAATCACGTTACAATGCAGTAATTTAAATAATCTTGCCATGTTCAATAATCAGAAAACTAATTTCACTTCAATTTCGTACCGCTTAGCAGAAACCATGTATAAAAATTCCTACATAAACAGTAAATTTACAAAGTTAGTTCCTCTCAAAAAAATTTATAAAACATGTTGCTTTAAAGTAAATATACACTCCTGAAATGGAAAAAAGAACACATTGACACCGGTGTGTCAGACCCACCACACTTGCTCCGGACACTGCGAGAGGGCTGTACAAGCAACGATCACACGCACGGCACAGCGCACACACCAGGAACCGCGGTGTTGGCCGTCGAATGGCGCTAGCTGCGCAGCATTTGTGCACCGCCGCCGTCAGTGTCAGCCAGTTTGCCGTGGCATACGGAGCTCCATCGCAGTCTTTAACACTGGTAGCATGCCGCGACAGCGTGGACTTGAACCGTATGTGCAGTTGACGGACTTTGAGCGAGGGCGTATAGTGGGCATGCGGGAGGCCGGGTGGACGTACCGCCGAATTGCTCAACACGTGGGGCGTGAGGTCTCCACAGTATATCGATGTTGTCGCCAGTGGTCGGCGGAAGGTGCACGTGCCCGTCGACCTGGGACCGGACCGCAGCGACGCACGGATGCACGCCAAGACCGTAGGATCCTACGCAGTGCCGTAGGGGACCGCACCGCCACTTCCCAGCAAATTAGGGACACTGTTGCTCCTGGGGTAACGGCGAGGACCATTCGCAACCGTCTCCATGAAGCTGGGCTACGGTCTCGCACACTGTTAGGCCGTCTTCCGCTCACGCCCCAACATCGTGGAGCCCGCCTCCAGTGGTGTCGCGACAGGCGTGAATGGAGGGACGAATGGAGACGTGTCGTCTTCAGCGATGAGAGTCGCTTCTGCCTTGGTGCCAATGATGGTCGTATGCGTGTTTGGCGCCGTGCAGGTGAGCGCCACAATCAGGACTGCATACGACCGAGGCACACAGGGCCAACACCCGGCATCATGGATTGGGGAGCGATCTCCTACACTGGCCGTACACCACTGGTGATCGTCGAGGAGACACTGAATAGTGCACGGTACATCCAAACCGTCATCGAACCCATCGTTCTACCATTCCTAGACCGGCAAGGGAACTTGCTGTTCCAACAGGACAATGCACGTCCGCATGTATCCCGTGCCACCCAACGTGCTCTAGAAGGTGTAAGTCAACTACCCTGGCCAGCAAGATCTCCGCATCTGTCCCCCATTGAGCATGTTTGGGACTGGATGAAGCGTCGTCTCAAGCGGTCTGCACGTCCAGCACGAACGCTGGTCCAACTGAGGCGCCAGGTGGAAATGGCATGGCAAGCCGTTCCACAAGACTACATCCAGCATCTCTACGATCGTCTCCATGGGAGAACAGCAGCCTGCATTGCTGCGAAAGGTGGATATACACTGTACTAGTGCCGACATTGTGCATGCTCTGTTGCCTGTGTCTATGTGCCTGTAGTTCTGTCAGTGTCATCATGTGATGTATCTGACCCCAGGAATGTGTCAATAAAGTTTCCCCTTCCTGGGACAATGAATTCACGGTGTTCTTATTTCAATTTCCAGGAGTGTGTATTCAGTGATTTAAAAGTGGGAAGAGCTGCAGTGTGTAATCTCCCCACGGAAATTTACCCTCTACCACGCAATAATTAATAATGGTCAACCAAATCATCCACATTTATTCACTTTTGGAAAGTATCTCATCGGATTTCTAGTAATATATGCGCCGACAGCTCGTCGACGCCAAGGTATTTTTCTAGTAAGATTATTCTTTGGAATAACAGAGATACATAGATGTATTCTCCATGGTTATTATAGAGGGAGAACGAGTACAGCTTCGGAAGTATCTGTTGGAAGATTGTCGGGTTGCTAAAAGAGACATATTTGCTCTTCTTCTCGCTAAAGCGAGCTATTAAAGTTTGTGCCACTAGCGGGTTATTGGTGGATAGAGAAAAACGGTAAACGAAAATTAAGTAAGACTTGGAATCAACAGAAAACGGAACATGTAACGGAGATGGATTGAATATACTATTTTCCTCATAAATAAGGCTTGTGACCCTTTTATTCTAGAGTGAATGACGAATGAGTTCTCTGTCTGAATCATTGATGATTGCCTTGGCCCTGTAATTAGTGGGGAAGTTTCAGCTGTGACGAAGAGAGCCTGCAGTCACCGACTTTTGATAAAATCGTCCAAAAAGGCTTCGTCCACATCTGAAATTCTAAATCTGTCGTAAAAATGAACGAATTGTTCAAACGATCGATTTTTCCCAACTGAATGCAGCGCTTAACAATAATAACAAATGTAAAGATCTTTTCCAGCAAACCAGCCGCTGAATATTAAGACGAAGGGCTCCACCAGAGATTCTGTTGGGCTGATTCCACGTAAATGAAATAATATATTTAAAACTGTACACAGATAAAGGACAGAGAGAGAGAGAGAGAGAGAGCGAATGAAATTCGAGAAAATACTCAGAATCCTCCATTAGCATAATTGTTTGCCTGTCTTATCACGGATCAGCCTCAAGATAAAACAGGAGGCCCTAACTGTATTGTACCGATTTGTGTGTGAGAGTGAAGGGGTAATAAAGGCGACAGATACACCTCTGTACAGACAAAACATTACACCAAGTTAGCGGCAAGCTGCATTCACATACTTTCATCAATTACAGTAGAATTCATTATAATGGCCAATCCGTGACAGGACACGTTTTTGGACGTTGATAAAATAATTTTGTTCTCTGTTTCATGTGAACTACGACGAGTCAACTTAACTGACGCTTGGAAAAAGAGAAGAAATACTCGCAGTCACATTCAGGGGATCTACAAATAAGAACATAAACAACACGCTAGGCGCAGAGAAAAGGCCAGATCTATAATTTTATGCTTTTCTGTATAATACTATTGAATATTTGAACGTTGACTAATTGCGTTCATGCTAGATGTAGTTAGACCTGCCCCAGTTACTTTTATCTGTATAAGTACAGTAAGAAAGTAGCCACAGAAGTACTCTTGTGTGAAGGGAGATATATTTTTATATAGTGACAGTAGAATATTTATATGGTATTAACTAGGGCAATGTTTAAGATGAGTCAAGCAGAGCAGAACAGCACGCAACAACCTTCAGCTGATAGCACTGATAATAATGATGTAGTAGGAAGTGTTGTAGAACCGATTGCTACAGATAGCGCAATAGATCGCCCGGTAGACACGGCTGAAGATGTAACAGCAAGTACGCAACATGGATTAGATCCATTGGTAATTATCATGAGACAGATGCAGATGATAACCGAGAGCATGAATAATTTGAAAATCGACATTAACGCGAAATTAGCCTGAGTTACTGAAGGGCAAAATGATTTGAATACGAAATTAGCCTCAGTCACTGAAGGGCAAAATGATTTGAATACGAAATTAGCCTGAGTTACTGAAGGGCAAAATGATTTGAATAAGAGATTAGCCTCAGTTACTGAAGGGCAAAATGATTTGAATAAGAAATTAGCCTCAGTTACTGAAGGGCAGAAAAATTTGAAAATCGACTTCAATACGAAGTTAGCCTCAGTTACGGAAGGGCAGGAAAATTTGAAAGCTGAGATTAAGCAACAGTTACAAGATAGTTTTTCCGAATTAGAGCAGCGGATAGAGACGAAGACAAAGGAACTTAAAGATCGGGCTGAAGAGACGGAACGAAAATTAACTGCACAAATAGAATTGGTGAAAGCTCAATGTGAGGAATCTACTCACCGCGTACGTGTAGAAATGAAGGAGTATGTGGCTATTAAGATAGATACCGTACGGGAACAGGTGGAAATGGTTCCGCAATTAGTACAAAAGCAAGATGCCATGTCATGTGCAATTGCGCAACTTCCTGAATTGGCACGTACGCAGACTAACCTAAAGGAAAGTGTTGAACATCTGACAGAGCGTCAAGATGTTATAGACCACCAAATTAATGTATTAACGGGTAAATTATCCGAAATCACATTAGAAAACAAAAGGCTAATGTGTGAAAACGTTGAGCAAAATGTTAAAGCAGCATTCCAGAGTCTATGTGGCAAACAGGAAGAGAATTTGTTTGCGAAAGGACTTGAGGAAGTGCGACAGCAGTTAGGTGCTGATTTCGAGCATTGGAAACAAACGATAGAAGAGTCGCTACGCGTTTCACAACAAGGCTCAGAACAAAGGAATACAGGCCAGCAGCTGAAGTTGGCAGCGACTATAGAGCCAGTTACTGCACATTCGCACACGATACCGACTTGTGTAAGTAACTCAAATATTAAATTGCCACGAGCTAGTTGTTCGCGTGAAGTTTTATCTGAAGGAGATTACGAAAGCCTTTGCCATGCCGAAGAAGAAATGATAAAGCATCGGCAATTCCAGATTTTTAACACTGACAAAAGGGGGGTCCATCCGATTGTTTTTATTCAAAGTTTCAGAGGAGTGCTACCCAGAAATTGATCGGAGTGGCAGAATATCAGTTTCGTGACAGGATATATACAAGGTTCGGGGGCGATCTGGGCCTCGGACATGACTTCTGTTTGCTCGACATATGACGATTTTGAGAAAGCGTTTTTAGCAAAGTTCTGGTCAGAAGGGGTACAGGAACGCCTAAGGCAGGAGGAGTTCTATCCGGAGCCTTTCTCCTTTTCAAAAGGAAGCCTTAGGAAGTATTTTGAAAAATATATAAATAAAACTAGATACTGGGACAGACCTATGCCCTTGCCAGACATAATAAACATACTTAAGGCAAGACTACCAACTAGCATCCGGAATCAATTAATCTACGGCAACGATAAAGACTTGAAGTCGTTCCTCACGACGTTAGACCATATAGATATTATCGAAGAGAACAACCAGAAAGCCCGTAATAACAGATTCCAATATAGGGAGATAGAACCTCCTCCAAATGGTAGGCAAGGGAATGCACAGAGATCGCTAAATAGTGGAGAAACCCCTCAAAATCTCAATAGTAATACCAGCAATAGTCTGTCCAAGGAACAACAGGAATGGGAAAAGATACAATCCCGTGTGGGGGAACGAAAGAAATTTCAGACCTCAAGCCTGGAACAATAACAGTAATAGAAAGTGGAATCAACCGGGGGGAATAAACTCAAATAACCAACATCAGTGGGGACGGACATCTGCGAATCAACCGGTAATTACCGAAGTGACGGAAGATGTCAACCACCAGGCGAATCAAAATCCAACAAACTTGTAAAGACCCACTCGTGCCCCGGAGGAGCGGTCAACAATTGGTTGAGGGGCAACAGGGTATGTGTACCCATGCTAACGTATAATGATGGACGATTACTGGCAGATGAATTGACCGAGGACTTAGAACCCCAAGATGAGGATAAGGAACAGGTGGCAGTAGCCGAAGTGCAAGTCATTTTGGAGACTGTACCTATAGTGGCGGTTTTAGACACAGCTGCAACCACAAATGTTATTTCGGAGGCTCTATTCAACAAGATCAGAAATATAAGACGAGTACCAGTTTTTCCAGTTCAAAATTGCAGAATAATAGGCGCTGTTGGGGCTAGATCGGCTAATGTAAAAGTGCAGTCACTACTTAGTGGAGAAGTCGGAAATGTAGCAATATTAAGCACATTCCTTGTTGTGAAAAATTTGGTGGTAGACTGCATTATCGGAGTCGACAGCCTACGTCAATACGGATGCAGAATAGATTTTAAAACAGGAAAAACTTGGTTAAATGTAAATAAACAAGAAATTGAGTTGGACTTGTTGAAAAAAGAAAGCCTTACCAGAAAATATAATAGTGGGATTAGTGTGCAAGTAATCAGGACGGCACAAAATTCAAAACAGCACGTAAATAATGAGTTCCAAGTCAAAGGAGATTTCGGTTAATTAGTGTATGAGAAGTTAAATGAATCCGACTACATTATTGAAGATCAGAAGAAGCAGCTCAAAGAATTATTATTAGCGTATGAAAACGTGTTTGATGAAAGGCCAGGAGTTATTAAGGGATACATATGCCATCTCTACGTTAAGCCGCACGAAACGTATTGTAGATCTTTCTATCCTGTTCCCTGGAGGTTAAAGGCTCAAGTTCAAAAGGAAGTAGATCGCATGTTGAAATGGGGTTTGATCGAACCCTCTACAAGCCCATACTGCTCCCCATTGTTGGTCGTGCCAAAAGCAAATGGGACTGTGAGACTGGTACTCGACGCCAGAGAAATAAATAAAATCATAATTCCAGTGAGAACACATCCGGAAAACATAGACGAACTTATACAACGGTTCCAGGATGTCCAATATTTAACGAGCATTGATTTGCGGAGGAATGGTGTTGCGAGTGACAGAGATGAACGCTCGTAAAAAACAATAAACTGTGTGTTTAGTGTTAGAAAACTTTAAATTGAAATAGTTAATCAGTGACATAGATTATAGAAATAGTGACTAACTATTACTATCAAGTGTTGTAAAGAAGATAGTGGAGATAGGCTTCACCTGTGGTTGGGGTGAACATGGAGCTTTAGCATTGCTAATGTCATCAAGATTTATAAAGGATCTAACTGACCTTCAAGAAGAATGAAATGTTTCCCGCAAATGACGCTGAATAATCAAAAGAGATTCCGAGTGAATGTTCATATATAATCTCAAGTGCACGCTGAGATGTGTAAACGTGTGAAGGGATGTGTTGAGGTAGTGAATAATGAGTGACGGGTAACGCCGCAAAGATAATTTCCCGCGCAAAACAGTTGACGTCGGCGCGAGAGTTAAAATCGATATAGACGACACAGATATGCTTTGTAAGAGACTCGCACCAAACGCGAGGGTAAACTGATTCATGTTGAACTTTAAAAAGAAAAGGTGTTATAATTAGAAGTTAAGAGTTTTTAATTTATTAATGAATGATTAAAGAAAGTAATATTCATAGAATTAGTAGTTATTTGATGGTTCGTGTTCGTTTGGGAATTTTGTTTGAAAAATCCATTTCCATATATGTGCATGTATGAACGCCGTATGAATCAGTGAATCAATGAAAGAAGTGAATCCGCATTCTTCAATGCTAATAACTTTTACATCACAGCAATCAAGCGGAGAAATAGATGTATTTAGAATAAAAAGTTTTGAGTATAGATAAATTATATGACTTTTCAAGAAAATGATGGATTATGTCTTTGTATAAAAAGAACTACACTTTCCATTATTCGATGATTTGAATCCAAAATCTATTGTAAGTTGCATGAATCCTTTCAATTACGAAGAACAAATCAGTGATAGAAAATATGTCAGAACTTTTGGACTTATAAGCACAAGTGGGGATGCAAAGTCAAAAAGAGTATTCAAACGAGAGTAAATATGATGATGCTTTTGGGCAACATCATTAGTTAATGGCTAAATTCCTTGAAGTATGTCGTAACAAAAAGGATGCGTGAAGCCCTAAGAATTTTGCTTTCAAAAAGGAGAATCTTGGACGGTGCAACCTAACCAGTTCTCTTACAGGAAGAGTTTCCCTTTGGTCATTGCTAATTCTTTTGGAATGAATGTTGCTTGTGAATTCCAGTATCCCTGTCCCTTCTACTCTTTCCATTGTGGGCCGCGTAGAAGACCAACTACAAAGGGGGCCGCGTAGAAGACCGACTACAAATGTGGACGTCGGGGACATGCAAGACCCGGGGGAGTTTTAGCACCGCAAGATATTGTCCTAGGAACAAGATTGTAAAACGAAAATTCACGTTATTTATTGTAAAATGTTTTTTTTTTGCTAGAGGCACAAACCACTCTTCTCAGAATAGTGATATAAATTGATCCCTGTCTTTTCTTTAGAGATCTATTTCAAAATTATTTTTTTTTCTTCTATAGGCTTTCCTATCTTCTATGTACCGTAGGCTGGGGGTCTAGGCTTAAGAGGTTTTCCAAGGTTTCCCTGCTTAAGAAAGTTCCCGAATGGGTAGACCCTGATAACAGTCTCATGAAAGATCATCTTCCTTGGTTGTGCACAGCAAACATAACACGTACGTGCACATAAAAGCAATACAGCCGCGGTACCTGTTTCTTCATTTTTTCTGTTTTCAACATTTCTTTTCTTCGTCTGTCTTAAACATAATATTCTTTTTTTTCAGTCGGAGGACTGACAATCATCACTTCCGGGTTATCCACACTAATAGATAGCTCGCGAAGTGTGTTCGGTAAATCAATATTGAGCTCACAAACTTCGCTCGCTGCGAGGGGCATTGTAATCTCCCCACGGAAATGTACCCTCTACCACGCAATAATTAATAATGGTCAACCAAATCATCCACATTTATTCACTTTTGGAAAGTATCTCATCGGATTTCTAGTAATATATGTGCCTACAGCTCGTCGACGCCAAGGTATTTTTCTAGTAAGATTATTCTTTGGAATAACAGAGATACATAGATGTATTCTCCATGGTTATTATAGAGGGAGAACGAGTACAGCTTCGGAAGTATCTGTTGGAAGATTGTCGGGTTGCTAAAAGAGACATATTTGCTCTTCTTCTCGCTAAAGCGAGCTATTAAAGTTTGTGCCACTAGCGGGTTATTGGTGGATAGAGAAAAACGGTAAACGAAAATTAAGTAAGACTTGGAATCAACAGAAAACGGAACATGTAACGGAGATGGATTGAATATACTATTTTCCTCATAAATAAGGTTTGTGACCCTTTTATTCTAGAGTGAATGACGAATGAGTTCTCTGTCTGAATCATTGATGATTGCCTTGGCCCTGTAATTAGTGGGGAAGGTTCAGCTGTGACGAAGAGAGCCTGCAGTCACCGAGTTTTGATAAAATCGTCCAAAAAGGCTTCGTCCACATCTGAAATTCTAAATCTGTCGTAAAAATGAACGAATTGTTCAAACGATCGATTTTTCCCAACTGAATGCAGCGCTTAACAATAATAACAAATGTAAAGATCTTTTCCAGCAAACCAGCCGCTGAATATTAAGACGAAGGGCTCCACCAGAGATTCTATTGGGCTGATTCCACGTAAATGAAATAATATATTTAAAACTGTACACAGATAAAGGACAGAGAGAGAGAGAGAGAGAGAGAGAGAGAGAGAGAGAGAGAAGGAGAGCGAATGAAATTCGAGAAAATACTCAGAATCCTCCATTAGCATAATTGTTTGCCTGTCTTATCACGGATCAGCCTCAAGATAAAACAGGAGGCCCTAACTGTATTGTACCGATTTGTGTGTGAGAGTGAAGGGGTAGTAAAGGCGACAGATACACCTCTGTACAGACAAAACATTACACCAAGTTAGCGGCAAGCTGCATTCACATACTTTCATCAATTACAGTAGAATTCATTATAAGTGTCCAATATTTCTTTCGTGACTTCATTGAGTTCAAGCATTTGCAAAGTAATGAAACAGCAATATCTTAACAGTCAAACAATATGAGTTACGAAAATTTACAAAAGAACTTAGAAAACAGTCCCTCAAGACGACACCCCAAGTTTTACTAAGCTAGCTCATTCGGGTGGATATTACCTTCTTTGAAGAATTTCTGATCACAGAAACAGCATTCCCAATTTAGGCCTCCACACCAGTATACAGGGTGTTCCAAAAGGTACGCCCAAACTTTCAGGAAACATTCCTCACACACAAATAAAGAAGAAATGTTATGTGGACATGTGTCCGGAAACGCTTAATTTCCATGTTAAAGCTCATTTTAGTTTTGTCCACCTACGCTCAATGGAGCACGTTATCATGATTTCATACGGGATACCCTACCTGTGCTAGAACATGTGCCTTTACAAGTACACAACATGTGGTTCATGCACGATGGAGCTCTTCCACTTTTCAGTCGAAGTGTTCGTACGCTTCTCAACAACAGATTCGGTGAGCGATGGATTGGTAGAGGCGGACTAATTCCATGGCCTCCACGCTCTCCTGACCTCAACCCTCTTGACTTTCATTTATGGGGGCATTTGAAAGCTCTTGTCTACGCAACCCTGGTACCAAATGTAGAGACTCTTCGTGCTCGTAGAAAGGACGGTTGTGATACAATACGCCATTCTCCAGGGCTGCATCAGTGCATCAGGGATTCCACGCGACGGAGGGTGGATGCATGTATCCTCACTAACGGAGGACATTTTGAACATTTCCTGTAACAAAGTGTTTGAAGTCACGCTGGTACGTTGTGTTGCTGTGTGTTTCCATGCCATGATTAATGTGATTTGAAGAGAAGTAATAAAATGTGCTCTAACATGGAAAGTAAGCGATTCCGCACACATGTCCATATAACATATTTTCTTTCTTTGTATGTGAGGAATGTTTCCTGAAAGTTTGGCCGTACCTTTTTGTAACACCCTGTATACGTCTTCTTCCAACCACGCTAGACAACTTGCGCTCTCTGTCTGTCTCTCTCTCTCTCTCTCTCTCTCTCTCTCTCTCTCTCTCTCTCTCTCTCTTCCTGCGGACTGACTACATGTCAACAACATAAATTTTAAGCGAAATGTAGTGTGAGGAGGGCTATGCGAGAGGCGTTCAAGAATTCGAAAGTAAAGTTCTGTCTACTGACTTGGCAGACAATCCTAAGAAATTTTGGTCTTATGCCAAAGAGGTAGGTGGATAAAAACAAGATGTCCAGACATTCTGTGACCAAAAAGGTCCTGAAACAGAGGATGGGAGACTAAATGCCGAAATACTAAATGTCTTTTTCTAAAGCTGTTTCCCAGAGGAAGACTTCTCCAGATTGTCGCACAGATGACAAAATGGTAGATATCGAAATAGATGACAGAGGGATAGAAAAACAATTAAAATTTCTCAAAAGAGGAAAGGCCACTGGACCTGATGGGATACCTGTTCGATTTTACACAGAATACGCGAAGGAACTGCCCCCCCCCCCCCCTTCTTGCAGCACTGTACCGTAGGTCTCTAGAAGAGCGCAGTGTTCCAAACGATTGGATAGGGGCACAGGTCATCCCCGTTTTCAAGAAGGGATGTCGAACAGATATGTAGAACTATAAACCTATATCTCTAACGTCCATCAGTTTTAGAATTTTGGAACACGTATTATGTTCGATGACTTTTCTGGAGACTAGAAATCTACTATGTATGAATCAGCATGGGTTTCGAAAAAGACGATCGTGTGAAACCCAGCTCGCGCTAGTTGTCCACGAGACTCAGAGGGCCATACACACTGGTTCCCAGGTAGATGCCGTGTTTTTTGACTTCCGTAAGGCGTTTGATACAGTTCCCCGCAGAAGTTTAATGAACAATGTAAGGGCATATGTACTATGAGACCAATTGTGTGATTAGATTGAAGAGTTCCTAGATAACAGAACGCAGCACGTCATTCTCAATGAAGAGAAGTCTTCCGAAGTAAGAGTGATTCAGGTGTGCCGCAGCGGAGTGTCGAAGGTCCGTTGCTGTTCACAAAATACATAAATGACCTGGAGGTTAACATCGGAAGTTCACTGAGGCTTTTTGCAGATGATGCTGCAGTATATCGAGAGGTTGTAACAATGGAAAATTGTACTGAAATGCAGGAGGATCTGCAACGAACTGACGCATGGTGCAGGGAATGGCAGTTGAATCTCAACGTAGATAACTGTAATGTGCTGCGAATACGTAGAAAGAGAGAGCCTTTATCTTTTAGGTACCATATAGCAAGTCAGCAACTGGTAGCAGTTAATTCCATAAATTGTCTGGGAGTAGGCAGTAGGAGTGATTTAAAATGGAATGACCATATAAAATTAATCGTCGGTAAAACAGATACCAGACTGAGATTCATTGGAAGAATCCTAAGGAAATGCAATCCGAAAAGAAAGGAAATAGGTTACAGTACACTTGTTCGCCCACTGCTTGAATACTACTCACCGGTGTGGGATCCGTACCAGTTAGGGTTGACAGAAGAGATAGAGAAGATCCAACGGAGAGCAGCGCTCTTCGTTACAGGGTCATTTACTAATTGCGAAAGCGTTACGGAGTTGTTAGATAAATTCCAGTGGAAGGCTCTGCAGGAGATACGCTCAATAGGTCGGTACGGGCTTTTGTTGAAGTTTCGAGAACATACCTTCACTGAGGAGTCAAGAGATATATTGCTCCCTCATACGTATATCTCGTGAAGACACCGTGAGGACAGAATCAGAGACATTAGAGCACACACAGAGGCATATCGACAACCTTTGTTTCCACGAACAATACGATACTGGAATAGAAGGGAGAACCGATAGAGGTACTCAAAGTACCCTTCGCCACACAGCGTCAGGTGGCTTGCGGAGTATGGATGTAGATGTAGATGCAGATATAGAATCCTGGAACCTCCTTGATACATGCACTCAGCAAAAGTGCTATCTGTGGCCTATATCTCATACTTCTCATACTATAATACCCTTCACGTTATCTAAGAACATGATTCAAAGGGTGACGCAACAAAGACACCAATAAATATATAAATTTTGTAAACGACGATGAAGAAATTCAACAAGTGAAGAGAGAGAGTAGCGTTTAGAATTGCTGCAGGATTTAGGGGTAAGAAAATATAAACAGTAAATGAGCCATAACATTATGACTGCTTCCTTCCTAGCTTGTACAGGGCTATTACAAATGATTGAAGCGATTTCATAAATTCACTGTAGCTCCATTCGTTAACATATGGTCACGACACACTACAGATACGTAGAAAAACTCATAAAGTTTTGTTCGGCTGAAGCCGCACTTCAGGTTTCTGCCGTCACAGCGCTCGAGAGCACAGTGAGACAAAATGGCGACAGGAGCCGAGAAAGCGTATGTCGTGCATGAAATGCACTCACATCAGTCAGTCATTACAGGGCAACGACACTTCAGGACGAAGTTCAACAAAGATCCACCAACTGCTAACTCCATTCGACGATGGAAGCGCAGTTTGAAGCTTCTGGATGCCCCTGTAAGGGGAAATCAACGGGTCGGCCTGCAGTGAGCGAAGAAACGGTTGAACGCGTGTGGGCAAGTTTCACGCGTAGCACGCGGAAAATTGGCTCATGGCACAACTGGAGACCGACAGCGCCGACTTCATCTTTCAACAGGATGGTGCTCCACCGCACTTCCATCATGATGTTCGGCATTTCTTAAACAGGAGATTGGAAAACCGATGGATCGGTCGTGGTGGAGATCATGATCAGCAATTCATGTCATGGCCTCCACGCTCTCCCGACTGAACCCCATGCGATTTCTTTCTGTGGGGTTATGTGAAAGATTGAGTGTTTAAACCTCCTCTACTAAGAAACGTGCCAGAACTGCGAGCTCTCATCAACGATGCTTTCAAACTCATTGATGGGGACATGCTGCGCCGAGTATGGGAAGAACTTGATTATCGGTTTGATGTCTGCTGAATCACTAAAGGGGCACATATCGAACATTTGTGAATTCCAAAAAAAAGTTTTTGAGTTTATTTATGTGTGTGCAAAGCATTGAGAAAATATCTCAAACAATAAAGTTATTGTAGAGCTGTGAAATCGCTTCAGTCATTTGTAATAACCCTGTAGGTATAGTGTTGGAACACAATGCACCACAGATGGAAGGATTCGAGAAGTTCTAGGTAGGTTTCCGAAGGTAGGTGACACCAGATTACTACACATGAGCAGCAAATTTCATGTAAATTACGGACCAGTTGATTGTGTGTGCGGATCTAGCGAACGATAGCGTTGCAGACGTGGCCCATTGGGTGCAGATCAGGCTCCGCAGACTACTGTAGCATTATTCTGGCTTTGTACCATTGAGAGTTACCGTACTGCAAGATGTAATAGCTGAAGGGGAAGACACCGAGCATGAAGGGATGCGGGCGGATTTTAATAATGTCTACGTAGTCTGCAGGTGTTACTTTGTCTTAAAAGTACCAGGAGTACAGTGGAAGTAAATGTCAGAGTTCCCCGAAAAAAAGTACTGCCCCTAACGGCTTGAGTCCGTTGCGTGGTGTTTTTCGAATAGATGTTCGCCGAGACAATAGTGTATCCCAACACTACTATCGATCTGGTCTGTCATTCAATGTGCTTAATCTGACCAGTTGACAAGTTTGGCCGGCCGTTGTGGTCGAGCGGTTCTAGGCGCTTCAGTCTGGAACCGCGCGACCGCTACGGTCGCAGGTTCGAATCCTGCCTCGGGCATGGATGTGTGTGATGTCCTTAGGTTAGTTCGGTTTAAGTAGTTCTAAGTTCTAGAGGACTGATGACCTCAGAAGTTAAGTCCCATAGTTCTCAGAGCCATTTTGACACGTTTGTTTTGATCCATGGTACCATCTTGATGATTCGAAGCCCACTGCAGTCGTGACTAACGACATTATTAATTCAGTATAACAACATAAGGCGATCATACACTCCAGAGCTCCATACTAAATAATGAATGATATACTGTGAGCTCTGAAACACTGGCACCTGTATCAGAATTACAATCTTTCGTCATATCTGTAGCACATGGCCCCGATACTGCTTTACAGAGCATGCAAGCTTCTGACCTCCACGTTTTGTGACGAGGCGTGGGTGTCCAACATCTTCTTTTACCTACTCGTGATTTCACTGTCACTCAACCACATACCAACGATAGCCTAGATAGTAGTACGCGAGCTGCGGACCAATTTCAGAAATTCTGTTTCTGAGGCGTCTGGCCGAAAAATGTGCCACTCACTTAAGTTTCGTTTGTCCACGAATTTCCCTATCGTTGGCTCATGTCGTTGCTACAGTGAGCCTCCATTTGCCTCTGCTCAGCCTGTGCACTTTGCATAACGCTTCAAGAGTCTGTAACGCCATTAGGCGGCATTAAATATCGTGTTGTTCAATGGTCATAATACTTTTCATCAGCGCAAAAACCACCCTTTCCACTCACCGTCTACGTTGTAGCACTGAATTAAAAGAAGCCTTTTTCGTAGCCTGTATGGCGCCGTTTTAAGTTAAGCTCAAAAGTGGATACAGTCTTCCTCTGCAGTGTTGTAAAAGCATAGCTCCCTGTGACGTCTCGTTAGTGCACATTGACACCAAACTTCACCAACACTCTGCCCAGTACGACCGTAGACGTGGCACACTTTGGGAAGGTCGTCACACCCCCTCTTACTCCTCATTTCACCCTTTCACTTGTGCCTCTGCGATGGACGTTAGCACAACATAGAAATCACGCGCCATTCGCGTAACGACGCTCAGAAGCTGCTCGAAGATGTCATAGGGGGTGACAAGAAAGGCGTAAATGAAACTACCCTTCCCTCAGGTTGCTGTGCGACGAGCAACAGCAAGAAGTTGCTGAAACCCTCTGTCGTTTAACCTTTATCCAAGGATATTGTGGGCTGCATTCACATCGAAAGTTATCGCACCTATTTACAATACAGCACGACCGCAAATTTTGCTCTCGTCTACAAGGTTGAAACCACTACGGTCAATTCAGTAGCATTAGACGAAACTCGAACGTGACCGGCAGCATTTCCGTTTTATTGATGCTCTTGTTTCAATCCCCCCAGTGGCATGAAATTGAGCAATGCGACAGACACATGAATGAATAAAGCGACATATGTTTCGTCTACAGACAGACAGCTCGGCAAAACCCCTGGTGGCACCCAGCGATCATCATTAAGAATTTGAGAAATGTACAGTCTTAGACATAAAAACAGGCCGCTGGCCGGCCGCCACAAAGTCCGAGTCGTTCACTTAAGGTGGCCAATAAAACTGACCGCCCCTGACAACTCTAAGTCCAGCCATCTGCACAATCTGGCAACGCTGTAAGATGGGGAAGTGTCAAGAGGAAGTGTTGTCTACTTCCGAGGTGTTGTCGGGTTGTGTGAGCCCGTGGTCTAGTGGAAACCGTCGTGCATTCTGAACTTATGGTCGCCTGTTCGCGTCAGGAGCGCCGTGGTCCCGTGGATAGCGTGAACAGCTGCGGAATGAGAGGTCCTTGGTTCAAGTCTCCCCTTGAGTGAAAAGTTTTGCCAGCACGGTAGCTCAGTGTGCTCGGTCAGAGGGTTCGCTACCTTCTGTAATAAAAAAACTGAGTGAATGGATCAACAAAGAACATGAACGGGCGTCATCGGACGTCACGCCCCGAACAAATTCAACGAACAATGTAGAACAAAATGCGATAAAAAAAATAAAGCGTAATGAGTAGAATTACTGTTTTTTTAAAAAAAAGTGGAAACCGTCGTGTATTTTGAACTTATGGTCGCCTGTTCGCGTCCAACTGTAATTTTTTTTATTTTTTTTAAGTTTCGGCCCTCGCCTTTAGTTATGAGTCTGATTGAACATCGAACATAATTTGCTTCACATTCTACCCACCAGTAATAACAAGAACTTCTACAAACAATTCCGCAGGACAGCTCATGGCTGCGACGTAATCAGAACAGCTTACACTCGAGCGTTTCCTCGCGCTGCAGCGGCTACCGGCCACCGGCCAGACGCCACACGCCGCCTGAAATCCGGCGCCGCTCAGATGAACGCGGCGCGACGCTGTCAGTGTATGTGTCAACTGTGATTTTTGAATTTGAAGCTCTAGTTACAGTTAAGCAATGGATTTTGCATACCTGAAAATCATGAACTACGGTTAAGCATTGTAAAATTGAGTCGCAAGTGGAAAAAGGTGTAATATCTGCAACATTCATATATACTTTTGGGATAACAGAGGGGTGAATGCAGAGGAGGCAGCTAGAAAGATTTGAACTGTGTGTGGAGCGAATGGTTTTGGGAAAAATACGCCAAAAAAGATATTCTTGTTTCAACAAAGATCGTTCTGGCATGAATGATTTTCCACATTAAGGAAGTCTCGACTACTGATATATGTGATGGATTACCACTTAACTATCATGAGACATTTGCAGTCTACAGGGAAAGTTCAGGAGTCTGGTGTAGGAGTACTGCTAGCACTAATTCGAAACAAAAATCACCGAAGTGACTATTTTTGAAACACATCAGATCGCTCATTGAGCATTCCTATGTAGTACTGTTACTGGTAACGAGTTATGATGCCTTTACCGTTAACTTTCTAAGCTGATGTGAAGGGCTGAGCCACACCAAAAGACAAACTCGAGCAAAGGGTAGTGTCAACATAATACACTCCTGGAAATTGAAATAAGAACACCGTGAATTCATTGTCCCAGGAAGGGGAAACTTTATTGACACATTCCTTGGGTCAGATACATCACATGATCACACTGACAGAACCACAGGCACATAGACACAGGCAACAGAGCATGCACAATGTCGGCACTAGTACAGTGTATATCCACCTTTCGCAGCAATGCAGGCTGCTATTCTCCCATGGAGACGATCGTAGAGATGCTGGATGTAGTCCTGTGGAACGGCTTGCCATGCCATTTCCACCTGGCGCCTCAGTTGGACCAGCGTTCGTGCTGGACATGCAGACCGCGTGAGACGACGCTTCATCCAGTCCCAAACATGCTCAATGGGGGACAGATCCGGAGATCTTGCTGGCCAGGGTAGTTGACTTACACCTTCTAGAGCACGTTGGGTGGCACGGGATACATGCGGACGTGCATTGTCCTGTTGGAACAGCAAGTTCCCTTGCCGGTCTAGGAATGGTAGAACGATGGGTTCGATGACGGTTTGGATGTACCGTGCACTATTCAGTGTCCCCTCGACGATCACCAGTGGTGTACGGCCAGTGTAGGAGATCGCTCCCCACACCATGATGCCGGGTGTTGGCCCTGTGTGCCTCGGTCGTATGCAGTCCTGATTGTGGCGCTCACCTGCACGGCGCCAAACACGCATACGACCATCATTGGCACCAAGGCAGAAGCGACTCTCATCGCTGAAGACGACACGTCTCCATTCGTCCCTCCATTCACGCCTGTCGCGACACCACTGGAGGCGGGCTCCACGATGTTGGGGCGTGAGCGGAACACGGCCTAACGGTGTGCGGGACCGTAGCCCAGCTTCATGGAGACGGTTGCGAATGGTCCTCGCCGATACCCCAAGAGCAACAGTGTCCCTAATTTGCTGGGAAGGGGCGGTGCGGTCCCCTACGGCACTGCGTAGGATCCTACGGTCTTGGCGTGCATCCGTGCGTCGCTGCGGTCCGGTCCCAGGTCGACGGGCACGTGCACCTTCCGCCGACCACTGGCGACAACATCGATGTACTGTGGAGACCTCACGCCACACGTGTTGAGCAATTCGGCGGTACGTCCACCCGGCCTCCCGCATGCCCACTATACGCCCTCGCTCAAAGTCCGTCAACTGCACATACGGTTCACGTCCACGCTGTCGCGGCATGCTACCAGTGTTAAAGACTGCGATGGAGCTCCGTATGCTACGGCAAACTGGCTGACACTGACGGCGGCGGTGCACAAATGCTGCGCAGCTAACGCCATTCGACGGCCAACACCGCGGTTCCTGGTGTGTCCGCTGTGCCGTGCGTGTGATCATTGCTTGTACAGCCCTCTCGCAGTGTCCGGAGCAAGTATGGTGGGTCTGACACACCGGTGTCAATGTGTTCTTTTTTCCATTTCCAGGAGTTGTAGATTACATCTGATGGCACCAAAAATGTGTTTTGGGCTACGAATTCTGCTCCAAGGAGTGTGTTCCACGCAGCAGGAATTTGTTGCCAACAACTCTGACACCTTTCGGTCGCAGTGTAAGAAAATCGACCGACAAAACTGCATTGCCTGTCCTACTGCATGATAACGCACTCTGTTGATTTGAGAAACAGAACTATCCAGGAGATTGATAGGAAAATCGTCTTTCAAGCACTTTTATTGATAGGGAAGTAATCTCTCAAGCAGTTGTCCCTCTCGTCATATTCTCGTAGAATTTTATGTTTCCCTCTCTTGATCGATCAACCGTCAACACAATTCATTTCTAGACGAAAATACTCCTCAAACCTCACTGGTTTAATGACATCGTTAGAAGCAGTAGGTTTCCACTTGTGTGGAATTTGTAAACTACTTTAGCATTGTCAGATTGTTTTAGATATCCTGAAAGAAAATTCTGCTGCTGATTAATTTCTGTTTGATGATTACTGTTGCGTTCAGTAAGCTATGGAAAACGCAATTAAAATATTCATTCTACTAACACAAATTACATTCAGCTCACTGCAGAAACATCACGACGGCAGTCTATCATAATAAAGAATTGAGTATCTGTAAGACGATTGCACCTATTTTAACACTAATTAGTAGGATATTACAGAATTTTGACTTCCAAAAGGTCTGTATTTACTTCATTTCCTGTACCATTCGCAAGTATTATGAAAATGTGGCAGTCCATAGATAAAACTAGGTATTCACAACAAAAAATATGTCGGCTGATAACAAAAGTGGCGTTATGAATATTGCAGTAGCATAAGGTTTTCTCTCTGACACTAAGAGGTACTAAAAGTAGCAAGACGCATTTTGCTCGAGTGTTGTCTTACGATTACCTTATTGAGTTTGTATTTGCCTGCTTGTAGCTCTGCTACAAAAGAATTAAAAATCTGGCTTCCAGCGAGTCTCGAAAGGCGAACGAAAGCAGCTTGCACCTGGTAGCCAAGCATGTTACCTGAGAACTGGTTTTTTCCTAAATTGGGTAGACATCATTTTGAGGTGGAATTTTTGGCAAATGTCAGTCAGACATATGCCGTTGGTGTAAGTGTTTCGGTGTGTTGAATTTGTACCTATGATTTTTCTATAGGGTTTTTCTGTCCCAAATACAGATTTGAAGTCTCCCAAGCTGTTTCACAGAGGAAGGCCTCACAGCAGTTCCTTCTCTAAATCCTAGCACAAACGAAAAAATGGCTGACATCGAAACAAGTGTCCAAGGAATAGAAAAGCAACTGAAATCGCCCTACAGAGGAAAGTCCTCTGGTCCTGACGGGATACCAATTCGATTCTACACAGAGTACGCGAAAGAACGTGCCTCCCCCCCCCCCCGCCCTTCTAACAGCCGTGTACCGAAAGTTTCTAGAGGAACGGAAGGTTCCAAATGATTGGAAAAGAGCACAGGTAGTCCCAGTCTTCAAGAAGGGTCGTCTAGCAGATGCGCAAAACTATACACCTATATCTCTGACATCGATATGTTATAGAATTTTAGAACATGATTTCTGCTCGCGTATTATGCCATTTCTGGAAACCCAGAATCTACTCTGTAGGAACCAACATGGATTCCGGAAAAAAGCGATAGTGTGAGACCCAATTCGCTTTATTTGTTCATGAGGCCCAGAAAATATTAGATACAGGCTCCCAGGTAGATGCCATTTTCCCTGACTTCCGGAAGGCGTCCGATACAGTTCCGCACTGTTGTCTGATAAACGAATTAAGAGCCTACGGAATATCAGACCAGCTGTGTGGCTGGATTGAAGAGATTTTAGCAAACACAACACAGCATGTTCTTCTCATTGGAGAGACGTCTTCAGACGTTAAAGTAACCTCTGGCGTGTCACAGGGGAGTGTTACGGGACTATTGCTTTTCACAACATATATAAATGACCTAGTAGATAGTGTCGCAAGTTCCATGCGGCTTTTCGCGAATGATGCTGTAGTACACAGAGAAGTTAGAGCATTAGAAAATTGCAAGCAATATGCTGGAAGATCTGCAGCGGATAGGCACTTGGTGCAGGGAGTGGCAACTGACCCTTAACATAGACAAATGTAATGCATTGCGAATACATAGAAAGAAGGATTCTTTATTGTATGATTATACGTTAGCGGAACAAACACTGGTAGCAGTTACATCTGTGAAATATCTGGGAGTATGCGTGCGGAACGATTTGAAGTGGAGTGGTCATATAAAATTAATTGTTGGTAAGGCGGGTGCCAGGTTGCGATTGATTGGGAGAGTCCTTAGAAAATGTAGTCTATTAACAAAGGAGGTGGCTTACAAAACACTCGTTCGACCTATACTTGAGTATTGTTCATCAGTGTGGGATCCGTACCAGGTCAGGTTGACAGAGGAGATAGAGAAGATCCAAGGAGGAGCGGCGCGTTTCGTCACAGGGTTATTTGGTAGGCGTGATAGCGTTACGGAGATATTTAGCAAACTCAAGTCGGAGACTGAAAGAGAGGCGCTCTGCTTCGCGGTGTAGTTTGCTGTCCAGGTTTCGAGAGGGTGCGTTTCTGGATGGGGTATCGAATATATTGCTTCCCCCTACTTATACCTCCCGAGGTGATCACAAATGTAAAATTAGAGAGATTCGAGCGCGCACGGAGTCATTCCGGCAGTCGTTCTTCCCGCGAACCATACGTGACTGGAACAGGAAAGGGAGGTAATGACAGTGGCACGTAAAGTGCCCTATGCCACACACCGTTGGGTGGCTTGCGGAGTATAAATGTAGTTGTAGATGTAGACTAGTACTTTCATGTCTCTTGGTGGAATTTACTCATAGTCTTTCAAGTGTGTTACAGAATTTTTTGACATTTTCGGTGTATTTCTTATTTTCCATTTCGTCTGTGCCTGTTCATTGATGAGTGTATATTCTTCATTGGGGCTCAGAATGAGCATAGTCATAAGTCGATTGTAAATGGGTGTGATTTCTTTGACAGAGGTGATGATAAATCTATGTTCGAGAAATGCCATGCTGAAGATTGGTGCGCATTTCGCTATCTTTTATTGCGTTTTGCTCTTCATGATGCGATGGTTCCCGTACTGCAAGTCGGTCTGTCTTCGTTCTGGAAGAGCAATCATGAGGATTTTTTGTCGGTCGATTTCTTATGTAAGATAATGTAGTTTTCGTGTTTGGATCAATGTATCGAAGTTTAGTTTGTAAAAGCATGTTTTCTGCTTGTAGGGAACTTTACTCCATCAAAGTAATTATGTGCCCAGCATTGTTTCATTACAGTCGTTCAAATTATCTGATTTCTGTGATTTCATTTCGATACCAGATCGTTCTAATCGGAGTCAGCCAGTCAGTCTTAATGTGGATATCCGACTACAGCTCTCATCATACACGATAGTGTGGGTAAACCACATTCTTAATCGGACTGTTGAATCTCGATCACTTATCTATGACAGGGCCCGAATTCTTAAACACTATGGAAAATACTAATACAATGTGCTTATTACAAATACGTTATTTGAATATAAATATATGAAGTAACGAGAGAACAATTTATTTACAGGAGCAGTGCCCCATATATCATACCAGAGCAGTGCAAGATTGGTTTCAGGGCCAAGAGAGGATCAATCTGTTGCCGTTTGTTACACGATCACCGAACATCAACCAGATAGAGAACATGTGGGCAGAGGTAACAAGGTCATTGTCATGTGGACCTACAAATGCAAGCGACCTTTGGACGAATTTAGAAAACGTATGGTGGGAAGTAAACCATGATGCTACACTATCGATGACTTAATGAAATCAATGTCCCTACGCCTTCGATACATCTTAGGTAACGATGGTGGGTGGGTTGGTTGCTAAAAGTATACTTGTCCACAAAACCCATGTGGGCAATTATCTGACAATCGGTCAAGCTTTCTTTTGTGGCAGCTCTTTAGCATACAAATCCATTTCTTTTCAGTCTCCCCCTTACAATTCTTGCAATGCAAGGTAATTGAAAAATCTTATCCACTCGACGCCAACTGAGGAATTGATTGCAGCATGTGTTGTTCAACACGCAATAGTCGTCACTCTCACTGGAATCAATGACCGTTTGTGTGTGTGTGTGTGTGTGTGTGTGTGTGTGTTTGTTTTCATGTTTACGCACAATCTGAATCAATACTATTAACATTAGAGAGACAACTAACAATAAATATTGCATCAAATATGACTGTAAAGTATTTTAATGCGATGGTAAGTTACAAACTGAATTTTTACCCAACCCACGTCCTGTATATTACGTTAGGTAAGTAAGATGTATTAGCTCCATAATATCGTTAGGAGAGACAGTGCGCTCTTGTTGTCGCGGCTCGTAACTGCAGAGACTAGCAGTGCCCAATACCGCCGCGATTTGTTTATGTTGGCTGAGCGTGGACACTACATAAACAGAAAGAAACCACCTTGGCTCTGACTGCAGTGAGCGGACATCACTACCTCCATGTTCTTATAGTAGCAAACGTGCGACTCTACTCACATGTTCCATGGAGGAATTGCAACGGGTATCAGCAGAATATTTACCAGTGATGAAATGACCACTCTATTTGAATCGCAAAAATATGGGAACATTCTCACAAAGTTATGTGATATGATACCAAAATTTATCTAAGACGAAAAAATTAACTGCAGAGCTTCCATGCACACAGTAGTATCAGATAAGGAAATATTATGTTTTGGAAGCGTATATTTCATTTCCTTCTCTCATATCAACGCCCTTGTTTTATTATGAAGTGAGAAAATAAATACGAAAAACTAAAGTTCCGGAGAAGCATATAAGTCATTTCCTCATCTCATTGTTTTAGTATGAAGTAAAAATAAACAATTTAGGGTTCTGAAGCATAATATGACACCAGATTCTTGTCGTAGGCGCTATCGGAAAAGCAAAAAGCAGGGAGCTGTCCATTCTTTTGTCCAACAGTATGTTTCCTTTCATGCATTACTACCGCTCGGAGATTCTTATTTAAGGACTTGTGGGCATCAAGTTCTTCAGCAGAATAAGCCTTATGTTAATGTGCTAATTACAGTATGGGAAAAATGCTACAAAGACGAGTTCCCCTAGAGCAGTGAGGACATTTGCACATGTCTGTATTCAGCAATGACTGCCAACTGCCACAACACTTCACTGAATCCATGCGTCAGGCAACACAACTGTGCGTGCAGTTCAGGCTTCATTCAGTAAGACGGCAGGAGATGGACGGAAACGTCAAATTCACGTCACTTTCCGAGTTGTATTCAATACAGAATGACGTGTTATTAATGTAGTTGAGCGTTCTAGCTAGTACACTTTGATAATTTCCATATGAGTATTCCGACAGGCAAAAGAACCGGTTATTGTGAAACCATCAGGAACTGCATTAATATCAAACTGCAAGAAGTTGAGACAGTGCGTCGACTCTCCTCTTCGCTGGGTGACCTATTACTATTATTTAGGAATCTCTCCGTCCTAGGCGTAATGCAAATGCAACTTCACATTTCTGAGGCGCTTGCCGCTATTCGTGACAAACATCAGTAACTTGTAATCACTGCGAGTTACAACTTCGTGTTGATAATGGCACAGGTCGTCAGTAGTTGTGGTGGTGTTGTTGTCAAACAGCTTACGGTGACGTTATTGGTGACGCACATAATTTAGCGTTGACTACCTATTTAAGTGGCGTCGTCGCTTCTCTTTATTTGGTATCAGATTGAGTAATCCGTTTTAACGAACATAGTACTCCATCCGCGAGCTGCTAATAATACAGTGTGACTACAGAGATAATCGTGCGGGTATTACATTAATTCTGCAGTGAATTGCTTAACAAATATTACCCTCAGCTATGCAGCTGGAATGACTAATTACACAGGTACTCTACGTTGCACTTGGTTAAGTGATCAGTTCGCTGCAATGCTGCTTCTACTGTTCGTAAATACTTGTATATTGACCATTCGTTATTTGACTAAATATGCCCTACAATCTGATTCGCATGCATGTGACATGGGTTAGCGTCGTCAAAAAGCAATGACTAAGGGCTGGATGCCGCTGAAATCCCGTTACATTGATGACAAGACAATTGTTCGCAAATCACCTCTGTTGTCTCAAAAAACAATTGCATCTTAAATATCGAAGGACGAACGTCCGCACTGTCACAGCGCGTTGAAATACAGCAACGACGGCAGATGAAAATTTGTGACCGACCAGCCTTCGAACCTGGACCTTCTTCTTACTAGACAGACGCACTGACCACTGCACTATTTTTTTTTTTTTTAAAGTTTGAGAAGCCTTTCAGCACCAGGTAGGTGGAGGTAAAGAGGGCAGCGGTCGAAGATCCGAGGCCTGGCCACAATGCCTCCCCCATATCTGTCTACTGAGTAGCTGCATTATTCCCATATATTCCATGTTTGTTGCCATATGTGCCTTAAAGTGTAGAACAAAATTGAAGTAGTAATTAAGGTAAAATAAATTACAGATTGCCGCCTCCAATGGCGTGCGTTCCTTGTAGAACATAACTTATAACAGTCAAAAGGGTGACGGAAAAATACATATCATACATTCATTCAGGAACATATTCACAATTTGAGTTCTTATGCACTGGATGCATATGAGGTCTGTAAAGCAGCCATATATTTTTCAAGTAATGAAAGAAATTTCGGAGCCGGAGGGGTTTTGCCAAATTAGAACAGTTCTGACATTAGAACCAACGTAAAAGAAGATTCCAGGAATAATAAAAGTGAAAGAATAGTATTCTGCTTCTAATCAATAAAACTGTCCACATCTTTGTAGCCCACATAAAGCAACAGACAAAACATTTTGAAACTATTCCTTATATTTGTTATTCTTCTTCAGCTTAATATGTTCTTCCGATATATAAAACATGTACTCTTCTAAGTTCGAAGTTTTTTTTTTGTTGTTGACACGTAAAACACAAACTGTCCCAGAAGCCATGAAAAACTGTTATTCTTTGCGGACGGGTAAGATTTCCAGCCGGGTTGTAAAGCTTCAGTTATCGGTATTTGACTTTCTGCAGTTCTCTTGCTAGTGCTAATTTCTTCCTAGTCCAGTTCCAAATTCTGATTCTATTTTCACGTAAGAAGATGTGCGCTACAGTTTCTACCAGCCGACATTTGTCGCAGAATGGAGATGGTCTCAATTTGATTTTCCATAATCGTTCCGCAGTGGGTATGGTTTCGTTGACAACGTCGTACCATACTGCACTGACTCTAGTTGGTAGAATTTTATTGTTGATATTTTTCCAGACGTTCATCCAGTTTTTAGGAGGTTCATTTACCTGAATTGAGTTGTGAAGACCATGTCTGGTAATATAATCATAGGCGATTCTAGTGTTGGTTTGTGCTGGTGGAAGTCTTATACAGCTGCAATCGACACAGTACCTTCAGAGTGTAATGAAGGCTGTCATCTAAATGTGCTACATTAACAAGAGCGTTCCTATCCCCAGTATCTAACGAGAAGAACAGAAGTTTCGTGATGCCTGCCTTAGTTTCATGTGTTACTATAAAAGCACGAGTTATAAACAGTGCGTCACATCTAGATTAACGTGTTTAATTCCAAGTCCTCCGTTTTGCCTCTGCTAAATCGCCGTGTGGAAGGGTACTTTGAAGATATTTTGTTTCCACGTATACCAACACGTTGCAGCTAGTATTTTATGTGCGGTGACCTGCGCTATCGGTAAGACTGCTGCGACATCATATATTTAGGTAAGTATGTATGTATTTATAAACTGACCATTCTGCAGTCGGTCTAACGATCGCATGTTATGGTCCTACAACAAGGCTCCGATGACATTAAGTTTCCGCTCCCAATTGTTCGTAGCCATGAACTTGGGATTCGCCCTGAACCAAAACCCGAGTTGGAGTCTCTCTTCAGTTACATTTAACCAGTGTGCACGTATTGCACTATTGTAAGGACCGAGATGCAGTATTTTGGATTAAAAATTTTGTAAATTTGTGGTAAGATCTTATGGGACCAAGCTGCTTAGGTCATCGGTAACTAAGCTTACTCAATGCTTAATCTAACTTAAACCAACTTACGCTATGGACAACACACACACCCATGCCAGAGGGAGGACTCTAACCTCTGACGGTGGGCACTATCGGGAAAATTGCATAAAAATGCCATATAACATGTGTCCAATTTTTATTGAGTACATATAGCTGGGTTCAATGCACTTTCGTTTCGTATGTTGGGCCTTACAGGACCCAGTTGTCTACACTTCCTTGAAAATGAGCTTCCATCGTTAATGGAAGAGGTTTCTTTGGCTACAAGTATGCGTTTGTTCCTCCAGCATGACAGGGCTCCTGCACATTCTAGTCCTCAGGTGACAAAGTATCCAAGCCTAATATTTCCCAGAAGATGGATCAGTAGATATGGGCACTTTTCCTGGCCACCAAGGTCCACAGACCTTATCTCTTTGGATTTTTGCCAGCAGGGATGGTTAAAGGTGAAGCCTACAAAAAAAAGTAAACCCAAGAGCCGATTTGATCGTTCGGATTATGAATAGTGCAGCCCTCATAAAAGAACGCAAAGACGTCATCATAAGAGCTACACATGGTGTTATCAAGGGAAGTCAAATGTGCATTGAAGTTATCGGGGGAATTTTGAAAATCAACTTTGAACGTCATCATTTGCTTTCCTTTGAGTTTGTTAGGGTTACGTACTAACAGCTGTATCTCTGTACTCAATAAAAAGTGGACGCATTTATTTGGAATTTTTAATGCATTTCGTCTGTACTACCACCTGCTAAAATATCTACTATTCCTCCTGAAACACCCTGAATATGGATATATGTGTGGTGTCTGTTCTTTCGGACATGTGCGAAAGAAACGACACTACAAATCAGGGTTCGAGCCTGGTCAGGCACAAATTTTCATATGGTGCCGTTGTTATATTTTAACGCCAATGACAGCCTGGACATCTGTCCTTCGATATTTAACTGATTAACAAGGCTGTCTATTTCGATTCGTAGTGTCTGTTCTTTCGAAAATGTCCGAAAGAACACACACACACACACACACACACACACACACACATTTCTATCTTAAGTGCTATTCGAAAAATGTTTGGCATCTCAATGATAGTGCCGGACTGGAGCTACATCAACCTACTTATTTCATTAGATATAGTTGTAATTTTCTGAACAATTTCTCTTTAATAAGAAACAGCGACAGTGTTTCTCGTCGTTTACTTTGTCAGATACCTGCTTCTTTCTGCCCTAGCCTATACGACAGCAATGAGTGATTGCTCACATTTTTGATACCTGACTGGACGTGCTACTGCAACTGTAGCCAAATCCCACTGGAAATGTATGTTTCAAGTCAGATGGTTTTGCTCCTACCCTACTGTCATTGAAAACGATCACAACGAAATTAAGTATAGGAGTCCTATGAAACCCTTTAGTTCATACTGCAGTTCTGTGCAGATGAAAAAAGCAGTTTTTCACAATTATCACATGACAGATGGGATATGTCAGATCCCACTAATTATCACTGCATTATTAATTGTTGGTTCACAGGCGCTTTGCTGTCGCTTACTGTAACTGTTTTTTGAATGTTAGAACTGTAAGAATAGAATCATCAAATTTTCGCCATATGGAATGTTCGAATTCATCTTAAGTCTTCTTTCGAGCAAAGGCAGAATATCTGTCAGAAAAGCTGACAACAAAAGGCCAGGCCATGCCTGTCTTCTGGCGGATGTGCCAATGACAATGATCTCAATAACAATACTGTACAGCAAAGATACGTTGCCAACTCAACCACTGGAGAATCTCCAAAAATTGTGATCGCGTCTGGTCAATACGCTTTCAAGGTTTCGGTCCGATTAAGACAGTAAAACACAAATAATTGTCGCAGTTATTAGTTTATGACATTTAGTTTGCACTCATTGCATCGATGTGTCACAAGTAAGTACACTCTAGCGCCTAAACCTAGTTACAGAAATGCGAATAAGACTCATTGACGTTTAAAGCGGATATTGCGGCCCTTACCACCCGCAACTATGAGACGAAGCTCTAGTCACTTCCGAGGTCACTCATAGAACACATCAGCTGGTATCCTTCCTGGCAGTATAAATGAGATTTAGCAACAGCGCAGAATATGTTTGGCAACTCTGTGACCGACGAGTTACTTCCTTGATGGCACAGAACTATCCTGCTAATTTCACTTGACATTATCGTGTCATTTCAATTGAATAATGTGATTTTCTCTTGAAATGTGACATGATGATATCAGTTAATGCTTTTGAGTCAAGGTAAGTCGTTCCACACGGGAAATACAAATACTCTCGTCTCTTATGTTGCGATTTACCTGCCATAGCGGCTACTGGGCCAATAAGCAAGTCAAAGATTCCCAATGGAGTCGTTAGCTCTACAGTAACGTGCTTGCCTGTCAGGTGTGCTCTGGCTTTCTTCGTCTTTCGAGATTTGCTGAAACCCTAATATTGGGTTCAAATGGCACTGAGCACTATGGGACTTTACATCTGTGGTCATCAGTCCCATAGAACGTAGAACTACTTAAACCTAACTAACCTAAGGACATCACACACAACCATGCCCGAGGCAGGATTCGAACCTGCGACCGTAGCAGTCGCGCGGATCCGGACTGAGCGCCTAGAGCAGAGCTACAAGCAAGCAGATACAAACTCAATAAGGGAATCGAAAGACAATACTAGAGCGAAATTGTGTGAAGTTTTGTGGCAGTTAGCAATCACAGCTGAATACAGATATGTGCAACTATCCTCACTGCTCTAGGGGAACTCGTCTTTGTAGCATTTTTCCCATACTATTATTAGCACAATAACATAAGGCTTATTCTGCTGAAGAACTTGATGCCCACAAGTCCTTAAATAAGAAGCTCCGAGCTGTAGTAATGCATGAAAGGAAACGTACTGTTGGACAAAAGAATGGGCAGCTCCCTGTTCTTTGCTTTTCCGATAGTGCCTACGACAAGAATCTGGTGTCATATTATGCTTCATAGCCCTAAATTGTTTATTTTTACTTCATACTAAAACAAAAGCTATGATATAAGAAGAAGAAATGACTTATATGCTTCTCCGGAACTTTAGTTTTTCGTGTTTATTTTCTCACTTCCTAATAAAACGAGGGCGTTGATATGAGAAGAGGAAATGAAATATACGCTTCCAAAACATAATATTTCCTTATGTGATACTACTGTGTGCATTGAAGTTCTGCAGTTAATTTTTGCGTCTTAGATAAATTTTGGTATCATATCACATAACTTTGTGAGAATGTTCCCATATTTTTGTGATTCAAATAGAGTGGTCACTTCATCACTGGTAAATATTCTGCTGATACCCGTTGCAATTCCTCCATGGAACATGTGAGTAGAGTCGCACGTTTGCTACTATAAGAACATGGAGGTAGTGATGTCCGCTCACTGCAGTCAGAGCCAAGGTGGTTTCTTTCTGTTTATGTAGTGTCCACGCTCAGCCAAAATAAACAAAACGCGGCGGCATTGGGCACTGCTAGTCGCTGCAGTTACGAGCCGTGACAACAAGAGCGCACTGTCTCTCCTAACGATATTATGGAGCTAATACATCTTACTTACTTAACGTAATATACAGGACGTGTGTTGGGTAAAAATTCAGTTTGTAACTTACCATCGCATTAAAATACTTTACAGTCATATTTGATGCAATATTTATTGTTAGTTGTCTCTCTAATGTTAATAGTATTGATTCAGATTGTGCGTAAACATGAAAACAAACACACACACACACACACTCATTGATTCCAGTGAGGGTGACGACTATTGCGTGTTGAACAACACATGCTCCAATCAATTCCTCAGTTGGCGTCGAGTGGATGAGATTTTTTGATTACCTTGCATTGGAAGAATTGTAAGTGGGAGACTGAAAAGAAATGGATTTGTATGCTAAAGAGCTGCGACAAAAGAAAGCTTGACCGATTATCAGATAATTGCCCACATGGGTTTTGTGGACAAGTATACTTTTAGTAACCAACCCACCCACCATCATAACCTAAGATGTATCGAAGGCGTAGGGGCATTGATTTCATTAAGTCATCGATAGTGTAGCGTCATGGTTTACTTCCCACCATACGTTTACTAAATTCGTCCAAAGGTCGCTTGCATTTGTAGGTCCACATGACAATGACCTTGTTACCTCTGCCCACATGTTCTCTATCTGGTTGAGGTTCGGTGAACGTGTAACAAACGGCAACAGATTGATCCTCTCTTGGCCCTGAAACCAATCCTGCACTGCTCTGGTATGATAGATGGGGCACTGTTCCTGTAAATAAATTGTTCTCTCGTTACTTCATATATTTATATTCAAATAACGTATTTGTAATAAGCAAATTGTATTAGTATTTTCCATAGTGTTTAAGAATTCAGGCCCTGTCATAGATAAGTGATCAAGATTCAACAGTCAGATTAAGAATGTGGTTTACCGACACTATCGTGTATGATGAGAGCCGTAGTCGGATATCCACATTAAGACTGACTGGCTGACTCCTATTAGAATGATCTGGTATCGAAATGAAATCACAGAAATCAGATAATTTGAACGTCTGTAATGCAACAATGCTGGGCACATAATTCCTTTGATGGAGTAACGTTTAGCAACTGTCTAAGAAAAAGAGACAAATATGTCCACTAGCAGCAATGTAACGTAATTATAACCCACATTTATGTGATGGAAATATTGAATCGCACAATACACATCTACTTCAGTTATGGGAAGATACACCATATCGGATTTGCTGATGACATGATGATGATGATGATGATGATGATGATAATGATGATGATGATGGTGATGATGATGATAATAATCCAGTGTGGCGGATAGGGGAAAGCCTCCCACATGTGGGTGGTAGCGAGGAAATCAAATACTTTGGGTGAACCAAATTCTAATACAATTCTGAACGGCTACTCAATCCGTTGAACACAAAATCCAGAAACGTCTGAGTCAAAATCACCGGTACTCTGGTCACCGTCTGCTAGCTCAATGAGATCGGCTGAAAATATTTTCTTCCAAAGGCTTCAGCACCCGCTGGTCCTGTCTGGTCCTGGAATCGCCCAGGCCCTACCAATGAAACAGAAACAAACATGAACTGTGCATGCAAAGTCAACTTTAGCCCAGGTGGTACACAGCCCGCCCATCGAAAGGCGGCAGCTGGATTTTCGGATTCCGGGGAGTCCAGGCTAGCACGGCACAGAATATCGAAGATCTCTGGTAAATTTCCCTACAAGCAGAAAACATGCATTTACAAACTAAACATCGATACATTGTTCCAAACACGAAAACTACATAATCTCACTTAGGAAAGCGACCGACAAAAAATTCTCATGCTTGCTCTTCCAGAACAAAGACTAAATGACTTGTATTACGGGAACCATCGCATCTTGAAGAGCAAAACGCAACAAAAGATAGCGAACTGCGCACCAATCTTCAGCATGGCATTTCTCGAACACAGATCTATCATCAACTGTGTCAAAGAATTCACACCCATCAACAATCGACTTATGACTATGCTCAATCAGAGCCCCAATAAAAAATATACACTCATCAATGCACAGGCACAGACTAATATCGAAAATAAGAAAAACACCGAAAATGTCGAAAAATTGTGTAACACACTCGAAACCTATGAGCAAAATTCATCAAGAGACATGAAAATACTAATCTACATCAACATCTACATTTATACTCCGCAAGCCACCCAATGATGTGTGGCATAGGGCACATTACGTGCCACTGTCATTACCTCCATTTCCTGTTCCAGTCGCGTATGGTTCGCGGGAAGAACGACTGCCGGAAAGACTCCGTGCGCGCTCGAATCTCTCTAATTTTACATTCGTGATCACCTCGGGACGTATAAGTAGGGGGAAGCAATATATTCGATACCCCATCCAGAAACGCACCCTCTCGAAACCTGGACAGCAAACCACACCGCGATGCAGAGCGCCTCTCTTTCAGTCTCCGACTTGAGTTTGCTAAACATCTCCGCAACGCTATCTCGCCTACCAAATAACCCTGTGACGAAACGCGCCGCTCTTCTTTGGATCTTCTCTATCTCCTCTGTCAACCTGACCTGGTACGGATCCCACACAGATAAGCAATACTCAAGTATAGGTCGAACGAGTGTTTTGTAAGCCACCTCCTTTTTTGATAGACTACATTTTCTAAGGACTCTCCCAATCAATCGAAAATCTGGCACCCGCCTTACCAACAGTTAATTTTATATGATCATTCCACTTCAAATCGTTCCGCACGCATACTCCCAGATATTTTACAGAAGTAACTGCTACCAGTGTTTGTTCCGCTAACATATAATCATACAATAAAGAATCCTTCTTTCTATGTATTCTCAATACATTACATTTGCCTATGTTAAGGGTCAGTTGCCACTCCCTGCACCAAGTGCCTATCCGCTGCAGATCTTCCTGCATTTCGCTGCAATTTTCTAAAGCTGCACGTTCTCTGTATACTACAGCATCCTCCGCGAAAAGCCGCATGGAACTTCCGACACTATCTACTAGGTCATTTATATATATTGTGAAAAGCAATGGTCCCATAACACTCCCCTGTGGCACGCCAGAGGTTACTTTAACGTCTGAAGACGTCTCTCCATTGAGTACATCATGCCGTGTTGTGTTTGCTAAAATCTCTTCAATCCAGCCACACAGCTGGTCTGATATTCCGTAGGCTCTTAATTCGTTTATCAGGCAACAGTGCGGAACTGTATCGGACGCCTTCCGGAAGTGAAGAAAAATGGCATCTACCTGGGAGCCTGTATATAAAATTTTCTGGGTCTCATGAACAAATAAAGCGAGTTGGGTCTCACACGATCACTTTTTTGCGGAATTCATGTTGGTTCCTACAGAGTAGATTCTGGGTTTCCAGAAATGACATAATATGCGATCAAAAAACATGTTCAAAAATTCTATAACAGATCGATGTCAGAGAAATGGGTGTATAGTTTTGCGCATATGCTCGACGACCCTTCTTGAAGACTGGGACTACCTGTGCTCTTTTCCAATCATTTGGAACCTTCCGTACCTCTAGAAACTTGCTGTACACGTCTGTTAAGAAGGGGGGGGGGGGGGCACGTTCTTTCGCGTACTCTGTGTAGAATCGAATTGGTATCCCGTCAGGTCCAGTGGACTTTCCTCTGTTGGGTGATTTCAGTTGCTTTTCTATTCCTTGGACACTTATTTCGATGTCAGCCATTTTTTCGTTTGTGCGAGGATTTAGAGAAGGAACTGCTGTGCGGTCTTGCTCTGTGAAACAGCTTGGGAGACTTCAAATCTGTATTTGGAACAGAAAAACCCTATAGAAAAATTATTGGTACAAATTCTACACACCGAAGCACTTACACCAACGGCACATGTCTGACTGACATTTGCTAACAATTCAACCTCAAAATGATGTTTACCCAATTTAGGAAAAAACCAGTTGTCAGGTAACATGCTTGACTACCAGGTGCAAGCTGCATTCGTTCGCCTTTCGAGACTCGCTGGAAGCCAGATTTTTAATTCATTTGTAGCAGAGCCACAAGCAGGCAGATAAAAACTCAATAAGGAAATCGTAAGACAACGCTCGAGCCAAATTCGTCTTGCTACTTTTAGTACCTCTTAGTGTCAGAGAGAAAACCTTATGCTACTGCAAAATTCATAATGCCATTTTTGTTTTCAGCCGACATATTTTTTGTTGTGAATACCTAATTTTTATCTATGAACTGCCACATTTTCATAATACTTGCGAATGGTACAGGAAATGAAGTAAATACAGACCTTTTTGAAGTCAAAAGTCTGCAATATCCTACTAATTAGTGTTAAAATAGGCGCAATCGTCTTACAGATACTCAATTCTTTATTATGATAGACTGCCGTCGTGATGTTTCTGCAGTGAGCTGAATGTAATTTGTGTTAGTAGAATGAATATTTTAATTGCGTTTTCCATTAGCTTACTGAACGCAACAGTAATCATCAAAGAGAAATTAATCAGCAGCAGAATTTTCTTTCACGATATCTAAAACAATCTGACAATGCTAAAGTAGTTTACAAATTCCACACTCGTGGAAACCTACTGCTTCTAACGATGTTATTAAATCAATGAGCTTTGAAGAGTATTTTCGTCTAGAAATGAATTGTCTTGATGGTTGATCGATCAAGAGCGGGAAACATAAAATTCTACGAGTATATGTCGAGAGGGACAACTGCTTGAGAGATTACTTCCCTATCAATAAAAGTGCTTGAAAGACGATTTTCCTATCAATCTCCTGGATGGTTTTGTTTCTCAAATCAACAGAGTGCGTTATCATGCAGTAGGACAGGTAATGTAGTTTTGTCGGTCGATTTTCTTACACTGCGACCGAAAGGTGTCTCAGTTGTTGGCAACAAATTCCTGTTGTGCGACACACACTCCTTGGAGCAGAATTCGTAGCCGAAAACACATTTTTGGTGCCATTAGATGTTAGCTATTATGTTGACACTACCCTTTTCTCGAGTTTGTCTTTTGGTGGGGCTCAGCCTTTCATTTCTGCTTAGAAAGTTAACGGTAAAGGCATCATAACTCGTTACCAGTAACAGTACTGCATAGGAATGCTCAATGAGCGACCTGATGTCGTTTAATAATAGTCACTCCGGTGATTTTTGTTTCGAATTAGAACTAGCAGTACTCCTACACCAGACTTCTGAACTTTCCCTGTTGAATGCAAATGTCTCATGATAGTTAAGTGGCCTATTTTTCCCAAAAGCACTCGCTCCACACACAGTTCAAATCTTACTAGCTTCCTCCTCTGCATTCACCCCTCTGTTATACCAAAAGTATATATTGTGTTGCAGATATTACACCTTTTTCCACTTGCGACTCAATTTTACAATGCTTAATCGTAGTTCATGATTTTTAGGTATGCAAAATCCATTACTTAACTGTAACTAGAGCTTCAAATTCAAAAATGACAGTTGACACATACACTGACAGCGTTGCGCCGTGTTCACCTGAGCGGCGCGGGATTTCAGGCGGCGGGTGGCGTCTGGCCGGTGGCCGGTAGCCGCTGCAGCGCGAGGAAACGCTCGAGTGTAAGCTGTTCTGATCACGTCGCAGCCATGATCTGTCCTTCGGAATTGTTTGCAGAAGTTCTTGTTATTACTGGTGGGAAGAATGTGAAGCGAATTATGTTCGATGTTCAGACTCATAATTTAAGTGAGGGCCAAAACGTAAAAAAAAAAATTACAGTTGGACGTGAACAGGCGACCATAAGTTCAAAATGCACGACGGTTTACACTTTTTTTTAAAAAAAACAGTAATTCTACTCATTACGCTTTATTTTTTTTTATCGCATTTTGGTCTACATTGTTCGTTGAATTTCTACAGTGCGTGACGTCCGATGACGACCGTTCATGTTCTTTGTTGATCCATTCACTCAGTTTTTTTATTACAGAAGGTAGCGAACCCTCCGACCGAGCACGCTGAGCTACCGTGCTGGCTAAACTTTTCACTCAAGGGGAGACTTGAACCAAGGACCTCTCATTCCGCAGCTGTTCACGCTAACCACGGGACCACGGCGCTCCAGACGCGAACAGGCGACCATAAGTTCAGAATGCACGACGGTTTCCACTAGACCATGGGCTCACACAACCCGACAACACCTCGGAAGTAGACAACACTTCCTCTTGACACTTCCCATCTTACAGCGTTGCCAGATTGTGCAGATGGCCGGACTTAGAGTTGTCAGGGGCGGTCAGTTTTATTGGCCACCTTAAGTGAACGACTCGGACTTAGTCTCTGTGGCGGCCGGCCGGCGACCAGTTTTTATGTCTAAGACTGTACGTGTACAGATAGAACTGGTGACGAAGTCGTAGGTTCTCGCTGACCTGCTTCCCCTTTGCCATCCATCCATTTCAGATGGCCTACTATCAGGCGCAAGAGCAGCAGTATAGTAGCAAAAGTGGAGAAGCATATGTGCAGGCGTCTGGAACGTCCATCACAGGTCTTCTCTGCAGAGCTACATTTTTAAAGTGCTCAAGAACAGTGGGTGAGTGGCACCGAAGGTTTTGCCGATCTCGGGAGTCGTGGAAGATCACTTTAATTCATGCGTGTGCCAATGCTGCAAACACCCTTCCTCCCTCCCCCAAACAGGAGGGTGTGAAATAGAAAAACGGAAAGGGACAACCACCTTTAGCTGTTTCGGATCACGTTCCGATTTCATCGAATCGAACAGTACTCTAATGATTCCAACCAGTACATGAGGGCAAAACGGGCGGTCCCGCTGCGCTCCAAAGGGGTCAGATCTCATTTAATGGGAATACAGTCTCCCAGTGTTGTTAAAGACCAGATGAGAGGTCGAAGCGGTCAACTGTGCCAAAGATGATCAAGAACGTCGTCTTGTTGGTAATTAGAACGCGAACTGTGTTGGAATCAGTGTACCAGGGAAATGGGTGATTTCATTGAGGTCCTTTATGCAACCACAGGAGGCCTTCCGTGTTGATGCTGATTTCCGGTGTGTCCGGAATTTTTCTTGGGCCATACATAAGAGAACCGCGTGATTTCAATGCTTTGCGACACCGTTCTAATCTCCATCAGAGAAGCTTAAAACGAAGAGGTGAAATGGAGGTAACAAGTGTATTCCAACCTTCACATAGTGCGATACCTCCGCGATGGTATTTGGCAGATCTGTGGTGATGTTTAGTGCAATGTGACATCATTAACCCACCTTACACCTCACAGGGACTCCTGGGCTGTGGCCCTTTCTTCGAGTGTGTCAACATCTTGCTGTCATCGAGCCCGAGGGTGACGTACATTGGGCAACGCTTTTGTACCGTAACAGAGGAGCGTTGTACGCCCCTTCACACCTTTGATCCAAATTTCAAATTTTAACATCGCAATAGCTGCGAATCAAGGGGTTAAAGAAAAATTATCCATTAATTGCGTTGTGCAGTGTAGTAGATGCGCCATGCGAGATGAAGCCTTTGGAAATAAGTTGTGCAACGTACTCCTTTGTCGTTCGAGGCAATAGTTGTCCGATGAATGCTTCGGTAAGTTAGCGGACTTGAATAAAGTTTAGATTCAGACCCTGTCAAACGCGCTCTCGCTGTCTCTGCTTTTCTTTTTAATCAGCAGTCTTCCGACTGCCCTACCACGAATTCCTCTTTCCTTCTGCCAACCGCTTCATCTCAGAGTACCACATGCAACCTACGTCCTCAATTACTTGCTGGATGTATTCCAATCACTGTTTTCTTCCACAGTTTCCATCCTCCACTGCTTCCTCTAGCACCAAGGAAGTTATTACCTAACGTCTTCACAAATGTGTTTCCACCTTGTAACTTCCTATTGTCAGTGTTCATAGATTCCTTTTCTCGCCGATTCTCTGCAGAACCTCCTCAGTCTTTACCTTATCAGTTCACGTAATTTTTAATATTCTTCTTTAACACCACATTGCAAACGGTTCGATTCTTTTCTTTTGTCGTTTTTCCCTATTCCAAGTTTGCTTCCATACAAAAGTTCTCAGAAAGTTCTTCCCTAATTAAGGCCTATGTTCATACTACTATATTTCCCTCGGACACGAATGATCTTTTTGCCAGTGCTGTTCTCCTTCTTATGTCCTCCTTGCTGCGTCCATCATGGGTTATTTTGCTGCCCAGGTAGCAGAATTCTTTTACTTCATCTACTTCCTGGTCACCAAACATAATATTTAGATTTTCGCTGGTCTCATTTCTAATACTTTCTGTCTTTCTTCGATTTACTTTCAATTCATATCCTGTTCTCATTAGACAGTTCATTTTATTCAGCACATACTGTAATGCTTCTTCACTTTCATTGAGGATAGCTGTTTGATCAGCGAATCTTATCACTGATACCCTTTTGCCTTCAAATTTAATTGTACTCTAGAACCTTTCTTTTATTTCCGTAACTGTTTCGACGATGTAGTGATAGAACAGGAGAGTCGAAAGGCTATGTCCCTGTATTAAACACTTTTTAATTCGAGCACTTCGTTCTTCGTTTCAGCTCTCCTTGTTTACTCTTGGTTCTTGTGCATATTGTATAATCCTCGACTTTCAGTATAACTCACCCCTATTTGTCTCAGAATTTTGAACACCTTGCACCATTTGGCACTGTCGATCGCTTTCTTCAGGTTGACAAATCCTTTGAGCGTGCCATGATTTTTCTTTAGTCTTGCTTCCATTATCAACTGCAACGTTAGAACTTTCTCTCTGGTGCCTTTACATTTCGTAAAGCCAAACTCTTTCTCATCTAACAAATATTAAATTTCCTTTTCCATTCTCGTGTATGCTATTCTTGACAGCAACTTGGATGAATGGCCGGCGGCGGTGTCCGAGCGGTTGAAGACGCTTTGGTCCGGAACCGGGCGACTGCGACGGTCGCAAGTTCGAATCCTGCCTCGGGCATGGATGTGTGTGATGTCCTTAGGTTAGTTCTGTTTAAGTAGTTCTAAGTTCTAGGGGACTGATGACTTCAGATGTTAAGTCCAATAGTGCTTAAAGCCATTTGAAACTTTTTTTTATGCATGAACTATTGAGATGATTGTGAGATAATTCTCCCACTTTTCGGCTCTTTGCGTTCTTCGGAACTATGTGGATGATATTTTTTAGAAAGTCAGGCGGTATATTACCAGACTCATATATTCTACATACCAAGGTGAATAGTCGTTATACTGCCAATTCTCCCAATGATATTAGAAAATCCAATGGAGTGTTATCTATCCGTTCTGCCTTATTTTATTTTAAGTCTTCCAAAGCTCTTTTAAATTCTGATTCCAGTACTGGAACCCTCTTCTAGATCGGGTCGTTTCTTCTTCTATCATGTCAACATACAAGTCTTCCCTCTTACATGAGGCCTTCAGTGTAATCTTTCCTCCAATATCCTCTCTCCTCTGTATTTAAATAAAGAATTCCCACTGCGCTCTTAACGTTATCACCTTTACTTTTAATTTCACCGAAGGTTGTTTTGACTTTTCTAAATGCTGCGTCAGGTCTTTCGACTAATATTTCATTTTCGATCCCTATACATTTTTCACACATATTTCGTCTTAGCTTCCTTACACTACCTATTTATTTCGTTCTTAAGTGACTTCTATTTTTGTATACCTGAACTTCGACGAACATTTTTATGCTTCCTTCTCGCATCGCTCAATCGAATTATATATGGGGTTACCCCATTTAACTTCTTTGGACCTATGTTTTTCATTCTAACTTCTGTGACTGCCCTTTTTAGAGATTTGCATTTCTCTTTAACAAAAACCCCAATAAGCCACCGAGCTAGGTTGCGCAGTGGTTAGCACACTGGACTCGCATTCGGGTGGACGACGGATCAATCCCACGTCCTGCCATCCTGATTTAAGTTTTCCGTAATTTCCCTAAATCACTCCAGGAAAATGCTGGGATGGTACCTTTCAAAGGGCACGACCGACTTTCTTCCCCTTTCTTCCCTAATCCAATGGCACTGATGACCTCGCTGTCTGGTCTCCTTCTCAAAAAAACCTAACCCCCACTAAGAAGCTATTCCTTATCGCAGTGCCTATTGCCTCAGAGAACTTCAACTGTATCTCTTCATTCTTTAGTACTATCGTGTCCCACTTCCCTGCGGACTGATTCTTTCAGACTAGTCTCTTAAACTTCAGCCTACTATTCATCATTACTGAATTATGATTTGAAGCTGTATCTGCTTCTGGGTACGCCTTATAATGCAGTATTGGTTTCGGAATCTCTCCCTGACCACTATGTATTCTAGCTAAAATATTCCCGTATCTCCTAGCATTTTTCAAATATACCTCCTCCTATTGTCATTCTTGGATTCTCTGTTAATATTCATTGTTGACATTATTTCAGAAATAAGTCTTTCTCATTTTCAGTACCAAACGCATATTCTGCCATAAATGTCTCTTCTACCTCTCCACCTACAACCGCGTTCCAATCTCCGACTGGTATTAGACTGTCATATATCTTTACATACTGAATCACCCCTTCAGTATTGTCATATACTTTCTCTATTTCTCCACATTCAGCTTACGACGTAGGCATGTATTACGGAACTGTTTTTGTCTTGTTGGTTTGTTGTCGATACTGATGAGAACAGTCTTATCACTGAACTTCCCAGTACCGTACGTCACTCTCTGCCCTGGATTCCCATTCCTAACGAGTACTATTCCCGTTATACCATTTTCTGTTGGTGTTGATATTTGTTATCCCATATTCATCTGACCGTAAATATTTGTCTTTCTTCCATTTCTTTTCACTGAACCCTAATATATCGAAGCTGAGCCTTAGTATTTCCCTTTTCAGATTTTCTAGCTTTCCTACTGTCAAACTCGTGACATTCCACACCACCACTAGTAGAACGTTATCCTTTCATTGGTTACTCATTTTTCTCGTGTTCTCATGTTCACATCCCCCTTGCCAGCCCCCCCTCCCCTCCTCCCTCCCGAGATCTGAACGGGGTGGGCCAACTTGTCCGAAAGTTTTTCGCCAATAGAGAGACCATCATAACACTTGTCATAGCTACTGGTAAAGGCGGTACATATAATTCAACAGCTTCGCCGTTCTCGCCGTGTTACAATCTCCTCTAGGGCGGAATGCCATGAAAGTATGGGCCTCCCCGAATTCTGCGCACAATCGTGATTATCCTATAACAGTGAAGCACTTTTTATATCGTTTTGCTCACCGTCAATGTAATCTAATGGATTGTTAGTGATACCTTCTTGTCGAACAATATTTTTGTTTTTTTCCTATAGTCTGAACTGTTTCGAAGACATGGATGTCACTGACAGAATATGAGCAGTCACAACACTACATATATTGAACATTCATGTGTATCGTCTGTACAGTATTGTGCGTCGACGACGGCTGTCAATATTTGATACATGGAGAAAATATGATTCAGAATGTAAACAAATTCGAATCTCACATCACTGCGAAAGTGGGTGCACAATTTAATGTACTTTCTGCATTAACGTGATGGACCTATATTAAAAATTCACGAGTACCTTTCCAAGATTGGTAGATACTTACAGGATTCGTTTGTACCATATGGAACTACGCAACGTATAAGATATAAAGGAAAATTTCAGCTGTCGAGTCGTCAGTATCACGCGTGAAATACGTTATCAATAGGGATTCAGTAGCGTGGACTTGCCTCCGGTAAGACCTTCAGAGAAATGGACATTACTTTAATAATAAATTTCGTTGCTTTAGTGCATAAAATTGGGTTACTCGTTGCAAATATAGGGATCTAATTTATGCACCACTGGGGATAACCAAGTAAAAAATCAATGTCAAATTTACTACTAATACAAAACAATTTTCAAACACCTTCCAAGATTAGAAAATAACTGTAATTATTCGTTTCAGCTGTGTGAAAGATTGAAGTTAAACTGGATCTCTAAAAATCGCGGTACAGATAAATAAAACGAATTTTTAACATTTTAAAGTGTTGGCTGATGTTTTCTTAACGCCAGAATTTGTAACGTCTGCTACTTCTGCGAACACTTTTTTTTCTGCAGATTTAGCCTGTACATTTAGAAAATTCTAGAAATGCTTCTCAAATTTACGAGCCAAATCGTATTATCAGAAAAACATTATTACGATATAAACGGGAGTGATGTATCGACTAGGAAATGACAGAAAAACCAAATGTAGCATTGATTACTGCTAGTAGTACTGTATGTAACCACATTATTATCTTCATTTATTGTAGGTACTAGGAAGATTGTAGGGTTTTCCGCAGAGGCACTATGCGCATAAGCAAAAGATAAACTTATTGGCACTATCGTATGCATACAAGAATCACCAATGTAAAAATTTAACAACGTTAAAAATGTACAAAATTCCATATTTTAGGCTGTCCCTTATACTAGGTGTTTCCGTAAGAGCGAGTAAAAATTTAACAGGACATAGAGGATGCTCCACTGAACAATCTAGGGTCGGTGAAGCCATATTATGGAGATAATAGGAATAAAATCATATTACCGTGTACTCTTTATTCACGTTAGTTACAATTTACTGCAAATACCAAATGGTTCAAATGGCTCTGAGCACTATGGAACTTAACATTGGAGGTCATCAGTCCCCTAGAACTTATGACTACTTAAACCTAACTAACCTATGTCCGAGGCAGGATTCGAACCTACGACCGTAGCAGCAGCTAGTTCCGGACTGAAGCGCCTAGAACCGCTCGGCCATGCATATACCATCAATGACACAATGAATGTACCGGCTGTACTATTCCTACAAAATGTACTGAAGCTAACGGCAATAAACGTCAATGCAAGCATTACATCGGCGAACAAGATTGTGACACACTCTGACAAATATCACTGATGTGTTTCCAATCAGATAACAGGCAGGTACAATTCTTGCAAGTAATTCCGTATCTACTGGAGTCACATACACAAGTGACTTTAGATATCCCCAAAGGAAATAAACAAGGGGATTCAAGTCAGACGACCTCACAGGTCCTGAAATAGAATCTCCCCTTCCAATCCAGCGACCAGGAAATACAGCACTGAGATGGTTGAGGACATCCTTACTGGAGTGACGCGGTTCACCGTCATGTTCTATCCCCATCTTCTAACGAACAGTAAAGGGTACATTCTCCAACAACTCAGCTAGAACTCTTTGCACGAACCTTCAGATGAACAAAATAAGATTGTTGCCTACAATGCCGACCTAGTCACAGCCAAACATACTTGATGATGAGAGACTACTACATCTTGAGGATTTCCCTCATCCAACACGTGACTATTACTGCCTTTGGTAATACCATCTTGATCATACGAGGCCGCGTCAGTGAACAGCACGATTTGGAGGATATCTGGCCGATCAATCCATTGTTGGAGTAACCACTGACTCAAAGCGACCCTTGCGGCAGTGCCAGTCAAAAACATTTCATGATCTGGTTGTCGGTGATATGAGTGTAATGGTTGTTCTTGGAGTACTCGTCACACGCTAGAATGTGCAGCGCTCATTTCACGTGCAACACGACGGGTCCTTTTAGTGGGGACCGTTGCAACACGTTCCAGCACCTCCTCTTCAAATTCGGGTGTGTGAGCGGTCCTCATGTTGCCAAGTTCCTTGTTTTTTCTTTCCAATGAAACAGTGTCTCGCATTCGTCGACCGACGGAATTAAACACTCGTTGTGACGTGTGGTGCCTGTTAGGAAATCGCTCACTGTACAGACTTTCAGCAGCGAGAACATTGCAACATAGTTCCCCATACACAAGGTGCATGCCAGTGAGTTCTGCGAAACTGTACCGGTACTAATGCTTCGTATTGAACTGTGCGTCTCTGAATAGCACTGAGTAATGAATGGGTTTACCGTTGATTCATAGCACGTTCTGTCATGGGACCATGTAAATACGAAGAAAAAGAAAACTAAACAAACCTGCACCATGGCTTCCTAGTAAGGCTCGTCCACTTCGTTTCCTTGCAGGAAATAAAAAATGTCCTTGTAAGTAAACAGCACATTACGTGTAAACTTCTATGCATGTTAGTTGTAAATAAGCTGGATAAGAGTAGTGCTGGACAAAGCGGTAGACAAGTTTACTTCCAGATCTCCTTAAGCTGGCTTCTTCGACCTAAGGTTTCCTACCTAATATTGTTCAGTGTTCTGTTACCTTTTTGTATGCTCTTACGTAAACATTCTGTATGATAATAATGTGAAAACAATGCGGGTTGACTGTGCTAGGATGTTCTTTTAATTTTTGTTTTTAAACCAAACCTACACTGATTTCTTGATGTATTTACCTGTTATATAGGCACAAGATGAATTCACTGACCTTTAAATATATACATGGTCAACTTGTTCCTGGAAGCAGTGAGGAGACGAGCTTTAGGATCAGGAAGGATTAATTAATTTCGATCTTCTCACCATACAGAATGACTTAAAATCTACATTTAAAGAAATGGTTGGGCAACTTTAGATCAGGATATTACTTTGGGACAATGATTCTAAAAAATACTTTTAACAAAACAACATTAAAACTTTGGCACCCCACGATACGTACACTGGCAAGTCTCGACTGGAACTGCCTATGGTTTTCCGTTCTTTTTCTCCCATGCACAGCTGTCACCAAGATCATACAAAAGAATGGCGCTGCAAAACCCGTAGTCGTTACCCTACCTTTATGATTTCGATTTGTTTGAATGAATTACATGTTCTAATACCCTTTCAATGTTACAGTCAGTACATTTATAAACTACATTCACTTCTATATTCTACAAACGTCAAAAAAAGGTTTACATCACCTCGGTTCCGAGGTTTCCGGAACCTGTACAGAAAATTGGAATAGAGATCAACATAAACATCATTTCCGCCCTTTTTATCGCTCATGAAAACTACAAATTGCATGTTGTACAAACTTACAGTGAGAACTTTAGATGTGGTACCTCTAATACCCTACAGCACGTCATCTTGCATTGATGCACACCTGTCTTCGTCGTGGCACATTATCCACAAGTTCATCAAGGGACTGTTGGTCAAGATTGTCCCACTCCTCAACGGCGATTCGGTGTAGATCCCTCAGAGTGGTTAGTGGGTCACGTCGTCCGTAAACAGACCTTTTCAATTTACCCCAGGCATGTTCGATAGGGTTCATTTCTGGAGAACATACTGGCCACTCTAGTCGAGGGATGCCGTTATCATGGCGGAAGTCATTCCCAAGATGTGCACGATGGGGGCGCGAATTGCCTCTCCAATGTGCTGCCGATATGGTCGGACTATATGTTGGAGAATGGCATTCATGTATCGTACAGCCGTTACGGCGCCTTCCATGAGCTCCACCGTCGTACGTCGGCCCTACCTAATGCCACCCCAAGACAACAGGGAACCTCCACCTTGCTGCACTCGCTGGACAGTGTGTCTAGGGCGTCCAGTCTGACCAGGTTGAATCCAAACACATCTCCGACGATTTTCTGATTGAAAACATATGCGACACTCATCGGTGATGAGAACCTGATGCCAATCCTGAGCGTTCCATTCGGCATGTTGTTGGGCCCATCTGTACCGCGCTGCATGGTGTCATGGTTGTAAAGACGGACCTTGCCATGGACGTCGGGAGTAGAGTTGGCGTCATGCAGCTTATAACGCACAATTTGAGTCGTAACACGACGTCCTGTGGCCGCACGAAAAGCACTATTGAACATGGTGGCATTGCTGTCAGGGTTCCTCCGAGCCATAATCCGTAGGTAGCGGTCATCCAGGGCAGTAGTAACCCTATGTCGGCCTGAGCGAGGCATGTCATCGACAGTTCCTGTCTCTTTGTATGTCCTCCATGGCCGAATAACATGGCTATGGTTAACTGCGAGACGCCTGGACACTTCTCCTGTTGAGAGCCCTTCCTGGCACAAAGTAACATTGCGGACGTGATCGAACTGCGGTAGTAACCGTCTAGGCATAGTTGAGCTACAAGCAACACTAGCCGTGTACCTACTTCATGGTGGAATGACAGGAACTGATCGGCTGTCGGACTCTCTCCGCCTAATAGGTGCTGCTCATGGATGGCTGCTTATATATTTGGGCGGGTTTAGTGACATCTCCGAACAGTCAAAGGGACTGTGTCTGTGATGCAATGTCAAACGTCAACGTATACCTTCAGGTGTTCCGGCAACTACGGTGATGCAAAACTTTCTTTGATGTATTTTCCCTAAAATTATTAATGTTTTAACAAAACACAGTCTCATTCCCAGAACGTTTCTTACGGAAATAACACTTTTAGATCTTGACATAGTTACAGAGGTTTTCTGAACACTAAACTTTAGTATAAGGTCGATAATTTTACAGCGTCGACTTCCATTTCCAAAAGTTCATATTTCTATACCACAAAATGCTTGGCTTCAAACTTACATTTTTAGAAATTTCTTCCTCTGATTAAGGATTGCGTTTGATAGCGGCAGCGTTTCTTCTGAAGGAAACAGTTTGAACCAAAAGTTACAGTTTACTGGGCAGTGTGCAGAGAATGTCACTTTACCTTTTTTCGTTCTTCCATACTCAGCAGAATCAGCGACGGAAGGAATGTGTAGAAAACATTGACAAGCGGAAGGAAGAGAGTGGATGAAAGGACAAGTATTATGATGTCAAGAAATTACTTCTAAGGAACTCGTGGTGGATGTAGGATGGATGAACTATATGGGAAGACCGTGTTAAAATATACTTCTATACTTAACAAGTAATTGAGAAGGTTAGGTGCAAGTTCTACTGTACGGTGAACTGTTTGGAACAGGATACCATGTCGTGGCAGGCTGCTACAGACCAATCAGGAGACTGATGCGCTAGAGAAAATCTCTCCAATCGCTAACACATTGATTTTAGGCATACTTGACAAGATAGGAGTTGCGGCGTTTAGCATATCAATTGAGTAGAATATAATCAGAGATGATCAGCGAAAAGTCTTAAAAGGAATCCGTGTAAGGTATCAGTAGTGTATCGACTGACCAACTCAAAAGACTCAAGTATTAGAAGTGGATAATGCCTATGTGAGAATATGAAGAAGTGCTTCTTTATTATGGGGAAGTTCCATAAAGAGTGTTGTGCAGAAACTGGAGGTGTTTGGTTTTCATTTCGCTGCATGATGTAAGAGAGTTATTCATTCGTTGCTTTCTATCTGAAGAAGTATATTCCTGTGTATCGTTGCTAGGGAAATCAACATAAGATATCCTCAGTGGCACCCAGCAACTGGCGTCGTGCCAAAACCGGGTGTTTGAAACTTTTACTCTTGGTGCCAAGGAGAGGAATCCCACACTTAGCCATTTAGCGGACACTGGACTCTGCAGCACCACTAAGTACAGTGTTGACGAAGAAGCAGCATCTTGACATTACGAACGTCATGCATGACATGATGCGGCAGAAGAAATTAGGAACGGCATTCACAAGCAAACTTGAGAGACCGTCTTTTACGTGGTTAATGGTGCAGTCCAAGCTGTGTTTCATGATAAATTATCTTTGAGGTACAGTCATTTTGTGCAAGTGGTGCTGACCATTCAGGAAGCTCAATCCCAGGTGGTGTGACTCATAATGACTCGCCCTCAGGCAGAAGTTCGTGAACACCGAGGAAACATCAAGCGAGGAACACCGGCATTCTGTCCTCAAGCTGCAAGGGCTACAGACAGAAGTTTCTGGTGCAACAATGATTGCAGTGGGAGACGTCCCAACGCCGATGTCACCTCAACGTGGAGCTCCTTCGACAGGCTATGACGGTACTGATGGTGATATCCTTGCAGCACCTGCAGCCCGAGCAGACGCCCACGCAATGTTGACATTACCTGCACATCCGCCCCGTCCCGTCCCGGGAGTGTGGTGACTGTGGCAATACCGGTGGAATTTGATACTCCCGAAACAGAGTCTTGTTTTGTAATATGACAGTATTTCTAGTGTATTCAGTCCTACTGAAATGGTATTGAATTACACAATGACAAACTTTATAATAGTTTAGATCGTACGTTCAGTTGAGTCGATTAGAGTATCCCAGTGCACTGCAGGTTGCTCGTAGACTTGTTATCAAAATTGGGCGTCCTAAAGGGAAGTAAATTATGTTTCACACACTCAAGACATCAGACAAGATTAGTTTGGAAACTTTCGAAAATTTGAGGCAAACTCCTAAGGGACAAAACTGCTGAGGTCATCGGTCCCTAGGCTTACACACTACTTAATCTTAAACTAACTTAAGCTCAGGACAACACATACACCTATACCCAAGGGTGTACTCGAACGTCCAACGGGGTAGCCGCACGTACCGTCGCAAGGCGCCCCAGACCGCACGGCTACCCGCGCAGCTAAAATTCTTTTAACAGTGAATAATGCGCCAAAAGTGGTTAAACAATCATGTGACTCTTTGGCAGGTAAACCATTCGACATAGAGTAATTATGCAGTGATTTTGTAAAAGTATATGTACTGGTATCCTCCCACCCAACCACCTCTTCTCCGCAGTGCTTTGGTCACACTCGATTAGCATGAAAGAAAAACAACACTACAGATTAATGTGGCGCGAAGTATATTGGCCATGACTGAAATACCAAAACCAAGCGAGAAGTTGGCCCCGATATAGACTGTTAGCAAGATCCATGCTTTAGAAGAAACAGACTCCCACGCCTTCCTGCAGAAATGTTAACGATTATTGACCACGATGAGGAATTCCCTGGCCTTTTCAGTAGAAGTAGCAAATTCTCTGTAACATACATGGCACAGCAATGTCACAACCACTTCGTCACGGTAAAAGTGAAGGGCGCCCAGACAAAGTGACTTGTAGTAACCATTTACAAGCAGTATTCACATCTTACTGAACCTTTTGTAGATAAGCCATGGGTGGTGGCTGTACACAGGCGAGGTGTGTGTCTCATAATGGCAACATATGAGAGTCTAAACTCCATTGTGTTTGACAGTAGGCAAACTGATGAAGGAAATGAGTTATTAGGGGATGCAATGCTGGAACTCAATTTCATTGTTTTAAATCTAGAGGGGCAGCCGATTACATTCGATGGACGAGTGAGTATTACCACTAATTCAGATTTAACTTTAGCAAACCAGCTACGATCAATGGTTGGCCAGTGCTCCAAACGTAACGTCAAATGACCATAACAGAATGGTCATGTAACGTTAAAGTGGCAAAAACAAAGGCCAATTAGACCCAACAGTAAAGCTGTATGAATACAAGGCAGTTAAGTTGCGCTACAAAACATTGTTTCAGTAAACTAATAGTACGCACTGGGAGAAGTTTCTACGAAAGCAAGAGTAATTAGACGTATGTGGAAGTTCGTATAATATCCCGACTGTAACGGTTAAAGGACCAACTGTCATGTCCACAATCCGCAGAGAAGGTGCCTCAGTTACACCTGGATGGATAGAGTCAACTGAATATATACTTACGGCTCTACGTTCTTATAACAACACGGACACAGATAGTGGAATACATACACATCTTCGAAGCTAACTAGGTAAAGAATGTGACAAATATTGAAGAAGAATTTGCTGTCGCGATTTTCAAGCTCAAAACTGATAAGCTACCAGGTCCGGATGGCGCCTACCGCGAGCGACATCGTGCAGATAGTTGTCCGCTGATCTCGCCTAATTTGACAGCTCTGATGTACCTTATTTTATCATGGTGATCATTTCTCCCTATTTAGGTGTGCACTTGAGGTGTGGCCACTATTACCAATGGATGTTCCCTTCGCTTCATAATTGTTTGCTTCATATATGTTCTGTTATATTAGTAATGAACCCCTATTACGTCTCCTTGAAAAAAATGTGTTCTCTATGCCACCTATTGAGAGCAGCTAAAATTATGCATTAGACTGCCCGTGCTGACACTGCTCTCTAGAAATTACCGCTCGATTTGTGCAAATATATTATGAACATTATCTTCAGTGTTACATGCACGTCCGAGGGAACATTGCGTCGTAATTCTTACAAACACAGGCTCTGCAGTATTGTATTTACCTGCTGATACCAGACTAGCGATTTTCGAAAAAAAATTTCGCCCCTGTAAGGGAATTACAGTAAATCCATGAGTGCAGGGTAATGACACATGGCCGACAACGTACGGAAGTTTGAGTCTGGTCATAAAGCGTGCACTGAAAGTCTAAATTGTTAAGGCGACCCTCACAACAAGCTCAAAACCGAGGTTCCCGTCCCCATCCGGCACACATTTGCAATGTCGTCATTCGATTACGATACTGCGACGATTTCTGCGGAGCGTGCTCCTGATGTTCGCCGGTGCCTTTTACACTACACATGTCGAGGATATACTCTAGATATGTCCATTATATGTCACAGTACAGTACATTACAAGGTAGTGTTCTATTAGTTGAGGCATTAACACTATGTTCGATTGTTAAAACCACAAGAGCTCAAGTGTGTAGTACACTATACTTACGGTCCTGAAGATGAAACGAATGAAAATCTTGTTGAGGTGCTAGAAACAATGAAAGACGGGTATGTAGAAGGCTACATTCCCAAGCATTAGAAAGTGGCTCAGCATGCGCGTTATTCATCCTATTCTAGATATATACCTATCAACAGGCCGACGCCGATATCCCGTACATAAGCACAGAATAAGATGTAGGAGCACACCACTCTGAGAATATGAAGAGGGAGGCTGCGACAATTATGCTCCAACATACTCTTAAGAGGTTACTCTTTATCTGTTCTGGGAACGATAGGGTTTTCATCCAATATTTATTCAGAACAATTTTATTTGACTGGCATCAGCTGCTGAAGGCCATGATGAATCAGAACACCGCTGACAGCTACGAAAACTTGATTTTAATTGACCATCCTGCCAATTTTACGGCTTACAGCCACATCCACAGGTGCAACAAATATCTGTCATAGGTGAAACTAACGCATTTATTTTTCTTTTTGGCCTTCAGACTGGTTTGATGTGGGCCGCCACGAAATCCTTACCTGTGCCAAACTCTTCATATCATAGTAGAACTTGCAACCTACATCCTCAGTTATTTGCTGGCTGCATTCCAACTCTGCCTTCCTATACAGTTTTTACCCTCTACTGTTCCCTCTAGTACTTGGAAGTCATTCCTTGATGTCTTAAGAGATATCCTGTCATACTGTTCCTCCTCCAGTGTTTCCCACATATTCCTTTCCTCTCCTCTTCTGCGCAGAATCTCTTCATTCCTTACGTTATCAGTTCACCAAAGTTTCAACATTCGTCAGTATCACCACATCTAAAATGCTTCGATTCTCGTCTGTTGCGGTTTTCCCACAGTCCATGTTTCAGTAACATACAATTCTGTGCTCCAAACCTACATTCTCAGAAATATCTTCCTCATAGCAAGGCCTGTGTTTGACACTAGTGGACTTCTCTTGGCCAGGAATGCCCTTTTTTCTGCTACTTGTCTGCTTTTGATGTCCTCCTAGCTCCATCCGTCATTGGTTATTTTACTGCCTAGGTAGCGGAATTCCTTATCTTCATCTACTTCATGACCATCAATCTTGATGTTAAGTTTGTCGTTCCTGCTGCTTCTTATTTCTACCGTCTTTCTTCGAATTGCTCTCAATCCGTATTCTGTATTCATTATAGTGTTCATTCCATTCAACAGTTCGTGTAAATATTCTTCACTTTCATTCAGGATAGGAATGTCATCAGCAAATCATATCATTGATACCTTTCACCTTGAGTTTCAATTTCACTCCTGAACCTTCCTTTTATTTCCACCATTGATTCTTCGATGTATAGATTGAACAGTAGGGGCAAAAGACTACATCAATGTCTTACACCCTCTTGAATCCGATCGCTTCGTTCGTATTTGTCCTCTCTTACTATTTCATCTTGTCTCTTCTACATATTTTACATTACCCGTCTCTTCCTGTACGTTACCCCTGCTTTTCCCAGAATTTAGAACATCTTGCACCATTTTACATTGTCGAATGCTTTTTCCAGGTCGATAAATCCTATGAACGTCTCTTGATTTTTCTTTAGTCTTTCTTCCACTAACAACAGAAACGTCAGAATTACACCTCTGGGGACTTCACCTTTACTAAAGCCATACTGAACATCATCTAGCACATCTTCAATTATCTTTTTCGTTCTTCTGTATAGTATTTTTGTCAGCAACTAGGTTGCATGAGCTGTTAAGCTAATTGCGCGATAATTCTCGCACTTGCCGGTTCTTAGTCTTCGGAACTGCGCGGATGATATTTTTCTTAAGCTCATAGGGTCTGTCCCCAGACTCATACACCTACACATTAATATGAATACTCGTTTTGTTGCCACTTTCCCTAACGATTTTAGGAATTCTGATGGAATGATATCTATCCTTTCTGCCTTATTTGATCTCAAGTTCTCCAAAGCTTTTTTAAATTCTAGTTCTAATACTGGATCCCCTTCCTGTTCTAAATCGACTTTTATTTCTCCTTCTATCACATCAGACACATCTTCTCCTCATAGAGCCTTTCAATTTACTCTTTCCACCTATCCACTCTCTCCTCTGCATTAGACAGTAGAATTCCCGTTGCACTCTTAATGTTACGTCCTTGCTTTTAATGACACCGAAGGTTGTTTTGACTTTCCTGTATGCTGACTCTGTCCTTCCGACACATTTTCCATTCAGCTTTTTCGTCTTAGCTTCCCTGCATTTCCTATTTATTTCTTTCCGCAGCGACTTCTATTTCTGTATTCCTGAGTTTCCGGGAACATTTTTGTACCCCGTCATTTTTTTGATCAACTGAAGTATTTCTTCTGTTACCTATGGTTTCTAAGCAGTTACGTTTTTTGTACCTATGTTTTTCTTTCCACCTTCTGTGAGTGCCCTTTTTAGAAATGTTCATTCCTCCTCAACTGTACTGCCTGCTGAGTTATCCCTTATTGCCGTATCTACAGCCTTAGAGAACTTCGAGCGTATGTCGTCATCCCTTAGTACCTCCGTGTCCCACTTATTTGCGTATTCGTTGATCCTGACTAATGTCTTAAACTTCAGCATACTCTTCATCACTACTACATTGTGATCTGAGTCTGCATCTGCACCTGGGGACGCTTTACAATCCAGTGTCTGCTGTCAGAATCTCTGTCTGACCATGATGTAATCCAACTGAAAATTTCCCGATTACCCGTCCTTTTGCAAGTATACCATCTCCTCTTGTGATTCTTCTACAGAGTATTCCCTATTACTAGCTGAAATTTATTACAGAACTGAGTTAGTGTTCGCCACTCCATTGCCCTTAGCCCATATTTTTCTGCAACAGTTCCTTCTACTTCTTCCCTTACAGCTGAATTCCAGTACTCGCTTCGGCGGTACATGCACTGAAACTGGAACGATAAAAAGAAGACTAGCATGGCACGCATATCAGTCCCCTATGACTAATAGATTTTCATCTCCCTTTAAGTACTGTAATACCCTTTCAGTATCTCCATATGTTTTTTCTATCTCTTCATCTTCAGGTTGCGACGTCGGCGTGTATATCTGAACTATCGTCGTTCTATGACATGGTCTATTCTCAGAATATAAATACCTTAACGAAGAACGTTGGCGTCACCCATGAAGGATGCATGTAATAATTTTGTTGCACCTGAAGATGTGGCTGTAAACTGTGAAACCGGTAGAGTGACCAATTTAAATGAAGTTTAACAGCCGTCTGCTGCTTTTCAATTCTTCGTAATACAGATCCCTTTTTTGAAGTAAAAATAAAATAATAAGCTTGACTGTGACGTTTTAGTGGTAGAAAAAAATTACTGTTAGGCTGCATCCAAAGTTAAAAGACGTGCCCCAAATACAAATATTTAAGTTTCACAAATATAGTTAACTGTTTTTAAATTCTCAGAATAATTTGTAGGGTAGTGATAAGCTACTATGTGCTTAAGTAAAATGAAATTATCCGCGGCCCCAAAGTAGTGATTAGCAAACACACTAAATAATAATAAAGTAAATAAAATAGCGTAAAATATTGGCAATTTTTCCAGCTAAAATTAATTGAATATAAACTCTGCAGTAGCAAAAATAAAATGGAAATCTAATCGAGACATGGAATTGTGAATCTAAACGTCGATACGTAACAGAAACTATTCAGAGTGTTCCCAGTGGCAAATGCAGTAATAGTTCAGGCTCAGTGCGAACTAATTCGGAGTTCAAACAATGTTTAAACGTATACTGCATGTTCCGCTGAACAAATGGTGAAAATAACAGTAAGGTGCTGACCACTACAGAATATCTCTATGTGACTGAAGCAAAATTACTTCAATGTGTCACAACCGATATCGCAAAAATTTTCTACCACTGAAAAAAGGTGTGGCTGGATCAACACTAAAACCAGCATGAGTCTTACGTCTTCAAATTTATTCCAATCAGAGGATAAAGCAAAGATGGATAAGCGCCCTTTTAAGGCCTTGGCTTTCCCGTCCAAATTCACGCTTACCAATTTCACAATTAAATAATATCAGAAATCGGAATGCGCCATTAGCACCACGCTTGAGTTATAAACAAAACTGATACACTTAACCGCGCATGCAGCATTTTGCCCAAAGTTCAATACTAATCAATTGCAAATATTACCAGCGGTAGAACAAATAGATTTCTCTCCCTGTGCCTTCAATTATTAGAATAAAATGCACATGGGACTATTTTCTTACAGGAAGTTCCGTCCTCTTGATACTGCCACTATCTTATTTAAAGTAACTGTAGTGGTCCTTGAATTGCCGGCGAAACTATGCAGATTAATACACAATTAATTAAGAAACGCAATAAAAATATAAATCTTACGAACTAAATCTTTAATGTGTAATAGTGTATGTGTCCTCTATTAAATTATACAACAATTTTTAGTTATAGTTCAACTAGGAAATTTCTTACGGGTTAATTAATTGCATTTAAACATATGCATTAAAACATATGAGAGTTATTCAGTCGATGTGCTACTATTAAATGCTTGTCATTCTTGAACCAAAATCATAAAAATATTGTTTATTAATTACGGAATTTCAGCTTGATATATCTTCTCGACGCTATAAATTCTCGCACTTTAATTGTGAGCACATCTGTATGCAAGCACAATCGTTTTCTTTCCTCTTTAATCTTACATATAGTCCACCTTCGTACTTAAGATACTTTGCGCGGCAGTTGTGCAAACACATCCGATATAGAGCAGTTCTTTGAGAGACTTGATAAACAAGCTGGCATCACATTCGTCACGTCTGGGTTTGACGTGAGTACACAGGTTGCCCGGCACCTGTTGAGCTGGGCAACCACGCCGCTGACAAGGCCACCACATCCTTGGCTGGAGCCATGCATGTCCGGTAGAACGCACGAAAACCAAATTCCACCTAACCAAAGACAGTCGCCAAGACTTAGGTATTACGTGTCGTGTCACATGGTTCCACTGATCATGGTGTCTCGAGCTGCACCTATTTCCAGGCGGCGATGATGTGGAGAGAATTATACAGTAAACTGCAAACAGCTGTAAATGATCAAAACTGATGGGCCACAATTAATACATATTGCACTTTTTTAATTCCTCTTATCAAATGAAATTCGTTTTGATTTGCATAAGCCATTTTTAAAAAATTAAAAAATCGGATTTGAAAACTAACAGTTCAACTTTCAGCCACTATCTTTACGTAGATGCTCTGAATAGAAAAATAATGTCAACATGCCAGAAGAACACAGCACAAGAATAACAACAAGTGTGTCTTTTAGGAGGGTTGGAACTTTAATACTTCCAACTACTTATTTGCAGTGCGTACAAAATAGATACTTGTTTCAAAGTTTTACTGACCTTTAAAATAGTCACCCGCATTGTGTATAACCCGTTGTCAGTGATGTGTAAGTCGTAGGATACTCTTAGCAGTGCTAGTTGTGTTGACAGTTCGAGTGGTGAGGGCTATTGACAGACGAATTTGTAGCAGTTCTGAAGCGAATGCCGTGACGTGTTTCTTTCAGCCTAGAAATCTAGTTGAACTTATGTGGGCTTAAGTCAGGGGAGTGCAGTAGGTGGTATAGCACTTAGCAGTCCCATTAGTCAAACAAATCAGTAAGAGTTTGCACTGTACGTGCTTGAGTATTGTCCTGCAAAATGTTGGTCAGGTCTTGCATAAAGTGTCATCACCTCTGTCTCTAAGCTGGTCGTAGGTTGTGTTCCAAAGATGAACAGCATAGAGGCAGAAGAATGACTCTTTCTGCAGGACCTGACCACAGTTTCAGAACACCTTGAGTATACAGGGTGCTCATATCATCTGACGACATTGAAGTATCTCGAAAACTGCACATCGGATAAAAAAAAAAAAGATATGTTTCCAATGTTCTTCTCTCAGAGGGGGACATCCGATGAAACCCCACACCATCCAGTGTGAGGGTGGCGTGGGGCGACTTAGAAATCTTCCAAGTGAATCTCACTTTTTATTGCAGATTACGTACCTGCGGCAAAATCTACATAAGTTTTATCTGAAGCATTTTCCTCATTTCGCCACTGATTGCGCTGTAATTGGAGGCATAGAAATAGTTACACAACCGTAATTTACGACATGTTAGTCAATGGCCCTTGAATATCCAGTGGCACATGGGACCCCACATCCATGCTGACAGGAAAGGACAGGCCAGTATTTCGCAAGTTCTAATTGTAAACACCATTCGCAGCTTGTTATTCCTCCGATATATCGAACAGGGGACACTCGACGCGCCAATGTGGCCATGACTCGAGGCGAACGCTACTCTACGTTAACAATTAGAGTAACGGTTCAAGCGCAGTACTGCTAACTTCAGTATACTTAGTGATCTTTTCAAATGACCGTACACCGTACAAATGCATATTTGCTTGAATGTCAGCGCAGGCGTTTCTGATGCGGTCGACCATGTTTTCACGGCATGTTGCCACTTGCTGGTTCACCTTATCATTTGAATATCCCCACAATAGAAAACGGTCTAACATATGCCGTGCTTCAATTGCGTAATACGCTGGGCAACCGTCATACTGAAACCACACACGTTGTCGAACGTCCAAGGCAACATCCTGCAGTAGGATCCTCAACTTTCCGTAACCAGTGGGGATTGTCTAGACTCCGTAAATGCATGTTATGCCGGTTAGCGCTACCATGATTTCTGAATGTAGACTAATCGGAAAATAGTACCTGGGCAGAGAACGTGGGGTCGATTGTATTTGTTAACACGCCCATTCACAAAAGACTAAATGGTTATGGAAATCGGTGCCATGAAATTTTTGACCTAGTGACATGTGGTATGGATGATCTTATAACAACGCAGTATTGTGGCAATACTACCTACGACCATACCTGAATCACTGTGTAATTGTCGGCTGCTTATCCGTAGGTTGTTGTGCACTGCCGCTAGTACGGTTATTTCATTAGCTTCTTCTATAACACGTTTGATTCGTTTCCTTTTACCGGTCTGTAGGCCGCCATCAGACATAAAGGCTTTCACAACCTTCTAAAAGAACCAACGAGAGCGATCTTTCTCTGGAAAATGCTAGGCATACATGGAAACAGCAGCTTCAATATATCTTATACATTCTCCGTAAATCAGGACCATTTCTATATTTTCTTCTGTGGTTCCCACATTCATCGTCCACTTGCACATCTGTTCTCCAAATGATAGGTAGTTACGAAGACACCGCTCAAGTTTTGTAATGTTTAGAGGCGTTATCGGTTCTATGTCTGCACGATGCATGAGCTCTACTCGCAGTAGGGTACTCCTTGTTATGATATGTTGTAGTTCGCAACACGGTCACACTGGGGCGTCCAGTGTTTACCTGTTCGATGTGTCTGAGGAATACTACGTTACGTATCGGGTTTTCCCATTTGAAGTTATGAAATACTGTCTGTCCTACTCTCGCAGCATGGAGGTGGGATCCAACATGCCATTGGATATTCAAGGGCCATTAAGTACCATGTCTCAAATTACGACTGTGTACCCATTTCTCTTCCTCCGATTACAGCACCATCTGTGGCGAAATGAAGAAAATGCTTCAGACAAAATGTATGTAGATTTTGCAGTAGAATCGTAATCTACAATAAACATGAGTTCCCTTGAATATTTGAAAGTTCGTTGGATGTCCCCCTCCAAGAAAAACAAATTTGCATTATAACTTGTTTGGATACGATGTTTAGTTTTCGAGATTTCCAAAGTCTTCAGTTAAAATGAACATCCTGTATATCAATCTATGTTATGATGAATATTGAATTTCAAGATAGCAGGTCTAAAGATCATAGCAATAAGCTGAATGGAACCGAATTGAATATCGTCTAGCTGCTCATTCGAAGCTATATTTTGTTAATAGTTGTGACAGTCTAACAATTCGTTTCTTGTTCATTGCACACCTTACTGCTGTTTTCGTATTATACAGACATTGTTTAACTTACTTATGGTCGTTTTCAAGTCCTGACACCCAAATAAATTTAAAAAAAAACGAGCATTGGTACTGCAATCCCGTTCCAATGTGGTTCTTAACTAATGTTGTCAATTCTTGTCTCTCTAACTTCTACATCCCACCGCACCCTCTTTCACGCTCCTTACCATTACGAAACAGACGATTCCAGGATACATCGGCAGATGTCATTTGAACTTATCTTTCAGTAACTTGCGCCACAAATTTCTTTCTCCCCCAGTTCGATTCTGTGATTCCTCATTAGTAATTTTGTCTCCTATCTAATCTTCAGCAGTCTCCTGCAGTACCACATAACAAAATATGAGTTATCATCCTGTCTGAATTATTTATTAACCACTTTTAAATTCTGAACAAGCCTACCCTTCGCACAAGAACCAACAGAAACGAATTCGTGTCATTGAAATTTGTATCCGATGTTAATGTACTCCTCTTTTTGAGAAGCACTTTCTTTGCTATTGCAGCCTGCGTTTCATATCCATGTTTCTCGTTCATCTTCACTTGTTTCACTGAGTAAATACCAAAACTCCTTTATAGTCTTATTTCTCAAACTAAATCTCTGAGCATCACCTCATTTAATTCTATACATTTCAGAACTTACGATTTTATTTTATAGTCATCTGATAATTTCTCCCAGGTCGTTAGCCGTCTATGTCAGAAATGTAGTGTCATGGGCAAGACTCACAATTATTTTAATTCCCTGAGTTTAATTGCATTTCCAAATCTTTTGATGGATTCCTTCACAACTTGTACGACGTGTAGATTGAATAATATTTGGGACAGGCTACAAGCCGGTTTCACTTCTTTCTCAACTACTACCTCCTTTTCAGGTCTCTCCAATCCCATAATTGCAGTCTTGTTTCTGTACAAGTTTCTGCTTAACGTTTATCTTCCAGCTAAGTCAGGATTTCAAAGATTTTATTCCACACAATATAGCCAAAAGCTTATTCTAAATCTCCAAATACTATAAACGAAAGTTTGCTTTTCTTCAACCTATATTTTACCATAAGCTGTAAAGTGAACATTCCACCTTCTTTCTTGATCCGGCAGTGTGACTCGACGTTACTGAGAATCTCATAGGTAACGATGTAATTATTTGACATAACTCGTACTATATAAAGCCGAGTAAATAGAATGATGTACTCAACCATATTTAGTTTTCACTATTACGTGCTATGTTTATCTTCACTTACTGGGATCCCCACTTTCTCACTATTCACATACGTACATCATAAAACAGATATTTTGCATGACTGTATGTGTGTGTATGTATGTATGTTATGTTCCACTTCTCCTCTTAAACCACAAGCCGGATTTCAGGCAAATTTTCATCCTCCACTAAGTCAAAGGTCCGATTTCAGCCAAACTTTTAACTCATATCATTTCCCCTCTCAAAAAAAAGTTGTAGGTGTAAGAAGCATCTACATCTCAAAGGAGCCGGAATGTGGTTGGAGGTGTGGGTGAAAAAGAACTGTAGCCACGTCGCACCAATACCAGGATTTTATTCACCCTGTATTTGAGAATCAGAGCACCTATTCATTGACAAAAAGCTTCATGCATAATTTCATTCCTTTACCAAATATTATCTCGCTGATAAACCCCACAAAACGATGACAGGAAGTTCCTCACTTTCTACAATTTCGCTGTCTGTGCAGCGAACTGCCGCATCAGGCATGACATTTCTTACTTCTTAGCTACTAACTTTAATTGACAACGCCTCTCGTATCCAAATGTGTCGCTGAATTAACCTACAAAGTTATATCCCTGTAAAACACGTAGTCCTGTGGATATGACTTGATAAACATTGAGATACGTGACTTTTAAATTTGTTATGTCTTTACCACGAACTCTGTTCGCAATACATTTCGTAAGTAGTATCCATACATGCCGCTAAATGTATCTAGAAAATTACGTCATTGTATGACAAATAGTTCAGGAGAAACCACGTCGTAAACATTGAGCTGTGTGATAAACTGCAGGGCAAAATTCGCTACATGGAGGTGAAATATGTATTCAAATATGAAACGGCAGGTATTACACTCCTCTTAAACCCCAGGATCAGTTACATCCAAACTTGTTACATGTATTTCTAACCATATGGAAGTGTGTAGAAGACTGGATGTACCGTTTTGAAGATAAAACCGCTTCAGCTGTAAGTACTTTATTTACAACAACGACGGGTTTTGCAGTATTTTAGCCGTATCGTCAGGTGCAATCTGTAAAAAGTAATAGACAAAATCTTGCGTGAAGCAAGAAAAAGTTACTAAAATGAAAATATATATAGAGGTGAACATACAAAGTGAACATACAAAATAATATAAAACAACATACAGGTAGAACGCTCCAGTGATACGTAGAAAGGACCAAAGCTAAGATAAGAGCAACTAGTAAATTCTACTCACCATGAGTACCAGTACCTGGTGATCTAACAGGTCCCACATATACCAAAAAAAATTACCAGCAACCGGCAGTATATAAAATTTTCTGGGACTATGTGAAATTAAACAGTACTGATCCCTTACTTACCTGAAGCAGGATTGAGAAGCATTCTCGTAAATACACACGTTATTCAGTCTTACATTGTGGCTCATTCCCGCAAAAAATTGGAAAGAAATAGTGTGAGAGTGTTAAGGACAAAGATATTATTTGGTTCACAGTTAGGTCGATGTCGTGTTGTCGGGCAGTGAAACGGGGGGAGGGGGGGGGAGGTCAGGGAGAGAGAAGAAGGACTGAGAGATGATAGGAGGAGATGGACATTCATTCAGAGGAAGAGGCGGAGATGTACTGGGAGAAGGGGAGGACGGGATGCATAGAGAAAGGCAGAGGAAATAGAGAGGAGTGAGACCTGGCCTGAGAGAGTGATGGAGAATAGACTGAGGGAGGGTGGGAGGAGAAAATGGACAGAGAGCGGAAGGAAGGAGGGCGTGAGGAGGCAAGTGGAAGTGAAAGGCTGTATGGGAGGCCAGTCCAATGGAAGAGGGGTCGGCTCAGGGGAGGCATGTGGAAGTGTAACAGGCTGTGAGGAGGCAAGTGGAGGAGGTGCTGGGTCAAATGAAGGAGCGTGGGAGGCAGGAATACAATGTGGATTAAAATTTTTTTCTTGATTATTATGGTAAAACAGAGGGTTCAGTTATTTGTGTATGCAATGTGTGTATCAAAAGAATACACAGGTAAAGTTAGGATTCAAACCAAGCTTGGTAATCATGTCACTCCTCTCTGGAAACCGTCACTGAGAATATGGGGATAGAGAAGGAGGAGAGGGAGGGAGATGGGGAAAAGTGGAGGAAGATATAGGGAGATGGGAAAAAGTGAAAGGAGATATAGAGAGGGACATGTAAGGGAATGTGTGGGAGAGAAGTATAGAGAAATAGGTGGGAGACAGGTATAAAGAGAAAGGGGAAGAGCTAACCTACAGAAGGAGAAGGAGAGGGGGAAGGAGATATGGAGAGAATGAGGAGGGATATGGAGTAGCAGAGGGAGGGCGTTTGGGGAAGAAGAAGTTGAATAAAAGTTGTAGAGAAGGTAAAAAAGTGGAACGTGGCAGTTACAGAGGGGTAAGAGGATGGAGGCAGAGAGATAGGAGGGATGGGAAAATGAAAGAGAATGGAGTAATTGTTATCTGTATGTCCATAAGAAATATTGTTTATTACAAGTTCGTGAGTTAAATAAACTTTACAGTGAATTTGTAATTTGCGTTCTTCTTTTCTTAATTTGGAGGCTTTCCTTATAGATTTGTACATACATATGCATATATCATTGTTTGTCTGTTTCGTAATTGTTTTCACGATTAGATGGAAAAGAAGTTTTCAGTTTTACGGTTTAAAATGAGTTTTTTTTCATTCCCAATAGAATAAATGAATTCCTGGACAACGTCGGGTTTCTCAACTTATATATATTAGCGAGCGCTGTTACCTGTCTTGTGACTGGTGATTTGTGTGTGTTCCAGCTAAGACATCTATCTGAAAGACACAAGAATGGAGTTCCAAAGTACCCTCAAACCTCTACTGTGGGTCTCTGCTGCGCTGGGAATGGCTCCTCGTGCTATGACCTGCGTGCCGTGGAGTCCACTACGCGCAGCATGGTCTGTTTTCGTCGTCTGCGCAGTCACTGGAAACTGTGTATACATATGCCTGCAGAGACTTACCGGTACTGCCTCGAAACTAGACCTCACCTCCTTGTTTGTCACATTTCTGTTCCTACTTCAGCATTGCTCTGCTGTCGTTGGCATAACTACCAGAGCATGTCGCAGCCGAATTCACGACGGTTTATTTGCGCATGAAGTGCATAAGATGGACGAATGTCTTTTTGCGGCACGAGCCTCAACATGCAAGCGGCACTGGAGATATCTGATCCGTGGAATTGCCATTGCTACACTGTGGATTCTGTCTGAAGCTACGGTCAGCCGATTTCAGCAACGTCCTATAATACATATTACCATGTATATTATCTACTATATGAACACCATACTGATACTGCATTTTGTGTTTTGGACTTCAGTTCTGGAGACGCGATTTCGACGAATCAACGAAATATTTTCATCCTCCATCCATCTGGATCGACGTTTAGTAAATGAGGGGTGCAACACTTTTAGGGTCAGGAAAAGAAATTTTGTCCTGGCAACTGGCAACAAACGTGGTCATACTGACGTGGCTGTCAATTGGCTTGTTCATTCTGTAGCAAATTCTTCTATAATAGAGAGATTGCAAACGATCCATTTGGACTTGGTAGAGATAGCGCGAAATTTAAACGGTGATTATTCGCTTATTAACGCGCTGGCCTTGACTTCGACACTAGTGTGTGCCGTTGCAGGACTGTTTCTGGCTATGGTCGTGGTAGACTCTTTTTCACAGTTTCCGGCTATGGCACTGCTGCATTTGCTTTTCCTCGGGCGTAATGTTGTAGTATTCTGCGTTCTGTGTCTAGGCTGCGACAGAGCCACCAGCGAGGCTAACAAAACTCTTCTTCTGGTGCGGGAGCTGGCGCTGTTGCATCCGCCGCCGAACCGTGACGCCGAGGAGTCGCTGCACCGTTTCTGCCGTCAGCTCGCGGCCACGCGGCTGGAATTCTGCGCCTGTGGAGTCTTCCGGTTGGAGGCGCGGATGATAATGCGCATGGTGGGCTCTATTTTCACATACTCTGCCATAATGTTCCAGCTCGTCACGACGAAGGATGCGAAATAAAAGTGAAGGCTAGGGTTAGTAGCCCTTGTGTAACCACAAATACCGTAATGACCGTCCCTACAGCTGTGAGTGTCGTTACGTTTCGATGGTGCACCAGATTTCATTACTATCTACCAACTGATGACGAAAATCATAGCAATCAAGTATCGTGTATAAGCTGGACGGTTGTATAGAATCATTGTGGTGAGACGGATTGACCTGACAGAAAGCTATGACCACATCGAAATGAAGTAGTCTTGTGTGTTTGTGTATCATTGCGAAGCGCTCAACGTATGAACGAGGGGCGTTCAGTAAGTAATGCAAAATAACATGCTTTTGTTCATGACCAGGTATCCGTAGACATTCTGCAAGCGCCTCTGAATATCTACGATGCTCTGGTTTTCCACCAAAAGAGACTCAGTGACTTCTGCTTAGAACGCACCTCCGTTAAAGACGCTGTTTTGAAGGCTGCGATATCCCCATCTCCATCGGAACCTCATGAAAATACATGGGATGAAACGAAAATACCCACGATGTCCCATGACAAATTCCTCATTTTTCAACCGAAACTAACGGAGACTATATGGAACGCCCCGTAGCATTCGCGGGCTTGTAGATATACGTAAACCCAGTAGTTGTAAAAAGATCCTAAAAGGCAGGGACCATTATATACTGTCACAGCTTGCCTGTGGTAGTCAGCTTTAAATCAAACAGGAATTAAACACGGTTTTTCGAAATTCCTTCACCGAAGAACAAAAGTAAATATTCCAGAATTCGAATCAACACCATTAGAAACACCCTTTGTAGCGTCGTAGATTAAATCACATAGTAAAGGCACCTCCTGCGGTCCAGATTATATACCAATTATAATCCCTTCAGATTAAATTGATGGACTAGAGCAATACTTAGCAACCAGATACAGCTTCTCGTTCAACGAAAAATCCTTACATAAAGTTTGGAAAGTTGGATGGGTCACACGAATACTCTGGAAACGTAACAGGAGTAATCCGTTGATCAACAGACCCATTTAAATAACATCGATCCACACCGGGATTTTTTTTAACATATACTGTCTTCAAAGATATTGAAATACCTCGAAGAAAACGACTTATTGTAAAACTGTCAACACTGATTCAGAAAATATTGTTCTTGTGAAACACAAGTAGCTCTTTTTTCATACACAGTAAAGAGTGCTATCGACAGGATATTTCAGAGTGATTCCATATTTCCACGTTTCCAGGAAGACTGTGGCACTCTGAGTTGTGCAACTGGATTCGTGATTTGCTGTCAGAAGCGTCACAGTTGGTAGTAACTTACGGGAAATCATCGTCTGAAACAAAAGTGATATTTGGCGTTGCCCAAGAAAGGGCTGTAGGTCCTCTGCTCTTTATAATCTACACGAACTACTTAGGAAATAATGTGAGTAGCCTCCTTGGATGGATTCCAGATGATGCTGTCATTTACTGTCTCGTAAAGTCATCAGAAAATCAAAACAAATTGGAAAAACTTTAGACGAAAGACTTCCATGGTGCGAAAGGTGGTTATTAACGCTACATAATGTAAAATTTGATGTCCTCTATATCCATTTAATTCCTGTTATACAAAACCACACAAATGTAAACTCTATGAACTCAACTAATTACGTAAGGACCACAGATACGAATAGCTTAAAAATGGTTCAAATGGCCCTGAGCACTATGGTACTTAACTTCTGAGGTCATCAGTCCCGTAGAACTTAGAACTACTTAAACCTAACTAACCTAAGGACATCACACACATCCATGCCCGAGGCAGGATTCGAACCGGCGACCGTAGCGGTCACGCGGTTCCAGACTGTAGCGCCTATAACCGTTCGGCCACATCAGCCGCCTACGAATAATTAAATTAGGGACCATCATATAGATAACGCCACTTATTGACAGACCTCTTAGAGGGTGCAACAGTTCTGTTAGATCGATTGTCTATATTACGGCTGCCCGTCCTCTGTTTCAGTATTGCTCAGTGGTATGGATCAGATGGAAATGAGGAGGACACGTAGAGCAGTTCAAATAAGGACAGTTCGTTTTGTACTCTCGGGAATTAGGGGGGAGAGTGCCACGAATATGATATACGAGATGGGATGGCAAACTGTAAAACAAAGTCGCTTTTTGTTGCGGCAAGATCTTTTCACGCTATTTCAATCAAAAAGTTTCTCCACCAAATGGGAAAATATTTTGTTAGCTCCCACTTAAACATGGAATAATGACCATTTTAATAAAAAAAAGAGAAATCAGAGCAGGCATGGAAAGATTTAAGTGTTTGCTTTCCTCGGGCTTTTGGAGCGGGGAAAGGTAGAGAAATAATCTGTAGGTTGTGCGATGTACACTCTGCCAGGCACTTGACTCTGAATTGCGAAACAGTCATGCCGATGGAGGTGTAGATGAATTGCTGATCTCAGTAAATGCAGGGCCGTCTCAGAAAATGCTGTAGGGATCGCTGCTAAGGTAGCTGCATTCAAAGGACATTTGAAGTCGTGTACCTCACAGAGAGCCATTGTTCTTAGCGGAACTTATAGTTGTAACCCGTCAGTGGGTCAAATAAAAAAGAATGTGGTCAGTAGCTGACCGGAAGCGTGTTTTATGTGATCCAGTGTTCACAATTTTTCCTTCTTTTACGAATGATACAACTCTTCGAGTGCAATAAATGCGCAGTATGGCGTTTATCGAACCGACTTTTGAGGTTGTAGATAGGCTAGAGGTGGTTCAGTGACGTTTTTGTGGTGCTTTTCGTAATATGACTTACACCCAATGATGCAGGCTACCAAGAACATGGTGGTGTTTATTTCAGCAACCTCGATGACGAATTATTGACTTTTCTTCTACGCTACTTAATGTGCATGTTGCAGACGCTGTCGCTACGGAGAACACAACAGTTGCTTTCACGGGGCTGAATGCAAACTGAAAATGTCTGGGGCTGTTAGAAGCGGGTGGTGAAACATAGAAATCAACCTCACCGTCATTTCATAGTTCTCCCACATCTACTAAACATCAAAATTACAAACATGAAGAATGTTGCAGACTGCAGCAATAAATGAAAATTTGTACTAAGGAAGAGCAGTATTCGAACCTGGGTATCCTGTCCAGTAGCCAGAGGCGCATTCCATCACGCCACTCTGGCAAAGTGATTTCTAACAACTATATAGACTACTCCAGCATGCCTCCCTCCTCAAACGCAAATCCCATTAACTCCTCATCCCTCTTGGTATTCCGCCCCTAAACTCAAACTGCATTGCAGAGACTTCCAAACTGTGTTGGAATAGCTCCTCAGATTCGCTCAGATGCGAAAGAAACGGGGGTTCCTGCTTGAACTCCAGGTACAGGTATTTTAATAGAATGTAACTATATGGATCCAGAAAATTTCCAAGTCTCAAACATCTATAATGTACATACAGAACCATGCAATTTCATTCGGCTAAAACGCCTGTGTTTGTATTTGAGGCAAAAATCCCACAATTCATTCGATGCTGACGGGAGATTCCAATACCGTTGGGGATCCGCTGCAACACTATTTGTTACATTTGCGATGTAAAATCGTGGATGAGGTGTGCGCCCATGTTGACACTAGATAGGGGTATGGGAATAGCCATTATGGACGTTATGCTAATAATAGAATAGCCATAGGTGATCACTCTTCTTAATGATGCGTTTCGAAACTATCGTAATCAGATAAAATCTAGAGAACAAACACTATGCAATGTACTGAGTAAACTTCAGTATTCAATATTGGCCATAATAGTGTTTTGTCATACCTAAAAAAATTTCTGTAACATAATTATTTAGGTTTCCGATTTTATTAGATTCTAACTCCAGCTAAGCTCTGTCACTCACAGCTTTCATGCATGCCTTTGTGTTTGTATGCTGAATAGTTTTGTTGCTTGTACTCGTATATACATGTACAAATGCGCTGATATTCTAATGAACGTGAACGACTTCTGCGTTCTCTCTTTTGAGCCATCCCATGCCAGGCGTCTCAAAATAACATCTTTTGCAAATACACCTAACAGTAGTTGCACCTGAGATTGCATTTGGAAGTATCCCAATTTTAAATTTATTTGTTTAAAAAAACCTGTTAACATTTTAGCGTGTGAAACTGAACATAAGAGTGTACTGCATCTTTCGTGTCGCTTTATTTACTCTCTTGATGATGGCTGGTTGGTCGATTGGCTGATTTGTGGGAGGCGACCAAACAGCGATGTCATCGGTGCCATCGGATTTGGGAAGGATGGGGAAAGAAGTTCGTTGTGCCCTTTTTAGGAAACCATCCTGGCATTTGCCTAAAGTGATTTAGGGCAATCGTAGAAAACCCAAACGAGGATGGCCGGATGCGAATTTGAACCATCGTCCTCCCGGATGCAAATCCTGTGTGCTAACCACTACGCCACCTCGCTCGTTTATCTTGATGTACATAGTTTTGTACCATTTTAGTACACCAGGATCTGAGGAACGCATGAAAAGTATTTATCAAAATATCAAATGTGTACATAAAAATTTCTATTGCAGTACACTATTATAGATCTAGGTGTATTGAAAATCTCACATATGACGAATTTTTTTTGCATTAAGAACTACATTATAAGGCTGAGGGTGATGTTGAAGATAGTGAAAGTGTAATAACACTGGTTAAATTTTGTACAAACTGGAACGTCCTTTCCTGCTTCCTGTATCACATACCACTTTCTTTCGGTTCTATTACAGTGTAAGATCATCCACATAAGATCATAAAGTGATACATTATAGAATGTACAGTATTCTTGGTATGAGGGTTTGAATATATTGCCTGCTGAATTATACTGCAATGGAGTTCTGTTTCTTCTTCCTATTGTTATTAGACTAAGTAATTGACTGTTTCAAATACATCGGATATGTTCCATAACGATATTGCAGAAAATTTCTTGTACTGCAATAATTACGGATAATTGTCACAGCTCATACAAAATGAATTCATCAATATGGTTCAGTTTTCATGTACGATTTTGAATATATGTGAGCTCTCTTTCTCACTTTTAACTAGTTGTTTTTAATTCATAAATGATGTATCGAGAGTATTATTATATTCAAAGATAAGTTACAACTTTTGTTGACATACTTCAGAAGACGTTACCGTTTCTTGTAGTGTCTATCTCTGCTTTTAGAAGAGTTTCATTACCGTAATAAAAGTAGTAAGTAATCCAATGGTGTCAAGGTATTGTGAATTACCTTTAATAATGCCTTATTGCCGTCAGGTAAGGTAAGTGTTTGAATCATATGAAGTGAATAAAAAATGGGACCAGCACAATGTACACTTCAATGGTAAACATGATGACGTGTACAATGTAAATATCAAAATTTATAGTTGTGTTATGCTATACAAGAGGTGCTAGGGAGGGACAGCGGTTAAAGCATAACCTCCTGTTTCTTGAGTGGCATTAGCATAATTTTCCTTGGGAAATATTTTCTATTAATTTCATATTTTCACCACTGGAATCTCTTAAAGCATACTACTGGTATGGTGTAACAGGTAGATACTAGTGTAATCATTAAACGGAATTTGAAGTTATTATCATATGACTTTAATATAAAGAGTAACAAGCTCCAGGTTACTGTAATTATTCTTCGTAATGAAGTAATAGTGCTGTCAGGAAATCACAGGGAAACCTAATCCGAATGGCGCAGTGGCGTTTGATGTCGTGAATGGCATATTACTGGTGCGCTCACCTCATTCTGTGATTTTTGAAGGGTGTAATGTTAAATGCTATGTTATTCTTTAACTGACCATAAATTACGAACTAATTCTTAACATAATCATGAAATATCAAATATGTTAAAGCTATGGAGTGTCACCTTATGAATTTATCTCTGAAGTTATGAGAGAATGATGAAACCATCATTTTACCTATCAAAAGTATTCAAACGATAAGTATTGAGATATTCCAATTAAAGTTTCTCAATAAGAGACATTCCATGTCACCGCAATGAATAGGAAGTTTCACATAATTAAAAAACCGCGACGACTAAGGTGGTTTCAGTGACGAAGGCATAAGAGTTCTTTTAAATAATATCGAGTGATGTAAACCAGTTAATCACTATGATATTTTTGGCTTGTAATTACCTTACATTCACCATACTGTAATATTATTCCATCAGAATCTGCAGCAAGGCAGAGAGTTGTTGTCTTACATCACTATTCGATGAAGATAGCCCGTCAGTCTGTAACAACGGTTACATATGAAATTATGTAAGATGAAATAAATAATCAACAATTAAATCTCAGGGAAGTGTTGGTTTGTATACAGAAGCGTCAACGAAATAACAGGAATACCGTTTCGTCATTCAATTATGAAACAATCCGCTTCCAACTCCTCTCATTCAGTTCCTCCAAAATTCTCAGATTAGAAATATATTTATTTGCAACCATGGACTTATGTCAGACAGATTCATTACAAAATGATAACCACAACTACACGCAATTCATGCCATTGTTATTCGTGAGCAAAAGATTACAAACTTACATTCCATGACGATGAAATTTCCGTGCCAAGGTCTACAGATACAAAAGTAAGGTAAATGAAGATAGCCGTTTCATTTCTTAGCTAGGTTTCAGAAGCTTTGTTGTGAATATAAATTCTTTCTGCGACCACAAGAAAAATTATTAGCTGATTTTTTACTAAAACAGAAATATGTTACAAAACATACTCATAAAATCATTGTCTTTTCTTTACCCAAATGGTATCATTTAATATCACTCACCAAAAATAATTTTATAGTGACCAATCACAGTCACGCTCTTTTTTCTAGTTGCTTTGACGAAGGACTGGTTCAAGAGTAAGCGTCTCTATCACTGCTGAAGTTTGTAAATGACTTTATCGTCTAAAATCAATGGGCGCAACGTTCTTTTTTTAACATTAAATAAGTCGTTATAATAGAGGATTAAGAGCAGATTATGAGGAAAACGTCGGTATAGGTGTAGAACAAACACAAACATTATGTAATGGCAAAAATTTAATTAAGCAGCAAATAACATAGTGTTGTTCTAAATACTTCTGGCGCATTATTTAAAATTATCGTCAGGAAATATGGTTACAACTTAAATATACTTAAAAAGAAAGATTTTGGAACACTGGCATGTGACTGTCGCTGTTTTTTACACAAATTAGAGGGGATGGGATTTTATACAATGTAATTTCGGTTCAAATGGCATCTTTAACTGCGACAAAGACATTGGGTAAAATATGAAATGGGTTGAACATCGGAAACATTGCAGATATTTCTTAAGGCACTTAAAATATCCCAGAGCATATGTTAACTGGAATCTCATGAATGTTTCAGAAAACAAAAACTGCGATATTCGTAAATCTGAAATATGCAAGGAGGATAGTCAAATATATGTGAGAGCCTAGTATCAAAGGCTGTATGAAATCAACCCTTAAGCTGTGTTCAGCACCTAGCTGAAGGCTGTGACACAACGATAGAATAACGCAGATTATGAGATTAAGAAGTTTTTTTTTATTTTGACGCTGATCGGTTTTTCCTAACGTCAGGTAGCATCCTCTAAGGTATTCAAAAATTTCTCCAGATAAGCTATCTATTTCCAATTCTGATATAGATCTTGAAATTCAACATGACATTAAAATTGTAATTGCTAATTGTATGTATTGAATAACACTTTATCTACATCAATCAGTGCCTTCTAATCTTTTTCGAACTAATAATTTCAATACACCGTTTTTTTAATCTATAAAAGTCTCAAGTAAGGCATGGGCCGATCAGTTTGAAGTCGTAGAAACATCAGCGCTGAAACCATTACAGGCAATGTCAATTGAATGAAGATGGTATGAAAAGACTTTGGAAAGTTACAAGAGTATCCTGTTAATAAAAATATGATCTGAAATATTTACAACTTACAGCGTAATTTCAGCCATCTCTACATAAAAGGTATCCATTTTCTCGAGATGCTACGACAGTCTATCACTTTCCTTTTTTTCTTTTTTCTTCTCTTTTTTCGAGATGCTGGGTACTGGCTTGCATCAGTGTGAGTTGAACCGGTCGCCGTTATCTCTGTTTATATTCAATAATCAGTTAATACACAGCCACAATGTTCTACAACATCAGTAATGGATAAGCTGAACCATCTCACATGGGCCTCAGAATTAGAGTTTTCTAAAATCCCTAGTATTTTACTATCCTGTTTTCTAAGTGCAAGGGAAGAAGTTACGGAATTTCTTTTAGTTTCCTAGTTCCGTTATTATGACATGATGTTTTCACAGTTCATCCACCTCTCTACTCTGGACAACCGTGACCTGCCTCGAGCACACTTCTTTACCTTTCCCCTGAGGCTTCGTCCCGCGTTAATTGTTAATGGAAACGTGCGCTGCCGCCAACGAATCTAAGACGAAGCCTTGGAGGGAAAGGGTGAGGGAACTGGGGCTCCTGAACGAAAAGAAGAAGAAATCCAATTTGTTGAGCTGAAGTAGCCGTAATCTACTTTGTGTGGTCGACATGCGTTGGGTGGCTGCGTGCCGGCGGGCAGACGACGGAAAAACGAAGCAGGCAGAGGCCTCGGGCGACGAGTTTCCGCAAGGAAAAATGGGGAGTTAAATTCGTGGCAAGTGGGAATTTATCTTCTCTTATGGTTGAAATCAATATTCTGACAAAGAGAATAACCACTCAATTTGTTATTACTTTTCACTACAAAGGCTTAGCCCTAGTAGATGCATTAACTATAGATGCACGCCAAATGACGTGCAAATGTAGAGCCTTCTTTACCACACACAACGACCCACGTCCTAGTTCCGTACGAAAGCCATTTATCGAAAACATTAGTTTCAGAGGTACCTGCTAGAAGGTTCAGTCTTGTAGGAGAGTGTTGCCTTCTAATATAAAACTTAAGAGTGTTGAACAAATGTGAGAAAAATAAAAGTGTGCTCACAGTCAGGCAAAACGTAGCTTCTTCCCATTTTACATACTGCAAGTAGCTTTTAACATTAAAACACAGGACAGAGCTTATCGTACCAAGATTCGGTAAAAACTGACTGCAGTCAAACACTTGGATCTAAAATTATAAGGATGTTACAGAGCTACAGAACGTGAATATGAACTATTTTGTAGGCGACGTCTAAATTTCTTGAATTTGTAAAAGAACTTTTCATTCGAATTTTCCTAAAAGAAGTTATTGATATCCTTCCAGGATACCTGTAAAAGGAGCTTAATATTACTAGAAACGAATATTGAAAAGGTATAGATTGAGAAGGAACGAAGAATTGTGTTTCGCATCATCTCGATAAGAAGTTCGTTTGAAATAGCACGAGCTGGCTGTGCATTGACGGTAAGTGACTTAGTCAAACCGAAAATCTGAACACCTGAACTTCGATACCAACGTCATCCTCTCCTTCGTATGACGATTTGGTGAATCTGCAGGAGCTATTACACAGGTTAACGGAGTCTTCAATGAATAATATTTGACATTGTTGCCTATTTGCTTAGAAACTAAATTTTGGAATTTATCAACCATGGGTAATCTGTCAAAAATTACAAAAGGGAGAAATATTTTGTTTTCTAGTCGTTGGTTGCAATCTACATTGCCTGTTTTCCTCCCGGAATAAATTAAAATAAATCCAACGAGTATTTCTTTTAATCGGGACGCATTTAACTACCTGCTTACCAGTATTTTCTAATTCGCCGACCATAATAACAAGATTTTTCTGGAGCCCATGTCTCTGGTTCTACCAGCGATATAAAGGTAGGGTCAGTTGTTTGGGATAACTCTTTGGCTATTGACTGTTTGCATACTCACCGAAAGGACTGTCTTAGTGTCACATTCTACAGAACAGGGTCAAAGTGTGAAATTACACTCTTTCTAATGCAAATGACGTAAATATATCTCTTCGTTTTGCGTTAGATGTGCTCTTCGATGGGCCATAGGGGATTATGAAGGCACCATTGGTTCAACTTTGCTTCCTTACAGAACCCGAACAAGCATTGTTTGCCATTTCATCGTACCAAAATATAGCCGCTGAATCGAAGGCACCTATGCACAGCAAAAGACAGGAATTGAAAACATACATTGCTAAGGACCCGATCTCGATAACCATTGACAGTTTTCTTCATATCTTTATCCGTTTCTAAGATGCAGGCGCTAAAATCACGATACTAATACACGCTAGTAAAATATTATATGAGGCAAAGTTAGGTGCATCTATGTTTAAATAAAATGGTTTGTGTTTGAATATTGTGAAACAAGGTTTCCTTTAGTGGCTTAGAATCAAACGTGATGTAATGAGATTGGAAGAGCCTACGAAGAGGAGCGAAGGTAGTATTCTTGGTTTAGGTGCATTGTAGTAACACGTAGTTTGTAACTATTGTAGAATGAGACATGCATGTCAGGGAACTTTGGTTTTTCATTAAAGGTTGAGTCATTTTCACAGGAGGTAATTTTTTTACGTATTGTTTGTGAAGCATTTCTGAGAATAAGAGTTTAATAGCAATGTTGCCCTTTGTAAATGTTAATAAGCGTTGTAACACCAATTTCATATAAGTAATAATATATCAGATGACTTAAAAACAGTGTGTTAATTATTTCACGCAAGGGCTTTTTCCACATCGTCGATCCAAGTTATCTTGATTCCAAGAGTATCTCACTCCATGATAGCCGGCCGCGGTGGTCTAGCGGTTCTAGGCGCTCAGACTGGAACCGCACGACTGCTACGGTCGTAGGTTCGATTCCTGCCTTGGGCGTGTGTGTGTGTGATGTCCTTAGGTTAGTTAGGTTAAAGTAGTTCTAAGTTCTAGGGGACTGATGACCACAGATGTTAAGTCCCATAGTGCTCATAGCCTTTTTTTTCACTCCATGATACTACAAAATAGTTTACCTGTTGTGTGGAGCATTGCACTAAATTCTTAGCAACTACAGTTAGATATCTGCAGCAACCACCGCGTTTCCAAGCAATTACTGTTGTCTGTAACCTTCTCGTCGTTGTTAGCTTTTGCACTGCATTTGTAAATGAGTCATTGTGTTTTCTGCCCCATGTGGCTCAACGTAGTTCATTTTGACAATCTGTTTTCTTGTAAATAGTTTTGTTTATTTTGATGCCGCGTAAGACTGCGAACAGTAGTTTTCGTACAAGTATTGTGCAAGTATTACCTACGTACAATTAAATAGAAAACTGCATCGCGATTTCTCACGAATTATTGCAAGCTGTTTTACAAAACCAAATAAACTCAACAATACAATAATAGTTTCTTTCCCCACAGAAAACATGTTCCGACAAATACGTAAACGTTACCGAATTCGGATACCAATGTGTTTGCAAGTCTAAATATTTCTTTCGTCAATGATGCACCTACTTCCACTTTACAAGTTTTAGACTGCAGGCAGACAGAATCCATTACAATGCGGACATTGCGAAGTCAGGTCACAATAGAAGTACACTATGAGGATACACATTAATAATCTGATCACACAGTGACTAACGTCATTCTTTGCATATCGATGCTCTTGGGATTATGCTACAGATTTTACTCGCCGGAAACAATAAAATTCTGGCACACATCTTGTGAGAATCAACAAGAAACTAATGAAATCCTGGCCAGCCAGGTCTCAACTAACATCGACAAAAAATTACAAAAACAAAGCAAAACGCTTGAGGCAACAGACATGGAAAATGACAACATCGCTACCCTGCAACAAGAAAATAATAAAATGTTAGCGACAGATCTTGACATGAAAAAGAAAGGGAGTTGCAAAATACTAGTTAGTCATCTATAAAGTCATAGTGACCAGAAATTACAAAAGCACAGTTAAACACCTGAGAATCAGCTAACAAACCACATCGTAACGAAATTAAATAAAATTACTGACGATTTATGAGCGCTTACAGAATATTAGGCACAGTAGCAGCCTTTATCTTCACAAAAAGTCAAAGAGTTTTTGAAATAGATAATCAGCTAAAACATATTTCCCAGTGCTGCAGTTGCAAGACTACGACGCAAAGCACTCAAGGATTCGGAACGGATGAGTTATTTGAAATTGGAAATTAATAAAGTCGGCAATGCAACTACGACACAATTTCAATCTCTAACAGAACAATTAGAAGACATTTCTCAGAAAGTCGAACATTCAGAGCTTAACACAGACGCAAATACGGCTGACACATTTCCCACTACTTTTACACAAATAGAAGAATTTCTTTCATTACAGAGTTTTCAACATCACCAGCAAACTGCGAACAACATCAACACACAGGAAATTAACAGACTGAAAAGTAATCTGGGCAACGTATGAACAAAACCCTTGTGCTAGTCTAAATACTTTTCATGGACAGTCACATGGATATATATATGACCAAAATGTTTGAAGAATGAAAAGAACCAAGGACTTTGAAACATAACAGCGACATTCCCAAAAATTTTACAACAGAATTCTCCAAGACACGAAGGGTTCTACAATAAACGTTTCCTTTCTGTACGAAAATTCAAGCTTTTATAAATGGCAATACTGGCTTGCATCCATTGGATTGGATCCAGCAGTTCTCCTTTTGTTTATTTGGCCAGTAACTCACAAATTTGAGTTCATTTGTAGTCTTTCGGAAGACGAATCCACCATGCGAATGCGTTCAGTAGCCAGACAATGCTATTCCTTTGAAGGATTCCAGAACACAGTTTTGTCGGTTATTGGTCGGAAAGGACACAGCAAGGAGTCAAAGATCAGGTAATCAGCTACCAATTTTGAGAACTCGCAGTTCGCGACAATTACTACATTTTTTTAGTAAATGGTGCAACAGAACCAGCATTTAACAGAACAATACAGTCACTCAGATCTCATTCATTTTTGTGTCTCAAAACTTGAATGTTCACTACGTGCTTCTTTACTCACAGGCCAAAAAATCACAAGGATAAATGCATACCATGGCCCAATTCAGTTTCCAGACTGACTGTACTTTTGTTAACAAAAATTACTCTCAAACCAACAGAGGTTACAGAGGCAGATAATTTAATAACAACCAGTCTTTGAGGGAATAGTCAGCGGTATCAGAATAATTACAACAGGCGTAACAATTTTAACGGACTGCATCAGTACATTCAGCAAGAAAACCATAATTTGGCTGACGACAACCAACAGTTTCAGCAGCGAGATAATAACAGTCACAATTCGTCTCAGCCAATTTAGGGCTAATATCAGAGTTACAATAATAATAATCAGGGAACAATAATGTTCACCGAAATAATGAGTTACATTCCAAACGTCACATACCATACAACAGAAAGTACAACATACAAAAGAACCACAATCAGAATTACAGACCCAGTAAGCACAATGACAACAGCAAAATAATAGTTACGAACAGCAACAACACTGCACATTAATTGAACCAGATTGTCACTTCCATCCTCAACAGTCTGGTAATGAACGAAACACGCGAACTGTACATATAATTGAAATACAGCAACAGCATCATCAGAGAAGAAACAATAATGACATACAACGAATAGAAGTACACCGGAATAATCTCCACACCAATATTAAATTTATGATTGAGGCAAAAAAGGACCGACAACTACCCTTTATAGATGTGCTGGTTACAGGGAATTGGGAAGAACCTAGTACATACGGCGACCGACACACGTGGAGCTATGCATGAATGCATGCAAATCTAATAATATGAATAGCGCGTACGATCATTTGGCCAAAGTTCTACATGAAATTCTCAAAAAATCATTCGTTTTCGAGAACAATTGTTCCGTCCCCAATAGCCACTACTTAATCCAAAAATTAAAAGATTTAGGATGCAGTTCAGACACTAAGTTGTTTTTATTAGACATCAAAAATCTTTATACTAATATTCCTGTACAGGAAACGCTTACAATCGTAGAAAAAAATTTTACGTCATTTCAAAAAAGTTCTTTCAGATGGACAAATCATTGACTTCATGAATCTCATCAAAGTCATAGTCAAGCACAACTATTTTGAATTTAAGGAACAATTCTACCAGCAATCCGACGGTCTCGCTATGGGAAATCTCTTACCTGGTATCCTTGCCGATATTGTCATCAACTCCCTACAAGAAACGTTTTCAACGGTTTTTCACCTACACCACTAAGCCATCTCTCCTATTTCAGATACGTTGATGATATTTTAATCATCTGATGGCATTGATGGTATTCTTACTCTCTTCAATGATCTTCATGAGAAAATATCTTTCACCGTCGAACTTGAAAACGAGGTCCGCCAATTAAACTTTCTTGACTTGACGCTTACAATAGAAGATAATAAAATCTCATTCCATATTTCTCATAAAGAAATATCTACTGATCAGATCGTACCTGCGTCCTCCATTCATCCACAGCCTCATAAAAACGACTTATTTCATTCTGCTATTCACCGAGCTACTTCCTTTCCACTTTCGAAATAAAAGTTTAACGACGAAATCAATTTACTCAAAACCATTGCAGTTAATAACGGGTATAAAGCTAGCATAGTAGATGATACCCTTAAAAAGAAAACTACTAAAGGAGTTACTACGCTCGGCACCTCTATCATTGAATCTAAAATATTTCTCCTTTCGTGGGGTCCACCTCCTATCAGCTCCAACGCGTCCTTCGTAATAAATACAACTGCAACGTTACATTTTCTAGCAATAATAATTTGAAAAAGATTTAAATTCATTATTTAAAATTGATTCGTTCCCATTTAGAAAGGTAGACGTATTTAAGATTGTGTGCGATACCTGCTCTTCTTACTACATAGGACACACAGTACGTTCCTTTACAACCAGATATAAAGAACACATTTTGAGAAAAGATGGCACAAACCCCAAAACTTCATCTTTTGTCGACCATCTTCCAGTTACAGGTCACGCACCTAAAGCTATTGGCGATATCAGCATTTTGCACGCCGAGAAGAAAGAACGTAAATTAGACATTCTGGAAGAATTAGAGATTTTTAAACATCTTTCTAGAAGTGATAGTCTCATTCTCAATGAACAGTTGCAGTTGCGTAATAAAAATTTCTTCAACAGTATAAAGCTGTCCACTTGTCATTTAATTTCGGGTCTCCTTGTGCAGTTTACCGAAATGTATTTTTCCATCTAAGATAACTCATAATTTTTCATTTATTAAATGGTTTATTGACTGTATTTCATGTTATATCGCTTTATAGAAGCTGTGTCATTCGGTCTTTCCTGTAATTAATGTAATGTCCTTTTTATGCCTCAAACTGCACTGCTAAGCTCTGATGCAGACAAAATGTTACTTTATCTGTCGCTATTAAACCAAATATTACATTTTACATTATGTACTGTACAATATTCATTATAATTTCGTCTGTCTACACTTGAATGTTAAGTAGCTAAGTTGTACCTGCGGCTAGTAGATGGTGCTCTCGATGCAATGGCGAAGGCATCAAAGAAAATTAAACCAACACGAGAAGCAATAACATCGAATTTTGCGTGTCATAATGCATTTTCTCTTACAGGCTAACGGATAGCAGCATGTAACAATGGACTCCAAGTGATATAAAATATGGAATATTCATGTACTCTTGATGCATGCTTTGTTGATTGTGTTTTGGTGTAATTCTAAACAATAATATAATTATGTGAATTTGCAGGAAGATAAACATTTTGTTTCAACAGTAGTAATTTTTTTCTGTGTGAGTAGAAACATGAAAGACTAAAGATGCTTATTGCCATGTACCTGATTTGATGAATTTGTGACTTCGCTTGCGCTAGTGCACTTTTTACCATTCAAAGATAATACCTTTTCTCATTATTTCATCTATAATTAACCTACTTCATTGCAAAGACAATACGTCTTAATTATTTTCATTCTGTATGTTTACTTTGCTTATTCATAGGTATTATGTACCCTTCTTGACAGAAATTAAATTTAGCGTTTGCCGAAATTGTAAGTAATTGACATGTGCGTAGGTAAAGGTTTTGTTCAAAAATGTTCATATGTGTGTGATATCTTATGGGTCATCAGTCCCTAAGCTTACACACTATTTAACCTAAATAATCCTAAGGACAAACACACACACACACCCATGCTCGAGGGAGGATTCGAACCTCAGATGGGATCAGCCGGACAGCCCATGACTTAAGCTTTTGTGATCTCATTTTTATTTGCTTTATGTTTTGTGACTGATGAGTGACAAACAAATGTAATAATTTATTTTTCTATGGCAGCAAAATATTGTACACATTCTTCTCTTTTCCTCTCCTTCACAGTGTATCCTTATGAGCATTTACTAGAGTAACAGCAAACAATAAAACATCCTTCTGTAGAAGTAAAAATTGTACCCTCGTAATCCACTTATACCAATGTAAAAAGTAAGAAGCCTAATAATAATGTTTGCCTATTGGTATTTTCACAATGCATTGGACATGTAATGACTGCTATATGTTATTGGTTCTTTCCCCTCACAGCATGAAAGAGATTGCTATGGTGATTATTGAGGTGTCACTACCAATACATCTGTACAAAATGTAACTTCAACTTTCGTAGGAAGGGATTGTTACTGTTTGCCACGTAATTTGAGAGTTTACCACTCATAATTTTTCCTAAATATCTAAGCTTTATTTTATTTCATTTTATTGTAACAGAATAAGCAGCACATTCATGGACTCACTCATAGTTGCTATCTGCACTGTGAGAAAGTTCGACGTATTATGGACGTTTTCTTTACCACAATATGCCACATCGATTATCATGGTTTTAGTTGACCACGGTGAAAATGACATCATAGTATCTTCTGTTAGTAGTCCGGTTCTAACTTGTCACTGGATTTATTGTGGACAAACACTGCATCCACTGAGTCTGTTCTTAGCCGCCTCGCAAACCATCATCATACAACTCTTTTACTTGATGAGTTGTTACAACCTTAGAAGTGCTAAAAGACACTTCAACATGTGCTAGGTAATGTCTGTGTACACTCATGTCAACAGCTTAGTGTACACCAACCATGAAAAGACATTTTTTCGGTACATATTTGCTACAAGTAAAAGACAATGTAATCACAGACCCTCTCTCGAGCCTTTGTGCAGAGTAACTACAACATAAAAGCGTCATAAATCTCATTTTCCAACAATTGATGACTTCGTAACTAGTGCAGGCTAATCTAATGGACAATTTTGTTTAAATAGTGCACACTACTTTGAAACGAAATGTGACGTATTGTGACTACACCCAAGCACTAATCTGAGCAACAAGGAATATTAGAAATATATCGCAAGAATTACTGTCTTTTTTGTAAAGAGCCGCCTGGGAGTGAACTTATAGTGCACCTGAAAATGAAACGTACAAAGCTTTTTGCAGACTAATATTTGTTACTGAGCACCATTACTTACATAAAAAATACTGTTTTTTATGTCCTCTTTACTATGCATATATGCACATCACATGTATATGTCTTATATCCTGCAATCTTTTTATGTGTCTCTACGATATATCATAGTACTCCTTAACTTACTACTACTTTTGTGAAATAGTGTGCAGAAGAATGTTTCAGTATAATCTTCGCCAGACGTGTAAAAGTCATCCTACAAAATCAAGGCCAGAGAGACCATGGGGTAGTAAAACAGGTCTTTTGTGTGTTTGTTATTTGCATTTCTGGAATCGGTACATGCTTTGGATGTCTCAAACGCTATGTGACCGTGATGAATTGCTTGTTATTCGCGCACAGTCTTTGGTGGGATTTGCTGTGCCGTTGGAAGATGTGCTTGATTTGTCATCGATGCTTGGTAGCCAGAAGAGCGGGAGTTACATTGTTAAGGGAGTAGTGAGACAGACGCCGAGCAGAAGACTCGTGGCAATGTAGATGTAAAGTTATGTTCATTTGTGGTTAAGTGAAATGATTTCTATTTGAATATTGTGAAACAGACAAGAAAGATTGGATTAGCGATTTAAAATGAAATATGATGTAATAAGGTTAGAAAACCATATGGAGTGGATTGAAGGTAATATTTTTATTTAGTGGTATTGCAGTCAAGCGTAGTTTTAAACTATTGTTGAATGAGATATCCTTATCAGGGATCTTTAGATTTTTCATTAAGGAATGATTAATTTTCACTGTAACGTTTTCCGCATGCTTATTAATTACGTGTCTAACATTTCTGGAAGTAAGAGTGTGATACCGATGTCGCCCTTTGTTAATGTTAGTAAGTGTTGTAACATCAATATCATACAAGTAATAATATATCAGATAATTAAAAAATAGTTTATTAAAGAAATATTCCATGTAAGAGAATTGTCCACATCTTCAATCCAAGTGATTTTTAATTAAAGAGTGTCTCACTCAGTGATGTGTATAAAGTAATGTACTTATTGTGTGGAGCATTTCACTAAGCTCTGAGCACCTGTACTTAGAATATTTTATATGGCGCACAGAGAGCAGAAAACACCGCTTTTACAAGCAATTACAATATGAGGTACGATATTTTCATTTCAGGATCAGTTTGCTATGAAAATAATCAGTGCTCAGGATCCATGTCAAGAACAGCATTATTAGGCAGATCATTAACACACAGGGATACCTTTGTTTAAATAAAGAGATTAATAGTAAAGTTCAGGATTTAGTTAGTTTGCCGTTTTTAGAAAGATTATTAAACAGGGCCAAAGATATATTTGGTTTCTCTCGCAGTTGGGAATGCATAAATGTCATCCAGAGCTAAACAACCGTAAAGTTACAACCAACTAACCAAGCCAGTACGGTTTCAAAATTAATTCGAAATAATTTTTAAGGCAAACTTCAGAAAATTACTAAAATATATACGGTACATTCTCTAGGTTCTCATTTAGAAGTTCCATCTCCCCGTTTTAAAAACTTTCCTCCGCTATCGAGAAACACCCCAAAACTTTTTGGGTGCCATAACCAAACATTTCACTCCCAGGCGGCTCTTTACAAAAGAGATTGTAATTTTTGCGATATATTTCTAATACTCCTGTATCGAACGATCTTGGAAATCTTCTTAATATCTTTATCTGTTTCAGAGACACAGAGGTTTAGAGTTAACCTACTTCTACCACACACGAAAAATACGAATATGTAATAGCGTATGGGGTAGAACAGTAGTTTCCAAAGTAACTGTGGGGTAAAGTGTCTCGTTTGTCATCATAGAGTTCTGGGAACACCATATTTTTGCATGTAAGACCTTGTCTAAGATGTAAAATTACAATTGTGCTACTCAATTTCACATCAGAAAACTATCAAAATTTTACTGACCACCATTTCGTATATCTGTCATGCTCTGCTGCTATGTTGACAGAAGGAAACCAGCGGGAAAATGCTCCTACCGGAGCACAAAAAATGCGAATATATTCTTGTTCGTTTAAAAGACGCTGACTGAAAATGGGTATCACCTGCTTCATTCTACCTTCTCCATTTCCCTTAACAATTTTCCCAAATATTTTGACATGCGACAATATTCACACTTCTTGTGCTGGGAGACAGTATACCAGTGGTAGTGGGAAAGAGCCGGAAAAGTAATAAATACTGCAAGGTAGTACACAGTGGATGTGGTACAGAAAGAGCGAAAGAGACATTCGCAGTAGAACATAGTTGAAAGTGACAAAACAGTACCAGGAAAAGTGAAGGGGACAGTGGCTTTGATAAAGGAATAAATAGAAGGAGAAAGTGGATGTGACTAGAGCCAGTGATAATGAGAGATGGAGACTATGATAATGACAACAAGGAAGAGAGAGATAGTTGATAGTGAGAAAGGACAGCAGCAATGGGAAGTAATGAATGAGATAGCTGCAGTAAATGAGAGCCAGAGGGAGACAGCGACAATGAGATGACACTGTAGCAGTAGGACTGACTGACGGATAGTGTGGGTGTGACACAGAAGACAGTAACAGTTATAGTGGCACAGAGTGATAATGACAAGGTATTGGGCTGAGTGACAGTGATAGTGTGTAAGTGGGAGTGGATGGGTATGAGCAACTTACAGCGACATACTAATGAGTGTGAGCGATTTATTGTAAGGGAACTTGTGAGAGAAGTGAGCTGTATGTTCAAATGAGCGGAAATACATTCACATGCCAAAATTTGCGAGAAAATTTTGAAAGGTGCTGAGGAAGGTAGAAGGAAGCAGCAAGTACTCCACTTTTCAGTCAGAGTCTTTTAAATCAACAGGAACTTATTCACATTTTTGTGCTCCGAAATCAGCATTTTTACGCTGGTTCTAATACACTTGTGGAATGCTTGGAGTATATGATGACGTTCATAAATGGAACCCGTTACTGCAATATTCATTGAGCAATGAGGTTCTGATCTGTATCTAATCAGGAGTTATTAAATTTCAGACACACTGCTTTACTACTGAAATTTACATTTGTGTTCCTTAAAGCAAACTTGTGTTCCTCAAACAGGTATGTCTTAATAATATTTGAACGTGAAATTTTTAAACTTTATCGACTGGAATTGTCATAATTTTCGTTTTGGTCAAAGATGATTGCCTCAAATTGGTGTGAAAGTGACAGGGTGTCCTGCGACCTTCTCTTATTATTGTAAATAAGTCAACATTTTTGCTGTCATTTAAATCAACGTAGAAGTTCAAAAATATACCTGCTAAATTCCCTAATCCACGAACACCCTACCGTCACAAAAGCTTTGACGCAGTTTCAGTAACATAAGTAATAAAATCCGATAACAAGTTAGGCATTGAGTCAACGTATGTTAGCTCACTGAGGAATATACACAACATTGATAACGCTTTGACTACACCTTATTAGGGAAACTAAAAGTTCAGAATTTGTAAAACGCGTCATCAAAGAAGATTATGTGTCATTAAAATAATCTTGAAGCATTTGAAAGTGGTACTATCTAAAAATTATAAATATTGTATAGAATGATCAAGTATGTTTTCAATAAGTACCAGAACGGACTGGCTGCTTGGTTGATTTGGGGACGGGAACAAACAGCGAGATCATTGGTCCCATCTGATTAAGGGAGGATGGGGAAGAAGTCGACCATGGCCTTTCAAATGAGCCACCCAAGAATTTGCCTAAACTGGTTTAGGGAATTCACGGAAACGTAAATCAGGATGGTCAGACACGGGTTTGAACCGTCGTCTTCCATAATGTGAGTCCCGTATGTTAAACACTGCAAGAATGGACGAAGAAAAAATTGGATGAAAGTTTCTTGCTACAAGCAGGGACAACGTAGCTGGAATTCTACAACGATATTCGTGAATAGGACCACAGAGGAAAACTGAATGGACAAACAAACCGTAAGATCAGAATATTTAAGAAGTATGATAAGTGTCCCACCCGTCACGCCATGAACCATGGACCTTGCCGTTGGTGTGGAGGCTTGTGTGCCTCAGAAATGCAGATAGCCGTCCCGTAAGTGCAACCACAACGGAGGGGTATCTGTTGAGATGCAAGACAAACGTGTGGTTTCTGAAGAGGGGAAGCTGCCTTTTCAATAGTTGCAGGGGCTACAGCCTGACGGATTGACTGATCTGGCCTTGGAACATTAACCAAAACGGCCTTGCTCTGTTGGTACTGCGAAAGGCTGAAAGCTAGGGGAAACGACAGCAGTAATGTTTGACGAGTACATGAAGCTTTAAGCTAGGGTTAAATGATGATGGCGTCTGGTAGAATATTCCGAAGGCAAAATAGTCCCCCTCTGAGCGAGAACTACCCAGGACGTTGTTGTCATTATAAACAAAACTGGCGTTCTACGGATAGTAGCGTGGAATGTCAGATCTCTTAATCAGGCGAGTAGGTTAGAATGCACAAAAAGGAAAATGGATAAGTTAAAGTCAGATATGCTGGGAATAAGTGAAGTCAGGTGGCAGGGCAAAAAGACTTCTGGTCAGGTGAATACAATGTTATAAATACAAAATCATGTAAGCGTAATGCAGGAGTATGTTTAATAATGAATAAAAATGAGGGACGCGGATAGCTACTACGAACAGCATAGTGAACGCATTATCGTAGCCAAGATAGACACGGAGCCTACGCCTACCACAGTAGTATGAGTTTATATTCTAACTAGCTCCGCAAATGAAGAGATTGAAGAAATGTATGATGAGATACGAGAAATTATTCAGACAGCTAAGGAAGATGAAAATTTAATAGTCATGGGGGAATGGAATTCGATAGCAGGGTCAAATGCTTCAAATGGCTCTGAGCCCTTTGCGACTTAACATCTGAGGTCATCAGTCGCCTGGAACTTAGAACTAATTAAACCTAACTAACCTAAGGACATCACACACATCCATGCCCGAGGTAGGATTCGAACCTGCGACCGTAGCGGTCGTTCGGCTCCAGACTGTAGCGCCTACAACCGCACGGCCACTACGGCCGGCTCTATAGCAGGAAAAGGAAGAGAAGGAACAGCAGCAGGTGAATACGGAATGGGGTTATGGAATGACTGAGGAAGTCGCCTTATAGAATTTTTCCCAGAGCGTAACACAATCATAGCTAACACTTGGTTTAAGAATCACGGAAGACGTCTGTGTACGTGGAAGAGGCCTGGAGACACTGGAAGATTACAGATATATTATATAATTGTAAGAGAGAGATTTAGGAGCCAGGTTTTAAATTGTAAGACATATTCGGGGTAAGATGTGGACTCTGACCACAATTTATTGGTTATGACTGTAGACTAAAACTGAAGAAACTGCAAAAAGGTAGCAATTTAAGTAGATGGGACCTGAATAAACTTAATAACCAGAGGCTGTAGAGAGTTTCTGAGAGAGCATTAGGGAACGATTGACAAGAACAGGAGAAAGAGATCAAGTAGAAGAAGAATGGCTAGCTTTCAGAGATGTAATAGTGAAGTCAGCAGAGGACAAAAAAAAAGTTGAAATATGTGTGAAATCTTATGGAACTTAACGGCTAAGGTCATCAGTCCCTAAGCTTACACACTACTTAACCTACATTATGCTAAGGACAGACACACACACCCATACCCGAGGGAGGACTAGAACCTCCACCGGGACCAGCCACACAGTCCATGACTGCAGTGCCTTAGACCGCTCGGCTAATCCCGCGCGGCAGAGGCCCAAGTGGGTAATAAGACGAGGGCTAGTAGAAATGTATGGATAACAGAAGGTGTATTGAACTGCCGAAAGAAGAAAATATAAAAATGCAGTAAATGAAGCAGACGAAAAGGAATACAAATCTCTCAAAAACGAGATTGAAAGAAAGTGCAAAATGACTAAGCAGGAATGGCTAGAGGACAAATGAAAGGATTTAGAAGCTTGTATCACTAGAGGTAAGGTAGACACTGTCTACAGGAAAATTAAACAGACCATTAGAAAAAGAAGACCTCCTGTATGAATATCAAGATCTCAGAAATAAAACCAGTCCCAAGCAAAGAAGAAGTCGGAAGGAGTATATAGAGGGTGTATACAAGGGCGATCTAGTTGAGGGCAGTGTTATGGAAGTGGAACAGGCCGTAGTTGAAGAAGAAATGGGAGATATGATACGGCGTGAAGAATTTTACAGGGCACTGAAATACCTACGTTGAAACAAGGCCCCGGGAGTAGTCAACATTCCATTAGAACTGTTGATAGTCTTGTGAGAGCCAACCATGACAAAGCTCTTCCATCTGGTGAGCAAGATGTATGAGACAGGCGAAATAACCTCAGACTTCAAGAAGAAAATAATATTTCCAATCTCAAAGAAAGCAGGTGCTGACAGGTGTGAAAATTACCGAACTGTCAGTTTAATAAATCACCGCTTCAAAATACTAAAAACCATTCTTTACAAACAAATGGAGAACTTGGTAGAAGCAGAGCAAGAGGTAAAGGAAACAAAACAAAAATTGGGAGTAAGAATTAAAATCCATAGAGAAGAAATAAAAACTTTGACGTTTGCCGACGACATTCCAATTCTGTCAGAGACAGCAAATGACCTGGAAGAGCAGCTGAACGGAATGTACAGCGGCTTGAAAGGAGGATATGAAATGAACATCAACAAAAACAAAACGAGGATAATAGAAAGTAGTCCAATTAAATCGGGCGATGCTGAGAGTATTATATTAGGAAATGAGACACGCAAAGTAGTAAGTTTTGTTATTTGGGAATCTAAATAACTGATGACTGTCGAAGGAGGAAGGATATAAAATGTAGACTGGCTATGGCAACGAAAGAATTTCTCAAGAGAAATTTCTTAACATCGAGGATAGATTGAAGTGTCAGGAAGTCTTTTCTGAAAGTATTTGTATGGAGTGCAGCCTTGTATGGAACTGAAACATGGACGGTAACTGGTTAAGAAAATAAGAGAATAGAAGCCATCGAAACGTGGTGTTACAGAGGAATGCTAGAGATTAGATGGATACATCGCGTAATTAATAAGGAATTACTGAACAGAACTGGGGAGAAGAGGAATTTGTGGCATAACTTGACTAGAAAAAGCGATGTGTTGGTAGGACACGTTCTGAGGCATCAAGCGATCACCATTTTAGTATGGAAGGCAAGCGTGGACGGTAAAAATCTCTTAGGGAGACCAAGAGATGAATACACCAAGCAGATTCAGGACGTTGATTGCAGTATTTATTCGGAGATGATGAGGCTTTCACAGGTTAGAGTAGCATGGAGAGCTGCATCAAACCATTCTCTGGGATGAAGACCACAAGAACACAATGACATGATAACTTTAGTAGTTTCATGAAAAGATTCGGATGCAACGGAATCAAAGAACCAGTAGAAAGATAATGACTTAATACAGTGGTACAATGGCAAACCACCTAAGTTTGGCAGATGATGTGTTGCTTGGTTTTGATACAGATAACTTTAAATGGCTCTGAGCACTATGCGACTTAACTTCTGAGGTCATCAGTCACGTAGAACTTAGAACTAAGTAAACCTAACTAACCTAAGGACATCACACACATCCATACCCGAGACAGGATTCGAACCTGCGGCCGTAGCGGTCACGCGGTTCCAGACTGAAGCGCCTAGATAACTTTAACACGAATAAAAGAAGTTAATTCGCCAAATACAAATAGAGGTCCTAAATTCAATTTCAAAAACACTAAAAAATTATAACACACATAAAAAATATTGCTACATCTTAACAATAAATACATATCCGAGATTTATAGTTTGGAGCTTCTGAAAACAACAGCTCGGCTGACAGGAAAAGAAATTAACAAATGAACATGGTCTCGTGTGTTGATTATGTTGCAGGATCTTTAGACATATATTTTTTTAAATGAGCGTTCTTTGCTGTGCAGTGGATAACTTCACGTTAGCGATAACAGGAAACAGCAGGTTTGAAGATACACATCTCAGGCACTAGAATTCCACAAAGAAATTACTTATGACCGTAACGGAAACGAATCAAATAAAGGGAGACAATATATCCAACGAGGTAAACTGGTGGTAAATGGATCAAGGAACTTATTTACTGGACTCCAAAAGATAAGAAGTAGAACTTAATCAAAGCAGTATACTTGACAGTAGGAAACGCACAAGAGCAACCTGGATTGACAGAACGAATGCCTATAAAGTAGTGAAAGTTTCTTCAATCAGTTGGATTATGGTGCTGACGGTGATGATGATGATGATGGTGATGGTGATTATGTATGTTATTTCAGTACAAGAGTTTCTCGGGGTCTTACACGATTAACTATTTCCGTAACATAGAAAAAACCAGACTGAGAAATACTACGTTGGTGCATTAGTTCACAACGTTTTTGTTTCGCATGTTGGTATTCTGGCTGCTATGGGTTCGATTACTGATTGTCATTTTTCATTTCCAGTTCACTATTGTCACTTTGAGGCACTTCGTCACTTGGAAGCAGTGAGTAGGGCTGTGGACACTAGGAAATTGAGTGCCAAGAGGAAAAATCGGTACATTTCCGACATATTCTTTTGTTCACTAGAGGGGTAACAGCAGCTGACACATCGAGAAGCATTTGCGCCATGATTAAGGATAATGAAATTGGACAGAGCACGGCCAGAAAACGGATTTTACTTTTTAAGGAGCTATGTTTTGACGTTACTGACTCTCCAAGTTCAGGAAGACGATCGAGGTTTGTTGAAGATTGTTTAAACGCATAAATCTTGAATGATCCATGTCAGTGTACTCGATAACTTGCAGATATGATGAACTCTGATATTTCCACCATCGTGCAAGATCTGCATGCAGTAGGGAAGGTTCAAAAATAGGGCGTATGGATACCACATGTTTTAAGCCAATATCAAACAAATCAATGTAGCCAATTGTGATTCTCTGCTTCCTTGTCATCAATTGGCTTGTGAACAACACTGACAATTCCTAACCTGTATAATTACCAGTAACGATAAATTATGTCATTACAGTAACGTAAGGGAAAGAAAGGAATAGTGGAGCTAAGATGCGAGCTGCGTTGGCGACCCTTCGCTCACAGCTCCAGGCTGCGTTGGCTTCCGTCACTCAATCTGAGGCTGCTGGCAAGGGGAGTCTTTGTGGGAGATCGAACGTGGGGATACGAGAGACGTTGGGCACGTACCACGTGTCCTCCGATCGATCCCGATCGACCCGAATACTGCCTGCACTGAGGTTGAACCCCTCACCCATGGTCGAGTGGGAGATCATGCCAAAGTCTGGCAGGAAGACACAAACTTTCCGAGGAGCCAATCGTAGGGCCTCCCCAGTTCGTCAAACGAAACCGGTTTCGGGCGTTATCTGTGGCTGACGATGTCTTTGAGCTGGATGGAATCGTCCACCCTGTTCCAGAGGAAGCTTCTCGACCCTCAAGGTCTGGGCATTCACAGAGGGTGGGTTTGCTGGTAGTTGGGAACTCCAACGTTAGGCGCGTATTGGTGCCCCTCAGGAACATGGCTGCCATGGAGGGGAAGGAAGCCAGTGTGCACTTAGTGTGCATTCCGGTGGGAGTCATTCCAGATGTGGAAAGGGTGCTTCCAGATGCCATGAAGAGTACAGGGTGCAGGCAACTGCAGGTGGCGGCTCATGTCGGTACCAATGACGTGTGTCGCTTTGGATGAGAGCAGATCCTGTCTGGTTTCGGGTGGCTAGCGGAAATGGTAAAGACTGCCAGTCTTATTTCCGAGGTTAAGGCGGAGCTCAACATCTGCAGCATTGTCGATAGAGCCGACTGTGATCCTTTGGTGCAGAGCCGAGTGGAAGTTCTGAATCAGAGGCTCAGGCGGTTCTGTGACCGTGTAGGCTGGAGACTCCTTGACTTGTGCCATCAGGTGGTGGGTTTCCGGGTTCTACTTAATAGGTCAGGAGTCCACTACACACAGGAGGCGCCTACACGGGTAGTGGGGGCTGTGTGGTAGGGATTCGGTTGTTTTTTAGGTTAGAGGTCTCAGGGAACCACAGAAGGGGTGTCCGTCTAAAAGTGGGCAGGTAAAACACCGTAAGGTAGTTGTAGAAACGATTGGTATTGTAGCTGTAAATTGTCGTAGCTGTGTTAGGAACGTATCAGAGCTCCAAGGCCTAATAGAAAACACTGAAGCCCAAACAGTTGTAGGTACAGAGAGCTGGCTAAAGCCGGAAATAACTTCCGCCGAATTTCTTTCAAACGATAATAGTGTTCAGAAAGCATAGAGTAAACACAGTTGGAGGTGCAGTAGTTATTGCTCTCAGACGCAGTTTGTTTTGTAGCGAAATTCAAGTAGATATTTCGTGTGAAATAGTATGGGTAGAGGTGATGCCTGACAATCGGACTAAACTATTAATTGGATCGTTTTACCGACCCCGCGACTCAGAAGATATAGTTACTGAACAGTTCAAAGAAAACTTGTCTCATTGCAAATAAGTACCCTGCTCATATAATTATAGTCGGTGGTGACTTCAATCTACCCTCGATATGCTGGAAAATTATACGTTTAAAGCCGGCGGCAGGCTTAAAACGTCATCCAAAATTCTAGCGAATACTTTCACAGAAAATTATATTGAACAATTAATTCATGAGCCCACTCGAAGCGTAAGTGATTTTGAAAGCGTACTTGAACTTTTAGCAACAAATAATCCAGGAGAAATAGTGAGTATTGTGACGAATACAGGGATTAGCGACCACAAGGCAGTTGCTGCTAGGCTGAATACCGTAACACCTACAACCATCAAAAAGAAACACAAGGTACATCTATTTTAAAAAGCAGATAAAAATACTCTTAAATCCTTTTTAAGAGACAGTCTTAACTCTTTCCGATCTGATCATGTAAGTTGTGGATTATTTTCCAATATCTTATTATCGACAGCAATTGAGAGAGATATATACCACATAAATGAATAAGTGATGCTACTGATCCCACATGGTATAAAAACGGTTCAGATCGTTGCTGCAGAAGCAACGAAAAGAGCTTGCCAAATTTAAAAGAACGCAAAATCCCCAAGATTGTCAAAGTTTTACAGAAGTTCGAAATATAGCGCGTACTTCACTGTAAGATGCTTTTAATAATTTCCACAACGAAATTCTGTCTCGAAATCTGGCAGAAAACCCAAAGAGATTCTGGTCATACATAAAGCACACCAGTGGCAAGACGCTATCAATACCTTCACTGAGCGATAAAAACGGTGAAATCGCTGATGACAGTGCCACTAAAGCAGAGTTACTAAACACGGTTTTCCGAAACCCCTTCACCAAAGAAGACGAAGTAAATATTCCTGAATTCAAAGAAAGTAAATATTCCTGAATTCAAAGAAAGAACATGGAAGATGAGAAATATACAAGTAGACATCCTCAGTGTAACAAAGCAGCCTAAATCACTTAATAAAGCACAGGGCTCTGGTCCAGATTGTATTCCAGTCAGGTTCCTTTCAGAGTATGCTGATAAAATAGCTCCAAATTTAGCAATTATATACAACCACTCGCTCACAGAAAGATCCTTACCAATTAAGACTGGAAAATTGCTCTAGTCACAGCAATACCCAAAACGGAAAGTAGGAGTAATCCGCTGAATTACAGGCCTATATCACTAACGTCGATTTGCAGTAGGGTTTTGGAACATATACTGTATTCGAACATTATGAAGTACCTCGAAGAAAACGATTTATTGACACATAGTCCGTACGGATTCAAAAAATATCGTTCTTGTCAAACACAACTATCTCTTTACACTCATGAAGTAATAAGTGCTATCCACAGGGATGTCAAATTGATTCCTTATTTTTAGGTTTCCAAAAGGCTTTCGACACCATTCCTCACAAGCGTCTTCTAACCAAACTGCGTGCCTACGCAGTATCGCCTCAGTTGTTCGACTGGATTCGTGATTTCCTGTCAGAAAGGTCCCAGTTCGTAGTAATACACGCAAAGTCATCAAGTAAAACAGAGGTAATATCCGGCTTTCCCAAGGAAGTGTTATAGGTCCTCTATTGTTACAGATCTATGTTAACGACATAGGAGACTCTCTGAGTAGCTGTCTTAGATAGTTTGCAGAAGATGTTCTCACATACTGCCTTGTAAAGTCATCAGATGATCAAAACGACTTGCTAAATGATTTAGATACGACATATGTAGGGTGCGAAAAGTGGTAATTGACACTGCATAAAGAAAAGTCTGAAGTTATTTACCTGAGTACTAAAAGAAATCAGCTAAATTTCGATTACGCGGTAAGTCACACAAATCTGAAGGCTGGAAATTAAGCTAAATAATTAGGGATTACAATTACAAACAACTTGAATTGGAACGATCACATAGATAATATTGTCGCTAGAGCAAACCAAAGACTGCGATTCATTGGCAGAACACTTACAAGGTGCTACAGGTCTACTAAAGAGACTGCTTACACCACCCTTGTCCGCCCTATTCTGCAGTATTGTTGTGCGGTGTGGGATTCGCATCAGGTGGGCCTGATGGATGATATCGAAAAAGCACAAAGAAGGGCAGCTCGTTTTGTATTATCGCGAAATAGGGGAGGTAGTGTCACAGACATGATTCGTGAATTAGAGGCGTTTTTCGTTGCGGCGGGATCTTCTCATGAAATTTCAATTACCAGTTTTCTCCTCCTATTGCTAAAACATTCTGTTGCCACCAACCCACATAGGGAGAAATGATAATATGTTAAAATAAGAGAAATCAGGGCTCGCACCGAAAAATTTAAGAACTCGTTTTTCCCGAGTGCCTTTCGAAAGTGGAACGGTAGAGTGAGACAGCTTGAAGGTGGTTCATTGAACCCTCTGCCAGGCACTTTATTGTGAATAGCAGAGTAATCACGTAGAAGTAGATGTGAATCAAAGCAGCAACTCGCCATAGAATGACCTGCAAGCTCCCACAAACGATATGTTATGCATGTGGTGGAACATCGACGCTGTGGTATAGTACGAATTTCTTCTCGGAAGTGTAACCATCACTGCTGACTTTTATTATCAACATCTGAGACGTCTTGCAAACAATTCAAGAACAATGAGCAGAAAGACTGCTCGAAGACTCTAGTATAAGACCCGACCGCATCCTGCTAGACTGATATAAAAACGTTACACAGGAGAAGACTTGGGAAGTCATATCGCACCAACCTTATTCACTTGACCTTGCGCTCTAAGATTTTCACCTTTTCCTCACTGTATGGTGTAACCTTCAAAGAACTTCTTTTCCGGATGAAAATGACCGCCGAACATGGTTTGACGAGTTCTTCGCCTCAGAAACTGTATCGTTGCTCTTGGGGGACTAAAATAAAAAGAATTGTTACTTTTTTTTAATGTCGAAAAAGTGAATATTTTGGTGGGCCACTTGGCAACAGAATCAGGAATTGATTACACTATTATAATAACATACGTTGAGTATTAAATACCTGAATAAGAGCAGCATATTGACATAGATTTGAGATCTTTCGGAAGAAACATTATCATTTTTGTGCATTTTTATAGTCGCGATGTAGTCATACCCGGATCAACACTAAGGGACCAGAAGATTAATAGACTTTAAAAGAAATGCAACACTACACAAAAAAGTTGGTTCAGAAATAATAAGAAAACGATAATGTTCCTTCTGCCTCATGCTGCGTTCGGCCCATCAGCGTGATCGTAATTTCTGGTGATAAAGTAACACAAAATATTTATCCTTCAGGTAAATGAGGAGATAGAAATCATCAAAGTTAATTTACTAAAATAAATATCTTTAACAGGCGTTTTTTAACACTACGTACCTTTTCACATTAAATTACAATGGATGAAAATTGTGGTTAAATACTTGATACGTAACTGTCAAAATGTCCTCTTGTTGCTGTCTTTTCGTAGTCAGTTTCAAGAAACTACATGTTTTCTGATTGGAAAAAATAACAATTAGCATATTCACTCAATATTTTCACACAAAATGTAAAATACAGTTGCGGAACGCAGCAAGTCCGCGTCCGCCTTTCATAGAATATAAACACTAAAAGGTGAGGCGCCAAATGCCTCATTTTTCTTCAAACAACAGAATTCTTTTTTTATCATTAATCGATACATGTACATAGAGAATTACAGGCACCGCGCAAGAACGGCAAAGATAAAGAATAATAGACTCTGTCGCTGCTATGCGATGGTTCATTTCTTTTACTTTACAATTGTTTGATAACTATAGGCCATCAGGCATTTACTATTGAGCGTATATTGATGTTTGTGAGGTGAAAATTACTAATATTACACTGTCTCCCATGAGGAGGGAAGGAATACCAAGGTATTACTTTCATCCTCATGCCCATTGGAATATTTGTAATTTTCGGGGGTAACATACAGGTTATTAAAGGTTTCATTTCACATTCATTCCATAATAAAAGAATCAATGTTTCAATTTGTAATTACTGACGGTGGATCATTGTGAATTTGTTCTGTGTTTCTATCAGAGTTTGCATGGATTCAGTCTTTCTTGATGATTCTTAAAATTAAGGCTATACGTACACATATTTACAAAATTTATAAGGAAATAGAGTCACACTTCATTTTTCATCGTTGCAAAAGTTATTTGACTATCACAACTGGTACACAACTTTCTGTTTTGACCGTATTCAATATATTGTCATCGTCTCGTCAATTGATTGGCTTGTCCGTTACCGCACTTAATTATACATTTATTTTTGTCGCACATACACTATTTATGATATACTTGGATTGTAGAGCGGCCACTGGTGATGGCTTCGACAAGGAAGTCCATGTCTTTCACTTTCAGGGCTCGAGGGTGGCTCTCCGAATTATTTCACATTTGAAACAGAAAAAATATCTTATATTAGAATAGCTAACAAAACTAATTTTATATACATGTGGGATGGGATATAGGAAGGGTCGGATCCTTTGACGTATTTTAGTGTGCTTATTTTCATTCGTAGCGTGACCTCTCGTTAAAGTCTACATTTCAACAGCGTTCAGAGGTGAACTTGTGACTTATCTCTGTGTACAATCAGTCATTATACTAATTACGCTAACTTCTCTATCTTAGGGTCTCGCAGAAGGTTTATGATACATACAAAAATGTTTTCAGTACTGTATGTGAATGTTATGCTACAGAATATAGCGCACAGCAACTGCTGCTGGCGGTTGAACATTTACTTTATTTCGTCACATGGTGGCTGTCCGCCTCCACTGTTGCGAGCAATCTTGAAATTTAGTCTGTGCACGCGCACGTGACCGGAGCTTTCTTGCAGAGCGTTGATTTCGCGTTTGAGATGCCGTGCGTCGCTTTGGTTCGGCGGATCGTGGCTTTGTGCTTTTTAAATTGCTGGAGGGAGCTTCTGCTACCGAAACTACCTCACATCACTTCCTGTCCATTATCCAATTACGGATTCAGAGGTAAGTGGTAGCTACCGCTGCAACTGCATGTGTGGAATGACACTGATTATTACACACTGCACACATCAATGAACTTTTTTTACACATATGGTGCAGTAGAATACTGCCACTGAAAATCGTCGAACTTTAAAACTTCACTTGCACTGTGACTCGCTTCATAACATCACACGATGTTTACAAGTTGAGTTACATACTAATATTTACAAGGGTTCATTTAAATCGAGAAATAATGTAATTGACCACTTTGAATCAGAACAAGTGTTTCTTAATTAGTCTTTTTTTACTATTTATGCCTACGGTCACAGGTAAGCCATTATAAGTCCTTTTTCTTTGACCAAATTCATTTCAATCTCCTTTACAAATTAATTTCATTCATAGTAGTCTTTATCACGCTTGCTTATTCATTTTGTAGGCCCAATACATTTTTTTAATGATCATCTTATTTAGTGACTTGTGAGGAGGGCTTCATTCATGTCAAAGTTTCTCTCGTATGTGCTTGTCTTTAAAGAAAGTTCGAGGACAGATTTGAAAACAGCAAATCCGCCTCTGGATTTCGTGTAGAAATACAAACTGTCGAAAAAGAAAAGTGGGCAAAGCGGGCCTACTCACGGATCGGTGACAGAATTTAAATTACTCCTCAACCAGGTCGAAAAAGTAATTTACATTACCCATTACAAAAGCAATTTGCGCGTCGCGAACCTACTCATTTTTATACGTAGTGCCTCACTTCCCAAACACACGTGCACCTTTACAAGCTGATCCTGGGGAGTGGATAGGATCAAGGATCTTAAAGGATTTGCACTTAGAAAAGGGATTCAATAATCACATGATCACAGAGAAAACAATAAATATTGCAGTGCGCACTTAAAATAAAATCTATCACTTCAAGCATGTATATCTAATATGTATCTTGCTGCAACTTGCTTACTACCCTTTGTTCATTTCTTAGACTAAGTCAAGTTCATGCATTACGTATTTGGGTATTAATTATCATTTGTATATATAAGCCTCTCAGTAGAGTGTTGTTGTTTGCTGCTATGGCGACCTGTGAAGCTTGGACGAGATTCTTATTCTATTTGCTGCTAGCTTGTGAATATGCAGTATCGCTAATGCTCTATAGTACCGTGAAGTTGCCATAATAACCTAAGTTACTCATATGCTCTATTACTCAGCTTGTTTATAGTCTGGACTCATCTTACTTTGCGTTATATAATAAACTTCCTTTTTATTCCTTATTACTTAAGGTTAACGTCAGGTCTGCGTTATCAATCTGATCATGCTTAATCCTAGGTATCTGTTTACTTCAAAGAGATGTCATTTTATCGCTGGCACAGCACAGTGCTGGAACTTACAAGTTAAATCTACCGACTGTTTTGCGCTAACAGGTGGTACCTTATTTACGTCACATTTGAAAATAGGGAATAACCTCATGGAATCGAATCTTTTCACACTACTTTCCTCTTTTGTCTGGACGTTAAGTATTTTCTTTCAAAACAGGTCATTAATTTGTCCTCGATTAAATTTCACTAACTAATACTAAGCACATATAATCATCATTTTCATATTACTATTTAGTGAGAGAAGTGCATTATTCGCCCCTTCCTCCTCATTTTCTAATTACTATTTAGCGAGAGAAGTGCATTATTCGCTCCTTCCTCTTTCCTCATTTTAGTACCTCGGGGCTAATTAATACCTCTCGAGTACATCATTTTTCTTACATACTAACTTATAACTAAAGTTAAAAATCGCCTCTAGGACATGTCCTCCTGTTTACATAAAGATTATTCATGTAAATACAGGGCTATTAGAAATGATTGAAGCGATTTCATAAATTCACTGTAGCTCCATTCATTGACATATGGTCACGACACACTACAGATACGTAGAAATACTCATAAAGTTTTGTTCAGCTGAAGCCGCACTTCAGGTTTCTGCCGCCAGAGCGCTCGGGAGCGCAGTGAGACAAAATGGCGACAGGAGCCGAGTAAGCATATGTCGTGCTTGAAATGCACTCACATCAGTCAGTCATAACAGTGCAACGACACTTCAGGACGAAGTTCAACAAAGATCCACCAACTGCTAACTCCATTCGGCGATGGTATGCGCAGTTTAAAGCTTCTGGATGCCTCTGTAAGGGGAAATCAACGGGTCGCCTGCAGTGAGCGAAGAAACGGTTGAACGCGTGCAGGCAAGTTTCACGCGTAGCCCACGCAAGTCGACGAATAAAGCAAGCAGGGAGCTAAACGTACCACAGCCGACGGTTTGGAAAATCTTACGGAAAAGGCTAAAGCAGAAGCCTTACCATTTCGAAATCATTGATGGGGACATGCTGCGCCGAGTGTGGGAGGAACTTGATTATCGGCTTTATGTCTACCGAATCACTAAAGGGCCACATATCGAACATTTGTGAATGCCTAAAAACACTTTTTGAGTTTTTGTATGTGTGTGCAAAGCATTGTGAAAATATCTCAAATAATAAAGTTATTGTAGAGCTGTGAAATCGCTTCAATCATTTGTAATAACCCTGTACTTGTCTACAACTTATTGTGTATTTTATTTTCCAGGCACGTTGTTTTGATACAGAAGGTTTCCTTTTAGCACCGGTTAACGTCCGTAGTCAGTTCAGTTCAGTTCTTGTCACTCATTGGTTAATCCTGATCTCCAATACCTTAGAATTTTCTGACAGCTTAAATTAACTTAATTCCTGGCGTTATAAAATTTTCTTAAATCATGATGGTGGAACAATCCTTTGATTGTATTCGTGGCAGGGTCAGATAACAAACAGCTACCAGTGTGTCGTTTCCTCATTATCACAAAGGGACCTTCATAAATGTGTTGCCACTTACGATTCTTCTTTAACAACAGGGATGGTTTAAATTGAGTCCTGACTAATACCTTTTCTCCTTCTTTGAAATCTATAACTCTGTTTACCTTCTTATCAAATGCCTTTTTTCGGAGGTTAGCATACGTTGTCAATGATATGGGAGCTTGCCTGATTTTTGCGTCTAGGTCCAATTCGTTGTCTTGTAACTTTGGAAGGGGGTCTATACATTCATTCCTTTCGTTCTTATGGGTACTATAATTTTATTGATTAATCTTGCATCCAGGACTATCCTTACGCTACCATCTGATTTTAGTACAGACAATAAAGGACTCGAATAAGGTGAATGAGATACTTCTATCACATACCAGCGTAACATTTTCCTGATCTCGCACTTGACAGCTTCGCGTCTCGCATATGGAATGGAATAGCTTGTTCTACAGTAGGTTGAAGGGGGCAGGACATCCATTCGATATTCAAAGCCTTTTATTAGTCCAGGTGTCTTAGAAAATACTTGAACGTAATCTGTTAACAAATTGTAAAGCTCATTCTTCTGTTGTTTGGATAATTCAGTGGACTCACTAGCTTTACCGTATAATTCATTCTGACCGGGAATTAGGTCTTTATACTCATCGTCATTAACTCTTTCAAGATCTGTCATGTCTTCTGTCTGACTGTACTGTTGTCTTTTAGTCCATGGCTGTACTGCTATTTGAAGCACCCCAAAGTTTGTCTTCACCTTACTTCTTAACAAATTTACAGTTATTTGTTGCTGGCTCGCTACTAGCGTATAGATTCCACACGGTGTCAATTTTAGGTTTAGTCTGCCTCAAGAATTCCGTAGTCGGGATACATGGCACTGATAGGTTTTTAACAATAAGAAAAATGCACGTTACTGAAATAGACTCTATCTGGATTTGAAGCTGAGTCTGAAGATTTACACGTTGTGTTAGTGAACCAGTTGCTCCCGAAACGGTGCAACCTTGAATTGGAAGTGATAAAACTCTGCATACAGAGGATATTTGCTTAAATAAACATAAAGATAAGACATTTATATTAGCTCCTGTATCTACAATGGCTGTTACTGGTATGTTGGCAGTTGATACTCTTATGGAAGCTTGAACTTGTTCGTCCCATACGTCATCATTGTCTTTCGTCTCAGTGTGTGCTACTAGATCATCCCGTAAGTTTGTCTCTTTGGCATACCTAATTGCTTAAATTAAGTGTGGACTAAGGCACAGGGTGCCCCTATTCAAACCTGCAGCATCCTCTAGGAGGCCCAAAGGTGCTGCTTTTAATTTTCCGTTCGACGCTTACTTTCCTGCTGATTTATATTCCTTAAAGTTTCTTCCGTCTGGAACTGTTGTTCTTTTTGTGATGCGAACTCTGGTGGAAATCGATCTTGTTGTCCTGGCGTATTCGCTTGCGCATAATAAATTTCCGTATTATGCGGGCGTTTAGGCTTCAGACTTCCGGAAGGTCCGGTCGCTTGTTGCGTGAAGTTTATATTTTGTGGCTGAAGGGTATTTTGCAATGGCTTGTGTTCATTGTAACCGTTACTGAAAGGTGTACGTTGGTCTCCACCTTGATTATGCCATTTATTTCCTTTCCATTGACGATTTGAATCGTAAGACTGATTGTTTTGATAATTACCGTTGATCGGTAGCGTGTTTCCATATTGCTGGTGCTGTGTATTATAAAGTGCATTTCGGTACTGAGGTGGTGACGAATTATATATTGGATTGTATCTCTGGACGTTATTGCACTTATTTTTGTATTTACTGTTGGAGTACGCAGTGTTTTTATTTTTGAAACCATTGTGGGGTTGGTACTGGCCGTCGCTGTGACGCGCTTTCGCTCGGCCGCCATTGTTGCCTGGTTATTCTGTACTGTGCTGGCCGCCTGCACTGAAGTGGGCGTTGCCAACATCAACTCTAGCGTCCTCGTAAATAAGATCTAACGAGTGTAACACAGACAGGAAAGTGTCCGTATCATCCTCAGACACGTTTACTAACTTTTCTCTGATCGCAATCGGTAGCTTAGTTTTTAGAATCATAATAACGTCTTGGGCGGTGATCGGCGAATCCCAGAACCTGATTTTCGCTAAATACTTTTCAAAATATCTTCTCAAACTACCGCGCTTACTGTCAAACACTTAGGCGTTGTAAACCTCTTTTCTTAGGCGCTGCTGCACACCAGAACTCCAGAATTTAACTAAAAATATCTGTGCAAACTCTTTGTAACATTTACAAGAGTCGACCATTTCGGTTCCCCATAAGGCAGCATCGCCTACGATAAATCCGGTAACGAATTGAATTCGCCGGCGGTCACTGCAGCTATTCGGGAAAATTCCTGAAAAATTTCGGAGGAACAGTATAGGATGAATTTCTCTTTCCTGTGGGTGAAAGGTCGGAAAAACACGATGTTTGATCACGCTTTCCTCTTGCATCAAATTGACAAAAGTGGGTGGGCTGGAACTCTGGTTAAGTTGTGCTTCTATAGAACTATGAGTTTGAACGTTATCAAATGGTGAACGGTAATGTACCTGCTGTTGTTCATTACATCGTGGTGAATTATTCCACTCTCCTGACACGGGAGGTGGGGAATTTTCAACTTGACATTTTAGTGTACGAACTTCATCAACTATCTGTAGACGCCATTCAGGTAAATCTTGAGCTAACGTTCGTCTTATTTGGCCTAATTCTGACACCACCGTGTCTCCTGTTTTTCCAGGGGCTGCCAATATTTCAAAGGTCACGTTTTTGACAGTTTCCCTGACTTCGTTCTTGACCTTGTTTTCTATGAATCCGTCTTTGTTTTTAATCCACTGTTGGTAGTGGTCGGACAATGCTTCAGCATGTGCCTTAACAGCATTCTTTATTTGATCCCCTACATTAAGAGTCTCAATCTGTTTGGAAAGATCATCAACAACATTCTCGATCGTGTCTACTGCGGTTTTAACTCCTTTGACCTCATCAGAGATTGAAGTATAATCTTCTTTTAAGGTCGCAGCTTGTTTTTGATATTCCATCACTTTTGAATTTATTTCTCCCTTGGATGCTTCGATTTTTTGATCTAACCGTTTTGAAATATCCTCTATTTTTGACTCTACTTGTGTGTCAATTTCTAGCCTCATGGTCATGATCTGACTACTGATTTGGCTTTGGACATTACGCAACAGGGTATTTAAATCAGCTGTTATGGCTGCCTTTAGTTCGGCCTTTACCGAATTTAACCGTGTATTTAGGCCATTTATCTCCGTTTGATGATCTGTTTTTACTGAATTTATGTATGTTTTTACCGAATTTATTTCTGTTTTTACTGAATTTATGTCTGCTTTTACTGAATTGCACAGATTTGTAAGGATCTGACTTTTATTATGCCGTCTTTCGGCCTTCTCTTTTTCTTCGCGGGCCTTTTCATCTAATTTTTCCTGCTTTTCACGTTCCTGTCTTTGCGCTACTATCTGTCTGTGACTTTCGAACTAGCGTTCCATTATTGCTTCGATCATTGCGGCCAAGTCATTTTTTTCAAAAGCGGGAATAGTTTGCACACTAGGACCAGTTTCTAAAACTTCTGTCGAGGCTGCTTCTGCCTCCGCTCGTGTACCTATTGCGCGTGATCATAATGGATAGTGAGATCCGTTCGCATCACCGCTGTCGTCTGCTTTTGTTTGTGTCCGCTGTTTACCGACAGCCATGTTCATGAATTATTTGTCAAACGTCAAAATGCTACAGATATCGTTTGTCACTGCCGTCAGTCGTTTGTCTGTGACGTAGTGCTATGGCTACTGGACCTAAGATGAAATTTTAACTCTGGATAATAGCTGACGTTCATGTACGACAAGAAGAAAAGATGGTTCCTACTAATTACAAACAAATGAAATACCACACGTTTTACCAGTTTTGAGCGTAATTATCCGCCATATCGTAATTTTTTTAATGCACTGACAACAATGGTACACTTGCACTGAATTAAACTACTTAAGAATGGACTATGGACAAATTGAAATAAAGCTGTGATTTGAGACTTTCTCGGCGTATTCCATTCGTGAAATCTTCTCGGGTGATCAGCCGAGTAAAGGCGTCGTCTTCTCGCAACGTTTCGAAGGGTTTCGTACCCATCATCTTCAAGCGAAGTGTCGAGATGCTGTGTTGCGCGGTCCTATAAAGGCTCCTGGACCAGTGACTGATTCCGGGCGCCGACCAATCAGGTACCCGCGCCAGTGGTGGGGGGTTCGCGGCGCGGACCGGGCGTCGAGTCCCTGCCGGTTCCTACTACGTCTATGACCGCTACCGTCTTCGTGCCGGAGCGTTCTCTTCTAATTTTAGTTATTGCGGGATTCCAAGCTGTACTAAGTTGGAAACCAGTGTCTCGATTGATCAGGTTGCTGTTCAACCGAATTTCTACAGCCTCTTTGAAAACCGAATCCCAAAATCCTTTAGCGTCACACAGCTTCTTCGTACCCTCAAAGAGGAAGGTGTGTCCTTCGTTAAGGCTATGTTCCGCTACCGCCGATTTTTCTGTCTGACCAAGGCGTACATGTCTAATGTGTACCGAGCGCCTCTGCGTGATGCAGCGCTGCGTTTGTCCGATGTATTTCGTACCACATTCACATTCAATACTGTATACGCCCGGAGTCTGCAGTCCCAGGTGGTCTTTGACTGAGCCAAGTATGTCCTTAATTTTACTTGGGGCATGAAAAATTGTCTTGATGTTGTGTTTCTCCAGAATGCGGGCAATCTTGGCTGTTGGCGGTCCCGCGTATGGTAGAAATGCCAGGCATCTGGTCTCATCTTCTTCTTCCGGTGTGTCTACCTTCCTGCTCTTGTGTAGGGCGCGCGAGATTTGCGTCTCATTATAACCATTGCTGCGGAAGGTCTTCCTTAGGTGTTGTAACTCTGCAGGTAGGCTGTCATCATCACAGATAGACTTGGCCCTGTGCACAAGTGTGTTAAGCACTGAGTTGCGTTGTGCCGGGTGGTGGCAACTCTGTGCATGAAGGTATAAATCCGTATGTGTCTTCTTCCTATACACAGCGTGACCCAAGGTGCCATCAGGGTGCTTCTTGATTAGAATGTCAAGGAAGGGCAAGCTTCCGTTTTCTTCCACCTCCATGGTGAATTGTATGTTGCTGTGTATGCTGTTCAGATGTCGCAGGAAGTCTTGTAGGTTCTCTCTGCCATGTGGCCACACGACAAAAGTGTCATCCACATATCTGTAGAAGGCTTTAGGTTTCAATGGGGCGGTGTCCAGGGCTATGTCTTCAAAATGCTCCATGTAAAGATTGGCGATGCCTGGAGCTAAGGGGGACCCCATGGCTACACCATCCACTTGTTCATAAAATTTGCCTCCACACTTGAAGTGGGTGTTTGTTAACACATGCCGGAACAGCTTTATTGTGTCCTCACTAAAGCGTGTTTCGAGCAGCGCTAGGGAGTCTTCCAGCGGTACTCGTGTGAAGAGTGAGGTGACGTCAAAGCTGACGTGTTACAAACCGGACACAATAGGATGGACCAGACCCCTTTGCTGTTTTCTTTTATCACTCGTTTATTATATCAGAGAAATATACATTTTAAGACAAAATTTAACTATATGAAATATAGCTCCCAGTAAAGGTTAACATAAGCAGTGACAAAACTTAGTTCTCTTAAAGTTTTCTGCTGGCAACAAGTTTTAAGGAGGCAATGTAAGGTTTATATCAATTTAGCTCAAACACGTAGCTAGTGACTGAATCACGACATAGACACTTTAACAATTTTGGCAACAAATAAATAGCGTGAATTTGTACTCACAGTAACTAACTAATCAACAGCCTTGCCACTGAAGGCCATTTGGAACGATTTAGCAACACCCAGCATCTAGGGCAGTTAATACCAACAACAGTCTATAAATGTCTTGCTCCCCATTAAATAGACAAACTTACAGTAATTAAATGAATAACATATCAAACACACTACGCTCCACTCAAACTCTTCGGTTGAAGCCAAGCCCAAGTGAAGATTCCATTAACAGACTAGCACTGAAGTCACACTAAAGCTCATCTCTGTGTTCCCAGACATACATGGGACAAACTTATACACGACAAGATTTTGAAGGGAGCACATCAGTAAAACTGTTAGTGGAGCTAACTCGTGCCACTGAAAATTAAGGTACTAGACCGGGGCACAGGGTGGTATACAATGGGATCGCCTTACTGCTATACTGCGCTCCAAAATGTTAATTCAAATGGCCAATTCAAAATTAAGTACACATAAACCAGCATTAATTAACGAGGAGTGACACCATGTCGCTTGAAGGGATGACAACACTAAATTGAAAAGACGAATGCCGGAGGCGGCAATAACATCAAACACCTTCTCCGAGTTTTATCCAGGAGTCACTTCCCGCTATACAAGTAAACATTTAACGAAGCACAAGGAAGGAACCCCGAAGAGAAAATTCAAATAAAACCTCCAACTATTTAAATTTAAAAGAATTAGCTCTCCCCAAAAACAGTGTAAGCGCTAAGGCCACACTTAAGAAGCCACCAAAATTGGTTACAAAAGTCTTATACATTTGCTCCTTTTCTTTAAAACAAACACAAGGCTGCTTAACTTCTGCTGGACGTCCGGTATGGCTCGTGCAGGACACACCAGGCAGCAACCCAAGCTAGGCGGTCGCAAGGCACGGCGAGCAAAATCAGGAGAGAAGACAGGCAGGCCGCCAACACATATCCTCCGTCCTGAACCGGCAGACCGCGTACAACCAACTCCATATACACGTGGTTGCTTCCCACCTCGTACCTCGCGGCGTCTCAGCAGGTAGCCCGAGCGAACGTCAACTGCCACTCGTCCCTCGAATGCGGAAACCAACAAGGCAAGCAAAGAAAAGAAACATCGAACGATCAATAACGGACATCTAAGAGACTGGTGCGCCGGTAACGAGCGGCACGGCTCAGTATTATTGTTCCATTTTTCAACAGGACAATGCTTGCCCATACTTGGCACGTGTCTGTACGGTCTACATGATTTGGAGGTACTTCTGTAGCCAGCATCTGTCGGCAGTAGGTTATGTGAGGATGTAGCGACGGCTCCGCCCCATCTCTAGAATCCAGAATACCAAGGACCAGTTAAAAAGTTGTGACGACTGCTTCAGTAGAGCACAAAACGGCTTCGTGACACCCTAGCGAGCCAGATCAGTGCCTGCATTCGAGCCAGATGGGATGCAACGACATACTGATTAGCTCATATTGTCAATATTATTTGTAAATTTGACTTTATTTTGTGATCACTAAAATAAGTTCACACAGCTTAATTACGCCATACTGATACCCTGATATTGTCAAGATTATTTGTAAATTTGACTTGATTTTGTGATCACTGAAATAACATCTCATAGCCGTATAACCTATGAAGTTTAATTTCATTCACCCTCCCCTTTTCCATACAGTTGAAAGGTCATATTGGATGGAATATTAAGAAGTGGATTTATCGAGCATTAGATGACGATGGATGATGCATATCAATTACAACTTCGCATTAGCCCAGCGGTCTAAGGCGCTGCAGTCATGGACTGTGCGGCTGGCCCCGGCGGAGGTTCGAGTACTCCCTCGGGCACGGGTGTATGTGTTTGTCCTAAGCATAATTTTGGTTAATTAGTTTGTAAGCTTAGGGACTGATGGCATTAGCAGTTAAGTCCCATAAGATTTCACACACACTTGAACATTATTTGAATGACAAATTTAATTAATTGTCTAGTCTGACAATTATGCTGCCTAAAGACCCCATTACGCTCATGAAATTATAATTACTATATTACGGAAGCCCGTGTATGTTGTGAAGCCAGTATTTATTCTAGGAGCTCAGGTTAATAAAGTTAATGAAGCAGACTGGTGTCGGTAGCCGGTGCCTGTGAAATCTTCTTCTGTGTGGCTTGCGTTTAGTGACGGTATAGAAAAATTTTTGACTGCTTCTTAAGAGAAAAATAATTTAAAATTTTTGAAAACTTTGGGATAATTCTATATGGAATCCTCAGTCGCTGCACAGAAAAGTGAGACAGATACGAACGGGTTATTTCCTAGTGCCACTTTTCATGATTACAGTTGGTTTCACGATGTGGAAAATAAATGCCTCTCTCACTTTTGAGTTATATGCAGGAGCAGAAGGATTTTCTGATGAGCTGATGTGGAGAAAAATATTATTCCTTTTATATTTTGATCGTGAAATTGGAAAGTTAAAGACGAAGTTCTAGAAAATGGAGGGAATTCTATTCACTTAATTTTTACGCACGGCGCAAGCAGTTATATTGTCACGGTCCAAGCCAGCTAGGAATTAGTCCGTTTTCACTTAGCTTCTTTTATAGCCTGGAAGAAATGTTAAGCTCCATTGCATTCACTACATTGAAAGATGTCATAGAACAATAATAATTTTGTACACCGATTTCTTCACTGGAATATTTATTATTAAATAATGAGTGGACATATCCTATCAGCCCAAGCTGTGTACCAAGCGAGGTGGCGCAGTGGTTAGACACTGGACTCGCATTCGGGAGGACGACGTTTCAATCTCGCGTCTGGCCATCCTGATTTAGGTTTTCCCTAAATCGCTCCGGGCAAATTCCGTGATGGTTCCTTTGAAATAGCACGGCCGACTTCCGTCCTCATCCTTCCCTAATCCCATGAGACCGATGACCTCGCTGTCTGGTCTCCTTCCCCAAAAAAACAACAAAAAACAACCCAAGCTGTGTTCAGCGCTGGAAAGGTAATAAAAAAGCAGTCCGTCTTCAGGCCACAAGTGGCCCGTCAGGACCATCCCACCGCCGAGTCATCCTCACATAAGGATGTGGATAGGAGCCCGCATCTCGTGGTCGTGCGGTAGCGTTCTCGCTTCCCACGCTCGGGTTCCCGGGTTCGATTCCCGGCGGGGTCAGGGATTTTCTCTGCCTCGTGATGGCTGGGTGTTGTGTGCTGTCCTTAGGTTAGTTAGGTTTAAGTAGTTCTAAGTTCTAGGGGACTTATGATCACAGCAGTTGAGTCCCATAGTGCTCAGAGCCATTTGAACCATTTTTGTGGATAGGAGGGGCTTGTGGTCAGCACACCGTTTTCCCTGTCGTTATGATGGGAGACCGGTGACCTGTGACCGGAGCCGCTACTATTCAGTCAAGTAGCTCCTCAGTTGGTATCATGAGGCTGAGTGCACCCCGAAAAATTACAACAGCGCTTGGCCGCGCGGACGGTCGCCCATCCAAGTGCCAGCCACACCCAACAGCGCTTAACTGCTGTGATCTCATGGGAACCGCTGTATCCACTGCGGCAAGGCCGTTGCCGGAAAGGTAAAGATACCTGAATGTGACAAAACAAGATCAAAAACATAGCCTTAACATGTCTGATATTTTTCTACATTTATCATGATATGCCATCTGGAACCGACATCATTTATTGGAACTTTTCATACCAGAAACTCCAAGAAATTCTTCCAATATATAGTAAGACCTGACCACCTCCCATCAAACAGTTTAGTGTACAGCTATGTGTGAGGACAGAACTATTTACGGACAAGGTTGTGGCACCAGAAGCATCTAATTTCTCCATAACTTTTGCCATACTGTTTGCCTAACGCCAGGTGTTCGTCAACGATCTTGAGCAGCCCCACAAAGTACATGTAATAACTACCTCATCAGTCAAAATGTAGCTACACTTATCCACTGTGTTACAGAACTACTACACAGAAATATTACGACGTCAGAACTCTGAAACTATGAGACTTCACCAAAACGTAAGACGAAATGTCGATACAAAGTTGTTCACATCGAATATAGAAAAGACGAAAATGTTCTCAACAGTGATAATGTTCGTTGTCAGAGCACTGCAGTCTCATAGTATGTCTGAGAACTATATAGCAGCTGGTATCTCTGTTGATAGTAGATGGATATAAATGAATTTAAGTCTTTCATTTAGAATAGTTATAACAACGCCGCAGTAATCAGCGGAGACATTGGAAGCAGATTGCTAAAACAGCAGTAAGAAAGCTGTTTTGATTATTCATTATTACCTTTTGGTCTCTTTGCACTATGCACAAGTTTCTAAACTAATTTAACCTAGAACAAAGTATTCGTACACTCCATATGTGATTCCATGAGTCAACATTTATTTACATATAAAGGATACTGAACAATATATTTGGTTACTTTTGTCTTATACAAGTTTATTACATTTTTCCCTCAGTACATGCTGTATTTTATTTGTTCGTGATGGTATCTGCATAGTTATAAGCTAACAGGGCTTTGTGATAACTGAAACAAAACTGCGTTTACATTCGTCTTTCTTTTCCCAAACTAATATTGTCAGAGACATTAAAACACCAAGCAATTGTTCCCGACAAATGTTCTAAATGAATGTAAAACTTATTCTGTCCTGAGCTCGTCTGTTTGATTCTTCACTACGCTGTCCTTACGATGGGAATGTCCTTATTACGTTCATCTCTGGCAGATGCATTTAACCAGTTACAAGACTTATGAGAAACACAATGAAGATCTTCGTAATGTACCTCTGCTGTATTTCATCGCTACGGGTAATTTTATTGCTCCTCTGTATCTCCTATGATAACTTATGTAAATCCTTATAAAGGAAAATCCGCATGGTCCTGTTATCTTGAAACCAACAAATGCTGCCTCTTATCGAATAGAAATCTCTGCACAAGAGTGAAATTTTTGAAGCGAATTTGTCATTTTCTGCTGCAGTACCTCTAAATACATCTCCCATTTTGTTAAAAGTTTAATTTCCACTGTAAGCCAGGGATTTTATGGGTACTTGCCTCATAAGTGTTCTCACCTGCAAAATTAGTTCGCATAACTCGACGCCTTAGCTCTTTCACACAGCCTAAAGGGGTTCAAAATATCGAGCTTGCGAAAACCATCGATGGTAAGTACATTTCGGAAAGTACCGTTTATCCGTGCGAGAAATCTCACGATGTATTGCAACATTATCTAGCTATAATTGACAACTTTCGCTGTTCTTAAAATAGTGCTTTCAATCTCGATGCCGTGCAATACCTTACACTAACTGATTTGTTGTTACGTACTATGGAGCATTTGTAGAGCGGATTTGTTACAAGAATCTAAATAATTCGTTAAAATTCTTTAGAACAGTGCTTTCGCGTATAGCCGTGTTCATCTGACCGTGGACAGTAAAAGACTCTGTAGAAGATACGCGAAAAGTGATCAAAATGTCGATCGTGTAGCAGAAACATGACACGGTGTAACGACCTTGATGATTTTTACCTCTATATTTGGTATTCACTGCACCCCTAGTAAGGAGGTCCGTGGTGTAATTGATTGTCCGAGCAGAGAAATGCGAGTAGCCAGACATTGGTCTTCCTTGAATTGGAATCTACTGTTGTTAAGTTTCAGATCTCGCTTCACTGAAGGAGTAGCATTTGCTGTCCTTTGATATTTACGTAGGATTCGTATTGCGTGTTTAATGAGCGCCTGCGAATTTACTAATTTTTAATTTTGACGTTTTTCAGTCACCAAGGATGATCCAAAAGCGTAATAAGCCTACCAAAAGTCTACATATGATTGCGTTTCCCTATTTTAAGCCGATTCGGTGATGTGTTTCAACAGGATAACATGTCTGGGCTACGATGTTCACGTTCATTTATACCGTTAATATCTTTCTTCGTACAATCGGAGGTAAAATCTTCCCAGAAGTTTGTAGTAAATGGATAGTAATTTTTTAAGCACTTTCCAGTTATATAGCATTTCTATAAAGTGAAGTAAGACACTAAAGGGATATATTAAGAAATTAATGCTCCAAATTAAGTCATCAGTAAAATACCGACAGAGTTTAACCTTCTTTGCGAAATTTCATGACATTTGTTAATCTTGCATATTGCTAGGACGTGTCTCCGAATAGAAAAATTCCTGCGTTACGTGCAGGTGTGCGACATATAAATTAGAGAGATATTGTAGCCACCTGATGAGAGGTAGTTCGAAAGATATTCATTGTGGTCCTGCACACTGTCAGCGACTGTTGACTTCACAGTTACTACTATAAGTCTCGCACCGTAAAAATTTACCTACCGGTCGTGGTTTATTGAAAAGAACAAGTCACAGATTCTGTGTCTGATAAAGATTTCATGAGGAACGCTTCATAATTTTTTGTATAGGGAGCGATCAAAACGTTTCAGTTAGGAGCCCGTGCAGTAAAGAATCGCCGTAAGCGTTGCGGCATCATCCTACCGACGCACGCGGTTGAATACACCCGTTTGGTAAAACAACGTGTCCTGTTGCGTGAAGAGGTCCATGCCTATTATACATCCTCTTCCGATAAGATTCGTCAATCCTTCAACGCCTTTTTTAAGGACCGAAGAAGAGACAATCGCGTGGGTAAAGGTTAGGGCTATACGGCATGTGCTCGATTATCTCCCATTTGAGCTGCCATAACCTGTGAGTTACGACATTTGCGATATGGGGATGTACGTTATCATGAAGCAGGAGCACCCCTTATCGTAGTTTTCCCGAAAGTTTCTCTTTAATTACCCATTCTCCACTCTTCACGGATGACTACTGGTGTTTATCCTTCGGCAGCCAAGAGAGGAATAATTGCACGTCGTTCCTTTCTGGACGCATTCCGTAATAACGTCGCCCCTTTCCCCGTTTCCTCATTTAACGCACGCATGTTGGAACGGCACGAATGCCGCGCTACTCCTGTGTCTACATGTCAGTGCTTATATACCGCATCGGACTCGCGCTACGTTGCATATATGCTGCAGAAAAGCCCCCAGACGGAATCTTCTTATCGCCACCAATATATGAAACGGTATAAGTTTTAAAACAGCGTATTACGTCGTCCGCTGGCCTGTTATTTCCTTGTCTCTAGCATGTAAACTTACATCGGCGACGGTAATGTGCGATCGTAATACTAGCGAATGCATTTTTACTGATCTTTCACAGACTGTAATATTAAAATTTCATATCTAGGCTAGAAACGTTATTACAATATTTCAAGGAATTTGTGGCTAGGAACTGGCAGCAAGCTTTGATGCTGTATATTTACCGTGTAAAAATGTTACTGGAGATGACCATATACATGAACAACCAACGGAAGACTCTGGAGATAAAGAGAACAGCGTGCTACTTGCAGATTCATCAGAATAACTGATGTCTTTATTACTTGGCATCACAAGAACTGAATGACAGAATTATACAATTTTTCACGTTAATTAATGGTTTTCTGTTGCACAGTAAATTACTGGATGAAAGCATAAACGTTGAAGACAGAACATTTACCACCTCTTGATTGACATTAATCAACGAAGTTTTATGTAAACAAAAGAAACAAAACAGATTCAAATGCTGAATGCAGAAACGAGGAGCTACTTCTGTTACAGTTTGTGATGAAAGTAGCACAATGGTATCTCACAAAATTAAGCCAATATTGTGTGTTGGCAGAAAATTAAACTGTTTAAAGTAGTGCTCCATTAAATAAACGTTCCATTACTTCGATAACAATTTAAGAATGTAACTCACCCTTGTTATCAATAGGAGAACTTAATAAGACTCGGCATCATGCCAGCAAAGTGCAGAGGGCGATGTTACACAACATACAATGAAGAGGAATACACACACACACATCGCTGAAAACTATTTTTCGGCGTCGTTTGCTCGGAAGACTATAACGGGTTACATCACACCATACGAGAGGCAGCTCAAGATGAATACATACCGTTAGTCTTTACGTCCCAGCGATTTCGATGCGTAGAAACACTTTTTATTTCTTACGACCAATAGCGCTCCATTTTCGGAAAGCGATTGCACAAGACATTTATATCTGTAACTACATCTATACTCCTTCAGCCACTGTATATGATGGAGAATGTTTTTCTTTCCACTGCCATTTCCGCCCCCTCCTATTCTCTTCACGAATGGGATGCGGGAAGATGGAACAGTGCTAAAACATCCGTATGTCTACACACTCATCGATTTTAGTACCATGGTCATTTCACCATATATCTCTTTCACGTTACACGGAACACACATCATTAGGAATTCAGCCGTAGACCACAAAGTGTTACAAAAATGTACTGGAGTTACGTGAACTGCTCCGTAACATTCTTGCGTTTACTGAACAAAACTTCGAGGAAAGGGGTTGCTCTTCTTAGAGCCTTCAGTACCGCTTTGTCTGATCCTACCTTTTCTAAGACTGGCGAATAACGCTCAAGAATACATCAAATAAAGGTACTGGAACTTATGATCTCTGTGAGGTAATTACATTGGTATACTTTTTATGTATAGTAGAGAAGACAGATGATTAATGAATCTTCTATAGGGATTCAGCAGTTTAGGTGATGAATTGGTAATGAAATTTGTAAGCGTGATATGTAAAATATGGTAGTGAAATATCAAAGGCAGCCTAAATAAATTTTGTCATTACATGTAATGCTTTATGGCTAACAATGTAGACTTAAGTCTTTGTTCTTTCACAGTAAAAGCTGAATCTTTACATCACAAGACATCGCATGGTATGGAAGAGAATGCGTATTAGGCCAAGAGGGGTTTACAACGTTTATGTTCCATTCACGATTTGTGTGCTGAAACAAAATTTGCAGGTACACCTACACGTAATTCCGAAATTTACAAATCTTTGTCGCAGTTTTTTTCGTGATGTATTCGGAAATAGTGTTTCTCAACGTGATTTGGAATGCAAGTTGCTTGTTTCAGATTTAAGTCATTATATGACGCACAATACCCGCACTCCACTAGAATTAATCCATCAAGATCATGACTAAAATATGACGAGAAACACGTCGAAGACCCTCGAATGGATAACAGCTCACAGTTGCATTAAATTATGTTTAGTTTAACCATTGACCATGGTTTCTGCTATAATAATATAGCCTTCTTCAGAAGTCCTAAGAAATGATCAAAATAAGATCTAGACCAGTGATAAAATCTGCACATAAACTTCAAAATTAGGTAAGTGATAACATATTACTTACATACACACTAATAAATGAGAAATGTCTTAGCCCAGCGGCTGCATCAAGACAAATAAAATAACTTCAACAGACGTAAGCCTGTTCCGAACATATTAAAATTATATATGGCACGGTATGTCCTCCGCCACTACCACTGTTATATTGGGCGTACGGATGTCAACTGTGCTGCACCCCGTGCACCATAGGTGGCGCTCACCACAGTGAGATACCTCGCACAATTTATCAGGCAACTAGTCAATATGTACAACAATAAATTAATAACAAGCCTACATGTGCAAATGACGGACCATATCCTATTAATACGACTGTCGCAACAGATAAAATACTGTTGCATGCGATCATTAGAGTGGTAGAAGATTAACAATTTCATGTAACAAAGTTTGTTGTATCACTATTTGATGTATGATTCAGAAACGAGACTCTAATACGCAGATATAACTCCAGCTTACAGTATACGTTCTAATAGCTTATTGGGCTAATTCTGTCAGCCGACCGCAATCGTTGTACATAGCCACATTACCAATGTTTGACATTATCTCTAGGACTAGCACCCTAGTGCATAAGTGCGGTAACATGGTACAAGATGACAAAGGGCACAACATATCTTTCTCAACGTAAACCACTATTAACATAACATGACTCTTTATGACAAATTCCTACTGGAGCATTGCCCTCAAACATTTGTTTACCTCAAAAGATTATCATACAATCATATGGCACAATTGAGTAACTACTAATGCGTATATGCTATGCCCAATAGGTGCTGAAAACCGTCAAGGAAGCTGAAACTTTTTAAATAACGCTGATCATTCAGTAAATTTCTACTGTCAAGCATTTGTGCTTGTACATCCGCACAACCTCCAGTCAATCTAATTGCATACCCTTTGCTTCTTTACACAATAGTTCGGTGTCGTTAACACGCTGGATCGTTTGTCCTTCTTCGATGATGTGTTCAGCAAACGTTGACCCATTCTTATGCATACCCATCCTCGACGGAATATGTTCTTTATATCTTATGCATACAGACCTGCCTGTTAGCCCAATGTAATACGCCGTGCAATCACTATATTTCAGGTTATAAACTCCTAATTGCAATAGCTTATCCTAATTGTTATTGCTGAAACAAACAAAATTTCGCTTTAAGCTACTGTTGGGGAAAAATGCTTCATTACAGTCGTGTTCATACAGTGCACGTTGCATTTTATAATATACGTTTCCTAGAAACGGAACAGCTGTTACCGACCTCATCAACGTGTATACTGTCTTTTTCGTTATGTGCTAAATTATATTATCGACTATGTTGAGGTTATAACCATGATTACCGGCAACCTCTTTTAATGTACACACTTCTTTTTGAAAGTTAGCTTGGGTAAGAGGTAAATTTATTGCCATGTGCACACTCGAAATGAAAAAAAAAACATTTTCTGGGCCCACGGATGCGAGTACCTGTTGGGAATGACGCAATCTGTAAACGTAGACTTTCGATAAATATTGAACTCTATCCCATCGTTAACTACCGGTAAGCTTAAACCCAAGTAATTAAACTCTCTAGTATTATTCCCTAGATTCATAGTGAACTTTATTTTGTCATGCATCGAATAATGTAATGTTATCTTTAACGTCCATAGTGCTATTGAAAAAACTGATTTCTCTTGAACTGATAAAAATGTCGGCCATAAGCCCAGCAAGCGGGCAGCCCATGGTTAGGCCATACGGTTGTTCATATATCTTCCCATTAAGTTCAAAATAATTGTACTTGAGCGTTATAGGTAGGAGCGTCATCGTTTCAGTGGTTCCTGTGCTAATATTTTTTTTTATGATACCCTAGATTTCGTTCTATGATGTCGAGCGTGATGTCAATTGGGACATTGGAGTATAAGTTAACTATGTCGAAGGACACTAATTTAGTCATAGATGAGCATGAGATAGTTTTAAGCCTCTCTACTAACTCCCAAGAATTTTTTTATCGAGTAGACACGTACTAACACATACACTTCCTTTAACTTATTTTGCAGAAAACTAGAGAATTTCTGATGAGCCCTACGGGAACTGTCGACGATCGGACGGATCGAATGGTCCTTTTTGTGAACCTTAAATTGGCTACATAACTTTTACGGCTTCGGATTCATGTTAAAGTCTTCTTTTTGTATTCGTCTATAAGGCATTTTGTGTTACTAAGAGCATCCCAGTTAACATTTTGCAAACTATTCGGGGGTGTACCTCGGACTGTACAATGTTATTCTCATTACAAAATTGCATGGTCTTATCAATATACTCGTTACCAAACGCTACAATAACCGAGTTTCCCTTGTCAGCCTTGGTGATAATGGCCTCGTGTTACTTCAACTTCATATTAACCCTCCTTATAACCTGTATTCTTCATTATTTCTGCTAACCTTCTTAGGCTCTTTTTCTATTACTTTTGTACATTCATGTGCAATACGACCTGCTTACTTTTCTCAACTTTCGCAAAATCTAATCCGACCTTCATATCGACCACTACATTTTCTATCGTCCGTTCTTCATCAAACTTAGGTGTAACATTATATTTAAGCCCATTGTTTAACAAGTTCTTTTCTGAAGAATAAAACATAATTTCCGTTTTATTAACAACCCTTTCCTAGAAGTTTATCTCACTCCTCTGTACATTACATGGCTTCCTAGGCTCCTCTCTATACACCAACTGAGCCAGTTTTCTCTCATGCCTAATCACGATTTCCTCGTTAGGATTCTGCAGCCATTCATTGACAAAAAGCCAGTAACTATCAATCTGAAAATTATACACTTGCTTGAAAGCTTTCGCTAGTGACAAATACATACTTTATGAAACTTCGTTTAAACTATCCTTAATGATATATAATTCAGCTGCTCTACTACCTAGAACCAAATTCTTTATTTTAGTGCTTATGTTAGACGCCCCATAAGACCGTTTGTAGTTAACGAACTCCTTCACAAACTTAGGCAACACACTTTTCTCTTTACACTGTTTAATGTATTTTATTGCCATGCCTGTTCTCATAATTTTTAAAGACGTGTCTATATGCCGCTTCACTACATGGTCAGGTACATATTTCATTATTTTCATCATGGAAGCGACAACAGCAACCGTTACGAAATTGTCTCGAATAAGAAACAGCCCACAGTTGCACTAAATGATGTTCTCATCCTTTAAACTTCACTTATAAGCTCTGATGTAGGCAAAATGTTACTTTGTGTGCTGCTGTCGAACAAAATATTGCCTTTTACCTCATGTACTGAATAATGTTCATCATAATATTCATCAGTCTTTATTTGAATGTTAAGTAGCCAGTTTGTACCTGCGTCTACTAGATGGCACTCTTGGTGCTATGTTCACCTGCCCGCAGTTGCTAACGCGAGCACCTCAGTCTGTTACTACCTGTGGCTTGACATATATGAGCAGCCCACTGTGGCTCGCCTTCCATGTGTTACTTTTCTTCAAATTTGTGGCTAAAGCCTCATCGCTTGATAGTAATTTTGTACATGACATGTAAGTACTGTTTCTCTCTTGTGCTGTCAGTCAATACTTATATTTTTATATAAAAAACTTTTCCCAAAATTTACTTACGTAATAGGCCGATATGCTCGTTTATTTTTTGATGAAGGCACTCATAGAAGTGTCGAAACCAGGTCAAAAGACTTAATTTTTGTGACTGAGGGGTGTAATTGCTTTAGCTTTAATATGTAAACGGTCACTGATTACGCAGCCATGTTTAAAACTATAATAAGAATAATCTTCAAAAAATTTAGTTACTTCAGTCCAGAAAAGTGCTCTTTATTGAGGAGCAGTCGCTTTCATTAAGTTGCCAACTGTCATAAAAAGTTCACTTATTAATAAAATTCTGTTGAAGAGGTACCTAATGCGTTTAAAGGAAATCAGCTTCTTCTATTAAACTGACAATTAAATAAAAAGAGAACCGATGAATGTGTGTATTGGCTTAGTAATCTCAAATAGTGTGACCGTTACCTAGAACCTGAGCTATGCATATACAATACAGTAATGACGTCAGAGTAAATACGTTTTGTACATGAAATAGGCTAAAAATTAATATATGCTCCTCAATGTAATGCATCGTGTTCTCTGACGTGATTGTTACTCTTGTAACGAAAATTTATTAAGCATTAATGGACTTTATCGGCATCCATGAGTAGAATATCACTTGGGATCTCTGGAAGGTACAGCAGCATATACACTCCTGGAAATTGAAATAAGAACACTGTGAATTCATTGTCCCAGGAAAGGGATACTTTATTGACACATTCCTGGGGTCAGATACATCACATGATCACACTGACAGAACCACAGGCACATAGACACAGGCAACAGAGCATGCACAATGTCGGCACTAGTACAGTGAATATCCACCTTTCGCAGCAATGCAGGCTGCTATTCTCCCATGGAGACGATCGTAGAGATGCTGGATGTAGTCCTGTGGAACGGCTTGCCATGCCATTTCCACCTGGCGCCTCAGTTGGACCAGCGTTCGTGCTGGACGTGCAGACCGCGTGAGACGACGCTTCATCCAGTCCCAAACATGCTCAATGGGGGACAGATCCGGAGATCTTGCTGGCCAGGGTAGTTGACTTACACCTTCTAGAGCACGTTGGGTGGCACGGGATACATGCGGACGTGCATTGTCCTGTTGGAACAGCAAGTTCCCTTGCCGGTCTAGGAATGGTAGAACGACGGGTTCGATGACGGTTTGGATGTACCGTGCACTATTCAGTGTCCCCTCGACGATCACCAGTGGTGTACGGCCAGTGTAGGAGATCGCTCCCCACACCATGATACCGGGTGTTGGCCCTGTGTGCCTCGGTCGTATGCAGTCCTGATTGTGGCGCTCACCTGCACGGCGCCAAACACGCATACGACCATCATTGGCACCAAGGCAGAAGCGACTCTCATCGCTGAAGACGACACGTCTCCATTCGTCCCTCCATTCACGCCTGTCGCGACACCACTGGAGGCGGGCTGCACGATGTTGGGGCGTGAGCGGAAGACGGCCTAACGGTGTGCGGGACCGTAGCCCAGCTTCATGGAGACGGTTGCGAATGGTCCTCGCCGATACCCCAGGAGCAACAGTGTCCCCAATTTGCTGGGAAGTGGCGGTGCGGTCCCCTACGGCACTGCGTAGGATCCTACGGTGTTGGCGTGCATCCGTGCGTCGCTGCGGTCCGGTCCCAGGTCGACGGGCACGTGCACCTTTCGCCGACCACTGGCGACAACATCGATGTACTGTGGAGACCTCACGCCTCACGTGTTGAGCAATTCGGCGGTATGTCCACCCGGCCTCCCGCATGCCCACTATACGCCCTCGCTCAAAGTCCGTCAACTGCACATACGGTTCACGTCCACGCTGTCGCGGCATGCTACCAGTGTTAAAGACTGCGATGGAGCTCCGTATGCCACGGCAAACTGGCTGACACTGACGGCGGCGGTGCACAAATGCTGCGCAGCTAGCGCCATTCGACGGCCAACACCGCGGTTCCTGGTGTGTCCGCTGTGCCGTGCGTGTGATCATTGCTTGTTACAGCCCTCTCGCAGTGTCCGGAGCAAGTATGGTGGGTCTGACACACCGGTGTCAATGTGTTCTTTTTTCCATTTCCAGGAGTGTATATTTTTCTTTTTAGATATGTATTATGTATTCTCGTTTTATATTTTAGGTACGGAATAAAAAGTACAGGTTAATGTATCTAAATGCGATTTACGTCAGACTCTTCCGACTGTTTTGGCGTGAATGGTCGCTACGTAAGTGGTATTCAGTAAGACATTCCTCCCCCATTAGTAACATAAAATGGCGTGGACATCAGATGTGAGCGACTGTCTACGATGCATTCTAGTTCGGATTTAGCGTCGTGAGGACTGTTTAGCGTCACTATTTTCTCGATAACCACGTGACACGATGGTGATATATTTTGTAGTTGCTTCGTTGGTTAGTTAAACTTGTGGACGGGACCAAACAGCGAGGTTATCGGGCCGATCGGATTAGGGAACGATGGGTAAGGAAGCTGGCCGTGCCCTTTTTAAAAGAAACTATCCCAGTATTTGCTTGAAGCCATTTAGGGAAATCATGGAGAACCTAAATCAAGATGAGAAGACGCAAGTTTGAACCTTCGTCCTCCGCAATGCGAGTCCAGTGTGCTAACCTCTTTTGCGCCTAAGGAAACAGGTATCTCAAAGCAGCTGGATCAAGTGAAGTATGCTTGTACTGAATAGTAGCAAGAAGTCGTATATGACACATGCTAAACTCTTTGAGTGTTGCGTATAATGTGAAAGGCATACACCGAATTACAGCAAAGCCTTATCACATGTTATTGGTAAATAGCAGTCGCTGAAATTGACCTCAACGAAGAATAGAAAAGGAGTGGAATAATGGACGTTAGGAATACAGTTTTAACGTAACAACAATATACATCGTATCCCTTCATATTAGTAAATAGTTTCTTGTCGATTATTAGCAGTACGAAGACGTTCTGTAAAGTAACCACATATCTTGTGTTTTATATCTAGTGTGCGCGTGATATCTGTTAACTATCGAACCAATGATTCTATCATTAAATAAAGGATGGCATAATATGCATGGTAGATGAACCAAAGTACGTTAGAACAAAATACAAGTACACAAAGTCATGAAAGTTATGCACAAGAATATAATGATTACCTCAGATGAAGAACAAGAAACAAACCCCACTTTCCGAATGCAGCCATAAGAAAAGGCAACGATAACCATAGATTTGGTATACACAATAATCTCACAACAAGAGACACAATAACAAATGCAATCTCAAAACCACCTATAGAATTGCAAACGAGTTCTACTCACATACAAGCTCAGTAAAATTCCCATGAATACTTCCCGTTATCCAATAAAGCTAGCTAAACACAACATAATGTATGGAACTACGAATTCACAGAAAGAAACACTGCTATACACCGTTAAAATAAACACACAAAAGATGCAACAAACAAACCAAACCACATCAACAAATACAGGAAGAAACACCGACAAACGAGATGTAAATGGTGGTAAAAGTAGTACAAGTACACTGTCGCAAGAAAATGGCCTCCCAAAATAAACTCACATACATAATAGATAGTAAATTAAAAACGGTTTATAACCATTTCCTAGGAATTCAGTACACTAACAAATCCCAAGATTAAAACAAAAAACCAGGCACATAAGGACAGGGACTGTGACAAATCTTACATCAGGATGAATGCCAAGACTTTTGACACAAGTTGTAAAGAAGACTACCTTAAAATGGAAAATATTAGACCAAGCGCAACAGGAAAAGACATAAGATTTATTAAAAGTGCCCCTTACCAAAATTCCAGTGTACACAAAGCACCAACAAACAATAAACAAATTGTAAATCGGGCCTAAAGTCCTCGTCAGGATGTGCGACCATGATAACAGTAAATATGAAACGGAATTTAAAAATGGTGTGAAATCTCAGAAGTAATACAGATCCTGATGGTATTTAATCCTTTATTGTGCTGAGGCGCGTTTTGGGCCTAGCCAATTATCGGATGACCTGAGGACAAATAATTAAGACCAGTTGCAAACATAATACAATACCTCGTAATCAAAGAAATGATTATATGAACCACATATGAAATTAATTGTATGCATTTTAGAAAAATATAAATGCATACGATTTAAGTTAATAACAACTGTTGACAAGGACGTCGAATAATGTTCATACAAATGTTAAGCAAGATATATGTTGTCGTGTACGAAGAGCAGACCTAGCCAGTAGCCGATTACAGTTACAATGTCAGGGCACTGCTAAAGGAGCCATAGAGTAATCTCTTATCGCTAGAGGGCAGCACTTTTCTTGACGTGTAAAATAGAAATATTAATATAAAGTAATAAAAGTTCAGCCTGCACTAGTGTGCACGAAGACCAGTTGTTAAATACAGTATAATATAGTAAAAGACATTCCGTTAACAGCAACGTCGTATCGAAGCATGTTATTTGCTTTGTTCATAACTGCAGTAGAGGACATCACATCCGTTGATAAGTTAACTAAAATACTTATTTTTATGTGACACAAAGTCAATTAAAATTTCTTCATTTTTACCATCTCTGTTGTGTGAGAATGCCAACAGTGAAATACAATACAGTGGTACAGATTTATTGTTGCGTGCCATCTTTTCTTTTCCAGTAAAACTTATGAGAAACAGTTCATTAATAAAATGACGCATAGTCGTTAACGTTCCATAAGACTTAAAGAATGTTAAACGAAGATAGCCAGGTGTGCACTAATTTTTTCACTATCGACAAGTAAATCATTGGAAAAAAATCATCCACCCACCACTTTTTACGATTCGGTCATTTATTACAAATTCTGCATTTACTTGATTACTCACATATATTACAATTTCTCCTAAAATTTTCCGTATTGTATGTTTATTATCAAATTGGGAAACAGACATCTCATGTTGAATATTTTAACTGATGTTGGTTCTCTTTTAAACTCCGACGCTCTTCCACTACTTACGTACCCATGTTCACAAAGTCAAATTTGAAACTCTCTTCCAGTTTGTCGACTGTAATATTTCTGACATGAGCAGCAGAAAACCTTATAGATACCTGCACTATAGATTTTATTCGGTGCTGGTTCTACGCTATGTCGCACCAACAGATCTAGTTCTTTATTGATTATAAATCGCACTGTAATACTGAATTTGCAGAATACATCTTCTATCTTATCTGACATGAAGCCACAGTAAGACAACGACACATACACTCCTGGAAATTGAAATAAGAACACCGTGAATTCATTGTCCCAGGAAGGGGAAACTTTATTGACACATTCCTGGGGTCAGATACATCACATGATCACACTGACAGAACCACAGGCACATAGACACAGGCAACATAGCATGCACAATGTCGGCACTAGTACAGTGTATATCCACCTTTCGCAGCAATGCAGGCTGCTATTCTCCCATGGAGACGATCGTAGAGATGCTGGATGTAGTCCTGTGGAACGGCTTGCCATGCCATTTCCACCTGGCGCCTCAGTTGGACCAGCGTGGACGTGCAGACCGCGTGAGACGACGCTTCATCCAGTCCCAAACATGCTCAATGGGGGACAGATCCGGAGATCTTGCTGGCCAGGGTAGTTGACTTACACCTTCTAGAGCACGTTGGGTGGCACGGGATACATGCGGACGTGCATTGTCCTGTTGGAACAGCAAGTTCCCTTGCCGGTCTAGGAATGGTAGAACGATGGGTTCGATGACGGTTTGGATGTACCGTGCACTATTCAGTGTCCCCTCGACGATCACCAGTGGTGTACGGCCAGTGTAGGAGATCGCTCCCCACACCATGATGCCGGGTGTTGGCCCTGTGTGCCTCGGTCGTATGCAGTCCTGATTGTGGCGCTCACCTGCACGGCGCCAAACACGCATACGACCATCATTGGCACCAAGGCAGAAGCGACTCTCATCGCTGAAGACGACACGTCTCCATTCGTCCCTCCATTCACGCCTGTCGCGACACCACTGGAGGCGGGCTGCACGATGTTGGGGCGTGAGCGGAAGACGGCCTAACGGTGTGCGGGACCGTAGCCCAGCTTCATGGAGACGGTTGCGAATGGTCCTCGCCGATACCCCAGAAGCAACAGTGTCCCTAATTTGCTGGGAAGTGGCGGTGCGGTCCCCTACGGCACTGCGTAGGATCCTACGGTGTTGGCGTGCATCCGTGCGTCGCTGCGGTCCGGTCCCAGGTCGACGGGCACGTGCACCTTCCGCCGACCACTGGCGACAACATCGATGTACTGTGGACACCTTACGCCCCACTTGTTGAGCAATTTGGCGGTACGTCCACCCGGCCTCCCGCATGCCCACTATACGCCCTCGCTCAAAGTCCGTCAACTGCACATACGGTTCACGTCCACGCTGTCGCGGCATGCTACCAGTGTTAAAGACTGCGATGGAGCTCCGTATGCCACGGCAAACTGGCTGACACTGACGGCGGCGGTGCACAAATGCTGCGCAGCTAGCGCCATTCGACGGCCAACACCGCGGTTCCTGGTGCGTCCGCTGTGCCGTGCGTGTGATCATTGCTTGTACAGCCCTCTCGCAGTGTCCGGAGCAAGTATGGTGGGTCTGACACACCGGTGTCAATGTGTTCTTTTTTCCATTTCCAGGAGTGTATTTTGTGGCCTCCGTGTTTACAGCTTAATTCTTTTCAACTGTACTAAAGACTTTTCCTCAGTTCCTACTGATTGACGTGAAACTATTAGCCATTCCGACCTGAACAATCACGTCAATGGCCTTCTCAGTCACATCCTTGGAACAGCATATCACAGCTAGCCGATAAAAAGTTGAAGTAAAACCACTACGCCTTTGAGATATTGAGTGGTATGACACTTGTAACATAATGAATTTCGTAGCCGTTAGCTTAAGATATATCTCAGTCGTAACCATACGTTCTGTTTTGCTGATTTGTAAGTCCAAAAAATTTAATGGAACTCTCTACTTCGATTTAATGACTAAACCACATATTTCTATGTAAAGAATTAAGAATATTCACTATGTCCTGAAAGTCATTTTCATCGCATGACAGAATAAAAGTTTCATCGGCATACCTGAGAAACACTGTCATCTTTCCGCCCACTGCAGTGTGCGTAGCAAACAACTTTCTGTCTAAAAATTGACAATAATTTCTGAAATGATTCCAGAGAGACTTGAGTTCATTGGAACGCCATCTTTTTGGTGTTAAATATTTTTATTGAAAGTAAAATAATTAAAAGATAACGATATTTACGTAACTCCTATAGGTGAGCGGTATACATTGTATCTACTTTTCCAGACTACACGAAATTGTTGTAAATAACTTGTAATGGTTCATCAGTTCGCATATTCGTATAAAGATTCTTAATATCGAAGAATACAAAAACTGCGTTTTCAGGCAAGACTGCGTCTCGTAATATATGGAGCATCCCAAGGCTATTTGTGACACTGTACCAGTTTTGAAACGCAAAAATTCCCTAATTCTTGCTTGACAGTTGTTATTTACAAACTAATTTGGACTTTACAAGCACTAATTACAGGAAAAATCGGGTGGTTTTGCCTGTTGTGCTCATAAGAGTGCCATTTTAGGATTCGTCACTTTATATCTAGAAGTATAGTGTAACTGTTAAAAGCATACTTGACAGGATTAGCAAACGACATGGGTGGCTGTTTATTTCCCTATAAGATATCATTGTCTAAAGAAATTTTTCCTGTTTCGGAAATGTAATCGGCATCGTTGATGGGAACAAGTGAGGAACTCTAGTCAGCTTTAGTGACCAATATCTAATTTTTTACGTTTTGAATTTATTTTCTTTACGGAGTTAGAGACCCATTGGAAAGGGAAATGTTTATTAGGAGAAAGTGCAAGTCCATTACACTTTTCTAGGGTATATTCGGTTGTGCACATTTAGACATCTTTAGCGAATAGCAAGCACACATAAGTTCCTAAATTATGTCTTTAAAACTTATTATAAGTTTCGTGGCAGCTTCAAAATGTAAGACTTTGTTAAGCAGCCATAGCTCTTCGATAGTGAAAGTAGTGCCCGTTAAGTTAAACACTATTGTGGCGAACTGGTGTCTGCCTACTTGGTGACTTGTAGATGTACTGTGTCTGACGCTATTCGCGATCAGTCTTGCATCTTCCGTCAGTGTCTCCGTTGAATAATATTACTCTCCCAACGAACATATTCGTAGATTGATTTAGCCATAAAACTAATTTGCTTTGGAGTGAGTAACGCACGAAGACCGCAGTGATAGAGATTTGCACAACAAGTAGCTAAAATTTTTGTTTATTTGCCACCCTAATTTCACTTAGTAGCCAAGTCACTTCAAACATAGCTTTAATACGCAGTGCACTGCATGAACCACTTTACAGCTTAGTTTTAGCGTACAATGCCGTCACTTCGTTCTCAAAGCACGCTTCATTCAACCAAATTTTCAACTGATTGTGCATGATAGCTCTTTCTTTATGACAGAACACTGCAACCTGCTTATCTATCCAGCTTGGGACCACAATTTATAAATCAGACCTGAATTCCTTGCTTAAATTTTGAATAAAACTCAACGAAGGCTGGAGAATTCTGGTATAAGAAATCACCCTCGTTCTGCCAAAGGCCTTGACGCAGTGAGCGGAGGAGAGGACAGAGCTTCAGGGCACTCTCTTGCCGTTGGCGTGGAAAACTGCCTTTAAAATACACAAAAATAGTCAATAGTAAACAGTATGAGGCTGGAAAAGAAGACAATGGAAATCACTGTATTAAAGACACATAATGGAGACCAACAGGATAAGTCGCTGTAACTGAAAAAGTGTCATAATGAACTCTCCTTTGCCAAAAGACTCCGGATTAGTCACCAATTCTTGTAAGTTTGCCGATGGCGACATTCAACCGCCAAATAATTGTTAATATTCATTGTGAGCCTTCAGCTGTCCTAGCTTTGCTCAGCCTTTTATGCCAGCTAATGCTTGGTTACAAAGGACAGCTGAAGGTTCACCATGAAACGGATTCGGATGTCCAGGAGAGGACTACCAAAGTGAAAGGTGGCAATGAGAAAAATATGGTGTAACTAAAGAAGGAATAAGATATTAAGAGTTGGAGCATGGAATGTCATAAGTCTGAGCGTAGCAGAAAAGCTACAGAATCTGAGAAAGGAAATTCTAAGGGATATAGTAGGGGTCAGTGAAATTTGGAAATTTGTGGTACGTTCTTGTCGGACCAAGCTGTTGAGGTCATCGGTCCCTAGGTTTACACACTACTTAATCTTAATCTAACTTACCTAACGACAACACACACACCCCTGCCCGAGGGAAGACTCGAACCTCCGACGCGAGGAGCAGCGCGTACCGTGGAAGTAGCCTTAAACCGCACGGCTATCCCAAGCGGCGGTAAGTGAAATGAAATAGAAAGATGACAAGGCTTTCTGGACAGACGAATACGGGGTAATTTCAAGAGTAGTAGAAAATGGGATAAATGGAGTAACAATGTTACGAATAAGAGAGTTTGATAGAGAGTGAGTTACTGTGAACTTCAGTTTTAGGGTTGTTCTCATTAGATTCGACAGTGAACCAATACCGACAACCAAATAGTTCAGGTTTACACCCCGAAGTTGGAAGCAAAAGGTGACGAGATAAAGAAAATGTATGAGGATACTGAACTGGTATTGTGGTAACTAAATGGAGATGATAATCTTACGGTCATGGGAGATTGTACTGCGGTTGTACGGGAAGGAGTAGATGGTTCAAATGGTTCAAATGGCTCTGAGCACTATGGGACTTAACATCTATGGTCATCAGTCCCCTAGAACTTAGAACTACTTAAACCTAACTAACCTAAGGACAGCACACAACACCCAGCCGTCACGAGGCAGAGAAAATCCCTGACCCCGCCGGGAATCGAACCCGGGAACCCGGGCGTGGGAAGCGAGAAAATGGAGTAGATGAAAGGATTACGAGAGAATATGGGTGTAATACTGTTAATGAGAGAGGAAGAGGACTAATTGGATTCTGCTATCAATTTCAGGCAGTACGAGGTGCATTCAAGCTCTAAGGCCTCTGATTTTTTTTTCTCCGGACTGGAAAGAGATAGAAACATGCGCATTGTTTTAAAATGAGGCCGCGTTCATTGTCAATACGTACCAGAGGTGGCAGCAACGTACTGCAGATGGAATTTTACCCCCAGTGGCGAGAATGAGAACTGTTTTAAATACTAAAAATGGCGACGTTTTCCTTACTTGAACAGCGTGCAATCATTCGTTTTCTGAATTTGCGTGGTGTGAAACCAATTGAAATTCATCGACAGTTAAAGGAGACATGTGGTGATGGAGTTATGGATGTGTCGAAAGTGCGTTCGTGGGTGCGACAGTTTAATGAAGGCAGAACATCGTGTGACAACAAACCGAAACAACCTCGGGCTCGCACAAGCCGGTCTGACGACATGATCGAGGAAGTGGAGGGAACTGTTTTCGGGGATCGCCGAATGACTGTTGAACAGATCGCCTCCAGAGTTGGCATTTCTGTGGGTTCTGTGCACACAATCCTTCATGACGACCTGAAAATGTGAAAAGTGTCATCCAGATGGGTGCCACGAATGCTGACGAACGACCACATGGCTGCCCGTGTGGCATGTTGCCAAGCAATGTTGACGCGCAACGACAGCACGAATGGGACTTTCTTTTCGTCGGTTGTGACAATGGATGAGACGTGGATGCCATTTTTCAATCCAGGAACAAAGCGCCAGTCACCTCAATGGAAACACACAGATTCACTGCCACCAAAAAAATTTCTGGTAACCGCCAGTGCTGAAAAAATGATGGTGTCCATGTTCTGCGACAGCGAGGGCGTAATCCTTACCCATTGCGTTCCAAAGGGCACTACGGTAACAGGTGATTCCTACGAAAATGTTTTCAAGAACAAATTCCTTCCTGCACTGCAACAAAAACGTTCGGGAAGGGCTGCGCGTGTGCTGTTTCACCAAGACAACGCACCCGCACATCGAGCTAACGCTACGCAACAGTTTCTTCGTGATAACAACTTTGAAGTGATTCCTCATGCTCCCTACTCACCTGACCTGGCTCCTAGTGACTTTTGGCTTTTTCCAACAATGAAAGACACTCTCCGTGGCCGCACATTCACCAGCCGTGCTGCTATTTCCTCAGCGATTTTCCAGTGGTCAAAACAGACTCCTAAAGAAGCCTTCGCCGCTGCCATGGAATCATGGCGTCAGCGTTGTGAAAAATGTGTACGTCTGCAGGGCAATTACGTCGAGAAGTAACGCCAGTTTCATCGATTTCGGGTGAGTAGTTAATTAGAAAAAAAATCGGAGGCCTTAGAACTTGAATGCACCTCGTAGTAGGGAATATTCTATTCAAGAGTCGCAAGAGGAGGAGATGTATTTGAAAAGACCCGGAGACACTGGAAGATTCAAGCTAGATTACCCCATGGTCACACAGAGATATGGAGTCAGATACTGGATTGTAAAGCGTATCCAGATGAATAGACAGAAGTGTAAGTTGACCGTTTGGAAGGATCAGGTTGGAGGGAAGTGGAATTCTGAAGTTAAGAAGAATGATGGAGGGCTAGGATATTTATACTGTGATAAGAAATATTACAGTAGGCATTTTAGCTGAATAGGAGTGGATATTTCTATAACAGGGCAATCACCAACGTGCGACAGTCAGACGTAGGTACAACAAAAGTGACTCTATAGGAACCTTGTGCAACACCAAAATTTCTTCAAAATTGATAGACGAGAGGATGAAATACAATAATTTTCAGGGGACGATAGGAATACAGTGATGTACGACACTCAGGAGTGAAATAAATAGGAAATGCATGAAAGTTAAGGAGAAATGAAAGCAGAAATATGTACAGATGTCGAAAACAAAATCTTCGGCAAGACTGCCTCAGGTTGCATTAAAGTCAAAACCGCCGACGGTAGAATTAAAAGAAATGCTGGTAACATTAAGAGCGCAATGCTAACACCACTGTTAAAAGGTGGGAAAAAAACGGACAAGTGGAAAGATTCATTGAGGGCTTCTGTGATACGATTGATTTTGTGATGACTTGGTAGAAGAAACTGGCGTATTTATGGAATACACAGGGGATCAATTATTGGAGTCAAAATTTCAGACATCTGGAAAAGTTGTTATCAAATAAATGAGACTGGATGAGTAAAATTCCAGCAGAATTTCAAAAATAATTGGGGCAAATGACGTCCAGGCTCCTATACAAGTTTGTGTGTAGAATTTATGATACTTGCGACGTCCCATCAGACATTCGGAAAATATCATCCACACAATTCCAATCAGTTTAACATATCTGCTTCTGACAAGAATAATGTACAGAAAAATATAAAAGGGAAACAAGGAAATCCTAGATGACGTTCAGAGGTGGTTAAAAGTCATGGTAAAATGGTATCACTAGTAAGATTCGCTGATACAGTTTCTATCCTCAGTGAAAATGAAGACGAATTACAGGATCTGTTGAATGGTATGAACACACTAGTGAGTACAGAATGTGGGTTGAGAAATAACAGGAAAGAGACAATAGTAAAGAGAAGCAGCAGAAACGCGGAGAGTAAGAGACTTAAAATCAAGATGGGTGGTCGCAAGTACGCGAAGTTAAGACATTCTGGTACCTTGGAAGCAAAACAATTCATGTCGGATGGAACAAGGAGGAAATAAGAAGCAGGCAAAGAGGTCATTCCTGGCCAAGAGAACTGTACTATGATTAAACAAAGGCCTTTATCTGAGGAAATAAATTTCTAAAAATGCACGTCTGGAGCACAGCATTGTATGGTAGTGAATCACAGTTGGAAAATCGGAACAGAGGAGAATCAAGCGTTTGAAATATGGTGCTACAACAGACTATTGAAAATCACGTACACTAATAAGGAATGAGGAGGTTATTCACCGACTCGGCAAAGAAGGTAATAGCTGGAAAACACTTACAATAGGAAGGGATAGGATGATTGGACAAGCGTTGAGGTACCAGGGAATAATGTCTTTGGTAGTAAAAAACTGTAGAGGGCAAAAACCGTTGTTTGAAAACAAAGGTTGGAACACATTCAGTAAATAATTGAGGACGTAGTTTTACTCTGAGATGAAGAGAGTGGCGCTGGAGAGTAATTGGAGGTGGGCCGCATCAAACAAGTCAGAGGCCACATAAACAAGTATCCAAACAAGCCTATACATGGTTTAGAAATTAAACAGTCCTTCAGTCGCTACCAGTGGGGTATCAGATACACGTGCGACTATTGATAACCTGACAAAACCAGTGGCAACTACGCAGCGGGTCAACCTATAAAGGCAAAAGCGTAATGGCTCTTAACTTCTAAGTGTAGCAAGTTACCTCCACAAGTGAATGTTCAATAGACGGCTGTCTACAGCCATAAATCCCTTCCTTTGCAAAAGTTAATTGAGTTACAGTGTCAGTAACTTCTGTTTGATTATTTAGGGCACCAGATTTCGATCTGGCGCGTCACAATGTCCAAAACTGTGGTTGATAGAACAACGAGAAACAAATATAGAAAGTTCATTTCTCATCACCTGTATCACTTCACGTTGTAGTGATTCAAGTGAATCCATTTCGACAATTATTTCGTAAGTAAATTGTAATCTTGTCCTTACGTTAATTATATTTTAATGTAATATTTCAGTGCGTCTAATTGCAAAAATGGTTCAAATGGCTTTGAGCACTATGGGACTTAACATCTGAGGTTATCAGTCCCCTAGAACTTAGAACTACTTAACCCTAAGTAACCTAAGGACATCACACGCATCCATGCCCGAGGCAAGATTGGAACCTGCGACCGTAGCGGTCGTGTGGTTCCAGACTGAAGCGCCTAGAACCACTCGGCCACACCGGCCGGTGTCTAATTGTTATCGTAACACACATGTGTGCATTTGTCAGAATCGTATTGATGAATCAACAGTAGTAATGTTAGTAATTTGATGATTGCTGGATCCGCAGGTTCCATGTGAAGGTTCACTGTGGTTATTAGCACTTGTTTCCTTGAAAATTATTTATGATGTAACTAACAATCGCATTCAATAACAGTGCCAACAGTCGTAAGGGGTTACTCTCCCACAAAAATCTTAAATTTCAGCCCTTGACCTCTCAAACGTCAGCTGGAACTGGTTAGAAAAAGAGTTCATGTATCCACCACAGATCGGTCTATTAAGCAGTATCTTATAACATCAACTAAAGTTACTGTCAGTGCTTGACGGAACATAATAATAATACTAAAGGGAAAAATCTTCCGAATTTTCCGGAAAACTCTATTTATTTGGTCAAGAACTGGCTCTCAGCTTCTTAGATCATCTTCACATGATATTCGATTTACGCAGGCATTATTTCTACAGAAAACACAAAACTTACAGGCTGGGAAGCATGACTTATCTGTCACATACATTAACTAACTTATTAAAAAAGAGGGGGAAGCTGTTTTTATGTGGAGGTACCTTTAACAACTCATGGGAAATAAGATGAATTCAGTGAATGAATCTAATATTCGCAACAGATACTTAATTTAACAAGGGGAAAATGAAAATTTAGTTTATCGTTTTTTACTTATCTGGGACTGTGTAAACTGTTTACCAGGGGCATCGAATGTTCCAGAGTAACAGTTGCCGTAGAGAATCTGAAGCATCTGTGCTGCAAGCCGGGTCCTTGTACAAGGGCGGCCCTTGTAGTGCTGCAGTCAGTGCCTCGCGCCATGTTCCCGCGTCGGTGTTCGGTCTCTAAACGGCTTCGACGAGGGCCGGTGTATCTGGTGCTAACGAGGGAGAACGTAGACGGACAGTCGACACAGCAGGGCACTTCCAGCAGAGAAGTGAGCCAGGAACGCGCAGCCGCTGACATTTAGTAGGCGAGCTGCGACCGTCTGCGGGAGAATGAGAGGAGTACCGTTCTGTTACGATGTGCTGCTAGTTACTTCAGAAGAGCCTGTTAAGACAGCAACAGGAATGATGATTAACTGAATTTATGTGACGAGTTTGTGTGTTTCAAAAGTAATTCATATAAAATAGTTTACTAAGGGCGTTCTCCATATAACGCCTGATCTTAAGGAATCTGATTGATCACTAGCGATACAGAAATAGATGGAAAAACAAAAGATCATTCGATTTCTGCAGATAAACGACGGGCTGCTTTACTATATTTTTATAAATGATTTTAAAGTGCAATATGTACAGATTGTAATCAATTACCCGTCAAAAGTTAAATTTTTTTTTGCCCTAGTGAAATATCTTTCAGCACTATAATACTTCCACTCTAAAAAATGTCAAGATATTGACTAGTGAGACAAAGCCTAAAGACCTTCCTATTGACTTGAGTGGCTTTATTTGTGTTTGTTTACGATTCCTGATAGGACGCAATTACAGCTTTAGAAGTGGGATCAGATTTCACTTAGTATGTATAAAATGAGGAAACCTTGGCAGCTCTAACCATAAATGAACGGGAAGTTTTGTAAATGAAAACGGCTGCGGAATATGCACGCATTTACTGATTAAAACAATGTTCTATGGCTTAATCGAAGGCTTCAAGTGCTGTTGACGGCAGCTGGATAAATCCTATACCTAGATTACGGATAAAATAATAGACTGCTATACTTCCCACTAAACTACTGAGTACAAACTTCGGCCTACTTAATTCTAAGTCTAAACAGTTTACGAAATATTATAAATTCGCGGGTATCGTGCGCTGTATAACCGGAGAACTGACTGCTGAGATCTTCGACAAAATACCGAACACACGTTTCGCACTGTTAACCTAAGGTGACCTTTTTTCCTACTTCGTGCTCGCTCTTCGCTGCCGTTGTGTAGTGGAGGCTCATGTGAATACTATTATTACTATCACCAAAATGACAGTTTTGTCCCTTATATCAGATTATTACTGATTACTTGTGAAAGTTGTAGCCAGTTTGGATAGCTGAACATGTTAGCAAGCCACTTCCGTGTTTTGGGTAGGTGCACTGGGCCCGGATCGAGTTCCCTCGCCTATTAACGACGAGGACCAGTGTGCCAGCCAGCTTGAATGTGGTTTTTAGGTGGTTTCCCACATCCGTCTAGACGAATACTAGGCTGGCACCCTTTCCTCAGTCACACGATTTTCTATCACATAGAAATGGTTCGCAGTGTTTCAGACCAAGAACAGTACACGCAGTAGTTGGGCGTACTTTAATTCCGTTCCAACGTTAAATGGGGGGCGACAGGAAGAGCATTTGGGCACCCTCTAACTCCGATAACAACCATGCAGAACGAGACGCAGGAAAAAATGTGAAAGGTGTTCATTAAAACGATAGACAGCAAAAGTATACCTTTTTCTGTTTTACAAATGCCAAAATAGTTGACTCGTGTGAATCTGAGTGAGTTAAAGTTAAAAATGACGAAGATCTAGATTAGCTCCGGTTTGGAAGTTACCGAAACTTTCATATTCTTTATATTTTATAATGAGCCATAGTCTAAAAGATGTAGCTCTAGTTTTTAGATACAGGGAATAGAAGGTTATATATTTTTTGCTGAAATGCTGATACATTTATATTTCGTATTCGGTTCAAAACTTTTAACAACGACAAGAGCGTATATGGGTTTATACAATTTAAGGGGCTCTGAATCCATTTATAGCATCATTTTTGTAGATACGGTCCAGTTTTTTAAATATTTGGTAAGCTATATCTTTGAAATACATCAGGAATGGAAAATCGTAAAATCTATCCTATTCGCAAATCATGCTAAAAATAAATGAAAGTGTTGCAGACAAGTTGCAGTCAATTTAGTTCAGTTAAAGATACACTATTAGCAACTACTCCGCTTTCAATGCGCGTTCTCTCTTTACGTGTTCGTTATAAGGGAAGACGCAAGTCTTTCTGCAAATTCCCACAGAACGCAGTCAACACTCAAGCACTTAATCTGCCTTGGTAGCGATCTTCCATTACACAGATCTATTGGTGAATTCTCACACAATGTTCACCATTAAACGGCGCAAAATTTTTGGGGAAAATGTGGAAATATGACTTAATGTAGCATTTCATTTTCTGGTAGACAAATAGACGAAGACTCGCAAGCTCAATTTAGCTTTCTGCCCTTGTATTGCCCAAGAACTCCGACGTAACTTTTTGAAAGTATTGCAACGCGTTTAGGTGATTGGGATGGAGAATATACTCGAACTGCTGGTCTCCAAGTTCATTACGTATTTGTAGACCAGTGTATACTCCCTGTTTGGTCTTCTTTGCACTCGGTCCAGGGAATTTGCCACGCAAGCATTCAGATAGTTGTCCGTTTTTGTTATTCACTGCATTTTTCTTGCCCGGTAATAAAGATTTTCATCGTGACCAGTTGTTCTGTTAGTAATGTAACTACTTAGCACTAGTGTCCCACTGACATATGCAGCAACAGTACTCAGTGTAGGAACTTGCAGGTCCATAAGTTTATCAGTGACTTTTAAATCACCACGTATGAGAAACTGATGCTTATCATAGGCGATGCAGTTTAATCTTCCATCATGATGTAGCTTCCCTTTGCTAGGGCTCCATATCCCACTGGGATGGCAGGAAGCACATTGTCATTAAGTAGTGGCACTGTTTCGAAACTAGATTTCGATCGATATACGAAAAATCTCTTATCGTCGTGTTTGTATAAAACTTTTAGTTTTTTCATCAAACTTTCAACATCCATACAGCATGTATGTATGTTATTTATGTTGAAAAATCTTTTGAGTGACTTTACTCGTCGGCAGAAAGTATAGATACGAGCTGTGTCTTCCAGAAGATTCCACTCCATAAATGAGAAACTAATAGATCGGCTTTATGTTTTAGAATGTCTAAGTCTATAGCACGATCACTGAATTCACTTTGCATGATTTTGTGTGTTTCACTAGATGACTTTAGTGTAAATGGGGGATGGTTAGATGTGGAAGGATGGCACGTATCTGGTTTTCATCTTCCCTGTCGCTAGAAAAGATTTCTGTGCTGGCTACTGGAGGATCTGGAACGCATCGCCCGTCGTATATTAGGCTCCTGCATGATGCTTTTTGTTTTATTGTTAAGTGATTTATTGTGTGGAGGCACCTGGAAGAATTAAAAATGTGTTACATGGTTTGCAGGTTTGTGCCAAATGGCGAGTACACAAAACGCATGAAAGCTTCCATTCATACATTTAGAGTTGTTGAACATGTCGCACAATAATCATGAGAGATCCACGCTTTTGGTTGGCTTCTTACAAGGTACCCGAAATAAAGGAAAACTTAGAAACTCACAATAGCTTAGAAAACGGGCTGCGATAGTTTAGAAATAAAACACCGACGTATTATCAAGCGGAGAATGTGTTCACACCGCTCGGTATATCTGAGGATATGGTCAAGTTCGTCGCCTCACATCACAATGTGCGTGTCTTATAACTGCGAGAAAGTGTGATTTCGGTGGCAGTCCTGATATAATGAGAAGACGAAAGCTAAGAAAATACAGATAAGGAACTAACAAACTTCATACAGCATAAAACCGGAAGCTAAGAACCAAATATTATAGTCATTTTCAAATTCAGCGTATCAAAATCTATGGAGATGTGTCATTTTCTTAATGTAAATGTTTCCTTGTCGAACAGCGTGATCGGCCGTCTTCCATATACTCGGTTTGATGTAGCTTCGCCTTGCTAGGGATCTTTGCTAACACATTTGTGAAATATCGATTGATTTCAGCATATTCGGGGCTGCTTCAACTACACGGTGTATCTACCTGAGTTCTTTGAGGGGTGTATGGCTCAGGCCAATGTGTAATAAAGACGTGGTCACAACACGTGACTTACTGGCTCCGAAGGAAAACACTCAGCTTCAATCTGAGCGGTTTTGGATGCTCTGGTAGGAAACTGCGTTTGACTCGTTAGTGGTCTGGTATGGTAATTATTGTGGCTGCACGAACACATACGGACAATTAGAGAAAGAGAGGAAGCCCAGCAAGAGAGTAGCAATAGGCTTATATTGGTTCAGTAATTGTAACAACCATGTACACCTGCTCTATCTGCACCTATTCTGCAACGCAAAGTGAAGTTCTTCTTTACGTTACGACCGGGCAAGTTATATTGGAACAACGTGGTTGCTTATTTTTTACAAAAAGAAAAAAAATATATACAGACGTGAGTTAGTTATTCCTACCCACCGCCTTCTACACATTACATAATAGAAATTCTTCCATGGAACTGAAGTAGTTGTCAAGGAGAAACTTTTTCAGTTTGTTATCAAATTTGGATTTCCTGTTTAGCAGACATTTTATATCGCTGGGTAAGTGACCAAATTTTTTTGTTGCAGCGTTTAGCACCACTTCTTGCGCTAAAGACACCCTTAATGTGCGCTAATGAATGTCATTTCTTTTTCCGGTATCGTTATTATGTACCTCATTGTTCCTTTTCAGTGAAGTGGATTATCAAAAACAACCTACAAGAGGGAATAAATGTAGTGTGAAGCAGCAGTCAGAATGCCTATTTCTTTAAGGAGATGTCTACAGGATGATCGTCAGTGAGCAGCGCATATTATTATTACAGCACATTTTTGCGCAATGAAAAAATTCTTTCTTAAAGTTGTGCTACCCTATAATATTATTCCATTGGACATTATTGAACGAAAGTATGCAAAATATGTTAACGTTCTGATTTACATCTTCCCAGGGTTTACAATGATTCTAAGCGCAAATGTGGCTGAATTAAGTTCCTTTAGGAGTTCCAAAACGTGTTTTTGCAGTTTTTAATTCTCATCAATATGGACCCATAAGAATTTTCAACTTTCCAACCTATTTATTCTTTCCTCACCATATGTTACACTTGTCGTTCGTGTCGTTACCTCTAGATGTATAAAACTAAATACGTTGTATGTTTTTTCTTTTTTTTAATTCAGTAGGAGACCATTCACAAAAAACGACCGACACTTTTGAGAACTTTGTTTATCATCTCGTCTGTTTCTGTATGCATTGATGGGCTTTTACAATAGTAATGCCATCTGCAAAAAGAACTTATTCTGCTCGTTGTATACAGACAGGTGATCATTTACATACACTCCTGGGAATGGAAAAAAGAACACTTTGACACCGGTGTGTCAGACCCACCATACTTGCTCCGGACACTGCGAGAGGGCTGTACAAGCAATGATCACACGCACGGCACAGCGGACACACCAGGAACCGCCGCCGTCAGTGTCAGCCAGTTTGCCGTGGCATACGGAGCTCCATCGCAGTCTTTAACACTGGTAGCATGCCGCGACAGCGTGGACGTGAACCGTATGTGCAGTTGACGGACTTTGAGCGAGGGCGTATAGAGGGCATGCGGGAGGCCGGGTGGACGTACCGCCGAATTGCTCAGCACGTGGGACGTGAGGTCTCCACAGTACATCGATGTTGTCGCCAGTGGTCGGCGGAAGGTGCACGTGCCCGTCGACCTGGGACCGGACCACAGCGACGCACGGATGCACGCCAAGACCGTAGGATCCTACGCAGTGCCGTAGGGGACCGCACCGCCACTTCCCAGCAAATTAGGGACGCTGTTGCTCCTGGGGTATCGACGAGGACCATTCGCAACCGTCTCCATGAAGCTGGGCTACGGTCCCGCACACCGTTAGGCCGTCTTCCGCTCACGCCCCAACATCGTGCAGCCCGCCTCCAGTGGTGTCGCGACAGGCGTGAATGGAGGGACGAATGGAGACGTGTCGTCTTCAGCGATGAGAGTCGCTTCTGCCTTGGTGCCAATGATGGTCGTATGCGTGTTTGGCGCCGTGCAGGTGAGCGCCACAAACAGGACTGCATACGACCGAGGCACACAGGGCCAACACCCGGCATCATGGTGTGGGGAGCGATCTCCTACACTGGCCGTACACCACTGGTGATCGTCGAGGGGACACTGAATAGTGCACGGTACATCCAAACCGTCATCGAACCCATCGTTCTACCATTCCTAGACCGGCAAGGGAACTTGCTGTTCCAACAGGACAATGCACGTCCGCATGTATCCCGTGCCACCCAACGTGCTCTAGAAGGTGTAAGTCAACTACCCTGGCCAGCAAGATCTCCGGATCTGTCCCCCATTGAGCATGTTTGGGACTGGATGAAGCGTCGTCTCACGCGGTCTGCACGTCCAGCACGAACGCTGGTCCAACTGAGGCGCCAGGTGGAAATGGCATGGCAAGCCGTTCCACAAGACTACATCCAGCATCTCTACGATCGTCTCCATGGGAGAATAGCAGCCTGCATTGCTGCGAAAGGTGGATATACACTGTACTATTGCCGACATTGTGCATGCTCTGTTGCCTGTGTCTATGTGCCTGTGGTTCTGTCAGTGTGATCATGTGATGTATCTGACCCCAGGAATGTGTCAATAAAGTTTCCCCTTCCTGGGACAATGAATTCACGGTGTTCTTATTTCAATTTCCAGGAGTGTATATGAGGAACAGTAGTGGACCTAAGACTGGACCTTGAGGAACCTCACACGTGATATCTCACCAGTCGGAATTATTATCACAGGCTGTATTTCTTGAATTACTAAATACAACATCCAGCTTTCTTTTGGTTAGATGGGGCATTATCCATTGGTTGGTTACACCATCAGTCCCATAATATGTCAATTTATCTAGGTGACTACTGAGATTCACACAGTCAAAAGCCTTAGAGAGGTATCACAAAATGCTAAGCAGCGCTATTTTACTATTTAATACTTGCAGAATCTGGCGAGTAAGTGGTATTTTCAGTAGACCAACCCTTCTGGAAACCAAATTTTATTTTTCTAGGGATACTACTGCTAGGGTGAGATACTATTCAAGAACATGTAACTTTCTTAAAACGACGAGTTAAGCCAGCAGTGAAACCGCTCGATAGTTACTGACACCTTACTTATCAACTTCCTTAAAGAGGGTTTAACAACACCGTATTTCAGTCTCTCTGAAATAATGCACTGAGTTCGAGAAGCATCACATATTTCAGGTAAGACTCGGCTTATATCACGGGAACAAATTTTTTGTACTCTGTTGGAGAGACCATCAAAATCAGATAAGTTTTTATTTTTAAGAGAATGTATAATTTTGTCAAATTCAGAAGGAGAATTTTGTGATACAGTCATATGATTGAATTTTCTGAAACATTTGCAGTGTATTGCTCTCAATATTCTCTTACGCTGTTTGTCCCTATGCTTTCTATTATATTTAAGAAATGATTATTAAATTTATTTGCTGCCTGTGATTCATCATTTACAGCACTTCCATTCAGTTTAGTTGGGATATTGTCTTGTTCTGTGGCTATTTGTCCTGTCTCTCGGTTCATTCCCTAGAGCCTAGAGTCTGTGACCAGAAGTACTAATTTTTGACAATATGTGCACGTTCTTTGATTTTTTACATAACCTTTCTTAGTAGTTTTTATAGTGTGCAACTACCACAGGATCTCTGCTTGTTCTTGCCAAAAGATATATTTGCCTTTTCCTCTCACAGGTTGCGGTAATCCCTGTAGTGCTCCATGGCTTCCTTTCGTGGCTATTGTGGGTTGTTTCTGTTTCGCGTATATGGAGAGCTGTTTCCAAGTAATGAAATGAATTTATTATGGAATGATTAAAATTTTTGATTAGTATTTTGTTCTTAATAAATTACGCACCTTGTGGTCTCCTGTAAACTATTCCTAAAAACATATGCCCTGTAGTCATTAATTATTCTAACTGATTTGCACTGAAGAGTATCCATACTGTAAGGCGCTATGCTATTTATCCTAAAAAACTGTGCATCATGATCAGAGAGAGTATTTGTTACTGGGTAAACAGTTATTGACTTAGTTTGAGCTTCCTCAAAGAAAAATTATCAATTAGGATCTTACTGTTTCTATTCACCTGTGTTGAAAGTTAATTACTGAGACCAAATTGTAGGATCCAAATAAAGTTTCCACATAATTTTTCCTATCAGGATTCTTTAGAAAACCTACAATTAAGTCACTGCAGATAAGTAACTGCTTACTGCTGTCTGATACGTAACGCAGCAAGGAATCAGATTCCTCATACAAGCACGCACTTCCGTGTGCTGATTGCTACAAAATACGCTTCTCTCAGTGTTTCCGAAATTGTGTATTGTATTTATGTATTATCAACTTCTCCTTTTCCTATGTTATTTCTGCATGAGTAAGATGGTTACGATCAGTGTGGGGCAGTTCCCGTTTTGTTTATGTGTTGTTTCTGACTCGCGATCGAGTTTAGCAGGCCGATATCTCATCCACCGAATAAGTTTCACATTTTCTGAGGCTTTTCAATCGTTTATAAACGAACTGGTCTTTATGGTACTGGAATACGAGTAGTAGACGTTTTGAATAATCTTAGTCGATGTGGGAGACATAAGAATTCTGAAATTTAGAATAATAATAATTGCAAACTTAATTTAAACCTCTTATCTTTAATTCAAATTGTATCCACTCATACATTTAATTTTCAACACGGTAATCAACCCTGCATGCCATTTTCTTTAAATTTCGAGTGTGATTTTGTAATTCAGAGACTGGCAAGACGGTAAATTGGTTTGAAGGCGTTTATTGATGTGAAGGAATCACGGTGACCGGGAGTAAAGTGTTCTGTGTCATTTTCTTTTCTGTCTTTTATAACCACGGTGACTGGCTGATTGGCTTGTGAGAGTTTTCGGTACGCATGTGAATAAACAGCACGTTGGTTGTGAGACGACGATCACGAAACGCTACATCCAGACGGATCCGGCCAAGAGCAAGGACCAGCCACCCGGTACTGAATCCTCAGAACAGAGGCCCGACAGGTGGATCTGCTTTGAAGATAACAATTTTTTGCGCCTAGAAAGCGTGGGCTACAAGAAATAAAGACTAGCCTCGTAGCAGCTCTTTGCCTATTTCTCAACCAATCAGTTGTAGGACTAACCGCAAAGGTGGGAGAACGCGCAATTGGCATAATAGTACGGAGCTTTAAGAGGGCAGCGCTGAAGGCAATGTTCTTTTTTTCGTTGTAGTTGATATGTGCATGTTGCGATTGGCGTCAGAGGGAGGCATACAGTTTTTCGTGTTTCTCAAATTGGAGGGAAGGCTTGTGACTGTGAGGCGGTGATTCTTAATTTTGTAGTTGCAAACTAGTAATGTTCGTTGGGAAGGAATTAATAGTGCGTAAGTAAGTGCCACAAAGAAGACACTTAGGGTATGCTCACACAAGTGTGCGCAACAACTTGTGGTTCGGATGCGGACGTGTCCACGGCATCTTGCACATTAGTCCCTGAGGTGTCCGGATCGAGTCTGGAAACGGTAGCAAAAGAGAACTGATTGACTTGCCGTCACATTGCGGCTGAGCCCACAATATGTACAATTGGTAACAGGGTGCTGATGACATCGTCTTTACAAAGGAACCAGCAGCTCGGCGCATCACAGTCGCGTTTACGTTGAGCATAATTCTCAGAACCAGTTCATTAAGATTTCACAATTGTGGAATACTGGTCGATCTGCTAATTTAAGTTACTTTCTCTTACACTAAATGTGTGAGCATCTGGGGATAGTCACCACCATCCAGTCACCTTTTTGGTCAGGATTTTGCAGGATAATATTGAAGTCAATTATTGTTGTATTTTATTAGAGTGTATGTTCTCAAGTGGGCAAGCAGAAAATTCATAGATGGGGATGTAGCACTGTTATCCACATAAACGTACACCTGAGTTTAGAAACAGAATTGTAGCGGTAATCAGCGTAGAGTTTAAATTTTGTTTAACCCTTTGTTTCTCGCGTAGATGACACTCGTTATCCACATTATCTTCAAACTCTATTTTTGCCTCACTGGAGTGGAATGAGTCCGCGCCATTTTCAATACCTTTCTGTTAATTCTCCATTCGTTAGCTCCAGCTATACCGGATTTTTAATTGCAAGGTTTGCAGTTTTTATGAAACGTTATTATAGCTAGGAGGACACTGGTCTTCATTGCGAGTGCTACTGCTAAAATCCGAAGCAAAGTGTGTGTTTATATTATTTTACTGCTTTGTTAGATCCAGTCCAAGTTTCGTGTGTGCAATTTCAGGTGTATAGAAACTAAGTTAATTCAGTTTGCAACTCGAATACATACATATCAAAAGTAAATATTCTTTATTCCTTTAGCTTGTGAAACAATAGGTAAAGGTAAAAAAAAGTAAAAACTTACACAGAGTTAGCAGAACTCCTGATATATGACTGGAATAGTTCGATGACCAGAGTGTTGAAATACTGACAGCGATACTCCTGACTCAGAGAAAGCGGTCATGATTCACTAACAGAACAAGAAGTGTCGGAAAATAGTGAATATGCATCATAACATGAAGAAATCATTGAAGTGGATGTATTTCTGTTAGGAAAAGATGTAATAGGTAAATGGAGGAAAAGGAAATTTCGTTCCAATGTTGGAACAAGATCCTGCAATAGCATTACGCGTTTACGTGGACACAAAAATGAAGCTCATACAAGAAATAAATAAATATGATGTAGCTATTTTTGGCTGAAAGTATAGTAATTACTACTGCAAGATGTACAAATATCTACACCGACGGCATTCGTAGTAATTACTCTACAGAAATGAGTGCTAAAGAAACATATGTTTTAATATTCACATCAACGAAGTTTGTTGCAACTTTCCTAGAGAAAGGAATGCTACAGAAAAAGACGTTGTAGAGATCAGGGTTTTCATTGGTTTGTAATATCTCTGTGGATTTATGAGACGCTTTAGAAAAACTTTATCAAAGTAGTGTAATAACTCAAAGGCAAAAGAACTTGAATCATGCCACTTATGCATGAGTGAAAACCGGTTCAGACTGCACTTTAGACTTCTGAAGTTTGCTAGTAGCCTTAAGAGAGGCGTTCGCAGAGAGAATGACAAGTTGCCTGCTATCAGAGAGGTACTGAAGCTGTTTATCAGCCATTGTCTAAAATATTTGAGTTCCTAATGTATACCTTACTACATTTGTGTATGAGATGGATTATATTTAGGTATAAATAAAACACTCTTTAAATCAATCATACAAATCAAAGTATCGAAGTACACCGTTTATGTTATGGATGACACCTCTCATCAGCACGAAGGCTGTGTCACGAATTATCACGCGAGTAACAGATGCTTAATACACGAGCATGAATTTGAGTATTTAACTAATCAGTGTTTCTGTCTGGTACGTTCATTATCTTAAGTTAGATACAATCAAACACTGTTCAGGGAGACAATTTCAGTGTTGGTAAATCAATGTGAATCAATTTTCTTTCAGTCAGATAGCGTCAATGACATCCTGATTAATGCAAATTCCTCACACTGAGAAATTTGTCAAGGACTGTAATTTTTTGCTATCCACATCTCTTCATGCACAATAGACATTTAAAGGGTAGATATTAAAAAAAGTTCCCACTATTAGTTTTGATAGGTAGTAAAGCGAAACGCTACTCAGGTTTTGCAAATGAACTGAAGTACTAATTTTAGCAGCCAAGAGAAGCGAGCATCCATGACGCATTTCACAACGCCGAGATGGAAGTAAGTAAACTAATTAACATTATCATGTCGAGCCCACATGAGCTTTCTCAATCCCTGTTCATAGTGGATGTTCACAACGAACCACTCACTGTGTTGATAAATTACTTTCAGATCCAAGGTCCCAAGAGACCTCCAGAGCATTGTAACAGGCTTTTATTAGTGTGGTGTCACTATGCCGTACACCGAAATACAGTGGTTCACATACGAAATCATGTATTCGGATCTCTGTGTTGCTCTTTAGGCAAATTTTATATATTTTTAGGAGGTTATAGTTAGATTGAACAACAGGAAAGTGGTATCCGATTTCTGGTCGTGCGTTTTTTCAAATTCTGCATAGCTATTCTTCATACTATGACTGCTGTGCTATCAAAGTCTGCGGCAATAGCCTCTTATTGTAACTTCTTATGCTCGTTGAAATTTTCTATACTCATTATGTCTTCGCTACTGTTCCTCAAAACAAGGAACAAAATACAAGATAATTACTACTACTCCAAAATATGTAACTTTCTGAAATTATGAAACTGGATTCGTAACCTATGGTACGTTATTCTTATAGGCGCCCTTTCCTCAGGTTTGTGTTCATCTCGTACGCAAAGTGATGAGTTTTCGAATTTTATGTTATTTTGTCTCCAGTTGACTTTCTATAACTGTTCAGCAAATAGTGCTATCACTTACTACATAGTTTCATACACACATCAAAGAAAGTTGTGGATCACCTCGGTTCCGAGGTTTCCGGAACCTGTACAGAAAACTGGAATAAAGATCAACATACACATAATTTCCACCCTTTTTATTGCTCATGAAAGGCACACATTGCATGTTGTATCACCACACGGCGAGACCTCATGGTCCAGATTGCTGTACACACTGGCATCCAGGCGACTAGCGAGAGTTTTGGTGTTCTCGTAAAGATAAGTCATTTTAGATTATAAAACATATAGTTTAGTACTGATTACGTGTTAAATAGGTGTATTAGTGTGCCTTTTAAGTGTACCGTTAAAGGTATAATTTTTCTTTACGTAATATAGCAGAAAACGCGAAAAGATCGTACAGTCGTATTTTCTGTTTACGTTTTGCCGCGTTTGGTTGTTCCTTGCTCTCTCGAGCAATTTAACTTAGCGTACCTCTTCATCATTTAACTAGCATTTCCGGAAAGTAGAGTAAAGTTTAAGTTGTTGTTTCAGAAACTTTGCACTGTTGTTTTTGTTTACACACAGTTGCGTATAGCCAAATTTGTGGAACCATATTTTCATGTTTATCTGTCATTTAACTGACTTATTCTTAATAAACTATTGCGTTTATCATGAGTGAAAAGTGCTTGACTTGCCGTAGAATTGTTAGGTTGGGGCTTTGGTGTGATGGGTGCTGTAGTTATTTCCATGTGGGTGACTGTAGAGGCATGGGAATAGAGGAAGTAAATGAGACTCATCAGTAGTTTTGTAGGATTTGTAGTAGAGACAGGAAGACACTAGAACAGGAGGGTAAAATTGCCGCCATTCACTCTGAGTTAGACAAGGCCAGGAGAGATCTTGTCAGGTTAAGGAGGGAGAAGGGTAAAGAGAGGTGGGAAGTGGCAACAGGAAACAGGAGGAACAGGGCTAGAACTTTGTCTGACAGCTTCATGGTGAATGTGGAAAATAGATTGCTTCAGTCAGAAGCTTGTGGGATTCAAGCAGTTGCAGGTGTAGACAGGGCACAAAAAAATTGAAAAATAAGAATGTAGGGAAATCAGTAAAGAGACTGAAAGTGTTGTTGTTAGGTAGTTCCCATGGAAGAGGTGTTGGCCAACTTTTGTAGAATGAACTAGGATGAGAATACCAGATCACCCATTTTTTCAAACCTAGTGCTGGTCTGGAGCAGGTGACAGAGGATTTAGGATCACTTTGCAAAGATTTTACTAAGGAAGGCACCGTGGTTATAGTGCATGGGGCATGTAACAGTACTGACAGAGATCCTGGGTACAGTATAGAGTGTGACCTAGTAAAGATTGCATCAGCATCGAAGCATACTAGTGTTGAGTTTGTATCTGTTCGTGGCTGCCATGACCGACCTCATTTGAACTCTTCTGTCAAGAGAGTTAATTTGGAGCTGGAACGACTGCTTATGTCGGGTGCAGGGTCACACATTGATGTGGTTCCTGTTGATTCTCTCAATAGGTAGGATTATACTAGACATGGCCCTCACCTCAACAGGAATGGGAAGGGTAAACCGGCTGGGAAAATAGCAGGAAAGTTAAAGTGGGGAGGCACTTTCATGAGTGGTAAAGTACCAGTGGTCATACGGTTCAGAAAAGACCCTTTTTTAGGGTAGGGAGGACAAAAAGAAACCAAATTTTAAGAGAGGTTAGAACTGAGACAAACCTTCTGTTTGAGAAGAAACCAAAAAACATAATTCTAGCTCATTACATCAGCAATACAGCTACTGGTTAAGAATTTTCAGCAGTCAGTAGATATTTTAGCTGTACCCAATTTTATCTCAGTCAATGTGAAACGTCAGCTGTCTTTATTAAGTCAAAATATTCGAGGACTGAGAAATAAAATTAATGAATTAATTATCTGCATAGATGAATTAGAGGCTTCAAACCCAGCTGACATACTCTGCCTCTCTGAACATCATGTGAGCACTGGTATAGAACTTTTAAGTGTTACAGGGTTTAGGTCTGCATCTCATTTTTGTAGATCAGAAATGGAGAAAGGAGGAGTTGCCACATTCATCAGGAACACTCATAAATTTAAGAACATAGAAATTCATAAATTGTGCCTAGAACAGCATATGGAAGCATGTGCAATAGAAGTAGAATTTCACAAAATATCCTTCATAATATTGAGTGTATATCGAGCACCTGCAGGTAACTTTAATCTGTTAGTAAACCACCTTGAAGCTGTACTGGCCCATTTAACAAACCAAAAACAAAGAAATAGTGATTGCTGGTGATTTCAATGTAGATTTTCTCAAAGACTCTCCCAATAAGAACTTAGTTGAGATAATTACACTATCATTCAACTTAATTCCCACCATAAATTTCCCCACTAGGGTAGCCAATTGCTCACAAACAGCCATTGTTAATATCTTTATAGAAAAGTCCAATGAACAAAATTATATTACAAAACCAACAGTCAATGGCCTCTCAGACCATGACACGCAGTCCCTACTGTTAAACTTAATACTGAACAGGTTGTTGTTGTGGTTGTTGTCTTCAGTCCTGAGACTGGTTTGATGCAGCTCTCCATGCTACTCTATCCTCTGCAAACTTCTTCATCTCCCACTACCTAATGCAACCTTCATCCTTTTGAATCTGCTTAGTGTATTCATCTCTTGGTCTCCCTCTACAATTTTTACCCTCCACGCTGCCCTCCAATACTAAACTGGTGATCCCTTGATGCTTCAGAACATGTCCTACCAACCGATCCCTTCTTCTAGACAAGTTGTGACACAAACGTCTCTTCTCCCCAATCCTATTCAATACCTCCTCATTAGTTATGTGATCTAACTATCTATTCTTCAGCATTCTTCTGTAGCACCACATTTCGAAAGCTTCTATTCTCTTCTTGTCCAAACTATTTATCGTCCATGCCTCACTTCCATACATGGCCCCACACCATACAAATACTTTCAGAAACGACTTCCTGACACTTAAATCTATACTCAATGTTAACAAATTTCTCTTCTCCAGAAACGCTTTCCTTGCCATTGCCAGTCTACATTTTATATTCTCTCTACTTCGACCATCATCAGTTATTTTGCTCCCCAAATAGCAAAACTCCTTTACTACTTTAAGTGTCTCATTTCCTAATCTAATTCCCTCAGCATCACCTGATTTAATTCGACTACATTCCATTAGCCTCGTTTTGCTTCTGTTGATGTTCATCTTACATCCTCCTGTCAAAACACTATCCATTCCATTCAACTACTCTTCCAAGTCCTTTGCTGCCTCTGACAGAATTACAATGTCATCGCAATGTCATCGGCGAACCTCAAAGTTATTATTACTTCGCCATGAATTTTAATACCTACTCCGAATTTATCTTTTGTTTCCTTCACTGCTTGCTCAATATACACATTGAATAACATCGGGGATAGGCTACAACCCTGTCTCACGCCCTTCCCAACCACTGCTTCCCTTTCATGTCCCTCGACTCTTATAACTGCCATCTGGTTTCTGTATAAATTGCAGATAGCCTGTCGCTCCCTGTATTTTACCCTGCCACCTTCAGAATTTGAAAGAGTGTATTTCAGTCGACATTGTCAAACGCTTTCTCTAAGTCTACAAATGCTGGAAATGTAAATTTGCCTTTCCTTAATCTAGATTCTAAGACAAGTCGTAGGGTCAGGATTGCCACACGTGTTCCAACATTTCTACGGAATCCAAACTCATCTTCCCTGAGGCTGGCTTCTACTAGATTTTCCATTCGTCTGTAAAGAATTCGCGTTAGTATTTTGTAGCTGTGATTTATTAAACTGATTGTTCGGTAATTTTCACATCTGTCAACACCTGCTTTCTTTGGGATTGGAATTATTATATTCTTCTTGAAGTCTGAGGGTATTTCGTCTGTCTCATACATCTTGCTCACCAAATGGTAGTGTTTAGTCAGGACTGGCTCTCCTAAGGCCATCAGTAGTTCAAATGGAATGATGTCTACTCCCGTGGCCTTGTTTCAACTCAGATCTTTCAGTGCTCTGTCAAACTATTCGCACAGTATCATATCTCCCATTTCATCTTCATCTACATCCTCTTCCATTTCCATAATATTGTCCTCAAGTACATCGCCATTGTATAGACCCTCTGAACAGGATACAAAATCTGTTAAGTCTGACCTAAAAAGGGTAACCAATAAGCCAAAAATTGATTATTTTAGGACACTCCTCAGAGACATTCACTGAACTGATGTCTACAGTGTTCATGGCATGAATGAAAAAATAACACTGTTGCTAATAAAGTGTTTACCTGTGTTCCCCCAAAACTTACCAAGGTTAGAGCGAAGTCTACAAAGAAGCCATGGATTACTCAAGGAATAAAAGTATTTTGTAAAACAAAAAGAAGACCATATCTGTCAATCTGAAACAGTTCCGATGTTGATGCTATAGCACATTAGAAGAAATACTGCAAAATACTAAAGACTGTAATACAGACATCAAAGCAAATATATTACAAGGAAAAGATAGTCATATCAGACAACAGAATAAAGACAGTATGGGATATAGTGAAGGAGGAGACCAGTAGAACCAGACATGTAGAGGAACAAATAGCATTAAGTGTAAATGATACATTGGTGACAGATTTGTATAATGATGCAGCACTTTTTAACTAACATTTTATAACTATTGCTGAAAACATGGGGTCATTAGGTTCGGTAGATGCTGCTACGGAATACCTTTGACTAGACATTTCAAGTAACTTCCATAATATGAATTTGACCCTCACTACCCCAGCAGGAATAATGTCCATCATAAAATCTTTAAAATCAAAAACATCTAGTGAGTATGATGAAATATCAAAAAGTAAATTAAAGAATGTGATACTGAGCTAAGTAGCATATCTGTGTAACCACTCGTTTATCAGTGGAATATTTCCTGAACGGTTGAAGTATGCTGAAGTTAAACAACTGTTTAAGAAGTCAGATAAAGAAATAGCATCAAATTTCTGTCCAGTTTCACTGTTGCCAGCATTCTCAGAAATTTTAGATGAAGTAATGTACAATCAGCTTTATAACAATCTTATCTCAAAACATACTGTCAAAGTCACAGTTTTCATTTCTAAAGGGTTCTGATATTGAGGTGGCTATCTGCACTTACAGTGAAAATGTGCTTAATTCATTAGACAAAAAATTGGAAGCAACTGGTGTATTTTGTGACCTGTCAAAGGCATTGGACTGTGTAAATCTCAATATCCTTTTATATAAATTAGAATACTATAGTGTAACAGGATATGCTGCAAAATGGTTCAAATCTTATATCTCTGGCAGGAAACCAAGGGTGCTATGAGGAAAGAGGCATCTATCAAGCTATCAGGCACCATCCAACTGGAAACTAATTACATGTGGGGTGCCACAAGGTTCTATTTTGGGGCCCTTACTTTTTCTTGTGCATATCAATGACCTTTCATCAGTAACATTACCAGATGCCAAGTTCGTTTTGTTTGCCGATGACATAAACCTTGCAAGAAATAGCAAATCAAGTTTAGTCTTAGAAACATCAGCTAATAAATTATTTGTGGACATTAATCACTAGTTCCTAGCCCATTCTTTGTCACTAAACTCCGAAAAAAAACACTACATGCAGTTCAGAACTTGTAAGGGGTGTCCTAAGAGTATATGCCTAACATATGGTGACAAGCAGATAGAAGAAGTGGCCAGTGTTAAATTGTTGGGATTACAGCTTGATAATTCAACTGGGAGGAACACACCATAGAACTGCTGAATCGTCTTAACAAATCTCTATTGGCAATGCGAATTGTGTCAGACATATGGGATTTAGAAATGAGAAAGCTGGCATACAATGACTACTTTCATTCCATAATGTCATACGGGATTAGTTTTTGGGGTAATTCATCAAGCCAAGCAAATGTTTTCCAGGCACAAAAACGTGAAGTAAGAGTTATATGTGGTGTGAACTCAAGAACATCCTGCAGCAATCTGTTTAGGGAACTAGAGGTACTAACTACTGCTTCCCAATATATTTATTCCTTAATGAAATTTGTCACTAAAAATATATCACTTTTTGAAACCAACAGCTCAATTCATGGAATCAATACTAGAAATAAGAATAATCTTCACAAGGATTTAAAGTCATTTAGTCTTGTACAAAAGGGCATGCATTATTCAGGAACACACATTTTCAATGACTTGCCAGCAGCCATAAAAAGCTTAACAACCAATGAAATGCAGTTTAAGTGAAGCCTAAAGGATTTATTGGTGGCGAACTCCTTCTACTCCATTGATGAATTTCAAAGTAAAACCAACTGATTTGTGTAAACAATATAACTCCTGCATAATTTCACTGTGTTCATTGTAATGTGTGTGTGTGTGTGTGTGTGTGTGTGTGTGTGTGTGTGTGTATGTGTGTGTGTAAGTACAATCTAACTTCTGCACCATTTCAGTGGAGTAATGTGTTCATTTTAAATAAGTGTTATAGTAGTTGTATTAAACGTTTATTACCTTATAAATAAATAAATAAACTTTTTATTTTAAATTCAGTTCATTAGTATTTGTAAAATGACTCTTTCATATAGTGTTCATTAAAAAATGACTGTCATTCCACTTGGGACCTGTTTAATGGTACATTAGATTATTTGTTTTAGTTGTAAATATTTGTCATGTAATTTTGTTTTTCTGACATGTTCTACATCCTGGAGGACCTCCTCACTACAGATCAATTGGAATGAAAGTAAATCTGATCTAATCTATCCGGTGATCCTAGTAATCAGAAGCACGTACTCTTGCATTGATGCATACCTGTATTCGTTGTGGCACACTATCAACAAGGCACTGTTTGTCCACACTGTCACACTCCTCAATGGCAATTTGTTGTAGGCAGAGTTGTAGGTAGTTCACGTTGTTCATAAACAGTCATTTTCAATCTACCCCGGGAATGTTCCATTGGGTTCATGTCTGGCCACTCTACCCTAGCGATGTCATTATCCTGAACGAAGTCATTCACAAGATATGCATGATGGGTGTGTGAACCGTCGCCCATGAAGACGAATGCCTCGCCAATTTTCAGTCGATATGTTTACACTATCGTTCGGGGGATGGCGTTTACGTATCGTACAACCGTTACGGCGCCTTCCATGGCCACCAGCTGCGGACAGCGTCCCCACATAATGCTACCCCAAAACAGAAGGGAACCTCCAACTTGCTGCACTCGCTGGCCAATGTGGCTAGGGCGTTCAGCCTGACCGGGTTGCTTCCAAACACGTCTCCGATGATTGTCTGGTTGAAGGCATATGCTACACTCATTGGTAAAGAGAACGAGATGCAAACCCTGAGTGGTCCATTCAGAATGTTGTTGGGCCCATCTTTACAGCGCTGCATGGTGTCGTGGTTGCAAAGTTTGACATCGCCATGGATGTCGGAAGTGAAGTAGCGCATCATGCAGCCTACTGCGTATAGTTCGAATCATAAAACGACGTCCTGTGGCTACACGAGAACCATTATTCTTGATGGTGGCGTTGCTGTCATGGCTCCTCCGAGTAATAATCCGTAGGCAGCGGTCATCCATTGCAGTAGTACTCCTTGGGCGGCATGGGCGAGGCATGTCGTCGACAGTTCCTGTCCCTCTGTGTCTCATCCATGTCCGAACAACATCGCTATGGTTCACTCCGAGACGCCTGGACACTTCTCTTGGTCAGAGCACTTCGTGGTACAGGGTAACAATGCAGACGCGATCGAATTGCGGTATTGACCGTCTAGGTACGGCTGAACTATAGACAACACGAGCCATGCACCTGTTTCCTGGTGGAATGACTGGAACTGTCGGACCCCCTTCGTGTAATAGGCGCTGCTCATGCATGGTCGTTTACATCTTTGGGCGGGTTTATTGAGATCTCTGAACAGTCAAAGAGACTGTATATGTGATGCAATATCCACAGTCAACGTCTATCTTCAGGAGTTCTGGGAATAGGCGTGATGCAATTTTCTTTTATTTGTGTATTTTCAGTCGCTACAATAGGTGGCTTATTATTAATTAAAAGATATGATGATTTAAGAATAAGTTAGTATTTGAAATGATCTCTTTTAAGCACTTATACAGAAAGTTTTCGAACAAAGTAATCCTTGGGTAAATAAAGGAATTAAAATCTTATATAGAAGGAACAGGGAAATTTATATGGAATCCAGTATCATCAAGATCCGACATTTCTTGCATTGAGTGAAAATGCTGTCATACTTTAACGAATGTCGTTACAATATTCAGATGGACAACGCCAATCCTGAAAATAACAATGAACGTAATAACATTAAAAGTACATGGGAAGTTGTCAAACTACCATAACAATTAAACTATAGAATAATTTTATGAATAATAATTCATGAGGTGCATGTCTTTTAACAATCAGTTTCTACATGCGTACAATCAAATGAATGAAATGCTCAAATGTCTGTGAATTCCTAAGCAGCCAAACTGTTGAGGTCATTGGCCCCTAGACTTACACACTACTTAAACTAACTTATGCCAAGAACAACACACACACACACCCATGCCCGAGGGAGTACTCGAAATTCTGGTGGGAGGGTCAAATTGATCACTTGAAATAGCAAGGAAATATGTAAAAGACGCCACTGGACAGAACTTTAAACTACTAGATGCAGCAGCAATATCCATAATTAAAACTGACAGAATTTTAAAATTCAAAAGAAATCTCACAACATGTTGATGGAATTTCTGAAAAGTTGTGCTAATTTAGTAAGTGTTGTGCTTAGTGATATAGCTAAGGCATCACTAGCACCGGGAATTTTTCATAAGTTTAAATTAGGCAATTGTTAAATCTCTTCACAAAAAAGGTGAAATCTATATTTAAATAATTATTGTTCACTTTACGTACTGAAGCCTTTTTCCAAAATATTCAGAGAAGTAACATACTGAACAGTAGATTCCCATTTAAGTAGAAACAATTTACTTGGCATATCACAATTTGGCTTCCAGAAGAGAATTCTTGAATAATAAAGTACCATCAGTTCTTACTTTTTTTATCTTCCCAACGCGTGCCACCGTGTATATCATGGTACTGTCGTACATAAACTTACGTTTTAGGGAACTGACGGTCTTACACACAACTGGTTTGAATCATAAATGACAAACAGAATACTAGAAGTGGCAATGATTACTTCAAATAGTGTTGGAAAGAGAGAACATTTTAGTGAATGAGGAGAAATCAAAAAGATTGCCACAGGGCTCCACTGCTATTATGGGTTTTGTTAATGAATTTTTTTCGAAGAATTTTGGTATCTCTGAAAATGGACTCAACTACTATACAATTACATGGATTGGTATTCTTTCAGTTTGTCATGGGTGCTTTTGTAACGTCTTTTACCTGAGACTTTTCTCTGTCCGTCAGTTTTGGTAGGCATCTGTCGGACTTGAACGTCACAGTATTTCGATACAGCCATTTCCTAAGATTTGTTCCGCAATTAAACTGTCTATCAGACACTTGTGAGTCATCAGTGTCCTGCTTTCAGACTGGTTCCCTCCATTCAAAGGAACGATATCGCTCTCAACCCACAGGTTTCTGAGGAGCTGGTCCCAGATAGTGTCTCAGATGTCTTCATATCAGCTACATCTGGTGACCAAGATATGATGCCATTCAAACGAATTTTGGTCGATTCTGGTGTTCTGACACTCACAGGTACCAGCTGGAAGGTCCCATCGCAGTGGGGGAAGACATCAAACAAAAAGAGTTCAGATGGTAGGCTAAGACTTTCATGTTATCCATAGCTATCACAGTGCTTTCTAGTACTATCACAGAACCTGTGGAAACCCAGGTGATTGTAGGCCATAGAAAAATACTGGCGCCATCGGCCTTCATGTATGTACTGCACGTCCCAAGCAGCCATCTTTCTGCACGATGGCTTTTCCGCCGTGGACAATCGGTTTGGAGTAATAAGAACCATCATTCATCCGACCACGTGACGTGGTTCAATTTACCCACTGTCCAATCTCGAAGATTCTGTCCACACTGAAATCGTAATTGACCATGTCATGGATTGATCTGGTAAGCTTAGGGGTGTTCTGCTATGGAGTGTAACTTTAGATAATATGTGCCGAACGGTGGTCTCTAAAACACTTTTTCCCACACCGGCAATGTACTCTGTCGTCAGATCTGGAATGGTTAACGCCTGTCCTGCTTTACAGAGCTACTACATAGGTTCTCATCGAGAATACATTACCAGAAAACCAGTTTCACGTTTCCAAGGACCTTGCCCCAACAAAATTTGTCAATAATACTGTGTCAGAGTGAAATAGGTGCGTATTATGAAAATTGTATATTTTGACTTATTATCTGAGAAAATAAGCAATATATCAATTACAGCGATGCACGTGTGGAAGAACTCTAGCAGGCAGCTATCGCTGAGGCAGAGTATGAGTAACAAAGAGCTTATGTTAGGTAAGGCAGTAGTGGGCAGTTGTTGCTCAGGGAAGCAGGAATGAATAGCCCACCAGAGGCTGGCAGTGTCTGTTGCGGAGTTCCCGAGTGGAAAGTAGCTTAGTATTAAATATTCAGTGTAATAATTTCAGTGTTGTGTAGTAATGATGTATGGAAGAAATTAGATTTGAGGTAAAATTATTAACAAAATGCTACAAATATTATTATGAAATTTTGATGAAGAATCTTTCTACATTTTGTTAAATCGATCTACAATAAGGTAATCAATATTCATGTATTTATGCGCTTTTGTTGTAGAACGAATCTGAATGAGACCAGCTTTGTATGTAACCCCAAGCTTTTACAGTATTTTTGTAACGATCGTTTCTTTGCGTGAATATAATTTTTATGAAATTGCTTTGCCATTGCTGGCTAGTTTCACAATATAGTAGGATTTCCAAGTAAAATATTGCTGTCATTATCCTTATTCATGTTTCATCACTCCATTCCAAGTCGTGTTTATTTAAATAAATCGCAAATGTGTCTCAGTCGAATAACTTACGTTTTGGCTTTTGCAACTATAGTCAGTTTAGCAGCACTGAGAGAAGAATGGCGCTTTATCCAAGGCGACGAGAGTACCAGAAATGAAAGTTTATGGATTTTCGCACAGAGACTACTTTTTGACTTATTGAGTTTTACAGGGCCGAGGTAAGGTCGAGTAGATCTGAATGACTTACCTCTAATTTGTCACTATCAGCACACCACTTGATATAACTGTTCTTTTTTAAACATAAGCATCACACCTTTAGGCATAGGGTTACTCTTGGCGATAACATTGTCGGGATCGTAACAATTTGAGAACCTTTCCGATGTAAAATAGTCATACATAGATTTTGCTTTAACTTGAATAGTAATAACGGTAGTTAGAAATTTTGGCGATACACATTTACTGATTTCTACTAATTTCTTTCCAACAAGTCTATGGCAGATTTTTTTCTGTGTTGTATTGTCATTAATTGTCTTTGTCTTGGTGATTGTTCATCCACTGAATTTGTTAACTGAGTATGCGACGAAAAATAGTGAACAGATAATGAAAATACTTCATTGTCCATTGTGCAGCGTACAGCAGTCAACGAACAAATGGTTCAAATGGCTCTGAGCACTATGGGTCTTAACTTTTGAGGTCATCAGTCCCCTAGAGCTTAGAACTACGTAAACCTAACTAACCTAAGGACATCACACACATCCATGCCCGAGGCAGGATTCGAACCTGCGACCGTAGCGGTCGCGCGGTTCCAGACTGTAGCGCCTAGAACCGCTCGGCCACTAAAGCCGGCAGCCAACGAACACACATGACTAGTATCTAATGAACAGATTATCTCAAATGTAACATTGTCCAGTAATTAGAATGATTAGAAGGTGCACTCCTTTGAATCGGAAGCCGCTGAAACACAAATGTTTAGTGTACTACACCTAGGTTCTGAAAAAACGCACAAAGAAAGTGTCATTTGTAATACGAATTAAACAGTAAGAGAGGCGTCCACAGACGACACACTTGTGCACACAACACAAGATACGAGTTTAAACAACCTAGATTCCAGACGCAGTACATTCTATTCTAATCCAAAGTTAAGTAATGATGAGTCTGTGACTATGAATGAATCATCTCACGTGCTGCAAAATATTCAAAGTACATCACACAGAGAAGTTCTGACAGGAAAAGATAAGAGTCTTGATGATTCTTCAACCATTGAAAAACAGTATGAATGAACGTTTTAATCAAATACCTGAGAAACAAGAAACCACAGCAAAAGAGTTATCTGAGGAGCAAGACAACATAGCTAAACAGTAAACTGACGAGATTAAATCAGTCGCTCAGCAATGCAGTGACACGACCAAACAACTGCGTGACGATATTAAATCCATCTCACAACAAAGAAATGATAATTTCACAAAACAAGAAAATAAATTTAATGAGCACTTCATGCAACACACTGAAGCATGTAACACTGGTTACCAGCAGTTTACACAACAACAGGACGAAACAGTAGAACAGCTTCGTCAAATATTAAATACAGAACGACAGGAAGATTGTAAGAAACTTATTGGTAAGGTTAAAACCTATGTAGATAAAAACATAAATACAGTTTCTGGTCAACTTAAAACGGTGGAAGATACGAAAATACAGATACAATCCGATCTAAGTGAGCACATAACAGAAACCAATACTCGTATTCAAAGCACAGCGGACAAACACACAAAAGATTTAGACACCACCACAAAGAGAATCGAGCAGCTAGAACTCGAAAATGATTCCAATGCGTTTCCATCTGACATTATGAAACTCACAAACAGCATACATAAGTAGAGAAATATGCTGACACTATTGGTTCCAATACCACAGCTCAGATGCAATCGCTCACTGAGGAATATCATGACCTGGCTACAGTCATCTCTTGGTCTCCCCCTAAAATTTTTAGCCTCCACTCTGCCCTCCAATACTAAATTGGTGATCCCTTGATGCCTCAGAACATGTCCTACCAACCGATCCCTTCTTCTGGTCAAGTTGTGCCACAAACTTCTCTTCTCCCCAATCCTATTCAATACTTCCTCATTAGTTATGTGATCTACCCATCTCATCTTCAGCATTCTTCTGTAGCACCACATTTCGAAAGCTTCTATTCTCTTCTTGTCCAAACTATTTACCGTCCATGTTTCACTTCCATACATGGCTACACTCCATACAAATACTTTCAGAAATGACTTCCTGACACTTAAATCTATACTCGATGTTAACAAATTTCTCTTCTTCAGAAACGCTTTCCTTGCCATTCCCAGTCTACATTTGATAACCTCTCTACTTCGACCATCATCAGTTATTTTGCTCCCCAAATAGCAAAACTCCTTTACTACTTTAAGTGTCTCATTTCCTAATCTAATTCCCTCAGCATCACCCGACTTAATTCGAATACATTCCATTATCCTTGTTTTGCTTCTGTTCATGTTCATCTTATATCCTCCTTTCAAGACACTGTCCATTCCATTCAACTGTTCTTTCAAGTCCTTTGCTGTCTCTGACAGAATTACAATGTCATCGGCGAACCTCAAAGTTTTTATTTCTTCTCCATGGATTTTAATACCTACTCCGAAATTTTCTTTTGTTTCCTTTACTGCTTGCTCAATATACAGCTTGTCTTACTCCCTTCCCAACCACTGTTTCCCTTTCATGTCCCTCGACTCTTATAACTGCCCTCTGGTTTCTGTACAAATTGTAAATAGCCTTTCGCTCCCTGTATTTTACCCCTGCCACCTTTAGAATTTTAAAGAGAGTATTCCAGTCAACATTGTCAAAAGCTTTCTCTGAGTCTACAAACGTAGATTTGTCTTTCCTTAATCTTTCTTCTAAGATAAGTCGTAAGGTCAGTATTGCCTTACGTGTTCCAGTATTTCTACGGAATCCAAACTGATCTTCCCCGAGATCGACTTCAACTAGTTTTTCCATTCGTCTGTAAAGAATTCGTGTTAGTATTTTGCAACTGTGGCTTATGAAACTGATTGTTCGGTAATTTTCACATCTGTCAACACCTGCTTTCTTTGGGATTGGAATTATTATATTCTTCTTGAAGTCTGAGGGTATTTCGCCAGTTTCATACATCTTGCTCACCAGATGGTAGAGTTTTGTCAGGACTGGCTCTCCCAAGGCCGTCAGTAGTTCCAATGGAATGTTGTTTACTCCGGGGGCCTTGTTTCGACTTAGATCTTTCAGTGCTCTGTCAAACTCTTCACGCAGTATCGTATCTCCCATTTCATCTTCATCTACATCCTCTTCCATTTCCATAATATTGTCCTCAAGTACATCGCCCTTGTATAGACCCTCTATATACTCCTTCCACCTTTCTGCTTTCCCTTCTATGCTTAGAACTGGGTTTCCATCTGAGCTCTTGATGTTTATACGAGTGGTTCTCTTATCTCCAAAAGTCTCTTTAATTTTCCTGTAGGCAGTATCTATCTTCCCCCTAGTGAGATAAGCCTCTACATCCTTACATTTGTCCTCTAGCCGTCCCTGCTTAGCCATTTTGCACTTCCTGTCGATCTCATTTTTGAGACGTTTGTATTCCTTTCTGACTGCTTCATTTACTGCATTTTTATATTTTCTCCTTTCATCAATTAAATTCAATATTTCTTCTGTTACCCAAGAATTTCTACTAGCCCTCGTCTTTTTGCCTACTTGGTCCTCTGCTGCCTTCACTACTTCATCCCTCAAAGCTACCCATTCTTCTTCTACTGTATTTCTTTCCCCCATTCCTGTCAATTGTTCCCTTACGCTCTCCCTGAAACTCTGTACAACCTCTGGTTCTTTCAGTTTATCCAGGTCCCATCTCCTTAAATTCCCACGTTTTTGCAGTTTCTTCAGTTTTAATCTACAGGTCATAACCAATAGATTGTGGTCAGAGTCCACATCTGCCCCTGGAAATGTCTTACAATTTAGAACCTGGTTCCTAAATCTCTGTCTTACCATTATATAATCTATCTGATACCTTTAGACTTAGAACTACTTAAACCTAACTAATCTAAGGATATCACACACATCCAAGGCCGAGGCAGGATTCGAACCTGCGACCGTAGCAGCAGCATGGTTCCGGACTACAGCGCCTAGAACCGATAGGCCACAGCGGCCGCCACAACATTTTGGCAATTCCTCTTTGGCACATAATATTGGTAGATTACAGCCTGTTACAAAGTTGGACAGTGAAAACACGTCAACAAGTACGCACTTTAACAGTAGGGAACCTGCACACGTCAACAACTATGCACTTTAACAGTAGGGAACCTGCATAACATGTAAGACAACATGGTTTTGACTATAAACACTTCCTCTCAGATCGCGAATTTAAAGTCTTTACAAACAATAAATCAGAAATACATCCCTTGGACTGGATATAGCAGTTATCAGTTTCATTAACGCCTAATTGGCCTGTCACCTATAAATTAGAATTTATCAGCAGTTTTTTTTTGGAAAGTGAGTTGGCCACTAGTGTGAGACCAATCACTAGACAATGCTGTTCAGTAGAAGAGTTTCAGAATGCGTTTCTATCCTCAAAGAGGCATAAAGTCTACCGAATTTTGATAATTCCAACTCTTAGACAATAACGCAATTCCTTGAACATATGGGTCAACAAAATCAGTACTTTACAGATCCTTACAACCTACCTGCATTAATACAACTTTGCATCTCTAAATTTGCACGATCTGTCTATTACTTTTAACTAGCCAACAAATGGAAAGCATTTCCGCGTCATGCTATTTTCTAAAACTACTTGAAATTCAGCATTCTGATTATTCATTTGTTAATCAGAATTGTTCAGAGGGTAAGCAGAATAATAATATGAACGGAAAAAATAATCAACCAGACCACTTTAATAACAGAGGTAATAAACGTTTTCGTAATGACAGTAATTATCAAGGAAATTTCCAGAAAGAGCGTCATTACGATAATCAGACAATCAGACAACAATACCAACATAGTACCAACAATCAAGGTTTGCAGCCTCATGTCAAGCAACGAAACCAAGCTCTCGATCACATGTATCAACAATACGGCATCCAAGGATTTATAATCTAAAATGACTTATCTTTACGAGAACACCAAAACTCTCGCTAGTCGCCTGGATGCCAGTGTGTACAGCAATCTGGACCATGAGGTCTCGCTGTGTGGTGATACAACATGCAATGTGTGCCTTTCATGAGCAATAAAAAGGGTGGAAATTATGTGTATGTTGATCTTTATTCCAGTTTTCTGTACAGGTTCCGGAAACCTCGGAACCGAGGTGATCCAAAACTTTTTTGATGTGTGTATGAAACTATGTAGTAAGTGATAGCACTATTTGCTGAACAGTTATAGAAAGACAACTGGGGACAAAATAACATAAAATTCGAAAACTCATCACTTTGCGTACGAGATGAACACAAACCTGAGGAAAGGGCGCCTATAAGAATAACGTACCATAGTTTACGAATCCAGTTTCATAATTTCAGAAAATTTTATATTTTGGAGTAGTAGTAATTATCTTGTATTTTGTTCCTTGTTTTGAGGAACAGTAGCGAAGACATAATGAGTATAGAAAATTTCAACGAGCATAAGAAGTTACAATAAGACGCTATTGCCGCAGACTTTGATAGCACAGCAGTCATAGTATGAAGAATAGCTATGCAGAATTTGAAAAAACGCACGACCAGAAATCGGATACCACTTTCCTGTTGTTCAACCTAACTATAATCTCCTAAAAATATATACAATTTGCCTAAAGAGCAACACAGAGATCCGAATTTATGATTTCGTATGTGAACCACTGTATTTCGGTGTACGGCATAGTGACACCACACTAATAAAAGCCTGTTACAATGCTCTGGAGGTCTCTTGGGACCTTCGATCTGAAAGTAATTTATCAACACAGTGAGTGATTCGTTGTGAACATCCACTATGAAAAGGGATTGAAAAAGCTGATGTGGGCTCGACATGATAATGTTAATTAGTTTACTTACTTCCATCTCGGCGTTGTGAAATGCGTCATGGATGCTCGCTTCTCTTGGCTGATAATATTAGTACTTCAGTTCATTTGCAAAACCTGAGTAGCGTTTCGCTTTACTACCTATCAAAACTAATAGTGGGAACTTTTTTAATATCTACCCTTTAAATGTCTATTGTGCATGAAGAGATGTGGATAACAAAAAATTACAGTCCTTGACAAATTTCTCAGTGTGAGGAATTTGCATAAATCAGGATGTCATTGACGCTATCTGACTGAAAGAAAATTGATTCACATTGATTTACCAACACTGAAATTGTCTCCCTGAACAGTGTTTGATTGTATCTAACTTAAGATAATGAACGTACCAGACAGAAACACTGATTAGTTAAATACTCAAATTCATGCTCATGTATTAAGCCTCTGTTACTCGCATGATATTCGTGACACAGCCTTCGTGCTGATGAGAGGTGTCATCCACAACATAAACGGTGTACTTCGATACTTTGATTTGTATGATTGATTTAAAGAGTGTTTTATTTATACCTAAATATAATCCACCTCATACACAAATGTAGTAAGGTATACATTAGGAACTCAAATATTTTTGACAATGGCTGATAAACAGCTTCAGTACCTCTCTGATAGCAGGCAACTTGTCATTCTCTCTGCGAACGCCTCTCTTAAGGCTACTAGCAAACTTCAGAAGTCTAAAGTGCAGTCTGAACCGGTTTTCACTCATGCATAAGTGGCATGATTCAAGTTCTTTTGCCTTTGAGTTATTACACTACTTTGATAAAGTTTTTCTAAAGCGTCTCATAAATCCACAGAGATATTACAAACCAATGAAAACCCTGATCTCTACAACGTCTTTTTCTGTAGCATTCCTTTCTCTAGGAAAGTTGCAACAAACTTCGTCGATGTGAATATTAAAACATATGTTTCTTTAGCACTCATTTCTGTAGAGTAATTACTACGAATGCCGTCGGTGTAGATATTAGTACATCTTGCAGTAGTAATTACTATACTTTCAGCCAAAAATAGCTACATCATATTTATTTATTTCTTGTATGAGCTTCATTTTTGTGTCCACGTAAATGCGTAATGCTATTGCAGGATCTTGTTCCAACATTGGAACGAAATTTCCTTTTCCTCCATTTACCTATTACATCTTTTCCTAACAGAAATACATCCTCTTCAATGATTTCTTCATGTTATGATGCATATTCACTATTTTCCGACACTTCTTGTTCTGTTAGTGAATCATGACCGCTTTCTCAGAGTCAGCAGTATCGCTGTCAGTATTTCAACACTCTGGTCATCGAACTATTCCAGTCATATATCAAGAGTTCTGCTAACTCTGTGTAAGTTTTTACTTTTTTTTACCTTTACCTATTGTTTCACAAGCTAAAGGAATAAAGAATATTTACTTTTGATATGTATGTATTCTAGTTGCAAACTGAATTAACTTAGTTTCTATACACCTGAAATTGCACAACCGAAACTTGGGCTGGATCTAACAAAGCAGTAAAATAATATAAACACACACTTTGCTTCGGATTTTAGCAGTAGCACTCGCATGGAAGACCAGTGTCCTCCTAGCTATAATAACGTTTCATAAAAACTGCAAACCTTGCAATTAAAAATCCGGTATAGCTGGAGCTAACGAATGGAGAATTAACAGAAAGGTATTGAAAATGGCGCGGACTCATTCCACTCCAGTGAGGCAAAAATAGAGTTTAAAGATAATGTGGATAACGAGTGTCATCTACGCGAGAAACAAAGGGTTAAACAAAATTTAAACTCTACGATGATTACCGCTACAATTCTGTTTATAAACTCAGGTGTACGTTTATGTGGATAACTGTGCTACATCCCCATGTATGTATCTGCAGTCAACCAATCACACCGAATTGTCGTGTTGGACCTCTCTTGAGGTGAGAAGTTTCTGATTAACACAGGTTCAGAAGTCAGTGTTTATCCAAGAAAGAGAGGTCATGCACTCACGACAACAACGCAACATGGGCTGACTACGGCAAACAATTCCAGAATATCTACCTATGGAGAGAAACAGTTGGCATTATATCTGAATTCCAACTTCCATTCAAAATGGACTTTTATGGTTGCTGATGTGCCGAGTCACATAATTAGAGCGGACTTTTTACGGAACTACCGAGTTATGCCCGACCTGGTTAACCGTCGTTTGGTGACAGTTCCCACAGAAGGGATATTGCCTACTGCGTTTTCCGCGTAGGTTCAAGTGCAGTGCGATGTGCCCGTGTCTTTCCGCACGAAGATTTCCGGCTTCTCTACCGCGTCATCCGCGTCGGGATATTGTGATACGATTTCGTACCCGCATGTAAGCGGGGCGCACACGTGTGCGTCACGCAAGAAGACACTCGACAGTCGTAACGATTCCTATACTGTAGGCAATATCAGAGCACTGTCGGAGGAATCACTTTTTCGTAAACTGCTTCAAGACTTTCCAGCACTTACCGAACCCGTCAACGCAACCAGGAAATGCAGACACAATACTCAACACCACATCAGCACGACACAAGGTCAACCCGTTGCCTTCCGCCCGCGGCGTCTGCCTCCAGAGAAGCTGCTCGCGGCCCGAGGTGAGTTCGACAGACTTCTAAAAACAGGTATTGTAAGTAGGTCTGATAGTTCATGGGCATCTCCAATTCACATGGTCCATAAAAAAGACATTCATGGAGAGTATGTGGAGACTACAGGGCGCTCAATGCCCGCACAATTCCCGACCGCTACCCAGTACCCAATGTGACGGATTTTAACAGTACGATTAGCAATGCCAAAATATTTAGTGTGATTGATTGCGCCAAAGCATTTACCCAGATTCCCATGGCTCCATCTGACATTAAAAAACACAGCAGTCGGTTTGTTTGAGTACAATTTTATGCCATTTGGCCTCAGAAACGCTGCCCAAACATGGCAAAGATTCATGCATGAGGTGCTTCGAGAATTACCATTCGTATTTTGTTATATGGACGACATTTTAGTATTCTCTGGTTCTGTATATCAGCATGTCGAACATCTGCGGCAGCTTTTCCGCCGTCTGACAGAGTATGGCATAAACATTAACGAAACAAAGTGCACGTTTGGAAAACGCGAGGTTAAGTTCCTGGGATATTTGGTTTCAGCAACAGGCCTGTCACCTTTGCCTGAGCGGGTTGAAGCAGTACAACAGATGCCCCTTCCCACAACTTACAAAGGACTTCGCAGATTTTTAGGCATGGTCAACTATTACAGACGTCACTTACATAAATTACCTGCCGTCCAAGAGCCACTCACAACTTTACTTGCAGGTAAAAATAAAACAGGAAATCGTAAAATTCCATGGAGTCCAGATGCTGAAGCAGCTTTCCATGACTTAAAGAAATGTCTTTCTGGGCAACACTACTGGGACATCCAAGATTGAGCGCTCCTTTAGCGCTCATGGTTGATGCGAGCCAAACAGCAGTGGGTGCAGCGCTACAGCAAGAATTTGATGGCAGATGGCAGCCGCTCGCATCTTTCTTTAGAAACCTGACTCGACAGCAGCAAAAATGGAGTGCTATTGACCGTGAGTTGCTTTCTATTTACTTAGCCATAAAGCGTTTTCGCACGTCTGTCGAAGGGAGGCACTTTGCAATTTTTAGCGATCACAAGCCGTTAGTAGCTATATTTCAACGAGACACAGAGCTCAATTCACCACGTCAATGCAGGCAAGTCGAGTACATTGCACAGTTCACAACTGAGGTGCGTCACATTTCAGGAAAAGACAACCTGGTCGCAGATTGCCTGTCTAGGAATTGTGCCAGTTTAAATTCAATTCGTTGGACCGAGTTAGCGTCTAAACAACGAGAAGATCCTTTCTTGCGCCGTCTAATAGAGGAACAGAAAACTGCGCTGCAGCTCAGACGTGTGCCTGTCCCAAATGTTCCAGACGGAATTTGGTGTGATGTAGCAAAAGGAAAGGAGCGACCTTACATACCACAACAATATCGTCGCGAGATTTATAGTGCACTACATAACCTATCACATCCAGGAGTACGAGCTACAGCCAAGTTAGTTTCCCCTAAAGTAGTGTGGCCTGGAACTGGAATACAAAAAGATTGTCGTGCATGGGCGCGTGCATGCCTAACATGCCAGCGTAATAAAATCAGAAGACATGTCTTTGCACCTATAGCTCACTTCCCGATGCCATCTGCAAGATTTTCACATATACACTCCTGGAAATTGAAATAAGAACATCGTGAATTCATTGTCCCAGGAAGGGGAAACTTTATTGACACATACCTGGGGTCAGATACATCACATGATCACACTGACAGAACCACAGGCACATAGACACAGGCAACAGAGCATGCACAATGTCGGCACTAGTACAGTGTATATCCACCTTTCGCAGCAATGCAGGCTGCTATTCTCCCAGGGAGACGATCGTAGAGATGCTGGATGTAGTCCTGTGGAACGGCTTGCCATGCCATTTCCACCTGGCGCCTCAGTTGGACCAGCGTTCGTGCTGGACGTGCAGACCGCGTGAGACGACGCTTCATCCAGTCCCAAACATGCTCAATCCGGAGATCTTGCTGGCCAGGGTAGTTGACTTACACCTTCTAGAGCACGTTGGGTGGCACGAAATACATGCGGACGTGCATTGTCCTGCTGGAACCGCAAGTTCCCTTGCCGGTCTAGGAATGATAGAACGATGGGTTCGATGACGGTTTGGATATACCGTGCACTATTCAGTGTCCCCTCGACGATCACCAGTGGTGTACGGCCAGTGTAGGAGATCGCTCCCCACACCATGATGCCGGGTGTTGGCCCTGTGTACCTCGGTCGTATGCAGTCCTGATTGTGGCGCTCACCTGCACGGCGCCAAACACGCATACGACCATCATTGGCACCAAGGCAGAAGCGACTCTCATCGCTGAAGACGACACGTCTCCATTCGTCCCTCCATTCACGCCTGTCGCGACACCACTGGGGGCGGGCTGCACGATGTTGGGGCGTGAGCGGAAGACGGCCTAACGGTGTGCGGGACCGTAGCCCAGCTTCATGGAGACGGTTGCGAATGGTCCTCGCCGATACCCCAGGAACAACAGTGTCCTTAATTTGCTGGGAAGTGGCGGTGCGGTCCCCTACGGCACTGCGTAGGATCCTACGGTCTTGGCGTGCATCCGTGCGTCGCTGCGGTCCGGTCCCAGGTCGACGGGCACGTGCACCTTCCGCCGACCACTGGCGACAACATCGATGTACTGTGGAGACCTCACGCCCCACGTGTTGAGCAATTCGGCGGTACGTCCACCCGGCCTCCCGCATGCCCACTATACGCCCTCGCTCAAAGTCCGTCAACTGCACATACGGTTCACGTCCACGCTGTCGCGGCATGCTACCAGTGTTAAAGACTGCGATGGAGCTCCGTATGCCACGGCAAACTGGCTGACACTGACGGCGGCGGTGCACAAATGCTGCGCAGCTAGCGCCATTCGACGGCCAACACCGCGGTTCCTGGTGTGGCCGCTGTGCCGTGCGTGTGATCATTGCTTGTACAGCCCTCTCGCAGTGTCCGGAGCAAGTATGGTGGGTCTGACACACCGGCGTCAATGTGTTCTTTTTTCCATTTCCAGGAGTGTACATGTGGACATTGCGGGCCCGCTATCATGCTCTTCAGAACAACGCTATTTGCTCACAATCATTGATCGTTTTACCAGGTGGCCAGAAGTAGTTGTAATACAAGACGTTTCTGCGTAGTCGGTTGCAAAAGCACTGTTGCATTCATGGTTCTCCAGGTTTGGCGTTCCGCAAAACATAAAAACAGATCGCGTAAGGCAGTTTGAAAGCCAACTTTTCAATGAACTTTTACTACTGTGCGGGTGCAACCACCTACGCACCACAAGCTATCATCCATCTAGTAATGGAATGGTGGAACGACTACACCGCACGCTCAAAGCTGCATTAATGTGTAGTTCCACTTCATGGCCGGAAGCACTACCGCTGGTCCTACTCGGATTGAGAACGGCCGTGAATGAGGACTTACAATGCTCTTCCGCAGAATTGGTTTATGGCGAGCAATTGAGGGTTCCTGGAGAATTTATCGTTCCAGCATCTACACAGCCGTTCGCCCCTGAGCTATGCACGCAATTCGCGAGACAACTCAGCGTTAGAATGGGAAACATCAAACCCACTAACCCTGTCAGGCATGGAGACCGGTGAGTGTTTGTACATAAAGACTTGCAAGCAACGTCCCACGTGTGGCTTAGGGATGATACGGTGCGCCCGCCGCTTGTTTCGCCTTACTCTGGACCATACAGGGTAATCACAAGAGGAAGCCACAGCTTCAAAATCGATAAGGGTGGTAAAGAAGAGACAGTCTCAATTGAGCGGCTTAAACCTGCTTACACCGAAGAGGGTACACTCCTTCCTCAGTCTGCAAAATCACCCTCAAACGTGGAGGCCAAAGAAACAGCAGATAGTCTCGCCGAGCCCTCGGTTTCAGAAGAGGACAACGAAGCAGCAAGTGCAGAACAGGAGCAGCCATTGCCTTCACCAGATGTTTTCACGAGAGCTGGTAGAAAATCAAGTGCAAGTTTCCCCACATACCTGGTGCACCCGGTTTCAAAAGGAGGGGGACTGATGTGGCGACGTCATTTCTCCACTGCGCCAAAAACAGCGGGCGAAAGCTGCAGCTGATAGATATTTATCTTTGCTGTAGTCGGCTTGGTTACGAGTTGCTCGTTCTTGTTAGTTTTTGATCTGTGTTTTGAAAATTAAATGTTTTCTCATCTCATGAAAAAGCTGTTACTTCATAAAATATAAAGGCTGCCATAAGCTAATGCCTGCAACCAAAAACACCATTTGGCAAACTTCATTTCTTACAGATGTCTATTATCACAGTAATAATGAACTACCAGATGATTTCGACTACGACTTAGCACAAACAATTAATGAAAAGAAAAGTACGGATGACCGTAGATAATGATTACAGGATATCTTCCTGCAACACTCTCAGGTATTCGGTAACGTTCCCAGGCAATGACTGGATTTGTACGTGAATTTCAAATAAAGCCTCACAACACATTGAAAACTAACAATTATTCCATTTCTTTCATATACAGTAAACAGCTAAGAGAGGAGCTTCAAGCGATGCTTGAACAGGACATTATCGAGCCAGCTGTTAGCGAGTACATCAACCCATTACACATTGCTCATAAAAAAGACGGCTCACAATGAATTGTTCTAGATTCAGGGCTAGTTAATGGTATAATCATCACTGAAACGCATCGTCCACAGGCGTCACGAGAACTACAGAAATTTCATAATACCTCTACATATTCCAGTTGAGATTTGAAATGTGGTTTTTGGCAGACTCATTTGCACCCTAACTGCAGAAAGTATACTGCATAATTTGCTGTGACAGTTGTTACCTGTTCTGTAAATTACCATTAGGATTGACGATCTCTTCATTCGAGCCATGGATACAATACTTCCACAAGAACTGAAAGATAAAACCACTGCGTATATAGACGCCATTCTCATTCCTGAATGCAGTTGGTCTGGCTCTTCACGTATTACTGGAAACATTTCTCAAACAAGGTTTAACGGTCAATCCCAGAAAATCTCATTTTGGTCAAGCATGAATAAATTTTCTTGTATTTATCATTTCTGCTGGCGGCATTTCGCCCGATTCCGAAAAACTTTACGTTATATGTGGTATCACAGTACCTACTAATAAAAAGCTACTTCGCAGTTTGATCGGTCTTACAGTTCTTTTCGTTAATTTATCCACAATTCTGCTCTGGATGCCCCAAGATTGTATCAGTTGACTGGCAGAGGCACTGTTTAGTGACTGGACGAGCAAGCACTTTCTGAATTTACATACCTTAAACATGCTTTTCTTACAGCATCGATTTCTGACTTGAAGACTGTACAAAGGATTTTTCAGTTGCCACAGATAGATCCAAGACAGCACTTAGGGCACATATGTTTCAAGAAATACAATAGGATGTTAAGGCAGTAATCAAGAACACTGCATTTGCTAGTCGCATTTTATCTCCAGTAGAACGTAACTGTTCCATAATTGAATTAAAGACTTTACATATATTGTCTGGGATTCTACAAAATTTCGACACTTGCTATATGGCAGACACCCCACTGTTTATACAGCCAATAGAGCGATTCAGTTCTTACTTTCAGTTAAATTCACTCACGATCTCCTTAGCAGAAGGAAATTGTACTTCCAAGAATTTGATTCAGCCGTTACACATATTCCTTGCACAAGAAATAGTGTAGCTGACACATTATCCACTGCAAGGCGTCGCAGCCAACTTTTGTCAAACGAATTTCAGCCTCAAATATATGCAACAGGTGTCATTTGAAAATTTTATTTCTACATTAAAGGATTTAGCAAAGAAATAGGACTAAGACTGGATTTGGAAAGAACTCAAACTCCTTTGGCACAAGAGAAATAACGCAACAATCAGGAACAACTACATAGTTCGTATTGATATTCTGTTTGGCCGTTCTCGCCCAGACAGCGGCCGTTGGTTATTACGAATACCAGAAGTGTTGGTTAATAAATTAATTTTGTATATGCATCTAAGCGACGCTTATTATGGTTCCGAAATTGTTTTCCCACTCTCAGGCAGAAGTGACATTTCAGTAATATGGAGAAAAGCGTACGTTAACTTTTGGCATTTTCTAAGATTTGTCAAAAACCAAAATCACCCACTACAACTCTTATTGCTCCAATGTATCCTATTGATCCCATTAAATTACGCCATATGATGATATTCTTCGATCCATTCCAAGGACGAAGAGAGGGTTTTGTTACTTTTTGTTGCAGCTTCACTTACTCTGAAATTTTGTCACCTTTCGCTAAGCAACAGCCAAACTCGTAGATGCAGAATTTGCTAAAGGTTTTTTGCCACATGTTAGTCGCGCCCATAAGGTAATTTTTGATAACGGATCACAGTTTCGATCAGCGATTTGGACATGTCCACTGAGAGCTAAGAATATTTCTCTTTCTATATCCAGATACCGTGCTTCTTCCAACTCCTCAGAATGGTAAATGAAGGTGATTGGTAAACTTTGTATCTTTCATTGCCACAAAAAACATACTGAATGGGACAAACACATTTCAGTGTTTGAAGATGTCATCAATTCCATTCCTGACAAATCGACAATGTTATCTCCGTGTCTTATTTTGAAAAATGTAGAACCACCGAACAAAATTAGAGAAATAGTATCTTTCCGAAACCCACGTAGATTACGCCTCCATTAAATCATTAACATTGCCCTCGACAACATTAAGAAAGCAGCACAGAAATTATAGAAAATTTGAGTAATTTTCGCGACTTCCACGGACGACAAAAAATATTGGTACGCACACATCATTTGTCGAGTAAAGGTAAAAGTCGATGTAGCAAGTTGGAACTTTTTTATTCACGACCTTACAGGATTTGCATATGCCCAAATGTTTTTCATACTGACACGTTGCAGACAAGGAAGTCCAGAGGTAACCATCAGTTTTTTAAATTAAAAAAAATTGTGTCTTTTTTTTCCTATTATGACGCATTAGTTAGCATATGTGTCACAAGTCGACTTAACATTTATTTCATTTGCATAGATTTTCTACTTTAACGTTTTTTGCACTATGTCATATGCCATTAACATGTATTATCCATTATCTACGTCATTTTGATGTGGTAATATGCCCTTACATTGTGTTACATAGAATTAAGTCCCTTTTTCACATTGTAATTTTTATTGTTACTGTACACTCATCCTCATCATTCGTGTCCCATACTTTGACGTGCTATGCAATTATACCAACTGAGATACTATGCTTTTATTTAGCGCTAAATTCGAGCATGGATCGCACCACCAGTGAAAATAGATCATTAAAACAGAAACGCAATAACATAAAACAAACAAAATGGTACACAAATAATTCCTTTCACGAACTAATATCTTTTCTCCAGGTCTTGCTAAAAAAAATTTCGAAGATAAAACACTACTCACTACATACCTTTTCTTTTGTTTACTAACCATCTCTTTAAGCAGCACACAGGAACTAAGCAATCTGCCATGAAATATGTAGGTTAAGATTGTTAACGATGATGTCAGATTTAAGGATGCTTATTACGTTTGTATAGCGTAGCCTCTGGTAAAAAAGAGTATAAATCAGTGTCGATACTCATCAATGGAGAAGCGCTATCTGCGTTCTTAGAATCGCAATTATTATTACCTTCGTCCCTTTGTACAAGAAGAATCAGCGTATTATTTTTTGTTTTGTTTCATTATCTTATCGATTTTGATGTTCTAGCTGTGGATGCTAATTGTTTACGATCTGTAACTGATGCATTTATCTGTAATAGTAATAGAATTTTGTTGAATAATATGAAAATAATAATTGTAACAAGTGTTTTTGTCAGTAGTGAGTACCTATCCTGCATATAATTCAGTAAGTAATACTTAAATGTTGTCTTGCACGTTTTGTTTAGGCTCATTATTGTAGTGCCGCAATTGATGACAAAAATTATATAAGTTCTTTTAACAGTCATTTAATGATAAAAGGGCGTCATGTAATATTTTTCCAATTCATGTTAGACCACAGGTACAGTTTTTTTAATAATATATGCCTACGCTGCCAATGCACATAGGCAGCAATCCTGGAGCATCCAGCCTCACAGAAAAAATAACTAAGCATTTTTTCACATTGTTATATTAAAGAAGGATTTTTAATCCATCTTGAGTAAAATGGATGTCAAACGTGGAAATATGTATGATATTTCTGGCGATAGCGCCCTCTTAAAAATTAGCTGTGGCTTTTAACAAAAATAAATGAGTACTGCCAAAAACATTTCACACAATAGGAATAACGGTACAGTTATCATTGTATGAAGCAGTATTCAATTTAATAAAAAAACATATGTGATATTTATCATTTTGCTATGAGGATATTTCTGAAATGATGCTAACAGCGTGCTACATGTTGATACTATAAATATTTTATGAATGGTTGAGTACTTTTCTATGAGATATACGATGATGATGCTTTTTAGGATGTTATTTTATAATGTGTATGTATGTACAATATTTCAAGATTCATTTGTTTAACTTGTTGTTGGCATTGATTAGGACTGATTCTGAGGAGAGTGACTAGACATAACACACTTCTTAGAGTGTTCATTTTTTGTCTGATGATGTATAGATGACAATATAGTTGTGCTTCGAAAATATGGCTTTCACATTTTCTTCCTTATATCTAATTGCACTATACGTATACAACAATCTTCATTTGTCATTCTCATCTTTTTATGGTTGAATTTAATGCACTAGTATAAAATGCTTCTAATTTAAAAGCCTTTTTGCTTGTCTACATTATTTTGCCGTTATTTTTGCTTAGCAATGAAATCAAAAATTTTCATCTGCATTATTTTGTCTTGACAAATGACACATGACTATGGACACAGCCAATTTATATTTCACAGTTACGAAGTGCACTTTTGTGCAGCTTAACACCATCCATATCACAGTAGACATGTGTATTCCCAAATATCTGATAATTTTTGCTACAAATATTTACCAAGGAAGACAACTATGCATTGTATACCTCAGCATACCACTTATTATTTATCATTCATGCATCTTATCATTATGATGTGCCAAGCATTGCATGCCTTAGCTTGCCACTTATTATTTATCACTCACATATTTTATTGTTAGTATTTACTATGTGTGTTAGGCCTTATGTTGCCACTTACCTATTAAAACTTTTACACCTGATGGTCAGGTTTTATTATAGGAACAAGCTGCCACCTAGTGTCCTATTCAATGTACTTTATTTCTGTGATTTTATATGCACTGTAGGCCTTAGCTTCCCACATATTATTTGTCACTAATGTATCTTATCATTATGAACTGCGATGTATGATACACCTCATGTTACCACTTATTATCTGTAAATTCAAGCATCTTATTGAGTCCTCTTCAGGAATTCACTGTATAGATTTGTATAATCAGATACTGCATGCTATATGATATAATGCTGCAAATACTACAGACATTCATCATAGAGACAAGTTCTCACTCATAGATTACTAGCTTCAATACACATATATTCTCTGATTTACATGGTAAATTATTCAATCTTTACGTAACTAGGAGTTTTTCAACATTTGGCACTAAGTACCATTACTTATGAATGTAATATTAGCCACTAATTATTTACAGCAGAGAAGTTGTCTACATTTACATGTAGGTGCAGCCATAATTTTGACATAGGTATACCAGACTTTCAGTTGCATCTTTTAGGTCATACTTCCAAATGTTAGTACCAATCATTACCAATTAATTATTCCATTATAATCATGTCACTCCATGTGGTAAACTAATAATCAACTTATGCACACATCTGCATGAGATTCTTCAATTAACCATGTACTGTGATGATACATGTCATAGCAACCAGAATTGGACCCATAGGACTTAACTGTGTCACACAGTTGAGCTATGATGGGTACTATGGATTCCCACAGACATTATTGCAGATGCTGTAGATCACAACACACAACTTCAGTCAAATTTGTGTAATGACCTTCGAGAGAAGTGAGTTACTATAGTTACACTTCTGATGATGTGGTAAAGCCATTTTTATGGATGGTTGATGTGCAGAGTGTACGAAATTAGACTCATGTTAATCCATGACCCACTTCTATCCTGATTTACTCCTTATTCCATACCCTTTACGTTAGATCCATTTTTACGATATAGTTTTTACTGACATTTCTATACATGGACATTGCCATAAGTTGTTTATGAGCCATATGTCAGGCTATTAGGCTTTTTCCCACTGTGCAATATGTTTCAAGGATTTTAGTGCACAGAGCACTACTTGCAATGAATAATGTAGATTTTATCTTATTTTTTCAATACTACACACATGATATAATGTCACTATTTTATATCTTCTAGATGTAATATTTCAGTAACAATATGCTTTGCAAATTTTGGTTGATATATTAAAAATTCTAGTGCAATCGAGCACCACAGCCAGTTACTCTCTGTAAGTTTGGATAATTACTCCTACGATTAGACCAACTGTATACTTAGACGAACAATATTATCTGCTATTTTATTTCAATCATACTTCTTCTATTGCATATTAAGAATTTGTAGGTTTGTCATGGCTACCAATAATACATCCCAGCCAAATTCTTGTAAAGGTTGCCATAGGGTTGCGAAATAGGTACACTCAATAAAAATTTTAAGTTTTAGCGTATTATCCAAGAGAATAAGCGGTATATCGATTGCAAAGATGTACATGTGAAAAAACGCTGCGAGGCAGTTATCTCTGAGGCAGAATATATGTAACAAAGAGCTTATGTTAGTTTGGGCAGTAGTGGGCAGGATGAGCGGGAGCCGCCCGCCAGAGGCTGGCAGTGCCTGTAGAGATGCTCCGGAGTGGGCAGTCGCTTAGTATTAAATATTCCGTGTAATAAATTCATTGTTGTGTTAATGATTTATGGAAGATATAAAGTTTGAGGTAAAATTAACTGAGAAAGTGTTTTAAATATTATTACTAAATTTTGATGAAGAATTTTTCTACAAATTGCGATCTAGAACAAGGAAATCAATACTCATGTATTTATGCACTTTCGCTGTAGTTCGAATTTCAATGAGACCAGCTTTGTATGCAATCCCAAACTTTTTACTGTATTTTTGTAAAGACCATTTGTTTGTAAACGTAATTTTTATTATATGGCTTGAAAACAGCAGGTCAGTTTCACAAAATAGTAGTATTTTCAAGTAAGATATTGCAGTCATTTTCCTCAGTCATGTTCCGCCTCCAACTGCAAGTCGTTTTCATTTTAAAAAATTGTAACTGTGTCTCAGTCAAATGTCTTGCATTTTGGTTTTTTGCAAAGGTCGTTAGCTTAGTAGTGCTGAGAGCAGAATAACGCGTTATCCATGTCAAAACGAATACGAGGTAAGAAATGTATTTCACACAGTTTGCTGATTTTCGCACTTTTTTACTGGGCCATAGTAATATCGAGTAGATCTGAATGTACTTACCTCTAATTTGTCATTATCGCTCACAGGTTTTCATTAGTTTGGGTTTACTGGTACTGCTTTCTTGCTAGTAGACAGATTGTTTAAAGCTGGGTGAGGTAAATTTACAGATACACGTTATCAGATAGGCAGTTAGCACATCACTTGATATAACTGTTCCTTGTTACATATAAACATCACACCTTACTTATGACAGTAACGTTAAAAGAGTTGTTTGAGTCTCTGAATTTTCACACGTGAGGCACATTTCGTCTCTATAATAATTCCCCGTTTGTCGCTGCTCCGCTCGTACACGGTGGGCCGAAAGAGTCTGCAAACCTGTAAGGTTGTTGCAAGGGGGGCTGTGTCGAGAAATAATTGTCAAGAAAGATATGAGAAACTTTGTCCTATTTCAGATTTAATTAACGCTGTCGTTATCCAATCAGAATGTTGCGCATGCAAATTCAAGCGACCCGCCAGACTTACTTAGTGCCAGTTATTTTCATAAGGTTGATGACAATGCACGAGACTGCTTTGCCTTTCATTCGGGTTCGATCCTTATTGTTGTCCCTTGCCCAACTTTTGTCTCGATTTCTTCTTTGGTTTTAAGGAACCAAACGCAGAATGCGTTTGGGAACACCATCTCTTGTACGCCGCTTGAATTTGCACACAGAATGGTCTGTTTGAATAATTTCAGTGCTAACTAACTTAACAACTGAAACTTCCTGACAGATTTCATATCAGCGCACACTCCGCGGTAGAGTGAAAATTTCATTCTAGTAACTTAACAACCATTTCTCAGCACAACGTTTAACACTCTTACAGACTTTTCAGTCTCTTTCTGATCACCCTGTAGAATGTGCCTACTGCGTCATAGGCCTGAAACGCCAGCAGGGAGCATTCAATCTCGTGGTGTCAGTGGTCATTTGTTTTGGTTCATTATCGTAGGTTAACAAATTACTTGTGACAAATTAAACTGTGTTTCAGAGTCTTACGTGTGACAACGTATCATGTACTCAGACAAAAGAGACCTTTCTTACCGAAGACGCTTATATCATTTTTCTGCCGCCTACTTACATTACTAACATAGATCTTTTCAGTTACTGAAAACTTGTGTTATTTAGCCGCATCAGTAGCTAGCGTCGCAGCTACAACTCCATACACTGAATGACTGCTCTCTCATACATATAATATATATATATATATATATATATATATATATATATATATATATATATATATATATATATATATATTATATAATATACGGGCGAAAATTCAAACGACTCTTGTAACGTTTATGTCATATGTAAGGTGTGATTTTATATGTAACAGAGAACAGTTATATCAAGTGTTGTGCTAACTGCGTATCTGATAACATGTATCTGTATATTTACCTCCCCCTGCTTTACATATATATATATATATATATATATATATATATATATATATTCAGGGTTAAGAGAGTCTTTCAGCCAACACGCCTATAAGAACATAATACTGACGTGAACGGCAGCGAATCTGTTGAATTGTAACGCAAAAGTACCGCAGATGACTATTTATAGTCGAAATTTAGATTTGCAACAGTAATAAAATCTAATGGGACTGTGACTGACTCTGTTAGCATCTCCTTTCTTATAGCTAAGTCGTGATCTCAAGGACCAGAAACAAAAAGCCGTTCAGTTAGAGCAAACATATCAAAACTTTACCAATTACTGTCTTTTAGCGAAAAGTAGCAGGAAAGAGAATACGTGACCCTCAGTATGTGCCATATAGCATCGGAAGAATGTCATTATCTCAGTGAACATATGGGTTAGGTTACATTCAATCATTCTCTGATACAGCATTCGACGGTTGCTACATTCGTGTAGCTCTAAGATGAAAAACGATGAAACCCCAATGTGAAAACTGGCAGCTTATTACTACATCCCTTTATCGAATTCCCTGATACGGATATGGACTTGTTGAAAATGCTTTGACATAGACCTCTAGAGGAGCATCCTGCTCTAGGGATAGTGTCTTCGACTAGTGATCAAAACCCCCTGGCTCCTATGTTAGAACTTTTACGCTATTCAATTTTTAAATAAAACCGTCAGCAATGGCGACCAAAGACTTCCAGCAGAAGAAGTCACCCTCCTTCTGCCAACGACCTTGTCGAAGATAGCGGAGGAGAGAATAGGGCTTTAGGGCACTCGCTAGGCTTGGGGTAGGAAACTGCCCCTAAAATCCGGAAGAATAAAGCAATTATCAATGGCCTGAGAAAGCAAAAGGGAATGGAAACTACTGCATTAAATACACGTAATGTGCATCTACAGGACATGTTGCCTGTAATTGAATGAACGCTATGGTGATCTTCCCATTGACAAAAGATTCTGAACTAGTCCACTATTCGGATCTCTGGGAGAGAACTGCCACGGGGGTGGAGACCACGAGAAAAAGATTGGACAACCAAAGGAAGGAAGGGGTTCTACGAGTAGGAGAATGGAGTGTCAGATGTTTGAATGTGCTCTGGAAGCTAGAACAGCTAAAGAGGGAAATGCGGAAGCTTAATCTGGATGTTATAGATAACAGTGAAGTGAAATAGAAAGGGCACAAGGATTTCTTCTCAGATGAGCATAGAGCAATATCTACAGCAGCAGAAAATTCGTTATGAATAGGAAGTTAGGAAGAGAGTGAGTTACTGGTAACAGTTTATTGACTGCGTTGCTCTCATTAGAATCGACAGAAAACCAACCAACACTGACAAGAATAGTTCAGGAATAGATGTAGACGTTGTAACCAGAAGATATACGGAAAGAGTATTTGAGGATACTGGAAGTAGTAGGGGGATGCGGTTCTCGGTGCGATTTTGATATCAAACAGATATGCCAATTAATTAAATTGACCAATTAATCCCCCCGTTCCCATCAACCCCTGCCGATTCCGACCACGCTCCTCCCCCTCCCCTCTCCCACCCCACGATTAAGTCACGTGTTTTTCTCAGCTGCACCACTACTCTTCTCTTCTGCATACAATTTAACCGCTAGCGGTTCGAAACGTTTACATATTGGTATAGAAGCAGCCACAGACAGAGAGTGGCGTATTGTGATAGAAATCGAGAATGCAGCTAAAAGCATTAAAGTGCGGTTGACGGAGGTGCAATGGTATGGACTCTGTCATGCAAAAGCGTGTATCATGCAGCAGTTGATCGCCTAGTACTACCCGAGCCTTCCTCCTCCCGACATTTACTGTGCTGCTGTAACTCTGCCCATAACAACAGTGCAGAATCACTCGGCACTCCGCGTGAAATCAGTTGACACATCCGTTTATCTAAAGAATTCCACCGTTAGAATTTTTTGACCTACAGATGGTGCTATCCATTGTGTTGCAATGACTGAACAGATGGCTGACTTGTGTTAAGGCTGTGTATAGAGACATTGCACAGTATCTAAGTATGAACAGTGTGCACGTAGACGGCTTCTAACAGTGGGTCAAGATGGTACCGGCGAAAAGTAATGTATTGCAATAGGTTTGAGAGAAATGCATGGGGAATTCTGCGCTTACAAGAAAGCTTTATTTTCTATATTCTGTACTGGCGTTAAGATAAAGAAAGAACCTGTTGATGTAGTTCATCCTGCATTTGATTACTGAATAAAGAAATGTGTATAACCATGTACGTGTTTTTTACTTCTTACCTATTATAATATTGCAAGTACTAAAGCTGTTGCCATAGTACTTTCACTGGAAACATCTAACAGCAGAATATTATGTTAATCAACTAAATTGTCCTTAAAAGTCCATTGCACGCCAGTACCTGAAATGGTCGGTATCATGAAAAGGACACAGTGTTCATTATTCTCTATAAAAACCCATTGCACGCCATTACCTGACGTAGTAGCTGTTATGGCAGGGTGGGTGAAGCATCAAGACTTTGTTGTAAGCGACTGGAGTTGTGACGGAGCGCAAGAAGACCGGAAGAAGAAGAATGGCGTACTCCCTCCCTACAGCACACGCGCAATAATTGTAGGTCCATCCAACTGCGGCTAGACATATACATATGTTCTGATGTCGCTGCCAACACGTACGGTTGGAGTCTGCTTTGAGCATGTGTGAGTATTTTCAGAAACACTGTTTCAGCCCAAATCTCAACTCTTACAGGAGATTTGCACGGTGTAGATGGAGTGACATACACGAGATTCAGTGAGAGCAGTGTTATCCCTCCACCGCAAAATGTAAAGCCAAACACAGAGTTCATATTTGATGATGTTGCTGTGGAAAACCGAGATCAAATTAGGCGTTATTGTTGCGGTCGCCGTATGACTGTTGATGCATTTTATTTGAGTCAGACGTATTCCAGAATCCTTGAACAGCTGGTTAGGGATAATGCAAACCTAATTATAGCATTCAGACAGGACAGTCTGAATTCAAAATACGTTTACCAGGCTAATGCAGGAATCGACATGTCGTTCAATGATTTTGGCTGGAATCAATGACAGTATGTGTTTCTGGTTATCGATAAAACGAGAAAACTGAATGACGGCAGGTAAAGACCGAACTTTCGGGAGCTCCTATATATAGCCATGCAAAGACGTGAGAACATCAGTATACTCAACACCATGGATAAACTCGCACGCATGCCGGGACCTAAGTTTGATAGGATGGGTATACATAGAACAAACAGTCGCTTGAACGAAGACGCGAAAATTCAAACTCTCTAACATAAAGTTGAAGGCGTGCGCAAGGCTAGAGACGTATTGTCAAACCCTTGTGAGACTGAACAACACACTGAATGATCGGGTTAATGCAGTCGAAAAGAAACTAAACGGTTTAACTGAAGGGGGTACAGCTGTCATCGAGATCGGGACGTTGTACGAAATGGTTAACGCAACTGAAAAGAACAGGCAACTTATCTGAAGAGGGGACAGCTGTCACTGACATCGATACATTGTACAAAAGGGTTGACGCAACTGAACAGAAAATAGGTAACTTAACTGAAGGGAAAATGGCTGTTACCGAGAAGGGGCAGCAGCATAAGAAGAAGAAGAGCGCATATATACATCCTCACGCGGCGCAGAGATCCGATTAGTATACACCAAGATGTCGACTAAACATAAAGTCATCGAGGCACGAAAGGCCGTTCTCAAGAAGTTACGGTTGTTGAGGTTAGGGAATTTGAAGCAGGAGCAGACGCTGCGAGAAACCTTAAAACCAGTTACTGAATCCCCGATGAACACTCTGTGAAATTCCGCAACGACAACGATGATGCTATTGTCTATTTCATTAACCGTCACAGCGACGGTAGGATAGACAGAACATTCTGTTAGTGGTGAGAAACCATACATGTTGGGCACACAGCCTATAACTTAAAATGAAAAAAAAAACTATACATATTGTTGAGAAACAATTTCAAAGAACACCCGGTCTACTGAACATTATTTTCCTAAGACCCACAAAAACTTTAAATTATTCGCCTAAAGATCTGGAAATGTATCGTTAAATATTGCTTTGAACTGATCTGCATGATAATGCAAAAAGTCGAGGCAATGTGAAATGCAAATCCATTATAAGACCTGTTTTGGATGGTGGAAAAAATAGCAGTGGTGAAGGTATTGATATTCAGTATAAAAGAGTGAGCAATCGATCTCCGCAGTATACATATTACGACGACCCCATTGAACTAATAGAACGGCAGACTGCCCTTGACATCAGCTGCCGCAGATAATACAGCTCATTCGAATGAAGTTCTTTCAATAGTTTCTGAGCCTAAGAGAGGCATCATCGAATAAGCAAGGAGATAGCAGTTGGAGAACTGCACAAACGAGCACCCGAACCATACCCTGGAAGATATGATTAAGGGTTTGGACGCCCTGTGGCAGGCGGATCTTGTCGACATCACAGAATATTCACGAGTGGATAACGGATTAAAATACATTTTAATGTTCATTCATACTTGTTCTAAATATGCCTGGGCATTACTTGTGAAAGCGAAAACAGGGAAGGACGTCGCGCATGTGTTTGATGGACAGACGGGGACGAATCGAACCCGAGACTAACTTCCGACAGATCACGGCGGTGAGCTTTACAGTAAATATTTCAAGGATGTGATGGAGCGGTATGGAATACATCACTATTCGACTCTCACCCATCTGTAGACGAGTATCGTGGAACGTCTGAACAGAACAGTGAAAGCCCAGATGTGGATGCAATTCAATCTTCATGGCTTACACAGATGGATCGATATCCTCCCACAAATAATTGCAGGGTATAATCGAACCAAACATCGCACAATAAAAATGAGAGGAATCGAATTTCGTGATAGAATACTTCTAGATACAGTATACAATTGAATTAAAATGATACATCTGAGAAAACAGCAATTTAATGTAGGTAATGTAGTATGTATTATAAAACACAAGACAATTTTTGAGAAACCATACATGCCAAACTGGTCAACCTACATATTCACAGTTTCCAAACTGCAGAGAACGAATCCTAGAACCTACCTGTTAAAGGACAGCAGTGGTACTGAAATTGTAGAATGCTTTTACACACATGAGTTGCAGAAGAGCTCGGAACCAGATGTGTATCTCGTAGAGAGGGTCATAAGATGTCGAGGGAGTAGAGAGTTGGTTAAATGGCTTGGTTTTCCCGCATCATAAAACAGCTGGATCGACGCTGACGATTTGTTATATAACAGTGAGCGCAGACCACAAGCGCCTCAGCAGCACAACATGCGTGATAGGAAGCACATTAGAGGAGGAGGCGGTATTCTCGACAAACTACCAGTCGAATTACACAGTCCTGGATATAAATACTGTGGACCTGGAACAAAACTTCCAGATGGATCGGCACGCGGTGATCAGGGTATAAAGAACGTCGCACCACCTATCGAATTTTAGCCAATAAAGCTAAGGCAATACATGCAAGGAAAGATAACACGACATCGCTTACGCAACAAATAAGGAGCGCCACACCGCCTATCGAATTTTAGCTAATTAAGCTAAGGCAATACATGCAAGGAAAGATATTGGTATCGGTCAGTGCACTGCGGCATTTGCAGCTGTAAAAACTATGTGTGGTAAAGTTAAGTTTGGCTTGGGTGTGAAGAAGTTCAGCCAAGTTATGAATGCTGCACATAGGGCACTAAGGAAGAAGATGAAAACCAAAGGGTGTGTGAAAGAAATGTATCTCGACAGCGTTGTATGCAGCTAAAAGCGCCCTGAAGCAGAAAGGAGTGAGAAAAAAAGATAGAGTAAAAAACCCAATACCCAAAACGTCGGATGGAATTATACCCCTCATTATTCCTAGGAAGAAGATGACAACCAAAGGGTGTGTGAAAGAACTGTATCTCGACAGCGTTGTATGCAGCTAAAAGCGCCCTGAAGCAGAAAGGAGTGAGAAAACAAGATAGAGTAAATAACCCAATACCCAAAACGTCGGATGGAATTATACCCCTCATTATTCCTAGGAAGAAGATGACAACCAAAGGGTGTGTGAAAGAACTGTATCTCGACAGCGTTGTATGCAGCTAAAAGCGCCCTGAAGCAGAAAGGAGTGAGAAAAAAAGATAGAGTAAAAGACCCAATACCCAAAACGTCGGATGGAATTATACCCCTCATTATTCCTAGGAAGAAGATGACAACCAAAGGGTGTGTGAAAGAACTGTATCTCGACAGCGTTGTATGCAGCTAAAAGCGCCCTGAAGCAGAAAGGAGTGAGAAAAAAACATAGAGTAAAAAACCCAATACCCAAAACGTCGGATGGAATTATACCCCTCATTATTCCTAGGAAGAAGATGACAACCAAAGGGTGTGTGAAAGAACTGTATCTCGACAGCGTTGTATGCAGCTAAAAGCGCCCTGAAGCAGAAAGGAGTGAGAAAAAAAGATAGAGTAAAAGACCCAATACCCAAAACGTCGGATGGAATTATACCCCTCATTATTCCTAGGAAGAAGATGACAACCAAAGGGTGTGTGAAAGAACTGTATCTCGACAGCGTTGTATGCAGCTAAAAGCGCCCTGAAGCAGAAAGGAGTGAGAAAACAAGATAGAGTAAAAAACCCAATACCCAAAACGTCGGATGGAATTATACCCCTCATTATTCCTAGGAAGAAGATGACAACCAAAGGGTGTGTGAAAGAACTGTATCTCGACAGCGTTGTATGCAGCTAAAAGCGCCCTGAAGCAGAAAGGAGTGAGAAAAAAAGATAGAGTAAAAGACCCAATACCCAAAACGTCGGATGGAATTATACCCCTCATTATTCCTAGGAAGAAGATGACAACCAAAGGGTGTGTGAAAGAACTGTATCTCGACAGCGTTGTATGCAGCTAAAAGCGCCCTGAAGCAGAAAGGAGTGAGAAAAAAAGATAGAGTAAAAGACCCAATACCCAAAACGTCGGATGGAATTATACCCCTCATTATTCCTAGGAAGAAGATGACAACCAAAGGGTGTGTGAAAGAACTGTATCTCGACAGCGTTGTATGCAGCTAAAAGCGCCCTGAAGCAGAAAGGAGTGAGAAAACAAGATAGAGTAAAAAACCCAATACCCAAAACGTCGGATGGAATTATACCCCTCATAATTCCTAGGAAGAAGATGACAACCAAAGGGTGTGTGAAAGAACTGTATCTCGACAGCGTTGTATGCAGCTAAAAGCGCCCTGAAGCAGAAAGGAGTGAGAAAAAAAGATAGAGTAAAAAACCCAATACCCAAAACGTCGGATGGAATTATACCCCTCATTATTCCTAGGAAGAAGATGACAACCAAAGGGTGTGTGAAAGAACTGTATCTCGACAGCGTTGTATGCAGCTAAAAGCGCCCTGAAGCAGAAAGGAGTGAGAAAACAAGATAGAGTAAAAAACCCAATACCCAAAACGTCGGATGGAATTATACCCCTCATTATTCCTAGGAAGAAGATGACAACCAAAGGGTGTGTGAAAGAACTGTATCTCGACAGCGTTGTATGCAGCTAAAAGCGCCCTGAAGCAGAAAGGAGTGAGAAAAAAAGATAGAGTAAAAGACCCAATACCCAAAACGTCGGATGGAATTATACCCCTCATTATTCCTAGGAAGAAGATGACAACCAAAGGGTGTGTGAAAGAACTGTATCTCGACAGCGTTGTATGCAGCTAAAAGCGCCCTGAAGCAGAAAGGAGTGAGAAAACAAGATAGAGTAAAAGACCCAATACCCAAAACGTCGGATGGAATTATACCCCTCATTATTCCTAGGAAGAAGATGACAACCAAAGGGTGTGTGAAAGAACTGTATCTCGACAGCGTTGTATGCAGCTAAAAGCGCCCTGAAGCAGAAAGGAGTGAGAAAAAAAGATAGAGTAAAAGACCCAATACCCAAAACGTCGGATGGAATTATTCCCTCATTATTCCTAGGAAGAAGATGAAAACCAAAGGGTGTGTGAAAGAACTGTATCTCGACAGCGTTGTATGCAGCTAAAAGCGCCCTGAAGCAGAAAGGAGTGAGAAAACAAGATAGAGTAAAAGACCCAATACCCAAAACGTCGGATGGAATTATACCCCTCATTATTCCTAGGAAGAAGATGACAACCAAAGGGTGTGTGAAAGAACTGTATCTCGACAGCGTTGTATGCAGCTAAAAGCGCCCTGAAGCAGAAAGGAGTGAGAAAACAAGATAGAGTAAAAAACACAATACCCAAAACGTCGGATGGAATTATACCCCTCATTATTCCTAGGAAGAAGATGACAACCAAAGGGTGTGTGAAAGAACTGTATCTCGACAGCGTTGTATGCAGCTAAAAGCGCCCTGAAGCAGAAAGGAGTGAGAAAAAAAGATAGAGTAAAAAACCCAATACCCAAAACGTCGGATGGAATTATTCCCCTCATTATTCCTAGGAAGAAGATGACAACCAAAGGGTGTGTGAAAGAACTGTATCTCGACAGCGTTGTATGCAGCTAAAAGCGCCCTGAAGCAGAAAGGAGTGAGAAAAAAAGATAGAGTAAAAGACCCAATACCCAAAACGTCGGATGGAATTATACCCCTCATTATTCCTAGGAAGAAGATGACAACCAAAGGGTGTGTGAAAGAACTGTATCTCGACAGCGCTGTATGCAGCTAAAAGCGCCCTGAAGCAGAAAGGAGTGAGAAAACAAGATAGAGTAAAAGACCCAATACCCAAAACGTCGGATGGAATTATTCCCTTCATTATTCCTACCTTAGCCGGTCTCTCAGCAGTGGGGGGTGCTGCGGCTATTGCCAGGACAGTCTGGAATGCACAAAGCTCCCAGGAGTAAATGCAGGAGGCACGAAGACATAACCGCATGACGGAGACAGCAGCCATCGGAAAAGGGCTGTTCTTCAAACAATACAAGAAAGGACTAGGCCTCTTCATAAAGCAAAAAAGTCCCCTAGCAGTCCTACCAGTTGGGCGCTTACAAGTACAGATCTGCTTAAATTACGAAGAAATTCAACATTCTGAGGTTCCCGAGTGTGTTTATGTGGACTACGTTACCGAAAACTATGTGGAAATAAGGAGAGTGCGGAATCGTGAATCTGTATGTAAGAGGAGGACCTGGAACTCACCGGGTATCATATATTAAGAAAATAAATACAAATAACGTCTACTATTTCGACTCATTCGGCGACCTGCAACCCATTGAAGAATTACAATGATACTTCACTGGCAGAAGGCATGTATTCTACAATTTTCGACGCTACCAAGACTTTAATAGATTCCTGTGTGGTCATCTATGCATCATGTTCCTTCTCACTTTTACGAATGATAAAAAGGCCGGGTATCAAGCACCCATTCACCAGTCGACGTTTAGATGCAGTGTCGTACACTTTGACGTTAAAAGAACGATCGTCTGTACTACGTGCGAATTACTTCCCACCAATTGACTTGAGCACTGGAGATTGGAGCTTCGCGCTGATTGGACTGGAGACATACAACACCATTCGAAATATCACAGAGGCACAATAAACTGCATCTGGAAATTAATGGTAGAGAAGAAATCGTAGAAATTGAAGCTGGTGCATGCAATACTGAGGGTTTAAATGAAGTTTTAAAACAGTCTGCAAAAGGTTTTGAGCTCAGTGCAAACATCAGTACACTTAAACCTGAAATAAGGGCAACGAATGCGTCTATTGACTTTAAGCAGAAAGATTCAATAGGCCCACTACTGGGTTTCACAAACAGACAGGTTTTGAGGACGGATCCCAATAAATCTTGTAGATCTGATCAGACAGTGGATATTCCTCCTGTCAGTACAATCAGTATTGAGTGTAACATTCCAACGGACTCGTATCTCAAAGGGTTGGTTCATTCAATTCAGGGATTATTCCCATCAGTTGTAACAGGGTATACGATAGTTGAGACTCGTACCATCGCTATATACCTTCCACTGACAGTTCAGTCTTGGACCATCTGGGGCTGGGTAGTGTGAATCAGAATAACCAACTTGTTAACTTTCGTGGTGAGGATATCATTATACGACTACATCTACGACAAGACGGACGTAAGGTATAAAACCAGCGCCTGCAACTCACAGCATAGCACTTCGCAGCAGAACCGCAAGGTCAAAACACGTGCAAACTACAAGTTTCTTAAATCAGTAGGCTTGAAACCTCGCCATGAGGTCGTCGCTCAGTATATCTCACCGAGTAGAATATGATGAGCGAATCATCCGCCAGGAATACTTCTCCCAAAAAACTTATGCTTCAGCGACATGTAACAAGAACGATGAAATCAGGATTGTGATCCAGCATCAAGACGCTTTAGCTCTTCCACGCAAAAGTCTCATATGTTTGGATGGATCCTTTAAGAAAAAGGATGGTAGTCACCCACAGGGATCAAGGCTTACACGAAATGCTTTGGCATTAATGTTCCAGGAAATATGTTATGAACTTAATGGGGTAGAGATTGATCGCACACGTAATGACGGCATAGCATCAACAAATAAAACATACGTGTCACCTTCACCCTCGGATTAGAATGGCTTAGAAATTGCAGGATGGTTCATAGACGAGCCTGTGGGCAGAACAGCAGGAAAGTACTGTCGATTTACTGCATGCATACCACAAAAATGCTTATGGGCTTCTTTGAGGACATGCAACGAAATATTGTGAATGCTAAACAGGATCTTATTCTGATATGGAGCGCAACAGATAGCAACTCATACATTGAAGAAGCTCAAGAGAACAATCAAATCATCATCAATAAAATTATATGGAAAATGCTGCACATCACAGTAGCAGACGAGCAGCGTTTGAAGATTTTAAAAGTTCTGAATACCGATACATATCTGCCATTAAATTTCCGCTCATGGCAGGTCTCTGAGTACTCGGTGCTATCGGCAGCGAGCAGACAAACTTGGGCTATTTAAACCTCAGTGCAACTGGAAACACCAAGATTCGTCATACTTGCATTCCAGACCAGTGGAACGGGGATTTAGCAAATGATTTCACTGTATTTGACAACTGTAATTTAACTAATGCCAGAGTCTACTTGAATTCCGAATTGTATCCATATGACAATTTACAGCTACAGTGGGATAGGAATGTATACAGTCTAGCATTTGACAGGTATGCAAGACTCCGTTTCTCTTACTATGAAGGTGTTGAAGAGGAAGGATGCCTACTCAGGCCACAGAAATTCTAGGAGCTGGTACCAATCATCGTGATAAAGTGTTGTAAGCACAATGAGATAATTAAATCAGGACCGATAGATGTGCGAATCGCATTTGAATCTTCATCCGATTTCCCAGAACACACTGCAGCGTATGCTCTAGTTCTACATGACCTTGTGGTTAACTATTGCCCACTTACTGGTGTGCAGCGTGCTGTATAAATGACCAAGTGGTGTGGCAAGCCCAGAGCATTGCAGAGTGATAACTTGCAGTGTGAAAGTCGTTGTCGCAGTTCAAGGTTTCTGTGATAATTCGTGTAGACAATTCGTATTTAGAGATGTTGTGCTCATAGCACACACAGAAGACGCTAGTAGAATAGAGACATTCTCAGCAAGAATTGCATCACCGAGGCCTTTCGAGGATGAGAACTGTGCTAAAACACGGAGGAGTGCAAATTGGCTAACATGTTTCTTTCTTGGACTCCACTGGGACGATGCTGGTATACCTTATAAAGAAATGATGACGTCATTTCCAATATTCGATCATCCTGATACCATCAACTACGTCAAAGGCGAAGAAAAGATCGCATGGATGCAGCGAATCTTCAAGTATGCGTCTATTCAAGACCTGGAATTCTACGGGTGCCCTGCTATCCATAAGCTTAAAAAAAAAAGAAGATGTGTGAAAAGAGTGTTGTTTCTGCTTATAATAATGTAAAACTACTTTTAAGTTGCAATAATGAAAATAAATGAATTTTTTACTTCACTTTCTGGTTTTTTCGTACTTTCTACCTAGCTCCTACTTACATAGCACGTAGCTTTGCCTAGACCCTATGTCTGTGGCTTTGTTCAAACACAGGAGATATAATATCAGCCATGTTTGCTATATATCTTTGTAAGCGGACACGATCATGCGTCGCCTGCAGCACGACAGTTGAAATCGGATGCAATCATTACATATATTTTGTTTTCCTCCATCTCAAAAGACACCACCTTCATGCTTTAAACTAATATCTTGTGCATCTTGCACAGCCTTTATATTCATTTGTAAGGGGAGGGATTTGTGAAATAACATCAAAGACATATGGTAACGAATAAAAATGTTTTATTCGGGCAGTGATACTCATAGAAGTAATACAGCTGTACATCCACAAAGCTTGTTGTTTGTACGGTACACGATGTAGTACTGCTTATAATTCACAGTTCTTGTAACTGTTTGAAATTCTTTTATTTAAAGTACATAATTTTTAAAAATAATACTACTTATTGATATTTTTTTTTATACTTTACATTGCCATACTGGTTACGGCTATTGCAGAAATATAGTTTTTCTTGCACTGATACCATAACTGGAGAAATTTCACCCAAACAGAAGACTTAATTTATACTTTGAACTTGGCAGCTATAAACATTTTCCACCTAAAGCAGCTGAAATAATTTAATAGCAGAATGAAGCTGATGGCTCAAAAATGTTCGTCCCAAATAGCTGCACTAAAATGAACTGGGTGGAAATAACACTTAAAACTAGTATTACTTGGATAGCTAGTGGTAGGTGAAATCTAAAAACTAACCTATTTACACATGCACTCATCCACTCACACACACACATGAAGTTCAAAATCTAGCAATACGGTAAACTATTTTTTCCTTCATTTACATATTTTTTAACTTTTTTGATGATTTTGGTTCAATTTCTTAAATCCTTTATATACATTGCACATTTTTGAAATTTTTTTAATTTTTTCCCAGCACATTATTTTTATATTAAGGTATATATACAGGGCTATTACAAATGATTGAAGCGATTTCATAAATTCACTGTAGCTCCATTCATTGACATATGGTCACGACACACTACAGACACGTAGAAAAACTCATAAAGTTTTGTTCGGCTGAAGCCGCACTTCAGGTTTCTGCCATCAGAGCGCTCGAGAGCGCAGTGAGACAAAATGGCGACAGGAGCCGAGAAAGCGTATGTCGTGCTTGAAATGCACTCACATCAGTCAGTCATAACAGTGCAACGGCACTTCAGGACGAAGTTCAACAAAGATCCACCAACTGCTAACGCCATTCGGCGATGGTATGTGCAGTTTAAAGCTTCTGGATGCCTCTGTAAGGGGAAATCAACGGGTCGGCCTGCAGTGAGCGAAGAAATGGTTGAACGCGTGCGGGCAAGTTTCACGCGTAGCCCGCGGAAAATTGGTTCATGCCACAACTGGAGACCGACAGCGCCGACTTCATCTTTCTACAGGATGGTGCCCCACCGCACTTCCATCATGATGTTCGGCATTTCTTAAACAGGAGACTGGAAAACCGATGGATCGGTCGTGGTGGAGATCATGATCAGCAATTCATGTCATGGTCTCCACGCTCTCGCGACTTAACCCCATGCGATATCTTTCTGTGGGGTTATGTGAAAGATTCAGTGTTTAAACCTCCTCTCCCAAGAAACGTGCCAGAACTGCGAGCTCGCATCAACGATGCTTTCGAACTCATTGATGGGGACATGCTGCGCCGAGTGTGGGAGGAACTTGATTATCGGCTTGATGTCTACCGAATCACTAAAGGGGCACATATCGAACATGTGTGAATGCCTAAAAAAACTTTTTGAGTTTTTGTATGTGTGTGCAAAGCATTGTGAAAATATCTCATATATATATATATATATATATATATATATATATATATATATATATATATATACATCGTACAATAAATGGAGACACCAAGAGGCAATATATATATTCACATACAGCCATACATATTTAAACAGACATTCACACTCAAACATGCTCACAAGCATATAAAGAGATGCACACAAGCACTCACAGGGGTACTTCGGCATGACATACATCACACATACAATATTTAAAGTATGATTAAAGAGCCGTACTATTAGGTACAAGCTCTCACTCATCCAGTCACTCACTCACTCACTTTCTCTCTCATTCACACGACGGGAGTCCCCCAGCCCTCTCGCTCTTCAAGTAAACAGTGTGAGTATGGGAGGGTTTCGATCCATCATCACAAATGGCTCTTTTATCATCATGAGGTGACAATCCAAATTTAGATTGCAGCGTGGCGTACACCTCGTGACCTCCTGATCAAATACTAGTTTGCTGTACCAAATGCGGAAGTTGTGGCATAGCACCACGAACTCAAAAGTTCAGGCACTGCAAGTATTCTCCGACCATGAGGACACGTGATGCCACACGTACCACATCCTTAGCCTGCCTCTTGGTGGCTCCATTTATTGTACGATATGAATAAATTTTGAATCTTAGACCGACTAACTCCACAATCGGTAACCCCTCCGCCTCATATTTCATTAAGTCGATAACCTTTTTGTTCTGAGGAACAATATCATAAGTATTATCGGCTGCGTATCGTGATGTGTTGAATTCATTACTGTAACACCTAATTACTTCATTTGGATCACAGATCTTCACCCAGTAGATGAAGCTATCTGTATCCATATGTAGTAACTTTGCCTCCACGAAATGAGTTTCTGCCAACTCATAGTGGAAGTGATACATGTGGAGTTTGAAGATGTCCAATATACACATTCCCAAATAGATTGGTATCGTAAACTCTACTGAGATCTTCGACATCTCCACAGCAACAATGTTCTCAGTGAAACTTGTGACCCACTTAAAATTTAGTCTGGTGATGCACTTTCCTACGCACCACTGCCCACCCCATTCAGTCCTAATCAAAATATCGCCTTCTTTTCTTACATTTTACATGGTTTTACCGAAAATGGAATTATTCATTAATTTGTAAAAGTCGTTTTCGAAATCACTAGTCGTGACCGCCCTCTTATCGGTATTTAATTCAATATACTCCTTCAACCAGAGGAGTGATTGAAGGAAATAACTCGGTGATTCTACCTAGCTCCATCTCTAAGGTGAAACGTTCCGCCGGCCGTTGTGGCCGTGCGGTTCTAGTTGCTTCAGTCTGGAACCGCGTGACCACTACGGTCGCAGGTTCGAATCCTGCCTCTGGCATGGATGTGTGTGTTGTCCTTAGGTTAGTTAGGTTTAAGTAGTTCTAAGTTCTAGGGGTCTGATGACCACAGATGGTAAGTCCCATAGTGCTCAGAGCCATTTGAACCATTTTTTTGAAACGCTGCTGGAGATTATGATAATGAGTTACATACCTCTGCTTGTGTCCAACAGTGGTCATCAATTTAGGGATAGTGCTTCCTCGTGGAAATGGTTGATGTGGACATAATGGCAAGTCGCTTGTCAATTCATGAAAACTAACAGGATATATGAGGTCTGCCCCCACCACATACCTTACATCAGAATCAGCTGCCAAACCTAATATTTTTCCACCTAATCCCTCTAATTCGTTTTCGGGCAGCCACTGAAACCCACGAACCAGCAGTAGCAGCATCATAGCGAGCCCATTTAAGCTATTCACACCCAAATATAGTATATAGCTCGAATCGAGAGATGTGTTATACCCCACACCCATACACAGATTATTTGCCTTGGCATGTCTATGGACACACTGCTCCACGGATCCCGCTCTCAAAGAAAAGAAGCTTATCGGCAAGTTCGATCTGCACCTCGTTTTCTTGAGAATTGTGTCCCAGGACAACCCAGGTGCCACGTAATAAAAGGGGGGCGGAGGGGGGGGGGTTCAGCGAGTACATGGCCATACATACACTTCAGAGCATTTCAAAAACATCTGCAATCAAGTCTTGTGTATTCAACCAAATTTTTAATGCTGAATTCCCACCAGATATTCACGGCATACTCATAATCTCCACTAGTCTTGGCCACATCTCTGATAGTACTGGTAAATGCAGAAATGTTGGTAGCCTGGTTTTGTCGAGTTTCGCCTTACTATCCATATACTCATAAGGGAAAATTCCTTTCGCCTAGTCAGAAGCTGAATCTTTTCCTTGTCGAGGTAAGGAGATGTGATATTTATATCCTCTCTAGGTAGAATTTCACGAGGTTCTCGAGTGGCGCTTGCATGAAACCTAGTGTGTCAAGGAAGCGTAGTGTAATTTTTGGCGTCATTTGTTTGGAGAATGAAATATACTTCTCAACACTCTGAGGCAGGACACTGACCTGATTTTTTTCCCAGCCGAAGTTAACCAACTGCTCAATTAGAAAGTGAGTGTCATAACCACTTAAATTATGGAAGAAAATGGGTATGTGTCATGGTAACTGACACTTCAAATTACATGTGTAGTGAGCGGCACCACGGAACTTCCCCGTAAGATGAATGTGTGTGATGTCCTTAGGCTAGTTAGGTTTAAGTAGTTCTACGTTCTAGGGGACTGATGACCTTACAAGTTGAGTCCCATAGTGCTCAGAGCCATATTTTTTTGTAAACAAGCAATGACAATTAAGTACTCGTAAATCACCATTCCTGAATAATAATTATATGTTTAAACGATGACAGTCACATTATAATCACCTTTTATATTCTGGGTCCCTGTATTGAGAAGTTCAGTCAATCTTTCTGGTACTTCTCCCACCTGGTCAAATATCTCCATCTCCTGCTCCAGAAAGAAGGGATTACAATGTCTTTCAGCAACCACCATCTCACATCCCCACTCAAGCATCTCACCCTCGTACGAGTTGTTGTTGTTGTTGTTGTGGAACCATCGACCCTTCTCACGGAAGTGGCCTACAACAAGAAATTGATTATTAGAAACAACAACAAAAAATTTTACTGTATTTGACTACAGCGAGATATTGATTATAACTAAGAAAAAATAAATAAATAAGTAAAATAGTTCATACCAAATGGATGTGCTGACTGCAGGTCATCATTCTCGACGCAAATCCCTACAGAAATCGCATTATCCTCTTGAGCAGCAGGAACATCTACAACAATGAATTAATATATATCTTACACAACTCTATATGATAAAAAAGTATAATCGCAATACATGATAGCTGTACCTACTTTCTTGTTGCATTTCATACTCCAGCAGCAGCAGATCAATGTCCATCAGCTGCTGCTCTAACGCTGCAACAGCGAGATCAAAAGTTTTATAAACACCTGTTATGATCTGAATACATCAAGAGCTGTTTTCTGAACATGTAAACTACCACACAGAATATGGAGATGTACTTACATGATGCTAGCACAAGCTCTTTCACTTGATGGGGACTTTGTTTCCTGCTGCTGGTGCTCTAATACTAGAACAACAGTAGAAATATTGTAAGCACGTGTTACGATTTGAGCGATTTAAGGGACGCTTTCTGAACATATAACTATAACACACAGAATTTTGCTGGAGACTATCTCTATCTACTATATAAGATATTATTATTACTATGAGCTATCTCCTACCACGTGGCTCAGGCGGCAAGATAGTGCTGGCGTTCTAATTGCAACAACATTTTAAAAAAATGCTGTAATAGTAAGAAAACAAACTTTTATAACCACTTCTTATGAAAATGTATCACAGTTTCGAAAAATTTTGAATACTTTGCTACGAAATTCCATACCTGTCACAATTTGAAGTCATAATTTCTTCAAAAACGTCTACATGGCGGTTTACCCAAGGTTGGCCGCTTCTCACCACCGTCACTGCTGGCTGAGCATTTCATGGTACTGGAATCACAGTATGCACGTCAAAAACTGATGATGATTGTGGTAGGGCTTGAGGATTATATAGCTTCAAATTCCACCCTCTATTTTCTAGAGGACCAATAGGAACAAAGAGTGCCATACCAGTAAGTAATAACTAGTATTCTTTTTCTTTTCTTTTTTTTTCAAGCTGATTGGGTGCAGATATACGAGGAAAGTACCACATCTGTGTGGGGAGGAAAGAAAGATCTGAGACATACAGCTTGTGTTTGGCTGCAAGTGGGTGGAATATTGGACGCAGCTGCTAGCTTTAGAAAAAATCTTTGTTCTTTCTGAGGCACATGGATTGTCTGACACACCCTTCCTGTGTTTGTCAGCAAGTGAATCGAAAATTAAATGCTGCTGCTAGTTTTAGAAAAACAGTCATTGTTCAGTCTGAGACTGATGGAAGCCTGACACACAGAGCTGTGGCGGAAGACGCTAACCTTCGAAAAAGGTAATGACCAACAAAGCGTGCCTTGAGAACAGAATTGTATGCAGATACCAGCTGCTGCTGCCACTCCCCTGATGGAGGCAGAAACGTGGTCACCAGTAGGCGGCTGGACATGTGGCCAAGCAGCGCATGTGTCGCGGTTGAATCATTAGACTGCCTAACGACACCAACGTTAGCTGACGTGGTGCGGCGCCTTTGGTGTCAAAAGGTCCGGTAATATATGGGGTCCCTCCACGCCCACACCAACGTGGTGACCAAACCAAAAGTTCTACTGTTACAAACGTCAAAATGTTAGTTATGTAATAGGTGGGTCACAGGATGCTGGGTTGTGATGTTATCCGTGCGTCTGGGTAAGACTACGCATTAACACGAATGAGGGTAGCAATTTGAAGAGCAGAGGGAAAAAGGTGCTGAGGCTCGTGCCGTGGGAGAAATACCTATGCGACAGTGGGACGGGTAGTGAGAGCAGTATTGGCTTACTAGCTGCGATAGTTCATGCAAGGCTGGGTATGTTAGTGTGGGTATCAAGCATCATTACCATGGCAGGCGATGGCGATGTATCTCGGTTTGCTGTAGCCGCTGCATTCCTGGAACAATTAAGATCGTTATACACTCCTGGAAATTGAAATAAGAACACCGTGAATTCATTGTCCCAGGAAGGGGAAACTTTATTGACACATTCCTGGGGTCAGATACATCACATGATCACACTGACAGAACCACAGGCACATAGACACAGGCAACAGAGCATGCACAATGTCGGCACTAGTACGGTGTATATCCACCTTTCGCAGCGATGCAGGCTGCTATTCTCCCATGGAGACGATCGTAGAGATGCTGGATGTAGTCCTGTGGAACGGCTTGCCATGCCATTTCCACCTGGCGCCTCAGTTGGACCAGCGTTCGTGCTGGACGTGCAGACCGCGTGAGACGACGCTTCATCCAGTCCCAAACATGCTCAATGGGGGACAGATCCGGAGATCTTGCTGGCCAGGGTAGTTGACTTACACCTTCTAGAGCACGTTGGGTGGCACGGGATACATGCGGACGTGCATTGTCCTGTTGGAACAGCAAGTTCCCTTGCCGGTCTAGGAATGGTAGAACGATGGGTTCGATGACGGTTTGGATGTACCGTGCACTATTCAGTGTCCCCTCGACGATCACCAGTGGTGTACGGCCAGTGTAGGAGATCGCTCCCCACACCATGATGCCGGGTGTTGGCCCTGTGTGCCTCGGTCGTATGCAGTTCTGATTGTGGCGCTCACCTGCACGGCGCCAAACACGCATACGACCATCATTGGCACCAAGGCAGAAGCGACTCTCATCGCTGAAGACGACACGTCTCCATTCGTCCCTCCATTCACGCCTGTCGCGACACCACTGGAGGCGGGCTGCACGATGTTGGGGCGTGAGCGGAAGACGGCCTAACGGTGTGCGGGACCGTAGCGCAGCTTCATGGAGACGGTTGCGAATGGTCATCGCCGATACCCCAGGAGCAACAGTGTCCCTAATTTGCTGGGAAGTGGCGGTGCGGTCCCCTACGGCACTGCGTAGGATCCTACGGTCTTGGCGTGCATCCGTGCGTCGCTGCGGTCCGGTCCCAGGTCGCAAGAAGTTTGAACGACTTCCAAACGTCGTATCGATGTCTGTGATGGAGGAAGCAACTTATTTCACAAGTGTTCTTCGTCAGATAGTGAGAGAGGAAGTTCAGAGGGCAATAGGATTGCACAGTGAGCAAAAAACCGAGACGGTTGAAGAGGTCATAAGAAAGGAAGTGGAACAGACGTTGAAACCGATCTCTCGACTTTCATTTCCATAGAAAACGGTGAAAAAATCGAGACACAGGTGGAGTTACATTCCAACAATACCGCGTGAGGAACCTGTTTGGACACCAAGGAAGAATGACATCTGGAGGACCCAAGATAACCAACCAGTATGTTTCCATTATGGACGACCGGGACATGTGGTGCGCTATTGTCGAGAAAGGCGGCAGATATTGGATGACAGATGGCGCCCGCGGCAGAAGACAGCAGACCGAACTTCGCCGACGCCAACTGCGGGACGTCGAAGATGAACAAGAAGATGTGGGTGCAGAACGACGTAGGTCACCAAAGCCGCAAGCTAGCCACTGGAGAGAACGCTCCCCAATACGCTCATCAAGGTCTCCATCGCCGTTTAGAAACTCCAGCCGATCATCTACCCGCCGCAACCTGGAAAGCTAAAGGGTGGACCTTCCTTAAAGTTGAGGCCGCCGAAAAGAAAAATCCTCCGTCGTCGATTACTAGAAAAATGATACGAAACTACGTCGATATCCTCATGGATGACCCACCAGCCCAAGCTCTTGTGGATTCAGGAGTATCATATTCAATTTAGGAGAAAACCATATTCGTCGACAGAAAAACGCTTCTGCTGAAGCTGGGTAATGGGAGATGTAAAACCTACGGGAATAAGTGGTTATAAGTGAGTGTAAGTGGATATGAGTCGCCACACACAGCACTTAGAAGTCATCGTCATACAAGCCTGTAATCATGACGTCATTCTCGGATGGGACATTTTCAAAGCTTCTCAGGCAGTTAAGTATTGTGGTCGCTCGAAGATTTTGCTAGACGAGATGAGATACTGTGGACAGTTACAGGCGCATCACAATATGTGGAGACTATGTGTGATGGATGAAGTGATTATTCCTGCAGTCATCGCTAGAAAGGTAACTGCCATATGTCATGCCATGCATCAACCCATGGATCTTGTAGTGGAATGTAAGAGAAGCGTAGCACTGAAAAATAACTTGGTCATCCCAGCCCCTGTCTTCTCGTTTAAGGATTCGGTGAATTGTGGACAGTTAACCGTCACCGAGAACCACAGATCCTTCCAAGAGCATATGCGTAACAACCGCTGAGCCGTTAATTGAAGAACAGCTGAGCGTCATAGAAACCTCCCATGCCGAGTCAGTGGGCGAAATTAGTGCTACCACTACGAGACAAAATCTTCTAGCTCGACGATCACTAGATGTCACTACTTGCTTTCTTCAAGAGTTCACTGAATGTTCCAATGAATGCTTAAATCCACAGACAACGAGTAAACTAGACAAATCGACGGCGAAGCACCGGCATAGCACTGGAGACCATCAACCAATAAGCCAGAGAGAATACTGGATGTCATCAATAGAACGTCGTATAATTCGCGAAGGGGTAGAGAAAATGATGAGCAATGACATCATTCAGCCTTCGCCGAGCCCATGGTCGTCACCAGTGGTCTTCGTCAGGAAGAAGGACGGCAGTTGGCGCTTTTGTGTTGATAATAGGAAGCTTAATAAGATAACTAAAAACCTATAATAAGACTAAGGGCCAAGCTTGTGTCTCCAACAAGGTGGACTGAAACTTAATCCAAGAAAGTGTTTCTTTGGAGCAAAAGAAATCAAAATACTTGGTCACCTGGTGTCAAATTAAGGTTTGAGGCCAGACCCAGGAAATGTAGGATCTATAACGGAATTTCCTATTCCTAAAAGTATTACAGATGTGAGAAGCTTCCTCGGATTATGTTCTTATTACTTTTTATCAAAGACTTTTGTATCAAAGCCAGGCTATCCAAGAGTTGTTAAAAGCTGATGCTAAACTTATCTGGGGTGGAGCTCAACAATATCTTTTCGATGAGCTTCGAAAAGCTCTGACGACTGACCCTGTACCTGGTATATATTGTAAGAGAGCACCTACAGAACTACACACAGATGCCAGCGGGTACGCGATCGGTGCTGTTCTGGTGCAAATTTCGGATGGAAAAGATAATATTATAGCCTATGCTTCTAGACTACTTAAAAAAGCCGAGAGAAACTACTCAACTACAGAAAGAGAATGCCTTGCTGTGATCTGGGCCATACGCAAATTTTGACAATATCTGTATGTAAAACCATTCACAGTTGTTACAGACAACCATTCACTTTGTTGGTCGACGGGTCTTAAGTATCAAACAGGACGACTCGCCAGGTGGGCGCTACGTCTCCTAGAGTATGACATTACCACAGTGAACAAAAGTGGAAAAAACAAGATGGCGACTGGGTCTCAAGAAACCCTGTGCAAGACCATAAAGACTTTGATGAAGATAGTGACTGTCTCGCTCCAAAATCTCTCTGCTGAGCAGAAGAAGGACGCCAAGATATCTCTAATTAAGCTTGCCTTAAATCGGTTAGAGGATGTGAAAGGACAATTTAAGGTAGTTAGAGGATTACTTTTCAAGCAAATCTTTGATCCGTTTGGAAAGAAGTGGCTACCAGTGATTCCTAAACACATGCACTTAGATGTGCTACATAAATCCCATAACACATCTGAGGCCGGAGATCTAGGATTTATTAAGACATACAATAGAATCCTCAAAAGATTTTTCTGGCTAGGTTTATTTATTAGTGTCCATCACTATGCGTCGCACTGTCGAGAGTGCCAGAGGAGAAAGGCAGTTCCTCAGAAACCACTTGGCCGACTCATACCAATTCCACCAGCCGAAACTCCTTTCCAGCGTGCTGGGATTGACCTCCTCCGACAATTTCCAACGTCTGCTACTGGCAACAAATGGATTATTGTTTGCAATGATTATCTGACACGCTACGCCATTACAAATGCAGTGAAAACAGCCGAAGCATCCGAGGTAGCCAAATTCATCGTGGATGACATTGTATTGAAACACGGTGCACCAAAGTTGTTAATTACGAATCGAGGGAAAGTTTTTATATCGAATCTTGTGACAGAGATAAACCGTCGGTGCAGCATTACTCATCACATGAAGACTGACTGCCATCCGCAAACTAATGGGCTTACTGAACGCCTTAATAAGACCTTGGCCGACATGCTATCAGTGTTCGTCAACGTTTAGCAGAGCAATTGGGATGAGGTGCTACCTTTCGTAACGTTTGCCTACAACACCGCAAAACAAGACACCACTGGATTTACGTCATTTTTCCTGGTGCATAGGCGTGAGGCGACTACGATGATGGACACTGTGTTTCCATTACATCCTGATGACGTGGACAACGACTACATTGGCCAGGTGTTAACCAGAGATGAGGAAGCTCGTCAGGTAGCTCGACTCCGCAAGCTGCAGGCTCAAGAAAACGATCGCCGAAGGTATGGCACGAGCCACCGTCCTGTTGTCAACCAGCCTGGTGACCTCGTCTGGATCTTCCCTCCTATTCGGAAGGTTGGCCTCTCTGAGAGGTTCCTCAGGAGCTACTTTGGACCTTATAAGGTTGTAAGTTGTCTGATTTTACTTATGAAGTTGAAAATTTCGACCCCGACACAAGACGAGGAAAGGTCAGAGATACGGTCCACGTCCTACGAATGAAGCCCTGTAAGGATCCTGCAACCCAGGGTAAATTCGAAGCCCCAGCGACAGGGAGCAATCTGAAAGGTGGCGAAGAGCGTAGCTGCAAAAGAAGTTCTAAGATGATCACCGCCAGGACGAGAATCGGTCAACAGGAGTCGGAGTATGCAGACCATTGACGCGTTTCCGGACGAGGAGGACGTAACACCGAGAAGCTGTTCTCTCAAGGAGGGAGCAATGTCACAGATAAAGGCGAGTAGCACAGTCACCGTGGTGTAGTGGTTATTATACTGGACTGTTGCGTAGAGTGTCGTGAATTAGAAACTGAAGTGATCCGTAAAATTTTAATTTATATATTCGGTTGGAGTAAATTCCGGAAGTATCCACAAATGTCAAGAATCGTTGTACTGGAATGTTCTGTAGCTCTATATATACTGTGTGTGTTGTGGCCGGAGGCAGTTCCCTCCGCGCTCTTGTATGTGCGAGTGCTGAATGAACCTTCGTTAAGTGAAGTTAGTGTTTGTCATTCATCTAATTACACATTTTTCTACGTTACAATATACAAAAAAGCAAAACTCTTATTGTAAATGGAATCTGACTCACAACACTCACTCTATACTCCTACCTAATAACCATGCACAGAACTAAAAGATCTAATCACACCACCAAAACTTCATTATCTCTATGTAAGCCATATCAATCAGTCGGATGATCTCACTTTTGCACCAGACCTTTCTGACTTGCGTTATTTTTATCTAGTTCCTGCTAGGGTTCTCCTACGAGAGTGGCTTGATAAAAATATACAAACAGTCGTCTTCCACGTTGAATTTGATGTAACACTTCCGTCATGACCCATCAATTGATAGAACGATTATGACTAGACAAAACGTAGTTTTAATCCGATATCAACCTACTTATGTTAACTTTGGAGCCCATAGCGTCATCGTTGTTTCTAAATGTTCGTATTGTTTAAAAAACTTTAATCCCAGCCGAATAAGTTAATACCTTCTAACAAGAAAATATTTACTGGCGTGATCAGGGTAAGTTGTGCCATATTCCAATTACACTGAGGAGTGCGGAATTTTCATTATTAACTCTTCAGTCGGCTGGAGTGGCCGAGCAGTTCTAGGGGCTTCAGTCTGGAACCACGCGACCGCTACGGTCACAGGTTCGAATCCTGCCTCATGCATGGATGTGTGTGACGTCCTTAGGTTACTTAGGCTTAAGTGGTTCTAAATTCTAGGGGACTGATGACCTCAGAAGTTAAGTCATATAGTGCTCAGAGCCATATTAACTCTTCCTCGTAAAGGTATTTTAAGTTGAACCTTTCATTACTATACTGACCTCGACCCGAACAGCAAGATGATTCGCCCACCTTCCCTGTATAGCATCACTGATAGAAGCATACAGCGTGTGACTGAGTATTCAGACATGAAGTAAGTAATTGTACGCAGTAAAAATTTTGTTACTAAATTATATAAACTGGTTTCTATTAATAAAGTCATTTAATATATTGTTCACAACAGATCTGTTAGTAACTGCATATTATGTACAAGATTTTAGTTCATTCATTACGTGGCTAAAGCATCCTCCAATTGTACGAGGTTAATTACCGTTACTCCAATGCTCTTATTGTTAACATGAAACTACTATAGCACAGTCTAACACCGGACACATGCACCAACAAACAGTAATTACTAGACTCAGGTCCTGGCAGCGTTGTCTGGCTACTATATTCGCCGTAATTTAGGTTACCTGTTTCATTACTGAGAGCTTCATGCTTTTACGCTCATACCTACATCGTGGCATCTCATCTGCTCGTTGATGTCCAACCACAGAAAGCGATTTTACTGCCAATTTAAATTGGGATAATTAACTCCAAAGAACTGCCTCTGATTGAACAGCTTTATACAATCAACTTAACATTTTATAGCTTGTTTTCCTATTGCTAGCAGTATTATACTGCAAAATGTCACGTGTACTTCTATACGTACCTTCTTTGATCATTGTGATGTGTGTGGTATATCTACATCTACATCTCTACTCCGAAAGGCACCTTACACTGTGTGGCGGAGTATACTTTGTGTACCCGTGTCACCTCCCACATTTCCCTTTCCAGACGTGAGATGTTGGCGGGTGGAGATATCAATAGTGGAGCCTACGTGTGGATCGACTCTCTAGTTTTATTTTCGTGTTCTTGCTATGTATTGGTTGATTCTTCTAGGAACGTAAGCTCTGGGAATTTTAACAGTAAGTCGCAACATGCTGCAGAGCGCCTGTCTTGCACCGTCTCCATCTGGAGTTGGCTGAGCACATCCGTGAAGCTTTCGGGCGTGCAAAATGAACGTGCTGCTCTCCTTTGGATCGTTCTTATTTCCTCAATCAGTCCTGTATGGCACGGATCCCATACTGACGAGCAGTGTTCACGTATTTGTCGAACGAGAATTTGTAAGCGACGATACTTCCTTAGCTGATGGGCTACATTTCCTGAGGATTCTTCCACTGTATCTCACTCTGGCATCTACCTTCCTTGCAAGTTTAATGTGGTCTTTCAATTTCAAATCGCTCTGTACGCATACCCCTCGATATTTTATGTAAGTAGTTGCTTCCACTGATTATTCTGCAGTTGTGAACTGATTTCTGTTGAGGGTCAATTGTCACTTTCTGCACCAAGAGTCTTCCTGCATTTCACTACAGTTTTCTAGCATCGTGACTTCTCTGCATACAAAAGCATTATCCACGAAAAGCCTCATGGAACTTCCGACGGTATTCCCTAGGTTATATATATATATATATATATATATATATATATATATATATATATATATATATAAGGTAATGTTCCTATGACACTCCCTTGAGGCACGCCCGGAGTTATTTCTCTCCCCTCTGAAAGACATAACGTGTTGTGTTTGTTAGAAACTCATCAGTGCAGTCATACTGTTTTTCTCATGTGCCATACGTTCGTGTTTTTTTCATTAGGCGGGAGTACGGAACTGTATTGAGTGCTTTCTGGAACTCAAGGAATGAGGCAATTACCTGCCTGGCTGTATCTACTGCTGTCTGAGTCTAGTGGACGGAAAGAGCGTGGTGGCTTTCACTCGAGCGTTGTTTTCGAATCGCTTATTGCTTCCTACAAGATGACATTTAGTCTTCTGAAAGTTCATAATATGCGAGCATAAAATGTGTTCAAAAATTCTACAACAGACTTACGTCAAAGATTCTTCCACTGTATCTCACTCTTGCATCTACATTCCTTGCGAGTTTTATGTGGTCTTTCAACTTCAAATCGCTCTGTACGCATACCCTTCGATATTTTATGTAAGTAATTGCTTCCACTGATTATTCTGCAGTTGTGTACTGATTTCTGTTGAGGGTCAATTGTCACTTTCTGCACCAAGAGTCTTCCTGCATTTCACTACAATTTTCTAGCATCGTGACTTCTCTGTATACAAAAGCCTATAGATTTGTGCGTCTGTTCGACAACTCAGCGATTTTTTTTTTCAATCATTAGGAACACTTCGGTGCTCTAGAAGTCTACACTACACTGTTGCTTGAAGAAGGGAAAGTTGTTTGTGTAGAATTGAACTGGTATCTCCTCAAGTCTGGTGGCGATTTCAGTTGCTTTTCTATCCCTTGGTCACTAATTTCGATTATGTCATTTTGTCTTTCGTGGGACGATTTAAAAGAGGAACTACAGTGCGATCTTCCTCTACCGTTTGCGTGGCAGTCTCTACTTCAGGACCATTATGGTCACAGAGTATCTGAACAGATGGTTTCTTCCCTTTTGCTAGTGCATACAGTAGGGATTTAACTGTGCCACATATTAATGTTACTATTCTACACACAGTTTAACATACATTTCACTTACATACATCCACCGCAAAGCAGTGTACGGTACATGGATGACTACGCTTCGCATTCACATAATCGATTTTCTGTCCTAATCCATCCTCGTACCGAGCGACAAGAAATTGTACGTTTCCTAACGCCTTTTACATTAGGCTTTTATTTCAGTAAGCCGGCCAGCCACGTATTCGGTGACGCTGCTCTTACACTTCACTAGACGTGCAGCCAACTACACCAACGGTGGCGCAACAATCACTGGTTGTTCAGGCTATGGTAGTTCGGCAGTTTTCGCCAGTCGAGCAGTCCGTTTTCCTCGTACTCTTTTCTGTGCTCTGTTTTATGTATGTTAAGTGAGTACCTCAGTAAATCTAGTGAACTTCAGATTGTCGCTGTGTAGACGTCTATGCGTGTAGACTTGATGAAAGGGATAAACATGGAAATGGAAGAAGCACTGAAAGAGTGCCAGAAGTTGTTGGACACAAAAGTGAATATCGATTTCATTTGTTCAGTTGACCAACGTTCCACAGTTTGGGAAGCTAGTTTGAGGCATTTAGTAAAAAGCAAAGAAAAGTATATGCTTGAACTGAAGTAATTTGTACATTCCTACTAGATTTTGAGTGACGTTTCTTAGCTGTGAGGAATAACCACGGGCAGTATTTAAAGGGTATATTAATTCCCTGGAACTATAAGGTGATGATTATGAATTCGGAAAAAAGGGAACTGCAAGTACTTCTAACTTTCAACTATACTGAAATTACCTTTTTAACCCACAAGCTTATTCTTCTACCCTATTCTCGGGACGATACCTTTCGTTCTTCTCAGTAATAATAAGAAAACAGATTTCTAAAAAAATTTGTATTTTGTCCAATTTCAGCAACTCTAGTCGTATATAATGGAATAATAAGCAACCAGTTGCATAAAAGAAATGTAATTCCTTTACCAGTTTCGGGTGCTTAGTGCCCTTCTTCAGAAGGTTATGCCTATCGCATTATTTGTGACTGTGAATAATAAAATGCATACAGCAAAAAATTATTTGCAGGAGCAATAGGTATAACCTTCTAAAAATGGGCACTAAGTGCCCGAAACCGGTAAAGAAATTAAATATATTTTCTGCAACGGGTTGCTTACGATTTCATTTTATTTGTACAAAAGGTATGTAATTGTAAAATACCTGCCGTTTATTTCCTTATTTTGACTAAAATTCACGTGGATTTATGATAAATAGTAGGTACATTTTCTTGCTTCAGCGGTTGTGCTGTTGAGTTCATTTATTTAGATTCTATCCATTTTCCTAGGTACAACTCCTACTTCGCTGACAAAATGATGATAGTACTTGTATCTGAGCTGTGTTGCCTAATTTGTTGGTGATTGATTGTCTTCATTCCACTCACATAAACCTTCAACTGACAAGGTGTCTTCTTTTTTGGAACCAGCACGTTCTCGACAAAGTTACACAAACGCGAACAGTTAAGGTTGGGCTTTAATGTGACTGTTACTGACATTAAATAAACAACAAGTTTACTGTTACCAGTCACTGTTTATTTATCTCCAGCGACGCGTTTCAAAGGTTTAAACCTCTGTTATCAGGTGGATTTACATTTATTAGTATCAAATTTGTGTGTACGTCGTGTTACGATTTTTGGAAAAACTTGTGGCACTGTGTAGAGGAGAAAACAAAACACTATTTCACTACATGAATTTCGGTTTCTTTCGACAAAATAATTAAACCTATATCCAATAGTAAACATAAAATATATAAAATAGAGTACCCACAGTGGTCACAGGTTTCTTTTGCTGTCGTAGCACATCACCTTTATACTGTCATACTTTGTAAACAAATATGGCGTCTGGGAACAATTGGGAACAAGGATCGTATAGCGGAAGAGAAAACATTACTACACAATGATTTTTAAAGGTTTTGGAGGTGTTTATTTTGAGGTGTCGAATACATGCGTTGGAATAAATACTTCAGGTAGTATATAAATTCGATTTTGACAAGTTAAAATAGCTTAAACTTCATATTCGTTTATACAGTCAGGTGAAATGTTGAAAAAGCTTAAACTTCATACTTGCTTATACAAACACTTTAAGCTCAAGAATCATATTCGCTACAGCGGTAAAATTATAAATAAATAACAGTTTTGATTGGGATTAATAGATAGATATGAAAAACTGAAGGCAGAGGGAGAAAAAGAGAAAGTGAGAGGGTGGAAAGAGTGATTGTATGAGAGCAAACTTTGCATGGCAAGGGTCTTAAGATTCTATCTCTTACATATAATAACTACCTAAAGGTTGGGGTAATACATTTGTTAATGCTTTAAAATATGCAGATGGATGTACAATTTGTGCAAGTAGTTGATAAACATAGTTTCTAGCTCACAAGGGGTACAACCTGTTGGTGTGATGATATATATGTAAATGAGGCCAATCTTTTGTACTCTTGGCAGATGTCATGGTAACATAATTAAATACTTAAGGTAAACATGAAAGTGTGTATGTGTGTGTGTGTGTGTGTGTGTGTGTGTGTGTGTGAGTCTAATTTTAATGATGTAGGCAGTTGCTGAAAACAGAGATGATACTATTGTAAAAATTGTTATTTTTGTCATTTAATATGGATCCAGGTTGTTTTGTTTGGTGTTTGTGTATTTGGAGTGTTTCAAGGCTGTCTAGTTTCCTGGATTTTTGTTGGATGAGTAGGATACTGATACTTGTGCTGTTAATATGGTGTTTTGTCTCGTGCAGGTGGATGGGTATTGCTGATGTGTGATATTTTGTGTCAAAGTCCAAACATTCAATTTTGAACACACCTTCGTAATGAAGTAGGTTTCGTGTGCTGACATTGTGGGGTACCCTCTGTCCTATCTTGTGGTCTGTGGTAAAGGATATGCTGTTTCTCTCTGGTTGTTGCTGCTTAACCACCTCTGACACAACATACCTGAACAAATTCCCTCCTGCAGGTGGATTTCCACCTCTTTTGATTGTCAGTGGAAAAAAAATGTACAGTAGAAGGAGAAAGGCAATAGTCATTTTCATCACCCTCTATAAGTAAATAAGTACACATCCAACTGGTACGTTATGTTTGCTGTAAGATAGGTTTTAGATGCCATCTGGAAAGCCGTCATACAAGAATGCTTTCCAGACCTGACTACAGAACTTTGGCTCAAGACGACTGTTGGGGATTATGAGGAATCGAACTTCCCACAGACCAGTGAAGTCATTGATGTAAATGGTATACGATTAATGAAACCAACTGGTAGTAATTCACACTATAATAATCACAAAACATTTTTCTTAGTATTGTTACTCGTTATGTGTGATGCCAACTACAAAGTCATTTTCGTGGTTGTGAGTGGATATGGTAGGTCTGCTGATTAGACGGTATTTAAAGACAGTGATTTTAAGACAATACTTGATGAAGGCTCCTTAAATGAAGTTCCGCCTTCATTCCAGGGTTTTGATAAGCCTATGCCCTTCATGCTTGTTGGGATGAAGGTGTCGGTTTGATACCTAAAGTACTTATACGTTATGTAGGTAAATGTTTGAATGTAAAGATAATCTGTATACAACTATGTGTGTTGATTTGCGTAGTCTTTCTCATTCTCTCGTGTCGATGTCAGGCATTTATTGTGCGTGTGTTCTTGGGGCTTGAATTCGAGGAAGGCACTCGACTGGTATACGATATTAATAGAATAGTCAGTGTACAGTCAACTGTGTGATTTTATAACAGTGTCAGGGTAATATTTTTGAGGTAAATTTTCTTGAATTCAGAGTGGTTGAAGTTAGATTCTTATCTGCTTTTTTTGCTTGAGATAACACTAGTGTAAGAACTGTTTTGGTAAATATTCATGTGTTTATCTTGTTTGAAGTTGGGTTCATTAAGATTTTCTTTCTTCATTAGGATTTTCCTAAGCACACAGGATTTTCGTTCATCGTCAAAGACGCAACCTCAACCAACTTTGTATGCTCATAATTATAATAAAAATATTGTGTACAGGTAAAAGTTCGTTTGTTTGATCTAAAATAGAGGTTACCCCTTCCTCATTGGTATATTTTAGGTTATGTATAACAGCCATTATTTGTATGTCCAAAAGTCACGGTGTCAGGGATCTCCTTTCCTGGCAAAGCTTGGGTTCACAGACGCTTTAAACTTGTCAGAGCTGTCCATGCATTGTAAGTGGTGAGGACAAGTCATACCAAAATGGGGGAATACATTAGAAAATGTACAAACACTCAAAATATAATTGGTAGAAAAGATGAATTTGATGTTGTTGATTCACTAGTCATTACTGTTATATATTGGAAATAAATGCCATTATTAACGATCTTGTTGAGAACTAATGTTCTTATAAATATTCTACTTATAGTCATACTCTGAATCAGTTTCCTTTTGACCTAATAGGATCAAAATATTGAACTAAAATATTCTTATTTTTTAAAAATTTTAACTATTTTCCAAAGTAATTAATATTTGCTAAAGCAAGTAAATTAATAACTAACAATAAAATGTATCGGTTTACGACGAGTGACTACAGTGACTACGAGTTTTTATTCTTGTGAGATACACTTTCACATTTTCGAATTTTTCTCGGTACTATCAACATGCATCAACGACAGTAATTCGAAGAAAGACGATTAAACGTTCCGAAGTAATTGAAAAACTTATTATGTTCCAAACACAGTTCATCAATAAGAGTATAGTACAACACTTTAGATTTTCTTGACGACAGCATAAAGTGTACATGAATATTCGTCTCCTTTCGTCTTCTCCGCTTGATTAACAGTACAAGGAGCAGCAGATACGTATATTTGTTGTCCGACATGTTCCCGCACAGTAGACTGGCCATTTTGTGGCCAAATCGAGTGTTGGTGTTGGGACTACGACACAGTGTTAACAGGCTCCGTATGTTACAATATCCTACCACGACTCTTCGCCACCAGTGGCAAACGATATGGTGACGTGGCACTGCAGTCGGTCTGCAGCTAGCTTGTGGAGATACCACTTGCTGCCCTAAACTATCAGATTCCATAAAAATCACTTCCCATGACGGACAGCGCCACTGGTGGCGTGGCTCGCTGAGCCGCCTGGTGCCCTATTATGATAAAAGCTTTTTCGTCCATGCGCGAGATATACGATAGTGGTTGCAGAACGGTTGGAATCTGCCTCTCACAGAATAGAATCAAAATATTCTCTGCACTGTTTTGCTAGAACTGCGCCTTGTTCGAAGGATTTTCATTGATGTTCAAAGAAAATGTTTTTAACTTTCGTGTGGTCTATGCGTAGCTTATTCGATCCTAACAGCGTGACTCTGAAACCATTCTATGTATATCTTCATAAATACTCGAAAAAATCTACAAACGTTGGAAAAATATTCTAAAACGCGTCACAGTAGCGTCTTGTAGGCAATTTCTACTAATCAATTTCACTTTCACGTAAAATTTCCCACAAATCTGCTTTCCGTTTATGTTCCTTAACATCCAATACAGGTCATCGTCCTGTTTCATGTTGCAACTTACTCTCATCTATCCCTAATTATTAACAGGTTTTGAAATGCTCAAGATGGTTTACCGCTGATATTGTAATCCGATACTACTGATTTACATCTTCTATTTGTAGCCAATATCTCGCATTTGTACACATTTAAAGAATCTGTCATTCGCTACATCAAGTAACGATTTACAAAGGATACCCATCCAGGTCGCAAGGTTGAAAAGGAGTCCTTGTGGCAGGGCGTTCCATTCTCGATCAATGAGTCTGACAGCTACTCGGTATGTGAAGGTTCTGCGATGTCTCCCTAATGCACCCCACACGTACTCCACGGGATTTAACAGGGGGGAGCAGGCAGGTCAGATCATTCGCTCAATATCATCTCGTTCCAACAGCTCCTCCACCTGTGCAGCTCTATGCGGTCGTCTACTGTCATTCAAAAAAGTCAGGAATGAATCCCATTTTGAAGAGACACACATGGAGAGGGGAATACCTGTCACAGTAATGCTGACTGGTTAGTGAGTCGTCTTCAAAGATTTGGAGGTCAGTACGCCCCTGTAACATTATGCCTTCCTACGTTACTTGTATACATCTACATCTACGTGATTGCTCTGCTAACGTGATTGCTCTGTTATTCACAATTAAATTTCCTAGCAAAGGGTTCAATGAACCACCTTCAAGCTGTCTCTGTACCGTTCAATCTCTAACGGCCCGCGAGAAAAACGAGCACTTAAATATTTCTGTGGGACACCTGATTTCTCATATTTTCTCGCGACGATCAATTTCTCCCTATATATATGGGTCCCAACAAAATGTTTTCGCAATAGGAGGAGAAAACTGGTGATTGAAATTTCATGAGAAGATCCCGTCGCAACGACAAACGCCCGTGGTTTAATAATTGCCACTCCAGTTCACGTATGATGTCTGTGGCATTAACATATTATGTCAAAGTTGCCATCGTCCTTAGGTATTGCACAATAATGTAGTATTGATGATTGTATCTCATAAACCGTTTATCAGTATTAATAATACGAGAGGCCTTCTAGACTTCCTTAGATTACATACTTTTTTTTATTGTTTCTGTTATATTCAACTCGTGCAGTATAATATAATGAGTTGTGCTAGTCGAATAGAGATCACGTTTTAGTCGAATATACTCCATGTGATTTTATTGTGTTTAATAGTTGTGGATATGGCACAATACCCGGCTTCATAGCAGAGGTCGCTAGATCAAACTGGTTTGGCTGCTTACCGGTACTGCTTGGAGGTAAGGCGATTCGAATCTTGGTTGTGGACGAAATTGCGACCTCCGTTTTTGGACTGAAAAAGGGAAGAGCGGTTGTGACATAAAGTTTCTGATCACCAGTCTTTGCGCTGACATCCTAAATTAAGTTCCAAGCACTGTATATTAACTGTGGTCATGTGACACTGTTTATGGTGATCCATCTGTCAAATGGGGACGTAATTTAGGGGACCACTTGGTGCTTTTCGAGTGGAGTGGGCTATCTGCCGGAACCGGGTTTGTCCCTCTCTGTTCCCTTCACCTATAACATCACCACACTACACTGCACAGCCACTCCTCACAGCATCCACGCAACACAGATACACACTTGACATCTCTTAACAGGATGGAAGAAGGGAACGAAAACCACTTCCACTCGCACCTTGTCTTGAGCGGTGGTGATGGATTCCTAAGGCTACCTCCGTAATACTCATTCTATGAGTGTAGGACTGTTTAACGTGGTGCAATATGAAACCCTTTTCGCAAATCTAAGAAGGAGTCTGTTGAAGTTGTGCTTCCCTCTATGTAAAGAAAAATACAATTTCACATTTCTGTCTACGCCGAAGTTACGTATTCATGACAGACTTCTGGTTAGCTGCAGTTATGTAAAAAGTTTATCATGAGAAACAATGTAAGTCTGTCAATACAACAACGACCGTCATAGTGCAAATTGGCAGTGAAGGTCACCCGCAAAATAGTAGCTGGCATACATACTGTATGTGTATGTGCTGAATACAACACAAGATTCTTGCTGATAAATGGAAACGCCGAAGTTTCATGAGTGATCAGTGGCAAACCACGTTTAAGAATGAAGGACGTAATAGGTGTGAGCTATTGGTTGTTAGCGTGTTGTTTTATGCTGGGCCATTAGTGTACTAACGATCTACTTGCGCAGCAGGTCTGATGAAGTCTTGTGTCTTCGCTTTTTCCCCATAGATCACGTGATCACGTCAAGTAACGTGACGTGGCAGATGAGGGCAGATTTATGGCCCGTTGAAGTCAGATTGCTGTCCAATCCGCTAATGGGAGCGACTAAACACTCTCACTGTCAGATTCAATGGAGTTGTAACAAAAACACGCTGTTCTGTTTGACTCTAAAGTACAGGACTGTGCTATCCGGTTTCCAATGTACTGCTCTATAAGCCTACAGCTTCTTATTGTGTTCTTGTTTTATCCATGCTGGATCTCGTAGAGCTCTGCTGCCCATAAAGATTGTTAGTAAAGAACGCAAAAAGCCTAAAATTCTTTCAAAATACTTTCTTCCAATGCCATTACGGGTATCGGGTGTATATGCTCATTTACGATAAAATAAACTTCCGTCACACGAGATAAAGCACTGCTTAATTAAACGGTGGTGAAATAAATTTTGAGTGCATCAGTCTGTTGCCACGGATAGGTGTTACCCGTCACTAACGACTCACTCGAAGCATTAAACAGAGAAGTTGGATCAGATTCCAGCCAAGCGGTTATTCGATTACTAATCATCTCGCAGACAATGGCCTCATTATGGGACTTTCCTGCTACCTTGTAATTTGGATCATTTTCCTGCGCGGATCGTTGCATATTCTACACTACTGCTGCTGCTCACTTGGACGTATGACAACACAGTTCAACACTGTGTTGGCTGAAGTAATAATGAAGGAATAGGTATCAGCTGGCAACTGAGAAACCACAATGGAACGGTGCAGAACTACTTTATTTGTGGTTGGTGCAGTTCATACATAGCCGCGTACTCTCCACCGGTATTGGTTAGCAGCATGCCGTCGTACCTGCGCTGTACGATAATATTTGAGCATTTAGCGCCACTTCATACGTTGTGTGGATAGTAAAAACGTGCTAATATGCCTGCATTTGATGAGATGTAAAGTGAAAATTGTATACGTATTCCATAAAGTTTCGAGATTGCAGCCGATTTGCAACTTCTTGCCCTGTTATTCAGCAATACTCATATGAGTGTTTGGCTACATCACATTGCTTAACACCCTAGTAAAAGCTTGCGTGGAGCCGCATGCGCAAAGGCAGCCGCTGCGTGCCGCGTGATGGCAGTGGCGGATATAAAAATTTTGCGCCCCTCGCACAGCATATTATATGACCCCCCCTCCCCTCCCAAAAAAAGACAGTTTTAAATAATAACTATCACCCGACCACTTCACAATCGCCGTTTTGCGTGGGAGCGCTGTGAGCTGTTTACGTACTCTCTATTCGCTGTTTTGAAGGACGCGTCAGCGGTCTAGTCGCGCTCAATCCAAATGTAACATGATTCCTGAAATGTTCTTGGTGTACGGCAGTGGATAAAACCAACTTAAAACTGCATTGTGTTAACACATTCTTCTGTCGAAAGACAACAGAAACGAACCCAAGGAAAATAACTTTTCATTTATGGCCTTAAGTTTCAGCAGAACGTGTAGGAGACAACGGAGTTTTGTTATACATTCACTTTTAATATGTTCTTTTACAAGAAACCCTTGAAAATGAAAATAAAAAAGTAATGTTACGATCTAAAAATTGAAGCGAACGTGTCATACCTTAGAAATTAATACGTACTTTTACAGACATGAGTTATAAATTAAAATTTAACTGTCGTTTTACGATCTAATAACTTAAATGTGTAGCAGATAAACAGAACACGCCCGGTATTAATACATGAATCTATAGGAAAACGTAAGAAATGAAAAGGAAATAGAGATTTCGATGCACAAATTAATAACTAAATACAGACGAACAAACACAGTACTGGATTTGCTATTACATACTTTTACAGACTAGTGTGCAAAAATCAAATTTGTTTTAGAATCTAACAGTTAACGTGTAAAGCATTAGGGTCTGTGTAGATATATGCTGCACAGTATCTTTAATCTATGTAAGGGCTCAACAGTTTTGCACTGCAGGTACTACCCTCAACATTGCTCATTCTAACGGTATTAGCAAAGCTTTTACATATTTATCGACAGAACTGAACTACGTTATTTATTAACATTTTTTCATATGATCGTACTCTCCGATAAAGTATATTTCTGCGATAGCTGTACAGCTCAGCAGACGCCAGCAATACGTATCAGTTGTATCATACTACAGTATCAATATGACTTAACTATACAGCGCCGAGCGGCGTGGGTCATTCGGGTATTGTTTAACATTTACGGGTGCCTTCAGTCGGCCTGCACGTAAACGAGGTTTACTTAAAAAAAAAAAAAAATTCAAATGTGTGTGGAATCTTATGGGGCTTAACTGCTAAGGTCGTCAGTCCCCAAGCTTACACACCACTTAACCTAAATTATCCTATGGACTAACACACAAACACCCATGATCGAGGGAGGATTCGAACCTCCGCCGGGCCCAGCCGCACAGGTTTACTTCCGCGTCTGCCATTGGCAATTGTAATATAAACAGGTAACACGTAGTTTGTAAATCCAATGAATGTGCTGTAATTTATAATAAAAATCACATTATAATCTTAAATTCTTAAAATTAATATGGATAAGTAAACTAATGACTCATCAGTCAGAAAAGTTTGCGTCTGGCTTTGACGACAGAAAACCCCTTGATAATGTCTTCATAGTTCAGACGGTTATCAGTTTGGAGGTCTGCTTCGATGTGAAGAATGGACAAGGCGTTCACTCTCTCCTCAGACAACGTAGAAAAAAAAAAATGGCTCTGAGCACTATGGGACTTAACATCTGAGGTCATCAGTCCTCTAGAACGTAAAACTACTTAAACCTAACTAACCTAAGGACAACACACACATCCATGCCCGAGGCAGGATTCGAACCTGCGACCGTAGCAGCCGCGCGGTTCCGGACTGAAGCGCCTAAGGCCGCTCGACCACTGCGGCCGGCAGACAACGTAGAACATGGGTACGATTTCGGCCTGTTAAGAGCCAAAATCGAGCGTTTTGCTGAACAATTTGTAAGTACCATACATAGAAATATTCTAAGAGCAATGTCAACATTCGGAAAAACGGACTGTAACCTCTCTTTTCGTGAACATTTACTCATTTCGACTGCTGTATCACTAATCTCAGAAGATTTCAAAAGTTCCGCGAAACGTACACATTCACTGGGGAATGTAGGCTCTAAATCTGTGTCATATGACACTTGGAGTTTTGCTGCACGTTCAGCAATATCGTCAGATGAACTGTTTTTAAGGTTACTGAAAAATGTGAACGAGTCGAACAGTGTTCTATAGCTTTTCTTCCTCCTCACTAATTCGGCATACAAGTACTGGGAAAAATATTTCGACTCTAAATTTTTCTCTTCCAGTCAGGAGAAACTTTTTCCGAGTCCGTTTCTTCGTCATTATGAAGTTAGCGTTTTGATGATCTTTTATAGGTGCATTCATAGTTTGTATCAGTCACAATCTCCACGGATTTATTTTCATTATAGTCGAACATGCCACAAATAGATAAAGTAAATCCTACAAGTGATTCATATAAGTCATGTACTATTTTAGTATCAATATTTACACTTTGCAATCTCGGATCTACACTATTAACTCTCTGGAGTATGTCCTTTTAAACTGTCTTCGTGAATACTTTTTCTAGTCTGCTGAGTTGATTCAATAAAGCTGAAGTCTCATTTCTAACAAGTGGTTTATCAAATGTATTATTGGCAATATATGTGAGGGCATTGATTACACCCTCCCAGTTTTTCATATAGACTTACACAGGCTTCCTCTTTTGCTGACTAACGTGTTTTTGAGAAACTTTTCACCGTTTTGCTTCCTGGTTTCGTGAAAGAAAGAAGTCTATCCCAGGGCTGTGTAGAAGCAGAGAAAAATTGTAAAGGTTTTACTCTAAACTGAAAAACGAACATGCTTCCCGACAACGGCTGGCAGCACTAGTGGCGACAAAATTCAAGGAATGTGCTACACAAGGTGCATAATGCGCTTTCGGATTTCGTTCTTTAATGTGTGCCTGCAAACCAAAGTAGGTTCCTGGCATTGCTTGCGTTGTCATATGACTGGCTTCTACGGTCAGTAACATCAATGGGATTTGTAGACAGGACTTCTAGTACGACCTCAGCTAAGATTTCGGACTGGTGTCCCTGGTTTTTTAAAAACAGAAGGAAACGTTCAACAGGTCACCATTCTCGTTCACGTATCTTAATATGAAAGGTAATTGACCAATATGTGAAATGACTGCAGTAAAATCTACTTTTATAGAGAAATATTTGGCCTGTTTAATTTCAGTTATGGTAATTCTTTTTATTCGTTCTCAAAGAAGCTCTGTTATTTCATAACAGATTCTTGAAGAAAGATGACTTGTATGTCCCAGCCCTGGATTTCCATATAGTTCAATGTGCTCTGCGAGAAATGGATGAAACTCGGCTATAAGTTCAAGAGACATCATAAATTGACCATTATGAAGTCGTGGACTTCCCCAACGTGTCCACGTAGGGGATGTCTATGACTTCTTAGCTTCTTCATTACTGCGAACACCCTTTTCAACACACTGCTCCAGTACATTTTTTCTGTCTCAACATATGACTCGAAATGGTTATCTATAGTTCCAAGTGACTTTTTCTTGTTAAGAGTAGTAACTCAGGATTTTTGTGTTCAAGTTAATTCTCATGATGAGTTAAAATATTTGAAATATTTTTCCATTCTGCAATACCATTAATAGCAATCGCGGCCTTACCTCTGAACAATTTTCATGGTGCACAATAAACAGCATCGGTGCCTTAGGAGTATAATAGAAAATCGCGCAAAGATGATTCACCATTTAAACGTTTACGGAAAATACATTTTTGTTCAAATATCTGGTTTTATAACCTATTGATCTTCTTGAATTAGAGAAACCCCGTTACAATTTTGATTAATGCCACGTTGTAAGAGAATGTCGATTGTTGATTCATTGACACGCCATTCCGGAAGATCATCACTGACGAGGTTATTTCTTTTTGCATGTCTGACTCGGCAACTAGTTTTTAGTGAAACCCGAAATCAGGAACAATTTGCTTTTCTTCATTTTTAACTTTTACTTTTTTTACAACAGCTGCAGTACCAGAAATGTCATTCGTACTACCTGAAGTCGGAGTCGAACTAGAAACATTTTTTGCGAAAAATTTATCTACTCTGCTAAACGTTTTTATAACATTGGCTCCTCGTTCTCGCCTTTCCTTCGATTATTTCTGAAATGCCGCCACACTTAACTTTTCACGTTTGCTTTTTTCACTGTTATTTATGTTAAGGACTTAAAGAATTGTCAACCAACACACCAAACATAAAAATTTTTGTAAAAGGAAAGAAAGAAAGACTGTCTCCAGTTCCAATCGTACTACCCCATAAATGAGCACAAAGCTTTTTACTTTAAACACGGCAGACGAGCACAAAGATTTTCCCTTTAAACACGGAGCCATGAACTAACCAACTCGGATTACTCAACGTAACTGTACTATGAAAGAACGACAATGCAGAATAATTTAATTGCATTGTCGCCTGTTTCTCTTGTCAGCGAATAATAGAAGCAAACCTGCCAGCTGGAATTCGTCTCGTAAAGAAAACGGGACAGTCCCTTTTTGGCTTCAGTTTCCCGCGTCGCCGGAATTTTAGCTGGGATGGAAATATTTTCTGAATACTCTTCACACTGCCTTTCTAATTTAAAAAGCAAATCAATTTTGCAATTTCTTCCAGTGCTGTGTGCTGGATCGACTCTTACCCCACTTATTCTTATAACATTTTAGCGTATTCTGTGGTCAGAGGAAACAGACTACAAAGTTTAGGTAGTCTCGTTGGCAGTTGATGTGGTGTGTTGTCATTTGTGTGAATACTGCTGTTATGTCTTCACCGAAATGCACCTTTTGTTCCAACATAAAGTAAAAATAACATGTCCGCGAGGAAAACAAAGCTTAGTTAAGAAGTTTAATATAAAATTTGCAATGCCACGTACTATTCGATTGCACAGAGGGGGAATTTTGATACAGTGCAGGCTGCAGCACAATGAATGGATTTGTTTCTCCTTCTTTTTTCTCCATAAAAAGAACCTAAGTAAATAATAAATAAAATTTTTAAACTGTTGTGAAGTGTATCTAACACATTATTAGATATTCTGCTTAGATTCTTTTCGAAGAAACATGTGTTTAAAAATGTAAAACATTCCCATTACCAACATGTTTTGTTAAGCGGGTGCCATTACATCAGAGCTCAGCTATTGAAGACCACAGAGCTTTCACATTAACTACAATAATGGACCAATGACTTGGTACTTCCCCGTAATTTCTACAATAAATTTAAGTAGAGTCGGGTTTTACATACTGAGGCCCACACATGTTACAGCATTTAAGAAACTGCTGATCAGTTTACCACAGCTTTTCAGGGGTCCCGACGTTTTCACTGGGAAAATATGGTAGGCTTAAGTAGAAGCCGACAACATTCTCGGAACAGTAACGTTTCAAACATTGTTTTGTAGATTGCCGTCCTGACAGCTTACTTCAAAATATTTTGAACACTCATGAACTTGATACCAGACAGAAATCGAATGTTAAATTTCCATTCAGTCACGCAGTAAATTACGTATATTTTCTAAATTGTACTGTCAAATTTCGTTCTTAAGGCTTATTTAAACTAGCAAGTTGCTCAACAATATTAAAATGTTTGTCATTTGTAAGCGCTGTTATTTTAAAACGTAAAAGGTTAAAATCAGTACAGAGTAAAAATGTCGCCCTCCTTAAGGTGCAGCCCCTAGGCCCGTGCCTAGTGGGCCTATACATAAATCCGCCACTGCGTGATGGACCTCTGTCAAGTTTCGTGCTGTCTTCGAATATTCCTCCACCTATGAAGCGCAGCCACATGCGCAATGATGATACCACATGAGCGCTCTCTTTCAGAATGCACACCCGTGGAGTTAAACGTCAAATATCTCACTTAATACAATTAACTGTCGCTAGACGTGTTATTAGTTATAAAATGAATTCTTTCTGAAGAAATTAAAGATATCCCCAAGTATTACGCATTATCCAGTTGAAAGCCGCCTTAACGATTAATAAGATCTTCCACCGAACCTGTTTCCACTGCTTTCTTTATCAGCAAACGCCAGGAGGATATTGTCGAGACATAGATCTCTGTAGCAGAATAGTACCCGAAAAGTCCTGTGGAGGTATAACGTTCGACTATGGCTGACTTACTGCGCTGCGAAAGGCGAGTGTGGCCGTCATGTTCAACGCATCTTTCACGTACTGTGCACATTCCCCGACCAACGTAGGCTTTTCAACACTTGCAAGATATTCAGTAGATTCCATCCCTCTACAATCCTAGACTGTCCTGTGCTGAGTCGCGAAATGCACAAGCCTTCGTAGGTGAGCGGAAGATTACTTTGACATAATGGCTCCTTAAGGTTATACCTAATTTCGACGAAATATTTTCAACTTAAAGCGCTCCTTGTCTTCTGAATGGTCACATTTCTCCTTCATTAAATTTGTGCAGAGCTGATACGGAGAATATTCATTATCATTGAACACAGCATGTGCGTGTTCCTAGACTGTCTCCATCAGGCACAACACGTCCCCAGTGCAACAACATTCGAAGGACGCCCCTGGTTTCATATGTGAAGCAGCACCTGTATGCCTGAAAACACAGGTCTGTATGTGTCGGCTCACGGTAGACCGAATGTTGCAATGATGCACCCACTTTCCGACTGTCCAGGACCTCCACAGCCACCCTTCTCCTCATACATTTTAAATTTGATATCCACGTGGACAGAATTCAGGTGCTGAGTAAAGCGTGACAGCTCTTCTTTACCTTGGGGACACATTACAAAAGTATCATCTACATATCACCAAAAGGGTTTTGCTTTAAGTACTGCCATATACACTGGAGGAAAGAAATCGCAACACCAACGAATAACTGAAGTAGAATAATAAAATTTCTATAATACATTAGTGCAAGTAACATTTTCAAGTTACTGGTTCTGATATTGAGAAAGCTAAAATGTCCTTAATTCATTGGACAACAAATTAGAGGCAACTCACATATTCTGTGACCTGTCAAAAGCGTTTGACTATGTGATTCACAGCATTCTTTTAACTAAATTTAAATATTATGGCGTCACGGCTCTGAGCACTATGGGAGTTAACTGCTGAGGTCATCAGTCCCCTAGAACGTAGAACTACTTAAACCTAACTAACCTAAGGACATCACACACATCCATGCCCGAGGCAAGATTCGAACCTGCGACCGTAGCGGTCACGCGGCTCCAGACTGTAGTGCCTAGAACCGCTCGGCCACCCTTGCCGGCCAGGAAACAAAGTGTGTCATTACGTAACACTTCAGCATTAGGCAATCAGATATCATCTGACTGGGAAGAAATTACATATGGTGTTCCCCAAGGTTCCATACTAGATCCACTACTGCTTCTTGTGTATGTTAACGACCTGACAAGTGTTACATTACCAGATGTCAAATTTGTTTTATTTCCAGATGATACAAACATTGCAATAAATAGTAAATCAGATATAAATTTAGATAGGGCAGCTAGTCAAATTTTTACTGACATTAATAAGTGGTTCATAGCCAATTCACTGTCATTAAAATTTTAAAAGACCCACTATATGCAGTTCAGAACTTCCAAGAGATTATCTTCAGGTGTGTGTATAAAATATGATGACATGAAAATAGGAGAAGTTGAGAGTGTAGTTCAAATGGTTCAAATGGCTCTGAGCACTATGGGACTTAACATCGACGGTCATCAGTACCCTAGAACTTAGAACTACTTAAACCTAACTAACCTAAAGACAGCACACAACACCCAGTCACCACGAGGCAGAGAAAATCCCTGACCCCGCCGGGAATCGAACCCGGGAACCCGGGCGTGGGAAGCGAGAACGCTACCGCACGACCACGAGATGCGGACTGTTGAGAGTGTAGTCCGCAGCTCGTGGTCGTGCGGTAGCGCCCTCGCTTCCCGCGCCCGGGTTCCCGGGTTCGATTCCCGGCGGGGTCAGGGATTTTCTCTGCCTCGTGGTGACTGGGTGTTGTGTGATGTCCTTAGGTTAGTTAGGTTTCAGTAGTTCTAAATTCAAGGGGACTGATGACCATAGATGTTAAGTCCCATAGTGCTCAGAGCCATTTGAACCATTTTTTGAGAGTGTAAAATTCTTGGGATTAAAATTTGATAATAAATTCAGTTGGGAGCAACATACTATGAACTGCTAAAGCACCTAAACAAGTCTGTGTTTGCAATGTGAATGATTTCAGATATAGGAGATATAAATATAAAAAATTGGCATATTTTGCTTATTTTCACTCCATTATGTCATATGGTATCATATTTTGGGGTAACTCCACAAACAGAGAAAAATTGTTTAGAGTACAGAAGCGTATAATAAGAGTAATGAGTAGTGTAAATCCAAGAACATCGTGTCGAAACCTATTTAAAGAACTGGGCTTATTAACCACAGCGTCTTAGTATGTTTATTCCTTATTGAAGTTTGTTGTAAATAATACATCCCTTTTTCCAACTAACTGCTTAGTACACATTACCAGTACTAGAAATAAGAACAATATACATAAACATTTAAAATCAATTACTCTTGCCCAGAAAGGAGTCCAGTGTTCAGCAACGCATAGTTTCAATAAGTTACCAGCAACCATTAAGAGTTTAGTTTTAGACAAGGCACAATTTAAACATAATTTAAAAGAATTCTATTCCATCCATGAGTTTTTCAAAAAGTGCAGTAGACCCTTTTAATGAAAATTTATTACACTTTCATTTTAGACAATACTTGGTTGTAACAGCCTAGTAACTACCTACTGTGTGAATGATGGATATATGGAAAGTAGATGTAAGTCTTAAGTCTGTAAATAGTGGAAGTTTAATTTTAAATCTTGTACATAATCTGACTGTTCTTAACTGAGGATCACAGAAGTGAATAATTTACTTTAATTTTTGACAATAGTTCGTTGTAATAGCCAAGAAACTAGCAAATGTCTGAATGATGGATTTAATGAAAGCAGATGTAAGTATTAACCCTGTAAATATTATAAGTTCAAATTTTATTCATTTACATAATTTTACTGTTTATTGACTGACGATCATTAAAATGAATGAAACTCAAGTTTTTCTAATTACATTTTTGTAATGTGTTCATCTGACATTTTTCCCACCCAGGAGGATTCCCACTTTTATGGGTTTATGGAATGAATAATTAACCTAATCTAATCATCTAATCATTGACAGATCACAGGTTAATGTAAGTGCGAGAGAAGTCAATGCAAACATGAAATATTAGTGTATTAATAACAGGTGAAACATCCAGAATGTAGAAAGCAAGCATGCAAATAGGCATGCATTTTCTTGTACAGGTGCCGGATGCCAGTTTGAACGGATGGAGTTCCATGCCTGTGGCACTTTCTCGCTCAATATAGGGACGGTTAATGCTGTTTGTGGACGACGCTGGTGTTTCCATTCTATGGTGTCCCACATATGCTCTACTGGAGACACGTATGGTGATCGAGAAGGCCAAGCCAACGTGACGACACCCTGCAGACCATGGCTGCTTACAGCAACAGCATGTGGTCTAGCATTAACTTCCTGGAAAACGCTTCAGGAATGCTGTTCACGAATGGCAGCACACCAGATCGAACCACCGCATTGACGTACAAATATGCAGTCAGGGGGCGTCACTTCCACATAGCGTGATCCCGAGGATTAAATGGCTTTAAAAAAGGTGTGTGCAGATGACTGTACACAGAAGCCGGATACAGTGGCCTGATTTTTTTAAATTTTATTTCTTGACCTTTTACAATTTCATTTCTTAATTTTAATTTAATTTTATTTAATTTTTAGTTAAGGATATTTTGGTTTTCGCTTGCAGGATACACGTAATGGCCGTTACAGTTTTTAATTACTGCGTCAGGTACCCAAAATAGTGTATGATGATCTCACTATGAATAAATAGGAAGTACTGTGCATTGTATAACACGTAGCTCAGTGTTTCGTACGGGAACCTTCGTAGTGGATATCGTATCTCTTGAGTGCAACCTGTAATTGCATACGAATTTCAAGGCAACAAATATGTTACATCATTGAACCGTGTATGGCTCTCATTCATGCCGTTTGTTCTTCGGCATTTTTACATCGCGTGGTGTCTTGTTACTTCCTTACTTACTTGCGCAACCATGTTTCTGGCTTGCCTCTTTGAGTGGCAGCAGCAGCGCTTATCGATACTAGTACTGTCGTATTCTCTTTGGTGTGACCACCAGTACTTCCAGGTGGTGTGGAGTGGGACGGTTGGGACGGGGCAGCAAGCAAGTCTCCGTTGTCTGAGGCCAGGGCAGGGCCGCTGGCGGTGTGCACATGCTGTTGGATCGTGAGGCGCTAGATGCGAAAGCGAACCTGGACACTGAGGTTGAGTGATCAGCTAATCTGTTATGAAACCTCAAGTATTGTGACATCTCTTCGTTCATTTGCTATTTGTTGCTCCCTTCGCCGTTCGGGCTAGCAGCAATGTATGATGTGTAGGAGTTGGCGAAACCTTGGAGCCGTCTTCCTATGTTGTGACTGATTATTAGTTTGTTAATTATCAGTGAAGTACTCCAGCCGTATTTTCTACCCTGTGGCCATTAACGCTCCAGTTACTTGTCCTGGTCGTTTGCGTGGTTTATAGGCAGTGTGCCTTTTCCTTGTCGTGTTGTTACTGTAAAGCAAGGCGTGTAGTTCAACAGCTTTTTAAGTTGTTTGTTTCACATTCGCTTAGAGTGGTTATTGTTCACGTGGCTGTTTTTAGACGCCAATTTCTCGAGGCATAGTACTATTTGTATTCTCGTCCTCGGCCGATAATCTCCATTATTGTGCCGTTGGTCGGACGGAAGGGAATTGGTTAAATTGTTGTCAGTCCTTGGGCCAGCCCTAGTTTGGGTTGCCATCCGATAACCTAACTTCAACTCTTGGCTGCCTGTCTCACCTCACCTTACGTTTGAGCAACCTTCCCAGGCCAACCCTTAGAACAATTCTGAGCACCACTCGCTCCGTTTGTTTCAAATTGTGTTTTTCATCTTAGTTGAAGTATTGCGCGTGGTCTTTTCCTTGCATTAATTCAGTTTTTTTTTAATTTTACGTAAAGGCCTTCAGCTGTGTTCACTTAAAATTTTTAGCATTGATTGTTTCAGATTTTTTTTTTAATTCTAAGAAATTGTTCTATCTGAAGCTGTTTGTAATCCAGGCGCAAAGCCGTCAGTTGTTCCATGTGTTATGTGTGGCCTTCAGCTGAGGATTTGCGTGACCCCCTTAATATGGCCTTCAGCCATGTGTATTCTCTAAAGGTAATTTTTAATAAGAACCAAGGGGTTTATTCTAAATTATTTATCTGACTTATTGCTCAGGCCTTCAGCCGTTGTTTCAAATTTGTTTGTTGGCTTCAACTGTGCAATAAGTTAATCAGGCTTTGGCTGTTCTGCTGTAAGTTTAAAAGGAAATTTTCTTGCTTAGAAAAAATTGTTTATTAATGTGCTTTAATTGTAGTTGTCCTTCAGATGTGTAATCTAGGCTTTCAGCCGTCAATTGTTTTCATTGCATGTTTTTTATTTAATTTTTACTTACTGTTTTTAATTGTTTTTTATTTCTAAGCCAGGCCTTCAGCCGTTCTTGTGTGCTTTGTGGTTTTGGGCCTTCAGCCCGGAAAGCATCTCTAGTTTCATTTAATAAAGCTTTCATCCGTATTGTTTAATTGAGATGTTTAAAGCCAATGTGTAAACATGTGGATCTTAGGAAAATAAAGTTCTGTGTTTGATTGTGCCGCTCACAGTAACTGTTTACGGCCGCATCCACAACCTTAACCTTATCCTGTGCTGTCTCTGACTACCTACCAATCAGGTCTCAAATGGTACCAGAGCGTGGTTGCGATCCTCGGACCTCTAGGATATGGGCCCAGCACGCTTTTACTCTTTGTATATAATAGAAACTATTTATGTGTGTGGGGCTTTTGGAAGACAACCATCTATACGTGCAACACAAAATTACTAATGGAGCAACGAACGTGATTTTTATTTCTTGCATTGAATTTTATATTTAATGTGACTGTTTAAAAAGGGCGCTGTGGAGCCCCCCCCCCCTCTCCCCTATTTTAATTAGATGTGCAAATTGGCCATGAACACTGACTCGAATATGAAGCCCTTCTCTTACGTTAAAATATGTAAGGATATACGCAGCGCTACTATTTGTATTTGTGTAATACTTGCAAATTTGTTGTTGCCATTCACTGTATTCGTCTTACGTTTAATAAATGTCCTTAGACACATCCACAAAAAACTCGATGCGGGCATTGGCTGCGAACCTGCGCCTGTACGAGAGGCACGCCATCGAAAGTTTCCTGGTGCTGTTGCCTACGTTGACCTCTAGTTTCATTTTTACTTGATACGAGGCACTTGTGGAATGTGGTATTTATTTTGCAAACGTTTATAAAGCATTTCTTGCCACTTTGACGTTTAATATTAAGAAAAGGCACTATCAGTGCAGTTACGTGTGTATTCAAATATTTCATTTCTTTTCATTTGAACACCTGATAATGAACCTCTAAACTTCGAAACCAGTCTCCTAACATAAATACGGAAAATGCTGACGATCACGTTAATAAACGCTTAAAAAAAGAGAGATTGAAAAATGTTTTCTCTGCTCCTACAGATAGAGCGTCTCCCTGATATTAGCGTGTCCCAGCAACCATACATATAACTACTAATGCAACTGAGACGAGGCGTATGTCTATTCCACCTGTATTTAAATTCTCTAGAAGATCTGGTAAACATTTCTAAACACTCGAGTGCCCACATCACAGTCCATTTCTTTCTCCCACATCGTATATTTGAATGTCAAAATCATCTCGATCCTTTTCATAGTCACCGAACGTTGAGAAGCTGGCGGGCCCCTTGAGTTAGCTCAGAGAGGCGGTTGCTACGAGCGCAGCTGCAGCCGGCGGCAGCGCGAGTGATCGCGTCGCGTCGCGTCGCGTGCGGCTTTGGTAGGGCGGGGCCGCGACCGATTCCCGGCGGCGGCGTTAAATCGATTATCGCGCTGCACACTGCACCCGGCCACGCCGTGGCTACCGCGCGCTCACCACCGGACCAGCGCCGCTCCCCCTGCTGCCCACTCGTCAACACGTCATTCGCCAGCTGTCTCCTCCAAGTCTGGTGCCGCCGCTGATGTTGACTACGACGTGGCATCTAGGAAATATTGAGCATGCTACAAAGAAGTAATCACTGTGAAACACAGTGATCAAAATAGTGTACCGCTCTGGAACTTGAACTTGGGGCATTTACCTTTCGCAGTTGTTGTGAAATGACAGCAGTAAGCAGTAATTTCTATTGTAACACACTCGCAGAACATCCTTAACAAAAGTAGTTTAAAACTAGTCTTGTCTTCGAAAGTGAGCATTGCAAATCCGAGACACAAATGATTTTAACATCTCAGTTCCCAGTATCCTCACCATCCTCGTCAACCCCCAGGAGAATGATAAACTGAACCACGTCTGCTATCTGCTGCCCTGACGTTTGCAGTATGCCGGTTCTTATTTTACTGTCTCGTCCCTGCACATACCTTTCTGCTTTCCCTTTCTTCCACTTGCGTCCATCTCTTGAACCAAAGCGAGATCATCCAGTCGGAAGTCACTACATCTACACTCCTGGAAATGGAAAAAAGAACACATTGACACCGGTATGTCAGACCCACCATACTTGCTCCGGACACTGCGAGAGGGCTGCACAAGCAATAATCACACGCACGGCACAGCGGACACACCAGGAACCGCGGTGTTGGCCGTCGAATGGCGCTAGCTGCGCAGCATTTGTGCACCGCCGCCGTCAGTGTCAGCCAGTTTGCCGTGGCATACGGAGCTCCATCGCAGTCTTTAACACTGGTAGCATGCCGCGACAGCGTGGACGTGAACCGTATGTGCAGTTGACGGACTTTGAGCGAGGGCGTATAGTGGGCATGCGGGAGGCCGGGTGGACGTACCGCCGAATTGCTCAACACGTGGGGCGTGAGGTCTCCACAGTACATGGATGTTGTCGCCAGTGGTCGGCGGAAGGTGCACGTGCCCGTCGACCTGGGACCGGACCGCAGCGACGCACGGATGCACGCCAAGACCGTAGGATCCTACGCAGTGCCGTAGGGGACCGCACCGCCACTTCCCAGCAAATTAGGGACACTGTTGCTCCTGGGGTATCGGCGAGGACCATTCGCAACCGTCTCCATGAAGCTGGGCTACGGTCCCGCACACCGTTAGGCCGTCTTCCGCTCACGCCCCAACATCGTGCAGCCCGCCTCCAGTGGTGTCGCGAGAGGCGTGAATGGATGGACGAATGGAGACGTGTCGTCTTCAGCGATGAGAGTCGCTTCTGCCTTGGTGCCAATGATGGTCGTATGCGTGTTTGGCGCCGTGCAGGTGAGCGCCACAATCAGGACTGCATACGACCGAGGCACACAGGGCCAACACCCGGCATCATGGTGTGGGGAGCGATCTCCTACACTGGCCGTACACCACTGGTGATCGTCGAGGGGACACTGAATAGTGCACGGTACATCCAAACCGTCATCGAACCCATCGTTCTACCATTCCTAGACCCGCAAGGGAACTTGCTGTTCCAACAGGACAATGCACGTCCGCATGTATCCCGTGCCACCCAACGTGCTCTAGAAGGTGTAAGTCAACTACCCTGGCCAGCAAGATCTCCGGATCTGTCCCCCATTGAGCATGTTTGGGACTGGATGAAGCGTCGTCTCACGCGGTCTGCACGTCCAGCACGAACGCTGGTTCAACTGAGGCGCCAGGTGGAAATGGAATGGCAAGCCGTTCCACAGGCATCTCTACGATCGTCTCCATGGGAGAATAGCAGCCTGCATTGCTGCGAAAGGTGGATATACACTGTACTAGTGCCGACATTGTGCATGCTCTGTTGCCTGTGTCTATGTGCCTGTGGTTCTGTCAGTGTGATCATGTGATGTATCTGACCCCAGGAATATGTCAATAAAGTTTCCCCTTCCTGGGACAATGAATTCACGGTGTTCTTATTTCAATTTCCAGGAGTGTATTACATGTGACTCTAACTCCGTGGCAACTTCTAAACTCCACGACATACTCCTTCGTGCAACTTTACCAGAAATTGTCTGCCAGTTTTTGCGGTAGTTTAAATTCTTTGCTCAGATTATGGGCGACAGTTGTTTCTGGTCCAGTGGCTTCATATGACAAGCCTCCAACCACGAGAACATGTGCTGGAATCACAGGTTCCGTGTCATCTTCTGGGGAGATTTTCCTCGACTTTACTGCAGGTTAGATGCCGACGATGGTTTACACTGTTTTCTCCAGTTAATCTTGATCACCCCAACACTTTCCGTAAGCATGTATTGATGGTGCCCACCATCCTCTCTCAACATGCTCCCCAGCAACACGCTCGTGGAGCAATGAACTACCTACGGATCCCTTTCTTGGCAAAGGACGTCAGTGAGTTCCATATATCCGACAAATCTCCGTTGCCGCCGTGAAACTTCTTTACGTTGTCGATGTAGACTGTGTGTGGCAGTGCACGTATACCAGTCCACTTAGTGATCAGACGACCTTTCAGTATCCAAGGTTTTTCCGAAGTTCGGATAATGACTCGCACACCAACATAATGAAAATCAACGTATTTTTGAAAAGTGAGGAGGCTGTTAAAGTGAAGTAACCCATCTATATTTACTGTTTGTCGCTGTTTACTGGTTAGTTCCGCTGACTATAATCCACAGGCATATGAGTCCATCTACAATGAATGGAAGAAATTGTCCACTTTTGGAGTCTTTCGGCATCTGGTCACCATTCTGGAGTACGTGTGATTTCCTCGAGAAACATTGGCGTGGACTATTTTCATCAAGTAAGTGTTGTACATTTGCAAGTAAGATTGCTGTGAACGCTCCATCAGGTTTCTTTTTGTGGCGAATTTTGTGTGGGAAGTGAACGACACGACCAGTCGTACGCATTAGTCTTCAGCAGGAACTGAATTGCGAAATGCCTATGATATCAGGAGGAATGATAAGTCAGAGCCCATGTCTTCAGTTCATTCTTTCATGATGAAAATTATAATTCACTTCTGGAGTACCAGATGGCCCACATTCCTCTGGGTGTGTCAGCTATGGGACTCCCTCAATTATGCTTACCACGCAAGTTCATGGATAATCCAAGAGGACAACAAACTGAAGCACCTCCACCTATAGATCGAGTGAGACCATCTTAGACCTTCACTCTCACTGGCATGGGCCTTACAAGCAGTCGCTACAACAAGATATTAGGCAAGTTCTCTGCCGTCTCAGCTATCCAAGTGCGACTTACTGCCTCTCCACACAGTTTTGCTTCCGAAAAATCCATAATTCAAGGTGTGGCACTCCCGCAAGAAACGCAGGAGAATTTGTGTCGGAGATAAGGTACTGGCCGAAGTACAGCTATGAGAATGTATCGCCAATTTTGTTTGATTAACTCAGTCGGTAGAGCATTTATCCGTGCAAGGCTAAGGTCCCTGGTTGGTGGCCGAGTCCGGTAGACAGTTTTAATTCGCCAGGTAGTTTCGATAAGCACCCATTCCGTTGCACGTCATTCCGGAAATATGCAATGTGATCTTCAATGCCTAGAGATTCTAGTGTCATCATTCAGTGTCGTTCATGGCATCCAAATAAGGACAGTAGTCACAGATTTCAGTGATTGGGCTTGGCTAATTAGACGACTATTCACTGACATTTCGTCCCCAACTGTGAAAGATACCTTCGAGGAGAAGTCGGCAGCTGTCTTACGCATGTAGGGACGAAATGTCTGGATATACGTCGGACTCAGTCTGTCAGCCCAGAAATGTGAAATAAACATCAGACGGGAAAGTTTTCATTGCATTACAAACCCCACAGATGTTTCTTTCTTCTCAGTGACTGGTCGGAAAGAGGTGACTGAGATCAGTCGTGATTGATAAGCGTACAGGTGACTGAGTGGTTAAGACGATGGTGTCGTTTTGGGTACAACGGTAGACCAAGTCATGTGGCCATACCGATTTAGTGTTTCCGTAATTTCCCTAAATAGTTTAGGGAACTTCTACTCAAGCTTGGGCTCCGTTTCTAATAACATCGTTATCTACGGGCGTTTCAAACTTGATCTCTCCTTCTTTTGGACAGATTGCAATCTGCTAGCCATTAAGGTTGCAGCACTATGAAGACATGTGAAGCTGGCATGCTTGGGTATGCAAATTGTCAGCATTTTAACGTAACCGCACAAAACAGGAGAAGCCCTATTTACGTTTTGTAATTAATAAAAGATGATACTGCTGATTCATCAGCAAGAAAATTAATTTCAGTATTGTTTGTTTGTGAAAATATCATGTGATGGTTCTAATGTGTTAAGGAGAAACGCCTACCTGCATCTGTACGAATTCGACCGTGACGGGTTCGTAGTATGCGATTTATCGTTCTTCAAAACTGTTCCCCGTTGGTCGAGTTTCATGACATTACGTGGTGTAATCGAGTCAGTAATAAGTGAATAAAAATTTCCTAAAATAGACAACCCTTTGCAGCAGTTACCTTAGCTATTCTCAGGCATGAAGATGATAGTTCACCCTCACGTTTCTCACAGCATTTCCTCAGGAAGCCATGTAGCGGACCTACACCATCTGCAGCAAGTGGGCAAAGAGGAGGGCCAGCGTAGACTGTCAACAGACGTCATTAATGTTCGCCTTGATACCAACTACACACGTTTAAGGCATGTTTCGGCCGCGGAGATGAACGCGTCCAAAATCGACATCCCATTCGAAACCCCAAGTGCCTCATCTGCACAAGGCCCAGTAAACCTCCAGTATGTTACAAAGATGCTTATTAAATAGCGTACCAAGAATGTCTAGCTGACATATATCCCTTGACTTTATCAATGTTTGATCTCTATCCTTTCCTTAATAATGGCAAACGCGTCTCTTAGAATTTCGAAAATTTACCAGGAAGCAGGAATCCTTCATATAACTTTGAAAGTTCCGGACCAACTGTGAAGCAAAGTGTTTTATCACTTATACCATAAAATCGTCGGGGCTGTCGGCCATCCCCTCCTGAGAGTCCTGATTGTTACTGCTACCTTCTCCTCTACCTATTAATTATCATTCTGGTAGTCTTCCTGCACCCTCTGCCCGGTGGGTTTCTGTTCTCCAGCACATGACGCTTCAATGTCATCTGGTGGCAGTGCTTAGAGCAGCAGCTCAGCTGTCTCCTCCGAAGTATGTCATCTGACCAACGTCCTTCAATGTTTACAGCACTGTGGAAGTTCTTATTTTCTCCATTGCCAACTTATATGTCTTGCCCTGCTTATCCGTAGTGAGTTGGTGCTGGATAAATTTCTCCCCGCTACATTTCTTTGAATCCTTTCTTGGCACAGAATCGAGCGCTGGTTGATTCATTTGACCTCCCTCTTACCTGAAAGGTATGTTGGTTGGCCGGTTCATTCTGTATTTCAAGTCCTAATTTTATAACAGCCTCTTCGGCTTCTTCCCTATCACCAACCTATTCACCACTGTGCCAACGGAACAACTTTCCATCAAGTCTGCCGCAATGATGACACTTTTCCACCGCAGAGCTCTCACAATATTGGCGAGTTGATCCAGATCGTTGTCTAAAGAGATTCTGTACTGAATATACAAAACTCCAATCACAGAATCGAGCCATGCAACGCCAACTTGTTGAATACGGAAGTGCTCCATTTCAGAAACTCTTATTGACTTTTTAACAATTATGATCGCAGACATTGGTACCTATGTACTGACAAAATTATTTCACATGTAACATTAGTGAATGGAATCTGTACACTGATGGAGTATGGTTCGTGCACAGAGAAAACATCGTATATCTTCTCATCGACTGTGCGCCGTAGTTCCTATAAAACCAATTTCTTCTTCATGGCGTTATTTTGTACTCTCTTAAATTTTCACATATCACGGTATACATGGACATAGCAGTCCGGCCATTCTCTTTGCCAGCCAAATGAAGACGGTCATAGACCGAAACCTGTAGCTTGATGACAAAAAATTTGTGAAGGAAATTGAATCAAATGAAACTCTACCATAGGATCGAGGAAACTGGTAGCAGGGACCCGTGGGGTCCCCGTTCCTGTTCAACACTTAAGCCCCTCCGGTTACTGAAACATAACTGACCAGTAGTAAGAATATGGACCGACCACACCACCTCCGACAACATGCCACCGCGGATGGATAACTGAGCGTCAACATAGAATTCGAAATCGGATCGTGTACATTCCAGGTACCAGGTTTTTATTGTAAAGCATTTCCAGGGGCAGATGTGGACTCTGACCACAATATATTGGTTATGAACTGTAGATTAAAACTGAAGAAACTGCAAAAAGGTGGGAATTTAAGTAGATGGGACCTGGATAAACTGACTAAACCAGAGGTAGTACAGAGTTTCAGGGAGAGCATAAGGGAACAATTGACAGGAATGGAGGAAAGAAATACAGTAGAAGAAGAATGGGTAGCTTTGAGGAATGATATAGTGAAGACAGCAGAGGATCAAGTAGGTAAAAAGACGAGGGCTAGTAGAAATCCTTGGGTAACAGAAGAGATACTGAATTTAATGGAAGAAAGGAGAAAATACAAAAATGCAGCAAGTGAAGCAGGCAAAAAGGAATACAAACGTCTCAAAAATGAGATCGACAGGAAGTGCAAAATGGCTAAGCAGGGATGGCTAGAGGACAAATGTAAGGATGTAGAGGCTTAACTCATGAGGGGTAATATAGATGCTGCCTACAGGAAAATTAAAGAGACCTTTGGAGAAAAGAGAACCACTTGTATGAATATCAAGAGCTCAAATAGAAACCCAGTTCTAAGCAAAGAAGGGAAAGCAGAAAGGTGGAAGGAGTATATAAAATGTCTATACAGGGGCGATGTTCTTGAGGACAATATTATGGAAATGGAAGAGGAGGTAGATGAAGATTAAATGGGAGATATGATACTGCGTGAAGAGTTTGACAGAACACTGAAAGACCTAAGTCGAAACAAGGCCCTGGGAGTAGACAACATTCGATTAGAACTACTGACAGCCTTGGGAGAGCCAGTCCTGACTAAACTCTACCATCTGGTGAGCAAATTGTATGAGATAGGCGAAATTCCCTCAGACGTCAAGAAGAAAATAATAATTCCAATCCCAAAGAAAGCAGGTGTTGACAGATGTGAAAATTATCGAACAATAGGTTTAATAAGTCACAGCTGGAAAATACTAACGTGAATTCTTTACAGACGAATGGAAAAACAGGTAAAAGCCGACTTCGGGGAAGATCAGTTAGGATTCTGTAGAAATGTAGGAACACGTGAGGCAACACTGACCCTACGACTTATCCTAGAAGAAAGATTAAGGAAAGGCTAACCTGCGTTTCTAGCACTTGTAAACAGAGAAAGCTTTTGACAATGTTGACTGGAATACTCTCTTTCTAATTCTGAAGGTGGCAGGGGTAAAATACAGGAAGCGAAAGGCTATTTACAATTAGTATAGAAACCAGATGGCAGTTATAAGAGTTGAGGGACATGAAAGGGAAGCAGTGGTTGGGAAGGGAGTCAGACAGGGTTGTAGAATCTCCCCGATGCTATTCAATCTATATATTGAGCAAGCAGTAACGGAAACAAAAGAAAAGTTCGGAGTAGGTTTTAAAATCCATGGAGAATAAATAAAAACTTCGAGGTATGCCGATGACATTAAAATTCTGTCAGAGACAGCAAATGACTAGGAAAAGCAGTTGAACGGAATGGACAGTGTCTTGAAAGAAGGATATAAGATGAACATCAACAAAAGCAAAACATGGATAATGGAATGTAGTCGAATTAAGTCGGCTGATGCTGAGGGAATTAGATTATGAAATGAGACACTTAAAATAGTAAAGGAGTTTTGCTATTTGTGGAGCAAAATAACTGATGATGGTCGAAGTAGAGAGGATATAAAATGTAGACTGGCAATGGCAAGGAAATGGTTTCTGAAGAAGAGAAATTTGTTCACATCGAGTATTGATTTAAGTGTCAGGAAGTCGTTTCTAAAAGTATTTGTATGGAGTGTAGCCATGTATGGATGTGAAACATGGACGATAAATAGTTAAGACAAGAAGAGAAAGAAACTTTCGAAATGTGGTGCTACAGAAGAATGCTGAAGATTAGATGGGTGGATCACATAACTAATGAGGAGGTATTGAATAGGATTGGGGAGAAGAGTTTGTGGCACAATTTGACTAGAAGAAGGGATCGGTTGGTAGGACATGTTCTGAGGCATCAATGGATCACCAATTTAGTATTGCAGGGCAGCGTGGATGGCAAAAATCGTAGATGGAGACCAAGAGATGGATTCACTAAGCAGATTCAGAAGTAAGTAGGCTGCAGCAGGTACTGGGAGCTGAAGAGGCTGGCACAGGAGAGCTGCATCAAACAAGTCTGAGGACTGAAGACCACAACAACAACAACACATTCCAGCAGCTAGTACGAAACCATTGTTGCTGGACCATGGCCGCATCGGCGAAAGGTCACTCACTCTTCACCTGGGCACTGTAACGTCTCCTAGCAAAAGACGTATTATGTAATAAAGACAAAACATTGTGTGTCATGTTTTGTTCTTGTATGGAATTATGTACTGATTTTTTTATTTAGATAATATCTGTGTCGGCGAGTACTGAAACCGCCACAGACGATACTTATTAGATATCACAGAAAGATGAGAATAGGTGACTAGTATAAATAGTAAAAAACGAACATTAATTTCTCTGTCGTCTTCTTGGAGTTACGTGAGTAGGATAGCCTGTGACGTTATATTGTACGCTAGCGTAGCATTCTTTTGTCAAGATTGTGAGAGGGACGCCATTAGACATAGCCTTGGAAAGGTGTGTAATTAATTGAATTGTTTAAATGTTTTGAATAGAGTTACTTAGTGAAACCTTGCATTATGATTTGTAATAAGCCTGCCTGGTATTTTATCCCATCCCTTTAAGACATTTTCAGTTATTTAAATATTATTCGTGGTGCAGAGCTGCGGTACGAACGAACGAGCCGCTGCCGCGGCGCATTCAAACTGCATTTAATGAAATCTATCATACCGCAAAGAAGCGGGCAGGTAATAGTGAAGTAAAATTATTTATTTCAGCTTTCGGAATTGCAGAGCAGAGCAGCAGATTTTATGATGTGTTTTACAGGTTTACGCGGGCTGCTGATAAAATATTACTAACAGTGTAAAAAGATAATTTACCTTCATAACATAAAAGAAATCTTGCTGTGTGTAGTTCTGGTCTGGCAAACCTTATAGTAAAAATATCTTTTTCTCCGATAATAGTCTCATGTTCTCGGGTTAGTCGTGGTACTTATTGGTGTTTTACTGTTAACAAAAATCCACTGCAAAATTTTGATGTTGAACGATCATTGCGTAATGTAACATCAGTATTGATAACAAAGTAATTTTCATTAACCTTTTCAATAACTATAAAGTAGGGAAGATATGTTGAACTTTATAGTGAGATACAGTAACGAAAAAATGTTCCTGTAATAGAAAGCCAGATCCAGAAGAATAAGAACGTAATATACTTTGTTTTGTTGAAAATTAATGATCCAAAGAAAGTCACAGCACAGCATCACTAAAAGGTATTTCGGGGCTCTTTTCGTAGTAACATATTTTATTTCATATATGAGTTGTTACGCGAGTAATAATAAAACAAAGCAAATGATAATAGAGCCAGCGAAACTGTCGCCCAAAAACGCGGGGCCGAATTTGCAATGGCCACGAAAATAATAACTGTTTTATGTGTTTTCTTTCATTGTCTATTGTTATATACATGTATGTATTTAGTGATAAATGTATGTATGTGTCTCATGATTAATGTCATGTACAAAAATTCTTTCATGAAAAAACTCACCACTGCAAGCGAGTCAGAGGAAACGATCCTGATAGTACTGAGAAACTGTAACGACTACATAATCCGGGGGCAGCCGAACCCCGAAATCAGGTAAACTAAAGGTAAGACTACAGTGTAGTTGTCCTGTTTGTAGAAGCTTAACTCCAGTGAAGTGATCTCATATCGCTAGTGGTGTGCGTAGTTTGACGTTAGTATTTATGACGGGGCAAAGCTGAGTGTAGATAGTAATTTTTAGTGTGCAGTGTATTGTAGATAAATTAACATATTTTTTGTGCAAGTGGCATAACTGTCAGATCCTGTGTTCGAGTAGGTAATTTATGAATATGGTTAAATTGCGTAGTCAACGTCTGAGCAATATGGATACTGAGGAACAGCCATTAGTTAGTGCAGGAAATGTAGAAACAGGTGCATTAAGCAGTACAAGTACTCTCATTGAGGATATACCATGCGAAAATGTGGGGGCAGGGGCACAGGAAGTGATGTCACCACCCACCAGTGCTCAAGGAGATGTAGATAAAGAAATTGTACCACCCCCAGAAAAGCAGGAATCAGAGAGTGGTAATCTGCCTGGTGGGTATTCACTTCAGGCGATATTAGAGCGCGTGCTGGATTACCAGTCAAAATTTGCGCAACAGCAAGCTGAAAAGGACGAAAAAATTGAGATCTTTCTCGCACAGCAAGCTGAGCGAGATCGCCAGTTAACAGAAAATTTCCTTGCCCATCAAGCTGAGCGGGATCGCCAGTTAACAGAAAATTTCTTTGCCCAACAAGCTGAGCGGGATCGCCAGTTAACAGAAAATTTCTTTGCCCAACAAGCTGAGCGGGATCGCCAGCTAACGGAAAATTTCCTTGCACAGCAAGCTGAGCGAGATCACCAGCTAGAGTAAAAGCTTCTTGCCCACCAGGCTGAGCGGGATCGCCAGCAAGCTGAGCGGGATCAGCAATTTGTAGAATCGTTAGAAATTATGAAAAAAGTGATTGCCTGTATGAAACAGAATTATGAGTCGATACCTAAGGCCATGCAGAAGTTGACTGTACAGGCCAACAACCTGCAAGTAGCAAACACTAACATTGTAGACGAGATAGGTGTCTTGGCCAACCGATTAGAAAAGCTAGAAATAGGTTCCACACAGCTTGTAGAGCAGAAGTGGAACGAACAAGCGACTAAACTTGAAACCGAATTCAACTGTTGGCTAGAAGCGAAGGAGAGCGAGAGCGACAAAAATATTAATTCTAAGGTACAAGCGGTCATAGCAGATAGAGATTCCGAATCGTTCAGTACCGCAGTAAATAGTCAAGTACAGAACGACGTGCAAACCATCAAACAAATACTCAAGGAGGATATTCCGCAGTGGCAAGTGAATATTACCAAACGGATATCCGAATTGGAAAAGGGTTTATCACAGAGCAGCAAACATCTTGAACACGAAACTATGTCGCCAACAGCCGATGTTTTTGGCAACGCACAAACTTATGCGCGACGCAACAATGGTGGATCTTTAAGCGATAATGCGAAGAGCTGTAGCTTCGGTTCGGAGCACACAGCCATGTCCCAGGAGCAAACCAGTATAGTCCAAAAATATTGGTTGAAGAAAGTTTGATCAAAAATACGCAGTTTCAAACGTTTACTACTGAACGGAAGTCAGTACACTCAGTAGTATTCATAAAAAGCTTTAAAAATATCTTGCCTAGTGTGTGGAACGAAGCACAAAAAATTCAATACGTAATGTCATACATTCAGGGGGATGCAGCGTTGTGGGCTACGGATGTAGCAGACAGCTGCATGACGTATGAACAGTTCGAAAGGGCGTTTTTGTCGAAATACTGGTCGCCTTGTATACAAGAGCGGCTAAGAAAAGAAGTACACAATCCCGAACCGTACTCACCCCGTCTTGGGAATCTGAGACGGTATTTCGAGAAGTATATAAACAAGACGTGCTACTGGGATGAGCCTATCTCACCAAGAGACATAATAAGTCTCCTAAAATCACATTTACTCATTTATATCAAAGAGAAACTAATACACGTACCAGAGAACGACATGGAACATTTCCTGTCTGTTCTAGATTCAATAGACTTAATCCAGGAAGACGCAAAAGCAGCGTGTGATCTCTCACGGAACAATGGATCAGGGTGTAAACATGACAGAAATAATAGTGCACAAAACCACAACCATGGAAATGGTGTGGGCGGTAACAAGCGGCAAGAGCACTCGCAAAATGGTAATAATGTTAGAAGTCAGAACGGGTATGGGCAGCCGTCCTATAATAAAAAGCGTCTATTTGACGACCGGTATGATTCCGGACTGCCAGGGACCAACCGCTGGAAAAATGCCCGAGGTCAGTGGCATAGCAATTACAGCGACAGTTATGGCAATTGGAATCAGAATCAGCGACCAAGCCCAGAACGGCAAGGTAATGACCGGTGCGATAACAACAGACCACCACTGCAAGACGCGCCTATTGCGCAGTCGCGGCGGCCTACAAATCAAAACGTACACATAGTAGAGGTCGCGGACAATAGCCGTCCAAGTACCTCGCAAGCAAGCCATCCAACAAACTAGAATCGGCCACGATATGCTCTCCATCGCTGGCCGAGGAGTGGAGTGAGAGCAACACGAATGACAATAATATGCCTGGAATACATATGCTGCGATACAACGACGGTATCAGTATGGATAAAGATCTACTGACTGAACCGCATGAATGTAAGAAAGATAGAAACGAAAATGTGCAAGCCATAACAGAAGCGAAAATCAATGATGTTGCAGTGAATATAATCCATCGACATAGGTGCCTCAGTGAGTGTAATGAGTACAGAATTGTTTAAAGCGCTGGGGAAGGGACGTAGCCGACCGACTTTCCCGGTTAATAATTGCAAGGTGTCTGGAGCTATAAGTGCACAGAGTCAATTAGTTAAGTACCAGGTGCAGGTGGAGGTTTGTAAGGAGGGCGAAGCAATAGTGAGCTAGTTCCTCATTGTTAAAGGGTTAAAGGTGGCCTGCATTCTGGGAATAGATTTTCTCCGTGAGAGGGACGCAGTGATCGACCTCTCCTCGGGAAAACTAAGCATAGTTAATAAAGGTAGGAGGATTGAGTTGTTTATGATGGAATCGAAGGAGATACTTGTGCCATGTTGCAATCGAATTAATATCAAATGTAGGAACCCCTAGGTACTACACCTCAATGATTATTCACCTGTGTAGGATCTCTATTATCCGAGTATGGAAGACAGAAATTTTGCAACAAATGTTGAAGCATTTCAAACCAAAGTACAAGAATCTGAAAGTTTAAGCAACATACAAAAGCAACAGTTGACGCAGCTGCTATCGGAATATACCATGGTATTTACCGACCGACCAGGAATAGTCAAGGGGTACCACTATCACATAGAGGTGATGCCCCACAAAACATACTGTCGCGCATATTACTCCATCCCTTCGTCGAGGAGGGAAGTAGTGGCTAAAGAGATTCGGAAGATGTTAGAGTGGGATATCATTGAGCCCTCTCTCTCCCCATACAGTAGTCCTCTTGTAGCAGTGGCGAAAGCCAACGGAAAAATCCGGCTAGTGTTAGATGCACGGGACATCAATAAAATTATTATACCTGTCAGAACTCGTCCAGAAAATTTAGATGAACAGATACAAAAATTCCACGGAGTGCAGTACTTGACCTCGGTCGATCTTAAAAGTTCGTACTGACAAATCCCACTTACGCCAGAATCAAGGAAGTACACAGCCTTCATATTCGGAGGGCGAAGTTACCAATTCAAGGTACTTCCCTTCGGGTTGAATGTAAGTGCTGGAGTATTTATTACTGCTCTAGACACGGTACTGGACCCAGACTTGTTAGAAAAAATCACAGTGTATGTTGATGACCTGGTAATCGCTACTGCTACTTGGGACGAACATATGGAATTGCTGCATAGAGTATTAGAGAAATTTAAACAGGCAGGTGTGACAGCAAATTTAGAAAAGTCAAAATTCGAACGCAATAAAATTAAATTTCTAGGACACTTTATCACGCCGCTTGGTATCAGCCCAGACAACAAAAAACTAGAGGCGATCCGAGAATTTCCGAGCCCCCGAACTTAGAGACAATTGAAAGCGTCCACTGGACTTACGTCTTTTTTCAGAAGGTTTGTACCTAATCAGTTGTTAAATGACGAGTCATTGTTAAATCTACTGCGAAAAAATGTGCAGTGGGTTTGGACTGACAAATGTCAGCAAGCTTTCGAAGCAATTAAAACCGCCCTGCTGAATGCAAATATTTTGCAGCACCCGGACCTATCAAAAAATTTTTGTCTTGCGCCGGACTCGTGTTCCTATGGCTTGGGAGCGTGCCTGTTCCAGTGGGAGGAAGGCAACGACCCGGCCACAATAAAGATTATCGGCTTTGCCAGCAGGAATCTAACTAGCTGCGAGAGAGCCTACTCGGCAACCGAACTGGAAGCGCTCGCCATAGTCTGGGTTGTAAAAAAGTTTAATTTTTATCTATATGGGAAAGAGATTAAAGTGTATAGTGACCACCAGGCGTTAAGTTTTTTGATGTCATGCAAGCTGTTCCATACCCGACTAAGGAGATGGATGCTTACCTTACAAGAATACCGAATAAAGATTATGTATATAAAAGGCCAAGATAACATAGCAGCGGATGCTTTGCCGCGACTGCCGGTAGGATTACCGGAGTTGGCAGAAATGCTAGAACAATCCGCCGAGTATAAAGTGCTTTTAGTACGAGACAATGCGTACAGGAAGGATTTTCTATATATATGTAAAAATATGTCTGAACTACAGAGATCAGATCCGATGTGGGCAAAAATCATTAGTAATATTGAAAATGGTGCCAACAATAGAGATGAGCAAGGTTTTAAAATTGTGGACAATCTTTTGTACCATAAACTTAGCACGAAAGAAGACTGCTGGGCAGTATGCATACCTAACCAGTCCGTCAAAGTCATAATATGGCACACGCACTTGGCATGGGGCCATGCAGGGATCGGGAAGTGCGGAGAACTCATTGCGTGGTACTGCTACTTTACCCGAATGAAACACCAAATTCAGGTAACAGTTAGGACTTGCGCTATATGCCAGAAAGCAAAAAACTATAATAGGTCCACAAAATTTGAACTTCATCCCATAGTTCCACTCTGGCCACTTCAATTAGTATCTTTGGACGTAGCAGGTCCCTATCCCATGGCCAGGGTAGGTGTGAAATATATACTGGCAATGTACGATATTTTTTCCAAATACTTGGCAATTTATTGTATAAAATCAGCTACTGCCAAAACCATAATCAGACGGATCAATCAAGAATACTTGCCTCAAGTGGGGAAACTTGAAGCCATAACAACTGACAATGCCACTTATTTCACGGGCCGAACTTGGAAAAATTATCTACAGGAACAAGGTATACAGCATATTCTGTTATCCAGGTTCCATCCAGAAGCAAGTTTAGTCGAAAAAACATTCAGAGAATTGAATAAGTTCCTTAGAATTTACATTGGAAATCGACACACAAAATGGCCTGAGTTGGTACCTAAATTTGTAGAAATATAAAATTTAACACCCCACTCAAGTACAGGATACCCACCGGTAGAGATATTGAAAGGGGTTGATGAGACACTGAGTGAATGGCTCACGCCTCTTCCGAGACTACCAGCCAGGGCAGAAACAAGAGAGGAAAAGATAAAAAAGGTATGGGACAACTTAACCAGCTGTGCCACAAAGAGAAAAAAGAAGTACGACCGAGGTGTAACTAACAAACAGAAATAAAATGTAGGGGACATGGTGCTTATTCGTAACCACCCGAAATCCTCAGACGCCCTAAAGCAAAATAGTAAGTGGCAATTAGTATATTCAGAGCCCTTTGAAGTAATAAAGGTGCCACACTAATGTAGTTATTTGTTAGCACACCCCCAGATGGGGAAAATAAAAGGATTGTATCCACGTAAATATGTAAAATTATTTATTCAATGACCTGTCAGATGTAAATAGTAGCAGTAAGACGATTTCAATTGTGTTTTAGAGTATAAGCATGTTAGCTTTAAGAAAGAATTTGTGTGTATTTAAAATTTTGAGGAAGCAAGACATAAATAAGTAAGCATAGCATGAAAGTAGAATCAACAAACTCGTCAATAGCATGCAAATTGAAGACTTTGTTTACAGACAATTAGTGTCATTAAAATACTATATGCTCATCAAGCAATGAACAATCTTTTTGTTGACAAAGTAATGAATAATTTCTTGAATCATTTTTCATTTGTAGTAAGTAAGCACAAGTAATGATGAGATTTCATATAGTAATGTAATAGGTGTAATTGTGTTAGAATTAAGGAACCCTGAGTGAGAGTCTCTACTGGACAAAAAAAGAAAAAAAATGACTTTGTAGTACGAAACAGTTATGTGATGTAACGTTACTGCCAATAGTGATCTGAGAACGACACTGGAGCAGAATTCAATCAAAGACAAACCCGTTCCGTGTAACCTACGCTTTGTATGTATCGATGCTTCAATTGAAGCCCGTGTACTTGGTACACGTCCTTGAATATTAATTACGCGGTACGCGAATCAAGTCAATCAACGCGGAAACTACACTGTAGTCCTGTAGGACAGATCATTAAAAAAATACTAGTACTAAATGAAGTATTTATTGAGCAATATGCCCAAGTCCAGCTGTCATGCTCATGGTAAAATCTGTTTGCTAGGTGCAAGCTGGCAAGCTACACCGAAAAAGGAAAAGAAAACTATGTACCAAAAATCACACACCTTTAAATAATTACAAAAAAAGAGCCACATATGGCTAGTAACAATACTAAAAGTGTGTAATGACATGGTAAACAGAATTGACTCAATGTAAATGAGAGTGATTATGCTAAGAACAGTTGATATGCATTAAAAATAAACTGTGTGCATAAACAATCTAGGAAAGGACGGAATATTGTGTGTAGGGACAGAAAGTGACTGTTGTATCTGCACCAATATATACGTCGGAATAAGTCAAGTGTTGAGTGACTAACTGTCATAGTGCAGTGCTCAACGAACAATAAATTTACTGTGTGTAAAAACGGTAGTTAGTGATCCGTTCCGAGTTGATTCAAACTAACATCGCTCGACGGAAACATTTACTGTCTGTGAACCGAAACATTTTCGGGTGTTGAGAGACGCTCTGGCAGCGTATCGACCGTGAGAACAAATGAAAGAGTGTAGTACAATGTGCGAGTGGCGAATCCTAAATACCATTGTCACAATGCGATTCACTTGTGAAGCCACAAGAAACCCGTTATCACGCCAAAACATCCTGTGCATACCAGCCAAACGACGGCTTACTGAACAATAAACGCTTTTAACCAAGTTGCATTTTCTTCCACAGCTAATAATCTGTATCCTTAAAGACAGTACACCGTTGTGGAATATTTGTTTTATGCGTTGTGACGGGGAGCCATGCGGAGAAGCAGAGACGGGTGCCGTGCCGCCAGCCAGCCGGTCGCGGGAAACAACTGCAACACGCCGAAATTGGTGATTGGTTCGGCGCGGTTCGCGACTGCACGGGCGCCACCCCAACACTCCGTCGCTGTTACGGCGAGCAGGTCGTCGACCCCAGCGGTCGTTGGCACACCGCGTTCCAGACGACGCTACGCAACAATTGCTTCGCGCTGCCCGCTCCGTACGACATTGTCGACATTCAACCAAACATTACCAACTACGCTGTTAATGTACTAATTTGAAAATGTTTTATTGGACACGAAATAACGTGACAAACATTTTTTCTTTAGTTTACTGTGTATAAACTTAAAATATTCATTTGTTCCATGATATACGTTATATGTTTTCGTCACATTAGTGAAGCAAACTGACACGAATGCCATACCATGGTAGAACGTTTGTCGTGAGTAAGTGTAGAGACAATCCATTACACTACTGTAAAACTGTTTAATGATTGACTTTCAGTGTGACACAGAACACAAATATTACCACGAATGTGAAAGTGTGTAGAAGGTACATTTTTAACAAGGGGACTAAAAGTTTAACATTTTGTCATAAATAACCTTTGTTATCTGTGAACATTTGATAAATTCCAACCTTTTTTGGTGAACAATCGGACTGCGTTTTACGACAAACCAGGCGAGATGACCATGGCTTCGGCGCAGTTATCCCAAGTTTTCTGACCGCACGTAGCCCGAATGGGGGAGCCAGAAAACTGTAATGACCCTGGGACTAGGTTTACGGTCACCTCTCAAAGTGTGAGAAAACCATAAAGAGTGTAATTAAAACTATAGTGCAAAAGAGCAAAGAAGTGAATAGTGAATATTCCAAATAAGGTGACAAACAATGACAAAACGGACGTTAGTGGCAGCATATTGCCGAACATTCTTAACGTTAGTCAATTGCTGCCAAGGGGCATTGTAACGTCTCTTAGCAAAAGACGTATTATGTAATAAAGACAAAACATTTTGTGTCATGTTTTGTTCTTGTATGGAATTATGTACTGATTTTTTTCTTTATTTAGTTAATATCTGTGTCGGCGAGTACTGAAAACGCCACAGACGATACTTATTAGATATCATAGAAAGATGAGAATAGGTGACTAGTATAAATAGTAAAAAACGAACCGTAATTGCTCTGTCGTCTTCTTGGACTTACGTGAGTAGGATAGCCTGTGACGTTATATTGTACGCTAGCGTAGCATTCTTTTGTCAAGATTGTGAGAGGGACGCCATTAGACATAGCCTTGGAAAGGTGTGTAATTAATTGAATTGTTTAAATGTTTTGAATAGAGTTACTTAGTGAAACCTTGCATTATGATTTCTAATGAGCATGCCTGGTACTTTATCCCATCCCTTTAAGACATTTTCAGTTATTTAAATATTATTCGTGGTGCAGAGCTGCGCTACGATCGAACGAGCCGCTGCCGCGGCGCATTCAAACTGCATTTAATGAAATCTATCATACCGCAAAGAAGCGGGCAGGTAATAGTGAAGTAAAATCATTTATTTCAGCTTTCGGAATTGCAGAGCAGAGCAGCAGATTTTATGATGTGTTTTACAGTTTGAAGCGGGCTGCTGATAATATATTACTAACAGTGTAAAAAAATTATTTACCTTCATAACATTAAAGAAATCTTGCTGTGCGTAGTTCTGGTCTGGCAAACCTTATAGTAAAATCATCTTTTTCTCCGATAATACTCTCATGTTCTCGGGTTAGTCGTGGTACGTATTGGTGTTTTACTGTTAATAAAAATCCACTGCAAAATTTTGATGTTGAACAATCATTGCGTACTGTAACATCAGTATTGATAACAAAGTAATTTTCATTAACCTTTTCAATAACTATAAAGTAGGGAAGATATGTTGAACTTAATAGTGAGTTACAGTAACGAAAAAATGTTCCTTTAATAGAAAGCCAGATCCAGAAGCATAAAAACATAATATATTTTGTTTTGTTGAAAATTAATGATCCAAAGAAAGTCACAGAACAGCATCACTAAAAGGTATTTCGGAGCTCTTTTCGTAGTAAAATATTTTATTTCATATATGAGTTGTTACGCGAGTAATAGTAAAACAAAGCAAATAATAATAGAGCCAGTGAAAGCACGTACACGAGGAACTGGCTCGGCAACCATCAGCGGGAACCCAACATGCAGGTGAGTGAGGTATCGCCTACAAGGCCGATGCGGAACAAGACGACTGTAAACATTGTTAATAAATATCAGTTTCGATAATGTTGCACTAGCGTCAGAGACGCTTCACAGGTACCCGTCCGCTGTCATGCCTTTATGCAGAGGTGGCTCCACTCGGCGCCCATGTACTCGTATCTCCTCTGAAGTACTTCACATATCATTTTCTGCAGGTACGTCTGGGCAATGTGGAAGTTCAAGTGTTCAAATGTGTGTGAAATCTTATGGGACTTAACTGCTAAGGTCATCAGTCCCTAAGCTTACACACTACTTAACCTAAATTATCCTAAAGACAAACAAACACACACACACACATGGCCGAGGGAGGACTGGAACCTCCGCCGAGACCAGCCGCACAGTCCATGGCTGCAGCTCCTTAGACCGCTCTGCTAATCCTGCGCTGCCATGTGGAAGTTCATTGACTTCAAACTACTGAGGTCATCGGTTTCTAGACCTACACAGTACGTAATGTAACTTAAACTATGCGAAGAACAACAGCCGGCCGGAGTGGCCGTGCGGTTCTAGGCGCTACAGCCTGGAACCGTGCGACCGCTACGGTCGCAGGTTCGAATCCTGCCTCGGGCATGGATGTTTGTGATGTCCTTAGGTTAGATAGGTTTAATTAGTTATAAGTTCTAGGCGACTGATGACCTCAGAAGTTAAGTCGCATAAAAGCGCTGCCACTCCTCGCAGCGGTGCTGTACTCAACAGCACTGTTATTTATTAGTTCGCATCAGTAATATGTCATGTTCTCTAGTCTAAAGGTTGGTATGCACGAGTACTCCGACCTACATCAATTTGAAGCTGCTCACTTTAGTCAAGTATTGACCATATCTATGATTTCACACTTCACTGAGATATAAAATGGAAGTTTCCCTGGTGTCTGAAGATGAGCCCTATCGACCACAATCTTCTTTTAGTCAATTTGTGCGATAAATAGAAGCCCTATAGGAGGTGGTCATTAGGATCGATGGCGCTCACAGTAATAATATTCGGTTGGTTGGTTGTTTTGGGGAAGGAGACCAGACAGCGTGGTCATCGGTCTCATCGGATTAGGGAAGGATGGGGAAGGAAGTCGGCCGTGCCCTTTCAGAAGAACCGGCATTTGCCTTGAGTGATTTAGGGAAATCACGGAAAACCTAAATCAGGATGGGCGGACGCGGGATTGAACCGTCGTCCTCCCGAATGCGAGTCCAGTGTCTAACCACTGCGCCACCTCGCTCGGTTTAATAATAATATTCGGTTCCATCACTACGATACTGTAGCAAATCTATGTCCTAGAGACTCCAGAACAGTGTATGAACCACCGAGGATGTACCTGAGATGAGTGTCATGCTATAGGCCATCTACCATTGCTGATGAAGAAACTGACTGTCTTCCGACAACACCATATCGCAGAGTGCTGACAGCACCGAACTTCAACGCGGAAACTGGTAGCAGGGCATCGTGGGGTCCCCGTTCCTGTTCAACACTTACCTCCCTCCGGTTGCTGAAGCCTACGTGGCCACTGAAGATACCTGTGAGCGGCGAATGTATCTGATGACCCAATCGAAGTAGAACCACGACGCGATAATGCTTAGGTAGGACACCCACTGTAAGAATCTGTATTTAAAAGAGCTTTACAATCCAATAAGGCAGCAGGGAAAGATAACACTGCATCGGAAGTTTTAAGTTAATTGGGGGAGGTAGCAACCAAACGACTATCCACGTTGATGTGTAGAATGTATGAAACTGGCGATATACAGTCAGTGTTTCTAAAAACGTCTTCCATACAATTCCGAATACTGCAAGAGACGACAAGTGCAATAATTATCCAACAGTCAGCTTAACAGCACAGTCATCCAAGTTGCTGACAAGGATAATATACAGAAGAATGAGAAAGAAAATTGAGCATCTGTTAGATGACAATCAGTTTGCATAAATGCCTAAATGCGTTCGAAATTCTGAGAAAAGCAGTGGTAAGCTATTTGGAGAGACGGGTGATATGCAATATGTACAAGAGCTAAGAGGTAGCAATACGAGCTAAAGACCAAGAAAATGTGTTTGCATTAAAACAGTAAAACAGGGAAGCAACCTTTCATCCCTACTTCTCGATCTTCACCTAAAAGAATCAATGACTGAACGAAGAGTAAAAAACATTCAATTGGCTCTGAGCACTATGGAACTTAACATCAGAGTTCGTCAGTCCCCTAGAACGTAGAACTACTTAAACCTAACTAACCTAAGGACATCACACACATCCATGCCTGAGGCAGTATTCGAACCTGCGATCGTAGCGGTCGCGCGGTTCCAGACTGAAGCACCTATAACCGGTCGGTCACATCGGCCGGCAGCGAAGAGTACAGAATATGGATTGAGTGTAAATCGAAGAAAGACGACAGAAGTGGAAAGTAGCAGAACTGTGAACTGCGAGAAACTGATTATCAGAATTGGCGGTCATGTAGTATATTAAGTGAAGGAATACTGATACCTTGGCAGCAAAGTAACTCATGACAGGCGGAGCAAGGCAGACACATAAAAGCAAACTAACACTACAAACGGGCATTCCGGGCCTAGAGAACTTAACGATTATCAAACATAGGCCTTAATTGAAGAAAATTCTGAGAACGTACGTTTGGATCACAGTATTGTGTGGTAGTGAAACATGGACGTTGGGAAAACCGGAACTGAGGAGATTCGAAGAATCTGAAATGGAGTGCTACAAATGAGTTTTTAAAATTGGGTGGGCTGATGACATAAACAACGAGGAGGTTCTACGCAGAATCAGAGAGTAAAAGAAAATGTGGAAAACATAGACAAGAAAATGTGACAGGATGATAGGACATCTTTTAAGACTCAGGGAATAACTTGCATGGAACTGAAGGGAACTATACAGGGTAAAGATATCGGGACACATCCAGTCAATAATTAAGGATATAGGTTGCAAGTGCTACTTGATTTTACTGATTATACCGAATTGTTCTGTTGTAAGGCTCTCTTTAATACCGTTTCGAATTCTTTCTTAATTTAATTGTCCTTTTTTTACAAATCCATCAACACTCCATTCGTGATCAGTGGAGACATTTTGTATTTGGGTTTCTATCTTCGGAAGAGTGGATTTCAAGGCGTCTTGCTCTAGCTGCAAAGTACTAAGGTTATCAGTCAGTTTCTATAGAGATTCAGGATTACCTCTACTGGTGTTTCTACAGCCTGAAATGTCGCTAATTACGGTACCTAAATCGGTTCGTAACACTTGGGTCATGTGACGAGAAACCTTGGTTTCTAACTGCTCAGTTTTATTCCTGACCTGGTCAGATCTTTGCACAGCCTCATTAGATAAGTAATCTTGTTGTTGTTTCTGAGAAGCAAAGTCAATAAGCACAATTTCTTGCATTTCAACAATATCACCTACTTTCTGATACATAGTACCTATTTCCTGATTAATAGTAGTTCAAAAAATGGCTCTGAGCACTATGAGGCTCAACATCAGAGTTCGTCAGTCCCCTAGAACGTAGAACTAACCTAAGGACATCACACACATTCATGCCCGAGGCAGGGTTCGAAACTGCGACCGTAGCATCAAGCGGTTCCGGACTGAAGTGCCTAGAACCGCTCGTCCACCGCGGCCGGCATTCACAGTAGTCACTTTATTTCTTGGTTCCAGGTGTAGTTGCATAACTGAATCTTTTGCTAATTCACCAAAATCAGCAACTGTTTGACTTGCAGTCGGCGACGTAATTGCATCCACCGAAGCTGTAATCTTACTGAAATTTGCAGAGCCGTGTTGTGTTCGGCGTCTCCTACCTTACCAGAATGATTTTCTAGATTTTCTGAAGCTGTCTTACTAAGTTAATTACTGGTTGTAACCAAATTAACGTACAAAGAAGTTTGTAGAAACTATTGGTGGTCATAATACAAATAGTGTTTACATGCAGCTCATCGCTGAGCAATACTCATTTGAAGGACAAATGCAAGACACTACTTCAAAATGCGCACGCTCCGCTGCGTATAACCTCCATCTTGCGACTCTTTTTCAAAACAAATTGTAACTAACATGTTGTTACCACTTACTAATTATATATATAATATTTCAGTATTTAAGTCTCAAATAAGGAGAGTTTACTGCCACTGAAGCCAGGACTAGAGCTACGAATGAATGGACAATTTATACTGCCTCACCTTGTGTTGTAGCCATTAACAATGATGTCTCCGAAGAAATTATTAACTGTATTATTTGCTTATTTTGCGTACTTTCCTTCAAGTTCTTTGCTATTTTCCAGTAAATTTCGTTACCATTTACCTTTTATGAGATTTTCAATAATAATATTTAAGTCTCGTTGTCTTACACGAAAAACAAACAAACAGTAATGAAGAATAGATATTTGGAATGAAAATACGTATACGACATATCAATGATCTATAGTCATAGTACTACGAGCGGTCGCTAATTTCCACTTCTGCAAAGTTAAACTGACGATGAAATGAAAATCTTCAATTCACAAGAAATTTTTTATGTTTCAAAAGTAATTGGTTTAGTGTTTTTATTTTAGCTACCGTGTCGACTTCAAATATCTTAAGTGCGCCAATATTGTTTACTCTTGCAACTTGGGCTTAGTAAGTTAAATAGAAAGCAGGCCCTGAATAATTACTTGAAAACAAAACTACAAATACCAATTTTACAAAAATAATCCTGTTACTCACTCGATTCTTCCTAAGTTTTACTGATACCACGTCATGGCTTCATATTTTAATCCGATAAGTTGTTCTAACGAAGAAAAATAAATTTTATTTAAACAATAAAGTAAATAAAGATGTTGTTATGCCTATGTAGTATGTACACTTATAAAGTACTGCGGGCTGCGGCTTCGCCTGTAAAGTAAGCATAGATGTTATCTGTTGCAAACATTAATGTTCAAAGAGTTATTTTTGTTTTTAACTGCTACAAAAGCTGACAGAGCTTTGCAGTCTCTCCAATCGCTTCATCCGGTTAACTAATATTACACGAATTGTGCTGGCTTTAGCTAATTTCCTAAAACGCTCAACAAATTCCGATTAATCGCGGCAGCCTCTCTGTGTTTCTCGCGATATCGCTTGGTCCCCATCGCTTTGTAAACCCAGCGCCGGAGTTACGATGTTAGGTCGTGCGTACCACGCCAGATAGAGTGTGTTTTAATTATTCGGCTGCTAATATTTTGTCTGACTTTGTAAACGTGGAATACCTGTAACAGCAAGTGTAAAGGAACACTGATAAACCAGAACAATAGATCAAATGTTAGACTGAAATCAATACAAATGCCAAATGATGTGGTAACGAGAGTCATAAGTTCTAAGGATGGATTCGTTTATAGATAATTTAAATTTTTTCTATTCCTGCAAATGGTTTTAACTAATGCTTACGTAACTGTACGAATATTTTCAACAGAAACGTAAGACCTGATTCAAAAACATCCAGGAAGCCCACGACGACGGTGAGGGAAAAAATAATGAATCATTTTACATTTGTGGCGTACTGGCCCTTTTCTAGACCTCAGTTAATTTTTCGGTGCCTTTAAGTTTGACACTAATGCACACAAAAGCTGGAAGACTACTTCTACTGAGTGCACACGCCTGTCTCGTCTTCAGGAACTGTTAGACACGTTGAACGGTCAAAACGACGGTAGCCTCTCCTGGCCACAAAAGATCTACGATATTTCCGAATCGGGTCAAAAACCTGGTAGTGGCGACAAACCCACCCCTCCCCCTTCCCACTTGAGCGTTTGAGATGGTAGGTAAAAATTAAAAAAAAAATCGATTTTTCAAATACATCTTCATTTTGAAGCGCACATCTTGCTGAAGGGTTTGATGTGCACTATTTGATCAAAAGTATCAGGACAAACCCAAATACATGCGTTTTTATATTAGGTGCACTGTGCTGCAACCTACTGCCAGGTACTGCATGTCAGCGACCTCAGTAATCATTAGACATCGTGAGAGAGCAGAATGGGGCGCTTCGCAGAGCTCACGGACTTCGAACGTGGTCAGGTGATTGGATGTCACTAGTGTCATACCTCTGTACGCGAGATTTCCACACTACTAAACAACCCTAGGTCCACTCTTTACGATGTGATAGTGTATTGCAAACGTGAAGGGACACGTACAGCACAATAGTGTACAGGCAGACCTCGTCTGTTGCCTGGCAGAGACTGCCGACAGTTGAAGAGGGTCGTAATGTGTAATAGACATACCATCACACTGGAATTCCAAACTGCATCAGGATCCATTGCAAGTACTATGACAGGCGGCAGGTGAGAAGACTTGGATTTCACGGTCGAGCGGCTGCTCATAAGCCACACATCACGGCGCCTCGCTTGGTGTAACGAGCGTAAACATTGGACGATTGAACAGGGGAAAAACGTTGTATGGAGTGACGTATCACGGTACACAATGTGGCGATCTGATGTCAAGGTATAGGTATGTCGATTGCCCAGTGAACATCGCCTGCCAACGTGTGTAGTGCCAATAGTAAAATTCGGAGGCGGTGGTGTAATGGTGTGGTCGTGTTTTTCGCAGAGCGGCCTGAACTCCTTGTTGCTTTGCGTAGCACTATCACAGAACAGGCCTACACTGATGTTTCAAGCACCTTCTTGCTTCACACTGTGGAAGAGAAATTCGAATGCATAATGCACGGCCTGTGGCAGGGTGGTTATACGACAATAACATCACTGCAATGGACTGGCCTGCAAATGGTCCTGACCTGAATCCTACAGAACAGCTTGGTGATGTTTTGGAACGCCGACTTCGCGTCAGGCCTCACCAACCGACGTCCGTACCTCTCCTCAGTGCAGCACTTGGTGAAGAATGGGCTTCCATTCCCCAAGAAACCTTGCAGCACCTAATTGAATGTATGCCTGCGAAAGTGGAAGCTGTGTCAACAAGGCTAAGGGTGGACCAATACCATATTGAATTCCAGCATTACCGATGGAGGGGGCCACGAACTTGTAAGTCATTTTCAGCCAGGTGTCATCGGCCGGGGTGGCCGAGCGGTTCTAGGCGCTACAGTCTCGAACCGAGCGACCACTACGGTCGCAGGTTCGAATCCTGCCTCGGGCATGGGTGTGTGTGATGTCCTTAGGTTACTTAGGTTTAAGTAGTTCTGAGTTTTTAGGGGACTGATGACCTTAGAAGTTAAGTCCCATAGTGCTCAGAGCCATTTGAACCATTTGCCAGCCAGGTGTCTGGATACTTTTGATCACATAGTGTATAAACCATACATGTCTGAGGAAATGTAAGACATGTTATTTGTTCATAAGTGTGCCAAAGAAGCAGTGCCACCCCTCTTCATACATCATTGTTCTGTCGCATATCACTGTATTTCCCTCTGTGTAATTCATACGTGTATACTTTGTAATGGCCGCCATCAAACCTATATTTAGGACAGTTGAATGTAAAATGCCATGTAATGCCTCTCCTACTCCCAGTCGGACGGTCTAACGTCCCATACCCACCCCCCAAAAAACCTCACAATTAATAATTGGGGGCGAGGTGTAGGAAATATTTGTAATCGGGAAAATAAGAAATCTTCAGAAAATTTGCACTCTTTATTGGCTGTTAGCTAATAACTTTCTTTTTTGTGTAACGTATAATGAAACACATAAATCATGAAACCAGTAAAGACAGGAGACCTGAACGACAATAAATATTTATTCAATCCTTAGTCTTAGCATTTTTTCTCTCTAATCTTGCGACAGCTTTACACGTCGTGTTTCCGGTTCTGGGAAAGGATCTATTAGCTCATCAAAGTTCGGCAAACGGTTTGCTATATGAAAAATAGAAATGTCACTGTCTAATACCGGAAAAGCTGTTAATACGAATTGTACCTAAGAGTGGTGTAGTTTCTCGATTTGATTACGTCTGTTTTGTCACTGTATGCTAGATAAAACGAAGTATTCCCTCCTAATATTTTAGCAGTTGTAACACTCGCTAGATATGCTATACTGTTTTGGCTCAAATGGTTATTTCTGTCTACCTGCAAAATAACACGATAGAATATAATTCACGAAGTACCATTATCAAATGCCTATTAGCACTATTACAAGCATAAAGTTTCACGTTTGGAAAAAGTTTCACGTTTCATTTACACGCTCCAGTTTCTTAAGGAAGCGTTCGAGTAGTAGTAGTAGCACGAAATTTTTAAATGCATTTGGAATCGTCATATTCTTCTACATTATTTGTGTTATGTCCCCGGTTGTTCTCCTTCCTCGTTGTAATAAACAATCTTGTTATCACTAAACCTGTAACTATTCCTGCCATTGTCAACATTTATTCTCCGATTAACTTCACTAACTCTGCCAGAATCATTGGAGTTCGAACAACGTGTTTTCAGCGCTATTCCGAGAAGTGACCTTAGGCGGCTGCCCACTAGGGACTGTACAGTGTAGTGATCTGACAAAAATTTTCCGTCAAATTTTCATTTTCTTGGATACACTGAGAAGACAATATGTAACATTTGTTACCTGCTGTTGCTGTTAGTCGTTTATTTCCTCTGTGGTAGTCTGAACCTATGGATTTCACTAATAATACAACAACCTTGTCATTCGCACACCCAGTCAACTATATAAACAAACACAATTTACCTTCATCCATTCGAATTTGTTCGACTCAGCTCGTATAGCCCCATCCCATTTTGTCTGCGTGTAAATTTTTTATTTTGTGATGCGACGGGGATTCCCCTGGTAGAGACATCACGTACACTATGATGTGCGATGAGTGATAGGCGTTTTGTGAAACAAGGTTTTTTTATTCAAGAGTTTGAAATTGGCGCCCCCAGCAGTTGCCACCCGGCAGTACCCAGGTCTCCCCCAATCCACTTCCACCCTTCTCCACCTCCTGCTCCCTGGATCCGGGCCCGTCTCCTAGTATTTCGATCCAGTCAATTGAATCAGCCACACAGCTTTGTATTTGATGCAATCATTCAGTTATTTGACATGACTATTCTTCCTTAAAAGTTTAGTTCTTCGAATGTCCTTAGTCCTAAGTATGGTATTGACCACTGATCTCCTCAGATGGTATAACTTTTGCTGAAAGGAGCTCTCACTCCAGGAGAAGAGAACTCTTACCCTTCGAAACCGTGTGGGCTCCTTTAGCAGTTGACCCGTGTATTTGAATTGGTAACTGCAAAAACAAGAGAAGTTCATTTTTCTGCAAAATTGAATTATATGCGGTGTATCTTTAGTGAAACATAGACGCAGCTTCTGTACAAAAAGCACAAATGTCCTACACCTATTAATGATTTAGAAAACATATTGATTTCGTGTTCTTTGCACTAATAACGTGAGTCCAGGACTCATGTTTTTCTTTTAGAGAATGGTAGAAACAGCGTTAGTTCCGGATTCATGTGGTGACTGCAGTTTCTATCAGATGGCATTGGTATTCGGGTACAGTTATGTTTCAAGGCAAGAAACTGTGTTGCAAGAAGATTTTGTCAGCATGAACACACAGATGTATTCAATAAAATTCCATGAATTTGAATGTAAGAAAACATAAGATAGACCACGGAAAATCAAAAGCCAGTTTTAGCCAAGAGCATTAAATTATCTATATCATGTGTTAACTGAAGCTACTGAACGGGTCAAAGACTGAAAACAGGAATTTTCAACCTTTTTGGCATTACAAATGAATGTGTGCAATGAGTTTGTAGCTTTGGGAAAAATAATGTTCAACCTCATGAGAGAAGAGGATGTGCTACTTTAAACAGTGCAACAGCACAGGCGAACCGGTCGATAGCTGAGGAGAACATCAAAATATTTCATATTAGAATCTCGCTTTAGTCCAGCGGTGAAGGTACTATTTCGATGCATAGTCGTCTGTGCGAACTTGTATGAACTCTTCACGAAGTTACACCTACATACCAAAATGTCTTACGGTATACATTCAAGGGTTTTCAGTCAGCGTTTTAATTTACGCTTTGCACCAAGAAATTAGACAGTTGCTTCTATTGTGAGTCAATTGCATTGAAAACGAAGAGTCTATCACTGAACTATGCTGCAAAGCGTGTAGCTGAAGGGTAAGTAACTGTACATTAATACATAGAAGGAGAATAAACCATTCTATTTACAGATGGACGAAATAAAGAAGAACTGTGCAGAAAATGAGTATTTGGTGGAATTACATGAAAAATCTGCTGGTTCCTGAGCTCCCAATATTAGAACCATTGTATTTGTGCCATTTTAACGTTAACGCATTATGTATTACAGACATAAAAAGCAACATATACAAGCTACATCTAAGGAACCATGAAGGTACTGCCCACAAACTAACTAGCGGGGTATCTTCACATTTGATTGAGTACATAAGCAGAGATTCTCGGATGTGTTGCTGAACTACCCCTGTTCTATGGTGGGTGCCCAGCACAAAACAACAGCAACATGGTGCTTAGGGTAATGGACTGCCTTGTAAGTTTATAAATCCCACAAGAAATAATCAAATGGAGTCAGGTCCGGCGACCCTCAAGGCCAGTAAAGTAAGGGTGATCATCTGGTCCAGTGCGTCCAGTCCATCGTTCAGTAACCCTTGGTATAGAAATCCCCACACTTCCAAATGCCAGTGTGGCGGTGCCCCATTCTGTTGGTAAATGAAGTCGTTCGAATCAGTCTCCAATTCTGGGAAAAGGAAGTTCTCGAGCATATAGAGACATGTGCTTCCTGAAACAATATTATCAGCAAAGAAAAATGGACCATACATCTTTTCCTGTGAAACTGTTCATAACACATCCATTTTTGGAGAATCCCTCTCATGTTGTACAACTTCGTGTGGTTATTCCGTACCCTATATACTCACATTATGATGGTTCACCTTTCCATTTAAATGGAATTTGCCTACTCACTAAACACCAAGTTCCGAAGAAAACTGCCATCCTCCATCTTGCCAAGAATGAAATTACATAACTTGCCACGTTATTGTTTGTCACCCTCACGAAGAGTTTGCAGTAGCTTAATTTTGTGTGGTTTCATGTGCAAACGTCAACAAAACACACGCCACGCGGACGTAAGTCGTATGTGAGCTGCCGAGCAGTACGGCGAACGAATTTCTGCGGTCTTCTTGTGAAAGTATGGCGGATACATTCGACATCTATGTCAGACACTCTGGGTCGGCCTGGTGATTTGCCTTACACAAACAACCTGTTTCTCGGAACTGCTCATGCCATCGTCTAATGTACTGTGCTGTAGCTATTACAAAAGCCACGCAGAACAGTTATTATTGATCCGCACTGCGCATACCGTACAGCACAAAACGCTTTCTGTTGTGCCGTGGCCATTTTTACAGGAAATGAAATAGGCGCACACTGCTGTTGCCTAGCAGAAACCATGTAAAACTCGAGAATTTACTCTTTGCAACAGCATGATGTTAATGCACATGTATCAAATTACATAGCAGTTATGTTGGTTTTAAATCGGATAACTCTTTTTGATACACCCCGTATTGAAGTAAAGCTTGTTAACAAAAAGGAATTTAGTATTACAGTAAGTGGTGGCCCAAATTTTATAAACGCTCCTGTTTATGTGACGACACTTATGTGAAGAATGTGAACCAGAAGAGTAAAGTTAAATTCACAGTGTCCTCATTTATGAGCTTGCATCACAGTGAAATGTTTGTAGGGAAAGTTAGGTGTCACCAACGGCTTGATGGTCTCATAAAATATCGATTTTCATTGCGACACTCCTTACAGACGCAACCAAAGTTGCCTGCAAACATTACATATAATAAGGAAGTTGCAATCAATGTCAACAAACTGAAGATATAGCACAAGTAATGCGGTATACTCTTGAAGAGTAAAGAACGTTTTTATCTGGAACTGACTCAGAGGCCTTTTGTGGCCATTACTGGAGATGACTCGTAGAAATATTTGTCGCTTAAAATAACCTATATCAAGCATTCATCCAAGTTTCTATTGTTACTCTGTTAGTCGAAATATAAAACTTAAGTTCTCATGTCTCAATTCGTATTCTTATATCTTCAGCTTTTCCGTACACTCTGTACACACTTTAACAACTAGTATTTCCAAAAACACAACACCCTTGTACTAAAATATAATTATTATGAAGTATAAATGAATGGTAGCCGTGCATAGAGATAACTGACAGTCCAATCTTCCCTCAGCCATAAGGAAACCTCGAGAAGACGACGCCTGCCAAAATACAGAAAATCTTTACTATTTCCTACAATATTCTCCAACCATCAAAAATAGAACTAATACAACAAGAGTACATGTCAACAACAATCAAAAACCGCCAAATACTTAAAGTCACTAAAAAGCAAAACACAGCACTGCCACATAAGATGTGCATGACAAAGTTGTATGCCATGTTGGCACGTAAAAATCATTAAATGTGAACCGAAACATTAATATTAAAAGAAAACCAAACAACAGCACATTAAAGAATCTTCGTCACTTGCAGCCCTTTACAAGCATAAAAACATTACTAAAAGAAACTTTACAAAATTTTATGAAGATAAAATAGTTTTCCTTGTGACATGTCCCAGGTAAAAACAAACATTAAACAACAATGTTGTGTTTCAACAGCACCATAAATATCCTTGTCGTCCTGGGGGAACGCATACCATAAACAAAATCATGTGTATTTTTGTGAGGGTGGGGATGTGGAGGGATGGGAGGGAGCGAAGAGATTGTTGAGTTATGGAGAGCTGATATTTTATTTACATTGTTGCCATGTTTACACATTTAACCCCCTTTTGTGCTCCTTCTTCAAGTTATCCCCTCCTCCCCATTCCCAGACCCCTATTTTCCCCCGCCGGCCGTGGTGGCCGAGCGGTTCTAGGCGCTACAGTCCGCTACGGTCGCGGGTCCGAATCCTGCCTCGGGCATGGATGTATGTGATGTCATTAGGTTAGTTAGGCTTAAGTAGTTCTAAATTCTAGGGGACTGATGACCTCCGAAGTTAAGTCCAATAGTGCTCAGAGCCATTTGAACCACATTTCTCCCCCTTTTCTTGTCACCTTCTTCCTCTACAACCGGCCCCACCCCGTAAGCACATGAATCTGTTTATGCTATGTCTTCCCCCAGGATCGCAAATACAAATTTACTGCTTTGTCAAAGAAAACTTTCTGGTTTAATGTCTGTTTTTATCTGCGACTGGACAGAGAAAAAAGTTTTATCTTCAAATAGCGTTGTATAGTTTGTTATTGTAAATTTTTATCGGTTGTAAAAGGTTTGAAGTGATGAAGACTTCTTTAATGTCCTGCCGTTTTGTTTCCATTTCATACTAATTTTGTTTTTCTACATTCAATGATTTTGACGTGCCAGCATGGCATGCATGGCATACAACTTTTTCATACGCGCCATATGTGGTGCTGTGGTCCTTTACCATTCAATGAATTTAAGTATTTGAATGTTATTGGTAAATATTTTGAAACTATTATTATTATTGTTGACTTATATTGTTATTGAATTAATTGTTTTATTTTTTATGGATGGAGAAAACTGTAATATGTAGTAAAGAACAGTAAAACTAAGAATTTACCAGTAATTACTTAGGAATTATACTTCATAGTGCCCATGAATGAAAAATTGATGATAACAAACTTTCTAGTATATATATTTTGGAAAATTGAACTCTGTATGTTCAAATATACATTGCGCAAATACCGAAGTAATGAGTATGTACATAGTAGTTTGTATAAGGTACTAAATTTTTGGAGAACAGAATTCAAAATTAGTCGTATATCAAAAAATAGAACTTTAAAGGGATTTTTATTTATTTAAAAAATGAAAATAAAAAACATTATAAAAGTTGGGTATACATCAGTTAGCAAAATGTCACTACTTTGCAATTACATATTTCCAGAATTTATACATTGTGAAAATTGTAGAAACAATTTCTATCTGGTACCAAACACAAATAGGTGTCACATTTGATACACATTACTTTTGTTATTTTTTGACCTGTATTATATTTACATCTGGCAGATCTTTCACAGTAGTTATGCCAGTGATCGATTCTGTCCTTCCTGATGTCAGCACTTGCTGCATTTGGCTGCCTTCTCTTTTTGGTGCCACTGCCTGGTGAGGTATCCAGCGATTGCCTCTTGGATGGTTTTCCTGACCATCATAAGGATTCAGCAAAACAAGCTTGAAATCAAACAAGCCATCTGGGTTTTCTCTTCAATACTATGTTCATGACAGGCTCTCTTGTAAAGTAGCCAAGCAACAACACAACTCATGTCCAGTAAATGGAAGAACAGTCTCATGTAATATTTCTTTGACCTGATTTTCGTTCTGTACAGCGCTAATAAGGAGTCAATAGTGTCTACACCTCTCATAAACTTGTTGTACTCCTTCAGAATCTTTGGGCATTGTATTTGGATATGTTGCTTAGTTTTTTTGTCATATCTTGCAACCTGGCTTTCTGGGTATGTACCTGAGAAGGTGCCCAGAAGGCTGACACACCTGTTGTCTTGCCATTTCACAAGAATCAGGTCATATCCAGAAAATGATGCAGTGGATTCAACAGATGTGCCTCTTCCCTGATTTTTCATTTCAGCATCAGATGGCATCTTATTGTTTCTCACTCTATTGAACTGTACTGTTGCCAGACTGTGAATACCACATTTTACCAGCTCAACTTGAAGCTCTGGACTGCAGAACCAGTTATCATAGAACAGTTTAGGATTTTTGTACTTTGGTATTCTTTCAGCCAATCTAGGCACTACATTTCCACTGGCGTTTATATTAGGAAGATGACTGCGTTGATTTACGGGTCCAGAATATACTTCTAAATCATAAATAATACCATTGGCACCTGCTACGCAATATATTTTGTAGCCCCACTTCTTTGGTTTCTAGGGATTATACTGTTTCAAGCTACTGTGACCTTTGAACGGCACAATTTGATCGTCCATTGCAAGGTGTTCTTCAGTTGGTATTTTTGATAAATTTTTTCGCAGCATCTCGCTTACCATTCTAACCTTGAACAGTCTGTCAGGTGCAGAATGTTGCTGAGTATTGTCAGCAAAATATAAATATCTCTTTATTTGTTCCCATCTGTGTAGCGTCTTTGCATCAGACACTTGTTTCACACCACATTTCTTGTTCCAGTGTGTTCTGTTCGCAGGTATGGCCATCAGTGACATGTAGAATGCAATACCAATAAATTGTTCAATTTCAGTAGAGGTAACACTGAAGGTGTTGGCCACATCATACTGCTTCGAATACAGATTTGTTTGATGACATATGTAGTTAATGATACTTGAGTCAAAAATCTTTTTGAAGTACGTTAGTGGTGAAAATACTTCTGTAGATGGTGGAATTTTTCCAGTCCAAACAGGAGAAGGAAATACAGATTTTAGTGTTCCTCTTCCAAAGAAGGTTCAATTTCGGCACATTACAACGAGATGGAGATTGTGCCTGAGGACGATTATCACCAAATTCCGGTTCAACTATCTGCTCTGTGTTTGAAACACAAGGCACTCCCACTTCATCTGGCTCATCACAGTTTTCTTCGCTGCTGCTACTGTCACCTGATTGTGAGCCTGAAAAGTAGAGTGTGCATTACCTGTCATCAGGAACTGAACAAGGGGTTGTGCTGGGAAACTATATAAAGCTGACTAGACTACAATGCTGGCCTAAGTCACAGTCACAATTTTTTAGATAAAAAGCATGAATCACATTTCGGACATCAACAATTGATATATTGTCATGAGAAAAAGAACACAAATGAAAATAACTGTAAAGAGTTGTATATTAGAGTAGTAAATGTTGCCACTGTAGCGAAAATCCAATCAACTTCTCATATTGATGTAACTGTTTACGTGATTTTTTTATGAAAATTGCTAGTGAATTTCTAACTCACCTGTAAGCCTGTAAGCCAGATCACTGTCAAAACAGTCCTCGTCACTGCTTTGTGGAGCAATATAGCTTCTCCCTTGTCTTTTTCCGTAAAATAAACTGGTATCCATGTTTCCTTCACGTATTGTCCACTTGTACCTTTACTGCACACTGTTCATTGAAATACACACGCACCAAAGTTTGAATAAAAAGCAAAAAACAATTATTACGAAAGAAACAATACGATTATAGCTTTTGTAGATTCTTCCAATAGAAACATGGCGAAAGAAAGGCTCAAAAGACACGTCACTCATGAATAAATAAATTACAACAATCGCCCGTCCGAAGACGCAAGCCTTCTAGACATACCAACAGTTCTACGAACTTTCACTCAACTGCCGAAAGCAGATGCTGCCATTTGACGTGGTACACGAAAAACACAGATGTATATCTGCGTATACACTGCACGTCAGTGGCAGAGTTACATTACATGAGCCAGTACAGAGTTATGAAAATATGTATATTTAAATATACACAGTGCAGTAGAGGGTTAAGTAGTTCTAAGTTCTAGAGGACTGATGACCTCAGAAGTTTAGTCCCACAGTGCTCAGAGCCATTTGAACCATATTTTCCCCCCTTCTTCCTCTATAACCCGCCCCACCCCGTAAGTACATGAATCTGTTTATGCTATGTCTTCCCCCAGGATCGCAAATACAAATTTACTGCTTTGTCAAAGAAAACTTTCTGGTTTAATGTCTGTTTTTATCTGCGACTCGACAGAGAAAAAAAGTTTTATCTTCAAATAACGTTGTATAGTTTGTTATTGTAAATTTTTATCGCTGGTAAAAGGTTTGAAATGATGAGGAGTTTTTTAATTTCCTGCCGTTTTGTTTCCATTTCATACTAATTTTGTGTTTCACATTCAGTGATTTTGACGTGCCAGCATGGCATGCATGGCATACAACTTTTTCATACGCGCCGTATGTAGCGCTGCGGTCCTTTACCATTCAATGACTTTAAGTATTTGAATGTTTTTGGTAAATATTTTAAAACTATTAATATTATTGTTGACTTATATTGTTATTGAATTAATTGTTGTATTTTTATGGACGGCGAAAACTGTACTATGTAATAAAGGTTTCCTATAATCTGTTAGGATGCCCCTCCCCTGTTGATTTGCACTTCATTATGAGTGTATTTTGTGACATGGTTCTTGTATTTTTGTAAATACCAGTCTGACTATCTGGTACGCAAATCTTGAAATGAGACGTTCTGTATGTTCTTTATTTTTGGCGCGTGTTTAAAAGTTGGGTAATATTTGTATTGTACATGATTGTAAATTCGGTCCTCTGTTCTGTAATGATTTGAAAATGAGTCTCTGCCCGAAAATAGTCATCAGGTAATTTAAAAAAGTGAAATTTACAACTTTGACTGGTTTTTAGTTGTACTGTTCAGAGTTTTTATTTCTTCTCTTTGAACTCTGAGCCTCTTTCCAAATATCATTTTGGATTTATGCACAGCTAGCTCATTGTACAGTTTCAATTATATCCGATGTAGGCTACAACCCACTGTTATCCCATACTAAATTACTTTTATTCCTCCCCATACTGTTTCGATTCTTATAATTGAAATCTGATTTTACGCTAGTTGTGAACAACCTATCGCTCCTTCGATTTTATTCCTGCTATCTTAAGAAGTTCAGTGATTGCTGGCATGTTAAAATGCGTATGAATCAAATAATCTCGTGAATTTCGGTACAAATACTTTTATGTTTGACTTCGTGTAGATACCGAAAGCTCAGTATTCATGGCCTTTATTCTTAACAAACAAGGACCCATTTTGGCTCGTAGATCCTCTGCTTACTGCTTCGTGCTACAAACGTCAGAAATAAGTGTTCTGGAAATTGGGTACGGTGCTAGATCTTTGTTGGAATCAACGATGCCTAAATGTAAGACATCGCTGACAGTTTTGACAAAGAACTTCTTTCTGGCAGTCCTGCAGATCAATATTACTCTTCGATTCCTCCTATTGCAAGCATGGCCACACATTTGCGATTTTTCTCGTAGGCGAAGGACGCAAAGTCTTTAGAAAACGTGCGACATCAGGAACAAGAGCCTTTCATGCAATGTCTGACTATTCGCATTCGTTCTTCGTTCGACATATATAACATTTCGGACGCCGTAATTTATTCGAGTGTGTTGAATGAAAGAGGATTCGTAATACCTAACAAAGGAGAAGTCCATTTGAATTAAAATTTCTCCTTCAGAACACAATTACCTATCTTATTTCCTGTGAGGCGAGTACTCCAGAGACCGTCGCCAACGATACCTTCGAGCGGAGGTAGCGTCGACGTCAGATGCGATATGAACAGAGCCATGATCCACAGCGTGCATTAGGCTAGCAGTCACTGGTCGCACGCTTACGTATGCTCGCTGTGGAGTGCAGCCGCTACGGCGCAGATTCAGCAAGAGAATGGAAAGAGCAGCGACCGAGCGGCCCCTTCCTTTCTGGAGCCGTGGTGTACTTTGAAATATTAAGCCCGCGCACTACTGAGCGGCTCTCTGCATTATGCAGGCGCCCAGTGAGCGACGCGGCTCACGCAGGAGGTCAGCTTCCACAAACTAGTGTGTCGTTTTCGGCAGTTCGCTACCACCTGGACTTCCGGCCAGAGTTTTAGGTCGGGTGCTGAATAGTGCCGGCAACGCTAGTTAAACTCAGACCAGATTTACTCGTCCCCAGGGGACGTCACTCAGATATCTTAATATGAACATTAATATGGCAATAACGGGAGTCCACAGGTTCCTTCAGTTGCCATAACCAGTTGGAGCCACTCATAGATGACTGAATATGCTAGAGGTACCAAAGTGCGGGGATGGTGACTGGGTCGTTTAGCCGTCCGTTCCAAGTAGTCCAATGTCATATGTGACAACGGTTGCTAAATTTTGTGGGCAAATCGACTTAAGATAGAGAGTCTGAAACTCAAATGGCTGTAAGCACTATGGATGTTAACGTCAGAGGTCATCTGTCTCCTAGACTTAGAACTACTTAAACCTAACTAACCTAAGGACGTCACACACATCCATGCCCGAAGCAGCATTGGAACCTGCGACCGTGGCAGTGGCGCGGTTCCAGACTGAAGCGCCTGGAACCACTCGGCCAGACGGGTCTGAGTATTCGTCAAAGTAGAAACGAGGAAGTACCGCGCTATGACCACTAATGCTGTCCTGCTAGAAGACAGCAATATCGTCTCGATACTCTTCATGAAGCTATAGAAGAAAGTACAACAGTTGCTCACTGAGAACGTTGAAATAAAAGCTTGGTTTGTGTTCACGGTAATGTAAAGCAGTACGGCAAAGATGTGAAACGAAAAACATCCCCTAAACATCTAATAACTATGTCCGTCCTAAATCTTGGCCCCAAATACTGAGGGTTGCGAGTAAATATCTCATTGAACGCTATGCAGTGGACACCCTGAATCATTTGAAGAGAGCCATAATTATGATTCTTCGGCCCATACATTCCTCAAGTAAGTACTGTCCCATTATTTTTTTTCTTTGGCCACTCAAGACGGTGAATCTCAAATGCTCGCTTTGAGAAATAGCATTCTGTGTGTTAAACCACCCCATATGTGGTTTTCAGGTGGTTCCCTTTGCCTGTTAGTTTCGAAACTGGTTCATATAGACCTGCGTTTACTGACAGCAGCAATTCTTTTTCGGTTCGACACCTACTGTAACTGACAAAGTGTTATAAGTGTCCGGTCCCTGTCAATTACGATATCCTTATGATCAACTTTCTCATGCTGTGTTACAAGTATCAGACTCCATTTCTTCCAGACGTATAGGAGAGTTCGTAGCTACTCATCAATAACCTATACACCCATCTTAAGAGCTGATTCTTTACAAGTCATTGGCACATAGAATAATCTTCATTTCTCTTATTCATTTCGGTGGTACAGGATAACATGTTCATCTGGTACAAGTTCAGCACCACGTACGGTGATCCATTGTGACTAATGGGTGGTTTAACATTGGTGACTAGTACTTAGTCCAGTGAGGCTACAAAGTTAATAATGTCCATTAACTCTCATCGGAAAGATACTTCCTGTCCATTCACATCACGTTACTCACATAATTTACGTCAGCAATGGAAGGTAACATGACAGCACGATACTCATTGTTCACCATCTAAAGCGTTCGAAGGTGACCTGTGTACTTGGTGAGTGATCGATATATTTATGGTTAAGGAGACTAATTTGGCTCATTTACACTGATCAGCCAGAACGTTATGACCACATACCTTACAGGCGGTATATCCCGCTTTGGTATGGATAATAGTTGTCATGCATCGTGGCATGGAAGCAATGAGGCCTTCAAAGGTCGCTGGAAGGATCTGGCACCACATATGCACACACAAGTCACCTAATCCGGTAAATTACAGGGACGGGGATGGCAAGTTCTGTCGCCAACTTCAATCACATCCCAAATGTGTTCGATCGGGTTCAGATCTGGCAAGTTGTGGGGGGGGGGGGGCAGTACATCAATTGGAACTCGCCGCTGTGGTCCTCGAATCTTTCCATCCCATTCCTGGCCTTGTGACATGATGCATTGTGTTACTGAAAAATGCCACTCCGTCAGGAAACCTGATCGTCATGAAGGTGCGTACGCGGTCTGTATTCAGTGTACGTTCCTCCTTGACCGTCATGGTGCCTTACACTGGACTCACGGATGCCCACGTGAATGCTACCCAGAGCATAATGGACGAGCCGCTAGCTTGTCTCCGTCCCACAGAACAGATCTCAAGAAGCCTTTCCCCTGGAAGACAACTTATTCACGCCCTTCCATCGGCATGACGAAAAGGTATCGGACATCATCAGACCAGACAACACACTGCCACTGCGTCAACGTCCAGTGCCCATGGTAACATGTCCATTTCAGTCTCGGTTGCAGATGTTGTGTTGTTAACAGCGGCACATTCATAAGTCATCGTCTGCGGATGCCCATCCTTGGGAGTGTTCCTTGCATAGTGTGTTCAGTACTCTGTCTAACATTGAAGTCTGATGTTAGTTCTGCCACAGTTCGCCGCCTGTAATATTTTACCAGTCGGCCCAGCCTATTACGTCCGACTTCTGTAACGATGGGTGGACGCCCAATCACACGACGTCTGGACGTTTCGCGACGAGTTAAAGACATACCACAGAACTTCTCGAACACCCGAGAAGTCGTGCAACTTCTGAGAGCCTGCTACGGAGCCCCCAAGCCATCACAGTCTGCTTTCGGTCTATCTCAGACAGATTCCGCGCCTTCCGCATTCTACACACGGACAGCACGCCCACTGATACTACAGTGAGAGTGTCTGACTAGCAGTTATTGGTCGTCAGGGGACGTTGCTGTAGCCTTGAAGGGTTTATATCGACAGTAGATCGGTGGTCATGATATTTCTGGCTGATTAGTGTACGTTGATAATGATAAGCACATTAAAAAAGATAAAATTAAAACTGATGCATTTGGGAAGAATCAGCTTCATCTTCCAAATACAGGCTCAGGCGAAACTACGAATCCATCAGTGAACGAAACCACTTATCAGTCGATAAACTATGATAAAATTTTTCAGACTGAGATAGTTAACTTGCCTTGACAGTAAACTTATTAGGCATCATCTCTGTTACGAAAATATAGCGAGTGGCCCTATCCAGCGTCTTAAGCTAACAGCACTTGACAAGGATCTCAGCAGCTTCAATATTTTAAACCTGGCTGCACTGTAGCAACGTCAACAGAACAGCAGGTATAATAGACAACCAAACCGTAGCAATATATGGTAGTTTTCTAATCACCTTTACCATAGTTTTGAAGGATTTAAACCCGTCTTGTTCAAATGGGCAAACAAATTCACATTAGCAGTTCATACAGTAAAGTTGTCTCTAGATAACACATATCAGGAACGGTCTGTAAGTCCGTATATGTAGGCACCTTAATTCTTACATATGGACATACAAACCGCTGCCGATACATGTCATGTTGACACAGTTTTACTGACTGAATTGCTAATGTGCATTTACATACATCGAAGCCAGGGTGAAAGTGATTTGGAAACCACAATTTTTGCATTTAGTTGGCTGTCTATTATACCTGCTCTCAGCAGCTAGTTTACTAGCTTGTGAGATTCATCGGGAGAAACGCATATATTACACATGCAAGTCAACGGAGCCACGCCACTTATAATGTGTAAGGTGAGGATATTTTGTTATCTGTGTGCACCACCTAACGTCTTATCCCAAAAATAGTATCTATTTAGTTGCAAGACTATTCAAATTAATGTTTGAAAAATAAAGTCGAAAAGATACTGATCTGAAATCATTAAAAAACGAATGCGAAATAAATGTTCTAGTTATCTGTACCACCGGAAAGGCACAAGAATATATTTACACGTTACAATTATTTACTTCTATTTGACTATAAAGCCGAAATTATAATTTATGGTTTAGTTATCTGATAAAATTAAATTATAATAACACTTCATTTCGCTATATTAAACTCAACAGAAGGTTGGGCCGCATTAATTTCATTGTAACATAATATATTTATATCATCACTATGTTATGGCAGTAAGTGGTGAAATCCCAAACAAGAATGGTAGCTGTAAAATTTTCTTTGTCTTTTTTGTAATGTAACGAGTGAAAAGTGAAGTGCTACAGAGGTTCTTCAAGTTTGCTCGCAATCCACCTACAGAGTGCTTCACTACAGTGACCAGAGATTAATACTGGCGCAGATAACGAAATTCTACATTTGATATTACATTGTCCCTAATGTGCGGGGGGGGGGGGGGGGGAGAGAAGATATGTTTGCTACTTAAACTTTTGTGCCGCTTTTCTTGTTTCACTGGCATAACTGTTCATTTATAGCTTTGTATGTTGGCCATTTTAACTTTGTTATTGTTTCTTAATAATTTTTTTCACTTATAATTATTAATTCCTACATTTCATATCAGCAGGAGTCAGGATGGAATACATTAGAATTCAAAGTTATTTGTCGTCTCATATGCTATTTGTTGTTATAAATCGTGATAAAATTATATGAAACAAGGAAGATGGATTTATATAACAGCCTCGTTTCATTTCGTATATACATTAAAATGACACTACACATTGCTTCCTTTATATAAAACGAATTCAATACGCTGTTTCACTTTTCATCTACTCTTGAGGTCGGATTGTATGTTTTCCCTCGTATTAGACATTTCTTTATGATTCTCCACATCTGGTCACACCTTGAGGAATATCAGGAAAAACCATAAGTGTAGCCATCAGCCTTACAAGACATTTAATTCTGAGAAATTTTCCATTCATATTACAATGCTTTTCTCAAATCAGTTTTCACTATTATAGACAGTTTTCGTGTACATATTAGTTTCGCTAGAGCAGAGGACATAGAAGTTCACGTTGTCACTCATCAACCAGAACTATTATCTTTTTAACGTTCTCTCGATCAGAAATGTAATACTATGTAAGTATCTAGTGGCCGTAGTAGTACTGGTAATCAGTGGAAAGTACTTTCTAAACTAAAGGCGACGTTGTGATGGTCTGGTTCATTTTAAACCTCTCTGGATGATAGCTGATACAGCTCATGTAATCTCCATCAAGCGCACTACATTTAAGGCACGAAAGAAGCAATCGTACCACAAGTCTAATGAGAATGAATCAGCAATATCTCTCTGTAGGGTGAACTGGAATGATTCTTGGGAGGCATTCTCCTGAAGATCGTCTTAACCTAACTGGGATCATTAAGATTTGCTTAAAGCAGTCCACAGGGCAACTTATTCCTTACTGACAAGCATATTTTTGTCCACTGGCTGAAGAAGTTCACTGTTCATCATTACGTAGCTCACAAAACAAATTACAATTAATACACTCCTGGAAATTGAAATAAGAACACCGTGAATTCATTGTCCCAGGAAGGGGAAACTTTATTGACACATTCCTGGGGTCAGATACATCACATGATCACACTGACAGAACCACAGGCACATAGACACAGGCAACAGAGCATGCACAATGTCGGCACTAGTACAGTGTATATCCACCTTTCGCAGCAATGCAGGCTGCTATTCTCCCATGGAGACGATCGTAGAGATGCTGGATGTAGTCCTGTGGAACGGCTTGCCATGCCATTTCCACCTGGCGCCTTAGTTGGACCAGCGTTCGTGCTGGACATGCAGACCGCGTGAGACGACGCTTCATCCAGTCCCAAACATGCTCAATGGGGGACAGATCCGGAGATCTTGCTGGCCAGGGTAGTTGACTTACACCTTCTAGAGCACGTTGGGTGGCACGAGATACATGCGGACGTGCATTGTCCTGTTGGAACAGCAAGTTCCCTTGCCGGTCTAGGAATGGTAGAACGATGGGTTCGATGACGGTTTGGATGTACCGTGCACTATTCAGTGTCCCCTCGACGATGACCAGTGGTGTACGGCCAGTGTAGGAGATCGCTCCCCACACCATGATGCCGGGTGTTGGCCCTGTGTGCCTCGGTCGTATGCAGTCCTGATTGTGGCGCTCACCTGCACGGCGCCAAACACGCATACGACCATCATTGGCACCAAGGCAGAAGCGACTCTCATCGCTGAAGACGACACGTCTCCATTCGTCCCTCCATTCACGCCTGTCGCGACACCACTGGAGGCGGGCTGCACGATGTTGGGGCGTGAGCGGAAGACGGCCTAACGGTGTGCGGGACCGTAGCCCAGCTTCATGGAGACGGTTGCGAATGGTCCTCGCCGATACCCCAGGAGCAACAGTGTCCCTAATTTGCTGGGAAGTGGCGGTGCGGTCCCCTACGGCACTGCGTAGGATCCTACGGTCTTGGCGTGCATCCGTGCGTCGCTGCGGTCCGGTCCCAGGTCGACGGGCACGTGCACCTTCCGCCGACCACTGGCGACAACATCGATGTACTGTGGAGACCTCACGCCCCACGTGTTGAGCAATTCGGCGGTACGTCCACCCGGCCTCCCGCATGCCCACTATACGCCCTCGCTCAAGGTCCGTCAACTGCAGATACGGTTCACGTCCACGCTGTCGCGGCATGCTACCAGTGTTAAAGACTGCGATGGAGCTCCGTATGCCACGGCAAACTGGCTGACACTGACGGCGGCGGTGCACAAATGCTGCGCAGCTAGCGCCATTCGACGGCCAACACCGCGGTTCCTGGTGTGTCCGCTGTGCCGTTCGTGTGATCATTACTTGTACAGCCCTCTCGCAGTGTCCGGAGCAAGTATGGTGGGTCTGACACACCGGTGTCAATGTGTTCTTTTTTCCATTTCCAGGAGTGTATTATTTGAACACCGTCCATAAAGTCAACTGGCCCACTCAGATAGCTTAGTGTTTACAGCTGGTTGAGTGGACTGTAGACAGTTTGTTACTATGCATGATGAACGTATATAATGCAACTAGTTCCACTTCAACAGTACTGTGTGGCAAGTTCAATTGTATCCTCAGAGGAGCTACATAGTAGCAGTATACTTACTAATGTTCACGTGAGAAACAGTTCAGCATAGTCATCATATCACATTTTAATTTGGTCCATGAATAGTTTTCCCTTCATATCAAAACGGAAGTTCTTGAATGCACTAACATAGTCGCTGATTGAAGGTAAGTGATGTTTCTCAATAATTAAGAAACCATAGCTACACCTTTTACGCCGTCGCTTACATGCTACTCTCCGTTTGCACACAAGTGACCCAGTTATCATTTCACAACACAGATTTGTTGTACAAACCTCACTTCCAAAAGATGTATCACGAATCACTGTAATCTCAAAATCATGTGAATGAAACCTATATATATATAATTAGGTACAGATGTTGTTGTGGTCTTCAGTCCAGAGACTGGTTTGATGCAGTTCTCCATGCTACTCTATCATGTGCAAGTTTCTTCATCTCCCAGTACCTATTGCAACCTACATCCTTCTGAATCTGTTTAGTGTAGTCAGCTCTTGGCTTCCCTCTACGATTTTTACCATCCACACTGCCCTCCAATACTAAATTGGTAATCTCTTGATCCTTCAGAATATGCCATACCAAATTTGCCACAAATTTCTCTTCTCTCCAATTCTACTCAGTACCTCCTCGTTAGTTATGTGATGTACCCATCTAATTTTCAACATTCTTCTGTAGCACCAGATTTCGAAAGCTCCTATTCTCTTCTGGTCTAAACTATTTATCGTCCACGTTTCACTTCCATACATGTCTAAACTCCATACAAATACTTTCATAATCGACTTCCTGACACATAAATCTATACTCGATAAATCTATAGTCGATAAATCTATACTCTCTTCTTCAGAAACGCTTCCCTTGCCATTGACACTCTACACTTGATATCCTCTCTGCTTCGGCCATCATCAGTTACTTTTCTCCCCAAATAGCAAAACTCATTTACTACTTTAAGCGTCTCATTTCGTAACCTAATTCCCGTAAAATCACTCGATTTTATTCCACTACATTCTATTATCCTCGTTTTCCTTTTGTTGATAATCATCTTGTATCCTCCCTTCAAGACACTGTCCTTTCCGATCAGCTGCTCTTCCACGTCCTTTCCTGTCTCTGATAGAATTACAATGTCATCGGAAACATCAAAGTTTTTATTTCTGCTCCGTGGATTTTAATTCCTACTCCGAATTTTTCTTTTGTTTCCTTTACTGCTTGCTCAATATACAGATTGAATAATATCGGGGATAGGATACAACCCTGTCTGACTCCCTTCCCAACCACTGCTTCCCTTTCATGTCCCTCAACTCTTATAACTGCCATCTGGTTTCCGTACATGTTGTAAATAGCCTTTCGCTCCCTGTATTTTATCCTTGCCACCTTCAGAATTTGAAAGAGAGTATTCCAGTCAATACTGTCAAAAGCTTTCTGTAAGTCTACAATTGCTAGATACGTAGGGTTGCCTTTCCTTCATCTATTTTCTAAGATAACTCTTAGGGTCAGTACTGCCTCACGTTTTCCAACATTCCTACGGAATCCAAAGTGATCTTCCCCAAGATCTGCTTCTACGAGGTTTCCCATTCGTCTGTTCAGAATTCGTGTTAGTATTTTGCATCCGTGGCTTATTAAACTGATAGTTCGGTAATTTTCAAATCTGTCAACACCTGCTATCTTTGGATTGGGATTATTATATTCTTCTTGATGTCTGAGGGTATTTCGCCTGTCTCTTGCATCTTGCTCACCAGGTGGTAGAGTTTTGTCATAGCTAGCTCTCCAAAGGCCATCAGTAATTCTAATGGAATGTTGTCTACTCCTAGGGCCTTGTTTCGACTTAGGTGTTTCAGTGCTCTCTCAAACTTTTCGCGCAGTATCATATCCTCCATTTCATCTTCATCTACGTCCTCTTCCAGTTCCATAATATTGTCCTCAATTATATCGGCCTTGTATACACCCTCTATAAACTCCTTTCATCTTTCTGCTTTCTCTTCTTTCCTTAGAACTGCGTTTCCATCTGAGCTCTTGATATTCGTGCAGGTGGTTCTCTTTTCTCCAAAGGTCTCTTTAATTTTCCTGTAGGCAGAATCCATCTTACCCCTAGTGATATGCGCCTCTACATCCTTACATTTGTCCTGTGACCATGCCTTCTTAGCCATTTTGCACTTCCTGTCGATCTCATTTTTGAGACGTTTGTATTCCTTTTTGCCTGCTTCATTAACTGCATTTTTGTACTTTCTCCTTTCATCAATTAAATTCAATATTTCTTCTGTCACCCAAGGATTTCTACTAGCCCTCGTCTTTTTACCTACTTGATCCTCTGCTGCCTTCACTACTTCATCCCTCAAAGCTAGCCATTCTTCTTCTATTGTATTTCTTTCCCCCATTCTTATCAATTGTTCCCTTATGCTCTCCCTGAAACTCAGTACAACCTCTGGGTTAGTCAGTTTGTGCAGTTCCCATCTCCTCAAATTCCCACGTTTTTGCAGTTTCTTCAGTTTTAATCTACAGCTCATAACCAATAGATTGTGGACAGAGACCACATCTCCCCCCGCGAAAGTTATTACAATTTAAAACCTGGTTCCTGAATCTCTGTCTTATCATCATATAATCTATCTGAGACCTTCCAGTATTTCCAGGCTTCTTCCAGGTATACAACCTTCTTTTATGATTCTTGAACTAAGTGTTAGCTATGAGTAAGTTATGCCCTGTGCAAAATTCTACCAGGCGGCTTCCTCTTTCATTCCTTTGCCCCATTCCATATTCACCTACTACGTTTCCTTCTCTTTCTTTTCCTACTATCAAGTTCCAGTCACCCATGACTATAAAATTGTCGTCTCCGTTCACAACCTGAATAGTTTCTTTTGTCTCATTATTCATTTCATCAATCTCTTCGTCATCTGCGGAGCTAGTTGGCATATAAACTTGTACTACTGTGGTAGGGGTGGGCTTCGTATCTATCTTGGCCACGATAATGCGTTCACTATGCTGTTTGCGGTAGCTTATCCGCATTCCTATTTTCCTATTCATTATTAAACCTACCCCTATTGTATTACACCTATTTGATTTTCTATATATAACCCTGTATTCACTTGACCATACGTCTTGGTCCTCCTGCCACCGAACTTCACTAATTCACGCTATATCTAACTTTAACCTATCGAATTCCCTTTTTAAATTTTCTAAGCTACCTGCCAGATTAAGGGATCCGACATTCCACGCTCCAATCTGTAGAACGCCAGTTTTCTATCTCCTGGTAACAACGTACTGTTGAGTAGTCCCTGCTCGGAGATCCGAAGGGGGACTATTTTACCTCCGGAATATTTTACCCAAGAGGGCGCCACCATTATTTAACCATACAGTAAAGCTGCATGCCGTCGGGAAAGATTACGGCTGCAGTTTCCCCTAGCTTTCAGCCGTTCGCAGTACCAGCACAGAAAGGCCGTTTTGGTTAGTGTTACAAGGCCACATCAGTCAATCATCCAGACTGTTGCCCCTGCAACTGCTGAAAAGACTGCTGCCCCTCTTCAGGAACCACACGTTTGTCTGACCTCTCAACAGATATTCCTCTGTTGTGGTTGCACCTATGGTACAGCTGTCTGTATCGCTGAGGCACGCAAGCCTCCCCACCAACGGCTAGGTCCATAGTTCATGGGGGGTACAGATAATGCACTAATATTACTAAAACATCTGGTTCTCAAACTTGTTTGTTGACCACTTCCTTTCTGTGAATTTATGTAGAGCATAGGTGGCGGAGAGTGTGTAATATCTCGCCACACGCTCCTCTAGATCCTTTTCATTAGTAGCCTCAAGTCTCAATAAATGTGCTAATGGCTTCAGAACTAGCTAACGGTGAAATTTTGAGTATAAACCACTGAAGGAAAGCATGCACGTACATGCATCAACATTCTCAACTTATAACTGTTCAGAATCTAGCCAAACATGAAACACATCTTTACTTCATTAGCTAGTGAGCAGTATCTGCTTCATGACTTTTACGCTCAAATACCTTACAGTTAATTGACCATATTAATTTTATATTTTCTAGACACGTAAGTAACGTAAGTAAATTATTTGCTGACAGAACTGAAAGCAGCATGGCCATTTGTAATTGTAACAATCCTACAAGTAATTAAATGCAAAGATAACTCCTTAGCCTGTATTTCAATTATTATTATTATTGTTATTAGACAACGAAAATATCTTCTGACTACACGCTGTCCTTGAGCGTGAAAATGTTCTTTATTATTAAAGTTAATCGTTGTAAATATTCACTAAGGAACAAACAAAAAAGCAAGCATAACTTACTACCTACCCACCATTGTAAATCCCTTGGGATTTCCTCCACAGAGGGAAAAATACTGAGCAACGTATGTAAGCAAATAGCTTAGCGGAATAGACACACCTAAATGTATAGTAATTCATTACTTGTGCATGTAACCTATTTATACACACTGTAAGTAAACTGATAAGTAACAAAGATCAACAATGCAGTTGACGTATTTATATGATTAATGATTTACAGACAAGGCTACACAACGTTAATGGGAGTACCTGGTTCGGATTGGTTAGGATACTGTCCCTTAATATAGTTAGTGCCAAGATACACAAGTAAATATGCTCCACGATGTGGTATCCCAGAACCTCTCTGTGGCCCTGTGTGTAACAGTTGGCATTTCTTGCGATTTTGTTAAGAACTGAGGACTTACGGTTGCATCTCGTTAGTATTCCATTTCTCCCATGGAATTCTTATATGTTTGATAATTTTCTCTCAAAATGTTACTTTCAATGGTTACATTTTCCTAATTTGCAATAGCTTTTATACTCTCTGACCCCGAGAAATTTTATGTCTAGAGAGTCTTGGAAATTGATTGAATCACTCATTCTTTTCTAATTTTTCAAGCTGTCATTCATGTGATGTAGAATTGTTTGTATTGTGCTCTTAGTCACCACTTACAACTTCAAGTGATGTAACATGACTTACTCACGTACTATGTTTGTTAAAGAAGTAAATTCTAATGAATTTGTTAAATTCCCAAAATACTTGTGAAATGGATTTGTTTGGAATGGTGTAACGAGAAAGTACTTGCTTTATGCTACTGTCTTGTGGTTAATATTTCCATTGCATCTTGGTAAAAGTGCAAGCATTACCTGGTAGAAAACTATCTGACACCAAACTTCAAAATGCAATTACTCCCAAGACTCCTAAATACAAGAAAACTTACAGAACCTTTAATTGTATACAGTCTTACATGCTTGTTGAAAGCGAAAGACGACCATATGTATCCACTGCTGTCATTTGCATAAGTTTGTTAGGTATGACGACATATAACTGCCCACTGGAGGGTTTATTTGAAGGTTTAGCTTTTCGATAGATAACAGCATATCTTTAATATATGGAACACCTTCCGTCTGGGAAAGTTGCAGAGTTAGTGACTAGCTAATATAACTTGCAAATGCTTGCAAGTCTTGGAAAGCTTAGACATGATTATAATGCACTTTAATATGATTCCTTCCCAGTTAGCAACCGAAAATCTTTTAGCCTACTGCGAGGGATTGTAACGCTGTAGCTTACTGAGCTCTGTCGCAGTGAGATAATATCTGGATGCCAAATCGAATGGGGTAAACCTTAGATTTACTGCGTGTAAGTCATGCTTTGGTAGCTCCATGAAAGGCGAAGGTCCCAATTTCGAGTCACTGTCCAATACACAGTTATAATCTGCCAGGAAATTTCATGTGAGTGTACACTACGATGGAGAGTGCAAATGTCATTCTTGAAACATTTCTCAGGCTGTAGCTTAGCCATGTGACACCCATATCTTACTTCTCGCAATGCTAGTCCTACAAGTTCCCCCTGAGAGCTTCTGAGAAATTTCTAATGTAGGAGGCGATGTACTGACGCAAGTAACTCTCTAACGACTGGTTGTGCGTCCTGTTTGGATAGCTCTGTAGGTAGTATATACCCGCGAAAGGTGAAGGTCCCGAGCTCGTGTCTCACGCCGGTAGAAAGTCTTAAGCTGCCAGAAGTTATACATCAGAATACAATGTGTTGCAGTACGAGGGTTTCATCGCTGTTTTAGCACTGTCTGTAAACCGTAACGTCTTGTGCTCAAGACATAATCCAATGCAATGTAATACCAAATCTTCATAGATACTGAACCCAATTTCTGGGAAGACTGGTAAATTGCTGATTAGGTCAGGATTAAATTCTGCGTCACTCGTCTAGGAGAGATCGTTATTTAATGACTGCGCTATTTTCACCTTAATATGAAATTGAAGTGGAATTCCGTAAAATATCTTACCTTAGTACTAGAATGATAAATAAGCAAACACACCGGTATCTTATATGACTGTCAAAGATGATAATAGTATCGCAATAAGTTTTTCAGAAAGTAATCTAGCAATACCTGCATACCTGCCACTATTGTTTGCGTGGTGTGTACATTCGTCTTTTTTGCACACATAAAATCAATAATCACAGTATTTATTTTATAACCGAATAACCTACGAGGAGTACACTGCATTTTAAAGGAGCCCGAGACAGCAACTTTGTAGCCACCAATGTAATATACGAATAAGTGTGATTTTCAAACTAGCGGTCGAGTCGATTGCCAAAAACCGTGATTCTTCCAGCGTGCCACATTTAGTTTTATCGGTACTTTTACCTTTAATTTGGGTTTTATGGTAGACGTCATCCAAGTAGCACATTGGAGTGTGTTTTCCATGAAACAGAGAATGTTACATTAGTAATTTCAGCCCGCTACGTCATCAGTAAACAACTGTAATATTCAAGGAACGCGGATACAATTATTTGCCTGCACTACCTGCTAATGTACCACATAAATCATGTCAGTTTAGTTGCAGGTTGAATTGAAATGATACACTGAATAAAATCACGTAGGCGCAAGCATAGCATAACGCTAACGCAACCGTTCTCGATAAGCGGAAAGTACGGGTTCGAGTCCCAGTCCGGCAAAATTTTCATCTCTGTCATTCTGTGACACAGATGATGATTGCTCCGTTTCACAGCGGAATATAGATTTTATATGTATTTCATAATGGTTGTAGTCACCACAGTGTCTGGTCCTTCGGACATGCACGCATGTCGGAAGAAACATTGCATCGTACTTCTGAACAACAATGGCACATTAATTTATACTACTTAATCATAATTATACAGTGGTTATTAGCTCAAACCATTATTACCATAAGCGAGGTCTATACGCTATTAAACTAAATGTAGATGAAAGAAATATTTGTGTAGTGAAAATGATAACTTTACCAAAAAAGCTAAAGTCATCTCTTTAACTAAAAGATTATTTTTGTTGGTTACTCAAAGTCATTAAGAAATTGCTTACAACAATCTTAATTAACTTATTAAAGAATTATTTGATACCTTTTGAAGTTAGTGAACCTGCCAGTGTATTATACTCATCTACATTAGTAATTTTCATGTTTTGACGTTCTTCACGCTTTTGAAAAATTAATTTTGGGTTTTTATATTCCGTCTTCGTCAAAACACAACATATTTCATTTTTCATTTACCCAAACATGTTTCAGCACCCATGTATCGTCTTCTATGGGTCACGATTTATTTCCCAAAATATCATGGAAAATTCTGGGTTGTCGTACTATTTTAGACCCAAAAACTGATTTCTGCATTGCGTTCGTACTGCTTTAGTATTCTTCACATCATTCATATTTAACTATTTTATTTTTGATAAAGGGTTGTAAATAATGGGAAGGACTGGTTACTCAAAATCAGTAAAATTAAATACTACGATGAGAGTACGTTATTTAATTATTACCGTGTTCTGTATCTTAATCCTAACGAAATTCTGTAATCAGTTGCCTACATAAATGAGCTGTCGCATGAGTAATGACTGTTACGGCCCATAGAGGAATTTTTAATTGCTAAGTAAGCTGAAATTGAATTAACGCAATTGATTTACACACTAATATGTCCGTTTTAGGTGTGGCGAATATATAATCCAGATTACTATATAAAGATGAAACGATGTTACCAAGAATCTCGGAAAACTGATAACTGATTCACTTCACGTTTTTTTGCGGGTTGTTCTAATAAATACTCGGGTGACATTGTTAGCAAAGCTCTCACAAAGTTCTTGATCAGTTGACTCCAAAATATTTTACTACGCTGTAGCAAACTTTCGGAGAGACATGAGCAATGCACATTTACAGTGTATAAATATATATGTAATACGCAAAATGGCAATTATTGTTAGCAAAAATCTCGTAAATATTTAGATCGATTTTCTTCTAATGTGGTACTCCAATAAATGTCCGTAGAGGCATTTCTATCAACGTATATGGTAACAAAATATATGTGTATAATTTTGTAATGAGAAACGTTGTTAGTAAAAGCTTCAAATAGTTCATTATCAATTTACTTCAGATTTTTACATGATAGTGTATTAAGTGTATACATGGGTAAATACTACAGGCTATTTAATATATTATGTAATATATAATACAGAAACATTTTAACAGTAGTTTCGAAAAGTGCTAGGCCATGTTGGTCCTTTTAACTCCAGTTTTTTTACACGGTACTCTGATAAATATTAGGTCGGGCAGGGGCTATATACTTTTTAAAATGACAATGCATCAGTTTTCTGTTGAAACCAACTGCGATACAGAAAATACAGACCTATGCTAGGAAAAAGTACAATCTCTTCTTCTTTTATGCAGTCAGATTTTACTATGATAGTAGGGTATGATAAAAATTAGTCACATTGTTTTTCCCATATATATGTATACACTACTAGTTTTCACAAAATTTCTAACAAAAATTGTACCTAAACATGGCAATGTGCTTTTTTTGTTTGCTTCCTCACCGTTGGTTCTACAAAAAACGGAGAAGTCGTGTTAATAGCTTATCTGCTTGTGACATGAATACTATTAGCTAATCTGAATCATCTGAAACTTTCTAATCGTAACAATTCGCAGATGGAAACTATGTGAAATGCTTTCAGTGAAGCTATTATCCTCGAAGATCCAACGGCTGCATAGGGCTCTTTGATTTCCTATACACCAAAGATCCTTACCGATTTACTCACTGACATAGGGGGATTTCATTTCCTAATCAAGGATTCGTTGGTAGTAACAATAAACGACACTCAAGGTAAGAGAATTGTGCAAGAGGAAATGGACAGTGTGCGGGAAAAATGGAAGAAGAGAGCATCGGAAGAGGGGATGCCAAAGAAAGAGAGGTGAGACGATGAAGAGAGGGCTAGGAGGGGGAGATGGGTAAGGACGCATATCAAGTTCCAGTACATCTCTAGCAACTGCGAAGCACTCTGTGTTCGCTAGTTGTTTTATATAAATAAATATTCATTCGATTGCCTTTATTTAAGCCCTTGACTGCTGGTGGTGCACGATCCGCTTGGCATGCCGAGGCGCTGCGGCCTGCACTGTCATCCGTACACCTGCGCTGACGTGGCTCACCCTCGAGCTGCCGCCTGGGGCAGAGCGCCCCTCGCTGCCCCACCCGCCCTGTGCTGAATATTTCTGCAGTGACTGCGACTCCACGCGAAATATCGTGTCCTCTCACGGCTGACACAGAATACTCGTAAATGCTCTCACTACGTAGTTCCCCTGCAGGTGAATTACTACGGAATCAAACTGTCTGGTAAAACTATTTTCCGTCACCAGGAATGATATCTTGCTTGTAGTTTTCTTACACTATTTTTGTTGATTATGCCGAAAGCGACGTGATTCGTTACCTTTACATCAATAGTTTATTGTTCCTTCTTGGGTACCCGTTTATAATGTCTGCATTTATCTATGCGTTCTTCACCGTGCTAACTCAAGAACGAATAAAATAAGCCATAGATTATAGATTACTCCACGTTACTTTTGTTGTTCAGAACATCGTATTACGTCGTTCATAGGAGAAAGCGACATACAGATCATCTTTCATATCGCACTGCAAAATCGGAATTTACTGTGAGTAACAGTAAGAACAATTTTACTTCACGTCGTTAAATTCGTATTCTGGTGTGATAAAAAATTTCACATGGCCTACTGTTTGTATCGCTGAATTTCCCGAATAATTGTTGCGCTTTGTAATTACCCGATTATGCGTAATTTTGCTTCTTTGACGAAATTTGTACAATACTTGTAATTGTTGCACATAAGTATTCAAGAGATTTTCCAACATTTAAAAGCTGTGAAATCTCTGTAAACTGTAAATTTAGGCGTTACTTTTACACTTTGTGAATATGTTTCCCGTCCTTCTTTTTGATCCGGGCTTTGGACCGGCACTGGCGAAGTTGAAAACATTTTTATTTTGTTTTTCCCCTTTTACAATTTTTTTTTCCTTTTCGAAGTTTTTCTCTCATAGCTTTATTGTATTCGTTCTATGCTGCAATTAGTAATTCTGTTTTGTGTGGTATTTTTCAAAACAGGGTACGACACACAATGGTACCTTGCAAGTTTTAAATTCGTACCTGCTTTCTCGACGCACAAACAATGCATCTACGCGTTAGCGCACTTTTCGTGGATTGCTCACTTGTTACAATGTCTCGGAAATGCCTTCCGACAAATCTTTGAGGTTAATCATCAGAACACCTTCCCCTGCCAGCTTTTCTGCGCTCTATAGCATACGTTTCTGTAAGTTCCCTTACCAGTGACAGATGAAACTCTGCTATCGTCATTTTACGACCTGTTAGTGATTTGTGTAGAACATGAGAATTCAAAACACACAGATTTAGAACGTGAAAAAAGAACTTTTTATATCACTTCGTTGTTTTTCGTATACATCCGACAGAGCTAAGCAGCATATCAGAACGGTCAACTGCTCCTATATTCAAGTTATAACCTACAATGCTTTGTGGTTTCTTAATTTGTTCTCCAGTATTCCTGTCAATTTTCCTGTGTCAACCATTTCTGTGGTGTCACATGTGGTCAACATTCACACTTCCCTTTTGTCACATCACTTTATAGCAAGCATTGTATCAGTACACATAAATTGAATATCTGCACGTTCCAGTTTTCTTCTGATGTTTCAGCATGTCTGCGTCTGTTCTTACGGATAGTACCACATGCGTTCGTCCCATCACTGTGGAGCCAGGCAAACAAGTCTGGGCTTGAGTACCAGTTATCGACGTAGAGGGTAAGTCCACGTTCTAAATAGGGCTTCATAAGTGTGGCCACTATGTCACCACTATTCCCCAAATTGTGGAACTCAGTTTCTGTTGATGCCCCTGTGTAAACAATGAAATCCATGACATAGCCAGTGTTACAATCACATAACACAAACGTTTTTGTACTGAATCTACTCCGTTTCGATGGAATGAATTGTCTGAAAGATAAGCGTCCTTTGAATAATAACAAACTTTCACCAATGCAGAGTTTCTGATGTGGATTAAATGCACAATGCAAAGCTGTATGAACTTTATTGACAATGTTCCTAATTTTGGATAATCTGTCTCCTCCAGTATTGGCAGAGTAGTCACTGAAATGTAACATTCTCATAAGTAACAAAAAGCGGTCTCTTGACATGAGTTGGCGTATTTAGAAGAACATCTCTATTCCAGTATTCGCTAATTGTCAGTTTTTTCAGAAGACAAACAGCTATGAAACAATACATTTCTTCAAATCCAGTATCTTTCCACTCTGAGATTCGAGAATGCACTGATTCAGGAGTATTCTCCTTGGTGAATAAATAAAAGCGATTCGTTTCGTCAGCTGTATATTTCATCAATTCTTGTGTAAAGAATAACATGAAAACTGACAGAATACTTGACTCATTCCATATTTGACACACATGTCCCGACAGCGTATCATCAAATGCGTGATTAACTGCTGAAAGTCATTTTCTTTCCAGTCAAATATACCACTAAGACGTGCTTTCTTCGCAGGCGTTTCACTATCACTTTATGATTCTTCAGATTCAGAACTAACATCTCTTGTTGAAACATGAGACTGCTTTGTCACCCCTGCTGACGTGGGCGGTTTATGAATAGAGCTTTCGGACTCTGTGGAAGAGCTATCACTTTCGTCAAAATCAAGTAGTTCACCGTCACTGTCGCTCCTCGTAAGAATCTCCATGATATTTTCCTCAGTGCAACCACGACGTCTCGCCATTTTCCTTGTAAAATACAGGACGCCAACAACACTGATGTAAATTCCGATGAACGGTAAACTGTAGTGCGAAGCCTAGACTGACAACAGACAAGCTAGCGGCCAGAACTGCGAAAGGCTACCGAGACATGGGACGGGAAGTCCGCTGTCCGAGTTATCGCGTCATCAGCACTCAGGTAGCAGTGCGCCTATACTCGTCATCAGCGCTCGGGGGCCGGCAAGCGGGTGCGACTCAACTCGCCGACAGCGCTCAGGGGATACCGGTGGCCGCGACTATACTCGTCATTAGCACCCAGCGAGCGGCACGCAGCATGACGAGTAAACTCGTGAACAGCAGTCAAAGGCAGATTAAAACTGTGTGCCCGACCGAGACTCGAACTCGGGACCTTTGCCTTTCGCGGGCAAGCGCTCTACCATCTGAGCTACCGAAGCACGACTCACGCCCGGTACTCACAGCTTTACTTCTGCCACTATCTCGTCTCCTACCTTCCAAACTTTACAGAAGCTCTCCTGCGAACCAGCACTCCTGAAAGAAAGGATATAGCGGATACATGGCTTAGCCACAGCCGGGGGGATGTTTCCAGAATGAGATTTTCACTCTGCAGCGGAGTGTGCGCTGATATGAAAATTCCTGGCAGATTAAAACTGTGTGCCCGACCGAGACTCGAACTCGGGACCTTTGCCTTTCGCGGGCAAGCGCTCTACCATCTGAGCTACCGAAGCACGACTCACGCCCGGTACTCACAGCTTTACTTCTGCCACTATCTCGTCTCCTACCTTCCAAACTTTACAGAAGCTCTCCTGCGAAACTTGCAGAACTAGCACTCCTGAAAGAAAGGATATAGCGGAGACATGGCTTAGCCACAGCCTGGGGGATGTTTCCAGAATGAGATTTTCACTCTGCAGCGGAGTGTGCGCTGATATGAAACTTACTGGCAGATTAAAACTGTGTGCCCGACCGAGACTCGAACTCGGGACCTTTGCCTTTCGCGGGCAAGCGCTCTACCATCTGAGCTACCGAAGCACGACTCACGCCCGGTACTCACAGCTTTACTTCTGCCAGTATCTCGTCTCCTACCTTCCAAACTTTACAGAAGCTCTCCTGCGAACCTTGCAGAACTAGCACTCCTGAAAGAAAGGATATAGCGGAGACATGGCTTAGCCACAGCCTGGGGGATGTTTCCAGAATGAGATTTTCACTCTGCAGCGGAGTGTGCGCTGATATGAAACTTCCTGGCAGATTAAAACTGTGTGCCCGACCGAGACTCGAACTCGGGACCTTTGCCTTTCGCGGGCAAGCGCTCTACCATCTGAGCTTCTGTAAAGTTTGGAAGGTAGGAGACGAGATACTGGCAGAAGTAAAGCTGTGAGTACCGGGCGTGAGTCGTGCTTCGGTAGCTCAGATGGTAGAGCGCTTGCCCGCGAAAGGCAAAGGTCCCGAGTTCGAGTCTCAGTCGGGCACACAGTTTTAATCTGCCAGGAATTTTCATATCAGCGCACACTCCGCTGCAGAGTGAAAATCTCATTCTAGCAGTCAAAGGGTTAATTAATAAGCAATTCGACTAACTGTTGTGAATTGTACCTGTGTTACGTTGGTACATAAGTTCGTAGCGTTTTACCATAAATTTAACAAACACAACAGAGACACGTTACAGAGACTTACGTAATCAATAATACATTCTCTTTCATCATTCACAGCAGTCTGCAAGCACTGGGTAGCTTTTCTATTCCTTCCGTGAGTGTAGAAAACACATTTTGAGGCGCAGAACTCGTTGTGCAATGTTCGGAGCACATCCTCATGCGTGAAGGAAGTTCTTTGAAAGTTATTCGATGAAGAACGGAAAAACTGAAAATCTAAGTGAGTGAATGAGGTGGTGGGTGCGGGATGCTTTCCCAACGCTACTCCTGTAATTTTTCTTCTGTGTAACAGAATGCAGGAGCGTTACAGTGGAGTAGAATCAGTTCACTTAGTCTTCCTGGTCGTTGTTCTTGGACTGCGTCTGCGTAGTGTCTCAGTTGTTGACAATAAATGTCAGGAGTCATGGTTACACCTTGGGGAAGCAATTCGTAGTACATCACACCGTCCTGCTCCACCAGATGCACAATATTACCATTTCTGGATGCGTCCAGATCTTTGCATTCGGACTCCACCATTCCCTTCTTTTCCTTATTTTAGTAAAAAGACACCATTTCTTGGCATGTAACGATACGGAGTTGTTCACGACCGACATGATGACGAGTAAGGAGTGATGCACATATGGCTATCCGCTGGTTGTTGTGGTTTTGGTTTAGAGCATGCTGTACCCATACACCCGACTTTTGAACCTTCCCCATTGGATGTAAATGTCTCACTGTGTTGGAATGATCCCGGTTCACATCACATTTGCCAGTTCTCAAGTACACTGACGTGGATCGATGTTAATTAATGCGTTTAACTACCTTCATCAAACCCCGAAAGTCTTCCTGAACGTAGGAGTCACTAACGTCAAAAGATCTTCCTTAAAACGAAAAATTCATTTTCTTGCATTGCTCTCATCACTGCTATTATCTACATACACGACGCCAAATTATTCTAGCCACATCTTCCGCTGTCACCTCTCTACTAAACTCAAGCAAAAGAATAAGACGGAAATTTTGTGATTTTTCCACTTAACACTCCATTTTCTAGCTTCCACAACTGCACAGCACCAAACGACAAAATGAGAATATATTAACTCAAACAGTAATAGTGAACTACAATTAAAAAATACAGGTGACAAATAATCCCATTGAAATCAGAATACTGACATATAAAAAAAAACGCTTCGAATTTAGCACGAAGCTAATAATTGCCCATGTTTGGACCGACTCAGTATTACGATACTGTATCTACTTTTCATATCAACGATGGGTTTTAATCTTTTTCACATCATATTGGTTTAATTACTTCAGCGTCGATCTTTTTCGATAACAAGGTACACTACGTCACGCACCATCGATGAATGTACCGCAGGGTGTTGCAGAGTTGCAACTTATTCCTGGAATAATTTTGAATTGCAGTTTCAGTAAGCTTGTATTATATTTTCAAATAGGACACTACAAAATGAAAATAAATGGTAAGGATCCCTTTCAAACGCGGCGCAGCAACCGATCTAGATAACAGATCAAATAACAGATTTTATTTTTTAACTGAAGAGTAATACGCTACGCTGTCGTAGACCTTTTCCCGTTGTTCACCTAACAGCCAGCTCCCCGATCCGCCAACGATTTACACCGAATGGACATTGCTCGGTCGCGTCGATCGGTGAGCTATGACACGTAGAGGATCGCAAAACGTGGAAAATATTCTTACAACGTAAAAATTAGTAGAAATGCAAAAAACACCCTCTTTGTTCTCTTCACCATGTTGTAGTAGCGGTAGAAATAAGGGTGCCGTAGTTCGCTTTTGTGTCACTATGCAGTGTCGAATACGTCGATGTCGTCCACTTAGTTTAAAACATGACGAGAGCCTACACTCACCCAATTTTTATGTAAGCTATTTCTGGCTGAGGGAGCAAATGGGCTCAGGAAATTGAAAGGCTTCAGATTCCAGAATATATTGTGGTTAAATTGGGTATGTTGTTTTTTTCATTAATACATTGATAGCTTAGCTTCTATGATTAATTTTAAAAGGTTAGTCCTAAGTGCAACTAAAATTAATTCCGGATTATATCAACTCAAATATAGACATATGATAATACGAAATGTTTCATTAGTGTAATAACGGATTAAAGTGTTTACACGAGTTTACAGGAGCACCAGAAAGTGTACATCTGGACGTGGAATTAATTGTGAAAACTAGGAAACGCAAATATTTCTATTTGCATAAGGCATCAGACTATTAGATGACGCGCTCACATTTCGTTATTTGTACATTCGCCAGACTATCCTGCGGCTCGCGATAAATTACTCTGCTCTGGCAATGTTTTGCGCGAGCGTATTTCCTCCATTAGATCTAGATGTAAATAATTTATAGCACATACGAACACTGTCAACGCAACCAGTCCGAGGACAAATCTGCAAAAGTAGTTTTCTCCGTAATTGTGGAAGCGCTGCAAAGGCATTTCGCTCCAGAGAATTAGTTACGCCGTCTCGAGTTTTAAATTAAAAATGTTTGTCGTAAATTACACAGAGCGGTTTTTGTACTTCCTCTTCTGCTCCGTCTCTGGCGCGAACGGGTACCGGGTACGCAACTGCGCACACAGGGACTACAGAGAAAGCGAAAAGAAGCGCCGGCCGGCGCGACATCGCTTCGTTGATTAGAGGAGAGAGCAACTTCTGCCTGAAATATGGAGCTGCAAGTTAATTTACGGGTCTCTTCTCCTCAAACTCGGCACTCATCTGACGAAAGTGCCCAAAGCCTAGTGCAATACTAAATCTAAGCTGATAACGCTTCAAGGAAGGTTATAAATGTTGTGGCTGAAATCTCAGGAAAATTCAAAGAATGGAAAACCGTCATAGTGTTTACATAACGTGAAATAACTGATTGGTATTACTGTGTAACTAATTGCTTCTCGTCTGTTCCTCTCGAATATTCATATTATTGTGTGATACAATACTGCTCTTGCGAAAATCAACATATTTACCAATGGATGTTGAGGTCCATAAGCAGTTCATCGATAGCATAGCGACTTCCATAGCAAATTGCCACATGTTCTTTAGCTTCTTTATATCAGCTTCTATCATGCCCTCTTATCAGACTCATATATTACAATTAGCCTTACAAGGGAATAATGTATCCTTTCATTTTGTCTTTCTTGTAACACGAGAAGTTAACATCTCATGTTACAGTTGCAATATCATCTGAAAATGCACATGATTTCTTCATTATTCTGGCTCTCGTGTGTATATCTTGTCTCAGACGCTGCAGTGCTAAGCTTAAGTCTTTGTCAAGTTCTTATTCCTCTGAACATTTGCCTCAGTGTCCACTGCTAATGGATCTGACCTTCCTAGTTTGTGACAGATGTCAATATCGTTTAGTGTTTTACACAATGCTTGCTGTGTCACACTGTCGTAAGCTCGCTCAAAATGTACAACCAATATTGTGACTTTTACGTCAAATTCATGAAAGCTTTCTATAATTTGACTAATAACTACATATTGGTCAGAAATTCCTTTATGTGACTGCAAACTACGTATGTATTTTCTAAGCACATTTTTAATGCACCTTTCAATCCAGTTGTTCAGCACCTATGATAATACCCAGTGTAGATAATACTCAGTATAGTTATGTCTCTGTGGTTTTCAGGTGTTTAAGTTCCTCATTCCCTATACATGGGGCACATTATTACAATTATCCAGTCCTCTGGCAAGAATTCAATTTGTAATGTAGTTAGAGTGCCAACTGCATTTTAGCCAGGATGAAGATTGTACCTCAGTACGGCGTATGGTGGAACTGTGAGTTGTGTTCTACTACTAGCATTGTGAGGGCAGAATCAGGAGAGCTCAATTAGTAATACATTTCATACTGCATGTCTTCAGTCTAGAGGCTTACTATGCTTTCTCATCGAGTGTCATGGCTCAGTCTTTAGCGCACTGCACTCGCGGTTAGGAGGACGACGTGTCCAATCCCTGTCTGGCCACCCTGATTCAGGTGTTCCGTTATTCCCTAAAGGACTCCAGGAACTGCCACGATGTTTGTCTTGAAAAGAACACTGCTGATTTCCTTCAACATCCTTTCGTAATCCGAGCTTGTGCTCCGTCTCTAACGACCACGCTGTCGACAGGACGTTCCTTCAGTTTTTATTACAGTGTCTCCATGGTATCTGTGTATGTTTCCGGTTTGGGAGGGGTGCAAACAGGCAGCGGTTGGCACGTCAGTATATCATCCAGCAGCGTGCTTCGCCAGCAGCGGTGTGTTTGCACACGAGACAGCAGTACTGCCTCAGTGGAAGGCTATGGTCGGGATGATAGCTGCACTGACTTAAGGTGGGCCCCTATGGCAGCCATATGCTGTAATAGTGAGAACAGCGAACTTGGCATGCAGCTGCCAAATGCTGAACCTAAGACACTGAAATGAGGGCGCTTGGAGTCGTCCACAGTACCAGATGAAGTCACATGACAGCAACATGTCCCCTGGTGGCACTGACTCGAATCCAGAATCGTTAGGTCTAATGGAGGCTTGGCAAACAGTGACTAGCTGATAATGCTGCTAGGAGAAGTTGACTGGTGCCATATGGAACTCCTCGCTGCCTTGGAGACGACATTGGCTGTAACTATAAGTCCCAGAACGAATCTGTTGTTACCGCGACAGGAACTGTCGCGGGGTTGCCACTAACGGAAACGTGAAAGGACCGACGGGAGTCGCCCGCAAATAAACAAGACGGACCAACGGGAATGGAAAGACCAGCACTACGACAGACAACCGAGCAAGACACCAAGATCAACAACAAAGTGTCAAGTAACGGGGTCACAAAAGACAGCCTCTCGAAACCAAAACAACGCCCACTCGTAAACGGGAAGTAAGCACACACAACGTAAACGCAATGTCTGTAAGCGAGACGTCAACTGAATCAATGCCTCGCTGAGTGAGATGCAGTCGCCTTAATACACTACAGGGTATGTCGCTATTGTCCACTGGGACCATGTGTTCCACAGTGGCGCCATCACGTTAGACTCAGGCCCAAGAGCGAGCACAGCCACAGCTTATCGCGTGACTGCTGCAGCGACCTCTAGTGGTCATTAACTTGCATGCCGTCTGACGCGGACTCGAAACCCGCGGCGCTCGGTACCAGGCAATCGTAGTGTGAACACAAGTGTTAGTAGCGACTGAGATGCGATCACTCGGCCCAGTTATACTGTAAAGAGATCCCACATCCGGTCACATCGATGACAATGGAAATGCAGTGTAGACACACAGCATGCAGAAATACAGCGTGATCATCTACCAGGAGTGCAGAAGGGTCCACAACACAAGGTCAAAGGTCGGTTTTCCTACATGATACTCCACAGTGTACGATTAACTGTGGCTGTGCTAGACATAGCTTACCGACATCATTAGCTATTTGCACTTTCCAACACTGTGTAGTGATGTGGTCCACACTCTGTAATATCATAAACTTTCAGGTAAGGCCATACACATTTCCTTGTGGTCTTCCTGGTCGATTACCTCAGAATCGATTTTGTTAAGCTTCGTTACGGTGTACGTCTAACGGTTGATGACGTCACCGGTCGGAGATTAAGGCAGCAAACTTAAAGTTCGTATACATTGCAGCATAGGACAGTCGAATTAATGGATGGTATTTTAGGGTAGTAATTATCAATATAAAAGAGAAATAATAGTATGACGTTAATCAGAATTACAAGTAGATGCATTTTGTGTTGCTAGTTCTTCAATTTGAGAAATTTCAATTCGGACCAAAAACGTGGTTATCCCGTACGCGCGCTCTGGTAGAACAAGACAGCACAAACCTATTAGTAGTTCAAATGTTGCATGAACCACTACTTCTTTTAATTTCCAGCTTGTAAACAACACTGAAATATGTTGTACTAGATATGAGGATCAATAATTTCTTTCCATTGTAGCACTTCCCTTCCACTTTATTCTGCTGACATGAGGCAAAAGACATCGGAAGCTTTCTTGCATCAGCTTCTTATTACAAGAGGCAAGCACATGATTTCTTACATCACACAACAATTACAATTCCTTCTCACAGTTCAGCAAAATCAAAGGTTGACCAGTTGTGTACAGTTCTTTTAAATAACCAAACGCATTCCCACACTTTGATTATCGCTAAAACATGTCCTTTTTTAATAGGTGAGTGCATAGTTGTGTTACCGCTGCAAATTTCAAACAAAATATTGCATAACTGTTTGTTAAACCAGGCACAGTGTAGGAAAATCCTGCACTGCTATGGTACTAGGGTCCATCTGGAGTCCGTAACTAATCACATGTTCCAAAAACTTCACTCTGTTTTGCGATAAGTGACGCTTCTCTATACTGAGAGTCAGATGTGATGCGCACAACAGCTTCAACATCTCCTTTAGTTGTATTACCAGTTCCTTCGTATTATTCGCAGTTACGTCAAATATTAATTATTGCAGAACTCCGTCTAACAAAGGCTGGAATGTGGCTGGTGCGTTCTGTTATCCAAATGGAATAATATAAATGATAAAGCCCCACAGGAACCATAAAAGCCGTTTCCAGCTACTCCTCCATTGCCGTTTCTATCTGCTGATAACCACCTCTTAGATCGGTGGTAGACATTAAAGATTCCATTTAAATTGGGATTCGATAAACATCCGCGATGAAACCCATATGGTTTCGTGCCATTCATACTCCTTTTAGGGATGGTTACCACTAAAACTCCCAACAATATCGTCACGTAAGTGTTGATTAATGAATTTGTGCATCGACAGTTGCAGATTATGTGGTACACTGAATGGATTATGATACAGAGGCAGTTCATTCGCCGGGATTCTACTCTGTGTCACTGTGATCGCTAGCAAAGGCCCAAGGGAATTAAACAAGTTTTCAAACTCTGCTAAGAATTTATCCATTTCTAACTTTTACATGTCTTGTAAGTGTTTTACTTTCTCTTATCATGCAGCTAAAATGCTGGGTTGCATGTTTTTGCAAAGAACACCTTGAGTGCATGGTCCCAAGTTCAATATTTAGTAAGGCTCATTTGAAGTGTTGTGTTAACAATTATGACAAGAAAAATACTAGCTGCTAGTGACTCACCATGTGCATCAGGAGGGCGAGAGAAAATGATTGTCCCGGAGGTTCAGAGATTATACAGGGTGTCCAGAAAAGGACATGCTGATTTCAAAATTAAATATCTCGAAAACAAAGATCGATAGAGGAATGCAGTAAAAGGTATGTTTATTGTGAAAGCTGTAAGAAGTTTATACAGCAGTTTGAAATAATAGTTACAAAAGCTGCTAACAGATGGCGCTGTACGCTGTAAGGCTCATATCGGCATACATAAGTGAAATAATCGTATGAAAACAATCTTTGCAAATTATCACATCAAAATGTTTTCAAAATGTTCACCATTGTCACTACAGATGTGGCATAAACGAAGAATGAAATTCGCCATCACATTTCGTAGTGTCTCAACCGAAATGGATTCACATGCCACAGAGATCGCCGATTCAAGCTCGTCCAGCGTGGCGGGATGCTTCGGGTAGACCATATCTTTCTCTGTGGCCCACAAAAAAAAGTCACAGGGAGTCAAATCCGGCGAATATGGAGGCCAATCCATGCTTGCACCAGTAAATTTGGTATATTCCAAAGCAATGACACGATTCACGAAGTATTCCTCTAGAAAGCGAAACACTTGTTCGGTCCGATGTGGTCTGGCTCCATCTTGCATAAACCATTCAGTACCTGGTCGATCCGCTAACGCTTGCTGTGTGGCGACAAGTTGTTCCAAAATTGCAACGTAACGTGCACCAGTGACCGTTTCTCGAATGAAAAAAGGGCCAATAATGCCTCTGCTGCATACTGCAGCCCACACAGTAACTTTAGGAGAATACAGGGTTTCGCTTCACACAAATATGGCTTTTCGGAACCCCAAAATCGCCAGTTCTGTTTATTCACGTTTCCACTCAGGTGGAAGTGTGCTTCATCTGTAAACCAGATGCAGCCAACATAAATCCTTCACTATCAATCATTGTGAGCATCTGATTAGCAAAGGCAACCCTTTGTTGCACAGCTCGTACGGGTATGGCCTGGTACGTTTGAATTTTGAATGGAAACATGTGTAGGCTCTTTCTCAGTATTTTCTACGTGCTGGAACGCTTCAAACCAGTCTCAGATGCAATTCTGCGGACGGATGACATTGGATTTCGCTGAATAATTCCAGAAACTGTGGCGATATTTTCAGGCGTAACGGCGGTTTGCTTGCGGCCAACATGCCCCACTAGATCATCAGTTACGCTGTCTGTTCGTTGAAATTTTGCGAAGAGCGTAAGAATGGTTTTCGCATCGGGTCCTTTTGGAACATTAAATCGTGCTTGAAAACTTCACCTTGTTGCCGTAGGGCTCTCTTCTAACCTGTGGTACTCTAGTACCAGAAAAACGCGTTGTTCAATGGAGTACATGGTTTTAATCTCTTCCTTCGGTACGCTAACCTCCTTTCACGTTTCAATAGTGGAACTGATCGCTCTGGGCTTCGGATCACTATTTATACTAGGCATTACGTATGGCGATTAGACCGCCAACTGTTAGCAGCTTTTGCAACTATTATTTCAAACTGCTGTATAAGCTTCTTACAACTTTCACAATAAACATACCGTTACTGCATTCCTCTATCGATCTTTGTTTTCGAGATATTTAATTTTGAAATCAGGGAGTCCTTTTCTGGGCACCCTGTACTTCTGTGGTTTATATGTATTACGCTTCAACATTCAAGTAATGTTCAAAACAAACCATTAAGTTTCACCATGAACACCAAATGAAAAATGCTGCATCACAGAGGTGACAAAGTATCGCACCATCAAGATCGAAGGCGAATGCTTGGAAGCTACAAACAGCATCCAACGTTCAGTTAGATATCAAGTCTTAGCGTATGCATAAAGAATCATATTGGTGGAACGGGGTGATGAGAACTGATGGAATGTGATGGCACGCAATGCGGAACAGTTTGTTGCGAAGCTTGTCGTGAAACAGTTGTCCACTGGTTCCAGGTGGTATGAACTACAATGTCATACAGTTTCCTGGAGGGATGATTTCCCCTAAAGGAGAATGATCTTCATACGTACACCAGCATTCAAGCAAAAGCAAGTTATTTTGACGAGCTATTGACCAAAAGAAATGCTCATACCATAGTTGTAACTTTAGTGGACTAGTCACAGCGTCTTTCATTAACAATGTAAAACGTTCTCGGTTCCAGTTCCGAACCCAGCCACCGCTAAAATTTTGAATAAAAATCATCAGCAATGGCAACAAAAGATTTATGGCACCAGAAGCCAGCTCAGTGTGCCAAAGGTCTTGTCAAAGAGGAAGGAGGAGACAACACAGGTTCATGACAGTCTCTTGCCCTTGGGGCGGAAGAAACCGCAAAGATCAACGCCATAAGCATGCAGACGGAAATGGACACCACTACACTATAGATCCATAAATATAACATCCACGATATATATATATATATATATATATATATATATATATATATATATATATATATATATATATATTAGTACGAGTTGAATATGAACGTGTGGATAATATTCATTCAATTATGTAATTATTTCTTAAAAAGATGATAATTATGTAAAACAGAGACAATATTTGTCTCACATTCTTTGTTAATCTATGTCAGTCTTTTCTTTTGTTTTGTACCCTTTTGTCGTCTTCTTCTGATGTACATCGCCGACGCAAGACGCGAGTCGATTTGAGGCCTGTTAACTGAAAAACATTTAATGTAAAATTATTGTACTTTTATGTTCATTTGCTGGTAAAAGAAATTGAACCAAATGCGTTAAAACTATTTATGTTTAATTATTGAAAATTCACTTCCTCTTTTACTTAAAATTTTTTATTAATTGTTTTATCATAGCCGCAAGAAGCGCAGCCATTGTTAGTTGCGATTTTACAGCAACTTCTTCTATACTTCTAGTAGAAAATAGCGTGGGTTTGTGTTAAACTAATTTTCAAAACAATTTAATAATTTTTTTATTGGTGGTATCAATTGAAATGATTAAATAGTTATTGGGAAAAGGAGAATTTTAATTAAAAAGGAAATCCTCTATCTTTTGTTGGCCTCCATCTTAACTTTTATTACAGCGGCAAATTTAAAATACTTGAAACTGCAAACTTTCAGTATTCCGATATGTAAGAAGTAAATGTGCACCGGTGGTACTGAACTCTATTTATAAAAGAAAAAAATAATCGAATCAGACTGCATTTTCTAAGAACAGTGCTGATGGTATTTATTGTTGAACAAGATTTCATTGCTGATGTATGTGGCCAAAATTAAACTACGCACGAATCACGGAGAAAAATATTTCTGGTAGCATACATTAGTGTTGTGTGCGGGTGGTATTCCTTGGTTCCTTTTCATGATCAATTTGCTAAGAATATTTAAATCCATCCAAGACAAAAAAAAAAAAAAGCTCTGATGTACGATCTGTAATTTTAGTGATATGAACACAGCTTACAGTCGACATTATTACACTACGTCAGGTGTAATTCTTGTGCAAATTGTACAAAATAATTATCTGGGAGAAGTTGTAGTTTGAATAACGCATTATACATAGGATAATATTGTCAGTATCATTTACAAAATCAAATCAATGCAACAACTAAGAAAAAAAAACAGAGTGAATTCAAACCGCAGAATGCCATAGAGTATCGTATCATCCATATTCATTGCGGCATACTGGCGCCCAAGCAGGGACGACCAATGCACATTTGTTCATTTAATTGAAATAATAACAAAAAAATCGGATTTACTACAGTTATAAATTGCCACAACAACTCATTAATTATTGGTATGTATTGTTTTTCATGAACATTGCCACCTGTCCACCGAGTTGCTGTTACTACTAATACTGAGGCTGGTGCGACAGACAATTCAAGTGAAGCACTCCTGACCACTTCAGAGTAGTTCAAAGGTAGGAACAGGGATCCATCATTAACTTGTGTGATTTTGCAGGAGCAGACAATTAAAATGAATGCTGACCACTTCAGAGGAGTTCAAGGGTAGGAACAGGGATCCATCATTAACTTGTGTGATTTTGCAGGAGCAGACAATTCAAATGAAGCACTGCTGACCACTTCAGAGGAGTTCAAGGGTAGGAACAGGGATCCATCTTTCACTTGTGTGATATTACAGTAGCAAACTCAACACCAGCAGCAATAAGTAGTAGAGATTCTATGAACTGGCTGCGAGAGAGTTACTGCTTCTCTATACATATCTAAATTGTTTTCCTATATATATATATATATATATATATATTGTGTGTGTGTTAGTTATAAGATTATTTTGTATTGATGTATATGTGTCAGTGATATATATAGACTCGTTGTGATATATTGTGTATAAAATGGTTAGGCCGAGGAAACTGGTTAAACCTAGTGAGGATACGGAGGCAGAAATCATATCAGATCCTCCAGTAGAACAATCTGGTCACACTCCTACTCAGTCATTAGAGAATTTAATTACCGATGACAATTTTGTAGATGATGTTCCGACAGGTAGTGAGACTGAAGAGCTGCCGAAGCAAACTGCCACTCCACCAGTCAATCAGTTCGAAAATAGAGACACTATTTGTACCGACCCAGGGGCACAAGTGCACAACGCACAAGCAATGCAGTTACAGGATATGTTAACAGCATTATTCGAAAAATTTACTATCCAGCAGAGGGAAGAAAGGGCTAGAGACAGACAGGAACAAGGAATTAAAGACCAAGAAAGGGAAAAGTTGAAAATATCAACAACATATTTCTTTAAAGAGATGAGGAAATTGTCCGCCAGATCAATCAAACTTTAAACGAACGGGATAGTGCAATTACTAATCATGTGAAACAAGAGATCGATGCAGTGAAATCCACGATCGGGCCATTAGGGAAAATTCCAGTTCAGGTTATCAGGCTTCATACTGATGTGGATAAGCTTTGAAATAGATTCAAAGCTTTAGCCACAGCTATCGAAACATTGCAGGAAGATATTCCCTCCGAAATTCATAGGCAAGTCAAAACCGACATAGCCAGCGATGTATCCTGAAAACCGTAACCCACATAATCTGTCAGTATGCAGCAATAATAACACTGATGCTGACAGGCAAACGTACACAGAACCTTCTACACCGCATCTTGTTGTGCCGCAAAGAAAACCAGACTTTCGTAATCAAATGGCTTTGCCACAGCAATGCGTTACAACAAGAAACAATAATGACAACGAAGCAGAGTGTACTCGTAAAAAGGTAACTGCAACACCTGCAAATGATAGCAGTTCAATGCAACTAACAACTCTGATACATTCAGAGAGTCTCATCAAGCATCGGCAGTTTCAGATCTTCAAAGAGGAAAGCAAAAGAAACGTACACCCTGTTGTATTTATCCATAATTTCAAAAGTGTTCTTCCAAAATCATGGCCAGAAGAACAAAAGATACAATTTGTAATATCACATATCTCTGGTGATGCGTCATTATGGGCATTAAATGTCGCAGAAACTTGTAAAACCTTTCTTGACTTTGAAAAGGCGTTTTTAGATTAATTTTGGTCAGCGTCTATTCAAGAGCGACTTCGTAAAATAGTATACAATGCCGAAGTCTATTATCCGAAATCAGGTTCATTAAGGAAGTATTTTGAAACATATGTTAACATGACCAGATACTGGGATGAGCCAGTTACCACAAGAGATCTGTTACGAGTACTAAAAGCCAGACTACCAATCCACATTAGAGAGAAACTGTTCAACGTTACAGACACCGACTTAAAAGAATTTCTGTCTGTTATCGATTCCTTGGATCTTGTGCAGGAGGACGCCAGAAAAACTTCTGATGTCACCAGCAATACAAACAGTCTGAACGGAAAGAATTCATGGAATTCAAACAAGGGAAATAGGGGCGAAGCTAGTCCTAAACAAAATAAAAATAAATCTTAGGGAAACAGCAATTACAACAATAACAGTAATAGAAACCAATACAATCAAGACTGTGGTTACAAGGATAATAGTAACAAGGATTATAGGAAAGTCGAAGACTACCAAAAGTCGAATTGTAATCCAAGGCAGCATCACAGTCAGAATTCAAATTTTCATAGTGACATTAATGACCGAAAAAGACGGAATGATCACAGACCAAGCAGTCCGTAAAAAGATAAGCCAAAGAATATGCCCGGAGATAACGAGTATTGGCGGCAACCAGGACGAAGCCATTGGCAATCGTCGCAAGGTTCTTTTATTACAGGCCAGACGGTAAACTATATCCAAGCTATTCTGATGTCAAACAGCCAATATCCACCGTGGTGGGATACAAGCAGGCCACCTCCAACTACAACAGAAAATTCACAAAATGTGAAAATAACAGAGGTACATACTGACACCAAACAAAATTCACAGAAACCGACAAACTAATTGCGGTCCCTGTAGGCCTTCGCCAGGCGACCAAGGGGAACAAGAAAGGCAATAGGTCGAAGAGGCACAATACAAACATCATTCGATATCGGGATGGAAATAAATTAGAAGATGAGCTAGATCAAGAACCTGTCATTTCTGACAAGATACAAAAGGATACAATTCAAGCAAGTTTCACCGGGAGTATAAATGGGATACCAACTACAATTCTGCTCGATACAGGTGCAAATGTATCCGTAATGAATATGCAATTTTTCAAGAAGGTTTCGCAACTAGGAAAATTACCGATCTTAACCGTTGCAAGTTGCAAGGTAATAGGAGCATTGGGAAATAAGACACAACCCATAAAATTCCAGACAAAGGCGGAAGTTACCTTAGGAAATGATCGCTTGACATGCACGTTCCTATTGATAGATAACTTATCCGTACCAGTGGTACTTGGTCTTGAGTTCCTTCGGGATAAGGAACGTATAATTAATCTCGCCTGGGAAAGTGTGATCTTAATCACCAACAGCGACAGATAACTTTGATGTTGAATCGGGAGTTCGGTGCAAACCTTCCATTAACGCAAAAGGTACACCTTTCTGTCAGTAAACAGAAGATGTTAATGTTGAACCAAGAGCACCCGCAGATACGTAGTCAAAATCGAAATAACGATGTACCCAGCGATGTGAATGACATCGTGGCAACAATACAAGAAAAAATAAAGGAGACAACTTGCCTTAATACTTCTGAGGCTAAGCAATTGACCGAATTATTGTCTGAATATCATGAAGTATTCGTTGAACAACCTGTTATCATAAAAGATTATCGATATGAAATGAATGTATTCCCGCACAAGACCTATTGTAGAGCAGCTACTCGGTTCCCTGGACTAGGGGCTATATTGCCATAAAGACATGAAAAAATATTTGCAATAAAATGTTTTTATTTAGAAAGGACTAATAAGAGGTGCTAATGTACCGAATATTTATAATTGTGATGTTTAGTTTTAGTAATGCAATGATATTATATGTTTGTAAGTTTGTAGATTTACATGTCAATTGTCACAATATAATGCTCTTGAATTATTTGTGCAACGAGTAAAGAATCTCCATGATAAACACATTTTAGTAAAAGAAATCAGTATCTTCATAAAAGTCCACTTAAATATTATTGTATTAGATATAATAAATTTTATTATTTTTTTGTAGCAAACAAATCAATGAAATGCATAAAATATTTTAAATGAGATTGAGTCACATAGTCCCATAAATGCAATGAGTGTTGGTCATGTGTGAGCTGTGTGATCTAGAGATGGGGGATCCGCTCTTGAACTAATTCATAGAGTTGAATCTTTCAAAGGTGTGAACAATCAGTGATTCAGAAATAAAGAACGGTAGCTCCAAACGTTTCCCACGGCAGAGAGAGAGAGAGAGAGAGAGAGAGAGAGAGAGAGAGAGAGAGAGACGGAGCATGTCAGCAGCGCCTCTGCTGGTCAGAGCACAGTGCACGCCACACAACACAGCCAGCGCCGGGCTCTGCCCTGCTACTACCTTGGCTGCCTGCATTGTGCAGTGCCCCATTGGATTTTGTGTTTCACATATTCCGTGCCGTCTCTGTGCGTCGTCTGCCGCCTGCAGAGTCTGGCGCAGCTTAACTTCGCATCGCACTCTGCCGGCGATCGTTTCAGTCGCACGTCCTGCCCTCTGGGCAGTTGATGCGAGCAGCAGGACAGAGAGCCACCTAGCGGATAACATAGGAACTACTTGCAACAACCTGCTCGCAAGGGAACTGACGATTTGTCTCGGAGCGGGTGAGTTCACCGCTCCCCCCACACTTGGAACTCACCCGCTCAATGCTCACCCCACCGTCTCGACTCTAGCCAGAGCGTTGAGCAAAGCGACTCAGGTATCACTCTGGTCTCTGCGGTCTCAGCTCACGCAGTAATACAGCTCGCGGCTCGATCTGCTCGACTCAGCGCCTCTGCATTGGAGTTCATCCCTACTGGATATTGTTCTTCGTAGTAATACCACTATGTATATTACATTATTATGTTATGTATACATCAATTGCTTTTATTTTATTTTTATTTGTTTAAACTGATTAGATTAGGTTCCTGATGACTCCTCTTACTATAGGATTTTTATTATGGACATTCGAATTTACGCTTTAATGACGAACGAACCGATAAACGTATCGCAAAATGTGATACACCAATATTTTCCTTGTTTTATTCTGCATAAGGCTATACGCAGCACTTTCGTTTTACAGTCAAATTTATATACTTTTTTCTTATTCTGGTACGGATTATGCGATTTTAGGCGTCTGCGGAAGGAAACGTTCACTTTAAAAATATATGGCTTGCGATGAATTTGTATGAGGTTAATGAAATTTTAATACATTATAGCCAAATATATTGTTAATGTAAATCTCAAGTTGCAACATTTTCCGATCACCCAAAAAACCATGATAGTGCAAAATAAATCAATAATCAAAAACTTTGTCATATCGTGAAAATTTCAATAAACAATACAAAATTCTTACTCATTATCTGTGTTACTTCAAAATAGGATCAAATAAGATCAAAATACAGGTATAGTACTGGAATAAACCAAGTTTAAAGGGAAATGTGCCTTCCATTTATTTTCTATTGTAAATGAGTGGTGAGTCATGAAAAAGAGCTAATTCATTTCAGGGAGTGAACAGTTCTGATCCAATCTCTGAAAAGAACAGTTTTGCCCATCTCCAGTGTGATCCTGTCAGCCATCTCTCGAATAGAGTCTGACTGTGTACTAATTAATGTACACATTCCAATATGAAGTCATATAAAATGACTTATCAGAGACATTCCGGTTAAAAGAAGTCAAACATGGATCTCTGTCCCAAGAAATGATAAAATATGTGTATTTGCCATGAACATGGTAATGTACTGTTATCTCGATTGTTCGAGAATGATCTAATGATCACAACAGTGTAGCAGATTCCTAAAGTTTTATATTGTATTATGTTTACGTAACTGGATAAAATTTTGATCTTGCTATTCAGTCATTGTAATGCGAAAATATGTGCAAATGTACCAGACCTCTTTTCATGAAAGGTGTCATTCGCATATAGACTGTGTGTAAGTGCTATGGACAAGTACTCACAGCAATCAGAAACTTGATCTGTGTCTTACAAGAACTGCACAAAAGTCTAGTGGACACTGATTTACTTAGCGAAAAATGTGAACAGTGATAAACTGTGATCAAGAAACCTTAAGAACACTCATGTAGTGTCAAAGGTAACAGCAACGCTATGGTCGTTAAGTTCTGTTGCCAATAATAGCAGTTAAAAGGAACTCGTGACCTCTCATAATTCGATTCGGAGCGACTTTGCGGATAATATATTATGTAGTCTGACTGTTGAGCGAGCCGCGCCACACAAAAACAATGCAACGCTGCCTTCGCAGAGTGTTGCGAGAGAGAGTGTAATCACATTCTCCAAGTATACATAAAGCACGTTACGGACACGTGTGCGATTAACAGTGCCGTGATTGAAATGTACATATTGTGATGAATTCCTAAATGAATCACTACATTGTATTGAACAGTGTCAAGATACAGGACAAAATTAATTCCTTGTGTGTGAATGCGAGTGATACGGACACTAACAAATTTTCTCCACAGGATGGTAAGAGTGTTTATCCTGTCACTGACACATGTATTTTGACATTTCATGTACCCGTCTTGAACTGAATGACGAAGCACAAGAGAATCCAGAGCTGCGGCAGGGATTGTTCCGGCCGGCAGCAGATCGCAATCACGACGCAGCCGACGGCATTTGACTCTACGCCGACGCGGCCAGGAGTGGACCGGCGGCGGTCACTACCTAACTGCGTTCCGACGGGTCGACGTGGAAGAAATTTTTGTCGTACATAAGAAATACATTAAAACTGTTAAAAAGACCATCATAAAACTTCAATGTAATTTGCACATACGACAGAAACAAATTCGTGTTCCAGTTCGTACAATCCCAACTATGTCAACCCTGACCGTAAATAGTAGCTGAATGTATTGTCTTGAAGCGCCTTGGACGGTTTTGATCCCGGTTTTCCGATTCCAGTCAACCCGAATAGGGGTGGGGGGTGGGGAATAAGATAATCCGGGAAGTATCCGAAGCAATTTCCGTGGCAATACAGTCACGGAGTTTTTTTTTATTGTTTATTGCTCAGTTGAAATACAATTTTCTGTGACAAGTTACATTGGAGTCAAATATTCGGACATTAAAAACAATGAATCTTCGTGGATTATGTGGACTGATAAAAAAAGGGTGATGAGTAATAAACATGATGAATAAACTATTTTTTTATCAGCCCAAGGGGCAATATAACATCCACGATATATAAATTTTTTTAGTACGAGTGGAATTTGAACGTGTGGATAATATTAATTCAGTTATGTAATTATTTCTTAAAAAGATGATAATTATGTAAAACAGAGAAAATATTTGTCACGCATTCTTTGTTAATCTATGTCACTCTTTTCTTTTGTTTTGTACCCTTTTGTCGTCTTCTTCTGATGTACATCGCAGACGCAAGACGCGAGTCGATTTGAGGTCTGTTAAATGAAAAACATTTAACGTAAAATTATTGCACTTTTATGTTCATTTGGTGGTAAAAGAAATTGAACCAAATGCGTTAAAACAATTTATGTTTAATTATTGAAAATTAACTTTCTCTTTTAATTATAATTTTGTACTAATTGTTTTATAATACCTGCAAGAAGCGCAGCCATTGTTAGTTGTGGTTATATAGCGACTTTGTCTGTACTTCTAGTTGAAAATAACATGGGTTTGTGTTAAACTAATTTTCAAAACAATTTAATAGTTTTTTAATTGGTGGTATCAATTTAAATGATTAAATAGTTATTGGGAAAAGGAAAATCTTAATTAAAAAAGAAATCCTCTATCTTTTGTTGGCCGCCATCTTAACTGTTATTACAGCGGCACATTTAAAATACTTGAAACTGCAAAGTTTCAATATTCCGGTGTGTAAGAAATAAATATGCACTGGTGGTACTGAACTCTATTTATAAAAGACAAAAATTATTTGAATGAGACTGCATTTTCTAAGAACAGTGCTGATGGTATTTATTGTTGAACAAAATTTCATTGCTGACGTATGTGGCCAAAATTAAACTACGCACGAATCACGGAGAATAATATTTCTGGTAGCATATGTCAGTGTTGTGTACGGGTGGTATTCTGTGGTTCCTTTACATGATCAATTTGCTAAGAATTATTAAATCCATGGAAGACAAAAAAATATAAAAACTCTGATATACGATCTGTAATTTTAGTGATATGAACACAGATTACAGTCGACATTATTACACTACGTCAGGTGTAGTTATTGTGCAATTTGAACAAAATAATTATCCGGGAGAAGTTGTAGTTTGAATAATGCATTACACATAAGGATAATATTGTCAGTATCGTTTACAAAATCAAATCAATGCAACGACTAAAAAAATTAAAAAAAAAACAGAGTGTATTCAAACCGCAGAATGCCATAGAGTAACGTATCATTCATATTCATTGCACTTGTCGATGTTGATGATACACAAAAACCGCCACAAGAGGAAGGAGGAGACAACATTGATTCATGACCCTCTCTAGCCCTTGGGGTGGAAGAAACAGCAAATATCAACGCCATAAGGTTGGAAACCACTACACTATAGATGCATAATGTGTATCTACAGGACCCGTGTCCTGTAATGGAAAAGCTGTCAAGATGACCTCTCCATTGGTAAAAGGTTACGGATTAGTCGCCATTCGGATATCCAGGAGGAGACTGCCAAGGCGGAGGTCATCATGAGAGTAGGATGAACTAAGCAACGAAAGAATAACATTCTACGAGTTGGAGCATGGAATATCAAAACACTGAAAATAGCAGGAAAGCTGAAAAATCTGTAAAGGGAAATGCAAAGCCTCAGTCTACACACATCAAAAAAAGTTTTCCATCACCCCAGTTCCCAGAAATCCTGAAGATGGACGTTGACTGTGGATTAAAGTGTACATAGCTTCCATCGGAATTTCAAAACCCACTGGGGAAGTTGCGACCAAACTACAATTCATTACATACTCATAATGTGACCTGTAATTGGAAAAGAGTCATGATGATCTCTCCACTGGCAAAAGAGTCCGGACTAGTCCCACGTTAGGATCTCTTGGAGGGGAATCCGAAACGGATGGGGGGTGAACACGAGGAAAAGATTGAATAGCTAGCGAAAACATAACGTTCTACGAGTCCAGGCACGGAATATAAGAAGTCTGAAGGCTGTAGAGAAACTAGAAAGACTGAAAAAGGAAACGTTAGATGGAGTGTAGGTGCAGTGAAGTGAAATTGAAAGATGACACGGATTCCTGGTCACATGAGTATAGGGTTCGCACCCGTGGTTTAGGGGCAATGTCTTTGATTAGTAATCAAAACGTCCTCGGTTCCGGGTTGGAACCGTGCCAATGCTTCAACTTTGAAAAAAAATCATCATCAGTGTCGACAAAAGGCTTCCGGCGTAAAAAGTTATCCTCACTCAGGCGACAGCCTTGTCAGTGAGAGTGAAGGAACAGACGGAGATTCAGAACACACTCTTGCTCTTGTGGTGCGAAATTGCGTTTCAGACAGCGAAATGTGCATCCATAAGACATATAGCTTGTTATTAAAAAAATGTTATGATGATCTCTCCATTGACAAAAGATTACTGACTAATCTCCCATCTAGGTCTCCAGGAGAGGAGGAGGTGGGAGGGGGGGGTATGAAGTAAGACTGAATGACTAGCGAAAGGATATCGTTCCACGAGTCGTGGAGTGGAATCTCACAGGTTTCAGCGTGGTAGAGAAGTATGTGGGGAGGGGGGTAGGTTTCAGTGGAGCAATATGGAAAGATAAAAAGGAGTTCTGATCAGAAGAATACAGGGTAACAGCAACAGCAGGAGTATATGGTATAACTGGAGTAGAATTAGTTACAGCTAGGAAAGTAAGACAGAGATTGAGTTACTGTGAACGATTCAGTGATAGGGTTGTTCTCATCAGAATCCCCAGGAAACCAACACCAACATTCAGTTCAGCTATTCACGCCGACTGTAATTGCAAAAGAGTCATGATGATCACTCCACTGGCGGAAGATTCCGGAGTAGTTCCGCATTCGGATCTCTGGAAGGGGAATCCCAAACAGGTTGAGAAAATATACGAGGATATTGAACGAGTAATGGATGAAAATCAAACAGTCATGAGTACTGGAATGCAATTGAAGGGAGGGAGTAGAACAAAGTTTTACGGGAGAATATGGTCTTGGTAGTAGGAATGAGAGAGGAGAAAGACAAATTCATTTCACATTAAATTTCGGTTAGTAATAGTGAATATTCTGGTCAAGAATCACAAGAGTTGGGGATATACTTGCAAAAGGCCATGAGATACGGGAATATTTCAGGTTACATCATGGTCAGGCAGAGATTCCAAAATCAGATCCTGGACTCGAAGACAGACACAGGAGCAGATATAAATTCAGATCACAATTTAGTACTGCTGAAGAGGAGTCTCAGGTTTAAAAGACTAGTCAGGAAGAATCAGTGCGCAAAGAAGGTGGATATGGATGTACTAAGGAATGGAGAGGCATGCTTGAAGTTCTCGGAGGTTATAGATTCTGAAATAAGGAATAGTCCAGTAGGCAGCCCAGTTGAAGGGGAATGGACATCTTTAAAAGATAGAATCGGAGACTTTGGAAAGAAAATCATAGGCACAAAGATGCTAACTGCGAAGAAACAATGGGTAACAACAGCTGCAATACTTCGAAAAAGATATGATTGTCGGAAGGCCCGACTCGATACGTAGAAAAGTCGAAACAACCATCGGTGAAATTAAATGCAAGTGCGGTAACATTAAGAGTGCAACAGGAATTCCACTGTTACATCCAGATGAGAGAGCGGATAGGTGGAAAGAGTAAATTGAAGGCCTCTCTAAGGCCGAAGGCTTTTCTGATTGTTTGTTAGAATAAGAAACCGTAATCGCTACACAAAGGGGACCCATTACTACAATAAGTATTTAATAGAGCTTTGGATGACTTAAGGTTGATTACGGCGGTAATGATAGACAAAATTCCAGCGGAATCTCTAAAAATCATTGGTGGAACTGCCAACAAAACGACTGTCCACGTTGGTATGTACAATATAAGAGGCTAGTGATATACCTTCAGGTGTTCGAAAACAACGTCACCCAAACAGTTCTGAAGACACCAACAATCGTTCAAGCGCGAGAGGTACCAAACAATCAGCTTAAAAGCTCACGCATCCACGTTTCTGACAAGAATAGTATACAGAAGAATGGAAAAGTAAGATGAGGATGTCTTAGATGACGGCAAGGTTGGCTTGAGGGAAGGTAAAGACCCCAGAGAGGCAATTCTGGCAGGCCGGTGCGGCCGAGCGGTTCTAGGCGCTTCAAATGGCTGGTTCAAATGGCTCTGAGCACTATGGGACTTAACTACTGAGGTCATCAGTCCCCGAGAACTTAGAACTACTTAAACCTAACTAACCTAAGGACATCACACACATCCATGCCCGAGGCAGGATTCGAACCTGCGACCGTAGCGGTCACGCGGTTCCAAACTGACGCGCTTAGAACCGCACGGCCACACCGGCCGGCTAGGCGCTTCAGTCTGTAACCGCGCAACCGCTACGGTCGCAGGTTCTAATCCTGCCTCGGGCATGGATGTGTATGATGTCCTTAGGTTAGTTAGGTTTAAGTAGTTCTAAGTTCTTGGGGGCTGATGACCTAGATGTCAAGTCCCATAGTGCTCAGAGCCATTTGAACCATTTTTGAGGCAATTCTCACGTTGCAGATAATAATGGAACTAAGACTAAAGAAAATTCAAGATACGATTATAGGATTTGTTGACCTGGAAATAGAGTCAGACAGTGTCAAAAGGTGCAAGGTGTTTGAAATTTTGACAAAAGTAGAGGTAAACTTTATGGAAATACGGGTAATATAGAATATGTATACGAGCTGTTCAATCTTATACTTAAAAGAGGTATGCATAAGTTCCAACAGGGAAGAGTAGGAGTGGAAGACCATGAACGATGATCTCGGATTAAATCAGGGATTAATATAGTGCAGTAGTCATTCCCCATACTGATCAGTCTGGACATCGAAGAAACAATGACGGAAATAAAATAAAGTTGCAAGAGTGTAATTAATATTGAAGGCGAAAGGATATCAGTGTTAAGATTCGTTGATGACTGTGCTATCCTCAGTGAATGTTAAAAAGAATTATAGGATCTGCTGGATGTAATGAACTGCCCGTTGAGTACAGAATATGGAGTAAATCGAAGAAATACGAAAGTAACGATAAACAGCAGACATGAGAACAACGAGAAAACATCAAGATTGGTGATAATGAAACTGACGAAGTGAAGGAATTTTGCTACCTTGGCAGCAAGATAGCCGATGACGCACGGCATAAGAAGGACATGTAAAGCACACTAGCACTGGAAAAAAGGGCATCCCTGTTAGCATCAAAGATGGGCCATAATTTGAAGAAGAGATTTCTGAGAATATACGTTTGGAGCACAGCATGTGTGTTAGTGAAACATGGACGGTGAAAAAACCGGAAAAGAAGACACTCGAAACATTTGGGAAGTGCTGCTACAAAAGAATGTTAATAATTAGATGGACAGATAGGGTAAGGAATTAGGAGCTACTCTGAAGAACTGACGAGGAATAGAAGATACAGAAAACGTTGACAAGAAGAAGGCACAGAATGATAAGTCTGTGACGAGGTGCATGAAATCAGTCAGAAAACTGATGGCTTAAAAAAATTTAAATTTTTTACATTATTCCATGTCGTCTCAGCACATTACACAGACAACCTATCAAACACTAACACCTCCTTCCCTGCTTTACCCAAGAAAAGGTATATAGGGTAGCGATTCCAGCATCTATGATGGATTCCGACTTAAGGCAAGACGATCAACCCTCTTTTAATGCTTATGCAAGTCCATGCTCACTACCTGTAATCTGTGCCATGTGATTCAGTAAGGTGTGAACCGCCTCCTCTGTAGTGGTAAATTCTTCTAATGATGGCTTGCTGATTGCAGAGCGTGTGTCTACAACGAAAGTAAAAATACATTATGGACGGACTTGATACTGATATTACCTTTACGCTTCATACTGCAAACTTTTCAATCCTTGTGCCTAAGAATCAGCCATGTGAATTTCTATATTTCCAGGCATAATGTTCGGGCGTCCTAAATTTATACCAAATAACTTCTTCTCTTCTAGTATTATAGACGATGCTAAATTATTTCTGTTTGCTGATTGAAATCAGCTTTGTAGTAAGGCTGTTGTGGGCAGTACTGACATAATATCAAATAATGCAGTTCAAGACATATGTTCATGGCTTGTAGAAAATAAATTGTTCCTAAGTCACAGTAAGACCTAGTTATTACGGTTTTTAAAGCACACACACAGACACAGACAGACACACAAACACCCACACACAAATTCACACACACACACACACACACCCACACACACACACACACACACACACACACACACACACACGCACACGCAAGCACGTACACCAATCAACATAAACTGATACCTGATTAAGCAAAACGGTATATGATTAGTGAGAGTGAATAGTTCAAATTCCTAGGCCTAGAGACAGACACTCTCGTGTCGTGGAAAGCTCATGTTGAAGATCTTGTTCGAAAACTAATGCAGCTTTATTTACCATTAGAACAGTGTCTCAGGTAAGTGCTAGTCCAGCACACATACACCATATGGTATTAGCTTTTGGGGTAACTGTTCTGATTAAAAAAGGATTTTTTGTCTCAGAACGGCCGGTTCGCGCAATATGTAGTGTAAATTGGCGAATCTCTTGTCGAACCCTTTTCAGTAGTCTGGGAATTCTGTTGTTGGCCTTTCAATGCACATTCACTTTAATGTCGTTATTTGTTAACAATGTCAGCTTACTCCGAAGACTTAGCTAGCTAATACTAGAGAGAAATGCAATTTGCTGTTGGCAAGCACCTGCTTGACTCTTGTGCTGGAAGGTGTGCAGTATTCTGCTGTATTGTTTTTCAATAAGCTGCCATAAGACTTCAACAACCTTATCATCAATCCATGCACTTTCGAGTTAAACTGAAGAGGTTCCTCATGGCTTATTCCTTTTATTCCGTCGAGGAAACTCTAGAAAATTTTTAAAAAGCTAGCAAATTCGAGTTCACATAATTGATTATCTTTATTTACATTTACGGCTTTTCGTCTGCTTAGGTTCGACATACGGTTCATTTTTACTACTACTACTCTTGAGTTAAAATTTCTTGTATTGACTCGTTCCGTGAACATGGATATTTGCTCTTCAGTTCTATCCTTTGCAACGTGGCACATAAAGTAGAAAAATAGAAACACTGTAGATTGCGCGCAACAAATCTTAGATTTATCCCTAAAGTTACTGATTGAGTCCACTTTTGCTAGACGCACCTGACGTCAGGCCCTCCAGTCCAGACGATTAGGCAATGTCAACGCAATAGTGTTCAAAAAAGGTAAAGAAAGTTGCATGGGGGCTTAATTAAATAAAATGCAAATAATTTTAATTTCTTAGCTGTCTGTCCGGTTACGCAGCCTCGTAACCGGTTGGCCCTGAGTAGTATTAGTACGCAATCTGACTGCTTAGAATAACAACAAGGAATGAAACAAAACTTCCGTTAACACAATTAATTAATGAAGTCCCCAGCAACTATAAAACCTACAAAACAACAAAACACAAATGTAACTGTTCTGTGTGTGGAAATGTGATTCAATGTATACATCTGGCAAGGTACTTCCTCAATAAGACAAGATATTTTAGATACCATTTAGTCTGAATTAATTAAATAAAACTGAAATACTATAATTGCACATAGAAACCCGAATTACAGTCCAATATATGAACACGAGCCAGATGCTTTGTTGACTGAACCTGTGACCAAGAGGCATTATTGTTTAATACACTGAAATAATAAAAAAAAGGAATTTTTTACCTTCATAAATATTGACGAAAAGTACACACTAGTCCATCAAAGCAATATGCTCCATAGGATATTCTCAACAACGACACGCTACTGCAACATCTCCACAAGCACTCTCTACCACCGCCTCTCGACAAGAACTCCCTACCACCGCTTCTGAACAACTACTGTCCACGACGACTTCACGACAAGAACTGCCAGTGGAGGCGGATGAATAATACTCTTTGGCGCAATCTCTGGCGCTGTGACTCAGTGTAGCCACCTTTCATATGCCCCTCCTCCACGGGCTAGAATTTGATGGTATTTTTGCCAGCATTGGTGGTGAAAATACCACCAAATTCGTCCAAAAAAATACAGACAAAATAAAAGATAATATTAATAAGTAAATATCACATAACTAAATAAATTTTGGCTTTGCACTGACCCTTCAATAACCTAATATATAAATTACAGTGAGGAATACAAATGCTTGCATATATGTGATTTTACATAATAGTTTACATAAGTATTATTCAATCAATGGCACCAGAAATGACGAACAGGTGCAGGTAAGAATCTCATAACATTTCAGAAACAGTAAACACACAAAAAAAAATCAGTTCATACAAATATTCACATAAAAACCTTTCAATAGTTCAATAAACAAGTAGGACTCCGCAGAGTAGTTGACAGTTCCAACAGTGGCACCCAGCAATGAAGCAGTCCATCAGTGGCACCCTGTAATATTGAGCAGGTGCAGACACCAACAAGTGACATCATTTCAGTAGAAGCAGTCCATCAGTGGCACCCAGCATTGTTGAACAGGTGCAGACACCAACAAGTGACATCATTTCAGTAGAAGCAGTCCATCAGTGGCACCCAGTAATGTTGAACAGGTGCAGACACCAACAAGTGACATTATGTCAGTAGAAACAGTTCCATCAGTGGCACCCAGTAATGTTGAACAGGTGCAGATCAACAAGTGACATTATTTCAGTAGAAGCAGTCCATCAGTGGCACCCAGTAATGTTGAACAGGTGCAGACACCAACAAGTGACATCATATCAGTAGAAGCAGTCCATCAGTGGCACCCAGTAATGTTAAACAGGTGCAGACAGCAACAAGTAACATTATTTCAGTAGAAGCAGTCCATCAGTGGCACCCAGTAATGTTTAGCAGGTGCAGACAGCAACAAGTCACATTATTTCAGTAGGAGTAGTTCCATCAGTGGCACCCAGCAATGTTGAGCAGATGCAAACACCAACAAGTGACATTATGTCAGTAGAAACAGTTCCATCAGTGGCACCCAGTAATGTTGAGCAAGTGCAAGTAACAGTCCATAATATTCACTATCACTAATTAGACAGTTCTTCAAAGTTCATTAGCACAAATTAAACATCTCCTAGTGGCACCCTTCATGTTGAACAAGTGTACGTAACAGTCCATAATATTCACTATCACTAATTAGACTGTTCATCAGAGCTCATCAGCAGAAATTAAACATTTCCAAGAGGCACCCAGCAATGTTGAATAGGTGCAAGCACGAACTACAATTTGAATGCACACACAATTGCTTTTACAAAATTATTATCAATGCTGTTACACTAAACATACAAATTATAATAAACACACAAATGATATCAGACAATTGTCATATTAACTATTACAAAGACACAAATATCAGTAAACCTATAATATTTATGGGTGTCAGTGCAGGCCACAACAAACAAGTGAAATAATACTTAGGAGATAGGTCGGTACCAATTAATTGGGATTAGGAAAGGAAAACACACAAAACACACTCACTCATTTTTCATCCACATTTAAGTACTACTGTGTAATTGACTAGTGTTAACTGTGTAAATCCGATTCTGTCCAAAATTTTATGTTCAACTTGTGTATCAAGTAGTAGCGGCAGCAATGTATAAAAGTCAATAATAGTTAGTCAACGTCGTAGTCATCTTGTCAAGACCAATGTTTGCCAAGCCAAATCAAAATGTACGGTTGCTGAACAACTGTCAGTGTGCCAAGATATGCAAATGCTTCCTCTCTCCAAAAAAAAAAAAAAAAAAAAAAAAAAAATATATATATATATATATATATATGCTGCTTATTGAATTAACAATGTGTGTGTGTAGACAATCTTCTTTACACTTAAGTGTTCTAGTCTGCCAACTTCATCCTCCTTGTTCCATATAAACCAACAAAAAAAAATATGCTCCTGACATACTTTACCTCTTATCCACTAAAACTCCAATAATCATCAACTTCACACAATCTCAATACCTCAATAATACCTCTTCAATACGTCGATACATATAAACCTTATTACCAATATCATTTCACTTCCATAACAACTCTTTCCTCTAGTCAGTCTCCTCGAACAAGTACAGATAAAATCCTAGTGCAAACTTCAATTCATCATCCCATACAATCCGAAGAAACAATGTCCACATACAACCGCTGTGTAATCCACCTGAGCCAAATCTTCTATTCATTATGAATTATAAAATACATTTTGTTTACCTTGTCCATCATAAAATAAAAGAAATGCATACATGACCTCTAACTGTCTTCAGTTTGATTAACTTTCAGTAAGTAGGTGCGAGTACGCAGTGTTAATGATCGTAATATTTCACAGTGTGTACACCACTTCAAGAATCATGGCAAAACAGAAGCAAACATGTGGAGTATTTCTTGTGTCAAGTGTCATTTACTAATTCAATTGCTCACGAAGAATGCAGTGTAATAACTGTCAATGGTCTAAACCTAGTGTTGGTATGTCATGTCGTTAGCTTCCTTTCTATTAGCATAAATTTATACAGCTTCCATAGAACCTCCAGCTCATGGCAGTTCATTTTCTTATCTTAAAATATAAAGCACTGATCGTAAGCAAAATATGCAATAGCGAGTAAATATACCAGTAGAGAACAGAATGTCAAGCACAATCCCTACAACGAGGCTCTGTCAAGCGAACAATCTATAATTAATACCATAGTGTGACCTAAATTCTATGTTTGTACACAGTATATCAGCATTTCTATATACCAAATTAAAGAGTAGTTATGACAACAAAACATAAATGTGTAAATATGCAATCCATATGCACAGCGGCAAATATATATCTTACACAATAAACAGGTCATTAACATCATATCAGCATAAGCAAATAAATGTTCATATGTAATTTTAATAAGTAAACATGAAGGCGCAAGCAGATAAATCACAAAGTATAACCTACCCATAACCATATCAGCACAATTAATCAGGTGACAATTATAATTTAAATAAATAAGCACAGCAGGCACATAATTAAAAAAAAGTGACATCAGTGACAAAGCAGTTCAGCCAAGCGATGCATAACATACATAAGTAACAACACTGTTCATTAATAAAACATTGTGAAAAGCAGCAAATGTACGCAAGCACGTCGCTTCACAAATAAATCCATAGAATATGAAATTTAGCACAAAGTATGAATCACGTAATCGCGAGCAGCAAATTACGTCTAAAGTACGTACCAAAGTGGAAATATGTTACCTGAAAAATAAACTCAATTAATAGTTACCTTTTTAGTTTCTTACTTTCTTCTTCGAAATGACATTCTTCCTGAAAATTTCTCGATAGCAAGTGCTCTTAACGTCGGACGCACACAGAATTTACCTGAAGGTTTTAAATATTTTGTACAACCGTATCCTCAAAAATACTGAACGTTAATAACATAATTTATCAAGTCACTATAGCTTTATACTGAATTTAATCGGAGAAATTAGACTGTGTATTTGTTTACAGCTGTCACTGCATTCGCACTGAGCGCTCGATCAGCTGTAGGTACGCGTGACGTAGGAAGTAATTGTTTACGGTCAACGACTGCCTTGTGCGGCGCGCAGACTTGACAGTTGCTTTGAGTATGTGCCGCCGCCAAAACACAGCGCGGTATCCTTGTATTCTCTGCATGTTTACGTATAACTGTAGGTTTCTCGAAAGTATGTCATTCCACAAAAATTTTAACGTTCGATATGTGATGTATTCCCTTAGAGCGCCGAGATTTAAGAGTTTCTACTTCAACAGTGTTATCATGAATAATTTTGCGAATTCTATATGGACCGTTATAAAGCAGAAAAAATTTGCGATACAAGCCTTTTCCTTTGTGAGACAAACAATGAGACTTAATTAACACCTTTTGACCAACTGACAAGGTTTTTAAACGACCAGGACGTTTAGCTGATTTCTCTCTTCTAGCAGCCGCAGATGCAATATTTTGTACAGCCAGGTTGACAACTTCAGAATGCCGCAGTTTCCGTGTAGGCGGAAAAGGAACGATTTCAGAAATGCGATTTGTCGGTGCTTTATTTTTTAATATCAATATAGGCGGTACAGAAGTTGAATCATTAGGGAGTTCATTTAGAATGTTTTAAAAATATGAAGATACTGATCCCACGTTCTGTGATTCTGATGACAGTAAAGACGACACAATTTGTTGATTTCCTTCATCCATCTCTCTGAAGCGTTAGATTGAGGGTGAAAAAGTGAAATGAAGATTGTTTTAATCTTACGACGCCGTAGAGTACTAACCCAAATTTTAGAACGAAACTGTGATCCATTATCTGATATAACTTTATTAACATGACCCACTTCTTTAAGAAACTGTTTGATGAAAGCATTAGATACTGAACGAGCTGTTGCTTTGCGTAAAGGTGTAAAACACACATATTTTGATGTCAGATCCACTGCTACCAAAATGTACGCAAAACCATTAGTAGAACGAACCACTGGACCGAACAAATCGACTGCAGCCATCTTCTTTAATTTCGCTGGAATGATAGGAAACAACGGTGATCTGTGAGAAATAGTTGGCGGCTTAGCCTTTTGACATAATTTGCATTTGGCAAGAACAGATCGAATACGTTTTTCCATATTACTGAAGTAGCAATTTTCTCGTAATTTATGAAAGCATTTTCTGGGACCAAAGTGTGCATAACTGAAATGTGTGTGCCAAATCAATTTATTAACCCACTCATCAGGAATGCAAACTAACCAAACAGAGCTATCAACCGATTTTCGTTTAAAAAGAATATCATTGCGAACTAAATAATACTGTCTAATCGCTACGCTTTCCTTTCTCTTCCACTTCTCCTTAATGTCCTTCCAGATTGGATCCTTATTTTGCTCCTTAGCGATAACCTGGAGCGAAGACGAAATAAAATTCTCAAACGCGACACGTTGAATATACATCAAACAATAATTGTTTTCTTTGCAGTCCTCTTCAGCACTTTGTTTCAAACCCATAGGTGCACGTGATAAAGCTACAGCAATAATATTTGAAGAACCCTGTATGTAAACAGTACTGAAATGGAATTCCTGTAGATACAGCGCCCATCGTGACAATCTTCCATGAGTTAATTTTGTTGACATAAGAAATTCCAGAGCTCGATGATCGGTGTAAACCTTAGTATGTCTGCCATACAAAAATATGCGAAATTTTGTGAAAGCCCATACAACAGCCAAAGCCTCAAGTTCCGTAATCGAATAATTCTTTTCTGATTTAGAGAGAACATGACTTCCAAATGCAATAGTTTTCTGTACAACAACGCCGTTTTCTTCTATCTCTTGGAATAAGTGTGCACCTAGGCCTTTGTATGATGAGTCCGTCGCCAAACAAAAATCTTTAGATAAATCCGGATGTGAAAGAAGTGGAGCAGCAACTAAAGCACCACGAAGTAGTTCAAATTCTGGTTGAGCTTCCTCATCCCAACACCAATTAGAATTCTTTCCAGATAGTTCACACAAACGAGGTGCGGCCAAATTATCCAATCTAACAAAGCGTCTAAGAAAATTACAGACACCAAGGAAACTACGAACATCACGTTTTATAGTAGGACCAGCACCATTACGAATAGCGTCTAGTTTTTCTGGATCAGGAAGAATACTTTCTGTAGAAATAATATGACCAAGAAATCTCACCTGAGAACGACCAAATTCAGATTTTTTCAAGTTCACTGTAACGCCAACTCTTGCAAATATACGTAATAATGAATCCAAAATTTTGTTGTGCTCACTCCAAGAACGTTTAGCAGTAAGAGTATCGTCAACATATGAAGTAATATTGTCACGAAGATAAACAGGTAAAATTTCGTTTAAACTACAAAAGAATGCTACAGAAAATATAGTAAGTCCAAACGGTAATTTCCGAAATCACTTTTGGGTAAAATAGTCATATCCGGTTATTTTTTACACGCTCTCTAGATAGACTGATAGTCGAAGAGTTGTTATGATAGATGCAAAGAATAGTCAATGAGTAGGCAGCAGTGCAGAAAACTAAAAGAGAAATAGCACTACTACAGCTCGGGGCCCTGTGCACGCTACGGCACATATTCACTTAGTGTAGTGAATCCCCTGAGGCTTTTAATAGCCGCACATAAATTCCAGTTTGTGACTTAGTGGCCAATTTAGTGGAAGTGGGTACATAAATTGATCTAACCATGAACATGGATGTATGTCATTCTTAGAATTGCGAAAGATCTTAAATTTCCGAACAGTTAAGAAGTGTTTATAGTCAAAGTTTTCTCCTCGTGGCGACAAAGACCTACCGCGTCTGTCCCAGTCCGAATGTTGATTATTGTCAAGTTCGCGCGCCTGGCGCTCTCTTGTTGCATCTCGTAAATGAAACAAATTATTTTCTTCAAACCCTTCCGCTATCTGTGATTCTAAATGTCTTCTGCTGTCTTTTCCTACGATTTCGCCTTCTATTTGTTTGACTTGCTTTTGTAATGCCTCAAATTCCCTTTTAACGCGTTCATTAAATTTTCCCTGTTTTTCAACATGCTTACTTATGTTCTGGTACTCTTCAGTTTCTGCAAATGGTAATGGAGCTGTATCATCCGAATCTCTGTCCCCATTTAAACTAAGACTTGTCAATTTATCTGAAATCTCCTCAACTCTTTCCGATATGTCACCTAATTGTTCTTTTTGTTTATTTACGTCTTCCGTAAGTGTCGAGACTCGGGTTTCAGTATTGACACATTTAGTAGTCAACTGTTCATATTGTTGTGTTAGGTTATTTATTCTGTCATTTGGTACGGATTCCACGATTCTCTCAAATATTTCTTCCTTATCGTGTGCACGTTGTAAATTTAACTCTGAAAATTTTTGTACTATCACGCGATCTCTTTCTTCCTGTTCTCTATCCTGTTCCTTTTGTCTGATTTCTATTGAAATTAATCTATTATTGTGAGCATTCAAAATCGGTTGTACTTCTTCTCTAATTTCTTTCTTTAATTCATCTTTCATGTTTTTGAAACATGTCCCTATTCGTGAGTCTAACCGTGATTCCATTGTTTCCATCTCCGTTTTAATTGTTCCTATATCTGTTTTTAATTCAGATCGTAACTGTGATCCCACGGTTTTTAATTCAGATTGTAACTGTGATCCCAGTGAGTCTAACCGTGTTTCAATGGTTCGCATCTCCGTTTTAATTGTTCCTATATGTGTTTTTAATTCAGATCGTAATTGTGATCCCATTGTTCCCATCTCTGTTTTAATTGTTCCTATTTGTGATCCCAAATTTAATACTGCACTCATTAACTGCTCCATATTAAGTGGTTCGAAATTCTTTTCGCCCCTAACATTTCCCGTAAAACTAACTTCCTTCGACATAGCCGTAAAGCTATCTGTGTTCGATACTATTCCAGAATCTTCTGTCGTTAATCTCGAATCCTGAAAATATTTAGATTGTGATAAATTTTGAACTGTTTCCGGACTATTTTACCGACTTATTAAATTGTTTTCCACTTCATTATTCATCATCCTGTTCCCCTGTGTTGGCGAGTTTGCCATGTCAACAATTTCGTCATTCTCACTATCCATCATTTTTGCCCTTTTCATCGATCGCGTAATCATTTACAAAACATACAAAAATCGTCCCTATACGAAAATTACAGGACACTTTATCTCCAACAATACCATTCACACGAAATGTTTCCCGACAAACACGCCTAACGAACAATTGAAATCTTCATAATTGCACAAAATTGTCAAACCCGTATGCAAGACGTCAAAAATTAAATTCTGCCAAAATACCATTAAAAGAATGACAACACAACTACAAATGTTCATTACCAAATCTACACATGCAATATAGACTACAATTACTAAACTACAAATTACTTCAACAATACTACTATCTGCTATTTTTACTATCAAAAGAATTCCAAGGGACGATCCGAAGCAGCGGTCGCCACGTGCATAATTAAATAAAATGCAAATAATTTTAATTTTTTAGCTGTCTGTCCGGTTACGCAGCCTCGTAACCGGTTGGCCCTGAGTAGTATTAGTACGCAATCTGACTGCTTAGAATAACAACAAGGAATGAAACAAAACTTCCGTTAACACAATTAATTAATTAAGTCCGCAGCAACTATAAAACCTACAAAACAACAAAACACAAATGTAACTGTTCTGTGTGTGGAAATGTGATTCAACGTACACATCTGGCACGGTACTTCCTCAATAAGACAAGATATTTTAGATACCATTTAGACTGAATTAATTAAATAAAACTGAAATACTATAATTGCACATAGAAACCCGAATTACAGTCCAATACATGAACACGAGCCAGATGCTTTGTTGATTGAACCTGTGACCAAGAGGCATTATTGTATAAGACATTGAAATAATAAAAAAAAGGAATTTTTTACCTTCATATATATTGACGAAAAGTACACTCTAGTCCATCAAAGCAATATGACAACATCTGAACAAGCACTCTCCATAGGATATTCTCAACAACGACACGATACTGCAACATCTCCACAAGCATTCTCTACCACCGCCTCTCGACAAGAACTCCCTACCACCGCTTCTGAACAACTACTGTCCACGACGATTTCACGACAAGACCTGCCAGTGGAGGCGGGTGAATAATACTCTTTGGCGCAATCTCTGGCGCTGTGACTCTGTGTAGCCACCTTTCAAAGTTCATTACTTCCGCCATTTGCTTTCCCGTGACGTAGTTTGCTGTTATCGGCGTTATTCTGCCATCGGAAGCAATGTAGACACCACTATTAGCTAGGATGGCCGGTTCTGACCCAGAATGACACTTGCATGTGCTGTGAGGTGCGTTCTACCACTACCAGAGTGAACACGGGATCAGGAGAGTTCAGTCAGTAGTAACAGTTCTTTTCCGCAAGCCATCCCGGCAGTAACATGCTTTGTCTGTGCCAGTGCGTGTGCATGCAAAGCAGCCAGCGCGTAGATGTGCTGCCGTAACAGTGGCGTCTCTAGCGGGCAATGGGTTTATGCGGAGCGCTCGTGAACAAGGGGCATGGCGTACAGACGCCCAGCGCTGAACCTACAGTCGGCCTTATTGTCTGTTGAAGACGCCCTGGAGGAACCTCTTTCTATCGTGGCACTGAACCATCAGGTCTGGTGGTAACTTGCAGACCGGGGCAAAACTTATGAAGCTTCTGGGAAAAGTAAAAGCTGCTTGGTCCCATATACGACCGACTGCTGGCGTGGAAATGGGCGTTGGATCTAGTCAGAAGTCCGAGAACCATTCGTAGATTGAATACCAGTACTGAAAGGGGCTGAGCAGCGCGAGTCACTGTGCCCAGTTTTGTGGTGACTGGGCTCGCGCCCGTTGACGTAGGGAACCACGGCGGTGCACTATTGTGCCATGGCACGTGTGAATCCAGCCCACCACTGCGGCAGCCTGTCGTCGTGCAGCACAGTCTCCAGATCTCAGTAGTGCTGAGTCTCTGACGTCTACTTTGAAGATGAGAGTGAGTGATCGCTAGCCACCTCCGTCATCGTTGCCTTAACTTTCCATTTTTCTACCGAAGGAACGACGTAGGGAACAATAAAGGGCATGTGTTTATGGATTGTGGGACGGCTTCAAGCAGTTTGAATGGCAGTTGGTCTCCTACATCGTATTAGGCTTGGTAACCTGTGGCGTTTGTCGTGTTTTCATATTTTTTCCAACTCCTGTAAATAATCAGTACAATCATACTTATCGTTAATGTGTGTTACGCTTCTCTGTTTAACTTAAGTTTCATGCACAGATATGCAACTGTACTTCTTTTGTTATTGTAAGTTTACAGCTGAAGGTATTCTGTTAAACTGCTGTTTCGAATGTTAATTTCCTTCTCGAGTCATTGATGGAGCATTCTGTTGCACGCCCTGTGATTGTTTCACCTTATTTTGCTGTTCCTGTATTCACTCCTGTATGTTTGGTATTTGGGTAACAGTTCCACTGTGAGCGCATATACACGCTAATTAAGTAGCCCCTGCCACTGTCGTTCTACTCAACCCCCAATATTATATCTCAGAATGCGCGAGGTTTTCATATTCTCTCGCTCCCATAGTATTAACGAACTATGAGTCTACAGAATAAATGAAATGGAGCCTCTTTTTGTAGGGCATTTGCGTCGTTAAATTCTGTATTCCAGAAATCTGCTCAGAAGAACAATGTGTCAGCTGTATAAAACTTTAATACTTTCAGTATTAACACACGGATCAGAAACCGGGACGCGGACACAACAATGCGATGAGCGAAAAGCATGCTTTGAACGAAAGGTGTTATGTAAAAACTTTGGGCCTACTAATGGAGATGGACTACGGCGAGAATGATATAACTTTAAACATTACAGATTACATAAAGATCTAGGAAAGTTCCTCAAAATAAATTTCCTGAAATGGGTCGGCCATGTTTTTCACGCGGAACATGAGAACCCAACCAAAATAACACTGTTGCAAAGCTAGTGGGACGAAGAAGCAAGGGAAGATCAAGACTTGTATACGTGGATGACAGACAAGGAGATTTAAAAATCGTTTTTGTGAGAGAATGGAGACATAAGATGCTGGATAGGGATGAGTTGGAATGAGAACTAGAGGAAGCCAAGCCATATAAAGGGCTGTAAAGTCAGAAAGAAGATGAAGAGCAAGAAGATATCTGAAGGGACCAGCTGATATGACAGTAAAATACTGAGCTGTGACTGTGAGACCTTTAATGCATTTACTGTTAAACCTTTGGCTCAAATACTGCCTGACTGGCCTGTTTCTGAGGACGGGGAGTGGCTTAGGAAGGGTGGTTGATAATGAAAATTCATGGTGGCGCCACGCGTTAGTTCTTTCTGTAGGCAACTCTACAGTCAAAGATCAAATCTGATATAATCTCGCTGTAGCCGAACTTCCATGATACAACGTCTCCGTTTCTTTCTTCTAACGATCCAGAGTTGGAATTACCTTCTTACCTTACCCCAGTATCAAATTCTGCAAGTAAGGGAAACATAACTCACTACTTCACAAATGGTGTATAACGTCCATGTGATATACGTACATTAAACGTATTAACCCGTTAGGCATACTAATAAAGTTGGAAGGTGTAATTCTGCATTCTCAAACGAATACAAGTCACTTTAACTTTGATACGCCATTGGATGTCAATTTATGTTAATCAATACACTTAGTACTGAGACTGTGAAGTGCCACCAGTAATTCTGATCGTTGTATTATGTTACATATAGCAAAGATACTCTTGGAATGGGTCTACACTTATCGTGTATGAGTACCTACACCTGTTATTAGCATGCAGTTTTTTTCAGTACCAGTATATCTCTAAATTTGAAGGTAACATTTTTATATAGTGTGCACATTCAGTTTTCCTACACGGAGGTTATTTTTCAGTCAGTGTTTACATCATCAGATGTTCCGATATAATAGCCAAATGATGGAAACAGTATATTATTTCCATGTTGTATGGAATATTATATGATTAAATCATTATTTATAATTTCTTGCTGATTACCTACTCTCTTTGGTGATTTAAAACCACTAGCTGTTTGTACGTAATATGCAGTGTAAACAAGATTCATTAAACATTTTATAAACATTACAGGAATGAACGGACTACTGTCATTATGTCGAAGATGGCTTACACTGCCTATTACACTCCTGGAAATGGAAAAAAGAACACATTGACACCGGTGTGTCAGACCCACCATACTTGCTCCGGACACTGCGAGAGGGCTGTACAAGCAATGATCACACGCACGGCACAGCGGACACATCAGGAACCGCGGTGTTGGCCGTCGAATGGCGCTAGCTGCGCAGCATTTGTGCACCGCCGCCGTCATTGTCAGCCAGTTTGCCGTGGCATACGGAGCTCCATCGCAGTCTTTAACACTGGTAGCATGCCGCGACAGCGTGGACGTGAACCGTATGTGCAGTTGACGGACTTTGAGCGAGGGCGTATAGTGGGCATGCGGGAGGCCGGGTGGACGTACCGCCGAATTGCTCAACACGTGGGGCGTGAGGTCTCCACAGTACATCGATGTTGTCGCCAGTGGTCGGCGGAAGGTGCACGTGCCCGTCGACCTGGGACCGGACCGCAGCGACGCACGGATGCACGCCAAGACCGTAGGATCCTACGCAGTGCCGTAGGAGACCGCACCGCCACTTCCCAGCAAATTAGGGACACTGTTGCTCCTGGGGTATCGGCGAGGACCATTCGCAACCGTCTCCATGAAGCTGGGCTACGGTCCCGCACACCGTTAGGCTGTCTTCCGCTCACGCCCCAACATCGTGCAGCCCGCCTCCAGTGGTGTCGCGACAGGCGTGAATGGAGGGACGAATGGAGACGTGTCGTCTTCAGCGATGAGAGTCGCTTCTGCCTTGGTGCCAATGATGGTCGTATGCGTGTTTGGCGCCGTGCAGGTGACCGCCACAATCAGGACTGCATACGACCGAGGCACACAGGGCCAACACCCGGCATCATGGTGTGGGGAGTGATCTCCTACACTGGCCGTACACCACTGGTGATCGTCGAGGGGACACTGAATAGTGCACGGTACATCCAAACCGTCATCGAACCCATCGTTCTACCATTCCTAGACCGGCAAGGGAACTTGCTGTTCCAACAGGACAATGCACGTCCGCATGTATCCCGTGCCACCCAACGTGCTCTAGAAGGTGTAAGTCAACTACCCTGGCCAGCAAGATCTCCGGATCTGTCCCCCATTGAGCATGTTTGGGACTGGATGAAGAGTCGTCTCACGCGGTCTGCACGTCCAGCACGAACGCTGGTCCAACTGAGGCGCCAGGTGTAAATGGCATGGCAAGCCGTTCCACTGGACTACATCCAGCATCTCTACGATCGTCTCCATGGGAGAATAGCAGCCTGCATTGCTGCGAAAGGTGGATATACGGTGTACTAGTGCCGACATTGTGCATGCTCTGTTGCCTGTGTCTATGTGCCTGTGGTTCTGTCAGTGTGATCATGTGATGTATCTGACCCCAGGAATGTGTCAATAAAGTTTCCCCTTCCTGGGACAATGAATTCACGGTGTTCTTATTTCAATTTCCAGGAGTGTATATTCGACTTACTTCGCACCAGATGTATTGTTTCCGAACTAATTAGGTGTGTTATCACGCGGTCAGGTGAGCTGCATTTCCATTAAAAGCAGACATTACCAGCTAACATCAAAGAAAGACTTGGAGGAATATGAATAAAATGGAAAGCATATAAATCGAACTACGCTTTTTTAATATATATTCAGTAGATTAACAGTTCTTAATCTTGTGAGAAACATTAGTCCTTAATTTGAAGTATCTAAATAATTTCTGGGTAAACATAATAGGAATAAAGAGAAGAAACCACTGTTTCCATACTCTTGATAATTCACAAAACAAAATGGTGTCAAAGTGCGTAAAGACATTCCTACACACATTGAATACGATGTCAATTTAGTGTGTATTTGAAGGAAATGAGAAAACTTTGAAGACAAAAGTTGGCAAAATGAATGATTATACGTTAAAAGAATGACAGAAAAAATTTGAAACCAAAATAACAATATCTGTGGGTGGCAGAATGGTTTGTGCCTGCAAGCGGGTTATTCAAAATTACTACGGTACATTTCTGAGTGACTAATATTGAATATTAATATTCCTATTCCTATTCCAATAGATAACATATATTTAATAAACGAAAAAATCTATGAAGCTACAGTGAATCGTGAGAGCAATTACAAGACGGTACCTCACATTATTCAGCTGTAACTAACGTTGCCTTCTGAAACTTTAGCTCCTCCCGGCGTATAAAATGTTCAGAATCACGAGAATGCTGCTGGGTGATGTCTCTCACTACCATGCGTCATATATGTGAGATGATTGACTCCCTAAGTATTTTGCACAATCACAGTATGTTTAAGACCATGTAGGGAGAAGTAAGTGGTTAAATAGTGAATTCGTTGTCTAGAGAAGGAGAGCTCAAACTGCTGTCCTACTATCAAGATTTAAGTAAACTGAGACGCACTATTTTAGTTTGAACTGAGTCCTGCAGTGAGTTATCTGAGCAGTTGTGCGCTTCTATTGCATACTGATGCAATCATGAGCTAGGGCGGAACAGGTGGACATAGTTCCCGTTCGAAGAGAACGGCCAGAGACTAATTTCAAATAATTGTACTCCCAGAACTGCCAGTGTTTGTTACGGCGCTCCGTAACCCAGATTGATCTTATTACACAGTTTCCCCATAGACCACTCTCTCATTTCGCGTAATTTTAGATTTACACGTTTTCTCATAGGTGTCACTGTTATCTCTACACAGTTCTCGTACACTTTCCCGAGTCCAGTGCAGATCACACATGTTCTACAGGCAAAAGCTCTCTGGTCCATGCTACGTAAGTTCGATGTTCGATTGATTTGTTCACGGTGTTAGTTCTGAATGAAAAACACACTGTCCTTCCTCGATCACATGGGTGACACTGCACACAGTCCTGTTTATTTGTAGCTGTTATACATATAGTTCGTTATCCACACACCAACCAAGTTTTACGGATTTGCAGTCTCCCATGGGCGTCTTTTCAGTAACGTTCCATGATTCAACTTTTCCCACCAAACAATACGCTTTGACTACTGATAAATGTTACTTGCTAGACCTGTGATGCTAACACGTTTCCACATTTGCAGTTAGCACGCTGTCTGTCAGTTCACATGCTTTCAAACATTAGTACAACTTTACATGGACACTCTTCATTTCACAGGTCTGCCACTTTAGGTCCATAACACAGTCTCGTGTACATGCAATTTGCACCTCTGTGTCAAATGCTTCAAATTACAAGCCTGACTTCATACTGGTCAGACATTACTATCATTTGTGTGCTCGTACCACATTTGTAAACATTCTTTTCTTTATGAATTATATGGTGCAGAAATCAGTCGTCCTTTTTAAGATATTATTACGCAAATCCAGATTTGGGCCAGTAGCTAGAAGCTTGTTTTCCATGAAATTGTCTCAGATCAGACGGCAATGTGTTTTCCCGTAATAAAAATAAAATGACCGTCTTGACACTCAGCACAAAATTCCGGAAGAGGATTTGCATCCAAAATGATGCTATTTATACTGAAGGCACATATCCTTCCTACACGATAATATTTGGTACGTAGTGGCACTCTATTGTCCAAAGATATAAGCCTTTAACGATACAAACTTATGACTGGTTTGATGCAGCTCTCCATGCTACTCTATACTGTGCAAGCGTCTTCATCTCCCAGTACCTGCTACATCCTTCTGAATCTGCTTAGTGCATTCATCTCTTGGTCTCCCTCTACGATTTTTACCCTCCACGATGCCATCCAATACTAAATTGGTGATCCCTTGATGCCTCAGCACATGTCCTACCAACCGATCCCTTCTTCCAGTCACGTTGTGCCACAAATTTCTATTCTCCCCAATTCTATTCAATACCTCCTCATTAGTTATGTGATCTAACCATCTAATTTTCAGCATTCTTCTGTAGCACCACATTTCGAAAGTTTCTATTCTCTTCTTGTCCAAACTATTTATCGTCCATGTTTCATTTCCATACATGGGTACACTCCGCACAGACACTTTCAGAAACGACGTCCTTACACTTAAATCTAAACTCGATGATGACAAATTTCTCTTCTTTAGAAACGCCTTCCTTGCCATTGCCAGTCTACATTTTATATCTTCTCTACTCCGACCATCATCAGTTATTTTGCTCCCCATTGCTCCCCAAATAGCAAAACTTATCTACTACTGTAAGTGCCTCATTTTCTAATCTAATTCCCTCAGAATCGCCCGATTTAATTCGACTACATTCCATTATTCTCTTTCTTCTTTTGTTGATGTTCATCTTATATCCTCCTTTCAAGACACTGTCCATTCCATACAGCTGCTCTTCCAGGTCCTTTGCTGTCTCTAACAGAATTACAATGTCATGGGCCAACCTCAAAGTTTTTATTTCTTCTCCATGGATTTTAATTCCTACTCCGAATTTTTCTTTTGTTTCTCTTACTGCTTACTCAGTATAAGATTGAATAATATCGGGGATAGGCTACAACCCTTTCTCAATCCCTTCACAACCACTGCTTCCCTTCATACCCCTCGACTCCTATGACTGCCATCTGGTTACTGTACAAATTGTAAATAGCCTTTCGCTCTCTGTAATTTAGCCCTGCCACAATCAGAATTTGAAGAAGAGTATTCCAGTCAACATTGTCAAAAGATTTCCCGAAGTCTACAAATGCTAGAAACGTAGGTTTGGCTTTCCTTAATCTATCTTATTAGGTAAGTCGTAGAGTCAGTATTGCCTCACGTATCCGACAATTCTATGAAATCCTAACTGATCTTCTCCGAGGTCGGGTTCTACCAGTTTTTCCATCGTCTGTAAAGAATTCGTGTTAGTACTTTGCTGCCATTACTCACATTATACTTATAGTTAGGCACCTGCTTTCTTTGGGATTAGAATTAATATATTCTTCTTGAAGTCTGAGGGTATTTCGCCTGTCTCATACATCTTGCCTACCAGATGGTAGAGTTTTGTCAGAGCTTGCTCTCCCAAGGCCATAATATTGTCCTCAATTACACCGCCCTTGTATAGACCCTCTACAAACTCCTTCCACCTTTCTGCTTTCCCTTCTTTGCTTAGAACTGCGTTTGCATCTGAGCTCTTGATATTGATGCAATCGGTTCTCTTTAATTTTCCTGTAGGCAGAATCTATCTTACCCCGAGTGATATGTGCCTCTACATCCTTATATTTGTACTCTAATCATCTCTGACTAGCCATTTGCCACTTCCTGCCGATCTCATTTATGAGACGTTTGTATTTCTTTTTGCCTGCTTCATTTACTGGACTTTTCTATTTTCTCCGTTCATCAATTAAATTCAATATTTTTTCCGTTACCCAGGGACTTCTACTAGCCCTCTTCTTTTTACACACTCGATCCTCTGCTGCCTTCACTATTTCATCTCTCAAAGCTACGCATTCTTCTTCTACTGTTTTATCTTTCCCCATTCTTGTAACTCGTTCCTTAATGCTCTCTCTGAAACTCTCTACAATCTCTGTTTCTTTCAGTTTATCCAAGAAAAAACAAATAATCATAAAATATGAAACACAAAGAAATCTAAAACTATAAACTCTTTATTGCAACTGAAATAAATTTAGTTCATGACTGGTCATTAATTAATGAAAATGGAATGTAGTCGAATTAATTCGGGTGATGCTGAGGGAATTAGATTAGGAAATGAGACACTTAAAGTAGTAAAGGAGTTTTGCTATTTACAAGCAAAATAACTGATGATGGTCGAAGTACAGAAGATATAAAATGTAGACTGGCAATGGTTGGAAAGCGTTTCTGAAGAAGAAAAATTTGTTAACATCAAGTGTAGATATAAGTGTCAGCAAGCCGTTTCTGAAAGTATTTGTATGAAGTGTAACCATGTATGGAAGTGAAACATATACGATACATAGTTTGGACAAGAAGAGAACAGAAGCTTTAGAAATGAGGTGCTACAGAAGAATGCTGAAAATTAGATGGGTAGATCACATAACTAATGATGAAGTACTGAATAGAATTGGGGATAAGAGGAGTTTGTGGCACAAATTGGCAAAAAGAAGGGACCAGTTCGTAGGAAATGTTCTGAGGCATCAAGGGATCACAAATTTAGCGTTGGAGGGCAGCATGGAGGGTAAAAATCGTAGAGGGAGACCAAGAGATGAATACACTAAGCAGATTCAGAAGCATGTAGGTTGCAATAAGTACTGGGAGATGAAGAAGCTTGCCCATGATAGGGTAGCATGGAGAGCTGCATCAAACCAGTCTCAGGACCGAAGTCCATAACAACAACAACAACAACACATACACAAAGAAACATTCATCACAGAAATAAAATTACAACTAAGTATACTTATAACTGCCATTTACGTATCATTCACACTTTATTATATATGGCTTGATATCTTTGTAAGGGTATAATTGACAGATTATTTTTTGGGCGAAGGGACAGAGTAATTCGTGTGGCAGTATTTTGTGTGTGCTTATACTTCTATCTTGTATTGGTATCTCTTTCATTATTTCTGTTTTGTCAGAGAACAACACTGCAGTATAATTACATAGCAAGTCTACTTGTTGTTTTTGCTGTTCGTAGGTGAGGTAATCAGATTCTCGAATGAATCCTCTCTTTTATCTGAAATACCGTTCTTTCCTCGTCATCTGAGTAATAGACCCCTTCTTTTAACTGTGTGTCGCGGATGTGTAACACACTTAACCATCGGCACATAACTTTAATGCGTTGGAAATATTTGCCACGCACTTCTTTTATTCTTAACATCGCCAATGAAACCTGCCTGCCTCGGCTGATAATGTTGAGTTCCACGGTTGTGAGGTTCCTTAGCAACTCACAGCCAAGTACACAAAGTGCCGATAGAGCTGGGGCGACCGCTTCTGCCAGTGAGTAAACCACTATTACTTGTACCTGCTGCATTATGACCTATGACCGGTCGCCAATAGCACCTGACACTTTGGAGTTCTTTACTGGTAATTTTTGTGCACGAGATATTCCCTAGAAGAGATCCTCGCTCATTAAACTAACAGTCGCACCCTTGTCAACAATGTCTACCGGAATGCTAGCGATGTCGACTAGGATCACAGTTTGCGCTATTTCCTTCTCTGACTTTGGACATGACCGACATTCGTTCATGATTTCATCAGGCACACTTTTGCCGTCATTGTATCATGATACATGTACAATGTTGCCATGCTCAACATCAGCAATGCTTTCACTATCCTATTAGACCCGTAAAGGCAAGAAGTGTTTGCGTTTGATCAAACACTCTTCGATTTTCGTATCCAGCACTCGAGGCTCTGCCTCTCTGCTAACAGGCGGATAGTTTTCATTATTGGATACTGACCTAGCTTGGTGACTAGTTTGTGACTGGCATACACATGCGTAATTCTTACCATTGCCATATATGTCACTTGACGCAGTATCGTTAATTCGATTGACATTTTGAGTTCTTGTTGGACTATTATTTTGGCTAGAAGCCCCCACTACTTCGCGAGGATATATCGCGTTGCCAACTAACTGTTCTTGTTTAGCGCTGTCTGGCACCTCGTTGAGATCGTTGTTGCCGCTAGCGCTTGCGATAGGCGTAGTATAACGCTACGCAATACTATTGACTGTCAATGTGCTGGGATATTTCACTTGCTTTTTCTGCCAGCCATGTCTCAAACTTCACGTTTCTGAGTTTTGTCAGAAAACTTTTTCTCGGCAGATTGATCTATGCCAGTAAAGGGATACGAAAGCCTTCAGTAAAAAAATTTTGTTTTTGCTTAACCAAATTATGGTGTTTGTTCAAAGCTTCTCACGGTCCAGACAATGTTTCTACCGGTTTCGGGAAATCCTTGTACTCACTTCTAAAGTCTTTTGTTTCGGCAATAATCTTTCTCTTACGAGTTTGTGTTACCTTTCCTTTTCTTCCCTTTCCTGGTGACATTCTTGCACTGTGCGTAGCAATTCTGCGAACAGATCTGGTGTGGGTGAACTTATAGGTACGATATGTTGCCTAGCATGCTCAGGTTCAATGTCTCAGTCCCGTGCCTATCGGCATTCCGTAAATGTATGAGGTCTACATTTTTTTCATTAACGTCATCATCTGCATTTATACCTTGACTAGTTTGTGGGTCAGCACTTTTACATGGCCTACTCCTGATAGATTCACAAGCAAGACACAAATAAATCACAATAATGTTTGCACAAAAAGCACTTCTAACTATCCTATATAACTATCTACTGTGTGAACAGTGTGAATGTGTAGATTTTTAGTGTAGTTCACTTCTACGCCTACACTATACTATACCTTATATTTTCTGTACACTTCACGTCTACGTGGTAACTACTTAAAATATACTAAGCGATGTAGACTCTTCAACTACATCTACATCTACATTTATACTCCGCAAGCCACCCAACGGTGTGTGGCGGAGGGCACTTTACGTGCCACTGTCATTATCTCCCTTTCCTGTTCCACTCGCGTATGGTTCGCGGGAAGAACGACTGTGTGAAAGCCTCTGTGCGCGCTCTAATCTCTCTAATTTTACATTCGTGATCTCCTCGGGAGGTATAAGTAGGGGGAAGCAATATATTCGATACCTCATCCAGAAACGCACCCTCTCGAAACCTGGCGAGCAAGCTACACCGCGATGCAGAGCGCCTCTCTTGCAGAGTCTGCCACTTGAGTTTGTTAAACATCTCCGTAACGCTATCACGGTTACCAAATAACCCTGTGACGAAACGCGCCGCTCTTCTTTGGATCTTCTCTATCTCCTCCGTCAACCCGATCTGGTACGGATCCCACACTGATGAGCAATACTCAAGTATAGGTCGAACGAGTGTTTTGTAAGCCACCTCCTTTGTTGATGGACTACATTTTCTAAGGACTCTCCCAATGAATCTCAACCTGGTACCCGCCTTACCAACAATTAATTTTATATGATCATTCCACTTCAAATCGTTCCGCACGCATACTCCCAGATATTTTACAGAAGTAACTGCTACCAGTGTTTGTTCCGCTATCATATAATCATACAATAAAGGATCCTTCTTTCTATGTATTCGCAATACATTACATTTGTCTATGTTAAGGGTCAGTTGCCACTCCCTGCACCAAGTGCCTATCCGCTGCAGATCTTCCTGCATTTCGCTACAATTTTCTAATGCTGCAACTTCTCTGTATACTACAGCATCATCCGCGAAAAGCCGCATGGAACTTCCGACACTATCTACTAGGTCATTTATATATATTGTGAAAAGCAATGGTCCCATAACACTCCCCTGTGGCACGCCAGAGGTTACTTTAATGTCTGTAGTCGTCTCTCCGTTGATAACAACATGCTGTGTTCTGTTTGCTAAACACTCTTCAATCCAGCCACACAGCTGGTCTGATATTCCGTAGGCTCTTACTTTGTTTATCAGGCGACAGTGCGGAACTGTATCGAACGCCTGCGTTATCTGTAATGGTCGCTGACTCATTTAGAGAATTTACTATTTTTTTGTTACTTAGTACTGCTCAGATTAACACTAAGTGAATCTCTTGCTTTTGACGAGTTCTTTTAGTATCGTTTATTCGAAGATATAGGAGTTCATCTCACATCCGTAAAATTCCGCAGGCCTGCCGTTGTGGCCGAGCGGTTGTTGGCGCTTCAGACCGAACCACGCGACGGTCGCAGGTTCGATGACTGTCTCGGGCATGGATGTGTGTGATGTCCTTAGGTTAGTTAGGTTTAATTAGTTCCAAGTTCTAGGGGACTGATGCCCTCTAATATTAAGTCCCATAGTGCTCAGAGCCATGTAAGCCATATTTGAAAATGTCACATACAGGTATATCACAAACAAACCCAAGAAAGGAGTAAGACAAATAAGGATGACGATACGACAGATCGTAGTTATTCAGAATTGAGGAGGAAACTGGAAGTAGTAGCGAATGTTTCGTCGTGGTACCGAAAATTAATTGATTCATATGCCAAACAATAATGACGTAGAAACTTAAAGAAGAGAAATACATACGCTTTCGAAACGAACTTACGGGCATATTTCGAATAGGAATACGTGAACAACTTGTGAGGTATATAATTTCCAAAATTCGAACATATTTCTAATATCAAAAGATATCTACCTCTGGTATAGACATTACTCACTATGGTAGACATAGGTTATATTAATCAATGAAATGAGTTCCTTAACTATGTAAATATCTGTAAATATTATAGCTTTTAAAGATAGTCACAAGTGAAGTAAAATTGTACAATACACTTATGACAAGAAAAACAATGACAAGTTAATGCTTCACGTTGTTGACAGTTTTCAACAGGAATACACATATGAAGCACTTCGCGGAAAAGTTTCACTTATTGAAGCTGCAGGGAGTAGACAGAAAGTGATAAGCTGCTGTGCTGGTAAAACCTTGGTTAAGTTTAAGGAACTTCATCTACAAAAACCCAAAACGCAACTTTACACAAGGCATGCACATGAAAGGTTTATGGAAGCCTTTACCAAAATGACAACACAATTTAATGAACCAAAACTCTGACAAGACATCGCTAGATGGCATACGCTACTGTTTCAATGAATTAAATTTTCTTACAACTCTCAACTGCTCAACACACACAGGCACTTTCAAGCAATTAATAGGATACATGCATAAGTTTAGATAAATGATTACCACCACAGCTAGGGTCCAGTAAAGAAACAGATAGCTCCTCAACCGAACACAGAAAATTTTGAAGTGACTGAAGTTAATTTTTCTAAATAATTCACCACATTAAATTTTAAAGTAAACCGGAGACATTCAATGGTGGAATTATTCGTGGAATAACTGACCACACAAAACTTAAAAAATAGGGAAAAATAGAAAATGCTGAAATGTGTCCTTTGAAGCAGACAGTAACACAAAAATTATTAACTGAGATGTAGTTAACAGTTGAACTAGCCACACCCCAAAAGGATTTGGTTTAAACAGACTAAATAGTAAGTAGTTGTATTAAGGTATTAATCGTAAGGGTTCCGTGAAATGTCACATGTTGAGAAATCAGAAGGAGCTATCTATTTCACGTGGTAAAAACTTTCGAAAGACAAGATCACAATTTTTTTTTAACGAGCAACCGGGTACGGTAGACTTTGCTGCACCATCAGGTATTTGAGTAGTTTTGTTATAAAAGGTGTTCATTTTGAGCTGACCTCACACCAAGTTGTGATGTAGGTAAAATGTAACTATTATGTAAAGTTTTGGATAAATAACACCTTTAATATCAAAAAGCGCCTTCTGTACATGGCAACATTCGTATGTGTAGCACTCAACACACGAGTTTTATGGACATGGCCAAGATCACAAGGCGATTTTCGATTTTAAATGTTTTATTTATGATTTTGTTGTGCCAATCAGCCACTCAGCGTCTCCGCTATATGGTGAGTGGCTACATTCCTTCTCATAAATTGTTACATTTTATCCTGGAGTTTTCATTGTTTTATTTATGACAAAACCATACGTATTGCGCTAAATTTTATCTGCGTGACCACCTGAGGTGTGCTCAACTCAGAAAGAAAAAATTTTCTGTCTAAAATTTTGGAAGATCTGAAAGTGACACAAAGTCTGTCGAAACCAGTTGTCTGTAAATAAGTAAATATTTATGCAACCTTGGTTTTAAAATGGTTTCACCTGACAGTTCTGCCTTATTACACGGCCTTTAACAAGAACATTTACTTGAAGAAACTGTAACAGGCAGCAGTGATAAAGTGAGGAGACGTTAATCTTGGCCTCAAAGAAACACTAACTAATACTATAACGCAAAAATAGACTTTGATACCCTTCGATATCGACAGAAACCTTATGGAGTAGTAGAAGAAGAAAATAACGCTTATGCTTTGGAACGCAAAGAAAGAAATGAGCCTAAGTCGCATTTAGGAAAAGCAGATAAATGAAAGACATTTCAGGAAAGACGCCTCAATATTAAACAACAGTGGCCACCATCAGTGTCACCAACCCGTCATTAAACAAGACAAATTTAACTGTTTGAACCCATTAACAGCTAAATGCAAAAATCAGTAAATAAGGGGTGAGAACAGACACACGTAACAACAAAGAGATTTCCTTACTTTAGACAAGTAATAGATATAACAATTAATTGACAACAACAACAATCACGATTAAACGTATAATGTAAATCACTGTAGAACGTAGTGCATGCTCCGTATCTGCTACATTCAAACTTACCAATCAACCCTGATGAGATTAATTTTAAAGGTTATAGTTTCAAAGACAGTGCACAATGTCGCATTTGATTATGGTTTCCTTTCCACAACAGAAATGAGCTCAGTGATGGCCTGAAATTAAAAAACTAAATATTGGGTAATTCGTACGTAAAACAGAATTTAACGCTTAGCTACAGACGGTATGACGAATCAGTGCAAAATTTAACTTGAAAAAAGGCATATCATGTGATCCAAGTGAAAATGTGAATCACACACTAAAACAACTAAATTTTCGGTCACTTGGTGAATAACCTACAGTTAACACTCTAGGCACTGTCCTACAGGTAAGCACTAGGTAACCAGGGTGTCGAGCTACAATCCACACAAATACTGGAAATCCATCAATAAATTGGTTCAACGTTAATTTCAAAAAGCTAAGCAGTCGTCCTTACAGCGGTTTTGTCTCCAACGTCCTTCAGCCAATACCTGCCGTAACGACACGTACTGACCTCGGCCATGACTTCCGTGTATCCGCTGTTTCGGCCATAGTCCGGAAGATACACGTGCACCGCAATCGTTGGTACCAAGCTTTGTCTCCGCCATCAGGCAACACACTCCATTAGGTGCGGGATCTCCATTTCCCCCACTTACGGCTCATGCTTGCGTTAATACAGTGTGAACATTAATAAAACCGACAAACTTTTGGGACGGATTTCTGTCAGGATGAGGGGGAAGAAGGGTCCTACGAACATGTGTTTCGAAATGGACAGTGTGTGTACAACAACAACAAATCGTCCCGGTACACAGTACAGAGCTGAATCACACCCACATTACAACAGTTGTTCAAAATGGGCTCTGTGGGATGTAATTCATGCATAATTGTACGTTGGCTTTCATAGCGTTGGCGGGCCAATTTCCTGCATCTTGTATTAGGAGTCATCTCAATACCCATAAGCATCCGGTACTTCAAATCTGTTTTACGCACAGTCTTTCGCCTCCCTTCATGTTCTTTCGCCTGAAGGGAGCAATGATCACACAAACGCCCAAAATGGGCTTGAAATGTTGTGGTTGGTATCTATGAAGGTATCACACAGCGATCAACACACAAGTAACACACGTTATGCAGACAGAGGAAATTTCTTTCGGCAACGCCACCTACTGTGGCGAATATGAATTTTCGGATACATGTTCATAGTATACTTGTAGTCAGGAATATGTCCCAGCAGCCTGTCGATTATATTTAAGATAACCCTGTATATCGGCGCGCCGAGCTGCAACGCAGCCACCTGGCGGGAACGTCACTGCGAGTTGCCAGGCAACCCTACAGAGGTTCCCGCTTAGCGGACATCACCAACAGTGCTCACCGATATAGCCCGCACATGGCACACTTATCTAGGTATAATTCCATAAATTTGGAGAAATAAAGTCCCGAGTTTCTTTAGATACTTGAGGGCTAAATCTGGGTTATATGTACCGATACTTAGCTAAAGGACAAAGATGAACCACTTTTTGCATAAGGTTTACAACAGTGTTAATGCGGCACAAAGGATTTACAGATATTGGCTGCTAGCGGCCATTGATTAAATCAGTTGGAAAAGCTGAAAATATTATCCACGCGAGGAATGGAGCGCGGGTTCCTGGATACTAATCAGATCCGCTAAGCACTGTGCCATCCAGGAACAGTGGTCACCGTGACTGCGAGGACTCCTTATCACTCCTCCCGTCAGGCACAAATTCTCAGCTTGTCTACACGCTACTAATATGAGGATAAGTTGAGTATGTGGATTAGATGGGAGGCGTGCTAGCGTAATCTGTGGAGGTGCTATGACCATTGTGTTTGAATGGCGCAGTGGTTAGCTCATCTGCCTAGTAAGCAAGATGGCAGCGTCTGAATCTCGGTCTGGCACAAATTTTCAACTTTCTTCATTGATTTGATCACTGCCCACCCCCACCCGATGTCTGTAATTCTTGAGAGTCTTAATTCATAGTGGTTTCTGAAAAAAATGGTGTCTATTCTTTCGGACACTTCCGGAAGAACAGACACAACATGTATAAATATTAATGCTACTTCATAAATCAGCTGTAGTGAAATTTCTCTACATTGTGATATTCATATTACTTTCATGAGTAAAGTTGTCTCCTGAACGGCGTAGTGTTCTGACAGCAGAAAAAGTCATCATGAGGAAGAAATAACAACATGACGTTTTCAGGTGGAAGTTCTATTGCCTTATATTCGCAAATATGGTGTTTTTCTGTATTTCGCCGCGTTGCTAAAAGGTGCTCTATAGGTGCCTAATGAAACTCTCCAATACTGCACATCTCTCAGTATGGTATTACATAACGTCAGATAAATCCTCTGACCTGACATCTGTAATGTCAATTTCCCAGGTAGACAGACTAGCACCACAGCTACCGGTCAGAAAAATAAAGGAGGAGCACAGTGACTGATGCAGTCCCTGAGTAATTAACGACCTATGAGGTCCTAATTTGGATGAATGTCGAGAAATATTATTTCTTGCTATCTATACCGTGTAAGAGTAGACCTACTTAATTCATGTCGAGCTCTAAAAAATGATGCCAATATTCACTACAATCACCAGTTCCAACAAAGCTTTTCGCAGTTCCACATCCTTTAAACCATAAGTGTACAGATACATCATTACTCATCTTAACTTTAATACGTATATATTGAGTAAGTGGCAAATCGGATATACAGGGTGGTCCATTGATAGTTACCGGGCCAAATATCTCACTAAATAAGTATCAAACGAAAAAACTACAAAGAACGAAACTCATCTAGCATGAAGGGAGAAACCAGATGGCGCTATGGTTGGTCCGCTAGATGGCGCTGCCATAGGTCAAACGGATATCAACTGCGGTTTTTAAAATAATAAGCCCCATTTTTATTACATATTCGTGTAGTAAGTAAAGAAATATGAATGTTGGAGCACATTTTTCGCTTTGTGATAGATGGCGCTGTAGTAGTCAGAAACGTATAAGTACGTGGTACCACGCAACATTCCGCCAGTTCGGACGGTATTTGCTTCGTGATACATTACCCGTGTTAAAAGGGGCCGCTTACCAATTGCGGAAATGGTTGATGTCGTGCTGATGTATGGCTATTGTGATCAAAATGCCCAACGAGCCTGTGCTATGTATGCTGCTCCGTATCCTGGACGACATCATCCAAGTGTCCGGACCGTTCGCCGGATAGTTACGTTATTTAAGGAAACAGGAAGTGTTCAGCCTCTCGTGAAACGTCAGCCACGACCTGCAGCAAATGATGATACCCTTGTAGGTGTTTTAGCTGCTGTCGCGGCTAATCTGCACTTCAGTAGCAGACAAATTTGGCGAGAATCGGGAATCTCAAAAACGTCGGTGTTGAGAATGTTACATCAACATCGATTGAACCCGTACCATATTTTTACGCATCAGGAATTGCATGGCGACGACTTTGAACGTCGTGTATAGTTCTGCCACTGGGCACATGAGAAATTACGGGACGACGACAGATTTTTTGCACGCGCTCTATTTAGCGACGAAGCGTCATTCACCAACAGCGGTAACGTAATCCGGCATAATATGCACTGTTGGGCAACGGAAAATCCACGATGGCTGCGACAAAGTGGAACATCAGCGACCTTGGCGGGTTAATGTATGATGCTGCATTATGGGAGGAAGGATAATTGGCCCCCATTTTGTCGATGGCAATCTAAATGGTGCAATGTGTGCTGATTTCCTAAGTAATGTTCTAGTGATGTTACTACAAGATGTTTCACTGCATGACAGGATGGCTATGTACTTCCAGTATGATGGATGTCCGGCACATAGCTCGTGTACAGTTGCAGCGGTATTGACTAGCATATTTCATGACAGATGGATTGGTCGTCGAAGCACCATACCATGGCCCGCACTTTTACCGGATCTTACGTCCCCGGATTTCTTTCTGTGGGGAAAGTTTAAGGATATTTGCTACCGTGATCCACCGATAACGCCTGACAACATGCGCCAGCGCATTGTCAATGCATGTGCGAACATTAAAGAAGGCGTACTACTCGCTGCTGAGAGGAATGTCGGTACACGTATTGCCAATGAATTGAGGTTGACGGACATAATTTTGAGAATTTATTGCATTAGTGTGGTATTTACAGGTAATCACGCTGTAACAGCATGCGATCTCAGAAATCAGAAGTTCACAAAGGTACATGTATCACATTGGAACAACCGAAATAAAATGTTCAAACGTACCTACGTTCTGTATTTTAATTTAAGAAACCTACCTGTTACCAACTGTTCGTCTAAAATTGTGAGTCAAATGTTTGTGACTATTATAGTGTCATCTATCACAAAGCATAAAAAGTGGTCCAACTAAAACATTCATATTTTTTACGTACTACATGAATATGTAATAAAAAATGGGGGTTCCAATTTAAAACAACGCAGTTGATATCCATTTGACCTATCGCAGCGCCATCTAGCGAGCCAACCGTAGCTTCCTATGGTTTCCCCCTTCAAGCTAGACAAGTTTCGTTATTTGTAGTTTTATCGTTTGACGCTTATTTCGTAAGATATTTGGCTCGGTCACTTTCAATGGACCACCCTGTATAACATGAGGAACCTAGGTCTTTATTAGCAACTTCACCGATTGTGGTAAGTACGATAGGCAATAACATTACGGGGTTCAAAACTCTCCAAACCAGAAACAATAACTGTACCATTACTCTTACAACTGCTACCATCATCTAACCATTACCGTTACTAAATGTGTTGTTGAAAGATTCAACACCCAAATTCACTCAAGTGTTCTCTGTAGTATAGGGAGGGGCAAATGAAAGTATCCCCGACGAGTGTATACGAGTGGACGTGAATGTATGCATATAACAACACCCCTTCACGGGCACACTATGTATACGCCAGTCACGTGATCCACAATGGTTCAGAGTGTAGTGTGGGCTCTGTCAGTGTGAGTGGGGCCGTGCACAGAAGACGATGGTGCTCACAGTGGAGCTGCGGGTGGTCGTGACCCTAGCTGGGTACCCAGGTCACCTGGTGTTTCAGTGAGCGATAGTGTGTTTGGAGAACCATCAAGCCTAACGTGCATCGCAACAACGCTCAAGGTCTTCCAGAGTTGCAGGTGAACATTTCACATGAGACTGCAGCAATTCCGGCAGTCCAGTCTCAATCTACCTTCAGAAACTTGCTTATAAGTGACCGAAAGTGGGACCAAATGAACAGTGGTAATTTTCGACGTCTGTTATAGTCTGTTTAGTACTGTATTTCCTTTCCTTTGCTGTGTTTCTTTATATTTTGGAACTCTGTTCTCAGGGCCACATTTGTTTGTTCCCCACCCTTGTACACACATAAAAATAGTTTTGCATCACCTCGGTTCCGAGAGTTTTGGAACCTTTACAGAAAATTTGAATAGACATCAACATAAACATCATTTCCGCCCTTTTTATTGCTCATGATAACCACACATTGCATGCTGTAACACCACACAGTGAGACCTTCGGAGGTGGTGGTCCAGATTGCTGTACACACCAGTACCTCCAATACCCAGTAGCACGTCCTCTTGCATTGATGCGTGCCTGTCTTGGTCGTGGCATTCTATCCACAAGTTCATCAAGGCACTGTTGGTCCAGATTGTCCCACTCCTCAACGGCGATTCGGCGTAGATCCCTCAGAGTGGTTGGTGGGTCAGGCCGTCCATAAGCAGTCCTTTTTAGTCTATCCCAGGCATGTTTGATAGGATTCATGTCTGGAGAAAATGCTGGCCACTCTAGTCGAACGATGTCGTTATCCTGAAGGAAGTCATTCACAAGATATGCACGATGGGGGCGCGAACTGACGTCCATGAAGACGAATGCCTCGCCAATATGCTGCCGACATGGTTGCACTATCGGTCGGACGCGCTACTCACGCATGGTTGTTTACATCTTTGGGCCGGTTTGTTGACATCTCTGAACAGTGAAAGGGACTGTGTCTGTGATACAATATCGACAGCCAACGTCTATCTTTAGGAGTTCCGGGATCCGGGGTGATGCAAAACTTTTTTTGATGTGTGTATAATGAATGCCAAAGGAATGTTTCTGGCTGTGTATACTGGAACAGTCACCTATCGGATCAGGAGGTCTGTAGGACAGGTGAGGCGGTGACGTTATAAGCGCCGGAGGCCGAAATCTTGGCCTTGTGAGTGTTTCTGTCATATGGCCGAATGCGACAGTGAAACAGAGACATTCGTAATAATACTCTGAAGCGGCTAAGAAACTGGTATAGGAATGCGTATCCAAAGAAAGAGATATGTAAACAAACAGAATACGACAGTGAGGTCGGAACCGCCTATATAATACAAGGGCAGTTGTTAGATTGATTACTGCTGCTAGAATGGCCGGCTATCAAGATTTAAGTGAGGTGGAACATGGTGATGAGTGATGAAACATATCTTCTCCGTGGTATCGATGAAGTGGGAATTTTTCCGTACGAGAATTTCAAGAGTCTACCGTGAAAATCAGGCATTTGGAAAACTTCAAATCTTCGATATCGCTGCTGCCGGAAAAAAATATGCTACAAGAGCGGACCGACGACGGCTGAAGAGAAGCGTTCAAGGTCACAGAAGTGCAACCCTTCCGCAAATTGCTATATATTTCAACGCTGGGCCATCAACAAGTGTCAGCGTGCGAACCATTCAACGAAAGACCCGCTCGTGTACCTCGCATAGACCCGTCAGCACCGGCACTGGACTGTTGAAGCCTGGAAACATGTCGTCTGGCTGGATGAGTCTCGTTTCAAATTGTATCGAGCAGATAGACGTGCACGCTATGGAGATAACCTCATGAGTCGATGGAATCTGCATTTCAGTAGGGGACTGTTTAGTCTTTGATCTGGTGGGGGCCCTGTAATGGTATGGGGCGTGTGCAGCTTGGGTGATATGCGACTCCTGATACATTTAGATAAAACTCTGACAGGTGGCACGTACGTAAGCACCCTGTCTGATCACCTGCATCCATTCATGTCAATTGTACATTTCGACGGACTTGTCAATTTCAGCAGGACATTGCGACACCCCACACGTCTACAGAGTGGCTCCAGGAACACTATTCTGAGTTTAAACACTTCCGTGGCCACCAAACTCCCCAGACATGAACATTACTGAGCATATCTGGGATGTCGTGCAATGTGCTGTTCGGAAGAGATCTCCCGCCTCTCGTACTCCTATGGATTTATGGACAGCCCTGCAGGAATCATGGTGTCAGTTCCCTGCAGCGGTACTTCAGACATTAGTTGAGTTCGTCCCACGTCGTGTTGCAACATTCTTGCGTGATCGCGGGCTGGTGTACCATTTTCTTTGGATCGTGAGTCTATTTTATTAACGTGATTCCCACATTAACCACTGTTTTCTGAGACGCTAAGGAAGTGGGCCATGCTGCTCTCTCAAGCATGATCGAGAAATGTTTGACACAGCACTCCGGCTGCTTGTGTAACTTGCGGCAGTTCATGCACACCTGCCTGACGGCGAGGCAGTGGGGATCACCGAAGCTGTCCTCGGTCGCGTCTCTGTGAACACTCTGGGCCACACCACCCTCGAGGACATTCGTGCCCTTACACATGTAGTGACAGCGTCTTCTGGATGGCGGCTGTCACGAAGGCAAAAGCTCACTCAGCACATACAGCGTACAGCCAGGGAGGCTGCGAGATAGCAGCTTGCAATCAGTCGGGTTGACCCACCACAAGAGGATCGTCCAGTAGGTCTGCATTTTTCGGCCACGGCTGTGATACACTGGTGGTGGCAGTATGGAATGGCGGCAAGCTCCAGTTTCGCCGTTTATGTCTTCAAACAGGCAGCGAGCAGCACATCACCGTTCAGCAGCAGAGTTAATACGTAACTGGCGGAAATGTCATTCTGTCGATTTCGATGATGCATGTGAAAAGACCAATCAGAACGGCAGTTGCATTTAACACCAGACATCAGATAATTGTAGCAACTTAGGTGGCCATTTGCCCTCATTTAGCCAGAAGTATCAGCAGTCCAGTACGCACCGTGGTGTCTCAAGTATGGACAGTTTTCCCTCCCGATGTCACGTGGTTCCAGAACGACATTCTGGTTGTTGTCGTACTGCACCATCTGCGCGCATTGCTCCACTCAGTGTGTGGCAGAGTCACAAGCATTGGCTTGTTTCTGCAATAGTGGCGCTCTTCGCGTGCTGTGCGTTACGATTGTGGCCCATGGTCTGAGTCGGACTTTGTTGTTTTACCGTCTGCGTCGTGCAATAGCTTCGAAAATTTATTAGTGCACCTGGGAACAGGCTCACTGCGCAACAAAACATTTAGAACCGAAAATGAAAGCAATGCGTAACGTAGCAATCCGATCCAGTACCGTTGGACTACTGTAGCAGTGCGCCGTCTATGCACCATGGCGCTTGTCCGAATGCCGAAAGTGGAAGGATTTTATATCTGAATTTCCATCACCTTTGAACAGCTAGCGAGATAATAGTAATTGCTGACTCACCCTTAATGTATTATTTATGACTTCTATTCAGATCAGAGATCTTCAGTGATTCACAGCGTGACTGCGTATGACGCTGCAACTGATGATCCAGAAGTTAGTGATACGTTCTGTGGTTTCCATGAAGCTATTCAAAACACGTTGACTACGTGATGTAAATTACTTCAACCACATTCTTTATGTAAATGCCTCACAATTAATAAAGACAGCTTAAATCTCAGTAGATCGCGTGTATATGACCCGTATATCGGATGACCGAAAATAGATATGTATTTTTAACTGACTGTCTGTGTTAATTTCAAAACTGTTTATAGCTTCCTTCGGTCACGAACAGTTTCCTTTTTCATATTGGAATAAACTTCATTTCAGTTTTGGTTTTATTTTAAATTATTTATAATAATTTTAAAAGATTATCCCTGAGGAAATGAGTGAGCATTGTTTGTGGAACGTTTCAAAGCAGTAGATTAACATGTTTTTCTTTCTATTTTTTGGTGGTATAGGTGCTGTTGCTTGTTGTCTGTGGACCACAGCTATTCAACGTTTATGTATGTATGGTGACTGCAGTTTAATCTGTAATATCTCAATGTAAATAATCCCACTGTATTCTGTTACTATTGGTGGACCGTTTTCAGTCAACCAAAAATTGATAGGCCATTCTTCTTTATGGATGCCTACTGCGTTCCCTTTAAAGTCAAATTTCGGAACCAGCAAGACTTTGGCACCAAATAAAGTTTGTAGCTGTTGTCTTACGAGATCAAGGATGTGGGCAATCGAGAAGGAAACTTAAAGGCATTTTGGAATCCATACGGTATGGAGGAAGCTTAAAAATCCCACAGATGATTGTTACATCAGTTTCGTAAATGTTAAACGAATCAGTTCAGAAAGTAAGAAGTAAGTTGTGTGTTGAAATATACCCTCAACCATTAGACTATTTGCCGGTCGGTGTGGCCGAGCGGTTCTAGGCGCTTCAGTCTGGAACCACGCGACAGCTACGGTCGCAGGTTCGAATCCGGCCTCGGGCATGGATGTGTGTGATGTCCTTAGGTTAGTTAGGTTTAAATAGTTCTACGTTCTAGGGGACTGATGACCTTAGATGTTAAGTCCCATAGTGCTCAGAGCCATTTGAACCAAACGATTTAAATAAGTGGCAGGAGATGTTGTTGAAAGTCAAGCAACCTCCGATTATGAGCAAACTTTTGAATACGACTTTACTCCACAACAGTTCTCTCTGAGCCAACTTAGTTATTAATATGCCAAAGAACGACGCTCACGGCTGAATAGTGAAAACGGCCTGTCACGAGGAACACATCCTGCGTGTTATGGACACAGAGAAGAAGAAACTGGCACGTTAATCCCTGTGATATGATGTTTGGTTTACTGTAGTGACATCAAGACGTTAAGCACCTACTTTAGATTTCGAATGTGAGTCTGCTGATTGGAGGCGCCCTATTGGCTCATCCAAGCGATGCTTCAAAAGTGTGCTACTACGTAATGGATATATTGTAAGTAGGCTGTTTATGTTTTCTCTATGTAAGTAGGCTGTTTATGTTTTCTCTATGTAAGTAGGCTGTTTATGTTTTCTCTATGTAAGTACGCTGTTTATGTTTTCTTATTGGCAACGTTACGTAGCGCTCTGTATGAAAATCACTGGCTGTGCTGTGTGCAGCCTGTGGCTAGTTTGCATTGTTGTCTGCCATTGTAGTGTTAGGCAGCGGCAGCTGGATGTGAACAGCGCGTAGCGTTGCGCAGTTAGAGGTGAGCCGCCAGCAGTGGTGGATGTGAGGAGAGAGATGGCGGAGTTTTGAAATTACATATATTATGACTTTTGATGATATTAAGGTAAATACAGTGTTTGTTCTCTATTAAAATCTTTCATTTGCTAACTATCCCTATTAGTAGTTAGTGCCTTCAGTAGTTTGAATCTTTTATTTAGCTGGTAGTAGTGGCGCTCGCTGTATTGCAGTAGTTCCAGTAATGAAGATTTTTGTGAGGTAAGTTATTTGTGAAATGTATAGTTTAATGTTACTCAGGGCCATTCCTTTGCAGGGATCTTTGATAGTCAGATTGCGTTGCGCTAAAAACATATTGTGTGTCAGTTTAAGCACAGTCTTGTAAAATTCTTCAAAGGGGGCGTTTCAATATTTATGGACCAATTTATGATGGATATTCATATTAAATGAGGCATTCGAGAATATGAAGGTCATATTGCCAAGTATTTATTTCTAGGAACACAAATGACTAAGTTGTGGGAACTTCAAAGACATAGATATTTTATTAGAATAGGTAACTCAATAAATGGAAATGTCATACTTTTCATGTGAGTGAAATGGCGAGTTAAGAAAAAGCATAAGGTTGCAGGACATTTTGTGCCTAGTACTAAACACATCTTGCATCAACCGATTGTAGCCCAAGTACGTAAGGGATACGCATCCCTTGTTTTCAATTAACAAGAACCTTCATTATTAACAAAATAATAAGTGATCCAAAGATTTATGACATACATCCTCTTAAAGCGTCTTTACATCTTCACCACCCTGAACACCTCCAACGTCAGAATTATTTGGATGCGCCCGGTAACCTCTCTTCTCTCCGGAATGGTGTGGGGTTGGGTTGTTTGGAGAAGGAGACCAGAGAGCGAGGTCATCGGTCTCGCCGGATTAGGGAAGGATGGTGAAGGAAGTCGGCCGTGCCCTTTCAAAGGAACCATCCTGGCATTTGCCTTGAGCGCTTTCGGGATTGAACCGTCGTCCTCCCGAATGCGAGTTCAGTGTGCTAGCCGCTGCGTCACCTCGCTTGGTAATGGTGTGGGTGTCAGTGTGATAAACTCCGTTTAGGCTGTCTCGTGAGTCCTTTACTTCGCCTTTTTCTAAATACGTAGGAAAAAGACTTTTTTCTTCGAGAAGGACAATGTCACCGATTGTGATATTCTGGTTTCAGCGACGATGTGAACTTTATGGAAGCATTAGTCACGTGTTATTTTCTGCTGGGGATTAAATTATTTTATGCGTCAGTTGACGTCCAGGGTTGTATTCATCTCGATAAAGTACTGTCTCACCCCTACCCGGGAATGAGCTGGCAGTGTGAACAGTTTGAAGTGTCTCTTCGTACAAACTCCTTCACCCGAATACGTTACGAAGCAAGCGTTTTACTGTGCCAACAAATTTTCAACAGCCTTTCTGCAAAGACGCACATAGAACATAGATTTCCAGGTGATATTCCTTTGTGCGATCTACTGTTCGATCAGATGTGAGAACTGTCAAAGCACAACGACACAGCTGTTCTGATGCGTTGGCTACTATTACGAAAACTTTTTTTTAGATTCACACACAATATGAATGACTGAAAAGCTTTACGAGAAAAATGGTGGCGCTAATAGCAAAGCACAAAGTAACTGGCGTGAGAACACAAGTAAGCATACGAAATGGGCTTGAGTTAACGTGTTTTCTTACTTATACTACTGTAGATCAGTGGTCTGCGGAGAACTTAACAATTCATCAAGACTGACACACGTTATGACGTTGAACTCCTGTTTAAAAGTTCTTTCCGACACTAAATACGTGTGAATAGTTCTCTTTCAATACCTTCGTGTTATAAATCAGCAGCCATAAACTTTAAAAGGTAGTTACGCACGTCATAACATTCGCCTCATTTTTCTGCTATAGCTTAGCGAAAATCACGTCTCCATTCATTGTGGATATATTCTAGGTTTCTTGTCTTTGCTGTCTAAGCATTTACTTGCCGGATAACCCAAAAGCCCTTGCCGGCGAATGAAAAGAAAACGAAAGTAAAAAACTGGACTAATATTTAAAAAATGAGCATTACTGCGAAAAGTGATAACTTTTGAAACCTTCCTATAAACTCTCTCCATCCAGTTTCTTTCAGAGTTATATGTATCTGCTGCCTTTCCTTTTTTTACTCCGTTTTGAATCTGTGGCCTATAAACGTTAATTGCTACTTAGCCAAATTAGTAATGTCAACAATGAAGTAACGCTAAGAACTTTCACCTTCGTACTATGTCCTCGCTTGCAAAGGCATTAATGAATGACACAAATATTATTTCTTCGACGCAATCGCAGCGTCAGTCTTTTTATGGAAGTCTCAAAGGAAACTTCCACTCGTCCTCTGTGTTAAAGATCTGAATTCTTTTGAGGTATTACTTTAATTAGCGATCCAAGGCAGGAGCAGCAGCTGACAGCTCGTAAATTTGCCACAGACAAAGAATTTCTTTTGATCCCGTCAAGGCTACGGCCGATATTATGGTACTTTCTTATTTCGTAATTAGGACTGGCGGTTAATACATAAATAAAAATTACGTGGAGTGGATTCGCAAGGAACTGAGAAAATCGAATCATCTACGCCACACTTCAATTTCGTGGATGAAGGTTGCAGTATAACTCGTGGAACTTAGTGAAGGCGAATACTCAAAAATCGTGACACACTCTAAAACAAAAAAAAATTATGTAATTACGCTTGACTAAACAGTAGCAATTTGCACATATTACTTCACGCCTAGTTCTTCAAAACATTCAAAGTAGAGACGAATCAGCTGTAATATTAAACGAAACAGGTTAATAAGTTTTCGCAGACGGTCCTTCTCAGTTCTTTTGACTTCTACTTAAATTTTTTACTTGTTATTGTGTAGCGAAGTTCGCTATCAGAGATTTAGTGGTAGGTGAGTTAAACTCCGTGCTCAGGACGAACGCACAATACCGATCGGCCGCCGTATCATCCGCTGTGAATGGAATCACACTCATGCGATACAAAAGGTCACGGTGTCAGCACACCGCTCTCCCAGCCGCTGTCGGTTTTACAGATTTTGAAGATGATACTTCTTTCACGTAGCTCCTCAATGACATCACGCCACTGACTGACCCCGTTCGAGTCCTCCCACCAGGGAAAAATCCTTTCCTGTGCCAGAAATTTAGCTTGGGTCCTCTGTGTGGTAGTCAGACGCACTGAGTTAAATACACTCCTGGAAATTGAAATAAGAACACCGTGAATTCATTGTCCCAGGAAGGGGAAACTTTATTGACACATTCCTGGGGTCAGATACATCACATGATCACACTGACAGAACCACAGGCACATAGACACAGGCAACAGAGCATGCACAATGTCGGCACTAGTACAGTGTATATCCACCTTTCGCAGCAATGCAGGCTGCTATTCTCCCATGGAGACGATCGTAGAGATGCTGGATGTAGTCCTGTGGAACGGCTTGCCATGCCATTTCCACCTGGCGCCTCAGTTGGACCAGCGTTCGTGCTGGACGTGCAGACCGCGTGAGACGACGCTTCATCCAGTCCCAAACATGCTCAATGGGGGACAGATCCGGAGATCTTGCTGGCCAGGGTAGTTGACTTACACCTTCTAGAGCACGTTGGGTGGCACGGGATACATGCGGACGTGCATTGTCCTGTTGGAACAGCAAGTTCCCTTGCCGGTCTAGGAATGGTAGAACGATGGGTTCGATGACGGTTTGGATGTACCGTGCACTATTGAGTGTCCCCTCGACGATCACCAGTGGTGTACGGCCAGTGTAGGAGATCGCTCCCCACACCATGATGCCGGGTGTTGGCCCTGTGTGCCTCGGTCGTATGCAGTCCTGATTGTGGCGCTCACCTGCACGGCGCCAAACACGCATACGACCATCATTGGCACCAAGGCAGAAGCGACTCTCATCGCTGAAGACGACACGTCTCCATTCGTCCCTCCATTCACGCCTGTCGCGACACCACTGGAGGCGGGCTGCACGATGTTGGGGCGTGAGCGGAAGACGGCGTAACGGTGTGCGGGACCGTAGGCCAGCTTCATGGAGACGGTTGCGAATGGTCCTCGCCGATACCCCAGGAGCAACAGTGTCCCTAATTTGCTGGGAAGTGGCGGTGCGGTCCCCTACGGCACTGCGTAGGATCCTACGGTCTTGGCGTGCATCCGTGCGTCGCTGCGGTCCGGTACCAGGTCGACGGGCACGTGCACCTTCCGCCGACTACTGGCGACAACATCGATGTACTGTGGAGACCTCACGCCCCACGTGTTGAGCAATTCGGCGGTACGTCGACCCGGCCTCCCGCATGCCCACCATACGCCCTCGCTCAAAGTCCGTCAACTGCACATACGGTTCACGTCCACGCTGTCGCGGCATCCTACCAGTGTTAAAGACTGCGATGGAGCTCCGTATGCCACGGCAAACTGGCTGACACTGACGGCGGCGGTGCACAAATGCTGCGCAGCTAGCGCCATTCGACGGCCAACACCGCGGTTCCTGGTGTGTCCGCTGTGCCGTGCGTGTGATCATTGCTTGTACAGCCCTCTCGCAGTGTCCGGAGCAAGTATGGTGGGTCTGACACACCGGTGTCAATGTGTTCTTTTTTCCATTTCCAGGAGTGTAGTTAGTTTCATGTTTTTATCGAAATGATGAGGAACGATTCAAATACAGAGTCAAATAGTAGCAGCTGATGTGACTTCTCATTCATAACTGGGGATGGGCCAATATCATTGATGTATCGCATTAGAGACATTACTACCGATTAACATCGACATGTACAACAGAGATTAAATTATTGGCGTATCGATTAATCAATATGTAATAGTGAATATCAAAACACATATTTTTATTGTTTGTGTTTTCTTGATTCATAGGCACTATAGTTCTGATCTGCAGATCTTTTGCCCCTTCCACTTACTACCCAACTTTCGAATCTGACAGTCAGTGTCTTCCAATGGGCCTAATTTACCTTCATATTCAGTACTACAAATGAGCACCAGATTTGAACCTAATAGTATCTGTACTGCATGTTCAAGAAAGCTTGTTATTTCCGTGTGTCATTTCTGCAGGATGCAAGATGCACAGATTTGGTAACAGCTCTGTATGAGAATAACGGAAATTACTGCTCCCTGCTCCCAACTATAAGGCAGAATTTGCGCTTGTCTCACCCCCTGATCGCCTGGACTCGGTACAGAATTCAAATACATTACTGCAATTTGATTTAATGGAATGTGGACTGTGTTGTCTGAAATGTTTAGTCGTCATTTTGTACCAGTTTTGTCAGAAATTGCTCAAAAACAATATATCAAGCCTCTTCTGTGTCGTCGAAAAGAGTGGTTTGCTTAGAAAACTTTGTTGGACGAGATAACAGAAAGAGAGTAACAGGGGAACACATTAAACAAGGGGCTCTGTTAATGTCTATCGGTGATGATTTTTGGTTAAATTATTTACTTTTGTTATAAATAAGTGATTTTATAGCACATAGTTGGTCTTTAATTGTTAAGGGTGACTGAAAATAAAGTATTTATCAAATTATAAATGTTTGTCAACCATTTCTTTAATTTCTGTGTATGTCGACAAAACTGACTCAATATGGAAATATTGATATCTTTGTTTCTCATACTACAGATATATTACACAAATATAGATACAACATGTACTGACATTTTTAATAAGTAGCCGCTTCCTATTCGATACCACTTATGCAGGATGACCGGTTTTCCTGATCAGTGATGTGATGCATTACATAGAGTCAATGTACCATCATCATTTATATTTGCCATAAAACAAGGGAATGGTGAGAGAAGACACGTTATTCTCTCATCTATTTTTCACATACAGAAAATTATTAAAGGCGCACCTTGAGTGAGACTCCAGAAAGTTAACAGCCTGAGCAGAAGTTGATGGAGCATGGTAGGGCGCCAAAAGCATGAAATATTTTTTATGATTCTTAGCTCGTAGTAACGGCGTCTTGGGAGTTGAAAGCAATTGACGGCGAGCCCATCTCTTAGTAAATCTTGCCGGACTGGTCCACAGTCATACAGGGCAAATAGGGCTGCCCCTTGTCAGGACAGGGCTTCAGTAGAACAATCCAATGGCACCTGCCGTGGCGCCAGCAGAAGCCAGGGCTGGGGCGACGGTCTAAAGGGACGTGTCTACAAATTGGAGATGTAAACCAGGCATTGTGTGCAGAGCTACATGTAATGAAAGTGAGCCTTGCGTAGATCATGTTCCCGTCATCATGTATTTACACCCTGTTTTTAATGTGCTTCCACCTTACAACGTTAATTTAAATTACTGGTGTCACTGAGTTGCTGCTTTGCCTGACCATGAGAGGCACTAGCAGCACATATCAGTATATCCCATCTCACAGTACCTTTGCTTGACTGCTATTTCTTCCCAGGCCTTGTCTGTCATAAGGGAGTTCAGGTCACGAGTTTGCGCTGCCGGACAGTGCAATCCAGACCTGCCAGTCAGGGAGTTGTAATACGGAACTAGTGCAGTTGGGTTGGAGCTGTGACGTCTGCGTCGACTTGGCTGGCCCGGCCATTGCCACCATCCATCACTTCGCTGGCCGGGGTGACCGAGCGGTTCCAGGCGCTACAGTCGGGATCTGCGCGACCGTTACGGTCGCAGGTTCAAATCCTGCCTCGGGCATGGATGTGTGTTATGTCCTTAGGTTAGTTAGGTTTAAGTAGTTCTAAGTTCTAGAGGACTGATGACTTCAGATGTTAAGTCCCATAGGGCCCAGAGCCATTTGAACCGTGCATCACTTGAGCCGGGCCACGGTCTTGATGGATCGTCGGTTGGTCCTCCTACCGGACGCCGCGTTTTGGCTCGCTGATCGTCCATGAGTCGGCTGTGTGTGTGTGTGTGGGTGTGTGTGTTTGTGCATCGACTCCCGATTTGTCTTCGTGCGTGATTAGTTACTATGTTGTCAGCATTCTGAGGGGAGTCGGTCGGTTGCTGCGGACAAGGGAAGTTATCTCCTCGTGGTGCAGTCGGCTGGGTCCCCTGGCGGTCCCTGGGCAGTGTTAGAGCGTGTGTGGAGTTGTCCGATCGCTAAGACCCTCGTGGTTCACCGATACAGGACGTAAAAGATAAGTAGTGGTTTCAAGTACTCAAACCGCATCCATTCATGTCATGTGGTTCGTTTCAGTGGTTCGCCGTTGGGGAGGTTTTCCTGTGAGTAACACCGAGTGTTTGTATTGCTGAAATTGAGTTGCCATGTGGTGGAATTAACTATATTGGTTGATTACAATTCAGGTGCACCAATGGAATTTTCTGCCTTGTGGCCGTCGGTGTTCTGGTTACCTGCTCTAGCCACTAATGTAATTTCAGGCAGTGTCTTTTCCTCATCTGTTGTCGCTGTCCAACCTGGTGTGTAGTTATGACAGCTTAATACATATAAATATTTGATTGTGGATAATCACGCCCGTAACATTTTGTGTTTGAATTCTCATGTACTGATTGGTGGGAAGCAAGTCGTTTGTCGGTCGGTCCATGGCTGTCCCTAGCTTGAGTTCCATTGGATCAAGTGCAGTTCACCTAAGTGAACGAGGACAGACCGACCCCCTGGAGCCTTCTGAGCGCTGTTATCTTTACTGTCTTTCTCATCGGTGTTTAAGTGTCTGTTTATAATCTATCACAGCCAATGATAAAAGAAAAATTCTTGGTTTTACTGTGTTTTATGTAAGTAAGTTTGAATTCTGGCAAGTAGATATTTGCTGAAAGGTTATTGCCATTGTGTTGTCTTTTTCTTTTAGTCCGGTTTCAGCTACTTAAGGCTTAAGGGTTATGGTTTTTTTTTTTTTTACATTTTGGAAAGTTAATGGTGGGCCTTCAGTCGTGCAAACTTATTCTTAAAATTACCTTTCAAGCTTGAAATTTGCACCCTTATGTCTTCGAAAGGTTACGGTAATTTACTTTAAAATCTTGTAAATTTTATTCTAGGCCTTCAGCCGTTTGTATTGCATCTTGTTTATGTTTATCTGTTCACCCTTGGCCGGCCGATGGTGGCCGAGCGGTTCTAGGCGCTTCAGTCTCGAACCACGCAACCGCTACGGTCGCAGGTTCGAATTCTGCCTCGGTCATGGATGTGTGTGATGTCCTTAGGTTAGTTAGGTTTAAGTAGTTCTAAGTTCTAGGGGACTGATGACCTGAGATGTTAAGTCCCATAGTGCTCAGAGCCATTTTTGTCCACCCTTGTCTTGAGGCTCTCAGCCTAGCTGTGATATATATATATATATATATATATATATATATATATATATATATATATATATATATATATATATAATTGGTAATGCTTGTTTTCAGTTACTTGTAATTCAGTCACTTGTAATTTACCTTGTTGATTTTTAAGATTTGTTTTTTGGAGGTCTCCAGCGGTGAAAGATTTGGAGTTTGTGATATTAATTTACAATAAATTGCAATTTTAAGGCGAAACTGACCCCAACCTTAGGCCCTTTCCACAATCCTAAACACCTATTCTGGCCAGCGGGTGTAGCGGGCGTCTCAAAAAGTTCACGTGTTTTCGTGTTCGCCGATATTGCTAGAAGACCAGTGAGCCACTTCCCTTGGCTGCCTCTGTTGTCTAAAAAAAACTCAGGCACCTGAGAAACGCTTTGAGATGGAATCTCTATTACACTTCATAGCTGGGACTAACAAGCTCCAAGGCACAGGCGATTTATATAAATCTTTGAGATTGTCTCTTTTCGCTTGTTGCTGTGGGAAGGGGCACAACTTCAGAGAAAATCATCTTTTCCTCCTCTGCAAAATTTTAAAAAAGCCAGTAATTGGCGGTCTATTTTTTCCGAGATGTGGTGATTTGTTCAAGATGGACTGAAGGCGGTGTCGTTCATGCACTTTTCGGGAAAACGGAGTTTTTTTCTGGATAGGTGGGAAGCTCTTGGGTTAGGGACTTGTGTCTGGTAAGGACTATTGGTCGAAGTTCATGCATGTGTGGTTGGTACTTGGGACCTGCCTGAGACTGATTTCCCTTGCGAGTGTTTTAGATTGGGGAGCATGTGGTGAAGTTCTTACTATACCAACAGTCTCACTTCAAATGTCTCTGACCACTCGTTTGCTGAGGGCACACTTTTTCGTTTTTGGTTTACCAGTCTTGACGTTTGGGGCGTCCTATTGTGCTATATCATACGGGGTGTTTCAAAAATGACCGGTATATTTGAAACGGCAATAAAAACTAAACGAGCAGCGATAGAAATACACCGTTTGTTGCAATATGCTTGGGACAACAGTACATTTTCAGGCGGACAAACTTTCGAAATTACAGTAGTTACAATTTTCAACAACAGATGGCGCTGCAAGTGATGTGAAAGATATAGAAGACAACGCAGTCTGTGGGTGCGCCATTCTGTACGTCGTATTTCTGCTGTAAGCGTGTGCTGTTCACAACATGCAAGTGTGCTGTAGACAACGTGGTTTATTCCTTAGAACAGAGGATTTTTCTGGTGTTGGAATTCCGCCGCCTAGAACACAGTGTTGTTGCAACAAGACGAAGTTTTTAACGGAGGTATAATGTAACCAAAGGACCGAAAAGCGATACAATAAAGGATCTGTTTGAAAAATTTCAACGGACTGGGAACGTGACGGATGAACGTGCTGGAAAGGTAGGGCGACCGCGTATGGCAACCACAGAGGGCAACGCGCAGCTAGTGCAGCAGGTGATCCAACAGCGGCCTCGGGTTTCCGTTCGCCGTGTTGCAGCTGCGGTCCAAATGACGCCAACGTCCACGTATCGTCTCATACGCCAGAGTTTACACCTCTATCCATACAAAATTCAAACGCAGCAACCCCTCAGCGCCGCTACCATTGCTGCACGAGAGACATTCGCTAACGATATAGTGCACAGGATTGATGACGGCGATATGCATGTGGGCAGCATTTGGTTTACTGACGAAGCTTATTTTTACCTGGACGGCTTCGTCAATAAACAGAACTGGCGCATATGGGGAACCGAAAAGCCCCATGTTGCAGTCCCATCGTCCCTGCATCCTCAAAAAGTACTGGTCCGGGCCGCCATTTCTTCCAAAGGAATCATTGGCCCATTTTTCAGAACCGAAACGATTACTGCATCACGCTATCTGGACATTCTTCGTGAATTTGTGGCGGTACAAACAGCCTTAGACGACACTGCGAACACCTCGTGGTTTATGCAAGATGGTGCCCGGCCACATCGCACGGCCGACGTCTTTAATTTCCTGAATGAATATTTCGATGATCGTGTGATTGCTTTGGGCTATCCGAAACATACAGGAGGCGGCGTGGATTGGCCTCCCTATTCGCCAGACATGAACCCCTGTGACTTCTTTCTGTGGGGACACTTGAAAGACCAGGTGTACCGCCAGAATCCAGAAACAATTGAACAGCTGAAGCAGTACATCTCATCTGCATGTGAAGCCATTCCGCCTAACACGTTGTCAAAGGTTTCGGGTAATTTCATTCAGAGACTACGCCATATTATTGCTACGCATGGTGGATATGTGGAAAATATCGTACTATAGAGTTTCCCAGACCGCAGCGCCATCTGTTGTTGAAAATTGTAACTACTGTAATTTCGAAAGTTTGTCTGCCTGAAAATGTACTGTTGTCCCAAGCATATTGCAACAAACGGTGTATTTCTATCGCTGCTCGTTTAGTTTTTATTGCCGTTTCAAATATACCGGTCATTTTTGAAACACCCTGTATGAGTGAGCCAAATTGGTCCTTCGTACGTCCGGCGAAGGTTTTGTGACACACACTGATATCTACTGTGATTTCAGGGCTCTGGTAGACAGTAAATTGCGATCCGTTTGCCGGATCTGTCAGATTTTTTCATGTCTTTCGTGGCCACGATCGATTCACACGTGCCACCTCTATTTCTCACGCCCTCCGTAGCACATATCTCGCCAGCTGCGTCACGTTGGCACATGAAGTAAACAGGGTAACGTGCTGCCACTCCGGCATTGTCAGGATATCAGGGCGTACAGATCTCAACCATCACTTGCTCTCAGATGCACCTATGTGGAGAAATGGCAGTAGATTTGAGCAATCACAGTCTGCTCAGCGTCATATCAATTCAGCTTGGTTGTGGAGGGGGTCGTAATCAGGTACTGTCAGTTGCACAAAACACAAAATGGTTCAGATGGCTCTGAGCACTATGAGACTTAACATCTGAGGTCATCAGTCCCCTAGAACGTATAACTGCTGAAACCTAACTAACCTAAGGACATCACACACAGCCATGCTTGAGGCAGGATTCAAACCTGCGACCGTAGCAGTCGCACGGTTCCGGTCTGAAGCGCCTAGAATCGCTCGGCCACCACGGCCGGTGAACAAAACCCACAAACTCTTATTTTCCTATGAACCACTCAATTACACATTGCCTTAAAAGGATCAAAATAAAACTATATGGCTGAAGGCCTAGTTAAGAAAACTTGAAATACTTCCTGGTGTGAAGGCCCAAAACCACACCAAAAACAAGAACGGATGAAGGCCTGTACACAAGTTACAAAAAAATTGCTTTTAAGAATACATGCGGCCTGAGGCCTTACCTGAAAATCATATTTCACGTAAATACTCGGCTGAAGGCCACACACAAGACATCATACAACTCAGGGCTTAGGGCCTGGATAATAAGAATTTCAGATAGAGCAATGCCGGCCAGTGTGGCCACGCGGGTCTAGGCGCTTCAGTCTGGAACTGCGCGACCGCTACGGTCGCAGGTTCGAATCCTGCCTTGGGCATGGATGTGTGTGATGTCCTTAGGTTAGTTAGGTTTAAGCAGTTCTATGTTCTAGGGGACTGATGACCTCAGAAGTTAAGTCCCATAGTGCTCAGAGCAATTTTTTCAGATAGAGAAAATTAAAAAAAGAATCATTTTAAACCAACGATTCTTGAAATTTTAATTTAAGACAGCTGAAGATCTTACCTCAAAAATATTTCAAGTAAATGGTCGGCTGAAGTCCACACACTGGACATTGAACAACTCAGGGTTTAATGCCTGGATAACAAGAATTTCAGAGAGAACAGAAATTCAGTTTCTAAACAAATAAATCTTCAAATTTTAATTTACGTTAGCTGAAGGCCTTATTTTTAAATCAAAAGAAAGACCTCACGCAGTACTTCAGACTAAAATGAAAATCACCATCTAAAACCAACAGAAAAATGGTGCTCGGAAGTGTTGGAAGGGTCGGCCTGATGAGGTAGCTCTAGTGTAAGGAGAGCTGAGACAGGCAGCCGGGAGTATGGTTAAATAATCGGATGGCAACCCGACCCAGGGATGGCTGAAGGACCGACCAACAACCTAATCAATTCCTTTCTGCCCGACCAATGGTACAACAACGGAAAGTACCAGCTGAGAACGAAGATACCAGCAACACTATGTCTTCAAAATTGTCGTTTAAAACCAGCCAAGGCACAATAACCACTGTAAGATAAAAAAATGAACAAACAACTGAAAGCCTGTCGAACTACACGCCCTGCCGGACAGCATCAACACGGCGAGGTAAAACACACTGCCGGAAAACTACTTTAACATATCAACACGGCGAGGTAAAACACACTGCCGGAAAACTACAGTAACGACCAGGGCAGGTAACTGGGGCGTTAATGGCCACGAGGCAGAAAATGCCGCTGGTGTATTTCACTGATAAGTAACAACCAATTTAATAGTTAAAGACCATACAGGAAGACGGTAGAAAAATGTCGTCGACTCCAACACACCATACGTTGCTGCTAGCCGGAATGGCCCAGGAAGCAACAATCGGCAATGGAAATGGAAATGAGCATTTGCCGTCATTGGCTGGAAGGCCCCTTGTGGGGTAAGTCCGGCCACCTTGGTGTAGGTCTTATTACATACGACGCCACATTGGTCGACCTGCGCGCCGAATCGGGATGAAATGATGGCGAAGACAACACAAAACCCAGTCCCTGGGCGGAGAAATTCCCCAATCCAGCCGGGAATCGAACCCGGGCCCGTAGGATGGCAATCCGCCTCGCTAAGCACTCAGCTATTGGGGCGAACAACAACGAGCAATGAACGAAGAGATGCTACAGCAGTTGAGGTTTCATAACAGGTTAGCTGATCACTGAACTTCAGTGTCCAGGTTTGGTGGGCGACGAACGTTATAGCTCTCGCAGCTAGCGCCTCACAATCCGACTGCTCTTGCACGCTGGTAGTGGTCCCGGAGACTTCCTCGCTGCTCTGTCCCAACCGTCCGACTGCGACACACACCACCACACACAAATATAGTGGTCACACCAAAGATGGTACAGCAGTAATAGTATCGATAAGCGCTCCTGCTGCCAATGACGGAGGCAAGTCAGCAACTCGTTATGGTAGGGAGATATAAGACCCCACTCGATTGTGACAAAATGCGTAAGAACATACGGCATCAACACGTTCCGAGCATGGCTCAAGTACGTGACTCACATATCACCTAGTTAAACTGTCTTTGCCAGCCATGTGCCACCCAGTGGAGTGTTCAATCGTCTGTTAGTTCAGTCTATAACTTGTTTAGTAAGATTTATGTCTTGTTTAGTGAAATAAATGTTGTTAGTACACAAAATTTTGCCAACATTCTCAATCAATTAAATAGTCCAAATACTTAACCTTTAAACGGAATTTCTACATTTTATACCATCAACAAAATCTTATTCTTATACGTCCTGTTCCATTGTGACTGTATCACTGATGTCATGTTGACACAGTAGTGGATATTATGTAGCATATACACATTGGTTGATGAATTGTAAAAACAAGTTTGTTACAAATAAAAGTTCTACAGTTAAAAAGCACCAGGTGAAACTAGGAATGTCTGCACACATAACAATCGACTGATGCTCGTTACCTGTTAAATTGAGTAACCATACTCATTTGTGCACCTGTTTACATTTCCACAACGAGATATATACATCGCGTACCCACATTCTTTGAAGTACACAATTCCATTGATGAGAGAAATGCACAGATAATGCAAGCAAATAATTTCAGCCACTAGATGGTTCTCACGCAGATATCTGTTAACAAGATCGTACATTTGTATTCATTTCGTTCAAAATTACAAATTTCCTTGAGAGTAGTTCTTTCACATTTGAAAACTAATTGATTTTTATGTAATTATTGTTTATACACTTCCACAGAAAGTTCCTATTTACAAAATTCCTTGTAGATAGCATTTTAGAATTTTTTTTAATATGGCTGTGTACATACAGTCACTGCGTACATTGCCTATCTTAATCGCATGCTACCCAATATCCTCAGAAGACACGTAAAACAGACTAGAAATAAAGGTGGGAACAGTCTGGGTGGACGGGATCGAGACCTAGCAAAAAGCGGGAAGTGTGGGGGAGAGGTGGACGAAGAGGAGGAAAAACAAGAAAAGGAAGGGGCGGACGGTAGTTATAACATGGAAACTATAATTTGGTGACAAAATATAACGCATAATTATGTAGAACGAAAGGGTCCATCAAGTAATAGTTGAAACGTATATAAAAATTTATGTTGGGATGTAAAATCTATAACAGTGTCAGAATTTGCTACAGTTTCTGTGATTATTATCTGTGTTTGCTGTAAATGTTCACTGCACCTTTTTGACACCTTCGAGAATGTCATTTTCGACTATATTATGATGATCTGAAAATGGGTGTCGGCCTGAAACTAATCATCGAATGAATAAAAAGTAAACATTTGCGACATGGTATCGTTTTTCGTTCTCTTGATTAACAGAAGTTGCTGACCCAAGCTACTCCAGCATGCTGGATAATTATTTTTATCATTTCATACCGCTAGATGAAACAGTTAAAGAGAAACTAAACAGGCGTCTCGACGTTTCCCTCTACGTTGGTTCCCGTTGGATAGCCGTAGGCGTCGAAAGTCGTACATGTGCGTTGTAGCACACAATTTCACGTGGATGGGCATATTTTTCGTTTAATTCCGTAATGTGAGTACTGCACAAGAACCCTTTCAAACAAGCCGGCAGAAAAATGTGAACCAAGTCGCTTCAAGGCATAGAGTGCTGCTACAACGCATGACTCGTTTCACTGCGACAGAAAAAGGCAAAAAGCGACTGAAAATAAGGCTAGACGATAGAGTGACATATCACAGGGCTAACGTGCAAGCGTACTGAAACCGTACGTACAAGAAAGAACAAATTCATGGCGAGACATGTGTTCAACGATGTACAAGTGGCCTCAGTCCGATTGCCGCTGGTAAATAATGACACTATCTTATGAAGTTCCAGTATAATGCAGGAGCGAGGACCAGCAACATGGACCACAAAATTTTATTCAATTTTTACTTCCTGTCACAGTTGCGTCTTTGTGGTGATTAGTTTCGGACTGCAGTGTACTTTCTCAAACAGCATTCGATGTAAATGTTAACAGAGATTTTCACCACGGCACACATATACGGTCACCACAATTGGTATTTTTACACGAATAAAATAATACGCTTATTCAGAATCCACTAACTTCACAAAGACCGTCCAAAAGTTATGCCCGCATCATTCACCTCTATCGTTATCTATACTTTTTCTGTGCATTTTAATTTCTGCATTACAGCCTCTATCGCTTAACAGGTGTCATCGTTGCTGGAAGTGCACGTCGCCTGACATTTGCGAGTGTTATTTACAAGTACCAGGACCGTGCGAGCAGACATGTTTAACTTCAGCAACCGGTCTCCCACAATAATGTGTGCCTTTCCTTGACTGCTGATATTTGAAGCTGCGGGGTAGTGTTGGCAAATGTCGGTACACGAAGATACTGTTTACGTTAGAACTACTCAATCCAGACCTTAATTTGCCATTCCGTTTTCGTAAAAACGACAGTACATGATTACTCCTTGATTTCACAGTATTGGTATTGAATGATTGGGATCGGCCTTTCCAGGTCTTCTGCATGATGTTCACTGAAATCCACATGTTATATATATATCGACGGTAGATGAATGAACGAATAAATGAACCAGCGGTATACACCTGGCAATTGGCGAGGCTGTTACATAGTGCGTGTATGACGTCACTTGTCAAGCTGTAAATTTGCGTGAGGATGAGAGTTACGTAATCAGACAATACCCATAAGTTTCTGAATTTCTGGCGGTTTTGTTTCATCATAGCGTTAAACCACTGTGACAAATTCTCTGAAAAATAGCACAATGAAAATCTCGTAAGTTCTCAGTCAATCACGCCCCTGACTGGAAGTCTTCGAGTGAAACGGAAGTGATATCTGGGGTTTCTCAATTACATGTTTCAGGCCCACTGCTTTTCCTAATCATTGTAAGTGATTAGTGAGGCAATCTGAACAGTACTCTTAAATTCTTCGCATATAATTCTGTCGTCTACCGTTTAGTAAAGTCGGCAGACGACCAAAACAAATTGAAAAATGAATTAGGGTACATATCTGTATGAAACTAAAAGTCGAAATTGACTCTAAACAAATAATCGAAATGGGCGACATCTTCCATATGAGTACTAAAAGGAATCCGATAAATTTCGGCTGCACGAAATGTCACATAAATCTAAAAGCGGTCAATTCAACTGAATATCTATCTATTACAACTACTAACACAAATAACTACAGGGAACTACAGAGAAATGGTTGTGTGGAAGGCTAATCAAGGACGTTGTTTTAGTGTCACAAACCTTAAAAGATGCAACATTTATACTAAAGAGGCAACCAACACTACACTCACCCGCCCTGTTCTGGAGTGTTGCTGTATGGTATGAGGTCCTTACTAGGTAGGATTGATGCAGGATATCAGAAAAAAGTCAAAGATACTCGTTTTCTGTTAGCGTGAAATGAAGAACAAAATTTTACAATATGATTCGCAAGTTGCAATGGCAGTCATTAAAACAAAGACGTCTCTCGTTGCAGCTTATTCTTCTCATGATATTTCGTCAAAGCTCTCCTCCAAATGTGGAAGAAATTTGTTGATGAGTGCTTATATACCAAGGAACGATCGTAGTAAAAAATAAGAGAAATCAGTGCCCGCACGTAAAGATTTAAGTGTTCGTTTCTCTTCACGAGAGCTGTTTGAGAGTGGACCGACAGAGGAGTAGCACGAAAGTAGCTCTATGTACGTCTGCCAAGAACTTAAATGTGAAATGCAGAATAGTCATTCGGATTTAGATCTTCACTTTTCCAGGTGACATCAGTAGACTGTCAATGCTTTTATGGATAGTCAATTTCTGCTCAATGGCGCACCGAAAGACTGCAGGATAAGCTACACTATGTCATAAAGTATAAGGACACCCCAAAAACATACAGTTGTCATATTCGGTGCATTGTGATGCCACCTACCGCCAGGTACTCCATATCAGCGACCTCAGTAGTCATTAGACATCGTGAGAGAGCGGAATGGAGTGCTCCGCGGAACCCACGGACTTCGAATGTGGTCAGGTATTGGGTGTCACTTGTGTCATACGTGTTTATGCACGTTTTCCACACTCCTAAACATTGCTAGGTCCACTGTTTCCGATTTGACAGTGAAGTGGAAACATGAAGGGACACGTACAACACAAAAGCGTACAGGCCAACCTTGTCTGTTGACTCACAGCTGAAGAGGGTCGTAATGTGTAAGAGGCGGACATCTATCAAGACCATCATACAGGAATTCCAAACTATATCAGGATCCACTGCAAATACTATGACAGACAGGAGGTGAGAAAACTTGGATTTCATGGTCTAGCGGCTGTTCATAAGACACTCCATGTCGGTAAATGCCAAGCGACATCTCGCTAGCTGTAAGGAGAGTAAACGTTGGACCATTCAACAGTGGAAAAACGTTGTGTAGACTGACTAATAACGGTACATAATGTGGCGATCCGATGGCAGGGTGTGGGTATGGCGAATACCTGGTGAACGTCATATGCCAGCGTGTGTAGTGCCAACAGTAAATTTCGGAGGCGGAGGTGTTATGGTGTTTAAGCACTTTCTTGCTTCCCACCGTTGAAGAGCAATTTGGGGATGGCGATAGAATCTTCAACACGATCGAGCACCTGTTCATAATGCACGGCCTGTGATGGTGTGGTTACATGACAATAACATCCCTGTAATGGACTGACCTGCACAGAGTGCTGACGTAAATCCTATAGAACACCTTTGGGATATTTTGGAACGCCTACTTCGTGCCAGGCTTCACAGATCGACATCCATACCTTTCTTCAGTGCAGCAATCCGTAAAGAATGGGTTACCATTCCCCAAGAAACCTTCCCGCACCTGATTGAACGTATACCTGCGAGAGGTCAAGCGCCGGCTGCTTTGGCCGAGTGGTTCTAGGCGCTTCTGTCCGAAACACCGCTGCTGCTACGGCCTCAGGTTCGAATCCTGCCTCGAGCATGGATGTGTGTGATGTCCTTAGGTATGTTAGGTTGTAAGAGGTCCATGACTAAGGAATTTATTACTAGCGCACTCGAGCAGATATAACTTCGATGGATTCCTCAGGCGCTGCCTGCGATATGTATGCTAAAATAGAACCGCAGACCAGAGAGCAGAGTTGGCAGCAGTAGTATTAGTAGCTTGCATTCGGGAGGTTGGGTCAGGTCGCTCTTAGACAGCAGTTGTCTAGTTGTATAGCTCACAGAGAGCACTTGTGTCCTGTATGGAATTACCAAGGCCGGTCGTGGAGAACTATGGCGGTGCCTGAGCGATGTAATATAAGGTAAAAGCAAAAATTATTATCATTTATTGCCACGCAAACAACTCACTTTGTACTATCGTACATAAAAGTCGTATGTAAATATTTTTCAATAATTTCTGAATAATAATCTTTCTTGTAAAGATAACTTTTGACAGTCATTCATCTGAATTTAAAGTTTTTTCCAATTTCTCCTATTCATAGTCGTGCCAGTTATCGTAAATCAAATCAGTTATTTTTCATACATAACGAAGTCTATCTGCCAGCATTGCACTGGGTTGTGCCAGAAAAATTTCTTATAGGAGCAGATACAAACACGTTATCTGGCCACTTCATTGAGGTAAGAATTTTCAGTTTATTCAGAATGACTTTTCAGGGCCATGAGGTAGCAATTGCTGACGTCTAGATTTACCAGTTTGGATTCATAGTCAGTTACTTTTTGACAGGTTATACATGAGTCACGTTTTTATTGGGAGTTTGGACACATTTTTATTGCGAGGTTACGGAAATAAAATGTTGGGAGGTTACAAGGTTGAAGTAGTTATAAGTCTCGGGGACTGATGACCTCAGATGTTAAGTCCCATAGTGCTTAGAGGCATTTCAACCATTTGAAGAGTGGAAGCTGTCATCGAGGCTAAGGATGGGCCAACACCGTACTGAATTCCTGCATTACCGATGGAGGGCGCCACGAACGAGAAAGTAATTTTCAGCCAGAAGTCCTGACACTTTTGATCATATAGTGTACCTAACAGCACCAACATCTCAGATGTCTTATTAAGAAAGCATAATAGACCTGACAGTGAAGTCTTGTTAGGTAATGAAATTCAAACAGCCTGGGCTCATCTCCTCTATATCCAAGGATCACAAGGATAAAGTTGGTGTTAGGAGGAGAAGAAGTGCGTGGAGTCCGCGACTTCCGAAAATTTTCTGATAAATTTAGATTATGTCGCAGTCTCACTCCTTCCTTTCGTTAGTTTTTCGAAAGTCAACGCACAGCTTGTTTCACCATCCATTCGTTTTGCGACGGATTTTTTTTTTTTTTTTTTACGTTCGTGCGTGCGGTGCACCAATTGCTATGGATTATACGTAGCTGCTGCAATGCAATTTCTTTTATAATTTTTGTTTATCTACCTCTTTACAGCGGTAGACCTTCACACATAAACTCCTGACTGCAGCTACTTACGAGATCGCAGAAAAGCAGTGTTGAGGAATCTGTAACCTCACAGCTACACGCCGGAGGCCGCTGTAAGTAAAATTTGCTGAAAATTGTCTGTGTACTTTAAAGAAATGATTCGGAAAGGGGATCTCGTACTTTAAACATGAAGTTCAAATATAAACCTTCAATAGATCTTTTTGCTGTTAAGCAAGATCATCAGCCCACATTTACGAAAATTACTAAAGTTTCTGCTCACAGTTATCACCATACCTAAAACAGCCAGAACTTTTACCTTCCCAAATTCCGAAACCAATTACTTGTAACATAGTCAATGATCGGCCAATTACTTCTGCACACGATATTCAGTGGTCGTCTTTAGTTAATGTTTATGCTCGCCATAAAATACTCAGTAAGAATGCACTCAGTACCGCCACGCTATAAAAATCAAAGTTCACTTGCGATTTTCGTCGGAACGAATTATCACAATACTCTAAAGTTTTCGTGAACAGTTTCTGGTCACTACCAAATACCATTAACACTGGACCATAACGCGGAAGTCATCCCAAAACTTCATCTTACACGTAATGCGAAAAGCCACATCCAGCATAACCGCCTCCAATCAAAGCTAGTTCGCGACTCTCCTCTCACTCTCCCACTACTCAAAACTATATTTCTTCGCTAGGCGACTAACCGTCTCGCTTCTCATTGTCTGTCAGCACTTACGACCAATGAGAACTCACTTCTAGGGCGCGGCTCGCGCCAAAATCTAGCAAGCACCAACCACTTCGCTAGGTTCATTGGCGTCATCAAATTAAGTAACACAAAACTCTCTAATAAAAAAAACAAAACAAAATGAACTATAAGCTTTACTCTACATCTGTAAATTTGTTTTGTAGTCGCGAATGTTCTGGCTGTCTTATACATAAGCATACATACTTGGATATCCGACATTCACTAGTAGGGGAACCACTAGTGGATTCGTCCCCACGTTACAGAGTTGGAACACTTGCCAGTTCCTGTAGAGAATGATTTTAAATAATGCCGAACGTCCCACAAACTCTCACGCATGCATTCTCATTCACACGCACCCTAACACACAATACACATATTTACTTAGAATTCTTGAAATTTTTATTATAGAAAAGTTACCGAGGTTTTCTGAAACTAAAAACTTTCCAAATCTATATATGAACACTGAAAGAGTTATCAGATCATCATACATAGTCAATGAAGTTGAACTATTACATCACTGTATTTATTTAAATTCTTGACTGTCAGAAAATTACGTTTTTTTCTTTTTTTCGGATTTTACTAACTTCCAAAATACAACTATTTTTGATCTCAGACTTTGACATACTATTTGTTTTCACAACAGAAGGATGTACATCAAATACGAAGTTCCTCAGGTTACTCCTTTATTAGTTATTAATATCTTTAGTTTCGTATAATGTAAGTGGCCCCCCAGCGCTACTCCACTGCTTTCAGACGCGCAGCTGCAACAGACGGTCGTGACGTCAGTCTGCAGGACGCAACTCGTCCGTTACTGACCGTATAATACTCTACCGGCTTACATTGCAACCCACTTACATTCTGAACTAAAGCTTTTAATAGACAAATGGGCGATCGCGCACTAGTTGCGACGCCACAGTTTGGCTTCATGTACCTCTTATCTTAATTTTTATTGCGTTGTAATTGCATGCTTCTCGTTTGCTTTCCTATCTGTCCTAATACACTAAGGCGACAAAAGTGATGGGACAGCGATGTGTATACAAACAGGTGGCAGTAGTATCGCATACACAAGGTATAAAAGGGCAATTCATTAGCGGTACTGACACTTGTAATTAGGTGATTCGTTCGAAAAGGTTTCTGTCTTGATTACGGTTGCAAGACGGGAATTAACTGACAAACGCGGAATGGTATTGTCAGCTACTAAAATGGGGCACTTCCTTTCGGAAATCGTTGGCGGATTAAATATTCCGGGATTATCAGTGTCACGATTGTGCCGAGAATATCTAATTTTAGATATTACCTCTCACCACAGACTGCACATTGGCCGACGACCGTCACTTAATGATCAAGAGCCACAGTGTTTGGTGTACATGTCAGTGGTAAAAGACAACCAACACTAAGTGAAATAACTGAAATGAATGTATCTATTACGACAGTGCGGCAATTTTTGGAGTTAATGGGCTTTGGCGGCAGACGACCGACGCGAGTACCTTTGCTAACCCACGGCATAGCTTGCAGCGCCTCTCCTGATCTCGTGACCACAGTGGTTGGACCATATACGAGTGGTTAGCCGCGCCCTCCTTATGTGGGTTATGATTTCAGGTAATAAGAGCTGACGATAGGATGCGAGTGTGGCACAGACCACACGAAGACGTGGACTGAAGCTGTTATCAAGGCACTGTGCAAGCCATATTGGTTTAAGCTACTTTGGTGCACGCACCGATCATTGACAAGAAATCGTTGACCTCGACTACTTAGAGACTACCTGCAGCCACTCAAGGACTTCGTGTTTCCTTACAATGATGCGCCATGTTACCGATCCACAACTGTTCGCAATTGATTTGAAGAACGTTCTGGACACATCGAGTGAATGAGTTGGCAACCCATATCGCCCGACGTAAATCCCATCCAACATTTATGGGACATAGTCGAGAGCTCATTTCGGCCTCAAATTCGTGCACCAGCAACACTTTCGCATTATTTATGGTTAGAGAGGCAGCCTCGCTCAGTGTATATGCCTGGGGCATCCAGCAACTGCCACGTCGAGATGCTGCACTACGCAGGAAAAAAGAGATATCCCGTGACTTTTTTCACCTTAGTATAAAACTCACCGTGTTTATCCCAATTGCCCGTTTAGAAACGCAGACATTTTTAATCGCTTTCGCATTAACAGTTCATGTGTAGCAACGATAATGAAAATGATAAAACACATTCAAGACAAACTCACCGCTTGATTAATGGCTTATTTTCCCAGAGTACATTTACTTTTCCAAAAGCAGTCCTTAAACTGCGCACGTGTTATTGTTAACTGTGGAGACCTTAAATGGTGCCCTAGTCAAAAACTGTTGGTAACAGACCCGACGGAACACCTGAAAAGACAGTTTACCCGATAGAGAGTCCAACATGTTACTGTTAAAAGCCTTTCATCGACACTTCTTCCAAGAATTTTCTCAAGTACTTCTCCCAGGCAAATCATACGTCTCTCATCCATTACGCTGGGAAGAAGACACGTTTGGCGCCGTGTAGAAATTACGTTCTCAAAACTTCGGAGCCGAACGCGTACTAAAGTTCACGGGACTCTGTGGCATAAGGATTTGTTAAACACAAAACGTAGCTATCTGGTCAGTCTAAAAATTTCCCATTGAAATAATATCTGTGGCTAACACAAACCCTCTTTAAAAATTCTGGATCGCCCATTCTATGGTGAAGGAACAACGTGCGTAAGTAGTAACGTGGCGCAAAATATGAGAGGTTCATGCCGTGTACCACTATCACCATGAAGTCTTCGATAACGAATTACTTGAGGGCGATTATGAAGGGTGCTAATTGTATGTTCATTTCCTCACTTAACGTAGTCTTCAAGATACGAACACATAGATGTTTCTTGGGTGAAATTTAGAATTTTCCTGAAGCGTTATGTTGACCAATGATCTGTTTGCATATAATATACGAACATTAATCATCAGTACACTGACATTGATTTCTCTGGCAGCAATACCGTATCAAAGTGTTTTAAGAACGTCGAATGCATCATGTACCAGAGGTTTATGTGGGCTTCTTCACCAGTGAAGAGGACCAAGAGACTGGAAAAGCGCACAGATAAATCCTATTATCAGGTACCTACGCTGGACAAATATAGGTAATTATTGGCTTACATCGCTATCAGTCCGTTGTACAGGGTGATCAGAAAAAGTCTGGAAAGCTTGTAATGGTATTGATGGGTAGGTTATGCTGAGAAATAGTTTTTAAGAAAAACATTTTATGCGTCTCGCCGTTTCCATGTTGATTATCATTGAAGTCAGCCAATTAGACCGCTGCGCACGCCAGATACAATTAGCATTAACTGTTCTAATAACGTTCATGATAGAGCAAGGAATTGCTCAGCCATTTATACAAGGTTTTAACCTCACTAATGCCCCTCGTCCAATATCTGTATCACTCTTTGGTTCGGTTTTAGGAAACCAAACGAGGAATACGGTTGGCGATTTCGTCTCTAGCGGGCTGCTTGAATTCGCTTTCGCAACGTCCTGATTGCCTAACTTCACTGCTAATTAACTCGGAAACTTCGCACCGTATCGAACTTTTTCCTTATTATTTCTCAGCACAAGCTACCTTGAAACACTTTTACAAGCTCTTCAGACTGTTGCTGACCACCGTGGATAACTATAGGACACGTTTTATGCACACGCATAATGATGTCACTAGAGAATCAAAATCAACACAGATCCGCAATCAGAGCTCGATGCAAGCTGTTCGTTCAAGAGGTCCACTACGCCGTAGACTGTGGCGCAGATCTAGATACCTTCTTCCCTCTAGAATAGTTGATAATGGTTACTCATTGTCATTTAGTTAGCCCAGTACTACATCCCCTGAAGACGAACTAAATTTGTTGCTGGATTCAGTATTTCATAACAGAGACTCCTCGACACGTCATTCGTAATGCATTAAATTAATTCGTAATTGCGAATGAGGACAGCCATCAGTTGTTGAATTGAATGACGACCGGGACTCGAACTCAGATTTGCCGCTTATCTCAAACTGTCACCTTGCAATTTGACTATCCGTGCACTACTCATGGACAGACCGAAACTATCATATGTCGACAACCATGCGTCTGCGACCTGTACTCGTATATCCATTATGTATATTCCAGGACAGGTCAGACGTTGTTTGTGAAAGTAGCTTACCCGTTATCTGGAGATAAATACGATATTGATGTGCCTGTGATATTCTGATTACGATGCAAAATTCCTTTGTACATGCCTGCATGTCCAAAGGAATGAGTCATAATGGGTCTAGGACGGTAGATACGATGGTAGTTTCAAGAGTACCTAGGGAACTGTAATAGGGTGTCACTTTTTACAGTACATTGGATAGCACTGGATGATCTGTAAGGCCGTTCGCGGGCAACGTTGTTGTCCATAGGTGGGAGACAAGAAGCACAGGAAAACATGCAGAAAAATAACAACCTGCGGCATGACTGGTAACTGACCCTGATTCTAAGTAAGTCTTACGTACTCTGTATAAATAGATGAAAATGCCTATTTTATCGATAGTCGCTGTATCATGCTAGATTCGCTAATGTAACAGAGAATGCTGTAGTTAATCATGGTAACAGAACTTCGCTGCTCCACCTACCATAAAGTGATATTAAATGAACTTCTTTGAAGTCTTTAACTTATCCTCTACGAAATGAGAACGTTGTTATTCTTAGAAACGACCAGCCTACTGTCACTTAACAGGAGACAGAGAGTAGGTAAATAACAACTAATGTCATGATTTCTCACGTTTTCATATGAAGGAGTTCGAAAAGATTGTCGTTAAGGCTTTCGACGTCTATCTCAATTAGAAACAGCAAAGGGTGAGATACATACCGGTTACGAAAGGAACTATCATTTACTTTATTTCTTTGTTCTTTCTGAACATAGTTTACCCAGGTGTCAAGATTTATCGACAACTCCAGACTGTGCCCTGCAGTAGACGTGTACTAAGAAACAAATCCTATCTCTCTCATATGTCGCTCTCCACCCTTCAACTGTTGTTAACATTTTCTCTCTTCCACGAAATCTGGTGTTGGCTAAGAATGTGTTGAATGCTCTGTTCTATGAGATTCTGTTTTAGCCATAGTCTCTTTAATGCACATCCAATTATCAAAGTGTCATGCGTGTCTGCTCATCGTCCATAACCTCTTTCAAACAGTTTTGATACAGTGAATATTTCGGTGTCCATGTGTACCATTCATGATGTGAGGAAATTTTTCGGCTATGGTTTAGGTTATTCTTACATGTTATCAGTACTAGTAAATTTTCCGACTTCAAATTCACATGTAATGCTCCTATAACAGTCCGGAACGCACGACTGGCCGAGACAAGGTTGACTTCGACTGCACTGCATTACTGATGGGGACTGATAAGTCTTATGGGTATACTGACATTCGATACCACTAAATCGTTCTCCTCAGCTGCGCTAGCCAATAGCCTTCCATCGCTGTCTTAATCGAATAGATCCAAAGTTTCGGGACGCACATTTACATTGATATTACCTTTGCGTGGTCGACGGAGCGTTACACCCCGTTCTTGATCGACAGTTACTCTTGAGCGGCTTCTGTACTGTTTGAAAACTTGCATCCTCATCTTGTTTTCCTGCGCCTGCCCAACAGAACTCATTTAATGTAACTGAAGAAGTCTTTGGTGTGACGTCATAAGCGAGTGACTGCGTGTGAGATCGCTCTCTAAGTTTTCATATATTTTTAGGTTTCAGATACATATTTTAACGGTTTTTGTGATAATATTTACTATATAAGTGACGTATTATTGGTTTCTTCATTCACCTCTGTCTTTCTTGTGTTGTGACCTGATATTTGTGAGTGTTTCGTATCGAGCTACTTAACCTCTTGCCTGTGTTTACATTCCGCGCTGACCAGTTGCAGCTGTAGCGGCGCATCGAAAGCTAAGTACTAATTAATTGTTTGTGTATAGTGGTTTATTTAGGAACTTTAGTAGTCTTCAACCGGTGTTCTTGGTGTTTTCTGGTGAAATAATTTCAGAAGAACCTTTTGGGAACTGTTTACAGCTTCGTTACTGTGTCATTAGACGTTTGATTCTCTTTCTGTATTAGTCTTTTGTTATCGTCAGGCGTAATAACATGAGACTTGGGGGTGCGCTGATGACAGAAAGCATGGGTACATTTCAGTGGTGTCGGTGGAGTCTATCAGCAGGACGGGTTTCACTAGACACGGCCTGCACCTCAACAGGTATGGGAAGGGGAGGTTGGCAAAGCTTCTAGGTGACAGCATAGGTGGGGTTGGTGGGATCACTCATGGGAAAATTCCTGCAGTAGTGGGTGTTAGAGCTGCACCTTTTTTAGATTGAAGTCAGCTGATAGGTATTCCTGCTTAAGGGAAGTCTCTCTAACAAGGGAATCACTTTTGACAAAGCTTAGGTATCCGAGTAATGAGGGAATTAGTATACACAAGGTATTAGAGATAAAGTTAGTGAACTGCTTATAGATGTTGACTCTGAAATTATTGGTATATCTGAACACTTATTAAATAAGGAGATAATTCAGAGGCTTCCTTTACCAGGATACAGGTTGGCTGGCTGCTTTTCGAGGAGCTCTTTGCGGTGTGAGGGAGTAGCCATGTATGTGAAAAACGGCATCGCATTTGAGTCAGTTGATGTTTCAAAGTACTGCACTGAAAAGGTGTTTGAATGTTGTGCAGGTGTGGTTAAATTTAACGGAGCTAAACTTGTAACTGTTGTTATTTATAGATCCCCAGACTCCGATTTCAGAACATTTTTGCTAAAGCTAGAGGAGGTTCTTGGTTCACTTTATAGGAAATACAAAAAGTTAGTTATATGTGGTGACTTCAATATTAATTGTATAAGTGATTGTGCAAGGAAGAGGATGCTGGTAGACCTATTTAATTCATATAATCTTATGCAAACCGTATTCTTTTCAACGAGAGTGCAAGGGAACAGTAGAACAACCATAGACAACATTGTTGTTCATTCCTCATTACTAGAAGGGCATTCTGTTAGCAAAAAGGTGAATGGCCTTTCAGATCATGATGCGCAAATTTTAACTTTAAAAGATTTTTATGCTGCAACACGTGTTAAATATAGTCATCAGCTGTTCAGGAAAGCTGATCCAGTTGCTGTAGAGACCTTTGTAAACCTTATAAAGGAACAAGAGTGGCAAGATGTTTATAGCGCTGTTACAGTAGACGATAAATAATTGCGTTTCTCAAGACTTTTCTCATGCTCTTTGAAAGTTGCTTTCCGTTAGAACTTTTAAAACAGGGTACTAGCACAAACAGGCAGCCTGGGTGGCTGACTAGAGGGATTAGAATATCTTGTAGAATAAAGTGGCAATTACATCAAAACGTTAGAAACAGTCAAAATCTAAATGCAGCAGCCCATTACAAACAGTATATTAAGGTGCTTAAAAATGTTATTAGGAAGGCAAAAAGTATGTGGTATGCAGATAGAATAGCTAAGTCTCAGGATAAAACTAAAACCATATGGTCAGTCGTAAAGGAAGTTGCTGGTCTGCAGAGACAGGTCGAGGATATAGAATCAGTGCGAAGTGGGAATGTCCGTGTTACTGATAAGTCGCATATATGTACAGTATTTAATAATCACTTTCTGAATATAGCAGGTGAACTAAATAGAAACCTAGTCCCAACAGGGAATCATATAGCGCTCTTAGAAAAAAGTGTTCCGAGACTGTTACCTGAAATGCTCCTCCATGATACTGACAAGAGGGAGATTGAGTTAATAATTAAATCACTAAAGACCAAGAACTCTCATGGATATGACGGGGTATCTAGCAGAATACTGAAGTATTGTTCTATGTACGTTAGCCCAGTTCTCAGCCATATCTGTAACTTTTCCTTTAGGAGTGGTCGGTTTCCTGACCGATTAAAGTACTCGGTAGTGAAGCCACTTTATAAAAAGGGAGACATTGATAATGTTGACAATTTTAGACCTATCTCTATGCCATCGGTGTTTGCTAAAGTTATCGAGAAGGTTGTATATAAAAGGTTACTGGAGCATTTAAATTCACATAATTTGCTGTCAAATGTTCAGTTTGGTTTTAGAAATGGTTTAACAACTCAAAATGCTATATTCTCTTTTCTCTGTGAGGTTTTGGACGGATTAAATAAAAGGTTGCGAACGCTAGGTGTTTTCTTTGATTTAACGAAGGCTTTTGACTGTGTTGACCACAAAATATTACTGCAGAAGTTGGACCATTATGGAGTAAGGGTAGTAGCTTACAATTGGTTCGCCTCTTACTTTAAAAACAGAAAGCAGAGGGTAATTCTCCGCAATATTGAGAGTGGTAGTGATGTTCAGTCCCAATGGGGCACTGTTAAGTGGGGCGTTCCCCAAGGGTCGGTGCTGGGGCCATTGCTGTTTCTTATTTATATAAATGATATGCCTTCTAGTATTAAAGGTGATTCAAAAATATTTCTGTTTGCTAATGACACCAGCTTAATAGTGAAGGAACTTGTGTGTAATATTGAAACAGCAACAAATAATTTAGTTCATGAAATAAGTTCGTGGCTTGTGGAAAATAATTTGATGCTAAATCACAGTAAGACTCAGTTTTTACAGTTTCTAACTCACAACTCAACAAGAACCGATATTTTGATCAGACAGAATGGGCATATTATAAGCGAGACGGAACAGTTCAAATTCCTAGGCGTTCGGATAGATAGTAAGCTGTTGTGGAAAGCCCATGTCCAGGATCTTGTTCAGAAGCTAAATGCTGCTTTATTTACCATTAGAACAGTATCTGAAATAAGTGACACTTCAACACGAAAAGTAGTCTACATCGCATATTTTCATACGCTTATGTCGTATGGTATTATTTTTTGGAGTAATTCTTCTGATTCAAAAAGGGTATTTTTGCCTCAAAAACGGGCTGTTCAAGCTATATGTGGTGTAAGTTCGAGAACCTCTTGTCGACCCCTATTCAAAAATCTGGGAATTCTGACATTGCCCTCACAGTATATATTTTCTTTAATGTCGTTTGTAGTTAGCAATGTTAGCCTGTTCCCAAGAGTTAGCAGCTTTCACTTAGTTAATACTAGGCAGAAATCAAATCTGCATGTAGAATGCACTTCCTTGACTCCTGTGCAGAAAGGAGTGCAGTATTCTGCTGCATCCATTTTCAATAAGCTACCACAAGAACTCAAAAATCTTAGCAGTAGCCAAACTCTTTTAAGTCTAAACTGAAGAGTTTCCTCATGGCTCACTCCTTCTATTCTGTTGAGGAGCTCCTGGAAGAGCTAAAAAATTAAGCAAATTCCAGTGTTACATTGTTGATTGTCTTCATTTAAACTTACGACTTGTCACCTGAATATGGTTTTTTTTATATTTCATTTTATCTGTTTCTAATATCGTGTTATAATTTCATGTATTGACTCGTTCCATGACCATGGAGGCTTCTCCTTAATTTGGTCTCACGGAACAATAAATAAATAAATAAATAAATAAATGAAGACTGCCCTTTTCAATAAGGTGACTGTAGGTGTGCGACAAGAGACAGCCGAGTAGTTTTGCGGGAGCTGAGATCTGGGATTGACGACCACGTGATCAACGAATTATCCAAAAATTTAATTCATTATTTAACAGTTGATTGCATAACGGGGATCTTTTGCACCCAGCAACTTTCAATTTTATCATCAAACTGTCTTGAAATTTGTTTATCTTACTTTGTGTTGTGGGTAATCCTTTGATATGCAATTGAAATCATTTTGGAAAAATCATTACTTGTTGCAAGCCTCATTAATTACTTTTCTTTATTAATTTCGTGATCATACACGTCTATTGCATGGCAACGATCTTTCGGACACCTTAACGGACGAACCGTGTGTAGAATAGTTTGTTTGTCTTTAGTATGAATGGTACATTAGGTTAGCATGAATACTAACATAAAATAACAATATGGCACATCTACATTCATTGTTAAGAAGCCAGAAGCACTCCGAAAGCTAGAACTAAGGATTCTGTGGAAGGTACGAATATTTTCTCACGACAAAGTTGTATCAGTTGAGCAGAAGTTTAGTTTCATGAACAAAATAGTTATGAAAGATACTTTCATGGTTTACTTATAGCATAAATTCTACATTATCTGTTACAACCAAAATATCATCACGTGAAGTCAGCACAAGTGATCACAATTTTGAGTCAACAACTGCTAAACCTCGAAGATCAGGAAGATGATGGCGATTCAGAGGTTGATGGTGTCCAGCACAATGAACCAGTGTTTCCAGACAAGTGAAGACAGGTGACAGAAGTGTTCATTTCCTTATTGTGCATGATGGATCATACTGACGTAAAATACCACTGCCATGCAGCTGAACAATATCATGAAAGTTCTTCTTGAATAAGTAAAAAATACTGGAGCTCCCACTCTAAGAACGCCCCAGACTATTTTACGTCGCAAAGAATATTGGAGGAGATAGTGCGTTCTACTAATGTAAATCTTTAGGCCTATTGATGTAATCAAGGAAAAAATGACACAATATTACATCTAAGAAATGAATGCATTTTTTGGAACGTAATCAGACAAACCAAAACCAGTGATGCTTCTACTGCAATAAACACATTAACAAGTCCTTGGGAGGAGTCCCATCAAATATTAGAATGGATACATTTTAGACAAGTGTTTCGATATTAGAAGAACTGCTATGGGAAAAGATTACAGCAATGGAAACTTCGAGAAAGCAACAAGGAAATTCCATGAGAAGTCTTCCGAGTTCAGAGAAGCTTCATCATCATCATAAGGTCCGCCCCCGCTAGCTGAGTGGTCAGCGCCATAGAATGTCAATCCTAAGGGCCTGTGTTCGTTTCCCGGCCGGATCGGAGATTTTCTCCGCTCAGGGACTGGGTGTTGCGCTGTCCTAATCATCATCATCATTTCATCCTCATCGATGCGCCAGTCGCCGAAGTGGTGTCAAATCGAAAGATTTGCACCTGGCGAACGGTCTTCTTGACGGGAGGCCCAAATCACACGACAGAAATATCATCTTATGGTTCTGAAACCTGTTTCACAACCGTGAATAACGTAAATTATGTGCCAAACAAAACTTTCCTAACTGCGCAATTATCTGCACCACTGTGTCAGAGTTGATGAATAACGTAAAAGGAAGCCAAAGAATGTTTTATTCAATAATGAAACTAACTCAGTTGATTCTGTGGCCCTGAATGTAGGTACATACTGATGCAAGAGGCACTCAGGAAGATAGCCTTTTGACTTATAGATAAATGTAATGGATGAATCACTGGTACATATTCTGAGACTACTTTCACAGCAATACCCCCACTTGCAGGAAGGCATACCTGATAAAAGGAGAAATTTCCTCAACGAGTTACCGAAAGTAATGATGCATTCGCATGTAGAGAAGACAGTCAGCAACCGACGCCCCGGACATGTGTTCTGCAAGCCATGGCACGTTCTGGACCTGTTCACCAACAGCCGAAGATTGCGCTAACTGCAAACATTGCCAAAACGATCATTTACTTTTTCTAGGCATCAGTCGTGTGACTTGTTTGATGCGGCTCGAACGAATTCCTCTCCTGCACCATGCCGCCCTCTACATCTCAGAGCAGCATTTGCAATCTACGTCCTCAACAATTTTCTGGATGTATTCCATGTGTCCACTTAAATCTGGCAGAAAACTCAACACATGCAAAAGATATTAACTGCAAAAACCCGCCTCTAAGTATATGCGAAGTGGATGTTTCTCCGGAGACTTGCTTCTAGTGTGTTATAAAGAAGTTTTGATATTGTATTTCATGTATAAAATGAAGGTCACAATATCGTAATAAATACTTCCTTATTCATTGCGTATTACAAAACCAATCAGATTTTCATAATATTGTTCTGATAAATAGTATCTTGCATTTTTCTTCTGAGGTAGGTAACTTATAGCTCCCGTCATTCAGTTTTGCGGGTGCAGCCACGCATACATCCATGGGTTAAGGATGACATTTTATTCTCTTATAATTGCTTACCTTAAGGAACAGTTCAGTACACGCGGCTGCAAAGGGGCACACTACGGAGATTAACAGGCAACGGAACGTCTGCCTGCCAGTACCAACGACACCACTACGGGTGACATCAGGTAGGACGACGGCCAGCTGGATGTTGCGTGCAACACACCAACACCTCCAGAGATCGAGTTTGAGCCAGCAAGAAACCGTTGTACCCGACACTCCCTCAGTGTTACTGAAGTCGTAGGGAGAACTCGCCGTAAGATAACTTTTCCACCTGGTGTGCACGAGAGGCGAGAAATACGAAGTACCCTTGGACTTGCAGTATAATTATATGATGTGTGAATATTACAGAACTATCAATTTAAAAAGTTGTGGTTGCGAAATACTGAGAAGAGCCCTCTGGGTTTTAAAAACTGACAGAAGGCGACCTCGTGAAAGATCAGTTTGCGTTTCCGACAAATGTAGTAACATACGAGGAAAAACTGACGCTATAACCTGTCTTAGATGAAGGAAGACTAACATAAATTTATAGCTTTTGTGTAATATAGGGGAACATTTTTACATTCACTGGAATAACCACTTCTCAATTCTGAAGGTAGTATGGATACAACAGAGGGAACAGGAAGTTATATATAGCTTGCACACAAACCGGACATCTGTAGTTAGAGTTGAAACGGGTGAGATAGTTCAGGAGGAAAGAAGGCTGTAGCCTATCACCGACGCTATTGAATCACTAGGGGAAAGTGTTGTACGAGGGTTGAAACTTTAATAGTGGAAACTATTTATTTACAGCTCGTACAAAATACATACGTTATTAAAAGTTTTACTGACCTTCAAAGTAGTCATCAGCATTGTGTATAACACGTTGCCAGCGATGTGGAAGCCGTAGAATACTCTTAGCAGTGCCAGTAGTGTTGACAGTTCGAGCGGCGCGGTCTATTGCCCGACGAATTCGTAGCAGTTCTGAAGCGAATGCCGTTAAGTGTTTCCTTCAGTTTAGATATCGAACTGAACTTACGATGGCTGAAGTCAGAGGAGTGCAGTAGGTGGTATATCACTTAGCATCTCATCAGTCAAACAAAACAGTAACAGCTTGCACTGTACGTGCTTCAGCAGTATCCTGCAAAATGATGGTCAGGTCCTGCAGAAACAGTCTTCAATTTTGTCTCTAAGCTGGTTGTAGGTTGTGTTCCAAAAATGAACAGCATAGAGAAAGAAGTGATGACTGTTTCTGTAGGACCTCACCCTCATTTTGCAGGACAATGCTCAAGCACGAACACTGCAAGCTGTTACTGGTTTGTTTGACTGATGGCACTGCTAAGAGTGTCCTACGACTTCCACATCGCTGGCAACAGGTTATACACAATCCTGGTGACTACTTTGATGGTCAGTAAAACTTAGAAACACGTATCTATTTTGTACGAGCTGTAAATAAATAGTTGCCACTATTAAAGCTCTAACCCTCGTACTTTGAGGATAGTGTACGTTGAAACACATGAAGTTTTCCCTGCCAGTGTTTCAGTCTAGTGACCCATTTTCGAATCACATGAAAGAATAAGTGTTAGAGACTGCCTTTAGCAGATATCGAAATTTCCGACTGAAATGGTTATTGTGAGACATTAGGTTGTGTTCTGCTCATAACTGGTAAACATTCAGAGTTCCACACCTTTAAGTTTAAAGCTAATTGGGTGATACCCTTGACACTCCAGTTATAGAATTTTATGGTGAGTAAAATTCTATATAATATTAAAACGATGAACATAATATGAGGCCTCTTACGTCATACCTCGTCTGTCATGAACTACTTCGTAACTTATAACGGAAGTATGTCTTCTACCATGCTTCATGTGACATTCATAAATAAACTGAATTTCTTTAATGTATTAACTATTTTATTTGTATTGAAAAATGAAAATATTTGTTAGTTTCCAATAGTTCCTACTTCAAAGTATATTGAACTTATAACTGGTTTTGTATAGTAATTATTCTTCTTAATTTGATTTCCCTTACTCACTGTTGGTGGGTAGTAGAGTAATAATCTAACAGATAGAATGAAAAATAGAGCGTCTTTAAAATTCAAAACATCAGATCCTCAACCATACACATTGTGTCCAGTTCCGGTAGGGCTGTGACTGTGAAAAATAAAACTCACGGATTATGTTCACAAAATCACTGTATATATTAAAAATAGTCTCAACCTGAATCAGTACATTGCTAAAATCATTTTTGAAGTGTTTCGAAACACATACTACAGTTCCTATTCGGAACTTTCTTTAGTACGGTGGTACAAATTTCTTGTGTGTCCAATTGCATCATAATTGTGCCCATTCATAGGCAACCTCAGTTTGATGAACAAGAAGCCACCTGGGGCCAAATCCAGCAAATACAGCGGGTGGGTCAGGACTCAGATCCATTGGTGGCCAAAAAGATGCACACAGTCTTCACTTTATGGGCCAGGTCCATGTTTTGGAGGAGCGACCAGGAGCCGGCTTCCCGGCGTTCTGTTCAAATTCTTGCCTACACTCAATTCAGGAGTCAAACAATTTGATATTCCCTCACTGCTTCATCACCATTTTCCTGCTAGTGTCAGACACGTTCGTTACATTTGCGGTCAGGACGCCAGTTCCAGTAAAGATATCACTTTGACCTTCAGCACTGCTATTGCTGAAACTTCAAGGATCGTAATGCCATAGCTGGCCACCACGTAGCATTATAGTTTGGAACGTCATACAAGCAGTCCTAACGACAGTGGTACACAATCTGTAAACACGCCACCTGCAACTTAGTTGTCCGGTAAAATAAGCTGCAGACATTTGCTTCAGGTTTTCGACAACGACGCGGATGTACAGGAGGTGGACAAAAATTTGGAAATCCCACGACAAATGCATTCTTGAATATAAATACAGCTAGTGAAGCCTATTGATTGCTCTACTGCATTTGATAACGAATGGCAACTGTGCAATGTCCTCAATGCGACGGAAGTGTCAGCCGCGTTCAGAACAGTGTTAAGACTGCATTACGTTGAAGTTATGTGAACTGAAGTGTGGAGAAACTGCTTCCGTAAGAAAAGTACCCGTATGACTTTATGTTTCCCGCACCGAATCAAAGATATATACCGCACATAGGGAATGCGGAAAGACATCATCTGTTAAGTCACAATGAGAATAAAAATGTATGTTGGGGGTGCATGATAGAAAGGCATTGAAGAGGATTTTGATGAAAAATAAGAAGACTGAAGTTGCAAAGGTCACTGCAGAAGTGAAAGTCGCCCTCACAAACCTTATCGCCACCAAAACAACATAAAGGGAGCTCCATTAGCTGGGAATTGAAGCGAGAGCCGGAATTGCACAACCATTAATCAGTGACATAAACGCCCTAACAGGAAAACGCGGTGTCGAAGTCAGAAAAAATCGACAACGAAGCACTGGAAGTAGGTTATTTGGTCGAATGAGTATTGTTTCACATTGTTTACAAACTGTGGTCGGGTTCGAGTGTCAAGAGTGATACATAGCGAGAGTTCGGTGGTGATTTGTGCAACCATATTTTAATATTCCAAAGGGCCTCAGGGTTATTACGCAAGTTTGTAAATTTTCCAAGATTTGTGTGATATAGTCCATCAGTTAGTCAAGGTTAATTCCCCAATGCTGATGCCGTAATAATACAGAACTAGTTCTGTGTGTCCGCGAAGATGAATTTTCTCCTCCACCCTAATTGCCACAGTCGACATATTTCGATATTATTTAGCCTCCTGAAACTGCCTCTATTTTGCACGAAGAGTACTATATCATTCCCTTGAAAACGAAGCAGGGCCTGTATTTATCAATTTCAAGATAATTATAGGCTGTTGTGATAGCCAGATGTTTCCCTACACCATATTAGTCATTGTAACATGTTGTTTTGTTGGTGTTTTCAAGTTAGTTAACTTATAACTGTGAAGTTATGTTTCCAGTCACTAACATTTAAACCCAAAAATATCTTTGTACACCTATGTCTCAAGTCCAACTGGATCAGTGCTACTTCTCTACTGATTTTGTCATCTGAACACATTTGGCCGTTCGTTTGACTCTCCCTGACACACTTTGGAAATGCGTGGTACGTAAATAAGAACGTTAGTTTACCGTCTGTTCTCAGTGAGCTCTACTTAATACACTCCTGGAAATGGAAAAAAGAACACATTGACACCGGTGTGTCAGACCCACCATACTTGCTCCGTACACTGCGAGAGGGCTGTACAAGCAATGATCACACGCACGGCACAGCGGACACACCAGGAACCGCGGTGTTGGCCGTCGAATGGCGCTAGCTGCGCAGCATTTGTGCACCGCCGCCGTCAGTGTCAGCCAGTTTGCCATGGCATGCGGAGCTCCATCGCAGTCTTTAACACTGCTAGCATGCCGCGACAGCGTGGACGTGAACCGTATGTGCAGTTGACGGACTTTGAGCGAGGGCGTATAGTGGGCATGCGGGAGGCCGGGTGGACGTACCGCCGAATTGCTCAACACGTGGGGCGTGAGGTCTCCACAGTACATCGATGTTGTCGCCAGTGGTCGGCGGAAGGTGCACGTGCCCGTCGACCTGGGACCGGACCGCAGCGACGCACGGATGCACGCCAAGACCGTAGGATCCTACGCAGTGCCGTAGGGGACCGCACCGCCACTTCCCAGCAAATTAGGGACACTGTTGCTCCTGGGGTATCGGCGAGGACCATTCGCAACCGTCTCCATGAAGCTGGGCTACGGTCCCGCACACCGTTAGGCCGTCTTCCGCTCACGCCCCAACATCGTGCAGCCCGCCTCCAGTGGTGTCGTGACAGGCGTGAATGGAGGGACGAATGGAGACGTGTCGTTTTCAGCGATGAGAGTCGCTTCTGCCTTGGTGCCAATGATGGTCGTATGCGTGTTTGGCGCCGTGCAGGTGAGCGCCACAATCAGGACTGCATACGACCGAGGCACACAGGGCCAACACCCGGCATCATGGTGTGGGGAGCGATCTCCTACACTGGCCGTACACCACTGGTGATCGTCGAGGGGCCACTGAATAGTGCACGGTACATCCAAACCGTCATCGAACCCATCGTTCTACCATTCCTAGACCGGCAAGGGAACTTGCTGTTCCAACAGGACAATGCACGTCCGCATGTATCCCGTGCCACCCAACGTGCTCTAGAAGGTGTAAGTAAACTACCCTGGCCAGCTAGATCTCCGGATCTGTCCCCCGTTGAGCATGTTTGGGACTGGATGAAGCGTCGTCTCACGCGGTCTGCACGTCCAGCACGAACGCTGGTCCAACTGAGGCGCCAGGTGGAAATGGCATGGCAAGCCGTTCCACAGGACTACATCCAGCATCTCTACGATCGTCTCCATGGGAGAATAGCAGCCTGCATTGCTGCGAAAGGTGGATATACACTGTACTAGTGCCGACATTGTGCATGCTCTGTTGCCTGTGTCTATGTGCCTGTGGTTCTGTTAGTGTTATCATGTGATGTATCTGACCCCAGGAATGTGTCAATAAAGTTTCCCCTTCCTGGGACAATGAATTCACGGTGTTTTTATTTCAATTTCCAGGAGTGTAATTTCTCTTTCTCTTTGCAGCAGACATTATCTCAAGGAGCAATAAATATCGATCGAGTTGGGGTGTAATTGCCATACGGGATACTTTTCTGGGTCCTTGGGTTCTTGGATTCCGTTCCCCATAACGAGCGAGGTTTCATTAAATCACATAATGCCACTTTGTTTCCTTAGAAACCGACTCAGCCGGAATTCATCCACATCCTTCCACATTCCTTGCTCTAATGTCCTTGTTGTTCATGGGACGTTTCTGTTGCTCTCTTGCACACCTATGTGTGTGTGTGTGTTTGTGTGTGCAAGCAGAGAAAGTATATATATATATATATATATATATATATATATATGCTGAAGTCAACAGAGCAACCCCATGAATTCACATTGCAGACCTTATAGAAATAAGCGCTGTGTTCTTCTGAATTCCAGCACCGGTGTATAAATCAGAAAATCTAAAATTCGGCGTAACTTTCTTTCAACCACGAGGGAATCATAAATCAGATTTGTGGAGTAGCGTACAGCGGACCGTTGGCTGCAACGATAATAATATTCTAAGAGATGTCGAGTGACGTTTATTAAATCTACACGGCGTTGTGATTTACTGCGGGAGAGTGGTAGAAAAACTTGAGGTATTGCTAGAAAATTCACTTTCCTCGCTGGCTAACAAATTTATTATTTTACCGTTTATAAGTTTCTTCTGTTGTACGCAATTCTAAGACACATTAATCTGAAAGACGTAAGACTTTTGTTTCGGATCGCGCCCCAGAAAATGAGTAAATGTCGAATCCGTATAACATTGGTTTCAAGACTCTGGACAATAGAAAGAATTCGTTTGGATTTTCATAATGCATTGTTACGAAGACTCATGTGACTCTTCGAGGTCGGAACAAATGCAAATTAAATTTGATAATCTGTTGACGAAATGAATTTATTTAACTTCATGCACTTCTGTCAGAAATATTGTCCGGAATCTATAATACAATTAAAATCTGACGAGAGAATTTTCATTATATTTCGTGTGTCATTTTGTAGATAATGGATTGTTCCTCAGAGATCTGGTTCCTTGTATGATTATACCAGACAATTTTAAATATGCCTGAACATACATTATCAACTAATGGTTTTGTCTGGTTTTTTATTGAATTTCACACAAGTAACAAAATAAGGAAGATCATCACGTGTATGGTAGGTAAGGTGGGTATAATCCACTGAACGCCTCCCTTTAATGACGACGGTTAAATTCTTCTAACAAGTTAAGGTATTTCCTTACAAAAAATGCCTTGTCACCAAAGTTCGCCGTTTTAATAGCAGACTGCTGTGCTATCTCAAGGAAATAAATTAATGTGAGGGTGCAGGTAAGGTTACTGACGACATAGGCATCCTAAAGCCTAAACGAACACATAAAATTGGTCTATATTGTTGTATTTTGTGGAAACTTATGACAGTAAAAGAAACATTCTTGAATGCTTTTGACTATTCTTTGAGTCGATATTAGTGTGTGTGTTCTTAATTCTCAACACAAACCATTGTGCCTTTCGGACTATAACACAAGACTGCTTCGATACCCTACAAAAAATGTTCCAAAAATTGATTTTCATCATGGGGGTTTCCTCCTAAATTTGCACTTATTTGACTAAAGCTGAAGTTCTGGTGCAGATTGCTTACCTGAAGGGGCAGGGCAATGACCTTGAATTCATAGTGACATTAAGTTGGCAGCAAGCCCTACCTTTTCTCATCTGTGGTATCATTCTCAAGCCCCTTCACCTAACTTCTTCTCTCCCCCCCCCCCCTTTCACCTCTCCAGTCATTCACAGTGAAGCTTAAAAATGAGGCAGCTGATCAGAAATTAATAAAAAATAAAATAAATAAATATAATCAAATATAGTGAAACTAGTCCAGTTGTGCTTTACTCTTTTTCCATTTGGCTCTGAAATATGATGTTGATGGCTCATTCAAGAAACTGTTACAAGGGGAGATGGGGAGAGAGATAGAAATGAAAATTCACACTATCATTTTTAGTGAAGTGTAATACAGAGAGATGAAACGTCCTGGCGAGATTTGGCTTAAATATTTATGTACTGTAGCATAAAATACACGATAGAAGGATATTTACTAGTAAAGAATTTTCGGTGACTAAGCAATTTTGGTAAATAACACAAATGTGAAACTTGAGCAATATTTTACTATGTGTGAGTGTGCAAGATTTTACATGAATATCTGTGACTCTCATGGAAGTAATGCAAAGTGACATGATTTTTACTCGCCATTTTAGTGCTGCACTGATTAAATGCTGGGGTACACAGGTGTACTAAGCTGCCTTTGTAATGGATATAATGCAGTTTGATGGCGTTTTTATGTATGATTTTAATACTAGCAGTACCAACGCCTTTTCCACATCGTATACAATCAGCAGGGAGGGTGGAAAAATATTAAAATAAAATAAATGATACAAATTTCTTTTCCTGCTTTTCATTTTTAATAAAAGAGTACCTTTAAAGATTTATTTATGTGTAAGTAGAGTCCAGAGTATGAAAATATCTTTCACTACTCTGTTATCAACAGCATTCTGTAATGTATACTACCAATGGGGGAGGGCACGTTACGAGTACTGCTAAATACTGGCAGAATTGATGACAGAATTGAAGGTGGTAGAGCACTTGCCCGCGAAAGGCAAAGGTCCCAAGTTCGAGTCCCGGTCCGGCACACATTTTTAATTTCACCACTGTCTTATATTGGCCACAACAAGCATAATGCAAATCAAAATTATCATTGACGGAACCTGAAAGACGCTAGTCTCAGAAGGAGGTCGGGAAACATAGTTCGTATTTGCATATTAGACGGCATATATTATTGGAAATGATTCCTGCATAAGGCAGAGAGAAAGTAGACCTTCGTGCCAACGTATTATCATCACTCACGCTGTGCATGGTTAGCGCAACCGACGTTAGATCTGTCTTTCACTAAACCACTCTGACTATAGGTGACCTCAAGATGGAGTAACTCGGCTGACAAACTCTCAGAGTCTGAAACGACGTGTGCCCTGTGAAACGAGGTACGAAGTACCCCTTCACTCTGAGCCGGATGGTGGAATTATTAGACTGTAGATGGAAGCTGGTGTGGGTAGGATTCTTATAAACAGCACGTCCCACCGTACCATAAAACTACCTCCTGATCAGCACATCAAAGAAGGAAAGGCAATCATTCTTTGCCACCTCTATTCTGAAATCAGTATTCTAGTGGACTGAATTCAAGTGTTCTTAAAAATTTTTCGCAATCTCACTGCGGTGAGACCAAACAACAAAAGTATCGTCTACGAATCTTAATGAAACACGTATGTTTCAAAGGCGCCGACCCCAGGGCACGGTCCTTGAAGTTTTTCACAAGAAAATATGCAATAATATGTTACTACGGTCTTTCCAGGGCCACTTTACCTGCCTGCACATACTGTCATTGAATAAAAAGTAACTGGAAGTTATTACATGACAAAATCGGTTTGTTAATTCTACACGTAACGTAACCTCAATTAACCGTAACGAATAAGAGGAACACGAGTGAAGAGAGAGTCCACACCAAAACTTATTAGAATAACAGAATGCCTTTAATAGACTTAACAAATCCTACGAATTCCTAATGTGATGATTCCACCGACCACCTAGTGGGCTCACAGAGCATCAGTGTTACAATCGGACGAAGAGGAACTCCTTCTTTGCATATCTTGGGAAGGCCATATAACTTACAGGGAACAGTCAATAGCATTAAGGCTCCTAATAATCTCTTGCGACAAGGGGGCTGTTAGTCGTCCTTTTAACATGTTTCGTGGGAGTAGCACCTATCCTGAAAGACGCTGAATCAGGCAGTAAAAATTGCATCTTCTGAACATAATCCTGCTCGTTCATAGCTACTGAAGCATTTCCCTTCACGCAGAGGAAAATGGCAGTACCCGCCTCAACTTTGCGGGATGTAAGACAGTCCACTCAGCTACTCTGGGATGGAGGTGCCCCAATCAACACACGACATGTCTACCTCCTACCTCCCCTGCAACTTCTAGAGGTAGCTTAGAAACAGCCGGCAATAGAAGTAATTAAAACAACCACAGCAAAAGGCTAGGGCGCCGGTGAAAGACTTACACTTTTTGCTATCGTAGATAAAGCTGCGTCATCATACATTTCCACTGAGATTTACACAGAACATCGAGATATACCAGTAGACTCAGAGCTACGGAAAAGTTCAATCTTCCCAAATGGCGAGAAGTTACAGAACGAGATTCCCAGTCAGACTGTGACCTTGAAACACTGTCCAGGAAATCCTAATAAAAAGGCGCCATTTTAAAGCAATCATGCTGAATTAGTTCCTTGGAAACGATATAGAACTGTTGGAGAAGTTTTTAATTTGCTTGCATAGCGCTTTCCTACTGGATTTTGCAATTTAAAATGACATGATAGTCTTCTGTTGATTTATGGACGGTTATCGACGACTTCGACGACATCACCAGGCTCCATTGTTCAACAATAAATATTTTCTGTAAAATTTAAAAAAATTTAAAGTTCATGAGCACATTACAATAAATTGAAGTCGTAGGCGTAAACTACACCCCGTCGTTATTGCTTGTGTTAATACTGTACTGATTCAGTACAGAGGTATGTATGTGCAAGCTAATATTTTTGATTTTCACGAAAATAGAGCAACTTGAAGCTATTTTACTCATTACTTTAATATTACGCTAATTGATGAATATGTACAAATATCTTGCACTTTCAAGTGAGTAATGTTAATGTTTAAACTTAGCGAAGTTTTTATGCATCCTTTTAATATTGTACTGATTAAATACAAATGTACGTATGTCTACAAAAATATCTTTAGCTTTCATGAAAGTAAGGCATACCATTTTCTTACTGTACATCTATAAACTTAACGATTTATACAGTACATTTTAATACTTCACTAAGATTGACTGAAGAGGGGATGCAGATGGAGTACAATGCATAGACAGCCTATTTTTACTATCTTGGATTTTAGTTATTTATATCATTTCCGTGTTTATTGAAACAACATTCTGATTAGCTGTTTCATTTTAATTATTTGCGGTAATTGGTTCGAGAGGGAAGAGTAAAGGTGCGGAGGCAACCATGGCTTGATTATATCAATGATAAAGAGACACAGGGTTTTCCGCCATCTTGCGTTCAAGGTTACTCTACGCCGCTGTGCGTCAGCTAACTGTAATGACACTTGCAGTGTTCAAGAGGATTTAAGTACAAAGCGGCTCAGAACCCCAGTAGATATGCTACCACCATGGGACACTGTTAATGGTAGATCTTCGTCAGAGCAGCATTTCGCATATTTTACGAGTGTCTCTGAAGCGAAGGAATGTTCTGCAACTGAGTCTTTCCGACAGCTTCAAGCAATAATCGACGCGTCATGAAGTTAATATTCAGTAGCTAGTATTTCATTATCATGTGAACTCTTGCCTACTAGTTTCAAAGCTAGCAAGAATATTAAACGTTCAACCAATTTATTTGGGCTACAGTCTGTTGACAATTCGTTGGAGACAGTCTTTCAATGAGGAACGTAATAGTATCATCATAATTATTATTATCGTCGTCATTTTCGTCTTTCACCTAATCGTAAACTTAGCCCTCTTCTTCTTGTATTTTCTTCTTGTTCTCCAACTTCTGTTTCGCAGTTGTAAGAGTCGAAGGACATGAAAGAGAAGGATGGTAGTGACACATTGTTGTAGCACATCTCTAGTATTGTTCTGTCTGTGCGTGGATAAAGGCGTACGGAATACCAAGTAAATGTTTGATAAGGAATTAGTGTTCATCGTAAAGAAATTATAATGTTGAAATTGTTGTAGTCCTACCAGAGCCCGCAAAGGACATGAAATAGCACTAGAATGTATATTGCCTTGAAAGGAGCGTAAAAGGCGCAAATTCATGAAATTGAAACAACACCAATGCAGGTTGCAATGTCACCGAATTAAATGAGGTGTTGCTCAGTTAATTGGATCAGGAAGATCAACACTAATAATAGTAGATGCATTCTGTCTGTAATTTTCGCTGCAAAATATGTGACGATGGCGGATGCAGGTATGTTATAAAATGCAGACTACGAACGACGTTTATACAGTTCCCAAAACAAAAAATTTATTAATATTAGTATAAATCGAAATGTTAGTGAATCGTAGACAATTTACATCAGGCAGTGCTGAAGTAATAAGAATTAGGAAAGAGGCACTAGATGTAATAACTGAGTCTCGTAGATTTAGCAGTGAAATAAAATTGATGACCGAAGATGAGAGAGTACGAAATGCAGGGTGGCAGTATCAAGAGCAGAGTTTCTGAAAAGACAAATCTGCCGTCAGTTGTAATTGTAAATAGTGTTAGATGTTTTCTGAAGATAAAGTCCTTCAACAGATGTGAAACACATAGATAAATAGTTCGGACAAGAAGGGAGTAGAATTTCTAGGTTTATCGTCCAAAAAAATAGTTCTGAAATTTTGATGAGTAAATGGTATATCTAAAGAAAAGGTACGGCATATCTTCGCGTAAAATATTATTTTTTTGGCAAAGCCTGAGTATAAGAGGGCGTCAGTTGACAGGGCATACGCTTAGGCCTCAAGGGAGCGTGGCTGGTGAATACTGTAAAGAGATTTGGCCGTACAAAGTGACAGGGAACTCAATAACAGTCCTGGAATTGTAATTTACGGAACACGCACATAGTGTTCATTGTGAACAGTAGGGAGGTTCAAATAATCGTGCGCCCGCACAGGACAGACTTGCGTAATGACCTGCACATTACCTGAGATATCCTCACAATTAAGGGTAAGCGCAGGATCTGTGAGTATATGTAAACCGAACACGTGTCTGAACAACACTGGCAATTAACCTTTACGGCAGACACGAAGTTAATGTGCTAAGATCTATCAAGATGCTATCCATTAGGAGAACAATATCGACTATTGGAGCTTCCTCCTTAATTATTTTTGCTAAACAGTGACCTGAAGAATTTTCCCAGACAAGGAAAACTCAGACTGAACCTATTCATTTTTTACCCACAGTATACAAGCCCAGCGCAATACGATTGCTATACATTGACAACAAGACTTCCTATAATTAACACAAAAGAATAGGGCTGATTTTCAATAAATCCTAAAAATAATGCAAATCCAGAAAAGTATGAAATTAAAGAAATACGAAACTGCCTACAACTATTGTTGAGTGCCTAAACTTATTTCAGTCATGAATCGCAACACTGCTAAACCCATTCTTTTTCATAAGTCACTTACCTCACAGAAAATTTTCATATCACGAACTCTAGCAACTACAGCAAGTAGCAACTACAGCCAGCTAATAAAAAGATCCCAGCTACTCTATACTCTAACTACAAGGAGGCATATGGTTAGCTAAGGAAAGATTTTATTAAAGAGCAAACAATGTATTTAGAAAATTTTACCTCATACTTGTGACATCCAACTCCAAAAATTATGTAGCTCTCAATACTGCCCAAACATTATCAACCAAACATCCATCATCATACATTTCCTTGCGTATTTTCTTATAAAGACGTCATTTCGTCTCACTTTACAGTGCATGTCCTACCAAAAGAGAGTCTCCACTAAGAATGTCATGTCCATTCAGTTCCCTATCCATTCGCTAACTGCAAGTCCGTCCAACCACAGAATCTCCTGCCGAGGGTGCAGAGAGCTGTCAGCGATATCCAGTCTATAGCACTGTCAACATACAAACAGTCTACTTGCACTAGGTGTGAGTCACCTACCACGAGAACTGAGAACAGTAGCGGATCCAGGACGGAGCTCCCAGATCAAAGCTGTAGTCTCTTTGCTATTTTATTCTAATGGTTCTCATTTACGAGTCTAAAGTCAGTATTTTGTTATTAGGGATCGAACAAGGGTGCAAGCCATGTATATGCCAAATTGCATAAATAAGTGATTTGTCAGCGCCTCGCACAAGATAACCACTTAAAAACACTTAAGCGCATGCATGGCTCTCATCTCAGTAGTTCAGTGAAAAAATATTAACGGATAAAGGGGGACGATTAGCTATAATATCAACAGCTAACCTACAAAATGTGCGAAAAATGAGATATTTTGCACTGTAATTAGAATACACCGGATAAAATGGGACATCAAACACAATCTTTTTGCGAGCCAATCGATGACTACTAATAAATGTTCTGTAATATTCATTTTCCAGCATAATTTGTGCCTTTTTGAGTTTAAATGTAAGCTTTTAACCCGTATGAATTTTGAATTGAATTCCTCTCACGACTGACAACGCAACGTTTTCAATTACGGACATTATTTTTTGCTCTGTTGGCTTGTTACAAGGGTCTTGTAAATTTAACAAAGGTTAGCTTTCAAATTCGTTCTGTAGTGGGATTTGGGTGTATAAAGTGACAGGGAACTCAACTATTTCCCTGGAATTGTAATTTACGAAACACACTCGTAATGCTTATCCCGAAAAATGATGAGATATATACCGAATGTATTAAGGGAGACACTTCAGCCAATTATTCTTTAGTAATTAGGCTCTTATGTATATTAAATCATAAGAAGTAATTTAAGAGGAATTTAATTGGATACTGCCATCTTAGCGGGAAAGGTCTCCTTCATTGAAAAATTTTTGGCTGTGTTCCACGCTGTGAAAAATTTTTCGAAAGTACCTTCGGTACAGTCCTCCGTGTTGCCCATTCACTCACCTGAATCCATAGTGTATACTAACATACTTTGCATGTAGAAATCTGCAGATCGTCAACACAAAAAAAAACTTTGTACCGAGATGCAGGTGAGTGACTGTTATCCCTTAGTGTAGTTCAGTCCTTCCACTTGTCGTATTATCTATATTTTAACCGGTATACTGAAAAGTTTTCTTAATCTCTAAATTTATTACGCACTTTACAAATGTCAAAAATTCTGGCGATGTTCATATGTTGATATATGATTTTGAAGGTTCTTCCGTGTAAAATCATCTCCTTCTGCACTTGGAGGATTATGCACTTGTACCTGATCGTGCTTCACGGCCACATCGTTCTGGATCTTGCTACACAGCTTCGTCCTCTTGGCTGGTACAGCGTAACCTGACGTGAAATTCTCTCTGCACGTTCTTACTAGGTGATGTTTCCATACTATTTAATTTTGTTGTTTTCATTTAGATTATAAATATCCAGTCGATTCCTAATATCGTTATTTGTTATACAGTTTTCCCTGGTAGAAGATGTTCCTCTGAAATACCATTTTTGCTGCTTGTGGTTCACTTCTATCACATTTTGTTTTAGAGAGCCGTCAATCACATCCATATATCAGTACAAATCTACCCATGGTTGTCAACGGCTCGGATGTCATAAGAGAATATTATACAACATTCCAGCGGTAGAGGAGGAAGAAGGCATGTCCTCTGGGTAAGCAGAGCTTCGTGTCTGGGAATGGCTTAATAATAGTAATCCGATATATTAGCAAACATAGAAGCTGTGAGATGGCAGCCACATCGTCGGTTAATTTTTGACGTGCGCAGCTCCCGTGTCGAGGCCAGAGATTTATTACCTGTGTGCACCGTTATCGCACAATAAAATTCAACATTTGGAATGACGACGATTAAAACCCGCGTCCGGCCATCCTGATTTAGGTTTTCCGTGATTTCCCTAAACCTCTCAAGGCAAATGCCAGGATGGGTCATTTGAAAGGTCACGGCCTACTTCCTTCCCCATCGTTCCCTAGTCCGAGCTTGTGCTCCGTGCGTAATGACCTCGTTGTCGACGGCACGTTAAACACTAATCTCTTCCTTCCTAAAAATTGTTGCATTAGGTATAAATATAAAGTTAATGTCGTCTGTTACGTGTCTGAACAACCGAGAACCATTCAGTGCAGTAAGCCTGTCATACTTTAGTAAACACGTACGTAAATGAGAAATGACTCGGTTTTACTAGCACAGATAATGTTTCTGACAAACAAACACAAATTTTGGGTTGATGATTGATATCTTCATATTCAGCACACTTTCTAAAATTGGTGAAACGTGGTGATTCATAATATGGAATCCATTGTCTCTCTTATCCAGTGTGACATCAACCACTTACGTATACCTAACAAACTGTGAGCCACACTTCAATGGAGCTTCTTAAGGTGCATTTGGCTTGAATTTCTAGGTAGCACACTTGCGTGTCTGATGAACAGTTGGAATGTTAAGCTGAAGCATCCAGTAGAAGTCAACCAAAATCGCCGCATTGCTTCATCGAGAAGTTCTGATGATAATTTGTTACTGGCTGATCCTATATGGTCGGGGAAAAAATCAAGATTTGGGCCCAGGAGATGAATTCTGAAGAGGGTGTTGCAAATCCATCCGTCTGTACTCGATGTTTAACTTCTTGGAAGGTCACATAGCCAGGGGATATACAAGGATTTTTATGTACTATTTCCCTGTAACTTGCAACATAATAAGTGAAATCAATATTTATTTAGACAGGTAGGGTAAATAAACCTTCTGTCCCTACGGAGTAATGACCATAATTTACGTACTTATTTTCCGGAGAGTTGCCGCCACAAGTTATGTTTTTTAAGTAACAGATATATTCTTTAAATCAAACGTCTGTCAGTTTTCCTAAGGAAAATTTTAAACGTAAAAGAGCTAGGGGCTGATATGACATGTTGTGCATAGTATTCAAATGAATTTTTCGCTGCCAAAATAGTCATTAAAAGATGTGTCGAAAGGCGTGCTCTTCTTCGTTAGTACACAGCTGGAAGCGCATTTCAAACGACCAGGATTCGAGATGTGCAGGCGCAGGTGTCACGGAACAACAAGCTTTCTCTGTGCCCAGTTTTAAGTCGTGATGAGTTCGACTGTAGACTGTGTTCTTACGTTACCATGTACTAGGAAGTTCGGAATTCCCTAACATACGGCATTTAGTCAGACACGTATAGTGGTGGGGAACAGATATGACACAGACATTGAACGAGTGCGCTCCCTAGGTTGTGAAGTAGCCCTGGGTACGGCTCGCGATGTTCCGGTCGAAGAGTTCCAAAAGATGCTGCACAGTGAGTTCCAGAAACAACTGATAGTAGTTGCGCGGCAGTAGCAGACAAAGTTCAGTGGGAACTTCCAATACAATAGTGACATTTACGAACAGATTGACGGGGTGGCTACGGTCAGTCCTCTTAGTCCTGCTGTGGCTAACTTGTTTATGGAGTCTTTTGAACAACGGGCGCTGCAGACGGCCACTAAGAGACCAGAAAGATGGTAACGCTATGTCGATGACACGTTCGTAGTATGGACACACGGATGAGAGGAGTTGGATGCCTTCCAGACACATTTAAATAGCATTAATCCGAAAATCCAATTTACTATGGAGACGAAGAGTAATGGGCAATTGAATTTCCTGCATGTGTCTATGATTAAACGACGCGACGGAGCGTTGGGCCATAAGGTACATAGAAAGGCCACACATCGTTAACTGCATAAAGATTCAAACCACCACCCTAGACCAAAAAGAGGTGTAATGAAAGCTTTGGTAGACAGGGCGTACAAAATTTGTGAACCTGTTTATTTAGAAGATGATTTTGATCACCTACGGTCAACTATCGTGATGAATGGCTATTCTGGCAAGGAGAGAGGTAGAGCACTTTGCTCTAGGCAGAGAATCAGGAGCAACGACGAGCAACTGTCGCCCAAGGGCAAGGTTTTTCTTCCGTTCATTAGTAAGGTCACAGATCGTATTGGGAAAGTTTTAAGCAAGTATGGGATAGGAACTATTTTCAGACCCTCCGGGAAAATAAAAGAATATTTAAGATCGGCAAAAGACGCATGACACCCTTTGGCTACACCGAGGGTATATAAAACTCCTTGTAGTTGTGGACAGGATTATATCGGTGCCATAAAGAGAAATGTGAACACTCGCCTTGTTGAACATAATGTTCAGCTCCTCACGGTGGCACAAAAAGGCAAAAAAAGTAACACCATCTCAAGACTAATTATAGCTTTGAATAATAGATGAGAGGATGGAATAATACTATCTTTGTATGTAACTGTTATCCATAAAATTCCGAGAAAGGCAAATTGATTGTGAAGATATATGTGTCCATGACGTTGGTTGTGCTCTCAATCTAACATAAGTGTAAATAAATAAGAGTGCACAATACTTAAGTTCTAACAGTCCTCAAAAGCATGGAAACTAAGACAAAATTTCGATTGACATTATAATCGCATGAGAAACAAGAATTGAAGTAAGCCATCTAACTTAAATTTTATATTTCTATACGAAAAAATTGTAGATTGTGTATTGCAGAATAACTTGAAATGAGATTCATCATTGATTGTAAATAATGAGCTAGGAAAATTGCTGTGCAGCAGAAAACGGGGAAATGTTTTATTTGTCAATCACTGACCTAATATACGCTGCGGGCCCAACTGAAGGGAAGACTTAAAAATGTGTAAGACACGACAGAACAAAGTTAGTAATGCTGGTTGACTCGAACGAGCACGGAGGAAAAACAACCACAGCGTACTAATAGAAATTCAGTGCAACGGCAACTAAGGTCCTGCATATCGAAATATCATACTATTACAGTAATAAATAGTTCCATGAAAGTAGCATGTTACTCTCAAAACGTGAGTTTTTTCCGATTTTAACGTTCAGTTGTGCTTTGGGGCATAGTATAAATTCAGAAAGCAAAAATGGTTAACATGCTCTAACATCATTTAAAAAATGACTGCTTCTTCTTAGACATATGATCGTGATTGGTCAGGGTAGCAGGGTAGGCACGAATCCCATGCCGGTGTCCGGCACCGTGTGAGACATATCGCATCTTATTGGTATTCTTAAATCTAACTAACATGTATACAACGTCTACTGATTATTTACAATTCTCAATGATAAATTTGTGGTTGAGTGGCAGTTTGTTGAAGTGTAGATCAGCTCAGTTGAATTACGAGGCTCAAGTTCACTAGCGTGACACATTTAAAGATATCATTTGTACTAGATAATTTGCGTCTAGTGAATAAGATCGCAGCACTCAATTTCTACGAATTATGTATCTTGGACCTTATTTTAGTCCAAAGGTCGGTCGTCAGTAGTTTGGGCTCCTCCGTTATATGTACACAGTGTCTCTTCGTCTTCAGTAATTTCGTACCGTTTTTAAAACAGGCTTTTATATCACTTGTCAATCGATTAAAATTTGGTAAGTTAGTAATTAAACTGTGGCGGTTCAAAGGAAATTACGGTTTCAGGTTTCTAGAGAAAAGGCTAGATCGTCGGATTATGGGAGGATACTGGCTTGTTACTTAGAATTAGAAAAGAGAAAGACTAGCTGTTCACTGCAATAGATTTCGCACTCTTATAGCGAATATACTGATAAAAATCGCGGAACAAAGAGGTATACTTCGAAAACTCATGGAGGCACGAGGAGATTCCAGCTGAATTTCTTATACCAGATATTGGATTGTAAAACGTTCCCAAGATCACAAATAAACTCCGATAACAATTTACTAATGGTGAAGATAAGTCTTAAGTTAAAGAAAATCGTCCGGAGGACTCATAGAGGAATAAAGTGGGGTATTGAGCTACTGAGGAAGGATGACATCCCTTTGAAGTTCTCTAAGGCTGGAGATACTGCGATAATGAATACCAAAATGAATGTATTTCTGCAGGAAAAGAGGACAGGACCACAAAAATTAAGTAAACAGGATGTGCAAGGAATCAAAGGTGAAAAGATTGCAAAAAAATGCGATGAAATCCAAAAATAAATGATTGTCTGAGGTACTGATACAGCACATAGAAAATTGGAAACAAACCTTCTATAAATTAAAATCAAATGCGTCAACATTACGTTTGCAAGTCGAATTCTTCTGTAAAATGCAAACAATGGAGCGAATATCTGGAAGGAATAACATGAAAGCTTCTGTGAGGTGAAAGTATCGTGAAGGAAGAAAAAAATGTAAGTCCATGAAGAGTCAGAGGGGACCCAGTATTATAGTTAGAAATTAACAGAGTTTTGGAAGACGTACCACCAAGTAAGGCGGACGGCAGACGTAATATGTAATCGGAACTTCTAAGGTTTGTGAGAAATGGTAACCAATTGACTAAGCAATTGAGTGCGGTAACAATTGTAAGACGCATCCAAGTTGCTAGAAAAATAATATACAAACGAGATGAAAAGAACGTTTACAATCTGTTAGTTGACAGATTTGCTTTTGGGAAAGTTAAAGGCACCTCAGAGGAAGTTCTGTCCTGCGCTTGATAATGGGAGCAAAGCTTAAGACCCCTTTATAAGATTTGTCGACCGAGATTAAGCGTTCTTCAAAGTCAAATGATGTTACAAGTCGTCAGGAAATAAGTATAAGCGTTAGGGACAGGCGGGCGATGCACATGTTTGGGAACAAAGACGGATAAATGAGAATGACAAGCAAAAGATAAAACTCGAGTTACAAAGGGATTTAGTCTTTAGACACTAATGTTCAATGTATACATTAAATAAGAAATGACGGGAGGAAGAGATAGCTCCACGAGTGAGATTAAAAATCAGGGTGAATGGGTATCAAAGATATGTTTTGCTGATAACATTTGTTTCGTCATTGAAAGTGAGGAAGCATAGCAGTAAACGCTTAATTGAATTTGTACAATCAGCACACAATATAGAATCAGACAAAACCGGAGAAAGACGGAAGCAATTAGAAGTAGCTCAACTGAGATAATGGTAAATTTGAACGAAGTTTGAGGAATACGTATTAGATGAAGTGGTGGAATTCTGCTATCATATAACCTAATTACAACATGACGAACGATCCAAGGACGACATACAGATGAGACTATCACAGACAAAGAGGGCTTTTCTGGCCAACATAAATCTATGAACATCAAAAATCGGTATTGATTTAAGAAAAAACCTTTTACAAATATATGTTTGGAGCGTAGAGAGAATCGTATGGTGGCGAAACGTGGACTGAGGGACAACAGGAAAAGAACATAATCGGAACGTTACAGATGTGGTGCTACGGAAGAATGTTAAGAAATTGGATCAAGAAGGTAATAAATGAATCCACAGAATCGTTACATAGAGGAATACGTGGAATACAATGATAAGAAGAAGGGCCCATCATGAAAGAGCACGAGCTATGACATCAAGGTTTACCTTCTATAGTAGTTGAGAGAGGGGACCAGGTAGAAGCCCTAAGGGGAGCTTCTAATATGTTCAATTTGTAATTTTTTATGATGGTTGCTTTTTCTCTACAAACATAAAAAGGAACTCATGGTGGGCCGCTGCAGACTTGTCAAAAGAATGATAACATTAGAGAAATGGGAACTGAATTCAGTGTATCGATCCGAATCCAGATGAAAGTATTTGGGATCCTAAACTATTTCCTGGTGTATTTGGGTATGAGAAGAGACGTGATTCGGTTCCCTGAAATTTGTTATTCCGCTATTTCAATGAAATATGAAGATCAATGAAAATAGCAAATACCTCAATTTATAATCAGTGACATCTAAAAGAGTCACTACATTCTGATGGGTGGCTATAGTAGAGATACTTTTTACCTCAGCGAGCAACAGCCACAAACTGTTTCCGTTTTGCCATATTTCTTCTAAATAACAATTATTTAACTAAAACTCTAGGAACAAATTGCTATGCCTTTGCGTGCTATAATTTTGCTCCAGGAACCTCTGAGAAAATGCGTAATCTTTGTTAGTGAGGTATAATGAGTAAAAGGAAAAGATAAAGGAATAAAATTTAGTTGCATCATTTCCATTAAGACGAAGCTGTTGAATTACAGATAAATTCCCTAATAACGTTTTTTTTAATTTGTTTCATATTAAATTGCGATTGTAGATCTTGTTTCAGATGGTTCGTTCCATGAAACTGAGTTTGCCATACGCATTTATATATTCTTTGCCTTTTGATACTTCGAAACATTATGTGACGAACAATTTCCATTGTTAAGCGTTCATCGCAACAAAATTTAATGTTAACTGCTCCTGGTGATTAGCATTTGGCTCTTTCTCCCACTCTACGGGCCGAACAGTCGCGAGCTCTTGGTTTCATCGCTAGTGAGACGTGGTCCAATGCACAATTAATGGATCGCACTGCCACAGCCACATAACACGTACTTGTCAACATTCATACAAAAACGATAGGCGCATTAGCTTGCTGTGATTAGTGACAGTAAGTAATGTTAATCAAGTATAACAGCTCATTCATTACCCCGCTGATTGCATCCGTGCTCACGACCGGTAATGTAATTTGTTACCCTTGTTCAAAGCCATTTGGTATACGTATATTGGAACCATTTTCAGTCAGCAAATCATTTTTTTACGTTATGTTAGCATTCAGATTATTTTTGCTGAATGGCAGTTGGCAGCAGATACGTTAGCGATCCATCCTGAAAGCGACTCACATGAATGCTACTGTATGAACGAGATCACATTCTGCAGATTTATAACATTGTCCCGAATAATAGTTACATTAAATAATTTTGAAACTCATTATAAAAGAGAGATTTGAATCCTTGTTTACTCTTGAAAAATGTCGTGGAAAAACTTTCCAAATAATCTCAACCCCGCAAGAAACATTTTTCAGTTATTTCTACTCTTGGACGTCTGTATTATTAGCCTAGGACAGTGTCGATCTCTAAGTTTATATGTCTCCTTTTTCTTGCTATCCAATGAACACTTCTTTCACATAGTAGTATTTATTCGTCCTTTGTTTGTTCACGAGTTAGATACATGAAATTTCACAGGAAGTTATTGAATTATTACAGATATGTTTACATAATAGTTTGATCACAATACCATTCTAATTCACTTTAAAATTACTCACAGAAAATATAATTCGTGCCAGTAAACCGTTCACTCTTTAAAGAATCCAACTCTAATGTATGAAGCAGGTTCAAATCTCTGATTACAAATAAGTTGATTAATTAAACATGTACCGTTAAGTGTGTAAGAGGGAAAAGCTTAGAATATTTTTTGTTATGTTTCAAGTTTGTTGGAAGTAGGTAAGTACACATTGGATGTTTGTATTCTGGGGAATTGGCGCTTCGTTTTAAGAAAGAGTTACTTTTTCAGGCACCTCAAAGTTTACAAGGTTGCAACTACTGATCTATGAGTCTTATAATGGTAGAATTTTGCAATGATATTCATTAGTATTTGCAGATACTGTGTGAAAAATTAATTACAAATAGAGTTTCTAGTAAATCAGTAATAAATTAAAAAGTCATAGAGGAGGCTGAGGATCGACTGCATGAAAAGTGAAATTTTACTACAGGATAAATCATTTCCTTTCATGCTTTTGTGTGGTGCCAGAAGGAAAAAGTTTCATGCAGGTTTGAAGCTGTATGTAAAATGAATTGTAAATTTCCAAGTGCTCTCATTCTCAAACATTAGATGAATATTTACTCCGGTATTTGCGTGTCGTGTGATACTCTACCTCAAGACATATACATAGTTTCTGAATGTAATGCTTGTCTTACTGTGTTAAACACCGAACATAAGATTATAATTCTTAATTTGTAGGTTATGAATAAATTTTCAATATTCAGACAGACAACTTGGGAGTCGGTTTTGTTCAACATGTCCTACGTTAGTTGCTTATTTATATAAATTACTTTATTTAGATACAGCACGTTTAACTTCTACCTTCGTTATGTAGCTTCAGATGGGAGCTGTTAGCTTGAAAGTAGCAAAAACAAAGCGTAAATGTTGTAACAGAGATATTTTACATTGTTTACCTTCAGTCAGCATAATAAGATAACTTTCTTTACGAAAAAAATATGATAATTATTTACTACCTGTTCATTTACATTTTGTACAAAGGCTAACATATAAGGTTATTGGCTCATGTCAGAATATGGTTGCACAATTTGTGAATATTTATGTGGTAGTTAGCTGTGCAGGAAACCTCCACATTTTATGGGATCCTTTCCGGTTCTGATAAGTCTATACTTAAGAATATGGTAATCACTTATAGTTTTCTTACATATAATATGTATCTCCCAGATTATCAAAGTTTCATAGTAGTTATTTAAATTAGTTATTTAAATACAGCTATACTTTGATGTCACAGTACATATATACATGTGTAAAATTATCTCTCCCTAAGTTTCATTGGGCAAACTTTAAATTTACAAACTGCGTACTGATGTGGTCTTCCTACCTTCGGCACTAGCTCCTGTATTGGCACTTGGACGGAATTTCGTCATATTCTGATGACGTTGCTCACAGGGGCCTAATAAATCACTGTGGAGTCCAAAAGAAACTTAGTGTTGAGGGCAGTTTTACCTTTTTGAAGTTAGCTGTAGAGTGAAGGGAGAGCAGTTTCTATATTTTACCGTCATCACCAAAATCTGTTTAGCAGAATTTCCTAGGATGGTCTCCTATAGACCTCATTTATTACAATTTTTAGCTACAAAAAATTATGTTGTTGCTTTATCACTCACAATGGCCTTGAAATTTTCCTCTTTAAGATTATTTCTAAGCATATTTTGATACAAATTTTATTTGATATCGTCTGCCAGCTCTCCATAACATCCAAGAGTTTCAAATTCTACTCTTCGCTTAGAGCAGAGTATCAAGCTTCATATGGAAAAACTATTTGATTATACATACCTCTTTGGAATTACCTACATGTAAACAAAATATCTCACTGAAATATCCACTACACTGCATATTAGTTTGAAGTAATCCTAATTAGAGATTCTTTATTAAGCCTATCCTAGCAGTGACTGAAAACATTATTCTAGCGATACTTACTGGACGAAAACTTATTCCCTCATTTTTGTAAATGTTGTAGTCACGTCCTGCACTTAATATTTCAAACTTCGAAGAAGTATACATTTCTTTTTAAGCATTTTTCTATAAATGTTTTGAATTTTTCACATGAATCAAACCAAAAAATTTAAGTTTAGTTGAGCTTGTCATAGTCCCTCCCTCCACCCCTTCGGCCTCCACCCCCCCCCCTCCTCCCCAACTCTTTCCATTCTTGGTGCCAGATGAGACTAATAAGTTATTCAACAAATAAAAGTGGTATGGTAGTGTGTTAACAAAAGGCACAAAGGCATCAAATTTAACGATGAGCATAGCAACAGTGATTTCAACATTGAATATGGTTGATTCCTCTTTAATATCTAATTGGTGTGGTGATACAAATTGAATTTCTTCCCTGTTCCCTCTCGTTCAGTCGCATTTTGCTAGAGTTAGATACAACGGTGATTAATGCTGTATCGATGTTCGGTTACTGACAGACGAATTTCACAGAATTTAGGATAGTGTACAGTTTCGGAAATTGAATTTGGTGATGCTGATTAAATGGCGAGAGAAGATGAAGAGGAATGGGTTCTGCGAAGGGATATTTGCAGTGATAGAATGTAAACAGGTTTAAAGACAAACTGATAGTGTTGCCACTGGTCAGGTTTGAGGCAAGCATGTTACAAACACTGGAGGAATTTATGCACCAAAACTTCCACTCATGACAAGACATGTACCACAAAACGCAGTGAAAGAATAGGCAAGCATAAGAAACGATGGTAAAGTAGAAACAATACGAGTAATTTGGAAAAAAAAGAAAGATTCTCCAGAAATTATTGACATCATAATACAGTACCTCTATAGCATGGAAATTGCACACTATGGTCACACATTAGTTCATGACTTATATAAGGCTGCTAATTGTTATAAGGTAGGAGGGTGTCATTAAGCCATCTGCCACAGATTTGTAACAGAGCACCTATGGAAGGTTCGTTTATACTGCTACTAGGTGCTGAACGAGATTGTAGCATCTAACTAAAATGGTTAGACCTGACACCAGACACGAAACGAGAGCAGGGAACATGAAAAGTTCGCTGCGACACTTTAAGTATTCGATAATGTGAATTAGTTGCTGTCAAGATGATACTGTGCTGCGGTTCGTATTGGAACTGTTGAAATATTACCATTGTTCCATGGTAGACATCGCTTGAAAGTCTTGATCTAGCAGCATTCTAAAATGATGATATTAGCCGACAGACATCAGTCGAGCGCAGAGAACATGAAAAGATTGCTGCGAAATTATAAATATTAGATAAAATGAATAAATCATTGCCAAGATATTTTTGTGGTGCGGTGCACATCGTTACTCATGAAATGCTGCCCTTGTTCCACGGTAGACTTCGCTTCAAAGGCCTCATGAAGGAAAAAACCATCAAGTCGGTATATTTGTACACACGCTCACAGATTAAAAAAATTTCACCAGCATGGAAGCGTATGCAGAAAAGAAAAACCAAACCAAATACAGTTGAAGCTCTGGTGATGTTCCTGGTTGTTAAGACACTATGTCACCATAGACTCATACCGCACGTTAGCTGATTTGGCCCAAGATCTGTGGTGCAATCGTTAGCTTACACTTGTGGGAACCTTACAAACTAATAGAGAACTTACGCTTCAAGAACTGAAATATGTGTCAAGAACACAGCTATATTCAGGTAAATTCTCTTTCATTGGTTGTGGTACTCTAAATTGTTTCGATCACAATTGTTTCTAATACATCCCATGAAAAACCCAAACAAAAACATGTGTGGTCATAATCTCAAAATCCTGACGGTGTAATTGGTTCACCTATTTACACTAAGAAGAAAAGAGTCACAAATTAGTATTATAATGAGACCAAAGGCGTCGTTGTCACAATCTACCAAAGGGTGAAATACTCAACAGGGATGGATATAAGAACGTGCTCTGAGCAGTGGCCGGCTCGCATTGATGCCGTTTGTTCTTAGGAAGTTCGTCACAATTGAGTGGTGTCTTATTTCTCCCTGAGTTACTAGCATAACGAGTTGCTGACTTATTAGTTTTAATTTTAATAACCAACACCCTCAGCTGCACCGTTTACCTAGAATTTACCTAAGTTTCAGTCGGGATAACCCAACCTCCATAACCTGACCCGCTCTATCCTATGAACCCAGATTTTATTGTTGCGTTTTAATTTCTCTGTACTATTGATGACAAAACAGCTGCAAATGTTCATACAGCCTCTGAATTTTGTTTAAGGCTGTTAGGGGCCTTGAGGATACCACTTGTGTTTCGTCAGGCACTCAACCTTGTGGCAGTCTATCGGTCACAGTTAGTGCATTTAACCAATCGGATAGCGGATTTAGGCATTTTATGTTTGGAGGATCATCATAAAAATACTAACCGTCGAATTGAGATCTTTGGTTAATGCATAGCAGTTTAAGCTCACACGTTTAGAATTGGATGGGAAGAGGACTGAGGACTGGGACTTTCTATATCAAAGGGAACCGGGAGCCAGCTCAGGAGTGGTGTTGTTATATCCTGTGCGAAGTTAGACGCCGCGTTTGCCAAATTGCCTAATCCTCTGGGGTATTTCTCTCGAGACATTACTGAATTTGTTGTAGATCAACTTCTGCAGGTCGAAAACTTATTATGGTTGTTGGTTCGTCTTGAACAACATGTGCTGCCTTTCACGTTCCGCACCAAGTAGTTTTGTCACAATTGTAGCTGTTAGCTAGAGGTGAGTTGCGGTACCTCATATCCGGAGCCATGACAGAAGAGTTTTCCTTGCAGTAATCGAGGGAGCTTGTCATTAACCAGAGATTGACCACCGGAGTTCGGAAACAGCTTGAGTGTCGTTACATTTCGGAGATGCAGCAGGATAAACAGGAGTTGCCTCAGTATGTCGAGAGCGTTCAGACGGCCTGCTCGGCCTTGTTGATCGATTTGCCAGAACGGGAGTTGGTATCTACTCTTCTTAAGGGAATGCGAGTGGCGGATAACACACACTTCGTTTTTCGTGATCGTCCTTAACCAGGGAAGAGTTCAGTGCCGCTGTTATAGCGATATCTGTATTGCCGCTTGCGAACGATTTGTGTCGTGAAGTTAAGGGCAAACCACGGGCGTTGCCAAGGGAAATTCCGAATTGTCTACATCGGCTGAAGCCGTTAAAAGGGAACCCTGGCGTTTCTTCAGGTGCGTTACATAGATCATTTGGTACGCTCTTGCGTTCAACCTCTCGCGTCCAGAGCCAATAAATGACGCCGGGCTGGGCAGCGACCTCGGGATCGAGCCTTTAAACCTTGGTGTACCCGTGTTGTCGCTCCCTCATCAACGCCCTTGCCTTACATTTGTTTTCGAGTAGGTGGGCAACCGATTTGTGCTCTTTTGGATTCTGGTAGCTCCCTTTCACTACTGAGATTCGAATGGTTTCTTGAATTTGGTCAACTTACGAAACTTTGGTCTGTCCCTTCTCCGGTTCAGAGAAGTGAGGTGGACAATGGCCAGGTGTCGCCGCTGCATGGTTGGGTCCAAGGGTGTATATCGGTTGCAGATTTCTCCTGGCGCTTGTCATTACCCATGGTCAAGAAGCTGCCAGTCGATTTAATTTTGGAGTTTGATTTCATCAGTAAAACTGGGTTAATCTTGGATTGTTCCGGCCACACCTTCTTCTTTAAGTTCGCTCCTGTGGAGAAGTTTGATTTCTGTGAGTGCGCGAAACGTACTGTGCATCCAAATGCCGGCATCCTGGCTGTTGAGGCTGTGCCTAACGGGTTCGATCTCGCCCATCTCTCTCCACATCAGGTCTCTCAGTTACGGCATTTGCTACAGAGGTTCCCTGAGCTTCTTTGTGATAGGTTGGGCCTTACTAATGTTCTTAATTACCACAACCGTGTATCTGACGATATTCCTGTAAGGCAGTCCCCATATCGCCTCTCACCCCGTAAGGTGAAGATACTGGGAGCTAAAATATTCAAAATGCGTGAGCAACGGGTTATTAGGCCCTCGACATCTGCCTATGCTCAACCATATTCCTTGTCCCTAAGGTTCAGGTGCGGGATTTTAGGCCTAATGTTGTCTACCGGCTCCTGAACGCTAAGATTGTCCTCCAGTCTGTTCTTCTACCTGATCTTCATAACTCCTTTACTTGGTTTGCCGGTGCTAATTGGTTTTTACTGTTGTAACGCCCCATGGACATAAAACCCCAATTAACAAACTTTGTGAAAACTGAAAGTAGCAGAGTGATTCATACTGACAGTGACCACAACTATTGGTGATAGTAAAATTAATTACATTTATAGTGTTTAGATTAACACTTAAATACTGAGAGTAACATACAAAAGAGGAGATAAAAGGAAAGGGTTGTCAAGTATTATCTTTTAAACATCTATAGAATAAATTTAAATTCACGTGAACGAAGGTTAAATCCGCGGAGGTAATTCGGTCAAAGATAACATTTACCATGGAAGAGAGTTGTAGCCGCATCGAAAAGGAAATTCAATGCACCTACAATGCAACTCGGATATGGAAATGTTTAGTTAGTTGCTCTTAAGTCGCGCTAGACTACTATTGCGATAGTCTTCTGGAAGCAAACTCTATTAGATTGTTTCAGTTGTGAAAGTTCCATAATTCGTGAGAGAGAGACTACAGCCATACTCAGTCATGCAATTGAATAGTGTTATCTTTACCGTTATCAACGTGACAGTGATTTTAAGTTAGTGATATTGATTTACTAGACTTAACCTTCGGACTGAAGAACAGTTGCGAATTTGATAGTTATGGATCACTGACAAGAAAACTATTCGTAGTCTTGAGTAGGACACAATAATACAAAGTCATGAAGAGAAACCAATACGCCGTTCAATCAAAAGTTGTTGTCAACGTCACGATTACTGGACTGATGAGAAGTGAATCTTGAATGACATGTCGGTGTGTGTGCCTGATAGAGACAAACAATTAATTACAAAAAGATTAATAAACTATTAGTCAAGAAATAAATCAGATGTGTCGCGAACATGATTCAAGGTATAATATTATGTATGTTCATGCTAGTAATTGAGTCTTTTAAACATTTTAAGTGACTCTGTGAAGACAGGAGTAACAGACAGTGAAATGTGAATAATATAAAAATCAGCATTACGGCGTGATACAAGGTCGTTACTTCAACATAAGTAATCCCAGGAGTTGGGTAGGACGTTGTAAATAATTTGACGTAGCAACGGCACAGCAACGGAATTACGAACAGCACTTATTAATCCTCGCTAAGGATAATGATACGATTGAGAACCAAGATTTCAATGCTCAACGAAACTAACCAGGCATAAGATAAAAGTTAAGCAACGGATCAGTTAACACAAACTGATAAGACTGTTACGGACGAACAATAGAATATTTATTAACTACGCGAGGAGCTGTGTTTTACGAGAGTTGCAGGTGCTGCTCCATGTCGGGGACGAACATCATTACGAGTCGCGTCTCCTCCGGACGACTGCAGAAGGAGGGAAGGGACGTCACACTATCCTTGATCTGAACCAAGCCTATTATCAGATTCATTTAGCTGAAGAATGTGAACACGTTACTGCATTTTGTACTGATTGAAATCTATTTGAGTTTAACAGGGTTCCCTTTGGTTTGGCTACTGGTGCAGCCGTTCGTACTCGTTTGCTGAATAATATCCTTTGGGACTTAAAATTAGTCGGTGTTTATAATTATTTGGACGATTTAGTCATTTATAGGCCTTCGTTTCATAACCATTTGGATCATATCCAGTAAGTTTTTTTGAGGTTTCAGGGAGGCGGGTTGATTGTTAAACCCCGTAAATTGACGTTAGTCAGGCAGCAGGTGTCCTTCTTAGTTCACCTACTATGAGTTCAGGGTATTCGCATCGACCAGGAGCGAACTAAGGCATTACGAGCTCTGCCTCCGATTACTGATAAACGTAGAATTGCTCGGTTCATAGGCATGGCGAATTATGTTAGGCATTTTTACCTTAATTTTGCTCAGTTGGATGCTCCCTTAAAATAATTGCGCCAGAAAGGGGTGCGTTTTCAATGGGGACCTGCCCAAGAGGCCTTGTTTTAGCACATTAAGGTAGCTATAGACCACCCTCCCGTTCTCGGAGTACCGGATTTTTAAAAAAGGTTTATTGTGCAAATTGACACATCTAATGCGGGTATTTCGGCTGTCCTCCTCCAGGTGTTCGAAGGTCAAAGGCTGCCATTAGCGTACGCATCTCGTCGGTTAACCAGTGCCGAACTACAATATTCAGTCTACGAGTGCGAGGTGTTGGCCGTTTTGTTCGCGCTGAAGAAGTACCGCTTCTATCTTGAGCATCGGTTATTTCAGCTAGAAACCGACATACAGGCATTGAGCTGGGTGCTATCAAGGTCACGTAAAACTGGCCGTATCGCCAGGTGGGCAGTACGAATTCCTGCACTTCAATTTGAAGTTAAACACGTAAAAGGCAATGAACATGTCCTTGCGGATGTCCTCAGCCAGATGTTCACTGAATCTACACCTAGTGAAGGCACCCGGGAAACAAAGGGAGGCGATCTTAGTTTTATCGTGTTAGGTGAGATTCCCCTTCCCTTTGATGATGTTGCTCAGCATCAGGATCAGGACCCTACTTGGGCACCGAGTGGGCATCTCATCTTGACTGGGGAAATGTTGGATGAGTACGTTATTAAGAAGCGCATATTGTGTAAAAGGGTGCGACGTGCTAAGCAATTCAGGATCTGTTTTCCAGTAGGTCTGGTGCACCCAGTATTTAATTATTTTCATGATTCGTTGGTTGGTGGGCACTTAGAAACTTATAAGACCTTTAAAAAAATAAGGACCATTTGACTTGGCCCTCCATGGACCGTGACGTGAGAGAGACTGTTTCTCGATGTCGGCTGTGTAATGTAGCCAAACTTAAAAGTGCTCTTCAACAGAGTCTGTTGATTCCTGAGGGCGAATCCTGTCCTATGCACAAACTCTATATCGAGTATGTATGGCCCTTACCTCGTACTGAGAGGGGTCATCGGTACGTATTGGTTATTACTGATGCGTTATCGAGATTTACCTTACTCCTTCCTAGCCGTAACGTGACTGCTTCCACCACTATTTTCATTTAACTAATGTTTTTAGTGTTTTTGGACCCGCCAAACAAATAGTTAGTGATAATGCGCCAGCCTTCCTTCTGGCTCCCTTCAAGGCCTTGTTTTCAGAACGGTGTTAAGCATGTCACTACAACGCCGTATTGTCCGCAGGGATCGTTTGTGGAGAGGGTCAATCGAAATGTTAAATCCGCATTGATTATTTACCACCAGAAGACGGTAGTAATTGTGATTCTAGTCTTCCATGGCTTAGTCTTGCTGTCAATGTCGCCAATCATGAGGCCGTGAAAGCTACTCCAGCCTCCTTGATTCTTGCCTATGCTGTTAATTCACCCCTTTCGAACTTGTGGGGAATTCAAGATTTAATTCCGGCGGATATTACCCCTCAAGTCGTCATAGAGAACGGGAACCACGCCAAACATAATATTCTCAGGGCCTGTAACAAACAAGCTGAGCGTTACAACCGCAATCGGCAAGCCTCTAGGGGAAGACCAGGATATCAGGTCTATGTCCATAGTTTTTCTGGGAGGCAGGTGCGTGTCGGAAATCTTAATAAATTCACTCCCCGTTTTTTGGGCCCTTGTACCGTTGTGCGTATTTTAGGCCCAGTTAGTCTGCTGGTTAAGGACAACCACACCAGTAAGCAGTACCGGATCTGTCTTAGCAAAGTTGAATTTGGTTAGCCCAATAATTGGGTTAATCCCCGGGTAGATGTTTGAGGGGGGAGACTGAGCCGTGGCCGGCTCACGTTGATGCCGTTTGTTCTTTTGCAGTTTGTCACAATAGAGTGGTGTCTTGTTTCTCTCTGATTTATTTCCATAACGGGTTGCTAACGTTGCTCAGTCAGTGGCAGCAGCAGCGCTCATAGATACAAGTACTGCTGTACCATCTTTAGTGTGACCGCTATATATCCGTGTTGTGGTGTGTGGCAGTCGGTCAGTTCGGACAGAGCAACGAGGAAGTCTCCACAGCGTGAGGTCAGCCCAGGGCCGTTGGCAGTGTGCATGCGAGGTCAGGCACTAGCTGTGAGAGCTACAAAGTTCGTTGCCCACCAATCCTGGATTCTGAATTTGAGTGACCAGTTAACCTGTTATGAAACCTCAACTGCTGAGACATCTCTTCGTTCATTGTCGGTTGTTGATTCCTGCGCCGTTCTGGCTAGCTGCAACGTGTGGCATATTGGATTCGGCAAAAATTTTTATCCATCTTCCTGTATGGTCTTTAACTATTAAATTAGTTGTTATTTATCAATGAAGTACACCAGCGGTATTTCCTACCTTGTAGCCAATATCGTCCCAGTTACCTGCCCTGGTCGTTATTGTAGTTTTCCGGCAGTGTGTTTTTCCTCGCCGTGTTGATGGTGTCCAGCACGGCGTGTAGTTCTACATCCTTTTAGTTGTTTGTTCATATTTTTTTCGTAAGAGTGCTTGTTGTGCCTTGGATGTTTTTAGGCGCATATTTTGAAGACACGGAGAGGCTGGTATCTTCGTCCTTGGCTGATATTTTCCGTTGTAGTACCATTGGCTGGGCAGAAAGGAATTGGTTAGGTTGTTGGTCGGTCCTTCTGACGTCCCTGAGTCGGATTGCCATCCGATTATTTAACCTTACGCTTGGCTGCCTGTCTCACCTCACCTTACATTAGAGCTACCTCCTCAGGCTGACCCTTGGAACACTTCTGAGCTCTGCTGTTCAGTTGGTTTTAGATTGTGATTCTCATTTTAGTCTGATGTACTGTGCGAGGCCATCAGGCATTTATTAATTTAGTTCGTTTTAATTTTAAGATAAGGCCTTCAGCTGACTTAAATTAAAGATTGAATTTTGATTTGTTTAATAATTCAAATTTTGAAAGATTGTCTATCAGAAATTATTGTTATCCAGGCCCTAAGTCCTGACTTGTTCAATGTCAAGTGTGTAGCCTCCAGCCGAGATTTGAAGTGAAATATTTTTAAGATAAGGCCTTCAGCCGTCTTAAATTATAATTTTGAAAATTTATTTGTTTAAAATCAATTTAAAAAAATTGCTTTATTTGAAATTCTTGTTATCCAGGCCCTAAGCCCTGAGTTGTTCAATGTCTTGTGTGTGGCTTTCAGCCGAGTGGTTACGTGAAACTTTTTTTAAGTAAAGCCTTCAGCCGCATGTATTCTTTAAAGGAATTTTGATAACTTTTGTTTAGGCCTTCAGCCATTCTTATTTTTGGTGTGGATTTGGGCCTTCAGCCCATGAGGTACCGGAAGTTTTTTAACTAGGCCTTCAGCCGTATTGCTTTAATTTGATCCTCTTAAGACAATGTGTATTTAAGAGGTTCTAAGGAAAATAAAAGTTTGTGTGTTTTGTGCAACTAACAGTAACTGATTACGGCCCCCTCCACAACGATAAACTGATCCGCTCTGTCCTGCGAACCCAGATTTCATGCTCGTTGTCTAATTTCTCTGTACTCTTGAGGACACAACAGCTGCAAATGTTAATACATTATATCTACTCACTTGTTTCTGATAGCATAAAAGTAATATTTAATAATGTTTAGCGAACTAACTGAAACCGTCGTTTGGCTGTTTCGAATAGTTCTCACCACTAGGAGAATGTAAAAGAATACTGGTTGGACGTATCACGACACAATGATTCTCAACATTTCTCAAAACGGTTGCTGCTTATCTTTTTCCCTTCTTCGTAGCTTTCTCATGTATCTCGTTGTCACAGTATCTCTCACCTAATGATACCTGTTTAGTATGAAAAATGCAGGGTAGTGCTGGCTGTAATGTATCGACATCTTGAGTGAATTGTTGCAAGACATTTTCAGACCTGTCCACAATTTTTAATAACTTGCTTTTAAGAATAGACACAATCTACATCTTTTTGAAATCAGTCAAATTTTTCTGTCAAATAGGTAAAGCTTAACTTGACAAGAGGGTACTACAAAACTTGTTTTGCGAGTAAATGAATCACTCGAAAAGAAAGAAGTGGAAAGATATACATTACTACACAAATGTACAGTTTGATGATATTATAATAGGATCTCTCAGTAAAATTTAAAGTTTTGAATATATAGTTATAATTTGCAAGTGAATTCTGAAAGTAAATGCAAAAAAGTACTAACTTTAATTAGTAGTGATTAGTTTTTTCAAGATTATAGTACTATAACATTTTTCCAAAATTACTAATATGTATGTAGATACATAAACAGTTCTTATTTCATACCTGTTTCGATGTAAATGAATATTAAAAATCATTGTTGTGCAGAAAATGTTACTGTATCAGGAATTGACTGCATTGTCTGTATCATGTAGTATACTAGAAAATAAATGTGTGCCACTAACCAGTACCATTATAAGGCAAAGGTTGATGTCAATTCAGTGAAGGCAGTCAAAAATCGGGAAAATACAGAAAAAGAACACGATTGTGCAACAGTAGTAAGACTTATACATTTGGCGAACAGAGAAGTGCGAAGGAGGCATCACATAAACTATTTGAATTTTGCCTTAAATATTTGCCACTTAAATACTCAATTGTACAAATGTTTCCTTCAAGACGTCTGTCTCAAGTTTTACTAATAATTCAAATGGATATGGTACAAGATAATCCGAGGAAATAAGCTTACATGACATTCATTGTAAATGAAATATCCGGAATTTGTTTTTGATGACATTTTTAGAAAATATTTTCAGATTCAGGATCCTTCTTGCACTCAGTAATTCTTTGAAAAGCATGTCGTTAATAAAAGTGAACCACAGACAAAAAAATAAGTTTTTTTGTAGTTTCTGCAAAGTACCCCTCCCTCTCTCATATTTATAATATACAATACTGAAAATGCGTTGGTGTTGCTACAGCTATTACTCTCTTACATACTTCTGAATGCACATCATTGATGAAGCTAATGAAGAGATCTGCAACTTATGTTACAGAACATCTAAAACACATTTTGGAAAACGCATCGGGACACACCCAGAGAAAACTAATTGTTGAAGTAATTGCAATTATGTAATCATTTACAGGTCCAAGTAAATAACCGAAGAAAATTCCTTGGTATCAAAAAAAGCAAATAATTATTGTATCGATTTTAGTTCGAGAACACCGCAGCTTCGCTCATAAATTACTGTAGGAAATACTACAAGCCACTACAAGTGTAGATTTTATTCCATGTAAGTAGGCTGTTTATGTTTTCTTTATGTAAGTAGGCTGTTTATGTTTTCTTATTGGCAAAGTTACGTAGCGCTCTATATGAAAATCACTGGCTGTGCTGTGTGCAGTCTGTGGCTAGTTTGCATTGTTGTCTGCCATTGTAGTGTTGGGCAGCGGCAGCTGAATGTGAACAGCGCGTGGCGTTGCGCAGTTGGAGGTGAGCCGCCAGCAGTGGTGGATGTGGGGAGAGAGATGGCGGAGTTTTGTAATTTGTCATGAACTTCTATATATATTATGACTATTAAGGTAAATACACTGTTTGTTCTCTATTAATATCTTTCATTTCCTAACTATTCCTATCAGTGGTTGGTGCCTTCCGTAGTTTGAATCTTTTATTTGGCTGGCAGTAGTGGCGCTCGCTGTGTTGCGGTGGTTCGAGTGGTGAGGATTTTTGTGAGGTGGGTGATTTGTGAGAGGTGTAGGTTGGTGTTCGTCAGGGCCATTCTTTTGTAGGGATTTTTGAAAGTCAGATTGCGTTGCGCTAAATAATATTGTATGTCAGTTTGGGTACAGTCATGTAAGATTGTTCTAAGGGGACGTTTCATCTTGTATAAATTGTCCTAAGGGGACGTTTCATATCCACTGTTAGTAGCTTTGGGCCTGAGTCCATCGTCAGACGGTAGCGTTGATTTATTTGCAAGATTTATATTTGTGTCTTAAAATATAAGGTTTTTGTATGACTGTGCCTCCAAAATTTCATACAATTCCTTTAATTTGAAATGGTAGAAATAATGATAAACTGACGGAGAGAAAATACTTCATTCGCCATTACAGCTTCGTTCAAAGCTAAATAACGAAATGTGTAACCGTATAAAATTACGAGGGTGGTTTGAAAAGTTCTCGGAATGGAGTAGAGAAGAAGTACTTTCATCACTGACAATTTTTTTTATTTTTCAATGTAGTCTCCTTGTAGATTAACGCACTTGGTCCAGCGATGTTCCAGGGCCTTGGTCCCATCTCGAAAATGAGTTTCCTCCAGGCCTGCAAAATAGTTGTCAACTCCGGCTATCAGTTCTTCGTTTGAAGTGAATCTTCGTCCATCAAGGAAAATGTTCTGTTTTATAAAGGGGAGGAAGCCTGGCGGAGCCATATCAGTTGAATAAGGTGGGTGTGGCAAAAATTCATACCTTACTTCGCGTAATTTTGCCATGTCCATTCTCATGCGTTTTTGATCCAGCGTTAAGAGTCGCAGTACCCCTCTTGCAGATAATTTTTTCGTTTCTATTTCTTCGGTTAAATGTGATATACCATTTCAGATGACATCTAGTAAGCGTGAGCAGTTTCAAACATTTTCAATTGGCGTACATCCATGACCATTTTGTCCACTTTTGCAATGATTTCTGCAGTAGTGACACATCATGACCAACAACCGTGCGGATCATCATCTAAGCTCTCCCGACCACATTTAGATTCATTTGCCCACTTGGCAACAGTTGAATATGAAGGAGCTGAGTCTTCCTGTTTATTCTGGAAATCGTCATGAATGCTTTCATACCTTTCTTTACGAAGTACTTAATCACTGCTGGGATGTCGATTTTTTCCATCTTCGTAAATCACTATGCGGGAACAACAACATGGCCACGTCACCGCCACAGATCTCTTCCAAGAGCACTGGCGTGGCACGAGTTTACAGGCAACAAGCCAATTAATATCACATGAACACCTCGTTGCGCTAGCGCTGATCTTTCGCGATAATTCCAAGAAATTTACAATCCACCCTCGTATCTGTGGTATGTAGAAGTATATTAGCTGTAGCTTCGGAAGTATACTGTATCTGTATACACATCACGATCTTAAGCATATCAGATCAGCAGCCAATGTAAGCAAATGTATCCGCCATCTTGTATTTTGTTCAGTTCATAGATCAGAATGGATCGTAAAAGTATATTTAACCTCTGTATTACAATACCCAGAGGAGATGTTTCGACGAAGTGCAATTGCAGAGAGCATGTGTGTGCAAAACATATGTAACCGAAATAAATATGCTATATTTTAGAACACAAGTGTAATGCCTTTCTTAAACTACGCAGTATCAAAAATCATGTCATATTTTAGGACAAAAATATAAAACGGTCAAATAAGTCAACGCTACAATCTAACTGTGTGCTCCTGACCGAAACTAGTAACGGAACAATAAACGCATTTAAAAAAGACTGTGCCCGTTGGAAGTATTTCCTACAGTGTAATCAAGCAAATAATGTTGTTCCCTATGACAGTCGATGCAGCAGATACATTATACGGTTTCATATGTAACCCTAATCTGTTAGTATTTGATGCTAAACGGGGTCCCATATGTGCAATTTTGTATCAGTAAGAACGTGTACGTTGTTCTAAATTAATTGTAACTGGAGGGGATGGTCCAAAACTCCTTCATTCCCCCGTTTTTCGACAGCTTCCGTGCTTGCCGCAACTCGCTCAGCATTTCCCCTTGTTGGGAGTCCAGTGGTCATTGACACAGGCGATTCGACTTCTCGGAGCCGCCAAGGCACAACTTGGGGGAATTTTTTGTGTCCGATGGAGATACGATCCTGGGACGTGACATTACGAAGACGTAAAGTCCACATGACTGCTTTTAGGAGATTTTTCTGAACATTTTATCAGAGAATGACGAGGTCTGGTCCTCGAATTGCTCCCTGAGGACAACTAAGTACACAAAAATTCAGCAACGTATTACAATAATCGTAACTGACACGCAAACTGGATCAAATTTTCGTGAAAGTCGGTATTATCCATACCTCCAACATTAAAGTAGTTAGGCTGTCTTTTGAATATCAGCTTACTTCACTAAAACTGTATGTAAAACTGTGCATACACAATTATACCGTTCTTCAGCATCGAATGCGCCCCTGCTCCACCAAATTGCCCCCAAATAGATCACAACATTCCTGGGGCTGTAGCACGTACAAACTTAAACAAATTTTAATCAAATGTATATTAATATTCAAAGAGAGTTCTTTAACTATTTCAACAAACAAGCAGAGGTATAAATATTCCATTGTGACATGCAGTAAAATAATATTAAAAATACGTACACAGCAGTTTCCCTCGGGCATTATTCGCAGTTCTAATCATATGATTTTTGGCCGTGACTTCAGTAGTGTATACTAGTGTTTTATGTTGTATGTTTACGTTAATACTACTAGTTATAGTGATCAGGGTGTCCCTTCTCAGGGTCGTCAGGTGCACTTTCTCTGGTGTTTCAGCAGATATTTGCGATTTGTTTTCCATTACTAATAAAACGATGTTTAACGTGAAACTTTACGAGTCCATTCTATAGAGTGGTCTCAAAATAGTGTACTGCGATATTCGTCTTTGCGATATGCATCAACAAGGAAAGTAAAAAAGTAAAATAATAAGGATAATGAGTACTGCAGATGAGAATGAGCAGCGCTGCTGCATGACGGTAGTCAACGAGGGCCAAAAGCACCGCGGGATAGCCGTGTGGTCTAGGGCACCTCACCACGGTTCGCGCGGTTGCCCATGTCGGAGGTTCGAGTCTTCCCTCGGGTATTGGTGTGTGTTGTCCGTAGCGTAATTCAATTTAAATTAGATTAAGTAGTGTGTAAGCCTAGAGACCGATGACCTCAGCAATTTGGTTCCATAGGAACTTATCAAAAACTCCCAATTTTTTTCCAAGAGCCAGAGCGATGCTGTCGGTGCTGTAGTACTGGTTATCTTTCATGTTTTACTTTCTTACTTTCCATGTTAATACACTTCGACAACACGAATATCGCACTACACTAAACTCATACCGCTCTATAAAATGGGCTCGTAAAGTTTCAGGTTAAAAAATAATTTTGTTAGTAGCAGGTAACAAACCGCCGCTATCGTCGGCATTGAGTGTGGCATCATAGAGTAAAGAGCAGCATTTGTTGGTGTGAGTCCAGCTACACAATGGAAAAAGGAACTGCAGGTGTCCGCTGAAATGTCAGAGAAAATGCGCCTGACGACTCTTAGAAGTGACATCTGGTATATGGGACAGGGTCCAATTCCCGATACTGCCAGGGATTTCTCGTTCTTGGGGGGATCGGAACGGATTCCACAGGGTTGGGAAACAGTTTAAGGAATTACTTGAATGTCAAATAGTCGGTTCAAGACCAGGAAACCCGAAAATGTCTGGTGGAGTCGTGTGGTAACCCTGCTCCCGTCCATATCGCATCCGATAACGCCATACGTCAGCGGATGACACAGCGCACAATTAGCATTGCGTAGTCCTCAGAGAGTATACTTGGTCCTTACAAACGATATTGGGTCCCCAGTAAAGGTAGTTATTGACCTAAAACAGAGTCATTGCCAACACTTCCTTCAGAGGCACCACAGCACTGCGCTTCATGACGCAAACTGTAAATAAAAAAACGTTATTTTAGTTACTGTTTTTATTAGTTTCTCCGTTTTACGAGGTGCTGGTCCCATAGCTGTTGTTCAATTAACGAAAGGCTCCTCCAGTTTTGTAATTATAATATCAGTGTATCAGAATTTGCATTATGCAGTACAGACGTATAGAAATTATGTATAATACAAAAAGAACTATGTATATCTATGAACAGTATAGGAACAAAAAGATATTTGACTCACATTATGTAGTGGAGAAGCTACGTCAATGATGAGACAAGTAAAAGTCAAGTGGATTTACAAAGCTGCCGGCCGAAGTGGCCGCGCGGTTCTGGCGTTGCAGTCTGGAACCGCGAGACCGCTACGGTCGCAGGTTCGAATCCTGCCTCGGGCATGGATGCGTGTGATGTCCTTCGGTTAGTTAAGTTTAACTAGTTCTAAGTTCTAGGGGACTAATGACCTCAGCAGTTGAGTCCCATAGTGCTCAGAGCCATTTGAAGCCATTTACAAAGCTTTTCGCCAATGAAATCATTATTACTTTCAGAATTTCGTTATAAAAACATGCAATTTTAAAGTTAGAAACATATCTTCTTATGCCGAAACATGTAAACCGCTTTAATGTTTCGTACTGAACTGTTTTTACAAATATAACATTCCCGCTTTTCCCTGATGCTGTCATCGGACGCGAAACTTTTGAAATCCACCTGGCTTTTACTGTTTTTATCATTGACGCTGCTTCTCTACAGCATGAAGTAATTTACATAAATTTTTGTACTTGCACTGTATATAGATAAGTATCGTCTCATCTCGCATGACATAGAATAGTTATATATGTGTATTCTGAATTGGCTGTTTCAGGTACACTTTATAGTGGTATAATAAAAATGCCAAAACTTGTCGCGTGAACTTAATAAAATGCTAATAAATAAGTGCAGCGACTTTCGTTACTTAATATTCTGTTTAGCTTACATTTCCTACACATGAGCAACATTTTTACCATCTGTTCGTTGGCTTACATTGTACTATCACTAACCCTGAAATAAAGATGTTTGGCTGAATGACCAAAGTGCATTTTTGTTGTCTATGTGCATGTTTACATACACTGCTGCCAACTCCAGCGAGTTACTTGCCTTCGTCGTGTGCTAGTACGGGAGATTCAGAGTCAATTTGGTGCTAGATTTCTAATAACGCCATGTTTGTGTGTATAGCACAGCACGTTTTGGAACAGGCTGTGAGGAGAGAAATATTATTGTCGAATCAAAAATGGATAGTGTTATTAGGAAAGACATACTGTTACTCATACCTTTGTGAAGAACAAAGTTATAAAAAAGGGTATCATGCTGATTAATGAACTACTGGTAGCTATGCAACATTTCCCTCATAAATTTTTATACACTCTAAGATCAAAAACAGAACACCACGAAGTAATTAACCGAATGCGACGGTAATCGGTAGGACAAACAAATGATTACAATTTCAGAAAAATTTCGTTATTTATTAAAGATGAAGAGCTTCCAAAATAGAGAAAGTAAAGGCGCGTTGGTCCACCTCCTGCCTTTTGGGAAGCAGTTATTTGGTTTGGCACTGATTGATACAGGTTTTTGATGTACTCCACAGGTGTATCTTCCAAATTCCGTCTAGTTGGCGTAGTGGGTCGTCAAAATCCCGAGATGGGAGGCTCCAAATGTTCTCAATATCCAGCATTCTTGCCGGCCAAGCTAGGGGCTGGCACGCACGAAGAAAAGCAGTAGAAACCCTAACTGTTAGCGGGCGGGCATTATGTTGCTGAAATGTAAGAAGAGGATGGCTTGCTATGAAGGGCAACAAAACGAGTATAGAATATCGTCGACGTACTGCTGTGTTGTGATTATATGACGAATAAAAGCCAAGGGGGTCCCGCTATGAGAAGGATAGGCACCGCAAACAACCCTCCCGCTTTCGTGCCTTATGACGAGTGAGAGTTAGGTCAGTTTCCGCCGCTGTTTGTGTGTCTACAGACACGTCTTCGGCCTGCTATGAAATTAATCAGAGTATAATTGTTTTCAGTGATGTGTCCTGCTTCAAAATGTGGTGCGATGACCACCGTATACGTGTCTGGATTCGCCACAGACCCGTTCATAGAATGACTTATTTGATTGTCACACGCGCGCCTTCACTGCACAGTGTTACGTCGACAATATACTATGAGCCGGTTTCATGCCTTCGTGGCAAGTCATCCTAGACTTACATTCAACCGTGAGTTCCAAATTCTGCAAGCAGTCTATTTAGCGCAATGACTGTTCGTAGGAACTTAAAAAAAAGGAGTGGGAGAATGATAGTCGAGCTTTGGGTAACGTGTTTTCCGCGTACGACGCACAGATTCTTGTAGGTAGATACGACAAAAGAAGCGGTTAGATCTCAGATTGAATCTGGGCAGTTTCTTGCAGATTGGTGCGTTGCAATTAAAATGAATCGGGTATAATGCTCGAACAGCTCCTCATATGCTGGATGTTTCACCATGACATCATGCCAGAAGTTAACAGACAGTGAACACAGGATGAAAATCGGTGAATGACGCTTTAGTCTAGTACATCGGAGATTACAAAGGCATTTTGTTTTACGATGTCAGCTGTATGTGGGGTGTCAGTACCAAAAAGTGTAAACTGCAACACAGACGACAGCAAAGCATTTGACGTATGGGCGTTATGTCACCTTCGCTGACCTAAACGTGGCCATCGGCAATGAACCCTTGTTAACTCATCATCTATTTGAGTATTGGGTCTCATTAAGCATCTCGTACCATGACGCTATGAAGACACACCACATGGGTTTCAGCAGCTTACGACTGAAATCAAATCCAGTGTTTTCCCATTATTTTTGGCGATTCTTCACATACAGGAGAAGTACTTACTTGAGTAGATGCTATTGAGCATCTTATCAGAAGCAGTACGGTATGCAGTGTTGGTATCGGTGTGGGTTAATAGGAGAAAAGAATGTAATCGATTTATTGAAGTCTGGTTAACATATGAGCACGTATTTATTAACACTTCACTTGAACAATAAAAGTGTCCGAATAACTGAAATCACATAAGGCTAAAAAAGTGTTAAACTCTCTCACTGAATAAAACTCTACAGCATTTAGCGCTCCAAGAAATTAAGGCCAAGTATGAGCAACCAGATGACAAATACTTGCAACTTCTAGTGAGTTTAAACAGGACCTATTCACAGAACATTCTTTAACCACATTTCTTAAAGTGCCAAGCACTAATTCGGTTTAGAATCCTAAGAAAATATTTAATTTACCTTTATTTTAGATAAACACATGCTCGTTTCACATATTTTCAAGCCGATCAGCATTTAATCGGAATTTCGTAGAATGATAAATATTGATGAAACTTTCCTGGCGTAGCTCGTTGGTTCTCAAACATTTATTCTGTCATAACGTGTACTTTAACGTCTGAACGTCAGTCCATTTCCAGCATATCCAAATATCAGAAAATGTCACAGGCTACCCTAAAACAACGCAGTATTAGCAATAAGAAGCTATGGTTTCTTAGTGCGGTTATAGTGTATAGCAGTGTTACCTACAGGTTTAACAAGCCAACTACACATCGAAAACGTGCACTCATACAAAGCCTTTAGTTGTAATACAACATTAAAACACAGTGGGAGTACGATTTATAGAGACAGTATAAGGTAATTATAAAACTGCCTATCAGCCACGCAGGATAAGTCTGTCGTTACACAGGATGTTCATAAATTCCCGTTACAAACTTCTGGGACCTGTAGAGGGAATTGAGTACATAATATCTTGAATAGGAACCTGTGTCCGGAAACGTACCGTTTCCGTTCTACGACAGTTTCCATTCAGACGTTTAACTCGTCTACTTCTATCTTCTTTAGCTCTGTTCCAATGGTTGCAGATAAATAATAATGGATTCAGGGTGGGTACACCTTTTTGCAAGTACACGAATTATTGTTTTGTTTTATCATCCAAATTCATTTGATCACAGTTGTGGCATTCTTAGTAGGTTTGTTGTTATTTTCTTTTATTTTGTTTTGTGTGTGTGTGTGTGTGTGTGTGTGTGTGTGTGTGTGTGTCCTTGGCTGCCAACCGAGATCAACAAAGAGTTTATACCCTGCGTGCAGCGGGCCCCTGAAACTAACGACATCCACAACTTGCGTTCTCTTGCGAGAACGCTCACACCGAGCAAGCGGCAGCCGCCAGGAATTTGGTCCATTACTTTCGCCTAGATTTGCCCTTTGCCATTATAACGGTTCGGTAGTTTTGGTACACTACATACAGATTTAAGTGTCAGGAAGTCGTTTCTTAAAGTATTTGTATTGAGTGTTGGCATGCATGGAAGTGAAACATGGACGATAAACAGTTTGGACAAGAAGAGAATAGAAGCTTTCGAAATGTGGTGCTACAGAAGAGTGCTGAAGATTACAGGGGTAGATCACATAACTAATGAGGAGGTATTGAATAGAATTGGGGAGCAGAGGAGTTTGTGGCACAACTTGACAAGAAGAGGGGACCGATTGGTAGGACATGTTCGCCACGTTAATGTAAAAAAGCTCATGGATCTTGCAGAGCTGATGTATAACTACATTATTTGTACCAATGCTCCCATACTGTTATAACGGGAGTGTTAATTTCCCTCCTTTCTTACTGTTACTCTACCTAAGGACGTTATTAATACTGATAATTTACACGATGCCTTTGTACGCCAATTGGCACATTTTTCTCGGCACGAGCGCCACCTGCCCTGTTTTCTGAGTAACTACGCTCGCCGATGACACTCAGTCGCTTGTGAGCTCTGCAAGATGCATGAGCTATTTTATATTAACGTGACAAACCCTAATTCTAGGGCTACATTTTATTTTTGGCGCATGGATCTATGGCGACAATATAAAAACGGCGATGGTACATTAGTCCTTACTAATGAAATATTGTAAGTACCAGTCGTCGTTATCATACTTCTGTAATGCAAGAGTTCTCTAATTTGTGTTAAAATTTATTCTTGGCTTATAAGTTTCATATTTTCCTAATGTAAGCTATGATGTTCATTGTCCTTAGGTTACCTTCTGAAGAAGACAAATTTATATTTGTCGAAACCTAGGTAAAGTATTTCTTTATCCATTGCAACTAGTCGGATGTTTATAATTTTATTACGTGAAACCGTAGCTGTTGTACAGCTATGTTTAAAATATTGAGTATTTGTCTTAAGTTTTTCCATGTAATAGCTTTCTCTCTCTCTCTCTCTCTCTCTCTCTCTCTCACTCTTTCTCTCCTTTTCCTAACATACATGAATGTAACAAAGTAAAAACAGAGTACAGACTAAAGCTCGAGGCACTTGTATGTCTGGACATAAATTCTGTTCAAATGTAGAAGAGTTGAGATATGACAGCTAGGTACCGTATACAAGGTGTTACAAAAAGGTATGGCCAAACTTTCAGGAAACATGTAAGTAGGCTGTTTATGTTTTCTTTACGTAAGTAGGCTGTTTAGGTTCTTATATTGGTAACGCCGCCGCCACGTAGCGCTCTCTGTATGAAAATCACTGACTGTGCTGTGTGCAGCCTGTGGCTAGTTTGCATTGTTGTCTGCCATTGTAGTGTTGGGCAGCGGCAGCTGGATGTGAACAGCGCGTAGCGTTGCACAGTTGGAGGTGAGCCGCCAGCAGTGGTGGATGTGGGGAGAGAAATGGCGGAGTTTTGTAATTTGTCATGAACTGCTATATATATTATGACTATTAAGGTAAATACATTGTTTGTTCTCTATTAATATCTTTCATTTGCTAACTATGCCTATCAGTAGTTAGTGCCTTCTGTAGTTTGAATCCTTTATTTAGCTGGCAGTAGTGGCGCTCGCTGTATTGCAGTAGTTCGAGTAACGAAGATTTTTGTGAGGTAAGTGATTTGTGAAAGGTATAGGTTAAAGTTAGTCAGGGCCATTGTTTTGTAGGGATTATTGAAAGTCAGATTGCGTTGCGCTAAAAATATTGTGTGTCAGTTTAAGCACAGTCGTGTACAATTGTTCAAAGGGGACGTTTCATATGTCGACCCTTAGCCAAGGATATCTCACTGGAATCTTCTGATTTTTTCTTGTAGTTTGTGCATTTAGTGTAGCTTTTGTTTATTGCTAGCGCGTAATTATAGAGAGAATTTCCTTGGTAGTTGTGGTTTTTCATTGTTGCACAGTAAAACAGTTGTGGTATGCATGTAGATTTGCACCAAGTATTTCGCAGCTGCAATTAACTATATATTATTTTCAGTGCTATGTTAATGTGTTCTCTTATTTTTGCTCTTCAAATTGTATTTTTCTGTGTTATCGTGTGAAATATTGTCACAATAATGGCGTGTGAGAAACGTAACACTGGGCTCCAAAGTAAACTGAGAAATAATAGTGACGACGAGCGTAGCTTATCAGCACCACTGTGTAGTGAATTAACAGACATGCCAAGTAGTAATTTGGTAATTGTGTATAGGGAAATGGAGCGGGCGGCAAATAATGGTGTAGACAGTGAAACAGGTTGTGAACAGGGAAGCATTATCGATCGATCGGTCAGCAACAGCTCGCCTCAGGAATCCGAAATGACAGGACACAATTTTACAAATACTGTAGATTCAGGTTTTGCGTCCTCACCGTTTTCTCAAATAAGTCAAGACACATTTTCAGCTTGTCAAAATGTGAATGTTGCCGGTGCAAATGCACTGCCGAAAAGCGTAGAGGAACAGATTCCAGACACTAATGCATTGTTATTACAACTAATGCAACAAATGGAACAAAATCAGAGACAAACACAGCAAAATCTTCAAAAGTTAGACACAATGGAACAAAATCTTCAAAAGTTAGACACAATGGAACAACACCAGAGACAAACACAGCAACAGTTAGACGCAATGGAACAAAATCTTCAAAAGTTAGACACCACGCTTGAACAAACACATGAAGATTTAACTACTGAGTTACATAACATTGAATCGAAATGTCAAAAAGTCTGTAATGACGTAAAAACACAAATTTGTGAGCATTTCCAACCTATTTTTTCGCGTCATGAAAATGCATTACAGAATCACGAAGCAGCCATAAAAGAACTGCAAACTATTGTTCATGAAAATCATGAGACCTTGCAAGCTAAAATGGACTCAGTTGCATCTACCGATTCGGTTACGCAACTTGCAAAAACTCAGGAAAACTTAAAGGACACAGTAGATACTCTGAAAATTGGTTCAGAAAGACAGATGGAGGAGATTAGTTCATTATCAGAGAAAGTAGCCGAACTTTTGGATCAGGTCACTAACTTATCTACGAAGGTAGATGATAATCTGAATGACACAAAACTGGTAGTCTTTAATGACACAGAAGAGTGCGAACAAATTAGGAAACTGAAACAAAATCCGAATCAAATTAATACGCAACACCAAAGAGAAATCCGGGAAGTACAAGATCAGCTGACACAGGTAATACAAGAATTACGTATTTCAGAAGACACTCACGCTCCAGTACGGGAAGAGGGACATAGAAATACGGAACAGCCACAAAATAATAACACAGGACATTTCGGAAGCTATGAAAGAAATTGGCAATGTGCACCGAATTTTGAGATGGAACCGCCGACACGACGTAACAATGACCGACATGCTACTCGCCGACACGATGATTTTGACTATAAGCTGTTCATTACTACAAGTAAATTCAAAACGTTTAAGAATTCTGCCAACGACATTCATCCACAAGCGTGGCTCCATCAATTCTCTCATTGTCTTCCTCCCAACTGGTCATAGAAGCACAGGTTAGAATTTATGTGTGGCTACTTGGAGAATGAACCAGCTGTAAGAATGCGATCGGTCATTCACGATTGTCACAGCGAAGGAGAATTTTACCATGCATTCCTCTCAGCATATTGGTCACAAGCTACACAAGACCGAGTAAAACATAGCATCATGATGATGAAACAATTTGAACAATCTGAATTTTCCAGTCTTGTCACATCCATCACAATTCCGTGACGACAGAAACAATAAATGGCCACGACAAGCCTATTCTTACAACGTAAATCGTGACCAAAACAGACACCACCCATATGACAACCACTGGCAGAGTAATAGTTACAGGGAAAGATCACCTTTCTGCGGTAATGACTATCACAGAGACAATCAGAGAAACAGACAATATGGGAACCAAAACAATTATTATTAAGGGAGACAGAATAACTTTAGACGCAACGGTCCAGCGCGCAGTTACGACTCAGGGAGAAATTCTCCACCACGTGACCGACAAGAAAGAAACTATAGAATCTACCGACATGACGACAGACGATATGATCGTAACGACAGACCTGAACTGCATCAGAACTGGCGGGATTCTCGTCACGGTGAATTTGTAGAAGTTAGGTCTCCAAATCCCAATAACGACGCGCGCCAACAAAGAGACAATAGGCAATGACTCACACCGCTGGCAGCCACAAAACGTACTTATGAAACTGACGACGCAGGTGCCGTAGCTAGTAATTACGTAAGAATGGAAGACATTAGAGACATCTTACTCCAGGATCACGACATAAAACATAACAACATTGCATATCCTGTGATTCACATTACAGTAAATGACGTAAAATTTACTGCAGTACTTGACTCTGGCAGTCCCATTTCAGTAATTAGTGAAACAGCCTTTAGCAAATGCAACAAATCGAATGATTGTCCCACACTTCCGTTATATAAGATTAAATTACAAGGTGCAATCTTTGGAAAAAGTGTAGATGTACGCCAACAAACCAACTTAGAATTCTTTTGTCAAAGCCACAGCTTCTCTATGAACTTTCTTATTGTTCCATTATTGTCGACGGAAATTATACTGGGAGTGGACTTTTTGAATGAATACAAAGCAATCTTAAGCTTTCACGATGCTGAAATAAGTTTAGAGAAAGAAGGTAAGTCAATAGCTTTGAAATTTGAAGACTGGCTCTCAAACCATGATGAGGAAATTAATCGGCTTTACCTTCTGTTATACAACAGTTCGGAATTTTCTACGGAACTAGACACTAACACTCACTCTGCAAGTACTGACAGGGATGACATCGACGGCATATTTGAAATTAATGAGTTAATTCAGAATAAAATTCAAACAATTGAGAATTGTAATGACACTGATAGGCAGGACCTTTTTGAGTTTTTACAAGCACATTCCACAGTTTTTACTCATAAAACTGGAACAATCAAGGGATTTCAATACCAATTTCGTGTTCGTGAGCATACTAAATTTTGTGTTAGACTATACGTAATTCCAGCACATTATAGGGACCGTGTTAGAACAGAAATACAATCTATGCTTAATGAGGGCATTATTGAGCCTGCAGTAAGCTCATACAACAACCCATTACATGTTGTTGAGAAGAAAAATGGATCGATCAGGCTTGTTTTAGATTCGAGACAAATCAATACTATCATCATTCCTGAAGCAGACAGGCCGCAGATGGTGGAAGAACTTCTTCAAAATTTTAATGTTGTAAAAGTGTTGTCTTCCATTGATCTCAGATCCAGCTTTTATCAGATCGAACTTCATCCAGAATGTAGAAAATACACAGCTTTCCTTTGTTTCGGCGTTTGTTATCAGTTTCAGAAACTTCCTTTTGGTTTGAACATTTCTTCGGCAGCATTCATTCGTGGGTTAAATTCCATATTACCTGAGTTCTTAAAACGTCACATCACCTTATATGTGGACGATATTCTGATAGCAGAAGCTTCATGGGAACAACACAATCGCATCCTCAACAGTTTGTTACGTATTTTTGCAGAATCTGGAATTACAGTTAACTTGGAAAAGTCTGAATTCGGTAGGTCAAAGGTGAGGTTTTTGGGACATATTATTTCTTCTGAAGCCATTCAGCCGGATCCTGAAAAGTTAGAAGCAATCAGAGCCATTCCAGTTCCATCCACAAAAAGACAAGTCCGCAGTTTTCAAGGTCTCGTAAATTTTTACCGTCGTTTTCTGAATATGCAAATTCTAGTTACACCAAAACTTTGTTCTGTCACTGGAAAAAATACTATTTGGAACTGGGACGAACAAGCACAGTTGGAATTCAATTCTGTGAAAGAATCGCTACTTAACGCGCCAATACTAGCTCATCCAGATCTGCCACAAGATTTCTGCCTTAGCACGGATTCTTCTAAAGTCCGTCTTGGTGCTCATTTATTTCAAGAAGCCACAGAAAATGACACTACTGTTCAGAAAACCATTGCTTTTGCTATCCGAGTGCTAACGAAATCTGAAAAAAATTATTCCGTTACTGAATTAGAAGCTTTAGCTATCGTTTGGGCATTTAACAAATTCCGTTTCTTTCTTTCTGGTAAGCACGTAAAAGTATACAGTGATCATCGTGCATTACAATTTCTTATGTCTTCAAAATTAAATCATGATAGCTTAAAACGTTGGGCATTGTTTCTGCAAGAATTCCGCTTCACAATAGTCTACATTCCCGGCAAGGAGAACATTGTTGCGGACGGGCTGTCACGCGCACCGGCTGGGCTTGAGAAAAGTAACACAGAAGGCACCCTCGAGAAAAATTTCAGTATTCTTTACATTCAGAAAGTCGCATTTGAAAACTTCATCACCACATCTTTAAAGGACATTGCTCATGAACTAGATAAAGATCCGATTTGGAAAGACATCAAAAGTAAATGGCATGAAAAGACACACACTCAGATTCGGCATTATTACCTGGTTAGAAACAACATACTGTTCAAACGCTGCACTGTTGATGACAAGCTATGGGTACTTTGCATTCCAGACGATTTTGTTAATAAGCTCATTTGGTACATTCATTTCAGCTACGCACATTTTGGCCCTCGAAAATGTTATCATATTCTTCGAAGGACTTGTTATTTTAACAATATGGAAAAGCGAATTCGAAGAGTCTTGTCTATTTGTAAACTTTGTCAAAAGGCGAAACCATCTACTATCTCACATCGTGCTCCGTTGTTTCCTATTATTCCTTCTAAATTAAAAGAATTTGCTGCTGTTGATCTCTTGGGACCCCTTGTCAGAACATCGAATGGATTTTCGTACGTTCTAGTCGCTGTTGAACTTACTTCAAAATTTGTTTCTTTCACTCCGTTACGTAAAGCCACTGGACGGTCTGTATCCAACGCCTTTGTTAAAAATTTCTTACGTAAAGTGGGACACGTTAGTAAAGTCATTTCAGATAACGGACCGCAATTCAGATCTGCTGTTTGGTTACTCATGCTTCAGAATCATAAAATCAAACCTGTTTTTATTTCATTGTATTCACCACATTGTAACCCGTCTGAAAGGATTATGAAAGAAATCAATAAGCTTTGCAGACTTTATTGTCACAGAAAGCATCAGCATTGGGACAGATATTTACACTTATTTCAAAATGTGCTGAATGAAATGCCTCATGATTCCACTGCTTTACCACCTACTCTTGTACTGAAGAATGTAGAACCTCCGAACAGAATCAGAGAGCTTGTACCTTTCCCGAATACACGTAAACTTCGACACAAAGACATAATTGATTTGGCTCTTAAAAATATAAAATCTGCAGCAGACAAAAGGAGAAAACTACACGGTAAATCAAATGCAAAGAAATTATGTATTGGTCAGAAAGTTCTCATTAAAGCTCATTCATTGTCACATAAGAAGAAACACTTGAGTCACAAATTCTTTCTAGTTTACAATGGACCTTACAGAATCCGACGTATACCACATGATAATTGCGTTGAAGTTGAAACTCTGCGTACTAGGAAGAGTAAAGGTTTACACCACATTTCACATGTAAAACCATTTATTGACAGATAATCTGCGTTTTAACTTAGTCTTTGCAATTTTCACTTCACACTACTTGTACAATTTGTCACACTGAGAAACTGTTAACATGCAACAATGTTTTGAAGTTCAATATCCACTCAAGAACCAAGAGAACTTATTTAAACAGAAATTACGACTGCATTGTTATTGCGAACAGACGACACAGTGCTATTGTGTGTGTACATTCTTGCTTGTTAGTTGCACGATTACGTAACGACTGTAAGGCTCACATACTTAGAACATTTACCAGTACTGCTAATGGGATTCTATTGCAACATTTTGGTTTACTTGAAAATACATTCCGGATTTAAAGTACTTTCTGAGAGATACCAGATGACACAGTGGTTAGTTTATGTGACAGCTACATTATTATATCACGACGTTACTAATGTGTGACACAATTTACATTGTTGCTTTTGCGGGGTATCTCTTTTATATCTGCACGGTTTTTCTGAATTATTCTGGAAAGCAAAACATGTTTTAGTAGTAACTTTTGTGGTATAGCTACAAGGAGACAGCCTTTTCTGTAGCACAACAATACGTTACAGCACAGTACTTTCCTCATCACGGCAATAAGCGTAATAAGTAAGATATCTATACGCAAAGCATTTCACTTTTGATTATCATGAGGTAAGTACATTGACTTCTGCAGAACTTAGCTTTTGGAGGACGATAACTTTGACACTTCCACAGAGATTATCTTACAGCAAGACGCACATCTAGCGCTACAGGACACGTATTTGAGTGATTAATTTTGTACTTAAAACATTTATTTTTAAAGATTTTTGAATTACAAAGAAAATTTTCCGTGATACATTTCATTCCATTGCTGTAATCTGTAATACCTGAGGGTATAATTACAATAATCCTCAGGGGGGTACACGCTTACTTTGTGTATCATATGTTTGGCAAGCACAAGGAGCCCTAGCTAATATGGTATTTGCTTATACAACTTTACACATCGGTACCATATTTCTCTAACACAAATTACACAGCTATCTGATCATTTAACTAAGAGAGACAAACTTTTTTATTACGTCAGTGACAGATGTTTATGTGATTACACCGTTGGATAACTTCACACTTACGAAATTGTATTTTGTCTGTACTTTGTAAACTGTTCATATTTTTTCAGACCCATTGTGATATTATGAGAGCTTCGAATGATATATTTGGTATGGGATCACGATTTTTAAAGTACGTTTGAGGCAGATGACAGTTTTGACATGAGCAGAGAATTTTTTTAGGTTTTGAAATTATTGGAGGAAGCTACGACGATTTTGAGAATTGACTGAGATGTTATGATATTTTTACAACGACGATGTGTATTATGCTGTAAGATTTTGCTTCTACACATTTGCAACGCAAATTCTTGACCTGTGAAATATTTTTATAAGAGGCTATCACTGTAGCGGAAACTTCTGTAGTAAATATTTCCGTAAGAAAGTTGAGTGACCACCTGCACATAATGCGTTTTGGGTGCCCAGCTGAGAGGTAGTCGTCTGACAAAAGAAAGCCATTAGGTGAAAAAAAAGGGGAGGCCATTATCCTCGCCATTGACATTCCTTTAGAGAAAACATTGCAAATGCGACACCCTCATTACTTGGAAGGATACTTACATCTGCACATCTGATTATGACAAGCGTCTTTCTATGAGAGTTGAGAGAATTTCTACTAACTTATGAAATGTCACATGACTACTGAATGATATTTTTATGTTTTGGTTTGCGTAAATGCTTATTTCATTTAATATCTGGTTTCCAGCTGTGTTGCAGCGTTAGTTTTATAAAATAAACTTCGATGCATTTGCTAATGTGAACACTTTCTGTCAACAGATCTATTAAATAATTATTTTATGACCCACATTCTTCGATAAAGGAGCTCTTGGAATGGAAAGAAAAATAAGAAGGGACTAATAACAGTAACTGCATACATAATTTTCTTTTCAACGACTTGGTAATATTTTTCGTAGAATAAGTTGTGGTGCACCACTTTAATTACATAGACATTAAGATGTGAATAGACATTTCCCTTATCTGCATTGTTGTCTTTAGTGTAATGTTTTTTTTGCTTGAGCTATGTCATGTTTAGATATAAGTTGCTGCTGCTGTTTGCCAGGCATAGTATTACTGAATTTGACGTTGTATTACGCTGTTAAGCCAGTTTCACTACTAATTTATTTTTCTTGTTTCCTGCACAGTGCCTTATATTAGTTGTAGTACTGCAATTGCTTTGCCTATTTAAAATTTTTGTCATTGATGTTTGTGTTAATTGTTTTATGCTGCTGCATTGCCTCGTCCCTTAGTTTAGCATCTGAGCTCAGTAGATTTAAGTTAGCTTAAGAGGGAGTAGACTATATAAGAAACTAACTATGATGACTTGGAAGAAATGGATTGAGAAGCTATATGAAAATGGTTTGGGCAAAAAAAAGGATACTGTACAGTGGAGAAAAACTATTTTTGACAGAGGATGTGAACAGAATACAGAAAGCAGGCTTAGATAGGACTTTTGGGAATAATGATGAACGAAGGGAGATCTCCATGCAAAATACTGCAGTAAAACAAACCCTGTCCTTTCCTTTTGTGTTATCCCACTATGTGTTTGTGTACCCTTGTGCATTTGTTTTCTTCCTGTCTCTGTGTAGTTTCATAGAATTTTTTCTTCTTTTAATATTAAGCTACATTCACTATGATGAGGAATACTGTTATCCTCAAATATAATTGGCATTAATGATATGTTATTTACCTTGTAAATATGCTTAGAAATTATTTATTCTCTTTTGTTTTAATGCTCATGTGTAAAGTTGATGTTTCAAAAGTTTTTCTGATCTTTATGTATGTACTTATGTCATAATTCCTGTAACACTGATGTATATGTTTATTTCTATTCTGTTGTAAAGCCTGTACTACAAATGTTATCTGTATTGTTATGTTCTTTAATGATGTATTTTGTACCTTTGTAATTGTATTCTTATGTTATAAAATTGTAATTGACACCAGTTCATCATATTATTAACGTGTAAGTTCCATTTCACTGCACACGTTTCTGTTGGTCATAGTATATGGACAATATGTGAGAAGTTGGGACTGTTAGTGTTTGCACGTGTGTTGATAATTCAGCAAGGGACTGGATAACAGCATTGCTGGTTCTAAGGACAATTCCAAAAACTTTGTGCGTGCACAAGTGGTGGTTATGGACTTGCTATATTCTCCGCAAGACTCTTCGATGGTGAATGTGCACCTGCACAGTCGCAACAGATGGCTGCTGGCCGTCTCTACAAGGACTACAGTGGGTCTGCACTTTGATGACTCACCAGTACCATTATTTCCACAAGGACTGCAGTGGGTATGCACCTCTGGTGGCCCACCAATACCATATTCTCTACCAGGACTACAGTGGGTCTGCTCTGTGACGACCTACCTAACAATCTTCTTCCAAACGTCGAATGACTCTGCTGTGGGTTTGCTCTGTTGTGGCCCATTACCTGTCAGCATGTCAAGAGTCAGCACTGTCTTTCAGTTGGAAGGACAACACTACTTCTTCAAGACTGTATGGAAATCCACTACTTTCGTGTGCATTGTCTTTTACTGCTCAGACTTTGAAAAAAAAAAAAACACTAAAATTTTACTGTGATGAACAATCTGGACTGTCTTTATGGACTGTGAGAAAATTTTAGCTTTTGACCAACATTGTATAAATAAGTGTGTGCATTTGATATCTTTGTTATTGTAATTATGAAAAATTTTTTCAAATCATTATTGGCCACCGCCCAAAAATATTTTGTAAAATTTTTTGTTGGGAGCATGGGGGCTATGTAAGTAGGCTGTTTATGTTTTCTTTATGTAAGTAGGCTGTTTAGGTTCTTATATTGGTAACGCCGCCGCCACGTAGCGCTCTCTGTATGAAAATCACTGACTGTGCTGTGTGCAGCCTGTGGCTAGTTTGCATTGTTGTCTGCCATTGTAGTGTTGGGCAGCGGCAGCTGGATGTGAACAGCGCGTAACGTTGCGCAGTTGGAGGTGAGCCGCCAGAAGTGGTGGATGTGGGGAGAGAGATGGCGGAGTTTTGTAATTTGTCATGAACTGCTATATATATTATGACTATTAAGGTAAATACATTGTTTGTTCTCTATTAATATCTTTCATTTGCTAACTATGCCTATCAGTAGTTAGTGCCTTCTGTAGTTTGAATCCTTTATTTAGCTGGCAGTAGTGGCGCTCGCTGTATTGCAGTAGTTCGAGTAACGAAGATTTTTGTGAGGTAAGTGATTTGTGAAAGGTATAGGTTAAAGTTAGTCAGGGCCATTGTTTTGTAGGGATTATTGAAAGTCAGATTGCGTTGCGCTAAAAATATTGTGTGTCAGTTTAAGCACAGTCGTGTACAATTGTTCAAAGGGGACGTTTGAAACATTCCTCACACACAAATAAAGAAAAGATGTTATGGGGACATGGGTCCGGAAACGCTTAATTTCCATGTTAGAGCACGTTTTAGTTTCGTCAGTGTGTACTGTACTTCCTCGATTCACCGCCAGTTGGCCCAATTGAAGGAAGGTAATGTTGACTTCGGTGCTTGTGTTGACATGCGACTCATTGCTCTACAGTACTAGCATCAAGCACATCAGTACGTAGCATAAACAGGTTAGTGTTCATCACGAACGTGGTTGTGCAGTCAGTTCATTGTTTACAAATATGGAGTTGGCAGATGCCCATTTGATGTCTGGATTAGGACGGGGCAATAGCCGTGGCGCGGTACGTTTGTATCGAGACAGATTTCCAGAACGAAGGTATCCCGACAGGAAGACGTTCGAAGCAATTGATCGGCGTCTTAGAGAGCACGGAACATTCCAGCATATGACTCGCGACTGGGGAAGACATCGGACGACGAGGACACCTGCAATTCTTCGTGCAGCTGACCCTAATGTCAGCGTCAGAGAAGTTGCTGCTGTACAAGGTAACGTTGACCACGTCACTGTATGGAGAGTGCTACGGGAGAACCAGTTGTTTCCGTACCATGTACAGCGTGTGCAGGCACTATCAGCAGCTGATTGTCCTCCACGGGTACACTTCTGCGAATGGTTCATCCAACCATGTGTCAATACTCATTTCAGTGCAAATGTTCTCTTTACGGATGAGGCTTCATTCCAACGTGATCAAATTGTAAATTTTCACAATCAACATGTGTGGGCTGACGAGAATCAGCACGCAATTGTGCAATCACGTCATCAACACAGATTTTCTGTGAACGTGTGGGCAGGCATTGTTTGTGAAGTCTTGATTGGGCCCCATGTTCTTCCACCTACGCTCAATGGAGCACGTTATCATGATTTCATACGGGGTACTTTACCTGTGCTGCTAGAACATGTGCCTTTACAAGTACGACACAACATGTGGTTCATGCAGGATGGAGCTCCTGCACAATTCAGTCGAAGTGTTTGTACGCTTCTCAACAACAGATTCAGCGACCGATGGATTGGTAGAGGCGGACCAGTTCCATGGCCTCCATGCTCTCCTGACCTCAACCCTCTTGACTTTCATTTATGGGGGCATTTGAAAGCTCTTGCTTACGCAACCGCGGTACCAAATGTAGAGGCTCTTCGTGCTCGTATTGTGGACGGCTGTGATACAATACGCCATTCTCCAGGGCTGCATCAGCGCATCGGTGATTTCATGCGACGGAGGGTGGATGCATGTATCCTCGATAACGGAGGACATTTTGAACATATCCTGTAACAAAGTGTTAGAATTCACGCTGGTACGTTCTGTTGCTGTGTGTTTCCATTCCATGATTAATGTGATTTGAAGAGAAGTAATACACTCCTGGAAATGGAAAAAAGAACACATTGACACCGGTGTGTCAGACCCACCATACTTGCTCCGGACACTGCGAGAGGGCTGTACAAGCAATGATCACACGCACGGCACAGCGGACACACCAGGAACCGCGGTGTTGGCCGTCGAATGGCGTTAGCTGCGCAGCATTTGTGCACCGCCGCCGTCAGTGTCAGCCAGTTTGCCGTGGCATACGGAGCTCCATCGCAGTCTTTAACACTGGTAGCATGCCGCGACAGCGTGGACGTGAACCGTATGTGCAGTTGACGGACTTTGAGCGAGGGCGTATAGTGGGCATGCGGGAGGCCGGGTGGACGTACCGCCGAATTGCTCAACACGTGGGGCGTGAGGTCTCCACAGTACATCGATGTTGTCGCCAGTGGTCGGCGGAAGGTGCACGTGCCCGTCGACCTAGGACCGGACCGCAGCGACGCACGGATGCACGCCAAGACCGTAGGATCCTACGCAGTGCCGTAGGGGACCGCACCGCCACTTCCCAGCAAATTAGGGACACTGTTGCTCCTGGGGTATCGGCGAGGACCATTCGCAACCGTCTCCATGAAGCTGGGCTACGGTCCCGCACACCGATAGGTCGTCTTCCGCTCACGCCCCAACATCGTGCAGCCCGCCTCCAGTGGTGTCGCGACAGGCGTGAATGGAGGGACGAATGGAGACGTGTCGTCTTCAGCGATGAGAGTCGCTTCTGCCTTGGTGCCAATGATGGTCGTATGCGTGTTTGGCGCTGTGCAGGTGAGCGCCACAATCAGGACTGCATACGACCGAGGCACACAGGGCCAACACCCGGCATCATGGTGTGGGGAGCGATCTCCTGCACTGGCCGTACACCACTGGTGATCGTCGAGGGACACTGAATAGTGCACGGTACATCCAAACCGTCATCGAACCCATCGTTCTACCATTCCTAGACCGGCAAGGGAACTTGCTGTTCCAACAGGACAATGCACGTCCGCATGTATCCCGTGCCACCCAACGTGCTCTGGAAGGTGTAAGTCAACTACCTTGGCCAGCAAAATCTCCGGATCTGTCCCCCATTGAGCATGTTTGGGACTGGATGAAGCGTCGTCTCACGCGGTCTGCACGTCCAGCACGAACGCTGGTCCAACTGAGGCGCCAGGTGGAAATGGCATGGCAAGCCGTTCCACAGGACTACATCCAGCATCTCTACGATCGTCTCCGTGGGAGAATAGCAGCCTGCATTGCTGCGAAAGGTGGATATACACTGTACTAGTGCCGACATTGTGCATGCTCTGTTGCCTGTGTCTATGTGCCTGTGGTTCTGTCAGTGTGATCATGTGATGTATCTGACCCCCAGGAATGTGTCAATAAAGTTTCCCCTTCCTGGGACAATGAATTCACGGTGTTCTTATTTCAATTTCCAGGAGTGTAAAATGAGCTCTAACATGGAAAGTAAGCGTTTCCAGACACATGTGCACATAACATATTTTCTTTCTTTGTGTGTGAGGAATGTTTCGTGAAAGTTTGGCCGTACCTTTTTGTAACACCCTGTATACGGTGACGTAAGTTTCAATTCTTCACTCAAATTTATAGCTGAGCCATAAGTTGACGTCAGCGCTAAGTGTCGATCTGACGCAGTCTCTCAGACGGAAGCGTGAAATTTCATAGGGTGAAGATCACACGTTTCGAGCGCTCGAGATATCGACGGGGAGTCGTGGCTAGCGGCCGACGTCGTCTCCTCGAGTGTTCTCACTGATCCTGCTCGCTGAAGAAGCAGACAGGCCGCCAGGCGCCCGAGCGGACGCGGAATCGCTCTCATAGATTTGCCGCGGAGCTCATCCGAGATTGAAAGGGTTCCGCGATTGAATATGTAGCGGCGGCCGTGCCAGAGTGTGCCGCCATCGCAGAGCCTCCGGCAACCTTTCCCCCCCAGGCGAAACGTTGCGGCACCAGCGGTGAATTTTATACCCGTACTGCTGCTGCGCCGCACCGCGCAGCGCCGGCCCTCTGGCGTTGCCTTATGAATTTCAGAATGTGCATCCCGCCGGCGGCCGAGTCCGCCAGCACGGCTGCAGTCTGTGAACACTGCGCCACTCCTGCTCGGACGAGATGGCAATCTGGCCGCCAAACAACCACCTGCCTCAGTAACGTTCTCATATTGCCCTAGTCATTCGGTGCTACATGTTTTCTTTGCTTACAGTAACGCTAACCTCTTACAAATTACAAATGCGAAAGTTTGGGGGTCGGCCTTGTGTGTTTCTCACCCTGAAACGGCTGGACGGATTTGGACGAAATTTTGAACAGAGGTAGCTTATACCCTGAAATAACACACAGGCTGCCTTAAATATACCTACATATGAAACACGTAGGCGTCGGGTTGTAAATGAAATGTAGCCCAAGAAGTGCTAGTAGCCAAAATTTATTGATCCACTATTTGAGAATCAGAGCATTTACAGATTTAAACGAACTTTACACGTAATTTCACAGACTTATGAAATTATTTCCCGATGGTAACGCGCACAAAACGATGAAAGGGAAAACTACGTTTCCGCTGTTCATGCAATAGAAATGCCACATGAAGCATGACGTTTTAATTTATTAAATTGTTACTACTAATCGTATTAACGACACATTTTGCGTATGGTATTCACGTATATCACGGAATGTACCAGAAAAATTATAACACTGTACTACACATAGTCGAAGAGATATGACGTCATAAACATTGAGATGCGTCAAAAACTGCCACATCGTGTATGACGTTTAAATTTATTACTTCTTTTGCAAACAACACTATTCACAAAATAATTCGTATACAGTAGGTACATACACCACTGCATGTAACTGCAAACTATATCATTGTATGTCACATACCTCGGCAGATACGACGTAATGAACCGTACGCTGCGTAAAAATCAAACTGTACGGCGAAATTCGCTACAAATACAGCTGAAATAAGTGCAGAAATGGGTGCGAAAAATGTTCATTGCATGTGTAAATTTGGCGCTTGCGTATGCGGACAAAACAACCAGTAAGCATCTCATCCTGAATACTTGGAACGACATTGCATGTTGTACCACCATACAACGAGATCTTCAGAGGTGGGGGTCCTGATTTCTGTACACAGCAGTACCTCAAATACCCAGTAGCATGTCCTCTTGCATTGATGTATGCCTGTGTTCGTCGTGGCACACTATCCTCAAGTTTATTAAGGTATTGTTGGTTGCATTGTCCCACTCCTCAACGACGATTCAGCGTAGATCCCTCAAAGTGGTTGGTGGGTCACGTCGTCCATAAACAGCCCTTTCCAATCTATCCCAGGCAAGTTCGACAGGGTTCATGTCTGGAGAACATACTGGCCGCTCTACCTGACCGGTGTCGTTATCCTGAAGGAAGTCATTCACAAGATGTGCACGATGGGGGCGCGAATTGTCGTCCATGAAGACGAATGTCTCGCCAATATGCTGCCGATATGGTTGCACTATTGGTTGGAGGATGGCATTCACGTATCGTACGGTCGTTACGGTGCCTTCTATGTAGGTCCCATATAATGCCACCACAATACATCAGGGAACCTCCACCTTGCTGCACTCGCTGGGGAGTCTATCTAAGCCGTTCAGCCTGACCTGTTTGTCTCCTGACATGTCTCCTACGATTGTCTGGTTGAAGACATATGCGACATTCATCGTTGAAGCGAACGTGATGCCAATCCTAGGCGCTCCATTCGGCATGTTGTTGGGCCCATCTTTACTGCGCTGCATGTTGACGTGGTTGCACAGGTGGACCTCGCCATGGACGTCGGGAGTGAAGTTGTGCATCATGCAGCCTATTGAGCAAAGTTTGGGTCGTAATACGTCATCCTGTAGCTGCACGAGAAGCATTACTCAACATGGTGGCGTTTCTGTCAGGGTTCCTCCGAGCCATAATCCGTAAGTTCAAAATGGTTCAAATGGTGCTGAGCACTATGGGACTTAGCTTCTCAGGTCATCAGTGCCCTAGAACTTAGAACTACTTAAACCTAACTAACCTAAAGACGTCACACACATCCATGCCAGAGGCAGGATTCGAACCTGCGACCGTAGCGGTCACGCGGTTCCAGACCGTAGCGCCTAGAACCGCACGGCCCCACCGGCCGGCAATCCGTAAGTAGCGGTCGTCAACTGCAGTATTAGCCCTTGGGCGGCTACAGCGAGTCAAGTCATCAATAGTCCTGTTTCTCTGTACCTCCTCCATGACCGAACAACATCGCTTTGTTTACTCCGAGACGCCTGTAAGTTCCCTTGTTGAGAGACCTTCCTGGCACAAAGTAACAATGCGGACGCAATCGAACCGCGGAATTGACCGTCCAGGCATGGCTGAACTCAACACAAGACGAGCCATGTACTTCTTTCGTGGTGGAATGACTGGAACTGATCGGCTGTCGGACCCCGTCCGTCTAATAGGCGCTTCTCAAGCATGGTTGTTTACATCTTTGGGCGGGTGTAGCGACATCTCTGAACAGTCAAAGATCTGTGTCTGTAACACAGTATCAAGAAAGGGAAGTCATGTCACGGCCCAACAAGCACTGACAGAAAGTCGGTAGCTTTCGTTATATGTTTTTCTTTGTCCAGTGGAATGAGTCGCCCCACCGCCACAATTCATGGCGCAAGAAAGTTGAGAAATCTAAGGGACACTGTTCCATGCCATTACCAACCTCTGGGTTGATAATGTTCTCTTGTTTTACTCTTGGAATAAGCGATATTCTGCTTCATCATATTGGCAACAGCACCAAGTCATCCCCTACAAGATCAGTCTTTTGGTTTTGTTTTGAAAGTTGTGAGTAAAGGTGGAGAAGAAATTATGTAGGGTATTTGTCTCCCGGCCGCTGTCTGCCTAGTTGTCACACTTTACCTGATTTTTGGAGAAACGTGAATGTTGCATTCCGATATCGTGATTCACACTCTGAGCAACCCGCACCTTACTTGTTCTGCAACGGAACGCATTTTGTCTATTTTATTGTAATATTTTGTGTTTTGTTGTAGTGAACTTCGAATTCACAAGCTACCCATATGAGGAAATATTATTGCGTTTCCTCCATAAATTATTCTATATAATTTGGTACCCCGAAGCGTTAGCGTCATTTTGTGTGATTTCTATTGAGCTTTCATACTTCACTCTCTGTCAATTTTGTATGTATTTTGAGCATTATACAATGTATGTTATTCTCAGACTTGACTTCTGCTGTTTAAAGTTATCGAGTTGAATTCACGAGGGTTTAAATCAGGAGAGTGCAGTAGGTGGTACAGCACTTAGCAGCCCTATCAGTCACAAAAATCAGTAACAGCTTGCACTGTACGTGCTTGATCACTGTCCTGCATAATGATGGTCAGGTCCTGCAGAAAGTGTCATCACTTCTGTCACTAGGCTGGTCGTAGGTTGTTTTCCAAAAATCAACAGCATAGAGACAGTAGTAATGACACTTTCTGCAGGACCTGACCATCATTTTGCAGATAATGCTCAAGCACGTACAGTGCAAGCTGTTACTGATTTGTTTGAATGATGGGGCTTCTAAGTGCTATACCACCTACTGCACCCCCCTGGATTGAGCCATCATGAGTTCAGTTCGATATCTAAACTGAAGGAAACACTTCACAGCATTCGCTTCAGAACTGCTACGAACTAGTCGGGTAATAGAGCGCGCCGCTCGAACTGTCAACACAACTGGCACTACTTAGAGCATCCTACGACTTCCACATCGCTGGCAACGGGTTATACACAATGCTGGTGACTACTATGAAGGTCAGTAAAACTTTGAATAACGCATCTAATTTGTACGAGCTGTAAAAAAGTAGTTGACACGATTAAAGTTCCGATCCTCGTATGAACGATTATGTAAGAGAAAAACCGCAAGAATACAAAGATCGTTGTTTTCTGTTTGATATCTATTTAGTTTACAACAAGACTCAAGTGTCTGTAGCACGTGACCGATTCTCAGAAAAAGAAAGCAAGGAGGATTCGGTTAACGTCCCGTCGACATCGAGAGCGTTAGAGACCGAGCAAAAGCTCGGATTGCGTGAAGTGTGTGGAGGAAAATCGGCCATGCCCTTCCAGAGGAACCATACTCGAATTTGTTTGTAGCTAGTTAGGGAAGTGAAGATAAACATAAATCTGCGTAGGTGGCCGTGGGTTTGAACCGCCGACCACGCAAATGCGAATCCAGTGTGCTAACTACTGCGCCATCTCGCTCCGTCGAGTTCTCGGGAATTCATCGAATCTCGGCACGGCCTTCCAGCGAGGTAAAATAATTTTTATCATGCTGTACGGATTTTGGCATTTTAAAAAGGAACCAGAACAGGTCGTTTACTGTGCGTGACGTTAAAGTAATCATTCTTACAAGTTAGAAGCAAGGTGAATATCACTTAAGAGGGATTACTGCCAATGAAATTATAGATTTTAAATCATGGTGAGCCGGCCTCGGTGGCCGTGCGGTTCTGGCGCTGCAGTCCGGAACCGCGGGACTGCTACGGTCGCAGGTTCGAGTCCTGCCTCGGGCATGGGTGTGTGTGATGTCCTTAGGTTAGTTAGGTTTAAGTAGTTCTAAGTTCTAGGGGACTTATGCCCTAAGATGTTGAGTCCCATAGTGCTCAGAGCCATTTGAACAATTTTTGAAATCATGGTGACCAGATTCTCTGAAGATTGGAAGACAAGGGAAACTGATATTCTCTATTAACCCTCCTCTCCGTTTTGCTTATGACAACTCAGGAAATGATTGTATTACAGCTTCTGCAACTGTCGTGTGCTGATCAGCCACATCTTCTTCTGGGTCTCCAAAGTGATCCGCTGACTGCATCAGAAAAACTAGGTAATCTATCATGAGCGGTTCCAGTGTTATCGACATATTGAAGGAGTTGGAAAAACTCTAACGTTGTCTATGTGACGAAACTTCCTATGAACAAATTTTGAAGTGACCTGCAAAGAGCGACAGCGTAGACGATGATTCAATGGAGTGACAAACACTGATTACTGTTGTAGAACGAGGAATTAGTATTGATGCATTAGTATTGCATTGCATTAGTATGCTAAACGAACAGGCAGCTTACAAGACGAGGTGGAGTTCAAATCTACTATTCATTCACTTTTCCCGTCGAACTTTATGGTACTGAATATTCGTATTCAATGGATGAAACGCAGTGTCACTTTCTAGATGTGGAAGTGAATTATATTGACAGCTAATGTCACTACAGCTCATTTGGAACGGTAACATTAGGAAACGTTTCGATATTGCACAAAAATATTTCGTGATGGTATGGCCATGTGTTGCATTCAAAACATGATAATATCTTAAACATATCCTACACAAACCGTTAAAAGAGTGTTGTTAAACAATGTAGCTTTTCTGTTTCACGTGATCCCGTTGATATTTACTGGCCACCTTTCCTGTCAGGCTAAATCAATTAAATAACCTAGTAAAATGACCGAGAGCAGTACTGCGTCATATGAAACACATAAATTCGCGTATATTTTTTATCAGGTCTCAAAGAGAAATGACTGGTCCTCAGTCCAGTGTAATGGACGATTAAACTTCATAACTGTTGTGAAATCAGTGTTTTGTAGTGTACTGTAAGCGAAAAACACTACAGAATTGACTGTGCTATACTTAAATTCACATTAAGCAGCGTTAAGGACGTCGATAAAAAAATTTTCAGAGAGATACGTATTCTATCAATACGAAATGAAGGCATAATTTAATAAGTGCAATGTTATTATTAGATTGTCCTAATTGTTTCAAAGACCCTTTGTATATTATTTTCAGATAGCCAACCTTCACATTCGTGTGTGACACTTTGAGCAGTAACTATTTGCAATTGTTACTAATGATTCCCAGAAAAAAAAACACCTTCGATATAATGCCGTTTCACTCCAGACTAGGAAAGAATGACAAGCAAGTATCTACATGAAACTGAATTACACTATGGAAATTATTACTGTTACTAAATTGCTCGATGTGTACCTCTTTCGTCAGAATCAACAACATCACAGAATCTAACTTCATTTAGGCAACAGGTAAGATATGTCATGCCAATGGCCTTGCCGCAGTGTAACACCAGCTTCCGTCAGATTACCGAAGTTAAGCGCTGTCGGTCTGGGCTAGCACTTGGATGGGTGACCATCCGGTCAGCCGAGCGCTGGTGCAAGCGGGGTGCACTCAGCCCTTGTGAGGCAAACTGAGGAGCTACTTGATTAAGAAGTAGCGGCTCCGGCCTCTGAAACTGACAGATGGCCAGGAGTGGGCTGTACTCACCGCATGCCCCTCCATATCCGCATCCAGTGACGCCTATGGGCTGAGGATGACACGGCGGCCAGTCGGTACTGTTGGCCCTTCATAGCCTGTTCGGGAGGAGTAAGTTTAGTGATATATCATATGGGTAATACGATTCAGGTGAAGAACTTATTTTCCTAATTCATTTCATTAGTACTGAAGCACGTCCACATTCACCAACAAGCATCCAGTATCGCTAATGTAGAAGAGGAACACCATGCCACAAGAACTCCTCACCAGCACCGTGGCCAGTATTGAAGCACGCTGCACAGCATCCACTGCCGCCCTTGGTGGTCACGCGCCCTATTAAGTACCACGTCCCGCCTTTTCCAAGCTTCATGGCACAATCATAAATTGCGGTCACTTTATTGTAACTACAGTTTCAATAAAAGTGTCACTTCTGTACATCTCAATGCGTATTTCCTTCAATTACCTTCTTTATTATACTGTGGCACATCTTTCTATACATGGTCCGAGTTTCATCGACGTATGTTATTTTTCAGTTGGCGCATCATGCAAAGCTACTTTCATCTTTCACCTTTAGACACGTCTGTATTATGTTTTTACTTCCTAAACATTATGTTTCAACTGTAGCTGCATCGGACGCCCTCATTCTTGTGTATCCTGACAATCTCTTATCACTCGCTCCATACGCACCTGCGCGGTATTCTTTCGTACGCACCCTAATTGCACAAATATAGTTCTTAAATGCTCCTTATACTACCAGTAACAGATCTAGTTTTACGGGCTGCCTAATTCATACTTCTTTTCTAATCTGACCCATAGCATGCCTATCTACCTCCTGAATGCGCTGCTGTGAAACCTCTAACGTGTCATAATATACGTCGTCCTTTACTGTAGGCAGCGTGTTTCACGGTTCTTGATGAGGATTCCAGGGTTTGTAGCGCGGACTTGGTAGATAAAGTTTTGTTAAGGGACAAAAGTCTGAAAGGGTACTTTCTGATGTACAACATATTTGACGACCGGATCTACCGCTGTTCATTTTGCACACAGCGGATACCATAAGCTCTGACCTGTGCCCTACAGGAGCGCCCCTGCTGTCCGCTGTGCTAGTGTATCTGTGACGCATGTTTCCATACAATGTGCAAGTAAATATTGGTGCGCGCCCTTGCTGCCCCAGTCAACCGCCGTCGGTGACGGCAAACTTGTTTCTCGCAGACGTCATTGTCGCTCTATAGCTACATGTATTTGACTGAGGCAATCTGTGTTTTATGTAAGGTAGGTTATTGTATTCAACTATACAAAAGTATTCAGTCAATATTTTGCAAGCGTTAGGTTCGCAGTAGAATCTTGACGAAGATTAGTGCGTCAGAAAAGTTAGGAAATTTGACGAAGGTACTTGTTCCAAAAGAAATTATTGGTTTTCGACAACGCTTTCATCGGAGGTTTACGGATGTTGTTCCAACAGTCCAAATTCCTCAGGTTTTGCAAACTGCGGGTGGGCAATTCAGTTTTGGTTGGGACAACGCTTTCATCTAAGGTACAAGGAAGTTGTCCCACTTTCTAGGTGAATGTGGGATGGGGGTAAGGAATAAAAGAGGAAGCCGCTTGGTAGAATTCTGCACAGAGCATAACCTCCGCCAAGGCTTCCGGGTGGTGGCTTTCTAATGGTTCAAATGGCTCTGAGCACTATTGGACCCAACATCTCAGGTCATCAGTCCCCTAGAACTTAGAACTACTTAAACCTAACTAACCTATCGAGACTGAAGCGCCCAGAACTGCGCGGCCACCAGCGGCCGGCGGTTTCTTTCTCCCGGTTTCATGGCGTACGCCACAGCTGAGAGAAAGCCTTTTATGTGGTAACCCTTGGTTGTAAGACATGCGGAAACTGGTAAATCCTCCCATTTAATACCAACTGCGGTTTCTGTTTGCCCCACTATCAGGTCGTCTGATAATTAGGAGAATGAAAGACTCCCTTTACAGGCCGGATCTAGAAACATCCAACTCTCGATACCTCAATTCTTCTGGTTCAGAACTGGATAATGTACATTGAAACGGGACATGTGGAGATGTTTCGATCTTGAAACTTATTTTTTTTTTCGCCGGCCGGAGTGGCCGTGCGGTTATAGGCGCTACAATCTGGAACCGAGCGACCGCAACGGTCGCAGGTTCGAATCGTGCTTCGGGCATGGATGTGTGTGATGTCCTTAGGTTAGTTAGGTTTAAATAGTTCTAAGTTCTAGGCGACTGATGACCTCAGAAGTTAAGTCGGATAGTGCTTAGAGCCAAACTTATTTTTTATCGAAACGTTTCATTTTCGGATATGAGTTCTTTACTAAAACTTTGTCTACTTGGTCCCATCTATAGCGTTTAGATGCCTATAATAAGAATCGAGAAACACATTGTGTGCTTTGTACTATTAAGTAACTTAAAAAATGATACCCTCTTGAAATTTTAAGATTATTTTCTCTGGCGTCTTTCCCTCGGAAACGTTTGTACATTTATTTGGTGCGATGTCGCCGGCTAAAGAAAAATCTGACACGTTGTCCAACTCATCTCTGAGTTCGTCGTTCGTTATTTTAATTGGTTACTACAGAATAATACTATAGACGTTTTAGCGTCGGGTTGCTACATACCTGTACACGTTCGTGTTTCTATTACTGAAGTAACAGTAAAGTCTTTAGGAAAAAAAACTATTGTGTATTCCGATCCTCTCTCTAGCTGAGTGGTCAACATAGAGGGCTGCCATGCGGAGGGCCCAGTTCCGATTCACAGTACTGTAAAGGATTTTCCCTTCGTCACGGGAGTGTTACATGGTGCTCTCAGCCTTCTGATGCCATCTGAGGAGCTGCTTGACCGAGTACTCGTAATAGCGACTACACGGTCTGGGAAATCTGCAAAACGATCGCGACGGTGGTGTGCTGCTCACATGCACCTTCATACTGAATCCTCATGATGCTGCAAGGCAGAACGTGACACGATGGTCTACACAGACTGACGAGGACCGTATTTCATGCAGAATTCCACAAGCTTGGACGGCTATGGAACATTAGGTTACTGTTTCCTCTTGACAATGCAGATACACTCGTATCTACTGAAAATTATTGCGATAAATGTAGGATGTCCTTAAAACTAATATTATGTATACAACTCGCTTCATACACTCCTGGAAATTGAAATAAGAACACCGTGAATTCATTGTCCCAGGAAGGGGAAACTTTATTGACACATTCCTGGGGTCAGATACATCACATGATCACACTGACAGAACCACAGGCACATAGACACAGGCAACAGAGCATGCACAATGTCGGCACTAGTACAGTGTATATCCACCTTTCGCAGCAATGCAGGCTGCTATTCTCCCATGGAGACGATCGTAGAGATGCTGGATGTAGTCCTGTGGAACGGCTTGCCATGCCATTTCCACCTGGCGCCTCAGTTGGACCAGCGTTCGTGCTGGACGTGCAGACCGCGTGAGACGACGCTTCATCCAGTCCCAAACATGCTCAATGGGGGACAGATCCGGAGATCTTGCTGGCCAGGGTAGTTGACTTACACCTTCTAGAGCACGTTGGGTGACACGGGATACATGCGGACATGCATTGTCCTGTTGGAACAGCAAGTTCCATTGCCGGTCTAGGAATGGTAGAACGATGGGTTCGATGACGGTTTGGATGTACCGTGCACTATTCAGTGTCCCCTCGACGATCACCAGTGGTGTACGGCCAGTGTAGGAGATCGCTCCCCACACCATGATGCCGGGTGTTGGCCCTGTGTGCCTCGGTCGTATGCAGTCCTGATTGTGGCGCTCACCTGCACGGCGCCAAACACGCATACGACCATCATTGGCACCAAGGCAGAAGCGACTCTCATCGCTGAAGACGACACGTCTCCATTCGTCCCTCCATTCACGCCTGTCGCGACACCACTGGAGGCGGGCTGCACGATGTTGGGGCGTGAGCGGAAGACGACCTAACGGTGTGCGGGACCGTAGTCCAGCTTCATGGAGACGGTTGCGAATGGTCCTCGCCGATACCCCAGGAGCAACAGTGTCCCTAATTTGCTGGGAAGTGGCGGTGCGGTCCCCTACGGCACTGCGTAGGATCCTACGGTCTTGGCGTGCATCCGTGCGTCGCTGCGGTCCGGTCCCAGGTCGACGGGCACGTGCACCTTCCGCCGACCACTGGCGACAACATCGATGTACTGTGGAGACCTCACGCCGCACGTGTTGAGCAATTCGGCGGTACGTCCACCCGGCCTCCCGCATGCCCACTATACGCCCTCGCTCAAAGTCCGTCAACTGCACATACGGTTCACGTCCACGCTGTCGCGGCATGCTACCAGTGTTAAAGACTGCGATGGAGCTCCGTATGCCACGGCAAACTGGCTGACACTGACGGCGGCGGTGCACAAATGCTGCGCAGCTAGCGCCATTCGACGGCCAACACCGCGGTTCCTGGTGTGTCCGCTGTGCCGTGCGTGTGATCATTGCTTGTACAGCCCTCTCGCAGTGTCCGGAGCAAGTATGGTGGGTCTGACACACCGGTGTCAATGTGCTTTTTTCCATTTCCAGGAGTGTATAACATCCTAAACTTTGCGGTTAGTTAATTGACAGACGTTTCACCTCTGACAGGTACGTCGTCGTCGGAACAGTAAACGCCAATCGATTTACGACATTCGAGTGGAGTATTGGAAAAAGCACAGCATTTATCCTTCTGGTTAATCATATAGTAGCATTCGTGTAACATACCTAAGTTTCCATTATTACACTGTAGCCTTGGGTAGTAATATTCGAGGCAGGAGCTGTTTACTACGGGAGTGTGCACCGGTTACGGTGAATAGAAATGTCACGTTGTTGGTGTTAAGTTAGATATTGAACTGGTCGTTGGGGACAGGGTAGGCGAGATATGGAATATCGACACATCTGATTGCTATCATGTTGTGTATACCTGCTGTGGTGTCACCGCCAGACACCACACTTGCTAGATGGTAGCCTTTAAATCGGCCGCAGTCCGTTAGTATACGTCGGACCCGCGTGTCGCCACTATCAGTGATTGCAGACAGAGCGCCGCCACACGGCAGGTCTAGAGAGACTTCCTAGTACTCGTCCCAGTTGTACAGCCGACTTTACTAGCGATGGTTCACTGACAAATTACGCTCTCATTTGCCGAGACGATAGTTAGCATAGCCTTCAGCTACGTCATTTACTACGACCTAGCAAGGCGCCATTATCATTTGCTATTTATCTTGTGACGCATGTACCATCAAACCGATGTTCACCAGTTATGGATTAAAGTTAAGTAGTCCAGAAGCTACGTACCTTTTTTGCTAGTATAATTACTTTACCTGTTCCAGACCTCACGCCAGCCTGCGTGAGCTTAAACGCGTGCCTTTCGGCTTCCTCTCATAGTGGCTTGGCTGTCTTGCCAAGTCACAACACCTGCCACGAGGGGAGTCCATCATGCTTCATCACGAAGGTACTGGACTAAACACGTGCTATTTAACTGTGCACAACAGAGAGCACACTTACCACCGACGATCACCTTATCGTTTTCATAAAAAGTAAACAAAACACAGAGACCTGCGATAGCGCCCACCAAGTTCTGTGTATCTATCTAATATCTATCATGGTAAATACACTACAAATAGAGTGGCCGAGTACGTGCAAAACCACATTAAACAAAGAATTGTAACTCCCGTTAATTTCAGAAGCGAGCGATACAGGAGTCTGTTTGTTAGCCTACAGCATCAAACGTATTAGTTTATAATCAGCAATACAACAAATTATCCATATAAACTTCAATCATATCGGAAGCGTCGGAAGGTGCCTGGACGTCCAACATTTATCCTCTGGGTTATCATCGAGGGTAATATCAGCGCTTTGGATAGAGTAGTGAGACATGTCTCTGATAACCTCGATGCTCAACACCCCTAACACAACCCGCCGAATAATGTCGGTGAGTTGAGCTGTCGTGAATTTTGGCTGCATCTCAATGCTTCCGCCATTTCATGGTGTCCGTGTCATGAAGTGTTGCCACAGTGATTAACATGAGATGCCTAATACTGCACTTCTTCTGCGCTAATTTCACTAATCGATAATGAGCGCACGTGGATATCTCAATTCACTTTCATTATTTAAATTCGCTCTGAGGTGACAGAAAACATGGTGCACCTCGTAATATTGTGTCGGACCTCCTCGGGGTGGCATGTACCCAACAAGTCGGAAGTCCCCTGCAGAAATATTTCGCTATTCTGTCTCTACTGCCGTCCATATCTGCGAAAGGATTGCCGGTGCAGGATATTCTGCATGGACTGACTTCTTGTTTATGTTCGTTATACACTCCTGGAAATTGAAATAAGAACACCGTGAATTCATTGTCCCAGGAAGGGGAAACTTTATTGACACATTCCTGGGGTCAGATACATCACATGATCACACTGACAGAACCACAGGCACATAGACACAGGCAACAGAGCATGCACAATGTCGGCACTAGTACAGTGTATATCCACCTTTCGCAGCAATGCAGGCTGCTATTCTCCCATGTAGACGATCGTAGAGCTGCTGGATGTAGTCCTGTGGAACGGCTTTCCATGCCATTTCCACCTGGCGCCTCAGTTGGACCAGCGTTCGTGCTGGACATGCAGACCGCGTGAGACGACGCTTCATCCAGTCCCAAACATGCTCAATGGGGGACAGATCCGGAGATCTTGCTGGCCAGGGTAGTTGACTTACACCTTCTAGAGCACGTTGGGTGGCACGGAATACATGCGGACGTGCATTGTCCTGTTGGAACAGCAAGTTCCCTTGCCGGTCTGGGAATGGTAGAACGATGGGTTCGATGACGGTTTGGATGTACCGTGCACTATTGAGTGTCCCCTCGACGATCACCAGTGGTGTACGGCCAGTGTAGGAGATCGCTCCCCACACCATGATGCCGGGTGTTGGCCCTGTGTGCCTCGGTCGTATGCAGTCCTGATTGTGGCGCTCACCTGCACGGCGCCAAACACGCATACGACCATCATTGGCACCAATGCAGAAGCGACTCTCATCGCTGAAGACGACACGTCTCCATTCGTCCCTCCATTCACGCCTGTCGCGACACCACTGGAGGCGGGCTGCACGATGTTGGGGCGTGAGCGGAAGACGGCCTAACGGTGTGCGGGACCGTAGCCCAGCTTCATGGAGACGGTTGCGAATGGTCCTCGCCGATACCCCAGGAGCAACAGCGTCCCTGATTTGCTGGGAAGTGGCGGTGCGGTCCCCTACGGCACTGCGTAAGATCCTACGGTCTTGGCGTGCATCCGTGCGTCGCTGCGGTCCGGTCCCAGGTCGACGGGCACGTGCACCTTCCGCCGACCACTGGCGACAACATCGATGTACTGTGGAGACCTCACGCCCCACGTGTTGAGCAATTCGGCGGTACGTCCACCCGGCCTCCCGCATGCCCACTATACGCCCTCGCTCAAAGTCCGTCAACCGCACATACGGTTCACGTCCACGCTGTCGCGGCATGCTACCAGTGTTAAAGACTGCGATGGAGCTCCGTATGCCACGGCAAGCTGGCTGACACTGACGGCGGCGGTGCACAAATGCTGCGCAGCTAGCGCCATTCGACGGCCAACACCGCGGTTCCTGGTGTGTCCGCTATGCCGTGCGTGTGATCATTGCTTGTACAGCCCTCTCGCAGTGTCCGGAGCAAGTATGGTGGGTCTGACACACCGGTGTCAATGTGTTCTTTTTTCCATTTCCAGGAGTGTATTTTCGTCGGGTTTCATGTCGGGCGATCTTTGTTTTGGAACACAAATCTGCAAATGATCTCCGAGTAGCTGAACAAAATTATTTCCAGACAATGGTCGATTCAGTTGTACCAAAGGACCCAGTCCATTCGATGTAAACAGAGCCCTCACCTTTAAGGAGCTGCTGCTAGCTTACGCAGTGACTTGTTGATAGCTTGGGCCATTTGCTTCATGTTGTCGGTGCCACACTCGAACCCTACCATCCGCTCACACCAACTGTGGGCGGGTCTCGTGTGAGCAACCCACGGTTTTCGAGTCATCTAGCGTCAAACCGATATGGTCACGAGCCGCAGAGAGGCATCGCAGGCGATGTCGTGCTGTCAGTAAAGGCTCTCACGTTGGTCGTCTGGTGCCATGTGAAGGCCGTCGGCCACTGCCTAATCCGTGATTAGAAACAACGTGTAAAATTTGTTATGCTTGACACACCCTTGTCACTTTCGATCTCGGAATATTAAATTCCGAAATGAAATATCCGATGCGTCTAGCTCCTACATCCATGAGTCGCGCAGCCATCATAACGTCGGAAACTGTTTCACATGAAGCACCTGAGTAAAAATGACGGTTGAGCCTGTGCTCTGCCCTTTCATACCTTGTGCGCGCGTTACTACAGCCATTTGTATGTGCATATCACAAGTCTTTTGTCACCTCAGTGTATTACTACGAGCAACGTGCATCTACGCAGTTATTATCTCTATAACTTCACTTGTAACATGATCCGTAGCTTTCATTTCCTGTGTTCTCTTTCTACGCACGTTCTTCATAAACATTCATCGTATAGTCAAACTGATGTGACCACCGGTCAAAAGCCGCGGTAAGGACGTTGTGTAGCATGAAACACTTCGAGACGTCCATGAAGAGAATGAGTGAGATTTTTGAAGGTACCATAAAGGATATGGAGCCAAACCGACTCCAGAGCCATGGCCAGCAGCGCTAGGTTTCTTGGTTGAGGTGTCATGGCGTGCACGAGTTGGTCCAATACACTCGGAATTGGGTTTAAACGTGGGGAGTTTGGTGGCCAGGAGAGTACGGTAGATTCATCCTAGTAGTCTTCGAATCACGCACGCGCTCTTACACTCCAAGCTATGTGACACGTGGCAATGCCCTGCCATCTTGTTGAGGAAAACTAAAATGCATCTGGGGAGGACACAATCTCCTAGGATAGATGGACACTTCTGTTGACCCATTGTGCCTTCCATTAGGAAGAAATATCCCTGGAAAGCCCGTGAAATTATATCGAGATCATAACGCTCAGACGATTGTTGCAAGGTGTTTGCTTTCAGTCGTTACACTCTGCACACACCGACGGCCACATGTCAGATGGAGCGCAAAACGTGATTAATGCTGAAAGGCCTCTTGTCGCCACTCAATGGAGGTCCGGGTGCGGTCTTAGGATGCACATTTCATTAGTCGCTGCAAATGAGCACCAGTCAGCATAGATCCATGATCGAGGCGCCTGCTGTGGAAGTCCATACTCAGCAACGTTCAGTGCACGACCATTGAGGAGACACTGTCGGTAGCTCCTTTGTTCATTTGGATGGTCAGGTGCTGAAAGATTGTGCATCTTTTTGCTCACACACATATCCACAGACGTAATGTGTGGTCCGTGGTGCACCGCAGTTGCCTCGGCACAGGGTTTGACCAAGCACGGGATGCTGTAACCATGGCGACGGGTGATTAATTTCTGCTTCCACTCTCGGGCCAAAAGCCTACTATCAATCCCTTTTGGACGTAAGATAAAGCGTTCCATTTACGACTTATGAAAACCACTGAAACGTTCACTGTGTCCCTCATACACCTTTTATATACCCCACAGTGCTGGTGTGATATTTCTACGTTTTTAATTAAACTTCTAGATGCTACTGAACCTACTTAAGCTGGTGAGTAAAAGTGAACGTTCTGTCTCTTAGCTTGTTTTTATCATTACACTGACCAGCAGAATTTTCCCTGACAAATGCAACTCAAACTTATCCTATTCATTTATGACCCACAATACACAAACTCAACGCTATCTGACTGCAAATAATGAACACAGAAGAATGGCCCTGAATTAGAAGAAATCCTAACAATAACCCATACGTTTCCCCTCACAGAAAACTTTCATTACTCGAACTGCAGCAAATATAGCAAGCAGCAACTACAGCCAGCTGAATAAAAGGATCCTACTATACGCTCTAACCACTAACAGGCAAGTGGTTAGCAAAGGAAAGAATTTGTTGCAGAGCAAACAACGTATTTAGCAGATATTATCTTCATCATGTCACATCCAGTTCCAAAAATTATACAAACGTCAATAATTCCATTATCCCAACCTTAGCAAATACACCCATCATCATTTTACAAACCATGTCCAATCAATATTAAATCTCCACGAACGACACACGTCCAAACCGTCCGTTCGCGCTAACACAGCTAACCTACAACACTGCTAATTATTAACAGCTAACTGCGAGTCCGTCCATACACAGAGTGTCTTACCGAGGGCCAGAGCTCTGTCAGTGATATTAATGCACCCTATAGCGCTGCCAACATACAAACATATAAACGGGCTAGAATGAGATTCTCACCCTGCAGCGGAGTGTGCGCTGATATGAAACTACCTGGCAGATTAAAAGTGTGTGTCGGACCAAGACTCGAACTCCGGACGTTTGCCTTTCGCGGGCAAGTGCTCTACCAACTGAGCTACCCAAGCACGACTCACGGCCGGTCCCCACAGCTGTACTTCCACTAGTACCTCGCCTCCTACCTTCAAGCTCAGTTAGTACAGCACTTGCCCGCGAAAGGCAAAGGTGCCGCGTTCGAGTCTTAATCCGGCACACAGTTTAATCTGCCAGGAAGTTCCATATGAGCGTCCACTCCGCTGCAGGATGAAAATCTCATTCTGGAAACATCTCCTAGGCTGTGGCTAAACCATGTCTCCGCAATATCCTTTCTTTCAGGAGTGCTAGTCCTGCATGGTTCGTACGAGAGCTTCTGTAAAGTTTGGAAGGTAGGGGTCGAGCTACTGGCGGAAGTAGAGCTGTGAGGACGGGGCTTGAGTGGTGCCTGGGTAGCTCAGTTGGTAGAGCACTTGCCCGCGAAAGGCAAAGGTCCCCAGTTCGAGTCCCGATCCGGTACACATTTTTAATCTGCCAGTAAGTTTCATATCATCGTACACTCCGCTGCAAAGTGAAAATCTTATTCCAGTATATCCTCTGTTATTGACACTGACTTCAATTTCATATCGTATGATCCTTCCTCTCCAGCACAGATTAAGTCCATTTCCCACCAACTTCCTGATGGGAGTGAAGAGGGGAAGTGGGGGTTGTGAGGAGGGGGATGAGGTTATTTCTGTGATGGTGAGGGATTTCTGTGATGGTCAGGATGGTCAGGATGGTCATGGTAGTTTATTTATCGATTTAATTAAATAATAAAGTAATTTGATATAATAAGTGTGCTGGTATCCGCGAGGGGTTTGGGGAGACAAGTTGGAGCTGTAGTGGGAGGGGAGTAGTGGGGAGTATCTCAGAAGGATGGATGATTCCCAGAGGGTCGTAAATCAACCCTCAAAGGGTTATAAAGTACTTTTGAGAGCAATAGGTTACAGGGATTGGGAGGAGGCCATAAATCAATCAAGATTTCCCCTGAAATTATGCTCGCCTCTGCATGTATACAACTGGCACTAACCCGGATATCCTATTACTGCTATCGTCTTAGAACACAGCATCATAATTGGGGATCAAACATTGTACTACGGAAGTATGCCTATCAGCCAAAGTGATCACATAACACCTGACAGCAATTCGACCTGGTTGAGTTTCCATGGGTCCATGGATTACCAGGATATGGCTTCTCAAATCATCTTGACCCTCCGCCACATTCTACTCTTGGGACGTAACGTTTGCCAGAACTTGAAGTCAGGGTGAAGTAAGAGTCAACTAGTGGAATGACTGTCTTCTATTGTTCCATAGCAGAGGGTTTTATGACTTCAGCACCATGATTTCTTGTTACAAATATTTGTACTACTGATGAGCAGGTTTGGATTTCTAGATCGTCCTGCAATTCCCTGCTTATAGCACTCGCACCATGGTGTATTGGTGTTGACAGTGTTCATGAGCGTGAAATTCAGACTGCGGCTACTTTTGTTGCTTTTATTTTACACGAGTATCCTCTTCAATGACCGCCGACCACGATCATTCAACACAAACTTTGGTCTGCATTGTGATTTAGCTAATGTTTTCCTGTTTTCCCTGTATGCTGTAAAAAATTTTAGAAAAGGACTTGTTGATATAGCAAACACTTTGGTTACTAAAACACCCACCATAACACCATGGGAGCATGAACAATTTGCCTACCTTCGACCTCATTTAGATCTGGCGTAACGCGTTGACAACTACAGAACCCATTTATGACCATAACTGACACAGAATGTAAATGTAAAATGTTAATAACATTTGCTTAATTTAAACAGCCTTAAGAGCTTTCACCTAAAAGATTCGGTGGCATTTCTTTTCAATACGCCTCCATAATTACAGGGAAGAAATACCAATAGGTTGTTTTCGGAAATTTCTATAACTCATCACTTCTTATCGTCAGCCCCACCCCTAGTGTCAGTAGATGTATCTTACATCCTCCGTATATTAATACGAGGATCATATATTCTTACCACAAACTCTCAAACGTAAGGGGAACTAGGGGTGACTTCCTGTCCATTAAATTTTTCCAGATGGGTAGTCATAGGCATGGTAGAACATCTGGCGTCATAGAGATGTATCACTATGTCTCTGCTCAAACACCAAACACCACCTCCCAGCCTGCCCCCAAGTGTAGGGATGAAACACCGGTAGTGACTATCACCAATAAGTCTAGTGTTCCTTAAAAGTATGATTTCATACTAATATCTGTGGTTATTGCGTTTCTTAAAATGTCACGTCATTGCACTCCCAACCCCAAATCTAGGGTGGTATGGATGCTTAAAACTTCAGTATCTTTATACAAATAAAGAGTCATATACGTAATATTTGACCGAAATTGCATCATACGTAGGTGAATAAAATTTGTATGTCACCCCCTTTTCACCGCCATGCCTATGGCTCGCAGTTGCCTGCAACCCCTCACAGACACATTCACTGCCATACGCACAACAACTCATCAAATGTTAGGACACAGTTTCACTCAAAACTGCACCATACCTGATTAATAATGCACTGTACAAATTAGTCTACGAAATTAATTCAAATTACAAACTAAGCACGAAAGTTTGCAAGTGACTGACACAAACACCAATGATGGCGGATATAATTAGTAATTTTTCATTTCATTTCTACATGGTGGTAAAAGATAAGTGTAATACGTCTTTAAAATGAGTCCTCTAGTTTACAGTGGGAGTGTGATGATCGTAAAACCGTTATTCCGCTAAAATGCAGAGGCGCTAGCAGGTACACACGGTGATGGGCGTTGTTTAGGAGGACCGCAGCATCTTGGTGTTGGCCACAGCAGGAGAGACTAGTCCGAACACCGTAAGTTGTTGATTGAAATTCTGAGCCACAGTGGAAGGAAGCCTTTCTAAAAAAGACAGGGATCTGTAAGGGATGGGAATATATGAGACATGCAGAGCCAGGCAAATCGATTGGACCCATAGTAGATTAGTAGTAATTGGTCTGTCAGTTTTTCAAGCGAGTACAGGATAGGATAAATAAAATTATTATCATTGGCGACACACACACAAATACACACACTTGTGCCGAGGTTCTATTATGTATCCGTGATGAACTAGATTTAACCAATGCGCACATCACATGTTCAATGCATGGAGTCAACACCACGCTTTTTAACAGTAAACGGGACTTTATTATGACCTATAGTTTCATTCCATAATTTCGTGAAACTTATCCTCATCATTTCATTGCAAGGTATGGTACCCATATTTCAGGTTTAATTAGGCCACCACAGCTACGTTCAGATATTCAACAATATGCATTGGGCGGCTTTCTCTTAATTGTCTTCATAATGTTACGGAGAGCGTTCTGTTCAATGTATGGGAAATTAGCTTCTGATCTTGTTAGCAGCGCAGGGGCATATTTAAAGACCAACCATGGTCACACACAAAGATTCATTGCAATCTGATAAATGTTGTAGAAGGGCGTAGAAGACGAAGAAACAGAGGTTCAGTTTTATGTATTAGATATGGACACATGTCATGGATAAGCGAGCGGAACGGTTTCTAAGCTGATTGTCGTTTAAAAGAGTAAACGTTTAACTGTGGACTAAAGACAATAAATTTTTTCTGTTTGTATACCTAACGACCTTATGTTGGTAAAATGAAAATTTCTCCAAGTGTAGTGCAGGGTCACGTCTAATTTTAGATTTTTTTAACACCATAAGAAAAGGAAAAAGTTTAACACACAGTGGCAGAATGAAAAAGGACGAAGGAAATCCACCATCAGAAACTGAGACAAATTTAAAAGTCAGCAAAAATTAACAACGGCGATAAACGGATAACAGAAGTAAGAGAAGGAAACGATATACATAATTGCAACAAGGAATTTACGGAAAATTTCTGAAATTCTCGAGATGGGTCGAATGGATTTCATTGTACAGAACATATTTCGTAACATAGTAACTGTAAAGCTACTGGGCGTAATAGTTTACACTGCAAGGTGATTTTCCGCTTGCAAGATTTTATACCCCAGGGTAAGTCACGACTTGAAAATATTGCAGTCAGACGGGCTCCTTTCCCAAGAATTCTCTTTCACAAAATAAAATGTAAGGAATGAACTGAAAGACATTCAATAATCAACGCACGGCAATGATTAAGCAGTAGGTAGATTAGTGTTGGAATAGTGCTCTGTGGATTCATCTGACGTGCCGTCTGTGCGGGATTTTTTCGTCAAAGGTTCGCCGTTTTCAGAGACACTCGACGCCACGTGACGTACTTTTACACGGCTTCGCGACGCGGTGCGGTGCGGTGCGGTGCAGTGTGGTGCGGTACTTCCCAGCTCTCTTCTTCACTACTCGCTGCACCCCGGCAACGGCAGTAATTACGACACCCCTTGTTAGCGGTGAGGCCAGACCAAATTTTAATTATCGGAAAATTTAATATGTGAGTCGCAGTAACTGCGCCAGTGGAGAGAGATAGAGAGAGAGAGAGAGAGGAGGAGGAGGTTCCGCCTCCAGCGGCGGAGCGCCCAAGATTATCCGTGCGCGCCCGGCCCGGCGGGCCCGCCTGCGGACGAGCACCAACAACTTTTAATGAGCATTTCGTGCGGCCAAGTCGCATCGGCCGCGAAGACCCTACTCTGCTCTACTCGCCGCCCTTTCAAAGACCGATACGGCCGCTGCCGCAGCCGCTATCAGCGTTAAAGTCGACGGGCTAGTAACTACACCGGCATCCTCGTGCACGATGACGTTGCGAATCAGTACCACAGGGATGCTGTAGGGTGACCACACCTTCTGACACCAGAGGTGTCAGCCCACGTTTATAACATGCGTTTTAATTACATTTTGATGTCTATATTGCTATCTGAATTTGACCCTGGACACTATGCATCAACGATTTAATTCCTTGCTTATAAATGTACAGTCGAAAAAGGACTTCCTCAGAAACGTCTTGAGCTCGTCAGACAATCTGATTTTGTTTTTTCTGTTTTGAGTATTCGCATGTTGTTCGCGAGGTCAGTGTGTTGCGTGCAGCATATAGCTGAAAGACCGCAAGAATGTAATGTCGTAGTCTGTTTCAAAGGTCGCAGCCAGAATGTCGGAGGTGGTGAGGGGCACGAGCGGACGGAAAGGCAACAGTAGTAGTGTGTGTGTACGCAATACTGACAAAATTTAACGAATGTAAAAAAGCTTATTGTAGGTGCAAGAAACACGTATCACGAGTGAAAAATGGGAAAAGTAATATGGTAATTTCAAATTTCGTTGAAGTGTCTGTTCTGATTTACAAAGATGGATCCAATGGGTACTCTCTCGGTGTAAGAAGAATTGACGCCAAGGATGCAAGTCATAACAGTCAGCACTAACTCAAAAGTGACATGTGGCCCAGAGGTAGCGTCTTCTACATGTAATCTAAACGTCCTCGATCCCGGTTTATAAAACAATCGCTGCTTAAATTCTGAACAAAAAATCACAATCAGTGATGTTGTAAGACAACTGTGACGTAGACTCACCCACGTTTTAGGAACAGCCTTGTCAAACAGGGCAGAGGAGGGACACATTTTCATAACATCTTGTAGGCCGTGGGGTGAGAAAAGGCTTGAGGATGCAGAATGCAATGTGTATGCACAGGACGTGTGGTTTTTAAGTGAAACAATAATCATGATGATCTCTCGATCAGCAAGCGATCGAATACGGGAGGGGTTGCCAAGAGTGAGGTAAACCTGACTAAAGAATCATATAATCAAACAACGAGTAAGGTTCAACGAACCACAGTGCGGAACACTAGAAATTCGAACGTAAAGATAAGCTAGAAAATATGGAAAGAGAAATGCAAAGCCTCGGTCTAAATGTCGTGGAAGTCAGTGAAGTGAAATGGAAAGCAATGGATTTTCCCATCAGTTGAATATAGCTTAATGTAGCAGCAGGAAATGGTGTAATGGAAGTGCGATTCGTTATGAACAGGAAAAGGGGACGGAGAGTGTATTATGGCGAACTATTCAGTCATAAGGTGGTTGTTATCGGAATGGACAGTAATTTACGCCAACAACAATAGCTCAGGCCTTTTCTGTGTCATGCTATGGCAGTTACGACGGCTATTCACAATGCTCTAATCATCACTTCGATAAAGTAAAGTTATGTAACTATTATTATTGTTATTATTATTATAAGTGTTATTAGTTTAATTGGATGGGGAATTGAGTGAGGTATCATTATATAATATGCAGCTCTGTATATCATTATAAAGCACAGACTTTTTAAAGACGTGGCTGTAGTGTCCCAAAACAAGCTTCTTTACCACCATGCTATAACGATTTCGACCGGTAATCATAATGGTTGAGTTACGGTTTTGAAAAAATAGTTACGTAATTAATTTTTCTTTTTTTCAGGATGGGCGAAGAGCAGTTGGGATAGGCATCGTTGTACAAACTGTGCTTTAGTTGTTCATTACAAAAAAACACAGACAACTTAGAATCCTTGTTATACAGTATCCCAAAACATGCTTCTTATGCCCATGTCGTGACATTTACAATGAGTAATCATAATAATTTATTTATTATCTCACAAAGATTCATAACTTTCCTTATCTTCAGGGAGGGGGTGAAGGATGTAGTTCATGACTACAGTTTTTTATCACACTGAAATCTCTGCATCTTAGTTCCATAGAACGCTACTAGAGAAGCCAAAAGAAATTACAGAGCAAATCTTCACACGAACATACCATCGAAATCTTCTGACGAACTTACAAGAGGCGGTGTAGAAGAAGCGTTGCAGGAGGCTGCCAGTTATGGTGTTCACAGTTCATTCTGCACGGAAATCAGTGAAATACGCTGCATTTTTGGAGAGTAAAACTTTCCGTCATCCATCGTATTCTCCTGATATCGCACCCAGTCATTTCTCCCTACTTCCTTAGCTAAAGGAAAAACTGTGTAGCACCGGCCGGGGTGGCCGAGCGGTAGTAGGCACTACAGTCTGGAGCCGCGCGACAGCTACGGTCGCAGGTTCGCATCCTGCCTCGGGCATGGATATGTGTGATGTCCTTAGGTTCGTTAGGTTTAAGTAGTTCTACGTTCTACGGAACTGATGACCTCAGTAGGTTAGTCCCATAGTGCTCAGAGCCATTTGAGCCACCTGTGTAGCCAAGAGTACTTAACTGCAGCGTGACCTTTGTCTTCGAACTCCTCCTGCATAACCAAAACACAGACTTGTCTAATCAAGGTTTCCATCGTTGGGAAATATTTACAGCATTTAACTGTGAATGTGTGTATGTATATTAATTTCATCATCACATATTAAGGTCGCAAACTGATTTTTTTCCAAAGTGATAGTTGAAAGTGTACGACTACTACGCCTACCATCAGGTGTCTGAAATTGTCACCAATTGTGGAAAAATCTGTATACTGCTGTATACTGAAGGCAATGGATTACTAGTTAAGAGCAGCGCCTCATGTGGAATTACAGTTCTGTAATCAACATTTCCTATGCTTTCAGTAAACAACACTGAACTACGAGACAGGACTCGTGGGAGCACATTTGCTCTCGCAGAGAATGCGGGGCATTGCCATTGGACAGAGTATTTATTTTTCCCCCACAAAGCGCTTCTCTCAGCAACGGACGGCAGCCGCCCGCATAATGCGGCCGTTCCCTATAGTTTGAGTGCCGTTTACCGGACGCCAGCACCTGCCCGCCCTCGGAGACCGGGGCCCCTGCAGTGGAGGCAGCCCGCGCAGCAGATAGCGGTCGCCGTTAGTTTTAAGCGCGGCGCCGGGTTCCGGGTCCCGTGTGCAGAGCGCGCGATCGCGCCGTTGTCGGGGCAGTTTTCCCACACGGCTGAGCTCTATCTGCGGGAACGGTTTTCCTGCACACATACTGCCTTATCGAAATGCAGTGTGGTCGCACGGAACTCTCTCCGGACCGTTGCGGTACCTCGTTGTTGTAACTTTCTGCTGCAGCTTTTTAAATGTAGACTGTAGTGTTCCTAGGAAAGATTCTCTGTTTATTCCTGGTATTATAGAGGCACCGATGTTTAAATCACTCTGAGTTTCTCCTCAAATATTTCTCTTATCTGTTTCCTTCCGTAGGATAGTCACCAACCTTTCACATTTCATAAAACCTACAAATCACACGAAACGGCATTTCTATGTCCTTTAGTGTTATCACTAATCACCATAATAGTATTCTTATAGCGAGAAGAAATCTATGTATTGTAATGTATATAATGGAAATTATTTTTAACGTTGTCACGATTAATAATCCAATAATTGACAAAAAGCTTTGCTTGAGACACTAAACGTTTGGATGACCATGTCACCAGCATCACGTAAATTTTACCGCTCATTTCATGTGAAATTTCATTTTTGGCGTGTATGTATAAGTTACAGCCAAGCCAATATAATAACAATTTTTTCTGGGTAGTGCAAAAACTCTGCGCTTAAAGCATCTACATCTGCGTGTGTACTCCTGGACTTACTGAAGGTATGTGTGCTATATGTACAAGACGGACTGAATAGTTCTGTGAATGTTCTCAGAAAACAAAGGAAACAACAGACACTCACAAAATACCGTTACTTGCTTTCAAAGTAATCTCCATGGGCTACAAAAACCTTGTAAGGTCGCTTGTAAAGCTGCTGGAAAGTATCAGCAGACGGTCCCTGCGGAATCTCCCGAATCAACTTAGCCACACGTTGTCCGATATTCCCGACTTCTGAGTGCTCAACTTACTCGCCCAGTGAAGGATGATTGTTCTTCAACACCTAAGTTATTCTTCAAATTTGGCACTGACAGACTTCTTCTTGTTTGTCCGCCATAAACTAGCCCTGAAAGAGTTGCATTACACAGACATTGCGCGTGATCACGGTACTTCAAGCTATTCAACATGAATCATTTACTGATAGTTTCCAACAGGTTGACAGTCAAGTTCAGAAACGTGTTGTAGCTAATGCTGCCTATTTTGAGGAACTGAAAGGGCGTTGATTTGTAGTTCTTCCTTCCTTTATTTCCTGAGGCCACTCACCGAAATTTTCAGATGGTTCTGCAGTATTTGTTATACCATGTATAAATGTTTCTTAATGTAGCATAAATCTACGCCTCTATGACATCTGTTATCGATATAATTAAGTATTCATGTAGTTTCAGGATGTAAAAGTAGTTTCCAATTCGTAAATAAGCAAGTCTAGTGTTCTACGCTACGTTTTCACTGGGAAATTTGCGTCTAGGATATTTGTTAGTCGATATTTTCATTCTTTTTCTGCATTCACTCCAAATCTATTTCTCGATCGACAACCCATACTATTTTTCAACAAGTAAGTTCAATGTGTCCAGTTGGTCCAGTTGGTCAATCTAGTGCAAACCCTGAACATTTGAGCCATGAACCGTTCAAGGGTATGCTAAATATACCTTCTAGTTCTACCCCTTTAATCCAATCCCAGTATTATGTATTTGTTCTCTCGTAGATGATGATACCACTGCACATCATTTTATGCTATTACCACCAAATATTTTAAATAATTTTTAAGTATTAAACGTATTAATTCTTTACAATGCAATGAACACCCTTAGCTGCTTACAGGCGTTGACATACGTCAACGGGGGCAGATGAAAATGTGTGCCCCAACCGGGACTCGAACCCGGGATCTCCTGCTTACATGGAAGACGCTCTATCCATCTGAGTCACCGAGGACACAGAGGAGAGCGCGACTGCCGGGATTTATCTCTGGCACGCCTCCCGCGAAACCCACATTTTCATTCGTAGTTACCCCGGCCGTTATACTCATTACTCGCGGCGCGTTGCCGATTCCCGATTAGTAAATATATTAATTCTTCTTATGTTGAAATTAAAGAAAAATTTTATTTGATGACATTTATTTACCACTACCTAATTTGATGGCGGTTTTTTCGCCAGGTAAAGCTTTCATGGTGACTTACACTACTACCATAAACCTCATGCAAGCCCACGTGAATGTACCCCATAACGCAATACTGCCCCCACCAGCTTGCGCCCGTGGAGTTCTGCATGTTTCGAGTAGCTTTTTGGCCAGATGACAGGGATTCCGAAAGCTCCAGTCGAACTGGTATAACAAGAAATTTGATTCATCCAACCAGGCGGCACGTTTCAATTGATCCTCGGTCCAGTCTGAATGATTACGTGCCCATATCAATGGTAATTGATGATTCCATTGTGTCAACACAGCATTAGAAGTCGTCTCCTTCGAAGCTCCACGTTCAGCCGTGTTCGCTGAACAGTGTTCTATGAAACGCCTGTGCCTGTACCAGCTTTGTCCTCTGTCAAGAGATCTACCGCAGATCACCGCCTATCCTGCTTCACACAGCAGGCGATCCTCCGACCTCCAAGCTCTGTGATAAGGAGTGGACATCTAATCCCTTGTCGGCTACAGATAGTTTCATCATCCTCCAACCATTTTCTATAGACATTAGCACGCTAACAGCTTACCAACTTCGTTGTTTATCAGATGCTTGTTGCCGGGCTGGGCCACAGCAATATGGCTTATGTCGGTGGTTTCCTCATTTGTGGTCCGTACCGCCGCTAGAACGATTTCCCATTCGCCTCTGACCAGTGTGTAAATATTCTTTGCCAAGTCACGTGTCTGTAACGCACTAACCGGCACTCAGTATCTCTATGAACTATTGTTATAACATTTTAACTCACCATGTAAATGTGTGTACATTCTCACCAGCACCACAACGCAATCATATATCAGATAGCTAATTATTCGGAAATGTGCCTTCCACAAACAATATTTCAGAATACATGAATACCTATATAAGAACAACGAAAAGCGTAATAGTGCGGTGAAGTAGACCAAAATTATTAGTTAGTGTGTTAGTAATCAGTAACACAGCTGAAAATGCTTCCATTATGCACGTAATAATAGTTAGTGTAATTCTCTTTTACATTTTAGAACTTATTTGTGGCTTAGAGATCCTAAATATAATAATTCGTTTTCAATGTGAATTACAGCTTATTAGCTGTTACTACGAAAATAACCATACCGGAGATATATTGGAAGAGAAGCTTTATCCAAAAATCCTAACCTTATTTTGCTAGAATTTTTTTGAGATTTCGTACCAAACTAAGTAGGCATGTCGGTCCACTGTACTCTAATAGTGGGAAACGCAAAAAATGTAAATAAGGAGACCGATCGTCTCACAGCATACCCATAATTAATTTTTAGTTTCTTGTTGTGTCTTCAGTGTTCTTTAAATAGAACAATTTCATCAAATTCGACAGTGTAACTCATTTCAAAGAGACTGCCAACACTACTTCAGAGGCCAGCGAAACTTTACACAGAGCACAGGGGCACGCTAGAAGAGGAGAAATATAAATGCACTCGAGGAAATGAAAATACACACTCATGCTAAATAAGTGGATCAGTATATTGGACGTTGAAACAAATTACGTATCGCAAGGTTGTTACAGATATTTAGCCGAGAATTTGGTCAAATGGAACGATGTAAATGTTGCTGATAATAGCCCAAACAGTTTGCAATTAAATGTTAGTTACTACAAAACAACTTGCAACATCGTCAAACTGGTGAATGTTTTTACTTTTAACGCATGGGAATATTTGTTCTTTATCTTTGGACTTTTATTAATAAAATGACATACTATGTGACACGCAAAAGCGGATATAATTGCAAGTGCGGGAGGGAATAATTATATGATAACACTTCTAAATCACACCGACAAAGTACGTATAATATGGAGACACAATGTCCCCAGCACACATCAATAAGTGCAATCAAATGGTTACTGGTAATTCTTTGTAGGAATATCTTCGAACAGGTGCTTATTGTAACCTAAACACTGTCAAAGTAAAACGGGCAGAACAGTTTCCTGTTCCATACAAAATAAATTCATGTCAAACATGAGATTGTCTCGGCATATAAAATGCTCAACTATATAACAGAAAATGCAGCCTGGTGACAACTTCGACGACCCCCGACATTTTAGCAGGTACACACACAGTCACTGTCAAGGCACAAATGCAGTGAGAGAGCGCTGCACAAGGAAATAGAGAACCTCATAATCACACACACACACACACACACACACACACACAAACAAACATTAGCGCCCCCAACCACGCAAAGATAATGAAGCGTTTCTCTATCTCTTAGTTAATGGCGAGGATGTTTCAAATAAAACTGTTCTTGGTAAGTGACGGCAGGAAGGGAACATGAATTCCAAAAACTTCCTTGTAACCATAACACCGTGACGGAAAAGAGAAACACCTAATGACTATTAACTGGACCCAAACTTTTAGATAAAAGTAAATAGTAACTGCCATATAATATACATCAGCACATTACATATGTTCACTATAGGTATTATCTCGTGGAGCCGGAGACATGAAGACAATAAAGCGATTGACGTTGTTACTGATCAGTGATGATTAAGCTATCAGACTAACGAGTACCTTATGTAAAAAAAAATTGCTTAAAAACTGAAACATATTGTCGGCAAATCGATCTCAGTTTTTTCTGCTTAGTGATGTTGAACAAACAGTGAAGGACACGTAAAGTGCACGGTCGTTACGCCAGCGAAAGATTCATCTTTAACCTTTTCTTTACAGCCTCTGGGAAAATGCTGAAGTACATAAAGAAAATGATCCCTATCAACATGGTGATCGAACAGGTCATTTAATACGGAAAAAAGTACGAAATACTTAGACATCACATTATGTGCTATTTAAGTCCAGTGTCAACACAATGAAAAGTACGTGCTTACGTTAGACCTGCAGGTAGAGGTAACGCGCAAAAAATATATAAAAACCGTTCATTTCTTCTTGTTTTAAAACAAATAGCTGCTCCAGTTTTTTCTTTCGCGTCTAGATGCGTAGAATGGTAGCAAGACTCTCTCACCATAGAACTTTACTTTGACTTAGGAACATAAAACATTTCATATGCAAATTGGAAAAGAAATATAGAGAGAATTTCACTAATTGTACAATTACGTATGTATACATCTAAATTTTTCTGGTATGTCTTCGTAATTTCGTGTATGATACTCAAGTATCGCTATGGGTAACACAGGCAACTCTTTAATAACTAACCTCAGAAGTAATCGATAGTCAGTATTAATAACCAGCGGGTGAAACAGCATTGATTTGCCTCTTTTTTCTTTGACCAGGGAGAGAGAAGGATCTCAACTGCTTCGTTAACAACACCAGTGGCTGGAAGTGCATGCCAAACTCTAGGAGCTCCGATATTCCTCAAGGTTAGCAGTGCCAAATCAGTGTTATGCTAGACCATATTGCCTTGGTCGTTAAAAGTGCCTTCGACGCTTATGGTCGATACAACGATGTTCCACAGACCTGATGGTATGATCAATGCCACAACAGAAAGGAATACAGTAGATACTGTAAGGGATCCTTCGGAGTTGATGCTCCATAAAGAGACAACAGACGCTTAGTAATCATTGGACTAGGGGTAGCGTCTTTCATTAGTAAGCAAAACGTCTGCGGTCCCCCAGTGGCAAAAGTTTTCGTAATAGCCCCCATTCCGACGTATGAGAGGGAACTGCTAAGGGGGAGGTGCTATGAGAATAAGATTGAATAACTGCCGAAGGGATAACATTCTAGTAGTTGGGGAGGGGGAGGGAGGATGGGGGATGGGATGTCACAGGTTTGAACATGGTAGGGAAACTAAAAAATCTGAAAATGGGAATGCAAAGGCTCAATCTAGATGTAGTGGGGGTCAGTGAAGTAAAATCGAAAGAAGACAAGGATTTATGGTCAGCTGCCTATGGAGTAAAATCAACAGCAGCAAAGAATGGTATAACGGGAATAGCATTCGTTATGAACAGGAAGGTGTGGCAGAGAGTGGATAATTGTGAAAAGTTGAATGATTTGATTGTTCTCGTCAGAATCGACAGCAGATCAACACCGTCAACGATAATCCAGATATACATGCCGACGTCGCAAGCTGAAGAGATAGAGAAAGTACATAAATATACTGAACGGGTGATTCAGTATTTAAAGGGAGATGAAAATGTTATAGTCATGGGGGACTCAAATGCTGTTGTAGGGGAAGGAGGAGAAGAAAGGTTTACCGGATAATATTTTCTGGATACTAGGAGCGAGAGAGAAAAGACTAAATTAATTCTGCAGTACATTTCAGCTAGTGATTGCGCATACTCTGTCCAAGACTCACAAGAGGCGGAGGTATATTTGGAAAAGGCCGGAGATGCAGGAATGTTTCAGTTAGATTACATCATGGTCTGATAAAGATTCCGAAATCAGACACTGGATTGTAAAGCGTACCCAGGAGCAGATTTAGACTCAATAGTGATGACGAGTAGGCTGAAGTTTAAGGGATTAGTCTGGAAAAATCAAGGCGTAAGGATGTGGGATACGGAAGTACTAAGGAATGAAGAATACGCTTCACTTCTGTAATGCTAATACTGCAATAAGGAATAGCTAAGGAGGCAGTTACGTTGAAGAGGAATGGAAATGCTTAACAAAGGCAATCATAGAAGTTGGGAAGAAGAACACAGGTACAATGAAGCTAACTGCGAAGAAACTATGGGTAACAGAAAAACTTGAATTGATCGATGAAAGAAGGAAGTACAAAAATGTGCAGCGAAATTAGGGAATATAGAAACACAAGTCGCTAAGGAAGGAAATGAATAGGAAGTGCAGGGAGCTGATGAAAAGTCTGCATGAAAAATGGAAGAAAACGATTTTCGGAAGGACAGAATGAGCATGTAGAAAGTCAAAACGACCTTCGGTGAAATTAAAGGCAGGGGTGGTAATATTAAGACTAAAATGGCAATTCCACTGTTAAATGCAGAGAAGATGGCGGACTGGTGGAAAGAGAACATTGAAGGCCTCTTTGAGGGAAAGATGTGTCTGATGTGATAAAAGAAGAAACAGGATTCGATATGGAAGATATAGGGTATCCGTTATTAGAATCAGAATTTAAAACAGCTTTGGAAGACTCAAGACCAAATCAGGCACAAGGAATAGATAACATTCCAGCACAATTTCTAAAATCATTGGGGGAAGTGGCAACAATACGACTGTTTAAGTCCGTATGTAGAATATATGAGACTGGCGATGTATACTCTGACTTTCAGAAAAACATAATCAAAACAATTCCAACGCTACAAAAGCCGACAAGTTCCAGAATTATCGCACAATTAGCTTAACAGCTCATGCATCCAAGCTGCTAACAAGAATAGTATATAGAACAATGAAAACGAAAAATGTACTAAATGACGATCAGTTTGGCTTTAGGAAAGGTAAAGACACCCGAGAGGCAGTCCTGTCATCGGTTGTAATGGAAACAAGACTGAAGATAAATCGTGATGCATTAATAGGATCTGTCGAGCTGGAAACAGCGTTTGACAATGTAAAATGGGGAAATATATTCGAAATTCCGGGGCAAATGGGAGTAAGCCACAGGAAGCGACGGGTAATATACAATATGTAAAAGAGCCAAAAGGGAACAATAAGACTGGAAGACCAAGAAAGAAGTACTCTGATTAAAAAGGGTGTAAGACAGAGATGTATTCTTTCGCCCTTACATTTCAATGTATATAACGTAGAATGAATGATGGAAATAAATCAAAGATTCAATAATGGAGTGAAAATTCATGGAGAAAGGATAACAATGATAAGATTCGCTGATGAAATTGCTATCCTCAATGAAAGTGGAGAAGAATTACATGATCTGCTGAATTGAATGAAAAGCATAATAGTTACAGAATATGGACTGAGAGTAAATCGAAGAAAGACGAAAGTAATGAGAAGTAACAGGAATGAGAAGAGAAGGAAATTTAACATCAGATTGATGGTAAAAAGTATATGAAGTTAATGGATTCTGCTAACTAGGCAGCAAAATCACCAATGACGGATGGAGCAAGGAGGATATCAAAATCAGGCTAGTACTAGCAAAAATAGCATTCAAGCTAAGAAAAGGCAAGTAATATCAAACATAGGCCTTAACTTGAGGAAGAAATTTCTGATAATATACGTTTGTAACACAGTTATGGTAATGAAACATGGAGGTCTACCGGAAAAGCAGAGAATTGAAGCACTTGAACGTAGTGATACAGGAAAATGTTGAAAATTAGATGGACTAGTAAGATAAGGAATGAGGAGTTTTAACGCAGAACCGAAGAAGAATGGAGTACATGTAAAACACGGACAACAAGAAGGGACAGAATGCTACGATGTACGTTAAGGTGTCTGCGGATAACTTCTATGGTACTAGAGGGAATTGCAGAGGGTGAAAACTGTAGAAGAAGGTAGAGATTGGAATTAATTCAGCAAGTAACTGAAGAAGACGTGAGTTGCGACTCTTAGATAAAGAGGTTGGTGCAGGAGAGAAATTCTTGACGCCCCGCATCAAACGAGTCACAAGAAAAGAAAAAAAAAAAATGAAACGAGACGGCTGCGAATGCAACGGTGGTTCAAAATGGGGAAAATTCTATGTTTAATCATTGTGAAAAATAAGGTGCTCCGCTGTCAGTTGCAACCAGTAACTTGCCACGAACAGCGGACAGCTGACGGCCATGCGAGAACATAGCTGGCATAACAGAGCAGACTACCGCGAGGGCCGAAGGTTTATAATTTGTTTTTATTTTGAGTCCGCAGTCTCCTGACTTGTCTGATGCGGCCCGTCACGAGTTCCTCTCGTGTCAACTATTTCATCTCAGTTTAATATTTCCATCGTACGTCCTTAGTTATTTGCTGGATATATTCCGATCTATCTCTTCCTCTGCAGTTCTTACCCTCTGCAGATCCCTGTAGTACAATGGAAGTTACTCCCTGATGTCTTAACAACAGTCGTATCATCTTGTCCCTTCTTCTTGTCGGTGTTTGCCATACAATGCATTTCTCACCGATTCTGCGGAGAAACTCCTCATTCGTTATCTTATCATGCTCCTACTTTTTAACGTTCTTCTATAACGCCATATCTCAAATACTTCGATACTGTTCTGTATTTTCCCACAATACCGTACAACGCCGGGCTCCACACGTTAGTTCTCAGAACTGTCTTCATCAGACTATGGCCTATGTTTTTGGAAGAGCTTTCTTGAACGGGACTCCCCTCTTGCCAGTGCTAATCTGTGTCTTAATGTACTCCATGCTCCGTCCATCGTGGATTATTTAGCTGCTTAGGGCCGCAGCAGAAACGCGGGCGAACCGGAAGTGTTGCAGGGGCTCTGTCTTCATGGGGGCGAACATCTATGCTAGCTCGGCAGCTCCTTCGATTGTGTTCTATCATGCACAGTTCGGAACGCATCAAGAGGGTTCTAGGGCTATGATGAACTCCTACGGGTTCAGCCGGGAGCCAGAGTTGCGGCAGTGTGGGAGCAGCCGTCGCGTGCAGTTGCGGTCAGTAGTTGTGGTCATCAACAGCGAGAGAGACATCGCGCCGAGCAGGCACCGAGGGACGCTGGAAGCAGTTCGAGGCTCTGCGGACTCGTCAGCCACCGGGTGACGTCACCATCGAGGTGGCAGGAGTGTGGCTTACTTTAAAATAGGTGTCGCAATGTGAACTGACAATAAAGTAGTGGACAGGGACATTGACGTTTGAAGGGACGTCGCCGGGGTCAGATTCAAAAAATGGTTCAAATGGCTCTGAGCACTATGGGACTCAACATCTTAGGTCCCCTAGAACTTAGAACTACTTAAACCTAACTAACCTAAGGACATCACACACACCCATGCCCGAGGCAGGATTCGAACCTGCGACCGTAGCAGTCCCGCAGTTCCGGACCCGGGGTCAGGGCTGAACTTGGCAGGGAAGGGGTAAATAGTTAGACGGTAATAAATACCGGAGAACCGGATACTGCTAATATTGGATCCGTGCAGGGAGAACTAGACTGTAAAAGAGAATTAAATGTGAGATATGGTGAATCTGATAGTTGTGAGACCAAGTCTCAAACTACGGAATGCAGGAGTGAACTAGACTTATCAGATAAGGATTCAGTTGACAGTAACAAGGAGGCAAAATCACTAAGAAAACAAGTGATTCAAAAGGTCTATGAGTATTCTTAGCGCCATTAGAAATATGTTTATAGTGCAGAGAAATATGGTGACTGAATTAAACCGTAAGTTAGAACACAAATAAATACTAACAGAAGACTAATAGAGGTGAAATGGCATCCAAATTCGAATCTAGTATCAATTTACTAGACTCAAAGTTAGAGTAGGTATGATTATATGAAACTTGAAACTAAGGAATTAGTATCTAGATCGGAGTCTAAAAATTATAATTAAGAATATCATGAAATAAGTCGTGTAATTTTTAACTAAAGAAAAAGATAACTTTACAATCTCGAATAAGTTCACATAAGTTTTTAGCAGTGTTGTCAACGGCAGCATCGCGGGCCTGCTCGACGTCAAGAATTCCTATCACCAGGGAATGTAGGTATGGTGACGATTTCTGTAGCCGATCGAAACTGTTAACTGCCAAAGAAAATGTAAAAACACCTACTCAACCATGCCTGTGTGTGAAAAATAAGTTTAAGATACAATTTATACGTACAGATGAGTACACCAAGGTCTATGACGGTACCAAACTAAGTTATGAGAAAATTTAAATTGTCTGGAACACAAGAGCGGAAATGTAAGCACGCCACTTAGATTATTTAGAGGAAGGAGTAGTTCATATTTGGACACTAATGTGTATTCGGATGATAAGTCTGTGTGCCACAAAAATTACATGAGAGAAATCACAAGTAATGATTACATGAAGTTTGTTATTAGCCCTGTTGTTGTTTATCATGTGAATAAAGTTTGGTTGTTATGGATTGGGCGGTATAACAGGCATACCACAATTTGTAGATGTTAACCTCTAATGAAGAGAGAGTTAGTTAAAGGCTTAAGCTGGATTTACACTCTTAATCTTGGAGGAGAGAGTGCGATTTAGTTAAAGGAAGACGTTACTTCGTTCTTGGTATTCCACTCTTATTGTTCTCTTTTGGTAAGCGTACATATTGTTTATCACCCCGTTCCTTTTGCCTTAACCCTACTTCTCTCACAATTTAGAAGATCTTGCATCATTTTACAGTGTCGCTCGCTTTCTCCAGGTCGACAAATCCTATGGAGGTGTATCACTTTTCTTTAGTCTCGTTTTATTATCAACCACAACGTCAGAATTGCCTATTGATGCCTTGACCTTTCCTAAATCGAAACTGATCTTCATCTAGGGTGACTGTCAATATTCTCTTCCATTCTTCTGTCTGTTACTCTTGTCCTAGATGCGTGAATGGCTAACCTGATTGCGCGATAATTCTCCCACTTGTCTACTCTGCAGTCTTCTGAACTGTGTGCATGATGTTTTTCGAGAAGTATGGTGGCATGTAGGCAGACTCATATATAATACACGCCTACATGTATGGTCGTTCTGCTGCCACTTCCCCTAAGTACTGTAGAAATTCTGATGGACTGTTATTTAACCCTTCTGGCATATTCGATCATATGTCATCAGATAATTCCGTCTCTCATCGATTAACTGAAAGATTTCTTGTGTTATCCAAGGTTTCTTAGCAGTTAAGTTGTTTGTCAACCTTGCCGTTGGCGGGGAGGCTTGCGTGCCTCAGCGATACAGATGGCCGTACCGTAGGTGCAACCACAACGGAGGGGTATCTGTTGAGAGGCCAGACAAACATGTGGTTCCTGAAGAGGGGCAGGAGCCTTTTCAGTAGTTGCAGGGGCAACAGTCTGGATGATTGACTAATCTGGCCTTGTAACATTAACCAAAACGGCCTTGCTGTGCTGGTACTGCGAACGGCTGAAAGCAAGGGGAAACTACAGCCGTAATTTTTCCCGAGGACATGCAGCTCTACTGTATGATTAAATGATGATGGCGTCCTCTTGGGTAAAATATTCCGGAGGTAAAATAGTCCCCCATTCGGATCTCAGGGCGGGGACTACTCAAGAGGACGTGGTTATCAGGAGAAAGAAAACTGGCGTTCTACGGATCGGAGCGTGGAATGTCAGATCACTTAATCGGGCAGGTAGGTTAGAAAATTTAAAAAGGGAGATGGATAGGTTAAAGTTAGATATAGTGGGAATTAGTGAAGTTCGGTGGCAGGAGGAACAAGACTTTTGGTCAGGTGATTACACGGTTATAAATACAAAATCAAATAGGGGTAATGCAGGAGTAGGTTTAATAATGAATAAAAAAATAGGAGTGCGGGTTAGCTACTACAAACAGCATAGTGAACGCATTATTGTGGCCAAGATAGACACAAAGCCCATGCCTACCACAGTAGTACAAGTTTATATGCCAACTAGCTCTGCAGATGATGAAGAAATAGATGAAATGTATGACGAGATAAAAGAAATTATTCAGGTAGTGAAGGGAGACGAAAATTTAATAGTCATGGGTGACTGGAATTCGTCAGTAGGAAAAGGGAGAGAAGGAAACATAGTAGGTGAATATGGATTGGGGGGAAGGAATGAAAGAGGAAGCCGCCTTGTAGAATTTTGCACAGAGCATAACTTAATCATAGCTAACACTTGGTTCAAGAATCATGAAAGGAGGCTGTATACATGGAAGAAGCCTGGAGATACTGACAGGTTTCAGATAGATTATATAATGGTAAGACAGAGATTTAGGAACCAGGTCTTAAATTGTAAGACATTTCCTGGGGCAGATGTAGATTCTGACCACAATCTATTGGTTATGAACTGCAGATTGAAACTGAAGAAACTGCAAAAAGGTGGGAATTTAAAGAGATGGGACCTGGATAAACTGAAAGAACCAGAGGTTGTAGAGAGTTTCAGGGAGAGCATTAGGGAACAATTGACAGGAATGGGGGAAAGAAATACAGTAGAAGAAGAATGGGTAGCTCTGAGGGATGAAGTGGTGAAGGCAGCAGACGATCAAGTAGGTAAAAAGACGCGGGCTAATAGAAATCCTTGGGTAACAGAAGAAATATTGTATTTAATTGATGAAAGGAGAAAATATAAAAATGCAGTAAATGAAGCAGGCAAAAAGGAATACAAACGTCTCAAAAATGAAATCGACAGGAAGTGCAAAATGGCTAAGCAGGGATGGATAGAGGACAAATGTAAGGATGTAGAGGCTTATCTCACTAGGGGTAAGATAGATACTGCCTACAGGAAAATTAAAGAGACCTTTGGAGAGAAGAGAACCACTTGTATGAATATCAAGAGCTCAGATGGCAACCCAGTTCTAAGCAAAGAAGGGAAAGCAGAAAGGTGGAAGGAGTATATAGAGGGTTTATACAAGGGCGATGTACTTGAGGACAATATTATGGAAATGGAAGAGGATGTAGATGAAGATGAAATGGGAGATAAGATACTGCGTGAAGAGTTTGACAGAGCACTGAAAGACCTGAGTCGAAACAAGGCCCCGGGAGTAGACAACATTCCATTAGAACTACTGATGGCCTCGGGAGAGCCAGTCCTGACAAAACTCTACCATCTGGTGAGCACGATGTATGAGACAGGCGAAATACCCTCAGACTTTAAGAAGAATATAATAATTCCAATCCCAAAGAAAGCAGGTGTTGACAGATGTGAAAGTTACCGAACTATCAGTTTAATAAGTCACAGCTGCAAAATACTAACACGAATTCTTTACAGACGAATGGAAAAACTGGTAGAAGCCGACCTCGGGGAAGATCAGTTTGGATTCCGTAGAAATGTTGGAACACGTGAGGCAATACTGACCTTACGACTTATCTTGGAAGAAAGATTAAGAAAAGGCAAACCTACGTTTCTAGCATTTGTAGACTTAGAGAAAGCTTTTGACAATGTTGACTGGAATACTCTCTTTCAAATTCTAAAGGTGGCAGGGGTAAAATACAGGGAGCGAAAGGCTATTTACAATTTGTACAGAAACCAGATGGCAGTTATAAGAATCGAGGGGCATGAAAGGGAAGCAGTGGTTGGGAAAGGAGTGAGACAGGGTTGTAGCCTCTCCCCGATGTTATTCAATCTGTATATTGAGCAAGCAGTAAAGGAAACAAAAGAAAAATTCGGAGTGGGTATTAAAATTCATGGAGAAGAAGTAAAAACTTTGAGGTTCGCTGATGTCATTGTAATTCTGTCAGAGACAGCAAAGGACTTGGAGGAGCAGTTGAACGGAATGGACAGTGTCTTGAAAGGAGGATATAAGATGAACATCAACAAAAGCAAAACGAGGATAATGGAATGTAGTCGAATTAAGTCGGGTGATGCTGAGGGAATTAGATTAGGAAATGAGACACTTAAAGTAGTAAAGGAGTTTTGCTATTTAGGGAGTAAAATAACCGATGATGGTCGAAGTAGAGAGGATATAAAATGTAGACTGGCAATGGCAAGGAAAGCGTTTCTCAAGAAGAGAAATTTGTTAACATCGAATATAGATTTAGGTGTCAGGAAGTCGTTTCTGAAAGTATTTGTATGGAGTGTAGCCATGTATGGAAGTGAGACATGGACGATAACTAGTTTGGACAAGAAGAGAATAGAAGCTTTCGAAATGTGGTGCTACAGAAGAATGCTGAAGATAAGGTGGGTAGATCACGTAACTAATGAGGAGGTGTTGAATAGGATTGGGGAGAAGAGAAGTTTGTGGAACAACTTGACTAGAAGGAGGGATCGGTTGGTAGGACATGTTCTGAGGCATCGAGGGATCACAAATTTAGCATTGGAGGGCAGCGTGGAGGGTAAAAATCGTAGAGGGAGACCAAGAGATCAATACACTAAGCAGATTCAGAAGGATGTAGGTTGCAGTAGGTACTGGGAGATGAAGAAGCTTGCACAGGATAGAGTAGCATGGAGAGCTGCATCAAACCAGTCTCAGGACTGAAGACCACAACAACAACAAGTTGTTTGTACCTACGTTTCTCTTTCCAGCTTCTATGATTGCCCTTTTTAGAGATATTCATTCCTCTTCAACTGACGTGCCTACTGAACTCTTCCTTATCGCAGTATCTTCAGCCTCAAAGAATTTTAATCGTAGCTCTTCATTCCTATCCCTAACGGATTCTATTCTCTTTATACGATTTTCTGTTGCAGTGATGTTACCGTATACTAATCTGGCCTTTTCTTCCTTCCATTTGTTCGTGCATTATTTCTTCCTGATCAGTCTGTTAAACTTCAGCCTACTCTTCGTCAATATTAAATTTTGATCGGAACGTTTAACTACTCCTGGGTACACCTCGCAAGCCAGTATCTTATTTCGGAATCTGTTCCTAACAATGATGTATTCCGAAAGAAATCTTCCTTTTCTAAGTACCCTTTCTCCTCTTGACGTGATTCAACATGCATATGCTGTTACTTATAGAAATTAATTGTGGACCCCAATTAGCCTTTCTCCTCTCTAATTACTACTGCCATAACTCGATCTTCTACTCCTTCCGCCAGAGCCGCATTTCATACCTCATCTCTCTTTACGCTGAGAAATACCCGTTTAATATCCTCGTACACTTTGTCTCGTCTTTATGTTCGGTTTTCGATGACTGCTTCCAACCCCGAGCTCAAGAGAATGCTCTGAACCTCTGCCCGCTCCTCCGGCCGCTTTGACAAGGCTGTTGGCTGAATGAGGGTGACCTTCCTCTTCGGCCGCCTTTGCTGATGACTTTTATTCAAAAATTTGGCGGTGCCGAGTTTTGAACGTGGGACCGAGGACGCTTTTCTGGTTGGTAATCAAAGACAATACACATTTTTTCTTCCTTAATTTTTTTCCATTCGTTGCCTACCCCAATTTTTTATTAAAAAAGACAAGAAGAAGAGAGCCACAAAAAACGAAATAAACGGTGTAACAATGCACCTGAGAAGGGACCAAACGGAAATGCCATTAAGACTTGTTAACGCACCACTGTTTTGTCAAATTTATAAATTGTATGGTACCTACAACGAAATGTTCAACAAAAAAGGAGAAGCTACACGTCGTCCAATTCTTCGTCGATTAAATACAAGTTGCAGCACATTCTCAAAAAGCACAGGATAATGAGGCATCCTGTGCCGTGCCCAAGAGGCCGTAACCATATACGGTAAAAGACAGTGACCCGGTTCATACCACTCTCAGACACGTAATTATGAACATAATGCACGGAAGGCTATATAGACGTGTTGTTCCTCTTACTGGCAAAGAAGATGGTATCGGGACGCAGTATAATCTCACCGGAGACTGCCGCTTCCGTCGTCCTGACAAGGAAGGCCAGTTTTCGTCGAAGCCAACTCCTGTGTCTGTGTCCGCAGGTGACCAACCATTTCACGGCAATAACTGCCTCGGTCTGTGTAACTAAGGCCAATGAGACAAAGTTATTAACAGCTTGTTATCATGAGGCTACTACTTCCGTCGGCAAAATATGTAGGCTGACAGTGGCCCAAACAATCTTCCAATCTGTCTCTGGTGAGAGGGACTCCACAGAGGTAACGGTTTTGAAAACGTCCAGCGCTTAACGGCATTTTTATGGAAAGAAGCGTCTGTGAAAGAATATCAACCCCCACATAAGTGACAACAATACAAAATTCCTTAATATACTTTAATTTACTATTTTTCCTACCAATATTTACTGGAGTTGTTAAGCTCGCAGGTCGGAGAAAGGCAAAAAGGCTAGCTGTAAGTGACTAAGGGACGCGAAAACACGTTAAAATAGTGCGTCGAAGAAAGAAAGCAGAAGCCTTGGCCCGAAAATGGGGGAAGTCCAAACCACCCATCACTTGGAGTCTCACCATAACCTCATAGCATACCGGAAAATCAGAGTTTCGCCATATATATTTGCCCGATAATAGTTTTAACTTTCGGGACATCATAACAGGAAAGGAAAAATTGGTGCAACGAAGTAGGCTTTACTTAACACATATACTTACAAGGGCTAGAGTTTATGAAATAACGAGAGACAGCGACGCTCGTGTTCAAGGATAGCTCCTGGGACCCTCGACGGACGTCCAGTTTAACTGGGTGATTTAACAGGGCATCGATCAACAATAACGCTCAACGATCGCTGGCGGTCGACAATCACAGCCCATGCTATCTGAACTGCTTCAGATCACCGAATATAGAGTAACCAACATTCCCTATATCTAAGTTGTGCTCCCGTAAGGTGACAAAATGCATCCGAAGCATCCTTGAGCACCGCTACGTCGTCATGAATACGAAGAAGTACCATAACGTCTTCGGCATGCGCGCGGACAATAAACCACTCCCCAGACAACAACCAGGCACCTATGGACCTCAATAAGGGTTCCAGAAATAGCACGAAAAACTACATAGATAAGAGACTCCGCTGCAGGACATCTTGGCACACTTCTGAGGAGAAAAGGGGGGGGGGAGAGGAACAGGACGATCATTCATGACTGCATACCAGTAATTAGAGAGGTGAACATCCGTCGTGCAGCAATAAAAGATCGTGACTAATTCGGTCAAACGCATCATTACAATCAATGAAACGTAAAACTCCCAACCGAGGAACAGTGGAGGCAATCGGGATGAGATCACGACATTCAGCAACGGGAGTCAGGAGAGTACGAGCTGGGAGAGGCCTCCAATTTGCATAAAAATGCTGTGAAACGACGCGTCCATCTGGACGCACTTTTAATAACTTTACTTATTTCTTACCAACACTTCTGCCACACTTTTATTTTTCGTCAGCCTTGCGCGTTTCAACTTTCCGTGATTTTCTAAGGCAGTTTTTATATGACTGACAAAGCACTGCCTATGAAGTTGACGGAAAGTCGAAATGCGTCAGGCTGATGAAAAATAAAAGTGTGGCGGAAGTGCGGGCAAGACGTAAGTAAAGTTACGAAAAGAGCCTGGACATAACTTTGGTAACGCGCGAAAATGTCAGCACGCAAAATCGACAAAGGGCTATTTATAACCCATGAACGAATTTATGATTATAATTGGAAGGAGAAACAGCATTGGTCGTATTTTTTTGTTTTATTATCCGCAAAATCGATTTTCGGTCACTTAGTGACCATCCTCAGTGCTGTAATATACAATTGAGATTGGTAGGCACTGGTATCAACAAGCTTAGAGCGATCAGTGTGGTGTCACCGCCAGACACCACACTTGCTAGGTGGTAGCTTTTAAATCGGCTGCGGTCCGCTAGTATACGACGGACCCGCGTGTCGCCACTGTCAGTAACTGCAGACCGAGCGCCACCACACGGCAGGTCTATAGAGACGTCCGGCACTCGCCCCAGTTGTACAACCGACTTTGCAAGGAACGGTTCACTGACAACTACGCTCTCATTTGCCGAGACGATAGTTAGCATAGCCTTCAGCTACAGTTGCTACGACGTAGCAAGGCGCCGTATTCAATTGATATTGATATTCTATTAATGTATCATCAAGAGCGATGTTCTACAAATCTGGATTAAAGTATTCCAGAAGCTACGTACTTTTCTTTATAGCATTCATTACGTATCCTGTTTCAGACCTCACGCCAGCCTGCGTGAGTTTAAGCGCGTGCCTTTCGGCTTCCTCCCATTGTGTCTAGGCTGTCTTGTCTAGACACAACAATCAGATATTATGTGATCGCTCTAAGCTTGTTGATACCAGTACCTACCAATCTTAATTGTATATTACAGCACTGAGGATCGTCACTAAGAGACCGAAAATCGATTTTGCCGATAATAAAACAAAAACATACGACCAATACTGTTTCTCCTTCCAATTATATCTATTATCTGGTCGTGATGCACAGAACATTCCATCGAGTCGCCAATCAATAGAATTTATGATTAAAACTGATTATCGTTGTCGGTCGGACCTGATCCACGGACAGACATCCCGACATTTCGGGAATTAAAACAATTTTTCCGCCCTTCCACCACTTCATTCACCACAGATGTTATCGTAGATCCTATCAGAAGCCAAAACCGAACACAAAATTCTGTGTGATGACCATCCAAGCCCTGCGATTTGGGGGAAGGGGAGCGAAGTACAGTATGGTGATAATCTGTCAAAAATTCCTCATGGAGAACTGGCGTGATGACACTATCAAGAGGGAAGTAAAATCAGCAGATGGGATACCGTCTCGTGCCACTGCTGTGCAAAGATTAGAAAAATGCCTGGGAAATTCACATAGTATATCAAGTTAGGGCGACCACTCACGTCCATGTGTACAATGTCCTTCGAGAACACGTTCTAAGCCGAATTAGATGATACAGGGACGCCAACTCCTCCTGGAGTATCGAACGGGGCTGGGAACACAAACGAAGGCAATTTAATTGCAATCCTTTGAGTTGCAGGAGTGTTACCTTCACGCAGTGGACATCAATGCCTCTCGAAGGGACGTCTGGAGCACTATCATAAAGTTCACGAAGAACGGCACTTCAGCCGCTTTGTCTGTGCTAAAATGTGCGAGTGCAGCGCGAAGCCGAGGTTTGGCAATGGCAGCCCACGTTTCCGTAAGTGAAGGATAACGCGATAACGCACTTCTGAAAGGCTTGCCACTCTCTCTCTCTCCCCCCCTCCCCCACCAAAAGCAGCAATGACATCATCCAGAGAGGAGTCCGCCAGAAGCCAAAGATTTAGCTTCCAAATTTATGGACGAGGAAGATGTACCCGCCGCAGGACTTGACTCACAGGCACTGAAACAGCTCTGAGGACAGTGGGGATGGCAGGAATAACGTCAATTGACAAAAGATGGGTAGAGAAGGAATCAGACAAATAAAAACTTTCCAGTCGACCACTAGAAGTAGCTGCAAAATATATAAACCACACTATTCCAAGCATCCTGTTGACAGCGACGCCACCAAATCATTAACTTCACCATAATAGGTGGTCTGATCCATAGGACGTAAGACACAGCTGAAATCTCCCGCCAAAAACTTTTTTGGCGAACCTAATAAGTGGCATCTTCCTCATAAAAACGCATGTCGTCATATGTACGACCACATCCACATGGAGCATAAAGAAAAATTAAGGTGACATCATGAAAACGATACCCTATATCGCGAACATCGTCCAGTGTTTCGAAGTCGGTCAACGGAATACCGACTCTACAACACATGGCCATATCTGCACAGCTTTAAGGAGCAACATTTAACAAGACAGAATACCCAAGGAGACAACACTCATCGAACAACACTTCTTGCAAATACACATCAGCTTTGGAATCGTATATAAATTGCCATAAAGCAGCAAAGTGTAATGGAGAGCTTATCCGATTAAAAGTTAGGGTGGGAAAGGTATACGCCTGCATTAGTTGACACATGTATGACATGGAAAAAGAACTAGACAAGAAATTACGCATCACGTCCCTCTGCCCACAATACCAGCTAATGACGGAGAAGATAGTAGAGGATTTGAATCCTCGTCATCGGAAGGTACAGATTTCATGCTTTGTTATATTCTGCGCGAGGCAGCAAGCTCAGGAGGAAATGTGAGCGCTCGATGACAACATAACTCCTCGACACGAAAGGGTACGGAGCTCATCAAGGTCCGCTGCGAGGGGTGTGGGGGGCAGGGGGAACTTGCCCTTCACTCAACGGAACGTGAGGAATACAGCTAGGAGCGATGAATAGCATCAGCAAATAAAGAACCCACATGCCATGCAGCGTCTGAAGCTGCCTGCATCATATGACTACCAGGAAGGGAACCCATAATAACCTGTGGCTCCACTGTATCAGAATGAGAAAGGGATGGTATAGCACTAGAACCATGTAAAGGCAGAATAGCAGACGATGTCTCCATTAAATCCTCGGAACCCGCCGAAACAAACGGCTCCGCGGGTGGAGGAGAGGACGCAGATGCAACACTAATACCCATTAGTGTAGGTGAAATTCTATGTTTAATCGTTGCGAAAAATACGTTGCAAAAAGTATGATAGTATCACTAGTACGGCTGTTAGTCTTACGAATGACAACGGACATCCGATGGTCGGACGAGAATATAACAGGTATCAGACAGCAGATTAATTGCGTCGGCCAAAGATTGAACTTAAATAAAGCATTTCAAAAAATAAAAAGCAATGCTGTGATATATTGGACCTGGACATGTAGTAATCGTCACAACACCCTGTGTTGAATTGAAAACTCGTTAGGGATTTTAAGTGGCACTTTAATGCGTTATTAAAAGAAAGTATAACGATGTTTAATTTGAATTCCGATACCACTTTAAGAAGAGTGGAAGCAGTGCTTATGTTGAATGGTTACGAAGTACGCTGTGGTGAATTGGACTTCAGTTTAGAAATATTCTTGATGTAAGACTGAGAGTAGTGCACGTGAGTGGCGGTTCCACTCGGTGGCAGGTAGATTACTGTTGGCTTTAGTAAATTTTTCTCGTGCTTTCATAGTTACGAAATTTTCCCCTGGACTTCTGATTAGACAGATTTCTGTGAGACAAGTCAGAGCTTTATTTCGTTCATTGCAGTCATAACGTTTACGGGGACTTCTATTAAAGCCCTGTTTAGTTTGCCTCTCCTGAGTTGGGTGCTACATCTCAAAGCACTCAGGTTTCCTCACGACAATCGGTTGACCGCACACCTGTACCCGAACAACATAAGAATCTGTAGGATATTACGAACCACCACAACATTCGCCGTACAAGAACCAATATCATCCTTCACGGATCATGAAAGGGCACTACTCTCAGTGATGACCGAAAAGACACGTTGCACTTCTTAAAAACACGTTACACTTCTTTAGAATACGACAAATACTGTTGGAAATTATACGAGTGTAAGGCAAAGAGATCGTAGACTTTGTACCACCAATACTCGCCTGTTTCACGGTTGGCCGATAGCGCAGTGAGCACCTGATGTGTCTTTCATTAGAATTACTCTTACGTAAAGTGTCTTCGAGGTAGACTAACTCCACTGGCAAACTTGCCATGTCTGAGATAGCGTGGAGCCACATGAATCAAGACAGAAATGTCCGTACAGGCTGAGTCGGATGGGTGCAACTATCAGACTGCAAATACAAATGTCTGAAGGCAACATCAACAACCCTCCTGACCAGTGTATCAAAGAAGGTAGGGCAGCAATCATTTTCCAACATGAAACGAAGATTAAGATGAAATGAAGTAATGTGTTAAAAAACCATTAAAATTGTGATTTCCATGTCATTTACAAATTTGAAAAAGTGCAGATTTCAGTGCCATCGACTACAAGGATTCGAAATCATCCATAAACGAGGAGTCGAAGGTGACAACAGACTCCCCACCTCAAGTTCATTTGCCTCTTCGTAGAATTGATAAAAGAATAAAGAGTAGCTGAAATTCGACTCTTTTTGAAATAGGTATATTAATTCAACACCAAATCTAATCTCAGTTAACCGTAACGAATCAGACAGAGGAAGGCGAGTGAACAGAGAGATCACATCAAAACTTACTAAACTATCAAAATTATTCCAACGTTTGCGAAGTTGCGCTTAACTATCAAATCTCCAGCCGTTAATGGCATCGAGAAACATGCCAGTTTCAGTTCTAATTCATGAGAGGATATATTATACGACCCGACAGTTGATTTTGTTTCCAAGGAATTATTTTGTCTTCATTTAAAGGTAGCTTCCAAAGTTTCAGCATTGTCTTACGATTACCTGGTCGTCGCTCCTTGGTGACAATCTGACTACGAATTTTAGTCTCTAACCACCCGGTTTTCGACTAAGCTTCAACGCTTCCGTTACTGTGACGTACTACATCTCAATGTTCTGTTATCCGAGAAGGCTTCGGACGACTCAGCACTGCCCGTGTTAGGGAAAACTTTAAGTATTGCATCAATTGCAAGCGTTTGATAATTCTTGGTTCTATAAGTTCTGTCGGTCAAGTTGTTTTTAAACTACCTCTTGATGCTGCTGAGGAGCCCAAAGACGTGTCGTGTGTATAACATAACAGCAGCTGAGAGGGCTGATTGCGATACACAGGGGATATCGTAATTTTATCTCGCCTGCGGATGCGGGAACTACTACATTTGTGTTTTGACGAGCAGAATTACCTTCAAAAGATACAGTGTTTATTATCTGATAGGTGTATCCCAGGTTTAGTGCTGACCCGACAGGGAAGATTTAGTGAGAACAAAACAACCTTCTGAAAAAAAACCTTGGCCTGAAAGACTATTAAGGTACTTTTTATTATGCTTTATCCACTCTTCATCACCCTCTACATTACACGATCTCCCGAAGATCCCAAAAGAAGGGGGTTTCTCGTAGGATTAATTCCAGAAACTTACTACTTATATGAGAACACTAGGAAGTCGTTGTGAGCGTCATATTATGAACTCGGCGTATATCTTACTTCGAATGGATAGATTTCCTTTGACTGACTGAGTATTTTAATATGTTTTCGTGTAGTCTCACTCCTTACTCCTGTTGCTCTGTCTGATACGCTGTGGTTAACCGACGTCAGGTTTGGTGCTGAATTAACGAACCTATTTCAACATGTGGTGACTTCCACTTAATTTTTATTCAGTCACTAGTCTATAAAATAGTCAGGTGAGGTTGCGATGGGAAGCCCACTGTCACGTACAATTGCCAGTTTGTTTATGGAAGATATCGATTAACGTGCCCTGGAGGCAGTGGCATTCAAACCTGTGTATTTTTTCTGATATATAGATGATACTTTTGTTGTTTGGCCTCATAGAAACGAAAAATTAAACGCCTTTTGAAGCATCTGAATTCAAACCAGTCGAACGTTCATATCACGATGCAGTTGGAAAACGATGGCTGTCTTTCCTTCGTTGATGCGTTGGTCAGTAAGAAGGCTGATTGTGCTTTGGGATGTACCATGTATAGGGAGATAACTCACACTGATTTATACGTGCAAGCTGATAATGGCCGCCACTGGGCTCAGCGTCACCACCATCTCGTAATACCCTCCACAGGGCTCGCCACTCTTTGTCAGGTTCGTGCTTGGCTACCACGGGGCCCCAGCCTTTGCAGATACTTTTCCCTTCCGTGCTACATATCTGTCCTCTTACTATTCTTTTTTTCCTCCCTTGGGGAACATGTCTGGGGTTCAAATGGTTCAAATGGCTCTGAGCACTATCGGACTTAACATCTCAGATCATCAGTCCCCTAGAACGTAGGTGTTTGAGAGATGTGACCTGAGGTGTAAACGATCACCTAAGGCAGGTGCGCCTCCTTGTGAAGGGGGCCCCCACATAGCAGGAGCGCGCCATCGGAGGCGCTGGCAAACAAGGGGGATTTCCTTTTAACAGTCAACCTCTACAAAACGTAGACGTAATGAGGCTAATGATTCAAAGATCCATCCCCCTTCACCACGGTTCTTCGTGGTCTCCCGTACTGAAGATGCTCATTCCTTCGCCATGTTAAATCTGTTTACTATTCAGAAAGATGTTGATGCAATTACTGGCAATGTGAAATCCTGCTCTCGTTAACAAAACGATACTTTACTTTTGGAGACTTCTTTTGATTCTCAGGTACAATAACTGCTTGCTCGCTCGCTTCTCCATACCAATTCTGTTTGTGTCAAGGTTCATAGAACTTTGAATTCTTCCCGTGGTGTTATCTACACTAGGCTGCTCGACAGTCTCACTGAGGACAAAATACATTCTTACTTCTCTGATCAGGGTGTCATTTCCATTCATCGTGTCATGGAAAGGGTAGATTCCGCCTTAGTGCCCACCCACAGCCTTTTTCTCACCCTTGATAGAGTGGTGCTTCCGTCCAAGGTCAAAGCAGGCTATGAAATGGTCAGAGTCGGGCCACACATTCCCAACCTGATGCGCTGCTACCAGTGTCATCGTGTCAACCACATTAGAATGTTTTGCCGACAGCCAGCCAAATGTGTAACCCGTGGTAGGGATGCACATGAGGCGCACTGTATCAACTGCAATGGCGTCCATGCCGCCTCTTCTCGGGATTGTCCCATGTATCTTGATGAGCAGGCTGTCCAAGAGATCCGGGTAAGGGAAAAAGTGCCTTAGCCAGACGCTCGCAAGTTATTCGCTAGTTGCATAACCTGCGTTCTCCATCTGGCACCTATAGTTCTCTTCTTGTTACCCCTCGATCCATGAAGGACATGGCCAGGCTGAAATGCGGCCTGTAATTCAGCTATGAGGTTGTGAAATGACGCAGTGTGAAGGGAGGATCGGCATCCCCCCATCCAGCAGTGCAACAAGCCGTCAAACTCTCGCCTCATGGGGCGAAGCCACCAGCTACGCAACTGGTAGGCCGGAAAAGACAAAAGGAGTACTCCCATGAAGACTTCCTATGTCCCTCCAGCCGAACAACACCCAAGTCTTCCTCTCACCGGAAAGGCTCGAAGAAGTCCACCAAAGGCAAACGGTCTTCTCCATCGCCGACTCGAAGATCCTCTTCGACGGTGTCACTATGTGATACCTTATCCCACCCGGCCTCCGCATCGCCAGTGAGCACCACCAATCGTTGTTCACGCGCTGGACTCCACTGGCCGACTGCAGAAGCAAGCCAATGCTTCTGTGGACCCCATGGAGCAGTATCCTCCAGATTCTGTGCCCTGGAGTAGCGGCTCTTCACAGGCTGTCATTCGGCAGCCTCTAATGTGACACAATTACACCTCTTCCTCATCATTACTCCAGTGGAACGTTCACAGCCTTCGGTCCCACGAAGATGATTTCTCGCTGCTTTCGGCATTGCAGCGTCCCCTTGCAGTCTGCCTTCAGGAAATGAAATTGCGCCCTCACGTTCGCTTTGAGCTTTCGCATTTCTTTCTGCTTCGTTTTGACCTTCCCCCTGAGGTTCTCTTTCCATGTCATGGGGGCGTTATGCTGCTCATACCGAATGACATTCATAGTCAACCCATCTCCCTGACTACCCATCTTCAAGCTGTTGCAGTTCGCCGTTTCCTTCATCACCTGAATTTTTGCGTCTGTACCATTTATTTCCCTCCGTCATTTGATGTCACCAGGGCAGACTTCCTTCAGCGTATTGGACAGCTATCTCCCACATTCTGCTAATCGGCGACTTTAATATGCATCATCCCCTTTGGGGTTCTCCCAGGACCTGTCAGAGAGGTGCCCTGCTGGCTGACCTTCTTAACCAACTTAACCTCCTCTGCATTAACAATGGGGCACCCACCTTCCTTTCTGACTCCTCACACACCTATTCCCATTTCGACCTATCCTTCTGCACTGTGCAACTTGCCCATCATCTTGAATGGTTCACTCTTTCTGACACCTACTTGAGTGACCATTTCCCATGCGCTATACGTTTGCTGACTCCTACCCCATCTGTATGCACTCCAAATAGCTGCTTACTAAGGCTGACTGGCCGTTTTACTCCTCCCTGGCGACCTTAGAAGACCAAGATTTTCCCAGTTGCGAAGAACAGGTGGAATATGTTATGAAAATCATCCTTACTTAAGCAGAACGTTCCATTCCTCGCACTTCCTCTTTACCATGTCTTGTATCAGTTCCTTGGTGGACTCCAGCATGCCCAACGCAATTCGCTTACGGAGAAGTACTCTCCACGTTTTTAAACGTTATCCTATGATGTTAACCGGCATTCATTACAAACACTTATAAATACATTTGTGTAAAGTGCTGTCGCATTCTTCGGGATAGCAAAAGAGCAGTTCTTTTAACAGTTCCACAACTTCCTCTATCGTGTGGGCCACTTCTGATGGCTCTCTGGGACTAAGATCCATTCTCCAATTTCTGGCCTGTCAGTATCAGACAACGTCATCATGGACCTTATGCTATCTCCATCACCTTGGGCCGCCATTTTGTGGACATTTCGAGCTCTTCCCATTATCATCCTGCCTTCCTCCATCGGAAACGAGTGGAGGAGTCTCGGGCAGTACCCTTCTCCTCTCTGAATCAAGAGTGCTACAATTCTGCCTTGATGTAATCCTCACTGGCAAATGTACATTTTGGCGTGTGGTGGACGAATGTTGGACATGGATGGAAACTGTCAGGATGCGCCGTATTGATCCCCGACCTTGATCTTCAGGTGTTTTATTATTCCCAGCTACAGTGCGACGTTCCTCTGTCTGCGTCACAGGGTCACGTGATGCCAAGGACGCTAATTCACTGTCTGTAAAACATCTTGGCACGACGGTCTACCTCAGTGACCTGTGCTACAAACTACGGCATGCCAGCCATGTACAGATGCAGAGTTTTGATGACGTCAGAATGCGCCGGCAGCCAACTCAGCGGCCTTCACCCTGGGATGCCTTCGGCGTTTGTTGGGAGCCACCAAGGCTGCCCGCAGTAGCGAGACGTCGACTGGCCCACCTCTGGCTAGCTACAGTCCCCACGTTAGCCTCAGTCGGCCGAACCAGCCACCCGCCATGGACTGGAACGCTGGCGCCCCATTTCCTGCTTCGTGTAGCCAGTAGTGTGACGCATCCTGCCATCCAGGAGAGCTGCTACACTTGAATCCCATCGTTGGAAAACCGGCACTTATTTATACGCAGCTGTACGCCTCTGTTTTGCTAACGCATCGCTCTGATTCATGTACTCATAACACCTAGGTAGGCCAGTGGGCCACTTCTGCCAGTATCTTGCGACATGGAAACCTCTGCATTTACTCTTTTCAGGCCCTGTGGCCTCCATTCTACTTCGCAGCCGCTGGTAAGCATAACTTACTGTCAGCAGGCCTACGCCTGGCTTTTACTTGTGCACTCAGAAATATTGCACCGAATCTTTTTCCTGTCTTAACGGTGGTGCTGCTACATTTATTATGAGGGAACTAGATCATGCTCTATCTTTATCCCGATCCTCCACCCCAGGGCCAGACGCCGTCCACATTCAGATGTGGCAGCACCTTTCTCTTGCAGGCAAGCACTTTCTACTTAACACATACATCTGCATCTGGGCAGAGGGCATATTTCCTGGACGTTGGCGTGAAACCACCTAAGCCCAGTAAGAACAAAAACCTTCCTTCTAGCTACGCCTCATCTCTCTCACCAGCTGCGTTTGCAAGGTGACAGAACGTGTTTCCTGCACAGCTGGTATGGTGGCTCGAGTCTCACAGTTTACTGACGAATGGACAGTGTGGACTGCGAGTGCAGATTTCTGCAGTTGACCATCTCGTCATTCTGTCCACCCATGTCATGAATGGTTTTCTACGGAAATCTCAGAATCGACTGTGGCCAGGTTTTTCGATTTGAAGAAGTCCTACGACATCTGCTGGAGAACTGGTATCCTCCATATTCTTTACACGTGGGGCTTTGGTGGCCCCTGCCGTTTTTCCTTCAGAAATTTCTTAAAGATCGAGTTTTCTAGGTACATGTGGGTTCTGCCTTGTCGGACACCTTCATCCAGGAAAACGGTGTGCACCATGGTTCCGTAATGAGCGACGTCTTCTTTGCTATCGCCATTAACCCTATAATGGCCTGTCTCCACCATACATCTACGGCTCACTTTTTGTTGACCATTTTGACATCTATGGCAGTTCTCCACAGACCTGTCTCACTGAGCTGGGTCTTTAGCAATGTCTTCATCGTCTTTAGTCCTGTACTATCGACAATGGCTTTCGCCTTTACACTGACTGAACAGTCCGTATGAATTTCTGGTGATGCAATTGGTTTCCCCCACTATCTTTACATCTTGGTCCTGTTGCCCTTCCGTTCATTGAAACTACGAAATTCATTGGGCTCATGCTCGATAGGAAACACTCTGGGTCCTCCCATGTGTCTTACCTGGCAGGCCGCTGTACACAAGTTACTCCATGTCCAACATGTCCCCATCAGTACTTACTGAGGTGCCGATCGAACCAACCTCCTCCGATTGTACCGACACTTTGTCTGGTCTAAACTCGACTATGGGTGCTTTGTTTAAGTGTCTGCACGTCCATCGCTCTCACGCCGTCTATCCACCTTCGTGGCGTCCGTTTGGCCACTGCCGCCTTTTACATCAGTCCGGTTGCGAGTCTGTATCTTGAAGCTGCTGAACTACCATTGTCCTACTTCGGTGACTTTCTCCTCAGCAGGTATCCGTACCTTTTCTTCGTCATGTGTGGCCACCCTTCCTATGGCTCCTCCTTCGACGATTTCTTTGGTTGCACGTGTGGAGCACCCTCTTCTCTGTTACATTCTGGAGTCCGCTTTCAGCACTTGATACGGCGGATTACCTTCACACTACCTGCAACTTTTATGGTGGGTGTTAACCATTCACCACCTTGGCTTCGTGAAGCGTCCGATGTCAACCTTGGCTTTCATTCGCTACCTAAGGACACTGCTCCAGCCTCGCTCTATCGCCTTCAGTTTCACGACCTTGACATGTAACTTCGCGATTGTACCTTTGTATACACTGAAGGCTCTTGTACAGGCCGCACGGTCTGGTGTGCCTTCGTCAAAATTGGTTCAAATGGCTCTGAGCACTATGGGACTTAACTTCTGAGGTCATCAGTCCCCTAGAACGTAGAAGTAATTAAACCTAACTAACCTAAGGACATCACACACATCCATGCCCGAGGCAGGATTCGAACCTGCGAACGTAGCGGTGGCGCGGTTCCAGACTGTAGCGCCTAGAACCGCTTTGCCACTCCGGCAGGCGTGCCTTCGTCGTTGGCACCCGTGCCTTTCGATATCGGATTCCGGCACACTCCTCACATTTTGCAGTCGAGCTCTTCGCCCTGTATCAAGCCTAGAAGTACATCCGGTGACACAGCTTTTTCAATTGTGTCCTCTCATCAGACTCATTCAGCGCCCGTCAAAGTCTATGTGCGCTGTACCCCGCTTATCCTTTAGTGCAACAGGTCCTGGAAAACTGTCACTTACTCACTCTCAGTGGAGCCAGGTTACGTAGGTCTGTCAGGAAACGAGGCTGCCGACGCTGTTGCCAAGGCTGCAGTCCTCGTACCTCTGTCCGTAGTTCGATGGTCTCTGTGTTGCCGTCTGTCAGGAAGTGGTTTCCCTTTGGCCATTTTAACTACACTGCTTATTGGTCACTGCCTTTTTAGCCAGTGTCGTTCGATAAGTGGCGCTGCCCTACCACTTTGTACACATTGCGCCCAAGTTTTAACTGTCTGCCACTTTCGGACCGAATGCCCATTTTTTAACCGTTTACGTTCCCGTTTGGGTTTGCCGCCTAAATTATCGGTCGTTTTAGCAAATGACACGCGGGCTGTCGGGCGCGTTTTAGTTTTTATCTGCCAAAGCAATATGGCGAAGGCTATTTAATTTTTAGTTTAGGGCCTCCACTTCTGTATGGTATCTTTTTTAGCCCCATCTCCTGGTCCCTGTTTTTAGCTTCTCTTATGTCACTGAGGACTGACGTATAGTCGTTTTTTAACACATGTCGGTCTTCGTGTTCTATAGTTTTGACTTGGGAGCGTATTACCCCAATTGTCTTTTGCGCCCTAAAGCAAAACAAAACCAAACCAAACCATACCGTATTAAGGCCCATTTACGTTACGTTTATGAAAGTTTTGGTTTGCTAAAGGAGAGTGTCTTTTCCCTACAGGTGTAGCAAGTCGTATATTGATCAGACAGTGTGGATCCTGGAGGAGCAACGGATTGAACATAAGCGTCACACACGTTTGTAACAACCGAGTAAATCTGCCATTGCACGTAATTGCATTTCCCTTGATAACTTCTCAGGTTGGTTATCTTTGGAAATGCAAGTGTTTGCAGCGTATGTGTGAGCGTGTGAGTGGGTGTGTTGTGTATGTCGTATTTCAGCTTATGCTCTGCATACCGTGGCTTCAAATTGTTTTGCATACCATTGTCTAGTTTAATTTGTGCGTTGAAACTCTGAAAATGATTGTATGTGCACCTGTTGAAATATAGGCGGTTGTCAAAGACGTCACCCGGCTGCATTCCTCTGAGATACATGAAATCGAATTTTCTGTTTGTAAGCGAAGGCGCGCTAAAAGGGAATGCCTCAAAATTTTTTATTTGAAAACCATTAAAGCTTTCTAACGTAACAAAATGTTGTTAACATTCCGTATGTTTATTCTTTATGTCTACATTTTTATTTCTCGTCATTGTCTAGCAGGGGTCGAATATTTTTCTCCCAACGAGAGACCAGTTTCTTGATACCGTCACTGTGGATTGTAACACTTCGTTGACGGAGCCACATCACAACTGCTTGCACCACTTCATCACTATCAAAATAAAGGCATTCTTTAAGGTTTGGAAAGAATTGAAAGTCGGTTGGCTTCAAGTCGGTCTGTGGAGGATGGCCGACGACAGTGAACCCGAGTCGTCGGTTTGTTGCTGACTTCGCAGCGCTCGCGAGTGGTCTGGGATTTTCATGCTGGAGGAGAGAGAGCTCTATGCGTCGACGAACTCTTCAAATGCGAAACTCGGTTACAGCATTCTGGTTCTCACGCACCGACATAGTAGCGTTAGACACCGTCATGTTACATGCTCAATTCGGAGCCCTCCAGACGGAGAGGGCTGTAAATACGTAGAACATACAACGATGCAGAACGTTAATGAAGTTTGTTTATTAAAGGAAATTTAAGAAATTCCATATAAACAATCGGGTGGCATTTCTTTACAGCATGCTCTCGTGAAGCGTTGGTGAATACAGACTATTATTCTCTCTCATATTTACTATTGGTGTTACGTATTAAAGTAGTAAACGTACATTTATACGCATCCACGAAGCACGAAGTCGTAAATTTAGGAGTACCCACCTGAAACGACAAAAAGCCCACATGAACTGGCAGTAACATAAATGAGGGGACCGTTAAACCAGCTGTAATTGTCTTTCAAGAATACAGAAAATGGGATTAATTTCCGTTTAGATTATACATCCCTCTCTAAGATTTAGAATGGAGCTTTATATTCCTGGACTAAAGTCAATAATCGTTTCCTGGTGACATCAGACCAGAAACAGAAAACCAACGCCGGCCGCTGTGGCCGAGCGGTTCTAAGCGCTTCAGTCCGGAACTGGGCTGCTGCAATGGTCCCAGGTTAGAATCCTGCCTCGGGCATGGATGTGTGTGATGTCCTTAGGTTAGTTAGGTTTAAGTCCCATAGTGCTTAGAGCCATTTGAAGCATTTTTTGAAAATCAAATATTTAAACATAGTAAATGAATACCTCATTAGTCACTCCTCTTCCAATACGTCTTAATACTTGAACTCATGAATCGAATTTCAGTGTAGCTCTATCATTTTTTCGGAGAGTTCCTGATTTCATCAGTCCGAGTACATAGCGTGGCGCACAGTATCTGTTACTGGATTGCAGGAGTTGTAGCGCGGGCATAGAAGATAATTTTTTCATTAGTACCCATCTCCTGAAATGTACCGTTTGAATTTGAATCACGTTTGAAGATCGAATCACTTTCAAATCCCCCACTTCAGATTATGCACACCGCGAAGAGGAAGATTTGAAAGTGATCGGGTCTTTAAACTCATTTCATATCCAAACGATATATTTTCTAACATGGCCTCCTTATCAAAACATTACCGAACGGTGCATTTCCGACCACGAGATCCTTCCCAAAACTTTATGCACTAAGTCCCCGATACAACGCACAAGAAAGCACGCAAGAGCAATTGTGAAATATCCTGTGTAGACACAGTCGAGTAGTATAGAGCAGCAGTGACTATTTCGATACTGGCAGTTTTCCTCTTAACATTTTCTGGTACCCCAGGTCTCCTTGGCGACATACTATTTACATTAATTTGGCCTGTCAAGTAAGCATTCTACTCCTTCACAGTCATTTTGTTATAGTTATAATATACCAACATTCTGCATCAGTGGTACTCTGAAAACATTTCAGTCTGTAGCATGTACAATTTGGTCCTAATCAATGGTTGGATGATAAAAGATTTTTTCTCACATCGAAATTCGACCTGTTCTCTTCCTTTTCTTTGTTGAATGTGACAGTTGGCTGAAGGTGATACTTTCCTCATCTTCATTTTCCATGTTCACTTCCGCAGTTCAGTTAAAAAGTAAAACAAACCGAACAACTCAAACAACACACAAATCACTAACTTAACCTCTCCAACAGCACATACTCAACACCTGATAATCATATACAATGGAACGTAAACAACAGCTACGATCAGTGCTGTCAAATGACTAACCCTCTTCCTTCCTAGTTTCACACTGACTTATACCGTTTTCCCCTGGATGCTATATTTTTAAACCGCTGTAGCTTTGAGACTATCCCCCTTCTTTCCATGAAACTGATGAAAGCAGCTTGTTGAAAGATTTCTGAAACTGTAATAACCTAAAATCTCATTTTTTTTACTTAACCCCTTTTTCCCGTGGACCTTCATTTAATTTTCACGTAAATGAAAATTGTTATTTACATTTTGTTGAAAGGTATTCGTTAGATCATCCTTAGACTTCATGTCTTTCACCTACAGAATTGTTTTAGTATGCTCATTTGCTCGTGTGTGATGCGGTCTCGCTTAGGCGATGTAGTCAAGACAGCGAGGTTACCTCATGCAGCAGTACACATCTAATAATTTTTCGTACTGCTTATCTGGAGCTGTATTCAATAAACACGATAAAATTATTGACAGGAAACAAAAGAAGCCCTTACGTACATCAGAGACTGAACGAGCGAATCCGAACCGGTATACAATCACATTGTTGTCTTATCACATGCACACAGAAAAAGGAAACGCCAGCATCTTACTGAAATTTAAATTAACGCTGAAAGAGGTTGACAATGTTTTTGTCATACAAGAAAAGAACTTCCCCACTTTTCTTGCTGCCTCTGATGATGTAGCTTGCTTAGGTGATACACATATGACGCGGGTACCGCTCGGATTGTATGTAAAGCTGTGCTTTTAATGTTGAGAACCTCCAGTGTATACACGTGACTGATTCCTTGTACGAGACTGTCCTCGTGCAATTTAAGGTTGGTAACGTGTTCGATAGAAATGCAGCATTAAGGTTCCGAATTACTAGTAACGTGTGAATGGTCTTGCAGCAGCAGATATCAGTGGAAGTATACCAAAGAAATGGATGTCAGATTTATGAAGCTATGTCATTAACAACTACAACGGCAGCAGAGTAAATAGCAGTAGCAATAGCGTTGTCAACAACATCTGCTTAGACGGCAGCGTCAAAAGTTGCAGCTGATGCACCGAAATCACCTTCACAAGCTTTGCATAGCTCTAATGCAGAAAAAAGAAGCAATTTGAGTTGTTCCTGCAGGGCACTAAAGCACGATACTACTTGCTGCAGTTGCTGCCAAAACAGTGTGCTATTAGGACACTTTTCAGGTAGTCTATTAAGAGCATCGGGCTGAAATCTTTCCTGTAGTCCTTGAATCGGATAATCTTCGAGCTTTGGCGCAAGTTTAATTCGCTTAGTGGTCCCGGTTAAATTTAAATAGACTTTCGATAGATGGTCTCAAAATTTCTCTGTATACAATCTGTCTGTGACTACTTGCTTGGATTCATTGAACGTAGGTAACGGGGTGATCAGCAGTACAGCCCTTAGCTAGCTGCTGTTAATCAGGGGCAATCAAATCAAGCTCTGACAGACGTATAAACACATAAATTGGTTTCATCCACCCAGTTGTAACATTTGACGCATAGGAGATGGGTGCCCGTTGTAAGAATTGTTGCTGCTTTAGTGTTATTAATCAAGGCAAGCACTCGCATATCCTAAAAACTTCAACCAGAATCCATCGTAAACAACGTTCAACCTATTGTTAATCTAGGAATCCTTTTATTCCTTTTCTTAACAAACCGTTGACTCACAGGTTTGAATTCCACCTCTTCATCTCAAAGAAGCACTTGTACCCAGCGCTCCCAATTATACGTATTACACATCCCAATCTCTGTCGTACGCTACCGTTTTTACCCTCTGCATCTACCTCAAGTATCGTTCCCTGATGTCTTGAGATGCATCTTTTCATTTAGCCTCTTACTCTTTCCTTAGCTGATCAGTTAACCTAATTTTCAGCATCTTTCCATACCAGCACCTCTCAAACGCTTGAATTGTATTTTTTCTAATTTTCTTCCACTCCTTGATTCACCAACATACACTGGTGTGCTCCTGTCGTACAATCTGTGAAATTTCGTCGTTCTTTTGGCCAAGAATGCCAACTCTGCTTGTGCTAATCTGACTTAAGTTCCTCTTTACTTCTAAGACAGCAAAATTCCTAATTATAGTCCCGCAAAGAGCTTCTTGATCTCTGCGTATCAGAAATGACAGTGAAATGTTGATTGGCCACCTTACATAATTTGAGAACAGCGAGAAACTTCAACATATTGGAAAATGCCTTCTATGCTACAGGAAAAAAAAGTTTTCTCGCCTCAAATATCAGTGACAACGTTATATTTCACGTTGTTTTATATTCAACAACGAATAATAGTTTCGAGATGATACTTCACATATCATCTTGTTGAAGAAACTATTTCGTAGCATCTAAAAATTCTAAATAATCAGTATTCACCGTTCCGGGAACCAGAACTCGGTGCAGCAATACACTACGAATCATACATAATGTAAGAAGGAATCAGCTTTGCCTCCTACTTGTACAGCTCGTCCTATAGCTTTCACTATCTGCGGTAAGATTAAGACGTCAAAGCCGAATAGGCCGGATTTCAGGAGCTAAACGTAATTATACCTGTTAAGGAAGACCTAGATCCTATTGGCCACCACAATGGAGACTGAAAACTTGATGTGTGTAACGCCCTTAAAGCTACTGCATGATTTTCAATATTTTGAACGTGGCTGCATTACAGCGACGGTTACAGAACAGCAGGTGGAATGGACAGCCAACCTTTACCATGGTTTCAACGGATTTCGTTGCAAAGAACCGGCTAACGCTTATTTAGAGAAAGTGTAAAAATTTTTGAAGTATTATTTTTCTTCTGTGCTTGTTTTCTATCACGTGACTGGTTTGATGTATTCTGCCCCAACTTCACTCTAGATACCAACATCTTTGTCGCAGAGCAACACTTGTACAGGAAATCCGTGTTTATTTGTCACAACTAATCTAATTCTATCTTCTTCTACAGCTCCCTCTGGTACGATGAAGTTCGAATCGTTCTCTCTCTTCTGCTTATCCGTTCCACAGTATAATTCCATTCAAAGCTGTGCTACAGACGTACAAAATCGAATAGCTCTTCAAGGTTAAGATAATTGGTAGTCGTCTTTTATCGAGTATTGGCCTCTTTGGTAGACATTGTCTGATATCCTCTTTGCTAGGTGCATCGTGCGTTATTGCGTTTCAAAGGTCACCGAATTTCTGCACTTCATCTACTAGGTGGCCTTCGGTGTTGATGTCAACATTATCGCTACTCTCTTTCCTCACTAAATATTGAACAGCAGGAGTGAAAGACAACGTTTTGCTTTACGCCCATTCAACCCACACACATCTCGCTTGCTCTTCTAGCCGTATTGTCCCCTTTTCATTCTTTTATAAACAGTTTGTTAAATATATTTATCTTACGTAGCCCATTTTCCTAAGAATTTGTAACGAATTTTACGTCATCTGCATCTTGTAACTTCCTTTGCGCCTTTCTGGTTCTTTAGTGGATACAGAAGCAAGGAACAGATGCATTTCCTGAACAGAAAATTCAGGTTTCCATTTATTCTACACTTAACATCAAATAGTAAAAGTAATACCTAACTTTGTTTGCTGTAGTTGTAGCATCAGTTGCTTTCAGTAAATTTAAATGTTGAACTATATACAAATACAAAAGTTTACAGTTCACTCAGTGGTCAATACCATAAATATTCCGCTGATGACGAGCCCTGACAGCTGAATGTTATGACATGGCAAACACACAAAACGGGGCTCTGTGCCTCGATGTGTAGACTTCAACTGACCCGCCGCTGGAGCTCCAGAGAGGGGATGCTTGCATATCATTGGCCGCGGCGTAAGCGTTAGTGCCACCACCCTCCAGCTGCGACAGCGGCTGCAGGAAACGCGGCGACCTGAGTATCGACGCGCGTATTTTAAAGTGCGGTCTACTGGATGGCGGTCGATACCTCACTATGTACCTCCAGAACAGTCGATTTACACTCTTAAGAACATCACTAATATTTTGATCGTTTAGTCTAGGTGCTGCACACAAAAGAGAATAGTATCACATTTTCTCCAATAATTTAAAAAATTCCAGAGGATTATCTAGCCTTTGCCTTACTTAATTGCAGACACTTCCAAAACTTTTCCTTCATAACGACAGCCATTTCTTCTTCTTTGCCGTCATCGGATCCCATACCCATCGTAGAACCATTCAAAGGTTTCCTTCCGCCTAAGCATTCGCTTCTCTGAGCATTACAGTGGATTTCCATTTGCTTTCTTAATATTTACAAATTGGTTTTTAATTTGTACCGAATGTTTTTTTTTTATTTTCCTATACTTTGATATGTTATTCAAACAACGATTTCTTATTTTTAGTGCCATGGAATCCATTCCCTCCTGCATTCTCATGGCATTATCACTGCGTTCTTTCGCCTGTCGGGTCGGATACCGAACCCAAGAGCAAGAATGCCCTTCCATCCTTGACAAAGTAATTTTAAGAATGAGTAACACCTTACATCAGAAGTCTTCCATGTTGCTGCAGCTAATGTTCGTTCAAAAGTTGCTGAGACAGAACTCTGGAAGCAGAATATTTTTATTATATCGTCCACTCACATTACTGTCACCACGTTCGATGTCGACATGCAATAACCAACGACCGGTGGCAGTCGGAGGCACTGTCAGTGTTGGGGGAGGCTGAAAACAGTGCAGAAGTTGTCGTAATGCGAAAACAGGGAGGTTTATCTGACGCTCAGAAGGGCATGATCGTCTGATTTCGGGCCAAGAGTGAAATCATTTACGAAATTGTTAAGTTTTTTTTCACTTTTCGCGTACTGCCGTGGTGAAAGTACACAGCGAGTGACAAAATGGCCCTATCCAAAACTGGACCCGAGGCAAATGTGGTGCACCACGGCCGTTGATGACAGGGGTGAACGATGGCGGCAGAGATGCATATGCGCGAATAGATGAGCAACTGTTGAACTGTTGAGGAACTAACCGCCCAGATCAGCCAAGGGGCTACAAACAGTGTCACTTCAATGACCATTCAGCGAACGTTACTGAATAAGGGCATCCATGCTGACTGCTGTTCATAGTCAACGAATTTGCAAGCCAGTGCCACAACTGGATATCAACTCACTGGGGACAGGTCGCCTTCTCAGATGCATCATATTTTGTGTTCCATCGCACAGATGGCCTTTGGCGTATACCGCATTGCAACACTCGTCGGAAGGTTCCAGGCTGGAGGAGGGGCGTTATGGTCTGGGGAATGTTTTAGTGGCATTTCCTGGGTGATATCGTCAATCAGGAGGGCACAGTGGATCATGTCCTTAGAGACGACGTCCACCCCTGAATGCAGTTCGTTTCTTCTCGGCTTCGTGGCATCCACCAGCAGTAAAATGCAAAGTGCGGCACAGCTTGCTGTTCTATTGCGTATATGTGCGTGGCACTAACAGCTCCTGGGTTAGTGTATCGTGCTCTCCTGGCGTACAAACCCCCTGTTATAAACCCAATCGATTATCTGTGGAACCACCTTCCTCGGACTGTTCACACCATGGGTCCTTAACCGTGAAACGTAACGCAGCTGACCACGGCACTGGAGTCGGAATGGCTCCACATCCTTTTGGAACCTTCCGGAACCTCCTCGATGATGTGGTCTGCAAGGTAATGTTGATACAGGCGCAGCATAGCTGCTTCCTATTTCTAAACAATTCTGTACAGTTCTGCCACTGATATTTCCTCCCACATGTACAGCTCTCGTCACATTCTTTGTCACAGTGAAGTAAACAAATTGTCACACGATGGTGGTTACAATAGCGTTCCAATCAAACTGCTTAGGATATCTGTTCAGGGTGCGCCGATACCTTGAAGCGCTCTATCCAGAAAATTCAGCTGCGAACTCACGGGCACTCCAGAGATTCATTGCCGTATCACATCTATGCTACTAACTGGTGGAAACTGTAAGGTTGAAACACAGGTACGATTTTGTATATGAAATGTTAACGGGTGCTACATAGTTGCTTCTAAACATTCTTACCACATGTTAGATTATTGGAATATACCTGATTTCAGGTTATAAAGCTAAGATGCAGAATGGTAAGTTAGCCATTGAGTCATTGCGGAAAGAAAAATATTTATTTATAACGTGCCGTAGCCTAAATTCGTACAGTTATTTTCTATTCACATCATTGGTGCTGAACCGTTACTCATAAACAGAAATAAAAATATATGAGCCGTGACATTGCTATAGATGGAAATCGATATTAGTCGAACATTTTCCCGTTTGATAGGCATATACCACAATCGTCTAATTAGAGATATACGTAGAACCAGTGAGAGGTGTTTTTATTTGTTATTGAGTATCGAGACACAGTTTGATGAATAAAAAATGGTTCAAATGGCTCTGAGTATTATGGGGCTTAACTTCTGAGGTCGTCAGTCCCCTAGAACTTCGAACTTGAAACACGTATATATTCAGTGTATTCATTGACAGCGATGGCGAGGCATGACAGAGTCTCTGACCAGAGAGTTATTTATTGTTGCTAGTCTGCGCTTGACCGCGCGAGAGTTCAGTGCAGTTGCGTGTAGCGAGCCGGCAGGAACAGTTGTACGTAGCGAGTCGCGAGAGCATGTACGTAGTTCAGTTGCGAGTTAGCAGTTGCGAGATGTACTCGGTCGGAGTCGGCGGGCGTCGACATGGGTCTCTGGTCACGATTCAGGACGAGGTATATTGTTAAATAAGGTAATGAAGCAGCATTGTGCTCAGCTAATAATGTATTGTAATTGTAATTAATTTGTTGAAGAATTGCCCCAATAATAATTTTTTTTTTATAAAGTAAATAGTCTAAAGAAAGGCAATCATTCCCATTTAAAGAATTTTTCCTATGCATTTCCTCTAAGAATCAGAATTAAATATACGCCAGCATTGCACGGAGCTGTGCCGCAAAACAAGAGCAGATATTGAGGGAGTTTACTGATGTAAAAATTTTGGTTTTTTTGTTCACATTTTATAATCGCACAGGGCCGAGGGACAGCGCAGCTGCCCTTATAAAATTTATCAGGTTCATTTTAGCGTTAATTTTGTTGGAAGTCAACATTTGGCACACGTTTTCATTAGTATTGTCTTTAGAAATTTTCACGGGGAGGTAACATTTGGTTCCATTTATATTTAAATATTTTCTTTTATTATTTCTTGCGAGGTTACACTTGGCGACATCCGGTCCAGGATCGAATTTCTTTGAGAATCTTCTGATAAGTAGTCAGATATCTGCTCTCATTTACTTAATATAATTAAAATTTGGCGCAACGCTTTTACTAATTTTGTGATTTTCTTCCACAGGTCATCGGCAATTCGTTGCTCTCTGTTGTATTTGTGTTTGTTGCTTTTTTTTGCATTGTGCTTATTTCATTTGTGAATAATTGTGATTAGTGTAAAAACGCCGCGAAAAACTATTAATAGTACATCGCGAGGTGTAATGAATGAAATTACCGACCTAAACAATTTCACCGATAGTACTTGTGACACGCAGTGTAATGATGACAATCGTGCGTTCACTGACAAACAGTGCGTTCCAACGACTAATAATGAGTTTGATCTTAGTGATGAACAGACGAATTTAATAGTGTCCTCTGTTAATTTGACGACAATTGATGACGCGGGGCGCTCTATTGTAATGAGCGCTGCCCAGCTTAACACACCCGGTTTGGAAAATTCAAGTGACGAACAGACAAATTTGTCTAATGAAACCGAACAGTGTAATCAGAATGCGTCGGATTTATTTAATTGCGATTTAGTGAATAACAGTGCACGTCCGATTAGAAAACATTTTCAAGAATCACAGAATAACCAAATGGTTACACAAAACGCGACAATTGCTGGTACGTCATCAAATAGCACAGAGAATAGAGCCGGTAATATTGACTTGGAACAAATTATGGCGAGATTGCTACAACAACAAAGTGAAAATTTCAAACAACAATTTAGTGAAAATTCCAAACAACTTAATAAAATTAATGAAAAGCTAGACAACAATGATGAAAATTTCAAATAACTTAAAGAAAATCTCAAACAACAGCTTAATGAAAATAACGAAAATCTCAAACAACAGTTCAATGAAAAATTAGACAACAATTCCAGGCAGCTTAGTGATCAGATTAGAGCCGTTGCCACGCAGTGTCATGATACTAAGGAACAGTTACGCGAGGAAATTGAGGCTTGTTCAAAGAAAAGTAGTGAAGAAATTAGATCTGTTGCTCAAGAATTAAGGGATATGCAAACAGCTGCAACAGAATCACTCAGAGACGAAATTAGTACAGTCGGTAAACAATGCTCTGAAAAAGCTACACAATTACGCGACGAGTTTAAAATAATGACAGCAGAACTTTCGCGCACAATGGATGCAAAGATAGACGCGAAATTCGAACAACAGAACACTCAGATTGATGAACGTTTTAATCACCACATACAAAACAGTGATACGCGTTTCCGCAAATTTATACAGGATCAAAATAAAGTAAAACGTCAAGTAATGGAAACAATCACAGCACAGAGACAAGAAGATAAACGTAAAATGTTTGCGAAGGCAAAAACATACGTAGACAACAATATTGCTACAGTGTCCGATGAATTAATACCATCAAACAGTCGAACACAGAATTACGTAATGAAATTTCTGATCTTAAATCGAAAACAGATACACACAGAGTAGATTTTCAAACAGTGACCGACAAACTCGAACAATTAGAAATAACACAGGATTCTGACGTCATCAAAGCGGACGTTAAAAAATTGAACGAAACCACACGTAAATTATAAAAACAGATTAATGCGTCTGACACTAAGAACGATGATCAGGTAAAAATACTGACTGAAAAATATGATGAATCGGCCAGTCGTATTGATGTTATTGAAAGTAATAATGACAGCAAATCAGACGATACCTCACCGATTTCGTTTAACCAAACACCTGAATTTCAAAATTTACAGCAGACAATCAATGAGATCGATTCGTCTAATAACACATTGCGTAGAAAATTGTCAAGTTTACAGCAAGAGATAACAGAGATAAAAAAATTTCAGTTAATAACACATCACAGCAAACGCCGCTTTGCGAATATTTGTTAGACTCGCGCAGCGCGTATAACTTGTGTAATCAACAGAGAGTACGGGACTTAGATTCAGAACAGACACAGACAAATAGACTCTATTACAATACAGAACCTGTTCCGTCATACAGAGACGATAATTTCGATTACAAACATATTCTATCAGTGAGAAAATTTAAAGTGTTTAAAAATGACAGAACACAGATTCACCCACTAGACTGGATCCAACAATTTAGCTTTGCTTTTCCACCGACTTGGCCCGTAACACATAAACTTGAATTTATTTGCAGTTTTTTGGAAGGCGAACCGGCAACTCGTATGAGACCGATCGCGAGGCAATGCTATTCGGTAGAAGAGTTTCAGAATGCTTTTCTGTCAGCGTATTGGTCGAAGACGACACAGCGCGGAATTAAAGATCAATTAATTAGTTTACCAAATTCTGAGAACACAAATTTTCCCAGTGTCACGCAATTTTTTGAGCACATGGTCCAACAAAACCAGTACTTAAGTGAACCTTACAGTGAATCTGCACTTATTCAATTATGTATCTCTAAATTGCCACGATCATTAAGAGTGTCACTTTTAACGGGTCAGCAAAAAGAAAATATTTCGGCATTCAGGGATCTGCTGCAGCTTTTAGAAGTGCAGCAATCAGATTATTCCTTCGTAAACAAAAATTTTTCATATAACAACCAAGGCGAACAAACTTACAGTAATTACGGTCAACCACGTAATTTCAATAGCAAAGGTAACAGACGCTTTAGGAACGACAACCACCAGAACTTTAATAGCAGACAAAATTTTGATTATCAGTATCGAGAAAATTATCAGCAAGAAGAACCACATTTTAGTAACAATAGAGGTTTTTCACAACAACTACAACAAAACCAGCCGGTTAGAATACCTAACCAACAATGTAATGCACAAGGTCAACCTAACTTTAATGTTTCGCCGCGTGGACGTATAGTCCCTGGTACAACAAATAGTAACGCACGGCAGCAAAGGAACAACTACGTGCAGAAAACACAATACTTCAATTCCTATCGCAATGGACCGTATAGGAATGACTATTACGACAGATGTAAAAATAATGAGGACAATTTTCAGCGTACATCTAACAACAGTCGGTCTTACCAACAGCAAAATTATCCACAAGAACATATTCTCATGAATGAACCCGACAGTAGGTATCATCCAGAGCGTAATACGTCTGGAAGAAATAATAGAACATTTCAAATAGTCGAACTGCCACAGAATCGTCCTGACAATAATAACACGTCAGATAGAATCTGACTAGATACTGTACAGGTCGCATCTTCCAGTAACACTAGCACTACCTTTGACACGCAGAATGTTGTTCACGAAAATGTAATTACTTTCGACGACATCCGAGACACTCTTTTGCAGGAAAGACCAGTTGTACAAAAAACCATTTCACACCCTGTCATCGAAATTAAAATTGGTTCATCGAAATTTTCATTAGTAATCGATTCTGGATCACCTATGTCAGTTATAAATGAAGAAACTTTCAACGATTGTAACAAAGAGAATAGCTATCCTACGTTACCATTAGGCAAAACGAAAGTGAAAGGAGCAGTATCGAGTAAAGGAGTAGATGTTAAATTACAGACACATTTATCATTTTGTATTGCAGGTCACACATTTCACTCAAATTTTTGGATTGTTCCTTTATTGACAACAGACGTTATTTTAGGCACGAACTTTCTGGTACAACACGACGCAATTATTGATTTTCAAAATTCCAATTTAATGATAAAGGATGAAAATGTACAATTGGCTTTAGAATTTCAGCACTCATTATCTGCAGAAGAACAAACTATTAATCGTACAGAGGTCATTACCGCATCACGTAGCATAGACTGTAATTCCACATTGTTCACAGATACTTACGTACATAACTATAACACTCCAGACGAAGCCGACTATGACGTAATACAGATGATTTCTGATAGAGTTAAACAGAGTAGTGCGAGTACAGACGACGAATGCACGCAATTACACAAAATTCTTTTACAGCAAGCTCCAGTTTTCGACAACATTCCTGGTACTATGTCCGGTTTTATGTATGAAGTGAAACAGCACGATACATTTAAAGCTAAGCATTATCCCATTCCATATATTCATAGAGAACAAGTTAAGAAAGAGTTGCAGGATATGCTCGATCAAGGAATTATTGAACCGGCAGTTAGTCCGTACATAAACCCGCTACATATTGTTAAGAAAAAAGATGGCTCACTTCGCCTCGTGCTTGATTCGCGTCACATTAATGACATTATTATTAATGAAACAGATCGACCACAGACACTAGAGGAACTACTACAGAAATTTCATGGTACGGCTATTTATTCCACACTAGATTTGAAATCGGGATTTTGGCAAATTCAGCTTCATCCGAACTGCATAAAATATACAGCTTTTCTCTGTTTTGGCGACTGTTATCAATTTTGTGAATTACCGTTCGGCTTAACAATTTCTTCTGCTGCTTTTATTCTGGGTTTGAACACAATACTTCCGACAGAACTTATGGACAGAATCACGACGTACATAGATGACATTCTTATTGCAGAAGCTAACTGGTCTGAACACAATCTGATTTTAGAACAACTGTTGCAACCTTTTCACGCGCAAGGACTCACAGTTAATCTCAGTAAATCGCACTTTGGTAAAACTTCTATAAAATTTCTTGCACACGTAATTTCAGCAGAAGGCATTGCGCCTGACCCGGAAAAACTTCAAGCTCTACGTGACATTACTGTTCCTACGACGAAGAAGCAACTACACAGTTTTTTGGGCTTAATTAACTTTTTTCGTAAATTAATTCATCACTCTGCTTTAGACAGACCTAGATTATGCTTATTGACCGGTAAAAACACGATTTGGTCCTGGGATAAGCAAGCACATTCTGAATTTGTGAACCTGAAAGAAGCCTTGTTGAATGCTCCACTTTTATCGTATCCAGATCTTACCAGAAATTTTTCCATTGCCACCGACAGTTCCAACACCGCTTTAGGCGTACATATTTTTCCAGGAAATTGAAGAAGATGGCTCTATAGTAATCAAAAACATCGCATTTGCAAGCCGCATTTTGTCACCTGCTGAACGAAATTATTCCGTTACAGAACTAGAAACATTATGTGTTGTATGGGCTTTTACGAGATTTCGGCACTTTCTTTATGGAAGACATACCACCGTCTACACAGACCATAAAGCAATACAGTTTTTACTTTCAGCTAAATTCACACACGATAGACTAAGTAGATGGAAGCTTTATTTACAGGAATTTAATTTTACAATTGTTCACATTCCCGGAACACAAAATGTTATAGCAGACGCACTATCTCGTTCTCTCAGTAACAATCAGCAAGACGTCGCAACAAACTTCTGCAAAGCAAATTTCAGCGTCATGTACATTCAACAAGTGGCATTTGAAAATTTTATTTCGTCGTCATTAGAGGACATAGCAAAAGAGCAAAGTAAAGACAACGTGTGGAAAGAAGTTAAACACCTTTGGCAAGATAAGAATAATGTTACGATTAGAAACCACTACACTGTACGCAATGACATTCTGTTTCACCGCTCTCATCCAGACAGCAACAATTAGTTATTATGCATTCCTGACGAACTGGTTAACAAATTAATCTGGTATACTCATTTAAGTTACGCACATTACGGAGCAAGAAAATGTTTTCTTATACTGAGACAGAACTGTTATTTTGCCAACATGGAGAAACGTATAGGACGAGTTTTAGCGTCATGTAAAATTTGCCAGAAAGCTAAGGCAGACACCACTTCACATATTCCTCCGTTATATCCCATTGTACCTGTTAAATTAAGACAAATGGCCGCTGTAGACATTTTTGGTCCGATTCCCAGAACTAATAGAGGTCTTTGTCGCTGTTGAACTCACTTCAAAATTTGTTACCTTCACTTCGTTACGCAAAGCTACTGCTAAAACTGTTTAGAAAGCATTTGTAAAGCATTTTTTATTTCATGTAGGGCATGTGTTGAAAGTAATTTCTGACAATGGATCACAATTTCGTTCTACTGTATGGACACGTATGTTACGAGCTAGAAATATTTCTCCGATCTATATATCCAAGTACCATGCTTCTTCGAACCCTTGTGAACGATTGATGAAAGAAATTGGTAAACTGTGTAGAATTTACTGTCATAAAAGATATATTGATTGGGACACACACATACACTCATTCCAGGATGTAATTAACTCCATACCAAATGAATCCACTATGCTATCTCCGTTTGTTATACTGAAAAATGTTGAACCACCTAACAAAATTAAAGAATTAGTAAACTTTCCTACTTCTCGTCGACTACGACACCATCAAATAATTGACATTGCGCTGAACAACGTCAAACGTGCCGCAGAGCGCCGGAGAAGACAACAAAAACAGGTTTGTATACGCCGTGACTTTCACGTTGGACAGAAGATATTAGTACGTACACACTATTTATCCAACAAAATAAAAGGTAAGTGCAGTAAATTTGAACTTTTATACGTAGGTCCATATCGGATTCGCAGCATTCCTCACCCCAATGTTGTACACGTCGAAACTTTGAGAACGAGAAAAAGTAAAGGCAATCACCGTGTCTCAAACATTAAACCTTTTATTTAGTGAACATACTTTTTTTATTTATGACCACTTATGCAATTATATTCACATGAACACTTACTGATGGTTATCGTATTTTTTCTTGGCAAGTGCCCGGCAAGCTAAGGTTAGCAGGTCGCTCTTCTTGTCGATTACACATCAGACCGTGCATATTTTTCCAGACGAACTTACACATTTTATGACCACTTATGCAACTATATTTATGTGACTACTTACTGATGATTGTATTTTTTCTTGGAAAGTGCCCGGCAAGATAAGGTTAACAGGTCGCTTTACTTGTCGTTACATATCAGACTGTGTACATTTTCCATTTTTTTGTATGTATGATTGTTTTCCTGTTTTGTTTATATGCATTATGAAATAGCTAAGACATAGCAAACACCAGTTGACTTCGACATTTTTGCTTTAAGATATCTCAACATTGTGACTATTTTTACACTTTTTGCTGCTGCATTATGATATTCTGTGTACATTTTTGCCTCTGAACACTATCTATGTTTTTCACATGTTACGTTTTCTGTCATGTTATGCTGTATGCTCAGTTATGTTACTATAAACCAGTTTTTATCTAATGAGTATATGATTTAAATGCAGGACATTAATCTTTGTTCATTAATTTCAGAAAGAAATGGTACGTGTAAAGGAAATAAATTAAACAGAAAATGGGAATTTCACCTACGGAATTGACGAAAGAAGATACAAAAACATTATGAGGAAGAGTAGATGGATCAGGATTGACAAGCATTAACAAGAATATACTATACACATCGCAGAATAGCAGTCTTAACTAATTTTTTCTTTCAGAATACGAGGCGATTGATGCAGGCTGTCAGACAGAACTACACATCTTAGTTTTAGTGATGAAATATGATAGAAATAAGGAATAATTTTATAATGAGTAATGAGGTGATTTTTTGCAGATGATAATGAATGCTGATGAATAATGATGAAGAATATGCTACTATAAATAATGAAGTTTTTTCTTTACAGGTGATGATAATAATGGAGTTATGATAATATAGATAATGAAGTGTTGGATAATGAAGTTTTCTCTTTACGGATGAGGATATTGTTGAAGTTATGTATTTATGCTATGTAGTTATTTAAGTATTTGTTGCAGTTTGCTTTGACAGCAGGTGTTATATTGCATAGTATAATGACGGAAGGTTTTGGAAAGGACAGCTGTGGAACACATTTTTATACACATTTCACTACCTGTTAATTCGAAGTTCACTACTTTTCAGCATAAAATGCATTTCTTCTTTCAGCTTAATAATTCATTTTTTATATATTTTCGCAGGAGAAATTATTTATGAAATTAATGTGCTATAAGCAGTTGTTCATTAAATCTGTATCATTTATGAATGTGATTACATATACTCTACTTGTTTCATAATCTTGCAATAGCGGACTCATGACGAATGACGTTACACATTTTCATTTACAGCAACAACCCAGAAGCAATTTTTTTCCCCTTGCTTTCCCCAATAATTACTCAAAGCAATGCATTGCTAACAAAAAAATGTATTACCAGTCCCAAATAATGATACCAGTTTAAGAGAGTTCTGAGTAATGCTGATCAGCTATGAATAATATGTCACTTGAATAATGAATGCTACTGATTATGGTATTGACATGACCAATGATTAATAATGCTTTGTAACTAGGAAATGGATGGTACTGATTATGCTTTGTAACTGGGAAAAGAATGCTACTGATTACTGTATTGAGATGATTACTGTATTTAAATGACCAATGATTAATTAATAATGCTTTGTAAATAGGAAATGCTTTGTAAATAGGAAATGAATGCTACTAATAATGCTTTGTAAATAGGAAATGAATGCTACTGATTATGCTTTGTAACAGGGAAATGAATGCTACAGATTATGCTTTTTAACTGGGAAAAGAATGCTACTGATTACTGTATTGAGGTGATTACTGTATTTAAATGACCAATCATTAATAATGCTTTGTAACTAGGAAATGAATGCTACTGATTATGCTTTGTAACTGGGAAATGAACGCTACTGATTATGGTATTGAAATGACCAATGACAATGTTGTCTGTAAATCAATTAATGAAAATTTTTCATACATGGTACAGAAATGTTCAATAACTGGGCTATGAATGCCGCAAACTACTAATGTAATTCCCAATGAAGACTAGTATGTGACTTAATGTCCTTCACTTTCTGCCCTAACTACCTTGAATTACTGCAATATCCATTTGTCCTGTACATCCTTTTGATCATTGAGCACTATATTTGGTTTTTGCACTAATTCTACGTTGGTGTGCCTTGTAAAAGCGTGGTGTTGACACGACATGCTGTCCACCACCGTGAGCGATGGAGACGTTATTATGGTCCCACTGTTTGGTGTACCTAATGTACTGCCAAAATGATAACATGGAATATTACTACGACATTTCAGTGTCTTGGGTACGCTGATTGATACTCCTGGGAAAAGAACTTCAGATTGTCTCACTTGGTGTTGTACTTCAGTGCAGCAGCGTGCAACCTAAAGTACTACAACCATGATGCAATCCTTCCCTTTCCTATCCCATTTCTTGTAACATAGTGAAAATCATTTTTTTTGCTAACATGATTTATATTCATGGCCTATATATTTTTTCGATTTGCTGAAATATTCTGAACTTCAGTGCGTGTGCACTTTTGTCATTTTTCTAACATGATTTCTACTTATTGTATATACATTTGTGATTTGCTGAGATATTCTGAAATTCAGTGCGTGTGCACTTTTGTCATTTTTCTAACATGATTTCTACTCATTGTATGTACATTTTTTTTGATTTGCTGATATGTTCTAAACTACAGTGCATGTGCACTTGTGTCATTTTGTTAATATGATTTGTATCCATTGTCTATACATTTTTTGATTTGCTGATGTATTCTGTATTTCAGTGCGTGTGCACTTTCGTCATTTGTTAGTATGATTTGTACTCATTCTGTATACATTTTGTGATTTCCTGATATGTTCAATACTTCAGTGCGTATGCACTTAGGTCATTTGTTACTCATTGTATATACATTTCGTTATTTGCTGAAATATTCTGTACTACTGTGCGGGTGCACTTTTGCCATTTGTGAATATTTTTTGTACTCATTGTATATATATTTTGTCTTTGACTGATATATTTTGTACTTGGTAAATGTGCACCATATTTACTTCATGTACTACATCTTTATATTCACTGTAATTGTAAAGTCAATTAATAAAAAAAAATTTGTTGCTCATGCCCCCCCCCCTCCCCAGTGGAGGGTTATGAAACACGTATGTATTTAGTGTATTCATTGACAGCGATGGCGAGGCATGACAGAATCTCTGACCAGAGAGTTATTTATCGTTGCTAGTCTGCGCTTGACCGCGCGAGAGTTCAGTGCAGTTGCGTGTAGCGAGCCGGCAGGAACAGTTGTACGTAGCGAGTCGCGAGAGCATGTAGTTCAGTTGCGAGTTAGCAGTTGCGAGATGTACTCGGTCGGAGTCGGCGGGCGTCGACATGGGTCTCTGGTCACGATTCAGGACGAGCTATATTGTTAAATAAGGTAATGAAGCAGCATTGTGCTCAGCTAATAATGTATTGTAATTGTAATTAATTTGTTGAAGAATTGCCCTAATAATAATTTTTTTATAAAGTAAATCTTCTAAAGAAAGGCAATCATTCCCATTTAAAGAATTTTTCCTATGCATTTCCTCCAAGAATCAGAATTAAATATACGCCAGCATTGCACGGAGCTGTGCCGCAAAACAAGAGCAGATATTGAGGGAGTTTACTGGTGTAAGAATTTTGGTTTTTTTGTTCACATTTTATAATCGCACAGGGCCGAGGGACAGCGCAGCCGCCCTTATAAAATTTATCAGGTTCATTTTAGCGTTAATTTTGTTGGAAGTCAACATTTGGCACACGTTTTCATTAGTATTGTCTTTAGAAATTTTCACGGGGAGGTAATATTTGGTTCCATTTATATTTAAATATTTTCTTTTATTATTTATTGGGTGGTTACAAACTACTTAAACCTAACTAACCTAAGGAAATCACACACATCCATGCCCGAGGCAGGATTCGAACCTGCGACCGTAGTGGTCGCGCGGTTCCAGACTGTAGCGCCTAGAACCGCTCAGCCAAACCGGCCGGCGTTTGATGAAAATATAAAATAATGGGCTAATGTATGGTCACATATTTAAGACACAACTACTGGTGAAATGCACTAACAGTGAAGTTTAATAAAATCCTAAAAGATGCGGTAGATAGCTCTTTTCCCTAAAGAGAAGAAAATAAATAAATAAAGACATCCGACGAAGGATGCTTATCGTAAACATATGATATGGCCTTACATTTATCTCGTCGACACTTGAATTAAACTTCATCCCAAGTACGGGATGTGTGTCTTTAAGATATTTAGCATATTTATATACCGAATTCTTGGTGTTTTTGAACACTTAACTTCTGTACTAGTCTTCAAAGTCTGCAAGGCGCACCATACCCACAGAAAATTCGAGCCATATGTGCTGGCGACAAAAATCCTCTCCTGTCCATCTTAATTCTCACTATGTTAATAACCCTACTCTATGGATTGCACATTATCGGTTCTCTAGCTACAGTGACGGTGGAACAGTAAGTTATACGAACGTACAGAGTGAATCATCGTTACAGCAACCAAAGTGAAAATTCATCCAGGCACGCGTGTATCAAACAAAAATTTGAAGTGAGTGTAAAATCTAAGATTAAGTGGATAATTTACTATCCAGTGTAGCCAAACTGTGCTGCACTTGTCTGTTCTGATTGTAACGAAAGGAGACGAGTGAAAATTAATGCGTGAACGTGTGCGAAAGTTAATAATCGTAAAGCATAAGCAGTATGCTCGAGAGGAGTGGTAGACGAAGCTTACTCAACCACGAAAAGCTATTTTATCGGCAAAAAGGTGCAAACGCAGCGCTGTTGGCGAGTCAACGGCGAACGACTGGCGCGTGCGTAACGCAGCCGGCAGAAGTCAATTTCCCGAGCGGCTGCGGCGGCCGCGATATTGCGCCGCTCGCCGGCCGAACAAGTGGCGGCTATCTGGTTGCTGCTGGCTGCCTGGGTTGGCGCCTGGCGCCTGGCGGCCCGCAGCCGCGGCCGGCTAATGAAGGAAATGGAGCTACCGAGCCGCGGCGCTTAATTTCCGGATGAGCGGCGCCACTCGTGTTAACACACCGCGACCCCCCGTCACACCAAGGGGGTTGTCTCGAGATTCTTAGCTACCTGGCCGCCAAGTATGCTCCAGCCACTTAAAGTTACTCAGGTGTCACTACCAATATATAGCGTTTAACTTACTTAAAGTAACTGATAACGTTCTGCTCACTCACAAAACTATGTAGAACACTTGGTTAGCCGGCCGCTACGGTCGCAGTTTCGAATCCTGCCTCGGGCACGGATATGTGTGATGTCTTTGTGTTAGTTAAGTTTAAGTAGTTCTAAGTTCTAGGGGACTGATTACCTCAGATGTTGAGTCCCATAGTGCTCAGAGCCACTTGAACCATTTGAACACTCGGTAATTTCACAGTGTAAGTAAAAAGAGATGCACCAGGAAGATATAATCAAAATGGGCAGAAATCGGTAGACGTGATTTACACGTAAGGACAATCAAACGATTACAATAACACAAAAAATGTATGATTTATTGAAGAGAAATAGCTCCAAAATTGAGCAAGTCAATAATGCATTAGTTCACCTCTGGCCCTTATGTTAACAGTTATTCCGTTTCGGATTGATCGACATAGAAGTTGGATGTCCCACGGAACGATATCGTCCCAATTCTGTCTGACTGGGCATGTTAGATCTTAAGAATCCTGAGCGGATTGTAGGACGCTGCCCGTACTGCTCCAAACATTCTCAGCTGGTGTTGGCGACCTTGCCGGCCAAGATAGGGTTGGTCGAGCATGAAGACAAGTAGTAAAAACTCTCGCCATTTGTCGGCAGACATTGTTTTACTAAAACGTAAGCCCAGGATGGCTTGCGATGAAGGACAACAAAATTGGGCGTAGAATGTAGTCGATGTACCGCTGTGCTAGAAGGATGCCGCAGATGACAACAAAAGGTTCCTGTTATGAAAACAAATGACACCCGAGATGCCGACCGCTGCGGCCGAGCATTCTTAGGTGCTTCACTCCGAAATCACGCTGCTGCTACAGTCGCAGGTTCGAATCGTGCCTCGGGCGTGGATGTGTGTGATGTCCTTAGGTTAGTTAGATTTAAATAGTTCTAAGTGTAGGGAACTAATGACCTCAGCTGTCAAGTCTCACAGTGTTTAGAGCCATTTGAATTTTTGACACCGAAGATCGTCATTGCCAGATTCCGGGGCACTCATCATTGAAGACAATTATACTCAGGGCAATGACACACCAGGTCGATAATGTGTCTGGAGGTGCCCTAAACAGCTATGGGATACCAACCTAAATGTCATCCGCGATACGACCTGAAAACCAAGAGTAACTATCGGGGCTGTTATTTCATTTCACAGCAGGAGCCTTTTTGGTTGTAATCTACAGCGCCAGTACAGCACAGAGGTGCTTTGAAGTTGATCTACGCACCATTAGATATCATTCGTGGAAATCTCGTGGGCTTATATTTCAACAAGGTAATGCACACGTCCACATTTCGAGTGTTTCTACTGCTTGCCTCCGTGCTCGCTAAACCCAGCCTTCCCCAGCAACGTCACAGTTGCGATCGTTTGGAGCATTGTGGCAGGAGCCCTCCAAATGTATCGCGATTTTGACGTTATTACTAGCAAATTGGACAGAATTTGGCACGATGGGCCTAAGGAGGTCATCTTACAACTCTATCAATTAATCCTAAGCCGAATAATTGCTTGTGTAAGAGCCAGATGTGGACCAATCATCTAGCTTTGGAATAGCAAACATTTGTTTGTCTTTACATTTATATCACATATAACAATACCTGTCCCGTTCAGGTAATTCTTTCGTGGTGCAACATCCTTTTGTCTTTTGAGTGTCACATTACACACTGGTCTACAAAGTTTCTGCATAGGAGCATTCCTACGTTGGCGCTGTGTCATGACTATGTTCAGTACGTCACAGCACTATTTTTTTATTTTTTATAAACACTAATTACAAGTTTAGTCTTCAGCCATCGTTATTACCTACTCTTTGAAGCCTTATAAATTATCGCCCAGCCGTTGGGTATCTGCTGTTGGTGGCCAGATGCTGGTCGCAAGGCTGAGAGTGTTGCAGTGGGCCAACATATTTTTTCTTAGTGATTGACATATTGTACCGTGGCTGTCTCTTTATTAAACATCATCTTTGAGCCAGCGGGTTGCAGGCTTGGCTTGCAAAATAAATTACCATGGTCACAATAATCGGTCCACTGTCTCTCATATTTCTTGCAGCTGTGGCATGCCATGTATTGGTCTGATGTTATAGAAGAAGAAAACGGGGTAAATATAGAAAAGTTAGGAGAGTCGGTATTAGAATCAGAATTTAAGAGAGCTTTGGAGAACTTAAGATCAAATAAGGCAGAAGGGATAGATAACATTCCATCAGAACTCCTAAAATCATTGAAGGAAATGTCACGAAAACGATTATTTACGTTGGTGTGTAGATTGTATGAGTCTGGTGATATTCCATCTGACTTTCAGAAAAAAATCACCCACACAATTCCGCAGATTGCATAACCTGACAAGTGCGCGATTTATCGCACAGTGAGCTTAACAGCTCGTGCATCCAAGTTGCTTACGAGATTAATGCACAGAAGAATGGAAAAGAAAGTTGAGAGTGTGATAGACGTCGATCAGTTTGGCTTTACGAAAGGTAAAGGTAGGAATGAGGCAATTATGACGTTGCGGTTGATAACGGAAGCAATACTAAAGATAAAACAAGACACTTTCATAGGAGTTTTCGACCTGTAAAAAGCGTTCGACAATGTAAAATGCTGTAAGATGTTCAAAATTTTGAGAAAATATCAGTATGCTACAGAGAGAGACGGGTAATATACAATATGTATAGGAAGAGGGAATAATAAGAGTGGGCGACCAAGAATGAAGTGCTCGGGCTAAAAAAGGTGTAAGAGAGTAGTGTAGCCCTCCGCCCCTGCTGTTCAATATGTACATCGAAGGAGCAATGATGGAAATAAAAGAAAAGATCAGGAGTGCAGTTAAAATTGCAGGTGAAACGATGTCAATGATACGACTCGCTGATGACAATGCTGTTCTTTGTGAAAGTGAAGAAGAATTACAGCATCTCTTGAATGGAATGAACAATCTAATGAGCACGGGGTACGGATTGAGATTAAATCGAAAAAATACTACATTAATGAGAAGGAGAAGAAATGGTAACAGCGAGAAACTTAACATTAGTAGTGAGGGTCATAAAGCAGATGAAGTTAGGGTACCTAGGCAGAAAAATAACCTGAACTGACAGAGCAAGGAACACATCAAAGTCAGACTAGCACTGGCAGAAAGGGGCATTCCTGGACAAGAGAAGAATACTCGTATCAAACATAGGCCTTAATTTGAAAAGGAAATTTCTGAGAAAGTACGTCTGGAGTACAGTATCGTATGGTAGTGAAACATGGACTGTCAGTAAACCGGAACAGGAGAGAATCGAAGCATTTGAGATGTGGTGCTACAGACTAATGTTGAAAATCAGGTGGACTAATAAGGTAAGGTATGAGGTGGTTCTGTGAAGAATCGGAGAGAAAAGGAATATGTGGAAAACACTGATAAGGAGAAGGGACAGAATAATAGGACATGTGTGAAGACATGATGGAATGACTACCATGGTACTAGAGGAAGCTGTAGAGGTCAAGGCTGTAGAGGAAGACAGAGATTGGAATACATCCAGCAAGTAATTGAGAACGTAGGTTGCAAGGTAGCAAGTGCTACTCTGAGATGAAGAAGCTGTCACAGAGGGGAATTTCCTGACGGGCCGCATCAAACCAGTCAGAAGACTGATGACTAAAAAGAAAAATGTTGGCAAGCATAAGAAACATTTTGGGGGCACTGACAAAGTCGCAACTATCATTCTGTTCAATTATCATGATTATAATGTGATGGTTGTTACATATACTACAATACTTTGTTTCTATTTTGGAACAGTGTGAGACAATGGTGTCAAATACCGTCAGCATATAAATATGAAAGGCATGCATCACACAGAACTGAGAGTGCCAGGAACATATATGAGGCAAACAAAGTAATATGCGTCATATTTCCACTGGACATAACTTTAAGGCAGTAATGTACGATAACAATTACACAGTGTAAACTGATGCCTGTTTGACCTGCATGATGGGATAATAGACAAGATGTGATAATAGACTGAGGAGCCAGCAATTACTGTATACACATCGTAGAGACTAAGGTGTTGACATATCTTGTAACACTGCTTCAATATATGCTTGTGTCTTCCTCGACAGACCACAGATAAAGACCCTGGATATCATCCATGCACAAGTAAATGGTGTCATAATTTTAAACAGGGGAGAAAATCAAGATTCACAATGTGACAGATGCCAAGTTACGTAAACTGTCTGTTTTTCAGGGAACATAACAAAGTGCATTCTGCATAGATCGAAATATTACGGGTCAGGTTTTTCGTTCCTAAATCGAGCTTAAATGTTGGGTAACAGATGATCGTTTTTTTGACTCATGTAAGTTTCAGACACGTCCAACAGGACACGGGAATGCGTGGCACCTTGAGACTGCCGTTTGCTATTCCATGAATTTGCTGCTTGCATTTGTCGGATCGTTAAGACTCTCCTACAAATATAGAATCGATTGATTCAGTATGGTCATACGTAACACAGTGCAGGGTCCCTACAGACTCAAGGCACCTCAATTTGAGGGGACAGTTCAATATTTTACTCGCCCTTGCAGGACTTTAGAGTCACAATACGCACCCAGAGTCAGAAATTCATCTTGTTTCCAGCAGGACAAATATCCACACGGATGTCTGAAACATCACAGAATTAACGCATGGGGACCACTGTTACGAACTGATGACGTGGCAATGGTGAGCGCAAGAACAAAAATGGACGTCCAAGTGGTACCACATATTCTTTTCCGATGAGTCCCGGTTCTATTTATAACATGTCTATGGATGTGTCCCAGCTAGGATGCTCCGAAGACTATGCACATTGGCAGGCGGCATTGGTTTTTCCATAGTGGCCCAACACCCTCCCACTATGGTACCCAGTAACATCGAGTACAGAAATTGAATCCCCAGGTTCGCTTAGTTCGTGATTTCAACAGCAGCCCTACATTTCTGACTTGTTAAGGCAATTGGCTACACCCCATCGCTGATACTATCGTGACGATATCTTCCAACAAGAAAACGCTACAATTCATATTCCCCGTGCTGGTCTGGGCTATTTCAATACAGAGGGTGTTCGACTGTGGCCCTGACCTCTGTTTCCCTCAGATTTCTCCCATTTAAACGATCTGGTCACACGTAGCTGAGGGAATTTCACAATTCAGCAACTTTCACGATTGATAAACTCCAGCACAGAAATGAAGTAACTGGAACGGCGCGATATCCAGTTGAGTTACACCTATATTTGTGTGCAGAAGGGGCAGCTTTGGGTATTAATTTCCCACACTGCATGCCCCTAAATCACGTAGGTAATCGTGTATATTTTCCACTAAAATGTATAAACGCAACAAGTAAAATTTCCTTTTTGTTACGCTTCTCGAAAATACAGCATTAATAATCATCGGCGAAAATCTGAAACATCCGCCTGGATAACTGAGTGCTTCAACAGTCCTCTTTCTGGAGAAGGGATGACGGACCTGCCCCGATCAGAGACGCCTCGCACTTTAACGACGAGATCTCCTGATTTGGACTGCTGGACGTGTTTCTTTGCTGTTTTCTGCAACCAACTGGATAAATATCGAGCTGGTAACTTTGTCTCGCCTCAGACACACACTATACAAACATTTAGAAAACGTTCTGACACTTGGTCATTAGTTTTATTCCAGACATCAACAAGGGGAGGGGGGGGGGTGGCACTAAGGTTTAATATAGAGGGATTGGTGACGTCAACAAGGATAACCGTCCACCAACTATCACTGTCAATTGTACTGATTGGGTCAGTCGGCCAAATTTCAGTGTGAAGTACATTTTTGATCTCCGTTATGAAACCGCAGCATTAGTGTATCAGTAAAAAACTGCTTCGGCCTTTCATTTAGATGGTCAACACGCTGCCATATTTTGCAATCTTAATCTACTTGAAAAACTGTCTCGTTCCACATTATATTGGCATGTCGTATTTCTGATCCACGAAACAAGCAGAAACCAACAAACAAACAGAACTGTAATATACCCAATTCCCTGTGGACCTTACTACGACAGCCGTTATTTCTGATATGTAGTGTAGTGAGAGTTCATTCAGTGTAAAGATTATTCACTCAGCATGACGTCCGTAGATGAAATCGGCTTCTCGATGAGTGGTATGGTTAGCCAGGCAGCTGTGTGCTTCCTCAGCAAACCCTTCCAGTTGCGTGCGTGGCTCCTCGTCAAAGGGTGTATTAGGAAGCACATTGCTGCATCAGTGGAGGAGTTGCGGCCATGGAATCAACTTCACTGATGCAAATAAGTAGTCAACCGGCAGGCGGGAAGTTTACGCTGGACTGTAGCCAGCTGGCTGATATCACTGCTGAACGAGGTGGAAGCATTTCAGCCCCACAATGGACGTCAACGGGAATGAAGACCGTCATGGCGTCAGCTGAAGTCGGAAGTCGAGGAGACAGTCGAGTCGAAGTACTTGTGCTGCTAATGGCTGAGTGAGGAGCATTTATAGTGGTTCCACAAAGCTCTGACGACATTAGAAACATTTAAGCCAATGCGATGCTCACGTTGAACAATATCCCACAGATGGACTTTTATGACATTTCCAATGGTTACGTGAACGTTCCTTCTCTGCATTGTGCACAAGTAAGTACGCACTATGTAGAATACCTGAAGCACTAAAACCACCAGCTTAACATATCTCTACTTTTAATTAACCCTGTTTCGACACGCTTTTGGCTGATGAGGTACCATATCCTACCCGGTTACTAGAAAAAAAATTGCAGTGTAAATAATCAACAGAACCGCCGAAAACAATTCGCACTTGCATCCCAGATGAGAAATGGCCTTCTAGTCCAGGAGCCCATCATAAAAGACGGCAAGTACCTTATGCTACTTACTTTTTCAATACTTAAAAAACAAAAATAGCTACCAAAAAGTTTTGATTCTTTGACATGCGACGACCCAGCACTTTCAGATGAGTCATAAAATGTAATGTCTAGAAATTAGTTTAAACTAGATAAATATTTTTACTCATTATTAGCAACATGAATTGTTGACAGAAAAAGTCAAAAAGCTGTGTACTACGAAAATAATATGCATTGCAACGATTCTTCTTATTAATAGCAATACTTCATTGCAAATATTAAAAAACACGTGTTAATTACTTAAATACTTTAAATAGTCAAATTTAAAGACATATACTATATGAATAAAAAACTTAGAATATAAAACAGTAAAACTTCGACGAGGCACACATCGTGTATACATTAGCACTTTCGAAGTTGCTGGCAGCTCGAATCCCTGATAATTTCTAATTCATAACTTCCATATAATAATAATAATAATGGAGGAAGCTGCGATGACCAGGTATTTATTGATAACAGTGTGTTCACGGCCATACCGCGCAACGTCTGGCATTGTGCTTAACACTCTAACGGTAAGGTTGGGGTTGGATCCGACCCCAGCGAGTCTGTTTCGTTTATAACTCCCCACTCCCTTTCTTGAGAGCGCTGTGGTTCCAGCTACCCTACCAGCCAGTCGTCCCGAGAACGCCGAGGAGGCCACGTCAGTCTGGTGAGTGACCTGCAGCTACCCTACATTACCCGCGCTCGGGTTGGATCCGACCACACCTTACTGTTTACGTCACACTTATTAGTTTCTTTTGTGGGGAGGATTCAACCCCATATTGATGTTTATATTAGATCTAAGTTTTGTTTTCTCTTCTAGTATCTTACTAAAAGGGCGCATCAACTCCTTACAATTCCTGAGGAGCTATATAACGAGTTTTTCCGACAGGAGACTGAGTCAGAGGATGGCGACAATATCGATGCATAAAACTGTTCAGAAACCACATATTACATTATGTGTACAAAGACATTTATTATTGAGATATTTATATTTCGAAACTGCTGACACTATAATTATTTTCTACAAGTAGTAAGAGATGTTTCTCATTTAGTTCCTATCTTTAGAAATTCTAAAGCACTCAAGTTCCTAGTTGATGACTGAATCTATTGATTTTTACAATGTTTTCAATAATTTTATAGAGAATATTCCTATTAAGGTATTTTTTTGTAATCGAGTTCCTATTTTTTTCCAAAATACTATATATTCTTACTTATTGACTATAAAAACAAGAAAAACTTGTTATAACAAATATTATATGTGTTTAAAAACTTTTCCCATTATTCATTTTTTACTTTACCCCAAAAAATCGATATTCGGAGGGTAGGGTCTGATCCAACCCCACCTTACCGTTTATGTCAGGAAACTTCACCTTACCGTTAGAGGGTTAATGTTTATGACTTCGTATCTCCTGGACTATGATGGGTTGTACAGTGATATAATTTTACTGGTACGTTCGGCGGTATATGTGGATACCATCTCCTAAATGTGTTGCGAATATATTTTGCAGCAACTAAGTTATAAATTTAAACATCATGCACGATGCGGCAGTTTTTCGTGCAATTGATTTTTTATGACGTCATATTTCGCAAACTATGTGTCGTACCATGATATAAATTCATTCAGTAGCATAGGTGTATACTGTTTTTGTCACTATTGCAGTCGGTAGTAATGAAACAATAACATTATGACTCATGCAGTACTTTCACTGCTTGAACGGCGGAAAAGTAGTAAGCAATAAATAATTTTCCTTTCATCATTTTATAAGGGCTGTCAGCGAGAAAATAATCGTAAAGGTTTGGCATTATGTGTAAAATTTGTTGCAAGTCAGTAGGTGGTCTCATTCTCAAATGCTGGATGAATGAATTTTGCTAATTCACGCGTCGCTAACTACGGTTCTTTTCAACCCCTACATAAATACATTCATTTTTATAATATGCAAGGATGGTTTCGTGGCAGCGAGCACATGCTGTCAGATCGTGAGGCGCTAGCTGCGAGAGTGATAAAGTAAAAAAAAAAAAACATTTTTTTTTTACTTTATCGCTCTCGCAGCTAGTGCCTGAATGATCCGACAGTGCGCACTTTGTCACTCTCACAGCTAGTGCCCCATGATCCGACAGTGCGTGCACGCCGCCAGCGGTCCCGACTTACCTCCGGGCCACAGAGACTTCCTCGCTGCTCCGTCCCAACCGACTGACTACATGCAGCATGTAGACAACATTAAATAGCTGTTCAGTCGAAACCACACAAACTACACACGGTTCCACAAAAACACTTCCACAACAACTCGAACAGTACTAAAACCAGTGAGTGTGAAACAACAAGGACGAATCACAAGTCGACACACACACACAGAACCCAGAATCGGTCAGTGGCCAAACACATGTCGTCAGATGCGACGACCGACCGAACGACCAACCAAGATCGTCCGCACACAAGTCATGTGTGTCGGCAACGGTTGGGCGAGTCACGGCTGTCCGGAACTCCTGCTGCTCTGTCCCCATTGAAGTCCCGACACATGACGACCCAGAAGTACTAGCGGTCGCTCCAAAGATAGTACGACAGTGCTCCTATCGATAAGCGCTGCTGCTGCCACTCACGGGCAGGCAACCCAGCAACTCAGTGACGCCAGTAAATCGAATAAGAAACGAGACTCCAGTACTGCCAATCAAAGATGTCAAGCAATAACGGCACGAACACGAGCCGTGCACGGCTCAACTACATACCAATCTCCCATGATTATTACATTTTCGTTTCCCCTTTAGTACTGAATCATCCTTCAATATCCTTGTGTACTTCTTCTGCCCCCTCGTCTTTTGCTGGCGACGTCGGTATGTATTGTCAAATATTGTTGTCGTTGTTAGTTGGCTGTCATTTTTTATTACAACAACCCTATCACTGCACCGTTCATTGTAACTGACTCTTTTCCCTACTTGCACACTGTACTTGTCTACAAATAAGCAGTTGAAGAGCACATAATTTTTATTTATTATGGGTGGGTGATTATTGTACGTACTTCTCATGGTTGAAACAACTTTTGTTACGTCATTTCTTTTAGTCCAGAAGTTACATCAAATACAAAATGTTACAAATTTCTAGAAGTTCTATCACTTAGGAGCGGACTGCTCATTTCTCCGTGGCCAGCTTCTTACTTTATAAATTTATTTTACAAAATACACCTCCTTCACCCACCTCTGTCCCTATCACCGTCCTCCTGCCTATTTTTCGATTTAAGTGCCTTACTGCTTAATCATTCGCTTAGAAAATGGCAACAACTATTAAGTTTTCCGTCGAGTTAAGAAACAATGGCTCCATCTCGGAGCAACCATACAAAGAATTAAAGGCCAAAAATGGGATGTATTAGCAAGAGAATACATTTCTGTTGAGCTGTTAACCTTCGAGGAGCACTTCAGATAGTTTTCGAAAGAAAAGAGGTCGATACACAAAGATGCTAAACAATTCCCTCTCCTGTGCAGTGCTGTAAAGGACTACACTCCTGGAAATTGAAATAAGAACACCGTGAATTCATTGTCCAAGGAAGGGGAAACTTTATTGACACATTCCTGGGGTCAGATACATCACATGATCACACTGACAGAACCACAGGCACATAGACAAAGGCAACAGAGCATGCACAATGTCGGCACTAGTACAGTGTATATCCACCTTTCGCAGCAATGCAGGCTGCTATTCTCCCGTGGAGACCATCGTAGAGATGCTGGATGTAGTCCTGTGGAACGGCTTGCCATGCCATTTCCACCTGGCGCCTCAGTTGGACCAGCGTTCGTGCTGGACGTGCAGACCGCGTGAGACGACGCTTCATCCAGTCCCAAACATGCTCAATGGGGGACAGATCCGGATATCTTGCTGGCCAGGGTAGTTGACTTACACCTTCTAGAGCACGTTGGGTGGCACGGGATACATGCGGACGTGCATTGTCCTGTTGGAACAGCAAGTTCCCTTGCCGGTCTAGGAATGGTAGAACGATGGGTTCGATGACGGTTTGGATGTACCGTGCACTATTCAGTGTCCCCTCGACGATTACCAGTGGTGTATGGCCAGTGTCGGAGATCGCTCCCCACACCATGATGCCGGGTGTTGGCCCTGTGTGCCTCGGTCGTATGCAGTCCTGATTGTGGCGCTCACCTGCACGGCGCCAAACACGCATACGACCATCATTGGCACCAAGGCAGAAGCGACTCTCATCGCTGAAGACGACACGTCTCCATTCGTCCCTCCATTCACGCCTGTCGCGACACCACTGGAGGCGGGCTGCACGATGTTGGGGCGTGAGCGGAAAACGGCCTAACGGTGTGCGGGACCGTAGCCCAGCTTCATGGAGACGGTTGCGAATGGTCCTCGCCGATACCCCAGGAGCAACAGTGTCCCTAATTTGCTGGGAAGTGGCGGTGCGGTCCTCTACGGCACTGCGTAGGATCCTACGGTCTTGGCGTGCATCCGTGCGTCGCTGCGGTCCGGTCCCAGGTCGACGGGCACGTGCACCTTCCGCCGACCACTGAAGACAACATCGATGTACTGTGGAGACCTCACGCCCCACGTGTTGATCAATTCGGCGGTACGTCCACCCGGCCTCCCGCATGCCCACTATACGCCCTCGCTCAAAGTCCGTCTGTTGCACATACGGTTCACGTCCACGCTGTCGCGGCATGCTACCAGTGTTAAAGACTGCGATGGAGCTCCGTATGCCACGGAAAACTGGCTGACACTGACGGCGGCGGTGCACAAATGCTGCGCAGCTATCGCCATTCGACGGCCAACACCGCGGTTCCTGGTGTGTCCGCTGTGCCGTGCGTGTGATCATTGCTTGTACAGCCATCTCGCAGTGTCCGGAGCAAGTATGGTGGGTCTAACACACCGGTGTCAATGTGTTCTTTTTTCCATTTCCAGGAGTGTATTGAATATGCAGTGATGGTGGCAAAGGCGTTCTGACCACTGGGGAAATGAGATGTCAGAGGCTGCCAAATGGTGTCGTTCTTAACGCCACAGTAGCCCTTTCACAGAATGGCTAAATTGACAGTGGACTCTTTCTGATCGATTCAACAAATCTGCTGAGATTCGATACCGGATTTCCATGTGGGCGACATGATACCCGAGTTATTGAAATTGCCTCCCAGAATGAAATTATTGCTACTAAAAGACCACCAGAACTCATCGTTATTGTACAATCGCTGGGTGTTTCAGTGTCCTTGAAACAGGTTTGGCAAGAAAATGTGAGGCAGATCCAAGATGGTTATCTTTTTTCATAGATCTGGTCGTTATGATTTTCATACACTAGTCAATCCTGCTTCTATGAAGGTCTTTTCGAATGGAAACATAATTTCTGGATTCGACAAAACTGGCATTTTTCCTCTGAATTCTGAAGCAGTCAAGATGAAGGCCTCACAACAGCTCCAAAAGTCACAATTCCTCTGTGGAAGACGCATGCAGGACTTTGGGTGATCGTAATTGTCCATCTTCATCAACAAGCCACGCACGATCTGTTGATAGTCTTCTAATGGTTCGGAGAAAATGACACCCCATCTAGCTCTAAACAGAAAAGAAACACTAAGGCAAAAATCTAACTTCTCGTTCAGACCACAACTTCCATCATATATCAAACCGAACATTCCTATTAACCAGAGAAATTCACTAACGATTTTAGTACAGGGAAACAGAAGTCAAAGAGCAAAAGAGATTATGACACCTGTGCCACTTTTAAAGACGGCTCAAGCAGCGGAAACAATAAAGATGGTTGTATTCAGTGTTGTTTTTATCCACGGCGGTTCCATGCAAGTTCTTAGTCCATCGATTCACCGGCGGTATGGTTCTTCTGTATAATATTTGTGCAAATGTTAGTGACAGAGAAATTAATACTTTAAATAAAAGTGCATTAAGTGACCTTTAACAATCCAAACGTAAAGTATCACGTAATTAAGCATATTATCACTATATATCAGAGACTTAGGAATGCTATAACGAAATTAGTTACCATGCCCACTTTTTTCACCACATCTTATAGCTTCAACAGTCATTCATTTGTTAAATGTTCTTTATCGTGGATTTGTATTGCGTAGTATTAGTCTCCTACATGCTAAATATACAATTTGTAATGTAGTTGAAGATGTAGTGTTGAGCTGCTGATAAAAATCTATATTTGCACAACCTGTTTCCGGCGACTAAGCATCATCATGTTACTGTACACAAATCTAAATGATACGTAAATCAGTAACATTAGAGGCTTCAACCGTCACGACTCACTTGACATGTAAACCTTAACGAAAACACGTAAGTAATAGGATATGATAAAAGGTAAATCTGTACCACTGCGAAGCATTTACGTTTTTGTGGTATGTGTTGTTCGTAATGAGTCACAGCACGTTATTATGGACACTTTTACTATCAGTTCTAAATCATTGCTTCGTAAGCGAACGTTACTGATTTTACATCTCCTAAAATGGTGCTGTGAATACTTTTATATGAGTACATGACATTGGATTGCGTTTGTTTTGTCTTTAACGTTTATATCAGATAAATGATTAACGATAGTTTAAACCTGTAGCTCTATTTATTTATTATTTAACTGATGTACAGTGATCTGATAGTCGTCAGTCGATCCAAACTGGTTGTGCAAATAAAGAATTTTACCAGTAGCCCAAGGTGGTAACGTGACGTTATTCAAATGTAATTTACAGCACGAATACATGTCGTTAATATCAATGTTTATCTTATATTTGGTTGGACAGGAATATTTTTTTAATTTCCCGATATTTTTCAGTAACTGGTCATCTCGAAAAGGACGTCAAATAGATTCATGGAAAGTACGTCGTCAGTGTTCCCACATCAAATGCGATGTACTTTGTATCGATCTTATTCTTATCGTTTCAAAGACGGCCTTGGGAAATTAATGAAATATCTCTGGAACAGAGTAACATATCATTTATTTATTCAATTAAGTACATCTATGACCACAGCAATACACGTTGTTCCACGTGAAATATTTCCTACAAGTTTCGTACGTTAAATTCTTTAGCCTTCTGTTTGTAATTGCTTACAGAGTCGACAGCAATCATGTCCCACTTGAAACCACGGACTGTCCTCATCGCGTTCCAGCGGAAAAGGCTGGCGGCTGTCGGCAGCGCAATACGGTGGGTGTTTCGTTTTTAATTGAGATGAGCTTGGCTGATGTGGTGTGGCGGTGATGATGGTGGTGGTGGTGGTAGTGCTGGAGTAGTCTGCAGCTGCGGTCACACGTGTGTCTGCGGTGTCAACACAGCACAGCCAGCGCACTGCGTTTCACACGAGATTAACGCCGCCTCGCAATTATGCACCAGCAGACGAGCATCAGCATCCGCCAGCCGCACCCCCAACACTTCACCGCCTCCACCCACTCCCCGCCCACCACACCCCATAAAATTACCCGCCGTCGCGCCCCGCCTGCCAGGCCGTTGCCTCGGTGCCCCCTGGTTGCCTTGACGACGTCGTTCTTTAGCCTCTAGGTGCACGGAAAGGGCACTTGAGGCAGCTCGGGGTGAATGGGGCCACAGTTTACCCAAACAGCGCTTTCCTCTCCCGGGTTACGACCTAAGCGACTGATGAATGGCAAAGGGATCACGCACCTTCGCTTCTCGCAGCCCTGCGGTCGAAGAAGATTACTTCCACGTAACAGAGCGTATTATCCTCTGTAGCCATCAATAAATCGGCGAGCGTGGTTGTGTGTGAGTCTAAGATTTTGTTTATGAACGCTCAGCGACAACGTTACCACTACCTGTATTAAAACAAGTGCAAAACTCTGCTTAAGACTCCTGAACTGTTAAAATTACGTACCAAGCAATCTTATTTGAAACTGCACTCATTCTTTCCCACTGTGACTCACGCCCATCCACGCAATCACATTAAAACTCACCCTTTTTAAGTACTGCAAATTTCGTCAAACTTTCTACTAAAGCGTAGATAATAACAGAAGAAGGATGAAAGAGCTACAAAGGGATATGTGGCTGGCTTTCGACCACAAAAGTGTGGATTAGCTAGTCCCCTGATAATAGGAGAATAATTTTTCAAATGGGGATGGGGGTTATTAATGGCCTAACATATCGTAAGTGACTTTATTATGTTTTCGAAATTCGGTATCATAAATTTCTTTTTTCTAACGATTGAAATACAGGTACTTGTTTTGCAAATCAAACTGCCTTTTCCTGCTGCTAGTTACTTTATTTATCCCATACGCGTTTCGCTTCTCCGGTTTAAGGCATCATCAATGGGATCTATAACGATACAGTTTCGTTAGATATAGATTAGGTCTTTTTCTCTATTTTGCAATCTTTACAAGTTCCCCTGTATCTTCTTTGAGCTTATTGGTCTTGAATGCATGCGCTGAGCATGCACTTTCCAGTTTAGCAGGTTTTTTTTCGTATGGGAGTGGTTTAATGACATATTTGGAATCGCTGTGTTTATCATTTTACCTACGTTTTCTGCTTTATGGTAGAGTACCTATATGTGTTTTTGGTTTAATGTGATTGCAATGGTGTGCATATATGCATGTTAATTTGTTCGTTTTACGTAGTTTTTGTATTTCCTAAATATGCTTTACGCCAGTCATGGGCGGCACCTTGCACCTGTTGTCGCACTATACGCCGTGTTCGCATTCTGATCTGTCATCGTAAAATTTTTGTGCGCTCCTAACTGACATTGTGCTGTGTGGTGCTCATGCCGCCTTTATTTTGTAACCGAGGTGCTATTCTGTGTTGCTATGGCAGAATCAGATCTCGTGCTTAAGGTAACATTGCTGAAACTTATACACTAACTTCTTGTAACTTCTGGATAAACATTGGCGGTTTCCTCTACTTTAAACTAGGTCCGCACTCTATTTTATATTTTTTTATGGCGGATAGATTACGTTACCAGTTACTTTTGCTTCGGCTTTCCATTTTAGGTGGCCTTATGATAAGCTACATGTAGCTCATTTTACCTGCGTACTCGTGTAAGACAGGACCATGTCCCTTCCACTTCTTGTTTCTACGAGTAATAGACTGTTTTATTACTTTATAGATAATCTGATCATGCGCCAAAATAATGAAATATGTCATTGATATAAAATAACTTTGCAACCATGGCGGATTTTATTCTGAAAGAATCCAGAACCTGTTGCTGTCCCACCCAGCCACAATGGAGAAACATTATTTCGCCTGATAATAACACATGAAAATTTACTTTCTAGTGTAGTATTGTGCAAGCTGAACATTCTACAGAATCTTAAATGTCGTAATATATTCGTCTCGTTGTCAGCTATAATAAATTGTAAAACTGCAAGTAGGCAAATATCCGCAATCTTTTGCCCAAAAATAAAATGAATCAGATAAAACGTAGCGCACAGTGGTATCTACGCCAAAACGATTTTTCATTAACCCTTTCAGACCCTTTGGCTACAGTTGTGTACATTAACTTTTATTGAGTCTCAGATGCAACACAAGTATTTTTTCCAGTGGAAACACGACGTATACATTTATGAATTTTGGCATTTTCATCATGCACAAGTGCTGCAGCTGTCTGGCATCCGTATAAAAATATCAGCAAGTTAATGTAGCAATGCGAAGCAGCTTGTGACCACCAGAATACACAGGATGTGGTCAGTTTTCTAAGTTCCACTGTATAATTGAATATTATTGTTGTTATTTTTCATGGTAATTATTTAATGGCCATTTTACTATATGCTACAATAGAGAATATTTCTTAATAATAATAAACAATTTAAAAACTGTCAATACATGATTTTTAAAAACTTTGCATTAAAGAAATATGCTCGAGAGCAGTTTTTACCGTATCTCATTAAATCTAAATTTACTCTGAACCTCTTCAGTAACCAGAATGTCGGTCAGTTTCAACCTTGTTATGAGCTTGTACTTGCTCCATATCAGATTACTGCAATTCGTGGATTTCTCTCTGATCTCGGGCAGTTTGAATCACTTGAAGGAGATTGATTTTGTAATGTAGAACTTTCGTTTTATTTTAAAACATCACTTAAGAATATGCTCACTAATTTTATTTTAAATGCAACTTCATCTAGGAATCTACTTGATGTTAGAGTGATTAACAGGTTATTGTGTCAATATTGTGCCAATGTTGTTCTCCGAAAGAGCAAAAGGTGCGACATTAGAATTTTTTGTTGCTTACTGCATGGCAAAAACAGAATGAATGTTAGTAAATTATGCGATAATTAGAGGTGCCGCTTTTGTGAGGCCCAGAAGAACGCTTTTGTAACAGAACCATATGAACCAAAAATTCTTCGAAATACGACCACTATAGAGTAGATTTCGTTTGAGGGCACGGGACGGTGCTAAAATGAGACACTGCTAAAACCAAATTAACAATGTAGGAACAAATGGTTCAAATGACTCTGAGCACAATGGGACTTAACTTCTGAGGTCATCAGTCCCCTAGAACTTAGAACTACTTAAACCTACCTAACCTAAGGACATCACACACATCCATGTCCGAGGCAGGATTCGAACCTGCGACCGTAGCGGTCGCGCGGTTCCAAACTGAAGCGCCTACAATCGCTCGGCCACCCCAGCCGGCAATGTAGGAACAGCCAGGATTGATTAACATAAATAGTTTGGAAGAATGAATCTCAACACTGCTATAGAGATGAGAGCTCGCTGACATTAGGCGGAGACAGAGGGAGGGAGAGCAGGACATAGCTTTTCCGCATCATGTGTTAGGGAACATGTTACAGGTAGACCACCTGAAGGAAGTCAGGGAAGGAGTCAAAATGGTTTCAGGCAGCACTCGGAATATCCATAGCTCTGTGATTCAAAATGATGTGACTAATGAACAACGCGGAAATGCAAGTCTCCGTTTTAGGAAGCATATGGAACAAAATCGGTTCGTCACTAGGGATCCTGCCGCCAGGAGTCATAGCAGTTCGATCTCATCTGCTGGAGGTATTTTCAGCCAGGTGTCCGGATACTTTTTATCATATAGTGTACCTCACAATAGGTGCTGACCCGTGGCCACTACTGCCTCTCTGACACAACGTAGCAGTACTCGAAACTCTACACAATGGTTGGCTACACTGATCTTAACATTTATAGTACAATGTAGCGTCTCAGATAAAGCCGTTGCAAGAGGTTACCATGTAGTGCAAGGCGCCTCTTCGAAGAAATGAACACGTTCCTAAAAAAATTTTCCGGCTGATTGGGAATTAGTCGCAGACGCAAGTTGTGGTTACAAAACCAGTGACTGATTTTGCAGTCACTTCAGCTACCGCCTGCCGCTTAATATGTTGAGATCTAGCGGTGACAGTGAGATGGAGGGGACAGCCGAATCATTTTTACTGCGTGTCAATAATTTCAAGCCTTATGCTGAAGACATGCTTGCAGATTTAAGGATGAATATGCTTTCGACACAAGCCGCATTTGTAAACATACATCCTTCTGTACTGCTATCTGCTGAGACGTGGTAACTTCAGTTCATTTTATCTTTGTCTTCCAGGTGCCTTCTTCCACTGGCGCCCTTATAGGCGGCCCGAACTTAGCTTGCAGTTTCAGTAGATGATCGTTAGCTCAATGAGTTTTGAGATACGCCGCCAGTGGATTGTGAGGTGAGACGAGGTCAGAGGGACGAGGCGTAAGGGTAACACGAGTGGATTTTGGTGCGCAGCGGTTCATTCGGCAGTTAGTTCTCTTTGTACTGAGACCGACTTGTTATGCCTTTGGATAGAGGCAGTTGCTGAATTGACGGTGTCCTCCACCAGTCTTCATTGCATTTGCACTTCCATGTTTATGCATGCTGTGAGGACCTGGACGCTTCTAGTTTTGCCCTCATCGTTTCCCCTTATGCAAGGACAAATACCGCAAAATTTTGAAGTCAGTATTGCCTTCTCTCTGATATCTCCAATTGCGCTGTTTGTCGTGACTTTGGGATTACTGCAACTTATTAATTTATTGGGATTAATCTTGGTCGCAACCGTATTATACCATTAAATTAATTTCATTGTTGGAAATTTTAGGTGTAAACTAGTGACTGTCCCTTCGTTGGCAATAAAGTGTACCATTGAAACCTTTGCTTACAGTCGATTACCACAGGCATAAGCCATGCAGCACTTTCAAATTCAGTGGCTTATTAGTGAAACTTAACTTTCGCCTCTTTTGTATGGTAGTTTGCTGTCTGATACTTAGTTTCTTATGAAGTTCTTTACTCAGTTTTATTAACTTGGTTATGAGCTGTGTGTCGTGATTTCTGTTCACTGAGTTTCAGAATATTTTTTACGTTTTGTAAGATATGGAATTTTACATCACCATTAATCTAAGGAATATTCCTTGTATTAACACCTGTTGTAAGGTGTCAGGCAAATCCAACACCTTCCATGAAAACCCTGACATGATAAGCAAATTCAGTAGTATGTCACATAGCTCCGAATAAATCGTGACATTAAATTAACCAAAGTAATACGAGTAACGAATGAGCAAATGGAATACCACAGACTAACACAAGAATGCCTAAATGCATTTCATACCTTCCCACCGTGAGACAGACGCAGTTCCGAGGGGAGAAACGAGAACAGAAGCCGACAGCAGAACCGTGTTAAGCTGGAAGGCCCTACGATAAGGAACGGACGGACACCCACGTCGCCAGCTAACTGCTAGGACCACACCACCCGCAAGTTTTAGCGTGAGACTTTTTCGCGTCTCTGTTACGTTAGGACCACCCCCCAGCCCATGTTAAAAGCTAGAGCCCTCCAGAAGAACAGTATAGATCTTACGATTACGCTAAAAGGACCACACCAGCTGCAAGTTTTACCGTGAGACTTTTTTGCGTGTCAGTTACGTTGCAAACTTTAAAAACATTACCCCACCACGAAAAGTATAACGTTTCTCATTGGATAGACAGAATTTTTGTAGGCGGAGCTTAAGGTTAACATTGAGACCCTGATTGGTCAGATGAAAACACAGCCAGATAGTTTTTTTTTAAACAACTTCGGTAAACTGTAGTAAGGAGAAGTTAAGAGAGAGTTGCTTCCGAGAGGGCGAGCTGGACGGAGCTGCGCCGGCTGTCGCCCCCTGACGAACACCGACAAGGTAATGAACGCACGCGATGCCGCATTTTTGAGCGCATAAGGCTTCACTCAGAACTGCAGAAGTCTCATCTGTTACATCCCCTTTACGTAATACTGGTGTCGATCGTCAATTAAAGCTCATGGTGTTCACATTTGCCACTTGAAGTAAAAATCTGAAACTCGATGATTTTCCTGTTATATATTTATTGAGAAGCCACATCAGCCACTGTAATTTACGACAAGTTAGATAAGTAATAAAAGATAATTGAGGGTCACTGTAGACCATTTTGATAGTTTTCTCTTTTGTGAAACTTAATTTAAACCTAGATTATAGATGTGATATGGCATAGGTCATCCTTCGATCCATTGTGGAACTTGGAAACCCATTCAGGGAATATTCGTTGATATTTTTGTTGAACGCAGTTGGTTTTTACCATCCTGTATTAAAACATTTCCTTTTATCAATAGCGCAATTTATAAACGATGTTTTGTGAGTAGAATAAAATTTCCAATGGTAAACTTAACTGCTTTTCCGACGTTATTTTACCAGCTAACTATAAGTAGGAAAGCCTTGAACCCCTTCCACTAAATTTAGTTAGTATTAAGATTCCTTTACAGGGAGTGCAGTGGAGCTGACGCTGAAATCATTAAGTATTTGGTTATATCATCGCTAGTCTCACTGAACTCTTCTGAATACTACATGTCATGTATGGTCTGACATCTCCTTACCAGCAACAGGTCCCAGGTTCAAACTAGTCAATTCCCTAAAAAACACGCTCAGAGCGTCGTTGCGCGAAAGTGGTAGGGAGACACGATATAGAACAAACAGACACAACGCAGAATGTTTAGACTGTGTGTTTCGAAACAAGGTTCTAGAAGACTCTCAGGCAGAGGACTGAATCAAAAGCCTTGTCAAAGAGAGCGGTGGAACAGAGAGAGGTCCAGGGTTCTCTCTTGTCTTAGGAGTGGGAAACTGCCCCTGTAGGCGGAAGAATCAGCAATGATCAACGGCATAAGGATGCAGAAGGCAATGGAAACTACAGCATTAAAGACACGTAACATGTGTCCACAGGATGTGTGGCCTGTAAATGAGGAAGTGTCATGACGATCTCTACAATGGCAAAAGATTCCGGAATAATCCCCCATTCGGATTTCCAGGACGGTACTCTCAAGGGGGAGGTTACCATGAGAAAAAGACTGAATAATCAACGACAGAATAACGTTTTACGAGTCGAGGATGTGAAATATCAGAAGCTAGAAATTGGTAGGGAAACTTGAAAATCTGAAAATGGAAATGCAAAGGCTCAATCTAGATATTGTAAGGGTCAGTGAAATGAAATAGCAAGATGACAACGATATCTGGCCAGATGAGTATCTAGGGTAATATCAACAGCAGCAGAAAATGGTATCCAGTGAGTAAGATTCGTTATGAATAGGAAGGTAGGGCAGAGAATGTGGTAGTGTGAACAATTGAGTGACAGGGTTGTCCTTATCAGAATCGAGAGAAAACCAACACCGACAACGATAGTTCAGGCATACATGCCGAGTCGCAAGCTGAAGATGAAGAGATAGAGAAAGTGTATCAGGATATTGAAAGGGTAATACAGTATGTAAAGGGAGATGAAAATCTAATACTCACGCTGACTGGGCCGGCCGGGGTGGCCGAGCGGTTTTAGGCGCAACAGTTTGGAACCGCGCGACCGCTACGGTCGCAGGTTCGAATCCTGCCTCGGGCTTGGATGTGTGTGATGTCCTTAGGTTAGTTAGGTTTAAATAGTTCTGGGTTCTAAGGGACTGATGACCTCAGAAGTTGAGTCCCATAGTGCTCAGAGCCATTTGAAACATTTGAACCATGCTGACTGGAATGCAATCATAGGGGAGTGAGTAGAAGAAAAGCTTACATGAGAATATGGGCTTGAGACAAGGAATGAAAGAGGAGAAAGACTAATTGAGTTCTGTAACAAGTTTCGGCTAGTAACAGCGAATACTCTGATCAAGAATCACAAGAAGAGGAGGTATCCTTGGAAAAGGCCGGGTGATACGGGAAGATTTCAGTTAGATTACGTCATGGTCAGACAGAGATTCCGAAATCAGATACTGGATTGTATGGTGTACCCAGGAGCAGATATAGACTCAGATCACAATATAGCAGTGATGAAGAGTAGGGTGAAGCTGAAGACAGTAGTGAGTAAGAATCAATACGCAAAGAAGTGGGATACAGAAGTATTAAGGAATGACGAGGTATGGTTGAAGTTCTATGAGGCTATAGATACAGCAATAAGGAATAGATCAGCAGACAGTACAGTTGTTGAGGAATGGAATTCTCAAAAAAGGGCATCACGGAAGATGGGAAGGAAAACATAGGCACAAAGAATATAACTGCGAAAAAACCATGGGTAACGGAAGAAATACTTTAATTGATCGATGAAATTAGGAAGTACAAAAACGTTCCAGGAAACTCAGGAACACAGAAATACAAGTCGCTGAGGAATGAAATAAATAGAAAGTGCAGGGAAGTTGTGACGAAATGGGTGCAGGTAAAATGTGAAGACATCGAAAAAGAAATGATTGTCGGAAGGACACACACAGCATACAGGAAAGGGTGATAACATTAAGAGTGCAACGGGTTGTCACTGTTAATTGCAGAGGAGAGAGCGGATAGGTGGAAAGACTACATTGAAAGCCTCTATGAGTGGGAATACTTGTCTGATGTGATAGAAGAAGTAGCACGAGTCGACTAAGAAGATATATGGGGATCCAGTATTGGAATCAGAGTGAAACCCCGCAGTGGTCAGCCGTGGGATCTTGTTTCACTGTTGGTCACGTGGCGTCTAACAGACGCCATAAGCATTATTGCGCCAACAATGTACATTGAGTTCCATCTGTTCAAATTTATATTTGTAAAAGCACTAATCAAGTACTATAAAAGAGATGGGTATATTAAGACCAATGGAAAATAATTTATTTTTCTTATTTTTAAGTATAAATGCGCTGTCAAAACTGTTGACTGTCACACTACGTAACTATTAATGCCTTTCATCACAAAGGTGAAAAACTATCATACACTTATTGGATTACAGTCGTTGTATGGGAACGTAGCTAGTTAAATGCGTTGTACAAATTATAACAGAAGAATAACATTCAAAGAGCACTACTCTCAGCAGTCAGCGCGTACTTGCTGCGCATGTTGTAAACACAAACATTTCTGACAGCTGCGGCATCTGTATTTGGTGTACCGGTTTTCTAAACGACCATATTCACAGCACCTCTGTCTTTTTGAGCTTCTGTCCTCTTCTGTAGGTTGGACAGCGGCTGTATCTGAAGAAAGATTTTGAATATCTTGTCTGAGACTTCTTGGCAACGATAATCACTGGGAACTTTGACGCAAGTATACATCATGTAGATTACGTGCCAGAAGTTTCAGAAATTCACTGCGAGCACTGCTGTTATTTCCATGGTATATTATTTGCCCGTTTATACTGCAATGTTCATCATGGCATAAAAAATCAACATTGGTCATCTGTTGGTTTCTCTTGATACATTGTAGGTGCTGCATAGCTGATCGACAGTATCAACTCCTGATTTGGTTGTCTTATAAAATGCAATCATTTCTGGCTTTTTCTTATCGCCTGAACTGGTATCAATTGCGTTATCGGGATGCACTGTCGATAGTATCAGACCGTCCTGTTTTTCTTGGCGACATATGACATTAGACAGCCGTGCGGGATTAGCCGAGCGGTCTGGGGCGCTGCAGTCATGGACCGTGCAGCTTGTCCCGGCGGAGGCTCGAGTCCTTCCACGGGCATGGGTGTGTGTGTTTGTCCTTAGGATAATTTAGGTTAAGTAGTGTGTAAGCGTAGGGACTGATGACATTAGCAGTGAAGTCCCATAGGATTTCACACACATTTGAACATTTTTTTGACGTTGGAGTTGAGTTTTACTGAAACAAAAACTGTTGTCCTTATTTCCCAGTTTCTTGTTTGCGTAAACTCTGCCGCAATCTCAGAGTTAATTTTTCCTCATAGTTCAAACTATAGTAAGATTCTTCTGAAGTAAGTAATGAGCTAATGCTAATGATGTGAACAAACTGTCTATATTTATATTACGTCCAATTCTTTAGATCCCATTAGTAAGACGTTTCGCGACATCCGTTGGTTTGTTACTAACTGAAAATAGCTATGTAGGCAGCTTACCAGCGTAAATTTCCAGGTTGGCTGTAGATACATCTTAGCATCCCCCGATGCAAATATTTTCAGCCCATACTCATTTGCTTTGCTAGGGATGTACTGTCTGAAGAAACACATGCCAAGAAGGGTTCCAGCTTTTCATCAGTAGTACCATACTCCCCAAAAGAATAAACAGTTTTACAATTTTCCACAAAGGAAGAAAACACCTCACGTATGGGGGCTAAATTATCCACCTTCTTCCTTTCCCTCTCGGGTATCTTTGTTGACGAACCTCAAGCAATACAACAGGAAACTAAATCATTTTCCAGTCATTATCAGACAACATAACACAATTCCAATTTAGTTGGCTGCCCATATATCTTGGGTGTTAGTATGGTTATCTTTTCTTGGAGCACATAAGTACAGTATCATTAACAGAGCTTTTACTTCATATACTTCTGTCAATTGAGAATCCCTTTGTCTGAAATAATTTTTCTGTACTTCAGAAATCTTTTTATTTGTGTGATCAACAATAATACGCTACTGGCCATTAAGATTGCTACACCACGCTGATAACGCGCTATAGACGCGAAATTTATCCCACAGGAAGAAGATGCTGTGATATGCAAATGATTAGCTTTTCAGAGCACTCGCACAAGGTTGGCACCGTTGGTGAAACCTACAACGTGCTGACATGAGGAAAGTTTCCAACCGATTTCTCATACACAAACAGCAGTTGACCGGCGTTGCCTGGTGAAAAGTTGTTGTGATGCCTAGTGTAAGGTGGAGAAATGCGTACCATCACGTTTCCGACTTTGATAAAGGTCGGTTTGTAGCCTATCGCGATTGCGGTTTACGTATCGCGACATTGCTGCTCACGTTGGTCGAGATCCAATGACTGTTAGCACAATATTGAATCAGTGGGTTCATGAGGGTAATACGGAACACCGTGCTGAATCCCAACGGCCTCGTATCAGTAGCAGTCGCGATGACAGGCATCTTATCCTCATGGCTGTAACGGATCGTGCAGCCACGTCTCGATCCCTGAGTCAACAGATCGGGAAGTTTACAAGACAACAACGATCTGCACGAACAGTTCGATGACGTTTGCAACAGCATGGACTATCAGGTCGGAGACTACGGCTGAGGATACCCTTGACGCTGCATCATAATCAGGAGGGCGTGCGATGGTGTACTCAACGACGAACCTGGGTGCACGAATGCCAAACGTCATTTTTTCGGATGTATCCAGGTTCTGCTTATAGCATCATGATGGTCACATCCGTGTTAGGAGACATCTCGGTGAACGCACATTGGATGCTTGCATTTGTCATCGCCATACTGGCGTATCACCTGGCGTGGTGGTATAGGGTGCCATTGGTTACACGTCTGAGTCACCTCTTGTTCGCATTGACGGCACTTTGAACATTGGACGTCACATTTCAGATGTGTTATGACCCGTGGCTCTACCCTTCATTCGATCCCTGCGAAACCCTACATTTGAGAAGGATAATGCGCGACCGCATGTTGCAGGTCGTGTACGAGGCTTCCTGGATACAGAAAATATTCGACTGCTGCCCAGGCCCGCACATTCTCCAGATCTCTCACCAGTTGAAAACGTCTGTTCCATGGTGGCCAAGCAACTGGCTCGTCACAATACGCCAGTCACTACTTTTGATGAACTATGGTACCGTGTTGAAGCTGCGTAGGTAGATGTACATGTACACGCCATCCAAGCTCTGTTTGACTCAATGCCCAGGCGTAACAAGGCCAATATTACGGCCAGAGGTGGTTGTTCTGGGTACTGATTTCTCAGGATCTATGTACCCAAATTGCGTGAAAATGTAATCACATACCAGATCTAGTATAATATATTTGTCCAATGAATACCCGTTTCTCATCTGCATTTCTTCTTGGTGTTGCAATTTTAGTGGCTAGTAGTGTAGAAATCAATGCACCATCCAGATATAATTTACAACATTTTATCGGCGTTCTGGCATTCCTAGCGGCTCCTTTCCCTTCTGGTAAATGAGTAACAATGTTTTGTCGTCGAGTATGAACATTTTTGGGTACACACTTTTCGCCATGTTGTCGATTGTTTCTTCCTAGAATACATTACTCAACATGATCGTCACTCTCACTCTCACTGGAGTCCGCATCTTCCTCGTTGTTCGAATCTTCTTCTCTTGATTGTACATTGTCTTCTTCAACTTCACTGTAAATATCAAACTCAACATCGGAGTCATCATTTTCCTCGAACAACAGTCGGAGTACAATTTACCCATCACGTGCATTTTGCAAATTGTAGATATTCTCCTAACTCATGTTGGATCCGAAGGTAAAAAAAAATACCTGCTAGCAACAGCTGTTACTATCAAGTGTTAAAAACTACTACATTAACTAAAAAATTTAATATAAACCTTCAGTAACGGCAAAGGTCGCGTGGCGTCTGGTAGACTCCAGAGATGCAGCTCCGGAAACAACCACTTCTCTCCAACACTGTACGGCGACTAATGCGATATTGATTAGTTGAATACGTCTGTATTTAGTTAACTTAAAGGTAGATGGCACCACGCGTCCGCCAGTGTATGGGTTAAACAACTGTGAGTGAACGAAGTGCAGCTGGCGTCTGTCAGACGCCGCGCGACCACTCCAGAGTTCAAAGGGCATAGGAAGACTTCAATTAAGGCAGAAGGGATAGGTAACATTCCCCTAGAATTTCTAAAATCTTGGGGGAGAAGTGGAAACAAAACGACTATTCACGTTGGCGTGGAGAATGTATGACTCTGCTGACACAGCATCTGACTTTCGTAAAAGCATCGTCCACATAACTCCCACGATGGCAAGAGCTGACAAATGCGAGGATTATTGCACAATCAGCTTAACAGCTCATGTATTCAAGCTGCTTACAGGAACAGTATACGCAAGAATGGAACAGAATATTGAGGATGCACTAGATGACGATCAGTTGGCCTTTAGGAAATATAAAGGCACGAGAGAGGCAATTCTGACGTAGCGGTTAATAATTGAAGCAAGTCTAAGGAAAAATCAAGACACTTCCATAGAATTTTTCGGCCTGGAAAAAGCGTTCGACAATGTAAAATGGTGCAAGATGTTCCAAATTCTGAAAAAAAGTAGAGGTCAGCTATAAGGAGAGACGGGTCACATACAAATGGTTTAAATGGCTCTGAGCACTATGCGACTTAACTTCTGAGGTCATCAGTCGCCTACAACCTAGAACTAATTAAACCTAACTAACCTAAGGACATCACATACATCCATGCCCGAGGCAGGATTCGAACCTGCGACCGTAGCGGTCGCGCCATTCCAGACTGAAGCGCCTAGAACAGCTCGGCCACCAGCGGCCGGCTGGTTAGTGCTCTCTCTATTGTGACAACTTTTATGTGAAATACATACAAGTAACTCATAATATATATTTTCATGACCTATTGACTACTTTGGACAACCTCTGCTATCAAGGATGGGAGCAAAATACACCAAAAATCCAGAGCCCGAAGGTAATATGTCTTAAAGATGTCATAGGAAACACCGGACGAGATCGAAAGCAAAATGCAGAAATTAGTGCAGAAATGGAAATACCACCTCTGAATGAAAAAGTAGAAGGACGTAGGTGTCAATGGAAAGTGTACCAATAGGACACAGAATGAGACAGTACCGAAAATACAACAGAAATGAAAATCAACTAGACAAAAACTATAGGGAGACCAAAACCGAATATAAGGACATACATAATCGTAAAGACACAAAACCTAATATGTTCTTGAGACAATAAAAATGATGTTATTGATGAAGATTATTACCATTATTTAGTTAACCATAATGAGTAAGAAATGTTAAAAGTGTAAGAACCTGATCCTAAGTACGAGAGGCCCTGAACGTTTAGTCTAATCAGTTTAAATAAATATATACATTATGACACGTTCTATCCTAAAAGTTTTTTCCATGTCAACACGCATATCACACATAGAAATGAATTTTGAAGTTATCGTTCTGATTTATCGTTCAAACTTTCTGTGCAACGATGTAAATACATATGAATATGGAGATATATCTGAGGAAAGATTTCGTTGTATGCCTTTTAAAAGTTTTCAGCTTTCGATAAAATGTTTTTCGGCGCATGATCACGGCTTGAGGCCATAAAACTATGAACTTCGTGGCTTCATTTGCGAGAAATCATAGTGAGAATCACTGGAGAAGGCTTCGTGCAACAGTTCCCAAAACGACAGTAGTGGCATAATTTTATGGTTGGCTAACATGGCCCGAATAATTTTAGTGAAGTTCTTTGAAATGAATCTCTAACTCGATAACCTAAGTTCTTATATTCAGATGTTTAATTGTGATGCCACGTAAGTTTCGCGAAAGTTTTGAATAATGCCTTGGTTTGATATGATCTTAGAAAAGTTTCAGTGACATAATGTAAACGTTGTCCAAGAAGTCATGCGAATCAAAATAATTATTATAATCGCGCTGCAGCCTAATCTACACATATAAAAGACAGCGTCATGCATGTCTCATCATCGCGCACCCCTAACCGCTAAGGATATAGACTTGAAATTGGGAGAGAGTGTAGATCTAATACTGTAGGAGTCGTTACAGATGTATTTGTATGGAGTGTAGCCATGTATGGAAGTGGAACATTGACGATAAATAGTTTAGACAAGAAGAGAATAGAGGCTTTCGAAATGTGGTGCTACACATGAATGTTGAAGATTAGGTGGGTAGATTACGTAACTAATGAGGAGGTATTGAATAGAACTGGGGAGAAGTGGAGTTTGAGGCACAACTTGACAAGAAAAAGGGACCGTTTGGTAGTACATGTTCTAAGGCATCAAGGGATCACAAATTTAGCATTGGTGCGCAGCGTGGAGGGTAAAAATTGTAGAGGGAGGCCAAGAGATGAACACACTAAGCAGATTCAAAAGGATGTCGGTTGCGGTAAGTACTGGGAGATAAAGAAGCTTGCACAGGACAGGGTAGCATGGAGAGCTGCATCAAACCAGTCTCAGGACTGAAGACCACAACAACAAGTGTTATAAATGGTACATGGCCATTTAAAATATTATTAGAACTAATTTTAATCAGAAAGCTGTAAAGTAAGTACATATGACTGAAAACAGTGACCCAAGAAGAAGTGGGAACATTCAACCAGTTTGCCACCTGAGAGAAAGCTGTTTCACTTAAAAACAATTAATTAGACAGTGATGTGATACTCGACGAAGATGCCTTCGAACAAAGGCGAAAGGAGTCTAAGTGCACAAGATAAATAAAAAATTTAATGTGCAAAATACGTTTTTTTCAACGTAACTTATACACAGCTGTTGCGAAAACGGCCGGCAGAAGAAACTTGTTACTATAAATATTTTCCAACCTGGCGATCTGAATGTGCTGTCAACACCAAATGTTCACAGTCATTCTGTAACTTTTTACAGCTGGATGTTCATTACGTGATTCGATATTTTCCTTTGACATGGTTACGGCACCTACAAAGCCGTCTCGAACTGCGCAGTGAAAATTTTGGTGGACGTTCAGATATATTGTATTTCGATATAACAGACACGTGGCGACCTGTGGCTCGTTAGTTGGTAATTAAAGGGGTTACGGTATATTCTCTGAAAGTATCTTCGAGACAGCGAAATACAGGTAATAAATAATCAACAAATGTATCCGGTTTCTCTTAGCTGGTTATATACAGATTCAAAGTCCTTTGTTGTACTTATCGTCGTTGCGAAAACAGGTCTGCCTACCCTGTTTGTGCCTCTCTTACATATTATTCGTGTAATCCAGACACGTGGTGCATCTCTTCGTCAGTAAATCTCTCCATACTGCTGTGTTCAACTATTGACCTCACCCATCATTGCAAGATAAACAAAAACGATATGGAACCTAGCAGTACTGAACGCAAGGTTGAGGACGAAGACTAAAGCGGGCATCGCTGTGATCAACAGCATGTAAAATGACGTGATAGAAACTGTTTGCATCCAAACAAGAGACATAGCACATAATGTCGACATTTAGAATGTAAGGTTCAAGGATAAATTAAGGTAGGAAATCAAATGAAGTTTAATCACACGGTAGTGAATTACGAAAGACCGAGGGTCCACGTACCAAAATAATCAGAAGGTATACCAGAACAACCCCCGAAATTTTGTTAGTAGTATTCAGATTCATCCTGTGTAATACAATATGACACAATAGATCAATACAAAATTAAACTTTTACTACAACATTCCAGTCCAGTGAGAATTTATTACCGGCATTGCATCAGATTTCCCACGGGATATCTGCTGCTCATCTCTCCGTGAGGTATCTTGTTTTTGTCCGGTCATCTATACTGTGCGACTTACTGAAATGCGTGGAAATGCGTGGCAGAGGATATTTCCAATTCTGTCAGTTATTAGGGCCTTATCTCGTTACATTCCCGTGTGGAATGCGGGTAGGATACGTGCTTAAAAGCCTCTGTGAGCGATGTAATTAGCCTAATCTTACCTTTTCGGTGCTTACCAAGGTGACACATAGTATACTGCCAGTGCAGTTACGTAAATATCTCAACGACGAGCTCTTCCTGGTAGAACAAACCCGTGGCCTTAAATGCTGCTCTGCTTGAATACCCTCAGCATCCTCTTGGTACGGATCCCACGCATTTTCATAATATTCCAGGGCGGCTCGAATGAATGTCTTGTTATGCAGTCTCCTTTGTAGACTATATTTTTCTACTATTTTTGCAATGTACAGTTTGCCATCCACTTTACCTGCGACTGGGCGTATGTGATCGTTCCATTTGATTTCATTACAACTGCTGGATTCACAGAAAATACAGAGAAAATGACACAGAACATCCAACAAAGAACGGAAAATTTCGTCACGGAGTCGTTAGATCGGAGCTAGAGCGTTAATGAGGAGGCACAGTCAACTCAAGCAGTACACGATACAGAAGAGGTGTTGTGCATCATGGAGAGGTATACTGTTGAAATTCGGAAAGCCTATACATTGGGAAACTGTAAACACCAAATATTTTCCTCACGTATAGTTCTTTCTTTAGGCCAAGAAGTGGGTGCTGGCACATTCCAAAGCAGTTTAATAGTTGTCTCCTTATCTTCATTGATCGTCCTAAATCCCGTATTCCAGGCCGGTTAAAATGTTATGCTTCCCACGGCAAGAGCCTAGGTGGTATCCTATAGATACGGTCATTTGATTTATTTATTTTCTTATTGATCTCTTCTGTTCCTCCTGTTTTTAAGTCTAATCGTTGTCTTGTGTCTTCACGTCCGACGCCGTTATTTAATGTTAATCCAAGAAGCACCTTAGAACCTAATCTCAGCTGCTTCAGTTCTTAGTTCCTCTCCTTTTCTTGGAATCAAGTTTTCACCAACATGCAGAAGAGCATTTATAAACTTTACGTTGGGCGTTTTTATTTCTGTTATCTCTATCGTCGGAGTTCTAACGAAGTACTTCCTTATACAACTTGTTATAGCGCTATATTACTGTATATTTTGGACTAAATCTGAATTTGTGTTGAATCGGGAGATTATAATCACAATGCAGTTCAAAATGGTTCAAAGGGCTCTGAGCGAGCATTATGAGACATAACATCTGAGGTCATCAGTCCCCTTGACTTAGAATTACTTAAACCTGACTAACTTATGAACATCACACACATCCATGCCCGAGGCAGGATTCGAACCTGCGACCACAGTTCCGGACTGAAGCACAATTCAGTTACTCATTGAGGTCCAATGTGGGCTATCGTATGGCAGCGAGCTTGGTAGACCTGCTAGTGCGTTAATGCGGAACTGATTTACGCTGGAAAAAAATCTGTTCCCGTATGGTCAGTAGGTGCAAATTAAGCTCTGTACACTGTATGCACGACGGTATGATACCCCGCTGTAATTTGACAAGCCATAACGTGAGTGAACAGCATTCCTCCAGAGAAGAAATACCTTGCATTACTAGTAAAATTGTTTTATTAGAACGCAGCAATTGCAGTTCTGTATTGTAGCCGATTCAAAGATATGAGGAGAGACTCGATGTCATAAAGTGGTTTATAGATGACGATAATGAAATTCGAGAACACGGGTAAGTTTGGTGTGGCACCTGAAAGAGGAAGGCGTTCTATCCGTTGGAAATTATTGTCAAGGCTTCTGTTGCTGTATCTGGCCATGCAGCACATGTCCCGGTCTCTCAGTACCACGTCAATTGTCCATCCAGTCTTTAACAGTATGGAAAGTTTTGTGGTCTACTTTACACTGGTACCTGTACGAGATTCCGAAGGTGCAGCAACTGAAGCTTCATGAACTGCAGCCACGTTCTGAATTACTCTGTCTGTTTCTGCCACGGTGGACTGCAGTTGATGACAACATGACTCCAGTATATAAGAAAGATAAAAGTACGAAATTACATAATTTGCAGACCTATATCCCTAACTTCTATTTGCTGCACAATCCTTGAACACATTCTCAGTTCGAATCTAGTAATCTTTCTTGAGACTGAGAAGCTTACGTCCACAAATCAGCATGATTTTAGGAAGCATCGGTCGTGCGAAACTGGGCTTGCCCTTTTCTCACGTGATATACTGAGAACTGTGGATGAAGGGCGAAAGGAAGATTCCATATCTCTAGATTTCCAGAAACCATTTGACAAGGTGCCCCATTTGCAGGCTGTTAACGAAGGTACGAGCGTATGATGTGAGTGGCTCGTAGATTTCTTAAATAATAGAACCCAGAATGTTGTCCTCGATGGCGAGTGTTCATCAGAGGCAAGGAGTGTCCCAGAGAATTGCGATAGCATCGCTGTCTACGTACATAAATGATTTGATACCCAGAGTGTGCAGCAATTTTTGGTTATTTGCTGTTGATGCAGTGGTGTACGGTAAGGTGTCGAAGTCTGGTGACTGCATGAAGATACACTCCTGGAAATTGAAATAAGAACACCGTGAATTCATTGTCCCAGGAAGGGGAAACTTTATTGACACATTCCTGGGGTCAGATACATCACATGATCACACTGACAGAACCACAGGCACATAGACACAGGCAACAGAGCATGCACAATGTCGGCACTAGTACAGTGTATATCCACCTTTCGCAGCAATGCAGGCTGCTATTCTCCCATGGAGACGATCGTAGAGATGCTGGATGTAGTCCTGTGGAACGGCTTGCCATGCCATTTCCACCTGGCGCCTCAGTTGGACCAGCGCTCATGCTGGACGTGCAGACCGCGTGAGACGACGCTTCATCCAGTCCCAAACATGCTCAATGGGGGACAGATCCGGTGATCTTGCTGGCCAGGGTAGTTGACTTACACCTTCTAGAGCACGTTGGGTGGCACGGGATACATGCGGACGTGCATTGTCCTGTTGGAACAGCAAGTTCCCTTGCCGGTCTAGGAATGGTAGAACCATGGGTTCGATGACGGTTTGGATGTACCGTGCACTATTCAGTGTCCCCTCGACGATCACCAGTGGTGTACGGCCAGTGTAGGAGATCGCTCCCCACACCATGATGCCAGGTGTTGGCCCTGTGTGCCTCGGTCGTATGCAGTCCTGATTGTGGCGCTCACCTGCACGGCGCCAAACACGCATACGACCATCATTGGCACCAAGGCAGAAGCGACTCTCATCGCTGAAGACGACACGTCTCCATTCGTCCCTCCATTCACGCCTGTCGCGACACCACTGGAGGCGGGCTGCACGATGTTGGGGCGTGAGCGGAAGACGGCCTAACGGTGTGCGGGACCGTAGCCCAGCTTCATGGAGACGGTTGCGAATGGTCCTCGCCGATACCCCAGGAGCAACAGCGTCCCTAATTTGCTGGGAAGTGGCGGTGCGGTCCCCTACGGCACTGCGTAGGATCCTACGGTCTTGGCGTGCATCCGTGCGTCGCTGCGGTCCGGTCCCAGGTCGACGGGCACGTGCACCTTCCGCCGACCACTGGCGACAACATCGATGTACTGTGGAGACCTCACGCCCCACATGTTGAGCAATTCGGCGGTACATCCACCCGGCCGCCCGCATGCCCACTATACGCCCTCGCTCAAAGTCCGTCAACTGCACATACGGTTCACGTCCACACTGTCGCGGCATGCTACCAGTGTTAAAGACTGCGATGGAGCTCCGTATGCCACGGCAAACTGGCTGACACTGACGGCGGCGGTGCACAAATGCTGCGCAGCTAGCGCCATTCGACGGCCAACACCGCGGTTCCTGGTGTGTCCGCTGTGCCGTGCGTGTGATCATTGCTTGTACAGCCCTCTCGCAGTGTCCGGAGCAAGTATGGTGGGTCTGACACACCGGTGTCAATGTGTTCTTTTTTCCATTTCCAGGAGTGTATAAGACGACTTAGACAAAATTTTCAGTTGGTGTGATGAATGGCAGCTGGCCCTAAGTGTGGAAAAATGTAAGTTAATTCGGATGAGTAAGAAGAACAAACCTGTTATGTTCGGATGCAGTATTACTAGTGTCCAGCTTGACACAGTCAAGCCGTTAAAATATCTAGGCGTAACACTGAAAAGCGATATCAGGTGAAACGAGCATGTGAAAACTGTGTTAGGGAGGGTAAACGGTTGTTTTCGGTTTATTGGAAGAATTTTGGGAAACAGTACTTCATCCGCTGGTGCGACCTATTCTTGAGTACTTCTGGAGTGTTCAGTTTTCGTGCGAGGTCGAACTGTAGGAAGACGTCGAAGTTATGCAGAAGGGGGATGTAAGGTTTGTTACCGGTAGGTCTGAGCAAATCCTAAGTGTTACGGAGATGCTTCAGGAACCCAAATGGGAACCACTGGAGGAAAGGTAGCGTTCTTTTCGTGAAACACTATTAAGAAAATTTAGAGGACCGGCATTTGAAGCCGACTGCCGAACGATTCTGCTCCTGCCAACATACAGCGCGCGTAAGGGCCACGAAGGTAAGATACAAGAAATTAGGGTTTATACCGATAATAAGGTCTTCAGTTCTTTCAAGACTTAATAAAGACCTTAACCTAATGTAACGTTCGCTAAGCAGCTACTTAACCTTAAGGTAAATGAATAAGGTTTAAAGCTTTTAATTATATGCTGAAATTTCGTTTACTGTACTAACACTGCTAATATAAAAACGTAAGACACTTGTTATAATCAGCAGCAGATTTAGTACAGACATCGAATGCTCTTTTGAAACTGCACAGTATCAGTACATGTGAGACGTGGTATTCACTAGTATTAAGGAAAACGTGGAAGGAAGGACCCACCAATGTAACTTTCTTCCCACACAACCTGTTTATTTGACAAAATACAATCACAAATTTGTTTTCTTTGCAAATTAACAAATCTGTTAAATGAATAAGCCTTTACAAGAGAAATCGGAACAAGAACAACATGAGAATAATTACAGGGCCCCAGACCTGCAGCCCGCCCGTTAACGGGTGAAACATCGATGTTTACTACCGTTCTGGACACAATTTCTCTAATTAAATGCCCTCCTACAACCCATGAAAACACGTGAGTTATATTGATGACAAGAATGTTTCAGTTACTCGAACAGACGACGTACTGTGTGTCGAAAGGTTCGAGATTAAGATGCGCACCTATGCTTAAATGTTAAACAAATTAGGAAACAATTATGACCATGATAAGACTTGCTTCAAAGCGAGCAACCATTTTCGTTTCAATCAGCAGCCAAGGTGCGACTGGATCGCAACCCGTCCCTTTTGACACTCTTATTCTCACTACAGCCCTGGTGACAGTTAGCTGTTAATACGTCAACAGTTAAACTGCTTGGCAGTTATGAAGGCCGCTCTGAAGGAACGTTTTAAAACATTACGGATGAGCACTTATTATAGGAGAGCTCACTCGGCGGAACCGCAATATCGAGTTAAAAAAATACACCAATAATGACCCAGTCTTTCAAAATTGGTTCAAATGGCTCTGAGCACTATGGGACTCAACTGCTGCGGTCATAAGTCCCCTAGAACTTACAACTACTTAAACCTAACTAACCTAAGGACATCACACACATCCATGCCCGAGGCAGGATTCGAACCTGCGACCGTAGCGATCGTAAGGTTCCAGACTGTAGCGCCTTTAACCGCTCGGCCACGCCGGCCGGCGACCCGGTCTTTCAAAGACAGCAACGCACAGTTTAGTACAACAGGTTGTTCAGATTATAGCTAATGCAATTACGATTAAATAATTGAACTAGTTAACATCTAAATTTAACCACAAGAACCCTGTTGCTTAACGTCAACCTGTAATTTGGTACAATTGTTTCGATTGTATTTACGACCAGGAACTGATTCTTTAGAACATTATTGATCGGGTATAAACCAGAAAGCAAAGGCAATATACTATCGGGACAAATTTTCAAACGACAACTAGTGCCTAGTACAATACTACGGTCTAACTTTACGACCAAAGAGCCGACAGAGTACAACTCTGAGGGTCGGGTACAAACCATAAAATAATAGAGAAAGGCAACATAGTAACGGGACAAGGTTTTAAACGACAACCAGTGTCTTAGTACAATACTACAGTCTGTATTTACGGCCAAAGAGAAGACCGAGTAAATCTTTGAATGTCAGGTACAAACAAGAAAATAATTAGGAGGTCGGGTAGACTATGACACCAATAACCACGAGGATTACAGAATGTTAATCCCCTTTATCAGCAAGCCGTTCCATGGATCCACGGTTCATCGAGGAAGTTACTGAGTTTTGCCGTTGACAGCCAGGTTGAAGGGGGCACCCAGGCCACGAGCGGTAGTCCGACACGACTGTTGCCAACCAATAAACGGGATGTCGGCCCGCTGCTTGTAGTCGACGCTGACCCCGGTGAAGTACTCCGGTATCCATAGTCTGGTCAGGCCCTCCTAGCGTAACTCGTGGCTTCGGCCGCTCGGACCTCGTGACCGCCTCTTGTCACAACGCTGTCGCCAACCTCCAAACTTTGTGCCTCCTCTCTCGGGCCAGTGAACCCGCATATATATCGGCAAGCAAAGAGCTTCTGAGGACACAACCCCCAGATATTGACTCTTCCCCATAGATATTGGCAACAGGGTCGCAAGAGGGATAGTCGATACTACCCTTGAACAAGTGCCGCCAGACAGAATAATCTACTAACTTAATGGTGTCACGGCACAACATGTATCCAACTGTCAGAGGTACCAGAACGGTTATTGCTAATAACTTTCGACTCGAAATTTCCTGACAGATTAAAACTGTGTGCGGGACCGAGACTCGAACTCAGGAACCTTGCATTTCGTGGGCAAGTGCTCTCAATCTGGAAACATCCTCCAGGCAGTGGCTAAGCCATGTCTCAGCAATATTCTTTCTTTCAGGAGTGTTAGTTCTGCAAGATTCGCAGGAGAGCTTCTGTAATGTTTGGAAGGTAGGAGACGAGGTACTGACAAAAGTGAAGCTGTGAGGACGGGAGTTAGTCGTGCTTAGATAGCTCAGATGGTAGAGCACTTGCCCGCGAAAGGCAAAGGTCCATAGCTCCAGTCTCGGTCCGGCACACAATCTGCCAGGAAGTTTCATATCAGCGCTGAGTGAAAATCTCATTCTGGAACTTTCGACTCGTTCGTTGCCGGTACAGGGAACTATCCCTCTAACTGACACATTTTTCCTTCTCTATCATGCTAGAAAGAAGGTAACATAGTCATTCAGTCATCCTGCAAATACATAAAGGCAGCGGTACCCATAACTCTGACGCTCTGTAGCGTCGTTGGACTTGATCTAGTAAGTCCCATCTACAACATCTAGAAATGTTTAACGTGAATTATGAAACAGCCTCTACAAACGGAGACTTACCCACTGTCATTGTATCCAGACCAAGGGGAAATGATATCGGAAGCCAACAGTACCCTCTGCCACACACCTTCATGAGATTTACGTAGTATACATATATATGTGGAGACTTGACCTCATGGGATTATGTAAATCTCATAAATCACTAGAAAATGCGAACAGCTGGGAAATGTACACACTCCTCCGCTTTACGAGTCTAGTTTACAGCTTGTCAATTTCGAACGTCACTCTTTGGAGAGAGAACCTGATTTTCGAGATACGTGCCGCTGACGGACTTGTTTTATCTGCCGGTGCTACTCCTCGCTTGAGATCGCAGTGATTGGTACAGCGTGCGGGACTCACCGCCTGAATCGGGGACGGGCTGGAACTCGTCGCGCCGCGCTATTGGCTATCGACCAGCAGCTGCGACGGCGGCAGCGGCGGCGGCGGCGGCGGCTGCTGCTGGGAGGGAACCACGGCTTACCTCAGACAAACGACCCGCGGCCGCGCCCGCCTGCAAATTGCATGTGATCGAGATTTACAGCCACGTAAAGGCCGGCCCGCCTGGAATTTCCCAGGGTGTCAGCTTGTAAGTGCCGGGACCACTCTTGGGGGCCGCGGCAGCTCCGCCACACTTTATGGCTACGCAGCGCGGGCGGCCAGCTGGCTGGCGGGCTGGCTGAGTGGGTCGCCCGACCACAGTCGCCGACGTAGGCGGGCATTCTTCACCGGACGTTGCGCTACAATCGCATGGTTTCGTAATGATAAACAAGAGCGTGCAAGTGGTGCGCCAGTACCACTGTTTACAACCACACTGCAACTGCAACGTCAGCCAAGACTGAACGACTATTTTTGTATACCATCGTCGCCAATTTTGTAAAGGCTTCGTCGCTATTGCTCTGGAGGCCGACTTGCCACCATTGTTATGGTAGACCGAGTTAGTGAGCTCGCGAAACTGTTTCTGGTGCAATACACCGCTAAGACAATATCTCTCTGCCACTATTACACAGCTATGCCCCAGGGTCAGGTAACAAAATAGGAGAACGAAGATTCTACAACAGTCCAGGACAACGAAGTCTGCAGCTCTGCATGTAATATAACACAACAATATACCTTCAATGGGTAAGTGCAAATAATCATACATAAACTTCACAGTGCCGCCCGGAATGGCCGAGCGGTCCTAGGCGCTTTAGCCTGGAACCGCGCGACCACTACGGTCGCAGGTTCGAATCCTGCCACGGGCATGTCCTTAGGTAAGTTAGGTTTAAGTAGTTCTAAGTTCTAGGGGACTGATTACCTCGGATGTTAAGTCCCATAGTGCTCAGAGCCGAACTTCACAGTACATAGTAAATGCGATTTACAGCAAGTGTATGTTCACATCTACAAGTTCAATAAACAACGTTCCCTGTCTAAGTCAGCCCTAAACGATGATCTATAACCAAGTGGGCGAGAGCTGTTCTCCCATCTTCCGATTAGGTTTCTGTACGTCGTCGTCTGCTCATTGGAATTTTGTACTCGGCCTGCAACTCGCCGAGGCTAAGTCTATATCTTCATCATTAGCGCCGCCCGTGCCGTTGGTGGAACTCGCGCAAGTGGCGAGTCTCTATGGCACTGGCACCAGCTCTCATCCCTGCGCCTGTGGTAGTTTTTCCTTGGCTGTCTCTTGTTCGGGCGACACAACACTATATTTGAATTAATGTGCGTATAAAATGTTGTATAAAGAATACATTAAAGACAACCAATGTTCCTTGGCATCTGATGTTGTCTGTTTCCTAAAAACGGCGAAACTGTGAGAACCCTTGTTATTCAGAACTGATTTGTTTAAGGAAGCTATCTTGTCAGGTTCTCTTCCATTCGGAAAATGGGTGCACTCAGCGACTGTTATGTGACTTATGAATTATAGAGTGCAGCAATCAGTCGTCCTATTTTAGATTTTATTACACAAATCCAGATTTCGGCTAGTAGCTACCCAATCTCAGTGCACTATTTTCTATTTACAATGCATGTAAGTCACTGTGGTTCGGGCGTCAGTCACAGTTCTTTGAATACTTCTCAAAGCTACTTCTTGTTCATAGGTGAAATCTATTTTCGGATGTGCTATTACTTAAACCGTCATTGCTTTCGTTATTCAACATGATTGCAGCATGTACATAGCGGAAATAGTAATTTATGATGCGGTTCAGTTCTGGATGTTCTTTAAAAATGTTTTCTTCAATGATATTCAGAAAGACATCTCACTGACGTGCTAGATAAACACGAGCGCGAGAGAACTACCTCTAAAAATTGTAAAAGCTCTTCCAAAGCCACTACTGATATGCTTATATGCGTGAAAAAATTCACTCTAATGATATCAATGGTCTCGTTAATCTGAACATTAGTGTAAAAATTATTTACATCTAGTGACATCCATTTGCATTCATCCATGATCCTAATGTTCTCGAATTTGAAAACCAATTCGTATCTATTCTTCATCGAAAATTGTCTACTGTAAACATTATTTTTAGCCGATATCTAGATGAGTTAACGGCATAGTTTATACAATTAGCACTTATAAAATTAACCGCTGGTCTCATCAGTTTATCATATTCATGAGCAAAGCTCTCAAACGTGGGACTTTTTGATTCATAACCTCAAAGGTCTTAGCCGTTTTCTCAAAAAATAAAATGGAGCCACTTTTCAAAAAGTTTCTAATCTGTTTTGCAAAATACTTTCTTGGACCATGTTTGATTTCGACGCTTCCATTCATTGCACAAATCTAATTAGCTTTGGTGTTATATTTACATACATAAACTACTACTATAGTATTTCCTTTATCAACCTTTAAGACAATAGCATCATTACTTTTAAGTTTGTAAATAATGCTACCTACAAGTGATTCTTCCGCAACTATCCTACTAGTCTCTCTATTTTTATTATTATCCTTCTTAGTATTTTTGAACAAAGTAATTGCTTCTGCAACATCGCTGACAAGAATTAGCGATTTAGATCTATCAACTTTACATACATCGAGTGCCTTCTTATGATCTGTCATTTCTGTGTAAAGATCTATCTATTGCATATTTATTACCCTTCTGCAAAATCTCGGTTTCCACATTGTTAAAAGTAATGCCTGTAAAGTTAACAACCTTGTCATTAAATTTACGGCCACTCTATCTCACAGTTTGCCAACCGGGATCTTTTTGTTGGCGTCTAAGTAAACCTGTTTTCTTATTGTGTGTATTATCAGTGTCCAATTCTTTGTTACATCGGATGCCATAGTTGACTCAGTACATTTTAACAGATATAAATATTTGTTTCACAATAGTCACGTCAGTAGGTTGTCTCGGTTACGATTGGATGGAAATGGAATTTTAAAGGAAAAAAAAAGAAACATTCTAAGGAACAATAGAGTCCATAGGAAAATCCCAATGAAGAGAGCTAATCTACTTAATCAGGTTACCTATCTACCAATAAGAAGATACATGTGAGCATGAAGTATAAAGGTCGTATTTCTGATGAGATTCTCGGATCTTTTGTAAGGTCAACAACAATGTAGGCTTTACGAACTCTAACACACTCCCCTTGTTGCTACGTCACTCGATAGAGGAGGATGACCATTTACTAAGACCAGGTATATACAGGCTGAAATGTGGCGGCTGTGAGTCTGTATATATGTGAAGCAGACACTACGATCTCTTCGTGAGAGGTCCAGAGAGCATACTTATCTACATACTATTCAACATTCGTCGTTTAAGGTTTATTTAAAGAGTACTAGACATAACATTGGCGACATTAAAGAATGCCTGGAAGTTTTACATTTCGTTCATAAAGAGGGAACAATGAACCTACTGAAAGATACTGAAATTTATATACATGCGGAAATGTAGCAACATCTTTATTGAATGAAGTCCGTCCCGGTAGCTGAATGGTCAGTGTGGCGGATTCCCGGGTTCGATTCCCGGCTGGGTCGCTGATTTTTTCCGCTCAGGAACTGGTTGTTGTGTTGTCTTTATCACCATTTCATCATCATCCGGCGCGCAGGTCGCCCAAGGTGGCGTCGAATGTAATAAGACTCCAAGGCTGCCGGACCTGCCCCGTAAGGGGCCTCCCGGTCAGTGACGCGTAACGCTCATTTCCATTTTCTATTGAACGAACAGACAGAGTTCAAGCTAGTATTTTCTTAGATATTTTTATTTATCATTTACTCTGATGGGAACTGTGTAATGGTCATAACTTGAACGTTCTTCTGAGTTCGGTCTTCCTTCTTGTTACACTTCGACAGACACTCCTTCATTGTTGGGTGTTGAATAGGGTTTAGATTAAGTCGTCCTCTGTCACCAACGCCTGTGTGTTAAATAAGGTTTTAGTAGTTTTCGTCTTCTGGATTTTACTGTTATTATTGCTATATGTTTTCAGATTGTGATATGACAACCACGATCTGCTTGCACTTAGTGCTACGTGGTTTCCTGGCCACCGAATAATAACTGAATGGAATTCGCTTCTTTAATTGTGGGTGCTCTCATTCAGACTACAATTACTTTATCTTTGTCTTTATTTTGTTTTCTGTACCTTCCAGACCATCCGTAAACCCAAAGGTCATACCTTGTTTCAGATTAGAATGAGATTCGACACTTAAATCTGACATGTATTATTTTCGATTTTTTACTCTGACACTGAGGTTGTTTCATTTTAACAGACGAAAGTGTTTGCTTTTCGTAAGCTAATACGCGGTACATACTTTCCTTACGTGTCCAATGTGAAATCTTTGGAATTTCTCTTTGTGGGCACCTTAAGTACACGTGATGTCCATTGAGACAACACGATGTTGGGTAGAGACTCCTGAGGATAGTTAGATGTATTGACGCATATTTTGAGTTCCCGCATATATGGCCCATATTTTTACGATTTTTTTTCTCGTCAGCTAGTCCACATGTACCAGTAAGAAGGACTCTAGAATAAATGACCCAAGGAAATCTAATACTCTTTTGACAATGGTGGGTGAGTAAGGTACATTTGCTTTATTTTTGGTGTGCGTACGTGCCCATTAAGCACGCGGTTTTTGGACATTTAGGCATTTGTTTATGCTAGTGCTTCAGTCTGGTGGATGTGGGCTTTACATTTTATTTTACGACGACGTAGAGAGGTCCACCGCGTGTTGAGAACTTGTTCCACATCTTATGTTTGTTAGTATCGGGTCAGATTCTAGGGATATTATGCGGTTGGGCCACATAAGATGTCAACACCGGGTGGTGAATCTGAGTGTTTCGCCTTGTTTCTACGCGTTTTATGTAGACAATCATGTGCGTTTATAATTACAGAATTTAGTATAACATGGCATCACAACTATTATTGCACTCTTTTCTACATTCTTCCTCTGATTGTAGCATTCTTGTGATTGGTTTTGGAAACGAAATGATTTCTGTCGTTCATTTTATCGGAATACAGAGCTACTATTTTAGTACAACTCTGGTGTGGTATTTTCATGTTTATAGATATTTTATTTATTTTTCATCATCTATGGATAATTACACGTCAATCATGGGGTTATGCTTTGCTTTATAAGGTTTATATACGTTTTCCACTATATCCGTTTCTATTGGTTTTAGCCTGTTCATTTTTCAAGTGGGGATTTGACTTGTTCCGGTCCTTGAGACTCTAGAATTCCACATACTCATTTTGTGGGTGGGGGTGTTTGTCTGCCTAATTTATTCACACTGCCCTCTGTGGTTCATATGGGTTGACTGCACTAATAGGACCTGTCATATAGATACATAGGTCCACATGTTCTTAGCAACTGTGATCAGAGGTAGGTTCCCCACTGATATTCCTGCTAGTGCTAATATGGCCTGCTATCTAATAGGTTCTGCTCAGAATTCGGTTCTTATATATCTGACGCACATTGATCCACGTTCATGGTCATTTTATTGACCTGTCATGTGGCACTTTGCTGGTTCTTGCTTTAACATCATGGTGTAATTTGGATACATTGCATCGATATATCAAAGCCTGTGAGGATTCAGATATCGTGGTTTACGGTTTCGAACTACGTAATTGGTGCTTTAGAAGGGATTGTACCACATATTACTGGTGGTACACCTTATTTGACGTTATTCTGGCCTACATCCTTATGTATTGTGTATGATTAGAGATCAGAGGGCAGCAGATTGTCTTAGGCTCCCGTGCCCAACCCTGAGACAATGAAGTTGTAGTAGTTAGGTTGCAGATATCTAAATGTGTTTTCCGGTTGATAGGTCTTCTTTCTAGGTTGGTTTTACTATAGAGGAAGGTACTGTTTAAAGTGGGTATTTTGGTTGTTTTTATTTGTGTCCAGGTTTTTGCGTTTATGGCTCAGAGGTGTAAATGTTGACATACTATTTAAGGTCCGGTGTACACATAGGCATCAAGGGGATAACCGTGGTCTAGGGGTAGCGTCATTGATTCATAATCAAAACGTCTTCGGACCCGGGTTCGATCCCTGCCACTGTCTAAATTTTGTAAATTAATCAGCATTGGCGGCCGAAGACTTCCGGCATAAGGAGTCAGCCTCACTCTGCCAACGGCCTTGTCAAAGAGGGCGGAGGAGCGGACAGAGGTTCAGGGCACTCTCTTGTTCTAGGGGTGGGAAACTGCCCCTAAAGGCGGAAGAATCAGCAATGATCAACGACATGAGGATGCAGAAGGCAATGGAAACCACTGCATTAAAGACACGTAAGGTGTATCCACAGGACATGTGGCCTGTAATTGAAGATGTGTCATGATGATCTCTCCATTGGCAAAAGATTCCGGAATAGTCCTCCATTCGGATCTCCAGGAGGGTACTGCCAAGGGGGAGGTTACCATGAGAAAAAGACTAGATCATCTACGAAAGGATAACGTTCTACGAGTCGGGGCGTGGAATGTCAGAAGCTTGAACGTGGTAGGGAAACTGGAAAATCTGAAAAGGGAAATTGAAAGGCTGAATCTAGATATAGTAGGGCTCAGTGAAGTGAAGTGGAAGGAAGACAAGGATTTCTGGTCAGATGTGTATCGGGTAATATCAACAGCAGCAGAAAATGGTATAACAGGTGTAGGATTCGTTATGAATAGGGAGGTAGGGCAGAGGGTGTGTTACTGTGAACAGTTCAGTGACCGGGTTGTCCTAATCAGAATCGACAGCAGACCAATACCGACAACGATAGTTCAGGTATACATGCCGACGTTGCAAGCTGTAGATGAACAGATAGAGAAAGTGTATGAGGATATTGAAAAAGTAATGCAGTATGTAAAGGGGGACGAAAATCTAATAGTCATGGGGGACTGGAATGCAGTTGTAGGGGAAGGAGTAGAAGAAAAGGTTACAGGAGAATATGGGTTTGGGACAAGGAATGAAAGAGGAGAAAGACTAATTGAGTTCTGTAACAAGTTTCAGCTAGTAATAGCGAATACCCTGTTCAAGAATCACAAGAGGAGGAGGTATACTTGGAAAAGGCCGGGAGATACGGGATGATTTCAATTAGATTACATCATGGACAGACAGAGATTCCGAAATCAGATACTGGATTGTAAGGCGTACCCAGGAGCAGAAATAGACTCAGATCACAATATAGTAGTGATGAAGAGTAGGCTGAAGTTCAAGACATTAGTCAGGAAGAATCAATATGCAAAGAAGTGGGATACGGAAGTACTAAGGAATGACGAGATACGTTTGAAGTTTTCCTAATAATGGAAGCAAAGCTAAAAAAAAATTAGGAAAAGTAAAGGGACGAGAGAGGCAATTCTGACGTTACGGCTAATAATGGAAGCTAAGCTAAAGAAAAATCAAGACACTTTCATAGGATTTGTCGACCTGGAAAAAGCGTTCGACAATATAAAATGGTGCAAGCTGTTCGAGACTCTGAAAAAAGTATGGGTAAGCTATAGGGAGAGACGGGTCATATACAACATGTACAACAACCAAGAAGGAATATTAAGAGTGGACGATCAAGAACGAAGTGCTCGTATTAAGAAGGGTGTAAGACAAGGCTGTAGCCTTTCGCCCCTACTCTTCAATCTGTACATCGAGGAAACAATGATGGAAATAAAAGAAAGGTTCAGGAGGGGAATTAAAATACAAGGTGAAAGGATATCAATGATACGATTCGCTGATGACATTGCTATCCTGAGTGAAAGTGAAGAAGAATTCAATGATCTGCTGAACGGAATGAACAGTCTAATGAGTACACAGTATGGTTTGAGAGTAAATCGGAGAAAGACGAAGGTACACATCATGTACACATCTGTGGAATACGCCTCTGAACATTAATGAACATTTTTAGTTGGATTATATGTGATATTTGCGACCCTTTGTTAAATTTATAGTGTGGTACATTGTGTGGTTTTAATTATTTGAGTTCATAGGAGCAAATGTTGCCTTATAGATGTCCATTGCTTCTGAATATGACGACATCCGTGCGTTTGCTGACTGTGATTCAGATTTAGTGTGTCTTTATGTTTTATATACTTATACATTTCTGGACTAGAGCAATGGAAAGAAGTAATACAAAAAAATAAGGTATTGACTTGTTGCTCTATTTGGTACTTCCTAGAATATTACCGTAGGGTTATTTCAGATCATACAGTAGAGTATCATAATTTTATGTGTTCGTCGTTTTAAAGTTGGTTAGTTTCCAAAAACTGGTATTCTTTTATGGTTCTTTACTGAACAGGGCCTGAGGATGGCGGTAACTTGTCTCCAAAACTAGTCGTGTGAGACAGTAAAGTCGTTATCAAGATAGAACGGTGGTGGTACTTTTTCTCATATACTTCGATACTGATGCTGTTTTCATTTGTTACTGCTTGTCAACATCCTGACAATAGCTCTACGCCGCTAATGAACCATGCGACCGTATATGGCAACTGTCCTGGGCCATTAAATAGCATATTACCGCTTGCAGTTCTTTCGTTATTCACTTTTCGTTACCTAAGAAAGAAATATTTGGAACATGAGTTTCGTAATATTAAATTGCTGTTTAATCCTAATTACTAATTTTTGTGATCTTGCTATCACATATGAATCACTTAGTAACCGTCGTGTGCACATCGGGGATTTCACCTAAACGCCGACCGGGTTGGCCTAGCGGTTCTAGGCGCTACAGTCTGGAACCACGTGACCACTACGGTCGCAGGTTCGAATCCTGCCTCGGGCATGGATGTGTGTGATGTCCTTAGGTTGGTTAGGTTTAAGTAGTTCTAAGTTCTAGGGGCCTGATGAACTCAGAAGTTAAGTACCATAGTGCTCAGAGCCATTTGAACCATTTAATATTTGTACCTGTGTGTGTGTGTGTGTGTGTGTGTGTGTGTGTGTGTGTGTGTGTGTGTGTGCGTGTGTGTGTGTGTGTCTGTGTGTTGGTGCTGGTAACAGCGTTGCATAGTGGTCTCATATTCAGGAGAACGACCGTTCAAATCGCCGTGTGGCCCTCCAGTTTCATGTTTTCCGTAATTTACATACTCACTCCAGGCAAATTCCGGCGATTTCCATTGAAAAGCCAAGGCCGATTTCCTTTTTCGTCTTTCTGAGCTTTTTGTTCTGTCTCTTATGCCTGTGCTGTCAGTGGGACGTTAAATTCAAATTTTCCTTTCTATTTCGTTTCTCATTTGCTTTGAGTAAAATTGTGCGAATTGAACGGAGGGCATTTTTACGGAAGTGTCAGTTGTGGGAAGCTTGTGTATATTATTTTTAATGTTGTTAATTTCTATATTTAGAGTTGCTACTATTTTCATTGCCAACATGATCATCACGTTGTTATGTATATTAAATTTGGGTACTTATTACTTTGTTGTTCAGTGCTAGGGCTCTTTGTATGCGAAAAGTTTTCTTATAATGTTTTCTGTTACCATTGTGTATCCTAAACATTTTCGTATCCTGTTCCATGTTAAATGGTTGAATGCCAAGGTTTATGTGGTGGTCAGAAAACATAGAATGCCTGCTTTGATACATTCATCTTGTTTTGTGTCTTTTTAATAATCTGCTTGTTTTCCCAGATACGCTGAATTGAGATCTTTATATTCTGAGTGGTATTTATCTCCTCCTTGCTATTCGTCTTGTTTCTCTGCTGGCATCTACAAATGTGACTTTAATGTGTTTCCTATTCCGTGTTGTTGGCCCTACCTGCAAATCTTGTTTCTTCAGTGTAACTTCTACACTGTGTGTTGATCCGTGTGTGTATTTTAAATTTTACCATTTCTTCTTGTTGGTCATGTCATAAGTGATTTGGCCTGTTTGTATGTACTGAAGTGTAGTGATCTAGAAAAGTTCTCCTTTCTGACATGAAATAACATGTAGATAATTAATGAGATTGGCCATGCTGGACGCCAGTAATCAAGTGACATCAATAATTAAGAGAAATCAGAAACGAAACGAGTATGAGATTAAGATACTGATAAGCGAATGGAGCAGACAGTTTAGAATTATAAAATAGTAAATGGCTGCAATTATTTCAGTACATTTCATACACAAAAAATTACAAACCTCGTGGCAGATTTGACTGGGCATGTACACGACTCAGTTATTAAGGGGAATAGGGGGGGATTGAATCATCTTAACATTCTTCTTAGTCATTTGTCATGTGGTGACGTCGGCGGCAGGAGCTGTGCCGGGAAGGCGCGTCGCCTCGGTGCTGTGTAGTGGCGAGTCGGCTGCTCTCTTCGGTGGCCCGCGGCTGTGCAGTGAGGGCCAGAAATGGTGTCCACATTCACAGGTCGCCGTGTGTTGCTGTAGCTGAAGCAGAATTATAGCACAGTCAGAAGGCGGATGTTGGCGATGGATGGAAGAGACAATGTCGTCTCTCTCCGCGTTGTCTCACTGACTGCGCTCTTCTCATCACGCCACCTAGCTCAGCTACTTCTAGAACTTTTCCTCCTCTCGTTGTCTTTGGAGGACTCAGTTTGCAATACCGCCTAGTGACTCATGAACGTGCCTCCCCTTGCGTGTTGGAAATGTTTTATCTTTGTCACCTGTTGTGTGACTCGAGAATTAGCGGCTTTCTCACGATTTCAGTGACAAGACTGTTCGCAGCGTTGGTCAAATATTGTTTCGATTTGTTCTGCACTACTTGTTTGGTGTGAAAGCAGCCATACAACACTTCTTTGTAACGGCTATCCCTGCAGGAGGCCTGAATAGTCTTTGGTTTTGTGCTTCGTCTAAAAAACTGCTGGTGTTCATGATTTATAAGTAATTTCCTTATTGCCCGGCTAACATTTTTTTAAGGAGGCTGACTTCTTCAACAGTTTTTTTTTTTAGTTTTGCACGTCTCTCCGGACCACGTCTTGTCACTTTGTGTCTGTTCGTGCACATTCTTGACACTTTTGTATCTATGCTCCGTCCCAGTGGCTGCAGAGGTCCATCAGTTATCGGTACCCTCTCTCATTGTTTACGACGCTCTTCGAAAGACGTCCATTCTTAATGCGTCTCCGGGTTTCACTATTTGGGATCTCACTTTCCACTTCTCCTTGGTCGCCGGTGCTGTGTGGGAGAAAGTGGCCATCAGTGGAGGTATAACATCAGTGGAGGTATAACAGTAGTGTCCATACTATTTGTGTGTACTTAGGACTACCAGGAGAAATCCCAGTGTTAAACATATATGATGGCAAGATCCCAAGAAAGTTGAAAGCATTTTCAAACTGCAACTCAACGTAACGAAAGATGTTGTTTCGTACCTACTAAATCTGGAACATTTTGTAATACATGTAGAAACATATTTGTTGTATGGAGCTGACCATGGTGGCCGAGCGGTTCTAGGCGCTTCAGTCTGGAACCGCGCGACAGCTACGGTTACAGGTTCGAATCCTGCCTTGGGCATGGATGTGTGTGATGTCCTTAGGTTAGTTAGGTTTAAGTGGTTCTAAGTTCTAGGGGGCGGATGACCTCAGATGTTAAGTCCCTTAGTTCTCAGAGCCATTTGAACCATTTGTTGTATGGACTCAAAAAATGTATTACGGGCCCCTAAGTATACATCACAAAACAAGAGAAGTGAAAAGTTGTGGCATAAAACTATCCCTCCCATTCTTCAGTAGTATTCGTCGACCATATCCCTGAGACGATAGTAATAATAACAACGGGGGAAGGGACTAACGAACGATGGTTAACATAAAAAACGCTATTAATAAATTTTGAAAACCAGCAATTGCGGCAGATTGCCGAATGATCGTACCGCCACTAATGGACATGTCATCGTAAGGACTGCGAAGTCAAGGTGAGAGAATTCAGGTCTCATATGGAAGCACATAATCTTTATTCCCTGGCTCCACATGTAAGTGTAAGAGGAAATGCCTTGACTAATTATGATATAAGGTATCTTACACCTTGCTCAGTATTGCAGCATCTGGGGCTTGTATGTAAATGAAGATGTTGAGATTAAGCTCGTCAAGTATACAGATTCTTGTTTCATTGTACCAAGACAGTCCGACATGTTGGCTTAGAAGTGCACATCTGAATGGGTTGGCAAATTAATAGTTTGCCGAAACAAGTGACCCTCCGCTGCAGTGTGCACGGACGGTGGGCGTGAAGCTGCCTGGCGGCTGGCACAATGCGGCAGACGACCCCTCACACCACTTCGGCCGGAAGCGTGGCGCTGTTTGCTAATGCGAATCCAGACCGCACGCGGAAGCCCCTGCAGCGCGGCAGCACTCCAAACATTGAGGTTGCCGCCGCCGCCGCCGCCTCCCTAGTTTCCTGCTGTTGCCGGTCGGGCGCACGCAGGTAGCGCGCGGCATTCGGATGAGTCGAATACTCCACTCGCGAGCGCCCGCTCGCTGTTCGGCATTAGCAATTCCAGCCAGCCTGGAAAGTAAATGCGTTGTCTGCATATCATCTCCGGCACTAATGCTCCGACGCAATCCTGCTGACTGCATTGTTTGCCGCTGTGTTTGCACTGTGGCCACTTCTCGTCTCCCGCGCGCTGCTGTCTATTGTAGCTGTGCGTTTGAAACGTTTTCTGACGAAAGTGGTATCATAGCAGGCGCGGTTCTTCTGTACTCGTATGCATTTCAGAAGAATTCAGTTTTTATGTGCTGTTTTTTGAGGGAGATATAGGTCTCCGGCCTGGTTTGAAGAGGCCTGTCGGGAGTTTATCACTTTTGTCGAACTCTTCATCGCATAGTATCCAGTGGCCTAGCGTGGTTGTAAAGGTAGGGGAGTCACTGCTGTTATTATAGGTTGACAAAATAATAAAATAAACAACAATTTAAACAAACGAAACAAAATACATCAAACAAAACAACAACAACTACAACAACTACTACTACTACCACCACTACTACTACTACTACCACTATCACTACCACCACCACTAATAACAATAATAATAACTAACTTATTCAAGAAACTATAACAAATTTGGAGAACTGCAGCAGCAAGAGAAGAAGAATAAGTCTGTAACTCAGTCTACATAGATCTGATCACTGGATAGCTCTCCAAGTAGTCTTTTCTATCTCTAACGTACTGAAACACGGCCAGTCGGGTGATGGGCACTGAATTCCTTGCATAATTCCTCACTCGTTTACCCAGGCTTCGTTCACTGCTTGCTGTAGTTGCGGGTAGGGTCAAAACTAAATGCTGAAACTTGGTTGTTTCTTCATAAACAGAGTCTAAATCATTGTTGACAATGTACTTTAAGAGGATCCTTGGAGATAAGTGTTTCTTCCCATCAGCTTGTATGTTACACAGCTCATTTTCAAATAGTTCTTGTTTGAAATAAGGGTACTGTTCTAATAACTGAAGCAGTTTCAACTTTGGGCATTTCTTTTGATAGTTCGGGAAACACTTTTCGTTCAAAAGTTCAACAAACTAAATTTTGGGAAAGTCTGGAAACCTTCTTGCCATCTGAAACATTTTCAAATCCAGTACCTCGTAAGTAAGTGCCCTCAGAGATGTCTTTTCACTCTTACAGAATGATAAGTTGTCATCCAAGCACAAGCTGCTCTTAATGCATTCATCAACGAATGTTTCCCTTCTTAACTGTCGTAAGTTACTTTCTCAAAACAGTTCTTATTTGGTCGTGGCCAGCAATTATACTGACAGCTTTTGACTGAAGATCGGTAAAGAGATGATGCAGATAAACAAAGCACGCTCGGTAGAAGCGAAGCAAGTAGACAAACTTCGTTTCATTCCCACAGCACAGCTCAAAGATTCCGGGTCCCACTGAGATTCTGTATCATCAATTATATAGCTCTGAGAAATGACTAGCTAATGTTGAAACTGACTTGGAGCGAAAGTTCCATCGAGTATTGCTTACATGTGGTAGTTTAAATCCTTCCTCAGTTAGCAATGCAAGTCGTTTTGATGATTGTCTGAAAAACGAATGGAATGCAGTAAGATCACTTACAAACATTCGATGCGCAAGTCGCCGAAGTGGCGTCAAATCGACAGACTTGCACCCGGCGAACGGTCTACCAGACGGGAGGCCCTAGTTACACGACATTTACATTTATTTGCTTACAAACATGCGTAATTTTAGTATGATTTTAGAGGCATGTAACAGTACCAAATTTAGTTTCTGAGCGTAACAACGAATAAGCAGCGCGTAGGGACAGAACTGCTCCATCAGTTGTTGTTGTCCTCTTTCCCAGCCCGCCATTACTGAAGCGCCATCATATGTTTGCCTAACCACTTTTCCTTCAACATTCCATTCTTTCAATACTGCATGAATAACATTTGGCAAACCTTCAGCAGATTTATTTCAAGAAACATCGTAAAATCCAACGTATCTTTCCTCAGTTTTGCCTGCAATACAGTACCTGAATATTATACTGATTTCATTCTTGAATGACTCGTCTTATGTTTCATCAGCCTGAACCGAAATAAATTTGCAGTTCTGAATTTCAGCTTTTATTTTCTCATTAACTTCCAGAGTTATTTCTATTACGGCATTCTATATACTGTATATCTGGAGAAGTTTCTTTAAAGGTTGAAGGTGATGACTGATGGTCTCGCATTAAATGCTGTCCTTGAGCTAGTACATCCAACAATTCCAGATAGTTACCTTTGTTGCTGGAGGATTGGTCGTCTCGATGGCCGCGAAAGGCTACTTCTTGTTTACAAAGAAATACAATTGCCTGAATAAGACGAGCCCATACTCTCCTGTTGGATGCAACTTGGTCGTTGTATTATACTGCTGTCGGACGAGCTGCTTCAGCAAGGCCGTGCTCAATTCCACCTTTGCCCAATAACTGAAATGATCCTTTGTTCTGCAGGTGACGTTTAGATATGTGATGTTTCTGTGTTTTCCTATCGATGTACTCTATTGTACAAATGCCCTCATTGCACAATTTCTTTTCTCCATCAAACAGAAGACATATATAACAATACAAACTGTTATTAACTGCATTCGCAGTCAGCAAAGTACACTTTTCATACCAGGCTGTCTCAAAATTGCGTTTTTGTCTGGGTTCACTTAAAACTACACTGAATATAGCAGTAGGTGGTTTGTCCTTCAGTTTACACATTTTTTCGTACGTTAATGTAGAGAAAAGCGTTTTTAATAAAAATTCTGTACGGTGTTCAGTTGCTGGCTCACTCATGTTGGCGACACAACGAAAGTATGCACTAAAATCGCACAAAGGATGCCTATGAACACAAACCGCGCAACTATTCACTTCCGTGTTAAAAGACAACATAGAAGTGACAGAGACTAGTCTTGATACCTTCTAGCAAAAAAAATGGTTCAAATGGCTCTGAGCACTATGGGACTCAACTGCTGTGGTCATTAGTCCCCTAGAACTTAGAGCTACTTAAACCTAACTAACCTAAGGACATCACACACACCCATGCCCAAGGCAGGATTCGAACCTGCGACCTTCTAGCAAATGTAGCGCACCAGCCTTAGTAGAAGAGGAGAAGAGGTGAGCAGCCAAGAATGGACCAAGCGTAAAATCATAAAGGTCTTCAGACCGCGTGAATTACGGTCGGAGAAAACTTAGGGTTTAATTTTAATCTTCGTCTGTATTCTGCATGTTCTTCACGCCATATCAGAGAGAATCCAGTAGACAAAATACTGTGAACAGTTCTCGGATTCCCACTAAATAACTGAGCTCAGCTAATTCGCTCTCCGCCAAAATGTAATGGAGATTTCTGTAAAACATGTATGAGTATTTTAGAGGCAGGGTTGATTTCAGTAAGTCTCAAGTGGGATGTAAATTAACTTCACTAGATTATTTACTAAATCACCTCAAGACACAGCACAAAATAGCAACAACATACTTCTGTTACACACACATCAGTCAGTGTCTGTACCAATCCTACTAACCGACAACTGTAAGAGTGAGTGGTGGTGGATATTTCGTTTTATAATTCACGCTAAAGGGGCAAAATGGCAGACAACGGATATCAATTTTAAAAGTCGCACGCATTACTCATCCGTAAACATTGGTATCAGCGACTCCAGAATTTATTATTTATGTGATACTACATTGCCTTCAAAGGAGGGACACATATGTGCTACGTACACATGACTTCCACCACTCTAGTTTCTCTGGCCTTAGCAACTGTTATTTTTCCTGTCAGGGCCATAATACTTTTATTTTCTAGTTTTCTTTAGATTAATTCACTAACGCTGAAGGCCATTTTAATTAGAGATTCATTTTTAACTGCGAACTTTGGAAAGGGAATAGAAACATCTTTTTCTTTCGTAGTTTTACTACATTTAAGTACTACAAACACGTCATCGCAAATGTAAGTGTCGTATGTGAAAGGTTAAAAAAGTTAATCGTTTACAACAGCAATTAGATTTTTGAAACAGAAAAATCTAGCATACCATTTTCATGGTATTTCAGTTAGTTACATTTTCGTGAAGTTATTATGTATACATCTTATCCTTTAAAGAACGTGAAAATTATAGATATATTTCACTTCTTCGAATTCATCCGTTCACAACGTTTTATCCTTCGCTATATTAGAGGTCTATGAGATTTATTACGAAGTTTTTGACTTCTGTTATATCTGTCGCAGATGTAAATGCGGTTTATTTCATCACCCGATCGTAGCATGCGGAAAAATAGGTGAAACGGATCACAAGCAGAATCATCGACAATGAAAATGCACACAATTGTCTTCATTTTTCGTTTTCACTGTGTCTGATATGGCCCTTCAGGTTCGACGAGGGAAAATTGGAGCCCGGGTAGACTATGAATAACAATTCAATTGATGAAAACGTAAAAGCTCCTCCTTCTTTGGAGATTAATTACACGAGCGCAAAGAGTGGTTCTCGATGAAGTCTGTGTCTTTAAGGGATGAGGGGCATTAAATCTTTCGGCCTATCAGCCATGGAAGCCCGAATCACAATTACTTAAGTCACTCTTAATGTCTCACATGGTGCACTAACTGTCTTCGGTTGCACACATAGCATGACGGACATTAATACACAAGTCCTGGAGATCCCCTGTGGCACAGGTGAAATCTCCGTGTAGCTGACGAAGACAGCTGGGTGCTGCATGTTGCGTCGAATCAAAGAACCGTGCTCCGTACGTGGGGAGGACACTGTATACTTATGGTTACTGTCTTTTAGTTATTAACTTTTAATTTACTAAAAGTTGGTGTGACTCTTAAATGACGCTGCCTTTTACAAGAGCCGTAAAACAATTTGTTGCGGATGGAGACAAAGCGATGGAGAAAGTGTCGCCCATAATCTCAAGTGTTCTAATTCCACAACTCAGGTCGCCGAAACTGAATTAAAGTGTTCTAATTCACTGAATATAATTCCTAGGAGTCAGGATCTATGATGGTAAACGGAAGTCTACTACCGTTTAACAAATCCCCATTATCTCGGAAGGTTTTTAAGACAGCAAATAACAATTTTCATTAATGTATGGATGTACTATGTAGATGTACTGAACACAAAGTACTAGAAAAATTGTACTGTGAAGCATATTATGACACTTGTCTCAAACACTTACTTTTTTTTTGGCAGACTCTCCTAAATAAATGAACATAAAACCGAACAACATACGTCGTTTTTCCTATTCTTGTTCCACGTGTGTTGAATATTATACTTGGTATTCTGCGAAATTTCATGTTTCCAGCTCCAGTACCTTTCGGGGTAATGAGTTATTTGTAAAGAAAACAGTAATTCCCGGATACTGAGGGCCAAGATTTTAATCACTCTCCATAAAGACTTACAGTTCAGACTCCTTCAGGCACGAATTGTCCTAACCCATATGCCATGTCCCCCAGGCTGTCAAAGTCGACCAGTGCTTGCCTTATTCATTACGTACCTCATTCATTTGTCATTTTCTGAACACCCAACAGCCTGGTGTACACGAAGCACAAACAGTTTTCACAGTCCTGTGTTCTGTCTTCATCTCACTCGTGACTTTTCCAGAATCCTCAGCCTTATATAGTTCCAACCGTAAAATGTTGTTACAACATCACACACAGCTCACTTTGGAATCATGAGGCCGAAAAAAGACACAAGTACAAGTGACCACCCGACATTATTGAAGGAAAGGTTCACATTCTGGGTCTTTCCATGCAAAAATTTCTTTAGTAGGTCTCGGCTTGCCAAATCTTAAGATATAGGTTTGACCTCCTCCTTTACTGTTAAACGATACGAATTTTTGTGCGTAAATGCATAAAGGTTACCGCAAAGAAAGGACTGATTCGTTCATTCATAACGCCAACATCTGAGACGTAACAGTAAAATCAAAACAAGACTATTCACAGCCTTATAGACGTGTGGTTCCTATGATATGAATGTTTAACTCTGGCATTGTATACGAGGTGGTGAAAACTACGTCACATGCCAAATTTAAAACTATTGTTCCAATGTCTTAAAATTGTCCGTTTTTAGTGTATGATATATCTAAACGTTCGGGAGAATCTACAATACAGAAAACATCAGATGTCATAGAATCTGACGTACAGTCTCATTCTAAATTTCGGTTACATGAAGAGACAGACAAATATAAGGGCTGTGAAATAAACTAAATAGCTAGGGATAACCCTGACGAATGATGAACTTGAATTGGAAAGATCACATACATCATGTTAGGGGAACACGAACCTAGTATTGCGTTTTATTGACAGAACATCAAAGGATGCAATAAATCCACTAACGAGACTGCCTACTGCCTACAGCTCGCTAGGCCGTCGTCTGCTAGAGATTTGCTGTAAATTACGAGATTATTACCAGATAGTATTGACGCATGGCATCGAAAAAGTTCTGGCAACTCGTTTTATATTACCGCGCAACAGGGCAGACAGTGTCATCGATATGATACGCGAGTTGGTTTGCAGTCAATAAAACATTGACATTCTTCGTTGCAGCGAAATATTTTCACGAATTACAATATCCAACCTCAATACGAAATCAATTTGCTAACGCTTACGTGTGTAGAAAGAACAAATCATATTTATGTGTTTGTTTTTCCCGCCCTGTGTTCGAGAGTGGAACGGCACACGGAAAGTTTGAACGTGGTTCGATGAACCCTCTTCCAGGCACTTAAGTATGAATTGGAGAGTATTGTTACAGATGTAGATGTTCGGTGCTAGTATTCTTCTTTTGGATACGAATGTCTTCTTTTCCTGTGCCGGCGTTATTTTTATGTTCTCGGTGCATCGTCGGTCCTGTATTCTTTAGATAAGATAGTACATTCCCTTCACTTTGTCTACATCGTGGTCACAAATTCTAATGTTAAGTTTAGCGTTAATTTTATTTGAGAGATTCCTCATTACTTCTGTCTTTCCTTGTTTTTTCTAAAGCCATATTCCGAGCTCAGTAGACCATACATTGCTTTATGTATCGTAATTCTTCTTCGTTAAGACGGGATAGAAATGTCGTCAGCAAACATTATCAGTGCTGGTTTTCTTACCCTGACTTTCGTCCCACTCCTAAACCATCTTCTTAAATCTGTCATTGTTTCTTTGATGTTCATATTGAAACTTGGGGATAAGTACTGCAACCTTGTCTTACACACTTTTTAAGACGAGCACTCCTTTCTAGGTTTTCTATTCTTGATTCTTGTTCATATTCCATACTGAGCCAAACCATTCACCATATCTTACACTGTAAGGATTGAACCTATGCCTTATGCAATTTTTAAGGCGAGCACTCCGTTCTTGGTCTTGTATTCTTAGTTCTTGTACATACTGTATACTCACCCACAACCTTTCACAAATCTTACCCTTATTTTTCTCTGAACTTCAAGTATCTTGTGGCACTGAATATTGTCGAACGCTTTTTCTTGATCGAAAAGTGCCATGAATGAGTGGTGTCAAGAGCTTCGTCAGAACTGCCTAAGTAGTGTTTTTACTTTTCCGAAGACCAGACTGATCAGAAACTAACATCTGTATTTTCTTTTGCATTGTTGCTTACATTATCCTTTTGGGCAACTTGTATGCACGCGATGTTAAGGTAATTGCAGATCTTGTACTTAGGTGCTTTTGCTATCTTCGGAACTCTGTGGATGATTTATTTCAGAAACAATGACATACCCGTCGCTGTCTTAGTTTCAGCGAAGGTTGTTTTGAAGTATTTTCGTAGCTGAGTGCTCAATCAGTATGCCGGCAACAATTTCTTCTTCGTGTTTTCATTTTCCATGCTGGCAATCTTCTCTGGCTACAGTCCATTTAATAATTAATTTTTTCGTGAGTTCAGTGGGGCAAATAAAAGTTGCCCTGACGAGTGACTGACTTCAGCGCGTTACAGTGCCAACCTTTTGAAACCATTTGTGGCCGTATTAACGGAGGAGGAAAAGACCTACAGTTACTTCCAACCGTACAGCCGGCCGATAACTGGAGCACATTCTCCCAATCTTCACGCCTGACGGATTGTTATCAGAGGTCACTCTGGCCACCCAGCACGAAGAGTGAACGTTACCACCTGCCCTTAGCGTTGGTCGGCCCGTTGAAGACAGGTTCCCACTGTGAATACGTCGGTCTGCATCTCGCCGCCAGTGGCAAAGGGCGAGGAAGTCCTCCGTCGATACCTTGCCAGAGGTGGGGTGGCTGGATCCCCACGTTGCAGACCCGAGAAGGATTCAGAGACATGCCAGGTGGCGAACAGAGCACTAAGACCCCGCCACGGTGGGGGCGGCAGCGTCAGCGGCACGGTGAGTACCAGCGTAGACTGGTCGTCATACACTACCGGCCATTAAAATTGCTACACCACGAAGATGACGTGCTACAGACGCGAAATTTAACCGACAAGAAGAAGATGCTGTGATATGCAAATGATTAGCTTTTCAGAGCATTCACACAACGTTGCCGCCGGTGGCGACACCTACAACGTGCTGACATGAGAAAAGTTTCCAACCGATTTCTCATACGCAAAAAGCAGTTGACCGGCGTTGCCTGGTGAAACGTTGTTGTGATGCCTCGTGTAAGGTGGAGAAATGCGTACCATCATGTTTCCGACATCGATAAAGGTCGGATTGTAGCCTATCGCGATTGCGGTTTATCGTAACGGATGGTGCAGCAACGTCTCGATCCCTGAGTCAACAGATGGGGTCGTTTGCAAGACAACAACCATTTGCACGAACAGTTCGACAACGTGTGCAGCAGTAGAGACAATCAGCTCGGAGACTATGGCTGCGGTTACCCATGACGCTGCCTCACACACAGGCGAGCCTGCGATGGAGTACTCAACGACGAACGTGGGTGCATGAATGGCAAAACGTCATTTTTTCGGATTAATCCAGGTTCTGTTTACAGCATCATGATGGTCGCATGCGTGTTTGGGGACATCGCGCTGAACGCACATTGGAAGCGTGTATTCGTCATCACCATACTGGCGTATCACCCGGCGTGATGGTATCGTGTGCCATTGGTTACACGTCTAGGTCACCTCTTGTTCGCATTGACGGCTCTTTGAACAGTGGACGTTACATTTCAAATGTGTTGCGACCCGTGGCTCTACCCTTCATTCGATCCCTGTGAAACCCTACATTTCAGCAGGATAATGCACGACCGCATGTTGCAGGTCCTGTACGAGCCTTTCTGAATACAGAAAATGTTCGACTGCTGCCCTGGCCTGCACATTCCCCAGATCTCTCACCAATTGAGAACGTCTGGTCGACGGTGGCCGAGCAACTGGCTCGTTACAATACGCCAATCACTACTCTTGATGAACTATGGTATCGTGTTGAAGCTGCATGGGCAGCTGTACCTGTACACACCATCCAAGCTCCGTTTGACTCAATGTCCAGGCGTACCAAGGCCGTTATTACGGCCAGAGGTGGTAGTTCTGGGTACTGATATCTCAGGATCTATGCAGCGAAATAGCGTGAAAATGTAATCACATGTCAGTTGTAGTATAATATATCTGTCCAATGAGTTCCCGTTTACCATCTGCATTTCTTCTTGGTGTATCAGTTTTACAGACCAGTAGTGTATCACTGCTTAGCTTTTAAACTACGACGTTCCTGGTTTTTTTTTTTTCTTTTTTTTTTTTTTTTTTTTTTTTTTTTGGTGGGTGCGGCCTGGGGGGGGGGGGGGGGTGAATTTAAATGCAGCTGCTCAGGACCGACTTCTGAAGTGGTTGCGTTTGAATGTTACACAGAAATGGCTGGATCAAAGGCCGATGACCGGGGTATGGTTGTTGTCAGATAGTAGTCGGTCTAAGTGCATAAGCTTTGAGGGGGCTGGGCTCCTCCCAGGTCGTCTTCACATAGAGAGAAATTTTAAAGAAAGTACATACTTTTAATACGGGATACAACACTCAAAGCAATAGCAGCTATAAAATTAAATTAATGTTGGTTTAACATAAAGTAGGACAAAAAATGCAGATTATAATCAAGTAGATTTAAATTGGAGGCACTAGCAACAATGGACGTGAGAGACGCTTTTCGAGAGGGATAGAAAGAGAACGTAATTGTTAGTAATGAAGAGAACGGAGAAAATGTGTCTGGCTGATTAAGAAAGGAATAGAGAATGAAGAGAAACTAGACGAGGCTTCAGTTTCTGTTATCCATAGAGAAAACACGTCTTACGTGTTTACATTGTAGCTGAGAGTTATGATATTAGGTAGAGGATGTTCTTCAGACTCTTCTTTAGATGCAACAGTGCAGTGAATTGTGGTAGCTTGCGGAGTAGCTAGTTGCAAAGGAGAACAGCGGTAACAGCGAAAGTTTTTGTTGCATGTAACGGCACAGCGGTAATATTATCGAAGTGAGATCTTATGTTGTGAATATGATGAAATCATAGGTACTTAATGTCTGGCACCTGGGAACGCTGAAAAATAAAATTGTTGCCTCAGAGAAAGATTTCCGTAACTCCTTCAATCGATTTACTTAGAGGTCGAATATGTGGGAGACCTCCAATAAAATATTAGTGGAGGAACGCAGCCAATCAATGCTGCAATGAATAATGGTATTCTTCAGACCCACATGGAGACGTTACCCAGTCTATAGGACTGAATTCTTCTGACATAGACACTATCACAAACGAGCATCCAGCTTTGTGTCAACATCGAGCGACAAGAGGAACCTTTACGATTTCAGCTCCACCAACGCACTGTCCCAATGTGGGAAATGCTATTATTAATGTCTGTGGCATCAAATAATCGAAGCATTTCATTATAAGCTGTTGCATGACTTCAACGGAAATGTTAAAATATTCCTCCCCATATATTTAGTTTCACTTTTGAAACAGCCCAGTTTTCTGACTCATAGAATGTAGTTTTAATTCTGCTCTTTAAAGGTGGAAAGTATCATGCATGTCTGAGGGGTGTTCCCACACCACCTGCATGGAAAAGATCTTGGAGTGTATGATCACCATGGCATTATCTTGGTCTTAGAATCAAGACAGCTCCTTAGTAACTTTCAGTGCATTTTCATGGCATATTGGACAGGTGACAAGAGTGGTAAGAGTACCCACATACTCAGCATCTTGTGCAGGTTGGGAAACTTATCATTCCATATTAGGTGGGAACTCTTCACAGTGCGACCGGTATACGAGATCAAATCCGTGCACGAGTCACGTGCTGTACGCCTTGCCATTGCTCGGGCATACCATGAATAACTTTTAAATAACACTCTGAGACTTACAATGCCCTTCAGCATATGTGTAAAGATATATTTTTTAGAAATTTGTGTGTCAAAATCTAAATGTTTTACGCCACGAACAGTGCAAATCTACAGCTTCGCTTCTTAAGAGCCCCGAATTATTGAAGGTACGACAGTTCCCATAGGTTTCTTGGAGATGTGGTCCATCTATCCTACAAAATGGACGGCTGATTCTTTTTTGTAATACACATTTCGCTTCTTCTTACTAGTCAAGCGTCTTTAGTGGCCTGCAGTACATGTTTGTTTTATGTATCTAATAACTGTGTTTTATAATGATTTAAAGGTATGTTAGTATAATACAGTTTCTTGTTATTACTTGTTGTTAGGTAAAATGCAGATTTTATCATCATGATAATCTCTTTCCAAGTATTAGGTGTTTTAGTCACCTGTCCTTTCCCTATACAGAGAAGTCTATCTAGTTCTCTCTTTCCAGCAAGCTAAAAATTCATCATCTATTTTGGCAATCTGTTTTCTATCATTTGATCAACAAGATCCTTCCATTTCGCTCTATTTTCTTGAAGTTATCGTCAACAGAAAAGATATTTAAATCTGATACTATAATTTCTTTCCGTATTTATCCATTTTATTACAGTCTCTTACATGTTCCATGGATTTCATCTCTTTTCCTGCATACGTAATATTTCTTTTTTTTAATGTCCATGATTTGGAACCATACACTGATAACTGTATACAATTTCAGTTCTTTTTGCTATTTTGTGTTTCTTCCCAAGCTTCTTCCAATTATTCCGAGGATAGATGGATATTTATTGACTTTTCTTCTCAATGTCTTCGTCATAGGCAAAACCAATGTTACAATTTAGATACATAAGGTGGGATACTTATTCTAAAATTTTCTCATTTATTATCATTTATGACGAGATTGGATTCGTTCCTTGGAAAGCCATTACTATTCTCTTATTTTACAACGCACTTTTGCTCAATCTGTGTACTGTATTGCTCCTTGTAAATTATTTCCTGTTTCTTGTAAAATTATCTTGTCTTCAGCATCTAATAGAATAATCAGTGGTACATTAGATCCTATTTTAATACTTCACGGTAGTTCAACTTTCCGCATCACAACTAGGTCGTCGATATATAAATTAAATAAAGATGGTGACAGACCAAACTCTTGTCAGACACTTTGATTTATTAAAATTTCATCTGACAATTTTGACCCTGAACATATAACTACTTTTGTATTTACAAAAAAACTTTTTATGGCATAAACAAAGTGTTTAGGAAAATCTTTTGTTGATAATATTTTACATGAAAGTCTTCCTTTTACCTTATCAAGGACTTTATCACAATCAATAAATGGTGTATTACATCAGCGATAGTTTGTAATCTTAGCAAGTTTCTGAAGATTAAATAAGTTTGGCTTTTCCTGCGTTCCTGTGATCCAATTAACCCACATCTTTCGTGACAGAGCTGAACTTCGTATGCCTGAGCACAAAATAATCCCCGATACTCGTCGTTTTCCAACATATTTCAATTGATCGTTCACTTTCAACGTTCACTGTGTGCTGGTTGTGTGAGTTAACTCTATACACTTTAATACTGTCTACTGCAACTGTCCCCCTCATGAACCATGGACCTTACCGTTGGTGGGGAGGCCTGCGGGCCTCAGTGATACAGATGGCGGTACCGTAGGTGCAACCACAACGGAGGGGTGTCTGTTGAGAGGCCAGACAAACGTGAGGTTCCTGAAAAGGGGCAGCTCCCTTTTCAGTAGTTGCAGTTGATTGACAGATACGGCCTTGCAACATTAACCAAAACGGCTTACTGTGCTGTTACTGCGAACGGCTGAAAGCAAGGGGAAACTACAGCCGTAATTTTTCCCGAGGGCATGCAGCCTTACTGTATAGTTAAATGATGATGGTATCCTCTTGGGTAAAGTACTCCGGAGGTAAAATAGTCCCCCATTCGAATCTCTGGGCGGGGACTGCACATGAGGACGTCGTTATCAGGAGAAAGAAAACTGGCATTCTGTGGATCGGAGCGTGGAATGTAAGATCCCTTAATTGAGCAGGTAGGTTAGAAAATTTAAAAAAGGTAGTGGATAGATTAAAGTTAGATATATTGGGAATTAGTGAAGTTCGGTGGCAAGAGGAACAAGACTTCTGGTCAGGTGAATACATAGTTACAAATACAAAATCAAATAGTGGTAATGCAGGATTAGGCTTGATAATGAGTAAAACAATAGACGAACAGCACAGTTAACGCATTATTGTAGCCAATATAGACACGAAGCCCACGCCTACCGTAATACTACTAGTATATCTGTCAACTAGCTCCGCAGATGACGGATAGATTGAAGAAATGGATGATTAGATAAAAGAAATTATTCAGATAGTGAAGGGAGACGAAACTTTTATAGTCATGGGGGACTGGAAGTCGATAGTAGGAAAAGGAAGAGAAGGAAAAGTAGTAGGTGAATATGGAATGAGGGTAAGGAATGAAAGAGGCAGCCGCGTGGTAGAATTTTGCACAGAGAGTAACTTACCCAAAGCTAACACTTGGTTCAAGAATCATGAAAAAAATGTTGTATGCAGGGAAGAGGCCTGGAGACACTGTAAGGTTTCAGATAGTTTATATAATAGTAAGACAGAGACTTAGGAACCACTTGTACGAATATCAAAATCTTTGATGGAAAACCAGTACTAAACAAAGAAGGATAAGCGGAAAGGTGGGAGGAGTATATAGAGGGTCTATACAAGTGCGATGTACTTGATGGCAGTATTATGGAGATGGAAGAAGACGTAGATGAAGATGAAATGGGAGATGTGATACTGCATGAAGAGTTTGACAGAGCACTGAAAGACTTAAGTCAAAACAAGGCTCTGGGAGATAGACAACAATTCATTAGATCTACTGATAGTCTTGGGAGAACCAGCCATGACAAAACTCTATCATATTGTGAGCAAGATGTATGAGTCTGGCGAGGTATCAGTTTACCAAGTCACGGCTGCAAAATACTAACACGAATTCTTTACATACGAATGGAAAAACAGGTAGAGGCCGATCTCTGGTTTGTATTCCGTAGAAATGTTGGAACTCGTGAGGAAATACTGAACCTACGACTCATTTTAGATGACAGATTAAGGAAAGGCAAACCTACGTTTCTGGCATTTCTAGAATTAGAGAAAGCTTTTGACAGTGTTGACTGGAATACTCTCTTTCAAATTTTTTAGGTGGCATTGGTCAAATACAGTAAGCGAAGGCTATTTACTATTTGTACAGAAACCAGATGGCAGTTTTAAGAGCCAAGTGGCATGAAAGGGAAGCATTGGTTGGGATGGGAGTCAGACAGGATTGTAGGCTCTCCCCGATGTTATTCAATCTGTATAGTGAACAAGCTGTAAAGCAAACAAAAGAAAATTTCGGTGCAGGAATTAAAATCCATGGAGAAGAAATAAAAACTTTGAGGTTTTTCTATGAAATTGTAATTCTGTCACAGACAACAAAGGACCTAGAAATGCAGTTTAACGGAATGGAGTGTGTCTTGAAAGGAGGATATAAGATGAACATCAACAAAAGCAAAGCGAAGATAATGGAATATAGTCGAATTAGATCAGGTTATGCTGAGGGAATTAGATTGGGAAATGAGACACTTATATTAGTAGATGAGTTTTGATATTTGGGGAGCAAACTAACTGATGATAGTCGAAGTAGAGAGGATATAAAATGTAGACTGGCAATGTCAAGGAAAGCGTTTCTGAAGAACAGAAGTTTGTTAACATCGAGTATAGATTTAAGGGTCAGGAACTCTTTTCTGAAAGTATTTGTATGGAGTGTAGCCATGTATGGTAGTGAAACATGGACGACAAATAGTTTAGGCAAGAAGAGAATAGAAGATTTCGAAATGTGGTACTACAGAAGAATGCTGAAGATTAGATGAGTAGAATACATAACTAATCAGGAGGAACTGAATAGAATTGGGGAGAAGAAGAATTTGGGGGACAAATTGACTAGAAGAAGGGATTGGTTGGCAGGACATGTTCTAAGGCATCATGTGATAACCAATTTATTACTGGAGGGCAGCGTGGCAGCGAAAACTCGTATAGGGAGACCAAGAGATGAATACACTAAGCAGATTCAGAAGGATTTAGGTAGCAGTAGATACTTGGAGATGAAGAAGCTTGCACAGGATAGAGTAGCATGGAGAGCTGCATCAAACCAGTCCCTGAACTGAAGCCCACAGCAACAACAACAACAACTGGCACTGTGTGTCTTCGTTAGGCTTTTGTTTGTGTTGTAGTATCTGTGTGTGTATGTGTGTGTGTGTGTATGTGCGTGTTGGTAACACAATATACAGTAAGCATTCACTGAAATCTGACATAAAACTTTGCATAGCTTTTCAAATCATTTTGATATGAGTTTAGTAATTTAGAGAATGAGAAGGGGCACGACTGCTATAAGAAAATATATGTTATGGATCTTGGACATAGTGATTCGTAGTACGGTGCGCGCCGACCGGAGAGACAGGCATCAGCTTTGTGGTACCACATGGGGAACCGTGCGGGGTAGCCGCGGTTTTTAAGGCTCCTTGTGACGGTGCGCGGGGCTCCCCTCGTCGAAAGTCCTCCCAGGCATGGCTGTGTGTGTTGTCCTTAGCGTAAGTTATTTTACGTTACTGTAAGTAGTGTGTAAGCCTGGTGACCGTTGTCCTGAGCAGATTGGTCCCATAGCAACAAAATTCGAAAAAAAAAATTCACAGTGGGCCGCTAGGCATTGTCCAGTTTACAACCTTGTTAAGCTATGTGGGCCGCAAGGGGCAGAGAGCAGAAACGTGCCACGAGCTGTAGGAGAGGACTGTTTTCTCATGTTCTGCAGACCGGCTTTGTAGATCGCCATTAGCCGCTATCGAATACATGAGGTACACAAAATAATCGTCTAGCCTCCTTATCCCAGCGGCACTCTGATGTGAGGCTAACTCCATGGGTACAAAGTTGTGGGCCTGGTTTGTTAGAGTGTGATATCACGATCACAGAGCTGAGATGGACATTCTACGGCAGTAGGGAAGAGTTTGGCGATATGATTGGCGTCTGAAGGTAAAGCACTGTTTTGGTGCCGGGAAGTCTGAGTTTTGGGACCCATTTCTTAAATTTTCATAGGCGGACTTCGGTATGTGGCAAACCGTGGAGAACTTTCGGGTGGATTTAGATTGAGGCCAGTCGGTAGCGTTCACCAAGGGACTACCACTGATGGCGGATCATTCTTGGCGTTAGATGCACACTTCAAATAAAGTGGAGAGTAGAACATCTTAGCAGAAGAACAATATGGTGTTGCTAATTTTGAGGTACATCCTCATTTTGGCTGGTCAGGAATTTCTACGCCAGTGGCGTTCATCTCGGCGTAAGAGAAATTTATCGTTAGTATTAATAGCTGCACCAGGGTGCTAGTTCACACAGTTGAGCACTTATAGAACTTCATAGAATTTCACATTTCAGATTCAACGTTCATGCGTTGGATGCTTGATTGGTTTACTCAATCACCAGACTCGAAGTCACTGTGTTTTTCGGCAGGAGTTTATGTGGTTAAATCTGAATATCAAATAGTGCGATGAGCAGTTCTTGATCTTCAATTCCGTGAAACAAATCCCTTCTACAGGAAGCTCTTTGTTCTCGATATTTTGGGAAGTGATAGTATGGAACAAAACAAGAAAAAAAAGGCCAATAGACATGTGCTCTAAAAAGCATTCCTTAAAAGTTATGAGTACTTGTTATTAGATGAGTTGTGTTTCAAAGTAGCAAAGACGAACAAGTGCTCGTAGCTTTTAAGGTATGCATTTTAGAACACACGCTTACTGGACATTTTTTCTTGTTGTATCCATAGTACCACTTCCCGAAATATGGAAAACAAAGAGCTTCCAGTACAAGGGATTTTCATAGTATCGAAGATCAAGAACTGCTCATAGCTCTTAAGGTCGGAGTTTTAGAGCCCATGTTTACTGGACTTTTTTGTTTCGAATCATCATTCCTGTCACTCCCTTGAAAATTGACCATTACTTCTGAAACACTCTGTGTATTTCGAAATACCTACACAACACACATTAACAGTCAATTTAATAAAGAATTAAGGGAGATCTTAACACAACTTGTTGCTAATTTCGTGTCTTTGGACACAGTAAATCTTTATACTACACTGAAGCGCCAAAGAAACACGTGTAGGCATGCGTATTCAAATACAGAGATATGTAAACAGGTAGAATAGGGCGTTGCGGTCGGCAACGCCTAATAAGACAGTAAGTGCCTTACGCAGTCGTTAGATCGGTTACTGCTGCTACAATGGCAGGTTATCAAATCTTAAGTGAGTTTGAACGTGGTGTTGTAGTCGGTGCACAACCGATGGGAGACAGCATCTCCGAGGTAGACATGAAGTGGGAACTTTCCGTACGACCGTTTCGCGAGCGTACCATGAAAATCAGGAATCCGGTAACACCAAATTTCCATCATCACTGCGGCCGGAAATAAGATCCTGCAAGAGCGGGACTAACAATACCTGAAGAGAATCGTTCAACGTGACAGAAGAGCTGCAGATTTCAATGCTGGGCATTCAACAAGCGTCAGAGTACGAACCATTCAACTTAAAGTTACCGATATCGACTTTCGGAGCCGAGGGTCCGCTCATGTAGCCTTGATGACTGCACGACACAAAGCTTTACGTCTCACCTGGGCCCGTCAACACCGACATCGGACTATTGATGACTGGAAATATGTTGCCTGGTCGGGCGGGTATCGTTTCAAATTGTATCGAGCGGATTGATTTGTACGGGTTTGGAGAAAACCTCAAGAATCAATCAACACTGCATGTGAGCCGGGGACTGTTCAAGCTGGTGGAGGCTCTGTAATGGTGTGAGGCGTGTACAGTTGGTGTGATATGAGACCCCTGATACGCCTAGATACGACTCTCATAGGTGTCACGTATGTAAGCATCCTGTCTTATCACCTGCATCCATTCATATCCATTGTGCATTCCGACGGACTTGGATAATTCGAGCAGGATAATGCGACACCCCACAAGTCCAGATTTGCTACAGAGTTGTTCGAAGAACACTCTTCTGAATTTAAACACTTTCACTCCCCAGACATGAACATTATTGAGAACGTCTGGGATGCCTCGCAACGTGCAGTTTAGAAGGGGTCTCCACCGCCCGTACTCTTACGGATTTATGGATAGCCATGCAGCACTCATGGTGTCAGTTCTGTCCAGAACTGCTTCAGACGTTGTTTTGCGGCAAGTCTGCGTGCTCGCGGGGGCCCTTCGCGATATTAGACAGGTGTACCAATTTCTTTGGCTCTTCAGTGTAATAACAAACGCTGTATCTTCCATAGCGAAACCTCATAACAAGACTACGTCTTGTGGAAATACATAGAAGTTCAGATTTGCTTCAACTTCTTTTGCTCAATAACAAAATTTATAAACAGAACTACGGTCTAGCGTTGGGAAACTACATATCAGGGTTCGTAGTTTGAATTTTTATCACATAACTCGAAAACAAATTCTTCATTTTAACCTGCATATGATATGCAGATTCAGATGCTATAGACATTAATGACTCGAACATACTGCCCAAAGGAGGAAAGCAGGGCACCGGAAACCCAAATCCCAATTCAGCAAAGATCATTTAAAAATCAGCTTCACATTTGAGCACAAAAAAGTGTAGCTATAAACTTCCATGTAATGGGGGATACATGTTCAAGATATGCAGAAATCCTACATGGTCGACTAACATAAAAAGCAAAAGTTCCTGTTACTCTATACAGCAAAAATAGCTTACTTTATTTGCATAAATAACAAATTTAAAACTTCCATTGACCTAACGTGGGATGCAGCGTGAATTAAACATTCTCGAGCAAGGGAATGGTAATTGGCCTTAAAGGGAATGAATTATCCGAATGAAATAAAAGAATTAAGAGTCAAATGTAACAAATTACGAGAAAGGAAAGCATACGCGCCAAGAACACAAAGTATACATGTAGACGATCACAAAAACAGCAAGACGTTTCCTGAAATTGTCGGCGTGGCATTTAGTACACGTCGTTCTGTTAAAATGATTCTGCGGAATAAGAGCAAAGACTACGCAGGGAAATTCAGTAAATCAGCGGTATATAAAACAAAATGTGCAGTGTGATAAGTTTTAATATAACAGACACTTCGAATCAATGGTCATGTTAAAGCAAATAGTAAAACTGCGCCGGATACAAAGAGAAAGTTAAAGCATTGGCGCATAAATTGAAGGTGACAGACAAACTGTTGAATGAACAGAGATATTTTTATATGCGTAGCATTTTTGAAGATATAGTAATATAAGCAGTCAACAGACTCTGGTAGAATACGCACAAGCCATTGGTTTCCGGAGATATAGCCGAAGGTCAGTAGCGGTCGTAATAACTTCTGTCATTTTATTGGATTACAGATCTATATTTCGACTAACAGCTTTATAAGAAATCATGTAATTTGAACGTAATGATAATGGCATATATTCCATTCCAGGTATATACAAATATTAGTTTAGTTAGATTCAGGCGACTATCTTTCATATTATAGTGGTGATCTACCAAAGCGACGAGCTTCCTATTTAAAAAGTACAATGCTTGTCAATAGACTAATGCTTGTACATACCCGAGTTAGAACGGAATATGTGTCGTTATAATTATGTTCAGCCTATATGACTACTCTTAACGCGCTTACGACGGCTGCGCAGTCAGCTGAAATCTGGATCTGCAATGCAATAAAATAAACGGATGACTTTACGGGCGATGCCGATCTCCTTTCTGTCCTGTGCTACGTCACGGTCGTGGGTACACTTATTAAAATGGAATCGAACCTGATGGACACACATCTGTTATGATTGTATGCTGGTTTCATTGTCCTCCACTCACCCGGTTCGTTCGCGCCGATAACAATCAAATTCCCTGTGGAACTGACGGGTGGCTCCGTAACTGTATTATAAACACTTTCATATGTATCAGAAGTGTATTTCAGATTAGCTATGTAACAGATAAGGCTTTATTACTATTCTTAGCAGTCGAAGTTTAGTTGCCGGCCACTGTGGCCGAGCGGTTCTAGGCGCTTCAGCCCGGAACCGCACTGCTGCTACTGTCGTCTGTTCGAATCCTGCCTCGGGCATGGATGTGTGTGATGTCCTTAGGTTAGTTAGGTTTAAGTAGTTCTAAGTCTAGGGGACTGACGACCTCAGATGTTAAGTCACATCGTGTTTAGAACCATTTGAACCATTTTTGAAGTTTAGTTTTAAATTGTTCTCAAATCTGTGTCCTTACTTGTAAGTTACTTTTCTGAGACCTGATATGTTGCTTCACGAACGGATCACTTTATTTTGTGTGTATGTGTGTGTGTGTGTGTGTGTGTATGTTACTTAATTTTATTAACTTTTTATTATGTTTCTTTGTTTCTTTATTTGTAAGACATTCAAGACATTCAAAGACGCACATTATTTCTTGCCTATCCAAAGCGTCGAAATATTATTTGTCGGTTCTTAAGCGGGACAATCTTTCGCATTATAATGACGACGTGAAAAAGCTGGGAACTTCCTGTTGAAGAAATATACTGCTTAAAATTCTCTAACTTGCCCCGAGCGCCAAGTCGTCTGAAGTCCCAGAAATATTTATAGGTTCAGGACTGGCTAGTATCCAAGAAAAAACGGGCAACTAAAATCTAGCTGCTGTACTTCAGATCGATCCATTAGGGATTGGATTTCACTAAATCCTACATAGTACCTGTTTGTTTCAGGGAAGGTGAGTTCAGTGATCAAAGGAGGAAGAATGGCGTGCGAATATGCACAGTGAGGCAAAGTGTATGAACTGAAATGAAACGGAGGGAACAAGTATTTGCATTACGCATGAAGCATGTACAAAATCCATATACTGATGACCTGTAAGAACAAACTGCGTTTACCATTATTATTCATCGAGAGGATAAAATGCAGAGGATAAAATTCAGCATTTTCTCTCCAATGTCACGTCGCCAGAACTAGCTTGTGCATCACTGTGGAAAGAAAACGCTTAACGTCATCAGAATCACAATGCATGAAGTGAATTGTGACTGGGTAAAGAGCAATTTTTGCCCCATCTGACTGAAATTACCACTTGTGTGTACCCCACAGTACATCTAAATATGACATAGTTACACAAACGACTTACCTTTAGTTACACAAAGCTTCCTACGTGAAAACTCCGAATTGATTCCCATCCAAGTAGGCACAGAATTCACGCATTATAGTCAGCAGCACAGCCACTAATCTCTGCGCGACTCTTCAGAGACAGCAACTTCTGCTCAGCACCAAACTGCTTCGCCTCCGAGCATAGTGACTCAAAAATCTGGTGGGGAGAACGGGACGAACTGACTAGACAATAGGAAGAATTCTTTAGTGGTGACAGGCACCTATTACAGTCTCGTTCTCAAACATTTTCCTTTGGTTCAACATCTGAAATATAAACAAACGTATCTCTAGCATGTGATTCCAAGTGACCCAGTCGCACGGGTTCCCGCTACGAGAACCCTCACATATAATATGCCGGCGCGCCGCCTGAATGGCGCACCAATCCAGGCTTGAAAGCTGAACTCAGTTGCTGTTTCAAAGCGTCCACCAAAAGTTAAATCAAGAAACTCCACCTGAATTCACTCGGTTTTCGGCATTTATAATTACACCCACATTAATTCCATCCAGTAATCACCCACAGTTAGCATATTTGGTTACAGCTACATGACATGCTGAATATCAAATGAAATACTCTGAGGAACACTGAAAGTAGTGCACTCGGAGGAACGAAAGAGAGAAACGCGAAACTTTGCATTGATCCAAATTTGGTACCAATGATCATGCACACAGACATTGCAATGACGATGCAATCTGGTAGGGGACCCAATTTAAATGGCACATTGTGTAAAAGTCATACACGTGACGATCATATCCCAACTCGGGAAGACGTTAGTAGCCTCAGAGTGATAAGTAGACGTGTCAGGTAATATTTCTCACAGTTAAGCCAGTTTGAGAGGGGCCCACTCATTGGCATGAAAACCGCAGGCTGGTCGACATGCGGTGTGGTTCGCCAGGTTGATCGCTCGGATTGTTCAATCAGACAGTGCTGGTTGCAGTGGAAAGGAGATGGCACCGACGTGCGTCGTACCGCTTCAGGAGCGACCAGGAAGACGAGGCGAGATTGTGCAGGATGCGGTCAGGGATCCTAGTGACTCGCTACATTGTACAAGTACATGTATGGGTGCCAATTCTACCACAAACCATGACCGCGAATTTGAAATCCAGGCGTTCACGTCGTGTACAGCGTTAACGCCGAGACGTCGACTACCCCGTCTACAGCAGTGCAGATCAGATCAACGTGGAGTGAAATTGAATGGCATGGATAACTGCGTACGGATCTGTTGGCAGGGTGGCAAACGGTACAGGTTAACCGATCCTGTCGCTTGTCCCATTGTCACACAGCCGGCGTAACAGTCAGTGGGCCACAGCCTACGATAGCTGGTCCCCTCTAATTGTGATACGTGTTACCTTAATGGGCCTGTGTTACGCTAATGATATTTTTCAACCATATGTCGGACTTTTCCTACATGGTCTGACACAGACAGTTTTCCCGCAAGATAATGCTCGTCCACTTACAGCTCTAGTTGCTCCAGGCTTCCCACGCCATGTTCCGTCTCTTCCATGGCCGAACTGCTCCCTTTACTTGTCTCCTAGAGTGCGGGTGTGGCACCAGCCGGAACGCCAGATGCCGCCGTGTGATCTTGCACATGTTCAAGATCCGTGGGTCAGTCTGCCTCTGGACATCATCAGACGTCTGATCAACTCGAAGCCGAGCCGTATTTGCGGCGTTTATTGCAGCAATGGTGGGCCAACGCATTATTGATATTGCACTGTATTTCCCTACTTTCACTCACTATATTTATTTACTTGTCTTGATTTTAAGATGAAGTGAATCTCTCAACTGTAATATTATGTTTAACACATTTCATTTCAATCCGATGCCCCCCCCTCCCCTACGGGTGTACTATTTTCAATATTTCTAAGTGGAAAAATGAGAATACAACACACTAAATTTTGGTTCCCTACTTCATCTTCCTTCTTGAAATTGGAAAAAGGGTGAGGCAATGTAGAGTGAAGACACTATGCCAAACTTGATAAAACAACCAATTATAAAAACACAGAATTACATGAAAGGTGTACTGTCTGGTACCTTTGAGCATGTATTGTTTATACAGGAAATGTATTCGGACTTCCGAAGACGGGTACCGTACAAATGTAGAACGAAATGACGACATTGAAAATTTCTGCCAGACCAGTACTCGAACGCGGAATTCGCACTTGTCGCAAGCGTTAGCGTTAACTTTTCTTTTTTTCTTCTTTTTTTTTCCAAACCGAGTTTCGGACTCGGGACATATGGTTTGACGGGCAGCTTCCCTTCCTTTTATTCGAAATCTGGAACATAAGAATATACCAAAACATTTACTGTAGCATTGTTTGAACTTTTGTGAGCATACACAACAACGCTAAAACGTTGTTATTTTAAATAAGCGATATAAAACAATGCTCTCGTCTAAACTCACCAAAAAAGTGAAATAATACTTGGGGTAAATAAACAAACAGAGGCTGTACATTTCTTTTCTTTTAGCTGTGAAAGTCTTTTGTATTCTCATATTTTAGAAAAGAAGAGATGTGATTTTTGATGCTGATTCCTCTTTTTCTATTTTTATACAGGTTTAGCAAATGCCTAGGATTGCAGTCCACATGAAATGGAAAAACAAAAACCAATAAGCAGAAACGGCTGCAGATGCAAGCCAGGAGCGAATAAACACGTGTAAGAGGTAATGTTTGGAAGATGGGGAGCAAAAAGTGAAGGGATGAGTTCAGGAAAGTAGGAAGACACGCGGCGGCATGCTCCATGCAGTCTCGCCGTCAGGACAATGTCCGTTCTATCATTGGAGTGAGGGGAGATTGGTTGTCCAGCACTAATCTGTAAATATTTTGCGAAAATGGCGCAATAGCGTTGATGTCGATAGCCGGTGTGGTGTTGTTCTTGGGTACGTGACCTGAAATCCAGAGGAAGTAGTTGATAGCCATGCCACTAATCCGTGTGATGGTATACCAATTCGGTGATGGAAAATAGGCAGCATCATGATATACCAGCACGCTAGGAGAGACTTGACGTGGAGGGACACGAAGGTAGAAAGTCATGGATTTCTGTACAACGGTCCAGACGGCCGCAGCTTCCCCACACTCGAAACTGTGGACCTCCGTATCTTCGAAACTGCACTGGTGGCAGACGTGCGAGTCCATTTCGGCTATCCGTTCACAGTCCACTGACAGACCCAAACCTCGAAAAGTTTCTACTTGTTTTCCGTACTTTTAATCAGTAACCTAGTAGCGGCGGACTATTCTGATATTGCACTACTTGTGTCTGTAAGTATTACGATGCAATGTTCTTTCTGACATGAATGCATGCCCGAAGGAACACTGAATCACATTTCTTTAGACACATGCACTGCACTATCGTATATGTTTCTTATTCCGGCATAATTTTTTGACATTCTGCGGCCACTGTATCGCCGCAATGAAGATTCAAGTCCTCTGGTAAGACTGTATAACCCAAGCAGGTGAATGGTGTGCAGGCCCTCTTCCTCTGGTTGGACCCTACCCCAGCGCCGTAGCACTGCGACGGCCCACAACGCTGCACGACCCGCGGTGCGTTGCCGGTCGGCATTATTTGCCGGCGCACTGATTTAGGGCCCATTAAGAGCAGGCACTCGCGAATGCTGCGCACCAAGTTACCAATTAGCCGTCCCGGCCCTCAGGGAAAACAGCGGCCCATTCCGAGCGCGCGCGCCTGTCGCCCCGGACCACTTACATAATGCGATTGCGCTCACGCGCTCCCCGTGCACATAATCCGGAAATTATTTCTGGCCACCCTCCGGCGACAGTAAAGCAGGTGGGCAGCTCTTGAGAGTAATTACTCCAGTCCCTTCTGCTCACTGGAAAACAGCTCCCGCTTCCACCTTCGTGTTCCTATGAGTCAAGCTTAGGGCAGAGACAATTTCTTTTCAAGAAATTTTTCCATGAATTTGCATCGTCATATCTTCTTTGCATTTCTAAACTTACTTTCTTAGCATTTACAAAGTGGTACTCCGTGGCCACTAACAGTTACATAAAGAATCTTGTAATAAGAGAAACCAACAAATTGCCATTTCTGCGCAGCAGTACAGTAAATTCTTCTTGGCAAGGATTTCATATTTTGCAGAACGTAAGAATACATTTTTATAATATGAGTAAACTTGCAGAAAATATAGTTAACTCTCCGCTAGTGGTGCGTTACTGAACGCAGCGACAAACAAGCAATGCAGTCGTTTGTAGAACCACGCGAGGCGAGATGTTGATTTGGGCATTGGCCGGAAATGTTATGTAGACTCACAAGATATGAGGTTAACTAAAGTGGAGGGCCACGAGGCGTGGCAGTGCCTTGGCGGTGGTCGAATACGGTCAGACACAAGGGCCTCAGCGCGATGTCTGGAAGCGACAGCCGGCCGCGATGGCCGAGCGGTTCTAGGCGCTTCAGTCCGGAACCGCGCGACCGCGACATCATGGATGGGCGGTGTGACCTGCCGCCCAGTATAAAGACTGAGGCGGCGTAGCCCGTGGGAGAGTTCAGCACTGTCAGCGGTCCAGGAGGGACGTCTTTGCAGGTCACACCCGGGGCCTAGACTTGTAATATTCGCTCTGGTTCTACTCGCACTCATACGTAGCCAGTGTCATTCACCATCTAGAGCGCTCGCCGGGCGCGACAAGTAGCTACTGTCATTACAAGCAGATCGATATCAGTCAACGTAATTGGAGTCGGGCCCACACAGCTGCAGTCGTCAGCGGGTCAACAACACCTGACAGTTGAGTTGTGTTATTGTATAAGTCGCGATTTTTCCACTCTTGAAGTGATGCAAGGCAGCCAGAGCACCGATGGGCCAGCAAGGCGTTTACAATTCCCGCTCCCCAGCGACCAGTCTGTAGTTTTTAACTATATTTGTGTGAGGTTTGGGGAGTGTTTTATCGAACAACAAGCAGACAAAGCTGGCGTTGTCCGGGTGTTCATTTAAGAGGTGTGTGTTCACGCACGTACTACTCAGAGTCTGGCCTTTATGTTAATGTTTATGACTCCAGATCTGATCTATCTTTTATACAATCATATAATTTTGTAGGCACATTCAGTGGAATTTGTAGATACTGTCTGCAAACTGTGTTGCGAATATAATATGTAGCAACGAAATAATAAATTTAAACACCATGCAGGATACGGCAGTTATTGACTTAGCTCACTGTTTATGACGTCATATCTCCTGAAATACGTGTCATAGAACGGTATAATATCGGCAAGTACGCTCAGTGACATACGTGAATACCTTACGCGAAATTTATTGCAAAAAGAGTTAGTAGCAATGAAATACTGAATATAAACGTCATGCGTGATGCGCTAATTTTTCATGCATCCTGTTGGTTATGACGCTGTATCTCCTGACCTACGTATTGTACAATGATACAATTTTGCAGTTACATTGAAAGCTATATTTGCATATTGTCCGGAAATTGTGTTGCGAATACCGTTAGTAGTAAAGAATTTATAAATTATAACGTAATGTTTCATGCGTATTTTTAATGCATGAACAGCTGAAAAGTGGTATGCCATAAAGTTTTTCCTTTCTTCATCATTTTGTGAGGGTTTTCTGCCAGAAAAATAGGTTTGAAATTATGTGTAAAGTTTGTTGCAAGTCGCTAAATGCTCTATTTCTCAAATTCTGGGATTACTCGCGTCGTGGGCTATGGTCCCCTTTCACCCTCACCCCCACCTCTTCGATTGATTGGTGGTTCCTATCCTCACAACAATTCTTGCCTGACAGTAAAGTTTACGTGTACCAAGCTCGGCTGAAATCGGTTCAGTAGTTTAGGCGGAAATGTCGAATACACACACACACACACACACACACACACACACACACACACGCACACACACAAAGGTACGTCCATTGTTTTTCAATACTTATGGACTGATTCAGGTCGGTTATTGAGGATATTATGAACATCATTCCTGCGGTCTCCGAGCTGCCCTGTATTCCACGACCTCATCAGTATTCTGCGGACATTCCTATCTTTCAATATGGCAACGGATGGCTGCACGTATACGTTCTCAGATTTACCAAAGTTCAGGCAGCTTTTCGCACGTTAATTAGGCCACTGAATCACCCGATATTTATGACGTTCCGAATGTCTTGTCTTATTTGGAACAGCGAGCGATAACTAGTATCCACCATCCCCGCAATTAGGTGGCTCTAAAAAGTAAATTCGTATCACTTCTCTTCGAGCTGACAGACTTTTGCCAGCTGTACTTGTATGTAGCCTAATATAAAAAAAAGTTATTCGCAGAAACAGCTGTTCAAATCTCCTCTAGTATATTATTAGCTGCACTGAGTAAAGTAAAATCGCTGATATGAAGTCATAACAAAGGCTACGACGACCTCTTTGAGCTGACAAATTTTTGGTCAGTCGAACTCCCGCTAGTGAGCTTACACTAGTGTGAAAAAATCGTAAACCGAGTATCTGATGTTGATAGCTCTTCTGGTATGTTATTAGGTCCACTCACTGAATTACCAAGTTCATGGATTGCATTATTAGCATGTATTGTGGAAGTGAATAATTTTCAGGCAGTTTTGGAAGACCATATCCCAGCACCGACGGCTGAGGCATATCTTGGTTCATCTTCAGAGCATAAAAACATAGATTTCAGTTTTTTTTCATTTAGTCCTTGAGATTCGCCACAAATTATACAACACTAAGTTGCTTCAGACTTATAGCACGAATAGCAAACATCAGGCATTAACCGTGTACTGAACGCACGCTAACATTAGGCTCTAACGAATTGAGTAGAAGAAAAACTGAACGGTACATACTACTCTGAGCTAGTGGATCCTCCAGAAATTTGTCTGTGCAAACAGAAATTTTACCCTAACACTGAGTCTAAGGAACTTGAGACGCAATTCGGCATGTTCAGCATTGTTTATAACTTTCAGCGTCCATGAAGTGATCCTCTATTAATGAAGAAAACGAGATAGCAGTTTTTAACGAATCATTTACTGTAGAAAACAATGAGCACATAATATATGTATTTTTTCTGATTTAATGTGTGACTAGGCTTGACAATAATTGCTACAAAATGTGCGTTTGATGTTAGGAAGTTGTTGGTTTCCACTGCTGTTAAGGATTCCACTTCGCTATGTACAGTTGTTGGACATGTTGCAAAAAATAAAATGGGCCATAAAAACGCTTCCATTTGAACGACATCCTATCCCCTTGTCTATATGTAAACGCTTATCTACCGACACTGGATCCGCGTTAGCAAGAAGCTTCAGCAACGCCCTCAAACGCAAACTTTTTTATCGCTGTTTCTAGGTCTTTTAATCACCGTCCAGTGCCGATCACAAATTCTTCAGTCGTTTTCTGCTTACTCAATCTGTCGAAGGCTATCAGCACTGAAGCAGTAAAACGTGAGGAATGACGATACCGTGTTCTGCGTCTTCTGACCGGGTGGGCATGGGGGGTTACTGATTGTAACGATGTGAAGCGACCTTCACTGTGTAATAGATGTTAGTACCGTGTCTCTCCCAGGGGAATATTGTTCTGGATAGAGTGTGTAATCAAGGATGTCACCAGCAATGTAATAGAAATTTTACTCTACAGTTAATATTAACAACTACTGAAAAAAACAAACCATTCACGGATGAAAATAAATGTTGACAAACTGCCTATTGGCTTCTGTCTCGGGGATCTTCGGCCGACGTTCAAGAACCCGAGACAGAAGCCAATAGGCAGTTTGTCAACAAGTGGCCACGAAAGCCTTAACAATTTTGTAAAATAAATGTTGTTAAGTCCCTACTTGTTCTGCATCCAGTTTCAAAAATTTTTCATTTTCTGGTTTAATTGCTATCAATTACAAAATGAAAAGGAGCCGTCAACAGGAATCAATTTCCATCGACATATTTCTTCTCGTCTCTAATCATTACTAAAAGGTAGGCTGGTTGTTTTGAGAAACTGGGTTGTATTGAGAAATTGTGTAGTAAATTTTCAGTATAATCTCATAGATAAGTTATTTCAGTAATTTGCAATGTGACGTTTTTATTAAGATAAGTCATTGTTTTCAATATATACAGTAAAGATATATTTTTAAAATCATAGATTTTTCCATTCGTGTTGGCGCCAAGCCGAATAACTGTTTGCTTAAGGTACAGTGGTGAACTAACTCGTTATTGACCTGCTCAGTTTGTGAAGATCTTTCTCTTCAACAAATCATCAAATTTCTCTGAAATTGTAATAATTTGTTCGTCTGTAGATATACATCGTATCTACACATGTCCGTCCCATTCGGATAATTCCTTCGTGATGCGTCTTTTCTTTTTGTCTTACAGTGTACACTTCAGCACAGTACAAAGTAAATTTGAGGAAGCACCTTACTAGAGTAAGTAAACAATATCAACAGTGGCTCTTAACGCTTCTGCCATCACCTACTCAAGTAGGCTCAAACAAACTATTCTAAGGGCCTCAACTTCTCATTGTATACTCGCATGAATAAATATTCACAGTTACCAGTTGCTTCTGGATCACATTCGTTTTCAGGGACATATTCAGATTGTTAGTTGTAATTACCCACATCATCACCGAAAAGCATTTTCCTGGGACAGTGACTACACGCATTACTGTTACTACCAGCCATGGTTTTGTAATTTACATGTTAACATGCATACATTCTGACAAAGTTTCCATTAGTGAATCTGAAATTAGAAGTAGTACAGGAATTTGTCGATTTACCGTGGAATATCAACTACAGTTAAAAAATTACATCACTTACTGTGTTTAATATGCCCTACTCTGTTTCTTATTGGTTGCCCCTCATCACGTTTACATCCGAGATTTTCATACGTCATCTGAAGCTGGGTTTATCAGTTGATTTCGTTATTGAAGTAAAATATTATAATTATTATTATTTTTATCTGCTGGTACCGGGGTCTATGAGCTATTTTCTCATGTTCGATTGGTATATTTGTGAAGAACATCAACTCAAGATTGATTGTGGTAGCCTTGTGGCTTCTAAATCGAAAGGCAGTAAAGCGGAACGCAGTAAATAAATATTAATCGCCTCTTACAAGAACTCGATACTTGCTTCGAAGCGTTGTAGGTGCTGTAGAGCTGGTACCGGGTAGTCACTGTAACCTCCGCCGCTGGCATGGCCTTATTATACACTGCCTACCAAAAGTAGCCTTCCGGAATTAACATTTTCTTTAGTGGAGTAAGCGAATCACATCCTAACCACGAACAACACGGTCATACTGTACCAGCAGTACCTCTTACATATTTTATAGCTGTCAACGTATATGATGGCAAGATACGTTTTCCAGGCATTTGCAAAATCCAGTCACTTCCACCGCATTGCCACAGTGTTAAGCACGATTCATCATTCGAAATCACTCATTTCCAGTCAGACATTATCCATTGGCGTCGCTCTTTACACTACCTCAAACGTAGCTGACTGAAGACTGACAACATAAATTTTAAACATTTTATTGGCTGTGATCCAGCAACCGTATGCTATTTAATTAGGAGACTTATATATAGCCACTTCAGTTGCTCAAAACTTTATCAGTTGATCATGGTTTCGATGGCACTAGGGCAATCTTTATCTGAATAAAGTTACATATAATACCTAAAAATATAATGACATGCATTGAAATAATATACACTTACTAGGATTACTTCTATAAATTACGTACAAACATAATGTACTTACGTGTAACCACACCATGATTTAAAACGTCTGAGCAAAAGCTGTCTCGTCAAACAGAAATGTCATAGGAATAAAAGTCTGTAAGGGCCAAGAGCGGTATAGTACTGCCGCTACCGTCAGACTAACGGCTAACATGTCGAGGCAGCCACGATGTGGACACGAAAACAGATTCACGACGTCTTGCAGGAACTAATCGAAATACAGACTACTTAAGAGCAAATGAAGCATTGCAAGGACAATTTTAAATGTTAGTGGAAACAAATAGGAACCAGTGTATGAAAGTTACAACATAACGTGACAGCCTTTTTTCCAAAATAAGATACAGTTCAGGTAATATACAGAGAAAACACAAGATAGTAGCAAAGCGAAGTTAAGGAGCCTACATTGAGAAGAGTATCGCCATTCAGACAATTTTAACTAGTGGCCCTATACCTTGAAAAATGTTTTTGTTGCGTAATCGCCACTTTTCGTTAAGACTGAGACTGTCCTTCAGAGATAAGTGTTTAAAAATTTCTAACTCTTCTAAGACGTTAAACCTAAAAGATTTTTGTCTCTGAGTGCAAGATCTGGACGCCTTTTACATATTTAGGATTATGCGTGTGATTAGTAAATGATCGGTTAAAGCTGAATTATAAACGTTGGTGACTTTTTGCCCTAGAATGTGTTTCATGACTCTTATCGATATTGCTTGGCGTGTTTGCAGGAAGGAGTTACCATCTTTTAACTGCGCAGTGGTTACAACATTGGACTCGCATTCGGGAGGACGACGGTTCAAACCCCCGGTCGGTCATCATATTTTAGATTTTCCCTGTTTTCCCTAAATCACTTCAGGCAAGTGCCGTGATCTTTCCTTTGTAAGAGTACAGCCGGCTTCCTTCCCCAGCCGATGGGACCGATGACCTCGCTCTTTGGTCCCCTCCCCAAAATCCAAACAACCAACTCGTTTTGTAGTTCTTCACGAAGTTACTCGATTTGTTGTTTAGCAAACATAGGCAATCCTACGTACCTATAAGGTATGTTATAACACGCGCAGCCATTTAACACGCCCTATGAGTAACCGACAGGGTCTGCAGATGTATACCACGCCTAGTCAATGACAATCATTTCCCAACTGCACAGATACAGCTGACTTCACTGAAAGCAACTTGAGCAATTTCGGAGCAAACATTACTAAGAGAACAGCGTGCAATGGACTCTAGAGTTGAAAGCTTCGAAATCGGCCATTGGTTCGTGCCTCAGACGAAGCTACTCAACTTCAATAGGCGAAATAGCACTTTAACTGGATAGGAGCTGATTTGAAGTGTGTAGAACATGTTACTGTGCAAAATGAATACAAGAGCATCACGAAGGCAAGGTAGAATGGAAGATTAGGCTTTAATGTTATGTCGACAACAAGGTCATTAGAGACGGAGCAAAAGCTCTGATTGCTTCGAGGAAAGTGCGGTGAATTAAGCGGGCCCTTGAAAGGAACCATAGCGGCAATCGCCTGAAGCGATTTAGTGAAATCATGGAAAATATAAATCAGGTTGGTAAGATGCGGATTTGAAAATTCGTCTTCCCGAGTGCGAGTCCAGCAGGCCAGTCGCTGCACCATTTCACTCGGTATGTGGGAAGAGTGTTGCACTGCTTTATATGCATGTTTATACGGAGATAACTACATTTATCTTCGCTTCTGTTACTCGCGATTCTGCATATCTGTGTGTTAATACACAAATTCAGTCACAGTGTTGTAGAAGGGAGGTGGTATCGGGTACTAACCTAGACGCTAAAGTGATAAAAGTCTGTACTAAAAACGTATTATTTTTGTACATTATGGCTGTTAGCTTAGAGAGTTTTGTATTACGGGCCCCTTTGTATCACAAGGATCCAATAACGTTCTGTTGCCTGCTTCTCTATAGATCATACACATGAAATGTATGTCTTAGTGCAGCTAGTTCTAAGGTGGCTGGCACTTACCACCTGTAGTTACGTGTAACTATTTCACATGTGGTTATATTACGCGGTGACTGCTACCGTTATCTACGCAGTACAGCTCTAGATAATGACACGATTCGGCTATTTTTTCAGTATGACTATAAAAAATTTATTGGTCGTACAAGTAAATTAAAATTCAGGAACCTGATTAAGATCTGGTGAATACATGATCGTAACCCAGTCGTTAAGGAAAGAGCACCGCTAGCTAAATGAGGAGAGCGTTAATCGAAAAGGAATATGTCTGGAGTGAGGTCGATAGTGTCGTTAATATTTCAGATAGTTCGAGTGTTGTATCCTTACAGTGGGATGCACGGAGTGAATTCTGCCCGTGATGTGTGTATGTTTCGCGTAACAACGTGTACTGTCATTCGGTGTAGCTGACTCACCATTTTTGTAGTTATCTCTCACAGATTGTGCGCCGATTGTGTGTGTTTAAACTGTGTTCACGGATCTAGCTATACACTGTGTTCGTGTGGTTCTATGTAGCTAACACCTCATATGAGTGTTTACTGTTAGTAGACATATTCCCTTACACTGTTTCATGACTCTGACTGCTCGCTGCATTTTACTTTTGTTCTATAGCAATATTCTTTCAATGAGTTCGCGTTGTTAATACACAGGTGGCTTTTTAAACCTGTACTTAGTATTGCTATATCGTCTGGCTGCGCTAAGAACCAGTAGTTCATTGTTTCTAAAACTTAAGTGTTTCAAGGAAGCTATGACACTTTCTTACATTCGAATTATCTGGTGTGGACTGACGGACATATGCAGAGGTGTATGTTATGAGGGAATGAGCGCTTGAGATTCAACGGACTAAGCCAAGGAAGTTACAGTTGTCTTCACAGTTCTACATAAATACAGACTTGGTACCGATTTGGTTATAAATTGTTAAAATAGGCATGTATTTACCTTAAATAGAGTTAAATTATTTTTTTAAATTTTAAATTAAACTAGTTGTTGTGATTCTTAGAAATTTTATTCGAGAGTGTTTTTGTAAATGTTTCATTTTTAAAACTGAGTAACAATTGGAAGTAAATATTCCACCGGTCGTAGTGCTTTTCCTTAATTTCTAGTGATGCTAAATGTCGTAGGAATTTATTGATTCAGAGAGTTCAAAATGTTAATTATATGGACAGGTTTATTTTCAAAGTAAAATTTCTCTTTAGTATTGATCTTGACTGAAGTTATTAACAAATGAAAAAGTGTTTAAATGTTAACTGGGATCATTCAGTCAATTCCATCCTTTTGCTGTCCAACTACCCGGATTTGTTGGTCTCACCGACTACCGCTGCGATTATATAGACGTCAAGCAATCTACATCTGGCATATTCGCACTACTTTAATGTTCTATCATAAAAATATCCGGTGATCGACGCGTGTGTGTGTGTGTGTGTGTGTGTGAGTGAGTGTGTTTGTGTGAGAGTGTGTGTGTTGTGTGGGTTTGTGTGAGTGCTTGCGTGTGCCACCTTTATATCTATATTTACTCCATTAGCCAACAAGCGGTGTGTGGTGGAGGGCACTATTCGTGCCAAAGTCATATTTGCCCCCCACCCCCATTTTGTTCTACTCGCGGATCCCCTCAGGGAAAAACGACTGTCTGAACGCATCAGTACAAGCTCTAATTTCCCTTATCTTTGAATGGTGATCATTGCGTTATATGAACGTTGGTGGTAATAATATATGCTCTACATCCTCGGCGAAGATCGGATTGTGGAGTTTAGTGAGCAGACCCCGCCGTTTAGAACGTCGTCTATCTGCAAGTGTGCCCCACTACAAACTTTCTATGAGATTTGTAACGCTCTCGCGATGGCTAAATATACCAGTCACGAATCCTGCAGCTCTTCGTTGGACCTTCTCAATCTCTTGAATGAGACCCAACTGGTAAGGGTCCCATACAGACGAACAGTACTCTAATACTGGACGAACTTAAGGTTGTAAACAATTCCTTCTGTTGAAGGACTGCATCGCTTCGTAATTCTACCAACAAACTGCAATAAAGAGTTCGCCTTACTCGTTACTTGTGTAATCTGATCGTTCCATTTGAGATGATTTGGAATAGTCACACCCAGATACTTGACGGATGTTACCGCTTTCAAAGACTGGGCATTTATTTTGTACTCGTACGCTAAAGGGAATTTTCGCTTTGTTATCCGCAGTAGATTACACTTACTAATATTGAGAGAAAACTGTTAGTCATTACACCACGTATTTATTTTCTGCAAATCCTCATCGATTTATTCGCAACTTCCATGTGATACTACTTTCTTGTAGACTACAGCATCAACCAGATCGTTTATGTAACTCGTAAAAAGCAGTGGACCTATTACGCTGCCCTGGGGCACACCAGATGATACGCTGGTTTCTGTTGAAGACTCCCCATTCAGGACGACATACTGTTCTCTGTCTGTTAGAAAACTTTCTATCCAACCGCATATGTCATCGGATGGACCGTAAGCGCGCACTTTTTTGAGCAAGCGACAGTACTGGACTGAGTCGAACGCCTTTCGAAAGTCGAGAAATATGGCATCAACCTGGGAGCCGGTATCTAGAAGCTGTTGTATATCATGCACAAAGAGGGCCAGCTATGTCTCGCATGACTACTGTATCTTAAAACCGATATGGTTTCTGCAGATGAGCTTCTCAGAGTCTAGAAATATCATTATGTCTGAAAACATATATGTTCCATGATTCAACAAGAAATAGATGTCAGTGAAATTGGCCGGTAATATTGTAACACCAATCATATTTCACGTATGGTTAAGAAACAGCACATGAGCAATGTTGCTGCCACCCCGCTTCCATAGTGTTGCGACCGTTTTCCGTACTCCCTGCTTTGTGCAGAAGCCACGGACTTGGCGGGTGTGCTGGTGGTGCCCTTTGAAGACCGTTGCGGAATCGCCACCCTTTGCGACACCAGCGGCACGTCTTTGATCAGGCACAAACCCGACGTTCGCTGCCTCCGTCGGTCCGCCACGGAGGGTGTTGCTTTGACGATAAAAACTTTGGGGCAGCAGTGTGACAACCTGCCGGGGGAGTATGGAGAGCCAGATCGCACGGGGGCCGATTTCGCGTCTTGTGTATGTTGGTTTCAGTTTCGTAACTCCAATTTCAGCTATTCTGTTTGTATGACAGTTGTAGAGGCGGTGGCAAATTTTAATAAATAATAATTTTTTCGGTTTCTTCCTTTAGGTATTGGCTTATGGTGCTAGGCGTTGCGCAATGAATCCTAAATTGACATTTTCGTTTGAAATACTCATTTTACGTCCGCCGTCTCACGTTAATTCGTACGTTTTGGGTCGCCCTCTATGCCGTGTTACCTATTACACTTCTAATGCCCGATATAATACCTGGGCCCTGATATAATTACATTTTTATCTGTTATTTCATTTTGGCACCTAATTTGTGGACCTCACCCTACGACAGGCCTCGATGTTCGTCATCCTTAACACTGGCTATGTCACACAGTTTCGAGTGTTTATCCATTTCACTAGAACTACATGAACAATATACCTGCAACCTACTAATGTGCTACATTTTAGACATGTTACATTAGATAAGGCTGTTGTCTGCTCTGCTTTCGTGTCAGTCGAATGCAGGATAAAGTGAATGTTTATTTTTTTATTTTCATTGATTGTAATGACAGTACATCTATATCCAAAAGATGTAATGTGTCTTTTATTTTGGATGAGAAGGATGTGGTATATTACATAGAATTTTGGAAAAAAAGTGTAACATCTCTTACACAAGCTATGTGCAAAACCCGCCTAGTTAGCTGTGCGGTCTAACGCACTGTTTTCCGGGCGGGAAGGCGTGTTGGTCCCCGGCACGAATCCGCACTGCGTAAACACTGTTCCCACGTAAGCGTACACGATAATTACTCTACCATGCAACTATCTGGGTTTATATTCCACTGGTATGAGACGTTCCCGGGGGAGGGGGGGTCCACTGGGGCCGAACCGCACAATAACTCTGTGTTTCGTGTGGGGCGGTGGTGGGGTGAGAGGACTGCTGTAGCCTGTTGTGGGGTTGTGAACCACTGAGGGCTACGGTGGGGACGAAGCCTCTCCGCCGTTTCCGTGTCCCAAGTTCAATACAATATAATACAAGCTATGTGCTATTTCTTTTATTTTATTCTGTAGTTTTTCAAACGTCAGCGTTTTACGTAATATGTTGTGTTAGCTTTTAATGCCGGAAGCTGCATTACTATGCATTACTAATGTCTTGCACTGGTAGGTTCATCACAACAGGCCTGCGGTTGGATATTTTCAGCTGATTATCAGTTATAACTGCGATTTCAAACTGAACACCCCACCTTTTGTTCTATAGATGTTCAGCAGTTCACAGGAAACACTAATTGCATGTGCTGTCTTGTCGATTTGATAGCTATGACATTAATATCTGAAGTTTGAAAGTATTCTTTTGTACCTCCAATGTATAATTGATTTTAGGTAACTCTTGCAGTACTAACGCATTTTCGACAATGTGCGTTACGAAGGTGGGAGGAATATTTAACGTCCACCCGAAAAAGCTTCTTATTCGTTGACTTACATTAATTTATGACTTGCTGAAAGCAAGGGGAAACTACAGCCGTAATTTTTTCCGAGGGCATGCAGCTTTACTGTATCGTTAAATGATGATGGCTTCCTCTTGGTTAGAACATTCCAGAGGTAAAATAGTCCCCCATTGGGATCTCCGGGCGGGGATTACTCAAGAGGATGTCGTTATCAGGAGAAAGAAAACTGGCGTTCTACGGATCGGAGCGTGGAATGTCAGAACCCTTAATCGGGCAGGTAGGTTAGAAAATTTAGAAAGGGAAATGGATAGGTTAAAGTTAGATATAGTGGGAATTAGTGACGTTCGGTGGCAGGAGGAACAAGACTTCTGATCAGGTGACTACGGGGTTATAAATACAAAATCAAATAGGGGTAATGCAGGAGTAGGTTTCATAATGAATAGGAAAATAGGAACCCAGGTAAGCTGCAACAAACAGCATAGTGAAAGCATTATTGTGGCCAAGATAGATATTGTGGCCCACGCCTACCACAGCAGTACAAGATTATATGCCAACTAGCATTGCAGATGACAAAGAAATTGAAGAAATGTATGATGAAATAAAAGAAGTTATTCAGATAGTGAAGGGAGACGAAAATTTAATAGTCATGGGTGATTGGAATTCGGCAGTATGAAAAGGGAGAGAAGGAAACGTAGTAGGTGAATATGGATTGGGGGTAAGAAATGAAAGAGGGAGCCGCCTGGTTGAATTCTGCACAGAGCACAACTTAATCATAGCTAACACTTGGTTCAAGAATCATAAAAGACGGTTGTATACATGGAAGAAGCCTGGAGATACTGACAGGTTTCAGATAGATTATATAATGGTAAGACAGAGATTTAGGAGCTAGGTTTTAAATTGTAAGACATTTACAGGGGCAGATGTGGACTCTGACCACAATCTATTGGTTATAAACTGTAGATTAAAACTGAAGAAACTTCAAAAAGGTGGGAATTTAAGGAGATGGAACCTGGATAAACGGACTAAATCAGAGGTTGTACAGAGTTTCAGGGAGAGCATAAGGGAACAATTGACAGGAATGGGGGAAAGAAATATAGTAGTAGAAAAATTGGTAGCTTTGAGGGATGAAGTAGTGAAGGCAGCACAGGATCAAGTAGGTAAAAAGACGAGGGCTATAAGAAATCCTAGGGTAACAAAAGAAATATTGAATTTAATTGATGAAAGGAGAAAATATAAAAATGCAGTAAATGAAGCAGGCAAAAAGGAATACAAACGTCTCAAAAATGAGATCGACAGGAAGTGCATAATGGCTAAGCAGGGATGGCTAGAGGACAAATGTAAGGATGTAGAGGTTTATCTCACTAGGGGTAAGATAGATACTGCCCACAGGAAAATTAAAGATACCTTAGGAGAAAAGAGAACCATTTCCATGACTATCAAGAGCACAGATGGAAACCCAGTTCTAAGCTAAGAAGGGAAAGCAGAAAGGTGGAAGGGGTATATAGAGGGTACATACAAGGGCGATGTACTTGAGGACAATATTATGGGAATGGAAGAGGATGTAGATGAAGATGAAATGCGAGATATGATACTGCGTGAAGAGTTTGACAAAGCACTGAAAGACCTGAGTCGAAACAAGGCCCCGGGAGTAGACAGCATTCCATTAGAACTACTGACAGCCTTGGGAGATCCAGTCACGACAAAACTCTACCATCTGGTGAGCAAGATGTATGGGACAGGCGAAATACCCTCAGACTTCAAGAAGAATATAATAATTCCAACCCCAAAGAAAGCAGGTGTTGACAAATGTGAAAATTACTGAACTATCAGTTTAATAAGTCACTGCTGCAAAATACTAACGCGAATTGTTTACAGACGAATGGAAAAAACTAGTAGAAGCCGACATCGTGGAAGAACAGTTTGGATTTCGTAGAAATGTCGGAACACGTGAGGCAATACTGACCCCCCGACTTATCTTAGAAGCTAGATTAAAAAAAGGCAAAACTACGTTTCTAGCATTTGTAGACTTAAAGAACGCTTTTGACAATGTTGACTGGAATGCTCTCTTTCAAATTCTGAAGGTGGCAGGGGTAAAATACAGGGAGCGAAAGGCTATTTACAATTTGTACAGATACCAGATGGCAGTTATAAGAGTCGAGGGGCATGAAAGGGAAACAGTGGTTAGGAAGGGAGTGAAACAGGATTGTAGCCTCTCCCCGATTTTATTCAATTTGTACATTGAGCAAGCAGTGAAGGAAACAAAAGAAAAATTCGGAGTAGGTATTGAAATCCATGGAGAAGAAATAAAAACTTGGAGGTTCGCCGATGACATTGTAATTCCGTCAGAGACAGCAAAGGACCTGGAAGAGCAGTTGAACGGAACGGGCAGTGTCTTGAAAGGAGGATATAAGATGAACATCAACAAAAGCAAAACGAGGATAATGGAATGTAGTCGAATTAAGTCGGGTGATGCTAAGGGAATTAGATTAGGAAACGAGACACTTAAAGTAGTAAAGGAGTTTTACTATTTGGGGAGAAAAATTACTGATGATGGTCGAAGTAGAGAGGATATAAAATGTAGACTGGCAATGGTAAGGAAAGCATTTCTGAAGAAGAGAAATTTGTTAACATCGAATATAGATTTAAGTGTCAGTAAGTCATTCCTGAATGTATTTGTGTGGAGTGTAGCCATGGATGGAAGTGAAACATGGACGATAAATAGTTTGGACAAGAAGAGATTAGAAGGTTTCGAGATGGGGTGCTACAGAAGAATGCTGAAGATTGGATGGGTAGATCACGTCACTAATGAGGATGTAATGGATAGGATTGGGGAGAAGAGAAGTTTATGGCACAACTTGACTAGAAGAAGGAATCGGTTGGTAGGACATGTTCTGAGGCATCAAGGGATCGCCAATTTAGCATTGGAGGGCAGCGTGGAGGGTAAAAATCGTAGAGGGAGACCAAGAGATGAATACACTAAGCAGTTTCAGAAGGATGTAAGTTGCAGTATGTACTGGGAGATGAAGAAGCTTGCACACGATAGAGTAGCATGGAGAGCTGCATCAAACAAGTCGCAGGACTGAGGACCACAACAACAACATATTAACAAACACTTTTTACAGAGATACTGTTGTGTAAGTGGGGTTCAGAAGCTGAAAATATATTTTAGCGCACTCTTAGCTATATCAACACACTTTCAGTAAATATATTAAAAAACCAGAAACCCGCCTCGATTGCGAAGAAAGCACCTAGTATTAACCTAGGTTTCGGCGTAGATAACTACACCTTCTTCAGAACAATAAAACCCTCAAGTGCCTAAGAATATCTTTGTCAATGATTAAAAGAACGCCATAGCTATACATTTATAAACGAAAAAAGGAAACCACAAACAGTACATATGTACAAAGTCAAAACCACTAGTGGTTGAACGCTGAAGAAGAAACATCGTGAATATTGCAAATATTGAGCAGCGGAATTAAAATTCAGGATGAAAGGACATCAGTGATAAGATTCGTTGATGACATTGCTACGCTAAGTGAAAATGAGGACGTTTTAAAGGAATGGGTACGAAATGTATATGAATATATTATTACACTCTTTTGCTTATAATGACATAGCTGCTCATTTCGATACAGAACTCCCTCTGGTAGCGCGAGCGTAATAATTGAAGGCAGAAGTTACAGGAACAAAACAGTGAGTATTGGGAAGTAATGGCGACCGAACGTGTTAACGCCTAATGCCTTACCTACATGAAAGTAACATCTCCAAGATTACTCTGCAGTTTGTAGTTGAGTGTCTGGCAGAATTTCAGACTACTTGTTGACCGTTCCAAAATGAAATAGCTCGTGGCAAAACTGAACATGTATTCTTCCCGTGCGTGCTCTGACTTTCATTATTTTATTAGGATGACCATTTCTACCTACATACACTACGTGATCAAAAACATTCGGACAGCACCACAAACATACGTTTTAATTATTAGATGCATTGCGCTGCCACCTACTGCCAGGTACTCCAAGTCAGCGACCTCAGTAGTCATTAGACATCGTGAGAGAGCAGAATGGGGCGTTCCGCAGACCTCCCGGACTTCGAACGTAGTCTGGTGATTGGGTGTCACTTGTGTCATACGTCTGTACGCGAGATTTCCACACTTCTAAATATCCCTAGGTCCTCGGTTTCCGATGTGATAGTGAAGTGGGAAACGTGAAGGGACACGTACAGCACGAAAGCGTACAGGCGGACCTCGTCTGTTGACCGCCGACAGTTGAAGAGGGTCGTAATGTGTAATAGGCAGACCTGTCCAGACCATCACATAGGAATTCCAAATTGCATCAGGTTTCACTGCAAATACTATGAAAGATAGGCGGGAGGTGAGAAGACCTGGATATCATGGTCGAGCGGCTGCTCATAATTCACACATCACGCCGGTAAATGCCAAAAGACGCCTCGCTTGGTGTAAGGAGCAGTAACATCGGACGATTGAACAGTTGAAAAACGTTGTGTGGAGTGACGAATCACGGTACCCAATGTGGCGATCCGATGGCAGGGTGTGGGTATGGCGAATGCCTGGTGAACGTCATGTGCCAGCATGTTTAATGCCAACAGTAAAATTCGGAGGCGGTGGTGTTATTGTGTGGTCGTGTTTTTTCATGGAGGGGGCTTCCCCCCCCCCTCCCCCAACCCACCCTTGTTGTTTTGCGTGGGACTATCACAGCATAGGCCTACTTTGATATTTTAAGCACCTTCTTGCCTCCCTCTGTTGAAGAGCAATTCGGGTATGTCCCTGCACCTTTCAACACGATCGAGCATCTGTTTATAAAGCACGGCCTGTGGCGGACTGGTTACACGACAATAACATCCGTGTAACGGAATGGCCTGCGCAGTGAACTGACCTGAATCCTATAGAACACCTTTGGGATGTTTTTGAACGCCGACTTCGTGCAAGGCCTCTTCAACCGACACCGATACCTCTCCTCAGTGCAGCACTCCGTGAAAAATTGGCTGCCATTCCCCAAGAAACCTTCTAATACCTGATTGAACATATGCCTGCGAAAGTGGAAGCTGTCATCAAGGCAAAGGGTGGGCCAACCCCATACTGAATTCCAGCATTACCGAGGGAGGGTGACACGAACTTGTAAGTCATTTTCAGCCAATTCATTGATTTCTGACATTTAGGGAAATATTCAAAAGAAAATGTAAATTTTCAAGAATGGCTTCTTACGTTTCAAAAGACTGTAACTATCTTAACAGATGCTTAATTTTTTTTATTTTTAGTCACTCAGAAACACCCTGCACCATACTGTAAATCATCCTCTTGATCTACATCCAAGTTTTTTCTTCTTTTCTTCTTTCTGGACTCCTTAGTCGCCAATTGCACTGCATACTCTGCTTTATCAAAGCGAACGTTGTCCATCTGTTCATGTTCTCTGATGCAGTTTGCTGCAGGATTAATTCCCATATGCTGTAGCTCTTGCACCTCACCAATATTGCCATCATTAAAAGCAATAACAGCATCACTGACCACCCACTTTAGTGTCTTCATTCCAACAAAACATTTTTTTGTAAGCGAGTCCATATAAGATTATAGGAAGACTCATTGGGATTTTGAGTCTGACCATGCTGACACTTTTTCAGTAATTCAGTATTTGCCACGTCTCTGTAAATGGGTTTTATGATATCCATGACATCAGGTGGGATGGAATAATTATGACTTTATGAACTGTCTGAGTACTGGTCATTGCAGTAATTGTACCATGAATTAGGTTCAGAGGGCAAAGATGGTGTGCTGGTTTTTCATCAGTTGACAGTCTATAGAAGAAGGTTGCCCATACTGCCTGCTTCATTTTCAACAAATACTCAGTATTCTTTCTAACGGCCATCCCATAATACTGCTGTAATTCATCAATCATTTTGTCTGTCAGCCTGGCTCTTATGCTTTTATCATCAGATAGTTTATTGTCTCTCAAACTTTGTTTCAACTTCCTCAATTTGGTTCCGAACCTCTTCTGGACATGACCGACATATTCCCGTTTTGTGATAACCTTCTCACCATAAGTCTGAGTGGCTACTACACTGTTACTTGCATCTGAGTCTCTATCACCTAAGAACTTAGTGTATCACACTCCCCTTTCATTCACAGATCGACTAAAAATTTCAGTAGCTGCAGAGGCCTCCATACCACCACTTTTTCCTTCATAATTTTTGTCAGAGATATGCCCTTCTTCATTCCCTGATTTACACTTATACCAGTGTTTGGTTAAAATCTGGAAATCTATTACCTTTCCAGTATCCACACTGGTCACAGTAGCAACAGAATTCTTAGCAGTGCAGCAGCACTTCTGCCAAGTACCTTCAAAAACTACTGGTATGTCCGTCATACCATCATTTATTAGAACAGCTTCGTTTGCAGCACCCTTCATTGACTCACACGCAACAGTTTACACAACAGCGCCAATAAATCCTGCACACTTGTCGATTTTACAAGGTGGGCATGGCATGTTCACCACAGCACACATGTTTGTGCTGCAGTGTGTCCTTTGCATATAGCTGGCAATCATTAAAACCACCTAAAATTTACTTCAAAATAATTATCTTTACACAGATCATAATTCCAGAATGAATGAATAGATTTGCAACTGGCACAATTAATGATTTTTTGGCTAGTCTATTTGATACCCACTGTCTTCATAAACTATCTGGCTCTCCGCATCTTTTACAAGACACACACTCACCTAACACTATTGTTAGTATGTGTAAATGTATGAAAATATAGCCTAACCTACCATTTAAGTCATTTTAGTTTTGAGAGAACTGTGTATCACAATGTTTTATTTTACTATTCGTAGCACTAATGGGTGTTTCTCTAGATACTGACGAGTTTGCCTGTATTTCATTGTCTGTAAGTTCACACGCTACATTTTGAACACAAAGTTACCATTTTTCGAATTTCTATTACCATGAAACACACGTTTCTTAAAACTCTTCGTTTTTGCCTCTTATTTTACTTTTTGTGAGATTTACCAATCTCTTCGTCACTTTACCTCGGAAAAACGCGTATTTATACTATGAAACGATACGATAGTATTTTTGACAATGCTACCAATACAAACACGTAATTTAACCTTTGTAACACAGCAATTCATAGCCTTCTATATAAAAAAATACAGATTTTCTTGATTTTGAAGTAATGGACGTAAAAATTTTAATTCTTTCAGCCAGTGTACATTATATTTAAAAGAATAATATAAAATATTTCCCATGTGAGTTTATAAGTAATACACATCATATTATTCGGAAAATTTCAAATTTTATAATGGGATAAAAATTCAAAAATGTGAAAAGAAAATTCCGATCTAACTCCCCTTAAAGCGAGTTGGTATGTTCTACATTGCTTCTGTACTCAAGAGTGGTGTCGTGCATAAAACTTGCGAGGTATTCATTACTTTTTCCACAGTTTTACCGAACTGTTAATGAGAAATGTTAAGGTATTATATACGTTTCTGGGAATATTTTTTCTGATTAATTATGGAAAAATAATTGTTCACGAAGTTCAGTAGTTCGTGTGAATCGTTTCTTAATCCATTCCCGTCCGTTTCTGCAAGTTAATATGCCTTCATTTGTAGTTGATCCTATTTTATTACGTGTTGGAACAGCTTTGATTTTATTGTCTTCAGTATACCTCTATTCTTTTTAATATTCGATTTTTTTGTTAGCCATTGGTGTCCAATGAAAGAGATTAAGAATTTAGCCATGTTGTAAATTTTCTGGCGCCAAGTTGACGGAAGTCGCGGAAAAATCCAAGATTCCTCAACGACAGTTGCATATTATAGTATGACCCCTAAGCCACTTTGTATGGCTGCAGTAGCCGAAGGGGGATCATTTACATGTTTTTGTTGTTACTCCTCGAAAATTAGTCTACAGGAAGCGTCAACTGTAGTAAACATCTGGCGCATGGTTTAATTTCAGAGTGAAATAATTTTCGAAATCTTTAGTTTGCATGTAGGCAAGATAGAAATTTCCTGCGTGATGCAACAGTTTAAATCTAGCAGGCCAGAGCAACTGACGAGAGGTGGATAATTTCTAACAAAGCAAAATTATATTATTCGTAGGCCTACGGATCTATATCGTTCGCCTCTGTAGCTAAGAGGACAGCGCGACTGTCTGCCATTCAGGGATCCTCGATCCTAGGTTCCATTCCCGGCACTGCCAAGCATTTATCCTTGGTATGAGGACTGGAACGGTGTGCACTGCGATCCATGAGGCATTTGAAGACCTACTTTACCGAGTACTGATGGCTGTAGATTACTAAAACAGATAACGACTGGATGAGCTGTGTGCTGACCCCACACCTCTCCATACCACTTCCAAAGACGCCAATGGGAAAGGACGACACGGTGGTTGGTCGGTACCGATGGGGGCTGCCAGGGTCTGTGGACGGCGTTTATGTTTTACAGATTGATATCAATACAGGGAACACAGAAAAATGTAAAAATTATTTTTGGTGAAATGTGGACATTTCGGTATTTGACTTTGAACGCCTCTGCGTCGGACTGGCGGATTGCAAATAGGTGGGAGCCAGCCAGTGGGACGGGGCGACGCTACCCTGATGAGCGGCCAGACATCCATCTTGCATCGGCTGGTGTGGGCCCCGGCGTCGGCGTCGGCCGCGCGGCTCGGGCCGGCGGGCAGAGCGCAGGCTCTGGCCAATCACAGGCCTCGTGAAATTTTAATGACTCCCGTGATTGGATAACCCGCAGCGCTCCGAGGCATAATTAAAGTCTTGCGAACAAGCTTTCTGGTCGCTTTATTTTGCCCCGGACGAGAATGTAGTTCCATCAATTACTTTTAATTCCGGTTTATTTGAAGTAACCGGATACTGACAAGTTAATCCGCTTTCTGTGAGCCACGTACGTATCGGATCCTTCAGAACATTGGGCTCTGCTGGTCACGTTACGATGAATACCAATGGTACGTTGAATGTAGACACGCATGGAAATATTCCTGCTCTCACACATATGAGGAGCCATTTCTTCGCATCATCGCGTATGTTCTGCGGAATTATGCCTCAGATTTGAGTGATAACATAAGCTAAAATGTTCGTCTTTAGCTATTCAAACGATAACATTACATGTTTTTAGAATTTGTGGTAGTTATACTGTATGTGAATATAATAATAACCTGTGTGGCACAATCTTCCTCGTTCTCGCACATGTTCCGACAGTCGCCTGAGTATTAATTCAAGTATACAGAGAACCATCTTTTGATGAAAACGTCTTAGCTTTCCAAGCACCAAACAGATCCGAAAGTTTCGAATCAGTCAACTTAGAGTATCAGAGAAGAGGGCAGAATAATAGCAGGCTATGATTATCGGTATTACAACGAATGCAACAAAGTGTAGAAAAATACTTTACCTGACTAGGTGCAAGTGAATTAGTATTTACATGTTCTATGAATCATTTTGCACGATAGATCTTAATAATGAGGAACGTCTCTTTTTTACGTTTACATCGCAAATTCATTTGTACATATGCTTACATTCTGAATATATCTAAAAGTTCTTTTTTCAAAAACAAAAAAGAATTACAAAATGAGAAATGGTACACACATGTTAGTTAGTAATTTCTACCCACCACCTTTTCCACATTACAGTAACAGAAATTCTTCTACAGAAGGGAAGGAGTTTTCTAGGAGAAACTTTCTCAGTTTGTCATCAAATTTTATTTTGCTGTCTGTCTGACACTGTACGTCACTGGGTAAGTGATCAAAAATTTTTGTACTAGCATTGTGCATCCTGTTATGTGCTAAAGACAACCTTAATGTGGAGTAACTAATGTCATTTTTCCTTCTGTATTTTAATAATGTACCTCATTCTGCCTTTGTGAATTGTAATTGAGTATCTACAACAAACTCCTTCAGGGAGTAAATATACTGTGAAACTGTAGTAAGAATGCCCAAGTTCTTAGAAAGATATTTACAAGATGATCGTGGGTAAGCACCACATATTATTCTTACAGTACATTTTTGTGCATTGAAGAATTTCTTTCTTAAAGATGATTTACCACAGCCCATTATTCCATACGATATTAAATGAAAAATATGCAAAATACGTCAACTTTCTGATTTGGAATGGTTCTAAGCGTCAAAGTGACTGCACTAAGTTTTTATGGGAGTTCCAAAATGTGTTTTTCCCAATTTTAACTCTCATAAATATGGACCAAGAAGAATTTTGAAGTTTTCACCCTATTTATTATTTCCTCACCACGTACTACTCTTACCACTGGTGTAGCACTTGCAGATGTGCAGAACTGAATACATTCAGTTTTTTTTAAAAAAATTGAGGGTGAGACCATTCTCAGAAAACCAGTCAATGATTCTTTTAAGAATTTTACTAACCATTTCTTTTGTTTCGGTACGTTCGCTTGGTTTCAATACAGTACTACTGTCATCTGCAAAAAGAACTAATTCTGCTTGTTGTAACTAGACAACCATTTACATATAGTAGGAACAGTGGGGGACCTAAGACTGAACCTTGTAACACCCTTTATGTGATTCCTCCCCAGTCAGAATTATGTCCCTGAACTGTATTGCTTGAATTACAAGTACACCTTTCTTTTGGTTATATATGATATCACCCATCGGTTGTCTATACCATCAGTCCCATGAAACGTCAATTTAATTGGGAGATTACTGTGATTCACACAGTCATGTGCCTTAGAGAGGTCACGGAAAATACCAACCGGGGATTTATTGTTATTTAATGCTTGAAAAATCTTAAAATCTGGTGAGTGAACGTGTAAATAACATTCTCAGTAGCGTAGCTCTTCTAAAACCCAGACGGTTGTTTGCTAAGTGTGTTATTGTTGTTGCGACCAGTCAACATCTGAGGACGCAGTTGTGGAACACAAGTGCATAAAATTCAAAAGCGTTGCTCAGTACGCATTAGACCAATCAGTAATGAGCTAGGATTTAAGGAATGATAAACACCCAGTGTTGATGAAGAAGAGTGTTCTAAAACTAGTGCCAAGTCAAAGTTACATCACAGATTTAAGCGAAACAAAACTCTTGTTGAGAAATAATAGCTGAACGAAGCAAAAATGACCGCAAATAGAGAACTGTGGATAGCGTTCAACGAGTTTCACAACAAAATTACGTCAACCGATCGACTAGAACTCTTAAGAACCCCTATTCTCACAGAAAATTAATACGCGAAAGTAAATCATCCGTTCAGTAGCTCAGTAACCACACTATCACGAAAACGAAAGATCGGAGAGGGAAGCCTTTAAGTACTCAATTCGTTCTTCCGAAAATGTTTCGCCTCGGATAATCTTAGTACAATCCCACTTTTCAGTCATTCCTCAACGCCGAAATGACAGAAACTGAAATATGCAATCGCGTAATAATAAAAAAAACTGACACTACTCTATAGGGGGAAGTCATGTGAACGGAATGAGATACCTATGAGAATCTACAGAGATGATTAGGAAGGACTGATTTTCGTTCGGCGTTGGACAAATGAACAGTACGCAGCGACTCTTAACTATGTGCAAATAATCCTCGTTTTCAAGAAAGGTCATTCAGCAATTGAACATGATTGTTGCCCTTATCGCTGACGTCAATCTGGGGTAGAATTATGGATTTGTTTCATGTTTATGCAATATGACGGTTTTTTGATAAATCTTATGCCATAAATCCTCGGGAAAGTCAACGTACCCTGTTCGTGCATGATGTCCAGAACGTCTTATTAATGGCATCCAGGAAGAAGGTATTTGATAGAGTTTCGTATTGTCGTTCACAGAGCAAACTATGTGACTACCGGTTATAGGACCAGAACTGTTATTAGACTTAGAACTTTTACCACGTAGAACTCAACACGTCGCATGCATGTAATGCTCATTTTAGAAGTATCTCTAGGAATGTAATAGGACCTTTACCTTTTCCAATACACACAATAACGTGCAAAACTTAAGGAAGAAGTAACCTTCATATTATGTGCACTGCCAAATAACCTAGCTCGATGAAACTTAACCATACGTGAAAAGCAGTGCTACATTATAGTTCAGAGCGTAATACAGAATGAGACGAACAGAATTGGCACTTTCTTTCAAAGACAGTAATGACACTGTAACCACCGCGATTCGTGATGACCTCCTCGACATTGAAAAAGATGGGACCTGGTTATTAATGGGGTGCTTGGTCATCACAGACGGCAGTACAAACGTTACAAAGTTTTCCCATGCAGGCCACAGTGCTGATAAGGAATCATGTGATAGAGCGTTCCATTACTCCATCAGTGCGGTTGATAGCTCCTGGATGATTTTTAGTGCATTTGGACGTACTGAAATAAGTCCTCCAAATGCATCCCAACTCGTTCGAAGTATTTAAGTGGTGGCAACTGGCTGACCAGACCATTCGCCGAATAACCTCTCGTTCCAGGAGTTCCTCCACAAATAACCTCTGGTTCCAAGAGTTCCTCCACATGCCGATTGTCATCTATAAAAATAATCTACACTGTTCCTGGATGCGCCATATGAAGATACATCCAGCATTGTGGTACAAGATCATTTCGGTGCCCTAGATGTTATGGTGTCAGTAGGTAGAAGGTTGTTTGAGCGTACTGACCTCCACAACTCTGAAGACGTTACACTGAGCGGTCAAAATTATTTTGAAGCTGTACTCGTTCCCCACGTGTGCCTTTTCAGGGGTGCATTCAGCCCTGACCTCACTGTTATGAATGACAACGCGCGACCTCTTCGAGCAGTGCACGTGAAAGTGCTCTTCGAACGAGAGTATATTCGGCGATTGGACAGGCCTGTCCGTTATCCCGAATTCAGTCCCATCGAGCACGAGTGGTATGCTCCGGTGGAGACGTCTTGCAGGACATCCACTTGCATGAAAGACCATCCAGCAATTGTGAACCGCGCTGACGGAAGAATAGATCGCCCTAGAACAAATATTCCTTACCAAGCTAGCGGTCAGCGTGGGAGCACATTGCAGCGCATGCATTGCCGCCCTTGCACACACCACATTAACAAACCTGTCCAGCCATTTTGTAATGCCCAGGGGACTATCATGATTTGTGGTTACTTAGTTAGTTATTGTCTCCGAATATAAGTGTCAGTTCTGTTCCAGCTGCCTTCTGTACCACACTACAGCAGCTCCGTCTAGGCACGGTTTTAGCGTCATGGAGGTATGTTATTTGGAAGTGATACTTCATGTGAAATTTAATTTCGTCCTTACGTTTCGCGCAGCAATGTAAAAATGAGCTACTGGATAACCTAGCAAGTTCCATGACGCTGATACCATACGATAAGAAGTTAGAAATGCAGAGGACAGCAGCGAATTACAGGAAGACCTGTAGAGGATCAATGATTGTCATAGGCACTGGTAGGTTTACCTGAACATCTACAAATTTAATTTATTGCCCACAGATAGGTGTAGGGATCCATTCTCGTTCTGTTACAAAATTTGTAAACTATAACTACCGTAAAAGACCTGGGAATCGCCATCCGGGTGACCACATCAGACAAATAGTAGACCCTAAAGAAATGTAGTTCCTTTACGAAAGGATTATCTCATTGAACACATGTTCGACAAATGTTTGAGTATTGTTCATCAATCTGGATTGGATTAGAGGAAGAAACAGAAAAGATTGAAAGAAGAATGACGTGTTAGAAACGTTGTGGGTCAAGGAGGGGTTTACTATTGAAAACATGAGACAATACGTTCCAGGAAGAGCCTACAACATATTACTCCTCCCATCACACAAACGTCTCGTGCAGGCCGGTGTTGCCGAGTGGTTCTAGGCACTTCAGTCTGGAACCACGCGACCGCTACGGTCGCAGGTTCGAATACTGCCTCGGGCATGAATGTGTGTGATGTCCTTAGGTTAGTTAGGTTTAAGTAGTTCTAAGTTCTAGGGGACTGATGACCTCAGATGTTAAGTCCCATAGTGCTCATAGTCATTTTTGAAACGTCTCGTGAAACGACCTCAACGAGAGAATCAGAGAGATTAGCTCTAGGTTTTTCAACAATCAACCGTCGCAGGGAGTGGGGGAAAAAAGATAGTTGCATCAGAAGTACCCTTCAGCGTAAGCCGTAAGACTATTTGTGACATTCAGAAGCAGAAGATGTAACGTCCAAGAACTTTCACATGAATTGTACAGAGGACCCAAATGCAAACCAGTGTACCCAGTCTCCCTCATATGACCCTGAGTGGTTCTACGGTTTCATAATGATTTCTTCCAGAGTTTCTGTGACCTGACTGTCATGAGAACAATCACAAGCTAACCCATCTATCTATTACTTTCTTTTATCTTTTGAAGCACGAGCAAAAATATAAAATTTTTGTGCATAAATTCGAAAACAAATTTCGCCTCAGCCAGAACTTCATGCAAGATGTGGGTCAGTCATTTTTTTCAGACGTGGCTATGGTTTCAAATATATTGCCTGCCAGAGAAATGGAAGCACGCAGATAACATGGTCGGATGTCAGTGTGACATCGTACAGGTACACAACATTAGAGAAGAAGTTCTCCACCAGAGTGCATTAGCGTTGTTTGTATTTAGTGTTGTTACTCGGCCTGATGGGATGTATAACTGGTAATGGGCACAGAGATGCCTCGTACTCCTATGGCGGCGCAGATATATCAGCACCTGACAGGATTTGCAAGTTTTTATCAAGAAAGATCTTCAAACAGCAATACGTATTTGAGAAGTTATTTTATTTTGACTATTAGTTTCGGCATTTGAGTGCGCCATTTTCTGTCCCCATATGCCCTTCTTGATGGCATTCTGAAATGCCGAAACTGGTAGTCAGAATAAAACAAAATAACTTGTCAAATACTTACGGATGTTTGGTGATTCCCTCGATAAATACTTGACCAGCCGTTGTCCCGAATCCACAATGGATCAACAGAGAGTTTAGAAGTCTTGTCATTGCGAGTCTCCATTTGACCTGCTGGATCAAATCGTGCAGTATCCAGATTTCTGGGGCATACGGATGTGACAGTGGCTCTTTGCTGGACTGCTTGGGAAAGCAGGCCAGGTAAATACTCGCCGTTGAGGTTCCAGTTGATCATATCTGACCACTGCAAGGAATGATACCCGTATTTTGCACCAAGTACATCGTAGCTCTTTCACATCTGTGTCTGCCATCCTAGCGTAAGTAACGAACTCCCTGCAACATTCTGTGTCCACCGCACCATTCATCAGTGATTAGGAGCCCCCGGACTAGGGAGCTGTCACGCACGGCGTTAACAACAAAATACAGACGGCAGACTGGAACGGTACAGTGACCGAGAAGCAACCAGTGCTAATGAACGGTGTCAAACAGTGTTCGGTGGTGATAGCAGTTCTTTACTACCCTGATGACCATCGTCGGTGGGTGCGGCGGCTACTTGGGTAGGGGTACTGTTCTGCCTATGCTTTTTAGTGGCACTGCGGTGCTACCCCTGGTGTCATAATATGCGAAATCATCGGTTATGACTTCAAGTCAAGACAAGTAGTGATTGAGGGAACCCTGACTGTACAACGGAACGTCCCGGACATCCAACGTCTTCATGTGTTACTTTCATGCAACAGTATCATGTGGTTATTTTTCAGTAGAACAATGCTCGTCCACAGATGGCTCTTGTCTCTACGGTTTGATGGCAAGGTACTCAGGTGAGCAGCAAGACCCCCGAACGTGACCCCGATTGAACATGTGTAGTATCAACCCCATTTGGCCACTCCGTTCCACTGCCGACGATATCTAAAACAAGTTACCGCTGTTCTAGTCAGGGTGCCTCAGGAGAGGGTGCAACGGCTCTGTGTCACCCTTGCTAACTGATTCAGTGCACGTATTCGGGCCACATTGGGTGCAGAGTCATACTGATAAGTGGGCTCTTCCGGCCAAGTTCTTCATAAATTTGTTTCGATTTCGCACTGAATGAAATTACATCGTATACCGTCTCACCGCGTGAAGTTCCCTTTTTTTTGTGAAGCAGTGTATTGCAATCTTCTTATCTCTTTAGAAGACACCGATAGACCTGTGCCATATTGTGCACTGTCCCCATGTATTCAGCTGACCTTTTCTTCACTAATTAAATCAATGACGTAGTCTCCTATTAAGACGTCAGCAATAATAGATAAAATTGCTTTGGCGTGAGAGGAGTATACATTATGCTGTCTGACCATTTCAGTTATTCCATTAATAGAGCACAAATGTCCCAACTACTTTAAAATGGCTGCTATAGATAGCTTTTATTTAACATGCTTAAATGTACTTCACTTACCAACACAAAATACCTAAAAATTCAATTACATCATCGCCGCTTCCGTGTAAAGCCGATAATGAATCACGTTGCCCTCGTTAATTACTGCGAAGCAGTCTCAGTCAGGTTATAGACTGGTATTTTTAAATATTGGTTAGGCAACTAAAATTTTCCCTTTTGAAACAATTCAGAACAGTTTCAACTGCAGCAGTTGACACAATGAGATGACGGCATCGTAGAAAAAATGGTATATTCAGCTACGGATATCACTGTCCTGAGGAGAAGTTTAAAATTGAATTAATCCTTGTATATGGCCGCACTGGTCTTCAGATGAGGTTCAACACGGTGTATGCTTCCAGCATATAAAGAAAAGGCCGAATCCTGGCTGAGAGGGAAATATCTCATGTTCTTCGCTATTTCAGTAAAAAATAGGTGGAAAAAATGCGATATTGAATGTTATACGGTTAGAAAATAGAACGTCATTGGTATTGCTTTAACACAATATTGAATGTTATACAGTTAGAAAGTAGAACGTCATTGGTATTGCCTTAACCCAAAATCGTCAGGTTCTTACAACCTAGTAGTAAATGTACAGACACATCTTCTTCTCATGTTTGATCCACTTGTAGACAAGAGATCTCTTTAACATTCTTTGAAAGTGCCTCTTCTCAGATTAAGAACTACTCGTTCGAATTCCAAGTGGCCAGTGTGAACCTCTTATTTCTCAAACAGTTGTCAGATCTGTTGACGTACCTAAGTTAGTCAGACATGAAGAGATGTTATTACATGAATGAAAGTGGCGATTGAGTATCACGGTGTACGAAGTAGTAGCAAACAAGCTGTAAAACCTAATAAGAGTATTACAAAACGAAATAATTATTCAGAATTCAGTCTGCTGTAAAAATTCGGCTTTCATCGGATGTTGAAGTACACCAATACAAGGATACCTTACTAGTAATGTACTGTAATAATCTCTTAATTCCAGGGAATGGCTGAAGAAAAAAATCAGGAACACATATTGTCTTTTAGTTGAGAAATGACCGAATTACTGAAAGTGTTGATGGCCTTAAACAATTCAACGATTTGAAAATATATGGAGATTTGAGTAACTGAAATTTTAGGGGCCCCAGAACCAATGACATTATTCAGCAAAATTAACTTGATGGCATGTTTTCCTAAGCAACGTATTTAGTGGAGAATGGTTCAAAATGGCTCTGAGCACTATGGGACTTAACTTATGAGGTCATCAGACCCCTAGAACTTAGAACTACTTAAACCTAAGTAACCTGAGGACACAAATCAATCATATTTGCAGATGACACCACGATTCTACTAAAAGGAGACGACGATGAACAGTTACAGCAGACAGTAAACACGGTAACGAAACAACTTAGCAGCTGGGCACAGAGTAATCAGCTTGTAATAAACAGCAAGAAAACCGTTGCTCTAAAATTCCACAATGTTCCTAACAAGGACATGTTTATCCCATCAGTCTCTATCAATGACGAACCAGTTGGTAACAGTACTGAAACCAAATTCTTAGGACTTTGGCTGCAGAGTAACATCAGATGGAATAAGCATATTGAATGTCTCAATGCAGAACTGAGCAAAACATGTTATCTTCTTTGTTCATTAAAATCATGCTGTAGTGAGAAAACAGTATTGAATGCATATCATGCGTACTTTCATTCTCGTCTTAGATATGGGGTCACCTTCTGGGGAAACTCTAAAACAGCTAATAGCACTTTTAAACTACAAAAAAGGGCCATTAGAATCTTGTTTGGGTGCAAGCCTAGAGACTCTTGTAAACCCCTGTTTAAGAAATCTGGTATTCCCCCATTACCGTGTGTATACATTATGGAAACCCTTTTGTTCTTTAAATTAAATGTAATAGGCAAGGACCAGAGGCTACAAAAAAACTGTGATATACATGAGCACTTTACCAGACAAAACAGGAACTTACATATGACTCAAATCAGCACAGCACTGTGCCAAAAAGGTACTTTTCACATGGGAGTTAAGTTTTATAACAAACTTCCTGAAAACATAAAAGCTATCACTGAGGTCAATACATTTGGAAAATCTCTAAAGTCATATTTACAGCATCACTGCTTTTATTCCATTGAAGAATATTTAAATTTATGAAATGTGTTATATAAATACTTGTGTAAAGTGTATTATTGTAAGCTTAAATATGTATGCCTTGAAATTACTTTCAGCCTGTATATTTATAACTTGACTTGTCCAATGTCTTATGCATAAGCTGCTATGTAGACAACAGGACCAATAAAATACAATCTACAATCTACAATCACACACATCCATGCCCGAGGCAGGATTCGATCCTGCGATCGTAGTGGTCCTGCGGTTCCAGGCTGTAGCGCCTAGAACCGCACGGCCACCCCGGCCGGCCTGCCGGTGGAGAATGTTCCTGATACTAACAATAAGCCTTTTTTCAGGCGAAAGGTTTTAATGTAAACTGAGATTTTTGAAAAGAAAATGTAAAACCTCACTGGCTCAGGAACCGTGTAATGAAGTTATGTGAAGGCAGTGCTGATAGGAATATTTCAGTTTTGAGAACGGTCCCATGTAATTGATCTACGGACTATAAATAAGGGGAGGAACGTTGGAGGTTTATGTTTGTGGGCACGTACGTGTAGTTTCACAATTCGCAGAGTTCTCTATAATAGATTCGTACTGTTATATTTTTAAAAAGATAGAGATTCATGTGTGTGCGGCGTATTCATTACGAAGTATATGCACTCCGTCGTCAGGTCACAAGTGGCCTACCGGGACCATCCGACCGCCGTGTCATCTTCAGGGGAGCGTGCGGATAGGAGGGGCGTGGGGTGAGCCCACCGCTCTCCCGGCCGCTATGAAGGTATTCTTGACCGAAGCCGCTACTATTCGGTCCTCAATTAGCATCACGAGGCTGAGTGCACCCCGAAAAATGGTAACAGCGCATGGTGGCTGGATGGTCACCCATCCAAATACCGGCCACGCCCAACAGCGCTTAACTTCGGTGATCTCACGGGAACCGGTGTATCCACTGCGACAAGGTCGTTGCCATTACGAAATATTGTTTAATTGCCTACCATGTTTACTTTCCAGATTACGAAAGCTCCTTAATGTGATGAACATGTACGTCTATGGCAGCCTGGAACCGCCGAAGAGATTGCTCTACTGCTCCTCGTAACATCTCAGATGGTATGCCGGCTCTCGTGACAAAATTCCTGCACTGCTTGAAGATCGCACATTGTGTCCAACATTCTCAACCACGGAAACAGTCACTGCTCCAACAGTTTATGGCGCAATTGGCCCTCGGAATCTCCTCAAAGAGCAATACCCAAATCACCAGTTAATTCAAAAGTACGAAGGGTTCTTCAACCCCAGTGCGGAGAGAGGACTTCTCCGTAGTCCTTTAATGGATCGCTAATCGCGAAAAGCTGCAGTACTGCCTCAGCATGGAGTTTGACAGCCTTATGTGTAATTCGTTGTGGGCACCGATACCTTCTCCGTTGTGCCATTGAACACTCTGATGTGTGCTGATCGGGTGGAGTGGAAGTTATCCTGTCACCTGGTCTGTTGACTGTCTGTCAGTTGGGTTGCCGTCGGATTGAGAACTGTTGGGCCGACTCCCTGTCTCACTTGAGCGAGCGTTAGTGTTTGAATTCCAGGCCGACACTTGGAAACTTCTGAGTGCCGTTTGTTGTGCTGCCTTTTCTTATTTGTCCTTGTTAATTGTTTATGTATGGCTTCTAGACGATTTTAAATTAAAGTTGTTTTGCCCTTAAGGCGTGTGATAGTTTGGGCTTTCAGCCTGATTTAAGGAAATTTTAGGATAAGGCCTTCTGCCTTTTAAAATTCAAATTCCTGTTTTGAGCCTTAAGTTATTGGCCTTCAGCCGATTTTAGGTTAAAGTTGTTTTGCCCTTAGGGCGTGAGATTGTTTCGGCCTTCAGCCTAATTTAGAGAAATGTTTTAAGATGAGGCCTTCTGACTTTTAAGATTCAAATTCCTGTTTGAGCCTTAAGTTATTGGCCTTCAGCTGATATTAGGTTAAAGTTGTTTTGCCCTTAGGGCGTGAGATTGTTTCGGCCTTCAGCCTTATTTAGAGAAATGTTTTAAGATGAGGCCTTCTGACTTTTAAGATTCAAATTCTTGTTTTTGAGTCTTAAGTGATTGGCCATCAACTGGTTTTAAATTAAAGTGGTTTTGCCCTTGAGGCGTGAGATTGAATAGCGCATTTAGCCGGGAATTAAGTTCTAAAATTAATGTTTGGCTTCCCATGTTTTTAATGTTTTCTTTACTCTTGTAATGTTTGTCAAATGAATGAAGTAGTATGTTCGAGTGAAACTGAAAGCCACTCATTTGGCCCTTGTCGACAAATTAAACTATCTATCCTGTCCTGTGGGTGTAGCAGGGGATCTCACTACCGATGTTTTGAAGAAACTACTGCTCGCCCTGCCCAGATCCATCTGCTAACGTAATACAAACGGATACTTGTGTTTCAAATCTACGTCACCATACTAATAACGGCACCTAACGCCAAGTGATGACGCTAACGCTACTAACAACGCAAATTTTGCGGCGCACATTCTGAACTACGAGTACATTATTATACAACTAGATACCCATTCGGTAGATATTTTACCGTCTACAATGACTCAAGTATCCAAAGTTTAATTACAACCACCCTCTTTCTAAAAGTTTTGTTATTTCCGACAGCTGAATACCAAAGAAAAGTTTCCCTGACATATATGATGGCATTGGATTGTATACGTATAGGGTAGCTGTCGATATCACTCGGTCATCATTATCAACGGTTACGTAATATATACACTACACAGCCGATTCACGCTCCACCATCGATCCTGCCTACGATACTGACGGTGCAAGGTAAAGGTGATGCGATTCTCAGTAGGTCCTCATTTTTCAACGATCACTCCTTCTGAAACACAACGACTGAGACAACAGTTTCTAGTAAATTGTATGGAAAATAACTCTGTTGCTGACAAGCAAAAAGCTGTTCATATCCAAATACTCAGCCCTTGTCCACTTAATAACTTCCATTGGGTTCCTGCAAATTTTTTTCGCCTCCTGAGGAGTTTAAAAAGGTTGGAAGTTAGTCAGAAAATTCGCAAGGATAGAAATGTGAGTAAACAGTTGCTTTGTGATTTCTTAATAATTTGTCACTTAATGTGTTCATCAGCACACCAGATTGTAAATGATACACCTCAAAAAACCATCAAAGCTCATACTGAAATATTATTTACTTGGCAACTACTGTCGACCTTGTGGTCATCTTCTGACAATCCTTTCGTACAAGGGACAAGCATAATAGTATATTTGCACCCCATTTAGCTTGGGTACATTGCACTGATTTTTTTGGGATGGGTGTCGTAAAGGCATTCTGTTCTCTTCTGAGGCAAGCTGGCCCGCAAATGCTGTATAGTGAATAAAATAGATTTCAGTAGCGGTAAATTTATTTAATACTTCTATTACCTTTCAGTTTCGGTGCCTCCAATGAGGCACACCATCTTCAGACCCCTATAAACGAAGCTAGACGTGTTATCTAGTCCTTTATGTTATTGAAGGACCACTACATGCAATTGATTTCGGTAGACTTCTCAAACTTCTCCGTAATTGTGAACCTTTCATCGCTCTAACGACAACTGCTCTTTGATATCCTGGATAGGGCATTGGGATGGAGTTGCCGTCCGAGCTCGTCTCACTTAAGTTCAGCTGGGAACATATCTAGTGAATTTGGTAGCCAAGGGATTACCACAACATAACCTAGGCAGTTCATACAGATACATGTCAGGTGTGGACGAAACATAGTTCTGTTGAAAAACAGCACCACAGTAATGTCACATGGCAGATGATATTGATGTATGCTTGATGTCCATGACGTACTGTTGTGACGTCAGAATTCTCTCACGTGGACCCAGCCGTGAACTAAAACTATACCCGATGGCTCCTCACATCACGACGCCAGGAGTAACACCGATGTGCTTCTCCAAACCATGAGAGAAATGGGACCTCCACCATGTTCGCGCCATACTTACTAGCTGCGGTCATTCGGGGTACTGCAGCACGCCGATTCATTACTGAACGCAATGCAACAACGCCATTCATCAGCACATCATGCTTTCCAGTCACGGCACATCTCCAGAATGCAGGTGTCTATCGTCTTTTTTACGGCACATCTCCAGAATGCAGGTGTCTATCGTCTTTTTTTTTTTTTTTTTTTTTTTTTTTTTTTTTTTTTTTTTTTTTTAAGGAAGCTTACGTAATTCCATCGTCCGTCTGCTGCTAGTCTTCGACCAATTGTGCGGACTCACGCTGAATGTTGCGTAGAGCTCACTACTTCTTGTTGGATGGCAGCCGCAGATGTGGATGCGTTGCGATGTGCATCCTGTACAATATGACGATCCTTACTTGCGGTGGTCAGACGTGTCGACTGGAATTTAACGATGAGTATGCCTGCCCTGACGTTCCCACACAGTTCAGCGTAACACAACCACTTGCGAATACTCCACAAATCTGGGTACTGCACTATTCAATCTTCCGGCCAAATAGAGGCCCTCAATGTGGCCCCTTTTCAAACCCAGTCTAATGCTGGAAGCGGTGTCTCACACACGTCCGCGGCATCTCTGTGTCCTTCACAACGATCACATGCTTTGATCAAAAATTATAGTGCACTGAGAATGGCTAGTTTCTAGCTGAAATCTAGATCTGCCAATAAAATTTAAAATGGAGGACTAATAGCTGAAATCTATTATTTACAAGTCAATATAACAGTCGCTGCCTGCAACAGCCCTCTGAATGGAAGGTAACCCGCTGGAGAAATAAAAACGTTGAGGTATGCCGGCGACATTGTAAGTCTAGTCTAGATTTAACTCTCAGGAAGTCTTTCCTGAAAGTATTTGTATGGAGTGTAGCCATGTATGAAAGTGAAACACGAACGATAAGCAGTTTAAACAAGAAGAGAATAGAAGCTTTCGAAATGTGGTGCTACAGAAGAATGCTGAAGACTTGATGGGTAGATCACTTAACTAATGAGGAGGTAGTGCACAGAATTGGGGAGAAGTGGAATTTGTGGCACAACTTGACAAGAATAAGAGATCGGTTGGTAGGACACGTTCTAAGTCATCAATGGATCACCACTTTAGCAGTGGAGGGAAGAGTAGAGGGTAAAAATTGTAGACGGAGATTAATAAATGAATACGATAAGCAGATGCAGAAGGATGTAGGTTGCAGTAGTTATTCGAAGATGAAGAGGCTTGCACAAGCCATAGTGGCATGGAGAATTGCAACAAACCATTATCTGGACTGATGACCACAACAACAACATGTTAGATAGAATTTCTGTGAGAATAGAGATTATAGTAATGTATAAATTCGTCGAGAATTCTCTTTGTATTGAAATTCAAACACTCGACTAGACACCTATTTACTTTTGTAATTCAATGTATTACTACGGATAGAGTCTGATGTCATCTATCTTCGGTTTTGTGGTGGTGCTAGCTGTTAGTTTGTGTGTTGTCTCTTTCTTCATAAGTCATCTTATGTCTAAGCGTCCATGCAGCCCCACTCACGGAAGGATTAAATTGCCATTTGCCTGTTGTTGCATTTGTGTATTGAAAACGACGGAATTCTCACCCGTCAAGTATATATTGGCCTACAGGACGTTATTCGGCAGTATTCCTGCAAGTTATCTGAACAATCAGTGGGATGGGGAAGTTAACGGTCCAGAGCTAATTTTATAATTGAGAAATGAACAAGAATTGGTCGCCGAAGTTCTTCATTAACCATCTTGTGTATATATATTTCACATTTCGTGAGGTTTTCTAGTGTAATCTTACTGTCACCAGAACAACAGATATTTGTCACATATCTACATCCACATCTATAATCTACAATTCACACTTATGTTTCTGCCAGAGTGTTCGTCGAACTACTTTCACACTACCTATCTACCGTTCCACTATCGAACAGCGCGCGGAAAAAAAGAACAATTAAATCTTTCATTGCGACTCCGATTTCTCTTATTCCCTTAGCTTGATTTTATCTCCTATCTAGGTGAGCGCAACAGAATATTTTCGCATTCGGAAGAGAAAGCTGATGATCGAAATTTCGTAAAAAGATCGCGAAAAAATCTAGAATTCACGAAAGACGACTTTGTGTAAGTGATTGCCCACAAATTGTATATCATATCCGTGAAAGTCTCTCCCTATGTCGCCATAGTAAAAGAGCTCCCTTTCTTTGAAATTTTCTATGTACCAGAAAAGTAAATGTATGTGAACAGAAAGGTTAATGATTTGGTTTCGGTAGATAAGTAATGATGATTATAGCATACGCGGCAGTTTACGACCACCCGCCGTAACTGACTCTACTGGATGCTCTAGAAACGTCGATTGTGAGTTTCCTTTTTTTTCCAGACACTTTTTTGTATTTCTAACGAAAAGTTAGAAAGTTTTGAGAATGTTATTGCTAGTTCTCGTGAATTAGCCCATGTAGATCGCGTAATATATTTTCATTACGACGAAGTTTCATTACTCTCAACATCAGGTCTAAAGTCACAATTCGTAATATAGAATACAGTGCCAGTTGCAGTAAAACCTATGCCTATGAGGGACGAAAAGATGCAGATGTAGCCGAAATGCCGCAACAAATGAATCAGTTTAAACGCCTTCTGTAAACATTTTGGCATTATCTACTTCTTTCCTGCTGTGTGTCTCCGTATGAAGATCTACATTATGGGATAGAAATGCGCAATTGTTGCATTCCTGAGGAGGTACAGCCACCCACAAATAACTGGGATTTGTTGCAAAGGGCATCAGTTACTGACTGAAGTCCGTTCTATGCAAATCCACCACATGGTAGTGGCTATCTCTCAGGCAGCTGTGCATTACTCATGGCAAATTAATGTCAGCATCTGTTCTGCTTTACACACATCTGCTTGAATTACAACGTTATGGATTTTGATGTGTATAATAGTTACGGGAAAGATATACAGCAAGAAGTAAGGTTTTGAACAGTGTTACAACAAGTAACATTGAACATAGAAGGAAAACAAATACTGAAACATACTAAAGCAACACTAGAAAGAGAAGCTTAAAGGAATGAAATAATCAGAAAGGCTACCGGGATTAAAATGATTGTCTCAAGAAACTCTCTTACTAATGCTTTCATGTATAATTAGCGTAAAAGTTTTATTGTGAAACACCAGACACAAGGATATTAGAGGCAACAATACTCTCATACCAACTTGTCGAGGTGTCACTTACCAACCTATGATTCTTTTCTTTAATGCAGGAAGAAAACTTGGGGTCACTTGAGGAAGAGAATTATTTGGATAATCTCACCAAATTCTACAAAAAAAGTAAGTAATACTAATATCTCAAGTCCTTAATTAACTTATACGAAGTTAATCAATGTCATCCACGAAGGAAGGGAACCCGATCAAACGCAGCTACCTCAAAGTATCACTTTCTCAACAGGACAACAAAAGAGAAGGTTTGCTCTCATGCATTTCTCTCAGCTGTTACTATAAATATTGAACAAGTACGAACTTTGCGTGATCTTAAGGCAACTTAATAGGCAAAACGGAAAAGGCATCTCAAATATCACTCACACTGTTCACATGAAAATAAGACTGAACATCAATTCGTTACATGTGAAGGAGTCCCATTATTGTGGGAAGATGCTCCATTACTTGCTTCGAGAGTTATTGATAAAGCAAATGTGGAAATTGTTTTGTGAGAAAGAGCCAGATGTGATAGTCAGTTATAGGAACTACTAGGATAACTACTACAATATCTTAAATTTCAAATTCGGTGTAGTTGCGGTGGGGACATTCTGCACCTGTGAAACGATGAATGCGAAGTTGAAATGTTTCCACCTCAACGACGAAGCAGAGCGCACTGCAGCAGCTACATTAATGGTCAAGTCAAACGTTTTACTATATTATAAAATGGCTCTGAAGAGGGGAAAAGGAAAGTAACATTATATTCCTGTGTTTAAGAGTTGTTACAGAATGTTTCCCTTCCTGGAATACCTCTACAATAAGTCTTTTATTGTAGGCAGCTAACACTGAATATGTTTTGTATTCCGGGCATAAGTACTATAAAGGGTATGGTCACGGGCGTTCTGACTAAGTATTGTGCTTTTCTAGACAAGTACAGAGTGAATAACGAACTGAAACTGTTTTCCGACAACTGCACAGCACAAAACAAAAACCATACATTCTGCCGTCACTTGCTGTCACTCACAGATACCTGGAAATTCCGCAAAATTCGGTAGTTATTTCCACTGAGAGGGCAAAGGTCTTTGCACTGTGATAGGGTTTTTGGACTCGCACAGCGAATACTACCCAACCATGGACTTATCGAAATGACCATTGAAAAGTTCTCGACCTGGAACATTTATTCTGAAATAGGTGCAATTTCATAAATTCACAGTCTCAGATAATGGCAGATGCATTGTAACAACAAGACCTTTGTGTATAGGGACTCAACACAACTCACAAAATGCACGTTGTATTTTCCATTGCTACATTGCATCATTTAATTTTTAGGGGAATGAATGAATGGTTAGATCACACGATGTGAGACAGTAAAGGTCTCGTTGAGAGCACGTTCTAAATGCCACGGTATGTTGTTCAAGACCTTCACTAAATGTACCAATGACATGGAGCAAGTTGCTGGACATCAAGAAGCTTCAAATGCTTATTTTCGAAGGTGAAGATCAATTTTATGAAGAGATTGTGAGGGCAGCTGTGGCCGAAGGAATCTCTATAAAGGATTAAGAATGATTAATTCTTCCTTAGGGTATTACTTTTTGAACAATATATGTAATGTACTGTTAGTGAATAATGGCTTTACTGTTTGTGTACATTCAGAGACAAATAATAAAAATATTTCTGCTCCAATACAGTCATTTTCTTCCCTAAACAATTGATCTGTTTCAAAAAGGCTTAATTTGAAAAAAATTAATAAAAGTGTAGTTTATTTATCTAAGCCATATGAAATCTCAGTCGTATATGATAACTTACCTTCTGCTCTTGGAACAACTTGTCGCAAAGGAAACAAACAAAGAACTTTGAGGAGTAAAACTTTTTTATCATTTTTTTCTGGACGATTGATGAGCTTTACAAGAATTATTCAAAGCATAATTAGATTTGATATTTGGTAGTGAAGATCATCCTTTCTCCTCGTAGCCATGCACACTGCTATTACTTTTGAATTCGTTTGGATTGTTAATAACAAATTTCGTAAGCGAATATATATATTGTGAGGCTACAGTGAAGATCTCTAGCTCTTTAAATAAGTGTCTGCAGGATGATCTTGGATGAGCTCAAGCAATTATTCTGATTACACGCTTTTGTGCAATGAACACTCTTATACTCAATGATGAGTTACGCCAGAATATGATGCCATACAAAAGCAGAGAATGATAATAGGTGTGGTAAGCTAATTTACTGAAATGTATATCGCCAAAATTTGCAGTGACCCTAATAGCATAAGTAGCTGAACTCAAACGTTTCAACAGATCTTCAGTGTGTTTTTTTCCAGTTCAACCCCTCATCTATACATACACCTAGAAATTTTGAATATTCTACCTTAGCTACCGATTTCTGATCAAAGTCTATATTTATTACTCTGTGTATCTGTATTTTCTATGTTTTATCAAAGTTTAATGAGAATCCATTTGCAGAGAATAACTTAATGTTTTTCTGAAAAACATCGTTTACAATTTTACCAGTTAATTCTTGTCTGTTTGGGTGTGATAGCTATACTTGTATCATTGGCAAAAACTACCAGCTTTGCATCCTCGTGAATATAGAAGGGCAAATCATTAATATATATTAAGAACAGAGGAGGACCCAAAACCAAACCTTGAGGCACCCCATTCTTGATTGTTCCCCAGTTTGAGAAATCACTAGCTTTTTGCTTATTTCAACTTTCTGCACTCTTCCAGTTAGGTATGATTTAAACCATTTGAGCGCTGTCCCATTCATACCACAGTACTTGAGCTTATCTAGAAGTATTCTATGATTTACACAATCAAAAGCCTTTGACAGATTACTAAAAATCCCAACGGGAGACTACCGGTTACTGAGAGCGTTTAATATTTCATTAGTGAAAGTATATATAGCATTTTCCAACCTGGCTGGGAATCGAACCCGGGACCGCGTGGTCCAACGCTAGACACTATACCACGAGCTGCGGACAAAAAAATTATGTGGAATCTTCCTTGTACCTATACGGTTATACTGGTACAGAATCTTTTCTTTTCAGTCTCTTATTTCATCCATATTATTGAACATCAGCGGTGCCTCCTGCCTATCTCATTGGAAATGTCCTCTTTAAGCACATGTGCCTCAATTTTGTAGCAACTTTTTCACTAGCACCTGCAGAGAGCTCTTTCCACTTGTATTTCAGTGAAACTTAGGTTTTAGAGTATGAGCCGCTCGTATGCTTTTTGTAATCTGTTTGTAGAAGGTCCTCGAATGTCGCTACGCAAACACCACCTAGCATTCTCAGGAGTACAACTGAAACAGCGTTTTTAGTCTCCAAAATTCCTCGTCATTAGGATTATGAGACGGACATCCAGAGGCAGCTGCTCGAATTTTAATGGGAGCGCGCGTCAGTGTTGGCATTCGGCTGCAGATCGTAAAATATTCACAAGAGTTTGTTATACGTCGTCTACGGGCTTTGCTCAAAAGTACTACAGCTTCATAATGTATGAGATCGGAAGTAAGCTTCATATCTTCATTCCAAACGAAATATGTCAACATGTTTCGCCGAACAGCGCTGAGTGAAGTATGACTCACAACGTCAAATGCACTGACTGACAATTGCTGATAACACACAGCCTCTATGGTATCTCTAAAATGGTATGACTATGTTTTTATTTTCTCAGCCTTTGCTAGATGATTAGAAACTTCCTCTGTCATTAATATTACGTATTTAAAGGTGATAACAATTGTCTGAAATTCTATCTCTCGCACACCTCCATCATGTCTAAAATAATAACTGCGGGGACAAATACGTATAACCACAGACAGTTACTGTCCACATCTACATCTACATCTACATGGTTACTCTGCAATTCACACTTAAGTGCCTGGCAGAGGGTTCACAGAACCATTTTCATACTACTTCCCTACTATTCCACTCTCGAATGGCACGTGTGAAAAAGGAACTCCTAAATCTTTCCGTTCGAGCTCTTATTTCTCTTATTTATTATTATACATGTAGTAGACCCTTTGTGGATCACGTGAAGCTTCTACAGTTCCTCCTGCGGTTTTTCCATGAGACCTTCATTTTTTCACTCATGGCTTTCTTTCTTTTATCCATCCAATTTGTACCGGTCTTTTTGGCTCTTATATCTGGCTGGACTTCCCACTAGTCTATTTTGCTTCTGTAGATGTTACGGTCGGTAGTGTCCCGAATAGTGAGTTGAGCATCAGTAAGATCTCTTCGTAATTGTTCGGCCCATGCCATACCTTTAAGGTTTTCAGTGGCTGTGAGTATCTGGCGTGTGAGTCTATACTCAGAGAGTCTGTGTCCATAGAATTTTAGGCGTCTTTTTCTAATGTCAGCAGCAATATTTGAAATTTTCTCTGTAGTTTTGTAGGTTTGCAGTCTATATCCAGCTTCAGTTTATCGTGGTCCAAGGGTTTTCCTAATGTTCTTCCGTTCTTCTCTTTGTAGATTTTGTAGTAGCATCTTGTTACGGAGTGACAAGGTTTCTGTTGCGTATAGCACCTCGGGTTTAATGACAGTGCTGTAGTGCCTGATTTTTGCATGCATGGACATGCGCCTTTTGTTGTAAAGTTGGTGTGTTCGACCGTAGGGTCTCTTTAGTTCCTGTGCTCGAATTTCTTGAGATTTTTTTTTAGTCCAGTGGGTTCCAAAATTTTCCCCAGGTATTTAAAATGTGGAACACTGTTCATCCGCCCATATTTTGTGGTGAGATTCTGTAGGTTTAAGAGTGTACACATAAATTCCGCTTTCTCAAAATAAATTTGCAAGCCAACCTTCTCTGCGCATTCCTCGAGTATTTCTATTTAATGTATTGCATTTTGTTCGCTGTCTGTCCAAATTTCAAGGTCATCGGCAAAGGCTAGGCAGATGACTTCAGTTTTCCTTCCAGTCTTCATTGGTTTCCCTAGGCCACGTTTTCTAAGCTCACTCTCCCATTCCCTTGTGACTTTGCCCAAAACGATATTGAACAGAACTGAAGATAGAGCCAACATAATCTTAAAGTAAAATTCATGGGGGAAACTCGGAATGTTTTGAGATCAGAACTGGTGTAAGGCAAGGAGACGGACTATCTCCAATTCTGTTCAACGTGCTTACGTGTTTTCTGGTCAAGTCCGAGTTCTCTCAGTGTGTTCACAAGGGATGTACGGTCGACTGAGTCATACGCCTTCTTGCAGTCGACGAATGTACATATGGTGGGATTATGTCTAATAGCTCTGTATTTCGACGTTGTTTTTAGATTAAAAATTTGTTCATGGTAGGAACGTCTGTGTCGGAAACTCGCTTCATACTCCCCAACCTTGTGTTCATTTGTTCCTGTGTTCTCGGCAATAGGCATGAAGAGAAGATCTTGTAGGTGACTGGTAGAAGTGAAATGCCTCGGTAATTGTTGACATCCGTTCTGTCTCCTTTTTTGTGCAGGGGATGGATAAGAGCACACTTCCAATCGTCAGGTATTTCTTCCGTTGTCCAAATTTCTTTAATAATTTCCGTGAGCTCCTCAAGTGATTTAGGGCCTAATTTTTTCAGTAATTCTACTATGTTGTCTTCACCAGCCGCTTTGTTGTTTTTGAGACGGTGGATGTGCCTCAGGATTTCTTCTTTTGAGGGTGGTATCGAGTCTTGGTTGGTGTGTGCGGGTTCAGTAAGTGGGAATCTTTCTGTGGGTTCGGACAATTTAGTAAATTGGTGAAGTAAACTGCGAGTTCTAAGCAGTTTTCTTCATTAGTAAGTGCTAATTTTCCATTCTGTTTTTCAAAGCAGAGATTTTGTGATGTATATCCTCGTATCCTATTTGCAAATGTCCTGTAGAAATCTCTTATATTGTAATTCCGAAAGTCACTATCCAGTTTTTTCAGTTGTTCGTTTAGCTACCTTCTCTTGGTTTATCTGATGGTTCTGGCTGTTTCTTTCCGTACTTTGAAGAAATTTTGTTGTGTTTCTGGCCTTTTCTTGCTGCTGTATTTCTGGAGGACAAATCTGCGTGTTTTAAGGGCGTTTTCACAGTTGTCATACCGCCATGCATGTTTTTTTCTTTTTTCTCAGCGGTAGTAGTTCCTGTGCTTTACGCATGATCTCTTATTTTATTATGATGATCATTTCTCCATGGGTGTCAACAAAATATTTTCGCATACGTAGGAGAAAGTTGGTGATTGAAATTTCGTGAATAGATCTCGCCGCAAAGCAAATCGCTTTTGTTTCAGTGACTGCCACCCCAACTCGCGCATCATATCAGTGACAGTCTCATCCCTACTGCGCGATAACACAAAACGTGTTGCCATAATTTGCACTTTTTCAATATCCTCCTTCAATCTTACCTGGTAAGGTTGCCCCACCACGCAGCAGTATTGCAGCACAGGACGGACAAATGTACTGTAGGCTGTTTCTTTAGTGGGTTTGTCGCATCTTCTAAGTGTTCTGCCAACAAAGCGCAGTCTTGGTTTCACCTTTCCCACAACATTATCTATGAGATCTTTCCAGTATTAGTTGCTAGTAATTGTAATCCAAATGTACAAATGTGTGTGAAATCTTATGGGACTTAACTGCTAAGGTCATCAGTCCCTAAGCTTACACACTACTTAACCTAAATTATCCTAAGGACAAACAAACACACCCATGCCCGAGGGAGGACTCGAACCTCCGCCGGGACCAGCCGCACAGTCCGTGACTGCAGCGCCGTAGACCGCTCGGCTAATCCTACGCGGCCAGTAACTGTAATTCCTAGGTATTTAGTCGAATTGGCAGCCATTAAATATGTGCGATTTATCGTATACCCAAGATTTATCTTATTTCTTTTAGTACCCATGAGGATGCCCTCTCACTTTTCTTTGTTTAGCGCCAACTGTCACTTTTCGCACCATACAGAAATTCTCTCTAGACCATTTTGTAAATGGAATTGATCATCTGATGATTTTACTAGACAGTAAATTGCAGCGTCGTCTGCAAACAATATAAGGGGCCTGCTCAGATTATCACATAGGTCATTTCTGTAAATCAGGAATAGCAGAGGGGCTATGACACTACCTTGCGGAAGGCCAGATATCACTTTTGTTCTACTCGATTATTTACCGGCTATCACTACGAACTGTGACCTCTCTGAGAGGAAATCACGAATCCAGTCACACAACTGAAACGATACTCCATATGCACGCAATTTGATTAAGAGTCGCTTGCGAGGAACGGTATCAAAAGCCTTCTGGAAATCTAGGAATATGTGGTCGATGTGAGATCCCTTGTCGACAGCACTCATTACTTCATGGGAATAAAGAGCTAGCTATGTTGCACAAGAACGATATTTTCAGAATCCGTGCTGGTAATCTATCAATAAGTCATTTACTTCAAGTTGATGCATAATGTTCGAGCACAGTATATGCTCCAAAATACAACTGCAAATTTAGGTCAGTGATATGGGTCTCTAATTCAATGGGATACTCCTATTTTCTTTCTTGAATATTGGTGTGACCTGTCCTACTTTCCAGTCTTTGGAAACAGACCTCTCGTCAAGCGAGCGGTTGTATATGATTGCCAAGAAAGGCGCTATTATGTCTGCATACTCTGAAAGGAACCTGATTTGTATACCATCTGGACCGGAAGACTGGCCTTTCTTAAGTGATTTGTTTCGCAAGACCTAAGATATTTACTTTTATGTCAGTCATGCTAACAGCTGTTCGGCTTTCGAATTCTGGAATATTTACTTCGTCTTCTTTCGTGAGGAATTACGGTAAACCGTATTTAGTAACTCCGCTTTAGGGGCACCATCATCGGTAACATTTCCATCGCTATCACGCACTGACGGTATTGATAGTTTTTGCCGCTGGTGTACTTTACATACGACCCGAATATCTTTGGGTTTTCTATCATATTTTGAGACAATGTTTCACTGTGCAAGCTATTAAAAGCGTCTCGCATTGACGTCCGCACTAAATTTCGAGCTTCCGTGAATCTTAGTCAGTCTTGGGGATTTTGCGTTCTTCTGAATTTGACATGTTTTTTCGTTGTTTCTGCAACAGTGTTCTGACGTGTTTTGTGTACCATGGTGGATGAGACCCGCCTCTTATTAACTTATGAGGTATGACACTGTATCTTTGAATTTGAGACATATCTCGTTGACACTTACGTAATTAGCTTGGAAGGAATGGAGACGCAACAAAACGTAACAACTTTCTCCGATCTGTCATAATCACGTACACAGCCTGGGATACATCGTTTTTCATCAATAGAGTCTGTTCCGTTCCATCCTTAGTTACACGAGCATGTTTACTAGTCCCATAGCTTTGATGAAAATATACAATAAGAATAGGACAGAACCGAATATCAATAAACTCACTAACAGTTCCTCTGTATTTAATAGTGATCCTAAAATTCGGTGGGTATCATTGTCAACCGAATAAATGGCTTACGAGTACTTAGGATATTTCCTAATTGACATAAAATACTGTGGCCCTATGAAAAGTATTGATAACTGTTTTCAAGAATGCGTTATATATTTCAAGAGTGCTGCGTGGAGGGGCCTTCTAAATACCGTTTTGCAACTAAATTAGGTCTCCCGAAAGAACGGAACTCGTTGGTTCTTGAAAGGAGCACAAAAGTACGTATGGGTTTCCAAAGATGCTTCTGCCGAAGGGCTTCGAGCCAGGCATTCTCGGTACGTGCACCCACCAATATTTGGAAAAAAAACTTCTATGAACTTGTTCACATTAATTTGATGTATTTCTCGTTTCCTGAATGCGAATCTTCTGAGTATTGTTGTTGTTAAATCTAGACGGATGTCACGCTTATGTGGTCGTCTAACATCCAACCACGAAGGTAACTGGTGACTGAATCTGTACGTGCTCTTGCTTCCTAGAACGAAAAATCCATTTATCACTTCCAGTTGTAACCAGACCGAATAATAAAGTAGTACAATCACGCAGATTTCCGCTTCTATCAGCAGTACGGTATCGTTGTTTGCTTATGTGTTGGCGCGCACCAAATTCTGTCAAGCAACGTTTCGTACATTACTGTCGTAACTGCTTCTCTATGACAAAATTTCGTAATGTATTCAATGTTAAAACCCAACTGTTCACTACTTTCCTCCTGTTACAAGTAATCTTTTCTGTTGCTCAAAGTTTATAGTAATAAATAAAATGCCGTGTGACTAGGGCCTCCCGTCGGGGAGACCGTTGGCCAGGTGCAAGTCTTCCGATGTGACGCCACTTCAGCGACTTGCGCGTCGATGGGGATGAAATGATGATGATTAGGACAACACAACCACCCTGTCCTTGAGCAGAGAAAATCTCCGACCCTGCCGGGAATCCTACCCGCGCCCTTAGAATTGACATCTGTGGAGCTGACCACTCAGCTACCGGGGGCAGACAGTTTGAAATCAAAATTCGTTTAGCTCGAATACAGCTATTGATTCTCACATAAAATGTTTTAAATGCGATTGTGATACTCGGGCTTATCATGTGCTCACAACACATTCACGTTAGCATTATGTCCTTCGTTAATTTGATTCTCTCGTTAGTGTTACATTCTTCTTAAACTTTGCACCATCGCGTATGGAACATAGAGAGGGGATCACATGTATCGTAAGTACCCTCCGCAGCACATCACACCGTTGCTTGTGTTGTATAGATATAGATGTAGATTATTATGTATGTCTATTTCTTTATTCAGTCACCTATGTATCATTTCTGGAACTCAACACACAGAGGAAACATGTGCAGAAATATTTATTTCCATCACACTATCCACATGTGAGTTTCAATATCGCATTCTTGAAGGTTATGAAAAACACTATTTATTTCCTTTTAGTTCCGTAAGTCTCCTGACAGGTTTGATACAGTCCGCCGGGTCTTCCCCTCCGTTACCAATGCCTTCATTCCAAATACACAATACGGTCATAAAATCTGTGAAAATCCTGTATAAAATTCGTATCTCTCAGTTATCAATAAACAAATTACGTTTCTGTGATGATATTTTCAAGGAATTTCTTGGAATAGAGTCGCTGTATCTGTTTTTCCCTTTGCTTTATGCGGTGCGACATATTCCAGGGAAACAGAGCATCAGTTCTGTGTATCACTGGTCTTCACCAATATTCCGTGAAGTAATTCTCTTTTTCACACTACTGTATACATGCCTTTATTCCATTAGTTTTCTTTGAGGCGCCACATTCGATGGCCAATAGCGACGATAACAACCGATAGCTGGAAGGACAATAACGCCACCTACAGGATGACGAACCAAAGACTTCGGCACACGCGCGGAGGCTGCCGTCGCTTCTCTGCGCTGCCATGGGTCGCCCCAAAGACCTCTGTCGGAAGCCGCAAGCAAAAATGCGCGTCCACGAAGGCGCCCTGATTATCCTCCCGTTGTCAACAGAATATTTATGTTGGTGGCGAATCGTCGACCGTCTTATGACCAATCGTACTCCTCTCTGCTCGAAGCGACTTCAATATGGCCACAGCTGGATTCCAAGCTGTACTGAGCTGAAAGCCCGTGTCTCTGTTTACAAGATTCGTCGAGCTACGTATTTCCATTGCTTCCTTAATAACACGGACCCAGTACGAACTCGTCGATGCGAGAATTTTTGTATGCTGATAATTCATAGAATGGCCTGTGCTCAGACAATGCTCGGCCACTGCAGACGTTTCTTGTTGCTCCAGACGAGTGTAGCGTCGGTGTTCAGTGCATCTCTCTTCTACAGTGCGACAAGTTTGTCCGACGTACGACATGCTGGAGCTACAAGGAATCTCCTAAACATCGGGTCTTCTTAGGCCAAGGCTGTCCCTAGATGAGCCCAAGAGAGCTCTGAGTTTTGCTGGCGGACGAAAGACACATTTAACTTTATGCCTCTTCAATAATCTTCCTATTTTTGAAGAGACACCGCCGATGGATGGCAAGATGACCATTCCCCTTTGTTCTTCGCCTTCTTACACTTCCTCACGTTGGGTAACCCGCTTCGGTTGTAAGGCACGGCGAATCTCCCGTTCAGAGTACCCATTTTGTTGGAAAGTGGTACGCAGATGGAGTAGCTCATTGGATAAGCTGTCTGAGTCTGATATGGCTCGTGCTCTGTGGACCAACGTCCTCAGTACGTCACTTCGTTGCGAAGGATGGTGACAGCTGGTGGCCTGTAAGTAAAAGTCCATGTGCGTTGGTTTACGGTACACTGCGTGACCTAATGTACCTAATGTGCCATCTTCTTTTCTCCGTACCAACACGTACAGGAATGGAAGTTCGCCGTTTTTCTCCATCTCCATATATACAACATGTCCGTCGGGAAAGCCTCAAACAAAAGCCGTTCAGAGTACCCATTTTGTTGGAAAGAGGTACGCAGATGGAGTAGCTCATTGGATAAGCTGTCTGAGTCTGATATGGCTCGTGCTCTGTGGACCAACGTCCTCAGTACGCCACTTCGTTGCGAAGGATGGTGACAGCTGGTGGCCTGTAAGTAAAAGTCCATGTGCGTTGGTTTACGGTACACTGCGTGACCTAATGTACCTAATGTGCCATCTTCTTTTCTCCGTACCAACACGTACAGGAATGGAAGTTCGCCGTTTTTCTCCATCTCCATATATACAACATGTCCGTCGGGAAAGCCTCAAACAACACATCAGAAAGTATACAGTCCCCATAACAAGAGATAAGTCACACCATGTAGGCACAGCTGCAATCAGGTTCAACAAACAATTTTATAAGCAAAATAAGTTACAATGAACGCCACTAAATGTGCTAACAATTTCCAAACTTGGGTAACCGTTACACATGTGGAAAAAACCCATCCAAAATACAGAAAGGATGACAAGTCCGCCAGTGATTGGGGGTGCAGGAAAGCCCTTAACAGTGTATAAGCCTTAATAAATCCCCCTTAAACAATAAGATACACAATCCACTAAAATACAGACAAAACTGGAAAGGTATGTAATTTAAATGTGGCTCACACACCAACAGAAGCATTGGTAATGACTCTTAAACCAATATACAATTGCGCAAGCCGGCCGGAGTGGCCGAGCGGTTAAAGGCGCTACAGTCTGGAACCGCACGACCGCTACGGTCGCAGGTTCGAATCCTGCCTCGGGCATGGATGTGTGTGATGTCCTTAGGTTAGTTAGGTTTAAGTAGTTCTAAGTTCTAGGGGACTTATGACCATAGCAGTTGAGTCCCATAGTGCTCAGAGCCATTTTGAACCAATTGCGCAAGATACAATGTAAGCTGGGAGGACATGCAGCTTAAATGTGTCTCCCAACCGGTAGATGTCAGCAGAAATGTTGACGCTGAAAGTTAATAAAAAATGCAATTGTCCAAAATACAAGTTGAGAGGACATGGAATTTAAATGTGACAAGCAATTGGTACACACCAGCAGAAAAGTTGACAGTGACCTTAAATGAAAATACAACTGCCCAGAATTCAAGGTAAGCAGAGAACCACAACATCTACATACATACTCCGCAGTCCACCATACGGTGAGTGGCGGAGGGTACCTCGTACCACAACTAGCATCTTCTCTCCTTGTTCCACTCCCAAACAGAACGAGGGAAAAATGACTACCTATATGCCTCTGTACGAGCCATAATCTCTCTTATCTTATCTTTGTGGTCTTTCCGCGAAATGTAAGTTGGCGGCAGTCAGCTTCAAATGCTGGTTCTCAAAATTTCCTCAGTAGCGATTCAAGAAAAGAACGCCTCCTTTCCTCTAGAGACTCCCACCCGAGTTCCTGAAGCATTTTCGAAACACTCGCGTGATGATCAAACCTACCAGAAACAGATCTAGCAGCCCGCCTCTGAATTGCTTCTATTTCCTCCCTCAATCCGACCTGATAGGAATCCCAAACGCTCGAGCAGAAGAATAGGTCGTATGAGTGTTTTATAAGCGGTCTTCTTTACAGATGAACCACATCTTCCCAAAATTCTACCAATGAACCGAAGACGACAATCCGCCTTCCCCACAACTGCCATTACATGGTTGTCCCACTTCATATCACTCTGCAATGTTACGCCCAAATATTTAAGGGACGTGACTGTGTCAAGCGCTACACTACTAATGGAGTATTCAAACATTACAGAATTCTTTTTCCTATTCATTTGCATTAATTTACATTCATCTATATTTAGAGTTAACTCCCATTCTTTACACCAATCACAAATCCTGTCCAAGTCATCTTGTATTCTCCTACAGTCACTCAACGACGACACCTTCCCGTACACCACAGCATCAACAGCTAAAAGCTGCTCATTGCTATCCACCCTATCCAAAAGATCATTTATGTAGATAGAAAACAACAGCGGACCTACCACAATTCCCTGGCGCACTCCAGGTGATACCCTCACCTCCGATGAACACTCACCATTGAGGACAACGTACTGGTTTCGATTACTTAAGAAGTCTTCGAACCACTCACATATTTGGGAACCAATCCCATATGCTCGTACCTTAGTTAGGAGTGTGCAGTGGGGCACCGAGTCAAACGCTTTCCGGAAGTCAAGGAATATGGCATCCGTCTGATACCCTTCATCCATGGTTCGCAAGATATATGAAAAGAGAGCGAGTTGCGTTTCGCAGGAGCGATGCTTTCTAAAGCAGTGCTGATGCACAGACAGCAACTTCTCTGTCTCAAGGAAATTCATTATATTCGAACAGAGAATATGTTTGAGAATCCTGCAACAAAACGATGTTAAGGATATTGGTCTGTAATTTTGAGGATCCGTCCTTCTACAGTTCATATATACAGGCGTCACCTGCAGACGGCTATCACAGCCAACAAGGAACAAGTAGGCAAGTTTCACAATGAGTGGAGTTAACTAATGACTGTGCATCAAAGGAAAGTCTCAGCAGTTTAAATTGATAAGTAGAAGGTCTGAAACGTAACACGCTCAGAAGTAGTAATAAGGATGCAAGGTTTAGACGTGTAGTTAAAGAGCAGGTATAGCAAGGAGAAACTTCAGGCTTTCGAAACACGCTTTAAACTACATGATCCATATAGTGATGACTACTGGTTCCCGATTTATGGGCGACTCTCCGCCGTGACACGAGTCCAACTATCAACTTTACTTAAGTTGAGCTAAGAGACGCGGCTGGTAGAAGTACCAGGTTGCCGGCCAACCAAGATGCCGTGTGACGATGGAAGGGCCACCAGAGCAGAAAGAAAACTCTTCTCTTCTCTGCGCCAAGGGAACAGGAATGCGTCGTCCACTGCCAAAGCTACCCTGCCAACAGACATAAAGTGCGAACAGTAATCTGCACATTAAGGGTACAGACTAGAAAGCTTAGGATCTAGAAAATCCAAACTAACCGCACAAGTGACTACATGTACAAGTTACAAATTTAACATTCCCTAAAATTACTTGGTATTTACAAGAGGAGATATCAGCGTCTGCTGATGCAGTGATTCAGGTATACTCATCTAAAATGGATTCTTTGCCTCTGACAGATTGTGTGACAAGTTTAATTTACACGGATAACACTACAAGTTTTATTTTGCTCATTCTATCTACAACACAGAATATCCATACACTTGCACGGAATGAGTTTTGCAATACAAAGCTATCAGTTATTCTGACCGATGGTCATATCCACACCCACTTGTAGGCGCGTTAATACAAGGTACAGTACTACACTATTCAGACATGGCCTTGAAATAACAAGTACTCAAATACAAGAAAACATCACTTAACTCCACTCTCGTGTGAGGGTTCTAATGCGTACAAGCCGTCTTCGAGATGCCCAAAAATTTAAACTTGCAGAGTAGCCCTGGAACTTGCCGACCAGATGGCGTGCGATATCCGCTGTTCTTCTCCCAACTCGTTGGGACTAATCCTTAAGAAGCCAGCAAGACTTGCCCCCAATCGACATGACCATTCACGGCTTCTCAAGGCCCATACCGGCCATCCGGAGTCCCCCAAAAGCTACAACTTGGCAGCCACGTGACCTCCAAACATGTACCTGCAACAGGACCCGCCAAACGAACCACGCACGCATCAACTAAAGACCCTAGCTCGTGGCATAAGATCAGATCGAAATCCGCAACCCAAGTATTCCGTGGTGCCAGCAGAGTGCCATGGCGCCAAAGTTAAAACCACCATGGCTCATCGTTTTTTTTTTACTATGAGTTCTTTGACCTCCACCGACAGCTCTCCGATGACAATCACTTTAATTCAGCACAGTTATAGCCATCACCAATTTGTTGCATGATGTATTCTCCAAGGAAAACCTAAGCAGCTTGATTTAATCGAACATGACATTGAAATGATGATTCCAGAACGACTAGATGTGATTATAGAAATATTATGTCTCAGCATGATAACGTTCAAAGCGAAATTAATGCTCATTTTTTTAGTATTTCTTAAGTCATCAGTACTCTTACTGGTCTGATGCAGCCTCCACGAATGTCTCTCCTGTGCCAACCTTTTCACGACGGAGTAGCACTTGCAGCCTAAGACCTCAGTTATTCGCTGGATGTAAGTCACTATCTGTCTTCTCCCACAGTTTTTACTCTCTACCGTTCTACGTTGGTTGGTTGTTTGGGGGAAGTGACCAAACAGCGAGGTCATCGGTCTCATCGGATTAGGGAAGGACGGGGAAGGAAGTCTGCCGTGCCCTTTCAGAGGAACCATACCGGCATTTGCCTAGACCGACTTAGGGAAATCACGGAAAACTTAAATTAGGATGGCCGGACGCGGAATTGAGCCGTCGTCCTCCAGAATGCGAGTCCAGTGTGCTAACCACTGCGTCACCTCGCTCGGTACCGTTCTTTGTAAATTACTTACATTTATATGACCATCTGTCGATTTTCCATTGGCTCTCATACCGTTTCAAAATGATCGCACTTAATAACCTGATCGGTCTACCTCTTGTGTACCTGACAGATAAACCTGGATTCGTTGCATCGCACTCGACTCCAGCAGAGCGTGAAACTACCTGCTTTTAGTTAATCGCAAGTTAACTTAGTCTGCAAACCATCTTCTTTCCTTGCAAAGTCTTCTATGTGACATTTCCACAGAACACTAGTATATAAGGGTATCACACTCTTTGAGACAGAAATAAACACTGTGCTTCATTGCACTATTGCCCACCATTGTAAGCATTGAATTTATGCAAAAACTTTACATTCAGCACAAATGAGCAACAGTTTGACACCTGAAAAATTTAATTATGCAAACATACAAGAAATACTAATTTTTGTATACAAAATTAGCATGTCTTTCAGCAAGGTCACCGCGGTTCCGGGAAACACATAGCTGTTCAGAGTAACCACGTACCAAATACCAGTAGAAACGTTGTTCATCAAGTCACGTGAAGTTATGTTATTCGGCTCTTCACTCTCCTCCTTCCTTTTCTTCTCATCACATGTTGAGCAAGTATCACCCGATATGGCATCTAGAGGCTGTATAGCTTGTTTAGATTTTCTTATGCCCCGGCATTCACAACTCAAACGGCTTAAGAGCAATCATTCAGTTGTACATCCTGGCAAAACTCTGATTACCTTGAAACGAACCTCTTCACTTATTTGGCTGAGGGCATATGTTTCTTAGCTTCCCTCTGACTATTTCCTTATAACGCTGTTCTGGAACAGCCTTTAACTCGTCTAACAAATTTCATCACTCTGTTGATCCATTGTGAAGAAGGGACAGCGGCTCCTGAAATATTTAACAAGAAAAATTCCCACACTTGTCATATGTTTCGAGAAATTATTTTATATTTAGACAATCGGTTTGGGAATCTCAGTAATGTCATCTTCAGACCCTTACACACACGATGTACATACAACTATAGGATATCGATACTTGTATAACTCGAGCCCTCAATATCTACATTCTGTGAATTCAGATTAGGAATGAAACTTCGTGGCAGATTAAAACTGTGTGCCGGACCGAAACTCGAACTGGGGACCCGTTTTGGAGTGTTTACTTCGAAGAGTGGACCACAACACAAGTCTTCTAAGTAAATACTCCAAAAACGAATTCACAGAATCCAAGTATTGAGGGCTCCAGTTATGCAGGTGTCGAGATACCTGATTGTCCTTACGTGGATTGCATATCGGTCTGAAGACGGCATTATTTTGATGCCAAAACTGGTTACTTAAGTAAAATAACTTCTCAAAACATTGTTTTGAAGCTTTTTCTTTGTAAAAAGTCTGATAAAATATTGCAGTTTTATACATTTTTATTTACTATCGGGAACAGAGTATTCACTTCCAAAGGGAAGTCTTGTTGTATCACTCCGTGCTTTGCTACTCGTGTATTTTAGTTGAATCACATACGGAATATAATTAAATATGTTCAACTAATTGGAAGTTATTGTCTGGTTTTTCGCATCCAGAGAAGTATTTTTTTTCCTGTCACACTCGTTGCTCTTGTTGGGTTTGGCGAGGTGAATGTTATTACTTAGGATTTCTCTGGAAAGATGTATTCTTATTGTACGTTATTTAGAGTCTGTTTTATAATATTCGTTTTAGACTCCTGGGAACTATGTTTATGTAACTGTTGGCAAATTTTGGTGGAACACAACAGATCTTGCCTTTCTGTGTTATTTTTAACTATGTTCCGGAACAATTTTTTTCGGTAATATAATATTGTAAATGTTTCTTTTTTAATTATAATTATTTTCATTTAAAACGTCAAAAAATCTTGTAAACATCACAGATTGTTTCAGAAACCAAAATATAGTTATTTATGAAGACAAAGTTTTAATCCACGGGTACAAAAAATTAAAAAAAATGGAAACGTCTCTTCCATAGAGATTAAAGCTGGAATTTGAAATTTCAGGATTCAAGAAAATGAATGTTACTGCACTTACACAACATAATTAAAAGCGTCTCTTGCTCACACCCTAAATATAAGTCAGATATATAAGTTTTTTTAAGTTCCTTTTGAATAACTATCGACCAGCTGGGTGCTCCAGTGTACCAGTACTTGCTCTCCACTATAAGTCTCCAAATAAAAATCCCTTTCGAACAACGTCTTTTGGAGAAACAGTAAAAAGAATAATGAATTAGCCACTACCGCTTTCGAGCTTAATTCTGCATTCTTTTACTCTCTTCAGTAGGATAAAAATTATTCTGGGTCAGCGTCACTGAAATTAAGAACAGAGAATTGTTGTTGAAACGAACTGAATACAGAGATCCAAAATGAAAACACCTCTTTCCACGCCTCTCTTCCTTCCAGCTGTACACACTAAGAGGTTCAGCGAGTTCTATTATCCATTATATTCTACTATCACAATCACATCTCTGCGTGTGTGTTGTTGTTTACCTTTCACTGAAGCCAGAACTGATCTTTCAGACATAGTATGTAACTTTTATCGTTTTAATGCAGCTTCCGTGTAATGACTTTCTTCCCGAGTGTAACGATATTGCCGCTACTATCTTTATATTACGTGCTGTGTATCGATGCCCTCGACACCTACAAGTGACATTCACAGCTGAAATATTACGCAAAAATAATTGAGACTGAAAACACCGTCAGAGTTGCTACATTAGAGGTGATGTGATTAATTTTGCTTTCCGCTGATGAGACGTGTCGACAGATGGGTTTTATTAATTGCTGAATATTAAACATCATTCGTGTTATTCTGCAGCGTCAGTGACACGTGTATCGTTTTATCATTGTTGGTACGTATACAACATTAATATCGAAATGAAATTACTGATTCTGCCCTGGAGGACACATGCATCAATTAGCTGAGCAGGCTGTTGGAAATCTGTTCACAACGCGTGCAGTGTGACCGCTTAACAGGAAGTGTTTAATAAATTTCTTCTCGCTTAGTAGTGTTCATTTCGGATATAAATATACACTGCAACGCGTTTTTATCTCGAGCTGAAGCCAGAAGTTACCTTTCAAAGCTAGCCTGTAACTTTTGTAGTATTAGTGTAACTAATGCGTTATGGAATTCTTCTTGAGAGTGATAACCTTCTATCACGTGGTGTTAACCAATGTTACATATTTCTTACAAATGCGAAGCCCGAGAAACTTCACCTAATGTAAACTCACTATTAAAAATCGCATCAGAGTGGCAGCTTTTCCTCTCTGTTATGAGTATTTTCCTTGCCATTATTTATCTCACATGTTCTTTGCTGAACAGAGATTATGTATTCCACACTCATCTACACGCATATTCACTGATTGTAAAAGACATTCGAACTGAAACTTCTGGCAGATTAAAATCTGGACCTTGGACTTTCGTGTGGAAGTGCTCTCTACCAACTGGGCTACTCAGTCACGATTCACGAGCCGTCCTCATAGCTTTACTTCCGGCAGTACTCATCTTCTACCTTCCACTTCACGGACGTTCACCTGCCAGAATTTTAGCACTAGCACTCCTGGAAGAAAGGATATTGCGGATACATGGCTAAGCCACAGCCTGGGGTTGTTTTTTAGAATGAGATTCTGGAGACACTCAAACTCCTCTGAAGATCAGGAATGAACTAAAACATATAACCTTTTCATGACCAGTTTTCCTCTCTTCGACTAGCATAAATTTCAGTCTCATCTTCCGTAAGAAATAATTCTGATCTTCTCCTTCAGGAATAGCGCATCAAAAATGATTCACAACGGAATTTTTTTCTTTTCAGTTTATGAATTCCGATTTACTTTGCGATTATATACATAGGGCTAACAAGTAAATTCACTGATGACTTTAGTGAGGAACTTTGCTATGTGGTAGAAAAGTAACAGCTCATTTATATTCAGGCATATTTATAAACTCTAAAGATAGTAGTTACAATTTGCTCGATTACCTATTATTGTAAGTAAATGATACAGAAGAAAAGCGTAAACACGTCCAATGTGTATCTACTGAACAACATATTCACTATGAAGAGAATATTTCTTTAAAGGCTCATTTTGTTTTAAGCTAGATTTAATTACTCCGTTCATTTGATTTTGGAACTTTTCAGATCACCTACATATACAACGTAAACACTAAGAGAGGACCTGCTAATAGAAAGTAACTCATTATTTATATTTGCGGTTCTGAATACTAATATGATTATTAAAATGGTCTATCATCAAGTGCCGATTCATTATTAACTCACAGTGCAAGAAAGCTGATATACACCTTCAGGAAGAAAACAGTACACATGGAAAGACAAAGTTGATTTTGATCTTATCACGGTATATGCCACCTGGGGGATAGTAGATGAACGATAATGGTTTCTGCTTTGTCTAGCAACAGATAGCGTAGTGGCATAGCTGCGAGAGCGCCTTTTGTATGTACCCTGTAATAGAGAATGCTCTCAACTGGCAGGCTCAGTGTGGTGCAAAGCAAGCAGGCAACCATGCCATGGAGCCGTATTCATGCTTCCCACAGCCAAATGAGCGAGCTTGAAGGAGGTCAAATTGTGGCCTTCCGATTGGCATGATGATCCTTTTGGAGAATTACCACACATGATGACGCCCTCTCAGCTCCACATTTTCGAGATACAGCATTTACGTCACCTTTCATGGATTTCTGAATAATTCTTACAGAAGGTAATTCCAAGCACTGCCTTTCTCTTTTGTGACCAAATTAACTAAAATTTCGCATATTGCGGTAAACACTGGTTTCCTGTTTTGGAATGGATACCCAGTCAGGACATGTTTCTCAGTTTTGATTGTTGTTATAATTTTGTAATTATTTTATGTGGTTTGTGTATTCCCGGCTAGACTTGAGGGCGAATGACTCCTTCCCTCAATTAATTCTTGCTAACGTCTAGTGGGACATACATGTCCCTCTTGAAATAATTACTTTACTGCGGATGAGGATCTATGTAAAAAAGAAAAACACATTTATTTATTCACATCTGACATTTTTATGACATTTTTAAAAACATGTCTGAACACATAATGGTACATTGTAGTAGCTACGTATGAAAATATCTCTTATCTCTTGCTTCAGTGTGTTTCATTGCCTGCATCGCCTCCTTGTTTACCGAACTGGAAAATGTTTTCCAACTACATATAAGCACACATCATTATTCGTACCGAAGGGTGTGAGTATGTATTAAACTGGCGAGACAGTAAGCTACTTACAGTTTTGTCAAGTGCTCACCGTATGGAAGATGCAACATTAGTCACAAGAAAAAACAAAGGTGGTACTGACTCAACTCTATTCTCCCTTGCAACCATAGCATCGTATACAGTTGCAATGGGAGCTGCAGCCAGGTTTACCCAGCAGAGAGAAGGATACGCTATTTGCTGTAGGTCACTAAAATGGTCGGTTGTCCTCTTTCTTTCATTTAGACGTTGCAACAGCAAATAGCTTCATCATGTGGAATTTGAATACTGATGGAAATGTCAGCAACCATATTTTCACCATGCTCATATAAGGTAGCTTCCGACTGGCAGAAATACGAAAGGAAGTGGAAGGCAAGCATTCATCACAAGAAAACGGGGAGTTTGACGTGCTTCCCATGCCATAACAAATAAAGGGACGTAAAATAAGAATACAATATATGTATACTAATGTGGACTCATATATGAACCAAAGGCATGAAAAGAAATACTCTACACACGTTGCCCGTAAGGCAAAACGATTAACCGAATTTAAAAGCGTTTTATCAATAAATATGTAGATAAATCTGTAAATTTCTAGCAAACAATGTAAGAAAGAGTATAATACGTTTACTGAACTTCTCTATTACAGACAGGAAAAAATTACAGCAAATCGCCGGAACACGAGGCATAGACCGCCGCACAAGACAACTGTGGGGCTTTCACACCCTGTGAACTTAGGTATATAAATTTGTGTGTGGGACACGTGTATCTCGCTGGTCACGAAAGGTTAAGTTATACATATGTTTTTAATGTCGGTCGTCACGAGCATTTGCTCTGGTGTTCGGCAGATATTTACAATTTCGTTCCCCCAACGTGTAGCTGGAATCAAGCCGGACTAATCATGTTCATCACGTCTTTCTAACGAACTCCCAATGCCGGCGGAAAGCGTCGGATTATTTCGCATGTTGTTGTTTGTTGTTGTGGTCTTCAGTCCAGAGACTGGTTTGATGCAGCTCATCATGCTACTCTATCCTGTGCAAGCTTCTTCATCTCCCAGTACCTACGCCAACCTACATCCTTCTGAATCTGCTTAGTGTATTCATCTATTGGTCTCCCTCTACAATTTTTACCGTCCATGCTGCCATCCAACACTAAATTGGTTACCCTTGACCCCCCAGAATATCTCCTACCATGCGATCCCTTGTTCTAGTCAAGTTGTGTCACAAATTTCTCTTTTCCCCAAGTCTCTTCAGTGCCTCCTCATTGGTTACGTGATCTATCTATCTAATCTTCATCATTCTTCTGTAGCACCACATTTAGAAAGCCTCTATTCCCTTCTTGTCTAAACTATTCATCGTCCACGTTTCACTTCCATACATGGCTACACTCCATACAAATACTTTCAGAAACGACTTCCTGACATTTAAATCTATACTTGATGTTAACAAATTTCTCTTCTTCAGAAACGCTTTCCTTGCCGTTGCCAGTCTACATTTTGTATCCTCTCTACTTCGACCATCATCAGTTACTTTGCTCCCATTACAAAAAACATATTGTTATGTTGGAATTTTACTTTCCCACTCGATAGAACGGTCCTAAATAAGTGTAACGCTTTATTGGCTTTATCGCTGTATAATATCAGGAACAGTAAGACACTGGGAATATTCAGTACTTCAATACTGACTGAGCAGCGCTCTTCTACATGGCGGTAGCGATCAGCTGGCGCCAGGGCCGTGCTGTCGACGACGGAATTCTGGTTATTCTTCGTGTTTTGTTGTGCTTGTTAACACACACCGATAAAACGAATGACGCACGGAACTAATTTGGGACCATTCCGTCGAATCGGGACGTAAAATTTTGCTTTAAGAATAATTGTATTTGTAAAGGGATGAAAGCTGCTCTTTCTATCGACGTGATGAGCTGCTTTTTGGGCTGACTTCAGATACACGCTGCAAAAACTAAACTCTAAATATTTGCCGAAACATGAGGGAAAATACTTCTGACGTCTCTTTGGAAAGATACCCTGTACATAGTAGCCCCTGAGAAAACTGCAGTATAAGTGAATAAAGGCTGTTTACATTAAGCAAATGCTCGGTTTCTACACTCCTAAATTTACATAAAATAAGGAATAAATTTGTACAGCTGACTGCAAACATGCAATTCTTCAAATTCTTCACAGTTGCGTCTAGTCGACTCACTAAACCGTTAATGGCATAACATTTTAAAAGACAGATTCGAATGCAAAGTACATCGCGAAATCACGCTATTTTACAAAACCCCAACATACTCGTGTTTCCCTGTCAGATGATAACAGCAAGAATGCTCGCAGCTTATTACGGAAATCCTTAGCGATCTCAGATGGGAACCCCTGGATGTAATTAGACGTTCTTTTCAAAGTGTATTTCGAAAACATAGAGAACAGGAATATGCAATTGACTGCAGAATGGTTCTACTGACGCCAACGTAGGCTGGTGAGCCAAAACACTATGATCATTTGCTTGATTACCTGTTTGTTCGTCTTTGGAATGAAATACATCACTGTTTCTGTGTATCAGCGAGCAGACAGTTTCTTGGTAGGTTTGTGTACGTATATGGCATTACATCTCTATGCATAGGTCACACAATTCGCATAAGTTACGGTCCGCTGATTTTCGTACGCGGTGATGACGCCCGATAGTTACAAATATGGGTTCCAAATGAACTGAATCAGATGAATTTGGTCGCATGGACATCAACTAAGTTCGATAAAATAGTCCTCAAACCAATGTAGCAATAATTCTGGCTCCGAGACACTGACAATTATATTACTAAAAGATGACATCACCGTCGGGGAAGACATCAAGCATGAAACGATGCAGGTGCTTCGCAGCTGTCAGCGTTTCTTCGACTACTACCAAAGGTCCCATGAAAGCGCAGGAGTATGTCTCTCATACCATAATACTGCTCCCAACAACCGGTGTCCGCGGCACGCTGCATATTTCGAGCTGCCGTTCACTTTGACGACAGCGTCTAAGGAGAGGACATAGTTAGCAAAAAAGTGATTCACACGAAGAGCCGAAACGTTTCCGTTGATCGATGGTCCCATAAAAGATGATGCCATTGGGTCAAAATGTGTACACGTAGGAGTTGTTTGCTGCGCAGTTCCATGTTCAACAATGTGGAATGAACGCTCTGCTCCAAAACACTTGTGCACAGATCACCAACATTCCTGTTTTATAGATAATTCAGTTCTCCGAACTCCACGTTCTGCGAAGAGTCATGGACTTCCAAACATCTAGCGCCTCGTGGTAGTATCACTATCTTTCTACCTCATTCCGTAGATGCTTACGACAGTAGTACGTGAACATTGGACCAACTTCGCCGTTTTCAAAATACTCATTCACAGGATCTGCCTAATAATAATCAGTCCTTTGTCAAAGTCACGTACCTTAATGGATTTCCCTATTTAATACCTATATCTTCGCTGGGGTGATCGGCAACTCTTGTCTGCTCCACCTACATACTTTACGTTACCGCGTCACGTGCGCACAACGCCACCAGGCGGCATCTAACGTCGGGCGGGCAGTGGTTATACTGTTTTGGCCTATCAGTGTACACTATGTGATGAAAAGTATCCGGACACCTGGCTGAAAATGACTTTACAAGTTCGTGGCGCCCGCCATTGGTAATGCTAGAATACAATATAGTGTCGGCCTACCCTAAGTCTTGACATCAGCTTCCACTCCCGCAGGCATACGTTCAGGCAGGTGCTGGATCGTTTCTAGGAGAATGGCAGCCCATTCTTCACGGAGTGCTGCACTGAGGAGAGGTATCAATGTGGGTAGGTGAGGTCTGGCACGAAGTCGAAAGTTGACGTTCAAAAACATCCCAAAGGTGTTCTATGGGATTCAGGTCAGGAATATGTGCAGGCCACTCCATTACAGCTATGTTATTGTCATGTAACCACTCCGTCACAAGCCGGGCATTATCAACAGGTGCTCGATCGTGTTGAGGGATGCAATCGCTATCCCCGATTTGTTCTTCTAGAGTGGCAAGCTAGAAGGTGTGCTATGATAGTGCCACGCAAAGCAACAATGGGTGCAAGCCCTCTCCATGAAAAAAAGTGACCACACCATAACACTGCCGCCTCCACATTTTACTGTTGGTACTACACACGATGGCAGATGGTGTTCACGGGGCATTCGCCATGGCCAGAACCTGCCATCGGATCGCCACATTGTGTACCGTGATTCGTCACTACACACAACGTTTTTCCACAGTTCAATCGTCAAATTTTTACGCTCGTTACACCAAGCGAGGCGTCGTTTGGTATTTATCGGCGTCATGTGTGGCTTATGAGGAGCCTCTCGACCATCGAATCCAAGTTTTATCACCTCCCGCCTAATGTAATAGTACTTGCAGTGGATCCTGATGCAGTTTGGAATTCCTGTGAGATGGTCTGGATAGTTGTCTGTCTATTACACATTACGACACTCTTCCGGAGGTGGAAGGATTGACCCTTATCGTTACTGATAACGTTTCCAGGAGACGCTGGCATGCTATAATCTGATGATGTTGCTATAGCATGCTCTCGCTCTTACCTTGGAAGAAGGTAACAAATAGGCATTTCTCAGAGCCAATAGTGACGATTGCAAGCCTAAACATCGAGGGAATTACAAACAACAAACTAGACATCTTATCGGGACTCTGCCAGACTCATTAATAGGATGTGTTATGCATCCAAGAAACCCAGAGAGCCGCAGAAGCAGAAACACCTGAAATACAAAGAATGCGACTAGCTGTGGAAGCACCACATCCTAAACATGGCAGTGGAAAGTTCGTTAGAGCTGAGATAACGGTGACTGACGTCGGAAAATCTATAGCCAATGATATCGAAATACTAACAGCTGAAATTGGAAACTTTTCAGTAACATCCGTGTATAAACCTCCAGGAAAAAGTTTGTTTTCACCCCGCCAGAAAACTTCCCAAACCACAATACGAAGTTCATTGTCGGAGATTTTAACTGCCACAGCACCACTTGGGGATATAGTGAAACAGACGAGAACGGACAGCTGTTAGAGGAATGGATAGAAACCAGACACCTCAATATCTTCCGTGATTCAAAACTTCCCCCCAACTTCACAAGTAAAGTATGCAAATGAGGATATAGCCCCGACAACTGCATTACCAGCTCAAACATAAAAGACTGCTGTACTAAAATAGTATATCAACCTATACCTCGAACACAACGTAGAACAGTTGGGATACAGGTGTATTCAGTAGTGAAGATCACTACAGTAGTGTTTTGCAGAAGATTTAATTTTAAAAAGGCCTATTTTGAAACTTTCACAGAGGAACTGGATAAAGCCATAGAAAACCTCGCCCCAACCCCAGAGAACTACCAGGCAATTGTGTTAATGCTACAGACATTCTCGAGACAACATATACCACGAGGCTGCCGACAGCAGTATATTCCAGGTCTCTCACATGACTCCAGGCATCTCCTATCAAATTACGAGGAAATACACCAAAATGTCTCCTTTAATCAAGAAACAATAGCATGTGGTACGGTTGTGATGGAAATGCTAAGTGAAGCACGGAAAAATGGATGGAGATCCTGGAGATGATGGATATGACATACAGCTGCAAAACAGCCTCGAGTCTTATTAAAAAATTCACGGAGACCGAAATGGTACCAAACAGTCTGCCGTGGTAACATCTAATCAAGAGACTCATCAGCTGCTCCTGAATGGAAAGCTAATACTAAACAACAGAAAGTAAAAATTAACACTACTTTAGAATCAGAAACTAGTGGGTTTTCAACACCCTTCACAATGAAGGAATTCAACAAGTGTCTCAGCAATATGAAAAGTGCCAAAGCAAGTGGGATGGATGACATGTGCACGGAGTAGATCAAACGCTTTGGACAGGGCACAAAGAACTGGATCCTGCAACTTATCAACCAATGTCGCGAAACATGTAAGCTCCCCAGGATGTGGAGGAAGGCAAGGATAGTGGCACTCTTTAAACCTGCGGAGGCACCTGATTCACCAAAGAACTATCGCCCAATATCTCTCTTGTGTCATCTTTACAAACTGTATGAGAGACTTACTTTAAATGTATTACAGACTCTATTGAGATGAACCTCAACAAGCTGGTTTTAGACCTTGAAAATCATGCACTAGCCAAATTCTGTGCTTAACAGAACATGTAGAGGAAGATAACAAGACTAGCCCTGGTAGACCTTATATATGGTACAATTAACAACAGACTGCTGCTCCAGAAGCTCTGTAATGAACTAAGAGACTATCTATTTGTTAAAATCACTGAATCTCTATTACAAAATATACAATTTTATGTTGTCCTCGATGGGAAAAAGAGCAGATGGAGAAACCAGAAAAATTGTCTGGCCCAAGGAAGCGTTTTGCCGCCCCACTTTTTAATCTGTACACCAACGATCAGCTGATGCCTAAGCATGCAAAACATTTTCTGTATGCGGATGACCTGGCAGCTACAGCATAGGGGAGGGCCTCTGAGAATGTGGAACAGAAGACGGAGAAAGCTCTTAGAGAAATGTCAGAGTGTTACAAAAACAACTTTCTTGAGCACAAGTCAGTACCTTCCTACTTCGATCCTAGCAATCTTACTGTAAATTTAGCGTCTTGTGGAACCGTACCACAATGGAGCATACTGACAAACCAACGTACCTGGGCGTGGTGCTCGATAGATCTCTGACATACAGGTACCATTGCTAAATGAACCTTGACGAAAAACCCACGGTAATTACTCCTGCAAAACGGATTACAGATTCCAGAACTAACAGTGATACACAATACAGAAGATATATGACATACGTTCGACCTGATTGAATAAAAAAAATCTAAATATTTAATCGTTACCTCTGTTCTGCGCAAATCTGGATAACACGTTACAATACTGCTGTGTCTTGCTCGCCGCTATGTTAAAACTGTAATTTACTATATATATACAGAGACACTCGTGAGGTGCAACGACTTCTTTGTTAGTTGCAGACCGAAGTATATTTTTGGAAAAACCATGATCAACTAAAATTGTAAGAGAACGTAAATGAAAAATAAAATATGGGCGTAAATAACAACAATACATTTTTTTCTTTTTCTCTGGATACTATGAAAAATTGCTGAAGGCTGATTTTAAATTTAATGACCGTCTTAACATACAAACAATACACTTTCCTATTCCTCAAATCTAGCAACTCTCGGTACAATAACCAAGTTAGTCCAATGGCGCAGCAATAATGAAAAAAAGAAACATCAATATAATATTTACCTCTGACATTCCACTTCTCGCATACACTTACTTCCATTGAACGTCCTCATTCAGAAATCAGTTTCCGTTACAATCTTGATACAATCATGTTTATTGAACACATTGATAAATTGAGACTTTACTTTTGAAACATAAATTACCATTGCTTTCTCACTCTAACACAGCTAAACATTGTCAGCTACTGCGCCTCCGCATACACCAAAGATAATAACCTAACTTATACAATACCGCTTTACAGTATCATTGCTCGCTTACAATCGATTCAGATACCAAAATTACACATGACATCCTTTCAACATATAATTTTTAGTCATCAGTGTTCTCACTGGTTTGCCGTGGCCAGGCCAGGATTCCTCTTTTGTCCAACCTTCTTCATCTCAGAATAGCACTTGCACACTACGTACTCAAGTATTTGCTGAATATATTTCAGTCGAGGTGTTCCCCTGTAGTTTTCCCCTCTATAGTTCCATATAGCATCTTCGAAGTTATTCCCTAAGCTGAAATCATGATATTTTAGTACCAGCATTAAAGCTACATCATGGATGATGCTTCAAATTACCCCCTGTTTTCATTCTCCCTCCCTTAAGCGTTACTATAGATATTGCTTTTTAAAATGAACAGATATTTTTTTAAACATATCATTCCATTTATGCCTGGAACTGTGAAGCAGTACGTGTAATCTGCAAATTAATGCATTTCACTGCCAAACATTCGCAGATAATATCCTTATAGATATTTTGTAATAAAGCAATATTATAACAAAAATAGACAGACTTCTCTTGCCCAGGTATATTAATCCGTATAAACGTTTAATTAAGCTATAGGTCCGTCACGACACATTACTCAGTAGACCTCATTTTTATCTTTCTATACCCTAACAGTTGTCGTCTTTACGAAAGTACGAATGCATTTTGCAGTTTAATATATCTGTAGGGCTGTAGGACATATCAGGCTATCTGTTCAGATCATGTCCGGACCAGTTCACCACTATCTGCGATGAACGTGTTTTTCGAACGAAGTATTCTGACATTGTTTCAGATGACGTTTTACAAATGTGATGCAGAATACCAACATTTCAGCACCACCTTCCTTACATATCGATTTCTATATGATGTGCAATTCGTTGGCTTGCTCGAACACTAACATCTATAACATTCGTATACATATTTCCCCGTTACTGAGATGTAAGTTGTAGTCATAACTCTAGCGGCATATAAGAATTGTAACGTAACTGTTTTATTTAACTTTGCGTAGCTAATTCACTTTTTTTCGAGCGGACAGCCACCGCTTCACCCACCGGCAACCTCCACGCCACCGTGGTTGCTGACATCACCTCCCGGGCGTGAAAACGCAGAACAGATCCGACGGACGTAAGCTAGAATCCACCACGCAGCTGAATTAGCAACAGCCGAGGCTATTGCAGAATGACGACGTCTTGTAAATATCGTGAATAAATAACTTAAGTCTAATAATGCTTTCCTGGAGTCGTTGACGCTTCAAGGGTTTCCAACAGGTATCCTGACTTCACACACAGCTGTCCCCGCTCTACCCTCTGTAATGATAAATAACAGCAAAACTGGTTATCTAGGTTTTGAATTATCATGCTAGTAGCGATGGTCATTGGACTTACGGATGGAGGCGGGCGGGAAAGGGAAACGTGGTAACACACTTTTGTTGAATATCATGGAGAACAAGTTGGTGTGACTCACAGAGAAAGGATAACAGAAAGGGGTGTGACTGAGAGACCATAAGCAGTAGTTTCACTATTTCATAGAGAGATAATTGACCGCATACGTTAATTTTCGAGGAAAATGTTACGAGGTTGGCAACAGGAAATGCTTAAATTACTTATTAAAAGCAGTAAGGCAATTGATTGCGCTTACATTATATGGCAGCTAGCTCCTGAGGCAGACAGCCGCAACAACGAAGGAGTTCCCGAATGTTTCAAATTCCTGAGTGGGCACAGCTAGTGTAAATGGTAAGTGGCACCTTACGTTCGGATTATGATTGTATTAATGTTTTTGAATCTTTGATGAAAGGTTTTGGGACACTTTCACGCTGCGGTGCCGGTGAAGTAGAGATAGTGCGTGGTAGCCAAGTAATGTGTCAGGCCGCAGCCACCCAAACATGGCTCGTCAAGAATTGACATGATCATTTCGACTAATGTTGCAGACGTAATGCACAAAAGCGTTCATGGTTAGCACTACCCATCTAAGGTTTCCATTATTCATGCCAAGTTTAATTACATTAGAATAGTCGAGATACGATAGAACAAGTCCACCCACGAGTTTACGTTTCACACGCAACGGATATCCACTGAAGCGCGAAAGAAATTCCTATAGGCATGCATATTCAAATACAGAGATATGTGAACTGGCAGAACACGGCACGGCGGTCGGCAACGTATATAAAAGACAAAAAGGGTCTGGCGCATTTGTTATGTCGGTTACTGCTGCTACAGTGGCAGGTTATCAAGATTTAAGGGAATTTGAACGTGGTGTCGGCGCACTAGCGATGCAACACACCATCTCCGAAGTAGCTATGAAGTGGGGATTTTCCCGTACGACTATTTCACGAGGGTATAGTGAATATTAGGAATCCGGTAAAACATAAAATCTCCGACATTGCTGCGACAGGAAAAAGATCCTGCAAGAACGGGACCAACGACGACTGAAGAGATCGTTCAGTGAGACAGAAGTGCTACACTTCCGCAAATTGCTGCAGATGCTGGGCAGTCAACAAGTGTCAGCGTGCAAACCGTTCAACGAGATATCATCGATATGGGCTTTCGGAGTCGGAGACCCACACGTGTACTCTTGACGACTGCATGACACGAAGCTTTACGCCTCGCCTGGGGCCGTCGACACCAACATTGGAATGTTGATGACTGGAAACATGTTGCTTGGTCGAACGAGTTTCGTTTCAAATTGTATCGAGCGGATGGATATGTACGGGGATGGATGCAACCTCATGAATCCATGGATCCTGCATGTCAGCAAGGGATGTACAAGGTGGTGGAGGCTGTGACTGGAATGACGTGGGCAGTTGGAGTTAAATGCGATCTGTGATGCGCCTAGATACCTCTCTGACAGGTGACATGTACGTAAGCATCCTGTCTGATCATCTGCATCCATTCATTCCATTGTGAATTCGACGGACCTCGGCAGTACCAACAGGACAATGCGATACCCCATACGTCCAGGATTGCTCCAGAAACTCTCTTTTGTGTTGAAACACTTCCGCTGGCCACCAAACTCACAGACATGAACATTACTGAATATATTTGGGATGCCTTGCAACGTGCTGTTTAAAAGAGATCTCCACCCCCTCGTACTCTTACGGGTTTATGGTCAGTCCTGCTGGATTTATGGTGTCAATTCCCTCCATCACTACTTCAGTCATGAGTCAAGTCTATGACACATCGTGTCGCGGCCCTACTGCGTGCTCACAGGGGCCCTGCACGGTATCAGGCTAGTGTACCAGTTTCTTTGGCTCTTCACTGTATGTTCCGTAACTTCTGGAGGGCATACAGGCAAGGAGAACTCTTCCTGCTCATGCCGAGAGCTTTTTTGCCCAGCTGAGATGCTCTTCCAATGTTACACTGAATTTTTTCCATCTTTCTGATACCGTATTGGAATAATGTCGACCAGAACAGGATGTAGTTTTTCGATAAATTCTGAACTTTTTTAATTTCTGACAGTGTACTATAATTACTTGTAACTTTTCCATTTATTTTAAGTCCCAGATTTTGCGCCCATGTTAGCAGTAAAGACAGATCATCATTCATCTTGACGATCGTAGCATTGCTATTAAATTTACTGATCCGACGACACATAATTTACATACAATTTTATTCAGACGTTACGCCGTGAGGACCTAGAAGACCCATCATTTATATACAAGAAAAACAAAAATGAGTCTAGGACTGATCCCTGTGGCTTTCCTGAGAGGATATAGGACAATGGTGTGCGGCAGAGGGTACTACTGCTACCACTAACTGATCGTTCCTACACTATCCCACTCGTGAATGTTGCGTGGGAAGAACTGTCGATGAGCCTCTGTATTACCTTCAGTTTCCCGAATTTGTCGTCGCGAGCTGTATATGGAAGGAAGTAATACGTTGTCCGATCCATCCGGAAAGTACTCTCTCGAAATCTCAAAAGTATACATCTGCGTGATGCACAACGCCTCTATGGTAACGGCTGCCAGAGGAATTTTTTGAGCATCTCGTTAGTCTCTTGCACGGACTAAACGATCCCGTGGCGAAACGTCAAGCTATTCGTTGGACCATCTCTGCAGTTCATTCTGTACTTCGTTCTATCGTATGTTTCTGGTCATCAATTGCTTTAATTAAACCAGTTTTTTTTGCTATGGTGTATATAAGCGCTGGACCGATATCTGCCATACATTTAAAAACATTTCGGGCTGGCAGCCGGTCGTCGTTAGCTTCCATCCACCTGAGGATGGCTGGCAGTTGTCCAGTCGAAATATCGTGGATGGAAGCTAACGACGGCCGGCTGCAAGCCCTAAATCATTTTTTAATATTTAGTTCGCTGGGAAAATTTTAAATTTCACATCTGCCATATAAATTATGTGTGCAAGTTTTCATTAATTTGGTAGTGAACAATATATTCCAGGGCTTCAGTTACAGCGGGTAGGATTCTAAATGGTTGGCAATCACAAGTGATTTAACACTTGTCATCGGGCTCGTTTAAAGGTTCTGAAACTCTCCAGGACGACCTTCCCGAGAGCATGGTAAGAACGGATGGCTGATCGCTTTGTCAAACGGTAATAGTCATTTTATATTACTTACTCTCATGACACAGCTTACAATTTTATGATGAAGTTCGGCGGTCATTCATTGCACCTGTCGGTGACCATCTGCATTTGAAAAATTACATTTCGGCATGTTTCCGTCACAAGAAGTCACAGTCGTTCTGACAATGGCCTTGCCGAACAGGATGAAGAAGCGGAAGGGTTTTATGTCACATTCTTCACCTGAGGATGGGAAGCTCCCTTTAATGTGGGCTGGCCGTTGTGGACGAGCGGTAGTAGGCGCTTCAGTTCGGAACCGCGGTGCTGCTACGGTCGCAGGTTCGAATCTCGCCTCGGGCATGGATGTATGTGATGTCCTTATGTTAGTTAGGTTTAAGAGCACTACTGGCCATTAAAATTGCTTCACCACGAAGATGACGTGCTACAGACGCGAAATTTAACCGACAGGAATAAGATACTGTGATATGCAAATGATTAGCTCCTCGGAGCATTCACACAAGGTTGGCGCCGGTGGCGACACCTACAACGTGCTGACACGAGGAAAGTTTCCAACCGATATCTCATACACAAACAGCAGTTGACCGGCGTTGCCTGGTGAAACGTTGTTGTGATGTCTCGTGTAAGCAGGGGAAATGCGTATCATCACGTTTCCGACTTTGATAAAGGTCGGATTGTAGCCTATCGCGATTGCGGTTTATCGTATCGCGACATTGCTGTTCGCGTTGGTCGAGATCCAATAACTGTTAGCAGAATATTGAATCGGTGGGTTCAGGAGGGTAATACGGAACGCCGTGCGGGACCCCAATGTCCTCGTATCACTAGCAGTCGAGATGCAAGGCATCTTATCCGCATGGCTGTAACCGATCGTGCAGCCACGTCTCGATCCCTGAGTCAACAGATACGGACGTTTGCAAGACAACAACAATCTGCACGAACAGATCGGCGACGTTTGCAGCAGAATGGACTATCAGCTCGGAGACCATGGTTGCGGTTACTCTGGACGCTGCGTCACAGACAGGAGAGCCTGCGATGGTGTACTCAACGACGAACCTGGGTGCACGAATGGCAAAACGTCATTTTTCGGATAAATCCTGGTTCTGTTTACACCATCATGATCGCCGCATCAGTGTTTGGCGACATCGCGGTGAACGCACATTCGAAGCGTGTATTTGTCATCGCCGTACTGGCGTGTCACCCGGCGTGGTGGTATGGGGTGCCATTGGTTACACGTCTCAGTCACCTCTTGTTCACATTGACGGTACTTTGAACAGTGGACGTTACATTTCAGATGTGTTACGACTCGCGGCTCTACCCTTCATTCGATCCCTGCGAAACCCTACATTTCAGAAGAATAATGCACGACCGCATGTTTCAGGTCCTGTACGGGCCTTTCTGGATATAGTAAATGTTCAACTGCTGCCCTGGGCAGCACATTCTACACATCTCTCACCAAGCAACTGGCTCGTCATAATACGCCAGTCACTACTACTGATGAACTGTGGTATCGTGTTGAAGCTGCATGGGCAGCTGTACCTGTACACACCATCCAAAGTCTGTTTGACTCAATGCGCAGGTGTATCAAGGCCGTTATTACGGCCAGAGGTGGTTGTTCTGCGTTCTGATTTCTCAAGATCTATGCACCCAAATTGAGTGAAAATGTAATCACATGTCAGTTCTAGTATAATATATTTGTCCAATGAATACCCGTTTATCATCTGCATTTCTTCTTGGTGTAGCAATTTTAATGGCCAGTAGTGTAGTTTTAAGTCTAGGGTACAAATGACCTCAGATGTTTAAGTCCCATAGTGCTTAGAGCCATTTGAACAATTTGAACCTAAATGTGGAGAATCAGCAATGACGATTGCCATGAAGCTGCAAAAGTCAGAGGGAGCCACTTCATTAAAGGCATATAAAGTGTATCCACAGGATATGTGGCCTGTAATTAAAAAGGACCATGATGATCTCTCCATTGGCAAAAGATTCTGGAATAGCCTCCAATCGGATCTCCGATCGGGGACTGCAATAGAGGAGGTGATCATGAGAGAAAGAATGAGTCACCAACGAAAGGGTAACGTGCTACGAGTCGGTGCACGGAATGTCAGAAGTTTAAAAGTGGTAAGATGCCACATAGTCTGAAAAGGAGAAAGCTAAGGCTCAATCTAGATATATTGGGGGGTCAGTGAAGTGCAGTGGAAGAAGACAAGAATTTCTGGTCAGATGAATGTAGGCTAATATCAACAGCAGCAGAAAATGGTATGACGGGAGCGGGAATCATTATGAATAGTAATGTAAGACGCACAATGAGTTATAGTGAACTGTTCAGGACTCCAACTGTTCAGGACTAACTGATGTTAGACTCATCAGAATCGACAGGAAACCAACACTGACAACTATGGTTCAAGTATATATTCTGACGTCACATGCCGAAGATAAAGATGAAGAGAGAGAGACATTTTTTGATGTTACTGAAGGGTAATTTTCTATGTAAATCTAATGGTTAAGGGGGATTTGAATTCGGTGGTGGGGGAATGAGTAGAAGGAACGGCTACAGGAGAATATGGACTTCGTACTAGGAATAAGAGAGAAGAAAGGCTAATTAAGTTCTGCAAATAAATTTCAGCTGGTATTAGCGAATACTCCGTTCAGGAACTACAAGAGGAGTAGGTCGATTTGGAACAAAAGAGATCACGAGCTAGATGATGTTAAGGAATGCTGATTCTTAGGCAGCAAATTAACCCCTTATGGACGGAGCAAGGAGGACATTAAAAGCAGATAAGCACTGGCAAAATGGGCATTCCTGGCCAAGAGGATCTCTTAGTATCAATCATAGGTCTTAATTTGAGGAAGAGATTTCTGAGAATGTTCCTCTGGAGCACAGTACTGTATCGTAGCGAAACATGGACTATGGGAAAACACCAAGAGAAAAGAATCGGAGCATTTGAGAAATGGGTGTGCAGAAGAATGTTCAAAATTAGGTGGAGTGCCAAAAAAAGGAATGAGGAGATTACCAGCAGATTCGGCCATTGCAGAATCGTGTAGGTACGTATGGGAAACACTGACAAGAAGGAGGGACAGGATTGTAGGACACGTGTTAAAACATACGGGAATAACTTCCATGTTATTAAAGGGAACTGCAGAGGGTAAAAACTGCAGAGGAAGAAAGGAATTGGAACACGCCCAGCAAATAACTGAGGACGTAGTCGGAAGTGCTACTCTGAAATGAAGAGGTTCGCACTGTAAGAGGGGGGGAGGAAATTCTTGGCCGACCGCATGAGACCAGCCAGAAGACTGACGACCCAAAAAGAGAGAGAGAGAATACGACCTATTTTGCAATGCGCTCATACAGAACGAAAAAACTGATAACTGCCTCGAACAATTTACAACAAATGCATGTTTCCTTGATGGAAAGTATTCAGCTGAATCAACTGGAAACATTTTGATATTTTGGTCATTTTTTCACCATTGTAATGAACAATAATTTGCTGTTACAGATTGTAATGTATAATCATAGTTAGATATTAAAATATTATTTCAATTTACGTGTGGCTCTAGTCTTCTTACAAATTTCTTATCACATTCGTAAGGAAGTAGTTCGCCTACGACATCTGGCTGGTTGCTATTTGCCAAAAACTGTACCCAATTAACGTAACTAAAATATTCAGACGCACTGAATCAGCGAAATATAAACTCTATAAATCACTCTATATCTTAAATGTTACTTTGACTGGTAACTGTTATTTAATGCACTTTATTCTTCTTGTACATTGCGATGAATGTGTAAATTAGTCATTTAATCAGTCTTAGTATTGTGATCGTCTGAGCCAGAGTACTGGATGTGTCGAAGGAATGGCACTGCAAATACTGGGATTACAGGCATTTGGAATAGCTCTATAGCTTAAATGTCTAGTCAATCGGCTGAAAGAAGAAAACAATTTAGAGAAAAAGACGCGAACGGGATCCAGGAGAAAAATATAATTTCCGACTGATCAGTAACTTCTGGAAGCGTAAGGGAGGAATGGCACTACGTAGCTGGAACGAGATCTGAGGGTCATTTACTGCTACCAAAAGTGATCCACACCTAATGAGGAGCTAGGAGAGGTTGAAGGTGTCGTCTTTGATAGTGTATGCTATAAAGCTCACGCCCACGGTGAAAGTTATCCCGCGAAATGCTTTTAGGCTCGGCGCCGCGCTCGTCAAAGGGAATTTCAAGTGCACTCTGCGCTAACGGCCACTCCTGTAGCATCAGATGCGTTTAAAGGTATTATCGTCGTCACAGTACCGTTCTGTGGGAAGAAACCATCTTCTTATTACGAAAGCTACAAGTGACATCTCATGATCTGTTTTGCCGATTGTAGTCTACCAATGAATTAATAAGTAATTTGGCTTTCCCATGTAGATACGGTACGTTATTTTCGTAAAATTAACCATAATATTCATTGTTTAGTGCGGCACTCCTGTTCCTTCATTTTAGTGATGTGAGAATATCTCATTTATTTGCTGCAGAATCTCCAGTCATTTTCAGAAGCAGCAGTCCAGTAAATAAATGTTGCCAAAAATAACTGCCCCCAGAATAGATTTCATTCACCTTAAGAGAGGCAACCCATGTTACGTTATCAAATAGAGGGGCAGATATACACTGAAGTGACTGAAGTGGTGTGATAGCTCCTAATATCGTGTCGCAAATTCATTTGCTCGGTGTATTGCAGCAACTCGACATGGCAAGGACTGAACAAGTCGTTGGAAGTAACCTGCACAGGTACTGAGCCATGCTGTCTGTTTAACCGACCACCATTGCGATAGTGCTGACCATGGGGGATTTTGTGCACGAACTCACCTCTCGATTATGTCTCATAAACGTCCGATGGGATTCATGTTGGGCAATCTGGCTAGACAAATATTTCTCTCGAATGGTCAGACATTAAAATTTCGTCATGGTTTGGGAACATGGAGTTCATGAGTAGGTGCAATTTGTCTCCAAGTAGCCGAACGTAGCCATTACCAGTCAATGATCGGTTCTGGTGGACCACAAGACCCTGTCCATTCCATGTAAACGCAGCCCACTCCATTATAGACATGCCACCAGCTTACACTGTGCCGTTTATATTTGGGTCCATGGCATCGTGAGGTCTGCACCACACACGGACCCTACGTTCAGCTGTTACCAATTGAAATCCACTCATCTGACCTGGCCACGGTTTTCCAGTTTAAGTATCCAACTAGTATCGTGACGAGCCCAGGAGGGAAGCTTCAGGCTACGTCGTCCCAATACCAAAGGCACTCGCGTTGATTGTCTGCCGCCATAGCCCATTAACGCAAAATTTCGCCGCACCATCCTAACGGATAAGTTTGTCGTACGTCCCGAAATGATTTATATATATGTTTGCCTGTTATCATTCACAACTCTACGTAAACGTCGCTGTTCTTGGTTGTTAAGTGAAGGCTGTCGGCCTTGGTGAGAGGTATTGCGTCCACGGTGAGAAGTACTGCGTACTATTTTCGGCAACTCTTGACACTTTGGATCTCGCGATACTGAATTCCCTAACGATTTACGAAATGGAGTTTGCTATGCGTCTAGCTAAAACTACATATTCCGTCTTCTAAGTCTGTTAATTGTCATCGTGCTGGCATAATCACGACGAAAACCTTTTCACATGAAACACCAGTGTACAAATCACAGCTCCGCCAACACCCTGCATATATATACCATGTGCACGTGATACTACCGCCATTGGTACTGTAAGTACACATCGCTACCCATGACTTTTGTCATCTAAATGTAAATTACTAAGGTTAACATCATCTTTTGGTTGTTACGCTGCGTCATATTTCCTTCTAAAATAATCGACATTTCGATCCCTCTGCTTGGATCTTCTTCAGGATGGTTCAGTGTCAACTATTGTTAGAACATTGGTTCTAGCAATAGTGGACACCGAAATATCCAGAAGAAGATTCCAGCAGAGGGGTCGAAACGTCGATTACTTTAGAAGGAAATATAATGCGGCCTAACAACCCTGTTCCGTTTGTCCCACAGCCCATGTTTCACTATCATACAATGTTGTGCTTCTTCCTCAAATTAAGGCCTATGTTTGAAACTAGCATATTTCTCTTGGTCAGGAGAGCCCTTTTCGCCACTGCTAGTATACGTTTAATGTCCCCCTTGCTCCGTCCGTCATTGGTTAATTTGTTGCCTAGGTAGCAGAATTCCTCAACTTCATCTATTTCATGACCATCACCCGTGATGTTAAATTTGTCGCTGCCCTCATGTCTTCTACTTCTCGTTACTTTCGTCTCTCTTTGATTTACTCTCAGTCCATGTTCTGTGCTCATTAGACCTCTCGCGTCCGTCGGCCGTCGTAATTTAATATATTATTATTGTTATTATTATTATTTGATTGTTGCCGACTTACGTGGTGGGCCTTAATAAAAATGATATTCCATTTAATTTTGATTTTACGATTAAATGCTTTCCTGAAGTTCTCCTTTTTAACAATATTAATCTCAAATTATTTGCTACATTAATGAATGTTAGACACGCGGCATCTTAAAACATGAGCATAAAAGCTGAACAATGTAATAAACTTTTCATATTAATTTCCTCGGCTAGTCAATTCACTTTAAAGCAAAAGATCTTTAGTTATTAATTACAATTGCGGCCCACACACGTGCGAGAGTATTTTTTCTTACCTCCGTTAACCATTGTATTGTAGTCGGAGTCCTGGCTCTGGGTCTCGGCTATGGTACTGAAAATAAGAATCTTAAAGCTAAGTATTTTCTGCAACGTCTCAAGTACAGATAGTGTTGAGGATCAGTGGACAAAGTTAAAAACCGTCGTACATAATGCGTTAGATGAGTATGTGCCAAGCAAGATCGTAAGAGATGGAAAAGAGCCACCGTGGTACAACAACCGAGTTAGAAAACTGCTGCGGAAGCAAAGGGAACTTCACAGCAAACATAAACATAGCCAAAGCCTTGCAGACAAACAAAAATTACGCGAAGCGAAATGTAGTGTGAGGAGGGCTATGCGAGAGGCGTTCAATGAATTCGAAAGTAAAGTTCTATGTACTGACTTGGCAGAAAATCCTAAGAAATTTTGGTCTTATGTCAAAGCGGTAGGTGGATCAAAACAAAATGTCCAGACACTCTGTGACCAAAATGGTTTTCACAGAGGAAGATTGCACTGTAGTTCCTTCTCTAGATTGTCGCACAGATGACAAAATGGTAGATATCGAAATAGACAACAGAGGGATAGAGAAACAATTAAAATCGCTCAAAAGAGGAAAGGCCTCTGGACCTGATGGGATACCAGTTCAATTTTACACAGAGTACGCGAAGGAACTTGCCCCCCTTCTTGCAGCGGTGTACCGTAGGTCTCTAGAAGAGCGTAGCGTTCCAAAGGATAGGAAAAGGGCACAGGTCATCCCCGTTTTCAAGAAGGGACGTCGAACAGATGTGCAGAACTATAGACCTATATCTCTAACGTCGATCAGTTGTAGAATTTTGGAACACGTATTGTGTTCGAGTATAGTGACTTTTCTGGAGACTAGGAATCTACTCTGTAGGAATCAGCATGGGTTTCGAAAAAGACGGTCATGTGAAACCCAGCTCGCGCTATTCGTCCACGAGACTCAGAGGACCATAGACACGGGTTCACAGGTAGATGCCGTGTTTCTCGACTTCCGCAAGGCGTTCGATACAGTTCCCCACAGTCGTTTAATGAACAAAGTAAGAGCATATGGACTATCAGACCAATTGTGTGATTGGATTGAGGAGTTCCTAGATAACAGGACGCAGCATGTCATTCTCAATGGATTTCAGGTGTGCCGCAGGGGAGTGTCATAGGACCGTTGCTATTCACAATATACATAAACTACCTGGTGGATGACATCGGAAGTTCACTGAGGCTTTTTGCAGATGATGCTGTGGTGTATCGAGAGGTTGTAACAATGGAAAATTGTACTGAAATGCAGGAGGATCTGCAGCGAATTGACGCATGGTGCAGGGAATGGCAATTGAATCTCAATGTAGACAAGTGTAATGTGATGCGAATACACAGAAAGATAGATCCTTTATCATTTAGCTACAAAATAGCAGGTCAGCAACTGGAAGCAGTTAATACCATAAATTATCTGGGAGTACGCATTAGGAGTGATTTAAAATGGAATGATCATATAACGTTAATCGTCGGTAAAGCAGATGCCAGACTGAGATTCATTGGAAGAATCCTAAGGAAATGCAATCCGAAAACAAAGGAAGTAGGTTACAGTACGCTTGTTCGCCCAGTGCTTGAATACTGCTCAGCAGTGTGGGATCCGTACCAGATAGGGTTGATAGAAGATATAGAGAAGATCCAACGGAGAGCAGCGCGCTTCGTTACAGGATCATTTAGTAATCGCGAAAGCGTTAGGGAGATGATAGATAAACTCCAGTGGAAGACTCTGCAGGAGAGACGCTCAGTAGCTTGGTACGGGCTATTGTCAAAGTTTCGAGAAGATACCTTCACCGAAGAGTCAAGCAGTATATTGCTGCCTCCTACGTATATCTCGCGAAGAGAGCATGAGGATAAAATCAGAGAGATTAGAGCCCACACAGAGGCATACCGACAATCCTTCTTTCCACGAACAATACGAGATTGGAATAGAAGGGAGAACCGATAGAGGTACTCAAGGTACCCTCCGCCACACACCGTCAGGTGGCTTGCGGAGTATGGATGTAGATGTAGATGTAGATGTAGATGAACGCCGGGCGGCTGTGGAGAAAAATTAATATTATGTTAATAGCGGGCGAGTTTTCCGCTTCCGCTAATTTTTCATAAGTTAATATCGCCACGTAATGGCATCGTTGGCTGCATCGGTCGCGGCGATTGTTGAGCTGTAAAATACTTGAATGCAGGTTAATTCAAGGAAAGCGGACATGAAATCGGGATCACCTCTCACAAATTAAAAGTGCACAATAATATTAAATCATTATATTACATGCTTAACTCATACAAATATGCTTACATTTGCCAGCACTCGAAAGATGTACGTCGATACACAATAAAGACAAGAGAAGAAGTGAAGACGACTAAAAAATTAACAAAAGAGCGTATCTTGTCGTCTCTTTAGATCACTTTGTTATATTTCTTTGCATTGCATTTCTTTGCATTTCTCGACAGAGAAATTATTGTTTTACGGCTACATGAAAAAAAATATATTATTCAATTTATGAATGTCTCTTCTTTATAAATATTGTTTTCAAGTCTTTTCGTAATATGGCACTGGGGACGCTATATTGCCCCCCGAAGTGTTTATGTCATAAAAAATGTTCGTGTTTTTTGACATAAATATTTCCTCTTTCATGTGCACAGTGTCCACACGCAGATTTTTCTATCACAGTCTATATATGTCACATCGTATATTTAATTCGTTAAATTGCTGAGGTGTGTTGCACACAAAGTGTAATACAGATGAAGTTATCTTCATAACAATATAATATACAATTGGTTACGTATACAGTCATGTACAAAAGGACATAGAATACCATTAGTTTTATTTTGGCTGCCTCTTCTTAGGGTTGCAACTTTTGCAGTGTTCAAGTTACACAATCACTAGTTAGTCTGTAGAACTTGAAGTCCCAGGGGTGTCAACTGTTTGCTCCCCATTTGGCGCGGCCGTAGGGAAACCCTGGGTTAAACCTCGGCGGAGCGACAGACTAACTGCTTTGGTTACTTTCACTTAATTGTTTCTGGGATGTCATTGGAGTACAGGATGTGCATACATTACAAATAATTTTTTGTTGCACTATACAAAAAATAAGGTCATTGTACCAATTGATTGCGGTGTCGTTGATGATCTACGCCGCGACGTTTAGCTCGCGACGGCGTCGGTTGGTGTGTTCGGTGCTCGGCGTTGGCGGCGGCTGCGGAGAGGTCAACGCCCGCTCGACGCCAGCGTGTCTCTCGCCGTCGCGGAACGTCAGAATCAGCTGATTGGCTGCACGGTTGGCGATGCGCTTCTGTCTCGGCCGGGCGTGGCGGAGTGGGATGATATCCGCCTCCCGCGCTTGTTGGCAGGAGTCAGCTCTGCTACGCATCTCCGACGTAGTACATGAAACATACACATAACCAACGTAATATTTGTTTCCCGCTGCAGATGGTTACGCTAGTGGGAAAGGAGCATTTATTAGTGCGGCAGTTGTTGTTAAGTTTTCGCCAGTTTCCGAGTGTCAAGCTAGCACTGTCTTGCAGAATACATGACATGGATCTTCTCCCGTGAATGAAGTTTTGTTGCGCCACTGTTTCCATTACATGTCAGTTTTTGTCTTGATACAATTATTTAAGTTTTCGCCGCACTCGCAGGCACTGGTGAATGTCTCAGTACGAGCTTAGCACAAACATTCGCCGTTTCTGCGGTCGCTGTTTTGCAACAGTCCACGCATCGCATTCCAATCTCGCATTAGTGTGCTCACTGAAACTACAGTCTGTCCCAAAAATATTGACTGTGGGTTCACTTCACGTTAACAGTTCACATTTATAAGCAAATTCACAGTTTTTCGTGCGTAATATTGGCGTTTGGCGTCCTTACCGCTGTTGAACGTTCAATACTAGCACTTCACTGTCCATATCACAGTTTCACCTTCACAGTTTTTCACACTGCTTAAAATAACTGTTTCGATTAGTTCACAAACACTAATGTATTTCATTCAGTCTGAACTGGATTTTGGCTCGTGCTGGATTTTACCAATCTCTCGCACTAATTATCTCTTTTCATTTTCCACTTAGAGTCGTACTTGCCTTCAGATTTTTTTTGACTATACAATTGTATTTCCGTCTCATCTGAGGTAAGTCCCCATGTGACGTCCGCCCACTCATTGCGTACTTGCCCTCCAGAGCCAGGCTCGACTTTACAAAACTTTGCCTCTCTCATTATCGTACACATTTTATAATCTAGGCCTAGCGTGCAAGTTCCTAGATTAGTGTTTGATTTGTGACTTTTCTTTACACGATAAATTCGTGTAAATCTCTGCCTTAGCAGATGGCAATATATTTTAACAGTGCTTAGCGGTAGTCGCATTTACCGATTTGCTTTGTACCTTGTCCACAACACATGAGGTACCTTGGGTGATGTACACCCTGCACTCATGTTGTTCAGTAAATTATGATTGAGCATATTTCAAGATCGATATAGACATAAATACATGGAACAACATATACACTATAATATTGAATTTCATTAGTTGCATTACTACTACAGTTCAAAAATATTCATGACACACTAATGAAAAATTCTTTCATCATTACATGCTTTTGAATTTTCTTTTAAATATTTTTTAAAGCAGTTTTAAACATGAAATTTGTAAAATATTCTTAAACCTACGTTAATTTTTTTTTCTTTAAAATGCAATTGCTTAAAAATACTATTGAATCGCACTAATCTTGTGTGCCTCATTGTCTTTAAATGCTACACTAAAATCTGAACATTTACACACAGAAAAAAATACACTCTAAACTTAACCTATTATTCACATATGTAAAAGTTGCTCTACTGAGCGAACGTCTTTAAGTCTTTGTAAGTATTTTCCTTGTTTCCTTCGTAATTGCCTCCTTATTTGACCACAGGATGGTGTAGTTTGCGTGACAGGAAGTATCGTGAGGTACCACTTCGATGTTATAGGTGTAGCCCTCGATAACACCGGGTTTTTCCGAATACACATTCTCATAATCTGTAAGTAGCTGTGTCAATTCGTTTTGTTGTGCTTCAGTCAAATGTTCTGACTCCCTGACTTCCATGGCTATCAGTTTCCTTTTTTCCTGTCTGTCTTCAGTAATAAACTCTTTATAACATGCTTGTCTTACACTTACGTCAGAATATAAATTCATTACCTGTATTCCTTCGAATCTCGACTGAAAGCTCCGGCAATATTTACCGTGCACTTCCCGTGTCCTCAACAACGGCAAAATTACGCGTCCACCCTCATTCATAAGGCTTACTTCCCCGCACAAGAGGTCGATTTTTGCGTCCCTCTGGTGTAAAAATTCCATCCCCAGGATGCAAGCAACACCTAATCCTTTAACTACTAGGAACGAGCTTTTCATTGCTTCATTTCCTACCGTAAACTCGACTTTCACCTGGTGCTTTATGATGTGAGATTGTGCACCTATTGCACCTGTTACACAACAATTCTTCACTGGCAATACTGGTATTCATTTTGACTCAAGTACTTGTAAAAATTTGCACTCATGACATTGGTTGACGCACCGGTATCGACTATTATCTGTATTGGTGCTCCGTACATATCTGCTTGCAATATAGCCTGCACAACACTTTTGTCGGTTCGGTTACATATCTGCGGTATGTATACAAGTTCCTTTTCAATTTTTATTCCCTCATTGTATCTCAGCATGCAAAGTTTTTGGCTGTCATCCGTGAATCTGCCCTCACTACACCATCCTGCAGCCAACAACGGAGAGCGTATTGTGGCTGTCTTTAGTTTAACGGATGAGCATTAGTGGGTTGACAGTCGTCTGTCACTTCCACTAACCTCACATTGTGGTTGTGGTTGTTGTCGCTACAGTTGGGTTGGCCACCCTGCCTCCCCGATGGTGTAATTTGATATTGTGTATGGGTCTGGTTTTGCGGTGGTCGGTTGTAACTTCCTGACATGCTCTGTGATGGACCTGGGTTGGCGTTCCATTGTGGCGCTGTGTTTTGTTGCCACTGTGGTGTCGGTTCGTTACGACCACGCCACTGGTTTCGGTTGTTCCGCCATTGCGGATTGCCGTTACCATTATATCCATTAGTAATGCGTCTCTTTCGATTTTGACGATTATAACCGTTGCCGTTATAACCATTGCCATTGTTTGTGCCTCGATTCTGTTGCCGGTGCTCTTGCCTATTCCCGTTGTTACTACCGTTACTGTGGCTGCCATTGTAATCGGCTTTTTGTTGATTACAGCCTGCATGGTTCCACTTGTTTTCGGTTTTCATATCTTCGATCAATAAGTCAACAGAATCCACTATCTCCATGAATTGTTCTATATCGTATTCCGGCACATTGATGAAATATCTTTTAATTTCACTGGGCAACTTCATCTTTATCAATCGGATTATGTCACGATCGGACATTGGCTCGTCCCAGTACCTGGTTTTGTTTATATACTTTTCGAAATATTTGCGTAACGTTCCCATCTTAGGATTGTACATTTCTGGACTGTACAACTCCTTTCGTAGTCTTTCTTGGACGCTATGGGCCAGAATTTTTGCAAGAATGCACCTTCAAACTGTTGCATCGTTAGACATTTTTCGGACACGTCGGTGGCCCACAGTGCCGCGTCACCTTGAATAAAGGAGACCACGAACTGTATTCTTTGTCTTTCCGCCCATGTCCTGGGAAACACATTCCTGAAGCTCTTAATAAATACCACAGGGTGGACATTTCGCTTTTCGCTATTGAATGATTGGAATGTTCTGTGTTTTATTACATTGTCCTCTTTTTTGCACATCTGATTGCTACATTCTATGACATTCATTACTTCGTGATGTGCGCTGCACGGTATCGCATGTTGTTCGTGCCCGTAATTCACATTAGGTTGCGGTTGCGCACTCGCACCCTGCATACAGTGCGCGTTAGTATAGTAGTCAGTACGCGGAGTCGGATTCATCTGTCCGCCACTGTTCACATTGCTTTCCAACACAGACAGTCTCCGCGCGACCTCCTGTTGCCAATTTGGCAACTCCGCAGTCACACTGGATTTGATCTGTGTTAATTCGGCATGTAGTGCGGCAGCGCTAGCGTCAATATTTACACTCGCGGCCGCAGTCGCTTGTTCTACAGCTGTTTTACATCGCTTTCAATCTTTGCAGATATCTCGCGATCCTTTACTTCTAGCCATTCATTGAATTCTTTGTCGACTTTTTGAGCTTGCACTTCCAAATATGTATCAATACTTTTCCGTGCCTCTATCTCCACGTTATCCACACGGGTGGTTAAAGTCTGGACATTGTCTTCAAGCCTAGCCTGTGATATCTGTAGTTTTTGCATCTCGCCGGCTAAGCTATGCACAAGATCGGGTATTTCTTTGCACGCGTCCCGCATCTCGGCAAGTTCGCTTTGTATACGGTCGAGTTTCGCTTCACTGCGCTGCTCTTGCTCACTGAGCATTTGCGTAAATTCTTTTCCTTGGTCATGTAGCATTTGCGTTAATTTTTTCTCCTGCTCATATAGTATCTGAGCCAGTTTTTCGTCTCTTTGTTTTTCCCTCTGTTCTGATATTCTTTCTTTTTCCCTTTCTTTCTGCTCTCTTTGTTGCTCTTGCTCATAGAGCATCTGAGCCAGTTTTTGATCTGTCTCCCTATCTCTTTCTTCTAACCTGCGCAGAAATTCTGCAAATGGGTCTGCAATCGGTGAGCATACTGGTGCCCCGCTTAATCTAGCACTCGATTGGCCCCCCTGCCCAGGTAGTGGAGTTGTTACTTTATTCCCATTCTGCTGTGGAGCGTCATTCACCGTCCACAGATCCTCGCCCCCCGCTCCGGAAATTATGTTATCCGAGGCGGCGGTTTGGGATTCGTTTACGTATTGCAAATGACCCTCACTTTCCATATTAACAAAATTTTGTTCGTCTGGTACGGATGCTTTAGCTTGTCCTATCTTACCCATAATAAATTCACTTTAAGCCACTGACGAATCTTTAACACTGATATACACACAAATAATTATCCCCTCCAAAAATAAACATATAAATACACAAAACGAATAATTATCCCCCCAAAAATAAACATATAAATACACAAAACGAATAATTATCCCCTCCAAAAATAAACACATAAATACACAAAACACCGAAGGTATCTCATGTGCACATGGGTTCGATGTTCCGCACAGAGCTACACAGGATGCTTGCACAAAAGTCCTTACCTTACTTATTTTTCTTTCTCACAATCCTTTTTATTTTCTACACTTTATCTTCTCCAGATCTCCTCAGGGTGTGGTTTTGTTGTTCTACATGTAAAAGAATTCATATAAGCATTAATATTTTACAACAATTAGACACATACATAATTCAATTCAGTACAATAGAATCATATTAATCGGGCCCCAAAGTTGCGGCGCCAATCTCGCGTCCGTCGGCCGTCGTAATTTAATATATTATTATTGTTATTATTATTATTTGATTGTTGCCGACTTACGTGGTGGGCCTTAATAAAAATGATATTCCATTTAATTTTGATTTTACGATTAAATGCTTTCCTGAAGTTCTCCTTTTTAACAATATTAATCTCAAATTATTTGTTACGTTAATGAATGTTAGACTCGCGGCATCTTAAAACATGAGCATACAAGCTGAACAATGTAATAAACTTTTCATATTAATTTCCTCGGCTAGTCAATTCACTTTAAAGCAAAAGATCTTTAGTTATTAATTACAATTGCGGCCCACACACGTGCGAGAGTATTTTTTCTTACTTCCGTTAACCATTGAGTTGTAGTCGGAGTCCTGGCTCTGGGTCTCGGCTATGGTACTGAAAATAAGAATCTTAAAGCTAAGTATTTTCTGCAACGTCGGGCGGCTGTGGAGAAAAATTAATATTATGTTAATAGCGGGCGAGTTTTCCGCTTCCGCTAATTTTTCATAAGTTAATATCGCCCCGTAATGGCGTCGTTGGCTGCATCGGCCGCTGCGATTGTTGAGCTGTAAATTACTTGAATGCAGGTTAATTCAAGGAAGGCGGACATGAAATCGGGATCACGTCTTACAAATTAAAAGTGCACAATAATATTAAATCATTGTATTATATGCTTAACTCATACAAATATGCTTACATTTGCCAGCACTCGAAAGATGTGCGTCGATACACAATAAAGACAAGAAAAGAAGTGAAGACGACTAAAAAATTAACAAAAGAGCGTATCTTGTCGTCTCTTTGGATCACTTTGTTATATTTCTTTGCATTGCATTTCTTTGCATTTCTCGACAGAGAAATTATAGTTTTACGGCTACATGAAAAAAAAAATATTATTCAGTTTATGAATGTCTCTTCTTTATAAATATTGTTTTTAAGTCTTTTCGTAATATGGCACTGGGGACGCTATAGACCGTACATTACAATTCAGCAGATCAAGTAATCCCTCTTCACTTTCATTCAGGATACCTATGTTATCAGTGAATATCTTTTAACCCTCAATTTTAATCCCACTCTTGAAGCTTTCTTTTATTTCCATCAGTGCTTCTTCGATGTACAGTTGAACAGTAGGCGTTAAAACTACCTCCCTATCTTATGTTCTTTTTAATCCGAGCACTTCGTTCGTGGTCGCCCATTCTTATTACTCTCTCTTGGCTCTTGTACATCTTGTATATTACCCATCTTTCCCTGTAGCTTACAGCGATTTTTCTTAGTATTTCGATCATCTTGCGCCATTTTACATTATCCAACGCTTTTTCCAGGTCGGCAAATCCTATGAACGTTTCTTGGATTTCTTTAGTCTTGCTTCCATTATCTACAGCAACAACAGACTTGCTTCTCTGGTGCCTTTACCTTCCCAAAAGCCAAACTGATAGTCATGTAACACATCCTCAATTTTTATTTCCATTATTCTGTATGTTATTCTTGCAGCAACTTGAATGTATGAGCTGTTCAGCGTATTGTGCGATAATTCTATCACTTTTCAACTCTTGCAATATTCGGAAACGTGTGGATGATATTTTCCCGAAAGTTAGATGGTATGTCGCCATACTCATACATTCTACACACCGACGTGAATAATTGTTTTGTTGTCACTTCCCCCAACGATTTTAGAGATCCTGATGGAATTTTACCTACCTCTTAAGTCTTGATCTGGATTCCTCCAACGGTCTTTCAAATTCTGATTCTAATACTGGGTCCAATATCACTTCTAAATCGATTCCTGTTTTTTCTATCACATCTGACAAATATTTCCCCTCAAAAAAGCCTTCAACGCACTCTTTCCAACGATCCATTCTCTCCTCCTTTGCACTTTTAATGTTACCATCCTTACTTCTAATTTCACTGAAGATTGTTTTGGCTTTCCTTTATGCTGAGTCAGTCCTTCCAACAATCATTTCCTTTTTGATTTCTTCAAGTTTTTCACGCACCCACTTCACCTTCACTTCCTTGGACTTCCTATTTATTTCATTCCTCAGTGAGTATTTCTGTGTTCATTAATTTCCCGGATTTTTTTGTACTTCCTTCTTTCATCGATCAACTGAAGTACATTTTTTTGTTACACATGGTTTCATCGCAGTTATGTTATTCGTACCTATGGCTTTTTTCCAGTTTCTGTGATGCGCTTTTCAGAGATGTCCATTTCTCTTCAACTGTACTGCCTATTGAACTATTCCCAATTGCTGTATCTATAGCCCTAAAGAACGTCAACCGTATCTCGTCATTCCCTAGTACGTCTGTGTCCCACTTCTTTACATATCGATTTTTCCGAACTTATCTCTTAAACATCAGCCCACTTTTCATCACTGATACATTGTGATCTGAGTCTGTATCAGCTTCTGGACAAGGCTTACAACAAAGTATGCCTGACCATGACATAATGTAACTGGAATCATCCCGTATCACCCGGGCTTTTCCAAGTATACCACCTCTTCAAGGGAGAGAAACAGTGTGACATAGCGATGGAGTAAGAAATGAAAGTCGATATGGCTGACGTAGGTGATTTATGAAACTTCGGAATTTGTTGTAATATTTGGGCGAAGCAGCAACCGAAGGACTACTCAGACTTCTGAAAAAATATCATATACGCAATATTGAGCAGATAAATGTGAAAGTAGTGCTTATTAGCTGGCGCATCAAGGTTTCTGACACGATTAATAAACAGAAAAACTGAAATTAAAATTGAAGGTGTGTTAGGGCGCAATGTCCTTAGATTTCGGAAAGGTAAAGGCGCCAGGAAAGCAATTCTGAAACTGATCTTATAATGGAAGGAAGACTTAAGGTTGGCCGAGCGGTTCTAGGCGCTTCAGTGCGGAACCGCACGACTGCTACAGTCGCCGGTTCGAATCCTGCCTCGGGCATGGATGTGTGTGTGTGATGTCTTTAGGTTACTTATGTTTATAGTTCTAAGTTCTAGGGGACTGATGACCTCAGATGTTAAGTCCCATAGTGCTCAGAACCATTTTTGAAGAGTTAAGTAACATCAACACTCCTTCATCCGATTTGTTGACCTAGAAAAGTAGTCAGACAATTTAAAATAGTTGAAAACGTTCGAAATCATCAGGAAAATTGGTGAAAACTACAGGGGGACGAGGAATATATAATATATACAAAAATCAAGAGTTGACAAAAATAATAGAAAGAACGAAGTGCTCGGATTAAAAAAGATGAAAGACAGTAATATAATCTTTTACTTGTAACGTTCACACTATAAATTGAAGAAAGAATGACAAAGAAAGAAGAAAGATTCAAAAGTTGAAATAATATTCGTGGCGAAAGGATACCAATGATTCGTTTTACTGGTGGTACTGTTATCCACAGTATCAATGAAGAAGAATAACAGGATCTGTTGAATGGAAATAACAGTTTAATTACACAATATGGATTGAGAGTACCGAAGCAAACCCAAAGTAGTGAAGAACAGAAGACATGAAATTAGCAGTAAACTTAACATCGGTATTAGTGATCACGGAGCAGATGAAGCGAAGGACTGTTGCTGCCTTGGGAGCAAAATAACTCAAGAAAATCGATGCAAGGAGGACAGAGAAAGCTTACTAGCACAAAAAAGTGGTCATTCCTGGCAATGGAATGCTACTGAAGTGGTTGCCCAAATAAGACCAGTTACACAATAAGGCAAGTGCCCGTCTTCAGAAAATTTACGCTAGAGAACATCTCGACGGCACCACCTTCTTGGTTATGAACTAACACTGGTCACGTGATGCGATGTTGTTTGTTCTAGCAGCTATCACAGTCGCCGTATGAAGGTGTGATAGTTTGGTTGGCATTTCTTTGTAATTTACACGGCAACGTTTTCGGATAAAGCACAGGTAACATTTATCATAATTGAACTGTTTATGCTTGATGTCAATGCTTATATATTGCTCTTTTAGTATTTTCCTGTTTAATCTATTAATATCCAAACATCGAGATCATTTGGTCATAGCGCAGTACTAAGTTCAAGGCCAGGTGCCGCTTTATTACATGATGGCTGTATTTATTTTAATGTCGAACATAGTTTCTTCCGAAAGTTAATTATTGGAGTATGTGTACGAATAACAGAATTTTAAATTTTTGATACTGTTATGTTATATTATTTCATGTGCCTCCACCGGTGGGTGCGGTTAGTCGAATACAGGCATTCTCAAAGCCACTTTCTTCATACATTTTAATTTTTGTGTCAAATGTAAACTGACTTTCATTAATCGCATATAATATAAACGCTTAGTAAATAATTTTCGTTCCTTTTAGTGGTAAGCAGTTGGATCCAGTTACGTGGAACAGAAGCGAGCTGTGCGGACAAAGGAGCAGTTGGAGTTAACTTCAGCTACTGTTCGTGATGGCATGTCGGAAATTTCAAGAACGTTTCATATTCCCAAACGAATAGTTTAGAACAACATTATTTCTGGAATAGCTGAAAGGAAATTAGGACTACAATGTACTTTGAGTTCAGGGAAAGAGGAGGAACAGCGTCGCTGAATTTTTTGACTGCCTGATGTAGAAAACCATGTCACAAGCAATATTCTCAAACACACTGCAGACACCTTACGCGCGGAGAATGAAAGGATTCCAAAAAATTTCAATCAAAATACGAATAAAGCAGGACTTCGTTGCATGGAATTGTTTGTAAAACGTCCGCTAGTAACAGTACGGCACAGAACGAAAAACCTAAATCTCGGAAAGACTTCTAAATTTAATCAGTTTATAGTGATTGACTGCTTTATTAATCTAAAATAAGTAGGTCATAAATGTAACCTGATAAACAATATACGTGAGAGACGTTGTAGACTTACTGTGCACCGCAAACAAGTGCTCGCGTGAAAGTAAGTTACAGAGTTCATTTGGAAGCTCCAGAAGACGTTGAAAATTCAACAGTTTTTACGCGTGGGACAGTAATTAGATGCCTTGGTTTTGTTCAAGAGGTGTAGATTCAGACAAAGCGGGGAGAGAGACATTCTCCTGGCAGCGAAGTTGTGGTGATGCTGATGGGATGCATGACCACCGAAATTTTTATGTAGATGATCGACCATTCTTGCCAGTAAAACTCAAATTAACTAAAACATTACTTATTTTTATGGGGCTTCTTCGCAATCTTCATATTGGTTTTGTTTCTGCAGCGGAAGAGAAAACCTTACCTTGCATTGTCGTGCGAACTGCAACCGCTAGAAAGATCAGTCTAAATCCTTTGAAAAGTGTTGAGATGATGAAGTGTGGAAGACCTGGGTATCTCATCCAGAACGTAAAATAAATAGGTCTGAATTTGAGAAAGTATTTTCTAGCGTTTTGGATAGATCCATGGATGTTGCGAACTTGATATCTGGTTTCAAAACAACCGGGATATATCCAAATAATCCAATCATTTTTCGGAATGCTGCAATCGCTTGTTCTATTTTGTCCGAGATCTCCGCCATTTGAACTCTTTGCACAGTCACATCAATTGCCGAATGCCGAATGCCAGTGTGGAGACCCATCATTTTTTAACTTCTTCAGCTTCAAACGCTTCCCAGCAGACTCTAAATGTAATCCTGTCCACACCAAAATAAAGCACCAGAAGACACACAAACGTGAAGCCCAGAGGCTAGCACTTGTGAAGTCAATATTAACAAATGACAAGGGGAAAAGGACAAACGTGGCAGGCATGTTTGTAAAGAAGTTGGTGTCGAGCAGAAGACAGAATATCTCTAAGAAACTCTCTCAATGAAGCTCAATTGTCGGTCTACGTAATTCATGTGTGAGCTGGTATTGCTCTGTTTGCGAAGAGGTTCAAAAAAATGGTTCAAATGGCTCTGAGCACTATGGGACTTAACATCTACGGTCATCAGTCCCCTAGAACTTAGAACTACTTAAACCTAGCTAACCTAAGGACAGCACACAACACCCAGCCATTACGAGGCAGAGAAAATCCCTGACCCCCCCCCCCCTCCCCCGGGAATCGAACCCGGGAACCCGGGCGTGGGAAGCGAGAACGCTACCGCACGACCACGAGATGCGGGCTTGCGAAGAGGAACATGTAGATAATATGAGGCTTTGTATTCAGTGCATCAGTTCTGTTCATTAGGATCATGATAGGCACACAAAAAGTTATTCAGAGAGTTTAATTTCCCCAAACTGGGCAAATTAATTTATTTTCAAACTGGAATCTGATATCACATAAATGCAATAGTCGATAGTTTATAAATATTGTACCAATACATCGTGGAGTTCTCAAGGAGTACAAAATGAATTGAGCAACGCTCAGATCGTTATGAATAGCTTCATATTTGAGTAACATTGTATGTCCTTATTAGAAGCACCGTTGGATGTAATTATAGTTCATATCACATTTGAATAACATTAGTCTTCCGGCTTAGGACAAATATGTGTTCATTGTGTTAATTTGTTATAACCTACAATGCAGTATTAAGCATTTGGGTCCTCTATAAATAGTTGCAAACCAAAATAAGACATTATTTGGACCATCCATTTTAGCATTAAACATCGGCTTCAGTTTAAGGATAAGGTAGCTGAGAAAGAATTTTTGGATAGTAGCATCTACATCTACATCCATACTCCGCAAGCCACCTGACGGTGTGTGGCGGAGGTTACCTTCAGTGCCTCTATTGGTTCTCCCTTCTATTCCAGTCTCGTATTGTTCGTGGAAAGAAGGATTGTCGGTATGCCTCTGTGTTGGCTCTAATCTCTCTGATTTTATCCTCATGCTCTCTTCGCGAGATATACGTAGGAGGGAGCAATATACTGCTTGACTCTTCGGTGAAGGTATCTTCTCGAAACTTTGACAAAAGCCCGTACCAAGCTACTGAGCGTCTCTCCTGCAGAGTCTTCCACTGGAGTTTATCTATCATCTCCCTAACGCTTTCGCGATTACTAAATGATCCTGTAACGAAGCGCGCTGCTCTCCGTTGGATCTTCTCTATGTCTTGTATCAACTCTATCTGGTACGGATCTCACACTGCTGAGCAGTATTCAAGCAGTGGGCGAACAAGCGTACTGTACCCTACTTCCTTTGTTTTCGGATTGCATTTCCTTAGGATTCTTCCAATGAATCTCAGTCTGGCATCTGCTTTACCGACGATCAACATTATATGATCATTCCATTTTAAATCACTCCTAATGCGTACTCCCAGATAATTTATGGTATTAACTGCTTCCAGTTGCTGACCTACTATTTTGTAGCTAAATGATAAAGGATCTATCTTTCTGTGTATTCGCAATGTAAGGAAATGAGTCGCCTGCGGGAAAACAATGTTCAAATGTGTGTGAAATCCAATGGGACGTAACTGCTAAGGTCATCAGTCCCTAAGCTTACACACTACTTAACCTAAATTAACCTAAGGACAAACACACACACCCATGCCCGAGGGAGGACTTGAACCTCCGCCGGGACCAGCCGCACAGTCCATGACTGCAGCGCCTGAGACCGCTCGGCTAATCCCACGTGGCGCCTGCGGGAAAACAGGAGGTAAAGATAGCAGCTGCCTCTGACATGTGGCGGTACAGAAGGATTTCGAAAATTTAGTTTAGTGATAAAATAAAAGCTGAAACGGTTCTGAGCAAAATCGGTGAAGAAAGGAACGTACGGAAGGCAGTGACAATAAGAAGTGATGGAATGCTAGAAAATGTGTTAAGATACCAGGGAATAAATTCCATGGCACTAGAAGGGGCTATAGAGGTTAAAAACTACAGACGAATACACAATGAAACACATCTAAAAAAGCAATTTGGATATCCAGCGGTGTGACAAAAGTCTTGGGATAGCTCCTAATATCGTGTCTCGGAGCTCCTTTTTCTCGGCGTAGAGAGGCAACTCAACGTGGCATGGACTCAGGTTGTTGGAAGGCCCTGCAGAAGCACTGAGTCATGCTGCCTCTACAGCTGTCCAAAACTGTGAATGTGTGCCGATGCAACATTTTGTGCACGAACTGACCTCTCGATTGTGTCCCATAAACTTTCGATGGGATTCATATCGGATGATATGGGAGACCAAACATAGCCACTTGAAGTGTCTAGAATGTTCTTTAAACCAGATACGTACACTTGTGACCCGGTGACACTGCGCATTGTCATTCATAAAACTGCCACCACTGTTTGGGAACGTGAAGTCCATAAACGGTTGAAAATGGTCTACAAGTAGCCGAACATAACCATTTCCAGTGAATGATTTCTTGAACTGGAACCCAGTCCACTCCATATGAATGCAGGCCACACCGTTACTGAGCCACCACCAGCTTTAACAGTGACAACTTGGGTCTATGGTTTCGTAGGGTCTGCGCCACACTCGAACCCTATCATCAACTCTCATCAACTAAAATCGGATCTCATCTCACCAGGACACGGATTTCCTCTCGTCTAGGGACCAACCGGTATGGTTACGATCGCTGGAGAGACGCTTCAGGCAACGTCATGCTGTTAGCAAAGACACTCACGTCGGTCTTCTACTACTGTAGCCTATTAACAACAAATTTCGCCGCCCTGACGTAACAGATACGTTCATCGTATATCCCACATTGATTTCTCCGGTTATTGTACGCAGTGATGCCTATCTGTTACCACTCAAGACTCAACGGAAAGCCGCTAGTCTCGGTCATTAAGTGAAAGCCGTTGGCCACCGCCTTATACGTGGTCACAGATAATGCCTGGTATCTAATATTCTCAGCACGCTCTTTACACAGCGAATCTCGGAATACTGAATACCCTGACGATCCCCGAAACAAAAAGTCCCATTTATCTAGCTCCAACTACGTTTCCACGTAAGTCTGTTAATTCCCATCGTGTAAGAAACCATTTCACTTGAGTACAAATGACAGCTCAGCCTGTGCACTGTCCTGTTGTACCTTGGGTACGCCATACTACCGTCATCTGCGTACGTGCACATCGCCATCCCATGACTTAAGTGTAACGTGCACATCCTGCTCTGAGATGAAGACGTTAGGGCGAGAGAGGAGTTCCTGTGAGACCCAACAAAGCAGTTGGAAGACTGATGATCCTCCACATAAAAGAAGAATTCTTAATTCTTTTATTTTATTTTATTTTATTTTACATTTTTATTTTTTTATTTTATTTTTTATTTTTTTGCTCAGTCGAGTAGTGCTAGTGCTTTGAAATTTTGTTTCTGGGTCTCGCTGTCCGTAACAAAGTGGGATAACGAGTAATCTCCATATCACAGGCAGAGGTACAAAACCTTTCGAAAGCTTCACATTCTTTGCCAAACAATGTTGCGTTTTAAGCACTTTCGGTACCCAGTCCCATTACAAAGACACATTGGTTTTCTGTAGGGATCTTGCAATTATTGTTGCGAGCAATATGAAACTCATAGTTGGAGCACTGTTTGACAACCATCCCTGAGATAATCGATTTTGTCCATTTGTAGCTTGAATTCATTGGTCTAACTACTGGACGTTGATAAGTGATTCCTCAATCATACCACACTTATACACCATATCTCAAATACCATAAATGAAGTAGCAGGATAGATTCATGGTTGTTAGTCAATTTGTCATTAAGACAGTTTATTGACATTACCCCTTTAAAAAAAATCTACAATTACAAATTGTGTACGAGCCACTACACAAAACTATGCGAATGCAGTTAGAAAGCCATCGTACTGAGTACTCTAACAAAAAATTCCAAATTAATAAACTTGAGAACTTCAAACTCTCATATTGGACTTCCCTCAAAATAGATATGATGAAAACAATTACAGGCAAAGGGTGTGACTTAATAACACTTGAACACTAGTGGCAAGCTAAGATGCCATTTCATAACATGACAGAACCACTTAAATAAAAGTACTACAACAGAAAAACTGATCTTTATAAAATAAATGTTCACGTGCTCAGACGTGTTAATAAAAAATTTGTAGAGAAAGCTGCACAAGGAAATCAGCCGATGCCGTGAAGTCTAAGGCTTAGCCAGTTGCCAGTCCCTAATATTGAAGAAAACAAGTTCATATACAAACAAGTTACATACAAATACATATATATCTACCAGCTTAACCTGCCTTGACGGAAGGAAGATAAATACCAAACTTTGGAAGGCGATATGTTAACAACTCCGGTTGTGGCCAGGTTCTTAAACACTGCGAGGCCTAGATCTCAGATGACATTTCACTCCACTCCAAGGCGCTGTCGCAATCAAAAGTTTCTGCCCGAATCACAAAGACACTCCAATAACTTTGAAACATAGAAACACTCGGCAGAACCTTTGACTCACTTACACATGGACAACTGTATTAATAGAGAGCAGGCTTTAAAAACGGCAAAATAAAATCATTTGATTGCCAGAGACACGAAACACTAGTAAAACTCCTGCGAAAATTTTCAAATAACGGCCACCATTCAGCTAGGCCAACTGAGCGCTTCCACACCGTCTTAAGGTTCGACTGTGAAAATCTCACCATAATAATAAAGTTTAAAATGTAAGTCTGCAGGCTTACGTGACCGTTGTCACTGAAATTAAAATCTTCTGGGTTATTAGGCCGCGTCATGTTTCTTATAGAACGTTCGACGTTTCGACCCCTCTCCTGGGATCTTCCTCAGGATCTTTTCGTGTGCACTACTGCTAGAACACTGTCAGAGACGAGTGTCGTGTCCACTTACAAAGGGGGAATTTTCTAGTGTTCGTGCTGGAGAAGTGATAGTATTGGTTAAAATTCATATGGGTACCATTGGTGGGCTATAGTCATAGGATAATACAGAAGAAGTGGCGTTGGTAGCTCATTTCCTGTGGGTACCATTGGCGGTCATCGTCATTGGATAGAACGGCACTATTCCACACTTATGCTGGAGAAGCGTTATTAGTTGAAATACCTGCTACAACTATTGGTTCGTCGTCATCAGTGGCTAGATTCGAAACGGACAGAGCAAGAGAGGGGGAATGTTTACCCAAAATATTATTGTCCGCCGAGGTGACTTGCAGCGCGTTGTTTATGCCGCTCACACACCGCAGTCGCGTATTTACTTCCTTGATGGCGGGGAGCCACGATGCCGGAAGCATATAGCCGTCCTCTCTATTGAAATTAGATGCATTCTTAGAAATTTCAACCGCTTCTCGAACCTTTCTTCTATAAATGTTTGTTTCTTTAGCCAGTACGTTATTAATATCGATGTCAGAGCCACAGTTCTCGTGATGTTCCGCTACTGCTGATTTTGCACTTTGCTTTAGCCGTTCGTGTTCCTTAATGCGTTCTTTAACAGTTCTTCCCGTTTCGCCTATATACACTTTGCCGCAGCCGCATGACACTTGATAGACGCCTGCATTGTGGAGGTAATCAGGTGTACTCGTTTTCCGTCGGGAAAAGTCTTTTACTTTGTTTTGACTTAAGAAACATGTCTGAATACCATTTTTCACTAAAATTCTGCTTATGCGGTCAGTGACCCCAGAAACGAACGGTAACCTGACTGAGTGAGAAGGCGGTTCCTCGCCGTTCTTTTTAGCGTTATAAATACTCCGCCTATAAGCCCTGTCGATAGAATAACTAAGATACCCATATGCCTTCAATGTCGTCTTTAAAAAATTCAACTCCGTTTCTAATTTGTCGTCATCACTGATACGGAAAGCACGTGAAGACAGAGTGTTGAGTACTGCTTGCTTCTGGGCTGGGTGGTTGTGCGAAGTGGCATCTAAATACCAGTTTGTGTTAGTCGGCTTTCTGTACACTCTGTGACCTAGAGTGTTATCAGATCTTCTGTATACCAACACATCTAGGAACGGGAGACCGACCTCACTCTCAACCTCCAAGGTGAATTTGATTTTGGGGTGAATTCCATTTAAGAAATTGTGGAACGCATTCTCCGACACGAACGCCAGAAAATTCCCCCTTTATAAGTGGACGCGACACTCGTCTCTGACAGTGTTCTAGCAGTAGTGGACACCAAAGGATCCTGAGGAATATCCCAGCAGAGGGGTCGAAACGTCTTGCCCGTATCTCGTGGTCGTGCGGTAGCGTTCTCGCTTCCCCCCGCCCGGGTTCCCAGGTTCGATTCCCGGCGGGGTCAGGGATTTTCTCTGCCTCGTGATGGCTGGGTGTTGTGTGCTGTCCTTAGGTTAGTTAGGTTTAATTAGGTTTAAGTTGTTCTAAGTTCTAGGGGACTTATGACCACAGCAGTTGAGTCCCATAGTGCTCAGAGCCATTTGAACCATTTGGTCGAAACGTCGAACATTTTAGAAGAAACATGACGCGGCCCAATAACCGAGAAGATTTTAACTTCAAAGTTTAAAATATCTGCGTTCGTCGGTGAACAAACACAATTACGACGACTTACTCCATATCAGGTACACAATACAAGGGAGCGGGTTACACAGCTTCACCCCTTCCCTTCAAATTTTGTTCCCAGCGAAGTCACAGAACTTGTCTATCCAATCTGCCCATGTCGCCAAAACGCCCTACCAATTTCACACCACAGGGTGTAACAGTCATCACGAAAGATAACTTAGCTCAACCACGATCGATCTCAACGATACGTGAGCAAAATAACGCTGGCACCAGCTCACCACGGCTCAAACGTAGCTCTCCGTTCTTCATGACGCGCGACGCACATCTGAATGACCGTTGTTAAAGTTTCGACATTATTCTTTCCTTTATCCAGTACTCTAAGTTTACTAATTAGTTACAACTAAGGAATAGTTAGAGCAGATGTACATTCTTTCGGACGTAAGAATAGTGTAACAACATGCAAATCGCAAACTATCGGCAGCAGCGATTATCGGAACCATTGCCTTTCCCGTTCACCCGTCGTCGAACGACTACTCAATCGAAACATAGCTAGGAACTTCGTGTATCTAATTTTGTGAAAGGAACTGAACAGCCGTTACTTGCGCCGTGTAACGTGTACGTGAAACATTCACTGAAGAAAGCAGAGGTCTATGGAAAAGAAACCACAACACAGTAAGAGCCGACCCTTAATGTTCAAGTTCTTAGATTATAAAGCATTTCATGCTGAATAGACGAATGACTTTAATTACGTGGATGATGTAATTCGGGATGTGGGTTATCAATATGATAACCTGCTGTAAAACTACCTTAGAACGATACCTAGAAGGGCGGCAGATTTTTTAACCCCTGTATGCAAGAGAGACTAGACACGAAAAAGCAATGAAAGGTCTCTGGAAGACAGCCGCATTAGCGCAAAACGGTGTTAACAAAATATGACGGGTTAGTTGACATAGAATGAGTGAAAGATTTATTATTTGAAGCGGTGATCTTCATTTTCGAAATTGAAATACAATATCATAAACTAAATGTCTGCCTTTTTCTATGAAACAAAACTAGATGCGCAATTCCGACCATTGTACAAGAAAAGTTCTTTACTTCTCCAACAAGGGAACCTCCACATCGCACCCCCTTCAGGTTTAATTACAAGTTGGCACAGTAGATAGGCCTTGAAAAACTGAACACAAATCAATCGAGAAAACAGGAAGTTGTGTGGAACTATGAAAAAAATAAGCAAAATATACAACCTGAGTAGTCCATGTGTTAGATAAGCAACATCAAGGATAGTATATGCCCAGGAGCGCCGTGGTCCCGCGGTTAGCGTGAGTAACTGCGGAACGAAAGATCCTGGGTTCAAGTCTCCCCTCGAGTGACAAGTTTAATTTTTTATTTTCAGACAATTATCAAAAGTCAGGCACTCACACATAATCAACTTCGCTCTCTAAAATTCCAGGACATGTTCAGATTTGCTTGGACATGTTCAGGATTTGACGGTCTACAGACGGAAAAATTTGAAAACATTAAAAACATATGTTTTGACAGAGGTCAGGGAAAACTGTGCGACTGTGAAACTGTTCCATTCATTTGTTGCAGTTTATGCAACAAACTCTTATGTTTTCATCACTTTTTTGGAGTGATTATCACATCCACAAGAAAACCTAAATTGGGAAAGGTAGAAGAATCTTTTTATCCATTTGCCAAGTGTACGAGTTAGGTGGGTATACAACATATTCCTGTCATGTGACGCACATGCCCTCACCAGTGTCGTATAGAATATATCAGACGTGTTTTCCTGTGGAGGAATCGGTTGACCTATGACCTTGCGATCAAATGTTTTCGGTTCCCATTGGAGAGGCACGACCTTTCGTCTAATAATCGCACAGTTTTGCGGTGCGTTCGCAAAACACAGACACCAAATTTATTACAGTGAACAGACACGTTAATGAACGAACGGACAGATCATAACTTTGCAAAAATAAAGAAAGTAAACTTTTCACCCGAGGGAAGACTTAAAGCAAGGACCTCAAAGTCCGCAGCTGCTCCCGCTAACCACGGGACCACGGCGCTCCTGAGCTTACACTATCCTTGATGTTGCCTATCTTGCACATGGACTACTCAGTTTGTACATTTTGCTTATTTTTTCATAGTTCCACACACCTTCTTCATGTTTTCTCGATTGATCTATGTTCAGTTTTTCAAGGCCTATCCACTGTGCCAACTTATAACTAAATCTGAGGGTGGTGCGATGGGGAGGTTCCCTTGTAAGTAGTGAAAATATAAGGAATATGACTGTTGAGTTACTAAACTAAGCTTATCAGAGTCACATGGCCATAAAAGCGTAAATTTGACTAATAACTCATAGTAGTTCATTTAGTTTCTTCACTAAAAGCATATTTGTGCATTTAAGGAACATGTAACTCTTGCCGGAAAAACATATCCCCTACAGCAAAAATCCTATTACTAGCAATGAGACTTGTTTTGAACCAAGAACCACTCTAGGGGTAGCGTCTTTGATTAGTAATCAAAACATCCTCGACCCGGGTTCCACCGCTTACATTTGAATAATACTCAGCATCGGTGGTCGGCGACATCCGGTTTAAGCAGCCGTCCTGATTCAGCAACGGCCTTGTCAAAGAAAACAGAGGAGTGGAGACAGGATCAGGGCACTCTCTTCCCATTGGGGTGGGAAATTGCCACTAAAGGTGGGAGAATGAGCACTGATCAACGACGTAATAATGCAGAAGGCAATGGAAACCACTCCATTAAGGATACATAATTTGTACCTACAGGACACGCTCACTGCAATTAAAAAAGTGTAATGATGATCCATCCATGGCTAAAGATTTCTCAATAATCTCCCAATGGATCTCCAGGTGGGAATTACCAAGGAGAAGGTGACCATGAGAAAAACATCTAATAGCCAACGACACGATAGCGTTCTACGATTCAGAGCGTGAAATTTCAGGAGATTGAACTTGGTAAGGAAGCAACAAAATCTGAAAAGGGAAATGCAAAGGCTCAGCGTAGATATAGTTGAGGTCAGTGAAGGAAAATGGAAAGAAGACGAGGATTTCTGGTCAGATGAGTATAGGGTAATATCAACAGTAGCAGAAAATTGAATAACGGGAGTAGGATTCGTTATGAATAGGAAGGTAGGGCAGACCGTGTGTTACTGTGAATAGTTCAGTGACAGGGTTAATCTTATCAGAATCGACATCAAACGAAAAAGAAAGACAGGTACGAAAAACATAGCTGCGAATCAACCATGGGTAACAGAAGAAATACTTCAGTTGGTCGATGAAAGAAGGAAGTACTCAGGAATACAGAAATACAAGTCGCTGAGAATTGAAATGAATTGGAACTGCAGGGAAGCTAATGCGAAATTTCTGCATGAAAATTATGAAGACATCGAAAAAGGAATGATTGATAGAATGAATGACTGAGCATACACGGAATTCAGATTAACCTTCGGTGAAATTAAAAGCAAGGGTGGTAACATTAAGGATGGAACAGGAATTCTATTGTCAAATGCAGAGAGGTGAGTGAATAGGTGTAAAGAGTACATTAAAGGCCTGCATCAGGGAGAAGATTTGTCTGCTGTGATAGAAGAATAACAATAGGATCTAGCATTAGGGTCACATTTTAAGAGAGCTATGGAGGACATAACATGAAATAAGGCAGAAGGGATAAATAACATTCCGTAAGAATTTCTAAAATCATTAGGGGAAGTGGCAACAAGACGATTATTCTCGACGGTGTGTAGAATATGTGAGTCTGGTAATATAGCGTTTGACTTTCGGAAAGATATCATCCACAGAATTTCGAAGACTGTACGAGTGCTACAATTGTCGCATAGTCAGCGTAACAGCTCATGCATCCATGTCGCTGACAAGAATAAAATAAAGAATAATGAAAAAGGAAATTGAGGATGTGGTATATGACGATCAGTTTGGCTTTAGGAAAGCTAAAGTCACCCAATAGAGGCAATTCGGAGCTTCCCGGTGATAATGGAAGCAAGGCTAAAGAAAACTGAAGACACATTCATAGGACATGTCGAGCCAGAATAAGCTTTCGAAAGCGTAAAATGGTTCAAGACGTTCGAAATTCTGAGGAAAAGAGGGTTAAGGTATAGGGAGAGACGGGTAATATACAATACGTATGAGATTCAAGAGAGAATAATAAGAGTGGATGACCAAGAACGAAATGCTTGGATTAAAAAGGATGTAACACAGAAGCAATGACGGAAACTAAATAATTGTTCCAGAGTGTAATTAAAACTTAAGGTGATTAGATATCAATGATAAGGTTCAGTGATTACTTTGCTACCGTCAGTGAAATAATTGTAAGTCCTGCTCAGTGGTAGTGGTAGTGAATCATAGGCTATGGAAAAACCGGAACACAAGAAAATAGAGTCATTTCAGATGTGATGCCACAGACGAATGTCGACAATTAGGTGAATTGGTAAGGTAAGGAATGAGGAGCTTCTCCGCAGAAACGGGGAGGAAAGGAAAGTGTGGAAAACACTGACAAGGAGAAGGGGCAAGATGACAGGACATTTGTTAAGACATCAGGGACTTGCTTCCATAGTACTAGAGGAAGCTGTATATGTCAAAAACGGTAGAGGAAGACAGTGATTGGAACACATCCAGCAATTATTGAGGACGTAGGTTGCACGTTCTACTCTGAGACGAAGAATTGGCACAGGAGAGAAATTCGTCGGCCGCATCAAACACATCAGAAGATGATGAGCCAAAATAGAAGAAAGAAATATTGTCCATCTTCACCCATAGCTTATCCCTATTTTCCTCAGTATCTGAACACCTTGCCCCAACTGAAATTATTGAACGCTGTTTCCAGGTGTACAGATCTTGTGAACATCACTTGACTTCGTTTGGTCTTAATTCCATTATCAACCGCAACGTCAGAATCGCCTCTCTGGAGCCTTTACCTTTCGTAAAGCCAAACTGATCGTCTTCTAGAACATCCTCAAATTTCTTTTCCATTCTTTTGTATATTATTCATGTCAGCAAATTGGATGCACGAGCTGTTAAGGTGCCTGTGCAGTAGTTCTCGCACTTGTCAGCTCTTACAATCTTGGGAACTGTGTGGATGATATTTTTTCGAAAGTCAGATGGTGTATCGCCAGACTCATACATTCTTCACATAGACGTGAATAGTAGTTCTTTTGCCGTTTCCCCCAGTGATTTTATAATCAATATTGGAATGTTATGTAACCCTTGTCTTTTATTCGATATTATATCTTAGGAAGCGATTTTAACTTCTGTCTGTTAATCTGGGTTACCTACGTCTTCTGAACGACTCCCGTTTCTTCTTTTATCATATCTGACAAATCATCCGCCTCGTAGAGACCCTCATGTTACTCCTTCCACCAATCCGCTGTCTCCTTTGCATTTAATAGTGGGATTCTCGTTGCGCCCTTTATGTTACCACCCTTGCTTTCAATTTCAACGAAGATTATTTTTACTTTCCCATATACTAATTGAATCCTTCCGACAATCATTCCTTTTTTTATTTCTTCACATTTTTCATGCATCCACTTCGTCTTAGTTTCCCTGCACTACCTATTACTTTCCTTCTTCAATGACTTGTATTTCGGCATTCCTGAATTTCCCTGAACATTTATTCACTTCCTTCTTTCACGGATCAATTGAAGCGCTTTTTCGTTTACCCTTAGTTTCTTCGTGGTTACCTTGTTTGACCTATGTTTTCCTTTCCAACTTCTGTGTTTGCCCCTTTTAGAGATAGCCATTCCTCTTCAACTTTACCGCCTAGTGAGTGATTCTTTACTGCTCTGTATATAGCTTAGAGAACTTCAAGCGTCTCTCTTCATTCCTTAGTGCTTCCGTATCACACTTCTTTGTGTATTCATTCATCCTGACTAATCTCTTAAACTTCAGCCTCCTCTTCATCACTGCTACATTATGATCTGAGTCTACGTCTGCTCCTAGGTACGTCGTACAATCCAGTATCTAATTTCAGAATGTCTGATCGTAACGTAGTCGCATCTCCCGGCGGTTTCCACGTAGACATCCTGCTCTTGTGATTTTTGGACAGGATATTCGCCACTACTAGCTGAAATTTACTCCACAATTCAATTAGTCTTTCTCCTGTGTCATTCCTTGTACGTAGCACATGCCCTGTAACTCTTTCCTGTATTTCTTCCCCTACAATCGCATGCTAGTCCCCCATGCCTATTAAATTTCAACTCCCATTACTCACCGATTTACCTGTATAGTATCATCACATACTTTATTAATCTCTTCATCTTCAGCTTGTGACTACGGCATGTATACCCGTACTATCGGTGTCGGTGCTGATTTTCTGTCGATTCAGTTGAGAACAACCCTATCACTTAGGTGTTGAAGTAGCAGACTCTTGACCTGCCATTCTATTCAGAACGAATCCTACTCCTGTAATACCTCTCTCTGCTGCTCCTGATATTACCCTATACTCATCTGCTCAGTAATTGTTGTCTTTTTTCCATTTCACTTGACTGATCCCTACTATATCCAGACTGAGCTTCTGCATTTCCCTTTTCAGATTTTGTTGCTTCCTCACCAAGTTCAGTGACCTGAAATTCCACGCTCAGAATCGGAGAACATTATCCTGTCGTTGGTTATTCGACGTTTATCTCATGGTCACCTTTTACTTGGTAGTCCCGTCCTGGAGATCCAGTGGGGGACTATTCCGGAATCTTTTACCGTAGAGGGATCATCATTACACTTTTTAAATTGCGGGGCTCTTGTCCTGTAGGTACAAATTTTGTGTCTTTATTGCAGTGGTTTTCATTGCCTTCTGCATTCCCACGTCGTTGATCACTGCTGATTCATCCGCCTTTTGGGGCAATTTCCCACCCCAATGAAAAGAGAGTGCCCAGGTCTTCTGTCTACCCCTCCTCATTCTTTAAGAAGGCCGTTGGAAGAGTGAAGGTGACCCATTATGCGGGAAGCCTTCTGCTCTCAGTACTGATTTTTATTCAAAAGATAAGTCATGGCGAGTATCGGACACGTGACCTAGAATGTTTTGATTATTAATCAATCATGCTACCCCATACCTCGTGTGCACTTATCTACCAAAATACCTCACGACGGACGTAGCAAAGAGGGCATAAAAAACAATCTAGCATTGGCAAGAACAGCATACCCTATCAAGAGAAGTCTACTGGTCTCAAACATAGGCCTTAACTGGCGAAAGAAAATACTATGAATATACGTTTGGAGCCCATCATATGGTATTGAAACTTGGGCTGTGGGGGGAAAGGAAGGAAGTCGAATCATTTGTGGTGTTATGCTACGGACGAATGTTGAAAATTAGGTGGACTGATAAGAGAAGGAATGTGGAGGTTGACCAGAGAATCGGCGAGGGAAGAAACATGTGGAGAACACTGACAAGAGGATGATGGGACATCTGTTAAGACTTCAGGGAATGAATTCCATGGCACAAGAGGGAGGTGTAGAGGGCAAAAACCTTACAGGAAGATCGAGAGTGGACTACATCCAGCAAATAATTGAGGTCGTAGGTAGCAGTTGCTACTCTGAGATTAAAAGGGTAGCACAGGAGATGAATTCTTCAAGGGCGCATCGAACAGTCAGAAGACTAACACTCAGAAAGCAAATCTGTGAATAAAATAGAAGGGGAAGATAGCTGAACATGTTGACGCGCCGCATCAGAGATTCGGGGAGGCGAGCCTGTTTGCCGGTCCTAGATGGAATTCATCAATCGAATTGACGACGGGTAGTGCAGAGCCAGCCATCCAGGTTACCGTTTTAAGACAGTTTCTCCACATCTCACTAGACAAATAATTCGCTGGTACCCACGCGGCGCCTCAGATACAAGCTGCGCAAACGTTTAGACACCGTTCTCTCACTACGTGTGACTTCTATAAAAAATTAGCCTGTATTTGCAGATACTGAATATCTTGTCTCCCAAACCTTTCTCCTCGTGTAACGTGTACTTCAGACATCGTGTTCAACTGCTGAGTAATACTGACTGCTGCTTGGCCCTGCGATGTGCTTATGAACATTTCTAGTCAGGTGGTACATCACGTGCATCTTGTTGGAAAAAATATGTGGTGGCTTAAGTCTAGTGACTGTTGGTTTTGTCCCGTCTCCAATGCATGTGAACTTTCTTCTCTGCCCTGATTTTATCTTTTTTCCCTCGAGGATCCTGGGTGCTGCCTTGATGTTAGTTATAAACGCTGTTTTTCGAAGTAGATCTGCAGGTGAGTCTTGGCCGCCTCGTATTTTGATTTCACTGTTAGTCTGCAGTTGTGTCCAAAGAACTGGAAAACATGGCAAAATTATATGTAAGAGTTAGGCTGACGACGATCAGGTCTGCGTTCATTCTGCCGACTCTGATCGCATTTTCGACCCATAACTTATCGTTACGAGAGTAACTTCATGGCTGAAGTAAACCAGCAACCACAGAGAATCTATGTTTCATGTAGCTATTTGTTAATACATGACAGTGCTTTGATTGGTTATGTTTCTGAGTGTAGATGCTAGGTGGATCGGGTACGTAGCTAACTATTTCTTATTTCCTTATATATTGCTACAGCACTGTTCTCGGTTTCACTGTTCTCCATCTTACCTTCCTGCGTTTTTTGAGCTTCTTTCCCTTCAAAATCCTATCCGAAGAAAGTTATGACTTAGTACATTGTAAATTCTAACACATGGATTAGACATCTTCGTCTTTAAAACTTTTAATGTTGCAGTTTCTCCAAATATATACTTTAACTTCTGAAACATTTTGTGCAATGATTTAGAACGTAGTAGTTGTGAGTAACGAAAAGTACCTGTTACACTATGCTTAGTCGTCCTCAAGCGGGTGCATGTGAGCGAAATTGCCACTCTTGGAATAGGCGTCACTGACACCTTTTTCATTATAGGATTCCCACCTTTTCTAGAATTCATTATGCGTGACGCATCATGTTACCAATTGTGTAGTCCGCCTGTAGGTCTGACATGACTGCACACCTCAGGAGACATTGCTAGTATTAATTCAATCCTAGGGGGTTAGGAAGCGGTTCCACCAGCTAACTGATCCATTGTTTCGGAAGATACTTCACAAGCATCTCGTGGAATGTTGGCTGTAGGTTTCGTTCTGCATAATTACCTCAAAAATGTGTTGCTCTCGTAACACACTTTATTGCACTTGTATTAAGAAAATCGGCATCAAGGAACAGCTCATAAAAATAACGAAATAAAACCGTTAGCATAACCAGAGAGGTCGTTTTGTGAAAAAGGGTGTAGTGTCAAGGCTGTACAAGCGTTTGATTAGAATGTTTATTTTCAATGTCTCCTCTTTGCTTTGTCTTTATTGATGTCAACAGGACATTTTCAATGCATTTCACTATTTTGCTGTATCACATTTTCAATTTTCTGTGTCAACCTGACGTAACTGATTCATTAATAAAAATATAATCAGCAAATATTTAAGAGCTTTATTTCGTAACTCGTTGAATTTAATAGTATTAAAAAAGTATGCTTGCCAGATATTAATCCCATGTGTGAAAGTAATCTTATTTTTAAAAACGTTGGTGCATAAATTTCAAACGTCTGAGTCAGCATAAATTTTATGTACTTTATACATTCCTCTATGTACAATACCACTTTCAACGAATAACAACGTACATTCAGAAATAATATCGTATATGAAATGGCAACGTATTAGTTTTGCAATGTTTTGCTATAGACGTCAAACAAGTGGAGGAACGATACAATAGAAATCAGCATTCATGTAAATTAAATCCTTGATATCCGGAACTGGTTATAGATTGTTTCACGAAGACTATTCTTCTGTTTCCGTTACCGACTAGAATTTACCTAAGTGTACTGTACGCTGTCATTATCTAAAGTATATAGATTTAGATGAAGTACAGTCTGTCTCGATAGCTGAGTGGTCAGCACGAAAAGAATGCCGTACAATGGGGCCAGAGTTCAATTTTGGTCTACGTTTGGGATTTTTTCCGCGCAGGGAATGGGTGATGTGTTGCCTTCGTCATCATATCATTCCCATCGACATGCAATTCGCCGAAGTGGCGTCAGCTAAAGTGAGTTGCACAAGGCGATCAGTCTACCCGACGGGAAGCCCTAGCCACACGTTATTCCATTTCATCTCAAATACAGATAAAATTGCATTTGTTTCATTCTTAATTAATTCAGTAATCCTTTCCTATCACGTAAAATATCGCTCATATTTGTTGGTCGATCATACTGAGTTGGATTCGGTGCATTTGATGACGCAATGAAAAGTGAGTTCAGCCCTTAATCTTTAGGTATTACATTCTTTAAACTGAACCTAAATTTTCTAACGAGGTCTGACAGTCTTTCTCTGAAAGTATTTCAGGTGGTTGATAATATTAATTAACTTACGCAGTCGAGCATTAACTTACGTATTGCTACGAACATTACACTCTGGCCTGTAATTTGATGCAGAACTGATATTAGTTTAACAGGCATATCAGAGTTAAATGACCTCATCATGACTGTACTGAACGTAACTATCAGCTCCATATACCCTTGGAGTGCTTCCTTTCGAGAAATTATTTGTACTCCATAAGAAATAATTCAAACATAATTAAACCACGAAGGAAATGTTCCAACATCCTGTAAAAAGAAGTTGTTACAGAGCTACACATTCTGAATTATTCCCCGAATTAGCTACAAAAATGGCAGTTTTAGAATCTTGTCCACTCTTGGATTAATTTCTATGGATCCCTATGAAACTATGTCTGTTGGTGAATACATCAAATTTACATGGTAAATGTCATGTGACATAGAAACGACAAAACATGTAGGGAAAGGAGTCATTTCGGTAAAAGTACGCGAAATTAGGCGTAAGCACAGTATTTTCAGCAAATATCTCATCGGTGATATTATTAACGGCTCCTTTAGACAACGAGCCCGAAAATCTGCTTTTATCGACTCGCGGAACGTCCCCGGAGAGCCCCTTAGAAGCGTCTTACATCAGGGCTGACAACGAAAGCCACTCACGTCTGAAAGCAGAACTGCCCATCCGCCGTGGAGAGGACGCCGGATTCTGAGACTGGATTACACGGCTCCAGAGCCCGCGGAACACATCGAGGGGACCTCCGCTGTCTGCAGATGTCTCACTGGAACACAAAATGGATGGACAATGTTATAATGCCCAGAAAGCTTAGTAAGTACCCGTCGATAAATAATTCTGCGTAACAAATGAAGTTTTATTCCGAACAGCCTGTTACTGTAGCATGTGGTTGAGAGTTCATTTGTTTCAGTTGTTTTACATATTTGTACCTTATAATAATGAAAAACTATTGCCACTGTCGTAAGCAGTCTAATTCCGAATCTCACCCACCGGTCTTAATCATTTTGTCCGTTTCTATATTAAAGTCACTCGTCCTATATGAAATCGCATAATTACTCACTTAAGAAACTTCAGCTTTTGTTGCCAATGCTTTAAATGTGGCATTCAAGGGAACCAGGAAGTGTTTCTCTAAGATGTTTCTCTATACTTTTTATTTGTTTATACAGTTTCTACAATAAGAATACATATTTTAAATCTTTAGCAGCTACCCTCTGATATCATTTACGAGAATCCGTCACAAAATAACTGAATTTCTCTCTAACGTATTTGAGTATTTTCCGCGCTGTGTACCTAACGAATTCGACTATCCAAGCACGTCTCACAGACGGATTCAACGCGTAAACGTTTAACTGGGTGATCTGTCAGAGTTCGATCCCTCGTCTGGCTCACTGTTTTCACAGCTGCCATATTTTAGTTCTTTATTTTTAACTTCATTCATATCTCATTAATATATCTTGATAATTTACTTAATTGACTATGACCTTAAATGCTTTAGCATCTGTTTTTACCAGTATCTCGAATACACACTGGAGATCGTTACATCTGCAAAAACTTTTGCAATTTTAATTGCTTACAAAATAGCTCATTATTGACTGATGGCCCCTAGCATATGACGTAATCTTAGGATTTCAGTTTGTAAATTAGTAAGCGTATATTAGTGAGTACAAAATGCGTGTAATGTTGTATGTGATGTAACACTACAGAAAAGAAGCTTACGACCACAGAAGACAGTGGTACAGGTCAAAGTCGCAATCTCGCCAAAGGTCGAAACCTCTGAAACGAGTAATGGAAAGAAAACAAACTTTCCTCGATAACCCTAAGCCGCTCGTTTAAAAGGTCTATTTTCAAAGCTTCTGTTGTCCTTTAACACACGTCACTAAATGTCAATACATACTATGTGAGTATTTCGGGACATGAGTGCCTAAGAGTTTCATAAATATTCACACCCTGAAACAGTCTCAGAAAACTGTCAGAATATCCGTAACGTCTGGGTTCTGGTAAACAAGTTTCAGGAAGTTATTTATCACTATAATTTATCGTTAATATCCTAGGTGTGCTCGTAAAGGTAACTGATTAATGGAGGAAGAACCATGATGTCTCATCGTCATTAGCTTCTTATATTTAAGGTGATATTCACGTTAAATGCGAATATTTTGTTTCGTAATATTCATGACACTGAATGAGGCTTACATGTTGCTGTGATAAATGGACACGTAAAATATCACACATCATGTGAAGCATACCAACGATTAAGCTGAAGAATCAATGTGAGGGATAAGCTTTGACCACCACCTTAAGAGAGCGTCTACATTTGCCTGGGGAACTTGACGTCCATGCGGAAGGAGATCCTTTTAGAGATGATGGAGACAAGTATTTCTTCTTGAGCCATCAAGTTTACATTATAATGGAACAAGTATGGCGAAGCAAAAGAACTAACTCTACTAAAGGTCTGACGTGATCCGTGCCGAGAGGAGCGTGGCACAAGGGAAGATGAACCTTGAACGCAGCTTCACGGCTTCTGGCCAATTGCTGAACTGATGTATCTGCAAAATGGAGAACACAGGAACTAATTTCAAGCAGCTTCATGGATATTGGTCAATTGTTGACCTGACGTATCCCCCAAAATGGAGAACAGAGAAATTAATTTTAAAACTGAGGGATTCAATGATGTCTCAAATTGCCAGATATCGCGTTTGAGGCTGTTTCCGCAACAATGTCCCGGGCATACCAGTCCGAGAAGTGAAAAACTTCACTGAGAAATGGGAAAAAATCAAAACCGGATAATAGTCTGGCACAGAGAGAAGGAATTTTACAAGAGAACAAAGAGGAAAGGAAGGTAAAGAATGGCTTCCTAAGAAGCGATGAGGGAAATTAATAGGTCTTAAGAGTTCCTAGAGAGGACTGCCTCCGACTGAAGGGCTTAAACAGACCTCTTCCAGTTCCAAATAAAGAAATAAGAAAACTATTGGGATCCTCTTCTCAGTAACCTTCAAATTTTGAGCTACAGCACTAATTTTTATATATGGCTTACCGAATTTACTCATGGCACTTCTGTTGCGTATGCAAACTAATTGATATATTAATATTGAACCATAAACTGCTGGTATAGAATTGTACCTTCACAATGAAATAAAAACACTGAATAGCTGAGGGAGTATGAATGAGAACAGCCGTGTATTTCAGTTTTCAAAATACTGACAAGTTTTATTAATCCTTTTGTAACTACCACCTGCTGATAAGTCAGAAAAAGGAATGGCGTTTGATTGACTAGGAATACATTGGGTGGAAGCTATACCGTTTTCCCTGAATTAATTCAGTTTGCAATACAGTCTGATCTTGTTTACATGAATCGACTGTGAGGCCCAGTTGTAGTCAAATAGAATCAACTACGACCAAGTGTACCAAAAACCATGGCTCTACTGAGAACAGGGAGCATTTAACAACCTTACACCGGGGCAGCCGTGTTTTACCCCCTCACCATGATTCAGGCGGCGGTAGAACACGAAACGATGTAGGCGAGGACGGGTGCGCTGCTGCAGCTGTAATGTTCTGCATGTCCACGAAAATTTGAAAATATGTTGTGATTATCAGAATGAGGGAAACTTCCATATCAGAGGCCTGAAATCCCGTCAGATAGCAGTGTGAAGTGCACCCGTCCGCTGGACTGGCAAAACTAGTCTGACTCACAGGCACGACGGAGCATGCTGGAATTGTCAAACGCCAGACGGCCGACTCAGGACGAACAGGTCCCCCTCGTGACACTCTATTTTTCCAAGATGATATGCAGTTCCACTGGCAGTACAATTAAACACTGCCACGGTCTCTTAGTCCGCCAGAAGATACAGAACACAAGTCTCATCCACTAGGGAAAGACCTTAAGTTCTCCACCAGGGGAGTACCAGAAGACAAATAAAGCAAAGAATCACAACCATTTTCCACCATGCCTCAGTACTGGAGCTGAAATAGCAATAACAAAGCCGCTCCCACATTGCAGAATCCAATTGAACTATAATCTAATCTCCCCTCTTCACTGTACTGTTGGCCTGGTGGCCAACCCAGACACAAAACAGCAGTTCCCACGCTGGGTGCGCAAGCCTGCACTCCGCATATCCTGTGAGGAGCCAATGAGCGACTCAATTTCTCTCTTGTCTTGTAGACTACAGAGGAGACGTTCTGACGGGAAGCATGGCCATGTTTTGCTAAAAAACACCTACAAAGATAGGACAACAGTCCCTCATTTACAGAATGATTTTATCTTTCAGGGCCTACCATTTCCAATTTCTGAAAGAAAGCTATTAAGCTTCCCAGACTGTCGTGCAATTATATGCCTTTGCTGTCTTCCTCAACGTATTTCAATGATTCTGGGGCTCGATCTTGAAAGAGGCAGTGGAGATACGTCTGCACAACAATTTAGTAAACAAGGATAGCAGTTTTCAGCTCAGTGCAGCGTGAAATCCCGCAGTTGACAAAATACGTCAGGAATGCTCCAATCTGAAGGCAGGAGCGTCCGCAAACAGATTGGATAGCCACCGGGTCGCCCCTGCGGGCCGCGCCGTGGCCCCCCCCAACACCACCGACGCGGTACCCCCTTCCGGAGGAACGTGATTGGCCGGCCTACAGAAGCGGACGACAGGCAATCAGCTATATAGATATGTACAACACAGCATCCCGAAACTTCGCCAGAAGATGATGGGTACGAAACTCATCGAAACGTTGCGACAAGACACGACGCCACTACTCGGCTGATAACCCGAGAAGAAGTCATCAGTCGTGCAATTATTGAAATGTATGATTATTGCCACTCACCAAAAGAACTTGGTGACTTTCTGGCATCGGGAGGTGGGAGTCGTGCCCACACTAAACACATACACGAGCACCTCTGTCCATATCGTGCCGGCTTCTAATATGGGAATGCATGGAGTCTTATGACCCTTCCAACGTTTCGACAAAAAACTCGGTTTATAGCAGTCTCCCTTAAGTGGCTTCCAGCATCCACTTTCCAACAACTGGCCACCTTCTTAACAGGCTGTGGACTGGACCCGGTAAAATGTTTTGCAAACTGGTGCCCTTATGACCTACTCTAAGTACAAGGACGAGACAGCTTCAGCCAGAAGTCCCTCTGCAAGTAAAAGCCACTGAGCGTGCTTCCCAGAATCACTCACACAGCCAGGTCGCTGTAATCAGCATTTATGGCCTCGAATTCATTTCTCTCCCTGTTCTCCATCATCTCCACTACGACCCATTGGGTAAACGTTCTCTACAGGTTGCACTTGCAGTTAGAAGAAAATTTTGTCCACAATTTCCCCATGTAAAAACGTCTTAAATCACAAATAACAGATGTAGTACTGGGTAACATGGATATCATGGCCAAAATATATGAACGCTAATGTTGTTAGAGTGAGAGAGTGGCATGCCACTTCTCACAACTATCTATTAACACCACATTGCAGGTGTGGGGAGGATGGGAGCTACTTCAGATGGTGGGAGCTATTTCAGATGGCTGTCTCTAAAGAGACTAGCGAATTTAGGTTCCCAAATTCAGAATAGTCTACCTGGACAAAGATACTGCAATCTTCATCTGTGAGGGAATGTAGTAGATTGGCTGAAAGAGATGATGCACAAGAAATCTTCGTGGGATGAGGCGAAGCTGCTATTGCCGCGTGGGATTAGCCGAGCAGTCTAGGTGCTGCAGTCATAGACTGTGCGGCTGGTCCCGGCAGAGGTTCGAGTCCTCCCTCGGGCATGGGTGTGTGTGTTTGTCCTTAGTATAATTTAGGTTAAGTTGTGTGTAAGCTTAGGGACTGATGACCTCAGCAGTTAAATCCCATACGATTTAATGCACATTTGAACCTTTTTTTTTCTTATTTAAGCTGCTATTAGACAGCAGAAGGACTCCTCATGATGGCGAAGACGACTAACTGGGTGCATAAGCTACATAAAGCTCTCTTTTCAAAGTGCCTAGTCGAGAACCTATGGGTGCAGAGCCAGAAAGTATCGGTAGGAGACTAGAGGATAATTAACTTGAAGGTTGTATCTTACGGTCCAATACTTGTGCTGAGAAATCGCCAAAGGCAATGCGAGGGCGTGGCCTCACACTGAAATGAAGGTTCTCCGAGGATACTGTCAAGGACGCCAGAAGTCACAATACCTGCAAACTGCCAGCTCGAAGTGTTACAGGTAAGCCTGCTACGTAGTATGGGGCAGCTGCCACCTTCATTCGGCTTCTCGGCAGACAGGAGATGGAAGTGGCCCTCTCTGTGACAAGAGGCCTATCAGGCCTCGAAGAAACTGGACGTAATTTGCTTTGCACTCGAAATGTGAAAGCTTTCGGAACATGGCTTTATGTTAAAAATGGAATTTCACTCATGATGATAGCCAACTTCTGTTCGAGAGACTTAGTGACCATCACAACGGAACAGCGTGAGGAGACAACTGCTGGTTGGCTCTGTTGTCAGTGCCCAGAACTGTGTGGGGAAGCAGCGACAGCTACAGGACGGGTAAGTACTACTTGAAAACCTGTTTCAGCAGCAGAAGAAGGGAAGAAGTAACTTTTATCCTTCATCATGGGCAGTTGCTTCAAAGAATGACTTGTGGCGAATGAGATATCCTTATCTGACCATATATGTACTAAAATTTGGGATTGAATAGGGTGTCAGACTGGCCATGGCTCATAACAATCTTACGAAAACAGTTTGGACTTATAGGAATGATGCAAACTCACGTTACGACTAGAAATTCGATAGTTTTAGAGGAAATGTTTGGTGAAGTGGTTTCTGCCACCATGACATTGCACTTAAAAATGGTACAAGCACCAAGATGTGAACAAACATGAATGTACCTTGGTGGAACATTAATAATAAACTGCAAAAGATGCAGTTAGGAAGAGGGTTCAAATTTGCCAAAAGGATAAATGCAATGGATACAGTATCGAGAGCCACTTGACCAACAAAATCTTGCTGTTGGACGGTATTCTGTAAGAAGGAGGCAGATAGCCCAACATTCACCAAATTCTAACAAGAATACCGACAAGTACAGAAGGCACACAATGCAAGCAGGATAATAGATGTAAAACAACAATGCACGAGACGCTTGATATTCCTTACAAGATTCACTTCCCTCTGTGCAATATAGACAAAGATTCAGCCCTGGTGTGGTACAGATTAACAGCCAACCAACAACAAAATATAAAATCTGCCAAAGAACATGTTGACTTCAAGAAAATCCGGTGGACGATGGGAAAGTTTCAGCCATTCAGATCAGCAGATCCAGACGGAATTATTCTGCCTCTACTGGCAGACGCAGGAGAAGGTTGGCCTATGCAGACTACTTACTCAGTCCAGCTGTGTTCTTAATGCTAGGAGTACAATTCACGTATCTCTCATTCCAGAGCCAGGATAACTGATCATGCGAAAGCTAAGGACATGCGACCAATCAGTTTTGTTACATGCACATTAGAGAATGGTTGCTAACCAGGTAAATCATGCAGAAAAATACTTCAGCTACTTATTAGCAAGGAAGAAGCTGAACACTTACAGGAAGTTACTCTCTGCATCTTCCGGGATAGAGAGGACTTTTAGCAATATGACCCTGTCGTCAGAGCTGCAGAAGGACAGGGCGTTGAGATCACCATATGCCGTTGGATTAACACCATGGTGGATCTACGAAAGATAGAAACCACTATTATGGATGTGAAAATGGTGATCAACAACGTCAAAGGTTGTTCGCACGGTGGGGTTTTAACCCTACTATTGAAGAAAATGGTGATGACACAACTCATTAAACAGTTAAATGCTAGAAGCTACGTTTGTCAAGAATTCAGAGATAATTTAGTCAAAGTAATACTTAATAAATTTGTAAGCACTGTTAGAACAATGTCACAATTTGCATCTGAACTGTGTAAGAAACAGGATCTAAGGATCAGGCCGAGGAAAACTGTTATAGTCCCTTTCAGGAGAAAGCAATGGTACTGATGTACCTAGTAGAAATCAGAAGCGGATAGGGTACAAGTCTAATGAACGGACTGCTTACTTCACAAATCTAGGCACTGCTGTTACTTCAGTTGTAAAGGAGCTCCTTCATTCCCACTATAGAGCCGCAAGTAGGACGAGCCTGAGAACTGTGGAGCTGCGCTCGATTTATACAACTGTATTCAGTTTCGGTTACTAAAGACTTGCAGGAGTGTAAGGCTAGGCGTGACTTATAGTTAGTTGCTGCTGTAAAATAACACTGACAAGGCATAGTGACAGGCTGGCGTAATCAGATGGCCTTTAACGAAGCTGTGATTTGTGAAACTAAAGACGTTGTAAGTCGACATTAACTGATGCAAAGTAAACAGTTGAAAATGTGTTCCATTAGAGGAGGAGGGATTTCTGGAATACGTTTCACACCATATGCCACCTTTCAGAGGAAAAACGTACAAATTTCGTCCCAAGAAAACAAAATGGTTGCGTTCTCAGTTAATCCACTTGCACCATGAAAAGTTGGGCACAGGTTAACGTCGTTGCTATATTCTCCCGACAAAACGTGCGCTATATCTGTATTTATTTGGTCAGGGCAACTTGCACCTTATGAGCTAACAGTGAGCTGTGTAGCCTCTCATTTATTTCTGTGATTGATTTTAATAATAACGCACCATTTAAAAATTGCACTTCTGATGTTACAGGCTCAGTAACGCCTCGAGGGTGTATGCAGGGTGAGTCACCTAACGCTACCGCTGGATATATTTCGTAAACCACATCAAATACGGACGAACCGATTCCACAGACCGAACGTAAGGAGAGGGGCTAATGTAATTGTTTAATATAAACCATACAAAAATGCACGGAAGTATGTTTTTTAACACAAACCTAGGTTTTTTTAAATGGAACTACGTTAGTTTTGTTAGCACATCTGAACATATAAACAAATACGTAATCAGTGCCGTTTGTTGCATTGTAAAATGTTAATTACATCCGGAGATATTGTAACCTAAGTTGATGCTTGAAACCTCCGACGTTCAGTTGCGTGTTGTAACAAACAGCTGCAACATAAATCGCGTTTCTACAGAATGATCTGCCAACGTTGCTCGGAAACGTCCCACTGGAAACGCGTCGACGTATGCGGTATCAGCATGATGGTGCACCTGCACATTCCGCAATTAACACTAGGCTGACCCTTGACAGGATGTTCGACGGGCGTTTCATAGGACGTGGAGGACGCATAAATTGGCCAGCCCGTTCTCCTGATCTTACACCTCTGGACTTCTTTCTGTGGGGTACGTTAAAGGAGAATGTGTACCGTGATGTGCCTACAACCCCAGAGGATATGAAACAACATATTGTGGCAGCCTGCGGCGACATTACACCAGATGTACTGCGGCGTGTACGACATTCATTACACCAGAGGTTGTAATTGTGTGCAGCAAATGATGGCCACCACATTGAACATCTATTGGCCTGACATGTCGGGACACACTCTATTCCACTCCGTAATTGAAAACGGAAACCACGTGTGTACGTGTACCTCACCCCTCATGGTAATATACATGTACGTCAGTGAAAAAGACCAATAAAAGGTGTTAGCATGTGGACGTAATGTGCTGTTCCAGTCTCTTCTGTACCTAATGTCCATCACCGTTCCCTTTGGATCCCTACGTAATTCGGTGCTCTCCGATACACACGATCGAACAGCGGAGGAGTGGTACTCAAGCGTCAACTTTAGGTTACAATATCTCCGGATGTAATTAACATTTTACAATGCAACAAACGGCACTGATTACGTATTTGTTTATATGTTCAGATGTGCTAACAAAACTAACGGGGTTCCATTTAAAAAAACGTAGGTTTGTGTTAAAAAACATAATTCCGTGCATTTTTTTATGGTTTGTATTAACCAATTACACTAGCCCCTCTCCTCACGTTCGGTCTGTGGAATCGATTCGTCAGTATTTGATGTGGTTTACGAAATATATCCAGCGGTAATATTAGGTGACTCACCCTGTATATAGGGTGGTCCATTGATCGTGACCGGGCCAAATATCTCACGAAATAAGCGTCAAACGAAAAACCTACAAATACGAAACTTGTCTAGCTTGAAGTGGGAAACCAGATGGCGCTATGGTTGGCCCGCTAGATGGCGCTGCCATAGGTAAAACGGATATCAACTGCGTTTTTTTAAAATAGGAACCCCCATTTTTTATTACACATTCGTGTAGTACGTAAAGAAATATGAATGTTTTAGTTGGACCACTGTTTTCGCTTTATGATAAATGGCGCTGTAATACTCACAAACATATGGCTCACCATTTTAGACGAACAGTTGGTAACAGATAGGTTTTTTAAATTAAAATACGGAACGTAGGTACGTTTTAACCTTTTTTTTCGGTTGTTCCAATGTGATACATGTACCTTTGTGAACTTATCATTTCTGAGAACGCATGCTGTTACAGCGAGATTACCTTTAAATACCACATTAATGCAAGAAATGCTCAACATTATGTCCGTCAACCTCTGTGCATTTGGCAATACGTGTAAAGACATTCCTCTCATCAGCGAGTAGTTTGCCTTCCGTAATGTTCGCACATGCATTGACAGTGCGCTGACGCATGTTTTCAGGCGTTGTCGGTGGATCACGATGGAAAATATCATTCAACTTTCCCCACAGAAATAAATCCGGGGACATCAGATCCGGTGTACGTGCGGGCCATGGTATGGTGCTTCGACGATCCACCTGTCATGAAATATGCTATTCAATACCGCTTCATCCGTACACGAGCTATGTGCCAGACATCCATCATGTTGGAAGTACATCGCCATTCTGTCATGCAGTGAAACATGTTGTAGTAACATCGGTAGTACATTACGTAGGAAATCAGCATACATTGCACCATTTAGATTGCCATCGATAAGATGGGGGCTAATTATTCTTCCTCCCATCATGCCGCAACGTACATTAACCCGCCATCGTGGACTTTCCGTTGCCCAATAGTGCATATTATGCCGGTTTACGTTCCCGCTGTTGGTGAATGACGCTTCGTTGCTAAATAGAACGCATGCAAAAATCTGTCATCGTCCCGTAATTTGTCTTGTGCCCCGTGGCAGAGCTGTACACGACGTTCAACGTCGTCGCCATGCAATTCCTGGTGCATAGAAATATGGTACGGGTGCAATCGACGTTGATGTAGCATTGTGAACACCGACCTATTTGAGATTCCCGATTTTCGCGCAGTTTGTCTGCTACTGTTGAGCGGATTAGCCGCGATAGCAGCTAAAACACCTACTTGGGCATCATCATTTGTTGCAGGTGGTGCTAGACATTTCACATGTGGCTTGTAATGTCCCCACAGAAAATACCCTCTACCACGCACCAATTAATCATTTTCAATCAAACCATCCACATTCATTCACTTTGGAAAAGTTATCTGATCTGATTTTCTCGTAATATATGCGGCGACAGCTTGACGACGCCAAAGTATTTTCCAGTGCGTTTATTCTTTGAAATTACAGAGATGCATATATGCATTCTCCATGGTTGTTATTGTGGTAACAAGGACAGCTTCTGGAGTATCTGTTGAGGGATTGACGTGTTTCTGAGAGATACATATTCTGCTTTTCTTCTCGCTAAAGCGAGTCAATTAACATTTGTGCCGCTAGCGGTTCGTTTGAGGAGAAAGAGACTGTAAAAGGAAAATAATTAAGGCGTGGAATCACCAGAGATCTGGATATGTAATGGAGATGGATTTACTGCACAATTTCCTCCATAAATAAGGTTTGTGACTTTTTCTTCTGGAGTGAATGAACGAATGAGTTTTTTCTGAATCATTTGATGATCACGTTGGTCCTGTAATTAGTGGGGAAGATTCAGCTGTATCTAAGAGAGCCTGCAATCAATGAGTCTGCGTTAAATTGTACAAAAAGGCTTCGTACACATCTGGAATTCGCAATCTTTCGTAAAAGGAACAAATAATAAATGTAAAGATCTCTCACAGCAAGACAGCCGCTGATTACCATGACGAAGGACTCCACCAAAGATCCTATTTGGCTGATTTCACGTAATGAAATATTATATTAAAAACTGTACATAGGTAAAATAGAGAAAGAGAGAGAGCGAATGAAATTAGAGATAATACTAATAATCCTCCATTAGTCTAATTTTTCGCCTGTCTTATCACGGATCAGCCAAGAACGGGGAGGGCCTTACTTTACTGTATAGATTTATGTGTGAAGGTGAAGGGATCTTAAAGGCAACACATACACGTCTATACAGACAAGACATTACTCAGAGATAGCGGCTAGCTGCATTCATCATCTATTCTTAGATAAAGAGACGGCAAGTTATTATCTGAACATTTAAAAATGTTAAAATGGCCAATCCGTGACAGAATACGTTTTTGGACGTTGCTAAAACAATTTTGTTCCCTATTTCATGTCAACTACGGCGAGCTAACCTAACTGAGGCTTGGAAAAGAGAGGAAAGACTCGCAGGTGATATAATTGGATCTACAAATAAAGCCGAAAGACATCACGCTTTACTGTTTAGTGTTATTTGCTATCTGAACATTAATTAATTGTGTTCATGTTAGATATAGGAAGTGTTTTGGTTGACCCGTCCCAGTTGCATCTATATGTATATGTACATTAAGAAAGTACACAGAGAAGTATTCTTGTCTGAACGGAATTACATATAGTGACAGTAGAAGGGAGATATATATATATAGTGACAGTAGAACATTTATATGGTTTTAACTAGGGCAATGTTTAGGATGAGTCAAGCAGAGCAAAGCAGCACGCATCAGCCTTCAGCTGTTAGCACTGATAATAATGAAGCAGTAAGAAGTGTTGTAGGTCCGATGGCTACAGATAGCGCAAAAGAACGCCCTGTAGACACGGCTGGAGGTGTAACAGCAAGTACGCAGCAGGGATTAGATCCATTGGTAATTATCATGAGACAGATGCAGATGATAACCGAGAGCATGAATACTTTGAAAAGCGACATTAATACGAAATTTGCCTTAGTTACTGAAGGACAAAATGATTTGAATACGAAATTAGCCTCAGTTACTGAAGGGCAGGATAATCTGAAAACCGACATTAACGCGAAATTAGCCTCAGTTACTGAAGGTCAGGGAAATCTGAAAACCGATTTTAAAGCACCATTAGTGACAATCACTCAAACTCAATAAGAGATGGAATTAGTCCAGACTGAGATTAAGCAGCAGTTAGTTTTTCTGAATTAGAGCGAAGACCAAAGAACTCAAAGATCAGGCCGAAGAGACGGAACGAAAATTAACTGCACAAATAGCATTCGTGAAAGCGCAATGTGAGGAATCTACTCACCGCGTACGTGTCGAAATGAAGGAGTATGTGGCTATTAAGATAGATACTGTTCGGGAACAAGTGGAAATGGTTCCGCAATTAGTACAAAAGCATGACGCCATGTCATGTGCAATTGCGCAACTTCCTGAATTGGCACGTACACAGACTAACCTAAAGGAAAGCGTTGAACATCTGACAGAGCGTCAAGACGTTATAGACCACCAAATTAACGTATTAACGGGTAAATTATCCGAAATCACATTAGAAAACAAAAGGCTAATGTGTGAAAACGTTGAGCAAAATGTTAAGGCAGCATTCCAGAGTTTATCTGGCAAACAGTAAGAGAATTTGTTTGCGAAAGGACTTGAGGAGGTGCGACAGCAGTTAGGTGCTGATTTCGAGCATTGGAAACAAACGATAGAAGAGTCGATGCGCGCTTCACAACAAAGCTCAGAACAAATGAATACAAGGCAGCAGCAGAAGTTGGCAGCGACTACAGAGCCAGTTACTGCCCATTCGCACACAATACCGACTTGTGCAAGTAATTCAAACATTAAATTGCCACAAGCTGGTTGTTCGAGTGAATTCTTATCTAACAGAGATCACGAAAGCCTTTGCCATGCCGAAGAAAAAATGATGAAGCATCGGCAATTCCAGATTTTTAACCCTGACAAAAGGGGGGTCCATCCAATTGTTTTTATTCGAAGTTTCAGAGGAGTGCTACCCAGAAATTGGCCGGGGTGGCAAAAGATCAGTTTTGTTACAGGATATATACAAGGTTCGGGGGCGATCTGGGCCTCGGACATGACCTTGTTTGCCCGACATATGACGATTTTGAGAAGGCGTTTTTAGCAAAGTTCTGGTCAGAAGAGGTACAGGAACACCTAAGGCAGGAGGTTCTCTACCCAGAGCCTTTCTCCTTTTCGAAAGGAAGCCTTAGAAGGTATTTCGAAAAATATATGAATAAAACGAGATACTGGGACAGACCTATGCCCTTTCCAGACATAATAAACATACTTAAGGCAAGACTACTAACTAGCATCCGGAATCAATTGATTTACGGCAACGACAAAGACTTGGAATCGTTCCTCACGACGTTAGACCATATATATATTATCGAAGAGAACAACCAGAAAGCCTGTAATAACAGATTCCAATATAGGTCGATAGAACCTCCGCCAAACGGTAGACAAGGTGGAAGTATGGGTTATACCAATGGCGATCAGTCGACACTTAGAAGGAATGAACAGAGATCGTTATATAATGGAGGAACCCCTCAAAATCTCAATAGTAGTCCCGACAATGGTCTTGCGAGGGGCTATTCGAGGAACAACAGGAACGGGAAAAGATACAACCGCGTGTGGGGGAACGGAAGAAATTTCAGACCCCAAGCCTGGAATAATAACAATAATATAAAGAGGAATCAACCGGGAGGAATGAATTCAAATAGCCAACATCAGTGGGGACGGACATCTACGAATCAACCGGTAATTACCGCAGTGACGGATGATGTCAACCTGCAGACAAATCAAAATCCAACAAACTTGTAAGGACCCACTCGTGCCCCGGAGGAGCGGTCAACAATTGGTTGAGGGGCAACAGGATATGTGTACCCATGCTAACGTATAATGATGGACAATTAATGGCAGATGAACTGACCGAGGACTTAGAACCACAAGATGCGGATAAGCAACAGGTGACAGTAGCCGAAGTGCAAGTCATTATGGAGACCGTACCTACAGTGGCGGTTTTAGATACAGCTGCAACCACAAATGTTATTTCGGAGGCAGTGTTCAACAAGATCAGAGATATAAGACGAGTACCAGTATTTCCAGTTCAAAATTGCAGAATAATAGGCGCCTTTGGGGCTCGATCGGCTAATGTAAAGGTGCAGTCACTACTTGGTGTGGAATTCGGAAATGTAGCAATATTAAGCACATTCCTTGTTGTGAAAAGTTTGGTGGTCGATTGCATTATCGGAGTCGACAGCCTACGTCAATACGGATGCAGAATAGATTTTAAAACAGGAAAAATTGGGTTGAATGTTAATAAACAAGAAATTGAGTTGGAGTTGTTGGAAAAAAAAAGCCTTACGAGAAAATATAATTGTGGGATCAGTGTGCAAGTAATCAGGACGGCCCAAAATTCTAAAGAGCACGTAATTAATGAGTTCCAAGTCAAAGAAGATTTCGGTCAATTAGTGTTTGAAAAGTTAAATGGATCCGACTGCATTATCGAAGATCAGAATAAGCAGCTCAATGAATTATTATTAACGTATGAAAACGTTTTTGACGAAAGGCCAGGAGTTATTAAGGGATACATATGCCATCTCTACGTTAAGCCGCACGAAACGTATTGTAGAACTTTCTATCCCGTTCCCTGGAGGTTACAGGCTCAAGATCAAAAGGAAATAGATCGCATGTTGAAATGTGGTTTCATCGAACCCTCCACAAGCCCATACTGCTCCCCATTGTTAGTCGTGCCAAAAGCAAATGGGACTGTTAGACTGGTACTCGACGCCAGAGAATTAAATAAAATCTTAATTACAGTGAGAACACATCCGGAAAACATAGACGAAACCGAGCGAGGTGGCGCAGTGGTTAGACACTGGACTCGCATTCGGGAGGACGACGGTTCAATCCCACGTCCGGCCATCCTGATTTAGGTTTTCCGTGATTTCCCTAAATAGCTCCAGGCAAATGCCGGGATGGTTCCTTTCAAAGGGCACGGCCGACTTCCTTCCCCGTCCTTCCCTAATCCGATGAGACCGATGACCTCGCTGTCTGGTCTCATTCCCCAAAAACAACCCAACAACAACAACATAGACGAACTTATACGACGGTTCCAGGATGTCCAATATTTGACGAGCATTGATTTGCGGAGCTCTTATTGGCAAGTCAAGCTGGATGAGTCATCAAGGAAGTATACGGCTTTCATTTATACCGGAAGAAGTTACCAATTTACCGTAGTTCCTATCGGACTCAACATTAGTGCTGGAATCTTTATAGCAGCTCTAGATTATGCACTAGGCCCAGAACTCAGAAGCATGTTAACAGTATTTGTGATGATTTGCTTATTGCATCGAAAACTTGGGAGGAGCATATTACCTTACTGAACCGAGTGTTGGACGTCTTCAAAACCATGGGAATAACTGCTAAACTACAGAAATCCCATTTTTCAGTAAACAGAATCAAGTTCCTGGGGCATATAATTGACGTGAAGGGAATTTTACCAACCAAGGAGAAGCTAATTGCGATTAGTAAGTTTCCAACACCCAGGAATAGGAGGCAATTAAAAGGGTTTATAGGCCTTGCCTCATTTTTTAGAAGATTCATAAGAAATCAGCCGATGAACGCAGCAGCTCTAAATAGTCTGTTGCAGAAAGATGTGCCCTGGCTCTGGACATTAGAGTGTCAAGAAGCATTCGAAGAGATAAAGAAGCAATTAGTAAATGCACCGCTTTTGTACCATCCGGACATGCAAGAAGAATTTTACTTGTCAACAGATTCTTCGAATGTGGTTATTGGAGCGTGCCTTTTCCAAGTATGCAAGATAAATGGACAACTCACGTTCTGTCCTATTGCGTTTGCTAGTCGTGTTTTGTCCAACTGTGAACGAACTTACACGACGACAGAATTAGAGGCTCTTGCGGTCATCTGGGGATTTAAAGAATTTAATTATTATCTATATGGGTCAAAGACTATCATATATTGCGATCATCATTCATTAACGTTTTTACAAACGTGTAAACTGTTACACCCCAGACTGACTAGATGGTCTCTCGCTCTGCAACAATACCAATTTAAGATCGTGCATATCTCAGGACAGCAAAACATTATTGCTGACGCTCTATTAAGGTCACCACAGGGTTTGACCAAAGAGATTGAAGTAAATAATAACTCAGAATTCCCTGTATTGCTGCTGCAGGAAAATCCATATAAGATGTACTACGTCAATTTGTGTGCGCATATGGCACAGTTACAGAAAACAGATGCTCAATGTGGAAGTGTCATTCAAAGGTTACAACAGCAACCTTCGGATAAGATGGCAAAGACGTCATAGAACAAGCTGGCGAGTCTACGCGAGCATACAGAGCTCACACCTGATCTCCAGTACCTAGGTATAACTTTGGATGTCAACAAATGTGGACCCCTTACTTAAAGAATACCATTTCTAAGAAAAGGTGCTCTCGTTTGCTTTAGTAGCACCAGTGCAAAAAAATAGGATCATAGCTTCAAGACCATGTACTTGACATAAACCTCTGTAGTACGACCCATGATAACTTATGGAGGCTAGGGGGTTAGTGAAATGAAGTAGAACTTGGGTGCTAAGGAACTCGACAAGTTCCAATGACAGGCCTGCTTGGATGGAGCAGGCCGAATTAACAGCATAGCTTGTAACCTCCCCACAAAATTCGTTCCCATTTATAACCTCCCTACAGAAATTCATTCACATTTAACCTCCACACAAAATTATTTCTGATTTAATCTAAGTTCAAAATTCATTCATATTTAGCGTAACCTCACAACAGAAAAATTCCTAAACCTCTCAAAAGTAAAAATTATAATTATGTCGTTCACATTCAGTGTAACGTCCCAATAAAAAAAATAAATGTAGTAACCTAGTACTAAAACAATGTAACTAACTACTCAATTAAATTGTCGCTCACTTTTGACTTTTCAATAATTCACTGTGAATTTAACCTGGTAAATTTTGGACCACAGCAGTGCTGCGTCATGGCCCTGAAAGATCATTCTCATTAAAAAAAGGAAAAATTCTTAGCTCTATGAAGTCGCCGGATATATCTGCTCTTACAATAAATTTTTCCAGCACAGCTCTGTGCAATGCTGGCCGACCTATCTGTCATTTATGAAAGAAAGCAACTGATTTTTCTATTGCAATAATCGGGATGATCATGGATGGGAGAAATTAGTAAATTCTTTAAATTGAAATGAATGGTTGTTAAAAGTTACTTTTTATGAGGAAGATTATTATTACGAGAGTTTTAAAACATCTACATGCGACTTGAGATAACATTACTACATATGCACGTGGTTGCCTTTTACCTTGTACAATAATACTCAGGCTCCGGCATCGCTGCACCGCGACCGGGCCAGCCAACACGATACACCAGACCAGACCAGAGCAGACTCCAGACTAGCAACAACTTACTGCTACAGCTATAAAGTTCCTACTGCAGTCAACACTGCTCTCTGGTCAGAGACATTGCATATCGCAAGCAGTGCATGAGCAATATATCGAAATTACATCTGCTCGGACCTCTTACATAAACCTCCACTGGGGCGGGGGGGGGGGATAAATTTGGCAGCGATGGTGAGTCAATTGGACTTGCCATGAGCAACAAATTATTCTAAAATCTACTTAATTAACTAATTTTGCAGTCACAGAGTATATACACATATATATAAGTGCAAAACATGAAATGAAATAGAGTGCACATGCACTGAGTACAGAACATATCAAGCAATGACAAAATGTATACGCAATGAGTACAAAACACATTAACAAATGACATAAAGTGCACACACACTGTATATATTTTTTACCATTTTACAAGAACTAGGATACACAATGAGTACAAAACGTATTAATAAATGACATAAAGTGCGCATGCACTGTATATATATATATATATATATATATATACACTCCTGGAAATTGAAATAAGAACACCGTGAATTCATTGTCCCAGGAAGGGGAAACTTTATTGACACATTCCTGGGGTCAGATACATCACATGATCACACTGACAGAACCACAGGCAAATAGACACAGGCAACAGAGCATGCACAATGTCGGCACTAGTACAGTGTATATCCACCTTTCGCAGCAATGCAGGCTGCTCTTCTCCCATGGAGACGATCGTAGAGATGCTGGATGTAGTCCTGTGGAACGGCTTGCCGTGCCATTTCCACCTGGCGCCTCAGTTGGACCAGCGTTCGTGCTGGACGTGTAGACCGCGTGAGACGACGCTTCATCCAGTCCCAAACATGTTCAATGGGGGACAGATCCGGAGATCTTGCTGGCCAGGGTAGTTGACTTACACCTTCTAGAGCACATTGGGTGGCACGGGATACATGCGGACGTGCATTGTCCTGTTGGAACAGCAAGTTCCCTTACCGGTCTAGGAATGGTATAACGATGGGTTCGATGACGGTTTGGATGTACCGTGCACTATTCAGTGTCCCCTCGACGATCACCAGTGGTGTACGGCCAGTGTAGGAGATCGCTCCCCACACCATGATGCCGGGTGTTGGCCCTGTGTGCCTTGGTCGTATGCAGTCCTGATTGTGGCGCTCACCTGCACGGCGCCAAACACGCATACGACCATCATTGGCACCAAGGCAGAAGCGACTCTCATCGCTGAAGACGACACGTCTCCATTCGTCCCTCCATTCACGCCTGTCGCGACACCACTGGAGGCGGGCTGCACGATGTTGGGGCGTGAGCGGAAGACGGCCTAACGGTGTGCAGGACCGTAGCCCAGCTTCATGGAGACGGTTGCGAATGGTCCTCGCCGATACCCCAGGAGCAACAGTGTCCCTAATTTGCTCGGAAGTGGCGGTGCGGTCCCCTACGGCACTGCGTAGGATCCTACGGTCTTGGCGTGCATCCGTACGTTTCTGCGGTCAGGTCCCAGGTCGACGGGCACGTGCACCTTCCGCCGACCACTGGCGACAACATCGATGTACTGTGGAGACCTCACGCCCCACGTGTTGAGCAAATCGGCGGTACGTCCACCCGGCCACCCGCATGCCCACTATACGCCCTCGCTCAAAGTCTGTCAACTGCACATACGGTTCACGTCCACGCTGTCGCGGCATGCTACCAGTGTTAAAGACTGCGATGGAGATCCGTATGCCACGGCAAACTGGCTGACACTAACGGCGGCGGTGCACAAATGCTGCGCAGCTAGCGCCATTCGACGGCCAACACCGCGGTTCCTGGTGTGTCCGCTGTGCCGTGCGTGTGATCATTGCTTGTACAGCCCTCTCGCAGTGTCCAGAGCAAGTATGGTGGGTCTGACACACCGGTGTCAATGTGTTCTTTTTTCCATTTCCAGGAGTGTATATATATATATATATATATATATATATATATATATATATATATATACACCATTCTATAAGAACTAGGAAAGGAAAGGGAAGGATTGCATCATGGTTGTAGCACCGTAGGTTGCACGTAGCTGCACTGAAAGTCCATATCTTGCTACAGAAGCACAGAGACAATCTGAAGTTCTCTTCCCAGAAGTATTAATCAGTGCAGCCAAGACACTGAAATGTCGCATTAATATTTAATGTTATCATTTTGGTAGTACATTAGGTACACCAAACAGTGGGACCATAATAACATCTCCATCGTTCAATGTGGTGGACAGCATGATGTGTCAACACCACACTTTTTCACCAACGTGGAAATAGGGCAAAAACCCAATATGGTGCTCCATGATCATAAGGATAGACAGGAAAAACGGATATTGCAGTAATTTCTGGTAATTAAGTCAGAAGGTGAAGGACATTAAGTCTTATGCTAGTCATCATAGAGAATTACACTAGTCTATCAACCGATTTGAGTAATTTTTGGCACTCATTGCTTAGTTACTAAACATTTCTGTACTATGTATGGAGTACTAAAGAACATTATTCATAAGTCATCTGACTACACTAAATATTGGCACTCATTGGCCAGTTACAAACCATTTTTATGCATTATTCAGAAGTGATCATTCAAAGCAAGAGTTAATTAATGTCATACCATTTACATAATTCATCTAGTTATAGTAATCATTGGCACTCATTGGCCAGTTACAAACCATTTTATGCATTGTTCAGAAGTCATCATTCAAAACAGGAGTTAATGAGTGTAGCATCAAGCTACTGGTATTCATATATAATAGCATGTAAGTGACATAAGACAAATTTAAAATATAAGAATCAGTGGCATTCATTGGCCAGTTATAAAGTATTCATATAGTTTTATAAAACATTATTCAGTATTATTCAGAAGTCATCATTCAAAATGAGAGTTAAATATTGGCATAGCATTTATAGAGTATAACAAAAATATTATTTACAGAAATTATTGGTATAGCATTTTTGCATTATTACGAAACATCATTCAGTATTACTCAGAACTCATCATTCAAGTGACATAGGACATATTTAAAATATAACACACTGTAACTATTACCCAAGGTCTATGGCTAGAAAACATCATTCAGTATTACTCAGAATTCATCATTCAAGTGACATAAGACATATTTAAAATGTAACACACTGTAACTATTACTCAAGGTCTGTGTTCCAATAATACATAGATATAATGGATTCAATACATCTGACAAATCTGCATTATATTTAGTACTATAAATATCTCTTAAACTAGTAGCATTATTTGGGACTGGTAATACATTTTTTTATGCTAGCGATCCATAGCGTTGGGATCGGTAATTAATTGCTGGGGCATGAAAATATTTGCTTTTGACTTATTGCTGGAAATAAGGATTAGTAACGTCATTCGTCATGAGTCAGCTGTAGCAAGGTTATGAAACAAGTAGAGTATATGTGATCACATTCATGAATGACACACACAAATGGGTAAAAAAACTGCAAGTACTAGAACAGGTTTAATAACTAACTGCTTATAGCACATTAATTTCATGAATAGCTTCTCCTGGAAAAAATACAAAATGGATTATTGAGCTGAAAGAAGAAACGCATGTTATGCTGAAAAGTAGTGAACTTCGAATTAACAGGTAGTGAAATGTGTACTCAATATGTATGTACTCTAGCTGTCCTTTCCAAAACATTCAGTCATTATACCATGTGACATAAGACATACTGTCAAAACGAACTGCAACAAATACTTAAATAACTACATAGCATCTCTGAACTAACAGTAAATATAAAGACTTCATCATTATCCTCATCTGCAAAGAAAAACTTCATTTTTCATATTACCATAACTTCATTACTATCATCACCTGCAAAGAAAAACTTCGTTATTCATATTAGCATATTCTTCATATAACTATAAATCATCATTCATTATCATCTGCAAAAAAGACACTTCATTATTCATTATTCATATTACGATTTACTCATACAACTATTCATAGTATGGAGTTTCTTATTTCTATCATATTTCATCACTAAAACTAAGATGTGTAGTTCTGTCTGACAACCTGCATCAATCGCCTCGTATTCTGAAAGAAAAAATTAGTTAAGACTGCTATCATACGATGTGTATAGTATATACTTGTTAATGCCTGTTAATTCTGATCCATATACTCTTCATGATATGGTATTGCATTTTCTTTCGTTCATTCCAAAGGTGAAAATTCCACTTCCTAGTAATCCACTGTGGTTTGTTTAATTTATTTCTTTTACACGTTATTGCTTTCTGAAAATGATGAATAAGGATTAATATCTTGCATTTAAATCATATACCCATTAAATAAAAACATGTTTCTAGTGATATAATTAAGCATACAGCATAGCATGACAGAAAACGTATTATGTCAAAAACATAGAGTGTTCAGATGCAAAAATAAACACACAGTCTCATAATGTAGTAGCAAAAAAATGTAAAATTGTCACGGTGTTGAGATATCATAAGGCAAAATGTCAAAGTCAACTGGTGTTTGTTATATCTTAAAGATTTCGTAGTGCATACAAACAAAACAGGAAAACAATCATACATACACGAAAAGCGGAAAATGTGCACAGTCTGATATATAACGACAAGAAATGACTTTCTTAGTGTTCAGCTTGTATGTTGTGTAGTTGATAGAGGCGAGAGTTGAAGACTTTAATGGAGAAAGAATTTGATAAAATTGATATGTCCCTAGATAGAATTGCATAATTGGTCATAAAATATGTAAGTTTATCTGGAAAAATGTGCATGGTCTGATGTGTAACGACAAGAAAAGCGACCCGCTAACCTTACCTTGCCAGGCACTTGCCAAGAAAAAAATATGATAAACATCAGTAAGTAGTCACATAAATATAATTGCATCATCGGTCACATAAAAATCAGAAAATGCTATTACAGTGTGATAAGTCATAAAGTATGTTCATTCAATAAAGGGTCTAATATTGGAGGCATGGTGACTGCCTTTACTTTTTCTGGTTCTCAGAGTTTCGACGTGTACTACATTGGGGTGAGGAATGCTGCGAATTCTGTACGGACCTGCATATAGAAGCTCAAATTTACTGCATCTACTCTTTCCTCTGTTGGATAAATATTCTGTGCGTACTAATATTTTCTGTCCAACGTGAAAGTCACGGCGTGTACAAACCTGTTTTTGCTGCCTTCTCCGGCGCTCTGCGGCACGTTTGATGTTGTCGAGTGCAATGTCAATTATTTCATGGTGGCGTAGTCGACGAGATATAGGAAAGGATACTAATTCTCTAATTTTGTTAGGTGGTTCAACATTTTTCAGTAAAACAGTCGGAGATAGCATAGTAGATTCATTTGGTATCGAGTTAATTACATCCTGGAATGACAGTATGTGTGTGTCCCAATCAATATGTTTTTTATAGCAGTATATTCTGCATAGTTTACCAATTTCTTTCATTAGTCGTTCACAAGGGTTCGAAGAAGGGTGATACTTGGATATATAAATCGGAGAAATGTTTCTTGTTCGTAACATACGTGTCCATATAGCAGATCGAAACTGTGATCCATTGTCGGAAATTACTTTCAATACATGCCCTACATGGAATAAAAAATGTATTACAAATGCATTAGAAACAGATTTAGCAGTAGCTTTGCGTAACGGAGTGAAGGTAACAAATTTCGAAGTGAGTTCAACAGCGACAAAGATGTAACAAAAACCTCTATTAGTTCTCGGAATCGGACCAAAAATGTCTACAGCGGCCATGTGTCTCAATTTATCAGGTACAATGGGATGTAACGGAGGAATATGTGTAGTCGTGTCTGACTTAGCTTTCTGACAGATTTTACATGACGCTAAAACTCGTCGAATACGTTTCTCCACTTTGGCAAAATAACAGTTCTGTCTCAGTATAAGAAAACATTTTCTGGCACCGTAATGTGCGTAACTTAAATGAGAATACCAAATTAATTGGTTAACAAGCTCGTCACGAATACATAGTAACCAATTGTTGCTGTCAGGGTGAGAGCGGCGGAACAGAATATTATTGCGTACAGTGTAATGGTTTCTAATGGTTGCCAAAGGTGTTTCATTTCTTTCCATACGTTGTCTTTGCTCTGCTCCTGTGCTATGTCTCGTAATGACGCCGAAATAAAATTTTCGATTGCAACTTGTTGAATATACATGACGTTGATATTTGCTTGGCAGAAGTTGGTTGCGATGACTTGCTGATTGTTGCTGAGAGAACGGGATAGTGCGTTTGCTACAATGTTTTGTGTACCGGGAATGTGAACAATTGTAAATTAAATTCCTGTAAATAAAGTTTCCATCTGCTTAACCTGTCATGTGTAAATTTTGCTGAAAGTAAAAACTGTATTGCTCTATGGTCTGTGTAAACGGTCGTATGTCTTCCATAAAGAAAAAGCCTAAATCTCGTAAATACCCATACAACACATAATGTTTCAAGTTCTGTAACAGAATAATTGCGTTCAGCAGAAGACAGAATGCGACTCGCAAAGGCGATATTTTTAATTATTGTAGAACCATCTTCTTCAATTTCCTGAAAAATGTGTACGTCTAAAGCGGTTTAGAACTGTCGGTGGCAATGGAAAAATTTCTAGTAAGATCTGGATGTGATAAAAGTGGTGCATCAAACAAAGCTTGTTTCAGATTGACAAATTCAGACTATTGGTTTTTCATGTAAAAGTGTGTCTCAGATGTCGTCAAAAGTAATAACATTTTCGTGAACAAGATTCTGTGTGTAAAAAGTATTGCTTGCGTTGCTGGAAGATTCATTCTGCACTGTATCTAGTCAAATTCTTTCTGACGTGCTGTTATTTTTCGGGAGGATGCTGTGGCATTTCAACTATTTGTACTCTTCTGTTATTTCGTCCTGACGTATTACGTTCGGGATGATGCCGACTGTCTGGTTCATTCATGATAATCTGTTGTTGCGGATGATTTTGCTGCTGGTAAGACTGACTGTTATTAAAGGTACGCTGAAAATTGTGCTCTTTACTGTTACGCCTGTCATAATAATCATTGCTATACGGCGCGTTGCGATAGGAATTGAAATGTTGTGTTTTCTGTACGTAGTTATTTCCTTGTTGCTGTGCGTTACTATTTGGTGGAGCCGATGCTATACGTGTCGGCGGCGAAAGATTGAAGCTTGGTTGACCTTGCTGACTACATTGTTGGTTAGGTATGCTAACCGGCTGGATTTGATGCTGTTGCGGGGAAAACCCTCTATTGTTGCCAATAATGCGTCTGCAATAGCTGAAAATTTTGTACATGCTGGTGATTACACTTCTGTCTTTCATTAAAATTACGCTGATAGTTCTGGAGTGTCTAATGAAAATTGTCACTTTCGGTAAAACTTGTCGTATCAGGTTTTCTTTACTCATCCTTAATCCTAGGTAGATTGATAGTTGAAGAGCTGTTTTGATAGATATAAAGGATAGTAGAAGAGAAGGCAGCAGTGCAGAAAACTAAAGATGGAAATAGCACTACTACGGCTCTGGGCCCTGTGCACGCTACGGCACATATGCATCGAAGTGTAATGAATCCCCTGAGGTCTCTTACGCGCTGCAAATAAATTTTAGTTTCTGCATTACAGGCAATGCCGGTGAAAATCCAAAAGCAAATTGTTGTATCCAATCCAAGGGGTGAATCTGTGTTCTGCCATTATTAAATACCTTAGATTTTCTCAGCGATATAAACTGTTTGTAATCAAAATTATCGTCTCTGTCTGAGCAGGTTCAAGATTGCATAAGACTCTATTTGTCTGTGACTGGTCAGAATCAAACTCACGTACTCTCTGTAAATTACCTAAATTAACTGGCTGTGTGAGTCTGACAAATGTTCGGAAAGTGGCGTATGCTGTGATGTGTTAAAGGCTGAAATATTTTTCATCTCCGTCACTTCGTGCTGTAAAGATGACAATTTTCTACGTAATGTGTTTTTAGACGAACCTATCTCACTGATCATCTGTTGTAAATTTTGGAATTCGGGTGTTTCATTAAACGAAACTGATGACGTATCGTCTGATTTGGTGTCATTATTACTTTCGATAACGTCAATACGACTGGCCAATTCATCATATTTTTCAGTCAGTGGAAGGTAGGAAGGTAGGAGACGAGATACTGGCAGAAATAAAGCTGTGAGACGGGGCGTGAGTCGTGCTTCGGTAGCTCAGTTGCTAGAGCGCTTGCCCGCGCAAGGCAAAGGTTCCGAGTTCGAGTCTCGGTCGGGCACACAGTTTTAATCTGCCAGGAAGTTTCATAATTGGAGTTTTGATTTCGTTACTCATTTAATAACTTACTTCCTCACTACAGTTTTTTCCCACAACGCACCTCTTCGTAGTGTTTTGTCAATTATTTAAATTTCGTCTTCAAACATTGTTTCATTAAGTGCATCATAAATAACGTAAAACATTACTGAAAAATTCATTGCGACTTCCACTTTGTTTTTCTGCCATATCGCTACAGCTAATGGGGTAACAGCTGCAAAAGAAATATGTGCAGGGTTTTCTTGGCAAAATTTTTACTCTTATTTTCACCCTTATTTTATGTATCGTTGTTCTCTGCTGGCATGTCTTTTTACTACATCATTAAACTTATCATTCTTTGGCTGCACAGTTCTAATTTTTTCTTGTGTTACTAAACATTATACAAATGTTTATGTAACTGATATCGGATTATCTCAGTCCTCCTCTACGCTTGGGAACCTGTAGCTCCAACACCTGTCAGCTAACTGATAATTAACGAAGGAAATGTGTATATATTTATCGGTATTTCTGAATATTTATTAATTCATTTGATATCACACTCGCAGGTAACTGCCATTAGCGCCGCCGCCCCTCCTCCCTAAACATAAAAGCGTAGGGTACGGTTCTGACTCTCTTTTCAGTACTATCAATAACAAATATTCCCTAGGATCGTGACGTACCCGATAGTTCTTAAGACTGCTACAACGATGTATTATAACAGGTTTACGCGTATTGTTTGAATTGAAGAAGGAGATAAACATCTACATAAATAATCCGCAGGACACAAAGCGATGCTTGGTGCAGGGTACTTGGTACCATTGCTACTCATTCCCAAATAGAGTGAGGGAAAAATGAATGTCTGTATGCTTGCGTACAAGTCCTGCTTTCTCTCGTCTTCATGGTCCTCAAACGGAATGTTCTATGGTGCAATAGCATCGTTCTGCGCTCTATTGCCAATGCCGACTGTGTAAACATTCTCATTAGAGCTTCGCGAAAATAATATCTTCTTCCTTCCAGAAATTCCCATTTGATTTCACGGAATATTTGGTAATTTTCGCGTGTTGACCGAACCTAATGATAAAATATCATGTACCAAGTATGTCAATATCTTCGAGGAGATTGCAAGACGGATGAGTAATAACCTTATTAAGAAAAGTAATTCCTAATTGTTTCTTCTACTTGCTTTATTAAATTATGCCACATTGTGTTAAAACAACTCTAAAAACATTTTATCAAATCGTGCAATGTATTTTTTCCCTCTGATCTGTCACTTTGAGGACATACATATACACTTAAAAGAGCGTACAACAATGCACATTTGTACAACAGTCCCCTAATGTACTGAGTGACCAAAGTTATGGAATACGTACTAATATCGTTCCAGTTCTCCTTTTATCCGGCGTAGTGCAGCTGCTCGATGTGGCATGGACTTAACAAGTCGTTGGAAGTCTCTTACAGAAATACTTAGCTACTCTGCCTCTATAGCTGCCCATTATTGCGAAGCAACTGACAGTGCAGGATTTAATGCACGAACTGATCTCTTGATTGTGTCACATAAAAGTTCGATGGGTTGCCAAACTATTCACTCGAACAGTCCAGAGCTTTCTTCAAACCAACCGCGAACACTTGTGGCTCAGTGACGTGATGCATTGTCATCAATTAAAAATTCCGTTGCTGTTTGGGAAATGATGTCGATGAATGGCTGCAGATAGTCTTCTAGTAGCCGAACAGACCAAGGATCCAGTACATTCCATGTAAACACAACCCACAGCATTATGAAGCCACCACCAGGTTGCACAGTGCCTTGTTGTCAACTTGGGTCCGTGGTATCGTGGGGTCTGCGCCACGCTCTAATCCTACCATCAGCTCTTCCCAACGGAAACTGGGACTCATATGACCAGGCCACTGCTCTCCAGTCGTCTAAGGTCCAACCGATATGGACACGAGCGCTGGAGATGCGCTGCAGGCGATGTCGTGCTGTTAGCAAAGGCACTCTTGTCAGTCATCTGCTGCCATTCCCCATTAACGCCTGATTTCGCGTCCCTGTCCTAACAGGTACGTTCGTCGCGGGCCCCACAGTGATATCTGTGGTTAGTTCACAGAGTTCTTCATGTCCGTTATCACCTACAACTTACTGCCCTCTGTCGTTAAGTGAAGGCCGTCGACCACTGAGTTTTCCGTGGTGATAGAAAATGTCTAAAAATTGATACCATAAGCACATAATGGACAATGTGGATCTGGGAGTACTGAATTCGCAAACGACTTCCGAAATACACTCCTGGAAATTGAAATAAGAACACCGTGAATTCATTGTCCCAGGAAGGGGAAACTTTATTGACACATTCCTGGGGTCAGATACATCACATGATCACACTGACAGAACCACAGGCACATAGATACAGGCAACAGAGCATGCACAATGTCGGCACTAGTACAGTGTATATCCACCTTTCGCAGCAATGCAGGCTGCTATTCTCCCATGGAGACGATCGTAGAGATGCTGGATGTAGTCCTGTGGTACGGCTTGCCATGCCATTTCCAACTGGCGCCTCAGTTGGACCAGCGTTCGTGCTGGACGTGCAGACCGCGTGAGACGACGCTTCATCCAGTCCCAAACGTGCTCAATGGGGGACAGATCCGGAGATCTTGCTGGCCAGGGTAGTTGACTTACACCTTCTAGAGCACGTTGGGTGGCACGGGATACATGCGGACGTGCATTGTCCTGTTGGAACAGCAAGTTCCCTTGCCGGTCTAGGAATGGTAGAACGATGGGTTCGATGACGGTTTGGATGTACCGTGCACTATTCAGTGTCCCCTCGACGATCACCAGTGGTGTACGGCCAGTGTAGGAGATCGCTCCCCACACCATGATGCCGGGTGTTGGCCCTGTGTGCCTCGGTCGTATGCAGTCCTGATTGTGGCGCTCACCTGCACGGCGCCAAACACGCATACGACCATCATTGGCACCAAGGCAGAAGCGACTCTCATCGCTGAAGACGACACGTCTCCATTCGTCCCTCTATTCACGCCTGTCACGACACCACTGGAGGCGGGCTGCACGATGTTGGGGCGTGAGCGGAAGATGGCCTAACGGTGTGCAGGACCGTAGCCCAGCTTCATGGAGACGGTTGCGAATGGTCCTCGCCGATACCCCAGGAGCAACAGTGTCCTTAATTTGCTGGGAAGTGGCGGTGCGGTCCCCTACGGCACTGCGTAGGATCCTACGGTCTTGGCGTGCATCCGTACGTTTCTGCGGTCCGGTCCCAGGTCGACGGGCACGTGCACCTTCCGCCGACCACTGGCGACAACATCGATGTACTGTGGAGACCTCACGCCCCACGTGTTGAGCAATTCGGCGGTACGTCCACCCGGCCTCCCGCATGCCCACTATACGCCCTCGCTCAAAGTCCGTCAACTGCACATACGGTTCACGTCCACGCTGCCGCGGCATGCTACCAGTGTTAAAGACTGCGATGGAGCTCCGTATGCCACGGCAAACTGGCTGACACTGACGGCGGCGGTGCACAAATGCTGCGCAGCTAGCGCCATTCGACGGCCAACACCGCGGTTCCTGGTGTGTCCGCTGTGCCGTGCGTGTGATCATTGCTTGTACAGCACTCTCGCAGAGTCCGGAGCAAGTATGGTGGGTCTGACACACCGGTGTCAATGTGTTCTTTTTTCCATTTCCAGGAGTGTATAATATCCCATGCGTCTAGCTCCAATTACAATTCAGGCGTTCAAAGTCTTCTGTTGATTCACGTCGTGCGACCTTAATCATGTGGGAATCCTTTTCACATGAATCACTTGATTACAAATGACAGCTCCGTCGATGCGCTACCTTTTTATACGCTGTGTACATGATACTAGCGCTAGTGTACGTGTGCATATCGCTACCCATTGCTTCTGTCACACCAGTGTAAATATATGAACGTAACTCCATCTTCTGGTGTAGTATGGGACTACGACTGGTCAATGTTCAATAAAAACAATACCAATAGCCGTTATACAGATTAATTTCTAGGCAACCATTTTCGACGTTACACTGCGTCGTCTTCAGGTCGAAACTGGGCCAATCCAGTAACCTTCATGTAACAAATATGGCAGTGCCTTTAACTAGTCTCGTAATAGCGATTAGGGGCATACGCAATAGCTATTACGAGACCAATTAAAGGCACTGCCATATTTGAAACACGAGGGTTATTGGATTGGAGCAGTTTTGGCTTGAAGATAACGTAGTGTAATGTCGAAACTGGTTGCCTAGAAATAAATCTATATAACGGCGATTCGTATTGTTTTTATTGATCAGTATAAATCTTAATTATACTTGCATCGTCTATAAAGCGGCCACTAAAGTCGAATATGGCCGATCGACATCTCTTAACAAATAAAGTCCGGCAAAAGGCATATTCCAGCTGCATCATGGCTTTAACCCATCAGAGGAACGAGAACATGGCGTATCGCAATGAACTGCAGACTGCTGTAGTGAGCATTCCCTAATAAATTTTACTGACATTTGAGTCTAACAACAGAATTTCCGATTTAGTGGGAAACCAGGTTAGTCGTTTCGCTTCAGTTTGTTTTCCTTTATCTTGCAGTTTACCAACAATAAACAGGGTATCCGTTCGATATACACTGTGTTTCCAAGCTCATTTGCCCCCTCTGTTTACCGTCGTGTTGCCACGTGCGTCACCGTGCTTGCTTTGTTAGCAACGATCGTGGGACCGAGGGACAGTTGACTTATTCTGTACGAGTGCGGAAATGCTAGTTAGTCTGCCGTTAGCGACGGCATAAACGTGATTTCTTCTCAAGTGGTAGAGGTAAGGGTGTAAATGTGGAAACCGAGTTTGTTTTTGCTGTATAAAAGAAATGTTTACTTCTCTTTCCGCTTCAAAAATTAGCCAAAGCTAATTCATAATGTTTTAGCAATGAATGAAATACTATGAAACACAAAAACTAAATATGCTAAAAATAAAAAAAAAAACATTTTCTGCTTGCACAACAACTCATTAATTTTTCAAGATGTGTTGGTAACGTGGAAATGCCTTAAAATTGTGGGAAATTGACTACTTCAAACGAAAACTATCAAAAATGTTAGAAATTATTTTACTTTATATTAAATTTAAATTAAACAAAAATATTCTTAAACGCAACTGTAATAGAAAAATGCTTCATAAGCAAAGTTCACTTGCAAAAATCACATATGTAAATATCTCCTTTATTTCCGGCACACAAAGAGTGACTCCACTCCTCACACACTACACACTTAATCCACAATTCTCCCCGAACGTCTTTGGAAAATGCGCCTCCACAAAAAAAAAAAAAAAAATGTCATCTTCTTCTGCAGGTTTTTCTTCCCAAACTGGAAGATCCAAATCTGACTCGCCTGAAGAGACAGTTGGTGCATTGGGCCCTTCATCTAAATCCTCAGATAACTTAAGCCGTTTTTTGCATGATTTTCCAGGAGGAGCTGCACGTTTTTTCTTGCTTTTGGCAGGTGCCTTAGGAATCTTCTGTTTACCCTTCAGTAAGGAGTCTTCAAGGGGTGATTTATAAGGCGAAGATCTCAAAACAGCTGATGAACCTGGCTTACGATCTCTCTTGGTTCCAATGGCTCTGAGCACTATGGGACTCAACATCTTAGGTCACAAGTCCCCTAGAACTTAGAACTACTTAAACCTAACTAACCTAAGGACATCACACACACCCATGCCCGAGGCAGGATTCGAACCTGCGACCGTTGCAGTCCCGCGGTTCCGGAATGCAGCGCCAGAACCGCTAGACCACCGCGGCCGGCGATCTCTCTTGGAAACCGTCCTCTTTAGAGGAGGAATTGGCTCATATCTTGTGGATACACGCACATGTTTGATTAGGTATTTGACAACGATGTTGACGTTCTGCTTTCTCTTTGGCCATCTTCTCTTGGGCTGTCAATTGTCACAGGTCTGAATGCGTTCTGGCTGTCTTCTTGTGTGAGATAATTGCTTCCACCTGGAGATGCTGGATTCTCATAAGTTCTTCTCAGACTTCTGGCCTCATCTAAAGCCAACGTGGCAGCTATAACGTCGATTTCTGCAAAAACTGTCCTGTAACATGGGAAAATTCCAGTCTCCAAAAATCCTTTTGCAGCAACAGAGTCAGTCTGGCACTTTAGGTAGGCTTTCCCAAACAACTCAGATATGTCATATGGTCCTAAGAGCCGGCTGCTGTGCCGCAACAATTGGCGAACATACTCAGCGTAATAGGTTTTTAGAGTGCCCATAAAAGTCTTCTCAAGTGACTGAGTTCTATGAGAGGTGTGAGGCGGGACGCACACGATGTGAAGGTTTCTGGTATGACTGTTCTGTCCATCAAGAATGAACAACACGGGAGATTCTTTTGAGAGACGTGCCTTAGAAATGAAGTGGTCAAACCACTCGCCGAAGAGCTCATTTTGAACCCAGCCTGAAGGATGGCATTTACCAATTGTTTCAGGTGATGCTCCTGTCAGTAGAATATCAGTCCAGTTCTTCCTGGGGAAGATCATCATTGCTGGTATGAAAGTACCGCCAGCACTGATACAGCATATGACTGTCATCAGGGATCCTCGCTCTGCTGATGTGAGGGCACCAATTTGACGTTTACCTTTCAGTTCAATTACATGTGGTATTCTGCACTGGATGACAGAGAGCCCAGTCTCGTCCACATCGTACACACGACCAGCACTATAGGAGAGTATACTGTACTCAGCTTCCAAAATGTCAAAAACTTGTCTACAGCTTCTTTTATTGAATCAGTTTGCTCTCGAGAATGAAGTTGCCATAGGTTTGTGGATTGTGAGTTTAATTCTGTGTCGTCTAAGAAAAAGGTCAAACCAAGCTCTATCTGTAGCATTTGAAGTAAAAGAATGATTAATATTATTTCTTTCCGCTAGCTGATATACCATTCTCTCGACATCTAATCTGGTAGGGCATAGAAGTTATTATCCATTTCAATGAGACACTGTACCAACTGTTTTAGCGTTCGTGGCATCTAGAAACAGATGCACAACGTATTAGTATTTATGTATTTGATGTTGGTATTGTTGGAACGTTTCCACAATCCATCGTATGTACGCTTCCATATTACCTACACAATGGCCATTTTAAATTGCGGTAGATTACATTAAGCAACTATACATTTAAGTTTGTCAAAGGACTGCTAATACCTTCTATGCACCTCCCTTTATAAGCTATCAGACGTAAAGACAGATAACTACAAAGTACATAGATAAATATAATACCACAACTTCCCTCGAAAAAGGTTTAGAAAATGCGCGAACGTAAGTTGCATCACTGTCACGGCGTCTGTTGCTCAACTGACTGGTAACTGTCTACCGTGACAAAGAGGAACTATTGCAACAATTTCTGGCTGCCCCGCTGGAGTACACAAATCTGCAGGCCAGATACTACAAGTTTCCACATTACCCGCACGCTTCCACGTTTACACGCCTACCTCTACTTTATTCATCTTGCTTGTAAGTTTGGTGTACATACTGATTAAATTTTGTTACCTCTTCACTGACGTACAAATGTTCTCATCTACCACTAACGCCTCCACATTAAATTTCACTAGAGGTCCTGTCCAAGACACGCTGAACTTTATTGGGTCAATTTTCTTGATAACGTATTTCGTACACTACATCGATTTCGAAAGCAATAATGAACCTTCAGTTAGAATCAGTTCTCAGACTCTCACCCACACTCTTACAGAGTTTAAACAATGATGAAAATTGAGAAATGCTAACACTGAAGAATAACATATAGCCTGTTTTGGAATCGGGAGTGATAGTGGACTCATATCTGGTAGGAACGGGTTTCGAGCCTCCCTTCAGCCATCCAGATTATTGTTTTCTATGGATTCCAACTCCCCTTAAGGTGAATTTAGAGACGGAAGCTTCACAGCAGATTACCGGCTCCAAGCTTGTTCAATCAGAGAATGTGGTCCTGCGACTCTTTCGTCGTCTGATATGTATACCATTTGGTATCCTGATTTGCCTTCCTCCTTTTCATATTGATGGACTACACAAAATCAATCTTGTCTAAGAATCATTGAGTCACTGTTAGTTACTTTTACTTGGGAAAAGTGAAATGTCTTTGTTAATCAGAGTTTGCACTCCGTATTTTAACTTACATCCTCAGATGTATAGTATGCTATAGTTTTACTTTACACATGTGATAAATTGAGGTCCTGTAACGTATTTCACGAATCAGCTGTTTTCCACTACTTTTTACGCTGCGATGTTCACTGATATACGTGGACTGTGTGACGAAGTGCCTCGTTGGTCACTAAAATATATCAACCACGCGAGCGCACTCATAAATCTGAGCGAGACAGTCTATGATGATACGGCACGCGCTGGATATTGCCCAGACACCATAAACGAGGAGGTAGCGCCCAGCCCGTTCTGCAGACGTCAGTATTAGTCTTTCAGTGGTCCAAGGTGATATGGTGACAAAAGTGTTTGTCGACGTAGGAGGGCAGGAGTTATTCGAGTTTGAGCAGAGCACACGTTCCCTTGTGTTTGCTGCAACAGCCGCTGTCACCTAGCGAACATTTCAATCTACTATCACAATAGAATTATATGGAGTACCATAGCTATGTAATTGTTAAGCACGTCTGATTAAAGATCTTGGTCACTACGAAACAAACAAGTCTACGTTGAATCTCGTGACACAATTAGTTTACGAGCTACCTAACAAAGATGTACATAGCCTATTATCGTAGGTTAAGAGAACTAATGCCTTTTATATAGTAATTGTACACAGGTGATTGAAGGCTCAAAAGCGAGCGTAATGCGAAGTAAACGTAATCTCGTATCAAAAGTACTGAATTAATCTATGTTTTTGTGCTACTAGTAAGCTTCCACTTTTGAATGTAATTTTTGAAAGAATTAATCTGTATGTTCATTTGATATACCAAAACCGATGCAACATGATGAAGCACTGCGTTAGGCGAGTCGACTGAGACGCCGGAACCAATGATGCGCTCATTCTCCCTCGATAAAAATGACATTGCTTAATGGCATTGCTTAATCAACGGAGTATTACATTCGTAAGGCTATGGAAATTTCTTGCATTTTTTTAAATTACGTCTCCTATTTTTGTAATGTAATTAAATCTGTGTTAACATAACCTGTTATATTTTCATAACGACTACTTCCATTGATTGGTCAACTGTTTTGCCGCAGTGGTAACACCAATTCCGGTGATTTCATCGAAGTTAAGCGCTGTCGGGGTTGGCTATCACTCGGATGGGTCACCGTCACGGTGTGCCCAGCGCTGTTGGCGAGCGGGGATAGGTACCGCACCTTGTGGCGCCAATTGTGGATCTCCTTGATTGAGAAGTAATGATACTGATCACAAAAACTGACAATGGCTGAGAGAGCGGTGTGCTACACCTACGTATCCGCATCCGGTGACGCCTGACGGCTAAGGAGGACACGGCGGTCAGTAGGTAGCGTTGGGTCTTCGAGGTATGTTTTTACGGTGCTTGTTTGTTTTTACTTCCATTCGTTACAACACAGATTAGTCCGCAGCTCGCTGTCTGCGTCAAAATACTGTCCTCAAAGCCAGGGTTTCAGGGCAGCAAAGAGGTGACAATTAGAGGGAGTCAAGACCAGCATGTATGCTGGGAGAGGAAATATTTCCCATCGAAAACTTACACCTTCAGCATGCGGGCCATCATTGGTCTGAAGATAGAAACGCATGGCTAATACGTTACGAGCCCTGCACGAAATCAGGCGGAATCCCTCAACAGGCACTTCTCACTTGGTGGGAGATTCTATTGACATAAGCATCTTTGTGAGCTCATTGTCACTCATCACGCGATCGATGGGCATACTAGAGACACTGTGCAAAACATCTGTGCAAAGCTTCATCGGATTTTCACTGTGGTTTCAAATTCGCAACCGATCAGAGGTTGAGAAAGAAACGTAGCTCTCGTTTGAGAACCTTACCCCGTGTACTATTTTGGGAATATCTCCGTATCTGAACTTTTCAAGAAGGGTGAGTTCCCTACATTATATTAGAATGAGTTTTGATTCCTCTTAGTAACTGATTGCCAAATGATAGAACAGTTGAGGCAGAATATATCGTGTGACTATATATGTATGACGAGAAAATGGCTTAAGAGATAGGAATTGAAATATCTCTAAGTACTTCACTTAAATACATAATTTTGTAGTGATAGGCTTAATTGCTACATGGAATGGCCAATTTGTAAATTTAGTGGTGCCTTGCAGAACTACATTCACTAAGCGCCGTCGAGAAAGCGTGATAGGAGTTTTTGAATTTCCTCTAAAGAAGCATTACACCTGAAACTTCTTCACACATGAACTGATTACTCAAACAGGACTCGAATCCTTTATTTCTCAAATAGTGCTCATAGCCTGCCTATATATATATATATTCATACATGAATTTTCAAATTTCAGAGTACTTTCTTGGCTAAATGCATCAATACTGCACCTAGCATCGTGCCGTTTGCTGGCAGGTAAAGAAAACTGTGATGGCGCACACCCCAGAACTATTCTAAAGTTATCATAAAGAAATTTACGTGAAGAACTAACATGTAGCTTAAGGAGGTACGATTATTTATCTACTTCTGTATTTATTTCACTGACAGTGCTATGGCTGACATCCCTTTTTTTACGTGTAACCAGAAATCCTTAGTGAATCATCAATCAGCGTTACAACATGTGTAGTTCTTGAACAGTAACAGTTGTGATTATTATTATTATTATGGAATAATAACCACAATAATGAGAATAATATTAGGAGCACATCTATTCGAAGACGGTCAATGTGAAAAGAAAACAATACTAACAGAATGATGCTAGATATAGGAAAAATTATGTACAATTTATGAAATGACTCTTTTTATTAACTTCGTGTTAAGTAATTTTCTCATTAGATTTCTCCCAAATGTAACAAAATCTAATTGATACGTATGGAAGAATTAGAGAAGAAGGAAGTGGGGAGAAATTATCTGAGCTGAGGAAGTACAAGAAAGAATAGAGTCGGTTACCGGATAAGGGAAAAACAAATACGAAAGAGACAGGTAAAACATGGATATTGTTGTGGCTAGCCGGCTCTCTTCTTAGGCTACAGATGCAGTGAAAATAGCATTACTTCAGAGATAGCATCTGTATTAAAGCAATTCTGAAACTATCAACTTTCTTCCTTTTCGTGTTATGTGCTATAATTCGGATCGTAGTGGTGAAAGGAGTATCATCGTTTCAAAGTTACACCTAATGTTACTTATATCTTACGTTTTCATTTTATATCGATGCCAATCCATACCTTTTAAATTTGAATCATTTTGGACAGAAAATTACAGAATCCAGATGCTAGATGGGGGACGTTACACAGCGTTGGAATATAGGGGGATCCGAGCAGAATCGCGGAGGAAAGGAATGTATGGAAGAAACGCGCAGTAGAGAGCAAAAAATATAGTGGAAGACGCAGACTGGAATTTACACATCAATATGTGAGGGTTTAAGAGGTTGACATTGGAGAGAAAAGCATCGGGAGTTGCTTGTTACCAATCATAAGGCTGATAACCATACCCTTCCCCTGGCCTCGCCAGAAACAGTCACTGAAGCTGAGCACTATACTCACTGAATGATAAATCGCTGGTTCGTACAAACCAGAATTCAGATGTGTTTCAAAGAGATCCATATTTTAGAAAATGTACAACTGTTAAGAATAACAGAACGTGCTGAGAGATTCAGTAACAGAAACGTACGCACCTGTGCTCGTGGGTGCAGCATCTAGTAACTGTGGGAGGTGGTGCATAGCTATAGTAGCACACACGGGAATATGTCGGATTTGCAGGAGGCTTGCGGTGTGCCTCTGGGACTGTCTGTCGCACGCTCGTGAAATATGTAGGTGCCTGCGAGGTGGCACGTCGGTTGCATCGTGGTTGCTGCGGTTATGCAGATCTGCTCTCTGTGGAACATCTGCCGGTGGGGGCAAGCATATAGTTTACAACAGCTAGGGGATGTCGTGGCCACGGAGAGCAGCGTTCTTGCCATAAAGCGCTCAACTGTTCGTCCAACACATTGCTGACCACTGAAATATTTTAATACAGGTTCTAAATAAAGATAAGAAATTATAAATGTGTCGCCTGTTAAAATTAATCCTTTTTTAGCCATGAGCAGACCAAAGTAATTTTGATATCGCGAATTAATTAAGATTCTTACACATTCTACTACGATGTTGCTGATTTAAATACTGCAATGAATGAATTCAAAAATTCCAGTGTTTTTAATCTTTTATACCTGGCTGAGTTTATATCTAGGAACACAATATTGAAGATATGGAACAGCCAGCAGGTACTAAGGTGGTGATAGCACAGTAACAACAGGGCCTCATGTTATTTCACAGCGCTGTGTCAAAAGGTTGACCTGAAAAATTAATTCATCAACACGAAATTTCATCTGGCCATTCAGCCGTAAAGGATTTTCAGTAGTAGAAGTCATACTGCAAGTAAATGTCAAATAGAGTAGAACCAAGTACCACCAAAAGTCTACAAATAAAACAAAAATCAAAATCAGATCCTGTCCACCCCATTCGTAGACACACAATCTCCATCTTCGTCACTAGACCTAAACATTGTGTGAAAAATGAACATAAAGTAGACCGTAAGCCTTCTGATAACATATGCTAATGACACCTCATCACAACCTACTGAATGGCTGTGGATACCTGCTGCCGATAACAAAAGAGAACTTCAGCTTCTTCAGCGATCACATGCTCCTCATTTAGAGCAAAGGATAAGGGAAGCCCAAACTTCATCGACACGATATTTCCAGTTTGGCCTATAGGAAGCTTATGCTTGTAAATTATTCCTGTTCTAGGGTGGATGTGATATTTTTATGTATGTTTCTGAGTGAATTTAAAATGAGTATGCATTAAGTAATAGCTATATTGTTTGAAGCAAAAATATATTTGTATATATTTTAAATATGCATTATTTTTAATAACATGCGGTAGCTAACGTAAATAAAAAACTACAAAAAAAACTGGGGACACACGTTTCCCAAATTCACATGTGAATCAGAAATATCAAAGCGTCTCTGGGTACAAGGATTCAAGAGTAAAGTATTATTTACATCTTGCCTATGTTAGTGTTGGTTATTACTCAGTAAATATTTCAGCTATTGCCGTTAATCAGCACATATGCATACTGCCACATACTGCCCTTAATTGCAAAGCAAAGTCTGTAAGAAATTGTACTATGTACGAGTCACTGGTCACTGTCCTGTCTGTTTGTCTGTTCAATTCAAATTCCTCAATTGGTTTTAGATTAACTATCCGATGCGTTAAGGACTTGAAAGTTGAACATAGCTCAGACCTGGATGACAATACCATACTAGTCACTTTCTTATCTGGTATGTGCTTTTCCCCTTTTCCTGTTCCAGCTGTGAATGTTGTCAGCAAGAAAGGTTGCTTTTAATCCTCCATGTGACCCAAAATCTCTGCAATTCTTACCTCTGCATTGTTTTTACGAGATACACATAGGAGGAGCCAACGTATTGATTTGACTACAGTGAAGAGAAACCGAAATAAACCTTAAATTTCCGATATATCTGTGGTATAATCCCATAAAAATGGGTGAAAATGAATGAAAATTTTCAAATACGTAACTAAAAAGCATGAAATAATTATTGTATTGTTTTTAATATTTATGGCAATACTTGCAAAATTTACGACGAAAATATGCTGTGCATGCAAGAGATACTAGTAAGGAGTACACAGACAGCCTTCGTTGACAAACGTGGCTCAACAGTTCACGTCATTTACAGTGATTTAGGTGAAACACTCGTGCATTTACCACAAGTCGTTAATTTTAAATTTTACTAGTATTGTCAGAGTTCTTAGAAATTCACGAGCACAAAATTTCAGGATTATTGGTATGGTGTAATAAATCTGTATGAGGCCAGGAGAAATTGTTTTATACATTTCAATCTCATTTAGAACCTGTTATGTTAGAAAGGGGTTTATTTAAATAATTATTTAGAATCTCTTAATAACCATGAGCTAAACTCCGTGTTGTTTCCTGGATTCCATGCATTCAGCGACGAAAGGATTTCCGGCACAATTATTTCTATAGTTTCTATATCATTTTATTGGAAATGAAATTGTTTCCCTTATTAGATTTTTTTCTTTATCTTTTTCTCATAGAAATGCTAAAAAGGTGGAGGTGTTCTGCACTTATAGTATATTAATGTGAAGGTACTCAATAACAAGCATTAAGGTTAGCTTACTTTGTGGAAGAATTGTAATTGCATGTTTCTTTCTTTATCTTCCTTTCAAAAAATGAAAAGTATGTCATTGCTAATACAATCTCTTTATTGACCTTTTAATCAGTTCTACTGACATAACTATACAGTATATGTAAGAATCTCAACGTTAAGATATCCTTCGGGCAGGGTTAGAAAAGGTATAAGTCATACTGGTTACATCTACCAAGTAAGAAAAATATAGATCGCGGATGCGACAGTGATTTGCAAGCACAATATGACACTGTACGACAATCCTTCCTTCTGTCGCTATTATTTTGGCTTGTTCAGTACCATTTTCTGTCTACTTTTACGACCAGAATAATCGATAATCTAATATTTTCTCCTTTCTTTCTGCATCTAGAATTCTGGCATCTACAGTTCCTTCCAGCGTCAATGCAATTATTCGGAAATAACTTAGCGCTTATGCACATTTATTCTTACTTCACGTATTGTTGACATTCTCGTGTATCGTCACGTTACAGATATTTAAACTTTCCTTAGCTCTTCTTTTACCCCAGTCCAGATAACTTCCATGAACATATGTGTTGTAAGCATAATGTATCAATAGTAATGTGCTTATTTCTAAAAAATTTGTTGTTCCACTAGTAATTTTCGTTATCAAAATTATTCTTCAGGTGCGCCAATGAATATGTGATACATACAAACCACCGATCACATTTTCACTCCCCATCATTACTGCTATCCAACTTTCGTTTACAGTTATTTCATAATTTGTTCCCAGTGGGTGGTCCATTAAATTTAAAAACTCTAAGTCGTCATTGTTTTCTACCAGATAAGCTAAATCGTCAGCGATCATCAGCGTTCACATAAATTCCTCTTGGTGTGTAAATTCCTCTTGCAATTTCATTACACTTTTGGAGTTTCCTTTCCCCACTTTCGTAGTTTCTTCGTCATGCAGGTCGAGTAACTAAGGTGATAAGAAGCTTGCCTGAATCTTAGTATACTCAGGTCCTATTTGATTTACACAATCGTATCGCCAAGGTGCATTTTTAAATATTGTGGATTTTCTATTTAGTTCATTTCACAATACGTAATGTGGGAAAGACAACTAGATGTCATAAGAGGCTTCAAAATGGGTGTCTCTAAGCACTGTGAGACTTAACATCTGAGGTCATCAGTCCCCTAGACTTTGAACTGCTTAAATCTAACTAAGCTAAGGACATCACACACATCCATACACGAGGCAGGATTGGAACCTGCGACCGTTGCAGCAGCGCGATTCCGGACTGAAGCGCCTAGAGCCGCTCGGCCACAGCGACCGTGTCATACGAGGCCGACCAGCCAGTATTAAAGAAGGCGCGGAGTTGTCAGTAAAGAGTCAGTAACAGCAGGCTGCTTCGAAAGGGAGAACTCACTGACTTCGAGAGTGAGAGAGCCATTTTATGTCACCTAAGTAACACATCCATCAGGGACATTTCAGCCCATTTAAAGTTACCCATATCGATTGTTGATGATGTGACAGTGGAATGGAAAAGAAAAGGAACAACCACAGTTAAACCAAGAGCTCTTATACTGACAGACAAGGATTATCTAGCCTTGGGGAAATTGGCTGTAAGAAGTAGCATGATACAGCGGAAGGAATGACTCTTGAGTTCCACACTGCTGCTAGTATTCCAGCTAGTACATTGACCTTGGGAAGGGGTTAAAAACAATGGGGAACAACAGCCGAGAAGCTCTTCGTTGGCCACTCATTCATGTTGTTGTTGCTGTGCGACAAGTGAGATGGGGTAAAGGGCAACGACTCAGCCAACACTTTTGTTAGTATTTAAATTACGTGCAATTGATGGTTTCAGATTAGCAGGAAACGTGGAATTCCGAGTGATGAGTCATGCAATTCCATGGAAGAATGTGTGTTTGCCATCTCGTGTAGTGGAAAAAGGGAAGTGTGAAACAACTGGTGTTACAGTATATGGATGTTTTTCTTGTTGATGGTATGGTCCCCTCATTGCGGTTCTCAGAAAGCACTACATGCCACGGATGTGAAGACATTTTACAAAACTGTGCACTGCTCACAGAAGAAGAACAGTTCTGAGACGATGTTAGCTTTTGTCAGCAAGGTAGTGCACCCTGTCATAAAGCAGGATCTGCGAGGCAATGCTTTGTACAGTGACATTCCTGAAATGGAATAGCCTTGCCTGAGTCCCAACCTCAACACAATGAAACACCTTTTGGATGAGTCAGAACTTCGGCTTCGCTCCAGATCCCGCCGTCTAACTTCTCTAGTTTCTCTGACTTCGGCTATAGCAATCGAACCGTGGTATTGACCGTCTAGGCATGGTTGAACTTCAGACAACAAGAGCCGTGTACCTCCTTCGTGGTGGAACGACTGGAACTGATTGGCTGTCGGAATAGTGGGTTGCCAGTTGCGTCACTGTCATTTAGACAATTTCCTTGAAAGCAGAGCAGAAGCTATCATAAATGCAACGGGTAGACACACTCCGTATTAACGTCCACTTTTTGGTGTACTAATTTTTGATCACATAATGTATATCTAAATCATCACGAGTTGTACACGAGCCGTAGTGAAGCACGGTCGTAAAATAACAGGGAATCAGTGACGAGAGCGCAGAATGACGAGCATTTACACTAAGTTACCCTAGGCAGCACCGTAGTTACTATTTAAATTATTTCAGGTTAATGGCTTCAGATTAATAGTCTATGCTAGGTATATTATGTTCCACACCAATCTTCTGTGATGTTTACTACGGACAAGTTGGATTTTACATCAGCATTTACATTAACTTGTTTCGATAATAAACTACTACGTAAACCGAACTGCAGTAGATGCTCGACATGTCATGGTGTAAAGTGCAACAGTTATGAAATGTAAAAGTCATATGCATAGATTTTTGCATATGTACAATCCCAGTAGAAGAGCAGGAACGAACATAGACAACGATGGATACTGAGTCACACAATATCTGTAAGTACTTTCTCTCTTAATTAATTCTTTTACAGTAAATTATCCAACTATCTGCCTCCAAAGTCGCTACAAGCACAAAAATCACAGCGTAACATTCCTGTCTGACAAAACAACACTGCTAGACGAGTCCAAAGAACGTTGACTTACCAGACTAACCACGAATCGCTTGTAGCTTATTGGGTATCATTTGACGATCGAAGCTCAACAACCACACATTTCCGGCCTACCAAATGTGCCCTGTGCTCTTTGGCTCCTGGTGCCGAAACCGAGGAGATAGGCCGAAGCGGCGACGAGTGGGGTCGGTTACAAGCCTTCGAACAGAGAGGACCTGAGGTGACGGTACACTGACTCCGGGAGTTGGCAGTGTGAGCTCCGAGTGTTGGCGATCTGCATATGAATTGTGGTCGTGCAGTGGCGGGATCTTTTACGACGGCACATGAAGCAGAGAAATGGTTTTGATCTATCGTTGAATTCGGATTGGCGCCCAGCGCTGTGGTTGTTACAAAGAAGCATCTCAGTCAAAGTTTGGAGCAGCTATCTGAGATTATTCGAATTTCCAGGAGGGAGTGTATTGAGGATAGGAGGTATATACACACATCTTAAGAAGTTTTGCATCACCTCGGTTCCGAGCACAGATCAACAAAAACTTCATTTCCACCCTTTCTACTTCTCATGGAAACCATACATTACGTGTTGTACCACCATACACCGAGACCTTCAGAAGAGGTGGTCCAGATTGCTGTACACACCGGTACCACTAATACCCAGTAGCAAGTCCTCCTGCATTGATGCATGCCTGTATTAGTCTTGGCATACTATCCACGAGTTCATCAAGGCACTGTTGGACCAGATTGTCTCACTCCTCAACGGCGATTCGGCGTTGGCGGGTCACGTCGTCCATAAACAGCCCTTTTTAATCTATTCCAGGCATGTTCCATAGGCTAAATGTCTGGAGAACATGCTTGCACTCCAGTCGAGCGAAGTTATCCTGAAGCACGTCATTCACAAAATGTGCACGATGCGGGAGTGAATTGTCATCTATGAAGACGAATGCCTCGCCAATATGCTGCCGATATGGTTGCACTATAGGTCGAAGGATGGCATTAACGTATCGTACGGCCGGTACGGGGCCTTACATGACCACCTCCACATTGCTGCACTCGCTGAACAGTGTGTCTAAGACGATGAGCCTGACCGGGTTGCCTCCAAACATATATCCGACGTTTGTCTAATTGAAGGCATATGCGACACTCATCAGTGAAGAGAACGTGATGCCAATCCTGAGCGGTCCATTCGGCATGTTGTTGGGCCCATCTATACCGCGCTACATACTATCGTGGTTGCAAAGATGGACCTCGCCATGGACGTCGGTAGTGAATTTGCGCACAATGCAACCTACTACGCACAGCTTGAGTCGTAACACGACGTCCTGTGGCTGCACTAAAAGCATTATTCAACATGGTGGCGCTGCTGTCTGGGTTCCTCCGAGCCACAATCCATAGATAGCGGTCATTTCACTGCAGTAGTAGCCCTTGGGCGGCCTGAGCGAGCATGTCACCGAAAGTTCCTGTCTTTCTGTATCTCCTCCACGTCCGAAAAACATCGCTTTGGTTCACTCCGAGACGCCTGAACACTTCCCTTGTTGAAAGCCCTTCCTAGCACAAAGTAACAATGCTATAGCAATCGAACCGTGGTATTGACCGTCTAGGCATGGTTGAACTTCAGACAACAAGAGCCGTGTACCTCCTTCGTGGTGGAACGACTGGAACTGATTGGCTGTCGGAACCCCTCCGTCTTATTGGCGATGCTAATGCATGGTTGTTTACATGTGACATCACTCAACAGTCAATATGCACAGGCAACGTCTATCTTCAGGAGTTGTGGAAACCGAGGTGATGCAAAACTTTTTTTCATGTGTGTAGAATGTAAGCCGTAAGTTCTCACAGTTATGCACTTTGGACTTCTTAATTGTAGACTGAGTTAGAGGTGGGTCAACTCCCCATAGCCTATCATACCCTGTGGGCTTGGAACTGCCAGTGTTTACAAGGTTCACATCTCTTTCCCGGACAAATAAACTACATCGAATCACAGCCGCCGCCATTCAGATTTGCTTATAATCGTCACGAACGCATGTAAGTACGCAATGGGGACAGTGCTGATCGATCTTGCAGCTGTGGGTTTGGTGTGTGAACAGGACGTGGCCCGCTCGTTGGAAGTGGTTTATTGGCCGAAAATTTTAACCATGTGCTTCCTATATTAAACATATCTAAATTTCTGAACCACTGAGGTGGACACGAAGTTTAATATTGGTATTTAGTCTTTAATTGAAACAAGCACTCGTTGTTATTAAATATACGTGACAGGTTATATGATACCTAAATTCGGGTTTTGAAAGTAACATGGATCTCCACATGCTAGAAATTTTACGTAGTGTTGTTTTGTTTTCCTTCTCTGTGCCAGTTAATCTACGAACTCTGTGCTAAAAGACTGTTCCCAGAATGAGATTTTCACTTTGCAGCGGAGTGTGCGCTGATACGAAACTTCCTGGCTGATTAAAACTGTGTGCCGGACCGAGACTCGAAATCGGGATCTTAGCCTTTCGTAGGCAAGTGCTCTACCAACTGAGCTACCCAAGCACGACTCACGCCCCGTCCTCACAGCTTTACTTCTGCCAGGAAGTTTCATATCAGCGCACACTCCGCTGCAGCGTGAAAATCTGATTCTGGAAACAAGCCATATCTCCGCAATATCCGTTCTTTCAGGAGTGCTAGCTCTGCAAAGTTCGCAGGAGAGCTTCTGTAAAGTTTGGAAGGTAGGAGACACTGCAGAAGTATAGCTGTGAGGACGGGGCGTGAGTCGCACTTGGGTAGCTCAGTTGGTAGAGCACCTGCTTGCAGTTAGCCTGCGGACGGCGTGGAGGTAGGACGTAGTGTGGTGTGCGCTGCGCCGTCTGTGCTTCTGCGTGGTAAGTCTTGCGCTTACTGCTGCTTAAAACTGTGTTTATAGATCACTTCGAGAAGGAATGACTAGTATGCAGTGATGGCCCAACCAAGTCGAAAAGACACGTTGAAACTTACCTTTGATACTCGATGTGCTCGACCCAAGTCGTTTGAAGTAGAGAATTGGTTAGAAGAAGATGTGAAGCTCCCCTTTAATGATATAATAGGGATCAACCTGTCGATTTTAGCTTATGTCGTGTTTGTTGAAATGCGTAGTTCCGAGTTGCGCGAAAAAATAGTTAAGTCTTCCGGAGGTGTCATGAAATTTAAGCACTCTGATGAAACGTTGGTGAAGTCACTGTTACACATGCTGGTTTTGGCATTCGCACAGTTCGAATATTCGAATTGCCTTTTGAGATTGCAACAGAACAAATAAATGACGTAATTTCACCCTTCGGGAAAGTGCTCACCAACTTTGACGCGATATGGTCAAGCGCGCATAAATTTCTGGTACTAAATGGAGTACGGCAGCTTCGAGTAGAGTTACAAAACCACATCCCGTCGTACATCAATGTCTCTGGATACAGAGGGAGTGTAATTTATGACGATCAACCGCGAACCTCTGCCGCCTGTAACAAGCCTGGGCACGTTCGCGCACAATGTATGCAGCGGCGCGTTGCACAGCTGCCGGCCGGCGAGGCCGCCAGGCCGCCTGCGATGACAACACTGCAGGGAACTTACGCCGCCGTGGCACGCGAACGGCCGACTGCCTCCTCAGCCCCAGAATCGAGTGCAAATACGAGTACTCTGGGCACTGAAGTTTCGATGGAAGTCAGTGCCATCCTAACTGACGATCTACAAGAGTCCCGCCAATCTACAAAAACAGTTGAAGTTCCACCGAAACAGGCACCTGCAACTGTAAAGGCAGCAGATCCGCCGGAAGTTGAAGACCGACACACCTTGCAGGAAAGCGACACTAACTTGGATACTGAAGAAAGTCCGTCGAGAGGCAACTCTCCAAAGAAAAATAAGAAAGACCGGCTGGGTCGCAAAGGTGCAGAGGAGACAGCTCCCACGCTCCGATACAAAGCGATGGAAATAGGTAGTACCTTAAGCCAACAGATCTACAGCAACACGAAAGCGACACCAGTTTGTTGACGAGCGTTCCCCTTCTACGCTGGAAAAACCAGACGTCCAGGGAAAGCTAACAATCCACCCTCAAGAAACGAGCCACTCTCCTGGAGATTTTCTCGTCCCACCCACGACGACAACCTCAACCAGCTGGGCAGACGAGAGCGACCATAACAATGCCGATGCAGAAATGACAGAAGTTTCAGAGACTACGACAGACTGTACGCTAGCCCCACAGGTGTCTGATTGGCTGATTTCTTCAACGAAGACGTCTCCGTGAACGAACATTCTAAAGAACAAGGACACACCACTGAAACATTTGCTACCGGTGAATATTATTAAAATGAGTCTTAAAGCTGACGCTTGCGAGACAAAATGGATGAACATTTTTTACAGTTTGATCAAGTAGAACGAAGAATGTCTGACATCCAAGCATACAAAATCGCAACCTTAATAAAATTTATAGTTCCTTTAAATTACCGAACATAACAGACGTTATATATGCTTTTGACAGTGACATTATCCTTTTACAAGAAGTGACATACATTGAGCTTGGTAACGTACCTGGCTTCAACGCCATTACAAACCCAGGGCATGGAATGGAAATGGGCACAGCTCTGCTCCCAAAGGAGGACATAGTAGTCCAAGATGTAGTAAAACTACCAAACAGTAAAGGCATAGCGGCCACAATAAACAAAATACGACTCATCAACGTGAATATCCTTCAGGATCCAGCAACAGGCAGAAGAAGTTGTTCCATTATTTGGAATTCAATATGAACACCTTATCCTGGGAGTAGATTTTAAATGTGTTCCGCGTGCCAAAGACCAAACTCCCAATTTCAACAAGTGTACTGAACTGAAGCGTATAGTTAATGACTTAAGACTAATAGACTCCTGGGAACATACGCACGGTGCAGCCCCAAGCTTGAGCCATACACTCAGCGAGCCGTCTAGACAGGATATATGTCACTCACAATTTGAAACACCTCATTTTGCAGTCCGAAGTATGGCCTACCGTTTTTTCGGATCATGCTGCGTACATATGCACAATCAATCTGATAAAACGGAGGACCTATGAGGTAGAGGCACATGGAAGCTCAACGTGTCACATCTGGAAGACCATGCTTGTCAGGGGGCATTTTATAAGGTATGGAGAGAGTGTGAAAGCAAATTTAGCTCGTACAACTCTGGCACTGACTGGTAGCTGAAACATGCCAAGCCTAAAATACGGACGCTTTTCATAAATTATCCAAAAGACAAAAGCTTTTGGTACAAATCAACTATAGAAGTCTGTACAAGTCGGTGCAACAGTTGTGGACAACTACGAAAGAATTAACAAAATTAAAGCCAAAAATTTTGGCACTTCGTCGTAAACAACTGGAAGGCTATCAAATAAGCTAGCGTGCCCAGAACAGTCACTTCCATTTGTCATGTCATTCGTGAAAGCAGAAGGGCGTCTCTCAAGATATTATCTTAAATAACAACTGATGATGGAAGAAAGCTGACGAAGCAAAGAGAGATTAAAGAGGCAATCGTACAGCATTTTGAATCCTTAATGTCTAGTCAACCAGTTGACGAACAGATTCAAGACGAGTTAATGACCAACCTCCAGGGCAAAGTATGCCACACGGAAGCACAAACTCTCATCTCGGAACTGACTGAAGAAGATGTCGAAGAAGCTATGTATGGAAGCATGAAAAATAAGGCTCCAGGGGCAGACGGAATTCTAGCATTATTTTATCGCACATTCAGTGGCCTCGTAAAAGCCAAGTTTTTCTCTCATCTGCAACGAAGTTGTAAACCCTGAAAATGACATCCCGAGAGAATTTCGTGAGGGACTCGTACTGTTAGTGCCAAAAACTACCAACACGAAAACTGTAAGCGCTCTGAGGCCAATCACGCTTTTAAACAGCGATTACAAAATCTTTGGTCGCATCCTCGCTCCCAGGCTGAAAACCACAATGACCAGCGTCACTGGCCCATATCAAACAAGTGTGGACAAAGATAGGAGAATTCTCCAGACCATCTGTGATTACAGGGACCTAATGTCAACGGCTGACGTCTGCAAAATAATATGTGCACTCATCTCACTCGACTTTGATAAAGTCTCCCACAGGGCTAATCATAGTTTTATCCTTCGGACCATGAGCGCAATAGGCTCCCCACCTAGATTCATTGCAGTAGTAAGAAATACATTAACAAACAACTCACAAGATTTGTCACCATTTGACACATTAGCCGCCCGATTGATGTCACCAGCCCCATTGGCAAGGGTGTCCAATGTCAATGGCATTCTTCGCCATTGTCATCGAACCCCTTCTTGCCTCCCTTATGAAACATCTACAAGGACTACAAAAACATGGAGAAAAGATCGTGTGCAAGGTGTACGCTGATGATGTTGCCTTCCTAGTCGTGATTGGTGCTGAAGTAGAGAGCGCACTACAAACAGTAACAAAATATGAACAGACATCTGGTGCAAAACTTAATAGAACAAAGTCGGGGATTTTCAACATCGGCTGTGGAATTGGGACGCAAACGCAGGGTCTGTTACGCGAGCTTGTAACCATGAAATGCCTCGGCATAGATTTTAAAAGAAACATCAAGCACACTATTGCTGCGAATTATCGAAAATTTCTTAATAGCATACGCGTCTCTGTACAAGCACATAGTATTAGGAAACTCGATGAACTTCAGAAAGTAACAGTGGGAAATGTATACAACACATCCAAATTACTTAGCACAAGTTCTGCCACCACCTGCGACTTTGTCGAAAAGCATCGCATTTGCACTAGGGCATTTTGTGAGCCGCGGACGTACTTTCAAAGTCAAATATGACATTCTGATGCACCCGCCGAAATGTGGTAGGTTAAATCTCACCGATGTCAGCACTGCCGGAACCTGCCAACGTATGTCAAATGGACCTGGTACTTTTCTGTAAACAGGAAAATTACCACGAACTCTAAACTACACTTTATACGATTTGCCGAGGCACCGCTGTGTACATTATGTAATATACCAGATACCGAAGAGCATACATTATTGTGTGACAAGGTAAAAGGCATATGGCTCTACATAAGACAAAAGAGAGCGAGCGACAGCAGAACTACGCCCAACGCCGTTACGCCTGCTGAATTTTTGAACCCTGACAGTGTACCTTACCGTAAAACAAAACGAAACGCAGTCAACTGGCTGAAAGGCCAAACGATGCATTACATTCTAAGAAAAGAATCAAGCAATAGGGAGGACATCTGGGTATACCCTACAACTGAGCACCACAAGTTGATGTTTACTAAAAAATACAAAGAAAACTATGCAAATTATTTAACTAAAAGAATACTGTAACCAATGGAAGTGCGTAATTTACATTATCCATCCAAGCATTTCGTATATTAGACGAATGATTTGTCGTTAAAGGTTGTACTTCACGTAGCAGGAGAAGGATTTCCAACAGCAAGTAATCAGAGAACATCATCAATATAGACCAGTTAAGCCTATGTACACTCCTGGAAATTGAAATAAGAACACCGTGAATTCATTGTCCCAGGAAGGGGAAACTTTATTGACACATTCCTGGTGTCAGATACATCACATGATCACACTGACAGAACCACAGGCACATAGACACAGGTAACAGAGCATGCACAATGTCGGCACTAGTACAGTGTATATCCACCTTTCGCAGCAATGCAGGCTGCTATTCTCCCATGGAGACGATCGTAGAGATGCTGGATGTAGTCCTGTGGAACGGCTTGCCATGCCATTTCCACCTGGCGCCTCAGTTGGACCAGCGTTCGTGCTGGGCGTGCAGACCGCGTGAGACGACGCTTCATCCAGTCCCAAACATGCTCAATGGGGGACAGATCCGGAGATCTTGCTGGCCAGGGTAGTTGACTTACACCTTCTAGAGCACGTTGGGTGGCACGGGATACATGCGGACGTGCATTGTCCTGTTGGAACAGCAAGTTCCCTTGCCGGTCTAGGAATGGTAGAACGATGGGTTCGATGACGGTTTGGATGTACCGTGCACTATTCAGTGTCCCCTCGACGATCACCAGTGGTGTACGGCCAGTGTAGGAGATCGCTCCCCACACCATGATGCCGGGTGTTGGCCCTGTGTGCCTCGGTCGTATGCAGTCCTGATTGTGGCGCTCACCTGCACGGCGCCAAACACGCATACGACCATCATTGGCACCAAGGCAGAAGCGACTCTCATCGCTGAAGACGACACGTCTCCATTCGTCGCTCCATTCACGCCTGTCGCGACACCACTGGAGGCGGGCTGCACGATGTTGGGGCGTGAGCGGAAGACGGCCTAACGGTGTGCGGGACCGTAGCCCAGCTTCATGGAGACGGTTGCGAATGGTCCTCGCCGATACCCCAGGAGCAACAGTGTCCCTAATTTGCTGGGAAGTGGCGGTGCGGTCCCCTACGGCACTGCGTAGGATCCTACGGTCTTGGCGTGCATCCGTGCGTCGCTGCGGTCCGGTCCCAGGTCGACGGGCACGTGCACCTTACGCCGACCACTGGCGACAACATCGATGTACTGTGGAGACCTCACGCCCCACGTGTTGAGCAATTCGGCGGTACGTCCACCCGGCCTCCCGTATGCCCACTATACGCCCTCGCTCAAAGTCCGTCAACTGCACATACGGTTCACGTCCACGCTGTCGCGGCATGCTACCAGTGTTAAAGACTGCGATGGAGCTCCGTATGCCACGGCAAACTGGCTGACACTGACGGCGGCGGTGCACAAATGCTGCGCAGCTAGCGCCACTCGACGGCCAACACCGCAGTTCCTGGTGTGTCCGCTGTGCCGTGCGTGTGGTCATTGCTTGTACAGCCCTCTCGCAGTGTCCGGAGCAAGTATGGTGGGTCTGACACACCGGTGTCAATGTGTTCTTTTTTCCATTTCCAGGAGTGTATATATATTACTTTGTTTTTCGGGAAGCATACGACACAGTGATGAAACTGGTATATACCCTTTCTTTTGTTTCTTTCTTCCCTTCCTTCTTTTCACAGGAAGACATATTTATGTTATTTATGTGTAAAATCAAGCAGCAGAATCCTACTTTACTCCATTATCTTTCTGAAGAAGAGAATTTTATTTATCAGCAATAATGAGTTTGCTTCTTTCCGTTTTTCCACACACAGAGAAAGAAATTTATAGATGCACTTCCGTTTCCATAACGATTATGTGAATGCCTTCTCAATGGAATTTACATTTATTTTTATTCAAGCCATGTAGCAATCAAAGGCAACAGAAGGGGAATACTTAGTTTGTCATTCACAAGAAGCGCGTTTCCACATCATAAAGGCGGAGAAGCCGGGCCGAAGAGGCAAAAATTGGCGAGCGTAAAGGAAGGGTTGAAGGGGAGGAAGGAGACCAGAAAAAAATTAAAAAAGTGAAAAAAGTTAGTTGAGCACTTTCCCGCGAAAGGCTAAGGTCCCGAGTTCGAGTCTCGGTCCGGCACACAGTTTTAATCTGCCAGGAAGTTTCACATCAGTGCACACTCCGCACTCATTATGGAAATATTCCCCAGGCTCTGGCTAAGCCATATCTCCGCAATATCCTTTCTTTCAGGAGTGCTAGTTCTGCAAGGTTCGCAGGAGAGCTTCTCTAATGTTTGGAAGGTAGGAGACTAGGTACTGGCACAAGTAAAGCTGTGAGGACGGGGCGTGAGTCGTGCTTGGGTAGCTCAGTTGGTAGAGCACAGTTGTGGTTGGTTACGGACGATGCAAAGTATTGGCTGAAGTAGCAGGTGAAGGAAAGTTTGTTCAGTGCTGTGAAAAAGGCATTCATCGTGAACTAACTAATGTTTAATTGCTGTGGCAGTCAGTCATTCATAATTTAATTTTTTCCATTGCATGCTCAGTCATTTCACGTTGCGTCATTCGCCTTTATCGCTACCCAGCTCAAGTTGTTTTCCTCCAACCCGTATTTCTTACTGCAGAAATTACGCCAACCAAGCCTGGCGTAATGTTACAGTTGTGTGTTTCATGAATATGTATGATGTTTTAAAAGGTGTCTATATTGGGTGAAATATCTAGTTGTGGGAGAACTGGTTGCAAACGATTTAAATATCATGACAAACCACAGCTTGTCTGATGCGGTTGCCTCCTACGTATCTTTTAATGTAAATATAAAGAAAAATCATAAGTGTCTGAAATGTTCGCCTATACGAGCGTCTTTGTGTGCCTGAACTGATGAGTGACGTGTTCCTTGGACACTTTTCTTTTGGGGTCGTCAGTCTTCAGACCGGTTTGCTGCGGCCGCTACGATTTCCTTTCTGTGCTAACCTCTTCATCTCAGAGCAGCACTTGCAAACTACGTCCTCAGTTATCTGCAGGGTGTATTACAATCTCTGTCATCCTCCACAGTTTTTGCCATCTACACCTCCCTCAAGTAAAACGGAAGACATTCCCTCATGTCTTAACAGATGTCCTGCCATCCTGTCCCACGTCCTTATGAGTGTTTTTCATATATTCCCATCCTCTCCAACTCTGCGTAGAACTTCCGCATTCTTTACGATATTAGCCCACCTAATATTCAATATTCGTCTTTAGCACCACAGCTCAAATGCTTCGATTCCCTTCTGTTCCGGTTTTCCCATAGTCCATGTCTCTCTACCATATAATGCTGTACTCCAGACGTACATTCTCAGAAATTTCTTCCTGAAAGTAAGGCCAATATTTGAAATTAGTAGACTTCTCTTGGCCAGGAATGCCTTTTTTACCATAGTGACCATCGCCCTTGATTTTAAGTTTCTGGCCGTTCTCATTTCTGTTACTTCTCATGACTTTCGCCTTTCTTCGATTTATTCTCAAACCTTATTCTGTACATATAGGATTGTTCATTCGATTCAGCAGATTACTTTCACACAGGATAGCAAAGTCGTCAGCGAATGGTATCATTGATATCCTTTCTCCATTTCAGATTACCTGTCAGTCTATATTCTGTAGTACTTAGACTGTTCATTACATTCAGATCATGTAATTCTTCTTCACCTTCACTGAGGATATCAGTGCCATCTGCGAATCTTATCGATGACATTAACTCTGAATTAAAGTTCCACTCCTAAACGTTTCTTTTATTTCCATCATTGCTTCTTCGATGTACGGATTGAACAGTAGGGGCAAAAGACTACATCCCTGTCTTATATCATTTTTAATCCGAGCCCTTCGTACTTGGTCGTCACTCTTGTTATCCCCTCTTGACTCTGATACATATTGTATATCACCCGTCTCTCTCTATAGTTTACCCAAATTTTTCTCACAATTTCAAACATCCGGCACCATTTTCCATTGTCGAACACTTTTTCCAGATCGACAAATCCTATGAACGTGTCATGATTTTTCTTTAGTCTTGCTTCCATTATCAATCGCAACGTCAGAACTGCCTCTCTCGTGCCTTCACCTTCTCTAAAGCGAAACTGATCAGCATCTAGCACATCCACAAATTTCTTTCCCATTCTTCTGTATATTATTCTTATCACAATTTGGTTCCATGAACGATAATTCTCGCACCTGTCAGCTCTTACACTCTTCGGAATCGTGTGGATATTTTTCCGAAAGTCAGATAGTATGTCGCCAGACTCATATGTTCTATGCCCCAACGTGAAAAGTCGTTTTGTTGCCACTTCCCTTAATGATTTTAGAAATTCTTATGGAATGTTATCCATCCCTTCCGCTTTATTTGATCATAAGTCCTCCAAAGCTCTTTGAAATTCAGATCCTGAAATTGGATCCTCTATCTCTTCTAAATGGGCCGGCCTGAGTGACCGTGCGGTTCTAGGCGCTACAGTCTGGAGTCGGGCGACCGCTACGGTCGCAGGTTTGAATCCTGCCTCGGGCATGGATGTGTGTGATGTCCTTAGGTTAGGTTTAAGTAGTTCTAAGTTCTAGGCGACTAATGACCTCAGAAGTTAAGTCGCATAATGCTCAGAGCCATTTGAACCAATTTTCTTCTAAATGGACTCCTATATCTTCTATCACATAAGACAAGTCTTCCCCTCATAGAAGCTTAAAATGTACTCTTTCCACCTATCCGCTCTCTCCTCTGCATTTAACAGTGGAATTCCCATTGCACTCTTAATGCTACCACCCTTAATTTCACCGAAAGTCATCTTGACTTCCCTATACGCTGAGTCAGTCCTTTCATTTGTTTCGTCTTACCTTTCCTGCACTTCCTTTTATTTCACTTACCAGCGACTTGTAGTTCTGCATTCCTGAATTTACTTAACCATTTTTACTTCCTATTTTCGTCGATCAACTGAAGTACTTCTTCTGTTACCCATGGTCTCTTGGCAGTTACCTTCTTTTTACCTATGTTTTTCTTTCCAATTTCTGTGTCTGCTCTTCTTAGAGATGTCCATTCTTCTTCAACTGCACTGCCTACGGAGCTATCTATAGCCTTAGACAACTTCAAGCATATTTCGTCATTCCTTAGTACATCTGTATCCCACATCTTTGCGTATTGATTCCTCCTGACTAATGTCTTTAACTTCAGCCTACTTTTCATCACTGTTACATTTGAGTCTATATCTGCTCCTGGGTACGCCTTACAATCTAGTATCTGATTTCGGAATCCCCGCCTGACTATGATGAATGTAACTGAAATCCTCCAATATCACTCGGACTTTTCCAAGTATACCTCCTCCTCTTGTTATTCTTGAACTGAGTATTCGCTATTACTAGCTGAAATTTGCTACAGGACTCAGTTATTCTTTCTTCTCTGAGATTCCTTGTCCCAAGCCCATATTCGCCTGTAACCTTTTGTTCTTCCCCTACAACTGCATTCCAGTCCCCCATGTCTACTAGCTTTTCATTTGCCTTTACTTGCTGTGTTACCGTTTCCATATCCTCATACACCTTATCTATCTCTTCATCTTCAGCTTGCGACTTCCACATGTATACCTGTATTATCGTTGTCGGTGCTGGTTTGCTGTCGAATCTGGTAAGCACAGCCTTCTCACTTAACTGTTAACAGTAACACACTCTTTGCCTTACCTTTCTGTTTGTAACGAATCCTGCTCCCATTGTAACGCTTTTGCTGCTTTTGACATTATCCAACACTCATCTGACCAGAAATCCATGTTTTCTTTAAATTTCATTTCACTGACCCCAATTATAAGTAGACTGAGCGTTTGTATTTCCCTTTCCAGAGTTTCTATTTTACCTACCACATTCAAGCTTCTGATATTCCACACCCCTACTCGTAGAACATTATCCTTTTTCAATCACAAGTCACATGTCCTGTGGATACACGTTACGTATCTCTAATGCAGTGGTTTCTATTGCCTTCTGTATCCTCATGCCGTTGATCATTCCGGATTCTTCCGCCTTTAGGGGCAGTTTCCCACCACTAGAACAAGAGTGTGACATGAACCTTAGTCCTCTCTCGTGCCCTCTTGACAATGCCGTTGGCGGAATGAGGGTGATTTCTGCCGGAAGTCTTCGACCGCCAATGCTGATTATCAATCAAAGTTTATGCAGTGGCTGGATTCGAACGAAGGATGTTTTGGTTGCTAATCAAAGACGCTACCCCTAAACCACGGGTACTACGCGTAGTATAATTTAGCACAGGCGATTAAAGGAGTCTGAGGCCGTTTCTGGGCAGAGAGGGAGAGAGGATGTTGTGTCATGCAGATTGTGGAGTTTAGATGGCGGTTGTACCTCGCAGAGAACTTTATTTGAGATGTTCCATGATGCGCAGATCAGGATGGAGGACAACGAATAGAGAGATAACTCGATGAAAAAAAAGAGTAACTTACATTCAGTGTTTTTTATTTTTTATTTTTTTCCCCTGCAAGAGATGGTCAAGTAATTGGCTTGGTTCAAATGGCTCTGAGCACTATGCGACAACTTCTGAGGTAATCAGTCGCCCAGAACTTAGAACTAATTAAACCTAACTAAGGTAAGAACATCACACACATCCATGCCCGAGGCAGGATTCGAACCTGCGACCGCAGTAGTCGCTCGGCTCCAGTCTGTAGCGCCTAGAACCGCACGGCCACTCCGGCCGGCCGCATAAGTAATTATTGTAGTATAACGTTCTGATTGTGCTGAACACTATATGAATGTACATATTCAGGATAAATTATCAGTTATATGTTCAGTATTCTAATCGCCCTCACAAAGATTTCTCAAATGGTATTCCATTATGAATGTAGACAGTAGATCTTCCGTGTCTTAATATTGTGCAGAAGCTAAATTTTTCGTATATGACAATACTGAGAAAGAATAATTATTCATGTCATTTCGAGTTTCCTTTCGTGTCATTAAAAGAACTGAACATAATTTCAGAATACCTTGCTATTCATTTATAAATATGCCACTGAAGTTTATTTTCACTGGCTAAATGAAAAATCTGGTTGGACCTTCATGCACTGCACCAATGCGTGAACGGTGATTATTTCTTTTGAAAGAGTAGAAAATGGTCAGTTTGGTAATAGAGCATGGTAAGAGCAGATTATTATTATACAGAGGCCATGATCGAGTGTCTGGAAAACGGGGTAGCTGTGTAAGGTGTCAGGCAATCCCAACACCTTCCATGAAAACCCTGACATGATAAGCAAATCCGGCAGTATGTGACATAGCTCCGAATAAATCCTGACATTAAATTAACCAAAGTAATACGATCAACGAGTGAGCAAATGGAATACCACACACTAACACAAGAACGCCTAAATGCATGTCATACCTTCCCACTGTGAAACACACGCAGATCCGAGGGAAGAAACGAGAACAGAAGCCGAGAGCAGAACCGTGTTAAGCTAGAAGGCCCTACGATAAGGGACGGAAACCCACAAAAACCGGCTGACCGCCAGGACCACCCCCAGCTCATTTTAAAAGATAGAGCCCTCCAGAAGAACAGTATACATCTTACGATAACACTAAAAGGGCCACACCAGCTGCAAGTTTTAGCGTGAGACTTTTTCGCGTCTCTGTTACGTTGCAAACGTTAAAAACAGTGCCCCACCACGAAAAGTATAACGTTTCTCATTGGATAGACAGAATTTTTGTAGGCGGCGCTTAAGGTTAACATTGAGACATTGATTGGTCAGTTGAAGACATAGCCAGATAGCTTTTTTTAAACCAACTTCGGTAAATTGTAATAACGAGAAGTTAGGAGACAGATGCTACCGAAACGTCAAGGTGCGTGGAGTTGTGCCGCCCGCCGCCCCCCTGATGCTGCCTAAACACCGACAAGGTAATGAACGCACGCGATGCCGCATTTTTGAGCGCATAATGCTTCACTCAGAACTGCAGAAGTCTCATCTGTTACACCTCATTTTTGCGTAACAGTAATGTCGATCGTCAATTAAAGCTAATGGTATTAACATTTGCTACTAGAAGTTAAAATCTGATACGCGATGATTTTTCTGTTAGATAATTATTGAGACGCCACTTCAGCCACTGTAATTTACGACATGTTAAATAAGTAATTAGAGATAATTGAGGGTCACTGTAAACCATTTAGATAGTTTTCTCTTTTTATGAAACTTAACTTAAACCTATATTATAGATGTGATATGGCATAGGTCATCCTTCGATCCAATGTAGAACTTGGAAACCCATTCAGGGAATATTCGTTCACATTTTTGTTGAACGCAGTTGGTTTTTATCATTCTGTATTAAAACATTTCCTTTTATCAATAGTGCAATTTATAAACAATGTTTTGTGAGTAGAATAAAATTTCCAATGGTAAACTTAACTGCTTTTTCGACGTTATTTTACCATATAACTAAAAATAGGAAAGCCTTGAACCCCTTCCACTAAATTTAGTTAGTATTAAGATTCTTTTACAGGAAGTGCAGTGGAGCTGACGCTGAAATCATTAAGTATTTGATTATATCGTCGATAGTCTCACTGAACTCTTCTGAACTCTGGCGTCTCCTTAATAGCAACAGGTCCCAGGTTCAAACTAGGCAATTCCCTAAAAAACACGCTCAGAGCGTCGTTGCGCGATAGTGGTAGGGAGACACGACTTAGAACAAACAGACACCACGCAGAATGTTAGAGCTGGTCGAATTTTCACTTACAGACACCACGCAGAATGTTAGAGCTGGTCGAATTTTCACTTACTCCTGTCGTGAGCATCCACGGAAAGAGGTAGACGGACAGTGAAACTACCAATAGGAGCCAAATGGTTAGATGTCCACGACTCTTCACAGAACATGGGGTTCGGAGACCTGTCTGTTCTGTTAAGTGCGATAATGGTGATCTGCGGCATCCGTGCCAAAAGTGCACAACGCTGATGCACGCACAAGTGTTTCAGAGCACACTGCTCATCGTTCATTGTTGAACATGTAGCTCAGCTGCAGACTACCACTACGTGTTCACATGTTAACCCAACGACATCGTCATTTACAATTGCAGTGGGTACGGGGCCATCGGCGTTTTACCATCGATCGGTGGACACGAGTCGGCTCTTCAGGCGAATCACATTTTTGCTGCACTATGTTGACGGTTGTCTCTACAAACACTGACATCATGGTGAACAGCGGCTCGAAACTGGCAGAGCGCCACAGACGCAGGCTGGTGGGAGCAGCATCATGCTATGGGAGACGTTCTTCTGCGCTTGCGTGGCACTTGTTTCAGTAATCGAAGACACGCCGACAGCTGCGAACCACATGTCCTGTGGATACACGTTACGTATCTTTAATGCAGTTTTTTCAGAAATGGTTCAAATGGCTCTGAGCACTATGGGACTTATCATCTGAGGTCATCTGTCCCCTAGAACTTAGAACTACTTAAACCTAACTCTCCTAAGGACATCACACACATCCGTGCCCGAGGCAGGATTCTAACCTGCGACCGTAGCAGTCGCGAGGTTCCGGACTGAAGCGCCTAGAACCGCTCGACCACCGCGGCCGGCGCAATGGTTTCTATTGCCTTCTGCATCCTCATGCCGTTGATCATTCATGTTCTTCCGCTTTTAGGGGCAGTTTCCCACCCATTTCTAGCTTGATGTATTTGCGGACGGTGATGTGATCTTTCAGCAGTATAAGGATCCGTGTCTTGTAGCCAGAACCGTGCTACAGTGGTTTGAGGATCATTACAATGAACTCATGCTGATGTATTGGCAACCAAAGTTGGCTGATGCAAATTTTATGGAATCGATCTGGGTCACTACCGGGTGCCAGCACCTCGTACACAAATCAGCAGCTCGCCACTTACGCGAATTACGTGGTCTGTGCGTAGTCATCTAATGCCACATACCTCCACAAAACTACCAACAAACTGTCTGATCCCTGAAACTTAGAATCAGTGATGTATTTCTTTCCAAAGATGGAAAAACGAGGTGGGTCAGAATGCTTTAGCTCACCAGTGTACAGTCTGGGTAATTTACACTCACTTTTCAGCAAAATATAGTCTCTCACGCATCTCACTGTTCATGATGTCATATCTCTTGAACGATATTTCGTACAATTGTATACATTTGCCGATACATTCAACGATATATGTTGATATTGACTGCAAAATGTTTTGCGAAATCTGTTAACAGGAAAGAAAGTGTTGTGGTGTTGAGATCTAGCGTTGAATGTATTAACTGTGTGGATTCAATAGGCTCATTGATTGGCACATAGTGTGTGAGATATCTCTTAATTGTTTCAGTTGCGGGCTTACAAGGGGAAGGCCTCAGACACGGCCAACCGATTCGGCTCAAATTTGGCAAGTTGCTTGTATACAGCCTAAAACGAAGGACTCTAAGATAGTTTGGGTCAACACCCCCGCAATTTTGAGAAAATCACCCCTAAAGGTTATGACGAGCAATGGACTCGAAATTGGAGGGATCGATAGATGATTGTAAATAGAGCATTTTTCATCATCAGATATGGGATCCGCAAACGCAAACTTTTCCAGAAATCGAGGAAAGAAACTTTTACAACTGTCGCTTCTGTACCCACATGGTAAACGCATTCCGCCGACAGCGCCGTGTCATATCTTTCAGGTGTATAATCTAAGTAATGGGGGATGTACACCCTTCGACTAGCACTGTAATATATAGTTGGGAGCATGTCACAGATGATGGCAAGCGGGAAGTTACCGTCGCTGTGTTTTGGTTTGTAAAAGTGTTGCAATACAGATGCATTATCAGTGCACTACCGGAAGCAGCCAGGTTTGTTTCTCGGCGTACAAGATTCATAGGAGCGGCTATCATCCAGAGATGACGAACGAAATGACTTTTTTTATACTGAAGTACTATACCATGAAGACGAAGCAGAAGGTGATTCAGTGGAAGATATCCCGACTAGTGAAGCGCAATATGGTCATAACACTTCGGAAATCTCCACGTCACTGGGAATATGTGATTCATCTGTTCCCGATGAGTATTACGAACCGGTTACTAAACGATTTAACTATAGCGCTATACCATTTGAAGTAAAATTTAAGGCGGTAGCGCTAGCCAGGAATCATCAAATTGGAACTTACAAACACTATAAAAGAATGGAGCAACAACAGCCCTGAAAAGGAAGAAGGACTTTAAATTGTGGGAAAGTGATATCGTTAAAGGAGGGACAAGATGCGATAAATAAGTGGACATACGACAGATTTGTCGAATCTCGTTGTCGTAACGAGAATGTAACAGCGAGAATACTTCAGGAGTGGGCTGCAGGTGCTGCTCTTAAGTATACGGCCAACAAGGATTTTACGTTTGCTGCATCATTATCTTGGGCAAGAAATTTCTAATCGGAGTATAAAATTCGTCAACGGCACGTCACTAAATACGTCTCTCATAAGGAGGTACAAAATATAGAAGATATACAGAAAGTGACAGCTCTTTTCAACACGCAAACTGCGTCATTTATGACCGGTTTTAATCGTGATTACGTGATCAATATCGATCAAACATGATGCGAGTATCGGGTGAACATTCGACACACGTTATCGCATAAGGGAGATAAACGAAGCCTTGTCGCAGTTGGTAGTAAAAACACACTAACACATTCGCACACGGAGCAATATGCCATTACAGCCTCTGGAAAAGTGTTGCCTATGGTTTTCCTGTGTTTACAAGAAACGAATGTTACATTTGGTCCTCGGGTTATAGAAGAGATCAATCGTTTAACCGACTCTGATAACAAGTTTTGTCTAGTATTGGATTCCTGGAGTGGAAAAAATAATACTACAATATATGACACAATGTTTATAGATGGCGAGGGTCCGCCGACGTGCACAGTAAAAGTAATACCGCCAAACTGCACACCTGTGTGCCAGCCGTGTGGTGTTTATTTCTATCGCCAGGTTAAAAACTTTATTTCCAGGCTTCAGAATTGCAGTGTGCTTCTGGAAACCCAGCTGGAATTGCACAATCGCACGGACACAGTAACTATTTACAGCATAATTCGTAACCAACTTTCAGCACCGATTTTTCATGCAATCATATCGTATGCGTGGTACGTATCAAAATTAATTCCCCAAAAAGACATATTTTTAAATGTAAACCAAGTTTGTTTTCCGCCGACTCTTCGGAAGGTTGCATTCATTAGATGTTCTTGGTGCCGTGAGTATATTTGTTTCAAATTTTTATATGACAAGTACCATCCATCTAGTTATTCGACGAAAAGTGAGGATACGTTACAGTGACTGGAAGAGCCATTGTAAAGTGACCTGGAGTAACATTTTAGTTGTTTACTACCCCAAGAGGTTTGAGAAATTTATTTGCCTACCTTATTATTATCATTCCTCATTGATTTACTTACCTTATTAACCCTCCAATCCCTATCAATAGATATTTGGAAAAATACAAACGAAAAGAATAGAATCCACTAGGTTTCTTCGAGATTCGAACCCGGGTTCTCCGATTCCTAGCCACTTACCTTAGCCGTTGCGTTATCGGCGCAAAGTGCTTACCAGGTGGGTACAGAAGCAATAGTTGTAAAAGTTTCTTTCCTCGATTTCTGGAAAAGTCTGCGTTTGCGGTCCCCATACCTGATGATGAAAAATGCTCTATTTACAATTATCTATCGATCCCTCAAATTTTGAGTCCATTGCTCGTCATAACCTTTAGGGGTGATTTTCTCAAAATTGCGGGGGTGTTGACCCAAAATATCTTAGAGTCCGTCGTTTTAGGTTGTACACAAGCAACCTGCCAAATTTGAGCCGAATCGGTTGGCCGTGTCTGAGGCCTTCCCCTTGTTAGTGCCCACTATTTTTTGCTGTTTTAGGTAACTTTTTTCCTGCCTCCAAGAGATAAGGTCAGTAAAGGTATTTATTGTCTTATTTACATTGTTTGTTCATTTAATTGTTTTGTGCTGTTGTTAATGGGTCTAGAGAATTTCTATTTGTGTCTTTTGTTCATATTTGTATCGAATCTTTTACATTACTTTACAAATTTTAATCGGTGCTGTAACCTTATTTTATTTCCATTGACTTGAAATGAAGTGGTAAACTCCACTAACTCCTGATTTGTTTCTTGTCTTTTTTTTATACTACTTCCTGTTGCAAGCTATCTCACAGGAGCGAGGCGAAAGGATAGTTTGTCACATTTTCCTCTATTGTTACAGTTCCACATGTTTACTGTTGCAAAGTCCAAAAGAAAAGCAAAAAGACAACGCCACAATTTGAATCACCAACTGCCAGTGGCATATGCTTCTGTCCGCTGGTCGGATCGGTGCACACTGCTATGGACGCCGGTGAAGATGTAGTTTTCATCGTGACGAATCATGTAAATTTCAGCTGGTGAGCAACTTACAAAACTGAAACAGCTGGCAAATTATTGTAATTTTACTGCAGATACACACCCTTTTGTACAGAGGATAATGTGCCCTTATCCGTAGTTGGAAAACATTTTCAAGCAAGGAACACAAGTATCCGATGAGACAATGCTTCACACAGAAGCCACAAATAAGGGCCAATCTGATATGCAGCTACTGCGTAGTAGTACTATGTACAAACCCATGCCTAGAAAAATTCCATAAAAATATGAAGTTGTAAATAAATAAATTTTTTGATGTAATATCGGTTCTTACTTAACTTTTAGAGATCTTGATCCTTAGTGAACAATATTATTTTACGTGGAACATATACCGTATGTCCAACGGGACTCCAGGAGAAATAAACTTATGCAAATTTTTATTCCTCCCCGAGTGGTGCCCCACTTAAAATAATTATAAAACAACAATCGAAATTTAGAAACATGGCCTAATTGTGTATCCGTTCCACAAGCAGGAAATCAGTTTTTACAGCAAGATGCGAAACAGTAATTAATTTGGCTATTAAAGGGTTAAAGGAAGACCTCAGATCGATTCTGAGACAAGATAGTAGTTTTGTACCGGCATCTTCGATCATCAGAAAAGTATTACAAAAATGATTCGTGAACTGAAAAGTGAATTTGTGGAGCGGAAACTACTTTATTTTTTCGAAACTCTATTAAGAACGGTCAGAGGACCGCTAATTGCGACAAAGTAGGGAGTTATTCTACTGGCACTAACATAAATGTCGTGTTAACAGCGCGAGTGCAAGATAAGAAGAGTCTGTATTGGCACGGAATCATGCAGGCAGTTGTTTCGGTCGCCCTACATCTGTGAGGGTACTTGGAAACGGATCATGACACACAGTTCTGACAGCAGAGTGTTGCAATCTTCGCTATTTTCGCTCTTCTTTTACGTAGATTTGACTCAGGACTTTTTCCTGTCATTCGATGCAAAATGCAGCGATAAACGACTAGATAACTCATATCCAAACTCCTAAACAACAACGTATCATAAATAAATCGCCTGTATCAGGAAGAGGCAGTCTAACAGCTGTGTACGGCGTTAGTGAGTAGTAGGCCTCCTGTATCTTCGAATGTCTACAGCGCTTCATCCACCCGTTAAACTCATCTGATCTTACCTGCAGTGCAACTGCTAGTAAGTTGCGCTCCACTATGAGAACTCTGATAACGAATTGTGGTACGGCAATAACGCTCTTCGGAGGGGTTGTTACAGCCGTTAAAAGTGAGGTATATTCTTAATAAGGCTCAGTGTACACCAGTTTTCTATATGTACTTTCGTTACAGGAATTGCACACCGTCACAAATGTTTTAATCAGAATTCACTGAGCTCCTGTGACTGCAGCTTCTTACTTTCTACATCTACCTATATATTCCGCTAGCCACCAAGCGGTGTGTGGCGGAGGGCACAATTCGCGCCAAAGTCATATTTCCCAGCCTTTGTTCCACTCGCGGATCGCGGGAAAAAACGACTGTCTGAACGCCACATAAGATTTTCCTTATCTTTGAGTGGTAATAATTGCGAGATTTCAAAGTTGGTGGTAGTAATATGTGCTCTACATCCTCGGCGAAGATCGGATTTCGGAATTTAGTGAGCAGCCCCTTCCGCTTAACGCGCGATCTATGTGCAAGTGTGTCCCACTTCAAACTTGAGATCTGTAACGCTCTCGCGATAGCTAAATGAACCAGTCACGAATCTTGCCGCTCTTCTTTGGATCTTCTCGATCTCCTGAATCAGTCCCAAATGGTAAGGGTCCCATAGAGACGAACAATACTCTATGACTGGACGAACTAACGTATTGTAAGTTATTTCCTTTGTTGAAGGACTGAATCGCTTCAGGATTCTATCAATAAACTTCAATCTAGAATTCACCTTGCCCGTTACTTGTGTAATCTGATCATTCCATTTGAGATCATTTCGAATAGTCACACCAAGATACTTGGCGGATGTTACCGCTTCCAAAAACTTTCGACGTGACAATAGCGGTACTCAAGAAAAAGTTTCTGAAGCTCGAATTGCACAACAGTGCTGCCATAGCTCTACTAGACGTTTGCGGCGTAGGACTGTTGTTGCCCGCCGCGTGGAAGTTCCACCAGCTAGGATAAATTTAAGAATTGCTGGCACGTAATAATCCGACAGGCACCATAAACCAAAATTGTAAAATTATCTCCATGTCACAACCAATTAATCATCAGCGACGATAAAATTACAATACTGAGTTTTTAAACACTGGAACTGTCAGAGCATCCAACCTATATCAACAGTAGTGAACTATCATCGCCTGGCATAAGCTTTCCGCAATTTATGAGCTCGTCTGCCTGCTTAAATAGTAACAACATTAAAGTGTACACTGTCAACACCAAAAAACTCGCTTTCTAAAGCACTCTACTTGCTGAGACGTTACTGAATTAAAGTGCGCATAACCGAAGCAGCAAAGCTATCGTTCATCGCATGTCCAACTGCTTCGATTGCCAGCCGCATTCTCTTAACAGTGATGCGTCACTCGCCACTGTCGACCGTCCTTGGTGGCGGTGATGTCTAGAGACCGGATTATATGCATCATAAAACCTTAAAATATGCATGCAAATATGCACAAAAATGCTTGAAAATGCACAAAAAGTGGTAAAATGTGCAAGATCCAATAACACAAAAACATCGTAGTTACTGCATGCATTATATATCAGAGTCGAACCTGTGCATATCAATTACGAGGAAAAGCGCAGGGCCGGCCGGTGTGGCCGTGCGGTTAAAGGCGCTTCAGTCTGGAACCGCGTGACCGCTACGGTCGCAGGTTCGAATCCTGCCTCGGGCATGGATGTGTGGGATGTCCTTAGGTTAGTTAGGTTTAAATAGTTCTAAGTTCTAGGCGACTGATGACCTCAGACGTTAAGTCGCATAGTGCTGAGAGCCATTTGAACCATTTGAAAAGCGTAGGTCACGCTAAAAATCGGTACATTTAGAACGCTGATATCATTTTCTGAATACCTTTCTGGTAGAGGATAGGAAGAGGCCTTTCTGGGAATATTTTCTACAAATTTTCAAAATGGGGATGCATATCGTGTTTCAAGAATTGTCCCTTCTTTGTTATTGACGACGGTAACAAGCGGATGCGATGCGAGTGTGTCACAGCGAAGCAGTCGATATGCACAGGACCAACTTCCTGACATATCGCGCGCAGAGGGGCACTCTCAAAAACTCCGTAATATTTTATTTAAAAAACAACATACACTCATGAGTTTTTTTGAACAGCTTTAACTTTTAATTAATACTATTGGACCAAAACATCATTTACAATTTATTTTACATTTTTTACTATTTTAAACGTGAAAGACCAAGTACTGTTCCAAATGTTCGATATTAAGAACGTGTCTTCGATCACTCAAAACTTTTTTATCGGCCGAAAAGGGCCGTTCTACATCAACTGAGTATTTGATTTTGGATGCTATGTTGGCACTTACTGTTTCTGGTAAAAGTTCACCCGTTCCATTAATAATACTATCAATTTGGCACAAGGTTTCAAAACCTGGGTTATTGTTTAAAATGTTTTCAAACTTTTCTTAAAGTTTTCTTGGGAATAACTCCGGCAATGAGGAATTCGCTAGACTGACTTTACTCGTCAACGGAACATATTCACTAAACGCCAAACCTTGAGTTTCAAGCTTTTAATACTTGCAGGTATATGGAAAAAATTAGTGCTAATCACAGCAACGTCTTTCTTAATACAGAAATCATTAAAAGGTTCCTTGCACTTTCAAACTGCTGAAGCCTATGCACTATCGACGTCATTTACTACCTGTCTAATGGCCTCGAAATGTTCATTGTAAAACAACACCATTTTGACCCACGTACCACAACGAGTGTGGTTCTCGAGGTAAAGACACATTTGGTAGTTTTTCTTTGTAGCTCTTGATGCGAGCAGGAGTCTTAAAAAAAACTTTATTTGTGGGTGAAATCAGTTTATTTACATTCACAAACATGGAACGTTCTTTTTCAGCAAGACGATGTATTCCATGAGCAAAGCACGTCAAATGAATCTAATTGGGACAAAATTCTCGGAGGGGTTTTGCTGCTTTGATCATATAGGGAGCAGCATCTGAAATAAACACCCTTTCATCAGCAGAAGATTCTGCAAATATTTTTCTAATACCTTCATTCACAAATCTGGCGATAGTAAAATGATTTACTTTTTCAAGATCATTGCAGGCCGTTAAATAGGAAGAAGAAGGCTCTCCTTTTAAAGCACCAACAATTAAATTTGTAATGTAACGGCCACAAGTGTCTGTAATTTCGTCACCTGAAATCCAGATAGCGCTGTCTTTGAGTTCATTGCGTATTTCTTCCAGAAAATTTACGTCAATTGTCGGTATGAAATTCTTACGCAATGTTGATTCATCTGGTATATTTTGATTTAAGGAATCTTTGCACAGGAAGCCTTAAGGATAAGGTTTGCAAGTTTGTGAAAAAGGAGTACTGCTTCATGTAGTTACATGTTGAACCGACTTTTTGGTTACCTTTGGACAAATCCCTGTTACTGCAACTCGATATTATCAGACGTTGTTGTCGTGGTCCTTTCTTCTGCATTCCTGCGATATGAGGATGCCCTGATATGCTGGTCTGTTTGGAACTTTATTTTGCACGAAATGTTTTTCTCGCAAACTCAACAATGTAAAACAGTTCCCTCATAAGTAAATTTGCCAGGATGGTCAGCTATCCACGAAACGACGTTTCTTTTTTAGGGCTGCGTGGCACACAATACGTTACACACAACACGTCGTAAACACGTTCAACTGTGTACATGTAAATAGAAAGCTAAACTGAAACTATGGACTAGCGACTAAAGGTTTGAGTAGCGTAATTTAGTTGTTGCCGACGTGTACGGTGCGACAGCGGAGGGGATTAACTGGGGACACGGGAGCAGGAGCATTGACTCTGTCTGCCTGTTCCTGTTCCTCTTCTGTAATGATTTCGCTAGGCAGTGGCCCCTCGGTTAGCGATTGAAAGCAGTTCTAGGTCGCGATCAATCTGTGAGACATCAAAACTAAACCGAGTTAGATACTTAGCGCAAATTTTTTTAAATATTGCTAACATAGAGCGAAAATATGCATCGTGACTAGTTCTTAGTTAAAATATGCCATAACCTGTGAAAAGGAGTCAAATATGAAAATGCATATGCAACATGCAAATTCATGTGCCTCTTGAAGTCTCGCCATCCACTTTAGAAACTGTTTATCCTTTTATCACCATAATATGGTTCAAATGGCTCTGAGCACTATGCGACTCAACTTCTGAGGTCATCAGTCGCCTAGAACTTAGAACTAACTAACCTAAGGACACCACACACATCCATGCCCGAGGTAGGATTCGAACCTGCAACCGTAGCGGTCGCTCGGCTACAGACTGTAGCGCCTAGAACCGCACGGCCACTCCGGCTGGCCTATCACCATAATAGCTTATATCTATTGTGCCATGGGAGACTTTATAAAAACAGTACCTAACGGAATTTCCACTAACTGTGACGTTTTGTACTCTATTCTGCAGCACTTTTCCGCTGTCCTTCTACGTTACCTTAGGCTCTTCCACCAGGTCGTACCGAAGAGCCTCGCGTTACTGCAAACTACGCAGCGTTTTTGCTTACGGCACAGTTAGTGTAAATGCACCAGAATTCGAAGATTCCTGTAGGTGTGGGATGAATCCACGTCACTCATGACTTGCGTTTTTGTGACCAACATCACTCTGTTGTACAACCATGGCACTATGCGCTCGCCTCTGCCTCACGTCGTATATTGTTGAGATTATCAGGCTAAACGAAATTTCAGATCTCTCGTGACTCTTCACTCGGACCACGATACTGTTTTCACCAAACTTATTCTAATAAAGTTTTCAATACATCTTTGTATGAATATACCAGATTATTTCTCTCCATTACGATATGTTATTAATTTATTGACGAGGATTGGGATGGATGAGCACAGTGGTTAGACATTCCACTGGCGTGTTTCAGGCTTACGTAGTGAAGTAGGCTGAACGAAGGCGCACCTACAATTGTAACACATGTAGATTTAAAGAAAACGGACTAAAAATTAAAGAGCTGTTAGATGACAACCAGTCTCGCGTTTGGGGTGGTAGAGACATCAGCGAGACAGATGTGACACATCATATGGTAATAGGAATAAAGAAATAGCAGGTCTTTCCGAAAGATCGTAAAAAGCATTCGACTACATAAAACAGTGTAAAATGTTGAATTTTTCAGCAAATTATGTGTGAGCTGTAGGGAAAGACCGGTGGTATACGACACATACAGGAACCAATAGGAATAACAAGAATGGAAGAATAAGAACATCATGTTCGAATTAGTTAGGGTATAAAAAAGGGATGTATACTTTCGGCCCTACAGTTCAATCTGTACATGGCTGAAATAAAAGAAACGTTGAGAGGTGGAATAAAATTCTAAGACGAACGGATATCAAGTAGAAGATTTGCCCATGTCATTGCTCTGACTAGGGAAAGGAAGCAAGAATTTCAGGATCTGTAGTATTTAACGAACACTGAAATAAGCATACACTGCAGACTCAGAATGAACTGCAGAAAACTCAGGTAATAAGAAGTAACAGAAAAGAGACTAACATTACATTTAAGATCAAAGGGGGACTGTGAAGTAGACAAAACCAGGAATTCTGTAGCCATGGAAGTCAAATAACACATGACAGACCAAGTAGGACGTACAATACTGACTAGCACAAGTAAAGACATCATTCTTTTCCAAAAGAACGAAACTCCAACCGAAATGACCTTGAAGGTCCACCAGTGTCGACCGACTGATCTGCCATCCTCAGCCCATAGGCGTCAGTGGATGTGGATATGAAGCTGTGTGCATACTCACTGCATGTAGAATCGTTTCATCCAGTGCATACTGCTTGAACCCTACACTGCACAGTCACCAGCAACCCTCCTGACCTGTTGTTTCCACTCTCTGGAACCACGCCTCGCATCGACCTTTAGTGTGTTCGAAGCCTCGACATGTGGCATTCCAGTTCCGCACTCGACTTAATACACGTTGTCTTTCCACCGTCAGGCTCCCCAATCCGTCTCCGCAGCTATAACTGCAGCACTGCTATCCCTTCGGTCTGTTACATCCCTTCAGAAAAGTCAGGCCAACGAGGTTGTTGAGGCCTGCTGCTTCCAGTCCACCCGTCAGCAGCTCGCACCACGGTTACCGACGGAGGCTTCATCTGACGTCTTCACATCTCCCACGCCACTGTCCGCAGCTACCAAGAAATGCCCGTTTTGTCGGTTGTCGTGCTTTGCTCCGTCACGCCCCACTGGCGCCGCTTCAGGGTTCCGAGCCGCTCAACCGCAGCACTGGCTTCCAGATTTCCTCGACGTGGAGCATCAGAAACTTTTTCCAATGTTTCGCGCCATGGCAGCTCACCTCGGCTAAGGACTAAAGCGACCTTGCAGGACTTATGCGGTCAATATCAAGTAAGCCATATTTACGGAAACTTATCTCTGGAGCGATTTTTTTAAATTCCGTAAAGCGCTTATTTATGATTTTGTCAAGTGCTGACAGAACAAACGCTTTAAAGGATATATATTTCTTTAAATTACTCATTCTTTCATTGTGATTATTTGTACATGGAAACCCTAGATTCATAACTGTTCAAATCACTACAATGTTTGTGCTTCAGTAGATACAGCATGTTATACAGGGTGAAAAGTATTTAAACCGACTAACTCTGGCAGGTTGTAGGGGACATCAAAACAAATAGTTTTCCCTAACGTAATTTTTTCCTATGAGGAGTATTTAAACCGTTAGAGGAAGATTCCTCTGGCGGCAAATTAATGAAACCAACAAACACTTTTCCATTTTTTTATGACAAAGAGACAACACAACAACCCAATTTCAATTACAGTGGATTTTCAAAAATGCCTCCATTGGCACGTAAACAAAGGTTAAAAAGTCGGATCATGTTCTATCTGACACCGGCAAAAACCCCAGGAGTATCCTGAATTGTTCCTGCTACTGCTACTGACCGGGCAACCAGATGCTCTTTTGATGCGACAGGAGTTTCGTAAACAAAGTTGCCCATCTCTCCCCACACAAAAAAGTCCAGAGGGGACCGGGAATCGAGCACGCCTTGGTACAGAACCACCTCTGCCAATCCACGTCTCTGGGAACCGTAGGTCCAAGAATCGAGGCACACGACGACTGAAATGTGCCGCCGCCCCGTCATGTTGGAACCATATGCGTTCTCTTGTAGGGAGTGGGACGTCTTCCAGCCATTCCGGCAATGCTCTGGCGAGAAAATTGTAATAGTGCCTGCCATTTAATGGCCTAGGTAGCAGATACGGCCCAATTAAACAGTCCCCAACAACACCGACCCACATATTAACGAAGTACCGCACTTGATGAGCGCTAGTAACTGTGGTATGTGGGTTATCCTCATTCCAAACATGCGAATTGTGCATGTTGAAGACTCAATCACGCCCGAACGTTGCTTCATCGGTAAACAGAGGATGGAAATGTAGGACGCATTTCACACTGTTTCAGGAACCACTGCGAAAACTGTGCTCTGGGTGGATAATCAACTGGCTCCAGGTTGTGGACACGCTGTAAGTGAAATGGACGTAATAATTGCTCTCGAAGGACTGTTCTTACATTCGTCTGATTTATCCCCATGTTAGTGCAATTGCCCAAATGCTGATTGAAGGATCCCGCTCCACTTGCTGCAAGACAGCTTCCTCAAATTGCAACGTTCTTACCGTGCGACGGCGTCCCTGTCCAGGTAATCTGCTAAATGGCCCGGTCTCTCGCAGACGTTGGTACTCAGCATCAAAGGTCGTATGATGCGGGTTACGGCGATTATGATATTGTTGTTGATAAACCCGCTGTGCAGCTCGTCCGTTCTGGTGCGCTACGTAGTACGCACGAACCATATCAGTGTACTCAATCCAGCTGTATCGCTCCATTAGTAAACAGAGACAATGCACTACTACACTGATGAACAGCAGTTGCCTACAACTGAAGAGTTTAATACGCTCTCTAACAACTGAAGATCGTAATGCGGCCTCTAACAACTGAAGTACGTAATACGGCGTCCACCGGTTTAAATAATCCTCGTAGGAAAAAATGACATTAGGGAAAATTATTTGTTTTGATGTCCCCTACAACCGCCCAGAGTTTGTCGGTTTAAATACTTTTCACCCTGTATAAAATAGGTTACAAAGTTTCATGTAGCTATCAAAAGTGAAATGAATGAAATGAAGTCCCATGCTTCTTTACAGGGCGTAGGGGAACGATGGGGGAGACCTGCACCGCCTTATTAGGCAAGGTCCTAATGGAGGTGGTTTGCCGTTGCCTTCCTCCGACCGTAATGGGAATGAATGATGATGATGAAGACGACACAACAACACCCAGTCATCTCGAGACAGGAAAAATTCCTGACCCCGCTGGGAATCGAACCCGGGACCCCGTGCTCGGGAAGCGAGAACGCTACCGCGAGACCACGCGGGGCTATCAAAAGTACCGATAAATATTCTCTCGTATTTTTCAGTAAGGTAGCAATGTAGTCAGCTTCATTTTCTTTGCCTCCGACCTCCTCAAAAAGTTTTTTCCTTCTGATTGACCTTGTTTCTTTAGCTGAACTCTGTTGCACGCTGTGCCTCTGCATGTCTCGATCCATCTCACAATGCCAAACTCTTTACAATACGACAGTCTAGGTTGATGATAAGATGGGCTATAACTCTTCGTTCTTCCCATGTTTCGATCATGAAATGTTAATGGAGCATCACTAAATCCCCGTTTCAGTATATTAAACACTAAAACGTATATTGGGCACACTTTTACAGATAATATTATTGAAAGAGTCATCGGGATTCTGAGTCCGCCGATATAGACACTTCTGGAGGAGGTCTTGGTGAGGTAGGATCCTACAGTTTCGCTTGAAGGCTTCCGTAACAGCTTTAGGAATACAGTCTATGTGTTCAACATTGGCACCTAGACTTCAGCCCTCCGGAATTGACACTGTGATTCACGGTATCGGTGGGGAAAATGAATCTATTGCTTTTCGGTCAGTTGAGAGTTCACGGATTTATCAGTCTGTCGATCCCTCAGTGGCTTGCCATCTGACAATGTGGTGTGCGAAGAACTCTTTTAATTTTCTGAGGCGTGTATCCATTCTCTTTTGCACGTGTCAATCGCATTCTAGTTCCTTCATATCCACATTTCGCTATGGATTTCATTCAACTACACACTTACAGGCTTTAGAAGCACGAGATAAAGCAATTTCAGAGAGACTGAAACGCGTACGTTTCGTATGTATTCTGTACCAGCGATGGCGAGGCATGACAGAATCTCTGACCAGAGAGTTATTTATCGTGTCTAGTCTGCGCTTGACTGCGCGAGAGTTGCTAGTTGCACTCAGTCGGATACAGTTCGAGAGCAGTAGTGGTAGCGAGAGGACGGTTGTACTGAGCGGGCGTCGGCATGCGTCGGCGGCGTGCTCTCCCTATATCTCTGGTGAAGATTCAGGACGAGGTATATTGTTATAGAAAGTAATGAAGCAGCATTGCGCTCATGCAACAACATACGTTAATTGTAATTAATTTGTTCAAGAATTGCCCCAATAATAATTTTTTATAAAGTAAATCTTTTAAAGAAAAGCAATCATTTCAATTTAAAGAATTTTTTCATTCTTTTGAAGAAAAAGCATTCATTTTTTAATTCAAAGAATATTTCCAATGCATTTCCTCCAAGAATCAAAATTGAACATGGGCCAGCATTGCACGGAGCTGTGCCGAAAAACAAGAGCAGATATTGATGGAGTTTACTGATGTAAAAATTTTGGTTTTTTGTTCAGATTTAATAATTGCAAAGGGCCGAGGGTCAGCGCAGCTGCCCTTATAAAATTTACCAGGTTCATTTTAGCGTTAATTTTGTGGGAACTTAACATTTTTTGCACATTTTTTATTATCATTGAGTTTTATTACTGTGGGAAGCTAACATTTGGCACTATTTGCAATTTAACTCCATTCTTTTCATTTTCATATTTTTGTGGAAAGGTTACACTTAGCACGATGTCTATTCCCATTTAAATATTTTCTTATATTTCATCTTGGGAAGTTACAGTACGAAAGTAACACAATAAATAAAAAAAATTTTTCGCGCAACTGTAAACAGCACAGTGCGATCACGCATTTCTTCCAGTAATATAATAAAATTAAAAATGAATTACTTCTAAACGTCACACAAAGATAACTGATCCACCACTTTGTACACGCCCTCTGGCCAAAGATGTGGTCCACACCAGCGCCACCATGGCCTGCTGAGTGAGCAGAAAGTGAGACGTGAAATTTAAATTCAAGTCACAAGCTTCCATGGTACTTCAGGTAACTGCATTAGGTAAAAACTATAGGGAGCGACCCAGAGTGGAATACTAGGTGATTATAATCAAAGTGCAGGAACTCACAGCAGTCTACTGTAGCTATAATTATCGTATGACGGCGAATCTTTATAGATATTCTAATGCGTTAATGCAGAACCTTATCTCCCAAAGTCCCGTTTCTTATCCATTACATACTAAACAGTTCTATATATCTTTCTTGCATTCACAGTGACATCCCAACTGGTGGCCAAAATTGGGACTAATTTTTTCCACCTTAATTGCATTCCGCATTAACGCATTGCAATACCCGCCATGCGATAGCAATAGCCCACACTGGTCCTCCGTGAGTAGCTGCAATTAGATTATAAACACCCGTTTTAGCAAAGAAATAAATCAGTGCCAGCGCTACTCTGAAGTGAAGAGGATGGCGGCCTCATCAAACCAGTAACAAAATTAATTCCCCCCCCCCCCCCCCCCCCGCAAATCTGAAAAATAAATCTAAATTAAAATATTTTCACCACATTGACTGGAATAAACGCTTCTATGTTTCGAAGTTAACGGGAATAATATACACTATGTGATCAAAAGTATCCGGTCACCCCCAAAAACATAAGTTTTTCATATTAGGTCCAATGTGCTACTACCTACAACCAGGTACTCTATATTAGCCACCTAAGTAGTCATTAGACATCGTGAAAGAGCAGGATGGGGCGCTCCGCACAACTCACGGGCTTCGAACGTGGTCGGGGTATTGAGTGGCACTTGAGTAATACGTCTGTACGTAATATTTCCACACTCCTAAACATCCCCAGGGCCACTGTTTCCGATGTGATAGTGAAGTAGAAAAGTGAAGGGACACGTACAGCACAAAAATGTACAGGCCGACCTCGGTTGTTGACTGACAGAGACCGTCGACAGTTTAAGAGGGTCGTCATGCGTAATAGGCAGACATATATCCAGACCATCACACACGAATTCCAGATGGCATCCAGATGCACTGCAAATACTATGGCAGTTAGGAGGGAGGTGAGCAAACTTGGATTTAATGGTCGAGAGGCTGCTTATAAGCCACATATCACGCCGGTAAATGCCAGACGACGCCTCGCTTGGTGTAAGGAGCGTAAAAATTGGACGATCGAACAGTGGAAAAACGTTGTGTGGAGTGACGAAGCACAGTATGCAATGTGGCGATCCTATGGCAGGGTGTGGGTATGACGAATGCCCGATGAACATCTGCCAGCATATGCAGTGCGAACAGTAAAATTCTGAGGCTGTGGTGTTATGGTGTGGTCGTGTTTATCATGGAGGGGGCTTGCAGCCCTAGTTAGTTTGCATGGCACTACCACAGCAAAGGCCGACATTGATGTTTTAAGCACAATCTTGCTTCCCACTGTTGAAGAGCAATTCTGGGATGGCGATTACACCTTTCAACACGATCAAGCACCTTTTCATCACCCACGGTGTGTGGCAGAGTGGTTACACGATAATAACATCACTGTAATGGACTGGCCTGCCGGCCAGTGTGGCCGAGCGGTTCTAGGCGCTACAGTCTGGAGCCGAGCGACCGCTACGGTCGCAGGTTCCAATCCTGCCTCGGGCATGGATGCGTGTGATGTCCTTAGGTTAGTTAGGTTTAGGTAGTTGTAAGATCTAGGGGACTGATGACCTCAGAAATTAAGTCCCATAGTGCTCAGAGCCATTTGAAACATAGTTTTTGGACTGGCCTGCACAGAGTCCTGACCTGAATTCTATAGAACCCCTTTGGGATGTTTTGAAACGCCGACTTCGTGCCAGGCCTCCTCGACCGACATCGATACATCTACTCAGTGCAGCACTCCGTGAAGAATGGGGAGTCATTCTCCAAGAAACCTTCCTGCACCTGACTGAACGCATGCCTGCGATTGATAATTATTATATAAATAGCCTGCGATATATGTCAAAGAGTAAACAAATGCTGTATGTTACAATGTATTTATGCGATCATAATTTCACTGTTTTCTCATACGATGAGATTCATTGTGGGAACAATCGATCCACATATCCTTGGCGGTATAACGCACGGCTTTCTGGACTGGGAAGGAGCGCCCGGCGGACTTGTGTCGAGGGCCGGTGAGCCGGCCAGTCTGATGGTTTTTAGGCGGTTTTCCATCTGCCTCGGCGAATGCGTGTGGTTCCCCTTATTCCACCTCAGTTACAGTATGTCGGCGATTGCTGCGCAAACAAGTTCTCCACGTTTGCGTACACCACCATTCCTCTACTACGCAAACATAGGGGTTACACTCGTCGGGTACGCGGGGTACACCAGGGACCGAACCGTACAATAACCCTGAAAGAGTGGTTCAGTGTCCGGTGCCAGAGGGGTGAAGTGAACTGCGGTAGTCGTCCTGGGGTTGTAAACCACTGCGGCTGCGGTGGGGACGAAGCCTCTCCGTCTTTTCTAGGCCCGCGGTTAACATACAATACAATAAATATCTTTAAGTAAATCGGCAAATGGCTCTAAGCATTATGGAACTTAACATATGAGGTCATCAGTCCTCTAGACATATAACTACTTAAACCTAACTAACCTAAGGACATCAACATATCCATGCCCGAGGCAGGATTCGAACCTGCGACCGTAGCAGCAGCGCGGCTCCGGGCTGAAGCGCCTAGAACCGCTCGGCCACAGCTGCCGGCTGTCTTCTAATAAACACCAAATCTAAATTGAGATATATGGAGACACTGTATGAATGTGGCCATGGTAACAGTTCTTAGACCCTGAGCTGGTTTTTAACTCCCGGTTTTCCCATACCCGCGAACCTAAATAGGGGGTTACCACAAGTTATGTTCCGGTGAGATTTGCTTATACCTATCCGGACCGAAAACATCTGTCACATGGGTAGAGAAGTACTGTAGTTACCCTCCCTTAAATAAATTTGTCCCAGCGATATCAGGGGCAGTTGTATTGTACCTCCTGAGGTGGTCATGTATTTGAAATATGTAGATGCCATGTATTGATAATTATTGTATAAGTAGCTGGCGATGTATGCCAAAAAGTAAAGAAATGCTTTATGTTGCAATGTATGCCTTGATGAATACTCCATGTAAACTCGAGATCCTGTGTCTGAACTGTGTATTCTGTTTCACTTCTTGTGTTCTTAGACTCGAAGAGGAAATAATGATTATCTGAGCTTCTTCTTGCTGTAACGGTCTATGTAAGTTGTTAACGAAAATAAAATATAGATGTTCATGACGTCAAATTTCTGTATGGTACATAATTATTTGTAAACCTAAACCTTGCATGACCTGAGTAGACGTGGACTCAACGGAACATTGACAACTGTTAGGCGCCATACTGGAAAATAATTAGTAATTTTAATTTCGCTCATCTTCGAGACTTACAGGCGGTTAGGACACTAAACTTCCTTTCAGATTCCACGAGCAACGCGGCGTCTACGAATGATTCAATATATTACACATTCAGCTTGTCTCAAGGTTGCAAGATAACATCGCAGGCAGAAAAGCCTGGTCACAGGACATTAGTTCTAGTACAATAGTTCATTTGCAAAATATTGTGGTTGTTCTCAGAATGAAATTTTCACTCTGCAGCGGAGTGTTCACTGATTTGAAACTTCCTGGCAGATTAAAACTGTGTGCCGTACCGGACCACTTTATTTCGCGCGAAGGTGTTGTGGGACGAGTCATGAGTCTTGATTGAGTAGCTCAGATGGTGGAGCACTTGCCCGCAAAAGGCAAAGGTCCTGAGTTCGAGTCTCGGTCCAGCACACAGTTTCAATCTGCCAGGAAGTTCCATATCAGTGCACACTCCGCTGCAGAGTGAAAATTACATTCTGGAAACATTCCCCAGGCTGTGGCTAAGCCATGTCTTCGCAGTATCCTTTCTTCCAGGATTGCTAGTTCTGCAAGATACGCAGAAGAGCTTCTGTGAAGTTTGGAGGGTAGGAGACGAGGTACTGGCAGAACTAAAGCGGAGGGGAGGGATCGTGAGTCGTGATTAGGTAGCTCAGACGGTAGAGCACTTGTCCCCGAAAAGTAAAGGTCCCAAGTTCGGCACACAGTTTTAATTTGCCAGGATGTTTCATTATGATTGTTATCTTCTATTGGTATTCGAGACGAAACCACGATCTCGAATTACGGTTTTTTTTTACTTCACACTGAACTGAGCTACGAAATATTATCTTGTGCTACAAGGACTTGAGTTTTTACTATACCTTTGCTATATAATGAGGAATATCTGTGGTAATTCAAAGGATAGACAGTTCATTATTTAAAATCCCGTACAGAGCTAGTTTTCTGATTTCTGATCAGTATCGGGCTAATAGTAATGTTCCTTTATTAATCATTGAGGACACAGTGCATAATTACCTCACAGAACTGTAAGCATAGTATTATTAGAGATATTTCTATTTTGTTTTGACGTCACTTTATTGAAAGCTATGAAAGCATATTCACAGTTTCAAGTCATAGTGCTTATGGAGTTAACTCTTATTCACAGTACAAAACTATTTTCGGAGAAAATATATAATTAATTGATAATTCTTACATCTAGCCTCGTTGGAAAAGAAAGAATTACTACTATTAATATCCCAATAATAATAGTGAAAGGATACATAGAACTTGTACAGAATGATAACAGCTGATAAACGTCGAAGGATATTAGAGGGTAGTAATAGTTAAGAAGGGAGTGAGGCATGGTTACGGTCTGTCCTCAAACTTATTCAATTTGTACATTGTCCAACCAGTGAAGGAGACTGTGCAGAAATTGCGTGGACGCCTGCCAGTCTCACTGAAATCCAAAACGCGGAAAATTCTTTCTGAAAAAAATCGATTGTCGAGCTCGGTGTTAGCTGTACGGACCCATCACAAAGCATTACAGTGCAGAAATTCACGGGAAGGGTCAAAGCTTTGAGGACATAACCAGCATTCGAGAGAAGGTGACACGTGAGTTGAACAACAGCCCAAAGAAGGACTTCTCTGACAGTTTCACATGGTTGTATAACGTTCTGCGAGTTAGCCTCACTTGGAAAACGCCTGAATTTTCAAACCACCATCTTGGCTTTTCTCTTTCTTTGTAGTAATCTAGTCTGGAAACATTTTGCTCTCACTTGGTTCAGTGCCTTGAAAGGAGATTATAAGTCGAAAATTAAAAAAGTAAGCAAAGGAAAGTATGCAGTAATGGTATGTCGTTCGGATTAAACCAGGCGTAACAGAGGCAATCAGATTAAGAAATGAGGCAGTAAATGTAGTACATGGAATTACCTATTTGTGCAGCACAATAACTGGCGAGGAGAATATGAAATGGAGACTTGTATTAGCAACTAACAGGTTTCAGAAACAGGGAGATTTTTATCGTCGATTATTGGCTTTAAATCATAATCCGTCTAATATTATTATTGTAAAGAGAAAAGGCAAAATATAGAAATTTCAGAAATGGGTTCTGTGTTGAAACAACTACCTCCACACTCCCTTTGTGAGAAAAACGTTGTAGTTCTTTTAATATTCCACATATTTTCCCACATTCTAGTCGTTCCTTTCAAAAGCCTTGATTCATGTTACACATTGTTGTTCGACATTTGTAATTGTAATTAATAATAATCATCCCTGTTACGCAGCCGTAAATAAGAGCAATTACATTAGCGGCATGTGAAATCTAATTCACCTTACTAGATACAGCACCATCAGATCTCTGACAGTTGTGATTGATCTCCCGTATTCTACGTTTTTATTGCTGCACAGTGACTGAAGCCAGTTTGTTTCCACAATATCAGTCAACGTTTAACAACCACTTCACATGTGTCTTGATCTGAAATGTACCACACTGTTTCTTCGGATACGTTAATAATGTCACATAATCATACACCTTTTATCATTGATATACCACCATCGTGCTTGGCACTTTCATGATGGTTCCATCACTAATAATAGTTTTAGAATGTTCTTAATATGGATCACTATCAGGGCGAGAATGCAGATACCAACGTTTTTCTAATCAAGCGAGGTGGACCTCTGGCTAGCGTAACCAGCTTTGTTCCTTTGAAAAGGACACGGATGATTCCCGTCCGAGATCTTTAGCCATTTAGAGTCTGTGCACCTTGTCTAATGACTTCATACATTGGACATTACCATTCATTCATTTGTTCGGTGTTGATAATTAAGAAATGTATGATGCTGTACCAATTCCTCCTGTTCATTTGAAAGATGGACTCCCATAAGGCTACTTTAAAAGTGATGTCTTTTCCAGCCTTGACTACTCACCTAGGTTTAACAACATTATACACGTGTCATTTACCTCAGTGTACGTGCTAGGCCGGAAAACTTGCATGGGGACTTAATTATAAAAAAAATAAGAATGCAAATATTTTTAGTAGCTGTAAGTCCGATTACGCAAGTCTCGTAAACGGCTGGCCCTGACTAGTTTTTGTACGCAATCTGACTGCTTAGAATGACAACAAAGAATGTAAGAAAATTTTCGTTAACACAATCAATTAATTAAGTCCCCAGCAACTATAAAACCTACGAAACCAAAGCACAAGTGTAGCTGTTCTGTATGTGGTAGTATGACTCAACGCACATCTGGCACGGTTCTTCTTCAACAAGACAAGAATTTTTAAATACCAATTATACTGACGTGATAAAAGAAAATTAGAAATACTATAATTGTGCAAGAAAACCAAAATTACACTCTAATACAAGAACACAAGCCAGATGCTTTGTTGACTGAACCTGTAATGAAGCATTATTCAGGACACACAAATAATAAGAAAATAAAGAACAGTAGTTAGTTACCTTAATTTATATTGACGAAAAGCACTCAGATCATTATAATATCTCCATTGGAACAACATCTGCTATCTCTCCCATCAAATAACTGCATAAACATGGAACAACACTCTCCACTACCGCATCTCACTCTGACTTCAGCTACAAGCAGTGTCCACCACAACTTCTCGGCAAGAACTGCCTGCCGCTACGTCTCAATAATCACTGCCAGTGGAGGCGGCGGAACAATACTCTCTGGCGCGCTCTCTGGCGCTGTGGCTCAGTGTAGCCACCTTTCATATGCTCTTCCTCCACGGGCTAGAATTTGATGGTATTTTTGCCAGCATTGGTGGTGAAAATACCACCAAATTCGTCAAAAAAATACAGACAAAAATAAAAGATAATATTAATACGTAAATATCATATAACTAGATAAAATTTTGGCTTTGCACTGACCTTTCAATAGCCTAATATATAAAATACACTAAGCAATACAATTTCTTTCCTACATGTGACTTTACATAATAGTTTACAGAAATATCATGTGGTTAAACAATTCAATCGATAACGTCAGCAATGACGAATATGTGCAGGTAAGAGTTTTATAACTTGCACAAACAGTAATACACAAAAAATCAGTTAATACAAATATTCACAACAAGTAGTTCACAGTTCCAGCAGTAGCACCCAGCACTGTTGAATAGGTGCTGACAGCAACAAGTGACATCATCTCAGTAGAAGCAGTCCATCAGTGGCACCCAGTAATGTTGAACAGGTGCAAACAGCAACAAGTGACATCATCTCAGTAGAAGCAGTTCATCAATGGCACCCAGCATTGTGGAGTAGGTTCAGACTCCAACAGGTGACATCATTTCAGTAGAAGCAGTTCATCAGTGGCACCCAGCATTGTGGAGTAGGTGCAGACAGCAAGAAGTAACATCATTTCAGTAGAAGCAGTCCATCAATGGCACCCAGCATTGTGGAACAGGTACAAACAGCAACAGGTGACATCATCTCAGTAGAATCAGTCCATCAGTGGCACCCAGCATTGTGGAACAGGTGCAGACTCCAACAGGTGACATCATTTCAGGAGAAGCAGTTCATCAGTGGCACCCAGCATTGTGGAGTAGGTGCAGACTCCAACAGGTGACATCATTTCAATAAAGGCAGTTCCATCAGTTGCACCCAGCAATGATGAGCAGGTGCAGAGAGCAGTCCATCATATTCACGATCACTGATCACACAGTTCCTCAGCAGAAATTAAACATGTCCTAGTGGCACCAATCATGTAGAAACGGTACAAGTAACAGTCCATAATTTCATCCCTACTCAGACAGTTCAAGCATGAACAATAGTTTGAATACACTTACAAATGCTTTTACAATGCTTTTACACTAAACATACAAATCATAACAAACACACAAATGATATCAGATAATTGTTATATTACTATTACAAATACACAAACATCAGTTAATATTTTTGGGTGTCAGTGCAAGCCACTACAAACAAATAAAATAATATTTGGGAGATAGGTGGCTAGGATTAGGAAAGGAAAACACACAAAACACACTCACTCATCTTTCATCCACATTAAGTACTACTGTGTAATTGTATAGTGTTAACTGGCTGAATCCACTTCTGTCAAATTTCATGTTCATCATGTGTATCAAGTAGTAGTGACAGCAATGTATAACAGTCAATAATTGTTAAGTCAACGTCATAGTCATCATGTCAAGACCAATGTTTGCCAAGCCAGATCAAAATGTACTGTTACTGAACAACTGTCAGTGTGCCAAGATATGCAACTTCCTCTCTCCAAAAAAAAATACATACTGCTTAGTGATTTAACAAAGTGTGTGTAGACAATCTTCCTTCCATTTTAGTGTTCTAGTCTGCTATCTTCATCCTCCTTGTTCCATATAGACCAACAACAAAAAAAATATGCACCTCACTTATTTTACCTCTTATACCCATACTCCAATCAACTTCATACAATCTCAATACCTCCATAATACCTCTTCAATACGTCGACATATAAACCTTAGCACCAATATCATTTCACTTCCATAACAACTCTTTCCTCGACTCAGTTTCGTCGAATAAGTACAGATAAAATCCTAATGCAAACCTCATCATCCCATACAATCCGAAGACACACTGTCAACACACAACCTCTGTGTAATCCATCTGACCAAAATCTTCTACTCATTATGAATTATAAACAAAGAATGCATACATGACCTCTAACAGACTTAGTTCGAATAACCCTCAGTAATTAAGTACGATTACGGAGTGTGAATGATCATAATATTTCACAGTGTGTACACCACTTCAAGAATTATGGCAAACAGAAGCAAACATGTGGAGTATTTCTTGTGTCAAGTGTCACTTCCTATTTCAATAGCTCACGAAAAATGCAGTGTAATAACTATGTTGGTATGTCATGTCGTTAGCTTCCTTCCTATTGGCATACATTTATACAGCTTTCATAAAACCTCCAGCTCATGTGACTTCTATGAAGTTTCTTGTACTAATGTCGTTCGTCGAATTATAGCAGTTCATTTTCTTATCTTAAAAATATAAAGCACTGAGCGTAAGCAAAACAAGCAATAGCGAGTAAATATACCAGTAGAGAACAGAATGTCAACAAGTGGATGCAGCACAAATCTTACAACGAGGCTCTGCCAAGCGAACAATCTGTAACTAGTACCATAGTGTAACCTAAACTCTATGTTCATACACAGTATAATAGCATTTCTATATACAAAATTAAAGAGTAGTTGTGACAACAAACAGAAATGTATAAATATGCAATCCATACGCATAGCAGCAAACATACCTTACGTAATAAACAGGTCATCAGCATCGTATAACCGTAAGCAAATAAATGTTCATATGTAAGCTAATAAATAAACATGAAGGCGCAGGCAAATAAGTAAACATGAAGGCGCAAGCAGATAAATCACAAAGTATAACTTACATACCTAACCACATCAGCACAATTAATCAGGTGACAATTATAATTTAAATAAATAGGCACAGCAGGCACATAATTAAAAATATGACATCAGTGAAAAAGCAGTGCAGCCAAGCGATGCATAATATACACAAGTTTCAACTCAGTTCATGGATAATCATTGTCAAATCAGTAAACGTACGCAAGCACGTCGCTTCACAAGCAAATTCATAGAACATGTAATTAGCACAAAGTATGAATCACGTAATCGCGCAGCAAATTACGTCTAAGGTACGTACCTAAGTGGAAATATGTTACCTAAAAAATAAACTCAATTAATAGTTACCTCTTTTAGTTTATTACTTTCTTCTTTGAAATGACATTTTTCCTGAAATTATCTCGCTAGCAAGTCGTCTCAACGTCGGACACGCACAGAATTTACCTGAAGTTCTTAAATACCTTATAGAACCGTATCCTGAAAAATACTGAATGTTAATAACAGAATTCAACAAGTCACTATAGCTTTATACTGAATTTAGTCGGAGAAATTAGACTGTGTGTTTATTTACGGCTGTCAGTGCATTCGCACTGAGCGCTCGATCAGCTGTAGGCGCGTGACGTAGGAAGTGATTGTTTGCGGTCAACGACTGCCTTGTGCGGCGCGATGACTTCACTGTTGCTTTGAGTATATGCCGCCGCCAAAACACAGCGCGGTATCCTTGTACTCTCCGGGTGTTTACATACAACTGTTAGTTTCTCAAAAGTATGTCATTCTACAAAAATTTTTCAAAAGTATATCATTCCACAAAAATTTTAACGTTAGATATATGATGTATTCCCTTAGAGCGTCGTGATTTAAGAGTTTCTACTTCAACAGTGTTAGCATGAATAATTTTGCGAATTCTATATGGACCGTTATAAAGCATAAAAAATTTCCGACACAAGCCTTTTCCTTTGTGAGACAAACGATGAGCCTTAATTAACACCTTCTGACCAACTGACAAAATTTTTAAACGACCAGGACGCTTAGCTGATTTCTCTCTTCTAGCAGCCGCAGATGCAATATTTTGTAGAGCCAGGTTGACAACTTCAGAATGCCGCAGTTTCCGTGTAGGCGGAAAAGGAACGATTTCAGAAATGCGATTTGTCGGTGCTTTGTTTTTTAATATCAGTATAGGTGGTAAAGAAGTTGAGTCGTTAGGAAGTTCATTCAGAATGTTTTGAAAAATATGAAGATACTGATCCCAAGTTCTGTGATTCTGATGATATAAAGACGACACAATTTATTGATTTCCTTCATCCATCTCTCTGAAGCGTTAGATTGAGGGTGAAAAAGTGAAATGAAAATTGGTTTAATTTTACGACGCCGTAGAGTACGAAGCCAAATTTTAGAACGAAACTGTGATCCATTATCTGATATAACCTTATCAACATGACCCACTTCTTTAAGAAAATGTTTGATGAAAGCATTAGATACTGAACGAGCTGTTGCTTTGCGTAACGGTGTAAAACACACATATTTTGATGTCAACTCCACTGCTACGAAAATGTACGCAAAACCATTAGCAGATCGAACCACTGGACCGAACAAATCAACTGCAGCCATGTCCTTTAATTTTGCTGGAATGATAGGAAACAACGGTGCTCTGTGAGAAACTGTCGGCGGTTTAGCCTTTTGACATAATTTGCATTTGGCAAGAACAAATCGAATACGTTTTTCCATATTATTGAAGTAGCAATTTTCTCGTAATTTATGAAAGCATTTTCTGGGACCAAAGTGCGCATAACTGAAATGCGTATACCAAATCAGCTTATTAACCCACTCATCAGGAATACAAACTAACCAAACAGAGTTGTCGACCGATTTTCGTTTAAAAAGAATGTCATTGCGAACTAAATAATGCTGTCTAATCGCTACGCTTTCCTTTCTCTTCCACTTCTCCTTAATGTCCTTCCAGATTGGATCCTTATTTTGCTCCTTAGCAATGTCCTGGAGCGAAGACGAAATAAAGTTCTCAAACGCAACACCTTGAATATACATCAAACAATAATTGTTTTCCTTGCAGTCCTCTTCAGCACTTTGTTTCAAACCCATAGGTGCACGTGATAAAGCATCAGCAACAATATTTGAAGAACCCTGTATGTAAACAATACTAAAATCAAATTCCTGTAGGTACAGCGCCCATCGTGACAATCTTCCATGAGTTAATTTTGTTGACATAAGAAATTCCAGAGCTCGATGATCGGTGTAAACCTTAGTATGTCTGCCAAACAAAAATGTCCGAAATTTTGTAAAAGCCCAAACAACAGCCAAAGCTTCAAGTTCCGTAATCGAATAATTCTTTTCTGATTTAGAGAGAACACGACTTCCAAATGCAATAGTCTTCTGCACTACAACGCCGTTTTCTTCTATCTCTTGAAATAAGTGTGCCACTAGGCCCTTGTATGATGAGTCCGTCGCCAAACAAAAATCTTTGGATAAATCCGGGTGTGAAAGAAGTGCAGCAACAACTAAAGCATCATGAAGCTGTTCAAATTCTGACTGAGCTTCCTCATCCCAACACCAATTAGATTTCTTTCCAGATAGTTCACATAAACGAGGTGTGGCCAAATCGTCCAATCTAACAAAGCGTCTAAGAAAATTACAGACACCAAGGAAACTACGAACATCACGTTTTGTGGTAGGAACAGCATAATTACGAATTACGTCTAGTTTCTCTGGACCAGGAAGAATACCTTCTGTAGAAATAATGTGACCGAGAAATTTCACCTGAGAACGACCAAATTCAGATTTTTCCAAGTTCACTGTAATGCCAACTCGTGCAAAAATACGTAATAATGAATCCAAAATTTTGTTATGCTCACTCCAAGAGCGTTTAGCAATAAGAATGTCGTCAACATATGAAGTAATATCGTCACGAAGATAAACAGGTAAAATTTCATTTAAGCTAGGAATGAATGCTGCTGAAGGTACATTAAGTCCAACCAGTAATTTCCGAAGTCACTTTTGGGTAAAATAGTCATATCCGGTTATTTTTTACACGCTCTCTAGATAGATTGATAGTTGAAGAGTTGTTTTGATAGATGCAAAGAATAGTAAAAGAGTAGGCAGCAGCGCAGAAAACTAAAAGGGAAATAGCACTACTACAGCTCGGGGCCCTATGCTCGCTACGGCACATATTCACTTAGAGTAGTGAATCCCCTGAGGACTTTAATAGCCGCACATAAATTCCAGTTTGTGACTTAGTGGCCAATTTGGTGGGAGTGCGTACATAAATTGATCTAACCATGAACATGGATGTATGTCATTCTTAGAATTGCGGAAGATCTTAAATTTCCGAACAGTCAAGAAGTGTTTATAGTCAAAGTTTTCGCCTCGTGGCGACAAAGACCTACCGCGTCTGTCCCAGTCCCAATGTCGATTATTGTTAAATTCACGCGCCTGGCGCTCTCTTGTTGCATCCCGTAAATGAAACAAATTATTTTCTTCAAACCCCTCTGGTATCTGTGATTCTAAATTTCTTGTGCCGTCTTTTCCTACGATTTCACCTTCAATCTGTTTGACTTGCTTTCGTAATGCCTCAACTTCCCTTTTAACGCGTTCATTAAATTTTCCCTGATTTTCAACATGCTTATTTATGTTCTGGTACTCTTCGGTTTCTGCAAATGGCAATGGTGCTGTATCATCTGAATCTCTGTCCCCATTTAAACTAAGATTTGTCAATTTGTCTGAAATTTCCTCAACTCTTTCCGATAAATCACCTATTTGTTCTTTCTGTTTATTTACGTCTTCCGTAAGTGTAGCGACTCGGGTTTCAGTATTGACACATTTGGTAGTTAACTGTTCATATTGTTGTCTTAAGTTATTTAATCTGTCATTTGGTACGGATTCCTCGATTCTCTCAAATATTTCTTTCTTATCGTGTGCACGTTGTAAATTTAACTCTGAAAATTTCTGTACTGTCACGCGATCTCTTTCCTCCTGTTCTCTATCCTGTTCCCTTTGTCTAATCTCTACTGCAACTAATCTATTATTGTGAGCATTCAAAATCGGTTGTACTTCTTCTCTGATTTCTGTCTTTAATTCATCTTTCGTATTTTTGAAACATGTCCCTATTCGTGAATCTATCCGTGTTTCCATTGTTCCCATTTGTGATCCCAGTGAGTCTAACCGTTTTTTCATTGTTCCCCTATCTGTTTTTAATTCAGATCGTAACTGTGATCCCATTGTTCCCATCTCAGTTTTAAATTCAGATCGAAAATTTAATATTGCACTCATCAACTGTTCCATATTAACTTGTTCGAGATTCCTTTCGCCCCTAACATTTCCCACAAAACCAGCTTCCTTCGTCATGGCTGTAAAGCTATCAGTGTTCGATACTATTCCAGAATCTTCTATCGTTAATCTCGTATTCTGTGAATTTTCTGATTGAGAAAAATCTTGAACTGGTTCCGGACTGTCTTCCTGACTTATTAAATTGTTGTCCTGTGTTGGCGAGTTCGCCAGGTCAACAATTTCGTCATTCTGACTATCTATCATTTTCGCCTTTTTCATCGATCGCGTAATCATTTGCAAAACATACAAAACTCGTCACAATACGAAAATTACGGAGAATTTAACAGGTTATCACCAACAATACCATTCACACGATATGCTTCCGTCAAACACGATTAACGAACAATTGAAATAATTGCACTAGATTGTCAAACGCGTATACAAGACAACAAAATTAAATTATGAAATACCATTAGAAGAATGACAATTACCAAATCTACACATGCAATCTAGACTACAATTACTAAACTACAAATTACTACAACAATACTACTGTCTACTATTTTTACAATCAGAAGAATTCCAAGGGACGATCCGAAGCAGCGGTCGCCACGTGCATGGGGGCTTAATTAAAATAAAATGCAAATATTTTTTAGTAGCTGTAAGTCCGATTACGCAAGTCTCGTAAACGGCTGGCCCTGACTAGTTTTTGTACGCAATCTGACTGCTTAGAATGACAACAAAGAATGTAAGAAAATTTTCGTTAACACAATCAATTAATTAAGTCCCCAGCAACTATAAAACCTACGAAACCAAAGCACAAGTGTAGCTGTTCTGTATGTGGTAGTATGACTCAACGCACATCTGGCACGGTTCTTCTTCAACAAGACAAGAATTTTTAAATACCAATTATACTGACGTGATAAAAGAAAATTAGAAATACTATAATTGTGCAAGAAAACCAAAATTACACTCTAATACAAGAACACAAGCCAGATGCTTTGTTGACTGAACCTGTAATGAAGCATTATTCAGGACACACAAATAATAAGAAAATAAAGAACAGTAGTTAGTTACCTTAATTTATATTGACGAAAAGCACTCAGATCATTATAATATCTCCATTGGAACAACATCTGCTATCTCTCCCATCAAATAACTGCATAAACATGGAACAACACTCTCCACTACCGCATCTCACTCTGACTTCAGCTACAAGCAGTGTCCACCACAACTTCTCGGCAAGAACTGCCTGCCGCTACGTCTCAATAATCACTGCCAGTGGAGGCGGCGGAACAATACTCTCTGGCGCGCTCTCTGGCGCTGTGGCTCAGTGTAGCCACCTTTCAAACTGTACTCGCCATAAGTAATTGTATTTGTGCGTCTCGGTTGCTCATAGCTGTTTCTAAAATGTTTCATACGACATACAATGTATCTCAGTGAATGGTGCTCTATAAATATTTCTCTGTGTTACGGCTGAAGGTGCGTTGACACCTAATAATGTTCAGATGATTATGGAGTAATACAGGATGATTATCATTAAAGTTTCGCTACTTGAGAGCCACCGACCCCCCCTCCCCCCACCCTCATGATCGTACAAGAATTGAACTTTGTGGAAACATTTGTAAAGACGTGCCAAAAAGAAATAATTAATAAACCATTGAGAAAAAGAAAAAACACATTCAATTTCCATATGACAAGGTAACTTTTTCTAACCGCGTTATACGTTTACCTTCCTGGTTACAAACGTTGCTCAATGTCACGATCATCTGCATCCAAAACAGTCTGTAACCGTACTAAAAATGCAGTACTAAACAGTGAATGACTGAATGCTCGGCTATCGTCACGCAGCTGGTGCACTTCTTGAAGATCGAATGTTGCATGCAGAATTCTGACCCATAACAACAGTAACGCCATCAACAATTTGTGACGCAATGAGCCGTCGGTGAATTCCAGGAACAATTCCCAGATCGCCAGCTAGATCGAAATACCGAATACTGTTCTTCAACCCCATTGCACAGAGGACGTCCTCGTACTCCTTTAATGCATCGTTACGCACGAAAAAAATCTGCACTATTGATAAAACAGCCTTACGTGTAAAGCTCTGGCCACCTTGTCCAGTCCCATAATGACCGTATGCAACTGCAATGCAAATCGATGCTTGTTTTTCATGCTATGGTGCCGCACCACTAGCGGCGCCTAACATCAAGTCACGACACTAAAAACTGTACCAACTCAAGCCCTGCAGCACAAAATCTGAACATCATTCCTGTGAAATTTGGTCCCCATATGGTAAGTAGTTTTCCCTCTACACTGGTTCAATTAACGAAAGTTTGATCATAGCCACCCTTTAGATCCTTATCCTCATTTGCTACCAGATTTGCTCCCAGAGGATATTTGTGCTGGTAGTAAATCTGATGAAAGCTACTTATTTCTGTCGCTATGTTGTTATGCCTATTTACAATTATATAGCATCTCACTTGTTTAAAGTATTATTTTAGTTGCGAGAGACGTTCTTAAGCGCCGTTTTTAAATCCCTCCCGTCTTAAAAATCGCTACTCTCAAATTTATAATTTAATTTAACGGTTCAAATCTGCACAACAGGGATGCGACTGCAAATTAATTTTTAAATTGTAACAGAACTTGTTAAGATCCAAGAGTATTATTCATTTAAAGAATATTGAAGGAGAATGAAACCAACAAAGGCAACAGAAAGGACATACTCGAAGGACTGAAAATATAAATTCGTATCTTCACTTCATCACAAAAAATTCTTAACTTGTAGTTCGATTTAGCAAGTAAACAGCGAATCCAGATTTTTATGGAGCTATCATCCAAGTTGTACATGACATGGTCCCCAAAAATCTGACTTCGGTGCTTGTATATCCTTAATTTAACTGAAAAAATTGAATATAGCACTTGAAATACTTAGAATTTTAATTGGCGCCACGTAAAAATCAACACAATAACTACAGACTCCTAAAACAGCAAAGTTAAATTAATTTTGTTTTTGAAGTTCCTACGATGTCGTCCAAGTATGCTTCTATACATTTATAACTTAATTTGATTGGTTACTGTCTCAACCTTTATTATTATCATAATCAAATACTTTGTCGTTTTACTGCCCTCAACAAACTTCTACTGAACTATGTATCATTTTGCTGGTTACATAATGATATGTCAAAGAGATAACATCAGACTTCGAGTGTTACTAGGTTCACAATGATAACTGCATCTACGTGCACAGCTCCATGTGTAAATACAATTAGTTTGAACCCGAACTGAACATAGATATATATGTTTGATTGAATAATGATAGGAAAATTTGAGTAGACTGTCTTTTTCTGTTGCATGTGATTCTGTTAATTCTATCTCTTATTGCAACTGCGACTTCTAATACCTTATTTTGACGATGCCATCGGTGTTGCAACTCTGAAGCTTTATGTGACATAAAAAATGTTTAATGTGTATGAAATCTTATAGGACTTAACTGCTAAGGTCATTAGTCCCTAAGCTTACACACTACTTAACCAAAATTATCCTAAGGACAAACACTCACACCCATGCCCGAGGGAGGACTCGAACCCTCCGCCGGGTACAGCCGCACAGTCCAAGACTGCAGCGCCTTAGACTGCTCGGCTGTGACTTATAAGGTAAAATGTGTCTGGTTGTATGTATTTAATTATTGGCATCATTAATACTTTTCCCGTATATCCACTATTTCATCAATGTAACCTGGAGAGCCCCTTTCTCCATCAATCCTAACCACAATAGGGAGAAAGAAATGATGTATACATGAACAGACGACCAGAAAAAAAACAAAGCATTGTATATCAATGTCGAACTGTTCCTGAAGCAAATTTTAAAAGATTGTACACAAGCTGCAATCGATCTGCAGTGCAGTCGTAAACCAACCTGTATCCATGTTTATGTGTTACCACTCCTGAGGAAACCGCTGCTCTGAATCATTGGCATTTAAATGATATCAGTGGAGCAAGGAACAGAAAGCAGTGGGCTTTGTTGCAAAAGCAAATACTATAAATATTTCAAAATGGAAGCTTTACAGATATACATGTACCGCATTTCTTTGGGTATAATTTAACTCATTTCTCTGCTTCAGTATTATGCCATTAAAAATGTTCCCCATTAATGTCATACGCTGAAACTCGATGTCAGGAATAGCTTTTAGTTCTCTCAGTGATTCACTTTTAATCTCATCTATGCTTATAAAACGACAGCTCTATAACTCTATCAATAACAAGGCATTTTCCGTAACATGCATTACCCAAGGTGTGGGGAGGGGGTGGCGGTGGACATTGTGCCCAACCGGAAAAAGTTTTAAAAATAAAATTCCTTAATTGTTGTTGAATCATATTAGCAACATACTTTTTAAAGAAAAACTGATGTGTAAGTTTTGTCCAGAACCTGAAAATACCTCCCAGCACAGTCTTAGAAATATCGACGCTCTTTCAATTTATAATGTGCTCATTTCGTTCGTCATTGTTGACGTTCACTCTAAACATACTTTTAAAATGGCTGATGATGGGTGAATAAGTCCGTGAACCTCGAAATATTGAATACGACTATCATTGGAGAAAGTGAAATCTACTACTAAGATTTAAATTCTTGGGTTTAGTTTAACTGAAAAATTTGAAACGTATAAGGAATCTGGTAGAAGAAATTATCAGAAGAGATAAATAAATTTTTAAAATTTTTTGAATATGAAGTAATGGACTGGATTCAAATTCTTTCAAAAGGTGGGCACAAAATAGCCCCCTCCCCCAGCGAAATTGGTATTGCCAGGGTTATTGTTTTCCATGTCAGGAAACAGGAAAATATCACACCGAGTTATGTCTGGTGAGGTTGGAGTATTACTACAGCGTTGTTTTTGGCCAAAAATTCAATGTGAATGTGCCAAAGCTATGATTTGTTTCTCCTTTGACCCGGTTTCTTTTCTGTTTGCTTCACGTAAATGGCGTAACTAGTACTCCTGATTGATCGGTTGATTTTGTGGCTTAGTCATTTCTTCGCTTTTTCTACTACTTCATGGCTTATTGATGTGATGGGATGTCCAGGACTTCGTCACCTTCGACGCCCCCCTGCATTCCTCGGAACATTTACAACACACCCGAAACCCACTTTTTACCTATAGAAGACACACTTAAGTTCATATTTAATTAACAATTCTAAGTCTTTTCTTCTCTTTATTCCATTCTTATAATAAAATCTATTACAAATTCTCCGAGCGATTTTTGCACAAAATAAATAATCGTCGACTCAGCCATATCGCGTGTAACCTCTTTGGCAGCTGACAACGCACTGTACATCCGATATGGCTAACGCTGTACAGGTAATTTTCAGACATGTTTGCTAACCAAACGGAAGCCCTCCCGCTTAGCAGTGCTGTCTGACGCACTGCTTTCTGGGCGGGAAGGAGTGTTGGTCCCCGGCACGAATCCGCCCACTGGATTAGTGTCGAGGTCCGGTGTGCCGGTCAGCCTGTGGATGGTTATTAAGGCAGTTTTCCATCAGCGTCGGCGGATGCGGGCTCGTTCCCCTTATTCCGCCTCAGTTACACTATGTAGGCGATTGCTGCGCAAACAATGTCTCCACGTACACGTACACCGCAATTAAGCTACCACGCAAACATTTGGGGTTACACTTGTCTGGTGTGAGACGATCCCGTGGGATCCACTGAGAGCCGAACCGCACAGTAACCCAGGGTTCGGTGTGGGGCGGCGGTGGGGTGAGTGGACTGCTGTAGCCTGTGTCGGGTTGTTTACCACTGCGGGCTCCGACGGGGACGAAGCCTCTCCGTCGTTTCTGGGTCCCCAGCTCCATAGAATACAATGCAGTACAACACAATGGAAAAAATCGCCTGAATCAAACTACTACGATATATGAAACTACAAAATTCTAGTCTATATCTCGCAATTCCGTGCTGGTGCCCAAAGCCATTCGGTGCAATGCAAGCACAGCATATCATTCGACTAAAAAATCTAATGACTTTGTGTCATCGTAGGAGACAAACAATTTATTACATCTGTGCAGTCTGCGAAAGAACCCGATCAGTCTGAAGGCTTTTCGGAACATTTGTTAGTCATCCAATACGTCTCAGAAAGTCTGTTAGTGGAAAATATTTCTCTTGTTCTGATTTGTGATTACGCCCAAGGTTCAGCTGACATCTTGAACCCAGGAACACATTATATAATACGAATGCACGACGATACTATGGCGTACCGTGTTTAGTGATGTTTAGGATGGAGGGAACTTCCACATGAGAATCTTACAGTGATCAATCTCTCATACGTACATGATGCGTTAGCATACAAGCTGTCCACAAACAATTGCATTTTTCTGCTACACTAAACGTGCACCAGATTTCATTCACACTAAACAAACGAGTATCTAGTACTCATTCGCACAACAGTCGATATTCTCCAATAAATTGTGAACTATGATTGAAACAACCGCTAAGCTGCTTTTCGGTAAAGGTATGTTAAATCATTCTCTTTAGTGCGAAGTCGATTTCTTTAGTGCTGCTTTAGTTGGATCCTCCATTAACGACTTCTTAGGGCAAAGTATTTAATCCCACTTTTGACTTATGACATATTATGAGAAACCTGTGGCATCCTCAACGATAACTCTAACTTTTCTGGGTTTTGATACCGATGACCTTGTATTGACAGATGCCGAACAGCTATTTTATCCTGTCGTCAAACGCGTTTACCTAAGATAGTATTTGGCACTCGTAGATTCTATTGTATTCTTACTGTCCACAGTGTTTTCTCGCGTTGTAGCTTCAAAGGTGTGATTTACAGTTTTTGTTAGAAGCGAGGAAGACATTAAAGTCCAAATTGTCAGAGAAATATGGCAAATTAAATGATAAGTGTCATACCAGCATTTATGACATCACGAAGATATTTTTGTTGAATACACTGAGAATAGAAACAGGGTTTTCAATTACACCAACATTGAATACTTAACGGAAACTGCATTTTGTTGTGCGAAACAACATACAAGAAATTACTTTAGTCAGTACTGTGTGTGTTATTTCACGAAAGGCAAAATGTTTGCAGAACGATTAACTTGTTTTCTAGAACAGCGTCAAAGTGTGTAAATTGAGTGACACACACAAACATCACGTGTGCAACCGGGAATTTCGTTAAGGTCTATGCTGCACTGTGCCTGACTGAACCTACTCGTGTCCATGCACCAATGAAGTCGAAAAATTAGTTAGTCTCGACACGGAAAATAATTTAAGCCAATATTGTGAGCAATTAGTAGGAAATACAAGACTAATGGAAACTCATCTCTGTACAGAGAAATGAGTTAGCAATTTGATTTTGTCTTAACATCATGGTAGAGTTGATATTACGTTCAAAATACGATGTTAGTCATTTCCAAGTGATTTGGAATACATGTAAATTAATTTTCATTAAAAACAGCGATTATCTCTACGAAGGTACGAAATAGATTTTTCGCAGTATAATAAGCTAACTAGACAAATATCAGTTGTCTTTTTAAGAGAGCACACTGCTTGCAGTGCGGTGTACTACTGGTACCAGGCTGTCACGTGAGCATCCATTTCTAACGTAAATCTCTGGGTTTCAGTGACCCCGCCGGTTGCAAGAAATTATCGCTGTAAGATGGGTCGATGTGCAGATGTGGAGGATTGGCAGAAACGAACTAAGGTATTTGCACGTGCCTATTACCACGTCGTGCTTTAATTTGTCCGACTTCTTGCTGTCCAACGTATCTACAAATACCAATAATCGTGTTTCACTCGCAGTCTTGTAGCGCTATCTAAGAACAGTCATCATAAAAGACACGGACCGGAGACGGTAACCAGACGTTCTCAATGACAATTGGTTTTATATATGGCAGCAAATAAAAGTACACCAAAAAATTTTTTTTAACGAACATTACGAAGAAAACTGCCTGCAATCGATATTTGAAGTAACCAAATACTCTTTCTGATAGGGTCACATAATGCAGCTGACCAGATAACACAGAAGATGGAGAGTCGCTAACATGACACATACACTATGTGATCAAAAGTAACCGGACACCCCCAAAAACATACGTTTTTCACATTAGGTGTATTTTTATGTCAATTACTGCCAGGTACTCCATGTCAGCGACCTCAGTAGTCATTAGACATCGTAAGAGAGCGCTCCGCGGAACTCACGATCTTCGAACGTGGACAGGTGGCTGGGTGTCACTTGTGTCATACGTCTGTACGTGGCATTTCCACACTCCTGAACATCCCTAGGGTCACTGTTTCTGCTGTGATAGTGAAGTGGAAACGTGAAGGGACACGTACAGTGCTAAAGCAAAGAGGCTGACCTCTTCTGTTGACTATCCGAGACAGCCGACAGTTAAAGAGGCTCGTAATGTGTAACAGGCAGACATCTATCCAGACCATCACACAGGAATTCCAAACTGCATCAGGAGCCACTGCAAGTACTATTACAGTTAGTATACAGTTGAGAAAATTTGGATTTCATGGTGGAGTGGCTGCTCATAACCGACACATCACGCCGATAAATGGCAAACGACGCCTCGCTTGGTGTGAGGAGCGTAAACATTGGACGACTGAACAGTGGAAAAACGTTGTGTGGAGTGACGAATCGCGTTAAACAATGTGCCGATCCGATGGCAGTGTGTGGGTATGGCGAATGGCCGGTGAAAATCTACCAGCGTGTGCAATGCGAACAGTAAAATTCGGAGACGGTGGTGTTATGGTGTGGTCGTGTTTATCATGGAGGGGGCTTGCATCCCTAGTTATTTTGCATGGCACTATCACAGCACAGGCCTACATTGATGTTTTAAGCACCATCTTGCTTCCCACTGTTGAAGAGCGATTGCACCTTTCAACACGATCGAGCACCTGTTCATAATGCACGGTCTGTGGCAGAGTGGTTACACGACAATAACAACCCTGTAACTGACTGGCCTGCACAGAGTCCTGACCGGAATCCTACAGAACACCTATGGGATCTTTTGGAACGCCGACTTCGTGCAAGGCCTCACCGACGGACATCGATACCTCTCCTTAGTGCAGCACTCGGCGAAATATGGGCTGCGATTCCCCAAGAAACCTTCCAGCACCTGATTGAACGTATGTCTACGAGAGTGGAAGCTGTCATCAGGGCTAAGAGTGGGACTACCCCATATTAAATTCCAGCATTAGCGATGGAGGGCACCACGAACTTGTAAGTCATTTTCAGCCAGGTGTCCGGATACCTTTGATCACATAGTGTACAGCGTCGTCGGCCGAGTCGCTATTTGGCCCTTCCAGATGATCCGAATGGTCGATTGCTTTGGCAGCCCAGAGAGGTGATTCATCTACAGCGTATGGAGGGTGCAGTTAAGTAGGAGATGATTGGCAATACTTGTGAGTGTTTTTCGTATTGTTACAGTGACATTCTGAGAAAAATAGCGGTAAGCTATAGGTAAAGAGGGGAAATATAAAGTACGTACAAGATCTGAGGAACAATAAGACTGGAAGACCAAGAACGAAGTGCTCGGATTAGAAACGTTGTGTCTCAGTGATTTAAGATTTCAGACCAGCAGCTGAATCTATACATCGACGAAACATTGATGGAAATAAAAGAAAGATCAAAGAGCGGGATTAAAATTCAGAGTGAAAGAATGTCAATGATATGATTCGCTGCTCACATTGATATCCTCAGTGAAAGGGTAGAAGTACTACAGATCCCCCTGAATGTAACGAACAGTCTAACGAGTGCTGAATTTTGATTGAGAGTAAATAGAAGAAAGAGAAAATCAATGAGAAATAGCTGAAATTTTAAAGGTGAGACACGTAATTTCAGGATGTTGGTCGCAAAGTAAATGAAGTTAAGGGATTCTGCTACCCAGGAAGCAAAATTACACTTGACGGATGGAGCAAGGATGACATAAAATCGATACTAACAATGGAAAAAGGGTATTCCTGGAAAAGAGAAGTCTACTAGTATCAAATATATTTGGGGAAGAAACTGCTGAGAAAGTGCATCTGGAACTCAGCATTGTACGATAGTGAAACGTGGACGGTGGGAAACCGGAAGAGATATGTCCAAGCTTGAAAAACTAAATCAAGACTGGTGAAACTATTTTGGCTTAGACGATCACTCTGTGTTGGTATTCCACGACACGTAGTTTGCGACAGCCGTATTCCACAGAGAAATAAACGTAACCGGCTACTTTTCATAAATTTGTCATGATTTTGATTGTTCGGTTGTTGGACGAATGTGGCCGTCCTTAGTTATGCCGTCGCCTTGTGTTGCCCTGTATTTGCTTTGAGTATTCTCGTCCTGATTTTGATGTTACTTGTGTGTTGATCAAGTTGTGGTTTGAGGATTGCCGTTTGTGCTTTATACTGTTCTAAGGGACGAGTTCCTGTTGACTATGTTACGTATACGAGTCCTCGCTATTTAGTTTACGGCCGTGTGCGAATTAATTAAGTTGTGCCCTTGTCTCGCATTAGGAACGACGGCCCTGTGTTCGTTGTCGTGGCTGCTCGCCTTCCTCTGTTGCTCTTTTGAGCTCAAATCTGCAACGTCCTACAGCCAGAATTCTGACAATTCTTTACTGATAAACTAGTTTACCCCACTGGTTACTACTAAAGCTACTGCCATATCCTGGGGTTTAGTGTTACTATTGATCAGGCTAGAGCCTGTTTATTTGTAAAGGGGTTAAGTCCCCGCTCTAAACTGAAAATCTAGTGTAAGCTATGGCTGGTGCCGATTAGTTCAGTCACGTTTTACCGTAAGTGCTTACTTACCTGACGTTAAAACTCAGTAAAGTTAGCGAGCCATCTGTCAACAGTAGGTGTACTCTAGAGAGCCGCATGTGCTCTGTCTGCTAACATCTAGTTACTTTTATTTGTAAGTGGGCACGTGGTAAAATATTGAAGCATGTAACTTCTTGTGTGTGAATTGTGGTTTTCAACCGTTGTGCACGTTGCTACCACATTCAATGATTATTGAGACCGGAACTTTTATTGAATGTCATTTTTATTAAGACAGTGCCTAACCGAATGTTTTGGTGTGATTTTATGTACCATCTGCAAGTGATGTTGTTGCTTACTTAGATCTCTGTATCAGAGCAAGAGCGCTTCCGTTTCCCGTTCATCCAGCACTCTCAGCAGTTGAGGGGTGTACGCCGTCGTTGCATCCTGCTTCTCACTGGATGACTTGGGTGGACTCTCACATATGGCGTCCACCTCGATCCAAAGATGCCGTGTACTCCAACTTGGCGTCGGACCTGAATATTTTGTTTCAATTATACTTGAGTTGAAAAATTATGTGAAGGACGAACAAATAAATGTGTGTCTGTCTAACCACCTTCAGTCCCATACAAACCAGCACTCTTCTCCCCATCCATGTTCCTGGCCCTGTCCACACACACACACACACACACACACACACACACACACACACACGCATGCACACGCACATAGAAACACTAATACATACAAACTAACCCCATCGGAGGTTCGAGTCCTGCCTCGGGCATGGGTGTGTGTGCGTTTTCCTTAGAGTAAATTAGTCGAAGTTAGATTAAGCAGTTGATAAGCTTAGGGACCGATGACCTCAGCAGTTTGGTCCCGTAAGACCTTACCACAAACTTCCAACACACAAACCAATAAACAAATGATACTAACACACATACGGTCACACGTTTAAACTCCATCTGTTTGTCAGTGTTACTACATTCTTTAAAAAGACATATTACGCCAAAAACTTAAAAATTTAGTTTGCATTGTACTGCTGCTGGTTGATTTCTCGACTAAAAAATGATGTGATAGATTCTGTGCAACACGTTTGCAAGACAACAACAATCTGCACGAACAGTTCGACGACGTTTGCAGCAGCATGGACTATCAGCTCGGAGACCGTGGCTGCGGCTACCTTTGACGCTACATAAGAGACAGGAGCGCCTGCGATGGTGTACTCAACGACGAGCCTGAGTGCACGAATGGCAAATCGTCATTTTTTCGGATGAATCCAGGTTCTGTTTACAGCATCATGATGGTAGCATCCGTGTTTGGCGACATCGCGGTGAACGCACATTGGAAGCGTGTATTCGTCATCGCCATACTGGCGTATCACCCGGCGTGATGGTATGGGGTGCCATTGGTTACATGTCTCGGTCACCTCTTGTTCGCATTGACGGCACTTTGAACAGTGGACGTTACATTTCAGATGTGTTACGACCCTTGGCTCTACCCCTTATTCGATCCCTGCGAAAACCTACATTTCAGCAGGATAATGCACGACCGCATTTTGCAAGACCTGTACGGGCGTTTCTGGATACATAAAATGTTCGACTGCTGCCCTGGCCAGCACATTCTCCAGATCGCTCCCCAATTCAAAACGTCTGGTCAATGGCGGCCGAGCAACTGGTTCGTCGCAATACGTCAGTCACTAATCTTGATGAACTGTGGTATCGTGTTGAAGCTGCATGGGCAGCTGTACCTGTACACACCATCCAAGCTCTGTTTGACTCAATGCCCAGGCGTATCAAGGCCGCTATTACGGCCAGAGGTGGTTGTTCACGGTCGTGATTTCTCAGGATCTATGCACCTAAATTGCGTGAAAATGTAATCAGATGTCAGTTCTAGTATAATATATTTGTCCAGTGAATACCAGTTTATCATCTGCATTTCTTCTTGGTGTATAAATTTTAATGGCCAGTGGTGTATGAAGTATTGCGATATGTACAGTAATGGCACTTCAAATTCTTGGGCCCTCTATAAATAACAAAAATACGGAAATGGGCTCTGTCCTATAAGAGTACGGCTGAGTAAGACTCCATCCCGCCTGTGAAGAAGATACTGGACATCCCAACCTGATATTTAGTTTCTCTCATTTTCATTCTCTCTTCATCCCGTTGATTTAGTCATTGACTCTTCAGCTCAACAGAAAATCGACGAACGGCCTATTGTTCAGTTATGTCACCTCTGCAAGCGTCCTTGACTACTTACGAGAGATGGCTCATTTCTCTTTACCAACAGTTTACCATTTTGCTGTAGCAAGAGAAGTGCGTTTTGTATACAGATCTCAAAGGTGTGGTGGTCGCCAAAAATATTATCAAGCTAGTGTCTAAACACAACATTTGGAGAGCATTCTCTTGTAAAATTTGTCACTGTGTAAATCATTCTGGGCCTTGTTCGTGGACCATTACTGGAAGGCCATTCTGTCCAAGGAGGAGTAACGGTGTCGTAGTCAGCTTCTTGCAGAGTCGAATAAATTTGGCATGACATTCTGAAAGGTCATTATGTCCATAGGAGGGCAACGGTGTGGAATAAATTTGGCATGCCGTTCATTCCATTTGTGGTTGGCCCGTGATATGAGATGGGAATATTGTTGTCTCAGGGCAGAAGTCGGAAATATTTCTAATTGAGAAAGCCCTTCTGACTGGTCTTTTTTTCTCTGTTACCTTTAGAATTGATTGACCCTCTGATCCACATGCCATGTCGTGCTTAATCAAGATGGCACTTAAGAAAGCTCTAAATGACTGGAGATGGCAATCATATTCTGTTACTTGCAACCGTTGTGCAATATACTTTAAAGTATTAAGAGTATTGGTTTTAGATTGGTTAAAAATGTTCTAAAAATGTAATGGGACATACCAAGAAGCTCCACACGGTGCGCATTTCATTCTGCCCGCCCAGCGGTTCGCGTCTGTGAGGCTGAAGTGCTGTTCTCGCTAAAGAGAACATTTCAGTTTGACAAGTCGTACAGACTGTTGTGCCGCACATAGGTTTGATGCGGCAGTGTGACAGGGAGCTAGGAGTTTTCAATTTGAAGCGCAGGTGGCAACATCATACATGTTGCAGAGCCAGGTTACTGGCCACTGTCGTCCCACTTGTTTGGTGCGGTGTGGTTGGACCATGGGGTTGCAGCACCCAAAGTCTGCTTCAAAAGCAGACTTCAATTTGAGCAAGCTGCAACATTTTCTTTCGGCAGTGATGGACAAGCAATGGGTTTAGTGGCAGTCCTGGATGGCACGTCGGCCATTTTTCTTTTCATATCCAACGAACTGGGCCAATGGGAGTGCACAGTCGTCTACCAGTGGCAGTAGTTAGATAACTGCCGGCCCCTGAGCGTACAGACTGTAGAGGAGAGCGACATGGGATGGAGCAGCATGACACAGCCGCACTGCAACTGTCAATGTGCACAGACATCGTTGTCTTATGTAATTGAAGCTGTTTTCTCGCTGGCTACCAGGAGAAGACAGCAGCCCACAGCAAGTAGGGAGGAACAGTGGAGATGTTAGTTGTAGCAACACACTGCAGAGTACAAAATTGCATTTTATTTTCTGAACCGTATGTGGTAAATAATAGCGATAACTACAGCAAAATCAGCTTTACAGCTCATAGATCTAAGCTCCTGACAAGAATAATATACGGGAAAGTGAAAAAGGAAACAGACCGGCTGTCAGATGATGAACAGATCAGCTTTAGTAAGGCAGCTCTCTGGCTTCCGCTTTAAAGTGTAATAAATGCTGAAGAAAAACTAAAATATGTTCGAAGGCTGTGTCGACCTACAGAAAGTTTTCGATAACGTCTTCAAGTAAGATGTTCCAAATTCTGATAAATGTATTGGTACGCCATATGGAAAAAGTATCGTAAAATGTAGTGAAATATAGGTAATACGTAATATGTACAAAACCAAACACGGAACAATCACACTGAAGACCAACAACGGAGTGAGCGGAGTAAAGAGATCTGCTGAATCGAATGAATATTCTCATGAGTACAGAACATTTTGGATTGAGAGTAAACTGGAATAAGTGGAAAGTAATGAGAAGGAACATAAATAAGGATAGCGAAAATTTTAACATAAAAATTGGTGGTCACGAAGTAGAGGAAGTTAAGGTAACCTGCTGCCTTCGAAGCAATAATTCATGAAGAACCGAGCAAAGAGGCATGAAAGGTACTTTATACGCCTTTTAAAATGGATTCACAATGTTAAGAATAAGTCCGGGTATGTAAACTTACGTGCTATTGTATACCGCGTTATAATGATGTAACAGGCATCTGTGAACAAGTTGGACATTACCTTTTGCATGCGGTACTTTATATTTTTAAGTATTTCAGATATGATAAACCTTTTAGATGTGCTGTTTTTATCCACTTGACGTATTCTGCACGAGGTTTAGCGTAAAATGAACATGTATTACAATAAAAAGATTTTAATCCCTGAAGATACCAGCAACGTCTGTTGAAACCTGTTGTCTTAAATAATGAAATACTTTATATGATCCTGGCTGTTGAATGGTTTTTTGCAAATGGAACAAATCACCACCCTTCAGTACTATAGAAATGAGAAAATTCAAACAAATTCTGCATATCAATAACTGACTGGATATTCTGTGCGGCACTTAAAACCCATGAAAATTCAATGAGAACTTACAGCAACTCAAAAGAACAAAACAGGTGCCCATATGATCTGAGCAGTACCCTAAACCCACGCATAACTGAACAATTAATTGCTACAACGCTAAAGGACCCAGACGCTGACCAGATGGTCTATGCAGCATTTAAAACCCGGAAAAATTCAGTTTACAACTGCAACAACTCAAATCAATTCCAAAGGTGCCCAGCTGATATGAGCAGCACCTATAACCACTGTTAAATTTAAAGAACAAACTGCTGCAAAGCTAACGAACACATTGGGTGCCCAGCAGATCTGTACAGCAATGAAAACCACTTGAAAATTTAAACACAACTGCCAGCCTAAACGAATTCAATATACTGCCCAGCTTATCCTAGCATCAATTACAAACGCGTTAACATTTGACCACAAGTCCCATGTCACTCAAGACAACCATCAAAAATATCCTTCAAGGAATGGAAAAACAGCACAGCCCACCAAAGCACAATCGCCAAAACCGTCCACCTCCGTGCCGCCGCCGGAGCTCCACAGATCCCCTCCCTGCGTAGGCGGGCATCCATTGCTAGCTTACCCTACGCGTGACGGATCGAACCAACGTATCTTTCGAACTAAATTGTAGCCGAGCCGAGCAGGAAGGTGAGAGATACCCTAGCGGGAAGTTGGCATAGTGCACGACAAGGCCATGTTTCGTGAGAATGTAGCCAAAAATTTTGAGTGTGAAATTATGTACGTGGCTAATTCGTGTTTCCAGAATTGTATACTAGCGATAAGTTATTGTATTTTGTGGTCCATGTAGCAGTTAGTTCTGTGTAATTTTCGTTTCCTTTTGGATCTGGTTTGGTAGATACTGAAGGCTGATTGTAGCAGACTGTAGATATTTCATTGAGTTTGTGATTTGTCTAAATGATTCAGTGTGCCCACTTGTAAAGTTTGTCACGGGATGGGTTGGCGACAATTTTAGTTGCTACCCACTTCTATTTTATCCAAGCAATATATAAAAATGGTTTAGAATACGTTCTGTGATTTATTATTGTTGCCATTTCAGTTAATTTTGTTATGATTCTGCCTGGGAAAAGATTGTTTTATTTATGGTATTAACGGTTTCTCCAATTCATTATTAAGCCCCAAGGTTTGAATTTTCTTATGCGCTCACATATTGTGAGCTGTTGTTTAGTAAAGAAGGTATTTTCCTTAAACTAACGCTCACACAGTCCCCGGCCGAAGTGCGATCCACGCAAAACCGACGCCACAGTAAATATATTATCTAATGTAGTTGCTCAAGATTCAAAAACTCGTTACATGGTGATTGTGTAGCAGAGCATACTGAATTGCCACCTCCTGCAAGGCGAAGTTCTTAAACACACACGATGGGGCAGCAGAACTGCTGTGTTATATACATTTTTCGAAAATCTTACTTCGTAACTGTGAATGCAACACGTTTATTTGAGACGTTGAAATCTCTTCAATCTGTTCTTGAAAATTATATTACGAAATACTAAAATGAGCAGATATACCAACTGAATGATGTTATTCTTCTGAAAAAAAAAATACGAAAGAAAAAAGAACTTTTACAGTCTATTTTCACACAGCATTTGGCTGTGTGTGGTATAATTTGAAACATTCAAGGGGTAAGAGAGCTATATCACGATTTCGACACCACCTGGACGTTTCTTCGCATTTTTATCTTCTGGGTCTTACTGAGATATGAACACTCTTTGCAGGCACCTGTTGTAAGCAGTTTAGTCTCAGTGGCTGGAAAAATGTTATCCAATACGTCTGCCCTGGCCATGATCTGGGGAAACACAAGATGCCATGTGCCTGTGTAATGTCACTCACCGAGATCTACTCAAGTCACGTCCACACTGTGTTTCAATGGCAATTACTGTAGCATCCTTCGACGGGCCGGGAAATTTCCTTGTGTTCCGTACTAGACTATATTGTCTGAAAAGGATTTCCTTAGCATTCCCAACGCGATGTCTATAATGTGTGATGTCGAGAGCTGGAACCGTGCTGCAGACAATACTGAATCAAGTTGCCACACACAGAAGGTATACTTATAAATATACTGCTACCAAACTTTTACAAAAATTGTTCCTCAGATAATATACTGAAGTAATCGTGAATGTTTACATGGAACGCCAAATTTTATTAGGGAACCAATTTGTTCATTTTCATTTTGTGGTAAGAAATATTTTCGCCTAACTGTGACAATTGTTTCATTAAATCCCAGTAATAATATTTGAACTAGCAGCTGCGCTTTGTTTCTGGTCAAGATCTGTCCATTTATCTTCAACATAGTGTATGTTACGGAGGCTTTAGCTGTTTTACCTGATAGTTCATTTACCGCATTACGGAAATTACTGAATCCCAGCTAGATTCATAATCCGTGAATTATAGACGCCTGCGTGATGCTGAAAGCATGTCAAGTTGTACAACATTTGGAGTAGTCAGTAATCGAAGAGCCCTCATTGATTTTACTGTAACATTTACGTACATTTTGTGCTGAATTTACTATGGTGTTGCAGTGGTTTCCTTTGTGTACTGAACTTGTTGCTTTGTGTGAGAATGCCACTAAATGTCGCCAAATCAATAATTTGCCTGGGGTGATCAGTTCAGTTCGAAAGTACAGAGGAATAGAAGTAGGATGAACCCTCATACGCACTGTGAATATTGATAAATCTTTTGTTTACATACTTCAATCTATTTTTTTGGCATGAACATTTCCTTGTATAAGGACGCAGCCCCATGTAGTCAAATCATTTGTGTGGTAATGGGAAAAAGCTGGATTTCAAAGTACAGAGAAATATGAGTGAAACGAATCACAGTACATATAGAGAAGTTTTTCATAAATCAAGATTTATTGGTTTTAACGTAATTTCATTGAGTTTCGGATTGGCCATTGCTGCATGTCCAGCACCACCCCTCCCCGCTTGTAATTTAACACTTTTGTTGTTGCCCTATAATTAAGCAAGAATGCAGGTAGTTTCCGTGACAGTTTAATATGTCCCGTAAACCCAAAATTCATGCTCTTCGAGACATCCAAAATCTACAGTGCAGTCCTCTTGTGAGGTGACCAGGCTGATATTCTGATTGAAGAAGCTTAATTCGTACCTTTAATTTTGTGTGTTAAGGGAGTTAAAATATTTGGTTGCTGTATCTGTGCAACTACTGAATACTTTTGTTGAGATACCATTAGATGATGGAGATAGTACACAGCCACTGTATTAATGCATAATATCCTCACCGAGCGAGGTGGCGGAGTGGCTAGCGCACTGGACTCGCATTCGGGAGGACGACGCTTCAATCCCGTCTCCGGCCATCCTGATTTAGGTTTTCCGTGATTTCCCTAAATCGTTCCAGGCAAATGCTGGGATGGTTCCTTCGAAAGGGCACGGCCGATTTCCTTCCCCGTCCTTTCCTAATCCGATGAGACCGATGACCTCACTATTTGGTCTCCTCCCCCAAAACAGCCCAACCCATAATATCCTCTTTGCCACCATCCTATGCACGTGCCAAATTTCCTTATATTTCCCACTAGGCCCCTCCTCAGGACATTTAAATCCCACATTTCTTTCTCAGGCAGATTTCTTAAAACAATATGTTTAGATGTGTAAAGCTGTAATGACTGCCACGTCAATCGTCACTGCATAGCCACAGCGAAGCAGACGTGTGATCCGTTGTGTAATTGAAATGTCGCTTCTATCTTACGTGCCGCAGAGGTCGGTATTACTTTTATTTTTGTTAATTGCCTGCTGAGTAAAATCGTGAATTTCGGATCTAAAATATTCACAACATCCTTACTGTTCAACATGAAATTAGTCGGTGTGTAAGACGTCAGTAATTTTTTCGAGTAAACCGTAATTTTCATTTTATGGAGTTGTTCTGTGTCAGTAAAAGGTTTTGCACAAGACAGAAGTGTAACTCTTATGACTATTTCTCTCATTATAAGCCTAGTGATACTAATCTGCTGTACAGTGCTGACTGCTGCACCTTCTAGCAAGAGCTGGATTGGCCATTCATCAGGCAGGTATTTATCAAAATAGATTTTTTTCCCAGTAGCCGTGAAGTTGCATATATACTGACAATATAGTTTGGCATCTTGTATCTTATTTGGTACATGACATATTTTTTAAAAATAGTACAGTCTGTAATCTTAATTCGAATGTTGTGAGCTACGTATATGCTTCTGATAGTGCTGTGTATTTACAGTATGAAAATCTTTCAAAACAAAGGCATGATATACTGCTGATGCTGTCTTGTACGTCGTAAAGCTGATTTTCTGTACTGCAGATAATATTTATTGACGTCTTGTTCCTATCAGGAAGGGAATTAACTGGGTATTAAAAAAAAGGAAGGAACGGAAAAAAATCCTCCAAGTATGAATATTAGCTGTACGTCTTGCAACTTCGGTAAAGACGCATAGTCACTTTTGTCAGAGAATAATAACGTCATACGAATTAAGAAACCGCTGATTTTCCACTCACCGATTGTGAATTCGAGGTGAAAAGTGACAAGTAGCTCATCATCTATAGGAAAACACCTTGAAACGCTGTATGTAGAGATCCTCAAACGCCATGCTAGTCAGAGCCCGGCAGATGTCAGCAGAATTTGAGAGCTCCAGCGAACAGAGGAGATTCATCGACAGTCGCCTCGTATGAATGAGCTTGCAGCAGTTGCTATGTACGTGAGCTGTCAGTTAACTTGTTGCACTGAGAAGACCTTACAAAACTTGTTCGTACACACCTCTGGGCTAGGTAGGATTGTTGGTTTCCACTGTAACTCTTTCTTTGTCTACTTGTGTCTGTATGTCACTTACACTGTGACTTGAACATAAGGGTCCGATTAGAGAAACAGAATCTGGCGCCCACATGGTTCGTGATCTGTAGTATGATGTATTACTGTGTATACCCGAATCTGAGCAGAGCTGTAGGCTGGGATGGCCGTTTCTTATCGTAATTGGTTGTCAGCCTCATTTATTTCTTACAATTAGTGAAGCTGTAATCTAGTGTCTCTTCTGTCCTGCATGTTCATTGCATACGCGTGAACAAGCAATAAAGAGCAGACCATTAAACCAACTGAGAGTCTCGTGTTCCCTATCATCACAATATCTATCTCCTTATTACCCCAATAAATCCGTACTGTCTCCAACCATAGAGACCTGAGAATCTCAATTCGAACCCGTCGCTTTTTCACTTCTAGGCGCAGTCGCTCGCATACCAAGAAACGGATGACCAGGAAATTCCGCTTCACCTCTGTTCTGAGAGTAAACGTCTGAACTACTTCGTGACACACTTCGGGTCCTGACAACAGACTCGACAAGGAATATTAACCTGTAAAGAGAAACGAACTTCGCTCAAATTCTTTTGAGTATGTGACAGCGTCAAGTGACAAATCCACCGATCTTCCGACTAATACCGTAGGCAGTTTTCATCACAGGAACTGCATCAGAGGAGCGTCGGAATAATTTTATTGAAATGTACAGCGGCCGCAAGAGGCTATGCCATCTCAAGACAAAGATGTTAGTAGCTGCGAGATAAGATGTCAGCCTAAGAGGGGGTACCACTTGTGTGGAATGTATTTTCGCAACGACTGCTGGCCGTCAACAGAAGCGGCAACTCAGCAAACAGTTGTTACACCTATTATAATTCCATCCATATGAAAGTCACCATTCGAAACCAATGTGTCTATTCTTCATATAAAGAATAAGCGAAATGTCCTTATGGCTATTGAGTACATCGCAGTTCTATAACAGTCTTGTAACTGTGACAGGTCGGCGGTGCAATGACCGATGCACAGTGATGGAAGAGCCGTTCTCGTAGTAGTCAGGACGGCGTTGGCTCTACCACCTGGGCATTGCAGGTCCGCAGGTTTGGCAAAGGCTACGAGAGTGACAGTGGCTCCAGCAAGACAACGCTCATTTAACTTTTTGTCTCTAACTCAAGGCATTTTTCCTGAGGAACTATAATGTGACGTTGTTAAACCCCTCTCAAGGAAGGTGATAAGACAGACGTCAGTAACTACCGGCCTAATTCACTGCTGACCTTATTTTACAAATTGTTTGAGAAGGTGATGTATTCTAGAATAGTATCTCATCTTGGCAGCAATAATATACTCAGCTAATCACAGTTTTCGTTTCAGGAGGGTTGCTGTAATGAGAATGCCACTTACGTGTTCACACGCCAGATATTATAACCATTAAATATAAAAATCGCTCCGGTAGGTATTTTCTGTGACCTACCCAAGGCAGTTAGTAGTGTGAACCATAGTATATACTCCTTCATAAATTGAAGTTTTATGGGATTGATGGTATAGCCAACTAATGGAACATGCCATATCTAACCAAAATAATGCAGAATGTTGCACTTAACTGTAATTCAACCAACAGAATCCAGGGACATAATTCTGACTCGGGAGAAATGACGTATGAGGTTTCCCAAGGTTCAGCTTACGTTAACTACTGTTTCTTATATATCTAAAAGACCTACCGTCTAATGTGCAACAAGCACAATTAGTTCTTTTTGCAGATGACACCAGTATTCTAACCACTCCCAGTATACATACAGAAATGAGTGAAATGGTGAACAAAGTTCTCAAAAGTATCGTTCACTGGTTATCTGCGAATGGTCTCACCCTGAATTTCACAAAGACACATCATATTCTATTCTACACCTCTAGGGGTACCGCACGAATGATAAGTGTAACACATGGTGATGAAATAGTACATGGGACGGAAACTCCATATTGACGAGAATTCAAATTGGAAAAAAACACATTTTGTGACACCTAAAAAGACTTAGTTCAGCCACATTTGCACTTAGAATAATAACACATTTAGGAGAGAGAGAAATCAGTAAGTTGACATATTTTGCTTATTTTCATTCAGTAAAGTCATATGGACTAATGTTCTGGGGTAACTCATCGGTAAGAAAGATGGTTTTCAATGCCCAAAAACGTGCTGTAAGCATAATATGTGGTGCTCACCCGTGATCATCTGTTTACGAGTTGGGCATTCTGACTACTGCTTCACAGTATATTTATTCTCTCATGAAGTTTGTTGCAAATAATCCATTAAAGTTCAAAAGGAACAATGAGATACATAATTAGAATACTAGAAGGAAAAATGACAATCATTACTCAACATGAAGGTTGTCTTTAGCGCTGAAAGGGGTGCACAACCCTGCACAACCCTGCACAACCATAGCTGTGTCGACACCCCAGCTTGGCCGGACGAACTGCAGAGGGGCAGTACTTGTTGCAGGCGATGTCACGTACGCGTCCATCGAAGTACCGTCGAAACGTCTCGAAATGCCGGGTATTGCCCCTGCAGGGGTTGTTGTTGCGGAGCCGTTCGCATGGCGTAAGTGTTAAACTTGCACTTTTCTGCCGCCGGCCCCAGTTTATGTCCACGTACGTATCTTGCGTCCTTGTCACCGTAGAGTGGAGCTTTAGACGCTATTGGGGAGTGTATTAATATAAATTTTCATCGAATTACATTGTCGTAGCAGAAAAGAACTTTCTGGCATATACGAACAGCAGAATAGCCACAGTGAAACTACCACAGTTTTCTGAAACCAGTAACCCCTTCGTAAGTGATGAGGTTATTCTTACAATCGCTGCTGTTTGTACGCTAAGAGCTGAGCCACGACCCACTCTTAGTTTTTATTTATGTTATAGATTGTTTACGATGTACACAGCGATGTAATTTGTCGTTGGTTTCTTTCATTTGAACATCACTGTCACGGGTGACTAATTCCAACATTGATCATTAGACAACCTTCATGTTTTTATTAGGAACATGGTACATTGATAAAGCCATGTTGGCTAACAAATGTAAACTGCTAAATTATGGCTGGTGGTTGCTGTACGTTATACATTTTATGTATAAAGCAACTGCCATTAGTGATCAACAACATTGACTTGAGCTGTCGTGGTGAATATTCAGAGTTTCCGTAGCCTCAGTGAATTGGATCCCTCCAAATCTCGTACTGATTTCCAAGCCATAAATGTATACAAGATGGACACTAGATGATGTCTCAGTGTATGCAATGACATCGGCTCGTATTATTGCGTAGGCTTCTGTGGCCAGAATCAGTCGATATAAAAGTTTTCTAGGTATGATACCGCGTCGTATCGTGAAGTACTACTGCCGGAGAAAACCAACGTTTCGGCTACGGTTGCAACGGCCTTGTTCTGGGTCTACTGATGCGTTATAGGTATGCAGTGTCCTGTCCTAGCGGCCCCTAATCAATCAGAGGGCCCGCACAACAGACAAGCAAGGTGGGCTGCCGACCTTCCTTCATGAGCTCAGATCGAAACGTCGCCAGTGAATGGCCCCCTCAGAGGAACTTTTCCAGTCCTTAGTGGAAACTCTATAGCAGATTCAGTAAGCACCCTCAAGGTCACATCACCTTCTTTCCCCAGCGTTGCAAGAGGTAGCTCATAGAGTTGATTTCATTGCGGGTAAATTGAAAACTTTGCACGTGGCTTTACCGACGTTTCCGGCTTTTGATAGGTCTGTCGACCCATGGTCAAATTATGTCGAATGGTTGGAATAACATTTACTGGCACATGGGATCCACGAAGAAAATCGAAGTCTGGATTTTTTTTTAGCAACAGTTTGTCGAAAGGTGTGTACTTTAATTTAACAATTGAATCCTGAGCACTCACCTTGCAATCTCTCGTTTACTCATATCAAGGGCTGCTTATGTGAGTACTTTGACGCTGAAATACACGTGACCTCCACCCGTAAGACTTCCTTTTCTTGCCGAGAGTCCCCGGGTCCGACATATCTGGAATGGATTACGAAACTCGGGGATCTCTCCCGCGAATGCAAATTCCGTTGTGCTAACGTTGCCTGCAAGCAGTCTTATGTCTCTTCGTTGATCCGCGATATGCTGGTGTTTCACCCACCAAACGAGGGTCTTCGGGCTGATATTTTGAAGTTACAGGCCCGTCCCTCCACACGTGTCGGCCAATTATTCGTGCGTTTCAACAGTCTCACCGGCTACAACCACCGTGTCTAGATCCGGCTGTTTTCACTGCTCGCCAGTGGCCCAGCGCCCAGTGGGAGTCTCGTCGGTCCGTTGATATATCCCGTGACACAAAGTCGCTAGTTTTCCATCATGCGTCCGGACTGTTTCCGGACTCACCAACGGTCGGAGTGCCCCCACCGGTGAGCAAGATCAACGGCTCCAGTCGACCGGGCCATATTGTCGTTGTGTGTAAGGCTTAGCAGAAACATCGCATACATGCCACGTTTCCTGCGGACTCACAGTCTTGTCAAGAATCGTTATCTCAGGACCTGCAAACTTAGCATTCCGGACAAGTATTCTCCATCATTCCCCAGTCGGTCGCCTGGTTTCTCCTTACCTTGGAGGTCGCGCATATTACGGTATTCTTCCAAATTGACACAGCATCGTCTGTTTCTATTGTGGATGGTGCCACATACCAAAGCTTGGGTTCGCCAGCTTTGTCTCCGTAACTCGCGCCTTGCGTAGTTTCAGTAATCGCCCTATATCAGTCGACGGCGATTTTTCAACACAAATCTCCTACAACGGTCGTTCGTTCACCGCTCAGGTTTGGTGAACGACTCTCCCGGATCTACTAAACTTCTAGGTGTGTACATTTTTGGTCGTCTGCGTTTGCCAGTGCTCAGTAACTGATCGAATAGGCAAACACCTTCGCCGGGTTGGTATGCAGCCTGTCTTCTATAGTGGTCGCAGGATCCAGGATGTACTGAATAGAATTGGGGAAATGAGGAATTTTTGGCATAACTTGCCATTCTATATTCACGAAGATGCAAAGCTGGTACTTTTTCACGATGATAGAAATATAGCTATCACACCCAACAGACAGCAAATAACTGAGTAAATTGTAAACGATGTTTTTAAGAAAATCATTAAGTTGTTCTCTGCAAATGGGCTATCATTAAACTTTGACAAAACACGGTATATACAGTTCCACACAGAAAATGGAATGACACCATTGATAAATATAGACTTCGATCAGAAATCGGTAGCTAAGGTAGAATATTCAAAATTTCTAAGTGTATGAACTGATGAGGGGTTGAACTGGAAGAAACACACTGAAGATCTGCTGAAACGTTTGAGTTCAGTTACTTATGCTGTTAGGGTAATTGCAAATTTTGGCGATATACATCTCAGTAAATTAGCTTACCACGCCTATTTTCATTCTCTCCTTTCGTATGGCATCATATTCTGAGGTAACTCACCACTGAATTAAAGAGTGTTCATTGCACAAAAGCGTGTAATTAGAACAATTGTTGGAGCTCATCCAAATCATCCTGCAGACACTTATTTAAAGAGCTAGGGATCTTCACTGTAGCCTCACAATATATATATATATTCACATATGATATTTGTTATTAACAATCCGAATGAATTCAAAATAATAGCACTGTACATGGCTGCAATACTAGGAGAAGGGATGATCTTCACTACTCAAGGTTATCTAACTTTGGCTCAGAAGGCGGTAAATTATGCTGCCACAAATGTCTTTGGTCACTTACCTAATAGCATCAAAAATCTGACAGTTAGCCATATAGCATTTAAAAGGAAATTAAAAGAATTTCTGTATGGAAACCAGTTCTACTCATTAGATGAATTCGTGGATATAATAAGTGGGTAATTTCCCCACCCCTCACCCAAAAAGAAATATTAAGTTTCATCTTTTAGGTAATATCTTGTATAGACACCTTTTATTAACCTGACACGTTCCACATCATTACGAAGTGTCCTATTCATGATGTATGGAACAAGTACTAATTTAATCTAATCTCTAATCTAATCTAGAAGAAGGGATCGGTTGGTAGGACACGTTCTGAGGCAGGAAGGGATCACCAAATTTGCATTGGAAGGGAGCGTGGAGGAAAAAAATCGTAGAGGGAGGCCAAGAGATGAATACACTACGCACATGTAGGTTGCAGTAGTTATTCGGACATGAAGAGGCTTGCACAGCATGAAGTAGCACGGGCAGCTGCACCAAACCAGTCTCTGGACTGAAGACAACAACAACAACATCTTTTTCGTGACCATCAGTCATAATGTTAAGTTTTTGGCTGTTCTCATTCCTGCTCCAACTTATTACTTTCGTCTTTCTTCGATTTACTCTCAATCCATACGACATACTTATTAGACTGTTCATTCCATTCAGCAGTTCATGTAATTCATCTTCACTTTCACACAGGATACCAATGTCATCAGCGAATCGTATCATTGGCATATTTTCACCTTGAATTATAATCCTGCTCCTGAAACTTTATTTTATTTTCATCAGTGCTTTTTCGATGTACAGACTGAACAGTAGGCTCGAAAAGCTACATCCCTGTCTTACAATCTTTCCAGTCGCAGGACTTCGTTCTTGGCCGTCCGCTCTTATTATACCTTGTTAGCTCTTGCACATACTGTATATTACCCGTCTCTCTCCCTGTAGTTTACCCCTATATATCTTCGAATTTCGAACATCTTCCACTATTTTACACTCTCTAACTCATTTTCCAGTTCGACAAATCCTATGAACATGACTTTGTTTTCTTTAGTCTTGCTTCCATTATCAACCGCTCTGGTGCCTTTACCTTACCTACAACCGAACTGATCGTCATGTAACACATCCTCAATTTTCTTTTCCAATCTTATTAATATTATTCTTGTTAGCAGCTGGGATGCATTTGCTGTTAAACTGAGTTTGTGATAATTCTCGCACTTGTAACTCTTGTAACCTTGGGAATTACGTGGATGATATTTTTCTGAAAGTCAGATGGTATGACGCCAGACTCATACTCCAAAGCTCTTTTTAAAATCTGATACTAACACTGGATCCCCTATCTCTTCTAACTCCACTCCGGTTTCTTCTTCTATCACATCAGACAAATCTTTCGCCTCATAGAGGCCTTCATCGTACTCTCTCCGCCTTTCCGCTCTCTCCTCCGCTTTTTACAGTGGAATTCCGGTCGCACTCTTAACGTTACCACCCTTGCTTATAATTTCATCGATGGTCGTTTTCATATTCTTTTATGCTAAGTCGGTCTTTTGACAGTCATATCGTTTTCGATTTCTTCACATTTTTCATGCAGCCATTTCGTCTTAGTTCCCTGCACTTTCTCTTTATTTCATTTTTCGTTTACTTGTGTTGTGTCTAGACAAGAGTCTAGACACAGGGTGAGGTTACCGATAGGCACGCGTACACACACGCCGGCTGGCGTGAGTTCTGGAACAGGATACTTGATGAATGCTATAGAGAAAAATATGCAGCTCCTTGAATACTTAACTTTAATTCATCCTTGTGGTACATCGCTATTGACGATACAAATGAGTCTATCTCCAGATACGGTTAATTACAATCACTGTAAGGCTAATGGCGCCTTGCTAGGTCGTAGCCATGGACTTAGCTGAAGGCTATTCTAACTATCTGCTCGGCTAATGAGCGATGCTTCGTCAGTGTAGTCGCTAGCAATGTCGTCGTACAACTGGGGCGAGTGCTAGTCCGTCTTTCTAGACCTGCCATGTGGTGGCGCTAGGTCTGCAAGTACTGACAGTGGCGACACGCGGGTCCGACATGTACTAATGGACCGCGGCCGATTTAAGCTACCACCTAGCAAGTGTGGTGTCTGGCGGTGACACCACAACTTGTATTTCTGTATTCCTGCATTTCCCTTAACATTTTTGAACTTCCTTCTTTCATCGATCAACTGAAGTATTTCTTTTGTTAGTCATGGTTTCTACTCACTTACCTTCTTTGTACAGTTCAACCTACTCTCCATCACTACTAAATTGTGATGTGAGCCTACATGTGCTCCACGATGAGCCTTACAATCTAGTATCTCATTTCGAAATCTCTGCCTGACCATGATGTAACCTAATCGAAATCTTCCCGTATCACCTGGCCTTCTCTAACTTCACCTCCTCCTCTTCAATTTCTTGAAAAGAGTATTCACTAGCACTAGCTGAAATTTGTTACAGAACTCAATAAATCTTTCTACTCTCCGTTTCTTGTCGCAAACCCATATTCTCCTTCTACTCCTTCCCCTACGACTGCAGGCAATTCCCCCATGATAATTAGATTTTCATTTCTTTTATGTGCCGTATTACCTTTCCAATGTCCTAATATACTTTCTCTATCTCTTGATCTTCAGTTTGCGACGTTGGCATGTATGCCTGTACTATCGTTGTCGGTTTGTTTTGCAGTCGATTCTGATCAGAACATCGCTATCAGTAAACTGTACACAGTAACTCACTCCTTGCCCTATATTCCTATTCATAATGAATCCTACTACTAGTATATCATTTTCTGCTGCTGTTGACATTATCCTATACTCATCCGAACAGAAATCCTTGTCCTTTTAGCATTTCGCTTCACTGACCCCTACTATATCTAGATTGAGCCTCTGCATTTGCCGGCCACTGTGGCCGAGCGGTTCTAGGTGCTTCAGTCCGCAACCACGCTGCTGCTGCGGTCGCAGGTTCGAGTCCTGCCTCGGGCATTGATGTGTCTGATGCCCTTAGGTTAGTTAGGTTCAAGTAGTTCTAAGTCTAGGGGACGGATGATCTCAGCTGTTAAGTCTGACAGTGCTTAGAGCTATTTGAACCATTTTGAACCTTTGCATTTCCTTTTTTCGCTTTTCTAGCTTCCCTACCCTGTTCAAGCTTGTAACATTTCACACTCCGACTCATAGAACGTTATCCAATCATTGATTATTCAGTCCTTTTGTTATGGTCACTTTTCACTTGGCACTCCCCTCCCAGAGATGCGAATGGGGACTATCCCGGAATTTTTTGCCAATGGATAGATCATCATGACAAGATTTCTATAAGATGCCATATTTCCGGTGGATACACGTTACGTGTCCTTAATGCAGTGGCTTCCATTGCCTTCTGCATGCTCATATCGTTGATCATTGCCGATTCTTCCGCCTTTAGGAGCAGTTTTACTCTCCAAGGAGAAGAGAGTGCCCTGAACCTCAGTCTGCCCTCTTTGACAAGGCCATTGGCGGAATGAGGGTGACCTCTTGTGCAGGAAGTCTTAAGCCACCAATGCTGATTATTAATCAAAATTGAAGCGTTGGCGGGTTCCGATCCCGGGACCGATGACGATTTGATTTCAAATGAAACCCGCTACCTCTTTTTCATATCATTTTGTTCTTTATGGTTCGCTGCATTTGTTAAGGGTGGTCATCCCATGACACCCATTCAGGTTCATCGTAGATCCTTTCACTAATTTTTTTTATGACAGAGGGTAGCTAACACGCTGAGCTACCGCACCGGTGAACCTCTAGACCACGTGTGAACGCTGCACGTTTGATAATTAAACCAGTATTTCACATTTACATCGGTTTAACACGCGTTTAGTGTAACCTCTGATCTTGAAATATTAATCACTTAAATGTGTTACGTAGACAAATACACTCCTGGAAATGGAAAAAAGAACACATTGACACCGGTGTGTCAGACCCACCATACTTGCTCCGGACACTGCGAGAGGGCTGTACAAGCAATGATCACACGCACGACACAGCGGACACACCAGGAATCGCGGTGTTGGCCGTCGAATGGCGCTAGCTGCGCAGCATTTGTGCACCGCCGCCGTCAGTGTCAGCCAGTTTGCCGTGGCATACGGAGCTCCATCGCAGTCTTTAACACTGGTAGCATGCCGCGACAGCGTGGACGTGAACCGTATGTGCAGTTGACGGACTTTGAGCGAGGGCGTATAGTGGGCATGCGGGAGGCCGGGTGGACGTACCGCCGAATTGCTCAACACGTGGGGCGTGAGGTCTCCACAGTACATCGATGTTGTCGCCAGTGGACGGCGGAAGGTGGACGTGCCCGTCGACCTGGGACCGGACCGCAGCGACGCACGGATGCACGCCAAGACCGTAGGATCCTACGCAGTGCCGTAGGGGACCGCACCGCCACTTCCCAGCAAATTAGGGACACTGTTGCTCCTGGGGTATCGGCGAGGACCATTCGCAACCGTCTCCATGAAGCTGGGCTACGGTCCCGCACACCGTTAGTTCGTCTTCCGCTCACGCCCCAACGTCGTGCAGCCCGCCTCCAGTGGTGTCGCGACAGGCGTGAATGGAGGGACGAATGGAGACGTGTTGTCTTCAGCGATGAGAGTCGCTTCTGCCTTGGTGCCAATGATGGTCGTATGCGTGTTTGGCGCCGTGCAGGTGAGCGCCACAATCAGGACTGCATACGACCGAGGCACACAGGGCCAACACCCGGCATCATGGTGTGTGGAGCGATCTCCTACACTGGCCGTACACCACTGGTGATCGTCGAGGGGACACTGAACAGTGCACGGTACATCCAAACCATCATCGAACCCATCGTTCTACCATTCCTAGACCGGCAAGGGAACTTGCTGTTCCAACAGGACAATGCACGTCTGCATGTATCCCGTGCCACCCAACGTGCTCTAGAAGGTGTAAGTCAACTACCCTGGCCAGCAAGATCTCCGGATCTGTCCCCAATTGAGCATGTTTGGGACTGGATGAAGCGTCGTCTCACGCGGTCTGCACGTCCAGCACGAACGCTGGTCCAACTGAGGCGCCAGGTGGAAATGGCATGGCAAGCCGTTCCACAGGACTACATCCAGCATCTCTACGATCGTCTCCATGGGAGAATAGCAGCCTGCATTGCTGCGAAAGGTGGATATACACTGTACTAGTGCCGACATTGTGCATGCTCTGTTGCCTGTGTCTATGTGCCTGTGGTTCTGTCAGTGTGATCATGTGATGTATCTGACCCCAGGAATGTGTCAATAAAGTTTCCCCTTCCTGGGACAATGAATTCACGGTGTTCTTATTTCAATTTCCAGGAGTGTATATTCCCGAAATTTCATTCGTTTATACTATTTTTGGTCTTAAAATTTTTTTCTGTCAATGTATTTTTCTATTTACTTCGTTTCTCAGTATATTGCGGATCTAAACTCTTCCTCATTCCTTTTCGTGCTGCCGTTCTTGTGAAAATAAGTGGTAGGGCCCATAAGGACGTTCAGATTTGATGGCTGTTTTGTGATGTCTCCATTTGGTATGTTATTATATTCATTTGTTGTCACACATCGCTCCTCCTAGGCCTAAAAAAGTTTCCATTTAGTGAAAAAGAAAGTCGTAGACAGTTATTTCCAGGCCTGTTTACGCATAGTGTCGCCTACATATTTGAACTGAGACGCTCTCTATATTTTCGCATAATACAGTGCCATTTGTTGCTGAAAGAATAATTTCTTTTTTCGAACGGTATTTTTAGTCCTTCCATTTCTGCCGATTCTTTAATAATTACAGTTTGTTTTTTGGTTTTTTTTAATTGCCCTGACCTAGTATCGCCAGGCTGTCTCATAAGCTAAGCAGTCTGTCCTAGTTTGACTGATACATCCATCTTAAGCTCTGAACTTAATTTCTGGTTATCTTTGATTATCAAGTTCGTTATTGACAATCAGGAAATACGAAATTTGTTGTAATTTTTTATGTATGTTAAGGATTACTTTTTAAAAGACACAGGTTAAAAGTCATGGTGAGAGTCGAGCACTGAACTTTACAGGCTCCTATCGATCTTGTCTCCCGACGGAATTCCTTAAAGTTATTAAACCTCACTTACTTAAACTTTTGTTAACCTTTTAACACTTTGTTACAGTTTCTATAGTCAGTGCAGCTTAAATTAGAGGTCTTCTATAAGCTTACTGGAATTTTCTGAAAGAGACTGATTCTAAAAATTTTCAACGTTTAAATTACTTCTGGCTGTTTATGCCACGCGAATTGCAGTATCCTATTTTTTTCTAATCTTTATGCGGCTTTTGTAGTCTGACATGGTTGAAGATCTTACATTATTTCAGGTTTCTGGTTCAAAAAAATGTTGTTGGGGCTCTGATTTTTCGGAAATGTAATCTCAGTTGTTACTCTGTTGTAGTAGCGATTTGATTGTAGCTACCCTTTTGCCCACGCCTGTGGGTCCCGTTCGATGACCCAACTATGGTGACTGCACCCACCAAATTTTGACTGACTGCGATGGCACCTACTTAAAGATTCTTCTTCCAAACTTGATTCTGTACTCCTTTGTATAAATCTTAGAGTCAAGAGCCAAACAATGTAATTATAAGTAATGTGAAAAATAAGGATAAAAAAGATATGTTTATTGAACTTCCGGCCCCTCCCGCCGGAGGTTCGAGTCCTCCCTCGGGCATGGGTGTGTGTTGTTCTTAGCATAGGTTAGTTTAAGTTAGTTTAAGTAGTGTGTCAGTCTAGGGACCGATGACCTAAGCAGTTTGGTCCCTTAGGAATTCACACACATTTGAACATTTTCGTTGAAGTTCATTATTTCATTGTGACTAGCGTTATTGTTTACTTGTAGTGTCCTGGCCCTCCCACCAAACAGCTAATTATACTGACACCAAAGTGACCCACAATTCCAAACATCTTATCGCATTTCTGTTTTAGCTTCAAAACGGTCCCAAATTTCCACCTTCAGTTTTACCTTAGATTTTGTACCAATTAGAGCTACACTAATAACTGCAGCTGTTTCGTCTATCAGAATCTGAAAGGGAGATTTACGGATCACTGAGTCAAACCTTTTTAAGCTCCACGTGTTTACCAAATACTTTCTTATTGCACTTTTTTTTAATTACTTCAAATTAGTTTTCGAACTAACATTTCATTTCAGACCTGCCGATACTCGTCAGTGCTGTACTCAGGTTGTTGCTGTGCTTCATACAGGAGGAACTGAGATGACTCAGTATACGATTCCGGGCGGCAACCGCCTGAAATCCAGCCCAACAGCCACGCCACAATAACTGACCCCGGCTTGTTGCGCTTGTTCTCGGTGTTGCTGTTCACTTCCTTGTGCCTGGCCGAGTAACCGGGAGAAGAGTAATCCATCTGTAATTATTACCATCCGTTCTGTATTCATTTTTTGTGGTGTATGTATCAACGCAATTTTCGAGTCATCCCGAGTTTTCTCCGTAGCCCAAGTGTTTTGCATGATTTATTGCCAAATTTTTGACACGGTCGACTGTAAGAGTTCTGTAACAACTACACCTTTACTAGATGCTTTGATACTTTTAAACTTTCAACTTTTCTAGCAATTAATGCCTTATCTGATACCTCCCTATCGTGACTGTTTTTCAGGAGGATATATGGCGAAAATTTTTCCGTAGACTCAGGGCAACTTAGAAATTTTCTAAAACATTTGCAAAGTCCTCTGCGGTTTTCTTGGTTAAGTATCAGTCTTCCATTTCATTTCTTGATTCTCATGCTGGTACCAATTTAGATTTGTTTTAAAGGTTTTGTAGAAAGTTCTGGAACTGTCTTTTCGGTAGTCTTTTCCAATTTCGCAGAGTTGACTGTTCTCTTACTGTCTCTTTGTTTGACTAATTTTCATGCATTTTTCTAGTTTCTGTATGTATCTTCTGATTTTTTACTGCTCTTTGTTTTGATCGCGTTGTGACGAAAAAACTGAGAATAATTATATTTTCAGTACCTGAAAGAAACCCCATGCCACTGAGCAATTTGCTTTCTCCAAATCAAAAAGAGATAGTATTAGCTCATAGCTAGATACAGAACACAGGAATTGGAGGAGAACCATTTCGATCTGAAATGTATTTTTTGTGTTCAAGAGACTGAGGTGGTTTTTATTATGAAGAAGATACGAAAAGACCTTAAAGGGAAACGTCAGAAGAAAAGATTTGGACTTACGAATGGCGTGTGTGAAACACGCCACACGAAGATCACAAGACGACAATGCACATAAACTATCAATTACATTTTATCAGCACTTTAGAACACATTTCTCACAACTAGAAACCAGTTTCCTGATAATCTCATTATAGATTGTTTGGTTCTGTTGACGGACTCACCACCACATTTCTGCTTCCATCGTCTCATGATTGTCACACTGAAGTTCTCGAATGTGTTCTTTAAGTTTTGGAAAAAGCTGTAAATCGGACGGGGTCAAGTCGGGACTATATGGAGGATGTTCGATGGCAGTGTATCCAAGGCGTAGCATTGTTGCAGTGTCAAGCGCCCGTGCGTGGTAGGGCATTATCGTGCTGAAGGAAAGGATACTCTATGTGTGAACGAAATTTTCTAATTCGAAAATCGATCACAAAACGCTGTTTCTCAACCAGAGACGTGGTCTCGTTACATCCTATCATGTTACACGATACAATCTGGGTCCCTGTGGTGGCAGAGGGTTGCAAAAATGTAGACATGAGGAATAGAGATGGGAACTGTTAATAACTCGCCGTTTATTTAAAACGCTTTTAAGAATTTTGACATAAAATATTTGAAGGCACTGCTTTCCAACATGCTCTCGTATTTATTGTAATAAATATCCACAACAGTTTATTAATCAGGTAATTAATTTCGGTCAACATGCTGTCCTTCAGGCCTGTACTACATAATTCGTGTCACTGCATGTGTAGATGGTACGGTCACATTAAGGGTTCATTTTCCTCAATCAGCTCATAAAGTAAGAGATTTTCACAATTACTTTGGAAAAACTAATGAAGCAATCATAATAAAGCATTTAGCACAGTCTTTATTGAAATACAGTGTATCTTAGGCTGACAGAATGGATTGCAGACACACTAATAAAGTTGTCTTCCTGATGTTTGGCTGAATTACTCCTTTGCCATGACTGCAGGGAGTAATTGGTTAATATTTTTTAATTTTAATTTGTACGATATTTACTGCAGGAAACGTGACCTACAACACACAACAAATCTGAATCTCTGTTTCAAACGTCCGCCACTTTATTACTGTGACAAATTCAAGAAACTGTGCTATTACACAGTGCACAATGTCGTGTATAATAGGAAAATTGTTTTTTCTTTAATTTAAGATAAAATTTGCAGACTACAGGGCTTCCGTCACAGACACGCCTCATTTTGAAAAAAGAAATTTTAACTCCTCGGATGGAGTGCTTAATGATAGCTCAGTTTCTTAACCAAATCAGAATATATTGTCCAAGGATCAATACAGAATGTATGAGAAAATTTACGTTTATTACTTCATCAGTTTTCCAAAAATAATCGTGAAAATCGCTTACATCGTAGGATAATTGAGGAGATTGTACAATTAATCAACAATACAAGCTTCCCTCACAAAATAAGAAAAATGTAATACTATGGACATAATTATGGACTACAAGTTGACATATTCAGGACACAGAGAATACTGCTGCACGAGGTGCAACAAATTCATAATAATTTTCCACAGCTATCAAGGAAATATTTATTTTATGATATATTCGATCTCGGATCACTTCGTGTCTTGAAACTGTCAACATATGGTACGTAATGATGTCCACGTACACAAAAATATTTCAATTTTGTGACGTAGCTTGTAAGGCTTATTAATGTGACTGTACCATCTTAATACGTAATGATACGATTTATGAAGAATACTGCATTTTCTCAGGTCTGAAGATGGTCATCGTAAACCGTAATTAATTGGCAGATTAATAAACTTTTGTGGTTCTTGAGTGGATATGTAATAAAATAAATAAAGCTTCAGATGCCACTACAGGCATAGAAAGAGTAGAACGTCGATTACCAGTGAATAATATATTTTGCCAATCTGAACTCAGGCAAACACAAAGTCTACAAGGTATCTAGGATGTCTGCAGCTTTGGAGTGGTTAGCTTAATATTGAAGAAACAAGTTAAGTATACGACTGTCAAAGTTTCGGGAACACTGGATCTGAAATGAGATAACATAGAGTGTTTGGGGCGTATTGGGAGATCACTAACGGAGTAAGAGATTTACAATGGACTATTTTGCATCCGTCACCTCCAACGTAGAAGGTAAAGCGCTAACTTCAACCACTTTTACAGAAATCAGGTAATACAGGTTGTGACCTGTGCTGTATGATCGGACTTGTTACTCAACCCACCGTAATGTGATGTTCAAAAAGAAAATATAGTTCAAGAGATTAGTTCAGCTTCGGGAACAATTACGTCTCTCTAAGTCAGTTTTGATTGGCGAATTAACAAAGTCAGTTTATTCTCATAGCAGGTTGAACGTTTAAAGACATATAAAAGCAACGAGAACGGAACACACTAGCTCAGGTCAAAGTCTCACTGCGATCAAAAGAGGCTAGTGTTGTTTATAGTGCGGATCACATAACTATTTATAATTTTTTGTTGCAGACTGATATTGTGACAGACTGATAATGACAGAAAAGTTATCAGATAGTCAAGGAGATTGAGAAAAGATCGTATTTACGAGAAGTGATACTGTGGTGTGACATTTGCTAAAGCATTTCGGTACAGTTTACTGAACCTTGGATAGAGTAGTAGAATGGAATAGAGTTGTGTCCAGTAAAATATGGTAACCTTGTTTTCTTCCAGGAGAGCTAGTTCTGCAAGGTTATCAAAAGGGCTTCCGTGAAGTTTGGAAGGTAGGAGACAAGGTACTGGCAGAAATGAAGCTGTGAGGACGGGTCGTGAGGCGTGCTTGGGTACCTTAGTTGGTAGAGCACTTGCCCGCGAAGGGCAAAGGTCCCGAGTTCGAGTCTCGGTCCGGCACACACTTTTAATCTGCCAGCAAGTTTCAACGTTATTTTTGTACTTCCATCCTTGTGATCGATTGTCTGCAACACTTCGGGCGTACACTTACATAATAAAAGGAAACACCTGCATCCGTTGTTTTGGTGTTATTTTATTACATTGCATCCAGTTTCAATGACTCAATACGCGATCTTCAAGTCGTGCTGAAGTGGTGAACTCTGATCTAAAACACAGTTCCATCAGTGGTCAACATCTATGAACTGGTTTCCGTAGAATATTGTAACAGCGATGGTGGGCCTGCAACTATCAGCAACCAACTGAATCTCAGGTACTGTAAATTTTATGTACTCTCCACACCAGCGTACAACACGTAGCATACTGCTGTGCTGGATATTTAAATGAAACATGAAGACCATATAAATTCTCGTCTGTCTCTTCACTGCATTCTCTCTTGTTCTCAATGCAGTGCGGCATCTGTCTGAATACTACCACAGTAAATTATTCAATGATATAAGGGGCAGATCTGAGGCATGCTGTTTGGTATATGCAAGATCTGAAGAACTTGTTATGATATTGACAACCATGGTTCCACAGTAAATCTGAACTATGATTCATACAACTAGAATTACTGTAAAATATTTTGATTTATTATAAATTAGAATCGATTAAAATAATCTCTTAATCACTATTAGTGACTACTCTGTTAAATTGTTATTGCGCTATTAAGATGCTCTAGTTAGATTCACAGAATTATGAAAAATAACGAAGTATGTTCGGTACGCGTGAGGTTAGTCTCTGTTGTACAAAAATATTCGGTGGCGTGCCGGCCGCGCCTGTAGTGTGCAGGCAGCACTCGTTATGTCCACCACGATCTGGTCCCGAAGCGTCCTGCGGGCAGCACACACTTTGCAGCACAGTATGGATCCGGGCGCCGATCCAGCCGACATCCACAAGGTGAATATTTTGTCATCTGTTTCACTCCCGAAGATGAGCCTCACAGATATGTTCACAGCAACGTCCTGAAAAGGAGAAGAAGTTTTACAAGTTTTTAGACCATTTATGACCACCCTGTATATCGATAAGTATGAAAAGTAATTTAACATGTCACTGGACATAAATATTCGAATAATATTTAGAAACAATTTATTATCTAAAGCAGAGGATTAAGGTATATAATAGTTTTAGTTCCACATTTTATACAAACTGTCAAAAAGGAGACAACATCCTTTATTTGTAAGCGCGATGAAAGGGGCGGTGACCGAGCTCACTGACACAGTGTGCTGATACTGGTGGCAGAGCAGTATCTGAGGAATGGTAAGTGTTGAGAAAATAAAGAAACAAGCAAGGAAGACGGCTTAAGAACCAACTGTGAGTCGAATATGTGTATCTACCTATAGTATTCCTATATTATGCCTGCGAGACGAAGTCTTTCCATCACCAGCTGACAGTAAGGGGACTTCTTTGTGATAGTGTCATTTCTACACTGTCATTTCGGCCTAGTAATAACTTAAAGAAACGACTACTACCGAAGAGACGTCTATTGGTAACAAGGATTATGTGACAACAGTGCCTTGTTCACACTGTTGCAGCCTAAGCAGTTCATTCATGTTCAACAAGAGAGTTATTGCTGCTGCTTCGCTGTAGTACTGTAGGTCTCAAAGATCCAGCAGCAGGTCGGTGCTGACGCAAATAAACTATTTGCCTTAACTCTTCCGATTTTTGTCGATTAATTTCGAATGAGGATTGGAGCGACACTGAGCTAGAGTCCGACAAAGTGTTTGATACAATAATGTGTGAAATGGGATATGGATATCGTATCATGCTCTCTAAGCTAAATTTTCTGCCAAGAAACACCTTCAATGAAACTTCTACATGTTATTTTGAAAAATATGCAGTTTTTTGTGCCAAATACAGCAGAGATAATGATACAGTGGAGCTATATAAGACGCTTGCATGTGTAAGAATTTTGAAGAGCACTACAGCTTCCCATTAAAATATTCCGCAAGTTTTCTGATAATATGGATTAAGAGATGCTTACCCAAACCTCAAAACACGTTTGAAGCTATTGATGACAATGTCAGTGACTGTATCAACTTCTATTCGCAGTTTCAGCCAATTTAAGATGACATAAACTTCTTAATGTCGAATACGAGAGAAATAAGGCTGTCAATTGAAAACGAAACAGCCGCTGAACTTGACATCAATTATGTAAGCAATGAGTTTGCTTCACTCCAAGCACACAAATTCAAAGTGAAATCATTAGAAAAGCAGAAACCCTGGGCAGGTGTATTCAGTCATCTTGTAATTATGGCCATTATTACTTTATTTGCAATCAGTAATTTATTCACTATTAATAGATGTTTTGGGAAAACGAAAATTGTTCTTTATTATTCATCACACTAAAACCAAGTGATGTGAACAATAATCTAAAGACTTTGTTTCACTTGTAAGTTCTAAATTACTTAACACAATGGTACATTTAATTTCTTTTGTGCAAAATTTTATGAGTTCATGTAAGTAATCGTTTCCAAAGATGGTAAATTTTAGTTCATCTACTTATACAATTGTAAAATTAGCTTGAACTGCATTGGAAATGCGTAGAAAAGTAGTTTCATGACGTGGGGCGACGCAGAACTGGTAGATCGGCCAGGGGCGTAGGATCCCTTCGGTATGGCTTGAGTGAGAGAATATTCGTAAAATCGCAGCTCCGTGAAGCAACTCATACGCATCAGCAGCTCTGCCAAATCATTATTTCTCGATCCACTCATAATGTGCTCTACATGAACAAGAATAGACAATAAGGTTTTACCATTACCTCGAAAATATTACCAGCCTGTCACCACGAAACTTGGTGATTCTGTCGGACCTTAGCTACCTCTTCGTTATTCAACGTTGCACTTATTTTCCCGAAATGACCTCAGAGAGACCCATAGGTCGTTGAAGTCTGAACTGGGCTGGTGAAGAAACTATCCACCCTGATGTTCGCTTCGTCATCAACCTGGACATACCAGTCAGACAACGACTGCCTCATCAGAGGAAGAGAGAGGAGTCGGTGGGTGAATGTCTGAATGGGGCAAAATTTTATAACTCAAAGAAGTTGCTCTTTGACTGTCCTGTGCGGAGTCAGCAGGAGCTCTGTCATGGAGCTCAAACACCCCAATGGAACGCTTCCCATATCTCTTCACCTCAATAATCTCCAGTAAGGTGTTCTAGAGAACTGGGTCTTATGTTCCTGTTACTTTGTGTCCGTTACGACCATAATCAGTGAGTACCTCGCCTTAGCATTTCCTGCCCAGGTAATGGGGCTTCACCGTTTTCGTCGGTGAAGAACCCACATGTCTTTACTGCTCGCTTTACTCCTTCATCTCCAAGTCATAGTCATACACCCAACAATTGTCCATGGTGATGATGTGGCTAAAGAAGTAATCAGTACTGCCATGATACAGCCACAATATTTCCGGCTTTTGTGTAAGTGTGGTCAGGCGCAGAAACTAGAGGATGCTGATCATTGTAATTTACAATTCGTGGAAGACCGATTCACCACTCATTATCGATTGTTCTAATATCACGTCGAATAAGCTGGAAGTGGGGCTTCCTCTTGCGTTTTCCCGATTTTTCACACAGGGGAAGTCTTTGTCACTAAGACCTGTTTGACCACTCCGAAAGTGTTTTTGACATGTAATCAATGTTACATGCCAACAGTCTTGCCGCAGTAGTAACACCGGTTGCCGTCAGATCACCGAAGTTAAGCGCTGTCGGGCGTTGTTGGCAAGTGGGATGCACTCAGGCAAACTGAAGAGCTACTTGACAGACGTAGCCGCTCCAGTCTCGAAAACTGAGATACGGCCGGGGGAGTGGTGTGCTGACCACATGCCCTCGATATCCGCGTCCAGTGACGCTTGTGGGCTGGGAATGACACGGTGGCCGGTCGGTAGCGTTGGGTCTTCGTGACCTGTTCGGGAGGAGTTTAGTTTAGCTTTAATCAGTGCTGCATATGATGGAGCACTATAACTGTACGCTTCAACCGGTTAAACAAGGAATGTATCGTCTTCCCTTTATTTGCAGAAAAAGAGTTATTGCATAATTTACCATTTTAATACAACGGGCTCCACCACTTTAAAGTTGTTTCAATAGTGGTGAACTATGGTACTATAGTTTGGGATTTCTACGTATGCCAGTATTAGAGACGTTATATAATTAATTACTTGATGCTTATCTTGTTGGTTTGAGAATCTAAATTTTGTGATTAATGAATGTACTTTGTAGGATTATTCACATCAATGTGGCGTTCCCCATTGTGGAAGTGAGTAAGGAAACGTGAAACGATGGAAACCAGGAAAAACTGAGGACCGGTTTCTCAAAACTCAATGTACACAAAAAAAATTCAAAACTGAGTTAAGCATTATAATGGCGCGATGTTGACCTTTCACGTCAACTCTTGATCCAAGTTTTACCAAAATCCGACTTCTGATGCGTACATGAACACTCAAAATCCCAAGGTTTTAGCAAAACTCGATAGCCGGTCGGAGTGGCTGCGCGGTTCTAGGCGCTATAGTCTGGAGCCGAGCGACCGCTACCCTCGCAGGTTCGAATCCGGCGTCGGGCATGGATGTGTGTGATGTGCTTAGGTTAGTTAGGTTTAAGTGGTTCTAAGTTCTAGGGGACTGATGACCTCAGACGTTAAGTCCCATAGTCCTCAGAGCCATTTTTTGAACCAAAACTCGATATAAACATTCTTACAATTACAGAAAATGTCGACAAATGCAGTACAACTGCTCTCGACTGTCTCGGCTTTCTTTTCGCAGCACGCAGTTAACAATAATGTAGCATATTTATTATCTTAAGCGATGGTACTCACTTTTTTACGAATATATACTGGCGGGAATTGTTTTGCAACCAGACTTCATTGTCGTCGAAACACCTGCAGTTTACTTTTAGGCAAATATTCACTTGACGCTAAGAATATTGCAAGCGGAAGCAGCATCGATTATGATTCTTTTGATTTTGAAAATGGCATACAGGTCAATGAACGTTCCGATGGAAGAAAATACCGATTCAAGAAGAACGTAAACCGATACGAAATGCAAATCAGGAGGTGTAAAAATGTAAAAACGAACCTATCATTAAATGCTGTATCGCATTAAAAAGCTAAAGGAATGAAAGGAAGCGAAGCTGCTGAACTGTGCTACAAAGATATATCCCACTTTCATTATCACGTGACATCATTAAATAAAATGGTTCAAGATAAGTTCCTGTAAAAATTTCTTAATATTTCTTCACTTCAGCGCAGAGTAGTGGACACCCAGAAAGCAACAACGAAGGAAAGAGTGACAGTGAAGTATACTACTAGAAAAAGGAGCGCTGAAGTGGTGCCTGTTTGAGCTGCCACTTTTCAAGAAGTATCTGACATGCCAAAGGATAGGTTATCCTGTATAGCAAACACGTTCCATGAAAGAGGTAAGTTGCCGAAGGAAAGAAGAGGAGGTGACAGAACAGGAAACGTTCATAAGGAGGTAATTGTTGCCATTAAGAAAGGCACAGAGAGTCACGATGGATGGGGGACTCTACGAGATTTTATTTGCCTTTAGAGCTACATCAACAAAATGTCGAGGAAATTCTGTGAAGAAGTAAAATACTTAGGACTGGAACAATGCCCCTTATCAAAAGACGAGCATATATTTTTCAAATATTTCAATCTATCGGTCAGCGCACCCCGTACCGACACCCACTCCACATGTAACGTTGATTTAATGGAAATAAAGGCACAAACATGTCTGCAGAAGAAGAATGAACTATGATCTAGCTACATGTTACGTGAAATTCGTGCAAAGCGGTTTTGTGACATAATGAAGGAAAATAAACCAACTGCCATTAAGATTTGCTTTGAAGTATAGCAAAACCAGTATATTCCAAAACTATCATTGAGTGAGTTTCGCTGTGTGAGACAAATATGGTTACACAATCTGTGCATCATGATCGATGCTAAGGAGTAAAAGAAGTAAGAAAAGTATCGTGCTCTACAACTGATTGGAGACTGAATCTTCAAGAAGCTATAATCAAGCTTCCTCAGCTTTCTTGGACTTTCTTTCTGACTTAGATAAAAAAAACTAAATGATCGCATCAATACTATAGATCTGTTCTCATGTTCTAGCACCATCCAAAATAAAACCAGTTTTATGATCGCGATGCTTACAGCATTCTTGGAAGACAGCACAAAATTATGTATTATTCGTCACTTCTTCCCAACTGGTGGATTGAGCTACATGCCGCCAGAGCCAGTGTTTGGTAAAATTTAAAAATTACAGAAAAAAAGAAAGCATCTTGTCTCCTAAAGAATATTATGATATTTTAGAAGACTGTAGTACTCTCAGAATTCTAAACAATGACTTAACGATTAAAAATCTCAAAGATAGTGCACAGAAAGTTCCAAAAGCCAAGTTACCATTCAAAACAAAAACCAGCGTGTCATTTCATAGAAGAAACAAAAAATTGTTACTGTGTTAATAAGTGAAACGTACACTAGAGACCTAGATCTAGTCGACATCCTGAGACGAAAGAAACTGTTCAATCCATTAGTAATAACAACCATCCTTTCGGCAGAAGGAATATGGTAAGCATAGGAAAGAAAAAAGATTTGCCGAATTGATAAAGTATTTTGAAATTCCAGATGACGCAAAGAAATTTTACAAAGTCATTTTAGACGAATAATGTGGAGATACGTCAGGGAAAAATTGACAGTAACAATATGATTATAACAAACAATACTTTCTCTGTTATTCACATTATACTTCGGTAATACTGAGAATGTAAGCTAAACAAATTATGTTAAAATTGTTGTCATTGCTATTATTGTATAATGCCACTGTATTTCTTTTATTGTTGTTTGTAATCCCATTAAAGTCGAAAACTTTAAATTTAAAAAATGCTACGTATAATAATATATGAAAAGATACAAATCTTACAACAATGCAAGCGTATATTAACACTATAGCACATAAAAAATTAGTTCTGGAAAAAGTATGCTGAATTAAAGACAGCAACATAACTAATAACAGTAGTAATTATAAGCATTTGTCGACTTTTGACAAAAACTGGAAAAACCAAACTTCAATAAGCAATTATAAAAACTAAACGTCTATATATTTCATTACAACGCTTTACTGATGTCAGTGAGACCTAGTAGTCATGCAAAAATTAAAATGATCAAATATATCTATCTAAGAGAAAACAGTCCGCCTCGATATCTGAGTGCTCAGTGGGACAGAATACCATGCTAGAGGATCCTGGTTCGATTCCCGGCTGGGTCAGAGATTTTTCTCCGTTTGGGGACAGGGTGTTGTGCTGTCTCTGTCATCAACATTCATTCCCATCGGCACGCAAGTTACCAAAGTGACGTCAACTCAAAAGACACCAGCCAACAGGTCTACGCAACGGGAGGCTCTAGCCACACGTCATTTCATTTCATTATGTGAAAACAGAAAACTCATTTTATGAAAAGCTGTACTGTTTCCTTTATCCAGTTTTGAAAGAACGCTCCTCAATCACTCTGCAGGTCCCCATCTGATTCTCGTTGGAGAGCGGCCCTTACCTAGCTCCCACTACATCCTCACCTCTGACTGATGTGGCTGCTGAGTGCTTGGAACTAACCTGTTCATCCGGCCTCTGGCGGCCACTGTCAGCTGCAGGGGGCGGCGCCGCGGGAGACGGGAGCCAGCGGCGGGGCGTCCCGCCACAGTGGCACCAACCGCACCATCAGCAGTGGCACCAACCACATCACGAGCTGCGGCCAGCGCGCATACCAGTGGCCGCCCGACCACGCGCCATTGTGCTGCACTGCAGCCGGTAGCTCGCCTGCGACCCACACAGTTTCCATGATTACAGAGAATACGTGTTTCTCAGTTGGACTTATCCTCTCGGTAACTACAAGTCACCTGTCCCAAGCCGTTCTTTACTCATGTTCCATAAACACAACATGAGCAAATCTATTTGCTTTTATGTTTAAAGACACTAAAAATTTTAATTGATGTCTGCCAGAAAAAGTGCATGAAGTGGTACTCAAACACTGTATGTGATGCTTCGTTTGTATTACGATATGAAGCGTGGAGGCTCCTACAGTAGACATCTAATAATACTTAGTCACAAAATATAATACAACGTCATTAATCAACACTGTAGTTGTTCTTTGTTTCACCTTATATTTACAGTTTTTTTCTTAACAGTCCTTTAAGTGATTGTATTTCTACCAAAATATAAATAATTAAAAATGAGACAGGTGAATGCTGTCCTAAGTAGTAATTGATTGTAGCACACTAAATCTCACTCTTATGCCGTAGTTATACACAACAGAAATATGCCCTAAATTCAGGTGGTTTAATCGGTTTACAGTATAGTAAAGTAATGCGCAATAATTTTTTCTCTCCTCGTACTGCAGCTGGAATGTTGAAATTTCTAGATGATATAGTTTAAGGTTTAAGCTACAGATGGTATTTTGTTCTCGTGTGGCTCAGGCAAGACACGTCTGAACTATGAACAACCATGACAAGCATTTTACTGTCGTGAAAAGCAACGAACTATTATTCGATATTTGAGGGCCAAAAGGTATAAACAGAGAGACTTTCGCAAGTACATGCGTGTCGTGTATGGGGACAACTCTATGGACTATACGATTGACTCCTGGTGCTGTGCATTCTTCCAAGAACACCTTAGTGATTCGCCACGTTATGGGCTACCGGCGGCCGGTTACAGCTGCAAACCCAGTGAATGTCGGAGACATTCTGGTAGAACATTTGAACGAGCGGCATGTGCAACCTAATCGCTGCAGTTCAACATTTTCTGTGGTAAAGGTGATGTTCGCTGAATGCCTAAGAACCTGACAGACAGTCACCACCAGTAAATGATGAAAAGCTTGGATCGCTTAACGCACTATGTGACAGAAGGCCATGACTTACTGAAAGGAATCTCCATTGGTGATGAGTCGTTGGCGTGCCACTACACGCCTGAAACGAAACAGGCCTCTATGGAATTGGAACATGTTGGTTCCTCAGCACGAAAAAATCAAATGACTCAATCTAAGAGGAAATTGGTTGTGACAATGTCCTGGGATATGGATGGTGTGTTATTCGTGGATTTTGTTGAACACAGGAGTATTGTAAATGCTGCGGCCAACATTAAAACTTTTCTTAAGTTGCGTCACGCACTTCGTGACGAACACCACAAAATTAATGCTTATGGTGTCATACTTCTTCATGACAATGATCGACTCCATGTAGCAGCCCCTGTTCGTGACAAAATAGCCAAATTGGAGTGGTGGTATTCCAATCCAGATCTTGCACCATAGGATTATCATCTGTTTCGTCTCGTAAAGAAATTCCTGGCCGGCCAAAGCTTAGCACAGATGTGGAAGTAAAATCAGGAGTCCGCAGAGAGTTATACTTCAACCAAAGGGACTTCTACGGACGGAGCATATTGAAACTGATTACACGATAGGAGAAACATGTTGAGATGTTGGTGGCTGTTGAGGAAAGTAGGTAAAATAGGTATATCCATTTGTGATACTTTTTGTTTTATTGCCTATTAAACTTTTAGTAATAAAATTATTGTCCGATGTTCCCTTGTAGAATTTAGTTTCCCCTTCGATACTTTTCATCAAAGACTCCACCACTTTCCTTGCTCTCTGTGAAATCGAGGTCGCTACAGAAGCGATACACAGGAAAGGTAAATCCGAAGTTTAAATAGTGGTACACGTGTACTTCTTTGTAGCAAAGGCATCTAGACTGCACAACAGAATTAATGGATCACTTTTTTGAAACCCCGTAACTGTCTCCCATTCCTATGCATAAGTTTTAAATATGACTCAGAGCTGCGTGCCAACTTCCTGTGTAATGCTGCAAAGGCCTGGCCGGCTGGAGTGGCCGAGCGGTTCTAGGCGCTACAGTCTGGAACCGCGCGACCACTACGGTCGCAGGTTCGAATCCTGTCTCGGGCATGGATGTGTGTGATGTCCTTAGGTTAGTTATGTTTAAGTAGTTCTAAGTTCTAGGGGACTGATGACCTCAGAAGTTAATTCCCATACTGCTCAGAGCCATTTTAACCATTTGCAAAAGCCTGGCGCCCTGCGACATTCTCCTTTCTCCTTCGGCTCGACGAGGCTTCATACAGCAAGATGACGACACATGCGAAGAAAAATCCAGAGCTCAGAAGTTCACGTGATGTGTAAAGTGGATTAATGATGTCACATTGGAACCAAATTTCAGCGCTATTCTGCGCAACACCATTGTGGACGAGCTCCACATTGGGAATATCGTCACAGCACATTTACGCGCATTCCACACCTCCTGTTGACGCCTCTGCGATGGATGTCATAGCTGAAATCAAATGGTTTTTTTATGAGTAACCGAGGACAATGTTTCAGACATCCCGCCTCATAAGATGGCACAAAGAGTGCAAAGGAAACCACCGTAGATGAAACCACTCTTTCCCATCGGACGTTGATTCCCAAACATTTCACTATCGAAAACGACAGTTCGCAGTATGACGAGAAACACAAAGACTTTCTTGACAACCTTTGATACTACTGACACTTCAGGATGTTTCAACCCTCATCTGTCGACATTATGGGCTGCAGCGCCATTGAATGTGGTTGCACCCCTCTGGAGAGCAAATACGACCACAGTTTTTTGTATACAGGGCCATTCTAGATCAATCGACGGAAACTGAACAGTGCTCCGGTTTCACGCCATCCTGTGGCATGATATTGGTTGGGTGCGACAATGAAGGGGTGCTACAATGAGACGTGCAAGAGTGAAACGACAAATGTTCCGTGTGAGACCCCCAGTTCGGTGAAACCCTCGGTGGCATTCGCCCATGTTATCTTTGCCGTTTTATTTACGGATGTGTCAATGACGTATCACTCTGTGGTCACGCCAAACAAGGGTCAGAAACATGAGAAATGATAAAGCCGAAGGATCCTTTGCTGCTACTTATCGGGTTCAAATTTCGTAATATGGTTATGATAGGTCCCTAGGGGTTCCAGTTTGTACACCAGAGCATAAATGGCGGTCGTACTTCCTCCAAAGGCGTGAGATCACGTCCAGTGGTCTTGCAGCACTGTGAGTTCGTCTAGCAAGGTTGAATCCTCCTCCATGGGGTGTAAAGAGAGCCAAAAGCTGTCAAGAACATCATCCTTCTGCTATTCGCACTGTGACCTTGTAACAATAATGTACCTATAATAATTTTTTCTTTATGAATTTAGATAAGTGTTTCTTTCTGAATTTATGTAAAATAATGTAAATATTAATTTGAATTTTTTTCCTTTTCGTGTCATGTTAAAGAAACTGTACACAACTTTTTAAATGAATGTTATTATTTGTGTTAGATTTCAAGAAACTTGATAACCAAAGGAAAATGTATTTAATGTAAAAACTATTGTATGATGTGGAAATTGTAATTTAAACACTTGGTCCATACGTAGGTAATGCATTAGAATATGTGTAGTAGAAAACCTGTGGTGAATACCCTACCTGTAGGGGAGCGGGAAAGGTGGATGCAGGCGAGCGCGGGAAAACGCACTCTGGCGCGGTTCGGCACAACGGGCTCAGTAAAACAGTTGGAGTTGGGCATCGGTCAGAGGAACATGTACTGTACCGAGGAGGCTATCTAGGAAAAGTGGATTCCATTAAGCCTCGGATGGGCCGATTCCGACGACTACTTGGCATGGCTATATTCTCAGGCACCAAACTGGAAAGATTACGACGCTAAGAAGAATGAAAGTGCCGAGACTGCGAGAGCCTTAGCCGTGCTTGTATGTGTGCGGTGCTGCCCGCTATCTCGCTGCCCGCCATCCGCCGCAACGACGTGCACAGGTCGAACATTTATTTCTTCTTTAGAATTGTATCTGTGTGGACCAGTGTCGAAACTGTTTTGACTGTTCAATAATAACGTGACTTTTACCAGAATTGCCTTAGCCGTTACTTATCCTTATCACTGACCTAAATAGGGTCCTTACCACATATTGTGCAACCCGAGTATCCCGAACTGAAAGTTTACAGTTAGTACTAAATTATCTGCAGACCAATTCATGCTATAAAGACGTTCAAGGATAGGAGTGCAAATGTAAATGTTAGTAAAGAACATCAGTGTGATTAAATTGAAAGATAAATTTTGAATTGAGCTAGCAATGTTATTTAATTCATTTGAGACTGAAAGAATGTTAGTCAATTACTCCAGAAGCGTGACAAAAGATTAGTAATCCATAGGTTGATAATTTTGAGTGTTAATGTACCTTCAGGACTTACTAGTTTCAGCATAACGACCGTAACAGTTTCAGGGCCCCCCCCCCTTCTCTTGCCTATTCTTGCACATTTTGAAGTGTACTGATCAGAATTGAATAGTAAAATTAATTTCTATATTAAACCTAAGTGTATTAGTGTTTTTCCAATTTTAATAGTGATATTGTATGTATGCTTTCAAGATTGCTAATTCTAGGGTAATCTATGCCCGATTTCAGTCTGACCAATATACAAAAGGCAGTTCGTAGTAATCATTGCTGTGTGGTGTTGTGTAAAAGTAACTCGTCCAAACTAGTACAAAAGGAGAGAACTTTAATTCAGTGGATTTTTCCTATGCCAAACTTTGTCTTATAACACAACAGTATTACGTGTTGTTATGCTTGTACATGCACACACTTGTACAAGGAAAAACTCACTCAATGCCTAATTAGGCTGGCGACCGTATTATTAATCATTGGTAGTATCTACTGTGTGTACTTCTTGTCCATGCGATCGCGTAATTGTACTTTACATTAGCTTGACGCATCACTGTAGTTACTGACTGAATATAGGTCCGATCTTGCTTCCATTAGGTACACGCGGTCAATTTATGTACTAAATCCTTGTTTACAAGGCGAAGCCCGTGAACTTATTACAGTACAGGCTTTATTGAGCTAACGCACGTCCGACAGGGCGGTAGTGTTACAAGTGGCTTCCCGGTGACAGGACATCCAGTTGTTGTCGGTTAAAAATTAATGTAAATACCGAACAGTGGATGTTCAGTGGCTCGAATAGCAATACAGTTCAGTAAAATAAACTGCAGTGTGAGTCAAGTATAATAGTGTAGTGTAATTGGCATTTAATATGGACAGGAACGGGGACAGGATAGATGTGCCAGGCGAAATGGAGAATGCGGCTAGTAGTATCAGGAGTTTACGCGGCCAGATAACAGATGGCGCTAGCGGAAGACAATTGGCGTACATACAATACCATGAACACGTCAACGAACAGATTGAAATGTCGCGATCGCCTCGAACACAGCAAGGGACGAAACAGGAAGTAGAAGGTGACTTTGTAGATGATAGTGGGTACGTGAACGAATCCACTGACATATTTGATTCACCACAGATAAAGAAAGAGCCGAAAGAAATTTCTGAAGTAGGATCGGAAAACACCGATTTCGTAGAACAAAACAGTGTAAAAATTTTAAGCATGAACGATCTATTAGAACAATTAACCAAACAAATGGCAGGACAGACTGAGCAACTCAAAACACACGTTGACGAGCAGCTCAAAACACAAAGTGATCAGATTAAATCACAGGTCAAAGATCAAGGAATTAGAATAAGTAAACAAATAGAGCAGGTAGAACAAAAAGTGGGAAGTTTAAGTTCTGTGGTAAATAATATGAAATTTGAAATTGACACCATTAACAAAAATATGGATACTATGCAGGAGGAAATTGGTAATATTAACAGTAGATTCGATGTTGAAATTCTCAACATCCAAGAGAAAGTAGAACCTCTGGTTGTAACTAAGGTAGACGAAAAAGTTTTCGGTCTTAAAACTGAGATCGTAAACGAATGTCAACACGGGATATCACAGCTGAAAAGGGTAGTTTTAGACACTGAAAGGGATTTAGATAAAAAAGTAACCAGATGTGTTCAAAATTGTGAACAAAATACTACGAAAATTCAAGGCAGAATTTTCGATCTGGGGAGCAAAATAAAAGATAGGCCTGGTGTTGTCTGTAATGGCACACCGATTACGAAGCTGTTAGAAGGCGAGGAACGCTTCGATCCCGCCAAGAAACATAACGGGTGGAATCCGTTAGACTTTATCAAAAATTACGAGAGAGTATTTCCTGAACACTTGTCTGATCAGGAAAAGATAAATGTAGTAATTAGCGCCTTAGCAGGTGACGCTAAGCGCTGGGGAATAAATTTAAATACCGAACGAATGACGTTCGAGGAATTCAGGCAAAGATTTACAGAAGAATATTGGTCTGAACAAAAGCAGGACCATTTATGGCGCGAGTTTATCATGACCAAACAGCATGATAACAGGGGCAGGAATTCTTTGAAAGATTTCTGCGAGTATTGGTACCGAAGATTGACGCATTTAAGAGGTAGAAGATCGGATTCAGAAATTATCTGGGAACTGTATAAAAAGCTCCCAGAAGATTCTAAGAGGTATGTAGGAAGCAACCATCGTAGCTTCCAAGCATTTCTAGAAAGGGTCGAAGACGAAGACCATTGGCGCGAAAGTCGTGCCAATTATCAAAATTTTGGCAACCGTAATACCCGACACAATGACGAAAGAAATGACGGCGATGGATTTCGCGTCAATATAATACAGAGAGGAAGAGGCAGAGGAAGAGGCAGAGGAAGTTATCCAGGTCGCGGTAGAGGGTATGCCGCGCAAAATAATAACGACGGGGGAAACTAATTTCCGCAAACGTTGCGGGCCAAACGGAAGCGGACAATACATACCGGCCCCGATTTAAGAAAAGATACCGGACCGACCGCAATGTAATGAGACAGGTTAGAGACAGGCGTGAAACGACGCAACGTGTTGTGGCGAGACAAGCGTCAGGTGCGAGCCAGCATGAGTCATATCGGCCGTACAGCATACTCCAGGTTAACGGGCGAGTGGAGCATCAGAGGGCAACGGCCCAGCCTAGCGGAACATCTGTTCAGAGAGAAGCCGCTAGCAATACGGCAGCAGTAGGTGCGAACATAGCCGTAAGAGATAATGAAAATTTTACGAGTGATAATTCCGTGGCAAAGGAAACAATAAAAGAGACAGTGAGTACACAGAGAGGTGCGGTTAGCAGTGTTTGCAAAGAGGCAAAGGAAGTTAATGAATTAGCAGAAGTTAATGATTGGCGTGTGCAGATCGACGATCTGTACAAGGGCCTAAAGCAATGTGAGTGGGAGGATTGTAAGAAGGAGTATGAGGCGACGAAATTAGATGGTGGAAAGAGAAATGATAGGGGCGTCAATAAAGTGACGTGGCCCAAATTTGAAGAGGGGAGAATAAATAGCGCCGCGCAAAGTACGCGTGCTGCTAATAGGACGCAGATTAATAATAGGAAGGAGTTGGAGGCTGAAATCCTCAGCATTGACGAAGAAATAACTTCTGCTAACAATCCGCCAATAGTGCAAGCTGCTACCGAGAGGCACCGTGGAGAAGGGGCAGATAATTACATGAAAGTAATTAAAGTCCACGAGGATTACACCGAATATGAAGTCACAGTAGAGATAAATAAAGCTGATGATGAGGCCGTTTTGCCAAAAGAGGAGATTGAATTAAAATCTAAGCCTGATGACAATACCGAGGAGGAACTTAGTGCCTGTCTCAGAAAAGCCTTTATGTTAGAACCTGAAAGCGATCCAGAATGGTCGGATTCCGACGATAGTTCAGATGATGAAACTTACGCAAATACAGACAAAATTGAATATACTAACTTTCCCTGTTGTGCAAAAGTAGCGTACTTAAGCGAATCTGATGTGGAGGAAGAGAGCAGTGATGACTCTAGTGAAGATGTATTTTTCGGGGTAAAAGAAAGTGAATATACTTTTACTGAAAGAGGGTATGAGAAAATCAGTGAAGATAAAGGGGATGTAGTTAAGTACGATATTGTACCTAACGATGACGAAGTGTCCAAACAAAATCCAGATGTTGTGACTGAACAAAGAAAGAAAGAACCACCGGACGACTCAGGGTTTATCTCGCAAAGAGTTCAGGTAATTAATGACTTTGAACTCCCGGAACCAAAGAAACCGCCAGATATATGTGAAGTGAATGTTAAAAGCATATCTTGGGACGATGTTATCGTCGACCCGGATTTGCTCAAGGAAGACCACGATAATGAAAAACATTCGACGGTGAAACAAACAATAATACCAGTTGAAATTTATAACATGGAATTGCAGGTACTTCTTGATACTGGGTCTCAGATAAGTGCAATTTCCCAATCATTTTTCGAACACATTTGTGATAAGCCTGGGCTAGTAATTATGTCAGTAACAGGTGTAAAAATTGTTGGGGCTACTGGCAAGGCTAGCAAGCCGGTAAAGAACCAGATTTTGGTTGAATTTAGTATAAAAGGACAAAACTTTGAACACGATTTTTTGGTTGTGCCAGACCTGAGTACTGAAATGATTTTGGGGATAGATTGGTTGGATAAAGAAAAGGTTGTTATTGATTGTAGCCAGGGAGTGATCAAAATTAATAGTACATTTAGGAATTTGGAATTAAATTTTGAGGGAATTGGGAAAGTGTTTGATTCAGAAATTGATTCTTTGTTGTTGGAGATTGACCAAGGGAATGATGGATTGACAAACAAGTACGAGGTGTACCATGTCCAGAAATTATTAAATGAGAGTGACAAACAGGGGCATGAATTTAAGGGAATGGTGGAAAATTTAGAGGGAATATCTCCCGAACAGAAAGCAGAATTGCTTGAAATTTTAGATAGTAACAGCCCCGTATTTTCGGACAAACCTGGCCTAGTTAAGAATTTTGAATACCAGATTGAGACGATAGAGCATAAACCTTTCTTCGTAAGACCGTTTTCGATACCCATATCAAAGAGGCAGGCTGTTCAAGTGGAAATAGATAAGATGATAGAGTGGGGGGTAATCGAACGAAGTAGCAGCGAGTATAATAATCCCCTTATCATAGTGAACAAAAGGGATGGGGGAGTGAGAGTAGTTATCGACGCTAGGACTTTAAACAAAATTGTAAAGAAGGAAATAGATAGACCTGAGAATCTGGACGAAATGCTCCAAAAATTTTATAACGTAAAATATTTAACCAGTCTGGATATGACCGCCGGATACTGGCAAATCCCATTGAGTAAAGAATCCCGTAAATATACCGCTTTTCTATTCGCCGGGAAATGCTATCAGTATAAAGTAGTGCCATTTGGACTTAGCACATCTGTGGTAGTATTTATTAGGGCACTGGACTTTGTGTTAGGTAGAGAACTGAGTTCCCGGTTAACCATTTATGTAGACGATTTACTGATTGCTACAGAAACATGGCAGGAGCATTGCGAGTTATTACAGAAAGTTTTTGTTGCTCTACAAGCAGGGGGCATGACACTTAAATGGAAGAAGTGTGAATTTGTGAAATCGGAAATAAAGTTTCTGGGGCACATTATTACTACAAACGGTATTGGCAAGGATCCGGAAAAGTTAAGTGCAATATCGGGATGTCCAGCTCCTAGAAATAGAAAACAGTTGAAAGCCTTTCTAGGTTTGTGTGGATTCTATAGAAAATTCGTCAAGGGCCAAGTTTTTAATAGTCCTCATTTGAATAATTTACTTAAGAAAAATAGTGCTTTTGTGTGGACTGAAGAATGCATGAGAGATTTTGAAAACTTAAAAAGGGAACTTTTGAATGACAATATTTTGCATCACCCCATACTGTCAAAACCTTTCCATATGAGTACTGACAGCAGTGCTTATGGAATTGGCATAGAAGTGTTCCAAGAAATTTGTGAGGGCAAAGAAATCGAACACCAGACTATCGCATTTGCCAGTAGAACCCTAACAAGATACGAGAGAAACTACACTATTTCGGAAAAGGAAGCTTTAGCCATTGTATGGGGGCTAAAGAAATTTAGAAATTATCTGTAGGGCCATAAGCTCATTATACATACCGACCACAAAGCTTTGACTTTTCTTAAAGAGTGCCGTTTACTTAATGGTAGGCTGACTCGTTGGGCTTTGTACCTGCAACAATTTGATTACGATATTTGCTATGTTAAAGGTACTGAGAATTACATGGCAGATGCCTTATCTCGATTGCCTAATGGTATGAGTGAAGTGCCCAATGAAAATGGGGAAGAGGGTACTTTTCAGATAAGGTATATGAAAGAGATTTCAGGAAATAGGAAAATTGAGCAGATATGTAAAAATATGAGGTACCATCAGAATGAGGATTCAACCTGGTATCAGTGAAAGTAAATTTTGACAGTGTGCAGTATCCTCAAATTAAGAAATATTACAAAATTTATAAAGGCATTTTATATAGGAGGAAAGATTTAGTTACTGAGGAATGGAGGGTATGTTGGCCAAACCAGTTTGATATTGATGTCATAGATTATTTTCATTTGGCGTTGGGGCATAGTGGACCGAAAAAATGTTTGGATAAACTGAATAATGTAGTAGTGATTACCGGTAGTGTAAGTAAGAAGGTAAAGGAACGGATTAAGTCATGTGATGTCTGTCAAAAGACCAAAGTACCGAACAAAACTAGTAGGGGACCAATGCAAAATACATTACCTGAAGACACCCTAGACTTATTATCGGTAGATTTATATGGTCCCCTCCCAAAGACTTCGGGAAATTGTGCATATGTTTTGGTGATTTTGGAAGTATTTTCTAAATTTGTGAAACTATACCCCTTGAAAAAAGCCACAGCAAAAGCTGTATTTAGTAGGATGGTCGAATACTTCAGGACCATCGGGAAACCCAAGGCAGTACTATCGGACAATGGAACCCAGTTCATATCCAAAATTTGGAAAGAGGGAATGGAGAAAAATGGTGTGGAGGTTAAATATATTGCAGCCTACCATCCTGCAAGCAATCCGGTTGAAAGGTATATGCGCGAAGTCGGGAGATTGTGTAGAACATACTGCAATCACAATCATAGAGCCTGGGGCAGATTCATATCGGATTTTGAGAATGTCATGAACACATTACATCATGAAACTACAGGGTTCCCACCGGAAGAAATTTTGTTAGGTAAAAGTAGTAAAAGTTTAATTGAAGAAAAATTAGAGTTTCCACCTTGTACAAGTTTGGGATTGAATCGAAAGAAAGAATTGGTAATAAAAAGGGCGAAGCAAAAAGCCGAATCTAGATCTAGAAGACACGATAAAAATCTAAAGGTTTCAAAATTTAAAGTTGGAGATTATGTTCTTTTAAAAACCCACGAAAAATCTAGTGAACTAAACCATGAGATTTCAAAATTTAAATATATTTATAATGGACCATATATAATACAGAACATTCCACATGATAATGCTTACTACCTAATCTACCCAAAATCCAAAAGACCTTTAGGAGTAAGAAATATTGTGGATCTGAAACTGTATGTTCCAAGAAACGAGTAATTGTGCTGTATTTTATGCTGAACCCAAGTTATTTCAAATGTAACTATTATTTGTAAATGTCTGTATACCATTGAAAGTGTGCTAATGTAGTTATGTGAGTTTCAGATTACCAATTGTACTATAACTATAAAAATGTATGGAGGAAAGGACTGAAAGGAAAGGATAAATGATTTCAGACAGATAACAAATGGAACTGTCAAAAATGAAAATGGGCAGTGTATGAACCATAAAATGAAGGACTGCCAAATACCAATGAGGGCAGATAAATAGTCGATGGAAAATAGTAAATGTAATCCAGAGGATGTGACAATATGAAGTGAAATGGACTGCCCAAATCCACATAATAGGCAGCAAATGTGTGTAAATAATTTTCTGAAAATTTTGTGTGTGTGTTTTGTTTAATAAGTTAAGAAATGGACTGCTATTCAAAGCAAGCAGCGACAAATTACCTTATAGTGTATAAGAAATATGCATTTGTTTTTGTAGTTAAATGTTTCCATTCCAGAATTTTAAATTATTTCTTTAAGAAATTTGGGAAAAAATGATTAAATTGCTAATTTAGTAATGTTAGAATGGGAAGTTGGACTGTGCAAAAGGCACTTAAGTAAATAACAAGAAATTGATCTTGATACGTTAAAATAGTGTGGACCTACATACAGTGAGTGGAAGGAAATATGTAGTGTAAATCTTCTTGAACATTTACGTGAAGATTCAGAACCAGTGTATTATTGTTAAATTTAGTGTTCCCATAAAATTTGGACTTAAGAAAATTTTCTGGAAACAGGGGCATGTGTAACAATAATGTACCTATAATAATTTTTTCTTTATGCATTTAGATAAGTGTTTCTTTCTGAATTTATGTAAAATAATGTAAATATTAATTTGAATTTTTTTCCTTTTCGTGTCATGTTAAAGAAACTGTACACAACTTTTTAAATGAATGTTATTATTTGTGTTAGATTTCAAGAAACTTGATAACCAAAGGAAAATGTATTTAATGTAAAAACTATTGTATGATGTGGAAATTGTAATTTAAACACTTGGTCCATACGTAGGTAATGCATTAGAATATGTGTAGTAGAAAACCTGTGGTGAATACCCTACCTGTAGGGGAGCGGGAAAGGTGGATGCAGGCGAGCGCGGGAAAACGCACACTGGCGCGGTTCGGCACAACAGGCTCAGTAAAACAGTCGGAGTTGGGCATCGGTCAGAGGAACATGTACTGTACCGAGGAGGCTATCTAGGAAAAGTGGATTCCATTAAGCCTCGGATGGGCCGATTCCGACGACTACTTGGCATGGCTATATTCTCAGGCACCAAACTGGAAAGATTACGACGCTAAGAAGAATGAAAGTGCCGAGACTGCGAGAGCCTTAGCCGTGCTTGTATGTGTGCGGTGCTGCCCGCTATCTCGCTGCCCGCCATCCGCCGCAACGACGTGCACAGGTCGAACATTTATTTCTTCTTTAGAATTGTATCTGTGTGGACCAGTGTCGAAACTGTTTTGACTGTTCAATAATAACGTGACTTTTACCAGAATTGCCTTAGCCGTTACTTATCCTTATCACTGACCTAAATAGGGTCCTTACCACATATTGTGCAACCCGAGTATCCCGAACTGAAAGTTTACAGTTAGTACTAAATTATCTGCAGACCAATTCATGCTATAAAGACGTTCAAGGATAGGAGTGCAAATGTAAATGTTAGTAAAGAACATCAGTGTGATTAAATTGAAAGATAAATTTTGAATTGAGCTAGCAATGTTATTTAATTCATTTGAGACTGAAAGAATGTTAGTCAATTACTCCAGAAGCGTGACAAAAGAATAGTAATCCATAGATTGATATTTTTGAGTGTTAATGTACCTTCAGGACTTACTAGTTTCAGCATAACGACCGTAACAGTTTCAGGGCCCCCCCCCCCTTCTCTTGCCTATTCTTGCACATTTTGAAGTGTACTGATCAGAATTGAATAGTAAAATTAATTTCTATATTAAACCTAAGTGTATTAGTGTTTTTCCAATTTTAATAGTGATATTGTATGTATGCTTTCAAAATTGCTAATTCTAGGGTAATCTATGCCCGATTTCAGTCTGACCAATATACAAAAGGCAGTTCGTAGTAATCATTGCTGTGTGGTGTTGTGTAAAAGTAACTCGTCCAAACTAGTACAAAAGGAGAGAACTTTAGTTCAGTGGATTTTTCCTATGCCAAACTTTGTCTTATAACACAACAGTATTACGTGTTGTTATGCTTGTACATGCACACACTTGTACAAGGAAAAACTCACTCAATGCCTAATTAGGCTGGCGACCGTATTATTAATCATTGGTAGTATCTACTGTGTGTACTTCTTGTCCATGCGATCGCGTAATTGTACTTTACATTAGCTTGACGCATCACTGTAGTTACTGACTGAATATAGGTCCGATCTTGCTTCCATTAGGTACACGCGGTCAATTTATGTACTAAATCCTTGTTTACAAGGTGAAGCCCGTGAACTTATTACAGTACAGGCTTTATTGAGCTAACGCACGTCCGACAGGGCGGTAGTGTTACAAACTGTCGCTAACGACCGCGAAATATGTAAAAATCAACGTCGCAAGGAAAGGGGTGGTTCACAGACGCCCTTTACGCCATCCTCTCACGCCTTTTCGTTTAGATTCAGAGCGGTGGTGTGTCATTTCTTCCTCGGCTACCCATAACAATACAGCGTTATATCTACGCGGGGCGTCGCGGATCTGACTTACATTCCAGAAGCGTCATAAAAAGGGTTGAAAGGTGGGTAAGAGGGGCTTCGATGTCCTTGCTATCGTGTGACACGTCCGCGGTGACAATGGGCCAAATTGTGGTGAAATGTTTTGTCAATGGGACATCATTAACCCACTTTAGGTGTCACATGAACTTCTGAGTTCTGGTCAATTTCCTCCATATGTTGACCCCTTGCTGTTAGGGGAATCGTCGATCCCGAGAGTGACGACACAGGGAGCCATGCTTTTGCACCCTCACAGGGGAAGTTTGTACGCACCTTTCAGGCAAATTTGAAGCTTATATGGGGTGTCTGAATAATAATGTTTTAAATTAACTGCGGAATATATTTTTTTTAAAGTTTGCCAAAAAGTACATGCTCAAATAAAAAAATTATTTGTGACATATATGAAGCAAATGTCTTTAAGGTTTCCCGATATCCATACTGGCCAAAACGTTCAGGATATATGGGATACAAAAGTAACTTACACGTTAAAGGTATGTAAGATTGGTCAAATTTACGGAGTAAAATGAAAGACACAACTTGACATGTTGGGCTTAGATATCACTTGTAGATTAGACTATTCATGGTGCGGAAATGTACATCAAATGTAGGATTTATCAAGCTGACAGAGGACAGTATATTAAAAAGAACTGTGCTTCGAAATACAAAGATAACATTTATACTATTCACCAGATTAAATCTTTATGGCCTATATTGATGAATATGTTGCACTGACAAAGTATACTAGCAACGCCAAGTAATAAAATAGGTGTTGACGAAATATTACCAACTGCATATTGTTAAAACGTTTACTGTTTCAGACTACTGCCACCTTCAGGATAGACAGATGGTGTTGTCTGTGAACACAAGCAGAATTAATTTTGAGGATATTTTTGAACCCAACAATTATCATCATTTCTGTCTGAAGGAGTAACACAAATTTTGACGGTGACGAGAGACTTCATGACCTACGCAGCTTCGCCTGAGGTTTAGATAAGGAAAATCAGCAGAACACGACATTTTGTGCTTGGCTGACATCATCAGTCGACGACGCTATATGGTTTGACGTAAGTTGCTATCGACATACTGAATGGAACCTTCCAAGTCAAATGTCTGAAAAATGAGAATAAATTCAAATGAAAATGGAACTAGGTTACAAACTTTTGCAATGTAAACTCCAATTCGCTTTGCGCAGCCGGTTGTGCTTTATTAGCTCTGGTGGCTTACTTACCACACTCTGCCTTCATCTAAGCTAACACCCTTCAAGGACAAAACAAAAAAATCAAAAAGGCACTACCATGTTTTCCCAGTTGGTATAACATCAATCACATTCTCATTCCGTAACCATTTGGTTGAAATGAACAGAGCTCTAAACTGAAATTTAAACCGAAATAAAATGTTAAACTTAATCCGGTGATGGATACGACCAATGTTCTCGTCATGGTTCCCATACTTCCTGGGATAAAGTATCACAAAAGACCTGTGAAATCAATTATTACAGAGCGTGACGAAACCAGACTATCAGTTTGTATTATAAGCAAGTACAGCCATTCTAGTACCTTCAAATAAAAAGCTGGTTTATTCTGAACACTGAATCTATATGTGAATACTAGAAAAAGATGCTAGTAGGATACTACAACAAAGCTAATTTTTCTGAACATAGAAAATACAGTAGCAAAGTAGGAAAGGGATTTTGAATAACTTCTGTGGATTACTTAACTTCTAATACAAAACTTTTGAATGGTTATGGTGTTAAGCACCCATGGTCTAGAGGTTGGATCTTTGATTAGAAATGAAAAAGTCCTCCATCCCGGGTTCGAATCCAGCCACTGCTTAAATTTGGGAAAATAATCCTCGTTGGCGAGACCTCTGGTACAAGAAGACACCCTCATTACACCAACAGCCTTGTCAGAGGGGACACTATCTTGCCATTGGGATGGGAAACTCCACCTAAAAGGTGGAAGAATCAGCAATGAACAACGGTATCAGGCTGCGGAACGCAACGGAAACCACGGCCTTAAACACACGTAATATTATCCACAGAAGATAGGCGTGCAATTGAAAAAGTGTCATGATGATCTCTACTTTGGCAAAAGATTCAGGATTAGTCCCCCAATCGGATTTCTGGGAGTAAAAAGCCAAGAGAGAGGTGAACACGAGAATAAGATATAATAACGAACCAAAGGATAACTGTCAACGAGTCGTGGCGTGGATTGTAAGAAGCTTGAACGTGGTAGAGAATCTAGAAAATGCAAGGGAATGTAGATACAGTCGGGGTCAATAAAGTGAAATGGAAAGAAGACTTGGATTTCGGGTCAGATGAGCCCAGAGTAATATCAGAAGCAGCAGAAATAGTATAACGGAAGCAGGATTTGTTATGAACAGGAAGATGGGGCAGAGAGTGTGTTACTGTAACCAGTTCCGTGATAGGGTTTTTCTTATCAGAATCGATACCAAACCAACACAGGCAACGATAGTTCAGGTATACATGCCGAGCAGAAAGCCGAAGACAGACATAGAGAAAGTATATGAGGATATTAAACGGGTAATGTAGTATGTAAATGGGACTGAAAATGTCATAGTCATAATCGATTGGAATGCGATTGAAGAGGGAGGAGTAGAAGAAAGAGTTGCGGAAGCATATTCACTTGGTTCTAGGAATGAGAGAGGAGAAAGACTAATTGAGTTCTGTAATAAATTTCAGCTGGTAATAGGAAGTACTATGCTCAAGAATCATAAGAGGAGGAGACATACTTGGAAATTCCCAGTAGATAGAGGAAGATTTTACTTAGATTACATCATGATCATGCAGAGGTTCCGAAATAAGATTCTTGATTTTAAGGTATAACTTGTGTAATAAATTGCAGCTCCTAACTGCCTTCCCCCAGTGGTATCACCGGTACCCATGAGATCACTGAAGTTAAGCAATGTCGGGCTTGGCTTGCACTTGGATGGGTGACGGTCTGGTCTTTCGAACGCTGTGGGCAAGTGGGGTGCACTCATCCCTTGTGAAGTAAACTGAGGAGCCACTTGACTAAGAAATAGCACCTCTGGTCACAAGAACTGACAAACTCCGGGAGAGCGCTGTTCTGACCACACGCCCATCCATATTCGCAACCAGTGACGCCTATAGGTAGAGGCTGAGATGACTGTAGGTCAGTAACGTTAGGATTTTCCGAGACCTCTTCGGAAGGAGTTTAGTTTTAATAAATTTCAGCTAATAATAGTGAAATTCTGTTCAATAATCAAAAGGTGAGGAACTGTACTTGGAAAAAGCTGAAAGATACGTAGAGATTCCAGTTAGAGTACATCATCGTCAGACAGAGATCCCGAAATCAGATACTGGACTGTAACGCGTACCCAGGAGCAGTTATACACTCGGATCACAATTTACTAATTATGAAAAGTAGGCTGAAGTTTAAGAGGTTGGTCAGCAAGAGGCAATACGTAAAGCAGTGGATTACACAAGTACTAAGGAATGAAGGGATACTCATTAAGTTTTCTAAGGCTGTAGATACCGCAATAAGGAGTAGGTCAGTAGATAGTACAGTTGGAGAAGGACGGACATCTCTAAAAAGGGCAGTACAGAAGTTGGAGTCAGAAGCATAGGTACAGAGAAGGCAACACCGATGCACCATTGAAATGGAACTTTTTGTACCGTTCCATATTTTTCTCATTACATTTCCGGTACAAGAGGATTAATAGCGAGACGGTTTTTCCTCTATAGAAATACATCAGTTGGTGACAAGACGGAGAGAATGGACCAAACGGCGTTTGTTTATTTATTTATTGATTCAATTTAGTGTGTGCCGCGTTTTCCTTCTGCCTTTCCCTTGTGCGACCTGGGTGGTATGAGTGAGAAATTACGTGAAGTAGTAATCAGCTTTAGTCAGATGCTGTAGCATCGCATGAGTAGAGTGGTTCTGTGGTAGGGTAGTACCAAACCCCAAGCACGTAAAATTTGGCAAAGACCAAGTGTGCAAATCAGGTCAGAGAGGACGGCGGAGGCACGAGTATTGGCTCCGTCAGGATGACGAACCACCCTCTCCACCCCTGCTTTTTAACGCGCAGAGGATAGGCGATTTGGCCGACAGGAAACTTGTTCCTGGGTAGCGGCACTGTGCACAAGTTGAAGACTTACCTCTCGATTTCATGGTAATATTATCAAAGGTATTAGAATGTTTCAAATATGTTCGTTACTAAGGTCCAGATGTTGAAATGAAGTGTGAGAGTACCGCGAAACCCCCATAAGGGAGTTTATCTCCGAAATCTGATTAAATTTCCAGTAAGAGCTTTATGTTTGTGCTACGTCGGGCACGCACCATGGGCCTTAAGCTCACGGTCATATTATTACTCCGAACGTAACAGAAGTTTATTCATTTAATGTATTTGAATGTGGTGTTTCTTGCACAGTGATACTTTGGGGAATTTTTGGTTTCTGATGTGTTTTATTTGTGTACTTGGTTTCCCGCCATGTCGTCGGTTGGAGCAACGGCCACATTAGTAAAGTTCGGTTTCGTTCCAAAAATGTACAGTAGCTTCACTACAGTTTCGTGTAGCTCAATTCCGAAATAGTAAATCTGTGGGAGAATAAGAACTCTGAATCAGGAAATTTGCGCGTATTCGCTTTGCCGCGAAACTGTGTCAACGATTGTTAATAGGATGGTGGGCCACATCAATAGATACAAGGTACGAGTAAATAATTACACGGCAGTGTGTGAGAGGAAAATACCCTTTCGGTAATTACGTGGTGAATGTAAATCCTGTTTATTAGAGAGACCATTTTTCATTATGTATAATATGAGAGCCCCTGCTGTTGCTAAGAATGGGCAGTAACTAGTTCCAATAGATACACGGCAAATTGTTCAAAAGCTACAGGTACTCAATAAATATCAGTTAATCGAGATCTTCTACGGCTTATTTCCTCCCCTGATCATTAACAACTTAAAGAATAGGTAAAACATAAAGTAGACAAACCTCCATAGAAAATGGAAAATAGGAATTGATAAAATATCCCTTAGAGATGACAGACACCCCCCAAGAAATTCGTCTCTACCTCAGTAGCATGCTTGGTCAATAAATAAAAAAATAAAGCTCTATGCTCCCTATTGAGCCCTGTATAGGTGCCTTCTGTAGTGGTTATAAAGGTTGCGATATCCGCTGCCTTCAAATTTTTATGGATAAGTTAAACCCACGCGCTGAAGATTACTAATCCCCCAACAGTAACTCGCAGGGGCCCGTAAGTTTTGCAAACCATTACTAAAGAGGCAAACTTGCAGAAGCATTAGGACACGATAAACGACTGTAAATATCGTACCTGGTAGAATTTTATCAGTACCATCGGTAGGCGGGTTTCGTTGATCCGTGGGTAAAAGAAGAAATACGCCTGTTGATCGAAGACAGAAGGAATTCGGGAAATTCAGGACAACAGAAATACCAGCTGCTGAGAAATCAAATCAATAGGAATTGCTGAAAAACTAAGACGAAGTGGCTGCAAGACAAATGTGAAGAAATCGAAAAAGAAATGATTATCATAAGTAATTAGTCAGGATACATAAAAGTCAAAACAACGTTTGGTGACATTAAAAGCTAAAAGGAGAGGCTGGATAGGAGGAAAGAGTGCACTGAAGGCCTCTATGAGGGGGAGGACTTGTCTGATGTGACTGAAGAAGATACAGGAGTCGATAGGGAAGAGGTAAGGGACCCAGTATTAGAATCAGAATTTAAAAGAGCAGTGGAAGACTTTAGCTCAAGTAAGTCAGAAGGGATGGACAACAATCCATCAGACCTTCTAAAATCACTGCAGAGAAGTGGCAACAAAACAACTATTAAAGTTGGCGTGTAGAACGTAAGAGTCTGGCTATATACCATCCGAATACCGGGAAAATATCATTCACACAGTTTCGAAGACTACAAGAGCCAACAACTCTGAGATATATCATACCACCAGCTTAAAAGCTTATGCATCCATGATGTTGACAAGAATAATACACAGAGGAATTTAAAAGAAGATTGAAAATGTGTTAAATGACAATCAGTTTGGTTTTTGAAAGATAAAGGCACCAGAGAGGCAGTTCTGACGTTACGGTTGATAATGGAAGGAAGACTAAAGAAAGGTCAATACACGTTCGTAGGATTTGTTGACCTGGAAAAAGCGTTCGAGAACATCAAATGGTGCAAGATGTTCGAAACTCTGAGGAAAATAGCGGTAAGCTATTGGGAGAGACGGGTATATATAACACTACAAGAGCCAAAAGCAAACAACAAGAGCGGAAGACCAAGAACGAAGACCTCAGATTAAAAAGGGATTAAGAAAGCGATATTATCTTTCGGCCCTACTGTTAAATCTGTACATCGAAGAAGAAATGACGCAAATAAAAGAAACTTTGCGAAGTGGAATTATAATTCGAAGTTAAAGGATGTCAACGATACGATTCGCTAATGACAATGCTATCCTGAGTGAAAGTGCATAAGAATTACATGATCTGCTGAATGTGATGAACTGTCAAATTAGTGCAGAAATTAGACTGACAATTAATCTAAAAAAGGCGAAAGTAATGAGAAGTAGCATAAATGAGAACATCGAGAAACTTAACACCACGATTGACGGTCACGAATTAAACGAAGTTAAAGTATTCTACCACCTAAGCACCAAAATAACTAATGACGGAAGGAGCAAGAAGGACATCAAATTCAGACTAACGCTGGCACATTGGGTTTTCCTGCCCAAGAGAAATTGACTAGTAGGCCTTAATCTGAGGAAGAAGGGGCGAGATTTTCTCATCGAACAACAATTGGATGCTTATTACTGTGAATTAACGTGTCATTGAGGATACATCTTCTAAGAGTGTGCTGTAAAGGATAAAAAAACACAGATTAAAACATGGATTGGAATACATCCGCCAAATAATAGAGCACGTAGGTTGCAAGTGCTGCTCTGAGATGCAGTGGTTGGCACAGGAGAGGGATTCGTGGAGTAGGGTCCCCAAACCAGTCAGAATACTGATCACTTAAAAAAAAGCTGTGTTAAGCGTGAAATTTATTGCTGCAGGGTTTTTGATACTTGTTTTCTCATCGAACAACAATTGGATGCTTATTACTGTGAATTAACGTGTCATTGAGGATACCTAGGCACCTCCAGAAGTCTATTAAGCGTCGACCATAGTTGGTACGAATCTGTACATACAGGGTAACAGTAAAATACAAGGGCGTTCGAAAAGAAACGAAGGCATAATTACAGAAACCAGTACCTGTATGTTAGAAGTATTGACCCTGGCTGTTGAGACAGTTGTCCCACTGCGGCACAAGGCGGGTGAAATGCTGTCGCATGAAATTCCCGTGGCTGCGATGTTAACCAGATCCGCTGGTACAGCTGGACCTCGTCGTCCGAGGTGAATGGTTTGCCCCTCAGAGCCTTCTTAAGGTGACCAAAAATGGCGGAATCACGAGGAGAGAGGTCCGCACTGTATGGAGGGTGGCCGAGAACCTTCCAATTGAATTTCTGCAGGAGTGCCAAGACTGTGGTGGCCGTATGAGGCTTTGCATTGTCATGGAGCTGAGTGAGCCCACGGGTGAGACTCCTTGGTCGGTTTGGTTTGATCGCTTGGCGAAGGGTAGTCAAGATTTGCAAGTAGCGCTGGGCATTCACTGTTGTCCCGTGCTGCAGGCAGTGAATCTGAAGGGGGCCATCTTGGTCAAAGAAGAACGTCAGCATAACCTTTCCGATTCACCTCGGATGATGACATCCAGGTGTACGTGCGGAACTGGTTAACATCACAGCCCCGGGAATTTCATGCGACAGCCATTCAATGCCATGAGTCAGAATGGGACAAGGTTCTCAACAGCCAGGGTCAATATTCTGACATACAGGTACTGCTTTCTGTAATTATGCCTCCGGCTCGTTTCTTTCTGAACGCCCTTACATGCGGGACATACGTATGTACTCCATTTAACACTCGTCCTAATAAAAGAAAAAGGTAAGTAAGTGTTTCGTAGATTACAATGGATGCGGTTGTAAATACATCTATTCTGTTTAGTTTTATCGTATTTTTCGATTTATGCTGGGAAAACTGGTTAAAGTACAAAACAACATATGACAGAAACTTATAGAGATTTATACTAGTTCAAGTATCATACTTAATGTGCATGTCAACATATTTATTTCAAATACAAGGAAGGTTTCCCTTTCTCTTGAGAACTATTAACAGCGAGTATCAGTGTGGAACTAAAAAAGAAATTTCAAGCGGCTGTTTTAATTTTTGTGGTTCATGGGTCACTGATGTTGGAATTTGTTTATGTGCTGTTGCTATCAGGGAAAACTGAAGATGCTACAGAATAAATGACGTTACTGCGTGCTGTGACGCTTTAAGTCATTAAAATCATCATATTCGGTCTTTTCGACGCAAGGGCACTTTAAACTATTTCATTTGTTTCGGGAAAATTAATGATTTTGAAATAATACATCGTTATAAGATTGAACCGTTTATTTTCCTTAAAAGTCTATTGCAAAAGGAAATTCTGTATCAGCGGGGAAGCATTAGTCAAAAGTAGTGAACAATGGTTGACTTTAATTTTTGCAAGAGGAGTACTTCCCTCAGCTGCTGCGTGGACACAAACATTAGAGCTAGAATTGTACTGATTATAATACTGGCCAAAAAGAATTTTGCATGAAGTTATCAGTCCTGAAAAGCGAGATATTGCAAGATTTCGTGTGCAGAAGTAACTGCACAAGTTACCAATATGACAAATGGCATGATAAAATTTGGCAATAGGCGCTTCCACTATTCCATTTCCATTACAATTCGGGACGTTAAACACTTATGTTCTCTTCCTCCCGTCCATTACACTCGGATATGCAGAATGGTGACAGAATACATTATTACGAGGTACAGGAACAATAGGCCCAAATGATGTTCACGGATGAATTACGACACATTGGATGCAAATGTGATTCGTATGTCTAGAGAAAATGAGCAACATTTGCATGCGCTCTTTGCTGTCGAATGGGTAGAACGTAATCACCACCAGTCAGTTTCATGGCTCATGTGAGCGGATTTCATTCCGCGGACTACGTACGCGACTGTTTGGCATGCAGAAACACGAGGCTGCCACAAGCCACAAGCATAGCATCTTCAACTGTCTATCAGCGTATAACATTTTGCAATGTTCTTTTTGACCAAATCATGCTATGGTTCAAAATTTTAGATGAGGACATATAAAATTGGCCTGAGGACATAGAAAATAGGTCGGTTTCCCTAAGAAACAGCTACAGTCGGGTAGGTACCGTTTAGAATGTGGACCGCGACGCTCGTCGAAGCCACGCTGCCGACGTCGCAGGTGTAGTTGCCGGAGTGCCTCTTGTGCACCCTGTCGATGCTCAGAGTCGACTGCACGCTGCTCCCGTCAGCAGAGGTCACGTTCGTGCTGCAAGGAAACAGCTCACATAACCATCCTGCTGCAGTGTAGTCAACAGCCGCGAAGTGCAAGCTTGAACATTAAATGCAGGTGCTAACCAAGCACTAGCGAACTTTGTCAACATCGAAACAACATGAAACTCCATTAGCAGAGGCTTGCAGTACCAGATGAAATTCCAAAAGAACAGATACGCCCGTAACTGGAGAACACGGTGCTGAAGCCATCATATCTCTAATATGGCCAGTGGAAGCAGCTCATTTGGTCGAATGAGTCTTGTTTCACACTGTTCGCAACGTCTGGCCAAGTTTACGGCCCAAGAGTGAAACGCTGTGGGGGTTCGGTGATGATTTGGGCAGACACGCCATGTCATTCAACTGGTTGCGTGGTTATTGTGCAACATACTCATTACTGCCAAAGATTATTTGACCATTTTGGCTGATCAGGTACCGGTACATCTCAAGGTACAATATTTGTTCTCCAATTGCGATGATGTTTTCCAAGACGACAAGGTCTCCATTTCCACAGCTCGCATTGGACTAGTTTTCTGGACACGAGGATGAGTTGTCGCATCTCGTCTAGCTGCCAGGTCTCAACATTACTGGGCCTTTGTGGTCCATTTTATAAAGAAAAGGAACGTGATCGCTGTCCTTCTCCACCATCTTTACCTGAAATTGTCCCTATTTTCAGGAAGAATAGCATAACATTGCTTTGTATACAACTTGCATTTATCTATTCCAAGACGAATTGAAGCTGCTTTGAATGCAAACGGTTTTCATGCAGCGAATGTTTTGTGTCTTTGGTGATTCCACAATTTTGTCCCCCCTGTGCATGGAAATTTTTGCCGATACCCGGATGAACAAAGGCGAAGAGTGAACGTCACTGCAATTACTTGCGGCTTAGAGACTTGTCTAGATTTTTAAGCACATTCTAGACGTTTCATCACATTGTGGACGTCATAAAAGTGAGGTTCTCAACCCAGCTCGTGCCTGGTCATCATTACAGTCCCATCTATATAGCGGAGGCCTATGATAGTAAGTGGTACATGTAAGAACAATGAATTGATTGATCTAAGAGAGGTTGCTATCAGAATGTTACGTAAAGTCTGCCAACTTTGGGGAGCAAGTGCACATGCTTAAGACGTGAGATCAGCTTCATTTAAAAGATAAATCCAGCAATAACTATCTAAAGTGTTCATATATAGTAGAATAATTTATTATCAATTTCTCGGTACATATAATCCTACGAATATACTTATAAAATGATCACATTGGGCTTGAAAGATAATATCTAGTGTTAACTGGTTTTCCTGTGCATTGTATAGCAAATCCTCCAGTTATAATAGTTGACCAATGTGTGTGTAATTATATAACTTGTAAGTAATAGATTACATACAAAATATAAGATACAGTGCAAAACATAATAAATATAAGGCCTCTAGTACCAGACGTAATGTAATGATAAAAATTAAATAATGCTTGGTCAGAGGTCAGAGGTCGAAGACAATTCGCTTTCGCCTTTCATGTCTTTCATGATACACCATTAGTTTCACACTATATTGAGAACCAGAAAATATAGAGTATTTCTCGCTATGACATTGTTTTTATGAAAACATTGCCTGTGAAGACGAGATGTTTTGGTATTAGGCAGATTCCACTGGTAATAACAAGAAAACTAATTTAAAGATACAACTTAAATCAGCAGTGTTCCACTCTTCTTTGTCTGACTCAGTAATCGTGAACGATCTTTGTCCGCTTCCGTCTATTACGACATTAACGTCGGCAGAACTTTGGCTGTCAAAAAGAAGATTACGGATACTTCACAGCTTCATATAGGAGGAAAAAGAAATAGGAAGTCGGATCCAAACTGTTTTTATGAGTTCCTCCAACAATTTGATAATTATACGAACTGCATGAACATATATGCACTACTGAGTTGAATGAAAGCAGTGGTCATACACTTGTACCACAAATATGAAAACTGAACTATCTTTATCGTTGTATACGAAAACGAATCAATAGAATAGAAGCAAGCAACGAGACTCGTTGCGTTCTTCGTACCCTGGAAAGTATTCTTTTTTGAAGATTAATGCGAAAATTTCTTATCTACTTAATATAGAAATATTAATCACTGTCTATGAATAATGTTCGTGTCCTTAATTAGTAATGAGGGTAAACACGCGCACAGATGTCAAAATACAGCACAAGAAAAGTAAATTCGTATTTTGAAGTCTACAAATAATCTGAAACACGAAAATATTACATTTACTGTAGTGATACAAAATAAAGCAAACAGCTTCGTGTTTGGTGGAGCGTTTTCAGTTATAGCAGGGAGCAATATTGACATCTAAATTCAAACAATTCGGATGTGTCTATATATCTCTTTAATGGGTTTTTGCGAAAAGTGCGCCATAGCCATATAGATCATAATCTTTGTCAAATGCTCTCCATCCGCGTATTGAGAAAGCAATAAAACAGATAGAAAAGGTCCGTTGCAATTGATCCGTATCTCGCGTAACATTTATATCGTTCCAGTGCTTATTTTACGTCTGATACAGATCTTAGTTTGGTATCACAGCAACCACAGATCCGGTGGACGTTTTGCCGCCCTTATCGTAAGTCTGAATGTCCTTTTTTAAGGGCTGTAAGTAATTGGTGATGTTGTCTGTTGAAACATTTCCCGCACACCAAGTGTACAGTTTTCATTTCACGGACGAAAAGCAGCAAACCGATACGGTTACCGAAGTTTTACTTATTGATCTTCAGATGTATCTAACACTTGACTTAGTCTTGCAATTGACTTAGTCTTGCAGTTGTACAGCTTCAAATCTCATAATATATTCCAAATTAATTGACACAAAATGCTACTACTCCATGATTGTGCCTTAGATTTAAGACGAGAGCAGTTTCAAAACTACTATCGTGATGCACTTGCTACTATGTGCAACAAACAAGCTTGATGCAGTAGTCTCACATGTACGACTATTTTGCATACATTATACTGGCTGTATATACTTAGAATCTGTAACATGCGGACAGATTTTCTCTGACAGGCACTTCAGCTACGTGAAGTTGAAACTTACATTTAAGAACAGTGTCGATGAAAGTGAGGTAGGATATCATTATGAGAGACATTTCGCTACGCTTATTACTGTTGGGGTCTTTGTTCAACGCCTGTGGCCAGTAACGTAGCCTGGACAGTTGACGCCAGATACTGTGTCCTCCTGTTCCTGGTAATTCCTGGATCTGATGATCGTACATTGCTAGACAGGCAAACGAACATGTTGAAAAGGGTGTTCTTTTTTGAAGAGAATGAAGTGTGCAGATCCTGTTTTCTACCGGAAGAACACATTTTGCTGACAATGCAGACAAGAAATAGAAACATTTTGGTAATGATATGGATGGTTCCTGCAACGTTTAATTGTCTCTTAATCAACAACAGTAATCATTGTTTGATTACACATTGTTCACTGTATCTCATGTATCTTTCTGTATCATGCACTCTATTAATTTAAGCTCTCGTTAGCAATGTCCTTTCCCCAACGACCACTACTGTCTCCTGATAGGTGTATAAGTTAGAATTAGCTCTAACCATTAAAAACACTACTGTAAGTCACTCTTCCCTGCAAATTCCTAGACGGTTTGCACCCTCACGGGATGCATGAGGTCAGAGGCCGTCTTTTACCCAAGTTAGCTTCGGTAAACGATTGCCATGGTAGATCTGCTACCTGGATGCAACATTGGTCCTACTTTATGATTTGATTGTGGTGGAATAGCAGCTCGGGCTTGAAAAATGCTTTGCTGTCCCGAATCAGAATGACGAGCTGCTCCATTAGTTGTGTCATCGGCCCCTAACAGTGATAAAATGATAACACATCCTACGTGTTGTCGTATATTTTGAACAATCAAGAATCACATGTGGTCCTCACTAGGGGGGAGGGGGTAGCTATTTTCATCAGTCGTTATCGTGGACGCCATTATAATAACATTACGTAATGCACCGTTTAACCACTTTTTTCAAAACAACATAAACTAATGAGCCAAAACATAATCACTGCTTATCGCGAAGTTGTGTGCTGTAGTAAGAGAAGTATATGAGCGGAGAAGAGATTAATGGAGAATCATTCTAGTGACATCCATTTACGCAAATACTGAAATTCGCCGACTTAAGTGACTTTGAAAAAAGCCAGGTTGTTGTGGGCCAGTGCCTGGTAGCGAGCATCTCGGAAACGGCGAAGCTCGTCGGCTGTTGGTGTGCTACTGTCGGGAGTATCTATGGGAAGTGGCTGAAGAATGCTGAAAGCACGAGTAGGCGACAAGAAGTTGGACGTCCGTACCTCATCACAGAAGATAGGGATCGGAGGCTTGCCCTTTCTCTCAAGCACAACAGGCAGCTATATGTGGCAGATCTGACAGGGTACTCTGCTGGCGTAAGCACAAGTATTTTGGAGCACACCGTTCAGCGCTCAGTCTTGAGCATGGTGTTCCGCAGCAAAAGACTCCTACGTGTTGCCATGTTGATCCAACAACATCGTCAACTATGATTTCAGCGGGCACGGGATCATGGAGATTGGACAGCGGATCAATGGAATCGTGTCGCCTGGTCCCCCCGACTTAGGCTGTTCGTCAGGACTTAACGGTACTGCTGAATGAAGCAAATATTTCAGTTGACCATTCCATGCGTTTTAACAGCTCCCTTTCTTGCTCATCATCCTCATGCGCACTTCCGTTGGCCACAAGGATCTGAATCATCGTCTTCACTGCTTTCTGTCTTCATTCAATCCCAATATGACTCTCCTTGCTTACGTCCATACAGGTGATTACATTTCCAACCAGTACGCGTTAAAAATACTACTTACTTGAAATCGATATGCTTCTTCACTGAGCCGTTCCACACACATTCTTTTACAATAAGAAAGCAATTTTTTTTGTGTGCTCACATTGAATAGTTATCGTACAGTTTTCCACTCACGAGCGGTCGGAGATATAAAACGTTGCGAGCTATTCATGGCCTTGATGTATATGTCCTGCACATAAAATGTCTCAATTACCGAACACACGCACCACAGCATCAAGAGTGCAGAAGTCAAATCCTAATTACTCATTAGGTAGTGGGCCATATGTTAATATTATTAAGTAATTGAACGAACATTGCTACTCAACGGCTGGAAGTGTGGCGGTAGAGTTAAATTTCACCCGGTAAAACGCTGGAGAATGCACTGAAACATAATGTACATGATTTATTTCAGGTTTTTAAATTATTAACGCCCTTGGTTCCGTTATTTCATCATTATACCTCGGATAGTGCGTCTACCTTCCTTGTAGCATTTTTCCATGATCTTTCAACATTTGCACATATCTTTGTCTCTGAACTTTATCTTCCACAAGACTCCATGTACGACATTCAGTGTGAGTGGTGTTGAGACACAAATGAACAATGTAGCACTTGAAATTATGAAATAACTTTTGTGCAAGAATATACCCTAGTTAGAAACCGATTGAAGTAGTTCTGTTTTAAAAGTTTTGGTCTTGTATTCGAGAGTATGAAAGCTCTAGTATCCAAGCAGCTGGTTTCCCGTGATTTCCCTACAATAATTTAGCGAAATGCTGCCTGATCGTTTGTACTCCATGGACAGAGACCTGTCCCAGCCTTAAAATATTAAATCGTATAGAGATAAAACCATCATGCCCAATATCCTTATGAAAATGAACCAGAGATAAATGTAACTTCTGCATTTTATTTCGATGTAACATCAGCTGTTGTAATGACGGTCGATGTTTCGAACAGCTCTTTCTGGGGATCAGATTACATTTATGCGACAGACGTTAATGGTACTGTGGGAGAAATGTGAATGATTTCCAGTGTATTACTGAATTATTCATTAAATTTATTCTCTATAGTCTGGCTATCCTCTCTTGTAAGCATAATACAGTACACAAGAGAATATATTGAGTAATTTGGTGATATACCTTTAATACCAAAATGCTTGTCAATGTTAACAAAGATAAATCTTTTGTCATCGTATCTACAGCAACGTATTAGATAATGAACAACATATTCGTATTATCCAACAACTGTGCGAACATTGCGAGACAATATGTGGAATTATGTCGGTGTAGTTCATTTACACCCTGAAGAAATGCCTCAAAATGAGATTCTCATAACCCACTGATGACATGAAGAGCATTTCCCCTTATTCACTGTACTCTAACGCGTAGTTCGCGAGAATTCTCAGAGCATTAAGCCATTTTGCTGCTGTGGGAGAAACGTAAAGTCAGTGTATCGGAAAACGATTGAGCGAATAGAACGCCGTTCTAAAGATGTTTTCCGCATCCAGTACCGAAAAAGTTAACAGCCACAATGCCTCCAAAAAAGGGAAGAAGAGGACAACAATATTTCGTCTGTAGATGAGAGCTAGGTATGGTTTTTGGGAAAAATTTATTACGAAGCCTTGTATGTGATAGTTAGATGTTTATATTCGTCTCGTCATTAATGGGGTAGAACTGGAACAGTTCAATTTTAAGTGGGTCGCAAACGCTATAAGATACTACTAAATATCGAGCGGGAGCTAAAAACCATAAAAGGAATTGCTGTCAATATGTTGGACGAAATACATATTTTTACTAGTAGAGCTTATCTTCATAGAGTAAACTTGAACTCAAAAACAAAACAAATCTATATCGCTTTCGGAAGTTTTTCAGAAGGCTCTACGTCACTTTACTTGGGGATAAAAAACACTCCGAACAAAATTTTTAAAATTTATGTTGAAACGAAATAAATTCTGGTAATGGGAACAATTGGTAATGAAAATGAATTCAATGGTGACAAGTGAAACGTTGTACCGGACTGAGACTCAAAACCGGCTCTCCCGTTTAAAGCGAGCGGTCCGACATATCCGGTAAGCAATGTGAATGACGGGCCAGGGGCGCTAAGTAAGTAATACGCGACGAGATGGTAACTTGCGTCGGACGAAAAGCGTGCTCGGATAGCAGAAGCAGTTGAAGTGACCGCTCGTGTAAAGCGGTAAATTTGGGTTCTAGTGCCGGTCCGCCACAAGTTTACACTTGTCGCCGAATTGCAGCCGATGTCAGAACTTTCATTTTAATGTGTGTATGTGTAGCTGCAGGATCAACAGTGTTTTTTCGGACACACATTAGAGAGACACACTATATATATATATATATATATATATATATATATATATATATATATATACACACTCCTGGAAATGGAAAAAAGAACACATTGACACCGGTGTGTCAGACCCACCATACTTGCTCCGGACACTGCGAGAGGGCTGTACAAGCAATGATCACACGCACGGCACAGCGGACACACCAGGAACCGCGGTGTTGGCCGTCGAATGGCGCTAGCTGCGCAGCATTTGTGCACCGCCGCCGTCAGTGTCAGCCAGTTTGCCATGGCATACGAAGCTCCATCGCAGTCTTTAACACTGGTAGCATGCCGCGACAGCGTGGACGTGAACCGTATGTGCAGTTGACGGACTTTGAGCGAGGGCGTATAGTGGGCATGCGGGAGGCCGGGTGGACGTACCGCCGAATTGCTCAACACGTGGGGCGTGAGGTGTCCACAGTACATCGATGTTGTCGCCAGTGGTCGGCGGAAGGTGCACGTGCCCGTCGACCTGGGACCGGACCGCAGCGACGCACGGATGCACGCCAAGACCGTAGGATCCTACGCAGTGCCGTAGGGGACCGCACCGCCACTTCCCAGCAAATTAGGGACACTGTTGCTCCTGGGGTATCGGCGAGGACCATTCGCAACCGTCTCCATGAAGCTGGGCTACGGTCCCGCACACCGTTAGGCCGTCTTCCGCTCACGCCCCAACATCGTGCAGCCCGCCTCCAGTGGTGTCGCGACAGGCGTGAATGGAGGGACGAATGGAGACGTGTCGTCTTCAGCGATGAGAGTCGCTTCTGCCTTGGTGCCAATGATGGTCGTATGCGTGTTTGGCGCCGTGCAGGTGAGCGCCACAATCAGGACTGCATACGACCGAGGCACACAGGGCCAACACCCGGCATCATGGTGTGGGGAGCGATCTCCTACACTGGCCGTACACCACTGGTGATCGTCGAGGGGACGCTGAATAGTGCACGGTACATCCAAACCGTCATCGAACCCATCGTTCTATCATTCCTAGACCGGCAAGGGAACTTGCTGTTCCAACAGGACAATGCACGTCCGCATGTATCCCGTGCCACCCAACGTGCTCTAGAAGGTGTAAGTCAACTACCCTGGCCAGCAAGATCTCCGGATCTGTCCCCCATTGAGCATGTTTGGGACTGGATGAAGCGTCGTCTCACGCGGTCTGCACGTCCAGCACGAACGCTGGTCCAACTGAGGCGCCAGGTGGAAATGGCATGGCAAGCCGTTCCACAGGACTACATCCAGCATCTCTACGATCGTCTCCATGGGAGAATAGCAGCCTGCATTGCTGCGAAAGGTGGATATACACTGTACTAGTGCCGACATTGTGCATGCTCTGTTGCCTGTGTCTATGTGCCTGTGGTTCTGTCAGTGTGATCATGTGATGTATCTGACCCCAGGAATGTGTCAATAAAGTTTCCCCTTCCTGGGACAATGAATTCACAGTGTTCTTATTTTAATTTCCAGGAGTATATATATATATATATATATATATATATATATATATATATATATATATATATATATATATATATATTTTGTGTGTGTGTGTTCGCGTGCGTGTGGCTTCGTGGCCACGAAATCAGTGCAGTCAGATGCAATCTCTTATGTGGGAATCCTGCGTGATGCAGCGAGCAATGAGTGTGGTGGACAGGAGGCGCTACATAAGTACTGTGTGACGAGATGGGTATTTGAGTCGGACGGAAACCGCGCTTGGATACGCGATGTGGTCGAGGCAACCATTCGTGTAAATCTGATAATCGGGATTCAGTATCAGCCGTGCAAAAATTTTAATTCGTCGCGATTGAATTCATTTCAGTTCCACGTTACGACCAATATCAGAATTTATTTCATTTCATTGTGTATCTTCGTGGCTGCGGGATGAAGAAATGGTTCAAAAGGCTCTGAGCACTATCGGGGTTAACACCATAGGTCATCAGTCCCCTAGAACGTAGAACTACTTAAACCTAACTAACCTAAGGACATCACACACATCCATGCCCGGGGCAGGATTCGAACCTGCGACCGTAGCAGTCTCGCGGTTCCGGACTGCAGCGCCTAGAACCGCACGGCCACTGCGGCCAGCTGCGGGATGAAGAATAGCGTCTGTTATTTCTCACATGTCCCAAAGATAAAGACACCACACATGCAGAAATTCTATGTGTTTCACACAGCTATGACTGGATTTGTACCTCGGGTACGCGTCAACGTGGCTTTATTTTCTTGTAAAAATATTTTTTCGTCATGGAGCACTATGACATAAAACACCCAAAAAACTGACCGTTGGTGTCTTACAAAGCATTTAAACCGCAAGAGCCATTCAACAATCAGCTACAAAAGTTCTGAAGCAAAATTATAACGAACAATGAAACCCTTGGCATGTCTCATCAAAACTAAGTGTTTCACCTATTTTATTGACGTCTATTCGTGAGACCTACACAATAAAAATAGCACAACATGTTATTGTGACCATACAGCTGAAATTCACCACTAAACAACATGGCATTCGAAGAAAAGAAGAGTATTAACGAGAATATGTGTGGTAGATAAGAATGCATTTGAGGAGAAAACCCGTTTTGCAGTTTTGAGCCACAATGTTTGTGAAAAAGTAACACCTAGTTACGAAAACTGGCGAAATTTTGTGCTGATTGCAGCATTGATAACATACAGTTCTTTACTCCACGTCGCCTGCCAGTATTTATCGTTCCACCTAAATCACTGAACATCCTGAATATTGCATACAGAAAATTTTGCACATTTAAGTAGACGTTATTCTGTAAATAATATTTTCCATTCTGCTTCACTATCATTTACGGTTGTTCAAAGCAGAGACCCGGCAGAAAAATACGTAAAGACTTTTTATAGGCCAAGCGAACATTTTAGAGACTTTGACACGTTAAGCGGCGGCCGATGTGACCGGGCGGTTCTAGGCGCTTCAGTCCGGAACCACGTGGCTGCTACGGTCGCAGGTTCGAATCGTGCCTTGGGCATGGATGTGTGTGCTGCCCTTATGTTAGTTAGATTTACGAAGTTCTAAGTCTAGGGGACTGGTTACCTCAGATGTTAAGTCCCATAGTGTTTAGAGCCATTGGAGCCATTTTCGAACACGTTAAGCCACAATATTCGGAAGCTGTTGCAGTCGAACAAGGAGGCTGATGACGAGCGGAGTTTGCACAGCAGACGTCGGTACTTCAACAGATCAACGACTAAGCAGATGGGCAATGCTTCGAAGGAGAACAACGACCAGCACAGTTCGCACATCTGCGGTCAAAGCTCCAGGAACAGTCATCATACTGATCTCACATGAGTGACGTATCTGACGATGTAGAGGAGGACGACGGGGCAATGCCCGACCACGCCAGTATATGGGTAAAGCAAGGAAAGCCGGCACATGTGTCGCCATTGGTTACGTTTCTGCCCAATTTGAGAAGCATGGATCAAGGACAGACGAGTCAGTTGCGGCCCTAGAAACTTCGCGACATTGGCGGAAACACAGAATAAATACCTCCTACAAACGGGCATGAGGTGGTCCTTTGAGTGGAGAAAGAAGAGACGAAGAAAAGTCGGATCGATGGTAGGCAGCGGACGTCATACTTTGCAGCCACGACTTAGCCGCTACGCTGCTCCGTACCGCGCCAATAGATCAATGAAGAAGATGCCAACCCACATGCTACCTGAGAAAAGTTCGTTTGGTACTTACCCAGGTGACTGGTGAGGGCGAAGGGACTGCGGCCTTACCAGATGGTTCAGGTGTGCAGCTAGAAACTGATGAACTCCGTCAGAAGACACCGAACCTGAAGGTCGCTGCTTAGATTCCGGGATAGAGCAATCAGCTCAACACCGTAGTCGCTTGTTAATAACGCAATGAGCGAATTCACAAGAAGAAGACCACGACACCATTGCAGCGGGTGACGATTACAGTACTGAATGGAAGGACACCCTGCCTGGAGCTCTGCTGCAGCACGAGCCGTCGCCGTATCAACTGCCACTGGAATCTGCACGCCACGATTACGCCCGTACCGCTGCAATACAATGTACTTTTCAAAGGATCTTATGTGTCAATTAATGCGTAATAGTGGAACCACCACTGTTTCACTCACACCTCACCTACTGAGCCAATAAAAGAACCCATTTCACCGCCCACAAAATCTCGCTTTCCCTCCCGCCATCCCTCGCCAAATAGTGACCTTTGCTCCCGTCACTCAATATCTAGTGTCACAAAACCTCGACCCGATACATTGAATATAATGACCTTCAACTAGAGCTACAGCAGAAAACGTAAATGTAAGAAGACAAATCAGAATTTCGTAACACTGAAGCAGACGGAAGCTAAGGACTCAATAATTTTTCGACCTGAGGGCTATAATTACTACTTGGGATTTGAGTCGAGTACGTGACTAGCGCGAAAAATTTCGTTGCGTCGTCCAGGCATAACAAGCATGTCCACATCTGTCTTCCGTGAGAAATGAACTCAGCATCCATGCTGCATATCTAGTCCTTAAAAATGGGTAAAAAAGAGCTTTATGTAATGAGTTCGCAAATATCTTCCTCATTTATCAGTTTCCCTTCGATTTAGGACCTACATGATCCCTATTAGTAACATGAAGTTCATACGTGATCTCTTAACACGTACCTGTCGTCCGTCATCTGTTCCCTTCCTCTAATCAGTGACTTGCCTGTTCCTACCCCAGACTAATATGTGGAGAAGTATTTTCTTTGTTACATCGTAATTTCATTTAATTTTCGTCATCTTTCTGTTTCGATTTTCATCTGCTCCAATTTCATCACAGTTTACGGTCTACTTCCATCAAATACCTTGCTCCTGATGGAAATTTACAGAATTATCTTCGCCTATTACGGTATATCTTTGATTCTAGCAAACATTATTTTCCGAGAGCCTTGATAGTGACAAGCTCCGAATACCTCACAATATTGTATCCTGATACATGTGATGATTAAGTATGGATCAGTAGGGTTCTTTATACACACATAAAAAGATGTTTTGCATCACCTCGGTCCCGAGAATTCCGGAACCTGTACAGGAAATTGGAATAGAGATCACTATAAACATCATTTCCGCCCTTTTCATTGCTCCTGAAGACCACACATTGCGCGTTGTGCGACCAAAAAAAATGGTTCAAATGGCTCTGAGCACTATGGGACTTAACTTCTAAGGTCATCAGTCCCCTAGAACTTAGAACTACTTAAACCTAACTAACCTAAGGACATCACACACATCCATGCCCGAGGCAGGATTCGAACCTGCGACCGTAGCGGTCGCGCGGTTCCAGACTGTAGCGCCTTTAACCGCTTGGCCACCCCGGCCGGCGTTGTGCGACCATACAGCGACACCCTCAGAGGTGGTGGACCAGACAGCTGTACACACCGGGACCTGTAATACCTAGTTGTACATCCTCTTGCATCGATGCATGCCTGTATTCGTCGTGGCATACTGTCCACAACTTTATCAAGGCACTATTTGTCCAGATTGTCCCACTTCTCAACGGCGATTCGGCGTAGATCCCCCAGAGTGGTTGGTGGGTCACGTCGTAAATAAACAGCCCTTTTCAATCTATCCTAGGCATGTTCAATAGGGTTCATGTCTGCGGAACATGCTAGCCACTCTAATGGAGCGATGTCGTTATCCAGTCACAAGATGTGCACGATGGGGACGCGAATTGTCGTCTATGAAGACGAATGCCTCGCCAAAATGCTGCCGATGTGGTTGCACTATCGGTCGGAGGATGGCATTGACATATCGTACAGCCGTTACGGCGCCTTCCATGGCCAATAGCGGCGTACTTCGGCCCCCACATAATGCCCCCCAAACCAGCAGGCAGCCTCCACCTTGCTGCACTCGCTGGACAGTGTGTCTAGGGCGTTCAGCCTGACCGGGTGCCTACAAACACGTCTCCGACGATTGTCTGGTTGAAGGCATATGCAACACTCATCGGTGAAAACAACGTGATGCCAATCCTGAGCGGTCCATTCAGCGTGTTGTTGGGCCCATCTGTACCGCCCTACGGTGTCGTGCATGCAAAGATGGACCTCGGCATGGACATCGGGAGTGTAGTTGCGCATCATGCAGCATATTGCGCACGGTTTGAGTCGTAGAATGACGTCCTGTGGCTGTACGAAAAACATTATTCAATAGAGTGGCGTTGCTGTTAGGGTTCCACCGAGCCATCATCCGTAGGTAGCGGTCGTCCGCTGCAGTAGTAGCCCTTGAGCGGCCTGAGTGAGGCATGTCATCGACAGTTCCTGTCTCTCTGTATCTCCTCCATGCCGGACAATATCCCTTTGGTTCACTCCGAGATGCCTGGACACTTTCCTTGTTGAGAGCCCTTCCTGGCGCCAAGTAACAGTTCAAACGCGATCGAACCGCGGTATTGACCGTCTAGGCATGGTTGAACTACAGACAATACGAGCCGTGTATCTGTTTCCTGGTGTAATGACTGGTACTCATCGGCTGTCGGACCCCCTCCGTCTAATATGTACTGCTGCTCATGGATGGTTGTTTACATCTTTTGGCGGGTTTAGTGACATCTCTGAACAGTCATTGGAGTTATGGGAACAAGGGTGATGTAAAACTTTATTTGATGTGTGTAGTTTAATTAAGTATTCTCTTCGAGATTAAGTGACTGACTCTTGACCACTTTTCTTATACTTTTACGCCATACGAAAAGTGTACGGTTTTATTATTGATTCTGGCATGACAATATTTTGTATTATTTTGTTGGCATAGGTGTACTCTTTGAATTGGCAGTACTTTAACTACTAGGAATTTTCATGCCATGTCTCAGAATTTCTTTTCCCATTCCTGAAGTGTACTTCCATATTGCTTCCATACAATGCTCCTGGTATGGACAATGCCTTTTCTTTTAAACTTTAAATTCCTTTCCATTTTGTATAATTTTATGTTCTGATAGTTCCTCCACTAATAATAGTAAGTCTAGAGAGTTTACTTTTAACATGATAGAGCAATGGTATACATTTAGGTGACAGAAGTCAAGGGATAGCGATATGCACTTATGCAGGTGGCTTTATTATCGGACACACAAGATATAAAAGGGCACTTCATTAATTCATGTTAAACGCTGCAGAGCAGGAATTGTCTGACTTTGAACATCGAATGGTAGTTTAAGCTAGACGCATGGGACATTCCATTTGAGAAATCGTTGGGGAAATCAAGATTCCAAAATAGGTAGTGTCAAGCTTGTACCGAGAATACCAAACTTCAGGCTTTACCTCCCACCACAGACAACATAACGGGCAGCGGCCATCACTTAGCGACCGGGAGTAGCGGTGTTTGACTTGAGTTGTCAGTGCTAACAGACAAGAGACATTGCGCGAATTAACCGCAGATATCAATGTGAGAAAAATGTACCCGTGAGGACAGGGTGGCGAACTTTGACGTTAATGGGCTATGGCAGATGACGACAGACGCGAGTGGCTTTCCTAAGCGCACGACATTGCCTTCAGTGCCTCTTCTGGGCTCGTGGTCATATCGGCTAGACCCGAGACGACTGGAAAACGTTGATGTGTCAGATGAGTCCCAAATTCACGTGGTAAGACCTGATGGTAGGTTACCATTGGAGGGGGGGGGGCGGGGGGCAGACCACACAAAGCCATGGACCCAAGTTGTCAACAAGGCACCGTGCAAGTTTGTGGTGGCTTCACAGTGGTGTTGGGTTTGTTTACATGGAATCGATTGGGTCTTCTGATCTTACAGGACGTATCATTGACTGAAAATGGTTATCGTCAGCTACTTCTAAACCATTTGCAGCAGTTCATGGACTTCATGTTGGAAAAAAACTATGGAATTTATGTGGACGGGAATTCGCCATGTCACCAGCCTACAGTTGTTCGCGATTGGATTGAAGAACATTCTCGACATTTGGAGCGAATGATTTCGCCAACCAGATCGTCTGATAAGAATCCCGTTAACAATATGGAAATCTGTGGTGAGGGACCAAACTACTTAGGTCATCCGTCAGTAAGCCTACACTCTACTAAATCTAAATTACGTTATGGACAACACACACACCCATTCCCGAGGGAGGACTCGAACCTCCTACGCGGGGAGCCGCACGGACCGTGACAAAGCGCCCCCACGCGGCCGTCCCGTTAACATATAGGGGAAATAACCGAGAGGTCAATTTTTTACACAAAGTCCTGCAATGGCAATACTTTCTCAGTTATGGATGGCTATAGTGGCAACATGACTCAACATTTCTCCAGGACACCTAATGGCCTTTCGAGCCCGTGCCACGTCGAGTTGCTCCACTATGCCGGGCAGAAGGACATCCGACACGATATTAGGAGGATACCCATGACTTTTGTTACCTCACAGTGATTCTTTAACTAACGCTTTCCAAAAACTTTTAACTCCTTTGTTTTCCTTTAGGTATAACATCAGAATTTTTCCTTCTGTTGTGCATGGTTATAAGTTTTCTTTTGGTTTCAGGGTTGAATATCTTACTTGACCATTTTGGACGTTGTTCGGTCGTGTTTTGAACACCATCTCCTCCAACCATGCTTCAAAACTTCCTATTCTTAATGTAGTAATTTTTTAATGTGGTCTGCCATGAGCCTATTAGCTCTACTACCGGTGATGGTTTTCCCATGCTTTGTTCAAAAACAAATGTAGAAATAGGTCGATGGACAGGTATTTACTTTAGTGTCTGACAAAAGGCACGATTTATCTTTGATTTTCACTCCCCTCCGCACTTTAGCTCTCTCTTCGGTAGGTATCATCGTCTTCCAATACTGCCAGGCTGCGGTGTGGGAAGATATGGGAATTATGACATTACTAACGTACAATGAGAGACTCTGAGCTGCTGGATCCACCAAACACAGCTCAATGAAATGGTATTCACTCATTATTAATTCACCTATCTTTGACATTTTTGACGATTAATGTTTGTAGTTTGTTGTTCTCTTCTTTTCCTGAAAGATTTATAAGGCCTTGCTTTTCTTTTTTTTCTGTTTCATTCATGGATAGTTACTACAAAGGAATATTATTTCATACTCTAACGTTAGAATTTTGATACGCAGTCAGTACTGAACCTCCAACTACTTAAAAGAATGAAAGAGTTACAGACAAACATGTAAGGAAGAAATGAACACTGAAAGATATATGTACGTACATTTATACATTTTTAATCCATGTTACTTAAACATCGCGAACATATGGACACATGTACAGTCTACAGTATTCACTTGTGTCCTTTACCTATGCATATAAATATTTCATTTTGCCATTTATGTATCTCAGTAACAGTTTTAAATGTTCATTTGTATCCACCAAGTGTACTTTCGCTCATTTTACTAAGTAAGAACTATTCCACTCAGTTACTTTAGTTATTCCTGTTTCCTACTTTATTATTTTATATTGCCATGTTTGCAAAATCAAAAGGTGAATTAACCTACATGGCTACAGCTTCCCACGACCACCTGTCTGCCACATACGTAAGTAACTAGTTCACTCTTTATTTATGTAATGATAGGTCTACACTTCATTTATTTATGTTCATTTTTTCTTGGGTTATTACATGAATACTGACAGCGTATCGCCACATCCACAGTTTCGGGGTTCTCCTGTACTTATTTTTAAGTAAAAATAATATTCTGTAATTCAATGTATTTCGTGCCAAAGATCGTACTTTGGAAAAGTATAATATCTAGCTGGCTCATACCCTTTGTACTTCCCAAGGAAGTCAATTTGCAACACTGGAGAATTCTTCATACTGATGACGCGAGCACATACCCTGATGACTTCTATCGGCTTTGTGTGTATGTGTGTGTGTTTAAGTTGGCTGATATGTACATTATAGGAGGAATGGATTTTTGATGGATACCAAGGTGCCATACAATGCACGTACGCTGAAGCATAATGATCTTTTCGTTTCACACACATTTCGGTAACTTGAGCCGGAAGTGCCATTATTTTCGCCATTACTACGTCTGCTTGCACATGGCACACATAATAATGCTCCTACAACACCTCTGTCAGATGATCTGCATCTATATCCACACTTTGAAAACTAATGTGGTACATGGCAGAAGTTTCTACCCGTTGTACGACTTATTACGCCTTCCTTTTCCAGTCAAGTATGGAGCGCGACAAGAAGAGCTGTTTAAACGGCTCTGTTCGCACTGTAATTATATAACATTCTTTAAAAATAACTTTGTGTTATCCAAATTTACTATGCGACGAGTTGTTGAGCAAATGGTGTGCTTAATCAGGTTTACTGTAATCCAAAGTACATTTAAACAACTTAATCTGGAAAACCAATTGTAATGCCTATAATGAAATCAATCCCTCTGAAATTTACTCGATCTCGTGAGCACCGAGTTCTATGGCCTGTGTAATAAGCTGATAAAATTCCCTATGGAAATAAACAATGAAATACATTTCTCTTATGTCTTGAGTTGCAACGGATGTAATCTTGGTATGCTGTTCTCTCCACAGTAGGCATACAGAATATTCAAACTCGGCTCAGTGAAGTGTAATGCCAGCCGTAAGACAAAGAATGTCACACGACATGGTAGAGGATACGGTACTGATAAGAGGATATACTAAGACTGAATTCTTCATTTCGAAAATTGTATTCAAAATAAAGTCCCTCCTTCACAATATCTAACATGAAATATTTTACATTAAGTTCAAAATCAGTGCACTTCTCAACTGTTCTAAAATTCTCACTACCTGACGTAGTTAACAATACTTGACATTGGTTGACAAAACAGATTCCAAAATTTAACTTCTCTGCATCAGGATTACAAAAGACACAAAATATTACAAATCGGGCATACCAAATCAACCTATACATTAAATCCCATGGCAAATACTTGGTTCCTACATTCAAGGGTCAGTACTATACGATTAGCAAAAGCCACATTGCGTTGCTGCATACTTAACACTAAATATACAAAATTTCATTACCTTACAAAACTGTATTATGCTGCGTCCATAGGCCAACAGCTAAATTCTCACAGCTAGCCACTAGCTTAAATTCTTACATCGTACCTTTAACAGGGTGCAACTGCTACTGCAACTGCTACTGCGATCCGCGCGCCCCTACTTACAATAGATTCTGCCCCTCAGGCTACATCTTTGTTTCAGTGGTGTCAAAGATACAATCTCTTCTACATGTGGTAACCATTACACGTCATTGTTCAGGAAACATATTACAAAATCGGTGTCCACGTACAAGTGGACCCCTCACAATTAATCTAGTCTTCTCCTCGCGATCCTTGCGGGTACGATACATAGGTGATAGTAGCATATTCCTAGATTCATCATCTGAAGTGGGTTCTTGAAATTTTATGGGTAGTCTCGGAATTGTTCTCGTCTATCCTGAAGGGTCTGCCAGTTAAGTTTCTTCTGCACTTTCGTGACACTCCCACATGGGCTAATGATACCTATGACCATTCGAGTGACCCTTCAATTACACATTAATATCCTCTATTAGTCTTATTTGTTTCAGGTCTATTATGGGTAGCATGAGTGCTTTGCCAGCAATCTCCATTGTAGACTGATTGCCTGCAGTGACTCGACACTAGTTAGTGGCACAATGACTCATAAAATGAAAAAAAAGCGCTTGGTTACATCTATATAAACTGTCAGTTTAAATCACACGCCAACATGCAAACGTGAAATTGCAGACGATGATGTGTTGTTCAGAAACGTATTCACTGCAGAAATCATCAATAATGCTAACTGCCTGTTACCAGTAAGGTATCCACAAAGAGCATTGTTACTTGCAGGAAAGCAGGCTCGGTCGTTTATCATGCACTTGTTTTTACAGGAATCACAGACTAATGGTATGTGGTACACGGTCGGTGCTGTGGACACAATTCGCGCACTTGTAAGTATCCTCTTCCTCTCGCTCATTACAATTTACGTAGAATAGTTGCTACCAAACTTTTCAAGGATATTCGTTCACATGATGTTTTTGCTTATTTTAGGTGTACTGTTGTTTAACACATATACATGAATTACACTTGGTTCTTTTCCATATTTGGCTCAATTCAAGCGCACAAATGGATCTTGAAACATTCACCTTGCAAGTATAGATCAAAATGTACATGGTACGCACATTTACAAGTGGCTTTTTCGCCAACAGATACCTCAAACAGAGCAGCACTTGTTTACTACATTGCGCCACAAATAAATTACTTGGTGCGTTTGGGTAAAATTAAGTCAAGTCCCTAGGTTAACGCAAAAACACAGAGAAGCAGGTCAATAACATGGCTGAGCACGCCAGCCGAAGCGGTAGAGTGGTTACCTCCTGTCGTCACCAAGCGGAGGGACTAGGAGCGTAAATAATGTCGATGGAGCAGAAAGGCAAAGACACCGCGGTCTAGATGGCCCAGTTACTTCATACAACAGATATGGACTTGTAGTGGTTTGTGTGACCAGACCCGATGGAGTGGTAAAACATGTAAGCACCAAGCCAAGTTTATCTACACTCCTGGAAATTGAAATAAGAACACCGTGAATTCATTGTCCCAGGAAGGGGAAACTTTATTGACACATTCCTGGGGTCAGATACATCACATGATCACACTGACAGAACCACAGGCACATAGACACAGTCAACAGAGCATGCACAATGTCGGCACTAGTACAGTGTATATCCACCTTTCGCAGCAATGCAGGCTGCTATTCTCCCATGGAGACGATCGTAGAGATGCTGGATGTAGTCCTGTGGAACGGCTTGCCATGCCATTTCCACCTGGCGCCTCAGTTGGACCAGCGTTCGTGATGGACGTGCAGACCGCGTGAGACGACGCTTCATCCAGTCCCAAACATGCTCAATGGGGGACAGATCCGGAGATCTTGCTGGCCAGGGTAGTTGACTTACACCTTCTAGAGCACGTTGGGTGGCACGGGATACATGCGGACGTGCATTGTCCTGTTGGAACAGCAAGTTCCCTTGCCGGTCTAGGAATGGTAGAACGATGGGTTCGATGACGGTTTGGATGTACCGTGCACTATTCAGTGTCCCCTCGACGATCACCAGTGGTGTACGGCCAGTGTAGGAGATCGCTCCCCACACCATGATGCCGGGTGTTGGCCCTGTGTGCCTCGGTCGTATGCAGTCCTGATTGTGGCGCTCACCTGCACGGCGCCAAACACGCATACGACCATCATTGGCACCAAGGCAGAAGCGACTCTCATCGCTGAAGACGACACGTCTCCATTCGTCTCTCCATTCACGCCTGTCGCGACACCACTGGAGGCGGGCTGCACGATGTTGGGGCGTGAGCGGAAGACGGCCTAACGGTGTGCGGGACCGTAGCCCAGCTTCATGGAGACGGTTGCGAATGGTCCTCGCCGATACCCCAGGAGCAACAGTGTCCCTAATTTGCTGGGAAGTGGCGGTGCGGTCCCCTACGGCACTGCGTAGGATCCTACGGTCTTGGCGTGCATCCGTGCGTCGCTGCGGTCCGGTCCCAGGTCAACGGGCACGTGCACCTTCCGCCGACCACTGGCGACAACATCGATGTACTGTGGAGACCTCACGCCCCACGTGTTGAGCAATTCGGCGGTACGTCCACCCGGCCTCCCGCATGCCCACTATACGCCCTCACTCAAAGTCCGTCAACTGCACATACGGTTCACGTCCACGCTGTCGCGGCATGCTACCAGTGTTAAAGACTGCGATGGAGCTCCGTATGCCACAGCAAACTGGCTGACACTGACGGCGGCGGTGCACAAATGCTGCGCAGCTAGCGCCATTCGACGGCCAACACCGCGGTTCCTGGTGTGTCCTGTGTGTGGTTGAACAAGAAGCTAACACGAGACCTGGCCTCCATTAAGTGCGGCCCTCCTGCTGGCTCAAGTCCAATGCTACAGGCTTAGCGACTTCTAGCCAGTGTGTCACCTGCAGCCTTCTTCCAGCTGCTACCAGTCTTCTGCACAGGAGGGCAGCTGTTTGAGACCAGGGTGGTGCAGCCGCTTGACCACCTCTGCCTGTGCGGGCATACTGTCACCATACGCGACCGGTTGTACATGTGGGCGCCCTCCTGCGGAGGGCTGCATTTCTCCACAATGCCTATGGCGGTGTTCCGTATCTTCTGGAGCATCCCGCCCTCTGTTGGAAAGCTGGGCGCTGATAGCACACACGCTGCCACACACAACTCTTGTCACTGTTACTGCTGAGCTGCAGGCGTCACAGCAGGCCGTGGGCCGACTGCTGCATTAGGAGGGCGTCGCCACCACAGAGCGTCACCAGGCGCGCGCTGCAGTTTTTTTCCAAGAAAATGTGTGACTACTATTGGTGAGTGTCTGAGAAACCATCGGTCATCTTCCTGAAAACAACCAATCGCCTTAATTCAACCCTACCACTGTAGGGGTCATCCACCACAGACGCTACAGCAGGAAGGACGTTACCAAATACATTTACGCACTACCTCGAAAGAGGTATCAATACTGTTAGTTACCTGTTTGAAACAAATAGGCTGGGGCATATGATGATGGGGTCCACTGAAATTTGTGTTCTGTTATATAAACTTACTGTGAAGTATTATACACTGAAGCGCCAAAGAAACTGGTATAGCCATACATGCCTATTCAAATAGAGAGATATGTAAACAGACAGAAGACGCCGCTGCGGTCGGCAATGCCTACATAGCAAGTGTCTGGCGCAGTTGTTCGTCCGGTTACTGCTGCTACAATGGCAGGTCATCAAGATTTAAGTGAGTTTGAACGTGGTGCTATATTCAGAGCAGGAGCGATGGGCCACAGTGTACCTAAGATAGCGATGAAGTGTGGATTTTGCCGTACGACCATTATTTCACAAGTGTATGGTGAATATCAGGAATCTGGCAAGACATTGAATCTCCGACAATGCTGCGGCCGGGAGCAGATCCTGCTATAACGTTACCAATGGCGATTGAGGAGAATCGTGCAACGTGACAGAAGTGCAACAGTTTCTCAAATTGCTGCAGATTTCAATACTGTACCATCAACAAGTGTCAGCGTGCATACCATTCAACGAAACATCATCGATATGGGCTTTCGGAGCCGAAGGCCCACTCGTGTGTCCTCATGACTTCACGAGACAAAGCTTTACGCCTCGCCTGCCCCACCAACACTAGACTGCTGATGACTGGAAACATGGTGCCAGGTTGGATGAGTCTCGTTTCAAACTGTATCGAGCGGATGGACGTGTACGGGTATGGAGACAATCTCGTGAATCCATGAGCTCCACGTGTCAGCAGGCGACTGTTCAAGATAATGGAGACTCCGTAATGGTGTGGGACGCTTGCAGTTGGAGCGATATTCGACCCCTGATACGTCTAGATACGACTCTGACAGGTGACACGTACGTTCTCATCCTGTCTGGTCACCTGCATTCATTGAAGTCCATTATGCATTACGACGGACTTGGGCAAATCCAGCTGGACAATCCGATCTTCCACACGTCCAGAATTGCTAGGGAGTGCCTCTAGAAACACTGTTCTGAGTTTAAACACTTCCGCTGGCCACCAAACTCCCCAGACACGACCATTACTGAGCATATGTGGCATGCCTTGCAAAATGCTGTTCAGAAGAGATCTCCATAACCCGGTACTCTTACGAATTTATGGACAGCCCTGAAAGATTCATGGTGTCGGTTCCCTGCAGCACTATTTCAGACATTAATCGAGTCCACGCCACGTCGAGCCGTGGCAACTCTGCATACTCGCGGGGGCCCTATACGACATTAGGCAGGTGTACCAGTTTCTTTGGCTCTTCAGTGTAGTATGAGATGGAAGCCTAAAACATTTCACACCAATTTTTTACACCTAAGACTACTGCATGACTGTGACTCGACGCCATAGAAATCTTTTTACACCTATGACGTATTGTCAAACTATCATGTACGATGTATACCTGGATGGTGGATTTATACATAGTGATTAGAGTAAAAGCGATACAAGAAAGCAGCAGTCCTGCAGCCGTACCAACCTGACGCCGGTTGTGAGCGTGGCGTCGCCGTGCCGCCAGACTACAGCCTCGTGCGGGCCCTGCAGGCGCGTCGCGACGCACGTCAGCTCTACGGCGCTGCCCTCCTTGTAGTAGCGCTCGCTCACCAGGTGGCCCTTCTCGTCCGTCACGCTAACCTCAGGCGCTGCAAAACACAGACACGCACTTTTCAGACCGCGCCAGCTGGACTACAGTGCTTGCAATGTTGTACCTCGCAACGAGGCCGATCTCACCACCACCACACACTCTCAGTGGGATCCGTAGATACAGAGATACATGGACCAGGGGGCTCGCAGTGTTGAAGCACACAAGGTGGCCAATGTTACCCGTCGCACTTACGGAGGGATCAGAAAGACACAGACAAACATGACAACACGCGTTAGCTCAACGCTGAAACATGCCTTTCTGAAAAGCTAGATCACCGGATGGCACTTCATATTCGTCATGCTTTCACCCGTACTGTATCAGTTACTTTTCAGTAGGACTCAGAGGGGTGGCGTTGCCGTACCTCTAAATCATCCTGCTCACTTGAAATCCATTGCAGCCCATCTGGCTAGTTCACACTGGGCCCTGCAAAACACACATTTCAGCTCAATTCAGGTTTTTCAAGGTGCACATTGAGTATGAGGTCGTAAGTTCAATCTTTACTAAGGCTCATCTTAAAGTGTTGTGTTATCACTTATAACAGCAAAAGTATTAGCTGCTAATGACTCGGCATGTGCATCAGTAGGGCGATAGGAAACGAGTGTCCAGGAGGTGAAGAGAACAACCTTCTATGAGATGTGTGAACTTCACTTCGCAAAATGGACACTATCAACATTCAAGAAATGTTCAAAGCAAATCATTGACTTGCAACACGGACACAGAATGAAAAAGGGCGTGCCAAAAAGGTGGCAAAGGTTCGCATCATAAAGATCGAAGGCGAACTCCTTGGGAGTTACAAACCGTGCAGGCTGTTCTTTTAGGTATCCATTCTTAAAGGATCGTGTTGCTGTAACGGGGTGATAAGAATTGATGGAATGTGATATCATGAAACCGATTGCGAAATAGTCAGTCGTGGAGCTTATCGTGACACTGGATATCTCTTAAGGCGTAGCTGCAGATAGTGTGATAATATGTTTTATAAGCAAGGAAAAAACAAACATCGAGAGGCTGAATCTCTCTCTTGCTTACAGCATTTCCTAATCAAATACCGATTGGTCGGAGTTGAAAGCAAATCCCTTACTGACCGATAAGTTTCCTTATATCATCTACAAATTTTCGGGCTGATTCCTCAGTTTGCTGCGCTTCGTCAAGTTGACTCTTTGTTTGAAATATCGTTACCTTAAGTCTTCCAACTGTGTAGCACTATTAGAAACTATGAAACCATCCACTGCCTCCCTTGAAATCGTTGTTACCAATGCCTCCCGTAGTTTGATGTTCATAATGTAGTAGATACTGAAAGAACCAGAGGTTGTACAGAGTGACAATTGACAGGAATGGGGGAAAGAAATACAGTAGAAGAAGAATGGGTACCTTTGAGGGATGAAGTAGTGAAGGCAGCAGAGGATGAAGTAGGTAGAAAGACGAGGGCTAGTAGAAATCCTTGGGTAACAGAAGAAATATTGAATTTAATAGATGAAAGGAGAACATATAAAAATGCAGTAAATGAAGCAGGCAAAAAGGAATACAAACGTCTCAAAAATGAGATCGACAGGAAGTGCAAAATGGCTAAGCAGGGATGGCTAGAGGACAAATGTAAGGATGTAGAGGCTTATCTCACTAGGGGTAAATTAGATACTGCCTACAGGAAAATTAAGGAGACCTTTGGAGATAAGAGAACCACTTGTATGAACATCAAGAGCTCAGATGGAAACCCAGTTCTAAGCAAAGAAGGGAAAGCAGAAAGGTGGAAGGAGTATATAGAGGGTCTATACAAGAGCGATGTACTTGAGGACAATATTATGGAAATGGAAGAGGATGTAGATGAAGATGAAATGGGAGATACGATACTGCGTGAAGAGTTTGACAGAGCACTGAAAGACCTGAGTCGAAACAAGGCCCCCGGAGTAGACAACATTCCATTGGAACTACTGACGGCCTTGGGAGAGCCAGTCCTGACAAAACTCTACCATTTGGTGAGCAAGATGTATGAAACAGGTTAAATACCCTCAGACTTCAAGAAGAATATAATAATTCCAAACCCAAAGAAAGCAGGTGTTGACAGATGGGAAAATTACCGACCAATCAGTTTAATAAGCCACAGCTGCAAAATACTAACACGAATTCTTTACAGACGAATGGAAAAACTTGTAGAAGCCGACCTCGGGGAGGATCAGTTTGGATTCCGTAGAAATACTGGAACACGTGAGGCAATACTGACCTTACGCCTTATCTTAGAAGAAAGATTAAGGAAAGGCAAACCTACGTTTCTAGCATTTGTAGACTTAGAGAAAGCTTTTGACAATGATGACTGGAATACACTCTTTTTAAAATTCTAAAGGTGGCAGGGGTAAAATACAGGGAGCGAAAGGCTATTTACAATTTGTACAGAAAGCAGATGGCAGTTATAAGAGTCGAGGGGCATGAAAGGGAAGCAGTGGTTGGGAAGGGAGTAACACAGGGTTGTAGCCTCTCCCCGATGTTACTCAATCTGTATATTGAGCAAGCAGTAAAGGAAACAAAAGAAAAATTTGGAGTAGGTATTAAAATCCATGGAGAAGAAATAAAAACTTTGAGGTTCGCCGATGACATTGCAATTCTGTCAGAGACAGCAAAGGACTTGGAAGAGCAGTTGAACGGAATGGATGGTGTCTTGAAGGGAGGATATAAGATGAACATCAACAAAAGCAAAACGAGGATAATGGAATGTAGTCGAATTAAGTCGGGTGATGCTGAGGATATTAGATTAGGAAATGAGACACTTAAAGTAGTAAAGGAGTTTTGCTATTTGGGGAGCAAAATAACTGATGATGGTCGAAGTAGAGAGGATATAAAATGTAGATTGGCAATGGCAAGGAAAGAGTTTCTGAAGAAGAGAAATTTTCTAACATCGAGCATAGATTTAAGTGTCAGGAAGTCAATTCTGAAAGTATTTGTATGGAGTGTAGCCATGTATGGAAGTGAAACATGGACGGTAAATAGTTTGGACAAGAAGAGAATAGAAGCTTTCGAAATGTGGTGCTACAGAAGAATGCTGAAGATTAGATGGGTAGATCACATAACTAATGAGGAAGTATTAAATAGGATTGGGGAGAAGAGAAGTTTGTGGCACAACTTGACCAGAAGAAGGGATCGGTTGGTAGGACATGTTCTGAGGCATCAAGGAATCACCAATTTAGTATTGGAGGGCAGCGTGGAGGGTAAAAATCGTAGGGGGAGACCAAGAGATGAATACACTAAGTAGATTCAGAAGGATGTAGGTTGCAGTAAGTACTGGGAGATGAAGAAGCTTGCACAGGATAGAGTAGCATGGAGAGCTGCATCAAACCAGTCTCAGGACTGAAGACCACAACAACAACAATGTAGTAGATCACTATCACGAACATACTGTAAGTTGCATCGAGCACCCTAGAAACGAGCAAGCCCATTTCTTGCAACAAGTTCGCCTTGTCCCCTCCCCCCCCCCCCCCCCTGAATCTTTGTATTTTTTCTTCTGCACTACCCGCTCATATTTCTGCGGACTTACATGAAATCTGTTCTTCATTGCTTTTTACTATACTGACGATTACCTTCCATTTACGTAATAATGTTTAGTACCCGCTCCTTTGACAATGATTGTTCTTTCTGTATTTCAGTGGAGATGGGAATTGTGGGGCCCTGTCCGACAAGGACGATCAACTACATGGCTCGACACCTTTTTCAGGAACACTTTCACTTTTTAAGCACTTATCGTCATAGTACTCCTCATGTACGTTGTCTGCACAGTCGAGCGTATGTAGCGCCACGCATTCTACTGAATGTTTGCAGAAACGCTAGTATTTCAACTGTCACTTATTACTGAATCCGAGAACTACCTTGGGTTTCTTTCTGATGAAATGTTAACTTTGGCAATTGTTGTTGCAGATACTATGCAAATTTGGCTTGGTTTGTTGATGCGACTGCTCTGCTTTGTATCAACAATACCAGCACTACGGCACTGTTGGGAGTTAATCGTCGACCAGCATCGTGCTGTGCTCACTGTTGGATACCGCCGGTCCCGCCATTCATTGCCATTGGCAACCCATATTGTGGTTGCAAGGTAGACAATATGTGGGGTGTCGAATTCCGTAAACATCAGTCGCATTTAGCGATTTCGCACTCAAGAGGTTCCTTGATAGTAACCAGATCACCTTTCTGATCAGTAACATTTGCTTATTGTGCTAGCAATGACGAGATACTTGTAGTATGAAAGAAGTGTACGATACCAGAACTAATTACATAGAACTCTACTGGCTACAGAAACATTGGAGCAAGAAAACTCTTGTTTATGGCATGTTTGTGACAAGGTGAGCCCATGTATTACACTGAAAGGGAACTGCTGATAGCACGAGCTAAGGTTACTATGATCCATGATAAAATAAGGGAAATCAGAGCTCTCACGGAAATATATAGGTGTTCGTTCTTTCCGCACGCTATGCGAGATTGGAATAATAGAGAATTGTGAAGGTGGTTTGATGAACCATCTGCCAGGCACTTAAATGTGATCTGCAGAGTATCTATGTAGATGTAGTTGTAGACACGCTGCTTAATAATGTTATTTGACTAAGCACAAGTCCACCATTTCTGTAATTTACGGGCCGGTGGTCTGCGGACGCGATTGTGGCGTCCGATAGCGTCCCAGACGTCTTCCATCTGGCATAGTTCCGGACGTTCGTGAGCAAGGTTCAAAGTATTCATCAACATGCTCCTAAGACCCCGGTGCCACTACTATGGCCTTATGAACTGTATAGATAACCTGTGGAAAAAAGTCATGTAGCAACGTAGATGGTCCGCAGTAATGTTCACGTAGTCCACAGCATTAGTAGAGCCTTTGAGTACTACACAAATTCTACGGATACCTAGATTAGTGTCTCCCACAGCAGCCGCGTGGAATTAGCCGAGCTGTCTTAGGCGCTGCAGTCATGGACTATGCGGCTAATCCCGGCGGAGATTCGAGTCCTCGAGCATGGGTGTGCGTGTGTTGGTCCTTAGGATAATTTATTTTAAGTAGCGTGTAAGCTTAGGGACTGATGACCTTAGCAGTTAAGTCCCATAAGATTTAACACACATTTGAACTTTCTTTTTCTCCCACAGCCAAATATTGCCCTCATCGACCGGCTTCGGTTGTGTGGTTCAGGTTTCGAGCAGCTATACGCCTGGGTGACGGTATAAACTACCTAGTACCAGAAGAAACGTGATAAGCCCATCAGGTGACGCTCTCCCCATTGATCCTGGCCCAGTCTTCATCACCACGTACCTTATGCCACTGTAACTGATGGTTTTATTGGGTAAGCATGGGAATACGTAAGGAATTTCGCTGTCAGGGCCAATGTACGCTGAAACGTCTGCCCCAAACACTTCCGTCTGCACGAGTATTTTATCTGTCCTCCGATTCGCTGCAGATCGGCGTTTGTTTTGCAGAGTGGACAAGCCTCCTACGTTCACGTTATATGATGAGATTTTCACGTTCAGCATATTGTTGCCTACTAGTGTTTTCCTTCAACCACTTTCCATAGATGGTCACGACAGTACCACGTCAACAGTCGAACAGCTTTGCCGTTTCCGAGATGCTCGTTCCCCTGCACTGGGCAACTGTAATCGCCTGCATTAGTTGAATCGGACTTAGGCTTAACAATGGCTAATACAATATAATATATAATACCTGGAAAGTAATTCTCAAGTAGTTCAAATACAACTCGTTTGAAAAGACATTTGCTGGTTCAGGTTAGCAGTCTGTTTGTTGACAGTGCGTCCATGAAACCGTCGAGTTTTTGAAAACCGCCTTTATGCCACTGTTGACACTAATTCAAATGTCAGTCTAATCATCACTTGCTTGTTGCTAAAAAACTGTATTTTGCTTATCTCTAAGCTTAATTCAGCACTAAATAGATCTCCAAGACGAGATAGTCATAAAATCCGCAACAGAACGTAACTGCGATTGCTGCACTGTACGTGAAAGTGGCGACGTTGATTCAGTTGCCAAAAGCAAACGACTTTTGTTTACTGAACATCGCTATTTTAAAATCATAGCTAAGAGACATTATACGATGACCCAACGTGCACACCAAAGAGTTGAAGAAGAAATTATCATTTAACTGATTTTAACGTAGCACTTATCACCAGGTGTATTTTCTCCTCAGGGTAAGTAATAATCATTTCATGTATGACTTCTTGGAACTCATCCATCAGTAATAGATAAACCTCTGCTGGTTATGGAATATTGTGGCACTGTCGCCATACTAGTACGTCGCGAGGCTTTGAATTGGCTGTTCGCGAGGCTCTCGACTCCACGATCTGTATAATGCGCGTTATCAGCGAGTAACATCGCAGCCAGATAGCAGGTGTTAGGCTAGTGGGACACTCCATCTCTGATTTTGTGGATAAATTTGGCGTTTCTCGTGACATCATTCTAAGGCTACACCGTGAACCCCTGATTCGGGGTCTAAGCGCTGCAGCAAAGTTCAACTGGGCGCTTCAGTCTGGAACCGAGCGACCGCTACTGTCGCAGGTTCGAATCCTGCCTCGGGCGTGGATGTTTGTGATGTCCTTAGGTTAGTTAGGTTTAATTAGTTCTAAGTTGTAGGGGACTGATGACCTCACAAGTTAAGTCCCATAGTGCTCAGAGCCATTTGAACGATTTTTCAACTGGGCAGCCACATACAGTGACAGGCATCACGGCACACTGTTGTTGCTTGTTATAACGGAGAGACGAATCGTAGAGTCCATAAGTCATTTGCCGTGTAAGTACTGGACAGTATATTGTCGAACCAAGTGCTCATGTTAGCTACTTATCTCCAGGGTGTCTCTCCTAACAGTCGTCAGCCGCATTTTCTGAGGTGTTTCAGCAAATATTTACAATTTCGTTTTTCCATTGTGCAATAGAAATCGGTCAAAAAAAATTAGCGCTCTTCATGTCTTAGATGCAGACGGAAAGGGTCGGTTTGTTACTCGTTACTAACAAAATGATTTTTAAAGCGCAATTTTACGTGCGCATTCGTTCGCGCGATTCTAGGTTAGTCTAGTGTGCCATTTGTTTTATTGACATTTATCAACAGGGACAGTAAAACAAGAAGGTTAAACAGCACTGCAGAAGCGACTCAGTAGTGATGCAAACTATGCGATAAGAGACATAAGGGGCGAGGGCAGTGCTGCCGCTGTTGAAGAACTGTTTATTCTTCGAGTTTTACAGTCCCCTTTAATACATAATGATAGCAAAAATGTCGCACTAGACCAACCTGCAACCGTTCTATTGAATTGGTACGTAAAATTCTGCATTAAAAATCTTTTTTTTTGTGACGGGAACCATATCGACGCTTTCCGTACACTCTGGGCTTCCCACGAAAGACATGATGAGCACTATTTGTGTCGACTGACTCCTGATACTCAATGCGAAAACGAAATTGTAAATATCTCCTGGTACATCAAAGAAAATTTGCCTGACTTCTCTTAGGACAAGTGCCTTGTATATAGCTGACCATCAGAATTGCAACATCGTAAACATAGCGTCCAACGAAGATAGAACTGACATTTCGTGTCATAAATGCCTGTGTACGCAAACTGTTAGAATTTGAGTACAACTATACAAACTAGGCAGTGTTGCCATCTTCATTCTGTATATAAGGAAAGATTTTGCAGAGAGATTCTTATTCAAAGGTGGAATATGAAGGTGGCCTGTTTGTAAGAAGAAGGTGTCATTCTTCTTGTAAGAAGAAAAAGAAGAAAAAATGCCTATGACCACAATTCGGCCGGACTGTGGCCAATCGGGACAACGTTTTATCATTCCGCGATATTGCTGTTAAGAGTCTGCAGGGATCCCGTGATTGTCACGCTAATCAATCAAGGAGTTCAGGATGACCATTCAAAACACCAGGCGTGGCCAGCGTGACATATTGCTGGTTCGGTCATGCAGGATCGTAGCGCCATGAAACATGTCTTAAGTCAGTAAATAATTGCGATCAAATTAGTCCCCCCACAGACTGCGTGAAGACGTATGGGGCATGTGGTGTCACCGCCAGACACCACACTTGCTAGGTGGTAGCCTTTAAATCGGTCGCTGTCCGCTAGTATACGTCGGACCCGCGTGTCGCCACTGTCAGTGATTGCAGACCGAGCGCCGCCACACGGCAGGTCTAGAGAGACTTCCTAGCACTCGCCCCAGTTGTACAGACGACTTTGCTATCGATGCTACACTGATAACTACGCTCTCATTTGCCGAGACGATAGTTAGCATAGCCATCAGCTACGTCATTTGCTACGACCTAGCAAGGCGCCTTTACCAGTTTATATTGAGATTATATAATGTATCAACAAGAGCGATGTTCACCAATTATGGAATAAAGTTAAGTATTACTTCAACTACGTAGTTTATTTGCTGTATTAATTACATTGTAATGTTCCAGACTTCACGCCAGTCTGCGTGAGCTTAACGCGTGCCTTTCGGCATCCTCGCATAGTGACTTGGCTGTCTTGCCAAGTCACAACAGGGCACAATACTTGAGTCGTAGATTTGACTGTCAAAGGCCACGTGAGACGTCCTCCAGTTTAAAACTGCATGTCAGAGCATCCAAAGGGGCCGCAGTATCAGCTACATATTAGCGTAACAACATGCCTGTTACTGTCGCAGCTTTGACAAAAACCCTTTCTCCGATGTAACGAGGGAGTTGAATAAGACACTAATGCAGGGAGTAGGTTCCACTTGCAGAACTCATTGGGGGAAGTTGATGACAGACGTCCACTTACTCACGACAGCAAGAAGGCCTAGTCTACATTAAAGAAGTTATCCAACGACCCTCACGAACACATTCAATTTAGCAACGTCACTGCAAATTAAATTGCTCATCAAATTCTGAATAACGGCAAGTGTACCAGAAAGAGTCGGAAGGCTACTGATAAGGTAACACTGATACAAAATCAGAAACTGGTTTCATCAGCCGCCCAATCATAATAGAAGTAATCACTAATTGTATCCGAATTGTGAAAGATGACATAGCTGTTGTGGTAGAAAATGTACAATTAGAATCGCTTGACAAAAGAGGTACTTACTGGCTCACCCACATTTTCAACAAAGTGTCGGGAAACGTTCAATATTTCGTAGCTCTGGGTACAACCTCTTGTTGCCGCTCTACCAAACCCGAAAAGCCGCCCAACGACCCGAAAAATTTTCGGCCAGTATCTCTATTCTGTCATCCGTTCAAGCTATTTGAACCACTCAGAGAAGATAAGCTCATTAGAGTACAAGTCAACTTCCAACCTGGGCGGTTTGTGCAGGCCAAATACTGAATCTTACCCTGAATATCGAGGACGGCTTGTGTGTTTGGCGTGTGTTTGGGGGGGGGGGGGGGGGAGGGGGAGCATCAGTTACTCCTCTAGGTCACATTTGGTTTTCGTGTAGAGTAAAGTAACCAGTGTCCGTTGCACTGCGCTTGCTGTTATTCCATTGCCACTGCCATATCGTCTACATCTACATCTACGTCTACATCCATACTCCGCAAGCCACCTGACGGTGGCTAGTGTTATGCATGTTTTTAGCAGAACAGTGCACGTCGAGATACGGCTGCTGCTCCGACGCAAAGTGCTCTATGTGATGGGCAAACTGCCTTGGCCAGCAAATTCACCGTATCTCTCTCCAACTGAAGACATAAGGGACACTGGAGCGGGAACGTACTCGCCATCCAGGGCCTGCTAAAATCGTCGCTGAATTGCAACAAAAAGCTCAAGACTCTTGAGACAATCTGTCGCAGGATGTTGCATTTTTTTCGGAAGTGTTTGATTCATGAACAACATGGAAAGTCTTAACTTTTTTTCGACAGAACTGTTGTTGCCAGAGGTGGCAGCTTAGTGTACTAACTAAGTTGCACGTCTTGAATAACTCTCTTTTTTCGTGCAATTTTTATCAGGTATTCCTTCTATGCACTGTAAATACTATCTCGTTATTTACTGTCCTTGTTGATGTTGTAATATTAACAGTCAGCAGCGTACGTACCAGCACCCCATAGGCGACCCGTGTTTCCACTACTACATTCCACTGTGCCTAAGTTCAGCGGGCTAGTCAGGAGACCATGACTCCTACAGAAAAAAGGAAGAGTACTGTCAGTGAGTTCAGTGGATATTTCTAGTTACGGCGTAAGGAGCTACGTCTTGGCAGTGAAGTACGGTACGAACTCGCCATTGGAAAAAAACCAGTCCAGTTGCCGTACTCCATCGGTTATAGCCAACTTGACTGAGTGGCCAAACATTAAAAAATACTGACATGAATAAATATTAAAACGAAACTCGTAGTAAGGCCTCTACAGTGCGTTTAATACTTTATAAGTTAAGATAAATTTGAATAAGCGTGACAAATTTATGGAATTTAATAAGAGCGATACAAAATATTGATACAAGATTCGTCACTGGATAGCGAACGGCAAATGCTGCGGGGTACCATATACATGATTTCGTAGCCGGCAGGTGCGATGCGACAGATTGTTAATGGACTAAAAGACCTCAATAATTATTGTTTGAAATATTGGTAGTCATGAACGCTTTATGTGAAATAGTTTATTTTATGACCAACTCGTCAGTAATTAGCTGTTATATTCAGACTCTCAGATTACCCGAAAATGTAACAACACATAAGTCAGGTCGGCTACTGAGAACATGCTCCAATAAACAATTTTACATCATCGACCTTGGCTACTGATGCCAATTACAGCAGTATAGCCGGACCGCGACTCCAAACACGTGCTTGCCAAAGGCAAAGCTCGCAGGTTCCAGTCCTGTCCCAGCACACACTTTTAATCTGCCAGGAAGTTTCTTATCAGCGCACACTCCGCCGCAGAGAGAAATTCATTGTGGGCTACGGCGCTCGAATTTCATAATTTACCGTAGATGCGACTTCTTACTGCTAATCCCAGTCGATGCTGGCTGTATTCGCCATATCTAACCACTCACACCAAATGGTTTTCCGCCAACAGAACCGGAACTGATTGGCTGCTGGCGGAAATACACTTGAATGCCACCTCTAGTCTAGTGACTAGCGAAAAGAAAAACATTCGCTCTTATAATTGCCGTGAGCAGCATCGGACTTGGAATAAGAGACGCTCCGGCTTTTCAACAAGAAGAACCTTTCCTTTGACAAAGGGACTGGAATAACACGAGAAAGAGATGGAGATTGGCGACCAGTGGTCCATCAAAATGCAGATCACTACCACGTTTTTCTCCTGTGACAGTTCTGAAGACGTTAATATCTTAAACACTTGCGATGAAACGTGGTGGAAATAACAGCCACCCTTCTTGCTCTGCTCATTTTGCTCCAATTTCTTTATTTTCCTGCCTTTTTTTGCCATCTGTGTTGTACCGCTAGCCTGTGCATGGATGGAATGCATTATTCCACGCCTCTTATTAGCTCATTCATGGAGAGAACAAGGTAATAAAAAGAAAAAGCAATCGTGAAGACGAACGAAGTGAGCAAGATACGTGTGTTTTAATGCAATAAAACGCGAATATGTGTCAGGGAACATGGTATACATTACCTAATATTCGTAGACCAACAGTACGTTGTAAATACCCAACTTAGTCGTCCCAGGCTTCATTTGCCAAATCTGTAATGCGTTCTTCAAAAATTACGCAAATCTTAAAAAAATCGTAACGGATGTTGGATGCTTTAAGTTTGTAAAGATGAAAACCTTAGCCAGCCGGGGTGACCGAGCGGTCCTAAGCGCTTCAGTCTGGAACCGCGCGACCGCTACGGTCGCAGGTTCGAATCCTGCCTCGGGCATGGATGTGTGTGATGTCCTTAGGTTAGTTAGGTTTAAGTAGTTCTAAGTTCTAGGCGACTGATGACCTCAGATGTTAAGTCCCATAGTGCTCAGAGCCATTTGAACCATTTTTTTTTAAACCGTAACGCGTAACAGGAAAACACAGTTGGAGGACAGATCACTGAAAAAAAAAGTTAGGTGACAGTCAGCATTCATCCTATTTGCATTTCATGCACGTTTCTCTTCACGAGACGTCCGCAACTGGTACCCACCGTCAGTGACAAAAGCTGCTACAATTGCTAAAATTATTTATTTCTAGAAAAGAAAGCGTCACCTGGTTTTAGGACATATGTACCATCTTAAGATGCACATTAAAATGTGAGTCCACGAAGGTTGCATAATTAAGGTTAAAATAGGTAAACTTGTATTAACTTATTTTAACCTTAGTTATGCATCCTCTGCGGACTCACATTTTAATACGCATCTGTAGCTAGGACATATGTCCTGAAACCGGGTAGTACTTTCCTTTTTTGGATAAAATATTTGTTATAACTATTTACAAGGTACACGGATGAGAGAAAACATTATGGCCATTGCCCATCGTGAGGTTGAATGCTGACTGGTGACGTTGCAGGCCTGTAATGCGGTAAGAAAAGTACTAGTATATAAGCGGAGTAGAGGTGAAGGGCGGTTAGTCCCGGCGCTCAGAAAGGCCAAATAGAGGAAATCTGCAGACATATGTAGTCCGGAAACGGTGGAGCTTGTCGGCTATTTATAAGATACTGTCGTGATCATCTGTGCAAAGTAGCTGAAGGGCGGTGAAAGCAGAAGTAGGCGACTAGATGCGGGACATCCACGCATGATCACAGATCATGAAGATCAGAGACTTGCGAACTCGGCTGAACGGGGTAAGCTGCGATCTGTGGCAAACCTGACGACAGAGTAAAGGAGATTCGACCGTGGCCGAATGGAAAAGAGCCGTCTGGCCACATAAACACCTTTCCTTTTTTCAATTCAATAAACTTTACCAACAGCCGTACACTTTAAGATATTTTATTTTATTGTGAAAGCAGCCAGTTTCGGCCATTCATTTTGCCACCTTCGGCCCCATACGCTTTTCTCAAATCAACTAACTTACCGTATCGATCCATAAAACTGGATATCGTGAATTCCGATTGTTGTGTAGCTGCTTCATACGAAAGCGTGATATCAACTCACATTTCTTGTGGCGCCTGGTCAGTGGTCGCGTCAGGATACTCTATCATCCAGCCGGACGCCTGCTTGAAATACTCATTGCGACACGATCGTACTCGGGCAGGGAAAGGGGGGGGGGTGTATTACGCAATGGCGATGGGGGCATTAACCAGGGTTTCCATGGGAGCTGTGGTAGTAACCAAATACACCATGGCACCATGACAGCGGTGGTCTACGTGAGCGTTATTGAGGGCTAACTGCCTCCCTCATGATCAACGTCGTCATCATCATCATCATTACCATCATCAGACCGGGCCTGTTAGGAAATACGCCTTACCATCCAGTCCTGTTTGCGGACCATCTTTTTGTGTTCACTCTGGTCCAGTCCACGCCTCTTTTTCCAACAAACACCTCCACACTTTTTAGCTATGTATCCCGTGGTCTTCCTTTCAGTCGTTTCCTCGGATCCTCATTTCATGTAGCTCCTTGGAAATTTTCTTGTTTTCCATTGGCCGTAAGTTCCCACTCAATCTTAGCCCTAATGTTTCATCCCATTCAACAAGGGTTGCTGTGCCACTATTGCTCTCCCTCTTTTATTCCTCATCCTGTCTGTCCTTATTAGTCATATCCTGCTTCTGAGGAACATTTCACATGCCTGTAATCTGCTTACATCTCATTTGTTCATTACCCATGTTACATCTGCATTAGTAAGTACTGGGATGTAGTAACTTCTTCATATTACTCCTTTGCTTAATATTCGGGATGTCTGTGTTATAAATCAGGCTCCAAACACTTCACGTGAATGATTCTGCCTATCTGCCACGTCCATTGATCTCTTTCCCATTTCCTCCATTTCACTCCATCACACTTCCCAAGTACCTTATATCTTGTTCACCTGTTCACCTCCAGTCCTTATTCCATTAGTTGGCCTATTATGCACACAAGATCTCTCATTAGATAGTTTAAATTTCATTCCGTACTGTATCACACCTCCTTCCAAAGCGTCCAGATACTCCTGAACATCCTCCTCCCTGTTTCCCCAGGTTGTGAAATCACCCGCGAACACCATTGCTTTCATCTTGACCTCTCCAATTTTGCTATCACCTTAGCCCTTATCTCATTCACGACCAGAAGAGGAGGGATAATAATGCTCTGCTCTCTTTCACACAACTCGTTTGGGAACCAATCGGTCCTTTTGTTTCCCATTTTCACACAACTCAAACTTACACAGGGCATCTCCTCTACTTTACTTGAGGTCTCTTCCTCCATTCCTTCTCTAGTGCTTCTTAGATCGTTCTTCTACATACCTGCACCCCTATGCTTGATATCTTCCCTGTACGTGGTGGTACGTTGCAGCACGATACCTTTCAGTGGCACAAGGCCAGAATTATTCTACAATGGTTTGAGGAACATGATACTGATCTCACGTTGATAACAAGCCTACCATATTGGTCTGATCTCTGCCCTCTGGAACACATCTGTGATGCTATTGGTCGCAAACTCAGTGCTTACAAACCGCTGGCTCTTAATTTATGGGATTTGCGTGAACTGTGTATACACATTTGGTGTCACATCCCTCCTGAATCCATGCTAATGAACTGAGTTCCAACGATAGACCAACACACTATTAAGCAGGTGGTGTTAGTGTTTTAGCTCATCAGCATACCTCAACACTGTGTAAGTTACGAGACCTGGCAGCTTACCGGTGACGGTGAGATAGGTCCGCAGCACCCTCGGCGGGTGCGTGGCCACCTGACACTCGTAGAGCCCCTGGTCGCGCAGGCGCACGTACTCGATGCGCAGCCGCCAGTTGCCGGGGTAACGGAAGCTGAGCGTGACGCGCTGGTCGGCGCTGTACTCCTGCCGGCCCACCGTCAGCAGCTGCAGCGCGTCGTGGCGCCGGTGGAGCCACGACACCTGCCAGAGGATAACATGGAACAGCGGGCTAAGCTCAGGTTTCTTACACCACATTGCGAAATGAAACTGTGAACTTTAGACATTAACATATAACATTATTAACTTTGCACATTTGATAAGGTCAATGGGCGAAATACTGATTATCCCCTGAGAAGATCGCACTGATTGCTTTGGTGATATGTGTAATTAGTACCAGGTGGTCATGTGAATCTCCTCCACTGACCCACGCTATGGTAGTTCAGTGCTCCGTAAGTACCCTCAGCTGTGTGGGATCAGCGCAGACGTAAGTGATCATGTTCCGACATACTCATAATCATAATGTGAATTAAGTCAATTGATACGTTGATGTATCAACGTGGACTGATCAACGCAGCCAGAAGAAGCAGTGATCCAGTCGCAGCTATGTAACACGGTGTAAAAGCGGTCGTGGTATGGAGGACACAATAATAGACGTGCCTAGCACGAAGAAGCAGGTGAAAGAAGTGGACACAAGTAACACACCAGGTCCAGATGCAGTCCTAATTCAGGTTTACAGGGAGGGCTCGACTGCTTTGGTCCGTAACCTGGCTTGCATTTATCACAAATCTCTCGCCCAGCATAAATTCCCACAAAATAGGGAAAAACCGCAATTGTCTCCTGTACAGAAGAAATGAAAAATCACGAGCCCGAAAAATTACAGACCACAATACTTAACATCGGTGTCCTGCTAAATTCTTGAACATATTCTCAGAATATAGCAAATTTCCTGTGCATCGATCAGGGTGGTGTTAGAAAGCATCGCTCCTGCGAAACTCAGCTTGCCCTTTTTCTCACATGATATCCTGCGAACTATGGATGAACGGCAACTGCCAGATTCCATATTCTTAGATTTCCCGAAAGCGTTCGTTACGCTCCGTCACTGGAGGCTGTTAACGAAGGTACAAACATACGAAATAGGTTATCAGATGCGTGAGTGGCTCGAAGACTTCGTAACTTATAGAACACCGCCGTTTTTTCTCTAGATACGTGACGTTTGAGGGGGATAGGGTGAGCAGCAACATGCGAGTCTGCTGATGATTCTGTGGTGTATGGCAAGGCGTCGTCGTTGAGTGACTGTTGCAGGATACAATTTTGTATTGGATGTGATAAATGGCAGTTTGTTTTAAATGTAGGAAAAATTAAGTTAACGTCTATGTGTATTAAAAACAGTTCTCTAATATTCGAAAGCTGATTGCAGCATTAGTAGTGTGCTGCTTGACACAGTCATAGAGATTAAGTACTGAGGGGTGACGTTGCAAAGCGATATGAAATGAACGAGCACGTGAGGATGGTATTAGGGAAGGTTAATAGTCCGTTTTATTGCGAGAATTTTAGAACAATGAGCTCATCGGTAAACGAGACAGCGTATAGAGCAGTAGTGCAATCCATTCTTGAGTACTGCCCGAGTGTTTGGGATTCCTACCAAGTCGCACTAATGGAAGACATCGTAGAAATTCAGAGGCGGACAGTTAGATTCATTACTGGTAGGTTCGAGCAACATACAAGTATTACAGAGTTGCTTCGTGAACTCAAATGGGAATCACCGGATGGATGTCAACTTTCTTTTTGTGGGTCACTATTGAGAAAACTGAGAGAACAGGGATTTAGGGTTTAACTCTGCAACAGTCAATAAAGTGACAGCACAAAAATAATAATGTAATGAGTATCACATTGCTGTATGACCTACACTGTAATGTATTCATATTACAGATTATTATTAGAGGCAGCTGTCAGACACAAAGTCTTGGCAGCCTGAAGTCTTCCAGATTCTGTAAATTCACTTGTTAGGAGTATAGCAATCGAGTGATTTAGAGACAGTAAGAATATACCACACAATTAATTTTTGAGCCGTGTTGCGGCTCCGATCAGAGATACATCATATCATTGCTGCACGTATTTTTTCTCTGTTCGCCGTGTGGCCACCGGGAGGTGTGGCTGAGTGTACTTAGCGCTGGTCTTCCCTATACAAAGAGAGAACCGGCCGCTTCTCGTTTTGGACACCGGACAGCAGTTGGTGGATGAAAAGACAGCTGGACAGCAACGCGCGGTTAGCAGCGCCTCTTCCTTGATGTGGAACGAACTACTGCCTGCACGGTTAAATGAAAGCTCCTGGCCCAAATAAGCCCTGAGTGCGCTGAACGTTACGTCATCGCTCATTCATTGTCACTGCCAAGAGACTACTTCGGACTATTACATGCTGGATTTGTGTCGACGTGACTGAAACTGGTGAGAATCTGTCTCTGGTGAGAATCTTTCTCTGGTGAGAATCCGTCTCTGGGAAAATCCTGTAACTGTGTTCGGACCCGCGTGTTCTTGCAATGACCTGGCAGTGTTCTAGTATTTATTATCTCCATGCCACTCTACTTCCCCAGTGAAATAGTGTATATACGAGGGCTGTCCAGAAAGTAAGTTACGATCGGTCGCAAAACGGAAACTACAGTGAAAACCAGAAACATTTTATTTGCAACAGGTAGGTACACCTTCCACCTACATCTCTACATAGTCGCCGCTCCTACTTCGAGTTTTGTCGTAGTGTTGTATCAACTTTCCAATATCCTCGTCATAGATAGCAGCCGCCTGTGATTTCGGCCAGATATCTGCACTGGTCTGCAGCTCGTTGTCTGTCGAAAAATTTCGTTTTCATGGCCAGAGGTTTTTGTGAGCAGAAATGAGACTCAGGGGGACCCAATTACGGACTGTATTGTGGGTGATGAAACACTTCTCATAGGAAACGCTGTAGGAGCGTCTTCATTCTCCCTGCAGTGTGCGGCCGAGAATTGGCTTAATGAAGGAACTGCTCGACAGTTGTATTATGTGGGCTGCATGACACAGGCGAAATCTCTAACCGGGCCCTCATGCTTGGCGGGAGACGCTATTCCCTACGCATCTTTACGTGCTCACTGTTCACTCAAAACTGAAAAGAGCGTCGCGACACGATTGACGGGCATACTAGAGACACTGACCAACACAACTGTGCGAAGCTTTACCGGATTTTCCCAGTGGTTTCCATTTCGCGGCCTATCGTAACTTACTTTCTGGACAGCCCTCGTATTTTAAGGCTGGCAAGCGATTAGTTGTTACCTCCATTTGACTCTTTTATGGCAATATATCTTGCAGTGATGTGCTAGCAGCATGGCGCCATTTCGGTACTACGTACGGTAGCTACTTCATTCACCAATTTGGTTAAAGCGTTCCTTATTCTTAAGTTTTCTTACTGTCTAATGGCTGTACGTTCTTCCAAATGGATCAGAAGCTTGACCTTTTTTTTTTTAATGAAACAGAAGTAATGCTTTCGGAGTCCTAAATTTGGCCTGGTTAATTAAGTTTTGTGTAAATTCGTATTTAACATTGAAAGATTTACCGATGTCCATTTTCGTTAAATCTAGATTTTCTTAATTCTATCTTTTGTTTTAGCGGAAACCAATCTAACATAATGGCAGTAATAACTGAGGTCAGTACATTGGTATGGTGATTTAATTACTTTTAATGCATAGTTAATTTAATATAAGTGTTACTATCGTATCAAACTTCCTTATAAAGAAAGAAGAAAGGAGGTAGGAAAAGAAACGACTTTGGGGATATAAATGTGTTACAGTGTAAGAAAAATATTACTCAGAAGATAAACCAGCCCTTGCTTCTTCCTGCCCATGACTAACCACTAGAGTTTCAACTTGTGCTGAGTGTGGGTGAAGCAAGTGCAGATGCAGAGGGGAGTAGTGCAGAAAAGCGTGTTTTAAAAGTTTCTATCCTCAATATAGATAAACAACTTTGCTATCTAAGAAGGAGTTGTAGGTAGCACAATTGATGGGCAGGGAATGCTGCATTATCTTATAGAAGGAAAAAAATGGCTACTGAAAATAAGCGGTACCTATTCTCTCTTTGACTGATTAGTTAATGGTCTAATAAAACCTACAACAACTAAATATCACTTCCCTTTTGTAGCTTTTAAAATTAAACTTCTGAGACAACATTATTTTTCATTCTAGTTACGTTAGACATAGTAGGCAATACTTGAATTCAGTCGTGGGTACTGGCCTCACAAAAGTTGGAACCACTCCACTAGATCGCACACATAAATTAGAAACAGTAACGGACCTTTGGCACTCCCTTGCCGTATTCAGGAAATTCTCTTTACATCTACTGATTACTTGCTTCAAGGAGCACTGAATGAAGTCTCAGATCTTCTCCCACACTGGGTACGTTCGTATTTAGTTAACTAAACGAAAGCGGAGAACTGCATCGAACGCTTTTAGAGCTGTCAGCTGTTGACTTCACTGTAAAACGTTTTTGCTTACACAAGTGTCCTTTATCGTTGTTTTCATTTCATAATACTGACCCTGATATCAACAACATTGTCTGCTGAACAGAACAGTAAACAAAACTACTGTAAAAAATCAATTATCGACTCAAAATTAGCTAAATATCTTTACTTCCCACTACTGTAATCGTACGAGACGTATTCGGAAAGTAAGTTCCGATTAGGCATGAACTGGAAACCACTGTGACTAACCGACGGAACTTTGCACAGACGTGTTGGGCAGTGTCTTTAGTGTGCCTATCGATCGCTTCACGGCACTCTTTTCAGTTCAGAAATCGAAGTGATCACATAGTAATGAATAAAACAACAGTGTCTCGTGTGAAGTATGTGGATCTGGTGAGAGATTTCGCCTGAAGCTACGCGGCCCATATTATATAAATGTCATGCGTTTCTTTCTTCAAGACCATTTTCAGCCGCGATCTGCAGGGGCAATAAAGGCGCTCCTGCAGCGTTTTCGATGGGAATTGTTTTATTACCCGCAATACTGCCCATAATTGGCTCCCTCCGTTGTTCATCTCTGCTCACATGAACCGCTGGCTACGAAGACATTTTGGCACAAACAACGAAAGGCAAACGAGCGAAGAGAACTGGTGGAAAGCACAGACGGCTGCTTTCTGTGACGAGGGTACTGGAAAGTTTGTACAAAGCCACGACAAATGTTTAAGTCTGAGCGGCAAGTATTTTGAGAGGTAGCTGGAAGGTGAAGCCAACTGTTGCCAACAAAAGATTTTTGATTTTCACTATGGTTTTCTTTTCGCGACCGATCGGACGTTACTTTCCGAACAGCTCTCGAACCTTACGCTGACGCAGAACGCGAGCGAGCTAGCTGATCTAAATCTGATAAATGTATGAAGTTCGTCATAAGAGTACCTTCAGTTGCGGCTACACTCTCTGCTATTAGCATCCTACCGTGCCCAAGCTAACGTGACTCTTATAAGAAGGTAAACATGCACCTGCGAAGCTTTAGCTTTCTTAAAGACGTTCATTATCTATTTGACGTGTGATATTTTCAAGACAGCATAACGGGTGGGGAAGTAGAAATATGTCCTTAAATTTAGGTAATGATGTAACACGGGCTTCCGCGGCCATTGTTGAATTTTAAAACCTTTTTCAGGCCATGAGACCGCATTGTCAATATCTAATATTCTTCTACTTCTCGGCAACTGTTTCAAATGGCCTTTATCAATCAGCTAAAAACCTTGAGGAAGGTATTTGCAACAGTGCGATACGACACAACGTTGACGACATGTGGATGATCGGGTCTGATCGAGAGTCATCTTGGATAGCCTATTGATAAAGCGACCACACGCGATAAACAGGAAACGAGCTTTCGATTCACGGTCAAGCACAAATTTTCATTTTCGTCATTGCATTACACAACTGATGGTGGTCCAAATTCGCAACTGCCGATACATTTCATGTATTAGCAACAGTTGTCAAAACGTCAGAAAATTTTACGTATTGACAATGCCATTACATATCCTGTAGTATTTTATTTGCCTTAAACAACCGGCTTTAAGGGCTTGTCCTCTGACATCAATCCCTCAGAAGCAACGAAAACTGAGCTTCCCCTCCCCCGTCACCGCTGGTGGACAATAGCTTAGAGTTTCTGCTCTCGTAAATGAATGGTGTCCTCTCAGCGGACTGACGCGATTACTCGTAAAACGATGTTTCTTGTACTGTAATAACCTCCACCGACATTTTCGTATGGACAGTTCATCGTATAGTCACTACTTACAATATTTCCTTTGTAGAGCTTCTCAGACATGTTACCGTGACTATGGTAATAACGTTTCCTCTTTCTGACTTCTATAGCAATTTTTTGTCTCAAGGGCAGGGTGAAACGTATGCATAAACAATAAAATTATAGAACAGTGGACGCTACACTTAATAATGAAAGATGTGCTAATCAGCGATGTGCCCTATTTACGACAAATGATACATAGCACATGCTTATTGACACATTTATTTGGAAGTAGAGACGTAATTTAGCAAAACGTTCATACATATTTTTATTGAGAGGAAAGTCACATGAACACTAGCATGATATTTCTTTGTCTGGCTGTGCGTTCATCCTGTAATAAATGTAGAAAATTATTCAACAATTATTACTTTACTGGTTAGTCAACAGGTTCCTCACTGATGGGACTGACTGAGACACAGATTGCATGAGATACGGTAATATATTTTTGGTGAATACTAAGGAATTAGGTGGAAGTAGAAACAGTAGGGTGATAAGTATGGGGATACACAGCACGTGGAGAGTTGTTCAGTAAATAAAATATTCGGTGTATACGTGCAAATCTCTTGAATACAGTACGAGGAGGTAGAATCAATAATTAATGAAACGATCTGTCAGATAATTAAAGTATACTGAGATGCTATTTAATGATAATGTGCATATGACCAAATAATTATTTTCGAGATCTTCTTTCAGGAAGCAACGACATTCGACAGCGTAAGAAGAAGAGCACAATCTAATTGTGATATATCAACGAACGTAGCTATTCTACGATGACATCTGCCCTCAAACAAAACCGCAGCAGCAATAAATGCATATAAAAACTATTTTCTTACTAGAAGCTGTGTACACTTACAGTAACTTTTCGACATAATCCACATGATGGCTGAGGCAACTGTATTTACTGTCGGCCACCAATAAATAGAAATGATCCTTGACGTTGCTTTAAGGCCACTCGTGACGTTCGAATGGTTGCCGTTACAGCTATGTCTTTACTTGAAGAAAAGATGGAAATGAGGTTGTACCTGTCTGGTGGACGATCAAAAATGTTCGACAAAAACTGCGAGAAAGGGCATTGTCAGAAATCAGAACAATTCCGGAAGTCACACTCAGCAGCAAAGTTCATTTTTCATTCTTCGATGAATTTCTGCTGCGCTGGTCCCTTCTGCTTGCAGGTAACGGGTAACACTTTTCAATTCGCACTTCACGGCCGAATCAGTTGAGGTGGCGACGTTTGTGGCTGCAGCTCGGCGCATACTGATGTCTTGAACTGTGCAGTGAACAGAGCGTGTGGTGCCGGAGCCTACGCAACTGTCTACTGTGCACACCACCCGCAAGCCGCTGGTGTAGCGTTTCTGCTTTGGTAAAAATGAGCTGATATGCTTCAACAAAACTATAAAAGCTTAAGTTCAGTCTGCAACTGTGAGGAAAAAAACCTTACGTGACATCAATTCTGCGTCAAACGACGGAGACCATTTGTCTAACTTACAAGCTACAAAAGTCTATTTTTGGAAGAAAACACTTCTCAGCTGTGTTTAAATATGTTCTATTTTTAATTTCCAACATTGGTGAAAGATGTTTCTTTGTGCAAGATCAGAGTATCACGTATTGAAAATGTAATTGTTCCCTTTCACTGGAAAGATGCTCTCACAACACACTGCAAAAAATATTTTCTACTCCTTTCTTCTGTTGGTTATTTAAATCGTCTTAATTCTGTTTGCCAGCGCTAACATTTTGTCCATCTTATATTCCTTTCAACTATGAAATCATAGTAAAAGAGTGAGTTTATTGTGTCATCTTTCCAAGATTCTATATATTCCATAATTGTTTCAATTACGAACTTGGATACGGAAATCATGAAGTAATAACTGAGTTCCCATATTTCGGAAAAGAATGGTTTCCAATTACTTTACAATGTAATTATAAGAGAGCTGCTATGAATGGAAATGAAATTGCGATTCTACATGCACAGTTAGCGGTAGACAGCGATATAGTTTCGTCGACAGTACTTCAGTGGTACTATGTTCGACAGCTAAAACCAATATTCTGAATTTCACCAGAAGAACTGCTTTTACATAAACTAGAGAGTATACATACTGATGTTCACATCCAATTCCGAAGTTAAGTAGTTCGTGTTCTTCGTTCCTAGTAATATTCATTCATCATGTCCCTCCGCCTGTGTTACTGTAGAGATGCGAATTGGGTCACTTAGTTGCCCAACAGTTCAGTGGTCCGTTAAGGGTCTGTAATTAACACTGAAGTGTTTACAAAGGGAAAACAAGACTTTCTTGGGTAGCGTACTGTAAAAGAACGGTATATTTCCCACTATTTTGTTTCTACTTTGAAGAACTTCCCGAAACAATGTAATTCCACTCCTTGTGAAGGGGGTCGGGCACTCCACGATAATGGCAGGCAATTATGTACGAGGGAGGGGGTGGGGACAGGGCGGGAGTGAGTGAGCCAGAAGCCGGGCACACAGTTTAATTTGCTCCCTCGTCCCCGGCAGCCCGTCGTGTTTTGTCTGCCCACGTCTCTCAGCGCTCCCCTCCACTCGCACGCATTGTCTCAGGCCACTCTCGCGTGCTCCTCAGCGCATCTTGTTAACACAATGCGCAATGAATAACTCGTTACTATGGTTGCTGCGGAGGCCCAGTTTGTCTAACTAGGGGCAAAGTGAACACGTGCTAACGGCGGCTCAGTGCAGCATCAAACGGCGAGACACTTCCTGTTAAAAAGGAGGCAAGTGTAGCCAACCAGAATCTTCTTTCCGTCCACACCCTGCAAGCCGCTGACCAGTGTAAGGCTGCTATTATTAACCGATTATGTCCCATCATCTTCATTTGATTACAGTTGCATCTCTTATTTTTGCAACAGTTAATTTCGTCATCTTACAATATTGAATGGGTCAGTAACAATGAAGAGCTAAATCGGACAAACTGAAATTGAAAAATTACTTCATTTCGTCAGAAATATATGTTGAGGTTCTGCCTCAATAATAAATGTGGCTATGGCCTCCCGTATGGCAGACCGGTCTTCTGTTGCAAGTGGTTTTAGTTGACGCCACTTCGGCGGCTTGCGTGTCGTTGAGGATGAAGTGATGATGAATACAGCACCCCGTCCCCGAATGGATCAATTATCCGACCCAGCAATGGAATCGAACCCGAACCTCTCGCATGTTATTTAGCGCCTCTAATCACTTCTCTCTCTTTCTGTCTCCATCTCACTCCCTCCAATTTGTTCGTTATTATTCTCGGCACTTGGTCTGGGCTGACGTCACAGGACATCCGTTCAAGTTCGTCGTTGTACAGGGTGGTCGAAAATTGCCGTTACAGACTTCTAGAACTTGTAGAGGGGAGTGAGTACATTGTATTTTGAATAGGAACCCATGTCTGGAAACGTCATCCAACGATACTACAGAGCTTCAAAGTTATATGCGCGGGCGTCTGTAAATGTACGTATACACGGGGTGATTCCGTGATTACTGACTTTCTAGGATGAAGGACAACGATAAATGTAGTAATTTGAAGTAAGTATCCCTGTACCAGGAAACGAACGAGTCGAAAGTTGTAAACGAAAACCGTTCTGATACCTTTGACAGTTGAATACATGTACCGGTTCTTGAGTTGCGATGAGTGTAGGGTTGGTAACTTTCAGTGGTGGTAGTGTGGACGAAAACGAGAAAAGATGTCCAATAAACGTGGGCTCTAAAGTGCGTAAATTAACAGCTAGGAACACTTGCACAGTAGAGGAGATGTGTTTCACATTGGCGGAAATGAACAAATGGTCATAGCTCCTCAGGTATGCACTTTTACTGGACATTTTTTCTTGTTTTTGTCCGCACTACCACCACTGAAAGTTACCAGCCCTACATTCTTCGCAACACAAGAACCGAGATGGTGAGCTGCCTCACTGGCATAACTCAGTGCGCGGCTACTTAAACGACGTTGTATCCAACCGGTGGATTCGGCTCAAGGGACCGGTAGACACAGCATTTAATGCATGACCTCCACGTTCATACACGATCTGACGGGATCATGTGTATGTGCTTCCTATACCAGCTGATCTAACCGACTTTAGCAACAGTGTTATTCCAACAGTTACTTCTGACACATTGATAAAGATTTCGGGACAACTCGCCTATCGACTCAATATGTAATCGGTGTTCACACTGAGTAATTGTAAGAAAAACTGTTTGTGTTTCTCTTTCATTTGGTGTGTTATTTATAATTGTGAGGTGAATGTAATATGTGTTACAAAGCCTTAAAACCCGTATATTCTTTTTGAAACACCCTGTACTTTACTCAGTTCCTTTTATTAAAAAGAGCAGCCAGTCCCCTGACCGATCACGCTGAGCTACCGTGCTAGGATCACTCGGCTATGGAGTCGGGTTCTGCTTCAGTTTATACTCCGCAAACCACTCTGAAGTGCTCTGCAAACTGTACTTCGCACTGTGCTCGTTATTAGGCCTTTCTCCAGTTCAATTTGCGTATGGAGCACAGGAACGAAGATTGTTTAAACGGCCCTTTCGCACTGTAATTAGTCTAATCTATTCGTCAGGAGGGCCCAGCGCAGTGTGATAGGACGGCTGTTATTATCTGTAAACGTATATGATCTGGCAGATAAGGTAACCAGCATCTGCGGTTGTTTGCGGATGATGCTGTGGTGTACCGGAATATGCCGAAGATGAGTAATTGGAGGGTGATACAAGATGATTTAGATAAAAGTGATGGATGACAGCTGGCTCTAAATGTAGAGAACTGTGAGACAGTCACGTCGTTTAAATATTCGGGCCTTAAGTAGCAGAGCGATATGAAATGGAACGAGCATGTGAGGACTGTCCTAGGGATGGCTAGTGGTCGACTTTGGTCTGTTGGGAAAGTATAAGGAAAGTGTGGTTCATCTGTAAAGGAGACTGCGTGTAGGACGGTAGTGCGACCTGTACTTGAGTTCTGCTAGAGTGTTTGGGTTCCGCCTCACATCGGGTTAAAGTAAGCCGTCGCAACAAGGCAGAGACTGGCTGCTAGATTTATTACCGGTACGTTCCAACAACACGCAGTAGTTACGCAGATGTTTCGGGAATCCCTGGAGGGAAGGCAACTTTCTTTTCGAGGAAGACTATTGCGAAAATTTAGAGAACCGGAAATGGATGCTGACTGCAGAACGAGCTACTCCACTAACATACATTTCGCGTAAGGTCCAAGAGACTACGGGAAATTAGGCCTCTTACGGAGGCATAAAGGCAATCGTTTACCCCTGGCTCTGTCTGCGGGTGAAACAGGAAATGAAACGGCTAGTAGTGGTACAGGGCACCATCCGCCACACACCATACAGTGGCTTGCGCTGTAGGTATGTAGATGTAGATGTTGTATACGCAATTAATGAGGACCTGCCTCTTACGGAGGCATAAAGGCAATCGTTTACCCCTGGCTCTGTCTGCGGGTGAAACAGGAAATGAAACGGCTAGTAGTGGTACAGGGCACCATCCGCCACACACCATACAGTGGCTTGCGCTGTAGGTATGTAGATGTAGATGTTGTATACGCAATTAATGAGGACCTATACTTGGGGGTTGTAGTAGTTTCCTAGATTCAACACTTTAAAGTTGTTTCCTGAAACTTATTAAATAGGCTTTTACAGAGTACCTTGAGCCAATCTGCAGGAGTCTGCCATGTCAGTTACGAGGGCTATTCGGAAAGTAAGGAACGATAGATCGCAAAATGGAGACCGCAGGGAAAATCAAAACTTTTTTATTTGCAACGGTTAGCTACAACTTCTCTACACAGTCGCTCTCAGACTTCGACATCTGTCGTAGCTTTGTACCAACTTTTCAATTCCCTCGTTATGGAAGAAAGCCGCCAGTGAGTTTCGACAGTTTTCTACTCTGGACTGCAGTTCGTTATCTGTGTCAAAGTATTGTCATCAAAGCCAGCGGTTCATTTTAGCAGAGATGAACCTGAGGGGTAGCCAATTACAGGCTGTACTGCGGATGATCAAACACATTCCATCGAAAACGCTGCAAGAGCGTCTTCATTGCCCTGCAGAGTGCTGCCGAGAATTTTCGTGTAGAAGGAACCGCATGACAGTTATGTTATGTGGACCGCATAGCTTCAAGCGAAATCTTTCGCCAGGCCCTCATACTTGGCGGGAGACGCTAATTTCTAGTCATCTTTACGTTCTCACTGTGAGCTCAGAACTGAAAAGAGTGGTCGATACGCATACTAGACACAGTGCCCAACCCATCTGTGCGAACCTTCATGAGATTTTCACAGTGTTTTTCCATTTCACGTCCAATCGTACCTTACTTTCCGAAAAACCCTCGTATTTCCACATGACCATAACGCTCTGCCATCACTCAAACAAATCTCTACTAATTCGTACTCTCCCTCTTTATATAGGCTACGTTCAGTTACCCCTGTAAATTTTCTTTCGCACTGGTACCACGCAGTATTCTGGGAATGGGTCGCACGAATGATCTACATGCAGTCACTGTTATAGACTGTATTTTCCCAGCATTCTACGAACGATCAAGACTGTTACACCAGAGGATTTTTACGCGTTATCTATTATCACTATGACTTCTTGATATTGTAGTTATCAGATGCTACGTTTTTTCGATTTGTGAACCAAATTTTACATTTGTGAACATTCAAAGCTAGGTGTCAACTTTTACAGCGCTTTGACACCTTATCAACATCTGACTAAATATTTTTCAGCATTATTCCGGCCTGCACTCCGGTATACATGACTGAAACATATGTGGGATGTCTGGGGTTCTTATTAATAATGTCTGCAACGTCATTAATATACAACATGAGCTGTAAGCGACCCAGAACACTTTCATGGAGCACACTTGAAGAAACGTCTGCAACTGTCTACAACTCTCCATCCAAGATAATACGTTGTGTCCTGCCAACTAACTTGGTTCGCGTTCAGGATGTAGTAATAATTTGATTATAGTGCCGTTCAGTGTTTTTCAGACATTAACGGAAGCAACACAATATTTTACATCAGACGAAATTAATGCTGACATACTAGCGCTACCGCACGACGCTGATATTCTAATCGATGACATCTCATTACTATCGTCTTTCTTCAGTAGACAATCAGTCCATATTCATTACCCCTTAGACTGTTCATTCCAATCAAAAGATCCTCTTATTCTTCTTCGCATTCACTTAAGACAGCAACGTCATCAGCGAGTAAGGTCATTGATATCCTTTCATCTTGAATCTTAATCCCACGCTTGAACCGTTCTTTTATTTCCGTTATTGCTTCCTCGATGGATAATTTGAACAGCAGGGACGGAAGACTACATCCTGTCTTACACCCTACCTAATTCGAGAACTTCGTTCTTTGTCTTCCAACCTTATTTCTCCCTCTGGTTTTTTGTAAATAAGGTATATTACCAGACTTTTCCTATAGCTTACTCCTATTTTTCTCAGAATTCCGAACATGTAGCACAATCTTTCATCATTCAACTCATTTTCTAGGTCAAGTAATTGAGAAATCGTTTGAGCGTTTCTTGATTTCTCTTCAGTCTTGCTTCAAGTAAAGCGCAAATTTAGAACTGTCTCTCTGTTGTATACACCGTTCCTAAAGATAAACTAACAGTTATCTAACAGATCCTCAATTTCCTTTTATATTCTTCTGTATATCATTCTTGTCAGTAGATTGTATTCATGAGCTGTTAAGCTGATTTCACGATAGTCCTCGCACTTTCGGAGTCCTGTGGATGATATTTTTTCCGTACATATATACTGGTTTGGCTTTTAGAAATTCGATGGTTTGTTATCTATCTCTTCTGCTTCATAAAGTCTCAAGCCTTCTAGAGACCTTTCAAATTAAGACTCTATTTTTTTTTGTCACGTCATCAGACATTACCTCCCTCTGATAAAGGTGTTTAATAGTCGAATTCCCACTGCAGTCTTAATGTTACTACTCGCTCTTTTAATTTCTCCGGTGATTGTTTTAACTTTTCTATATACAGAGTCAGTCCTCCAGGTAATAGTGTCTTCTTCTATTTCTTCGCATCTTTCCTGCACACACTTCACCTTAGCCGCCTTTCGCTTTCAACTTATTTTCATTCCTAATGGATTTATATTTCTATGTTCTTGTCCTACACTGAACGCTTTTGTGCTTTCCTTATTTGCCGATCAAATGAAGTATTCCTTCAGTGAAAAAAGATTTCTCTGCAGTTACCTTCTTGTACCAACTATTGTTCTGCAACATCTGTGACTGCCCTTTTTGGATATATCTACTCCCTTTCAACAGAGCTGTCTACTGTGGTATTCCTTATCGTAGAATCCACATCCTTATCGAACTCAAAACGCGTCTCCTCATTCTTCAGAACCTCAGTACCACACGTCCTTCCACGCTAATTCTTCCCACACATGTTTACTGTATTTTCCCAGAACCAGTAATTCTTCTAACAGCCAGCGACGATGCTTTCTAATACACAAATGCATCGTCAGCGTTCAGTGGTATAATCGGGTGATCCTGTCTGATGAATCGTTTATGTGTACGGAAATCATGAGTTGTCCTGCTGCACTTAACTTGAGCACACCGTCTGGTACTTTCGGTTTGTGAAACGTTCGCTGTATACTATAGCATACCGGTTTGTATTAGGCAAATATTCCTCGGGCCAACATTCGCGTATTTGCGGAGCTATTGACCACTCCGGCAGGGAAAGTTTCCATTTCACGACAAGACATGAGAAGTGTTTTCAAAAGTAATGTGAATCCACCTTAATAATTTCTTCTCCACGATTAATACAAGTAGTGGTAAATACGGACATCTAAATGGTAAACTGATTTTATTCGAATCTCGTAGGTTAACATGTGCACAATTTAATTCTGCAAAGTTCTCCTTAATTCGCCTGTACGGCAGGCTGAGTTTTCATATTATCGTTTCTTATTATGTTATCGCGTAATTTTAAATGATAATAAATGATTGATTGAATAATTCATGCAAAGATAACCGTGCCGTTGTTCTTGTTGTATAAAAGAGTTTTGAAAAATAGAAATAATGAATCTTTTCTCCTTTATGTATGTTAAAAGCCATTGCTGATTTTACTCAGGGTGCTATCACCAACAATAGCATACATATACCAACGTGAAGACATCCGTCCTACTCACGATAGATTAAAATCCTTTTTTAACTATTACGCGATAATACATTTAAACAATTATTAATTATTTTTTGTGAGGGGATCGACGTTCCAGGATAGCTGCCTATGTGCAATGGCAGCGTAGCATTTATTGATATTGTTATTAATAAGCCGCGCGGGATTAGCCGAGTGGTTATTCTTTTTATCCTTTTAGTATTATATGACTGTTGGAAGAACTTATATCATTTTTGTCATTAATGGCAAAACAGCAATGAGCCTACACAGAAATGGCCAGGGAAACATTTAATTATTACGTACTGAATCATATACAGGATAGGTACTAGCTACTCCCAAAAATACACACTACAAATATTAATCTCATATGTAATCAACAAAATTATATTTCTACTACAAATATTTGTATCAGTTACAAACCGTGAAAATTTAACGTCCGTCAGTGAGGACCGCAGAAACGACAAGACACTGAAGCAAAAACCACTCGTCCTTCTTAAAAAAAAAAAAAAAAAAAAAAAAAAAACAGATAATAATATTTGTAATTCTGATAGCACAAATAACTCTTCTCCACTGTTAAGTCTCTGCAGTTTATTTCTACTATTTTTACCTGAGGTAAGCTATAATATTTACATGGTTCCCTTTTCCATTCAGGAGGAACCTATTTACATTCTTGTTCACTTGAGTTTGTAAACACAACTTCTGCTGTTTCTTCCCTACATCGTTCTTACGGTTCTTATATTTTCATCTTTGGCTCATTTGATCGAGGCAACTAAGGCTTCTTCACCTCTTTTTTCGTTCTCCATGTTACACATATTTTCCAATTGACTGTCAACAATTTAGAATATGCTTAGTACCCTGCCCAAAAATCTCCCTCTATTCACTGCACAGTAAATTAACTGAGCTGTGCTGAGGTCGATAATTAGTACGCGGCGATCTGAGCCTTTTCTTAGCCAGTTCGAGGGTCTTTGGTCTCTCGCTGTGGAGGAAGGAGGAGTGGAGCAAGCGAGCTGCAGGCGATTGGAGCTGGCAACCTGGCGTGGGTTGTTAGTGGTGTCCGGCGAAGCGTACGTGGTTCTTGGAGAGCAACTGGTACTATTGCCGGCGCACGGATTTTCTGCTGCAAGCCTCATAAGCCGCCGTTTACACTTCAAGACATGCTGTTGTGGACGTGACGTGCTTGGCGAAGCTACCCCAGGCCTGGCTGTGTTAGATCGTGTGGTTTCGGGGTTTCTCCTGCAGAAGTCAGCGCAATTCGGCGAAGCGTATGGATCGTGCTCCATGATGCCTTCATTATGGGATTTTGCTAAACACTGTTTATGTGTGAACATCACGTAATGTTCGCCAGAAACTTGTCTTGGTTGTTTGCAGTGTGCTTGGAGCAGCTTGTCGCTTGTCTTCCGCTTTGTTTTCAACTTCATTTGTACTGTCTTCCCGCATTTTGCATGTAACTGGTGTTTATTTGAAGAGACTGTTGGTATTTGCTCAGCTCCCTTCCATACGGAAATTTTCTTGTCTGCTTCTACCTTTTTTTTTAAATTTTGGGCCTCTGTTTTTAAGTAAAAGTTCAAACTGTTGTTTCGTTTTGATTTTTATTTTGAGGTCTTTTTGCCTATTCTCAACTTTAAGTTTAAATTTCATCTTGCCCCTGTGCTGAATTAAAGCAAAGAGATCCACTTCAGTCAGTGGCAGTGACTTGCTTCTTGTAGCTAGTAGTATATCTTCCTCCTTAGATAGCACAACTACTCTCTAGCTGAGTAAGTAGATTGTTTTATATGATAGTCGAACGTTGTTCGCATCTGTTAAATTATACATGGAGGAATCCCACAAAGTGGATTGAAGAATCTGAAAGCCTCTGATGTAACCACTAAGCCATTCATATAAGAAGAGTCAGTGTACTTTTTGAGTTGTGGGTATTAGTTTTGAAAGAGGCCTTTGCTTTTGTCAAGATTGTAGTAATACTTGTTTTACATTTAAAGTGTAAATAACCTTTCATTCTGGGATACTCCTGTGTTTACATCAGCTTAAATGTGGTTTTTCAGAGCTGGGCCAAAGACTTTAGTCTTGTTTTACCATTTCACTGTTTAAGAGTGTGTTTGCTGTACACGCTGTAGTGGTCAAATTACTCTCGCTTGCCTTGTTGTCGCCGGGGACTGGGGCCCGAGGTGTACGTCTGGGGTCTTTTGTGCCACCAGCTGGCTTCTGAACCGATCTGGCTTCGGGCTTGTAAGTAGTAATTTATTATTTAATGTTAATATTATTCCGTTATCCTTTTAATATCCAATGCCACCTCTCAAGCACACTGTGTGTACATACTCTGCATAATTGAATTTTGTTGTCAAACGATCTTCAGATAGGAAATATTTCCCGATCATTCATTGTAGTTGACAACCATTTGCACAGTTGCGATGGCGAACGACATTCAAATGTCAATTTAGTGATGAGATTTTATTCCAGGAGAGATGTTCCGAGTGCAGGTTTTAGGGTTATAGACGACATATCGTTTACACAGTAACAGAACTAGAAGGATAATGTGCAGTAAATGTTTTATAATTCAAAATTCATTAGTAACAGAGCATTTTCTTTTTAAATTTAGAATTTCAGCCTCAAATGTTCATACACATCATTTTCTGAAATATTTCTACCCATCTCGTAAAACTGACCTACCATAACACAGAGTAAAATGGTCACGTGAAATACGTCATATGCGTCCTAAGACTGTTATAGGTAGCATGAAATTTTTAGTATTTGTCGTCCAAATGTTTCACAGACGTTGCCGGAGTTCTTGTCATGGTTTTCTTCACTGTTCGTCGTTTCTGTAGGGACATTAGTACCGAAGATACGTGATGATGATGATGATGATGTTTGGTTTGTGGGGCGCTCAACTGCGTGGTTATCAGCGCCCGTACAATTACCCAGTCTTTGCTCAGTCCAATTTCGCCACTTTCCTGGATGATGATGAAATGATGAGGACAACACAAACACCCAGTCATCTCGAGGCAGGTGAAAATCCCTGACCCCGCCGGGAATCGAACCCGGGACCCCGTGCTCCCGAAGATACGTGAGATAATTTAAACAGCTTGACACTGTTTGCGGACTTCGATACAGCTACGGTACTACTTAGGTTAAGTATGGATTGTTAGAGCCTACGTAGTTTGAAAAGACATCGTATGGCAAAAAATATGTGCAGAGATTGGAGAAACCAACGAAATATGTTCATATCTTATCCGACACCACACATGTTGGAAGCATACACACAGCTACAATGCTATAGGTGACGTTCTGTTGCAGAACTGGTAGTGATGCGAATATACGAACATCAATAGTAAACGTGAAGAATTATTCATCCATAACTCGTCTGTTCCACAAATTGTTATTTAGAAGGATGCGTTATAGATAAAGGAAAGAATGGTGCTCTTGCAGTGGATATTAACCGATTTGGCTCTGAGCATTATGCGACTTAACTTCTGAGGTCATCAGTCGCCTAGAACTTAGAACTAATTAAACCTAACTAACCTAAGGACATCACACACATCCATGCCAGAGGCAGGATTCGAACCTGCGACCGTAGCGGTCGCTCGGTTCCAGACTGTAGCGCCTAGAACCGCACGGCCACTCCTGCCGGCTATTAACCGATTTATCGGTATTTTATACAGTCAGCTTGCAGTGGGCGTTATGGAGCACATTACACAGTTTGTACCAAAACTATTCCGCATGTTGTTGCTGTTTTTTTCACTACGAGGTCTGCTTTGATGCAGCTCCCCTCGTCAGTTTATCCTGTGTTGTTGCTCTCATCTGGTCATGACTGATGCAGCAAACGTCTGCTTGAGCCTCCTCTCTCAGGTCAAGCCTTGGTCTCCCTATACGATTTCTATTCTCCACCCACTTTCTCCATTATTTATTTAACTATTTCTATATTCCTGGCGATGTATCATGTCTGCCTATGTTCCTTTATTCCGTTCTATCACAAAACAACTTCTTTCTGTATCCTACTTACGGGGAGAATACGGCAAGTCTTCTCAACAGATGTCCCAGAATGCAGTGAAAGAGGGGTCGAAATCATTTAATATGTGACTCGGTTTATCCGTAGATTGTCGTAATCGAGAAAATAACGGTTAAAGTTTTCGAGATACTTTTTGTGCCTTTACGCGCATTATAAGCCTAACGGAAGCGGTGGTACTGTGGCTAGCGTCGCGACCTGAGACTTCTGCCCCCCACGTTCGAAACCCGATTCCACTAACATTTATCTACTCTCATGTCGAGGAGGTTACTAAACTAATGCATTCTGAAACAACGATGTTCTTATTCGTCTACTAAATGTCTATCTGGTGACTGATTTAAGGAAAACAATAAATGAATGACCAAATTATTTCAGATTGTTGTCAGTGAAATTCCTGTAGTGTATCCTGATTCGTAATCAAATGCAAGCGCCAGTTTCCGGAAAGATGATCCGTTTTCCGTGGTTTTAAGCGAAATTGCTGTCAACGCGCGAAATCTTCAACAATGTTAACGACATTTCTTTCTCAACTAATATTCATAGGAAGAAATGGTTCAAATGGCTCAAGCACCATGGGACTTAACATCTGAGGTCATCAGTCCCCTAGACTTAGAAGTACTTAAACCCAACTAACCTAAGGACATCACACACATCCATGCCCGAGGTAGGATTCGAACCTGCGACCGCAGCAGAAGCGCTGTTCCGGACTGAAGCGCCTCGAATCGCTCGGCCACAACGGCCGGCTAGGAAGAAATATCACTGTGACAAACTTGCTTTCGCGCGATCCCCATAGTGTTCGGATCCTCTACGTTTCGGATGTTTCTACGCTCGGTACCATCCAAGGGAATGCACGAAATCGTGCTAAGGAATAAACATAAGAATATAATGTAAGAATGAGCATAAGAATTGATATGAGGTAAATATAAGAATATGTGAATTCAAAAAGTTTGTAGGCCCTGAAAGTACCATAACACATATATAACAGGATTCCAACAAATATACGACACTTCTCGCAAAACCCACTTGTAACATTACAATTAATGTAATGCCTTTGCTTCCTCTAATTTAATGAAAAACGTTCGCTGAGTAGTCTTCTACGGACATTGGTAGATCAATGAAGAAAAATTTTTAAACATCGGGGTTGGATCACAGGGCGCATAATTGTGAAGACACGACGTTAGCCACTGTACCACAGCTACAGTTGAACTTATCGTGCCCAAAAAAGCATGTAAATTACGGCGGAAACTTTGACCGTCATTTTCTCATAAATTGCCATCTATGGATAAGCCGAGACACATTTTCGCTTATTTTGACTCCTGTTGCACTTAGCATAGTTTCAGGGACATTAGGTGATGGCACATGCCGTGTTCTCTCCGATCGTACGAACTCATTAAGAAAGCAAAAATCCTTTAATTGCCCTGACACCGGCAGTCGGGACGGTAGCCCAGCACGAAACGAGGACGCAGTCCATCGGCCAGTACCCTGCCAGCTCAGCAGCCTCAGCAGAGACACCCCTTCAACAAGAATCACGTCAAGCGGACCCCAGCCGCGTGACCGACTGACCTACCGATTACGTCACGCCAGTCCATCGACGCTACTTCTGACGTTAAAACGTGACCTCGATAAAGGTGCTTTCCGAAACTGGAAGCATACAGAAACTCGATTAAAGCCATCAGGACCAGCCCGTTAGCGTAGCCACTTCTGGGCCGTCCGTAACGGCGTGCTGGGGTCCGAGGATAACACGATCTCGTGTGCAGTCTCTCTCTTTCAGGTTTGCTGAACCATGTCTGTTCGCGTCCGTCAATAAAGCGTTCTACCAACTGATTCGCTGCTTTCTTCGTCCGCTCCACCGCCAAAACCTAACAGGAAAGCTCTCGCCCACTCTTGCACCGCGAAAGATACATTACACACCCCATATTTATTTATTTATGTTTTATTTTCACGTCAAGTTCGGTAGGACCAAATTGAGGAGCAAATCTCCAAGTTCAAGGAACATGTCAGTACATGAACTTACAACATAAAATTAATAACAGACAAAAATTAAATGTTTATGAGCCCAAAAAAGTCAATCCATAAGTTTAAGTACACGCAATCGACAATATAACATAAGAATGAGGATTTCCTCAACTTAATAGAAGGAGTGACCCATGAGGAAACTCTTCAGTTTCGATTTGAAAGCTCTAATTTGCAACAAGATAAGTGGCTCAGCTATAATAGACTGGACTCGAGTTCTGGATGACGGTGTTTCTGTTAAACGTTCGATAGATTTGACAAAATTATTTAATGCAAATACCGAGCTGCTTCTTGTAAAATACACGGCCTATTTCAGTTCTCGTCTTTCCTTAGTTTGAAATTGTGATACATCTGTAATGACGTCTTTGCCGGAGAGCCTTTAAACCCTGATCTTCCTTTCTTCTTTCTATCTAATCTTGAGCATTCACCGGCGGCACCCCATATCGGATGCTTCCGTTCCCTTCCTGCCTGTATCGTGTGTCGTGCGTGCTTCACTTTCAAGTAATGCTATTCTGCAGATTACTTCATAATACACTTTCTCACACTTGTATTACTATTAAATATATATTTTGTAGAGGAGTCCTCTACTGTGCTTGTGAAAAAGACATGACAGTGGAGAAGCAGCAGTATGAATTTATTTATTCAGTTACTACTTTGCATAGTTTTATATTTTCTAGTCGACGTCGTCAGATCATACTGATATTCCAGGCCTAGTCATTCCTTAACATAAACAGTGAAGATTTGCTTAATGCATCATTATTACTTTAAGTAATCCACATCTCCTGTGGATACACTTTATGCGTCTTTAATGTAGTGGTCTCCATTGCCTTCTGCATCCTCATTCCGTCGATCACTGCTGATTCTACATCCTTTCAGTGGTAGTTTCCAACCCTAAGCGAAATAGAGTGCCCTGAACCTCAGTCCGCTCCTGCGCAGCCTTTGGAAAAGCCGTTGGGGCATAGAGGTTGACTCCTTAAGCCGGAAGTCTGCTGACCTCATATCTGATGATTTTGTTCAAAACTTAAACAATGGTGGGGGATTCACATCCGGGACCTAGGACGTTTTGATCACCAGTCAAAGACATTTCCTCTAGACAATATGAAACGGTTTCACATATCTGAGAAACGCAACTGGATAGTTTCCATTTCCTTTCAGTAGGGTGCAGCACCCGGCAATGTACAGGCTCGACCGAGCTGAAAATATCGACTGATCGATGTTGGATCTAACTGTCGAATGAAGAAGCAGGAATCGGCAGTGGAGAGGAAAGCGACAAGGCCGCGGTGTTATGGATGATCGGAATAACGTAATAACGGATACTGAAGGTAGCGACTTACAGTGGCTGTAATAGTGTTTATTTTTCCAGCGTGATAGTCCTACGAGACATAAATGTATGGTGTTCTAATTTTACTGTTAAAATGTGAATCAGGGTAAACTGTGGAAAATAGTGATATTATTCATGGTGTCAAAGTATTGTTTCTATTTGACTGTTCCAACTTTCCCAGAGCTCAATATGTAACTTTTTCGAGTATAGTTGAATTATACTAAATGAAAAGTGTCTTATTTCTATGTGATAATTTCAGCTAGGTAATGATGACGTTAACAGATTGACATCAATCCAGTCGATATGGACAGGACGACAATGAAAGAACGATTGCAGCTGTATCAACAGTGACTGTAACAGCGTTATTTAGTTTCGAGTCTTCAGTGATTTTGATATGCAAAGTAGTGTGACTAGTTTTATAATGAAACATAAAAAAACTTCTATATGCAATAGTATAGTTTATACACTCAAAACAAAAAGTAAATACGCTCAGAGGTGGCCAATGTGCTTTGTCGAGTTAATTGCGATTGCCTATAGAGAGAGGGGGGGTGAACTGAATTCTGTTTATTGTGGCGGAACTCGGCATTTGGGTTTGGGTAGCAGACAGTGCAGTTTACTTTTGTTGTCGTCAGTGTTCAATTTTCCATTACATTCACTTATACCTAGTCACTTACAGTTTCAAGACACACACAACATGTACATTCTTCATTTTTGCCAAATTTCACTTTTGAGGGATATAACAAACCCCATGAGGTAATATGGCATATTAGATTCACAAGGAATATCTTGGAAACCATGATACATAAAAGATGTGTCTCATGTAAAAGTTTAAATGTAATTGGCGTTCTCGAATATTGTAGTCAGCTTTTGTCATACTGCAAAATATAATTCCACCATTAATGAACTTTAAAAGTGAAACCTTTTGTTGCAATATAAATTAAAGAAGCGTTCACATCCATTCATGCGTATTAAGCCTAATTTGTGAAATACCATTTTTGGAAAATAAGCTCTAAACTATGTGATGTCAGAGTATTTTTAACGTATTCCCTTAAAATAAAGTTTCCATTTCTGTCTAATTATTTGTTTTATTGATTTCTGTTTTATGGTTTAAATTGTTATCTTACGTTTTCAATTGATGTTTTTTTTTCTTTTTAGTTCACCATTTCACATATTTGTTAACTCAAAATAATATTTAACTCATTATTTTGATACAAAATCGTAACAATAATTGCAATCTGTAATAAAATACTTAAGATGTGTTTTCTTTTTTCATCATTGACATAAAATGGTCAAAATTACTTCAAATAATGCACATGACAGACAGCACAATGGAAAATAGATTTAGGATGTTTCGCAAATTATAGCGGCGATCCTCCAAATATCCTGTCCACTACAGGTAATATTTCAGTGTTTTGGAAACCCTTGGGGTTGGGCCGCGCAGTCTAGGGCGCCTTGCCACGGGTCGCGTGGATCCCCCCCGTCGGAGATTCCTGTCCTCCCTCGGGCATGGGTGTGTGCGCTGTCCTTAGCCTAAGTTAGTTTTAGTTAGATTAACTAATGTGTGAGCCTAGGGACGGATGACCTCAGCAGTTTGGTCCCACAGGAAATTACCACCAATTTCCAATTTCCTTGGCGAGGAGAATTGGTTTTGTACTAGACATTGCAGCTTGATTACATTGTTTGTCGAGTTGATATTAGTACCATTATCATTCAGCAGGACAAGATCTGAAAATCTCCTCACAAAGCTCTTCTAATATCGAAAGCCATATACACTCGAAGGCTTTCCATTTCCCTTCAAATCTTAAGGGATCACCAGACTAACGAGTTTCTAGTCATCGCGTACAGAGCTCAAAACAGTTTTTCACACTGACTCCTCCTTTTTAAATAGTTTTAAGATAATAAAGAGTTTGAACCGAGAATTGCAGAATCTCCTTTTGAAGTCCCAGATGTGCTTGTGACAATATCGAAATCTGGTAAGTTAACGTCTGATATTATCAAATGATAGTTAATGGATGTCTTCGTTCCAAATGCGGGAGATTATTTTCGTTATCATTAAATTCTTGGGATGGTCAGTGTGGCCGGCCGGTGTGGCCGTGCGGTTAAAGACGCTTCAGTCTGGAACCGCGTGACCGCTACGGTCGAAGGTTCGAATCCTGCCTCGGGCATGGATGTGTGTGATGTCCTTAGGTTAGTTAGGTTTAAGTAGTTCTAAGTTCTAGGGGACTGATGACCACAGATGTTAAGTCCCATAGTGCTCAGAGCCATTTGAACCATTTTTTGGTCAGTGTGAAATGACCGTTTTGAGCGTCATACGGAGGACAAGAATCTAATTCTTATGGCGATCCCAAAAGGCTCGATAGTACAAGTATTGCCACTGGAAGCATATGCCGTTCGATGGTAAAAGAAAATTATAAGATTTTCAGATCTAGTTCTGCTGACTGATTATGACGTCAGTCTCCACTAGAGAAACAATGAAGTCAAGCTGCAGTCACTGGCAAACAATCAATCCTTGCCACCAAGATATTCCAAGCACTGAAGTATGCCTGTTAGAAATGAGCATACTTAGAGGCTCGCTCGCCACAATCTGCGAATCCTATTGAATTTCGTTTCACATTGTCTTGGTCGTCAAGCGTATTATGTGAGGAAATTTTGTTCATTTTATGTGCATGCAGTGAAAGAAAGTTATATTATAAGCATTTATTTACAGATAATAATTACTGTAATGATTTTGCATCATAATGCTGAGTACTTCTCATTATAAATTAAGAAAATACAGGTATTTGAAAAGGTGAATTAAATAAAACGAGAAAAACATGAACTTAAAATCCAAACGAACAAACTAAAGCATAAAACAAAAAAAGTAAGATAAATGATTAGTGTCATAACGAACGTTAAGATAATTCAATTATGTACATTGAAACTACTCCAACACTACATTGTGTACAGTTTATTTTCCAAAAATGGTATTCCAGATATCAGCTTTATTGCACACTAAGGGATCTGTCGTGAAAGCTACTTTAATTTATGACATAACAAATTTTTTTGTTTTCAAATGGTTCAAATGCCTCTGAGCACCATGGGACTTAACATCTGAGGTCATCAGCCCCCTAGAACTTAGAACTACTTAAACCTAACCAACCTAATGACATCACACACATCCATGCCTGAGGCAGGGTTCGAACCTGCGACCGTAGAGATCGTGCGGTTCCAGACTGAAGCGCCTAGAAAAGCTCGCCCGCATCGGCCGGCTTTTGTTTTCATAATTAATTAATGGTGCGGAAGTATTTTGTAAAATTTGAAATTATTACAGAAGCTAATGACACAGGTTTTAAATATATAAATCACTGGTCAGCTTTCATAAAACAAATTTTTTCTATATCATTTTTAAGAATATATTTTCTTTAAACCTTTCTAAGTAAACGACAAGAACGAAAAAAACTTGTTGATTTACTTTGACCCCCTACATACCGGCCAAGTCTAATTAAGATCAGTTATTTACACATGGTAGTAATCCCTGGTCAGTTGTTATTACAGCTTTTAAGTCTCTCAGTCATCTGTCTTCTTAAAAGAACGGCGCTTTAGAGTATTATTTATTTCTGGGAGCAAAAAAGAGTTATTTTAGGTATGTCTGTCGAACGTAGACGTCGCGACTCCTTTAATTTCTTGTTTTTGACTCAGAATTCACGATCAAGTCACGAAGAGTGAGCGGGATCATTATCATGGTTCAAAAGCTATGTGCTATTTCGCGCCGCGCGGAATTAGCCCGAGCGGTCTTGGGCGCAGCAACTGTGCGGCTGGTCCCGGCGGAGGTTCGATTCCTCCCTTGGGCATTGGTGTGTGTGTTCGTCATTAGGATAGTTTTGGTTAAGTAGTGTGTAAGCTTAGGGACTGATGACCTTAACAGTTAAGTCCCATAAAGATTTCACAGACATTTGAACATTTCCTATTTCGCCACAAATCCAGAAAGTTTATTGAGTTGCTTCACACAGATGGCACTGGACTTTTATGTATTACCTCGTGTTGACTTTTCGATGTTGTGGCAGTATGCAGTTAACACATTGAACATAATCTCCACATTTGGTCTCACTTGACAAGCTTTTTACGGTCTTGGAAATCCAGAATGCTTCCAATGAGACGACTTGGAATTAGTTTCAACTCTGGATTCCTGAAACCGTTTCATCACCTGTTAGTACGCGTTTCAGCAGTTATGTATCGTTGTTGGCTTCGTGAAGCGACTTCTGAGCAATATGCGTCCGCTGCTGTTGAAACATTTTGGAAAAAGTTTTTCCATTACACATTTTATACCCATTTTATGCAAAAAAAGTCATGGATTAACATAATGGATGTTAAAGACATGCAAAGGAGCGCTCGTTTAAAATTTGTCCAACTGTCAAAAGGGGTGATAATAGTCCAGTCCAGGGCACGGAGCTTAATCAGGGCCTCATTGCAACAAGGTCGTTCAAATCTGTCCGATCTCCCGCGTGCTGGCCAGCTGTTCGCAGTTGTAGTTGCTGTAATGCTGGAACGTGCTGACACTCTCATTCGAGGTGATCGACGTGCCGCAGTCAAATAACTCGATGCTCAGCTGGACGTGTCTGTTGTTAATACTGACACACTCGTCCACCAGTTGGGGTCCTCACAGTACGTGGACGACGGGGAGGTTATTGATGCAGCAGGACGTTGGCTCCGACGTCGACCAGTAGAGTGGTACCATGTGGACATGCAGGCCCTCAGAGTGAGGTGGCGTAAGAGCGCTGGATTGAAAATTTATGCTGAAAAATAGTGTTTCTTAGTCAAAATACTGCGGAATAAAGTGGTGTATTGGAACCCTCAACAAAAATATCCCGGTTTTAGAAAAAGAAATGTATTGCATTACGTACTGAACGATCCTCGCACCTGAAGAAAAAGAGCTAAGTTAGTACGTGCGTAGTTTTAATGTTTCATTTGGGAAATCTGAGTGGCTGTCATATAAGTATTTTTCGTTGTAACTAACCGTAGTGTGACGTCAGCGAGGCTTTCTAAGCCAGAGTGTCTTGTGTGTCTGAGCCGCTATCGTACTCTCAGCGGTCACATCGGCAATGGCAAGCGCTGGAGAGAGATTTTTTAGTGACGTATCGGTCGCGTCAATTACTAAACTTTAAATTTTACGCTACACATTGAACTCTATCTTAATTCATCATTCGTGGATGATTGCTGTTTGCAGACTGCTAGAAGTTTAACTTTCCGTGAGCGTTAAGATACTGAAGTAACGTTGTAAGACGTCATGGTCTCCTGACCTTCATTCCTTACATACTCCGCCCTCACAATCATATTCCGCACATCAAGACGCTTCATTCGAATCCAAACTCGATGAGATAAAGTCAATGTTGTTGAATTCACGTAAACGATATGCAAATAACTAATAAATAACAAGTAAGCGCACCGTGATTGAAATACTCGTGGATGGCGTACACACATACATTCCAGACACGACGGTCGCAGGGGCTTTTAGTTCACGAGAGGCAACCGCACGCCAGGAGGCCGGTCCCGAACTATCCACGTCGGGCGGCGTCCGCCCGTGCAGGGGACAGCGTTTGCCCGAGGGAGAGGACGAACGACCCCGTGTTCGGCTTAAAAGCAAATTCCGCTACATTGTGTGGGAGCGCCCAGCCTGCGCATTCTTTACAATATAGCACGCAGTTTCAGAGATTTTCACAGGGGGACAGGAAAAGCCAACCGCAGATACTACAGAATTCTGGATTGGTCGCCTTAAACGAAACGTCATTCTCCCGTTTTAGAAGAGCAATGCTGATTGGCAGACGATATTTCTGACGCCTGAGCTAAAGGAGTAATGGAAGAGACCGAAAGATATACCCCTTCACGTCTGGCGTGCAGAGGGGCCGTTCCGTCGTCGCTCTAGGAGCGAGAACACGTAACGAGGGCGTGTGCGCTCGTATGTGAACTCAAAGAGCAAGGAACGAGTCTCTCCTCAGTGCTTCACTGGGAGAGCACCTCTGTCGAGAGCGAATCGAAGTGCGACTCTATATTGAGTCCTTGCGATTAAGCGTTGTTCACTGTGTTGGCTGCCACACTTATTGTGCAGTGTAAACGGACAGAGTTATAGTTGAATGCCTGCGAGCGAATTTTGAGTGGTATTGCGATGGACTGGTTATCTGACCGGTGTACCACGCCAATAGTTAGACTAGGGCGAATAGAAGTCCTTGACTTCATCAAGGCGTAGGGAGAGTTTGATAGGTGAAGGTCAATCCAGATAGAACGAGAGTTATTTGTCAGCAGCGAGCGGCGCAGACAGCAGTCATCGCAGCTAACGGTACTGTGTGCTACAGCTCTTGCGAGCCCCATATTTCCTCCACAACACTACACTTCACTGCATTTGACACGCGACTGCCTTGAACGTACCTAGTAACATTCTAACGGATAATTATTCAAGTTTAGTAGGCGCGGCTCTCAGCCATTCTGCCAAGACAATAACAATCTTAAACTTTGTATAGACATTTCATTAGCGAATCCTATCCTTAAGAGGTAACTTCACATTCCGAAAAGAAGCAGGAAATAACGTGTTCGCTTCATAACTAAAAGTGCCATTGTGATTTCTCAGAATTTTAGCAAAATAAATAATAATTTCGTTAGTTTCATGTTTTTCTTACACTAACTAGCACTACTCCAGTACCCAAGTATCCCACTAGTCACGTAAGAAATTTTTGTGTCATTTCCTTACAGCGGACGACTCCAAAAGATATTTATTTCTGAAAGTTTTTCAGGCATTTCTCTTTAGAACGTTAGTAGCGACTGTCTGACTTCTGTAGTAGTTTGGGGGTGGAAATTGCATCTTGCAGGAGCCACAGGGTAAAGGGTACATCTCAGATTAATCCGTTGCGCAGAATAACAGAAGATCAATCCCACGCTCACAACGTGAAACGCTACGTTTAGCAGTATGCCACGATATGGTGCAGCGAATTGAATTATAAAGCCTTTTTAAAATAATTTATAGCAAATTAGTAGCGCTAATGAAAAACTAAATTGATACTACTCGACAGCTTTATTACCGTAACAGAAGCATTAAATGAAATTTAATTTTCTATCCATTCTCTTTCGGACACTCAAACCCAGCTCCCACTGTGATGGCTGCAACGAGTGTTAGCTTATGTACTGCTAACTTTATTCCACGCATTTTTGCCGAATTGTTCACGCCAAAAGGCTTTTATTATATTTCTTTCATTGTGTAGCCGTTTTCTGCAAATGAATTCAGTCTCATTTCATAAAATAAACTTTGTACAGTTTCAGTCCTTGTCGCATTCAGTTACATAACTATCTTTTTATATTATTTGCGAAAGTTGCCATATTTTTCTGTTTTCACAAATTGTTAGGAAACACAGAAGAAACGTAACCATGTTGGGCATATGTTCACAGAAAGGGAGCTCACAATTGCTTGAACCCACTCATCAGCCAATATAATCACCAACCTCTCTGACTGCGGATCGGTTATCAGTTCTTTCATGTTTCCCGCGTTTCAACTGGTTAATGTCGGAACAGTCCAGAGCGCTTGTCATCCTCATCGTTTTCACTGACTTCTTTGAAGTGATTATAGCACTCGTGAGCCAATGTGTTACTCACAAAAAACTCACCAATTCTAAAATTTTACTGCATTTTCAATCGAAATTTAAATACTGGTTCTCTGAGTTAGGTATCACTTGATTTTTTGTAGCCCCATCAGTAATCTATTTGGACAGAAAAATTACTATATTTCATGTTTGCCTATTATGCACATCAATGTTTTTTATAAATGCCTAAGCATGTTTGAACATCTTTGCGCCATTATCAGTGGCTACTACCACTTACCGGTGTAAAATGTAGATACAGTTTCAGTAATCTTTGTTCTAAAGAAATTATTCGTTATAACAATTAACTTCTGTTGTAGGTGTTACGTCAATGTTCTGCTTTAGTTTACTGGTTTTAAGAAGCAAGGAGGGCGATCTGTGGTCACAAATTAGACAAGATAAACTTCATTGACAAGATCGTTCATAATAACCTTTATTCTGGATAATCATTTTCGGTAACCAGAGTTACCATCTTCAAATGTGGCAACCATTTATAAATCCATGCGTAAATATATAAATGCTTTCCAGATCTGAAGACTTTAGACTGATTACCGAAACCTGGATATAGAGGATACATTTTATTATTAGGATCTTGTGGAAGCAATAATTCCTTTAATTTCATTTTTCTGCATTGCTTTGTTCTGTAGGAACCTATTTACACATGTGTATATCAGATGAGTATAATATTCTAAAGAGTGACCTACTGAAACCAACAATGAAAAGAAATAATTTAACAATCACAACAGATACAAACTGCTATTAGGTACAATTTCATTACAACAAGTATTACTTAAATCATATTTACTTTCTAGTCAACTCAATCGAAGCACTTGTGATGACACACAAGTGCTGAACCTTGCTGTATGTGTAATAGGCGGATCTGAATGCAGTAATTCTCGGAGACATTTTTATGTAAAATACACTCCTGGAAATGGTAAAAAGAACACATTGACACCGGTGTGTCAGACCCACCATACTTGCTCCGGACACTGCGAGAGGGCTGTACAAGCAATGATCACACGCACGGCATAGCGGACACACCAGGGACCGCGGTGTTGGCCGTCGAATGGCGCTAGCTGCGCAGCATTTGTGCACCGCCGCCGTCAGTGTCAGCCAGTTTGCCGTGGCATACGGAGCTCCATCGCAGTCTTTAACACTGGTAGCATGCCGCGACAGCGTGGACGTGAACCGTATGTGCAGTTGACGGACTTTGAGCGTGGGCGTATAGTGGGCATGCGGGAGGCCGGATGGACGTACCGCCGAATTGCTCAACACGTGGGGCGTGAGGTCTCCACAGTACATCGATGTTGTCGCCAGTGGTCGGCGGAAGGTGCACGTGCCCGTCGACCTGGGACCGGACCGCAGCGACGCACGGATGCACGCCAAGACCGTAGGATCCTACGCAGTGCCGTAGGGGACCGCACCGCCGCTTCCCAGCAAATTAGGGACACTGTTGCTCCTGGGGTATCGGCGAGGACCATTCGCAACCGTCTCCATGAAGCTGGGCTACGGTCCCGCACACCGTTAGGCCGTCTTCCGCTCACGCCCCAACATCGTGCAGCCCGCCTCCAGTGGTGTCGCGACAGGCGTGAATGGAGGGACGAATGGAGACGTGTCGTCTTCAGCGATGAGAGTCGCTTCTGCCTTGGTGCCAATGATGGTCGTATGCGTGTTTGGCGCCGTGCAGGTGAGCGCCACAATCAGGACTGCATACGACCGAGGCACACAGGGCCAACACCCGGCATCATGGTGTGGGGAGCGATCTCCTACACTGGCCGTACACCACTGGTGATCGTCGAGGGGACACTGAATAGTGCACGGTACATCCAAACCGTCATCAAACCCATCGTTCTACCATTCCTAGACCGGCAAGGGAACTTGCTGTTCCAACAGGACAATGCACGTCCGCATGTATCCCGTGCCACCCAACGTGCTCTAGAAGGTGTAAGTCAACTACCCTGGCCAGCAAGATCTCCGGATCTGTCTCCCATTGAGCATGTTTGGGACTGGATGAAGCGTCGTCTCACGCGGTCTGCACGTCCAGCACGAACGCTGGTCCAACTGAGGCGCCAGGTGGAAATGGCATGGCAAGCCGTTCCACAGGACTACATCCAGCATCTCTACGATCGTCTCCATGGGAGAATAGCAGCCTGCATTGCTGCGAAAGGTGGATATACACTGTACTAGTGCCGACATTGTGCATGCTCTGTTGCCTGTGTCTATGTGCCTGTGGTTCTGTCAGTGTGATCATGTGATGTATCTGAGCCCAGGAATGTGTCAATAAAGTTTCCCCTTCCTGGGACAATGAATTCACGGTGTTCTTATTTCAATTTCCAGGAGTGTAAATATTCGCCTGTAGTACCAAAACAATTTAACCCTTTTAAGAGCTGGTGACGACTAGATATTCGACAAGGTTAACTCTCTACAGCTACTTTTCAGAGATGGTTAGCAGTGCAAGGGAAAAATAGAGAGAATCTGGGTAATACAACACATGAAGTCACAAAGTTTCACTACACACGTATCCTGTGTATGCGTCGTTGACTGAAACTTATTTGAAATTTGCGTAACATGTATAAGTGCAGATTTTTTTGTATGTTGTGTCTTCACGTATATACACTGATCCGTCTGTTTGTTCTTCTTTGTCTGCGTTGAACAGTGTTCCCACAGTCACAAAAAATTTTTTCAGCTTGATTTTTGTATATGTCCATCCTTCTGACTAGGGTTTGAGGAATGTCGGCCCTGCCTCGTGATGACTGGGTGTTGTGTGATGTCCTTAGGTTAGTTAGGTTTAAGTAGTTCTAAGTTCTATGGGACTGATGACCATACATGTTAAGTCCCATAGTGCTCAGAGCCATTTGAACCATTTGAATTTCGGCCGTTAACTTATTTTATAAAATGTAACACCTGCAGCCGTCCTTCCGATGTTATTTCTTATGTAGGTACCAGTTTGGGTGATTCTATATACCATCTTCGAGCCTTAACTGAGTGGGTGAACTCCAATCATATACACGATCCCATCAGTGTCCAGCAACTATTAAGTGGTTTCTGTAGACTACTGTAACAGCACCGTTATGTTTGCAACCATCAAGTATCAAATACTAACAGTTGGTAGTTTATGGTAGCGAACACAACATGGTTGTTACAGTAGTCTACGTAAACCAGTCCATAGATGTTGACCACTGATGGGATAGTGTGCACGATTGGAGTTCATCGCTTCAGCGTCAAAATGGTTCAAATGGCTCTGAGCACTATGGGACTCAACTGCTGTGGTCATAAGTCCCCTATAACTTAGAACTACTTAAACCTAACTAACCTAAGGACATAATACACATCCATTCCCGAGGCAGGATTCGAACCTTCGACCGTAGCGGTCGTGCGTTCAGTAGCTTCAGCGTCAAAGAAGCCCTGAAGATGGTGTACTGAGTCAACGAAAATGGTGGGTACATAACAAACAACAGGTTACAAGTGTTCCATTTTATTGCTTATGGCGTGATGTTTTCTGCATGGCCATAACTGCACCACTAAATGGACTGCATCGGTCCGTATATACTAACCGTTTTGCAGCCCAAAGTAAAATAAAAATGAATGGCTTACTCTTACCACATTTACTTGGAGGTACTAACCAACCTAAAGATAAACTGCTACTAATTGTCATAATTATTAGCTGCAAATGAAGTAAGTACTGGTTTAGTGCACCATCCTCAGGTTTTAACTATATTTTTAAAGGGTTTATGACAGTCATTTGTTGAACTACGCTGCCACCTAACTATCAGCCTGACAGTAGAAGTGCCTTGGCATAAGTAATTAGCTAACTGAGGCAGTGTCTGAGGCTCACCGTCTTGCCCTGGAGGAGGCCAATCCTGCAGTCGAGGACGACGGTCTGGCCGACGCGCGCCGTCACGTTGTGCGGCCCCGCCCCGTCCTCGAAGTAAGGCCCGTAGCGCCGGCCGTCGCCCGCGGCGTGCACGTGGTAGTGCGAGTGCTGCTGCTGCGGCTGCTGCTGGGGCCACCACGTGCTGCCTGACATCGTGGTCGACGTCGTCGTGGTCGCGGTCGTCGTCGTCGTCACCGTCGTCGATTCGACGAATAAGGCCGTCGGTGCCGTCGCGAGGATCGGTGGGTCGCTGCTGTCGGGTGTGGCGTCCAGCAGGGTGGCCTCACTGGGCGCCGCGTCGCTGAACACCGCCGACGGGACTGTTGCGTCTGGCGTCGACGCCCTCGACGACGCACTCGAGGGAACGGGCGACGCCCCGTCGCTTAGCACCGCATTCCTTGCGGTTGTGGCCGTGTTCTCTGTAAAAGTAGCAACTGTTCGCCTTAATTTGTCATTGTATGTAAGTAAAATTTACAGTATTAACACTAATGAAATTTGGATATGGTTTGTATTGACTGTCTTTGTACCTGTGCATTGGACTTCTAATTCGCCTGAGTGTTTCTGGCGTCATTCCTTACAGATCACTAGCGAGACAGAAAAAGAGCAGGAGGAAAGTGATGTTAATACTGGGAATAGTCCCTTATCACAATCTCTTTCCCACGTCAGCCCCTATTTCTTTGCGGAAGTCAATATTGCTTCTCCCTACCGCAATCCATTTCCGACTTTCTCTGGTACCTCTAAACAAAAGCACGATATGCGTACTTTTATTTGCTATGAACTTATAACGATCTCCTTGAGTGCGTGGTCGCAAGAAGCCAAAAATGTTTACGGTCTTCGAGGCTCCACCTAATGTTTACCATGCGAACACAATATTGGCTGCTAGTGACAACACGGGGCTGGACTGGAGTTATCCAATAGTGAGCACACCATGAGGCTGCGGAACGTAGTTCAACTGATTAGTTCAAATGGTTCAAATGGCTCTGAGCACTACGGGACTTAACATCTGAGGTCGTGATGACTGGGTGTTGTGTGCTGTCTTTAGGTTAGTAAGGTTTAAGTAGTTCTAAGTTCTAGGGGACTGATGACCATAGATGTTAAGTCCCGTAGTGCTCAGAGCCATTTGAACCATTTGAACATCTGAGGTCATCAGTCCCCTAGAACTTAGAACTACTTAAACCTAACTATCCTAAGGACATCACATACATCCATGCCCGAAGCAGGATTCGAACCTCCGACCGTAGCAGTCGCGTGGTTCCAGACTGAACTGCCTAGGAACCGCTCGATCACAGCAGCCGGCAATTGCTTAGTAGACGAGTAACTCACAACAGTGCTAGTGGTGTTTAAACAAAGGAAAGCTATAAACAAAGGAAACATCGCGTTGTAACCACAGCAATAGTTGATATTTTGTCAGAAAGGAGCCCAAGGAATTTTGCAGAGTGAGAAAGAAGTGGTAGCTATAATATTAGTGTTTCTTTAAGACCAGTAACTGGAATGTGAGGCGTTTCATAGCTCGACTGTGTGGGCAATCTACATGAGGAATACAATGACGACGATAAGTGATATTGGAAAAGTTGTCGAAGCATGTAGCTCGTCATCCTTGTCGGACACGTAGTCACAAATCCCGTCTCCTGTGAAACGTAGTAAAGGACAATAGTTTTCGAAGGAGCCGGTGCTAAACACAATGATATACTTGGAAGATCACCTGCAGCATAGTACAAAGACATTTATGTGCAAATTTAGAGTAAGTCTTCAGCAATATAACCGTGAAGTACTTAAGAAAAATTTTGGATATTCAAGGGAAGATAAGGCGCACTTATTACAAAAGCTGGCGTTAGCGCGTTTCAACATTACTCGATACGGTATACAGGATGTGCATGATACTGATCTACTACGTGAAGCACATCAAACGACGAACGACATAGAGAAGAATGATTTCTATGGAGGCAGCGGATGTCTGCCTAACATCAAACAGTGCTACAGATTTGCAAGATATAAGATAATGAAACTGCAAAGAAAACGTTAGTTTGACAAAGCACAGTAAACTGCAGGATCAACCCGAAAACTTGTAGATGAGTAAAAGAAGCTTACGTCATCGTTCAGTAAGTAATTTGTTTTCAACCCGACCAATCGAGATTTGAAGAGGAAAAGCATGTGAAAGGAACCCTGGAAACTGCGGGTACCAGAAGAGTTGTATCAATATCAACTAACATCAATGACTTAACAGCTTAATTCTTTCGTATAAAATTATGCCGACGGTGAATGTGGATGGAAAATTAGCTGCAAAACTATTTATTGTGCTGCGAGAAGTTTAAGGTGCTCTGCTCTATACGATTCTCTCTCGTATGCATGATCTTGCAAGGGAAGTAGGGAATATTTACGTCATACGAAGCAAGAGTGGGAAAATGGGTGTAAGTGAACTGCTTTTGGCCAATAGCTGGTCAAAATAACTTGCTTTAGCATTCGGTTGCATGCCATGACATTCCACTTGTTACCATCACCTCGTTAAGCCAATATGAATCCATACGCATTACTTAAGAGTAGCTGCCTAGCTAACGTCCGGCCCGGTTTGTAGGTCCCTAGCATGTCGCCTTCGATGTTGATGATGCGAACCTCTGTAATCTCTGAGACACCCCGTTTTCGTTCGCTGCTCATGGTGCCCATTAATGATTCGTTTTAGGCGTTTCTTGAATGTCGATGACGTCCATTTTGTGAGGTGTAATAAATACATTTCACAGACCGTTGATATCTGCACCTTCGGGACACTCATTTTCTGTCACCTTTTTGATGCACATGGTGAGCCATTGCCAACTAATAATTTTCCTGTTAACACAACACTTTCAAATGAGCCTTACTAAAGATTGCACTTGCGACCCCGCAGTCAAGGGGTTCCTTAACAGTGTAGGTAAAAGATTAACGTGTGACCTTCCCTCCCTCCCCTTCTCCCCCGCCCCCCATCTCCATCACGCACGCACGCTAGCACGCATACACACACACACACACACACACACACACACACACACACAGAGAGAGAGAGAGAGAGAGAGAGAGAGAGAGAAGAACAGAGAAAGAGTGAGAGAGGGAGGGAGGGAAGGAGTTAGAGAGAAATACAGATTGCTAGAAAAGCTAACAGGAACACACCAGCTGATATTTTTAGGTGCTCTTTTTCAATCATAAACATCGAAATGCAGTGGTAGACAAAGTGCTTCCGATAGGACCATGTGATTATGTGGTCAGTTACTAAAGAAAGATTTCTATGTGTAAGAAAACCTTACATTGTTATACAACTGTCACTGAATGAGTAAAACCGATGTTTAAGCTGCTTTTGCAATGGCCTTCCTCTGAATCTACAAGTAAAAACATTTTCCTCGAATTAACCTTAACATTCTTAGCTATTTATTTAAATAACTAATACTGTCTGGATGAGCACTACAGCGTGTATAAAATCATAGAAGGATATACACTAAGTGATCAAAAGTATACGGACACCCTCAAAAACGTACGTTTTTCAGATTAGATGCATTGTGCTGCCAGCTGCTGCCAATTACTCCATATCAGCGACCACAGTAATAATTAGACATTGTGAGAGGGTGGAATATGGCGCTCCGCGGTACTCACGGACTTCAACGTCGTCAGGTGTTTGGGTGTCACTTGTGTCTTACGTCTGAACGCGACATTTACGCTCTCCTAAACATCCCTAGATCCACTGTTTCCGATGCGATAGTGAAGTGCAAAAGTGAAGGGTCACGTACAGCACAAAAGCGTACAGGCCGACCTCGTCTGTTGACTGACAGACACCGCCAACAGTTGAAGAGGGTTGCAATGTGTAATAGGCAGACATCTGTCCAGAACATCACACAGAAATTCCAAACTACACAGCATCAACTGCAAGTACTATCACAGTTAGGCGGGAGGTGAGAAAATTAGGATTTCATGGTCGAGCGGCTGCTCATAAGCTACACATCGTGCCAAACGACGCTTCACTTGGTGCACGGTGGGTAAACATTGGACGATTGAATAGTCGAAAAACGTTGTGTGGAGTGACGAATCACGGTACATAATGTGGCGATCCAATGGCAGGATGTGGGTATGGAAAATGATTGGTGAACGTCATCTGCCAGCGTGTGTAGTGCCAACACTAAAATTCGGGGGCGGTGTTGATATGGTGTGGTCGTGCTTTCCATGGTTGGAGCTTGCACGCCTTGTTGTTTTGCGTGGCACTGTGTTTTAAGCACCTTCTCGCTTCCCACTGTTGAAGAGCGTTTCGGGGATGGCGATTGCATCTTTCAACACTATCGAGCAACTGCTCATAATTCACGCCCTGTGGCGAAGTGTTTGCACGACAATAACTTCCCGGTAATGGACTGGCCTGCACAGAGTCCTGACCTGAATCCCATAGAACACCTTTGGGATGTTTTGGAACGACGACTTCGTGCCAGGCCTCAGAGACCGATATCGATACCTCTCCTCAGTGCAGCACTCCGTGAAGAATGGGCTGCCATTCCCCGAGAATCCTTCTTGCACCTGATTGGACGTATGTCTGCGAGAGTGGAAGCTGTCATCAGGGCTAAGGGTGGGCAACACCATACTGAATTCCAGCATTACCGACGGAGTGCGCCACTACCTTATAAATCATTTTCAGCCAGGTGTCCAGATACTTTTGATCACATAGTGTAGATCCCAACTGGCAGTCTGGTTAAAACAGGCACTTTAATTGGGATAGATTTTCGTATTTAAATGACATAAGGGTAATTATATTCCGTATTGTTAAACTATATGGCTGGAAATATAGTCTTTCCTTATATTCAAACAATATAGTGGTAATTATGGTATGTAGCATTAATGCTATTGAACATTTTTATTCTACTTTATATTGCAAAATACATGAGAAAATGGTATTGAACATTTTTATTCTACTTTATATTGCAAAAATACATGAGAAAACACTGCTGTATCCTCTTACTGGATAATAATTGCAAGGTAGTTGGCCTCCTGACTAGTTTAATAAAGTCAACCTCTACGCACCACTGATACCTCTCTTCAATCTGAATCGTTAGTGACTATATTCTTTCTGGAATTAGGCGAGTTGTGTGTATAGATGTGGAGTCAACTTTCTCCAGCGACCTACGAAAGCCTCCTTACTTCCATGCCACGTCGCATTGCCGCTGTTATTCGTACCAGTGGTAACATACCGGCTATTAGGTAGGTGACAATAAAGTTGCGGCTGATAAGCGTACACCATCGGACGATTCTGGTGGAATACGACAGAGAAATGGCAAATTTCTTACAAGGGATTATCAAATTCGTCGAAGAAATTCACCTGGAAAAATAAATGTTAGTCAGAATGTGTGGACAAGGAATTTCTACATCTAGCGTCAAACGAATGCGGAGAAGGCGACTAACTCCTAAGAAGTATTATCCTAATGAGATGTTTTGCAACGTCGATAACAAAAATAAGTATAAGCTCCATTCTTCAAACCACCTGACATATTAAAGCAGTGTTCCGAACTAGGACTAGAACTCGGTGGCCTACATCTTACAGTCAATGCTGAAACTGATAAACTATACAGGCAAAAGAGGACACTTTGAACAATGTTAATTTTTTCTATAATGCATGCAGCTGAATACTATTACTTTTTCTTTATATGGTGTAGAATGGTAACCACTGATAGTCACGATAGAACGTGGTTTTATACAATGCATAGCCGATTTTTGGCTTGCGCCAATCTTCAGGTTTACATTCTGTTACATGCTTCCATGCTCAATGATGAACTCCAACACTGAGAGTGGAAAAAGTGATAGAATGCAAACCCCGTGAAGTTAAGCACAAGCACGAAATCGGTCTACCATTAATTAATATCACTTTATATTGTGACTGATAGCAGTCATACTCTTACACCCTACTCATGCTTACCTGTCAAAATCATGTACTCAGAGAAACATGTTATTTACAGTCGTTAATATGACCGCCAACTGATTTGACGTCAATGTGCAGTAACAGCTCAAGATAGCTGGTGGCAGTTCTAGCAGTGGAAGGTATATGCAGGTATTGGGGGATGTCAAATCAGTCCTGGCACTGCCGTAATATGGGAATGGAGTTATTTACCTGACGTCCTAAGAGACATGATCATTAAATTTTAGACCAAGGGTGGAAGTATTTCCGAAACAGTGAAGTTTGTAAACTGTTCGTATTCCACATGGTTAAAGTAGACCATGCGTGGCAAAATAATGACATACAAAACCAGTGCTGAGGCAACTGTGATGCACCATGGGCCATTGATAAAAGAGTGAGTGATGGTTGCTGAGATGTGTATGGGCCAATAGATGCTGAGCAACAAATCACCCAGATGAACCGAACAGTTACCAACAGTGTATCCTCAATCACTGCCTCCTCAACGACTGATTCCACAATGACTGCCTCCTCAATGGCTGCCCCATCAACGAGCATTCAGCGAATGTTGCTGCTTATGGACTTCTACAGCAAGTGCCACGTTCAGTCATGTCTGCTGAGTACTGTTCATTGTCGATGAGGGCTGTATTTGGTACATCAGAGCCGCAACTGGACATGCACTGAGTGGCGATGGGCAGCCTTTCCTCATGAATAAAGTACAGATGGCCATTGGCATGTAGATAGCGAAACGTCTGGAAGCTTGCACCGTGCAACAGTCGTTGATAGCGGAATGTATAAATTGCATTCCGTGGGTGATCTCGGCATTCCCAAAGGCACAGTATATCAACAATTGCACAGGTATGTACTATCATTGGGGACATGGCCACACATACAATCGGTTTTGTTTTGCCTCTGCATGATGCATCTACCAGCAGGACAATGCAATGTGTCGCTCAACACAACGTACAAGCATGGTTCGAAGAGCACCATGATGAGTTTACCATTCTCCCCTGACCACTGAACTCCCCGGACACAAACCCAGTCTAGAATCTGCAGGACCACCACGATCCGGCTGATTGCACCATGAATCCACAACTGAGAAACCTAGCACAGGTGTACATCGTACTGGAGTCCGCATGGATCCACATCCCTGTCGGTAGGCCTCCGTTCCAGAAATTCTTGAACTCTCTTCCTGCACTTCTCGCAGCGGTCCGAGCTCTTAAATTTGGTTATTTCTCTTTTGATAATTGGTTACATTAATGTGACTCTACAGAGATGTAAAAAGCCTGCGATGTAAGGAGAACAACCTTGGTTAGGCGAGGCTGCTGATGACGCAATGCTAATAAAAGAAAGTAATTGGGATTCAGAACTGTACACTGCTTTTTCTGGCAGCTTAGCATGGAACAGGGCTGAAGAGCAGGCAAAGAGTAAGCTAAGGAAGCGAAACAGTAAGAAATACCACTACTTATCATAAAAATCTATAGAATATATTAAAAGTTATGTTTATATTCTGCTATAGAAGAAACATGACTGATTAACACGGTTGATCCTAGGAATACACTAAAAGAGGTGAGAAAAGGTGAAGCCAATGGTCTTCGACCTTCCACAACTAGGATATTTCAGTTGTAGGTTGCAGAGAGATATTTTTGGAGTTTCTTATATTGTAGGAATCATACTCCTTGCAAGTGATATTCAATCCTTTATTGCTAGGGGACTACTTTAACTTAGAGCTAAAGTGATTCTCGCCTACTCTTTCGTGATGTAGTAGCCCACTAAATAAGTCAGGTACGTTGCATACTCTCGTGTCCCATCTGAAAACGACTGGAATCCCGTTTTCTAAGACGTTAGAGCTATCGTTCAGAAACTACGTATTAGATGAAGAAATTTACCACTGAACCGATGTTAAGCGTCAGTTCCCTTAAAAACACATTTGGAATAGAAAGCGTTTCAAATCATCGCGACAAACGATGAAATATTCCCTGCTTTTTCCCGCCGATGAGCGGTGGTAAGCGACCTTTATTACTCATAGGTCATGGGATGACAAGTTTTCCTGAACCAGCATGGTTGATTTAATTGACTAACAAGATGTGTACCATACAATATCTTAGAAGTGAATGAGGAACTTAAGTTTTGCTCGGCCTACCGCTTTTCACTTGCACCAGACGAATTGATGCCAAGCGACATGTAGTACACACGAACGCCACAGAATGCTTACTACCTGCAGCCTGTCCAGTTCATAAGCAGTCTTATACAAAGCCTAACGTGGCTGGGAAGTATCATCAAGTATTTACTCTGGAACAAAAGTTGTTTGTCATGACCTGAAGTGCCACCCGTATTTATGTTTCTCGAAACGACTTTGAGACACCCTGCAGAGTGAGAGAGAGAGAGAAAGACAGAGAGAGAGAGATAGAGAGAGAGAGAGAGAGAGAGAGAGAGAGAGAGAGGAGGAAAGGAAGAAAGGTAAGGAACCGCTGGTTATTCCACTTTACATATAATGTACCTTTCCCACCAGTAGAACGCCACCGCATAATGTGTCAAGTCCTTAGATTTAAGGAATTTTGTTTCAAGTTCACGCTGATGTATGATAATTGGGAATTCATTGTTTGTTCATCATCTTGTCGGTAGTGTGTTGCATGACAAAGGAAATAATTTCGGTTTAACCCTCCGATGCTCGCGGACATTCACCATCAACATGATTTTCCCACACAATTTTTTCTGACTGGGCTGGATTGAGCAGGCGCCATTAACAGTACTTTTCCACCAACTCTTTGTCTGTTAGCTGCAGCCATTGTTAGCTTTCAGTTATGCAATTTCCATTGTTAATGAAACAGTATTGTAGCCTGAAGGGCACTGGTCATCCGCGCCGACCTCGCTGCTACATTCTGAAACAGAGTAAGTGTATGCGCCGCGCGGGGTAGCCAACGGACTAAGGCGCCTTATCACGGTTCGCGCGGCTCTACCCATCGGAGGTGCGAGTCCTCCCTCGGGCATGGGTGTGTGTGTGTTGTCCTTAGTGTAAGCTAGTTTAAGCTAGATTATGTAGTGTGAATGCTTAGGGACCGACGACCTCAGCTGTTTGGTCCCATAAGACCTTACCACCAATTTCCAAATTTTCAAGTGTATGTTACTTTACTGCTTTCATAGATTCAGTTCATCGTTCACGGGCGTTAATGCAGACGTACTGTAACTGACTGCAGTTAATTTTCTTTCCACCTGGTATTCTCTTAACTTTCAGTTTGTGGAAGAAATGTCTAAGGCATAAAAAGAAACATGGATAGAGTTTGGCAGAGCTCCTGATGTACGACTGGATTGTACCATGAGTTGAGTGCTGAAGATTCTGACAGTGATATTGTTGACTCAGAGAACGAGGACTGTGCACATAAAGCGGTCATGATTAAGGAACAGAACAAGAATTATTAGAAAATGATATATTTGAATTACAGGAAGAAGCAATTGAAGAGGACGCAATTTTAGGGAAAAGTAGAATAACTATAGGGCGGAAAAGTAAACATGTTACCATTGTCAGAAGAAGACCTTATAATATTATTACGTATTTACCTGAACTCATCACAATATGTACTGATATTTTCTTCAACTACGTTCGTGGTAACTTTTCTAGGGAAAGGAGAGCTAAAGAAACAGATACTATAGAGATTAGAGCTTTCATTGGGTTGTTATAGCTGTGTGTACCTCTAAGATGTTTTAGATGGAATATATCTAGGTATTGGGATAAGTCCAAGATCAATGGCTTGAACAACGTTATTTGTGCATGAGTGAAAACTGATTGGCTGGCCGCGGTGGTCTCGCGGTTCTAGGCGCGCAGTCCGGAACCGCGCGACTGCTACGGTCGCAGGTTCGAATCCTGCCTCGGGCATGGATGTTAGTTAGGTTTAAGTAGTTCTAAGTTCTAGGGGACTGATGACCACAGCTGTTAAGTCCCATAGTGCTCAGAGCCATTTGAACCATTTTTGAAAACTGATTCAGGTTTTTCTTAAGGTGTCTGACGTTTGACAATATACATGATTGTACACAGAGAGAGAGTGGCAAGTTGTCTGCTATGAGAGAGGTACTATGACTAATTACGAACAACTGCCACAATATTTCTCACCTAGTGGATACATTACTACTGATGAACAGCTTTTGGCGTTCTGAGGAAACTGCCCATTCGGTCAATATATTCCTACCAAACCTGCTAAGTATGGACTAAAAGTTCTTGCTTTGGTTGATGTAAAATGGCTTACTCTGAGTTTAGAAGGGAGAGAGAGACAGAGAGAGAGAGAGAGAGAGAGATTGAAAGAGAGAGAAAGGGGGCGGGGGAAAGTGCAGGATGAATTTCTGCCAAAAGAAAGAAAGGGAGCCGGAATCATCTATCTTCAGGTTTCAACATGATTGTACATTGGCCTCATACTGTAAGAAGAAAAATAGGACAGTGTTGGTGGTGTGAAGCATGCATTACGACGATGCTATGGACTCTTTAACACAAGACAAAAAGAAACTGAAATGTTTACCTTCTGTAACATGTCGAATGTGAGCATAGATCTTTTTCAATCAGCTATATCAGAAAAACAACGTGTGACGTAACACAAGTAGGTGGCCTGTGGTACTGTCTGAAAGTATTAAGAATACTGCATCGATAATTTCTTTATGCATATTATAAATACCACTGCAAGGCTTCAAATCAAGCTGTAATGAGAATTGAGTTTATAGAAAAAAAATCAGCTCTGACCTAATAAAGTTAAAATTGAGCAACGTTCACTGATTGAATGACTTTAGGTTTATTAAAAATTCCTAAAAATCATTCATATACACCATCCAAAGCTTCCAAGAGACCACTTATTTTGTGGATGACACTTGTCATCCACGCGAGGAACAGGTCGGGAGTTAACACATGACTAACAGAGTGTTAAATACAATTCTACAGTCTCCATGGTATTTACTTGTTTACCCACAAAGTTGAACCGTTTTTGTTGGTATAGTGCCTTCATATCAATGTGCTCTTTCGTTAGGATACCACATGAAACAAACCTGGCAATAGTAGACATGAAATGGTGCTTCAATGGTTGTCCAAAATCTGTACTATTTTTGTAAAGTACCATCAGTTAAAATCAATAAATCATGCGCCACATCACTGGCTTTATTTGCTACATTGTGGATTCAGGTATGAACTACAGCAGTCATTAAAGAAATTATGAAGGCATTTTTATTCATGATAACGAAATGGTGCAGTAGTGACAAATGAGGGTTTATTTGTATCACAGCTATTAGACTTCAGTCGAAGCATCTCTTCTTGGCTTCTAAAAATACATTAAATATTCCTCAAAGAAGACCTCTTAGAACATGCAATAGAAAAATACAGTCCGTCTTCTCTTTTCAGCTGCCTGTAGAATTCAGTATAAGCATTATCTTTTTTTAGCAACTTCCATATGTTTCAATTGTACACAAGTGATTCGGATAGAATTCGGTTACTACCATGTGTAATTGATGGACATAGAGTTTCTTCCAAATATGATTTTACCTCACATGAGATTGGTGGAAGTTTCATAATTACCTTACTCAGGCCAGGTACAATATTAGTTTCTGGGCATTTTAAAATGTCTGTGGGAGACATGGTTGGAGTGTAGTATCAAGAAGTGATGCTACAGTGCAGACTTACCAGCATGTGGTGTCATGGCGGAGCAGAGCAGCAGCGCGCATGCGCAGCGCAGCGCCATGGCGGACCTCAGCCCGCGCATGTGCACTGAGCCATAGCGCCGGGACCCTGCGGAAAAGTTATTTTGTTAGTGTCGGTTTAGCCATAGCACATGTAACGCATGATACGGGCCCTGCGTTAGCAGGGATCCTGCATGTCACTGTCCAGTTCTTCTCGGAGAAATTAAGCCGATAAGGAAATATGTGTAATTAAATAGATTATGCTTAGTGAAATGTTTAAATGTGATTCACCAATTTTAAACCTGTACTTTCTCCCAGTACGAACATAAGAACACATGGAAAAATGAAAATGACAGGTACACTACTGGCCATTAAAATTGCTACACCAAGAAGAAATGCAGATGATAAACCGGTATTCTTTGGACAAATATATTATACTAGAACTGACTTGTGATTACATTTTCACGCAATTTGGGTGCATAGATCCTGAGAAATCAGTACCCAAAACAACTACCTCTGGTCGTAATAACGGCCTTGATAAGTCTGGGTATTGAGTCAAACAGAGATTGGATGGCGTGAACAGGTACAGCTGCCCATGCAGCTTCAACACGATACCACAGTTCATCAAGAGTAGTGACTGGCGTATTGCGACGAGCCAGTTGCTCGGCCACCATTGACCAAACGTTTTCAATTGGTGAGAGATCTGCAGAATGTGCCGGCCAGGGCAGCAGTCGAACATTTTATGTATCCAGAAAGGCCCGTACAGGACCTGCAACATGCGGTCGTGCACTATACTGCTGAAATGTAGGGTTTCTCGGGGATAAAATGAAGGGTAGAGCCACGGGTCGTAAAACATCTGAAATGTAACATATACTGTTGAAAGTACCATCAATGCAAACAAGAGGTGACCGAGACGTGTAACCAATGGCACCCCCTACCATCATCACGCCGGGTGATACGCCAGTATGGCGATGACGAATACACGCTTCCAATGTACGTTTACCGCAATGTCGCCAAACATGGATGCGACCATCATGATGCTCTAAACAGAACCTAGATTCATCCGTAAAAATGACGTTTTGCCATTCGTACACCCAGGTTTGTCGTTGAGTACACCATCGCAGGCGCTGCTGTCTGTGATGCAGCGTGAAGGATAACCGCGGCTATGGTCTCAGAGCTGATAGTACATGCTGCTGCAAACGTCGCCGACCTGTTCGTGCAGATGGTTGTTGTCTTGCAAACGTCCCTACCCGTTGACTCAGGGATCGAGACGTGGCTGCACGATCCGTTATAGCCATGCGAATAAGCTGCCTGTCATCTCGGCTGCGAGGCCGTTGAGATCCAGCAAGGCGTTCCGTGTTACCCTCCTGAAACCATCAATTTCCTATTCTGCTAACAGTCATTGGATCTCAACCAACGCGAGCAGCAATGTCCCGATACGATAAACCACAATCGCGATGGGCCACAATCAGACCTTTATCAAATACGGAAACATGATGTTAGGCACTTCTGCTCCTTACACGAGGCATCACAACAATGTTACACCAGGCAACGCCGGTCAACTGCTGTTTGTGTATGAGAAATCGGTTGGAAACTTTCCTCATGTCAGCACGTTGTAGGTGTCGCCACCGGCGCCATCCTTGTGTGAATGCTCTGAAAAGCTAATCATTTGCATATCACAGCATCTTCTTCCTGTCGTTTGTTTTCGCGTCTGTAGCACGTCATCTTCGGGGTGTAGCAATTTTAATGGCCAGCAGTGTAATATCACTGAACATACCAAGTATGAACAGGTGTAACATGTTTTATAGACACTAATAAAACATTCGGTGGCAAGAGAAGGAGTTTATCTCGTCTTGAACACAATGCATAAATAATAATGTCAATAAGTGCTCATGATTATGCAGTATTTTTCAAGCATAATGGAGAAAACACCATGGAAGGAGTATACATTCGTACGTTTGAGAAATATTTTTGTTGTAATTCTACTTTAAAGAACCTCATTTTACCTATTACGTATTTTGGTATTCCCTTTGTCTTTTTTGCATTTATACGAACTTGAGACAGACTATAGCGGACTGTGTTTGTTTCATTAAAAGTGGCGACGAAACCTGCCTAAAACACGTTAAGTTTGTTGAAATATAGTGCCACTAAAGGACGGAGACCAGTAAAAGAAAAAGACAGTATACTGCTGAAGTATAAAATTATTCATTTTAATTCAAGTTAGTGATGTTCTAGTTCAGTTAATGCAATTTTTAATATTCTGTCTTATGTCTAATTGTATATCCAGTAAGAGTGTTCTTTAACAGGATATTTGCTTATCATGTTACGAAATATACCTGCAAAATTTTGATGAATACGTCAATGTTTTGTAACTTCTGATGCGTGTGTGGGTTCGTTATCGTCCGCTGAATGTTGCTGATTAGGTTTCCAGCTTCCACAGCTATAGGCAATGTAGACTAGGTTTTCTAAACTTGTGTGTTGATATGATAAACATGATTTCCTGTTTCCGAAACCAGGTAAAATGAGCAGCCCTTGCAGCTCGATGGCAAAATGAAGACATTCTAAGAACGAAAGAGTCCGCAGTACAACAAATGTGTAATAACACAGTTGAGATATTTGGTATGAGTCATTAAATTAGTGACAATTTATCTGTGGTGTTCGACATGATCACGGGGTCGAGCAACAAGTAATGCAACATATTTATTTTCTGAAAGCAGTTTCGTTTTATTTACGAATCCAACACACGGAGTTATTCCCCACTCTTCTGCCTACAAAACCCTATTTTTTATTTTTTTTATTTTATTTATTTATTTTTTGTGACGGCATAACGCCACCTTACTGTGAGGTCACGTATGCCCACGTGGTACCACTCTACAGGTGCATCAGTAACCGGCCCATCATCCACGTACTACTTCCCACAGAGTGTGTCCTCTGCTGGGCCAAACAGATGGAAGTCGGCGGATCCTTCACTGCTCTTTTCAGATCTCTATTATGAGACGAGGAACCAAGCTGCCACGCAGCTTTGAGTACCCTTATTGGTGGACGAGTGTACAGCACTACCGGCAGAGACGTACAGTTGTGCAGCGAGGTGTTTGATTATGATTCGTCGATCAGCTCGAATGAAAGTGTTCACACGTTCCAGCATTGCGGCAGGCACAGCAGCTGGTCGGCATGTGGGAGATTGGGCACGTTTGCGCGATCTTGTTTCGATGATGACAGACGCCTCGCCGAACGAATCACAGTGCTGAGCCGAGGCGGTTTCCGTCAGGGTGCGCGCGTGATCATACTGGTGCCACTTGTGCGTGCGTTCCATTGACTCTGGCCATCGTCGTATATTCTTCGCGGGGTTATGTGTTACCGCTCAGTCGCTCGGTGACAGCCGAACTGTGCGGATCGCGTGCGGAGCTGCGGGAGTACATATGGTACTACATCGAGCCACAGGGACTTGCTTGCGGGTTACGTCTCCAGAGTGCGCAATGCTTTCAAACTTTGGCAAACCGAGGACGCAGGAGCGACCAACTGCCATTTGGTTAAAATAAGGTTTGGCGCTCAGGAAGACCATCTGAGGGCAAGGCAGCCTGAGAAAGCCTTGAGAGCGGAATTGTTGTGTCTTTTAGCCGTTTTGGAATGACGTGCGCTAGTGGTGGCTTGGGGTCGCAGCGGTCTACCGCTGTCGACAAAGACACTTCTTATTGTTGCCTGGGGCCGCGTCGCCGGCCGTTTTGAGCATCCCAGCTGCCGCAGAGCCAGGCTGTGCTGCCCCAAACGTTAGCGAAATTGTGGGCCAGGACCTGGAAGCCGGCCGCATAACCAGTGAAAAGGTTTCCGGCACCACCGTCCAGACCTAGGCGTCCACCAGCGCAATAGGGCCAGCAATGCAACCGAATAAACTAATGGAGCCAACGATGGCTATAACAGGCACTCCCCTGGCAGCAGGCCCCTCTGCCGCTCCAGACTTTTCTACAAATACACGTAATACTGTAATACACAAAACACCTACACAATCATACATACTCAGTACTTGCGATCCCACCCCTTCTCCCCTTGTCCAATTCCGCTCCTTCTTGCCAATGCCAGGAAAAACCTCCAAAATTACATAGCATCCCTGAGTAAAGGCAAGCAGACGATCTTTCAGCCTATCGAAATCCAACCCACCGTGCCTCATCCCAACCCTCAACCAGATCCCAACACCTAAAATCCCTTCTCCCTCCCACCCACACAAGTCCACTTCATCCAAACAGCGGCGTGCAAAAAAGCAGCGCAAGGATGGACATACCAAAAGCAAGAAGAGGTTCACCACCCAGCACCTGTTGTCTCCCTGGGAGGGAACCAGGAAACCATCGCAATGAAAGGGAACTGCATAACCGGGCAGGATTCAGACGGTTTCGTGTTGGCGAGGATATTCTTCCTCCAGCCAAAGTTTCCAGCGGCCCGCCGAGTAGAACCCACCCAGGACAGGTTCAGGCGGTGACTGATAACTCATAGGAAACACTAAACAACACAACAGCAACACAAACACAGGTAAACGTCACCCACCATCTCCCTCCGATTGTCATCGAAATTACGAGGAACTTTTCCGAGTTGTTAAGAACAGAAATCGGGAGAGACAATTTCAAGCCAAAACTTGCTGGTGATGATGAGATAAAAATACCTCTACACACACTGGACGACTACAATATAGTCAAGACACTTTTTACCAACAAAAGCCGGCCGCGGTGGTCTAGCGGTTCTGGCGCTGCAGTCCGGAACCGCGGGACTGCTATGGTCGCAGGTTCGAATCCTGCCTCGGGCATGGGTGTGTGTGATGTCCTTAGGTTAGTTAGGTTTAAGTAGTTCTAAGTTCTAGGGGACTTATGACCTAAGATGTTGAGTCCCATAGTGCTCAGAGCCATTTGAACCATTTGAATCAACAAAAACATACCCCACTACACATTCCCTACAACAAATACATTTAACAAAAACAGTGTTATCAGAGACCTCCCAAGACGACTGTATCCACAGGCTATTAAAACAGACCTGACTGCCCAGGAACTCGTCGTCAGAGCTGTCGAGCAGAAGGGCAAAGTCGAAAGCAAGTGGTCTTTTTTTCAGGTCACATTGCTAAATATTCCCCAGAACAAAAGGGAGATGAAAATGATCCTGGCTGTGCCTATCACCACCGAGCCACTGCGCTGCAGAAACAAGACGCTGCATTGCTTCAGGTGTCAGGGACTGAACCATATCGCCACACACTGCACCATGGCGGTAAGGTGCAGGAAGTGCGCCGAGGCCCACGACACTAGGTCCTGTACACTCAAACCCATGGACCCACAAATAAGGTGCGTGCTGTGTGGAAAAAAGCACACAGCGGGTTACCAAGGTTGTGAGGTCCATAAAAGACACATACAGCAGCCAAAAGGTGCAAAGGTCGGCCCGCAAACACAAAAAGAAAACACCACCACCGTCTCTAGACATACAAAGAATCCTAACACATCAACGCACGCAGACAAAAGTTGGGTTAAACCAAGACCTGACATTCCAAGTGCAACATACGCTACAGTGGTTTCTCCACGAAGAAGCCACGAAAGTTTAGCCCTGTCATCATAACATCAACCACAGACATAAGAACAACACGGGGTAAGACAAAACAACAACGACCAGGTTCCCAACAGAGAAAGCTCTAGGGAACCTGTAACACTAGCTGCCACAGAGTGTGCAAACCTCTCTCCAGCAGTTACCCAACCCCTCCTCGTATCAGCTGTTAGGCATGATGGTCCAGACCATGAACCTTGTCATGGAGATGACGAAGGAGTTCAGGGAGGCCCCGAGACAAAATATGCTGATCCTTGTTGCCCTTCGATCAGCAGTCAAGCAATCGCTCCACTCTACGACTTAATCAGTAACAGCAAAACCACATCATGGGTAGACGACCAATTATCCAAGGCCTGACTAAGTAATCCTTCGACGCAGATGGCATTGTTAATCAAGTGGTCGAACTCAGAGAATCCATTAAGGAATTCACAATCGACATAAACATGATGGCGGAAACCTACCTCAAGCCAGGAATCAAGGTGACAGTTCCTAATAACAGAAGTTACTGTGTAGATACGCCTCGCCAAGGCCGAGGAGTGGCCATATACATAAAAAGAGGTACCCACACCACCAGGCATACATACAAGCTACCAATAAAATCGAACCTCCAGAGTAGGCGCCAAACTGCAACGACTAGCGCGCAACCACCACTTTGAAACATGGGGTCCAGTCACGACCAGTCACTTTCCTATAAATGGAGGTATGTCCGACGTATTAGATATAACCTTCACTAGAAGGATCACAGGGATTGTGGCTGCGAGGACAGTCAACAGAATGTCCTCCGACCACAATCCTGTCATCTTCGTGGTCGATGTTGGAGAATGGGTCGCACTCCCGCAGTACCAGTCACCACAGAAACGCATACTGTGAACGATATGGTGAAACTGTCACCTCGGATATCGCTCGCTCTCCATCACCTACTGCCGAAACAGTAGAACAAGCGCTACAAGACCTTAGTGGCATCATCCTGCAGGCAGCGGAAGAATTCACCACTCACCCTCCCCCCCCCCCACCACGACCCCCGCCAAGGGAGGGGCTGCCCCCACAAATACAGCTACTAGATCAATTATTAGCTCAAATTGTATACAAAAATGGAGTAGCAAAGCAGTGGAAGGTCACAAGAGATCAGGCCATCAGGAGGCTGCTCAGTCGTCTACAGTTAGAGCTGAAGGCAGCGAACAATGAGCACAGAAATCAGCAATGGCAAAATCACCTCTCAGCCCTCAAAATAGACGATCACATACTCTGGCAAGGTACCAGACAATTCACTAAACGACGCGCTAGAATTTCTCCCCTGCACGGCGAGCGGGGGATGGTCTGTAGCCATGCTGACAAGGCCAATGCCCTCGCCGATACCTTCGAGAAGCAATTCCAAGCGGTAGAGCCCAAAGATGATGAGAATGAAGAGGTAGTTCACCGTCTACTGGCTGTCTTCCTCAATGGTGAGGAAGACACAGAAGATGAAGTCTCAGTTTTCGCCCCGAAGACGTGGCAAAAGTAATTAGGCCCCTTCCAACAAAAAAGGCGCTGGATACGACAGTATCACCAATCAGTTAGTTAAAGCACTTCGCTCTCGGCGATCAGACACCTCGCGAACGTCTTCGACGAGATTACTCGTTCCCGTGAGTTCCCAGTGTGCTGGAAATACGCGAAAGTGGTCGCGATACACAAACCTGGGTAAGACCCTCTATTCCCGCAGCACTACAGGCCAATTAGCCTCTTGCCAACTCTCAGCAAGAACTATGTGAGCCTCCTGCTAATATCCATAGATAGGAACATATTACCAGAAAGAAACTTCTGTCTGATTTCCAATTCAGATTCCGGCAGAACCGCTCTGCCACACAACAGATCATGAGAGTGGTAGAATCAGCCACAGGGGACTTCAACTACAGAGGCTACTGCAGGATAGTGCTCCTAGACGTAGCTAAAACCTTCGACTCAGTATACTATAAAGGGCAACTCTACAAGTTATAAACACAAGGGTTCCCCAGGGGCATAGTTAAAGAGATTAAAAGCAATCTCATGGACACAACTTTCTCTGTTAAAGTAGAAACAGCCACCACCATGAAAGGCGTATTCGTGCTGGGGTGCCACAAGGATCGGTTATGGGGCCCGTACTGTACAGCTTCTACATTACGAACACACCAACCGATTCCCTGGTGCACCCCACACAATATGCGGGAGACACAGCCTGCTACACACGTAATACGAAAAAGGACCTGGTCATCAGTAGGCTACAAAGGGTTTTAGATGACACAAAAACTTGGGCCCATCGCTGGCGGAGGCTCGGAAGGCGCGGATATCCTCAACGTCCCCCCCCCCCCCACCTTCACCTAAACGGAAACCAACTTCACTGGCAACAACCATCAAGAATCAGGGCTTAACCTTGGACTCTCGTCTTTCGTGGAAATCCCACACAGACAGGATCCACAGTAAGGTCTGTGCCAGAATGTCCATCCTACATCCAGTCCTCTACACAACCAGCTTCCTTCCCTGATCCGTAGGAGTGAATGTATATCAGGCCCTTATGCAGCCAGTTATGGAGTCTGCATGCCCTGTCTGGGTATACGCGGCCAAGCAGCATCTGGACAAATTCCAGAGGCAGCAGATCCGCACCCTCGGGAGGGCAGTGCATCTACCCCTGGGATTCCCCACCGACGATCAGCACGCTGCTGCTGAAATCCCACTCCTGAAAGAGCGTTTCCAAGAAATGGCAAGTGCCTTCTATGAGATCACTTCTAGATCAGGAGATGACCTGATCCACTCCCTAGGTCGGTATGACATGTCCCATGACAAGTACAAACGCCCAATGACGATCTTCGACGACACAGTCGAAGGGAAAATCCCTATATCCAACCCATAATCCTTTTCCTACCCCCATAATATTAATCTACTTGTCCTCAGGCAAGTACCAGACGCACACAGAAAATTCATCACATTACGCAGACACCCAAAGATCACAGAAAAAATCACACACCCAAGTAAACACGTAGAGTAAAAGCAAAAAACCTAAAATACCTCCAACACACTTCCTCAAAGAGGAGAAAGTAACTTATGAGAGTGAGAGAGAGAGTTATTTCTGGCGCTGTGTGTGGTGGCGAGTAGTGTGTCGGACGCGGAGTAGGACGGGTTTACCTGGGTACTCGGCTTCCTGGAAATTGCAGCGAGTTGAGACCACTAACCGTTGGCTTATGGGCTCTGCGTTTTCCTCCCGCGTTGACCGTTGCTACAGGTGGATTTAGTGGGTATGAGCGACTCTCGTCGCATGCAACCTGGTTACGACGTGCATCAGTGAATTGTGAACAGCTTTTTAGCAACCAAGAGCAACATGGCAGTATCAACCGGTGCCTACCTGGAGTCCTTAAGCTAAAGGTCTCCTTGGCATTTGTTTCAAATTATCTATGAAGACTGTTTAGGAGGTACTGAAAGATTGTTGATTTTTCCCGTTGTGAGCTGGCTAGAAATCAAGTTTCTTTATGCCTTTCCGTTACCGCTTTGGGGGTGTGTGACTCAATCTGGAGGTTTCTGTATGCCGCAAGCTAGTATTTTGCAATGTTAATCTTCTACTTGAGACAATGATATGTTATTACTGAGCATTTGATACTACCGATTGTAACTTCTATTTGTTGTAGACACCAAGGCCCTTTCTGGGGCGAGTTATTGGATTTGGCCTCTAACTGAAGTTGTGTGCGCTCAGCCTAAAGGAACACACGTGTGGATCAAGTGCGTGTACGTGCTTGTTGTTGCACACTCTCTTACTCCGTGTTGAGGAGTCCTTTGGGCTGTAGTTGTAGGGTTTAATCGGCCATTTGCCATTTGGTATGTACCGCAGTTACAGTGTCTATTGGCCCCTAAGATTCCCAAGTAAACATAAACTTAGCTTTTTTGAATGTTCCTGGAATTATTATGTAATTATTCTTTTACATTACCTTGTACATTGCTTCGTATTATTGCTGGGCAGGTTAACTTCCAATGTTATGAGCTGACCGCTATCATACTGGACTTTTAACAGTTGAATTTTCAATTGCCCGTTTAAGTACTACTGTGTGTGTTAATCTTATCAAAGTTGTTCTGCTGTTTGTTGTTTGATATATGTAGACAGTCTTTCATGGTCAGAAGTTGACACGTCGCTGCTGGTTCGGTCCAGGAACGCGTTTCCCTTCTGCTTCGGTGGCTTTCCCGTCATCGCATGAGTCTAAGCGTTGCAAGTCACACAGGATTCCGCTGATCTCCCTTTCCAGCCTCAAGTTGAGTAGTTTGTTGTTATTAATTTCGTATCGTGCTGCGGTGGTGTGTTGCCGGTATAGGAAGTAATTGACTCAGTATTTCCGTTATTGTAAGGCCTATGTGGGCCTGTGATGAAAGTATATGGGCAAACTGAACGCTGAGTTTCTTGTTTTCTTTAAAAAAATTAAGGGTTTAATTGTCACTATCATTTTAATTGTGTATTAGGGGCACGGTAGTTAATTTAAGTACTTAACGTGATTTATGTGGAATAAGCTTCTCGTCAATCAGTAAAATACTACTGCTGCTCCGGTTTTACATGTGGGTAGCCTTTGGGCAGCCTTTGGGCAGCTTCCCCGTATCTTGTCTATATGAGAGCAGAATAACCAGAGGAGATGTAGGCATTTTAATGCTTTTTTTAATTTAATGTTTGTTGAACGTATATTTCACTCCCGTTGGGGATCAACCCACAGTTGTGATCTAGCTGCGGGGACACAGTAACGGCGCAGAATTATTTAATTAACAGTTTGCAGTTGGGCTACCATTGTGTTGCGTGATTGACATTTTTAGTACTATTTCTAATTTTATGTGTAATGCAAATGTCCTTATAAATGGTGAAGTTAATTTAAAAATATTTACTATTTTTATGTATTTCTCAAGAATCTTGAGAACTGTCAGCTGCCTCATGATTGAATTGTCATTAAATGAAAATATTAGATTGGGAATGAAAAATGACGAATCAAGTTGGGCCACCGTTCCACTTGTTTTTCATTCCGATCTTTGTCCTACGTCTCAAGTGCTTTTGTCCACTATCATATCTCCGTAGACATTTTGCAAGCGTCTTTCAATCTCGCGATGTTCTGATTGTACTTCAAAAGAAACGCAGTAACAGCTCTCCTCTTGGAGAGCATCGCTGTTACCGATGCCATTTTCAAAGCTAAGTTTGGAGCCGCCACCTACAGAAAATTTCATTAAACTTTAGAGGCTGAAGCGGGAATATACCACGATACACCGATACAAATTTCACAATTTTTCTACCGAATCTGACCGACAAAAGAAGTGTTGCATTGTTTATTGAACGCCCCTCGTATTTCCTGTCTGCCTGACCAGGCAAAACAAGCAGTCCTTGCATAATGAGGTATTAAGTTGAGACCAACAGTTTGATGCGGGACACTTGTGGGCTAGCATGTCGGGAAACGACCTCAATTTGACCTACAAAAACAACGTATGCTACAGCGCACGCGAGTCGAGCCAGTTTTTCAACATTCTCGCGCTCTTTTCGCACAAACCATTAGTTCTAGAGAAAAAGAATACAAACTTTTTTTGTAGGTATTTAATGTAGTTTAGTTTTGTACTGCGGCACATTTCGCTGGAGGGTGCGATTTTCGAGTTACTCAATAAAAACGTACAAGAGTTATACACTCCTGGAAATTGAAATAAGAACACCGTGAATTCATTGTCCCAGGAAGGGGAAACTTTATTGACACATTCCTGGGGTCACATACATCACATGATCACACTGACAGAACCACAGGCACATAGACACAGGCAACAGAGCATGCACAATGTCGGCACTAGTACAGTGTATATCCACCTTTCGCAGCAATGCAGGCTGCTATTCTCCCATGGAGACGATCGTAGAGATGCTGGATGTAGTCCTGTGGAACGGCTTGCCATGCCATTTCCACCTGGCGCCTCAGTTGGACCAGCGTTCGTGCTGGACGTGCAGACCGCGTGAGACGACGCTTCATCCAGTCCCAAACATGCTCAATGGGGGACAGATCCGGAGATCTTGCTGGCCAGGGTAGTTGACTTACACCTTCTAGAGCACGTTGGGTGGCACGGGATACATGCGGACGTGCATTGCCCTGTTGGAACAGCAAGTTCCCTTGCCGGTCTAGGAATGGTAGAACGATGGGTTCGATGACGGTTTGGATGTACCGTGCACTATTCAGTGTCCCCTCGACGATCACCAGTGGTGTACGGCCAGTGTAGGAGATCGCTCCCCACACCATGATGCCGGGTGTTGGCCCTGTGTGCCTCGGTCGTATGCAGTCCTGATTGTGGCGCTCACCTGCACGGCGCCAAACACGCATACGACCATCATTGGCACCAAGGCAGAAGCGACTCTCATCGCTGAAGACCACACTTCATTCGTCCCTCCATTCACGCCTGTCGCGACACCACTGGAGGCGGGCTGCACGATGTTGGGGCGTGAGCGGAAGACGGCCTAACGGTGTGCGGGACCGTAGCCCAGCTTCATGGAGACGGTTCCGAATGGTCCTCGCCGATACCCCAGGAGCAACAGTGTCCCTAATTTGCTGGGAAGTGGCGGTGCGGTCCTCTACGGCACTGCGTAGGATCCTACGGTCTTGGCGTGCATCCGTGCGTCGCTGCGATCCGGTCCCAGGTCGACGGGCACGTGCACCTTCCGCCGACCACTGGCGACAACATCGATGTACTGTGGAGACCTCACGCCCCACGTGTTGAGCAATTCGGCGGTACGTCCGCCCGGCCTCCCGCATGCCCACTATACGCCCTCGCTCAAAGTCCGTCAACTGCACATACGGTTCACGTCCACGCTGTCGCGGCATGCTACCAGTGTTAAAGACTGCGATGGAGCTCCGTATGCCACGGCAAACTGGCTGACACTGACGGCGGCGGTGCACAAATGCTGCGCAGCTAGCGCCATTCGACGGCCAACACCGCGGTTCCTTGTGTGTCCTTTGTGCCGTGCGTGTGATCATTGCTTGTACAGCCCTCTCGCAGTGTCCGGAGCAAGTCTGGTGGGTCTGACACACCGGTGTCAATGTGTTCTTTTTTCCATTTCCAGGAGTGTATTAAATGTGTTCTATCTGTGAAACCATTCGGAATAGGGCATACGTCCATTTGAAGTTTTTTGTTCAAATCACTAATACTATCACCCCTCAAAGCGTGTACCTTTCCTCCTGACTCACCCTGTATATATCGCCTGTGTGGGAGAACATTGTCGAACCGGGTGTCAACACAACGACCCTACAACCGTCCATAAGACAATCACAGAGGTCATGGAAATCTTCCAAGTTGCTTCCATCTTTCATTGGGATATTGCTGGTAATGTAGACAAGAACGGAGAGCATAACGTTTGTGATAAACGTTCAGTAGAGATAGGTCTGACAATTGTACTGATGAGAGAAGTTGCTGATCTTGGAGAGCTAATTGTGGAATCGATTTACCTAGAAATAAGTCCTCTGCAAAAACATATTGGTATTAGGTTGTAAAAACAAAATGTATGAAGTTTATTGCTTATTTTGCTCTTCTGAGAGCTTCAGCTATGAAGGAAGTGAATTCTCATTGCAGGCACATTGACGTCTGAATGTGGTGTTGTAAGGCACAACGACGTACGCTCTGCAACTGTTCTAGGCCGTCACTGCAGTTACAAACACTTAACATGAAAGCAGAAATCGCTAAACACACCAACTCGATGAGTGCTGCACAGTTCTAAGGTGTTGGATAATGCCTGAGGAAAGACACATCTGTTCGTCCTTCTGCTTCCCATAAACAATTGCTGAAAATCGTAACTGACCGTGGCTTCATTTTGATTTGAGGTAATTGTGAGACAATCAGTGGCTGCGTGGTTTAACAGCAGTGTAGGTGTGAACCAAGACAAATACCATTTGAACTTTTATAGATCAAAGGACAAGAGCCGCTTCAGCTAAGACGCGCATTGTGCTGGACATTGCATTCACTCGTTAGCAGAAACTCTATCTCGATGATATTTAGTTAATCTCGCGAACTCTGTTCGTCGGCTACGTATTTGCAACAATCTTTAGTAACACTATGCAATGGCCACATCAAAGAAAAATATCTCTATTTCCAGCACACCCTTGGAACAAGTAGATCACTCCAGAATGAAATATGCACTCGGCATCATTTTTCCAAGAAATATATTATCTACTAAATGCTGATGGAAGAAAGGACATCGAGAACAGGATATTTTCTGCGATGTAAATTCACGAGTGAAATGTGCGCTCATGTTGATACTAGTTAGTATTATGGGAAAAGTTGTTATGGACGCTATGATTATAGCAAAATACCCTCAGGTATTTTTGTGGCCACTCTTTTCAATTACGCGTTTCAAAAATATCTTGAGATTAATTTAATCTGCTGATGATATTTTCTGAACGCGTCATTAAAGAGGGTGGTCAAAAAAATACCTGCGGATATTTTACTATCACCATAGCGTCCATAATAGCTATTCCTACACTTCTATCTCTGTTATCTGCTGCTTAAGTTGCTTTTAGATCTCTCGAACATCGGATATTCTTGGATTAAGATATGAAAGTATGCACCAAACTGGTCGTGAATTGAATAGTTGTAGTTACTTCCCTGTTCTGTAGTTACCAAAACTCGGTGATACATCTTAAAAACGATCAACAGAAGTTTATGTACGACTACACAGTGAACATCAATTGGGATAACTTCTTATCAAACACAACTTTCATTGAGAAGGCGAATAGAAGGCCCCGTAGTGCTCCTCTGAATCTCTGTAAGGATCAATCCAAAAAAACTTAATGAGTCTAAATGTTGCCACAGCAGAAGAGCATACTCTCTGGTGCACAACTATTGTAGGTGCCGATTTACATTTTAAGCAGAAACGTCGAAAGAAGGAAAATGAGGAACGTCACAGACACGAAGATCGCCAGGCCAGGCCACCCCTATTATGTCTGTGTATGTCTGCATGTTTCATGCCAAGATTGGTTCGCTAAGCCATAAAAGGCATCTCTATACTAGAACCGCCTTGCAAGACTCGCGCAACATAAAATGAAAACTGAGATACGAATATTAGCTGATGACTATAAGAAATGTCAAATAAAACAACTTTCTTTTTCAGAAATTCAAACAGTTTTTAAGAGCTTATTGCTTTAACTCTCGGGAGGTGGTTGGTTTTCCGGCAATGAATCCGTTAAGTCATTCACTTAAACCCTCTCCGTCAATGCGCCGAATACATGTGGTAGCGCTACGTCGAATCTTGTAGACAGGCTTATTTTTAATTTTATATCTGTACATGACGTTTATTTCCCTTGTTCGGTCGTCAGTGCTCGCTCAGTTATCAGCTGGAACCGCTGTCAGTACATGTCCTATGCTTGGCTGTGAGAAACATTTTCTTAACTAATACTGGCCTTTACACTCACTGTTGACTGAAAAAGACGTGGCTGCTCTGCGGGCGTTATGAGGAGTGGTATTATGGCCACGGTGAACGGAAGAGTTCTGAGTATCGCATGAACAGGATGTTATTAAATATTAGTCAAGAGGGACCTTGTCGACTATCGCGCACTGGAAAAATAAATAGATAGGCAGCTCACTTCTTCCATCAGTGATAAGGAACGCGGAGAAATTGCTTTCCTCAATGAATCTGAGAAATAATTATAGACTTGATGAGGAGAATGAACAGGCCAATGAACGCACATAATGGATCCAGTACAAACCGGTAAGAGACGAAAGTAATGAACAGTAGCTACCCAGGGAAACGATATAAGCGTTGCTTTGCTAAATGGTTAGAGGTGAATACCGGGATGGTTCCTTATGAAAAGGTATGTCGGTTTAGTTCTGTATTCTTCATCTACCTGATCTTTTTCTGCATCTCCAGTTACTTGGACAGTTCAATGCTAGACATCAGGAATAGTTAAAATACCATACCACCAACAACTCTCTCCTCACCATATGTGAAGAAACCGTCGTCATACACGTGTCCAGAACACAACGCAGGGTACAATAGTCCCAACTGTCGAGGGAAAGCTCGATGTGTGGAATACCGACTCTTCGACAGCTCGTTCACGGTATAGCTTGGTATTCGCTTATCCACACCATGAGACTGCACATATATGTTTTATCCCGCTTTCCAGTGACTGGAAGAGCTGGTCGTTTCTTCAGGCGAGATGTTGAAGTATGGCCCTTGTTACTATTCCCACTGAGTCACATGGGTAAAGATACTCGAAGCTATGGTCGAATGAAGTGTGTTCGTTATTTCGCATACAAAAGTCGAAATATGCTTTCAGCATGATAGTGTACCAGCCAGTCACCCTATAATTGTCTGACGAAAGATGCAGAAATATTATAATGCCTTTACTCTTTCCGCTTGCACCACAGCCAATCTGACCTCATGAACACGTCTGGGACACCGTAAAGTGAGAAGTACTCAACGTACCACATGGTGGGGCATGAGGCAGTGGGGGCCAAGATAACATGGACGCTTTGGCAAGTTTCAGGGAAGGTTCGTGTAATTCTTTCCATTTGTACCATTTTCCTCTGACATACCTTTTGGTTTCAGAATGTCTCCTTATAGCCTTGGAAAGCAGTCGATGAGCAGCTAGAACGGCCAGTTCCAAGGTGCAAGACCCTGGGAAATGCTGGGACACGTATTACTGTAACCACCAGCGGGTAGCCGCGCCTCTGGTCCGCCGGCCTCACTGAGGCATGAGCCAGCTCCTACAGATACCTGATGAGGGCGGTCAAAGTCCGTGCTGCAGAATCGTGATCCCATTGTCTTCGCTGTGGTCGGATAGGTGGTGGGAGGAGGGTGGAGGTGGTATTGCTCACCGGGTCTAGCGCTAGGGCTCTTACTTGCTATGGCGCTTCATGTAGCAAAACGTAGAGGTGGTACACAGTACAGTGAATGGGCTCTGCTAGCTGTTTATCGGTTCATCTACATCTACATTTATACTCCGCAAGCCACCCAACGGTGTGTGGCGGAGGGCACTTTACGTGCCACTGTCATTACCTCCCTTTCCCGTTCCAGTCGCGTATGGTTCGCGGGAAGAGCGACTGTCTGAAAGCCTCTGTGCGCGCTCTAATCTCTCTAATTTTACATTCGTGATCTCCTCGGGAGGTATAAGTAGGGGGAAGCAATATATTCGATACCTCATCCAGAAACGCACCCTCTCGAAACCTGGCGAGAAAGCTACACCGCGATGCAGAGCGCCTCTCTTGCAGAGTCTGCCACTTGAGTTTGTAAAACATCTCCGTAACGCTATCACGGTTACCAAATAACCCTGTGACGAAACGCTCCGCTCTTCTTTGGATCTTCTCTATCTCCTCCGTCAACCCGATCCGGTGCGGATCCCACACTGATGAGCAATACTCAAGTATAGGTCGAACGAGTGTTTTGTAAGCCACCTCCTTTGTTGATGGACTACATTTTCTAAGGACTCTCCCAATGAATCTCAACCTGGTACCCGCCTTACCAACAATTAATTTTATATGATCATTCCACTTCAAATCGTTCCGCACGCATACTCCCAGATATTTTACGGAAGTAACTGCTACCAGTGTTTGTTCCGCTATCATATAATCATACAATAAAGGATCCTTCTTTCTATGTATTCTCAATACATTACATTTGTCTATGTTAAGGGTCAGTTGCCACTCCCTGCACCAAGTGCCTATCCGCTGCAGATCTTCCTGCATTTCGCTACAATTCTCTAATGCTGCAACTTCTCTGTATACTACAGCATCATCCGCGATTACTTTAACGTCTGTAGACGTCTCTCCGTTGATAACAACATGCTGTGTTCTGTTTGCTAAAAACTCTTCAATCCAGCCACACAGCTGGTCTGATATTCCGTAGGCTCTTACTTTGTTTATCAGGTGACAGTGCGGAACTGTATCGAACGCCTTCCGGAAGTCAAGAAAAATAGCATATACCTGGGAGCCTGTATCTAATATTTTCTGGGTCTCATGAACAAATAAAAGCGAGTTGGGTCTCACACGATCGCTGTTTCCGGAATCCATGTTGACTCCTACATAGTAGATTCTGAGTTTACAAAAACGACTAGATACTCGAGCAAAAAACATGTTCTAAAATTCTACAACAGATCGACGTCAGAGATATAGGTCTATAGTTTTGCGCATCTGCTCGACGACCCTTCTTGAAGACTGGGACTACCTGTGCTCTTTTCCAATCATTTGAAACCTTCCGTTCCTCTAGAGACTTGCGATACACGGCTGTTAGAAGGGGGGCAAGTTCTTTCGCGTACTCTGTGTAGAATCGAATTGGTATCCCGTCAGGTCCAGTGGACTTTCCTCTGCTGAGTGATTCCATTTGCTTTTCTATTCCTTGGACACTTATTTCGATGTCAGCCATTTTTTAGTTTGTGCGAGGATTTAGAGAAGGAACTGCAGTGCGGTCTTCCTCTGTGAAACAACTTTGGAAAAATTGTGTTTAGTATTTCAGCTTTACGCTTGTCATCCTCTGTTTCAATGCCATCATCATCCCGGAATGTCTAGACATGCTGTTTCGCAGTAGTTTCCTAACTTTGTTGTTGTACCACGGTGGGTTATTCCCGTCCCTCACAGTTTTACTCGGCACGTACCTGTCTAAAACGCATTTTACGATTGCCTTGAACTTTTTCCATAAACACTCAACATTGTCAGTGTCGGAACAGAAATCTTCGTTTTGATCTGTTAGAGAGCCTGAAATCAGCCTTCTATTACTCTTGCTAAACAGAAAAACCTTCCTCCCTTTTTTTATATTCCTATTAACTTCCATATTCAGGGATGCTGCAACGGCCTTATTATCACTGATTCCCTGTTCTGCGCTTACAGAGTCGAAAAGTTCAGGTCTGTTTGTTATCAGTAGGTCCAAGATGTTATCTCCACGAGTCGGTTCTCTGTTTAATTGCTCGAGGTAATTTTCGGAGAGTGCACTCAGTATAATGTCATTCGATGCTCTGTCCCTACCAGTGCATTGTTACGAACGGTGTTAACCGCGCAATGTCACCCGGCAGCGTGTCGCGGGACTTGCGTTTGAAATTTATGCCAGGCGATGTTCAAACCTTACCTTAATTTACATTTGTTAGTCTGAGTCAGTGTGTCTTGTTCTGAGGGTTACCCGTTTAGAGTGTACTGTCCCTGACCTCACATTGGCGGTAATAGAAGTACGACTGTTTTAAGTGGCTTCTCTCGTGCGGAAATCAATTTGTATTCTGGTTAGTTTCCAGATGTCTGTTAGTGTAAGGTACGAGCCAACTAGGCATTCATGTTACGTAAATTGACGATGTTTGTGTCTTCGGGTCATTAAGACCAGTGCACTGCCAATCACAGCTCAACTAGTAATTATTCTTGGCACGCATTTCATGCTATATTGTCTACTGAGTGATTATATTTCTTGCGTACTCACGTGTATAGCATGTGTGTAACGTTCCTCTCTACATATTGTAGTCAGCCTGCTCATTCTTGCGAGTGACATTCCTAGCTTGTAAGCCATACGCTCCACCTGTAAAGGGCCGACCCTAATGGGTGTATTCACCGGGTGTCCTTGCTACAGAGAAGCTGATTATGAACTGTCAGTGCTTTTGAAACCTGTCTATCACTCTTTTGTAGTATGTGAAGCTGTAAGTGAATTGTGTGTCTTCATTCCTTTTTTTTTCAAAACTAGTTTTATAATTATAGACTTATATGGATATTGTGTCTGTTATTTCTGACATATCCGAATGAACAGACATCATTGATGATCTGCAGCCGTCTAGAACGGAATTAGAATTATATTAAAACCGTCAGCTGCTGAGGGTATTAATATAATTCTAGTTTCATAATTGTAATTGCTTACTTCAATTGAAACTTTAACGGCCAAAAGTTTTAATATATATTTTTTTCTCTCATTTCAATTGAAACTTGGTTCAGACTGCTTCTTTTCAACTATATTAAATTGCCTGGAATATGTTTCTTAAAGACAGTGCCAGGTTTCCTTTTTGGGGACCCTGGAAAATAAAACGAGGGGTGCTGAATAAGTAATGAAAAATATTTTTTCATTGCCAGTTTAGAATGAAAAATGCGAAATTTGTTGTGGGACATCGTAGAATACTCTCGCCAGAGCCTCAGCAGTTTCGTAAATGTCCGATAGGTGGCAGCACTGTATGTAGCCTTCAGAATGGTGACTGTAATGGATGTGCGTTCCCAGCAGAGGGCTGTCACTGAATTTCTTTTGGCGGCAAACCAGACGGTCGTAGATATTCATGGACGCTTGCAGTATGTATGCGGAGACCTGACAGTGAAGAAAAGCACTGAGAATCGTTGGGCGAGGTGTCTGAGATCGTCGCCACAACGTCGCACAGACCTAGCCGGTCTACCACGTGCCGGCCGGCCGCCCACAGCTGTTACTTCTGCAATGTTGGAACGCACGGACACTCTCATTCGACATGATCCAGGGATAACAAATACACACTTCGCTCATCAGTTGAACGTCTGTGTTGGTGGTGGTGAAACACTTGTGATGGTGAGACACTCGTTCACCAGTTGGGGTACTCAAAGGTGAATAATTGCTAGATTCCTCGCTGCCTAACAGAAGACCTTAAGGAGCAACAGAACAGCATCTAGAGAAGACCATAGAGAGCAGAGAAGAACCATCTGTGCGGAATTGCTTGCGGGCTACGCGGCTGATCGGGCCAAAATTTTGTCGAACATTGACACAAGGGATGAAATATGGGTTCATTAGTTCGAACCGGAAACGAAATGGTGGCCTAATAGTTACTATTAAAGTCAGTCTTGTTCATAATTTTATTTATTCTGACAACCGGTTTCGACCACGCCTGTGGTCATCTTCAGATGAAAATGCTCTCTGAGCAGGAGCCTCCTTCTGGTAGTAAATCACTGCGGTCTGAAGATGACCACAGTCGCGGTCGTAACCGGTTACCAGAATAAATACATTTGTGATCAAGACTAATTTTAATTATAACTATTAGTAATGACATTGATCGCTGTCTGCTCCCACGATGTATTCAAAAATCGATGGCGTGGCACTATACGAGCTCTCCTCCGAAGTAGATCTTCAAAGGCACACCCTCAGCTGATAAAGACAGTTACCTATGGATTATGGCTCATAGGACCCCTGACAGCAACGCCACCATGTTGAATAACGCTTTTCATGCAGCCACAGGACGTCGTGTTACGACTCAAACTATGCGCAACAGGCTACATGATATGCAACTTCTCTACCAACGTCCACGGCTAGGTCCATCTTTGCAACCACGACACCATGCTGCCCGGTACAGATGGGCCCAACAATTTGCCGAAGGGACCGTTCCTCCATCGTGCACATCTTGTGAATGACTTCCTTCAGGATAACGACATCGCTCGACTAGAGTGGCCAGCATGTTCTTCAGAGATGAACCCTATCGAACTTGCCTGGGCTAGATTTAAAAGGGCTGTTTATCGACGACGCCACCCACCAACCAATCTGAGGGATCCACGTCGAATCGCTGTTAAGAAATGGGACAATCTGGACAAACAGTGCCTTGATGAATTTGTGGATAGTATGTTACGACGAATACATGCATGTATCAATGCAAGAGGACGTGCTCGTAGGTATTAGAGGTACCGGGGTGTACAGCAGTTTGGACAACCACCTCTGAAGATCTCGATGTGTGGTGCTACAATATGCAATGCGTGGTTGTCACGGGCAATAAAAAGGGCGGAAATGATGTTTATATTGATCCATATTCCAGTTTCCTGTACAGGTTCCGGAACTGTCGGACCCGATGTGATGCAAAGCTTTTTCTGATGTGTATGTATGTGGTCTCCTAAAAGTAGTTGGACGCAATTTTACTGGAGTAGCGCCAGATATTTGCTATTTCTTTTTTGTTACGTGTAGCTGAAGCCACCCCAGACAAATACTACTCACTACGTTTTTCATGTGACGCCCACCGTCAGGTGAAAGCTTCGCTTGTTTTCCGGTTGCAAAAAAAAAAAAAAAAAAAATATATATATATATATATATATATATATATATATATATATATATATATATATATATATATATTTCAAGTGGAATCCTACGTGCCCACTCTCACATGGTTTCCAAATCAGTGTAGTGCGATACTCCTTTTATCGACGTCTTTTAAGGTGAATGACAAGCAGCACTGTCGATCCAAAACTTGTGGCGCAACAAGTCACCCTCATTCTGCCAATGGCCTTCTCAAAGATGGTGGACGGGCAGAAGACGTTGAGGGCACTCTCCTGTCCTTGGGGTGGGGAAACTACCCACACAGGCGGAAGAATCAGCAATGATCATGCCATGAGGATGCACGAGCCAATGAAGACCACTGCATTAAAAATACATAACGTGTCTCTATAGGATATGTGGGCTGTAACTGAAAAAAAAGTGTATGTTGATCTCTCGAATGGGAAAAGATTCCGGAATAGTCAAGGCGTTAGTGGTCATGAGAAAATGATAAATAACCGACGAAAGAATAACGTTCTAAGAGTTGGGGCGTGGGGTGTAAGAAGCTTGACGTGGTAGGGCAGCTAAAACATCTGAAAATGGAAACGCATAGGCTCAGTCTTGATACAGTGTGAGTCGATGAAGTGAAATGGAAAGAAGACGAGGACTTATAGTCCGATGAGTATTGTGTAATATCAATAGCGGCCTAAAACGGTATAACGGAACAAGGATTCGTTATGGAAACGAAGTTAGTGTTGAGAGTGTGTTATTGTGAACAGTTCAGTGACACGGTTGCACTGATCGGAATCGACAGCAAATAGACAACGTCCGCAATAATTCAGTGTATGTGCCGACGTCACAAGCCGAATATGAAGAGAGACAGAGAAAGTATATGAGGATATAGAACAGATAATACACTACATAAAGTTAGATGAGGATCTAATAGTCATGCGTGATGCAATGCGGTTGCAGGAGAGGGAATAGAAGAAAGGGTTACGGATGATTATGGGCTTGGTACAAGGAATGATGGAGGAGAAAGACTAATTTCTGTAACAAATTCCAGGGAGTATAACGGAATACTCTGTTCAAGAATCACTACGGGAGGAAGTAAGACAATGCAGGGAGATACGGGAATATCTCAGATTAGATCGTAGTCAGACAGATTCCGAAATCAGATACTAGATTGTAAGGCGAACCCAGGGGCAGATGAAGAGTTAGGCTATCACAGAAAGAAAAACATAGGTACGAAGAAGGTATCAGCGAACTAACAATGGGTAACACAAGAAATACTTCAACGCATCGATGTAAGAAGGAAGTTCAAAAACGTTCAGGGAAATTCATGAATACCTAAATACAAGTAGCTGAGGAATGAAATAAGTAGGGAATAGAGTGAAGCTAAGACGAAATGGCTGCATGAAAAATTGGAATAAATCACTGTCGGAAGGACTTACGTAAGTCGAAACACCCTTCGGTGAAATTAAAAATAACGGTGGCAATATTAAGCGTGCAACGGAGTTCCCGCGTTAAATGGAGGGGAAAGAGCGGATAGCTTGGAAGAGTACATTCTACGAGGGGCAAGATTTATCTGATGTGATAAAAGAAGGAACAAGATCTATTTAGAAGAGATTGGGGATCCAGTATTAGAACAGAATTTGAACGAGATTTAGAAGAGTTGCGATCGAATAAGTCAGAACAGATATTAACACTTCCTCAAAATTTCGAAAATCATTGAGGTAAGTGACCACAAAACGACTATACACATTGGTGTCTAGAATGTATGAGGCTCGCGACATATAATCCGACGTTTGGATAACTATCTTCGACAGAATTCCGAAGACTGTAAGAGCTGACAAGTTCGATAATTATTGCAGAATCAGCTTAACAGCTCATGTACCCAAATTCCTGAGAAGAATAACATACAGATGACTGGAAAAGCAATTTGAGAATGTGTTAGATGACGATTCGTTTGGCTTTAGGAAAGGTATAGGGACCAGCGAGGCAATTCAGATGTGGTTGCTAACGGAAGTGAAATCAATATACATTATATGATCGGAAGTATCCGGACACCCGCAAATAGCCGGCCGGAGTGGCCGAGCGGTTCCAGGCGCTACAGTCTGGAACCGCGCGACCGCTACCGTCACAGGTTCGAATCCGGCCTTGGGCATGGATGTGTATGATGTCCTTAGGTCTGTTAGGTTTAAGTAGTTCTAAGTTCTAGTGTTCGGGGCCATTTAAGCCAATCCCCAAAAACACACGTTTTTCAAATTAGGTGCTTTGTGCTGCCCCCTACTGCCAGGTACTCCATATCAGCGATCTCAGTAGTCATTAGATATCGTGCGAGAGCAGAATGGGGCGCTCCGCGGACCTCACGGACTTCAAACGTGGTCAGGTGATTGTGTGCTCTCTTGTGTCATTCGTCTGTACGCGAGAATTCCACTCTCCTAAACATCCATAGGTTCACTGTTTCCGATGTGATAGTGAAGGGAAAACGTGAAGGGACACGTACAGCACAAAAGCTTACAGGCTGACCTCGTCTGTTGACTGACAGAGACCACTGACAGTTGAAGGGAGTCGTAATGTATAATAGGCAGACATCTATCCAGACCATTACACTGGAATTTCAAACTGCATCAGCATCCACTGCAAGTACTATGACAGTTAGGCAGGAGGTGAGAAAACTTGGATTTCAAAAAATGGTTCAAATGGCTCCAAGCACTATGGCACTTAACATCTGAGGTCATCAATCCCCTAGACTTAGAACTACTTAATCCTAACTAACCTAAGGATATCACACATATCCATGCCCGAGGCAGGATTCGAACCTGCGTCCGTAGCAGCAGCGGGGTTCCGGACTGAAGCGCCTAGACGAGCTCGGCCACAGCGGCCAGCACTTGGATTTCATGGTCGAGCGGATCCTTATAAGCCACACATCACGCCAGTAAACGCCAAACGACGCTTCACTTGGTGAAAGGAGCGTAAACATTGAACGATTGAATAGAGTAAAACCGTTGTGTGGAGTGACGAATCACGGTACAGAATGTGGCGATCCCATGGCAGGGAGTGTGTATGGCGAATGCCCTGTGAACTTCATCTGCCAGCGAGTGTAGTGCCAACACTAAAACTCGGAGGCGGTGGTATTATAGTGTAGTCGTGTTTTTCATGGAGGGCTCTTCCACCCCTTGTTGTTTTGCGTGGCACTATCACATCACAGGTCTACAACGATGTTTTAAGCACCTTCTTGCTTCCCACTGTTGAAGAGAAATTCGGGGATGGCGAATGAATCTTTCAACACAATCGAGTACCTATTCATAATGCGCTGCCTGTGGGGGAGTGATTACACGACAATAACATCCCTTAATGGACTGGCCTGGACAGAGTCCTGATCTGAATCCTATAGAACATCATTCGGATGTTTTGTGCCAGGCCTTACCAACCGACACCGATACCTCTCCTCAGTGCAGCACTCCGTGAAGAATGGGCTACCATTACCCAAGAAACCTTCCAGCCCCTGATTGAATGTATGCCTGCGAGAGTGGAAGCTGTCATCAAGGCTACGGGTGGGCCAACACCATATTGAACTCCAACATTACCGATGGAGGGCGCCACGAACTTTCAGCCGGGTATCCGGATACTTTCGATCGTATAGTGTACGTTATAGAATTTGTCGACATGGGAAAAGCATTCGACACTGCAAAATACAGTAACATGTTGGAAATTATGATGTGAATAGTGGTAAGCTACAGGGAGAGGCAGGTAAGATCTAACATGTACAAGACGCAAGAGGGGATAATAAAAGTGGAAGATAAAGACCTAAATGCTCGCATTAAAAATGGTGTAAGACGGAGATTTAGTCTTTCGCCCCTACTGTTCAGGTTATACATCGAAGAATCAATGATGGAAGTGAAAGAACGGTTCAGGAGTGGAGTTAACTTTCAGGGTGAAAGGATATCAATGATATGATTCGCTGATGATATTGCTATCCTCAGGCAGAGTAAAGTAGAATTACATGGTCTGCTGAATGTAATGAACAATCTAATGCATAAAGCATATGCGTTGACGGTAAACTGGAGAAAGACGAAATTAATGAGATGTAGCAGAAATGAGAACAGCGAGAAACTTTACATCGGAGTTTATAGTCACGAAGTAGATGATGTTAATGGACTACATGGGCAGCAAAATAACCAGTGACAGAAGGACAAGGAGGACCGGCAAGAGAATTCTACTAGTGACAGACATAGGCTTCAAGTGAAGAATAAATTTCTGACAATGTACCTTTAGAGCACAGCATTGCATGGTAGTGAAACTTGGACTATGGGAAAACCGGAAGAGAATGGAAGCATCTGAGATGTGGTGCTGGAGACGAATACTGATAATTAGGTGGACTGACGAGGCATGGAATGAGGCGATCCTGTGCAGAATCAGAGAGTAAAGGAATACACTGAAAACACTGACGAGAAGGAGAACAAGACGATGGGACATCTATTAAGACATCAGTGAATAACTTCCATCTTACTAGAGGGAACTGCAGAGTGTAAACACTACAGAGGCGGACGGAAACTGGAATACATCCAGCAAGTAATTGAGGACGAACGGCTACGGTGGCCGAGGGGTTCTAGGCGCTTCAGTCTGGAATCGCGCAACTGCTACGGTCTCAGGTTCGAATCCGGCCTCGGATATGGATGTGTCTGATGTCCTTAGGCTAGTTAGGTTTAAGTAGTTCTAAGTTCTAGGGGACTGATGACCTTAGATGTTAAGTCCTATAGTGCTCAGAGCCATTTGAACCAATTGAGGACGTAGGTTAAAGGTGATACACTGAAATTAAGACTTTGGGACAGGAGAGGATTTAGTAGCGGGCTGCTTCAAACCAGTCAAAATAAAAGAGAGAGAGAGAGAGAGAGAAGAGAAACAATAAAGCTCGAGGAATCGAGGAATAACAAGTACTTCTGCAGTGACGCCACATCCCTGGCCTGCGCTGAATGTCAGTCCTTTGAGAAGCACTGCTCAGTATTTACCGGAGTACTGAGAACTCTGCTTTTCTTTTACTCTTATTGTGAATACTCGCATATGTCGATAATACGAATAACACTTGAGCCGGATTTGCGAGCGCTGCACGGAATGAGTACAAAATATTTTTGTTTAATGTGGGAAACGTTATTTGTCGAAGCACCATAAAAAGTGCGCCTGACAATAGGTGTAACTGCCGATAAATTTATATGTAATATGTATATATGTACACGAATCAGTGTGTGGAGGTTTTTTCTCTGCATCGAACAATCTTCTCAAAAACACGCCACAAACTTTACGACCTGATTTTCCTACATCGTCGTAACAGCACTACGCCTGTCAGTGCAGACAGTCCATTTTGTGTCCACGTGTCCAGCCGCGGGGGTTAGCCGCGCGGTCTTGGGTACCTTGCCACGGTTCGCGTGGCTCCCTCCGTCGGTGCTTTGAGTCCTCCCTCGGGCATGGGTATGTGTGTTGTCCTTAGCGTAAGTTAGTTTAATTTAGATTTAGTAGTGTGTAAGCCTTGGTACAAATTTCCTTAAAGTTCCAGATGTCCACACTTCAGTACCTGACCTCTATTAAACGTGAACACGAAAACTTAAGTACCAAGTTTTAATATTAATTATACGTATTAATATTAATTATATGAAACTTATCTAAATCACCCAAGATACGTTACAATAGGTGTCCATGCAGAAAAAACAATGTGTGTATGTAGCCGTAGAGAGTGATAAAAGGAAGTAGATGCTTTCATATTCATAACTTTGATGGTACCTTCCCTAACAAGCATTAAAATCTCGAGTACGTTATTAACAGATTTGTTGATGGATAATTGAAATGTACACTGAAGATGTTTCAACATAATTCTGAGAGCTACAATTGCGTTTTGATGAATTTACATTGCAGATTTTGTGATGCATCGTATTTCGCATCAAAGGTTGCTGTATGTGAAGCAACGGCATTGTGTTGTAAGAGCGGAAAAGTGAATTTGTCAGCGTTAACTGAAAATTTATTTTTCAGTGCACATATCAAGGTCGTACTTCAAATGAGTCAAGAAGTAAAGAGATATTACAGAATTATTTCAATAAGATTCGTAGCTGGTCACTTCCGAGTCAAAAATTTCAGACACAGTTTTATGTGGAGTGCGACACTTTAGGAACACGACTTTTGCATTATAGGTCAGGTACAATGACTTCTACGTATGGTAGATTATCATGTTATGCGCAGTTATGTTTTTATGGCATCGACACTGCAGTTCGATATAGACTAAATTAAGAATCAAATCAGCTGTGCGATACTGATAACAATGAAATAGACGACATTGCTATTCAATTAGTACGTGCTAATCATTTTGTACTTTCTTTCACTGTGATGAAATACTACTGTGCAAGAATGGAAAATGAAAACAGAGAAATTTTTATGGTTATTACGATTAATGAAAACGCAGACCTCCAGCGTGAGATGATGTAGTTGAGACTGATGTGGCGGCTATTTTTACCACAGCAACATTCCGAAGAAATACGGTGTGTTCTTTTTAAAAAATGGTACACTAAAATAATCTAGGGTTTAGATTCCTCACTAGATCCAGTGTCCTATCCGTTGCTATTTCCTGAGGGAGACAGTGGATGGCACGCTAATTCGTTCCATAATACACAAAATACGTCGACTGTGAGGCAGCCTAGAAATTTACTTACTATCTAGCAATATGCATGCTATCGCTTATTAATTACAGATTATTTCAGCCTTTTACATCGTTCACAAATAATTATTTTGGCAGTGCATTTTTGATATGCAAGTGCAGAGTAGGTCGAGTTTCGTCCAAAAATAATACCTACAATCGCCAATCTGCGTTTTTCAACGGCTCGCTGATCGTCCACACGTGTCACGCATCTCTACGAATTTACTGCGTGCTGCTGAGGTACTGCTGTGGCCAGCAAGTTACCTAAATCTGTCATCGATAGAACTTGTCTGGAAGGATCACCGGTGTGAAATCTGTCCCAGTGCCAATATCGAGGATATCAACGGCCAGCTACAATAGTTGTAGGCCAATTTGCCTCATGGCAGGATGCAAAGGCCAAATGACAGCATTCCTAAAAGAAACAGTGCCTGCATCCAGGCTAGACGCAGAGCAACGTCGTGATTATAAGTGGTCTCATACTGCCAAGTTCTTTGCAAATATGACTTTTTATTCCAGTCACTGAAATAACATCATATAGCCTCTAAACCCTTGAAGTTTCGCTCCGTTTCCTCCCCACGTTCAGGGTATTTAAATCTACGAGTATTTGGGGGGGAAGTGTACATTGGTATATATTTCTGCGCGTATGTCTCGCAGCTGCGTTTGAGGCGATAGCTTATATATTTGCAAGGCACTCCCTAGTATTTTACGACGTAAATATAATTTTGTAATGTTTCTTGAAAAGTGCTGCGAAGAGAGAATTGTTTGAGCTATTGTTTAGGAATGCTTAGTGTTTCTTGTAAAGTGCTGCGAAGAGAGAATTGTTTGAGCTATTGTTTAGGAATGCTTAATTCAGCACTATTATTTTTATTGACGGTATGGTAGAAACTCATAATAAATCAAGTAATTAGGAACTTCCAAACAATTAATTGGTATTACACTTGACCAATTATTTTAAGTTTCAGAAACGCAGTCCTTGCTTTTATGTTTCTTGAAAAGTGCAGTGAAGAGAGAATTGTTTAAGGGAATGTTTTGAAATGTACAACGCAAAAGTTTATTATTTTTATTGGCGATATGGGGGAGTCATAATAAATCAAGTAATTAGAGACTTCCAAACAATTAATTTGTATTACACTTAACCAGTTTTTATCGATTCCAGAAACTCACTTTTGGCAATCTGCATTTTACATCCTCTCTACAACCGTCGTCAGTTATTTTGCTGTCCAAATAGCAAAACACATCGGCTACTTTTAGTGTCTCATTTCCAAATAGAATCGTCTGATTTAATTCGACGGCATTCCATTATCCCTATTAATATTTTTTTGACTTTCATCTCACAATCTTATTTCAGGACACTGCTCTTTTCACGTGCAGCTGTTATTCCAAGTCCTTTATTCTCCATAACAGAATTATGCTTTATCAATACTAAGCTTATATAATGATATTAATCTGATAATGTTTCATTACTTTCTTTTTCCAATGTTCATAGGTCTTCAAAAACCAGAAAATGAATTTAACTGTAAATGAAGAACACTAATTTAAGTCTTCATGAAATCAACACTTAATTTTAAAAGTCCATACTACTTTAACCATGACTAAGATACGTGCGATAAAAATATTGAATTCAAGAGCTGAGAACAGTGCAGTTCAAGCTTATTAACATACGTCCAAAGAAAATATTGAATTCAAGCGCAGATAAACGAACAGTTGAAGCTTGACGCATGCTACAGCCTGAAACGTCAAGTCCCACGATGTTATTAGATCACGTAATATTGATAATGATGATGTAACTCGAGTTATCACAACGTCATTACTGGGTGAAGATCTGTTTAACGTCGGTACTCCTTTGTTCACATAGTGGCTGATTTAATGTAGTAACAGAAAGGTGTGTATGACACTTTCATAGCAAATATATGTCGCCGGGAATTAAATAATTATTAGATATGTGATGTCTTACAAATGATACGTATGGAAGGAAACTGTAAAAACAATTGACATACACCATGATAACGTTGCACCATGCAGAGAGCGAAATATATGACTTTGAATAACACTAATAGATTTGGTTAAGCTGACAAAGTGAAGTCGTATAGGATGATTGGTTCGGGCACGTCGAGGGACATGTTCAGCCATCTAATATGAAAGGGGTTTCCTACCCTACACTAACACTAGAATCTTTCTGTCGCGAGGTATTGAAATTTTGTGTGTTGTTTCTCTGATATGTGTAGATCGCTACAATGGGCGTTTGTGTAGTGTCATCTTCTGTTTGCGTTGTATGATGATGAGAGAACGGGCAGGGTGAAACGTGGTTCCGGCACATTACCTACTCCTCTAGAATAACAGCAAGGTGCCCGACGAACTTAACGTCCGCATCCAACTGACGGATAATCCCTACAGCGTGACAGGCCCTCACCCCATGAGACACTTCTGAGACCTTTGGAATTTAATCCAGAACATTGGGGTAATGTCTGGTAATCGGGAAGTTTACACCCCTAGATCTCCTCTCCTTTGCCGGAAAAGGGAATCTCGCCAATAGCGCGTGGCGTAGCCGCGCCGTTATCCGTCGAAGTACTGGCCATGTACTGGGTTGCGTAACTTCGGTAATATGACGAGAACCGATGTATTCAACGAGGCATATCCATTGGCTCTTTACCTGATACAGACGTATCTTTACATCACGGTGGGTATTGTAGGAAAACTTGTATCTGTTGCTAAAGAGGTGCCTATTTCGTTGATTTCTCTTACTTAAATCACATTATCCCTAAAAAAAATACATAGCACAACAGAAAACATTCCTTAATTAGCTACGATATATAATTCCATTTATTTTATTAAGAACTTACGGCGAATAAATATATAAATATAAATATACGACCCTACGAAGTTGATAATCATAGAGAGTTTTACTGCACATATAGCCTTCCAATGTTCAACTCCAACTTTATAGAGGACACATTTCTGTAGGAGACATTTCTGTAGGTTGCCAGGTTCAACTGACATCTAGAATGGAGAAGAACACCAACTTTAATAAGCGAATTTACTATGTAAATTCAAGTACAATCTACAATAATGCTGTATCTCGTAGGAAGTAGATATTGTGAATCCTGTAGCGTAGCAACTTATTACGAAATAACATTCGATGCAGTAAGGCGCGCAGCCCTTTAACACGGCAGCTTCAGGATGGCTACGTTTTTTCTCTACTCTGACTCACAGCGCAGCTGACGCAATCAGCCGTGAAAACTGCCTCAAGTAACCTGTAGGTATGCAAATTCATACCCCCTACGAATCTAAATAAACCATAGTAACTATCATCCGATTTTGCTGAAACTTGGTACGCAATCTTTTGTTATTAAGGAAGGGATCCTGTCAGAATTTTAGATTTTTATCTATTATAGCTACGGAAATTGAGAAAATTACTTACATGTCCTAAGACCGACCCTTATGTTTCAAAACTCAGTTGCCAACAATAACCAAATGTCTTTACTTATCATCTAAAGTCATAACAAAGCTCACAGTATGTAAAATCACTTAATTGGCGTTTTCTTTTCAAAACTTTAATTACTCTACGTTGTTGTTGTTGTTGTGGTCTTTAGTCCTGAGACTGGTTTGATGCAGCTCTCCATGCTACTCTATCCTGTGCAAGCTTCTTCATCTCCGAGAACTTACTGCAACCTACATCCTTCTGAATATGCTTAGTGTATTCATCTCTTGGTCTCCCTCTACGATTTTGACCCTCCACGCTGCCCTCCAATGCTAAATTTGTGATCCCTTGATGCCTCAACACATGCCATACCAACCGATCCCTTCTTCTTGTCAAGTTGTGCCAGAAGCTCCTCTTCTCCCCTATTCTATTCAATGCGTCCTCATTAGTTATGTGATCTACACATCTAATCTTCAGCATTCTTCTGTAGCACCACATTTCGAAAGCTTCAATTCTATTCTTGTCCAAACTATTTATCATCCATGTTTCACTTCCATACATGGCTACACTCCATACAAATACTTTCAGAAACGACTTCCTGATGCTTAAATCTATACTCGATGTTAACAAATTCCTCTTCCTCAGAAACGCTTTCCTTGCCATTGCCAGTCTACAATTTTATATCCTCTCTACTTCGACCATCATCAGTTATTTTGCTCCCCAAATAGCAAAACTCCTTTACTACTTTAAGTGTCTCATTTTCTAATCTAATTCCCTCAGCATCACCTGACTTAATTCGACTACATTCCATTATCCTCGATTTGCTTTTGTTGATGTTCATCTTATATCCCCCTTTCAAGACACTGTCCATTCCGTTCAAAAGCTCTTCCAAGTCCTTTGCTGTCTCTGACAGAATTACTATGTCATCGGCGAACCTCAACGTTTTTATTTCTCCTCCATGGATTTTAATACCTACTCCGAAAATTTATTTTGTTTCCTTTACTGCTTGCTCAATATACAGATTGAATAACATCGGGTAGAGGCTAAAGCCCTGTCTCACTCCCTTCCCCACCACTGCTTCCCTTTCATGCCCCTCGACTCTTAACTGCCGTCTGGTTTCTGTACAAACTGTAAATAGCCTTTCGCTCCCTGTATTTTGCCCCTGCCACCTTTAGAATTCGAAAGCGAATATTCCAGTCAACATTGTCAAAAGCTTTCTCTAAGTCTACAACCGCTAGAAATGTAGGTTTGCCTTTTCTTAATCTTTCTTCTAAGATAAGGCGTAAGGTCAGTATTGCCTCACGTGTTCCAACATTTCTATGGAATCCAAACTGATCTTCCCCGAGGTCGACTTCTACCAGTTTTTGCATTCGTCTGTAAAGAATTCGTGTTAGTATTTTGCAGCTGTGACTTATTAAACTGATGGTTCGGTAATTTTCACATCTGTCAACACCTGCTTTCTTTGGGATTGGAATTATTTTATTCTTCTTGAAGTCTGAGGGAATTTCACCTGTCTCATACATCTTGCTCACCAGATGGTAGAGTTTTGTCTGGCTGGCTCTCCCAAGGCTGTCAGTAGTTCTACTCCAGGGGCCTTGTTTCGACTCAGTTCTTTCAGTGCTCTGTCAAACTCTTCACGCAGTATTGTATCTCCCATTTCATCATCATCTACATCCTCTTCCATTTCCATAATATTGTCCTCAAGTACATCGCCCTTGTAGAGACTCTCTATATATTCCTTCCACCTTTCTGCTTTCCCTTCTTTGCTTGGTACTGGGTTTCCATCTGAGTTCTTGATATTCATACAAATGACTCTTTTTTCCTAAGGTCTCTTTATTTTTCCTGTACGCAGTATCTATTATACCCCTAGTAAGACAAGACTCTACATTCTTACATTTGTCCTCTAGCCATCCCTGCATAGCCATTTTGCACTTCCTGTCGATCTATTTTTTTGAGACGTTTGTATTCCTTTTCGCCTGCTTCATTTACTGCACTTTTATATTTCCTCCTGTCATCAATTAAATTCAATATTTCTTCTGTTTCCCAAGGATTTCCAGTAGCCCTCGTCTTTTTACCTACTTGACCTTCTGCTGCCTTCACTACTTCATCCCTCAGCGCTACCCATTCTTCTTCTACTGTATATCTTTCCCCCATTCCTGTCAATTGTTCCGTTATGCTCTCCCTCAAACTCTCTACAACCTCTGGTTTAGTCAGTTTATCTAGGTCCCATCTCCTTAATTTCCCAACTTTTTGCAGTTTCTTCAGTTTTAACCTACAGTTCATAATCAATAGATTGTGCTCAGAATCCACATCTGCCCCTGGAAATGTCTTACAATTTAAAACCTGGTTCCTAAATCTCTGTCTTACCATCATCTGCCCCTGGAAATGTCTTACAATTTAAAACCTGGTTCCTAAATCTCTGTCTTACCATCATATAATCTATCTGATACCTTTTAGTATCTCCCGTGTTCTTCCATGTATACAACCTTCTTACATGATTCTTGAACCAAGTGTTAGCTATGATTAATTTATGCTCTGTGCAAAATTCCACCAGACGGCTTCCTCTTCCATTTCTTACCCCCAATCCATATTCACCTACTATTTTTCCTTCTCTCCCTTTTCCTACTCTCGAATTCCAGTCACCCATGACTATTAAATTTTCGTCTCCCTTCACTACCTCAATAATTTCTTTTATCTCATCAAACATTTCATCAATTTCTTTATAATCTGCAGAGCTAGTTGGCATATAAACTTGTACTACTGTAGTAGGTGTGGGCTTCGTGTCCATCTTGGCCGCAATAATGCGTTCACTAAGCTGTTTGTAGTAGCTTACCCGCACTCCTAACTTTTTTATTCATTATTAAACCTACTCCTGCATGACCCCTATTTGATTTTGTATTTATTACCCTGTAATCACCTGACCAAAAGCCTTGTTCCTCCTGCCACCGAACTTCACTAGTTCCCACTATATCTAACTTTATCTTATCTATTTCCTTTATTAAATTTTCTAACCTACCTGCCCGATTAAGGGATCTGACATTCCACGCTCCGATGCGTAGAACGCTAGTTTTCTTTCACCTGATAACGACGTCCTCCTGAGTAGTCCCCGCCTGGAGATCCGAATGGGGGACTATTTACCTCCGGAATATTTTACCCAAGAGGACGCCATCATCATTTAACCATACAGTAAAGCTGCATGCCCTCTACGTTATATAGAATAAAAATCATCCAAAATTATTATTTGCTTGTTATTCTTTGTTGTGTGAATACATGGAAATGAGAGAGTGTATGTTGGACATACGCTAAAACTTAATGTTATTTTATGTAAAACCTTATAAATTTGAACCATGGGAACATTGTGTTGCAACCACGATGCTGATGATGTATGTCGATGTGTGCTTGCTTTTGCAAGAGAGTAGCCAGAATAAAAGTCTGGAGCTGAATAAGTTTCTGTGTTAATTAAAAGAATATTTTGCATTTTATTCTTTTTTATTAAACAATATATTAGAAATTGAAATTGTAATTACGTAAATGACGATCTGATGGCTAAGCAAGTTTTGCAGCAAGATTGATGTGGAAGGAACATTCTGATTGGTCAGCCAATCAGAACTAAGTAGTTCCCGTGCAAAAATGGTTAGATAGGCAGAGAGGAGAGGAGAGGAGAATCAAGAGAGTCGCTCACTAACCCGCTTCCGAGTAACACCATGCTAGATGTCTCCGTGAAAATAGTATGTAAACTGAAGAGCTAGTGAGATCATTTCAGATAGAACGTGTCGTGACTAAATTGGTTTAAGTTACGAACATTTTGATGAAGGTGTGATGTTTCTGAATTAATTAGTTGAAGTTTTATGAACGTGTGAAATTTTCGGTCATCGTGGCAATTCCTCGTGGCAAATTGCGTGTTCTTTAGGGAATACGTTGGCGAGCACTTCTAACATAGAAGACCACTGAAACGACCGAATGTTCAACTCGCTAATAGTGTGGATCAATGTCTGTTAGATCACACATTTAACTGGGTCGGACTTGCAGGAATTCTGGCTGCTTTTACTTGTGAAATATTATGTGGGATAGACAGTGATAGAGTATTACCAGAGTATTACCAGAGTAAATATGGATTTGATAGTCATTTCGTGTGCTTCCTTATGAATAAAAAGACGTTAACAAAATTTTCAAATGCTTACTGCAATTAAACTGCATTCTCCTACCGCCCGAAATTAGCGAAAATGAACTTACAGGAACTTGAGTTACGCGGCCTCTGTGTGGTAGGTATTAGGTAGTGGTTTCATTAACGCTGCTTTACACTGCCTAGCGTGTGTCTACTACTGTAGAGTGAAGGGATGTCGGAAGGAGGAAATAAATATTGAGGTAGGTGAACTGTTCAATGAAAGTGACTAAGAGAGAGAGCACGGAGACGAAAGAACGACACAACGACCCCGCCTCACCGCAAGCCCTGAAGGAGCATAATTTCATGACAGTACTCGAAGATGGATGAAATTTTTATTTCCTCAACCTTCAGATGTTTACATACCACCTTATGTGCGATTCCACAGACAACAATATATCGTTTTAATAACAAAATGGGACGCCAAGAATGTAGGGAATGGCACGATTGACTAAATGAAGTTTTAAATATTCTTGGAAGTCCCAGTAACTAGAGTTTGAATTCGCTTTTTACTGCGACAAATGTAAAATTATTTCTCTTATATGCACCGCTGAATTGGTTTTCTAGTGCGACCAATTTAAAATTATTTCTCTGATATGCACCGCGTTAAGGCCAACCACTGTGCATAAACGTTAACGTGTTTTGTCGTTTGCATTACAGAGGTGATGTACTGGATGTTTGTCATTGCTACTGTGGCTACAAACAGTTGTTCTCTCAGCCTTCGTATCACTTACTACATTGCAATCGGAGAGAAATGTTCCATTGTTTCGTCCACACTTCTCAATAGGACAACAACGTAATTTAGATTGCTAGGTATGTTATGCTCTTGGTTGAAAGTTTCGACGTTGTACCTGTAGTTACTTTTACTGGCAGCAGAAACAGAACTCTGCTCGTCAAGACGATGGAATGTATCTTCAAACCTTTAGTGTCCTACATTAAAAATAATGATTAAGTAGCGCTGAAAGAAAATCGTATGAGGTGTGACAATAAACTAATGAGACTGATTTTCTTTGCAAGATGTGGCAACCCTACAGGCTTGCGTAGGCACAATATCTTTGACGTTGATCTATAAGTTGCTTCTATTCATAGCAGCAAATCGACGCAACTTCTCAGTCATGAATTGTGCTGTAATAAGTTAACTCGTGTTTGTGTCCCTCGTCACGGAAATGGAACCGCATAGTAATTCGCAACAGCATGCCATTACTTTTTACGTTAAATTGGGTGAAAACGCTTCAAAAACTTACGGTAAGCTTCAGAAGGCGTTTGGAGAGGAGGTTATGTCAGGAGCTCCAGTTTTTCGTTGGCATAAAATGGTTAGTGAAGGCAGAATGAGTGTTGAAGATGAAGACCGCATTGAACGACCATCAACCTCAAAGACTGATGTCAACTTGACCAGGGTGCGTGAACTCGTACGATCTGATCGAAGATTATCCGTGAAAATGATTGCAGAAGAACTGAACATCAATGGAGAAACGGTTCGCCCAATAATAACTGAAGATTTTGGAATGAGAAAGATTTGTGCAAAAACGGTCCCCAAAAATCTCACACCACAACAGCGAGAAACACGGAAAAATGTGGCATCCGATCTGTTAGAGCAAACGGAAATCAATTCAGAATTGTTGAGCCCTATTATCACTGGTGATGAAAGTTGGTTTTTTCAGTACGATCCAGGGACGAAACGCCAATGTTTGCAATGGTGCTCAAAGGGATCACCCAGGCCAAAGAAAGCTCGCATGCCAAAGTCAAAAGTGAAACGCATTCTTGTGTGCTTCTTTGATTTCAAGGGAATTGTTCATAAAGAGTGGGTGCCTCCTGGAACAAACAGTTAACCAATTTTGTTACAAAGAAATTTTAGAAAGACTTCGTAAAAGAGTTCTTCGTGTCTGTGCCAACATTACTGATAATTGGATTCTGTATCACGATAATGCGCCATTCCATGCTGCTCTTTGGGTACAGCAATTTTGAACCTCAAAACAAATTGCAGTATTACCGCAGCAACCTTATTCGCCAGATATCGCTCCGTGCGACTTTTTTCTATTTACAAGAGTTAAAACGGCGCTCAAGGGACACCATTTTCAAACAACACAAGATGTCCAAAATTCTGTTACGAGGGCCTTGGAGTTCCAGAAATGTTACCATCAGTGGCAGAAGCGCTGGATAAAATGTGTGCTATCAGAAGGGAACTACTTTCAAGGAGACAACACTTAACTTTACTAAAACGGTAAGCAACATTTTTTTTTCACATCAGTATCATTACCTTATTGTCGCACCTCATATATCCACATATTCGTAAATTTACGTTTATCAGTAATGATAAAATTAAAAGAAAAATGACTACAAGATAGATTCATATCTTATAATGAGAACCATTTTACGCTAGGTTTTAAATAAGAGGAATACGGGCAGAGACGAACAGAATCACTATTCCCTTTTAAAAATGTGAGTGTACTTGTATACACCGAAGAGCCAAAAAGTGCTGGAGGGAATTGACACCATGAATCCTGCACGGCTGTCCATAAATCCGTAAGAATACGAGGGTGTGGAGGTCTCATCTGAATAGCACGTTGCAATGTAGCCCAGATATGCTCAATAATGTCCATGCCTGCGGAGTCTGGTGGCCAGCGGAAGTGTAAACTCAGATGAGTTTTCCTGGAACCTCTCTGTAGCATTTCTGCAGGTGTGGAGTGTCGCATTGTCGTGCTGCAGCGGAAGTGTAAACTCAGATGAGTTTTCCTGGAACCTCTCTGTAGCATTTCTGCAGGTGTGGAGTGTCGCATTGTCGTGCTGCAATTTCGCAAGTCCGACGGAAAACACAATGGACATCAAAGGATGCAGGTGATCAGACAGGACTCTTACGTACGTGTAACCTGTCAGAGGAGTCGTATCTAGAAGTATCAGGAGTCATATATCAATAGAACGGCATACGTCCCACACCATTACAGAGCTTCCAGCAGGTTGAACAGTCCCCTGCTGACACGCAGGGTCCACGGTTTCGTGAGTTTGTCTCCGTACCCTACTCACCCTTTCGCTCGATACGATTCGAAACGAGACTCGCCCGAGCAGGCAACATGTTTCCAGTCATCAACTGTCCAATGTCGGTTTTAAAGAGCCCAGCCGAGTCAAAGCTTTGTGTCGTGCAATCATCAAGGGTACACGAGTGGATCTTCGGCTCCGAAAGCTAATACCAATGATTTTTCGTTCAATGGTTCGCACACAGACACTTGGTGGCCCAGCATTGAAATCTGCGGAATTTGCGAAAGGGTTACACTTCTGTCACTTAGAACTATTCTCTTCAGTCGTCGTTGGTCCCGTTCTTGACTGATCTTTTTTCGGACTCAACAATGTCGTAGACTGATGTTTTACCGGATTTCTGATATTCACGGTACACAAGTGAAATGGAAGTGTGGGAAAATCCTCACTTCATCTCTACCTCGGAGATGCTGTGACCCATCGCTCGTGCGCTGACTAAAACTCCATGTTCAGTTTCATTTAAATGTTGATAACCTCCCACTTTAGCAACAGTAACCGATCTAAAACTGCGCCAGACACCTGTTGTCTTATAAAGGCGTTGCCGAGGGCAGCACCGTATCCTGCTGTTTACATATCTCTCTGTTTGAATAAGCATGCCTATACCAGTTTCTTTGGCGATTGAGTGTATAAACGTGCTTATGCTGTGGAATGGTGTCACAGTATGTTACCGTTCTATATCTGTCTCAACTATCTCTTTTCCGTTTGTTTGTTTCTATTTTTTGGGTGTGAAAATAGTCTTTGAAAAGCGTCGGGATGGTAACGACCCTGTTTTACACTTGATGTGCGATATATCTCCCTCCGACATGTATCTCCTCGTCACTGTCGCGGAAGTGGAACTGGAAGCTGTGACGAAATGTGGCTGATATTGTATTGCGGGTTCCGTCCCGTGTGGCGCTATTGTGCATGTCAGTTTTCCATTTTTCAGATGTGGCTCCTCGGTACGCAACAGAGCCCTTTTCTTAACTTCATTAATTACAAAATAAATTCCCAATGCATTGATCTGCAGTATTTTTAACGCCATCATGGAAAGTGTATTCGAATGTAGCACTGGGAAGGGGAAGGGGAGATAGGAGACGGAGCCCGAACTCAGTTCGTCCATTTGCCTTCAGTATGAATCTATCCGCTGCTTCGATTTATTCTTGTTACTGTCGGAGGGAGATACGTATAAATGTTTCGTCCTGTAGTTTATGGATTTTCGCATTAAAGTCTATGTGGTAATTATTCTCAGTCACATCTGTTGTTTCTAAATGTTGTGTAGTTTTGTATTTGTTAGTGTTGTCACGTTGTTTTGAATGTTTGACGACATCTCATCGTCATTCTTCGCTTCATTTTGATGTACGTTTTTGAATCCGCTCCGTAGTACGTGTGTGTCGTCAGTCTGCTGACTCCATCGTTTGATGCGGTCAGCCACGAATGCCAATCCTTTCATCTCAGAGTAGCAACTGCAACCGATGTCCTCATTATTTTCTGGATACATTCATTGTATCTCTGTCTTCCTATAAAGATTTCATCCTCTACAGCTGCCTCTAGTACCACAGAAATTAATCGCTGATGTCTTAACAGATGTCTATCATCCTGTCCTTTCGTCTTGCCAATGTATTCCATCCTCAGAAATCCTCCTCATTCCTTACCTTAACAGTTCACCTCACTTTCAATATTCTTCTGTATCACCACATCTCAAATGTTGGACTTTAATTTGTTCCGGTTTCCCCACAGTCCATGTCTGACTACCATACAATCCTGAACTCCAAACACACATTCTTAGAAATTTCTTCTTCAAGGCCTATGTTTCATACCAGTGGGCTTCTCTGTGCCAGGATTGCTCTTTTTTATAATGCTACCTTGCTTTTTATTTCCCCATTGCTCCGTCTATTACGTGTTATTTTAGTGCCTAGGCAGCTGAATTACGTAACTTTGCCTACATCCTGTTCACCAGTTTTGATGTCAAGTTTGTCAATGATCTCATTTCTGATACTACTACCTACTTGCGTCTTTCTTCGATTTACTCTCAATCCATATTCTGTACTCATTTTACCGTTCATTCCCGTCAGCAGCTTCTGTAATTCTTCTTCACTCTTACAGAGTATAGCAATATCGTCAGGGAATCTTATCACTGTTACCCTTTAACCTCGAATTTTAATCCCACTGTTCAACAATTCTTTGATTTAGTTCTTTGTTTCTTCGATGTATAGACTGAAGAGTATCAGAAAAGACTACCTCCCTGTCTTATAACATTTTTCGTAAGAACAATTCGTTCTTGGTCATCCAGTCTTATTGTTTCCTCCTCGTTCTTGTGCATATTGGATACTACTGTCTTTTACTATAGCTTACTCCTTTTCTTCTCAGACTTTCAAACATTTTGCAAAATTATACATTTTAGAACGCTTTTTCTAGGTCGATAAACCTTATGAGCGTATACTGTTTTTTCTTCAGTCCTTTTTCCGTTATCAACCGCAACGTCAGAACTGTCTCTGTTGTGGTTTTACCATTCCTAAAGCCAAACTAATAGTCATCTAACACATCAATTTTTATTCCAGTCTTCTATATATTATTATTTCCAGCAACTTGGATGTATCAGCTGCTAAGGTAATTTTGCGATAATTCTCGCACTTTTCGCCCCTTGCTATATTCTGAATTGTGGTGGATGACCTGTTCCCGAAAGTCAGATGGTATATCGACAGACTCATAGACTCTGCACAGCAACTTGAATAGTCATTTTGTTGTCCCCCGTCCCACTGATTTTCTAAATTCCGTTGGATTATTATCTATCCGTGGGGCCTTATTTGATCTTGTATCTTCCAAAGCTCTTTTAAAATGTGATTATAACACTGGACTCCCTGTCACTTCTATATCAACTCTTGCTTTTTCTTCTGTCGCATCATCTTACAAGGCCCCCCCCCCCCTCACAGACGCCTTCATTGCTTTCTTTCCACAGATCCGCCCTCCTTTCTGCATTTAACAGCCGAATTCCCATTGCTCAGTTGAATTTATTACCCTTGCTTTTAATTTCCCCGGAGGTTGTATAGACTTTCCTATATCCTTAGTATGTCCGACTATCATTTGGTCTTCGATATCTCACTCGTAACTGAGCTGTACTTCTGTACTTCTCTTTTCCCTGGTCTTTTTTGTACTTCTTCCTTTTGTCGCTATACTAAAGTTTTTTTGTTTTTTGTTGCCCATGGTTTTTTTCTCAGTTACCTTCCTTGTATCCGTGTTTGTCTTTTCAACTTCTGTGATTTCCCTTTTTAGAGATGTGGATTTCTCTTCAACTGAACTGCCAGCTGATCTGCTCTTGCTGGTATCATCAATTTGTTTTGCAGTGCGCGTGTTACTTAAATTCTCTTCGTTATTTTTTTATCGTTGTTAATGCAGGGGATTGTGCAATACAAGCTTTCGAATCTGTGTTCATATCAATTTTCCCCCACGTTCTTTAGTATTGCTAATGGAGTCTGTTTGATAGCCATTATTCAATATTACATCTTCCAGTTCTTCAGCTCTAATGGGCAGCTGGGTTTTCGTAAGGCATTAGAAATTGAGCATTGCAACCCCCTGGGAAATGACAGGTACAATACTATCGGCAGCGAACTTTGAAACCCAGAGGGGAACTGCAACACCAGGTTCTCATTGGCGTACTGCCGGCCGGAGTCGTTCAGACCGCTCCCTGTCAAGATCCAACTACTTTAAATCGAACAGTATCCACTAATTTCTTCATCATTTGTTCTTTGTCGTTATGTACGTCATATATCACGCTAACATTGGGTGACTACACTAAGAAATCGGAGAGTTTATGTTTAAAGCATGTTAAATACTATGACACTGTTCCTTTAGCTGATCAATTTTCGAATATCTTCCTTTACCTAAATCTTCTGCAGCAGCCTCATTTAAGTCAGAACGGATTGTCACTCTGCCAGCAGACATCGGTACTACTGCCCTACTGACTAATTTACTTTCCCTATTCTTCAGTGACCAAGAAGAGTTCACTGCTCTTATTTGCCTACATACTAGTAGCGTATGTTGCCAACTGTTTCTTATTATTTATTCGCAAATTCAGATACATGCCTAATATTCAGGTTGTTTCTTACCATGCACAAGTCTTTAAGAAAGGAAGACAATGCTCATTTCATCTTGAAAACTATAACCATAACAAACAACCGGCCGCAGCTTCGCACTGTAGCAGTTTGTTTCTACTAGCGGACGAACTGTCCTGCGTATCGGTAATATATAACACACATAGTCCTTCCGCATTAATCAGTCTTTTTGTTAGTCACAACTGACAAAAAAAAAATGTGTGTGAAATCTTATGGGACTTAGCTGCTAAGGTCATCAGTCCCTAAGCTTACACACTACGTAACATAAATTATCCTAAGGACAAACACACACACACACACATGCCCGAGGGAGAACTCGAACCTCCACCAGGACCAGCCGCACAGTCCTTGACTGCAGCGCCTTCAGACCGCTCGGCTAATCCCGCGCGGCCTATCATTCACATACAGACAGAGAAACGCGGCGGGGGACTACAGTTTATATTACGTATGGAATTGGTGTTGTAAATGCGATAGCCACCCTACAATTAATGGAGGATAATTGACTCAGATGCAACAAAGTACCTTTCTATGAAAGTGAACAAATAAACATAATAACGTGAGACAGTACGTTATTTGCACAAGATGCATAATTCGCCACAAGTGATCCAAGTATTCCTGGCTGAAGATGTCAGTTTTGCAAAAAGCTATTTATTTTTCTCGTAGAAGAACGTAATGGCTCGCAATTGTCAGTCTACGTTTACAAAGGTTAGGGTAATATATACCGTACGTGCTGTATATTTTGTTTGGCAAGAACGAACCAAAGTCAAACTACATAACTGATAAATCCAGCTAATTTAAATTAATTCCCAGCTACAAGTGAGAGTAGAAGTACGGTTAACGTCAGCGTCAGACCTTACTATCTTAATACTAAATTTGCATATTATTTTCTTATTCTGGAGGAGTGTTTAAATGCCGAAGTCCGTAGTTGCTAAGTTGCTACTCCTACTGACTGCATGTTGTGCAAAGTCCAACAGAACAAGGGAGACTGACTCAGTGTCTGGCCATTAGGGATGACCGCAGTCCTCTTCAAAGGACAAGCGCCTTCACTATGACAGGGGATGGAGGAGTCCCTTAGAAGTTGGGACAGTGTACTGCATGCGGGCTAAGCTCCATCGAGGATGCGCCATCCGCGTCGGCATCCTAAATGGCGGAAAGCTGTTGTGTACGTATTTAACATGGGGTGTTCGTTGGCACAAGCTAACAAGAAAGGGAAATGCATTATAGTAATGCCTTGCACCATGCAGCACGCCCGTATTCTGTGAACCACTACGCAAAGGCCAGTACATAGATAAGATCTCTTGAGTGACAGGAGAGGTCGTCTGGCTCTTTGGTCCTTAATAACAAAGTTGGCAAGTTAACTAAACTCTTGCAGACTCCGCTAAAACAGCAAAAACAGGGTGGCTAGTTAACTGAATTGTTGTAGAATATGCTAAGAAACAGTAAGATCAGCTACCACTGGATAGGAAAAATTCAGAAGCAGGAGAAACAAACTCGCTGGTGTGCACATGGATAGGGCTTAATTGGTTGAAATACAAAACAGGACACGTGTGGAAGTTATAAGTTACCTGTTTCCGAACTTCTGGACTAAAAACGTTGACAATAGTTGTTTGCATTAAAACTGACTAAGGAAACTCGATTGCTGTGCTATTATAACAGATCTGATACGTCGGGACTCGGAAGTATCACTGGTGATCAAAATCAGGCAGAAGACACAGTCAAAACTCCGGAGTAAAAATTCTGCTTCTTGCTGGGAGCACTATGAGGAAGCCATTACCGTGCGAGATTCCACAGGGGACGTTTCAGCCGAAACTGGGACTCGGATGCTGGACTCGGGGAGAGAAGCCTTCGATGTAGGCCAAATGACAAATAATTCTCAGCTGCCGTAGTCTCCACTCGCAGGCACAGAAAATGTTAAAAACGGTAATCAACTCCAACATTCGCAAACCGAGTTATAGGACCAACCTAAAGATTTCAGATTACTTCAGACTTCCACATATTTTTAAGTAGATTTATTAGCAGTTCTGATCTCAACATGCACTCAATCAATATAGGGGTTCATGCGTGATTCTTTCTTTAGTTCTCTCTTTACCCCTCTGATTACGACTCGGAATTTCTGCGAACTCAGTTTTTCTCTAAAGGGTGTGTCAATTTTCACATATTCACTTCAAAGTCACCTTTGCCAAGGTGCTAGTATTTTAATTCCGTGCTAACTTGCGATAATACATCATAAACATAAATAGTATCCTGTATTTACAAGCACGTGTGCTATTTGAAGTGAGTTTGCTTCATTCAATAATTTGATGACCTTTCTCATTGTATCTTCTTGTGTGTTACAATTCTCATGTTTCATATATACTAAGGCCACCACTGTTTAATCAATTTTATTCATTAAGTTAGCTACTGTGCGACATTTGCAAGCGCCAATGAAACAGTTATAGGCATGCGTATTCAAATACACAGATATGTAAATACACAGAGTATGGCGCTGCGGCCGGCAACGCTTATAAAAGACCAAAAATGTCTGGCGCAGTTGTTAGATCGTTTACTGCTGCTACAGTGTCAGGTTATCAAGATTTAAGCGAGTTTGAACTGGTATTAAGATCGGTGCACGAATGATGGGACACAGCATCTCCGACTCAGCGATGAAGTACGGATTTTCCCGTACGTCCATTTCACAGGTGTACCATCAGTATCAGAAATCCGATAAAACATCAAATATCCAACATCGCTGCGGTCGGAAAAAGATCCCGCTAGAACGGGACCAACGATGACTAAAGAGAATCGTTCAATGTGACAGAAGTGGAACCCTTTCGCAAATTGCTGCAGATTTCAATGCTGGGCCATCAACATCATCGATATGGGCTTTCGGGGCCGAAGGCCCACACGTGTACCCCTGATTATACGACACAAAGCTATATCCCTCGCCTGGGCCCGTCAACACGAACATTGGACTGTTGATGAATGGAAACATGCTGCCTGGTTAGACGAGACTCGTTTCAAATTCTAACGAGCGGATGGACGTGTACGCGTATGGAGACACGCTCATGAATCCGTGGACCCTGCATGTCTGCAGGGGACTGCTCAAGCTGGTGGAGGCTCTGTAGTGGTGTGGGGCGTGTGCAGTTGGAGTGATATGGGACCTTTGATACGTCTACTTATGGCTCTGACAGCATAAGCATCCTGCCTGATCACTTGCGTCCATTCATGTCCATTGTGCATTCCGAACGGACTCAGCAATTCCAGCAGCACACTGCGGCACCTCCGACGTCCAGAATTGTTACATAGTGGCTCCAGGAGCACTCTTCTGAGCTTAAATACTTCCGCTGGCCACTAAATTCCCCAGGCATGAACATTATTGAGCATATCCTGGATGCCTTGCAACGTGCTATTCAGAAGAGATCTCCACCCCCTCGTAGTCTTGAGGTTTTGTGGACAGCCCTGCAGGATTAATGAAGTCAATTCCCTCCAGCAGTACTTCAGATTTAGTCGAGTCGATACAACGTCGTTTTGCAGAACTTCTGCGTTTTCGCGGGGGCCCTATACGGTATTAGGTAGGTATACCAGTTTCTTTTGCTCTTCAATGTATTAACGTGACCCTATTGGGGAGTGATCAATTTATCCGTTAAGATCACTCAGTACAGATCTTTTTGACATCCACAACGGTATGTCATGCCTCAGCTATAACTTCACAATACGTATCAAAATTTTCTCCTCACTTTTGTTATTATGGTAGATCTGCTAGGAGCTTATTATGTGTTCACGTAGAGTGCAATCGTGTCTTCTTTTAGTTGATCTAATGGCTACTAACTCATGTGTAAGGAAATAAGTCATACATACATTGAACGTGCCTATTATCAAATCTAGTAAGTCTACCATAACTCGAAAGTTCAGTGTTGTTCTCCGGTTTTGACTTATTGGTATCCAATCAATGACGTAAGATAGTAGTTTGTTCCGTATAACTTCTTTCATTAGGAGTCCACAGTCCAAATTATTTGTTTGAATGACATCATCTTCCCACCATGGAATGTATATTTTATTAGTCACAACACATTTCCTCTGTCAAGCCTTTCTGCATCGTTATTATAGTTGTTAACAATGTTTCACAATACGTAACATTGGAACCTTAAAGAAGTAGCCTCTAAGTACTAGTACTTACGAAACAGTAACTTAACATACATCAAAAACAAAAATAATCGGCTACTCTATAAACATCAAGGTATTTGGGGCATCGCCACGAAATACCTGCAGTATCTATGGAAAAATATCAAAATACATTAATTTAACAGGGCAGTACAATTTCTTGACAATGAAAGAACAGTACTGACAACGTTTCCTAATATTATCTTTAAATAAAAATCCTATTAAACCGCTCTCAGTGTCTGTTATCGTCACAATGTCAGAGTGTAAAACACATAATCCATCAGGAACAGTTGCACAACTATCTTACTTTACTACCAAACATTTCTACAGGTGGCAACTCACATAGGGGAACCAAAGATTGTAGTGTCAGGGTATAGCAATACACACTACTATCGAGAGTAGAGGAAGGGGCCGCTATTATTATTATTATTTATCAAATACATAGGAAAACTTAACCGCAAAAATGCCATTTGTATACTGTGTAAGATACACTGAAGAGCCAAATAAGCTTGTACACCTGCCGAATATCGTATAAGGCCCCCGCGATTTACATGCACCCGACTAAGTCTAAAGCAGTTCTCCATGGAATTTACACTATTTTTTTCTGTATCACTTCTGCAAGTGTGGAGTGTCGCATTGTCCTGCTGAAATTGCCAAGGCCGTTATACTGCATAGTGCATATGAATGGATGCAACTGATCAGACAGGATGCTTACGTACGTATCAGCTGTCAGAGTCGTGTCTAGACGTTTCAGGGCTCCCATATCACTCCTACTGCACAGACCCTCCACCAACTTGAACAGTCCCCTGCAGACATGCATGGATTCACGAGGTTGTCTGCATAGCCGTACACACCCTCCCGGTCGATACAATCAGAAACGAGACTCATCCGAGCAGGCAACATGCTCCCAGTCAGCAACAGTCCAATGTCAGTGTTGACGGGCCCAGGCGAGGCGTAAAGCTTTGTGTCGTGCAATCATCAAGGATTCACGATTGGGCCTTCGGCTCCGAAAGCCCATATCGATGATGTTTCGTTGAATGGTTCGCACGCTGACACTTGTTGATGGCCCAAGATTGAAATCTGCAGCAATTTGCGAAAGGGTTGCACTTCGGTCAAATTGAACGATTCTCTTCGTCGCCGTTGGTCCCTTTCTAGAGGAATCTTTTTCCGGCGGATGCAATGTCGCAGATTTGATGTTTTACCGAATTGATTATATTCGCGGTAAACTCGTGAAATGGTCGTACGGGAAAATCCCCACTCCATCGCTACCTCAGAGATGCTGTGTCCCATTGCTCATGTGCAGACTATAACACCATGTCCAAACTCACTTAAATCTTGATAACCTGTCATTGTAGCAGCAGCAACCGATCTAACTACTCCCTCAGACACTTGTTGTCTTATATAGGCGTTGCTGACCGCAGCGCCGTATTCTGCCTGTTTACATGTCTCTGTATTTGCGTACACATGGCTGTAACAGTTTGCTTTGCCGCTTCAGTGTATACCGTTTGTTACAGTAGTTAAAATACGAAAGACACGATCTTAATTGATCAACATTCGTCTACCAGGACATTCTATTTTCTACATTCTGCTTTCTTCCTTGCACCCCACACCCTGTAACACCTGTGATCAACCCATCCCACTTACTCCGATAAGTGTACAACTAAACCCTCTCCAGCCAAATTTGAACTGACGGTCCGCGCACTCTCTGTTCCCACAAAACTTCATTCAAACAACTCCCTAAGTCAAACTCCCACTGTGAAGACATCATTCCCTTCTTTACCACTATTCCCAAAAAAACCACCCATCTGATTAGCCATATTTTGGTCCACCAACATCTTGGTTGCCCGTTCCGTATTCTGTTTATATCGCACTGTCTCAGATCCCCAAAATCACTCCCACGTTTTACGTTAATAGAGTAAGGAACCGCTTCACTAATCAGTAATTTCTTGTTGTGGCTCTTCGAGCTTTCCCGGCGGATATGTTGTAAACAGTCTTCACGGGTTTGCCGGCGGGATCACGTTGTGCAGATTCTACAATATTTCCTCGGAGCAACTGTCCGACATCTTCAGGTGATTCAACCTTTCTGGTGGCTAGGTACGACTGACTTGTCAGGTTGAACCATCTGAAAATGTCGGAGGAAATATTGTGGAATTTGCACAACGTGATCCGGCGGCAAACCCCTGAAGACTATTTACAGTAATTTCTTATTTAGGGCATGACTGTTTCGAAGTTTAATGCTTTATCTTCGGGTGCCACGAACTGTAAACGAAAGGATGTGTTAACGTGTGTGAGATCTATATGGCTGGCAAATCAAAATGAAACGTAAAGCCGCGAAAAGTGGCGAACTCACACAATTATTGAAACATAAATGTGTGGCGTCGGGCTAGTCAGTCAAGGGCGGTCACATAAACGTCAAACAAAATCATGGAATTGGAACAAACGCGCTAAAACGATGGGTTTAGGGGTTGGGGGGCGGGGGAGGGGGATGGCAGCGCCCGTCTGACAGCGCCACAGGGATGTGACTGGTGTAGAAGCTGAGGGAGCCAGCTGACCGCGGTGCGGAAGCGACTGACGTAAGAGCCACTGAGGTGGGAAACCGAAACAGATAGAAAAAAAGGTGCAAAATCGCTACAAAACAGAACTAAAAATATAAGAATAAATATAAAACACATATCTGCATCTACATGTATGCCCCGCAAGCCACCGTACGGCATGCGACGGAAGGTACTTTGTGTACCAGTCGCACTTCCCGGTTTTCCTGTTCCAATCGCGTATGTTTCGGGGAAACACCGATTGCTTGTAAGTCTGTGGTCTTCTCGTGTTATATACATAGATGGAAACAATACATTGGATTGCTCTTATACGAATATGCTCTGTCCGCATTTTTACAGTTGACCATGTCGTGGTGCCGAACGCCTCTCTTGCAGCGTCTGCACAGGTCCTGGCTGAACATCTCCGTGACGCTTTTGCGCTTACTAAAGGAACCTGTAACTATACTTGCTACTCTTCTTTGTATCTACTCTGCCTCTTCTATCAGTTCTGTCTGATGCGGATCCCGTACTGACGAGCTATATTCAAGTACTGGTCGAATAAGTGTTTCCTAAGCTAGTTTCTTCGTTGATGAACTACGTTTCATGAGGAATCTTCTAATGAATCTCGGTGTGGTATCTGCCACATTCGCGTTCGATTTCAAATCGTTACATAAACATACTCCTAGATGTTTTATGGAAGTAAGTGTTTCCAGCGATCGTTCTGCAATTTTGCAGCCAATAAAACGTATTTCTGTCTTTGTATTCGTAACAAGTTCCTTTTCTTATGTTGAGAGTCAACTGCCATTCCCTGCAGCTCTTCCTTCATTGCGCTGTAATTTTCTAGCGTCCCGACTTCTCCTGTACAACAGCATCATCCACTCGAAACTTTCGACTTTATCTACTAGGTGATTTGTATACATTGTGGAAAGGAACCGCCCTATAACACTCCCCAGCGGCCCGTCCTAGGTTAAGTTTACGTAAGAAGACTCCTCTCCGTTCAGAAAGACCTGTTGTGTTCTGTTTGCTAGAAACGATTCAATCCAGTCCCACAAAATTTCTTACGCTCGTATTTTGTTCATTAGTCGGCAGCGCAGAAATGTTTCAAATGCCTTTCGTGAGTCATCGTATCTGCCTGACGCCTGTTATCTACTGATTTCTGCGTCTCATCCTAGAGGGCCAAAACAAAGTCTTACTATGAAAATCTTAGTCAGGATTAAAATGATATACATAAATGGAATAGCAAAGTATACATAAAAACAGCACGGTGCTTCCACAGAGCACCAGACGTAATAAAAATAACGGGGAAGTACTAGGACTAGAGAAAGTGCATACAGAAACTAAGCCTACGTGGAAATTCGTTGAAATTAACACTGGAGGCAGAGAATAACGAAACAAATGTATTTAGTTGTGTGAATATGGTTCCTGGCGGCAATTTCTGGTGCTAGGGAGGATTTACACAGGAACTGTTCAAATGCAGTATATCGCTGGAAATTTGGTTCTCGTGTCTGAAGAATCATGCTACGTCCGCTGTTGTATCAGCAGTGACGCCAATTTTAGCGACGAGGTCTTCTTTTATTTCCATAACGGTTTCATACACCACACACTTGAGTTCATGAGACCTGGTTGGCCAGGCCATCCGATCTGTGATCCTTACGGCTTGGGGAAAATCTTGAGGTGGTAGTGCCACCACGCGCTGAGGATAGACATGATGAAGTTAAAATAAAATTAAAAGGAAGGTTAGCGTTGGCCGTAATATTGATGTTTTATTGATAACAGAATCGATTTTCGATCACATAGAGATCATCTTCAGTGCTGGAAGCTGTGGTGTAAAAATTAAACTCAGACACTGGTATCAAGTTATCAATAACCAAAACTGAGAAGCGATCACAATGATGAAGTTGCTGTTCATGTAACACATTCCAAAAAGCTATATCTGACGTCAAGGATGCATGCAATACGTCGTGTACTTGTACATGGAATGTCAACATGTCGCAGAATATCGTCTTCCATTTCGGGAGTTCGCATTGTTAATTCCATCCTCTATAATGCATACCTGCAAGGAAAGTGCCTGTTTCACGTAGTAGGCAATATACGCGTGAGGTAATGTAGACGCCTGAATGTTTCGTGCAGTGGAACACATCGGTTCGGAAAGTGTGCCGACACTCTCTCAGTGCAGCTCGTCCATTCACAGACCGTATACCAGATACATGTCAGCCATTTCAGCTTGCGTAAATCGTTACATGTTCACTGTTGTTGTCCCAAAGCGGTAAATGTGAATGAATCGACGTGTTCCCAAGTAGACCTCAGAGCCAACCATTCGTACGCAGAACAATTTTGAATGTCAGAACACATTTCTAGTGAGCGACTATGACACAATGGCTTACATCAGCACCACTAACCAAATGTTCCCTGACATTGCAAGTTGGCTTCAGGCACCATATGTTTCTTATTGATATATACTGAAAGTAGTAAATGAGTTTTGCTATTTGGGAAGCAAAATAACTGATGATGGTCGAAGTAAAGAAGATATAAAATGTAGACTGGCAATGGCAAGGAAAGCGTTTTTGAAGAAGAGAAACTTGTTAACACCAAGTATTGATTTAAGTTCAGGAAGTCATTTCTGAAAGTATTTTTTTGGAGTGTAGCCATGTATGAAAGTGAAACACGGGCGATAAATAGTTTAGACAAGAAGAGAATAGAAGCTTTCGAATTGTGATGCTACAGAAGAATGTTGAAGATTAGATGGGTAGATCACGTAACTAATGAGGAGGCAATGAATAAAATTTTGGAGAACAGGAATTTGTGGAACAACTTGACTAGCACAAGGGATCAATTGGTAGGACACGTTTTGAGGCATCAAAGTGTCAGCAATTTAGTGCTGTACGGAAGCTTGGAGGGTAAGAATTGTAGAGGCAAACCAGCAAATGAATACGCTAAGGAGATTCAAAATGATGTAGGTGGCAGTAGTTACTTGAAGGTGAATAAGCTTGCACAGCAAGGATGTAGCATGGAGAGGTGCATCAAATCAGTCTCTGGACTGAAGACCACTGCAATATATATCTTCTCATTTTCGGTACCTCCTGTATTGTTGTTGTTGTCTTCAGTCCTGAGACTGGTTTGATGCAGCTCTCCATGCTACTCTATCCTGTGCCAGCTTCCTCATCTCCCAGTACTTACTGCAACCTACATCCTTCTGAATCTGCTTAGTGTATTCATCTCTCGGTCTCCCTCTACGATTTTTACCCTCCACGCTGCCCTCCAATGCTAAATTTGTGTTCCCTTGATGCCTCAGCACATGTCCTACCAACCGGTCCCTTCTTCTAGTCAATTTGTGCCACATACTCCCCATTTCTATTCAATACCTCCTCATTAGTTATGTGATCTACCCATCTAATCTTCAGCATTCTTCTGTAGCACCACATTTCGAAAGCTTCTATTCTCTTCTTGTCCAAACTATTTATCGTCCATGTTTCACTTCCATACATGGCTACACTCCATGCAAATACTTTAAAATACGACTTCCTGACACGTAAATCTATACTCGATGTTAATAAATTTATCTTCTTCAGAAACGCTTTCCTTGCCATTGCCAGTCTACATTTTATATCCTCTCTACTTCGACCATCATCAGTTATTTTGCTCCCCAAATAGCAAAACTCCTTTACTACTTTCAGTATACATCAATAAGAAACATATGATGTCTGAAGCCAACTTGTAATTTCAGGGAACATTTGGTTAATGGTGCTGACGTAAGCCTTTGTGTCTCATTTCCTAATCTAATTCCCTCAGCATCACCCGACTTAATTCGACTACATTCCATTATCCTCGTTTTGGTTTTGTTGATGTTCATCTTATATCCTCCTTTCAACACACTGTCCATTCCGTTCAACTGCTCTTCCAAGTCCTTTGCTGTCTCTGACAGGAATACAATGTCATCCAGTATTAATTTGAACGAATAGTTTCGGTATATTCTGTACATAATTCCACATAATTCCAATGTCAGCACCTTATCTTCGCTGTTCTATGTACTTTCCATCATGATCTCTTCACACTACCCATTATCAGGGGTTGATCGTCAAGCAAGAACCGACACCAACATCGTCTTCAGCATCTTATCGGCTCCGAAGAGATCGCCATAAAAAGTCAGTTCCATGGAATCAGCATAAGCGTGTTTATAATAACATCGTTGCCGCGCGGGATTAGCCGAGCCGTCTATAGGCGCTGCAGTCATGGACTGTGCGGCTAGTCCCGGCGGAGGTTCGAGTCCTTCCTCGCGCGTGGGTGTGTGTGTTTGTCCTTAGGATAATTTAGATTAAGTAGTGTGTAAGCTTAGGGACTGATGACCTTATCAGTTAAGTCCCATAAGATTTCACACACATTTGAACAATAAACAATATCATCGTTATCTTATCACAGTTTAGAGCTTTTAATTGCATTCTTATGTTGACAAACAGTAGGATGAAGAGCCCCATATGGAGGAATGACATAATTAAAAATACTACTTTACTTTGTACACTTTTGTCATTATACCTGCTTCGAAACCATTCCTAAAGACTAGCGTTGTTAATTCTTGTTAATTTGTTACCGGTATCCTACGTAACTGACATAACATTACCTACAGGTGTGCTCTTGTAAGTTTACCTGGGTGACATGAAAACTGTTAACGAATGCGTCCATTGTGATGAGTTTACGTAAGATCCCGAAGTGTTTGTACCTTATCTCAACTAACATATTAGTTAACAACGATTCAAGTCACCCAACACATATTACGTAGCATACTTCCAGGCCGCAAGATTTAGCGGCTTGGAATGGTTTCAATGGAAGTATAATAATGAATATGTAGGGGAGGAAATCAGAGAGTATAATAACTGTAAATGAAATTGTAATGTAAAAAATGAAAGGGGTAGGTGTACCATATTACCTTATCCTGGCTCAGTTTCAGAGAAAATTGCATGCGTATTTAGAAACACTAATGTAGGCATTAGCTTCCACACTGGCAAAATCTTAAAAAGTTCTGACATAGATTAAATGCAGAACGTGTCCCAAGTATTATAGTGGACAGACTGGGTTGGCCTTCGAGACAAGGTTTAAGGAGCGCACTAGGCAGTCTGGTAATATCTTTGCTTTTGCAATCACATAATGGAAGACAAACACGGGGTGGTAGGCTGTCCCTCATCACTTTAGATACTTCACGCACTACGTAAGGAGAATGCGATAAATACACTCGAGGACATGGAAATACACGGTCACTTCAAGACTCAGCGTAATGATATTCTGAAGGAACAGGTAGGGTTAGTTAAGGGAAAATTTCTTGAAAATTTCGTCTTGTTACTTCGTGCCACTGAGTATGCAAGAGAATTTGCTTGACTTTTTCCTTCGAATTTCTTATATTACGTTCGGATATGGTGGTTATAACCAATTGGTTATTTTCATTTAAAGGTCATATTATGGCTTTGGTGACAACGGTCTCGAATATCTCGATTTTTATATAAGCGTCGGATACTTTAATTTTTGATTTATGCTAAGGCTCCGTTTTGTTAGTACTCACTTGTTGGGTCGAGCGTTATAGGTAATGTTTAGAATGTGATATTTTATGAAACATTTAACAGATGTGGTCATGTTAGAAAAGCACTTGACAATGGCCTTAGTGCTGAAATTGCTGTCGTGTGATTAACAACGGGGGAAAATGATGTCACTCAGACTGGATGTGTGAGGTTTGATAGAGTAACAATTGAATTGCCGTTTTATTCCCCTTAGCCTCTTGTTCTTCAGTGTACCGTCGTTTTCACGCGAGAGTCGTCAGCAACTGTAATGAACATCAGAACGCGTCGAATAGGAACGAACTGATAATTTGCCCGGCTTTGAAGCAGCAGCTTAACATTTTACCAGAACTAATTAACCCAGAATGTACGATTTTTAGCACGACTGACCGTTGCGAACCAACTTCGGCCAAAGTGCATGCGTCATGACGAAGTAGTCATCTGCACCCTATTTAAATGACAGGTTTTATTTCCATTTTAAGTTTTCATGTTGTTCACTTGTTACTGCCGTTGTCCTTAACAACTGTAGATCAATCTGTTAGGTTACAAGATTTCATTGTATCGATCGTAGCTGTGACAGCTTGTATAAGAGTTGGGGATGAACTATCGATAGTCGGAATCTGCTAGTTGGGTTTGTATGCTGCAAAGCTGCTAAAATGCTGAAAATGGCGTAGGAACTAGAATAATATGGACAGCTGGAGAACAATAATTAACAGTGGATTAATTGTGAGCTGTGGCGTTTAAAGGAATGCACAAGAACAGTTTCTCGGGAGTTATGGACGGAGGTCCTGTACCATCAGTTAAAACAATACGTGAAACGTACTAATATGAACAGCACGACGACGGTAATTACCGCTGAATATGCTGTGCTGTTATCTAACTAAATGAAATAGACAATTTTGTGAGCTGGACGGAAGGACAGTGCACGCGCAATTATGGTTCGTAATTATCTGTGTAACATTCGTTCACTGCAGTATTAAAACAATGAAAATAAAAGTAAGAGAACAACAGTCAGAGCATTAAGGATAACGGATATGGAGTCATTTTCAAAATCAAGATCACAATTATCATCATGAAACACGAATTCAGCCGCGACATAAGCTACAGCCAACAAAAACGATTTATGAGACAGAATGTTTGCGAAAGCAGGCAGTCAAAAACAAATTGTGTATTTAGTTATCATTATTATTCCCTGTCTAATGAAGAGTTTATGAGCACTGAAGGTTTCTTAATTAACAACATTTGCTCTATCTCTGACTACCCACTGATGAGCCAAAACATTGTGACCACCTGCGTAATAGGACGTTTGTCCGTCTTTGGAACGAAATACAAAACTGATTCTGCGTAGGGATCCAACAGCTTTGTAGTTTTGTGGAAGTATGTGGTATTATATGTCTAAGCACAGGTCATGTAATTCGGATAAATTGTTGTGTTGGCAGAAGTGCCAACACCGTGTTACTAGGGGAGGCCGAAATGCATGCGTTTTAGCTCACGCAGGCTGGCGTGAGGAGGGAAGGACTATACTGGCGTGAGGTTTGGAACATGACAAGGAATTAGATTTCAGAAAGCGGACGTAAAGAGTTTCATACTTAACTTTAATCCATTAATGATGAACGTCGCTCTTGACGGTACATGATTCGCAATATTGTCTGTTCAGAATTCATTCTAATTACTGAATATGGCGCCTTGCTAGATCGTAGCAAATGACGTAGCTGAAGGCTAAGCTAAACTGTCGTCTCTGCAAATGAGAACGTATGTAGTCAGTTAACCATCGCTAGGAAAGTCGGCTAAACGACTGGGGCGAGTGCTAGGGAGTCTCTCTAGACCTGCCGTGCGGTGGCGCTCGGTCTGCAATTACTGATAGTGGCAACACGCGTGTCCGACGTATACTAACGGACCGCGGCCGATTTAAAGGCTACCACCTATCAAGTGTGGTGTCTGGCGGTGACACCATATAAATAACGAGCAGCAATTGGCGCACGCGGTGACGGCACTCGATAGCGGCCCAGGCGGGTTCCATAGCATCATGCGAGTTTGGTCGCTGCGACATCAACATGAGTTCACTATAATGCTCAAACCATTGTAGTACGCATCTTGCTACGACGCACAGACAAACAGATAAAACATTACATAGCCGTCGGGGAAGACATCCACCATAAAGGGATGCATGAGGTTAGCAGCAGTCAGCGTGTCTTCCACTACAACCATAGGAGCCATTCAAGCGCAAGAAAATGATTCTTATAGCATAATACAGCTCCCACCTGCCCGCGTCCGCGGCGCTGCACGTTTCGAGTCGCCGTTCACCTCGATGCCGGCGTTTGCGGTCACGAAGAGCCAAGACGTTTCCATTGATCGACAGTCGAATCGCGTTGGTTCTGTGCCCACTGGAATCGTAACTGACAATGTCGTTGTGTCAACATGTGAACACGTAAGGTTGGTCTGCTGTGGACCTGCTTGTTGAACAACGTACAATGAACGACGTGCTCCGAAAAACTTGTGGGTGTACCAGCATTGTGATCTTTGTTGGGCAGAGATGCCGTAGATCGCCATCTATCCTGCTTCACAGAATAGACGAGCCTCCCAACTCCACGTTCTGCGAAGAGTCATGAACGTCCAACCATTTAGCTCCTAGTGATAGTTTCACTTCCCTTTTCTCTCTTTCTGTAGATGCTTACGACAGTAGCACGTGAACGTTCGACCAGTTTCGCCGTTTCCGAGATACTTGTTCACAGATTCTTCGTAATAATAATCTGCCCTTGATCAAAGTCGCTCATCTCAATGGATTTCCTATCCAAATTTGCAGCCCATATCGTTCCTAGAGTGATCCCCCGTCCATGTCAGCTACGCTTAGATGCTTTTGTTACCGAGTGACTTGCCCACAACGCCACCAGGCGGCATCCAACGTCGCGGTGGGCTGTAGTCATAATGTTTTGATTGATCAGGATTTACTAATGGATATTACTGTAACCTAAGCGAGAAGCAACTGTTCCGCGTTCTGTTCCTGGATGGGCCAATCGGTGCCGTCCGAACTCCTTGTCACATTCTGCCAATGTCATCGGATCGGGTATGGAGAGGGGGGGGGGGGAGCGGCGCTGACGGTGGGGGGGGGGGGGGGAGGGGTTCATGCGGTCAGTACACCACTCTCACGGTCATTGCAGGATTATTGCAACTGATTTACGGAGAGTTTCTGTTAGTATCATCAGAGATTCAGTAAATTACTCAAAGCAAGATTCAAATAGCTAAAAGCATCTTAATTTAGCAGTAGCTTAGTCATGTTTAGTGGGGTCACTAGTTTTTCTCGTAGGACCAACTTTGCTTAAATAACATTATTAAATTTACACTTACTTGAAAGGAGTATTTTGCAATTGGATTTTAAATTAAACATGAAAATTACTCATCGGAATTAGTAAAGCGCAAACTGGGGTAGTAACGTGTAAGAAGAAATATTGAATGCTTTAGTGCTTAACGTCACTACACTGAATGCGGTCTAGTAAATCACAGTATTAAACCAATTCTGCTATTATCAGAATACTCTATCAACCTAACAGTACCTACAAACACTTAGCTTTAATTGTTTCTCCATACCTGTAAACTTTTACTACCTATTATCTTATATAACTTAAAGCTTACTACTAGTTTTTCGTTGTTATTATAAAGTGAGAGCATATGTAAATGAGTGTATGACAGTATATGTTCTACGCTGTTTAAGGGGAACATACTAAGGAAGGAAACCACTTGTTTCGAGCCTAATGCTTTATTAAAAAGAAGGTAGTGGTTGATGTTAGTACCGAACATTAGTAGTTGTTTAGCAAGATTTAGTACAAGGCTGAGTCAGCGCTATAGCAGGAAGTAGCAGACATGATAACATACTCACTGTTTGACTTTCCAAACATTTCCTTGGTTTCCTTTATCATGAACTCGGATTTAAAAACGTAGGGACTGGATGTGAAACTATCTCTCTCCTATATATGACGGTAGTATCTGTTCCCGAAACAACAGTTACCGTGGATGACCATGCAGCTTTGCTAGAAATCTACTAGGCGCACTACGAATGTAGTGGTGTGGACATGTTGGGAATGTGGATCTCACGGGGAGGATGCAAGGGATAAGTCCCTGCAGACACACTATCCTCTGTGCCCGCGGTGGCTCAGATGGATAGAGGGTCTGCCATGTAAGCAGAAGATCCCGGGTTCGAGTCCCGGTCGGGGCACACTTTTTCAACATGCCCCAATGAAGTACATCAACGCCTGTTTGCAGCTAGGGTGTCCATTTAATTATCATTTCATTTCTAGCAAAGCTGCATGGTCATCCGCGGTAACTGTTCTTTCGGGAACAGATACTACGGGACTTGGTGGATTAATCCGCCACGAGTAATGAGTACGATGGGCAAACATCTGTTAGGCGCACTACGAATGTAGTGGTGTGGACATGTTGGGAATGTGGATATCACGGGGAGCGTGCAAGGGATAAGTCCCTGCAGACGCACTATCCTCTGTGCCCGTGGTGGCTCAGATGGATAGAGCGTCTGCCATGTAAGCAGGAGATCCCGGGTTCGAGTCCCGGTCGGGGCATACATTTTCAACATGTCCTCAATGAAGCACATCAACGCCTGTTTGCAGCTAGGGTGTCCATTTAATTATCATTTCATATCTCTCTCCTTTCTATACTGCTGCGTTCCTTTAATTTTATTTGATTCTTGACATGCAGCACGGTTAATGTAAAAATTGTTTATAATATTTCGAACCCTACGTTTCGTGCTTAATAGCTTAAAAATTCCAAGAACTTACAAGGAACCTGTTAAATGTGAGCTCGCAGAAAGCCAATGATATTGGCAGCATTCGACGCCTCACATTTTGTCTACCATGCAACCACAATATTAACTGTTAATGACAAACAAGGGGAGGGACTGGAGGTGAGCACAGCGTTAAGCAACGGAGCTTAGATGAACTGCTTAGTGGACGAGTAACTCCTAACAGTTCTACTGTGCTAGTGGTGTTAATAGAAAGCAGAGCAATGGCAAAGATAAACAAAGCAAACTCAGTTTTAATCTGTCGGGAAGTTTCTCCGCCGCAGAGTGAAAATCTCATTCAGAAAGCAAACATTAAATTATATCTGCAACAACAGTTGCCGTATATTACATTTCGTCAGACGGAAGCCCAAGAAATGTCGCAGAGTGTGAAAGAAATGTCAAATAAAACATTAGTCTTTCTGCAAGATGAGTCAGTGGAATGTATGGTGTCGTATACGCTTGACTAGGTTGACAATGCACATTTAGGCGTACAGTAGTGACGATACGTGTTAACAAGTGAAAGTTATACTGAAACAGGTGTCGAGCCACGTACTTCGTCAGCCTTGTTTGACAGGGAGCCACATATATACTCTCTAGTAAGGGCAATCGTTGTTCTAGGAGCGGATACTAAAAATAGTTACGTAGATGTAAGATTATCTGCAGCATAGTAGAGAAATAATATGAACAGATTTTGAATAAGTCCGCATCATAATGACTGTGTAGTTTATAAGGAAAATTACTGATACACAAGGGAGGACAAGGCACTCTTATTACAAAGACTGGTGTTTGCTCGATACTATTTACATGATATTCATGATAGTGACCTACAACATTATACACATCAAACTGCGCGCGACGTAGATCATAGTGATTTCAAGGCAAGCCGTGGATGACAGCATAACTTCAAACAGTGTTATGGAGTTGGAAGACTTCAGATAACGAAGTTTTATACAAAGCTTCAACTTGACGATGCACAGCAAGTAGCGGAATCGGCGTGAAAACCTGTAGATGAGATAAGCAATTTTATCTCAACGTTCAGGAAGGAATTGGTTTCCAACTCCGGCAGATGAGGATCTGAAGAGGAAATGCGTATGAAACGAACCTTTATCTTAGAGGTACCAATCGAGTTGTACTAAGATCAAACGACATCAATGCCTTAACACATTTCTATACACTTATGTTGACTGTTAATCTGGATGGTAAAATGGCTGGAAAGCTATTTATTGTGCTGCTAGAAGTCGGTGGGTCTCTTTTCCTTATGATTATTTCTCCTGTGTGTGATCTTCCGAGGATAGTAGGGAAAATTTAAGGCACAGCAAGCAAGAGTGGGTAGAAAGGCGTAAGAGTACTACTACTCTGGTACGAGCACTGCTTTTGGCCAATAACTGGTCGAAATAACTTGATTTTACTTGATCCTGGTCTGTGAGTAGAAATCATACTACTTTATAGTAAACTATACCTCCTGAAATCTGTGTGACATTGCAATTCTCACCACCTACAACCATTGGACAAATTCAGCCCCTTGATGTTTGTTTTTCCTGTGCCCATGAAACATACTATAGCACAGTCTGCAGTTACATCTTAAAAGATAGCCAGTTTTAAAAGTGGTTCAAATGGCTCTGAGCACTATGGGACTTAACGTCTGAGGTCATCAGCCCCTATAACTTAGAACTACTTAAACCTAACAAAACTAAGGACATCACACATATCCTTGCCCGAGGCAGGATTCGAACCTGCGACCGTAGCGGTCGCGCGGTTCCAGACTGTAGCGCCTAGAACCGCTCGGCCACTCCGGCCGGCTAGCTAGTTTCTCGATAAGGTGTCAGGCAGACTGTTTCACATTCAGTAGCATGTCCTCACATTTCATCATACCGTTACACAAATACCATTCTCTAAGAGTGGACACCTAGCTGAACATCTTGCACGATTTGGAACAGCCATTGAATTCGCCTTCAATCATGATGAAAGGAAACTTTCTGACCACTGTTGCACCCCGTTTTTCACTGGCGTTCATGGTAGAGGTTAGAGGTTTGTTTCGAAGTATTGTTAGATGTCGCCAATGTCCATTTTGTGAAATACAATACTTGGACATTTAAATTCTGTCGTCCTCCTGATCCACATAGTGAGTTATTAGCAGCAAATATTTTTTTCTGTCATAATTGTGAACCCAACACTTTCAAATAAACCTTCCTAATGATTGAACTAGCGACTTCGCACTTAAGGGATTCCTTGTTAGTCCGTTTAACACTGTCAAAAATTATTTATAAAAGTTAAAACAGTATGAACGAGGATTTTCCTTTCTTCTGTCTATTTTCATTCACCTATTTTATAGATTTCTTCCGAACAAAAGCTTTTCTTCCTACGAACCATCACAGTTTCCCTAATGTACATGCGGATGGGGAACAGACTGAAAAAAGGACGAAACAAAAAAGTATGTATTCAGTAGGTTACGTGGGCGGATGTACAAAATTGGGGAAGCAGAATCAAGTAATGTCATATGGAAAAGAAGGAAGACTACTTGGAGAACGTGGTCTGGACGAAGGAACTTAGGGCATACCTCTTGGTAAAATTCTGTGCAGGTCACAGTTTAACAACTGCACATCCGTGGTTTAGGAATCATAAAACAAGGTCCCGAGTTCGAGTCTCGGTCGGGCACACAGTTTTAATCTGCCAGGAAGTTTCATATCAGCGCACACTCCGCTGCAGAGTGAAAATCTCGTTCTGGAATCATAAAACAAGTTTGTATATGCATGGAACAGACTTTTCGACACCTGAAAGTTTAGATTATAGTAGATAATATAAAAATGCAGCTGATAAAACTAATACATTGGAATATGGAATGGAATATTATAAGTCTAACAAAACTGACAGGAAGTACCGAGTGGTAAAGGTAGAACGAATAACTCAGAGCTGTAGAAAAATGTCTCAGAGCTGAAGAAGCATACATGGGTATGCGTAAAGGGGATGTAAGTATAGGGAAATTAAAAAAAACTTCGGAGGAAAGAGAACTAGCTAACAAGGACACATCTAACTCGACCCCATATTCTAAGAAGAAAAAAAGCACACTTTGAAGACATCGGGCCCAGCAATCGATCTCACATGAAAATCTGGACTACAATCCTAAAGGTAATCAGTTTTGACCTACTGAATGTACAAATTCTCAACTTCGCGAGCACCGGATGTTTGTCACTAGCTCCGCCCCACTGCAGATGCCTAATGCACGAGCCTGAAGCACTGTAGGGCGCACGGCGGAGTGGGTAAGAGGTTCGTATTCATACCGTCGATGAACAAGAACATTGCTTTACTCATTGTCTCCAACGCGTGGTTTCTAGCCTGTAGTTGGTGCCAGACGTCACTTTACAATGATCATTTTTATGCAGTGTAAAGACGTACAGAGCGCTATCGAAATATTAGCATCACTGTTGTACTTTTTTTTTTTTAATTCAAAATCTGATATTGTTAAAGTGAACTGCATTTACCGAAGTTGCCCTATTCTTCAATGTGACTGGCATGATTACACTGTAAATCGAAAATTGTAAACTCAGTTTCCCAATAATTCTTGAGGTGATAAGGCTTGTTCATTTTTATTTCCGGACATGCACATATATATATATAAGTTCATCAGGATGATATACCAGGTGCTCCTTTCGTGCGAAACAACGTGTTCCCCATCTAGATTTCAAAACATGTTCGGCGAAAGTGACCCCCTCCTCTTCCATTGCCGTTAACAGGCCTCGAACAGGAGGGCTGTGGTTGTTACTCCACGGTACTGTATTTCGCGTTCGTGCAGTCTGGGGCTTTTGTAGGGCGGAGCGGGGACAAACAACCGTTGCGCGAGAAGTTTTAAGGCCGTGCATTCAGACGGTCATAAATGCGTACTGTCACAGTTGTGACCCAAATTTCTGCTCGCGATCAATTGATGGGGCTGAGATTTTGGAATTGTGCTCTCTTCTCCTTAAAATATGAGGTACAGTTCATGATGTTTCCATATAAGATGGCAAACAAGTAACAAGTAAAAATGGAAGGCCGAAAGGTTTAAGATACACTTTGACGCACTATATCAAGGAAAGCAACTTGATGACAGTGCTGTAAAATGGGAGGAGGAAGTGGGTGATGAAAGGGTTGAAGTGAAACCGCGAGAAGAATCGGAGCAGTTAAACACCAATTGTAGACAAAATTCTTCCAGAATTGTTATCAACCTTGCGGGAACCAACCAAGACAAAATTTTTCCAGGTAGCACGCAGACCACACTGAACAACCAAAATCTTCAAGATGTGTGTAATAATCTCAGTATTAAAGAAGACAGATACTAACAGGTGAATGTGTTACTGAAACATTACTTTCGTAAGTCACCGTTTTAAAATACTAAAACGAATCTTCTGCAAAAGAGTGGAATGTCTGGCAGAAACCGATCAGGACGAGGATTACCGGAAACTACAAAATCAGTTAATGAAGGTCGCTATGATGTTTGTCTTAGACCCGGCAAAATGTAATAAAACTTACTCTACATAATGCAAGAAACATCTCACCGACTTCACAGTTCACATTTGTGCTAATTATTTCTGTACTTAATTGTAGTCGATATAGATATCCCTTTCGCTCACTCAGAGGGATTTGACCAATACTAGATGAGAGATTAGGCTAGAGAGAATGAATCGAAACATCTCATTTCACAGTGTACAACACAAAGGCATTACCGAGACACATGAAAAACATACGTAATTCTGACAGTCTTATAGTGGTCATCCTACAAAAACATCCGAACGGTGAAACATTCGGCTACTTCAAATGGTTCAAAGGGCTCTAAGTACAATGGGACGTAGCATCAGTCCCCTAGAACTTAGAACTACTTTAATCTAACTAACCTAAGGACATCACACAAATCCATGCCCGACTCAGGATTCGAACCTGCGACCGAAGAAGAAGCGCGGTTCGGACTGAAGCGCCAAGATCCGCTCGGCTAGTTCATTGTAAATTGCTGTTCTCCGTTTCTGGAACTTGTTTGTGTTACCTTTACATCTTTCTGCAGAGTTTTTCCTTAGCCTGAGGGGCTGATTTTATGCACTTGTTTCATCAACTCCATCGATGTTACAATCCCAAATATCTTACCTACATCCGCTTCAAGAGCTATCTGACCGTTACAGTCCCTACTCGTATTACAAACATGTGTTATTGTAACCTTCTTTGTATTAAATACTCGACTACCGTCAAAGTGCTACAAAACAGCAGGATGGTTATTTCCTTGCCATCAGAAAAAAATTAATTGAAGAAATGGGTCGTTGCTCCCGTTGACAAAAGAGTGCAATTACAATATTGCTAGACAAAGTCTTATAGAGACTCTAATTCCCAGCTTCAGTTTCCTCGTTCTCCCCGTATTTTATAAGTTTAAATTTTTTATTGATATAATTGAAATCCAACTCGGATTGTAGTTATCAGAATATCGTGTGTATCGTTTCAGACATTGTTTTTAGTTTAAACTTAAAATAAGGACTCCTAACCTGTAAGACCTATGAGAGTGCTTAAGGTTGCTAAATTTATCGGGGCTAAAATGCTGTTAAAGACAATGCAGTGAAGACCAAAGATTAAAAATTGAATCTACTGTTGGCGTATTATTTGTAGTAGCATCATAACAAGAGCTGGGAGAAGATTTTCCATACTGCAAGGCTACTAGGAGGAGGAGGAGATTAGTGTTTAACGTCCCGTCGACAACGAGGTCATTAGAGACGGAGCGCAAGCTCGGTTGAGGGAAGGATGGGGAAGGAAAGCGGCCGTGCCCTTTCAAAGGAACCATCCCGGCATTTGCCTGAAGCGATTTAGGGAAATCACGGAAAACCTAAATCTGCAAGGCTACTAAAATGACTCATCAAGTACCAGTCAGTCAGTGACAACTTACTGAATAAAACAATGGAAAAAAGCATACTATCCGAATCACATTCAGGAATCCTATTTTTACGAGGGCTATCCACAAAGTACATTACGTTTTGGAATTAAAAATAAATATAGTATTGGAATTTTTTTATTATATACAGATGAAAGCCACACTTAAGTACTACTTTTCTACATAGTTGCCATTTAAATTAAGGCACTTATCGTAGCGATGGACGAGCTTGGAAATTCCTTCGTCGTAAAATTCGGCCGCCTGCGCCTTCAACCACGTGGCGACTGTCTTTTGGGACAGAAAACGTGTGATTTTTGTGGATTTCCTGGAAAGAGGCACTACAATAAACTCTCAAAGGTATTGCCAAACTCTGCACAACCTCAGAAGAGAAATACAAAACAAGCGCAGGGGAAAGTTGGGCTCAAAGATCTTGCTGATTCACGACAACGTCCGGGCCCACACGGCAAATGCCACTCGTGAAGTTCTCGAATCTTTTAAGTGGGAGTTGTTTCCTCATCCGCCGTACAGTCCCGACCTGGCACCGAGCGACTTCCACTTATTCCCAGCAATGAAGAAGTGGTTGGCTATGCAGCGTTTTGATGACGACGCAAAGCTTCAAGAAGAGGTAACCACGTGATTGAAGGCGCAGGCGGCCGAATTTTACGACGAAGGAATTTCCAAGCTCGTCCATCGCCACGATAAGTGCCTTAATTTAAATGGCAACTATGTAGAAAAGTAGTATTTAAGTGTGGCTTTCAACTGTATATAATAAAAAAATTTCCAATACTTTATTTATTTTTAATTTCAAAACGTAATGTGCTTTGTCGATAGCCATCGTATAAGTACATTGAAATGTTTGTTTCTACAATGATTTACATCAGTTTACAGCTTGAACAGTTAGCTATTTTTCGACATAATCACCATTTCTGTCGTAGCATTTTTGTAGACGCTGTGGCAGTTTTTGTATGCCCATGTCATACCAGCTTGCCGCCAGCTCCGCGCCTTTGGCGAATAAGGATGCCGCCACTGGCGTGATTGTTTCTTGGTCTCAGGTGTAAAGGGGTATGCCCAGGTTTCGTCACCCGTGACAATTGAGTCCAGAAAGTTGTCCTGTTCGGTTGCAAGGCGGTGAAGAAATTCGCGGGAAGTATCAACTCGTTGCCGCATGTGGTCCTCAGTCAGCATGCGAGGCACTCATATTGCGCAAACCTTCTGGTATTTCATTGTTTCCGTTAATTCTGTAAGCGGCGCTTCGGGAAACCTCAGGAACCAAAGTGCAGAAATCATCCAGGGTGACCCGCCGATCTTCACGCAAGCTTTGCTCGGCCTTCAACATTGTCTCCTCAGAAATTGATGGTCCCCCGCTCCTTTGTTCGTCGTGAATTTCTGTCCGACCAACTGCAAACTCTTACAGCACTTCCGAATATTTTTGACATCCATGCACGACTCACCACACACTTCCGTCAATTGGCGATGGATTTCAATCGGCGCAATGCCCTTTGCGTTCAAAAACCGAATAACTGCGTGCAATTCGCACTTGGCGGTAACATCCAACGGGAGCTCCATTCTCAACGGCTGCCAAGCCAAGACTGAGCGCCTCAGCGCGGCGTGTGCTTGTTTACACACAGCGCGTGAATCTCTCATCATAATAGTGTGACCAACTGCCACACAAACAGAGTTCTGCACTTATAAAAAAATAGGAGACCTTACTTTTGGGATTACCCTCGTACTTTGTTGAAATGAAATGTTATTTCCCAAAATGCTGTTTGCGTAAGGTCACTTCGCGACGACATCATACTATCGCTCATGATGTGTACGTTATCGCCAGGGTTTAAAACACAGTGCCGAGGTGCTCATAGCACAAACCACGATCCATGTATACCAGCACTGGAAGTTTGCGCGCTACAAAACGCCCGTCCGCCTACTGAGTGTGGAACAGATCTTCGTGTGGGCAGATGAAACGCGTCCATCGAATAACTGGTGTTGAACCACTTGGAATTCACTCTGTTTCCACTGTAGCATTTTCACTGTTGTTGGTAGGGGTGAAACGTAAAGTTTCTTCGAGAGCTGCTACGGTACGTGGAGACGTCGCTGAAATCATCAAACTTGCATCCGAGAACTTAATGATGATGTATATTATGATTTGGAAAAATTAGTGTGCGTGTCCCACGTAAATTAAACTATATTAATTCAGCATATACAGTTCAGGTTGCTTAATGTACTGTGCTTGCTAGAATAATAATTCATTTAAGCTCTACGTATATTAGCATAAGTTAAATTATGGAGCCTGACGATTTCACATTACAGCACTTTGCGTTGAAGCTTATTCTCTTACGGAATTAATCAAGTTACACTACTCTTGGTGTACTTGATATAACAGTCAAGCTTTACCAAACTCGCAATTCAGATAAGCTGCGCTTTTCGTGACCAACCAATGAAATTAGGAAATTTGTGGTAAGATCTTATCTGTCATCGGTCCCTAAGCTTACGCTGTACTTAAACTAACTTACGCTAAGGACAATACACACACTAACAACCGAGGGAGGACTCGAACCTCCGACGGGGAGACCCATCATTGATTTGATTTTAAAGTTTGTCTGGCTTTCATTGTTCAGATGACACAATTATGTTTAGCTAAGTTAATTTATAACCGCTCCACTTAGTGGAAGAAGTATTTTATTGGATACGTTAGCTTAAACGCAAATAAACCAGCGACTTTGTTGCCGATGGTCAAAATTTTGCTCGATTCGACGATCCTTAGCCTGTCCTGACCTTATTGCCAGGCTGTTTTTTTCCACCATGTCCAGCATTTTATAACATCCTCACTAATCTAAATTATTAAATGCCACCGCAAACCCACGATAGCACGCCGCTTCCGGGATTCGGAGTTGTACACCGGTCTCGAATAATCCGCACGGCGGATTAACGAAAGGACCGGGGCGCCGGCCAGCATAGATGTGGGTTTCAGGCGGTTTACCACATCCTACTAGGTAAATACTGCGCTGGTACCCTCGTCTCACCTTAGTTACACCATTCGCAAAAATTTCGTACACGTTTTCACAGTAGCACAGCGGATGACTATAGTTACTACAGACAAATAGACATCCGGAGTTGCCGGCCGGTGTGGCCGTGCGGTTAAAGGCGCTTCAGTCTGGAACTGCATGACTGCTACGGTCGCAGTTTCGAATTCTGCCTCGGGCGTGGATGTGTGTGATGTCCTTAGGTTAGTTAGGTTTAATTAGTTCTAAGTTGTAGGCGACTGATGACCTCAGAAGCTGAGTCGCATAGTGCTCAGAGCCATTTGAACCATTTGAACATCCGGCGTCCCTGTACCGTGCAAGAATGATACCAGACTTTGATAACCTGCCCCATGAGCTGACCCACTTATTCAGAGTATTCAGGAACCAGGATTATAACGTCCATCAAATACACGAAGTGACTTCTAGCAAGAATCACAGTAAGATCACCGACGAGGAGCAGGAAAAGAATCATGCTTCCTTGCCGTTATGTGGCTCCGTGTCGGGCAAGATGAACCGCCTGCTAAAACGACACAAGATCAGATTGAATTTTCAGGCGTCCGACAAAAGTCCCTCAATAACTGGGACCAATTAAAGACAAAGTAGGTTTCAGAACACAACAGTTGTATAAGACACATTGCGAGTGCGGCCAGACTTACGCCGGACAAACAGTACGCATTCTAGAACACCACAGGAAGGAGCATGAGAGGTTTTATCGCTTACACTACCCCAAGAAAACAGCTTTAGCTGCGATTGCTTTAGAGAATGATAAAATTTGACGAAACCGCCTTCGTGTCTCTCACTAACGACATCGGGGACTGTGTAATTAAACAAGCGAGGAAAATAAAAATGATAACACTCGACACAGAGAAGGCGGCCTGCAACTCAATACGGAATGGAACCGAGCGACAGTGGGGTTGAAGCGGGCGCAAAGGACGCCGAGTCCACGTATCCACATGTAGCTCGTGTAATTGCAAGCACCTGACGCGGTTGGAAACTCGATACCATTTTATACAATGTTACCACTCCGAGACTCTGGATTCCTACACTGCCAAGTCTACACCCCGTGATGATACACAATAAATGTCTCGAGGAAGAGAGAAGAGGAATATCTGATGGAACTGAAAGTAGAAATACACCTTTACTATTAGACATCTGATACCAACAAAGAAAAATCCGCCATGCCACAGCACCTCTGCAAAGAGGAAAGTATTACTCTAATACAGACGAGCTGAAGAAACTTATTTCGGATACTTACCAGCAGTCCAGTGGTCTTGACCGTCTACAGAGAATCTGTATTATCAGTGGTTTAATTTTTATGCGTTTGTAGCATGTCGTGCCTAGACTTCCTACGCTTATTGCTGTCGCTCGCCGTATCCTCGCCGCAGCATTTTCATACGTCTTGAATTTCGACATATTCCAGAGGCTTTTGCGAGCCAGCATCACGCCTGTATCTTGGGAGGAGTGGAAGGGAGGTCTCGGAATTCGACAACCACGAAATCAATCCAGAGCAGTTTCTCGTGGAAGAACATGCAGACGCATGTTGACTTACGATAGCGCAATTAAACGCCTATCCGACTCCTACAGCTGTCCACGGCTGAGCAACGAGTCACACCCAGCACTTACATTTCACCCTGCAGTCGAGTGTGTGCTGCTTCGAGACTTCCGGGAAACTTCCTGTCACGTTATAACTGTTTGCCGGGCCAGGGTGTCAGGGTGCCTATAATGCGCTAATCCAATGTCGAGAAGAGGTATCAACGATATTTCAATTAGATGAATGATCAGTTCTAAAATGGGTTTCAGTTTTCACTTAACAATGAAGGAGAATATCTTCGGCAGAGAAAAAGCAGAGCGCGTTCTTCATCTTTTTTACGTCATGGGACTGTTTCAATTTCCTGAAATATTAAGCTACCAACATAATTTTTTCCCAGTGTCTTACTTTCCTATAAGATATATTGTTTCAGAGAAGAATTTGCTGTCACTAAAAGGAAAAATAAAAAAAGAAATGTACATGCTATTGCAAAACACAGTGGATCACGTTCTTTACTATGTGGTGTAACACAGAGGGTTGGGTGAATTCACTACCCTGATGTTCATTGTAGGGTGAGAGCCATACGAGTTCCTATCAGTCTTCTTTTCCGACTGTAACTGCATTCTTTGACTGAGAGCCATGATAGGAGAGTTAAAGGGTGTGTGTGGACGGTGCAGGTGAGGTTAGATGACAGTGTTCGAGCCGCCAGGGTCAGTAAAGGAGTGACAGCTCGGCCAGGCACCAGGAAGCGAGCAGCAAGAAAGTGCGGCGAGCTAGGGCCAGACGTGGCATTGCCGTGGGAGAGGGTTTTAGCCGGTTGGCTACCCATGATCTTGTAGTGAGTCATCTGCGTGGTTACTGGAATGTATCCTGGTCGGTGGAACGCCTTCCTCTGCAGTTCATGCACTTTGATGTCAACTGCCTGTACCGGGAATGTGCATGTATTAATTCACCTTGCTATTTGTCAAGACTACATGTATGATCGGGTGAGTGGTTTTGTTGTCAGTGAAATGTGGCGCTGAATCTTTTATGTGCTTGTCGGTGTGTGACTCCAGTTGAGAATGATTATGAAACACGTAGTAGCAGCTTATTCTATTGCGTTATGGAAAACACTACAAATTTAAATGGTTGCTGATTCCGCTCATGTTTGTGTCTGGTGGAAGTTTTCAGTTTGGGTAAATGCAATGGAGAGCATTTGCATAGTAGCCTTTGCATGTTTGATGTTTCGTAATTAACTTTTGAACATGAACTGAGTCCCAGATGCTGAGCGAACGTTGTTAGTGTTTAACTTATGAAAGTCAATCAGTCTTGTGGACGTTGAACAGCAGCTGATATTATAAGCAATGGAAGTGGAACACCACTATTTTAAAAATATTTATTATTCAGGTTACTAATTTCAAAGCTTAATTTGAGTCATATTCGGGTTCTACTACACTCCTGGAAATTGAAATAAGAACACCGTGAATTCATTGTCCCAGGAAGGGGAAACTTTATTGACACATTCCTGGGGTCAGATACATCACATGATCACACTGACAGAACCACAGGCACATAGACACAGGCAACAGAGCATGCACAATGTCGGCACTACTACAGTGTATATCCACCTTTCGCAGCAATGCGGGCTGCTATTCTCCCATGGAGACGATCGTAGAGATGCTGGATGTAGTCCTGTGGAACGGCTTGCCATGCCATTTCCACCTGGCGCCTCAGTTGGACCAGCGTTCGTGCTGGACGTGCAGACCGCGTGAGACGACGCTTCATCCAGTCCCAAACATCCTCAATGGGGGACAGATCCGGAGATCTTGCTGGCCAGGGTAGTTGACTTACACCTTCTAGAGCACGTTGGGTGGCACGGGATACATGCGGACGTGCATTGTCCTGTTGGAACAGCAAGTTCCCTTGCCGGTCTAGGAATGGTAGAACGATGGGTTCGATGACGGTTTGAATGTACCGTGCACTATTCAGTGTCCCCTCGACGATCACCAGTGGTGTACGGCCAGTGTAGGAGATCGCTCCCCACACCATGATGCCGGGTGTTGGCCCTGTGTGCCTCGGTCGTATGCAGTCCTGATTGTGGCGCTCACCTGCACGGCGCCAAACACGCATACGACCATCATTGGCACCAAGGCAGAAGCGACTCTCATCGCTGAAGACGACACGTTTCCATTCGCCCCTCCATTCACGCCTGTCGCGACACCACTGGAGGCGGGCTGCACGATGTTGGGGCGTGAGCGGAAGACGGCCTAACGGTGTGCGGGACCGTAGCCCAGCTTCATGGAGACGGTTGCGAATGGTCCTCGCCGATACCCCAGGAGCAACAGTGTCCCTAATTTGCTGGGAAGTGGCGGTGCGGTCCCCTACAGCACTGCGTAGGATCCTACGGTCTTGGCGTGCATCCGTGCGTCGCTGCGGTCCGGTCCCAGGTCGACGGGCACGTGCACCTTCCGCCGACCACTGGCGACAACATCGATGTACTGTGGAGACCTCACGCCCCACGTGTTGAGCAGTTCGGCGGTACGTCCACCCGGCCTCCCGCATGCCCACTATACGCCCTCGCTCAAAGTCCGTCAACTGCACATACGGTTCACGTCCACGCTGTCGCGGCATGCTACCAGTGTTAAAGACTGCGATGGAGCTCCGTATGCCACGGCAAACTGGCTGACACTGACGGCGGCGGTGCACAAATGCTGCGCAGCTAGCGCCATTCGACGGCCAACACCGCGGTTCCTGGTGTGTCCACTGTGCCGTGCGTGTGATCATTGCTTGTACAGCCCTCTCGCAGTGTCCGGAGCAAGTATGGTGGGTCTGACACACCGGTGTCAATGTGTTCTTTTTCCATTTCCAGGAGTGTATAAACCAAATACTTACTTCCTGTGATGCGATAGCTAATTACTGGAAGTACTTATCCAGTTGATAGCAGGACCTGAAAATGACAAATGTAGCGTTGAAACTAGTCATCTGAATAATAAATACTTTTAAAATAGGGCTGTGGTTTACCAGTTCCATAACGCTCTTAGTGTTCGTCTGCACGTTTCATTGTGCTTAATAAGACCAAGTAAAACAAATTATCTTATAACATTTTGGAAACCAAAGCGCTTTCGGCTTTTTGATAGTTAATCTCAAGTACTACATAGCTTCTTCATACCGGGCCCAGGGATTAGGACACCTTGTTGCCTGAAAAAGTTTATGTATTTCTCAAGTTGTAAAGCAGCTGTGCAGTTTGAATCACATTTTGGAATCATCATAGTGCGTTGTATGTGGGCTGAACACCCGTTTCATTACGTAGTTTAATACAAAAACTTCTGTTGCCACTCAATGGCCATCATAGGGCAGTATTTTATTTGATTATGGTTAACCAAATAAATATAAATTTTGGAGCACAACTGGCCATTGTTGTTATTAAGCCTCAAGCAGGTTTTCTTAATTGTAAAAAGTGTCTACGATCAGTGCTGTTTCAACCAAATGCCTTCTGGAAGAATATTGGAATTTTCTTAAAAGGATCGAATATTTCAAGATTTGAACTATTTCAGCCGTTTACGTTCAACCAAGCTCTGTATTTTAAAATAAAATTACATGGTCATTCTTGATTTAAAATTTTAGTATGTTACAGCTTTGGTTCAAAAAGAAATTTGGTGGGGCTCTGTTTATATTCGAAATGTAGTTTTGGAGTTTAGTTCGTTGAAGTGATTTGACTGTAACTGCAATTCTACTAGTGCCTATGGATCCAGATGTGTGTCTGGACCCGCCGATGCGTGATTATCACCGTGGGCGCCTATTTAAATGGTCTTGTTAAGCAACTGATACTGTATTTCTTGGAAAAGCTTTACAATCAAGATTTAAGTAGTTTTATTATGAATGATTTGTGAAATACTCCCTTAAAATTAATGTTATTGAACTTTAACGTAAAGCTGAGAATGGTGTTTGAAATATTTCCGCTCACTCGTTTTCGCGCGGTCCACCGACCCAGCAGCTATTTATACTGGCACAAAAGGGCAGACCACGTTTCATGTGGTGCAAATACAGTAAAACTGAGATCCATACACAAGACTTGACACTTGCTCTGTACTTTAATTCTGCTTACTTGAATTTATAAATAAATTTGCCTCTGATTGCAAGGATGTTTTAAATTCCTTTATTTCATAATCCATCTTGAGACTAAAGGCACATCTTCATACGGAAATCAATAACGCAATAAATATATTAAAAACATCCTTGCAACTAGAAGTTAATTTATTTATAAATTCTACTAATCACACGATTGCGTTCTCGCCTTCTATCGTAGTGAAGAGCTGAATTACAATTTGGATTAGCTGTAATCCCTCCATTCACAGTATAAAATCAAGTGAATATTTGTTACATAAACAAGACTCTGCCCTACTAAATGATTCTAAAATATTAATATATTTGTATCTGTTAAGGAAAAAGAACGGTATAAATTTATTAGAAGCGTCACATTCTTAACTTAGAAATATAATAAATATAAATACGAAAGACCCTGTGAGCAATAATAATTACGTAGTTATTCAAAAATTGCTGTAGAATTAAATTATCGAGTTTTAATATAAAGGAAAAGAAAATAATCGTTCCTAGGACAATGCCAAAATTAAACTTGGGATTCTATTGGATTTTTTTTTTTTTTTTTTTTTTTTTTTTTTTGTGATCGGAGCAGTTCTGAGAGGAAACTCATAGCGTGCAGTTCTGATAAAGAATACATGATCAAAAGACGTAATACAGAGCTTATACTGGAAAAACGATGGGCATTTAGAGCAAACTACTGCCTTCGCGGCCCGAGCTATGAAATGATATACACTCCTTTAAAATCTCTTTAAAGAGCTTTAAATGCTATGATTTTATCTGATAACTGCAAACTTGTGTATTTTTTTAGTGTTTCGTTTTGAACGAACAGGTGTTGTTGAAACACGGCCGCGAGTATTTGGCGAGGATCGCAGCACAGCCGCACGGGTCAAAGCCATACCTTTAGGCGACGGCCAGAGACTTCGAGAAGATATCGCCCGTTTGTTCGCATTAAAAAGGGCGTAAGACAGGGATGCTGTATTTGGGGCCCCTACTGATTAATTTGTACACCGAAGAAGTAATGATGGAAATAAAAGAAACAAAGGGGGATCAAAATTCAGGGTGATAGGGTATCAATGAAAAAATTCGTTGATTTGCCATCCTCAATAAAAGTGAAGAAGAATTACATGTCTTTTAAATGAAACGAAGAGCCTAATGAGTACAGATAACGAACTGAGAAGAAACAGGAAAATGACAGAAGAGAGGCTCCAGAAATGAGTAAGCGAGAATCTTAAAATCATGATTACGAAGCTGACGAATTTCAGGAATTCTTCTACCTTGGAAGCAAAATAGGGCATGATGGACGAAGCAAGGAAGACACAAAAAGTAAGACTAGCCCAGGAAAGAGGGAATTCCTGGCCAAGAGAAGTTAGCAGTATGAAACACAGGTCATAATTTGAGGTTGAAATTTCTGAGAATGTTCATTTTGAACATATCTTTGTATGGCATTGAATCATGGACAGTGGGAAGACCGGAAAAGAGGTGAATCGAAGCGTTTGAGATGTGGTGCTACAGAAGACTGTTGAAAACTTGATAGACTGATAAAATCAGGAATGCTGAGGTTCTCCACAGAATCCAAAGAAAAGGAACACTGGGAACGCAGTGAGAAGATGAATAACCACCACGGAAACAGAAAGAGTAGCAGAGGGTAAGAACCGTAGATAAAGACAGAGCTTGAATACATCCAACAAATAACTGAGAGCGTTGTCTGGATGTGCTATATGAACAAAGTTCTTTCATCCAGACAACTTGACTCCAGTCACGGCCAACACTATGGACAACGGATTCCTTCTGAGCCAAATGGAACCACAGTGTTACACGGATCTTAAGGCACTTGAAAGATGGTTGTACAGAGGCTCATTCAAAATAACTGGTATTGTCTGGCTTCACATTTCATCTGTAAACACCAGTACCCTAATGGGAGATAAAGTCATAACATACGGCAGCCAGTAAGTTGGGAGGTACAGGGAAACGATATCTGCATCTAGACAACATTTCAGTTTTTCATATCTTATCTGATAATCTTGGGCCAGCAAGAGGTGCTAAGAGGAAATCCTTAGTTTACATGTAACAGTGTACCCCATCTGAAAAACGGAATTTCTATGCGCAAGTGAACAGCGGTTTTGAAAGTATGTCTCACAAGACCTATGAATTGGGAACACGAAATGTAATGCTGACTGTTTATAGTTAGCATAATTGCAACAGGAATAGTGTTAATTTTTTCCGTGACCTCTGCTGCTGGTTGTGGTGATTTGTTCGATAATCAACATTATGTATTTTGAACCGTATTGTTGTACTTTCTCAAAGTAAGGTTTGTCCTTATGTAATAAGTAATACAGAAAATCTAGAGTGTTTCAGCAGCACAACGTAGTTACTACACAGATTCAACGCTGATTGTCCAGTAAAATAATAAGATTAATGGTATTTTTCCAAAGATCTGCCTCATTAAAACTTTGTGCATCAGTAAGGCTCAAATCGGTAATCACAAAATGGGTAAGGTAGTAGGTAAGAACAAAACGTTATGATCACAGTATGTGTTAGTTATATCAGTAGCCAAATCCCATTGCACAACCTGCTCGCTGGTTAACACGCCATTTGCAAGACAGAATAAGAAAAAAAAACAGTTATTAAATGTTTGAGTGACTGAAACTGTTAGGGTAGACAAGAAAAATTTACTTACATAATATGTAACTAACTCTGCCGCTGGATTTGCGATTGTGTACCTCTAGTTTTAAAGTGAAAATAACTCTTAATTTAATGCTAGCTTAAAATGTCGATAACTGACTTCATTAAACACATAAGAAAGAGAAAAAAAGCCACAAATACGTACAGTATGCGGTCTAAGTGTCTAGTGGATCGCGTCGTAGTATGTCGCGGACAAACGTCTAATATACGAGGTGCATTAAAGTTCTAAGGCCTCCGATTTTTTTTCTCTGGACTGGAAAGAGATAGAAACATGCGCATTGTTTTAAAATGAGGCCGCGTTCATTGTCAATACGTCCCAGAGATGGCAGCACCGTACGGCAGATGGAATTTTACCGCCAGCGGCGAGAATGAGAACTGTTTTAAATACTTAAAATGGCGACGTTTTCCTTACTTGAACAGCGTGCAATTATTCGTTTTCTGAATTTGCGTGGTGTGAAACCAATTGAAATTCATCGACAGTTGAAGGAGACATGTGGTGATGGAGTTACGGATGTGTCGAAAGTGCGTTCGTGGGTGTGACAGTTTAATGAAGGCAGAACATCGTGTGACAACAAACCGAAACAACCTCGGGCTCGCACAAGCCGGTCTGACGATATGATCGAGAAAGTGGAAAGAATTGTTTTGGGGGATCGCCAAATGACTGTTGAACAGATCGCCTCCAGAGTTGGCATTTCTGTGGGTTCTGTGCACACAATCCAGCATTACGTCCTGAAAATGCGAAAAGTGTCATCCAGGTGGATGCCACGAATGCTGACAGACGACCACATGGCTGCCCGTGTGGCATGTTGCCAAGCAATGTTGACGCGCAACGACAGCATGAATGGGACTTTCTTTTTGTCGGTTGTGACAATGGATGAGACGTGGATGCCATTTTTCAATCCAGAAATAAAGTGCCAGTCAGCTCAATGGAAGCACACAGATTCACCGCCACCAAAAAATTTCGGGTAACCGCCAGTGCTGAAAAAATGATGGTGTCCATGTTCTGGGACAGCGAGGGCATAATCCTTACCCATTGCGTTCCAAAGGGCACTACGGTAACAGGTGCATCCTACGAAAATGTTTTGAAGAACAAATTCCTTCCTGCACTGCAACAAAAACGTCCGGGAAGGGCTGCGCGTGTGCTGTTTTACCAAGACAACGCACCCGCATATCGAGCTAACGTTACGCAACAGTTTCTTCATGATAACAGCTTTGAAGTGATTCCTCGTGCTCCCTACTCACCTGACCTGTCTCCTAGTTACTTTTGGCTTTTTCCAACAACGAAAGACACTCTCCGTGGCCGCACATTCACCAACCGTGCTGCTATTGCCTCAGCCATTTTGCAGTGGTCAAAACAGACTCCTAAAGAAGCCTTCGCCGCTGCCTTGGAAACATGGCGTCAGCGTTGTGAAAATGTGTACGTCTGCAGGGCGATTACGTCGAGAAGTAACGCCAGTTTCATCGATTTCGGGTGTGTAGTTAATTAGAAAAAAAATCGGAGGCCTTAGAACTTGAATGCACCTCGTATTACACGACTAGTCGGTACTGGAAAGGGGTATCGCGCTCTTTCCACCGTTAAAAACAATTTGTACATGTTAGCTGTATCAAGTACACAACAACGTATGTCCTAAAACCCACAGTACGTATACTCGCCGTCGACTACATTCTTCACAGCAAACCTCTCAAAATATGCCCCATGGTTTACTTATTTGGCAAATGTCAAAATAACTATAGGCAAGAAGGAAATAAAACCAGTTAACTATCAAGCTGTGATGTCAGACTAAGATGCGAAAATATCCATTCTTTTTTTCATAATATTTCTTCAAAATGGAATATGATCGACTGCGTAGCGGAGAACACTTGTGATGCCCAGAACAGTCGGTTCTGACAGTTCCTCACCTTAATCGGTAAAAGCGGAGCCCTTACAGCTTCACTTTGTTGTCCGTCCGCCAGTTTGTCTGTCTGTCTCTCTGGCCGACTTTTCAAAACTGTTTTTCTCAGGAACGGGTAGATGTAAGAAGGTGAAATTTGTCACATATTAAGGTCTACGTTCCGCAGGCAGTGTAAAGAAGTGAATCTTCTGAATCATAACAATCAAAAGATACGGCCATTTATGTCACGTATGTTGATACTCCCAAGCTCAGTCCTCAAAACCCGTAAGGTGCTCACTGTGGACCTAGAATCGCAAAATTTGCTTTCCATAACAACCAAAGAAACAAAATCTGAGAATTCTTTAATTTGTAATTATCTCAAAAGAAGCGGTTTTGTGTCCTCCTTTGTTAGGAGGCTATGTGTCTGTCCGTCCGTTTAAACCCCTTTGTCTTTTGAACAATCAGACGAATCAAGTTGACATTCATATCACATATTAAGGATCACAGTCCCTCCTTGACGTAAAAAAGTAAAGCTTCTAAGGCTAAGAAATCAAAAGAAACGGCTACGTACGTCACACATTTTGATACTAGCAAGCACAGTTATCAACTTACGAGGTACTTCACACTGACCTACAACAATGAAATTTGCCAAGAAACAACGAGTCATAGTACGACCAAAGCAAAAATACCGAAAATCGTTGACTTGCAACTATGCCACACAATTTGCTTTTGTCGTTTGTTACCCGACTGCCTGTCATTCCCTCCGTCTGTCAAAACCTCTTTTCTTGCGAACAGGTAGCCGTATCAAGCCGAAATTTGTGTCACGTACTAAGGCTTATAGTCCCTTGGCCGTATTATAAACATAAGGTTCTAAGTCAATGTGATCAAAAGATATGGCCATTGACGTCACATATTTTAATACTCGCAGACGCACTCATCAAAATCTATAGGGTACTTCATGTTACTCGAGAAACGTGAAATTTGGCAGAAAGCGAAGTTTAACTGTACACGTAAAGGAAAAAATCTGAAAATTGTTAATTTGTAGCATTAATAAAGGAATAAAAATTATTGTATCATTTGTTATCAGACTATCTGGCTGCCTATCTGTCTTAAGGTTCTCAGGAGCGGGCAAAAGTATCAAGATTCTATTTTAACACTGAGGTCTAGTTCTTTTGTCAGTGAAGAAATGTTAAGCTTCTAGGTCAATGCAATCAAAATATACGACTATTTTGTCACATGTTTTTATAGTTCTAAATTTACTCATTAATACTTGTCGGTGAATTCCCACTGATGTAGCATCACGAAATTTGACAAGAAAGGCTGCACAGTACCAGTAAAGGAAAAAGTCAGAAAACTGCTATGTTTTAAATTACATCAGCCACTAAAATTTTTCTTTTGCCATTTGTTGTTCGACTCCAAACTTCAATTATAGCATTCTCGAATGTCTAGGTGTCCCTGGGATCGATAGCTTACTAATATCAGTTGGTTAACAGGATAAAATCGTCGAGATTCTCGATTTCCGGAATGGATGAACTGCCTGTATACGAGTACAAAACTAGGACCTTCGCTGAGTTAGTGCTACACGCACCTTCCCAATATTTCATTATTTTTACGCGAAAAGTAAAAGTTACTGAGAAAATATCTACAGAGGTGGATGTAGCTTTGCTTCATGTGCGGTAAGTAATTGTTGTAAGGGACACGGTATGATTTCAAATTAATGAAAACAGCAGGACATACCATCTGAACGTTTGCGCCTAGCGTCGCTTCGGTACGCCACTGGCGGCTAGGAACGGACAGGGCGCGGACGACGAAGCCTCTCCACCACGCCACGTCAGTAGGAACTGCTTCATTTGTACCACGGTGGTGCCTTTATACAGCACCACTTCCCCTCAGACGTCAGCTCCGCGCCGTTTCCGTGTGAACTGAGCCTCGGACCGAAGGAGATGACACTGTGGTCAGCACACAGAACTCGCAGTTGGGAGGACGAAGGTTCAGATTCAGTGAACAGCCATCCACATTTAGAATTTCCCCCATTTCCCTTAATCGCTCCAGACAAAAGCCAGAATGGTTCCTTCGACAAGCGCACTTCAAGTCTCTTTCCCAATCCTTTCGTTATCCGAGCTTGAACTCCGTCTCTAATACCGTGCTGTCCATGGCACGTTAAACTCTTATCTTCTTTTCTTTTCCTTTTACAACCCTCAGCAGCGCATTTTGCAGTGTGCGTGGCGATTTCAGCTTTCGACACGTGGGGACGCGAATACGACGACGCTGATTTGAGAGCAAAGCCAGTTCATTGTGCAGACGCAGCTGGTGCCTCGCAAACGAGATACTCAATTAAAGCTGTGAACGGTGAGTCGTGGACTTGACTGTTGGTGAAAATCTGACTTGCGACATGTACGTGTGTATAGCTACTAGATTCTGAAAGAGTTATGTAACTTGAGAGAGCCGGCCGCTGTGGCCGAGCGGATCTAGGCACTTCAGTCTGGAACCGCGCGACCGCTCGGGCGTGGATGTGTGAGATGTCCTTAGGTTAGTTAGGTTTAAGTAGTTCTAAGTTCTAGGGGACTGATGACATCAGATGTTAAGTCCCATAGTGCTCAGAGCCTTAACTTGAGAGAAGTTGCGCACAGATTAAGTCAACAGCTGCTTGCTATTATTACCGGGTCTTGGACACGGAAAGGGTTAAAATTAAAAAGTTTTGAACTCTAGCATTACAATAATAAACATGAAACCGGAAAATATACGACTGATTATGGAAGTGCAGCATACAGAAATGCTGGAGTTTTAAATAATAATGGGACAAAAAATGCCAGATGAATTTGATAGCAAGCTAAGCAAACTAAAGAATTAAAGAGTGAAAGGGTAAGTGAAAGGTATTATAAAAATTGATACTGAAACATTAGAATATATTGTGGCACGGTATACTGAAGACTTAACAGCCAAAGTAACAACTAATAATGAATGTGTGGGATATTACATGCACAAATCGGGATTTGTATGCAAGAATCTCAACAGGAGAAGGAATTTCTAAAACAAAGTATAAAGAAAACCATTAACGGATTAAATAAAATAAAACTGCATTCTTATAGAGATTTTCGTAAAATTACTAAGGACCTGAAGAAATATATGTATGCTTATATTTACATAGCTAGAAATGAATTTAGATGCACTGTAATGTTCGAGTATGATGACAGCAAGCCTGGTACTGAGAGATTTTGAACATTAATGAATATTTTGATGATTGAGTTCTCAACACATTGTGTGTGAAATAAATGTGTAAACGTTTCCCACCACCGGAACGGTAACGTATGTGGCTGTTTTCAGAATTATTGTGACAGATATTTCAACCCGAATGAGTGTTTAATTGAACAGCTTAACTCTATATTTTGTAAATTTGCTCAGTTTATGAGATTTCTTTTATTCATATGTAGAAAAATATTCGTCACAAAGTTTGTCAATTTGGTGAGTTTAATCTTGCAGATCACCTTAAAATCCAAATATTTGTCGACCTGTACTCATTTATTCAAAATAAGAATGAAAACGTAACTGAATTGAATTACGCAAGGTGACTAATAAAAACTGTTCCACACTTATTTTCAAATTTTTCGGTGGATGGGTAGGAAAAAAAGGCCACAACGCTTGCTTTTAACACAGAATCCTGTAACGAAGGTATCTGCATAGAACTGTTAGCCACTTACTTATAGGTTTAGTGGAATGAGGAGAAACAGAATAAAGACGTATTTAACAAAATATTTTGGGTAGTTATAACCTATATTTAGAAAAGATTATGTAATCAGAAGTAAAACACTGAGTTTTTTTAATAAAACACTCACAAATGTCCCTAATTTTGCTAACGGTACTTGTTACTCTTTAATTTCAATTATTACCCCTGTTTCTGCAGGTGTATGTGCTGTCACTAAGTTACGTCTGTATTCTGCAGAAATATTTTTCACTTTTCAATGGGGGCATAAAATGTTAGTAAAAGTTAGCTGTTTTACAGAATGGTCACCACATATAACTCACTTATACCGACATACCATCAGTTAGTTACATCTTCAAAGTTATAGGCAGCAGAAGAAAGTTTATAGGAAATCCACGTAAATGGTTTCCATTTACAAACCAAAATAACTCTGTGACCAGATCAGGTGTAATGCGTATACTTGTAAATTCCAAGACGATGCAAGCACTATGCAAGACGACACTGCCACAGAGGTACTGGTTCCATATTAACCCGGCTTATAGTATTTAAGAATAAACAAAAAGCGAAGTCACTAGAACAAAATGTTGTTGGTCGTTGCAAGTATAGCATAAGTCCAAATGGCTCTGAGCACTATGGGACTTAACAGCTGAGGTCATCAGTCCTCTAGAACTCAGAACTACTTAAAACTAACTAACCTAAGGACACCACACACATCCATGCACGAGGTAGTATTCGAACCTGCGACCGCAGTGGTAGCGCGGTTCCAGACTGAAGCGCGGCCGCACCGGCCGGCCAGCATAAGTTCAAAACGCAGTAATGAAAGGAAGCGCTACTGTGACAAATTTTTAGGTTTTGAATAAAATAAATAAAAACATGTATAAAGAGCACTTTGGTTCAAATGGCTCTGAGCACTATGGGACTCAACTGCTGTGGTCATAAGTCCCCTAGAACTTAGAACTACTTAAACCTAACTAACCTAAGGACATCACACAACACCCAGCCATCACGAGGCAGAGAAAATCCCTGACCCCGCCGGGAATCGAACCCGGGAACCCGGGCGTGGGAAGCGAGAACTCTACCGCACGACCACGAGATGCGGGCTAAAGAGCACTGGTCCTAGGAATTACTGTGAAGAAAAATGATTACTATTCATAAATATCTCCACAATCATTTAGCGATATTGTCAATATTTACGTTTGCAGAGTGGACTGAATGAGGTTTGTTAAATACAGATTTTGCGGTATCGATCTACATCTACATCTATACTCCGCGAGCCACCTTACGGTGTGTGGCGGAGGGTACTTATTGTACCACTATCTGATCCCCCCTTCCCTGTTCCATTCACGAATTGTGCGTGGGAAGAACGACTGCTTGTAAGTCTCCGTATTTGCTCTAATTTCTCGGATCTTTTCGTTGTGATCATTACGCGAGATATATGTGGGCGGTAGTAATATGTTGCCCATCTCTTCCCGGAATGTGCTCTCTCGTAATTTCGATAATAAACCTCTCCGTATTGCGTAACGCCTTTCTTGAAGTGTCCGTCACTGGAGCTTGTTCAGCATCTCCGTAACGCTCTCGCGCTGACTAAATGTCCCCATGACGAATCGCGCTGCTTTTCGCTGGATCATGTCTATCTCTTCTATTAATCCAACCTGGTAAGGGTCCCATACTGATGAGCAATACTCAAGAATCGGACGAACAAGCGTTTTGTAAGCTACTTCTTTCGTCGATGAGTCACATTTTCTTAGAATTCTTCCTATGAATCTCAACCTGGCGCCTGCTTTTCCCACTATTTGTTTTATGTGATCATTCCACTTCAGATCGCTCCGGATAGTAACTCCTAAGTATTTTACGGTCGTATAGATGTATAGATGTATAGAAAGTTAGCATGAGACTGCAAAGAACATAATCATAGGAAGTAGACTAGTGCAGCTAGCAGTAGACAAAAGGTTTTGGCACATTATATACATTTGACTATTCAGATACTAGTTTAACCATTACCTGTTATCAAAAGTGTAATACGTTCTAGCTGTTGTAGCCACGTCAGCTTCTTATGGGCAAAGCGTTTTGAGCTGAACTGAGCAGCATCTCTCAGGCCGTCGAAGAATCAATTTCAGGTAGGCTACACCTGTGCTATATGTTTTATTCGGTTTGTATTGCGTTAGCTGTGAGATTACCGAACGACGCGGTTAGAAAGCCTAACTCCTACATTGCCGCAGCTCAGCGCGACATAGGAGTTAGGAAAATTTGGAGCCAATGCTGTCTTCGCCGCATGAGTGACGCAAGGATATACGCTGAAGAGCCAAAGAAATTAGTACGCCCACGTAATATCGTGTATAGCCCCTGCGAGCATGCAAAAGTGCCGCAATACGACGTGGCATGGAACCGACTAATGTCTGAAGAAGTGCTGGAGGGAATTGTCACCATGAACCCTGTGGGTCGGTCTATAAATCTGTAAGAGAACAAGTGGGGGGAGATCTCTTCTGAGCAGCACGTTTCAAGGCATTCCAGATATGTTCGGTGTTTACGTCTGGGGAGTTTGGTTGCCTGCGGAAGTGTTTAAACAGAGGAGAGTATTCCTGAAGCCACTCCGTAGCAATTCTGGACGTGTGGACCTTCGGATTGTCCAGCTGGATTTACCCAAGTAAGTCAGAACGCATAATGGACATCAATGGATGCAGGTGACCAGACAGGATACTTACGCACCTGTCACCTGTCAGAGTCGTATCTAGACGTATGAGGCGTCGAATATCACTAGAACTGCACACGCCCCACACCATTACGGAGTCTCCACTATATTGAACAGTCCCCTGCTGACACAGAGGGCCCATGGATTTATGAGGTTGTCTCCGTACCCGTACACGTCCATCCGCTCGATACAATTAGAGACTCGTCCGACCGGACAACATGTTTCCAGTCATCACCAGTCTAGTGTTGGTGTTGGCGGCGCAGGCGAGGTGTAAATATTTGTGTCGTGAAATCATGAAGTGTACGCCAGTGGGCCTTCGGCTCAGAAAGCCCATACTGATGATGTTTCGTTGAATGGTTCGCACGCTGACACTTGTTGGCCCAGCATTGAAATCTGCAGCAATTTGCCAAAGGGTTGCACTTCTGTCACGTCGCCGTTGGTCCCTTTCTAGCAGGTGCTTTTTCCGGCCACAGCGATGTCGGAGATTTGATGTTTTAACGGATTTCTGGTATTCACGGTACACTCGTGAAATGGTCGTACGGCACAACCCCCACTTCATTGCTACCCCGGAGATACTGTGTCCCATCGTTCGTGCGTCGACTATAACACCACGTTAAAACTCACTTAAATTTTGATAACTTGCCATTGTAGTGAGAGTAACCGATCCAACAACTGCGCCAGACACTTGTTGTCTTATAAAGGCGTTGCCGACCGCATCGCCGTATTCTGCCTGTTCACACATCTCTTTATATGAATACTCATGTCTATACCAGTTTCTTGGAGCTTCAGTGTATATTTCTTTTAAATTCTCTTTAATGAACTTTCCCACTTCATGATTTGATGAGATAATTAAAGACGTGTATATTTCTTTTTCATGTTGAACGAGCCGGAAACGGTGCAACACGGTCGTGAATATGTCATTAGGTGCGGTCCACCGCCGCACAGGTCACAGCGACATCCTTAGCCGACGGCCAGAGACCGCAAGAAGATATCACCGTTTTGTTCCGAGTCCCTGCACAATTATATTTTAAAATGTAAATTGAGAAAATATGAATAACTTCGTGAAATTTCAGTCTTAATGCTATAGCCGAGAAAGAAAGCCCATTCATTTGAAAGACTATATGATTGTGTTCACGATACACTTCTATTAATTGTGATGTATCTATATGGTAATGACTAAACATTAATATTTTGTTGCCAGACTGCTGAGATTAAAAACTAGACTGTCTGAAAAGCAGAATTGGAAAAAGATTACTGTGTCTTATGTGAAGCGTTAAAGAAGGCTTATTGAAACGGAGTGTTTCTCATTATATGGAAGAGTAAGGCAGTCCTATATACACTCCTGGATATTGAAATAAGAACACCGTGAATTCATTGTCCCAGGAAGGGGAAACTTTATTGACACATTCCTGGGGTCAGATACATCACATGATCACACTGACAGAACCACAGGCACATAGACACAGGCAACAGAGCATGCACAATGTCGGCACTAGTACAGTGTATATCTATCAACCTTTCGCAGCAATGCAGGCTGCTATTCTCCCATGGAGACGATCGTAGAGATGCTGGATGTAGTCCTGTGGAACGGCTTGCCATGCCATTTCCATCTGGCGCCTCAGTTGGACCAGCGTTCGTGCTGGACGTGCAGACCGCGTGAGACGACGCTTCATCCAGTCCCAAACATGCTCAATGGGGGACAGATCCGGAGATCTTGCTGGCCAGGGTAGTTGACTTACACCTTCTAGAGCACGTTGGGTGGCACGGGATACATGCGGACGTGCATTGTCCTGTTGGAACAGCAAGTTCCCTTGCCGGTCTAGGAATGGTAGAACGATGGGTTCGATGACGGTTTGGATGTACCGTGCACTATTCAGTGTCCCCTCGACGATCACCAGTGGTGTACGGCCAGTGTAGGAGATCGCTCCCCACACCATGATGCCGGGTGTTGGCCCTGTGTGCCTCGGTCGTATGCAGTCCTGATTGTGGCGCTCACCTGCACGGCGCCAAACACGCATACGACCATCATTGGCACCAAGGCAGAAGCGACTCTCATCGCTGAAGACGACACGTCTCCATTCGTCCCTCCATTCACGCCTGTCGCGACACCACTGGAGGCGGGCTGCACGATGTTGGGGCGTGAGCGGAAGACGGCCTAACGGTGTGCGGGACCGTAGCCCAGCTTCATGGAGACGGTTGCGAATGGTCCTCGCCGATACCCCAGGAGCAACAGTGTCCCAAATTTGCTGGGAAGTGGCGGTGCGGTCCTCTACGGCACTGCGTAGGATCCTACGGTCTAGGCGTGCATCCGTGCGTCGGTGCGGTCCGGTCCCAGGTCGACGGGCACGTGCACCTTCCGCCGACCACTGGCGACAACATCGATGTACTGTGGAGACCTCACGCCCCACGTGTTGAGCAATTCGGCGGTACGTCCACCCGGCCTCCCGCATGCCCCACTATACGCCCTCGCTCAAAGTCCGTCAACTGCACATACGGTTCACGTCCACGCTGTCGCGGCATGCTACCAGTGTTAAAGACTGCGATGGAGCTCCGTATGCCACGGTAAACTGGCTGACACTGACGGCGGCGGTGCACAAATGCTGCGCAGCTAGCGCCATTCGACGGCCAACACCGCGGTTCCTGGTGTGTCCGCTGTGCCGTGCGTGTGATCATTGCTTGTACAGCCCTCTCGCAGTGTCCGGAGCAAGTGTGGTGGGTCTGACACACCGATGTCAATGTGTTCTTTTTTCCATTTCCAGGAGTGTAGGAAAGATTTGGTTTGCACGAGAATTATTAACTTGCGAAATATTTGAAGTTTGAATGCCTGAAAGACAGGAAAGGTATTATATTACTGGAAAAATTTAACAGATCTGTAGTGAGAGATAATTATGTCTTAGTTGGCAATATTGCAAGGAACGAGTAGAGAATAAAAGTATCTTTACGTGACGCCATAGCGACGCAACAAGATTACGTGGCTGTTATCATACGTCGTGCGAATGCAAACCCTATCTCATAATTAACTATAAAATGTTTCCGAAAAGAATTTGCAGGTAAAGTGGCATTATAGTGGTATTTACTATCGAATCAAACATTTGTATATACAGAAGATTTATGATGTACGTGGTGCGCCAAACCAAGGCCAAATAAAACGAGGAGGTGTGGAGGGTAACGTGCGATACTAAAATTTGCATAAATTCGTAACGTGTAATTCAGCGCAAACAAGAATTAGTATGCGATGTAGTTGTACCTAATCTGAGAAAGTGCTGGGCAAGATAAAGTGGAAATATTGGGAACTGTGTTCTTAATTTACGATACAAGAAATTTAAGGTACTTAAACCTTCGTTTTCGAGGATTCCAAGTTTCAGCCTCGGCTTTTGCATATTAATTACCCATCACACCTTGATGATTGTCGATGCTAAAGAAAAAAGGAAAATAATCCATCATTATTTTATCGCGTTAACTTCTCTAACAGTTTTAAATGATAAAATTTCAATCACTCGTTTAATGACGTATGCATTTGTTGTGGGGAAAGGACACTGAGTCGTTAGCGCATATGACTGCGATCTGGAGATTTCGCTTTCGATTCCTTGCACAACTAGAGATTTCTTTCTGCGTCAGTGGATCAGAGAGTGCGGCACTTATCGTACTGATATCAACGGAGGAATCACGTAAGTGACTTGTAGCTGTTACAACGTTCTGAAAGCTCAGAGGTGTTGGAAGAGCTGTTTGCTAGTCACATGTCCCTCACTGCTGTGCGGAACGACTTCATTAGCAGAGGCTAACACGACGGTCGGCTATCACTGCGTGATCGCAGCATTGTCTCTGTTCAGAAGAGGAACAGTGGGTAGCCACTCTGTATGTCTCAGTAAATTTCACAAACCAACACATGGAAATAAGCGCTTCACGACGACACTGTAGTGGTTTCGTTCATTTGTGTCTTTCATGCTGCTAGTAAGGGGAATCCGTAGCCCAGTTTCCGAGAAATCATTCTTGACATCGTCTAAGCCTTCACCGGGATACGACATCATAACTTGTCATAGACTAACTGCAATGCAGATCAGTCATTAGAATTACGCTTAAACCTTTCCAGAACGGATTTAGAAATTTCCTATCTCGAGCGTCTTCGACCTACTGTTAACACCCGTGAATCCTGTGGCTCCGTTTTCTATGAAGAACTTCTTAATCACCTGTTCATATCAAATAATGCGATCTCGAAACGATGTATTTCAATCTCAAAATCTTAAATTTCTCCAAGATAAAACTGAATTAGACAGTCGTAAAATGTCAAATGTTCGGTTTTACCATAGCTGTAAAATTCATTTATCATGTATTACAAATTTCTCGATATTGGCATAGAGCACCTATTTTAAGTATGAATTTCCGATGCATTCCATTATTTCACAAAAAGAAATTGCATTATTGCACGATCCTTGCCTGAAACAATTTTTAATAAAAATGTCGAACAGACTGACTAAGGTTTTTTATCAAGAAACTGTACACTGAATGCGAAAATTTGAACAATTTGTTTATACCTACCTAAGCAAACATCGTCACACCAACAGTCATGTCACATCAAGGCAACTAGACACAAGTAATGCCACATAAGCTACCATATTTTTACTGCTATTTAGCAGTATTTTGGAAAAGTAAGTAATCCTCTCTAATAAATTACAACAGTAGATTCGCACACATTTGTCATTTTTGGTCCGCGGTTCTTATCCGAAAGTGGCAGATAACGGCTGAAACCGGTAAATGCATATTAATTCCGAACTGATTTGGAATAAATTACCAGCACGATTATGGAATTCAGAGATTGTATTTCTAATGTCTTAATATGAAAAAATATTCGTCTGAAATATTAATTACATAACTACAGAAGGTCTGACAAATATTGCAGTCTCTTAAATTATATATATTCATTGGAACTGGTTTTGAACCTGATAGAGCATATGCTGTAAGATTGTAATCACGGAGACACGGTTTTTGTTAAACCAGTAACCAAATTTTCAAAACATAATTTCTATATTCACAGGACTGATATCGACAGTGAGGGGCTGGTCGAGTTAGCTGACAAGACCGCAACACAAAGAATGAAGGAGAACTTCACTTTGGTTCGTAATTACAACCCTTTCTCAGACTGTAAAACTATAAAATTTGCTGTCTCAAGTGGACTTGAGTTTGTACAGAAATCGCTTGCAGTAAAACAGTGTAATTTATTACTTGCCAGGACACACTGCTGTCGTTCTATGAAGTTTGGTGAGGTGTACGGAGATTTGCGGGTAGATACAAATGAGAGCTTTGTTGGTAGTACCAAAGCTTCCATTGCCGTGTCCCTACACGGGTAGGTCGAAGAACACTTACCATATAACTAGTGTCGACACAGGTTTTTCCTTACAGCCTTCCAGTCTTCTCCACATTATTGTTCATGCTCATATATTATTGATTAAACACAGCGCACCTTAGGATGGACTGCCATCGAAATGTCACTCCTAGACGGTGTGGAGGGTAATTAAGACAGACTTCCCGCCTTCACACTCAAGGAAACTGAGTGAGCATTAACGAACCTGAGCTACACAGTAATTATCTGGAAAATGTGCGTTTTGACCGAACATGCCTACCTCTGAGGTTGAGAAGCAACGAAATGTGGATGGAATGCTGTGGGTCCTACACTGCCTACTTACAATTAGCATATTCTTTACGCTTAACAAATATTCAATCTCTTCAGAATTATGTTACCTTGATTGGATTGCGCCTGCACTACATTATTGCAGGCTCTTGCTGTGTTAGTAGTGAGAGAATAAGTGAGCGCGTACTGGAAACAGTAGTTCATTAGAACTTAATGTTTGCTTGTCTGCGACTCAATAGTGCCCTGTAAAATTCGATTAAAACAAAGTAATGTGATTCGTAAGCTGTGAACTGCTTCAGTGTTCTTACAGTCACAATAAACAGTGAGATAGGCTGTTAGAATTGAAAACTAAATCGAACGTTACCTACCGAACATCTTGATAATATGATTGGTACACAGAGAGAATACGACGAAGTATATTTGAAATCAGAAAATGTGTTAAGCTACAAAAGTAAATAAAAGCGTTAGTGTGGATATGAAAATTTGAAGTTAAATTTACGACTCCATGTATTCTCAATGAAAATATCACAAAGAGTGTGAAATCAGTTTTCTTCGTTTTTTTCTTTTTTTGAGAATATTTTGTCCCATTACAGAAAATGATAAACGGGTTGAACGGAAAAGAAAGTAAATTAAAAGAACAAAAAACGCTTTACTACCAGAATATTCTGAAATTTCATCTACTCTCTGCACAGTACGACACGCATTAAATACGGCATAAACTCTCACGATATAATCGGAAATGGATTGCATTTGGCGGAATTAGAACAATATGTCCCAAATTTCATCGAGTAACGGTAAAATTGCCGAGTGAGCGTCAGTTCTGATCTAGCTATGAAATGGTTCTAGTTAAATATTTATCGGACGTTTAATTAGAGCTTTTATTGAAATATGATGTACCAACACCATAAACTACACATCTGTATTCATTTATTCATGAAGTCTGAGTATAAATTATGAAAAGTACCAAATGGAATTAGTACGTATGTCCAATGCTAAAGACTGCGATAGTCTCAAACTAAGAGAAATGGTGGCACGACTAAAATAGTGTTGCCTAGCACAAGAAAAGTTGCAAGTATGAAAAAGAAAAAAGAAAAGAGACCACATATTCCGAGGGAACAAAGCACTGGAGGACGAAACGAAAATCATAACACAAATGCTGTGTCACTAATTCTCCGTAACGATTGTTTTCGGATAAGATACGAAATAATAATCGATAGCACTTGAAGTATAAAAAAAGAGGCTCGTTTTCCACAAAGTCCTTCCACTAAAACAAATGAGATATCAACCAATACGAGAGACAGCGTTACTGGATATTGGCTGCTACTTAAAACTGCGCCGTTCATATACCATAAGGGCAACAGACTAAAAGAAAATATTCATGACGTATTTCCGGGAAACAACGAAGAAAAATCACTTGAAGCGTAAAAAAGAATAATTGAATATAGCAGATTAGCTCATTGCCATGTGATAAATACACCAAGTAAATTGTAGAATATCAGTGGACGTGAGAGTAAGGAGTGTGGTGAAACGTAAGATTAAAGAATTATTCATAACGTGTCAGCACGAGGAAGTGCTAGATATCTAAAGCAGCACTTCACTGGTAGGAAAGCACAAGGAAGAACAAACAGAAGACAGAAGATGTAAAGAACAACAGAAATTACAGTTTCATCAATTACGCACTAGACGTACGAGACCATCAACAAAGAATACCCAAGCCCTTGTCATAAGTAAATATAAAAAAGTATGATTACATGAAACTGTAGATTTGTTTAAGAATCAGAAACTTTTAAAAAGTTGGGTCTATATTCTGAGAAAGTCTTCGGAGAATGTGAAAACAGATGACTCGAATACACCAAGAATATAAGCAACTACGTTGTGACTCTAATAACATGAGGAAAAGTGGAAAGTTCAGAACGGTTAGTTCACTGCATTCTACAGCTTTGAAAAATTTCGTTAAATTAGTATATCGTACTCTGAACGAGGAACTAACTATCGTTTGTACTTAGTATGTTAAGTGGAAGGTAGTGAAAATTAAAAATGCCGTTATTGCACCAATTATAAAACTGATGCACCTAAAAATAAGAGAGATTAATGAGGAAAGGTTCTTGGAGATATTTTTGTAAAAGAAAATATCAGGGAGTAAATATATTTTATGTGCCTCGGGATAATGATGAGTGATTGTCGTCAGGTTTGATCACATGACATGTAATAAAATGTAACGACTCCAAAACCCTATCAGGCCATAATCTATTAGATTTACCGCCAGCAGTTTAGTTGGTTATATGAACACGAAGGAAAGATTAGTTGTTCAGACTACAGATCGTGTCTTAATTTTTTGTGTTTTTGTTTCTTTGCAAAGTTCCAAATATCCTTTCAACTAATAATACTTCAGAGTTGTGCTTTCTGTAGGTTTTTAGGACCATACCGACAGTAGGCTTCAGACGAAAGCTTCTAGGCAGTAGCGTCTACTAATATGAATGACACAAATTTCGGTAGAATTGAGGTGTGTTACATCAAGCTCCAACTTATTTGCACATGAATATGAAGAGAAAAATGAAAACGCTAGCTAGAACTGTGTGGTTTTTCCACCGGGGACTTTCTGTACCGAAGTAAATCATTGCAACTCTTGCTATATTAACAACAGTCTGCAGCTACTGGTCTTTTCAGAATTAATACAGGTTCTTTCGTAAATGAAGAAATAATTAAATGATAGGCTTCGGTGTCAAAGATCTTCATTCCATCAGGTAGGTACAAGTTCAGTATTTCGGTCCTATAATATCAACTTGCCTGCACATGAGAGTACCCCTTTCCAAAAGAAAAACATTCAGCCATTCATATCATCAATAGCTCGCAGCGCATTTTCCGTTGTCCTTTACTGCCGACCTGCTCTCACTTAAGGCTTTACAAATCTCAGTCCATAGTGGCTACGCCTCTTATGATTTCGATTCTAATGATAAATATATGAACAACTACAATTCTCAGAGACTGAAGACGTTTATGCTTTGCCACACATTTGACAAACGTTGGTCCATTTGATGATGTACTACAGAGAGTTGCTGGGTGGGTAATTGCCTCCAGTTCATTGTAAATTAAGGTTACTATAGTTTTCAAAGCCAACAAATTTATCCATAAAGATAAACTGACTGACTGTAGATACTTACTGGTGACAAGTTCAAACGAATGATCTGATCGGCAATAAAGGAAAATCATCGAAGACATTAATCTTTAGGAAAGGAAGATGGAGTAGTCAGACATCAATCTGCAGAAGCGACAAAATTAATAGTTATGCAAAATTCATCCATAGTTTTTAAAATTTGGTTACAGCAATGCGATGTTCTTATTTTCGTTTCATAATGTCTGGTTTCGTGACATGAGTCTTCCTGAAATTTGGGAAATACCCGAAACATGCATATTTCCCGCCGAAAATAATGCACATTTGGAAAATTTAAGATGCAGGTAAGGAATATCAAACTACATAGTGAGGATAATCTATTAGAATACCATTAAAATAGTTCACAGTTACAGTGGTAAACTGATATGTTGCTAAATTTTGGGCAAATACTTTGGCCACATTTATAGAAGCACATGTCGAATCACACATCCTGGCAGAAGTAAGTAAACGTTAATCGTACGAAGACTTGGGAGACGCTTCCGTACAACTGAAGTAATTATGATTTTGAAAACCCATCGCATAAAGAGCTAAGCAAGGATAACATAAGGAATCGCTACATCATACGAACGGACAGGCTGTACCGTGACGTATGTTTGTAAAAATTGTTAATTCTATATATTTCCGACTCTGACTGTTGATGGACCTGAAACACGTCGAGGTTTTGATAGTAAAATATTTCGTTTATGAAGATGATGTTACACAAGTTAAATGAAATAGGTGACAGTATAACTTCCGAAAACGTGATGTATTACACAACCCCTTCTGGAAAATTCCATAGCGTGTTTGCCCTCATTTTTGAGAAGAAACCATGACACCAGAGCAACAAAGGTTGGATAGTGAAACTGTAAGGGATCTGTGTGTTTCACTAATCGTATAGGGTGCTGCATCTGATGGGACTATACAAAATTGTACAAAAATGTCCGTGGGTGCTAACAAAGTGACATCCCTCACTTTACGATGTTTTCATACAGAATTAGGAGTGTATCAGAGATCTGATGCTCTTATAACATTAACGCGACTGAGGAAATAACAATGCGTAGATTGTCAGTGATCATTTTACTTGAGACGATAATCACAGTATTGAAGCTGAACGTGCCGGTCATAACTGGAAGTTGAAGTACAAGCATGCATCTACAGGTATAGATGCTTATAGCGTGCTGAAGAGTGAAGGACCTGGCTAAATTTTGTACATCGACGTCAGGTGAAGACATACGTTTGCTTGTCAAATATGAAAATAATCTAAGGAAAAATTAGATTAAAACGCAACACGCGGAAGTAATGAGGTTCATATCGCCTGTTGGTAATACCTAGATTTACTTAATAAACTGAGGCAAACCAAGCGATCCCAGTGACGACCATTGTGCACAGCTGGGAACCTGAATGTCTTTCTTTGAATATACGCATGTTCGCTTACTTTAAGAAAAAGCTCCGAAACCATCACAAAAGTGTAGTAGAAACTACAGTAATCATATTTTTTCGAAACAGAATCTAAAATTGGGAATCTGAAGTCGAAGTTATTTTTACAAGAAATCTAATGGCATACTGTATATTTCCTCGTCACTGAAATGATTATAGATCTGAATGGCAACCGTACGTCCCAACGAAAATATATCGAAATAAGACCGGGACATTTCTATAACAGGATCTGACAGATATTATTATAAAGATAGAGTGAGAATAGTTAATTTTATGCAAAACTGAAAAAGGCCCAAAATGTAAAACAAGATACTTTTAATTTCAATGACGATTACAGTTTTCACGTCTCGTCGACGACGCGGTAATTGGATACGGAGTATAAACTCGGATTCGAGAAGGTCCGGAGAGATATTTCCGATATCCTTTACACAGAAACCATCCCGACATTTGCCGTGAGATGTTAAGGGAAGCCATGGAAATTGTAAATATGAATCGTGTGACGGGGATTTGAAACGCCTTCCCTTCGAATGCGAGTGCAATATATTAACGCAAAGAAGCGCTTTTCGCCTTGTTTGCTCATCAACATCTGTATATTCACTAGTTAAGGGAGCCCTCTGGACTGTACAATACTTTTCGGTCTTTAGCTATGCGTATCCGTGTTGCTCCAGCATGGTACCTGATCTTATCCACTCATATTCCACTCCTTTGTTTCTCGATCCGTGGGAATCCAGAAAAGAACTGCTTCAGCTATCATCCACTCACTTCATTACGTGTTCCGCCCATCTTAATTCTACTTTCACTACATTCACAACTACATCTTCTCATCCAATCTCTTCACTTACCAATTTGCTAGTTTTCATATATCCTGAAATAATTTCCAGTATGCATCTACCCTTTACTAGCTGAATTACTCTCGTATTTTCAATTATTTAAGTCCACGTCGCGTGGAAATTATGCAGTTACCAAACAGAGCACATAAGTATTTCTATGTAAAACAGAGACAGATTGAGAAAATGTTCGTGAAACGCATGACGTACATGAAAATGTGGAACTTCTTTTGAAAATATCAAACTAGAATTTTTCTACTCATTGAAGGGCCAAGTAATGTCGTAACCTTTATTCGGGCCTTCCAAACACGTCTATCTGAGATACTGAAAATCTGGAATTTAGATCCATAAGATATACTCTACTAGAGATTTACGAACCGCCTCGCAGATTCCGAGATTATAGCAGTCATCAATCTGATACCTTTAAGAGGGCGTCATTAGTAGAACGGTAAACATATCAGTTTCTCTATTTTCATAAAAACGAACCGGTTAAAGTGAATCTGTTACAGATAAGAAAATTGTTATTTTTTATCCCAATTTAAGCAGAATAATTTGGACAAACACCTACGTTGATAAGAAACTCAACGAGATCTGACCCCAAGTCTATGTCTAAGCGGATAGTAACCCACTGACATACAAGAAACTGCGGTGCTGAAAGTAGGTAAAAATGCTAACAAAGTGTATCATTCTTTTATTGTATACAGCACGTTACTAATAAAGGCATATTTCAAGAAAGGTCAGTACTAAACGTTTCTGGGGCTCTTACTATGTGTAACTCTGAACGAGAAAAAAATTTGGCTACTTATCTGTAACTGGGGCTATAAGTTTGTTGTATAACGACTACATGCAAAGAGTTGGGTAACAGCCTATGAAATTTGTATTCAGTCGTGGCTGCACGCCGGACATATTTAGCTGATCTTGTAGTTGTCATTGTTGTGGTTTGCACTCCAGAGACTACTTTGACGCAGCACTCCATGCTACGCTATCCTGTGCAAGCTTCTTCATCTCTAAGTACCTACTTCAACCTACATCCTTCTGAATATGCTTAGTGCATTCATCTCTTGGTCTCCCTCTACAATTTTTACCCTCCACGCTGCCCTCCAGTACTAAATTGGTGATCTCTTGATGCCTTAGAAAATGTCGTACCAACCGATCCCTTCTTATAGGCAAGTTGTACCACAAATTCCTCTTCTCCCCATTTATATTTGGTACCTCCTCATTAGTTACGTGATTTATCCATTTCATCTTCAGAATTCTTCTGTAGCAGCACATTTCGAAAACTCCTATTCTTTTCTTATCTAAACTATTTATCGTCCATGTTTCACTTCCTGACAATTAAATGGGTCAAATAGCTCTGAGCACTATGGGACTTAACATCTGAGGTCATCAGCCCCATAGAACTTAGTACTACTTAAATCTAACTAACCTAAGAACATCACACACACTCATGCCCGAGGCAGGATTCGAACCTGTGACCGTAGTGGTCGCGCGGCTCCAGACTGTAGCGCCTACAACCGCTCGGCCACTCCGGCCGGCCCTGGCAGTTAAATCTATACTTGATGTTAACAGACTTCTCTTCTTCAGAAACGCTTTCCTTGCATTGGCAATCTACATTTTATATCCTCTCTACTTCGATCATCTTGAGTTATTTTGCTCCCCAAATAACAAAACTCATCTACTACTTTAAGTGTCTCATTTCCGAATCTAACTCCCTTAGCGTCAGATGATCTTGCATAAGAGTAAAAATGTACTTGCTTTAAGAACAGAATTAAGAATCTAATTGGCAGCAAGCTATTTGTCGCATGTGTGTAGCTGATGAACTACATATACTCAGCTTTCAAAAAGAAAAAGAAAAAGGAAAAAAGGAAATGGTTAGTTGCGAGTAGACTCGATCACTAAGGGATTCGTACAAATTTGATTATGTATATAGACAGTTCATCCATTTTGCGAATCGAGGGTCGCGACGGAATCTTCCTGTTATCGACATTGATGCTGGGAATATACCGGTCCCAGAGATTCCAAGACTTTCGATGATGTTTTAATTTTACTTTTGAAGTCAGATAACAAATGATAATGGATATATATTTTCATGTGATATATTTATAAATTCTCAATTTTCGACTGTTTCCTTTGCTCGTGCAGTCAAACCTTTCTTCTTGTCAGATTTCACCGTCTAGGCCAATGGGAAGTATGGAATAGGCTTTTATGAGAGACTTAACGATTGTAAAAATATGGGACATAAATGACAATATCTTTTGATTGCATTGACGTAGAACCTAACATTTGTTATGACTTCAAGGGATCATAGACCTTGGTACATGACATAAATTTCAACTTTATACGTCGATCCATTCCTTCATAAAAGGGGGCTTAACCGAAGGATGGATAGACAGTCAGTCGAATAACAACAAGCAGAAATCTTTTTGTCTCGTGATATAATCCTGACTCGACAGTTTTCGGCTTTTTTCTTCGGTTTTACTACGAAATCCTGCTTCTTGGGAAATTTCATGATTGCATAACAATCGGAAGTATCCTATAGGTTTTCATGTGTGTGTTTCCGAGTATCAAAATATGTGACATAAATGGCCGGATCTTCTTACTGAATTGACAGCTTCAGGGTTTCCATTTCAGAGGGAGTGTACACCTTAGTATGTGACGTAAATTTCAACTTGATACGTGTATTCGTTCCTGAGAAAAAGAGTTTTGGCAGTCGAACACACAGACAGACAGACTGATAACGAAGTGACTCTGTAAGAAGTGCTCCATTTTTCCGATTGAGGTCCGGAACCGTAATTATTCAGCTGAATAGAAAAGGTGGCTTCCAAATTAAGGTGAACTATATATCATGCATTTTAGGCTTTTACTTAGGACTTTAAACATTCACCCCTTTCAGGCCTTAAGCGATTTTTAATGAAGAGTAATGAAGATCTGTTTTCTAGTAGTAGACAGAATTCTTGAGTACTTGTCTACCGGATGATGGATGATACTCTCACACTGTTGTTGTAGCTGTCTCTATCCTGAGAATATTACTTCGTAAAATAAACAGTCATTTTATCACCAAAATTATGATTCACTGTACATAAAGTCGCAATAAACTGTTCGCCCAAATTGTTTGTAAACATTGCTTTACTTTTAAACATACGCCATGCATTAAATTTGCCACTGTTCTGATCCGCAGAGCTGAATGCGGTATTTGTGCGTGACTGGGCGGAAATGATTTGCAAACAAAATAAGAAATTTAATCTCATTGCTTTCAATCTCCTCCAGTGTGCACGTTTTGTGGGATTGATCATATTTTAGTTTCTAAAGACATATTACAACACCCACTATTGTCCACCTTCTCACCTCATATCAGGTGACAAAATATACGGAGCACCTCAAGTAGTCAGACTGCTTCGCAATTACCGACCAAAATATTATATTCTTTCGCGAGATTCCTCCTTAACAATTGCTAGAAATAGAAAACTGTTGCTTAATTTCAGTCTTCAGTCATGAAATTATTACAGATACTTGTTGTGACTCACTAAACGTAACATCAGTATTTTAAAAAGGGCAAAGAGGTAGAAAGATTGAGTAACTAATTACTTTCCACTGGTAGTCCACTGTTTTGCTATTTTTTACAGCTCAAGGGTGTTTAATCACATTCGTTTCCAATTATTTTGGCGAGGACTCTAATAACCTCGCAGCTGGTCGCCCTTAATCGACAAACAGACACACACGTGTTCATAGTTAGCCTTCAAGCCTCCACTGAAGGATATTTCTTGTTTCTGCTACCGCTCGGGCAGGGAAATGTGTGTTATATCTCAATAAAAAAAAAAAACTTTAGAAATGGGAAATACTCTTTTAATTTGCATCAGATATACTCACTGAACCGATCAATGAAAAACCGAAATTAAATGAGTTATGACAAACCATTATTTAATAAACAGGGTGAACCTCCTCGATGCAATTTGGAAGTTATTTCAGGCACATTTTCCGGTATTTGGGTGTAAAAGATCACGGTCTCCGGTGCCTCCTAAAATAGAATATAGTTGTCTCTATTCAGTTTGTTAACCCAGTTACATTTTGTCCCCTAACAATAACTTCTAAACAGTGAAAATGTCTGTAGTACGCAAACACTATAACATGAAAAGATCCGGTTTTTTATAATCGTCTTCATGAAGGCGGAATAGTTATTTAACATCGCAGCCGACGCTGCGGAGACATCTCGGTGAAGTGTCATTGAGCCACTTTTGCATGAGATTCTTATCGGCCACCGGTCCATTAATACACCTTTTCAGACTGCTGTCTACCAGTGTTAACTTCCAACTGGTATTTCCCGAAAAACGGACCGAAACCGATCCCAGCAGTACTGAATGCAAGACTGACGGCGTAGAATAACGCGGGCGGTATTGTTGGCAACATGAAGTACGTAAGTGCATGAAATACGTTTGTTCTAGTACATCACATATAACCGACATTTACGCTGTTGTCGAGATATTTTCAGTGCAGTGCAAAGATAAAGCGGGGTATGAAATCTAACATAGGAAGCCCTCGATGCGTTATTCCAAATTAGTACTAAATTATCCCTGAGAAACACTCATATCCTCTCGTTGAAGTCTGTTATCGCTGTACATGCATGAAATCTGCTATGGCTTGAACAAAATGCAAATCATTATAAAGTGGTGACTGCTGGTTTCCGACTTTCAGCCAACAAATGGTAAATGTGATCAAGTAAGTTTAAGATAGGCAACGAAATTATTTACAAAACGTATTGGTGCAAATGAACATTTTACATTTGTTCCGCATGTGCTACGCCCCAAGTAACCATCCAGTACCTTTACGAATTCATTACAAGGGTTGCGACTCCTGTCGAGAGGCGAGAGATGACCCACCTGTATTTACAGTCATATATTTGTTCTGTGCTCTCACCTTGTTGGACTACGAAGGCATATCCGAGAGCAGAAGATCAACTTGCACTAAGTAGTGCAGTTACCTTATTAACTGCATGAAAGAACCATTATCAAAGGTTTCTTTTTCCGAAATACTCAGAATATCTGGAGTAGCTCTGAAATTCTGTCGGTAGAGTTAGGGTGCACCCTATGTACAGGCTGTCTCAAAATTTTGCATCAAATTGAAACAAGTGATAGTGAGCCCACAACCGGTTATATTGAGGTGGGGAACCAATGGTCGGAAATGTATATTTATTGTGTTACGGACACACACAGCGTACACCGCATAACATTAACAAAGCTCAAAGTAAATATTCAAAGCGACGAGCGCCAGTCTCCCAACGGCATGTATTGCACCGGCAAATTTATTTCTGCCCGCGGTGTCTCTAAGATCCCGGTGTCTGTTGGACCAGGACACAGACAGCTCTGACCCCAGTAGAAACGGATCTCCGGCAGATATATCGAGACTGGCGGTCGTCGTTTTCAAGAATTACTACGAGCTATGCTGCTGTTATGCGGTGTACGCTGTGTATGTCCATAACACAGTGAAAATGCATTTCCGACCATTGGTTACCTATCTGAATATCATCGGCTGTGAACTCATCATTTGTTTCAATATGACACAAAACGTTTGAAATACACTATAATGACTAGTAAATAGTGTATCATCTTCCTCAGGTACTATTCGTAAGTTTTTTACGGGCAGAATTAATGAACAGCTAGCGCCAGATCATTTCTGTACACTTGAACATTACTTTAATGGGATGATAGTCTCTTATTCTGTCGCACCAGAGTCATTCAGTGCAGTAATCACCGGAGAAATAGAAGCTGTTTTCATCCGTATAATTTTTCGCAGTGGAGTTAGTGCGGCAGCACTGCGTGCCATCGTATAAAATTGTAAGAGAAAAACAAAGCTGAGTCGAGACCGGATTGGAGGGGTGCGCGCGTAATGTGGGAGCCGCAGCTGGCGGCGGTACTCACTGTAACCTGGTGTTGCGTGACCGGCGTCGGTCGTCGGCTCCCCAACGGCGGCAGGGTGCGATGGCCGTGGAGGCGCCGCTGGGTGTCGGGACGCGCGGCCGCCCTGCGCCGACTGAGCGCCGCGCCGCGACGCCCGCAGACGGCCGCGCGCCGTCGACGTCGTCGTCTTCGGCGCCGCCACGCCGCGCCGCGCCACGGCTCCCGCTCCGCCGGCTCCGCTTACGTCCCGCGTTCTGCTCGGCAGCGCCGCCGGCTCTGGCGGCCGTCCGGCGTACTGCGGCTCGCGGGCCGATATCGCTACCGTGCTGCCCTCTAGGCGGTACCAGGCCTTTGCGTCGGGTATCTGTTTTCAGGATATGAATCTGTACAGTGTGCTTCAGCAGAGTTGTCAGAAAAAATCTTGGGTCTGATAACTGTACCTAAGTCGGCGCCAGCAAATGCTGCTGAATGGAAGGACTGTATCTAGGTTAAATTAAAACGTCATTCACGATGAAAAGGAACCACACCTTTATTTTACACTCAGAATGTAAAAGGATTAGCAATAACATCCAGGACTTGAAGAAAGTTAAATGTTTTTAACCTACTTTTCAAAAAGAAAAAAACAGTTAGTGGACTCAAATTTTAGAAGTTTGAAACTACATGAGCAACACTTTAACTGTCCACGTGTGTGATAGATGGCTTCAAATTCATAACAACTCGAAATTACATAAAACCAAAATTGCTCCGAAGTTCAAGCCTCAGGAAAATAAATTAACAGTATTAAACAAGTAGGAAAGCAATCTTCAGGATCAAGCACATGAAAAGAAAGCACAGAAAAGTTCTTAAAATTAAAAGAGTTTCAAAATTTGAAAAACACCTAACTCCTTCATTTCAGTGACTTCGTCGTGTCTACTCTTTCGGATATCTCCGAAAGAACAGACACCAAGCATTCATACGACCGATTCGCTTCGTTGGGCCATGAATCCTCTACCTTCAGTGCTCCTGCGGGAATATCAAAGTAGTGAGCGTGGAGGAGGACATGGGCGGGGACTAAGGACACGTGTGCAGAGGGCGCAGTGGTTAACGCAACAGCCTGGTAAGCAAGATACCCTGGCTTCGAATCCCCGTTCTCCACAAATTTTCACTCGTCGCCGCTGATTCCGCATAAAGTCCTGAAGCTGCTGATATCAATAAGCCCTTCCCTTTCCCTTCATTTGTCCCCACTCCATCTTCAATTCGTATACTACCTAAGAACTTCTTTGGCCATGACATCAGAGCAGCCAAAAGATACTAAATGCAGAATAAGTGCAACCCCAACTGCCTGTAATGATTTGACCCTTCTTATACATCTGCTGCCTGTGGCCATACATTGTCTAAACTGGTCAGCAGCACTGAATGCCGGCCATGATTGCAAAAGAAAATCTTTTACTGAGGTAGCTCAAAACGCCGCAACAATTAACCTCTATCAAGCATATACATAATAAATGCATCCTCCAGCTAACCTGTAATACAGACAAAAGATGGTTGGTTAACATGTAGCAATTATTCAGTACCAGACTCGATACAAAATATAGAACAGAATGGGCACGTTTCAAGAAAAGTAATTAAAGTAAGCTACAAATAATTGAATACTCCCTAATATTAACTATTTCTGTGAAATAGTTCATTAAAAACTTTTAGGGGCGAATTGAGAGGAAATGTATCAGTTATGGTCAACCTAAGTACAAGCTGCACCTTTAATCAGTTGTTAATGGCACTTATTAGCAGATAATAAGCATGACAGTGGGGCACCTTAAAAACTTCTTTCCTTAGCGGCACAGTAAACCAATGAGAGCGATTTCATATAACAGATAATAACACACCCTCTGATGGCTTGCTGATGAAAAGGTAAGTACTCAACACAAACACCTCTAACAATATTAGCGCTATGGACTGGCATAAGCTTTAAGAGAAGCTCAGCCATTGAAACTGAAATAAGCAGCATTTAAATAGTTAAAGGCACATAGAGGCGAACTACTTTTAACACCAAAATTGCTTAGAGCTGTAAACCCGCCTATCTTCTGCCAATACACGAGCAGATACAAACAAACACATGCCCAAACCGTCAGTCGCCTCATTGAGACCGTGCCCCAGCAGGCGAGGACTCTTAGCGACGCTCGAAAGAAAATAACTAAAACTCACTAAAGTTTTAATATTAGGAAAAAATTAAAAGGTAGAACACAGCTTCCTCTCAATATTATAGAAACAGTGCCTTTCTTATCAAGATCATGTCACCTCAGTTGGCAGCGTAAATAACACGTGCAAGAATATCAGCTCGTTTCCTTTTCCTTTTCTTTTCTTAAAAAAAAAATGTGGTGGAGTGGTAACAATCTTACAGTATATCGAGGCTCCAACCTCATTCAAAAGTTTAAAGTCAATTTCTAAATCACACAAAGAACAGCGCCACATGTAAAAGTAGAAACAGTTGCTAAGCATGAAGTGAGAGGTTACCAAAGTGAAACGTCCCCTTAGAAAAATTAGTGAATTACTGTGCTGGTAAACCCCTTACGTTATTTGATTTTCAAACTGCTGAGCAAAACTGAACGTACTCACACATTTCTCTCTTTACTTATTCTGATCATCACTAAACTGACACACAATATTTTTAGCGCAACGCAGTCTCACTTTTAATAATCCCTACAAAAGAATGGCCCTGACTAACAATAACCTATACCTTTCATGAATCACTTACCCCACAAAAATCTTCACTACTCGAACTACTGTAATACAGCGAGCGCCAATACTGCCAGCTAAATAAAAGATTCTAACTACGGAAGTCACTACTGACAGGCATAGTTAGCAAATGAAAGATTTTGATAAAGAACAAACAATGTATTTACATTAATAGTGTTCAAAAGTCATTATATATATATATATATACCACTGCTGGCGGCTCACCTCCAACTACGCAACGCTACGCGCTGTTAACAGCCATCTGCCCAACACTACAAAAGCGACTATTCCAACAATGCCAACCAGTAACAGGCTGCACACAGCACAGCCGGTGATTTTCATACAGAGCGCTACGCGGCGTTACCAATATAAAAACCTAAACAGCCCTCTTACAAACGTATAATCCGCCAACTTCCCAATACGAAACACTTGACATTCGAATTAGCCAAGAAGTCATTTTCTAACACCGAGGTAAAAGCGGAACCAAACTACGGTCCACAACATGGCAGCGCTCAAGGAGGCGCTACGGCGGGACCAGCATGAACCCTGCTACTACACACCAAGGCCAAGCAAATTCGAAACCAATCTGCCCGGCAGCACGAAGAAGTACTTCCTGTCTCTATTTAGTTTGCGTCTATTTTCTCACCAGCCGCCCGTACTCGCCACAACACTCCAGCCACGTACGTGCGCCATTTGGCCGACTCGGAACAGCCGGAAACCGAAGAGCGCGACTGTTGTCGAAAACTGGATCGATATGATACCCCACGGCTGAACTTTCGACTTGGTTTCCTCGTCATCAGACGTACGTGTGCCGAAAATGAGTAACTACGTTTCATACAAGTAAAATAAAAAGCTAAAAGTAACAACAAGAGCTAAACTCCGTGCCGCTAAAGCCGCGAACGGACTTCTGTTCGGACTGCAAGTAGAGTGGAGCCTTTCTTCGCCACGACATTTGAAGGGGGAGGGTGCACAACCCGTCACCGCGGCCGTCTTCCACCCCATAGATTCTCCTTTCTTACAGCCCATCGCAGATCATTCGACCATCCAAGCTGCTGCCCCCACCCTTTTCTTTGGTCATCAGTCTTCTGACTGGTTTGATGCGGCCCGCCACGAATTCGTCTCCTGTGCCAACCTCTCCAGCCCAGAGAAGCACTTGCAACATACGGAATCAATCATTTTCTGGATGCATTCCAATCTCTGTCGTCTTCTACAGTTTTTGCCCTCTAGAACTCCCTCTAGTACAATGGAAGTCATTCCCTTGATGTCTTGACAGACGGCCTGTCAACCTATTACTTCTTCTTGTCGCCATTGTCTGTGAACTCCTTTCCTCAATGATTCTGTGGAAGCCCCCTCACTTCTTACCTTATCAAGTCACCTAATTTTCAACATTCATCTGTAGCACAGCATCTCAAATGCTTCGATTCTATACTGTTCTGGTTTTCCCACAGTCCATGTTTCACTACGATACAACGCTGTGGTCAAAACGTACATTCTCAGAACTGTCTTCCTCAAATTAACGTCTACATTTGATACTAGTCGACTTATCTTGGCCTGGAATGCCCTTCCTGCCAGTGCTAGTCTGCTTCTGATGTACTCTTTGCTCTGTCCGTCATTGGTAATTTTGCGGCCTAGGTAGCAGAATTACTTAACGTCATCTACTTCGTGACCATCAATTCTGATGTTAAGTTTCTCGCTGTTCTCATTTCTGCTACTTGTTACTACTTTCGATTTACTCTCAAACCATACTGCGTACTCATTAGACTGTTTATTTCTTTCAGCAGATCATGTACGAGTAATCCTTCTTCTCTTTCACTCAGGATAGCAATGTCACCAGCGAATCGTATGACTGATATCCTTCCACTTTGATTTAAATCTCTCTCCTAAACGTTCCTTACACTTTCATCAATCCTTCTTCGTTGTACAGATTGAACAGTAAGGGCGAAATACTAAACCCTTATCTTACACCATTTTTAATTCGAGCATTTCGTTTTTGGTCGACCACTCGTATCGTTCCCTCTTGCTTCTTGCAGATATTGTGTATTAATCGGTGCTCCCTACAGTTTATCGCCATTATTCTCAGAATGTCCATCTTGCACCATTTGAAACTGTGGAATGCTTTTTCCGGGTCGACAAATGCTATGAAAGTGTCTCGATTTTTGTTTAGTTTTGTCATCATCTAACACATGTCCCGTTTCCTTTTCCGTCCTTCGTTATATTATTCATGTCAGCAGCTTGGATGCGTGGGCTGTTAAGCTGATTGTGTGATAATTCTCGCACTTGTCTGCTTCTGCAGTCTTGGGAATTATGTGGATTATATTTTTCCGAAATGCAGATGGTATGTCGATAAACTCTGACATTCTACGCACCAACGTGAATAGTCGTTTTGTTGCCACTTTCCCCAATTATTTCAGATGTTCTGAGGGAATGTTACCAATCGCTTCTTCCGTAATTGATCTTAAATGCTCCAAAGCTCTCTTAAATTCTGTTTCTAATACTAAATTCCCTATCTCTCTAAAGCGACTGTATCTTTTGCTATCACAATAGACAAACCTCCCCCCTCATACAGCCCTCAATTCACTCTTTGCACCCAGTCGCCCTCTCCTATGCATTTAACTGTGGAATTGCCGTTGCACTTTTAATGTTACCATCCTTGCTTTTAATTTCACCGAAGCCTGTTTGCAATTACAATATGCTGGGTCAGTCCTTCGGACAATCATGCCGTTTTAGACTCCTTCACATTTTTCATGCAGCCATTTCGTCTTAGCTTCCCTGCACTTTCTATTTATTTCATTACTCAGTGACTTGTATTGCTCTATTCATGATTTTCCCTGAACGTTTTTGCACTTCTTTCTTTAAGCGATGGACTCAAGTATTTCTTCTGTTACCCACGGTTTCTTTGTTGGTTCCTTTTTGTACCTATATTTTTCTTTCTAACTTCTGTGATTGCCCTTTTTAGAGATGTACAATCCTCTTCAACTATACGGCCCACTGAGCTATTCCTCAGTGTTGTAACTATAGCCTTAGAGAACTTCAAGCGTATCTTGGCATTCTTTAATACTGCCACTTCTTTGCATATTGATTATTCCCGACTAATCTCTTAAACTTCAGCCCACCCTTCATCACTACTACATCGTGATCTGCTTCTGTATCTGCTCATGGGTAAGCCTTACAATCCAGTACCTGATTTCGGAATCTCTGACTGAACATGATGGAATCCCGTCTCTCCCGGCCTTTTCCAAGCATACCTCCTCCTCTTTTGACTCTTGAACAAATTAGTCTCCATTACTAGCTGAAATTTCCTACAGAACTCGATTAGTCTTTCTCCTCTCAAACATTCCTTGTCCCAAGTCCATATTCTCCTGTAACCATTTCTTCTGCTCCTTCCCCTACAACTGCGTTCCAGTCCTCCATGACAATTAGATTTTCATCTCCCTTTACGTACCGTATTACCCTTCCAGTTTCCTCATACACTATCTCCATCGCTTCATCTTCGGCTTTCGATGTCGCCCTGTATACCTCAGCTACCGCCGTCGATGTTGGTTTGCTGTCGATTCTGATATAAGAACCTCCCTATCAATGATCTGCTCACACTAACACACTCTCTGCTCTACCCTTCTATTCATAAGGATTCCTACTCCCGTTATATCATCATCTGCTGCTGTTGATATTACCCTATACTCATCTGACCAGTAATCTTTGTATTCTTTCCATTTCATTTCACTGACCCCTACTAATCTAGACTGAGCCTTTGCATTTCTCTTTTCATTTTGTCTAGCTCCCCTACCACGTTCAAGTTTCTGACTTGCCACGCCCCGACTCGTAGAGCGTTATCCTTTCGTTGATTGATTGGCGACTCCTTGGAGTGCTGTGTGCATAACGACCATATATGTTAAATTAAAAGGAAGGTCAGCGTTGGCCGTAATGTTGATGGTTAATTGATAGCAAAATCGATTTTCAATCACATAGTGATCGCTTCTTAGTTATGTCACTCATAACTTGATACCAGTGTCAATGAGTTTAATTTGTACATCATATCACGGAAGATGATCACTGTGTGATAGAAAATCGATTTTTCTATCAATAAACCATCAATATTACGGCCAACGCTGACCGTCCTTTTAATTTTACTTTCGTTGATTATTCAGTCTTCTCTCATGGTCACCTCCCCTTTTTCAGTCCCCTCCCGGAAAACATAATGGGGGACTATTCCAGAAACTTTTGCCAAAGGTGAGATCATCATGACACTTTTTCAATTACAGGGTACATGTCCTGTCGATACATGTCATGTCTTTAATGCAGTGGTTTCCATTGCCTTCTGCATCCTCAATCGGTTGAAAATTGGTGATTCTTCCGCCTTTAGTGGCAGCTTGCCGCCCCAAGAACAAGAGCGTGCTTCGGACCTCTGTCCACTTCTTCGCCCTCTTTGACAAGGCATTTGGCAGGATGAGGATGATTTCTTATGCCGGAGGTCTTCGGCCGCCAATCCGACTAAAAAGCGAAATTTAATTGGTGGCGGTTATCGAAGCTGGGACTGAGGACGTTTTGATTACTAATCGAAGACGCTACTCCCACCCTTGCACTGCTGAAAACGCTGCTGTCACTCTCCCGGAAAAAAAATTGTCTTGCCTCTCGATATTTAATCCTCTGTTGTTGTTGCATATACGCTACGGGTATCTGTGTCGTTGAGACACGGAAGCCACCACACCATGGCAAAGTCCAAGGTCCATATTTCAACGAATTTGGGAATTCTGGTCAGTACATGACTGTTTTGAAAAGTTGTAGAATTGAAATAAACCCAAATACGTCTTTTAGATAGAAATTCTCTTCTAATCTATGTTGTTGTTTACTTATAAAGTGATATATATAGATTTGCCAATTTTTCCTAATCTTACGTTTTATACTGAAACTTATAGAAACTATTTTGTTCATTATTGACGAATTTCGAAAGTGTATAACTCGAAAGTACTTCATTAAATCGCATAGTCAACTAGAAGATATAACTAGCATGTTTTATAACCAAGATGGGAACACATCTATGGAAAAGAAAGTGATATCATAGCATTTGGTTAAATCAAAGTTGTATCGAAAAGTGTAAGCCAGTCACTCCATAATTTTTGTAAAAAAAATTTGTGGAAAAATATTGTTTTTAAAATATTATCAAGCAATCTGTTAGCAGTTTTTCTGAGGGCTTTTTTATGTAATTACTAAACGTCACAGAGTCTTGTCAACGGCACCTATTAAATATTTATGAAACGTGTTATGAGATAAATTAATGAAGGGACGAGAGTTAAACAAATTTCTTTGAATCCCGTAACTGAGATACTGTGACATTCCGACCAAGATCAATGTTTGCTGTGCTATCCATTATTAAACTATCCACAAAGATTCTCTTTAAAACGAATCCTACTCTCGTCATTTTCAGATTTTTTTATATTACCCTGTGTTCGTCTGACTATAAATCCTTTGGTTCATTCCATTTCACTTGAAGGATACACAATATGCCTGGATTGAGTCTTTGCATTTCTCTTTTCAGATTCGATAGTTTCCCCATCACATTCAAACTTTTGACATTGCACACTCGGACTCATTGAATGTTATTCCTACATTAGTTCATCAGTCTTTTCTCTCACCGCTATTTTCCCCTTGGCAGTCCTGTCATGAGGAACCGAAATCATTTGTCAATGGTGAGATCATCGTGACACGTTTCCAACTACTGGCCACAAATCCTTTGAATACACAGTAAAGTGTCTTTAATGTAGTAATGCCCGTAGAGTTCTGCATCCAATTTATTGTTGGTCATTGCTAATATTTCGCCCTGTTAGACACTGGCGATATATCGTCATACTTTGGGAAAAACATCTTCCACACAATTTCGAAGACAGCAATAGCCGACAAGTGTGAAAATTATTGCGCAATCAGCTGAATAGCTCAAGCGTCCAAGTTGCTGACAAGAATGATATACAGAAGAAAGAAAAAGTAGACTCAGGATCTGCTAGATGACGAACAGTTTGGCTTTAGGGAAGGTAGAGGCACCAGACAGGCAGTTCTGAAGCTGCGGTTGATGATGGAAGCAAGACTGAAGAAATAACAAGATAGGTTTTAGGGCTTTGCGGGCCTGGAAATCCTGAAAAAAATAGGCGTCGGCTATGTCAATGTCGGGTGGTATACATATGCACAAGAACAAAGAAGGAACAATAAGCACAGATGAGCAAGAATTAGATGCACAGACTAAAAGGGATGTAAGACGGTAATGTAGTCTTTCGTAATGTAATCTTTTACCCCTACAGTTCAATCTACGCTTAGAAGAACCAGTGACGAAAATAGAAGAATGGTTCAACAGTGTGGTGAAATTTCAGGCTGAAAAGATATCAGTGCCAATATTTGCTGATGACATTGCTGTCCTCAGAGACAGTGAAGAAGAGTTACAGGATCTGTTGAATGGAATGAACAGTCTAATCAGTACAGAATATTGACTGTGGGCTAACTGGAACAAGAGAATTGAAGCGTTTGAGATGTGGTGCTACAGACGATTGTTGACAATTTTGTGGACTGATGTAAGGAACGAGGAGGTTCTCCGTAGAATCAGGGTGGAAAGTAATAGTTGGAAAACACTGACAAGAAGATGGGAGAGAATGTTAGGACATCTGTTAAGACATCAGAGAATAATTTCCATGATACTAGAATTGTGGTAGAGGGCTAAAATTGTAGATAAAGACAGACATTTGATAATATCCTGCATATAATTGAGCACATATGTAGCAATAGTTATTCTGAGATGGAAAGGTTAAAATGGCTGGCACGGGTGATAAATTCGTGATGGGCCGTATCAGACGGTCAGAAGACTGATGACTTAGAAGAGGTGGTGCGGGGATCTGCATCCCAACACAAAGCCGAGAGAGTGCTCTGAAACTCTACCCGCTTTTCCGCCCTCTTTGAAAACGCTGTTAGTAGGACAAGGATCTTTTTCACAACCCAGGATATTTTGATTACAAGTAAAAGTGGCTAACCCAGACCACGGCGACTACGGTGACGTATGAGTAAGTATTTGATGTTAAAATATCTGAGATATTCACGTGTCTGAGTGATTTGTAGAGTGATCGGTTTAGTTCCCGGGCTGCTAGGGGTTTTGCTAGGTGGAGGACTAAAACTTCCTCACCCTCATGAACCTAGCTGAAGAGCTACTAGGATGAGAAGTTGCGGCTGAAAGATTTGACAGCCAACAGTTGCTGGAAGAGAATCGTGCGTCGTCCTTGCCTCTCCATATAGAATGCGAAAGATGCCACTGATAGAGGACGGCAAGGCGTCCGATAGTAATCCCACGGTCATCGGAACCAGATCGAGCATTTGGATGGTACGAAAAAACTGCGGATATTGTAAGTATTCATATGCTACAGCCAAAAATGTAGCTTTGGTACAAGAAGTAAACACATACGCAGTATACATTTGAAGTTGAAACCCAAAGAGAGTTTGGTTGTAATCCGTTGGTTATTGATCGCGTGCTTGGTATCGGTCGTTAGTAAAATGCAGAGGATTCATGAGAAATCACATATGCCTGAGACAGCACCATGTAGGTGAATAAGTAGTTCTAAGTCTAGGGGACTTCCTTATCGTATTGCAGTAACGGCCCTAAGTGAAAGATGTTGCGTAATGGTTAGTACTGTTCGATCTTGTCCTGTCCTACGATTTCATCTTCCTGTACCCCAGAATCTCTGCGATAACGTAGAAATGACATAATCTGACATGTGCTATGTTGTTGAGGCAGCGCTCTGCGAACAGCTCTAGGCTTCTAAGAACCGTAGCCTACAAACCGAGTCAAACGTACTGCTTACAACGGTATATACGCACCTCTGTAGCCAATATTTCTAACACATGTCTGTACGGTGGTACTCGGATCAGACGTAGCCGGTTGGAATTCTGGTGGTGGTGGAAAATGTTACCACCTGACTAAAAATGGTTCAAATGGCTCTGAGCACTATTGGACTTAACTTCTGAGGTCATCAGTCCCTTACAACTTAGAACTACTTAACCCTAACCAACCTAAGGACATCACACACATCCATTCCCCTGACAGGATTCGAACGGTAGCAGCATCGTGGTTCCAGAGTGAAGCGCCTAGAACCGCTCGGCCGGCGGTGGTTGTAAAAGATCCATGAAGTCAGTGGAAGGAATTATTCGTCAGTTACCAGCAATTCAGCTAGTTCGAATATGGTGCGCAAGGAGATATAAATAAGGGAGTTCGAAGGTCGAGCAGCTCATCACAAGCCATAGAATTTCTGTAGTCAGTGCTACGAAACACTTCAACGGGTACAAAATGTGGCGCCGCAGGAAAAATGACGATTGGTACCGACGAATTACATTATACCCATGGCAAACCTATGACTGGTCTGGGTTTAGCGAATGCCGGGACAGCGTATCTATCATCATGTGTAGTGCCATCTGTGAACGAGCGGAGAGGTTTTGTTACAGTATGAGGATATTCTCCATGTGTACCGTCTGGTCTGCTGATTGCTCTCAGAAAACTCTAAGCACGGAAGGATACGATCACATTTTGTAGCATTGTGTAATGCATATAGTGGAGGAACAGTTCGGAGATGTTGATTGTGTTAGAATAACAGTGAAAATTGGCATGAAGCGACGTAAATGGAGCAATGGTTTGGGAACTATCCCCCCCTCCCCCCCAGAGAGGTTACGGGAACTCAATGGAACACTTTTGGGATGAGTTAAAATGTCAACTTAGGTTCATCACTGTTGAATTATGGGCTGCCATTGCTCCACGTACATTCAGGCACTTTAATGACAACCTCCCAAGCAAAGTCCAAACCGTCATGAAGTTGTAGGATCGACACACCCCTTACTTATCTTCACTAAAAGGTGCGCGTACAGTTTTGATCACATAATGTGTATTTCTCTTCTTTTTTTTTAACTCGTTTTATTAGGGTGTCCTGTTGTTCAACCCTTTCAGCGAAATTTACCAACACACTGGGAGTAGGAAAGAAGAAATCTCAAATGGGAATCTTGCCAAGATCAATTATTTTCTTATTATTGTTATCACTTTTTATTTCCTGTACCTACCTGCAGGTCAAGACTGACGTAGAGTTTTATCCAAGTAATAACTGAGGACGCAGGGTGGAAGAGAAGTTCGTGGCGATCCGCATCACACCAACGAGAAGACTGATGACTAAGAAAAACCGAAAGATAAAGCAACCTGTGACCCATTGAAGAATCAGAGGCTCTTACTCCATATACTGGTGGGATAGTATGTGATATATACAATGAGTGCCATTTATGAAGGGCTTGCGGGAGGCACATGAGATGCAACTTGAAGGCGACATCCAGGGCAGCTTTTGACTTGTGTTGGTCTCTGCACCCTTTCGCTGACTCCGCTGCCCATTTGTAGAAGTGCTGAGGATCATACAGCAAAGACAGGCAACTACGAGGTACCGCATCGCGTTCACCTTTCATCATCTGTCATTTGAACCAACTTACATCTTTCTAGCTTCGAAGTCACCACAGCCTCGGTAAATTAGAAGGAGTACACCGCTTTCCAAAATAACCAAAACAGGGAAAAGTGTGAGGTTATCTACAAAAAATGTAGTATGGGGAACCAATACGCAAAACAATTGATTATTAAACACTATTTTATACATGATAACCGAAGACTGTTATTATTTGCTATTAATTTACATACCTAAAAGTTATTTTCTGTTTGAGGTTTCTCAGTTAATTTTGATAATTCGCCTAATATTCTTGGCCATCCGATACAAGCAAGTAACGAACAGATTACCACTCTTATCAAAACGACGAGGAGCTTGGATAAGTAATGCATCACATTTTTTCGGCCAGTTTCGGCTGAAAAAAGCTGGTTTTGCTGTGGGACTTCGCGGAATATTCCCTCTTCATGAAGTTCCGATAGATGGCAGACCTATACTTAGCCTTCAAAATGGTGTCGGTAACGGTGGTTAGTTCCAAGACCTGTCACTGAGTTCCTTTTGGGGGAAATCCAGAATATTGCAGACATTCATAGGCGCTTGCAGAATATCAACAGAGATATGGCCGTAAACAAAAGCACCGTGAGTCGTTGGACGAGGCGGCTGTCGTAATCGCAAGAAGGTCGCTCAAACCTGTCCGATCTCCTGAGTGCTGACCAGGCCTCACGAATTTAAAAAAACAACTTCAGAGCATTCATCGCCAAAAAAAATGAAAACGGACTCCTCCTTCTCCATGGCAACGCAAGGTCTCACACACTCTGGGACCCGAGAGGAGAGCACAAAACTTTATTGGACTCTTCTTCCTCATTCACCCTACAGCCCCTACCTCGCACCTAGCAACTTCAATCTTTTTGGCCCAACGAAGGATGCAGTCCGCGGGAAAACTGACAGGTTATTGATGCATCAAGAAATTGTCTCCGACATCGACCAGTGGAGTGGTACCATGCGGACATACACGCCCTCCCAGAACGTGGCGTAAGGCTGTCGCACTTAACGGAGATTTTCATGAAAAATAAGTCTTTGTAGCGAAAAGAGTGGGGAATAATACGCTGTACTGTGATCCTGAATAAAAGCAACATGTTACCAGAAAAAAATGTGTTGCATTAATTACTGAACTCCCCTCCTAATTGCACAAGTTTAGAAATCCAAGACTATTGTACAGTAAATAGTTAGTTGAGTTACATGACGACTATCTGTTGGTTGAAGAAATAAGATTTTCAGCATCGATACATTGATTTTCGCAACCACAAATTTAAAGTTCGTATCGTGTTTGCAAGCACGAAGAGTACCGAAGTAAAGCTAATAGGAGTATTTGCGGAAATCTATAGTGTACCCTATATCTAGGCGACAGGCTAGCTACGAATTGGACCTCGGAATTTAAATTGTTCCTCAACAAACACCTGAAAATATCAAATAAATTCGGCTTCAGAGAATGTCATCCTATTTAAAATGTACTGACCCTTTTAAAAGTCCTTTTATGCGAGAGTTACCGACTCAGTCGATAAAGGTTTATTGTCTGCTTTATCCACCCCATTAGACTTTATTGCTATTTTATACGACTAATACCGGTTTTTAACAGGGCGTAATGTCATCGAGAGAGATATCTGGAAGACTTATGAAACAAACTCTCTCCCAAAATTTATGTAATGTGCTCCAAATCCGCATCGTGCAGCCATTTGTGGAGAGTCTGGAGCACTCAATTTTGATTACTGTCGCCAATCTGAAAGAGGAATGTCGTTTGTAATCCAGCAGTATCATTTTATGAAGGGTGCCGTGAACTGCATTAAACTGGACTCTGCAAACACTTAAATATCTTACTATGTCAAAAGTCAGTATCACGAAATGTTTACGCAAGTTACCCACGCAAAGTTCTAAACAATAGTTCTGTTTTTCATAACAAGGATGGTAAAAGTAGGTATATTACAAACCATGTAAGGCGATGTCTATGCAATAGCATGAGAAAAATCATCTAATGTACTAGATACGATACTATAGTCTTCGTTGAATAGCGTTACATAAATGCGGGTGTTTTTAAGTTGATAGGGGACCCACAAAACAGCTGCTTTCGAGCAGCTGGAGTCACTTCCCTATTGACATTGTAAATCTGAAAATATGACAGATTAATACCAATATATTTTAGACTATTTCCCAGAACCACCAATACGTACAACACTTTCACGTGAATGTGATAGTTCGAAGATAAAGGTTAAGCGTGCCTTTGCAGAAGGAGAAAAATGAGAGATATTTTCTCTCTGCGGGCCTTAGTTACTTGGTTATCATGATGAAACACTACACATGTTCAATGTGGAAGTTTTCCATACTAATGCAGTTGAGTGGTATTAGCATGTAGCATTCAGAAAACTGTTTCATTTAATGGGTGTATGCAAAGGTTTTGTATGTATTAAGGAAAGACAATTTTTAATTGTGTATTCAGAAGTGTGAGTGATTTCGGGATATTGTGTAAGAGGAAGATGGCTACTTGGGCAGTATTGTTTTGCCTAATAGATTTAATAGGTTGGAACAATAAAATAGCATACTGTGCATTTGTTTTTGTGCTGAACTAAGGAAGTTCACCAAACAGTTGATAAGTATAGATGGTCATTTAGCAGTCCAATTTGGGTGATTGTATCTATAGATATGGCGGGTTGCGCAGTGCGTCATCGCATTTAACAATCGTTCATCTTGAGCGCCATTTTCTCTCGAAGTGGAAACGAACAGTGGACACTCAAGTAACAGTTTGCCGTAGTTAGGAACGTCCCGACGGTGGTAGTAGCCATTCTGTGCAATACTGACCATGGAACTATGGTTAAGCGTACTAGTATTGTAAAAAGTCACGTCACCACACATTCTTGAGCTGCATTGCTTGGCCTAGTAGATTAAATAGGTCAGAACAGTAAACTAGTATACTGCGTACCTGTTTTTGTGTTAAACGAAGTAAGTGTACCACATGATAATGGAGGAGTTTAATTGGGGTGATTGTATCTAGGAAACAATGAGTTGCACAGTGCGTCAACGCATTCAGGCACATCCGTCGTAAATGCCATCCACTATCAACGAAGAAACAATGAACTTTAATTCTACTCCGACTGTTCAAAACCTCATTGGCGGCACACATACGTACTGTATTTGATTTTGTTTTCTCCAGTGCTTCAGATACACCGTGACAGTTGCCCTACATACAGACTTTAGAAACGCAGGGACACTGATATTGTTGTTCTTGTCGTGGTCTTCAGCTCAAAGAGTGGTTTGATGCAGCTCTCCATTCTACCCTGAGCAAGCCTCTTCGTCTCCGAGTAACTACTGCAACCCACATTCTACGGAATCTGCTGAGTGTATTCATCCCTTGGTCTCCCTCTACGATTTTTACCCTCCACGTTTCAGTCCAGTGATCCTGTGACGCCTCAGAACGTCTCTTAACAACTGATGCCTCCTTCTAACCAAGTTGTGCCACAAATTCCTCTTCTTCCCAATTCTATTCATTATCTCCTCATTAGTTACGTGATCTATCCATCTAATTTTAAAATTCTTCTGTAGCATCATATTTCGAAAGCTTCTATTTTCTTGTTGTCTAAACTATTTATCGTCCATGTTTCACTTTCATACATGGCTACTCTCCACACAAATACTTTCATAAAAGACTATAAATCTAAACTTGATGTTAACAAATTTCTCTTCTCACAAACGCTTTCCTTGCCATATCCAGTCCAATTTTATATCCTATCTACTTCGACCATCATAATTTATTTTGCTTCCCAAACAGCAAAACTTATCTATTACTTTAAGTGTATCATTTCCTAACCGAATTTCCTCGGATTCACCTGGTTTAAATCAGCTACATTCCATTATCCTCATTTTGCTTTTGTTTATGTTCATCTTACATATTCCTTTTAAGCAAGACACCGTCCTTTACGTTGAACTGTTCTTCCAATTCCTTTGCGGTCTCTGACAGAATTATAATGCCATCGACAAACGTCAAGATTTTTATTTAATCTTCCTGTATTTTATTTCCTACTCGAAAATTTTCTTGAATAACATCGGGGATCGACTACAACCCTGTCTCACTCCTCACTCAACCATTGCACTTTTGTGCCCCTCGACTCTTATAACTCCTTTCTGGTTTCTGTAAAAATTGTAAATAGCCTTGCACTCTCTGTATTTTATTTCTGCCATCTTCATAATTTGAAAGAGAATATTCGAGTCAAAATTGTCAAAAGCCTTCTCTATGTCTACAAATGCCTAAAAGATAGGTTTTCTTTCTGATGGAAGTAGTAAGGTCAGTATTGCCTGGCGTGTTCCAACGTTCCTACAAAATTTCAAACTGCTCTTCACTTAGTTCGGCTACTACCACTTTTTCCATACGTCTATAAAGAATTCTTGTTAGTATTTTGCAACCGCGACTTATTAAACTGATAGTTCGGTAATTCCCACACATGTCTGCACTTCGTTATTTTGGAACTGGAATTACTCTATTGTTCTTGACATCTGAGGATATTTCACCTGTCTCATACATCTTGTCCACGGCATTAACGAGCATGGACACAGCTGGCTCTCCCAAGGCTATCAGTAGTTCTAAAGGAATTTTGTCTACTCCCAGGGCCTTATTGCTACTTAGGTTTTTCAGTTGTCTGCCAGATTCTTCACGCAGTATCATATTTCCCAACTCGTCTTCATCTAAATCCTCTTCCATTTCCATAATATTGCCCTCAAGTCCATCACCCTTTTATAGACCCTCTAAATACTCCTTCCACCTTTTGGCTTTCTCTTCTTTGCTTAGGACTGGTTTACCATCTGAGCTCCTGATATTCATACAAGGGGTTCCATTTTGTCCACTGGTCTCTTTAATTTTTCTATATGTGGCATCTATCTCAACCCTAGTGATATACTTTTTGACATCTCATTCTTGAGACGTTTGTGTTCCTTTTCGTCAGGTTTTTTTAATATTTTCTCCTTTCATCAATTAAATTCAATATCTCTTGTTTTACCCAAGGGTTTCTAGTAGCCCTTGTCACTTTACCTACTTGATCCTCAGCTGCCTTCTAATGTATTCCTTTCCTCTGTTCATATTCAATCGTTCTCTAATGCTCACACGGAAACTCACTAGAACCTCTAGGTCTTTCAGTTTATCCATGTCTTGTCTGCGTAAATTCCCACCTTCCTGCAGTTTCTTAAGTTTTATCCAACATAGCCAATAAATTGTAGTCAGAGTCTACATCTGCCCATGAAAATGTCTTACAATTTAAATCATGGTTCCTAAATCTCTGTCTTACCATTATATAAAGAAACTGAAACCTTCCAGTATCTCCAGGTCCCTCCCACGTATACAACCTTCTTTCTTGACTCTTAAATCAAGTGTTAGCTATTATTAGGTTATACCATGTGCAAAATTTCTTTTCTCTCATCAAATGTTTCTTCAATTTTTCTTGATCATTTCCGGAGCCAGTTCGCATATAAACTTGTACTACTGTGGTAGGCGTTGTCTTCATGTCTACAATAATGATTTCAATATACTGTTCATAGTAGCTTATTAGCAGTTCTTGTATTTATAATCATTCAGCCACCTGAGCAGAAGTCTTGATTCCTCCTGCCACCGAACTTCACTAGTTCCTACTACAGCAAACTCTAACTTATCCATTTCCCTTTTTTAAATTTTCTAAAATACCTGCCCAATTAAGGGATCTGACGTTCCACTCCCCGATCCTTAGAATGCTAGGGACCCTCATAGACATACGCATATATTAAACAGTCACTTGCTGAATGAACAGTGGACTCTCGCATACCAATCTTCCGTAATTAGGAATATCTCAGTGGTGGTGGCAGTCATTCCGTGCAATGTTGATGACAGGGGAAGATACAGTTCCCTACTGTATTATAATTTTGTTATGTTTGTATAAAGTCAGAAGTATCACTTTTTTTTAATTCGTACCCATCTATGGTGCCAAAAATGACATTGTTCTCGTGTGTATATGTCAAAGAAGTGCCAAAAATGCTAAGCGATTCCTAAAATAAAACACTGAAAAGATATCGGTCTATGTAAACAGGATAAAGTATGCATAATATGCAGTCATACGCCTTCTACGTATCTCAACTTCTAGTTTTCATGGTCGGAAGTGACAACTTAGTATTTCGAGAAAGTGGTAGACCACCTACGCTGAGAAAGTTCCACCATAATTAACAGTAGCCTTAGATATTATACCAACTACAGTCCTCATAAAGAACATTTTAATGTGACATGTACCAATTTGATTCGATGTTGCGTTTCTCTTCCTCTGGACTTGATGTTTCAGATCTTTCAGTTTGAGGATATTGGTTTCAGTCACTTAAAACATGTCATTGTTTAGCATGCCATTCCACAAGTTTCCATCTGTCAGCATAAAATATACATATATAAAAAACGCTTTTCGGTATAGTATCGTCCACTTATATAGATGTAATGGCTGACAATATCGCTGCCTTTTTATCTTCCATCACGTATGGAAAGGATCTCCTCTTCAAGTAACAGCCCATACCAACACATAGTTTTGTTTCTAAAAGCGCGCACACTGTCTCCACCCAGCTTGCTGAGCTGTGCAAATGCTGTTACTATAAACTACTGGTAAACATAATTATTGTGTATAGTGAACGAGTCTTCTCTAGTGTGGTTTAAGCTATGGTTCCCAAACACACCAACAGTCTTAGAGATGATCTTAGTAACTGAGAAGTCTTGTAGAAAAAGAAGGACAGTGTCTACTTATAAGTAGAAGCAACTTTATTTTTTGCTATATATCTTACTTAGTATCAGAGAAAACGTAATTACAGTATAATTATAATTACTATTTGTCTATTAGCATGGAGGATAAGTGTCTACGTAGTTTCACTGCTATCCCTACACTCAGCATACCACGAAAGAATTATTTTAGTGTAATTCCACATTACTACAGCACTATCATAAACTTCCTGCATCAAGTTCGCATTGTGACATTCGTGAGATAACTGAACTTCCAATCTACCAATTCGGCAGAAGCCCATACATCGATAGCTATGGGTTTACAGAAAATCGATTTGAAGTCTGATTTAAGTCAATATCCAGCAGTCAAGTAATTATGATGAGTGGGCATAAGCTGCAGTTAGTGATATAAGGATTTTTGTCAATAAGATAGTTTGACATAAAGATTGCATTTTAGTAATTACAAGCTCTTTCTGTTTCATTGTGTAACGAATTTTGCTTTATTTCCACAATCAGTTCTACTCAAACATTACTCTCCCCTGCCCCCCCTCTCTCTCTGTCGTTCTTTACCCCTTCCCCCATTGCACTCTCACTAAGATCCGTGTTTGCTATTGTCCATGCAGATCACAAACTTATGTCCTTAGATGAGAGATTTATCGAGTCTAAGATCCTTGTTAAATGTCAATACTTTCTCCTTTAAAGTTCATTTTGAAATGTGACTGTAGGCAGACAAGATGCTATGTGGCTATTCCACTGTCGTAGCTCTAAGAACACATATCAGTTGTGTGACTCTGAGTGGCAACTCTTCCGACTCAATCACTAATTCCCATGCAACTTGAAAACAGGTGTTACTTTTTAGATAAAAAATGTATATCGACTTAGTAATACTCCCTATTTTTTTAATGATGTCATCTCTTTCATTTGCATGCATATATTGTCTTCTATGATTGATCGATTTGATTCTAAAACAGCACTATGTACACCTGTAACTGCAACTGTTAAGTTAAAAAGGAGTGCATTGATGGTTATGTAGTTTGTCAATACATTTGGAAGAATACTGTAATATCAATTAACGAACATTTCGGAAATTCCATTTAGTTATCACTTGCAGAGCTGTGTTGTTGATACTTTTTAATGTGATAGACTGCAGTGGGCCCATAGTTACAACAGTTGTATAGTCTCTATCTAGGCTCTTTGTTGTCTAGGAAAAAAATTAGAAGAAAGATTAGCTAGAGGAGATCAAGGAATAAGTATTGAAACGTCCCCTTAGGAAAATTATTCATGACTGTGCTTAAACTGACACACAATATTTTTAGCGCAACGCAATCTGACTTTCAAAAATCCCCACAAAAGAATGGCCCTGACTAACATTAACCTATACCTTTCACAAATCACTTACCTCACAAAAATCTTCGTTACTGGAACTACTGTATTACAGTGAGCGCCACTACTGCCAGCTAAATAAAAGATTCAAACTAATGAAGGCACTAACTACTGATAGGGATAGTTAGCAAATGAAAGATTTTAATTGAGAACAAACAATGTATTTACCTTAATAGTCATAATATATACAGCAGTTCATGAGATCCATTTTTACAAATATCAAACCTCCGCCATTTCTCTCCCCACATCCACCACTGCTGGCAGCTCACCTCCAACTGCGCAACGCTACGCGCTGTTCACATCCAGCTGCCGCTGCCCAACACTACACTGGCAGACAACAATGCAAACTAGCCACAGACTGCACACAGCACAGCCAGTTATTTTCATACAGAGCGCTACGTAACGTTGCCAATAAGAAAACATAAACCGCCTACTTACATAGCCCCCATGCTACCCACAAAAAAATTTACAAATTGTTTTGGGCAGTGGCCAATAATGATTTGATAAAATTTTTCATAATTACAGTAACAAAAATATCAAATGCACACACTTATTAATACAATGTTGGTCAAAAGCTAAAATTTTCTCACAGTCCATAAAGATAGTCCTGATCATTCATCATAATAGTAATTAAAGGTTTTTTTTCACAAAGTCTCATTAGTAAAAGAAATTGCACACAGAAGTAGTGGATTTCCAAGCAGTCTTGAAGAAGTAGTGTTGTCCTTCCAACGGAAAGACAATGCTGACTCTTGACATGCTGACAGATAATGGGCCACAACAGAGCAAACCCACAGCAGAGTCAGTCGAAGTTTTGAAGAATATTGGTAGGTAGATCATCACAGAATAGACCCACTGTAGTCCTGGTAGAGATTACGGTATTGGTGGGCCACCAGAGGTGCAGACCCACTGCAGTCCTTGTAGAAATAATGGTAATGGTGGGCCATTAAAGATGCAGACCCACTGTAGTCCTTGTAGAGACGGCCAGCAGCCATCTGTTGTGACTGTGCAGGTGCACAATCACCATTGAAGAGTCTTGCGGATAATATAGCAAGTCCATAACCACCACTTGTGCACTCACAGAGTTTTTTGGAATTGTCCTTAGAACCAGCAATGCTGTTATCCAGTCCCTTGCTGTATTATTAACACACATGCAAACACTATCACTCCCTACTTATCACATATTGTCCATATACTATGACCAACAGAAATGTGCGCAGTGAAATGTAACTTACAAGTTACTTAATTTGATGAACTGCTGTCAATTACAATTTTATAACATAAGAATACAATGACAAAGGTACAAAATACATAATCAAAAACATAATAATACAGATAACATTTGTAGTTATACAGGCTTTACAAAATAATAGAAATAAACATATACATTAGTGCTACAGGAATTATGACATAAGTAAATACGTAAAAGATCAGAACAAATTTTGAAACATCAACTTCACACATGAGCATTAAAACAGAACAGAATTAATAATGTCTAACATCTTTACAAAGAAAATAACATATTATTAGAAAAATTCCACAACATAACTCATATCAGTTAAACACATAAAGACAGGAAAACCACAAATATACAAGAGTACACAAACACATAGCAGAATAACACAAGAGGAAAGGGCAGGGTTTGTTTTCAGTGTAACATTTGGTACTGCAGTCCAACCCAAAACTTCATTCCATAGATTATTCGTCTTATTGCAACCTTTGCTTCCACCAAAAATTCCTATCCAAGCATGCTTTCTATATTTATATATTCACATTTTTCTTACATCATTATTTATTTTTCATTATCTTACCTCATCATTTATTTCCAAGAAAATCCTACCTATACCTGCTTTCTGTACTTTTTTTGTATAACTTCTCAATGCATTTCTTCCAATTAATCGCAACTCATTCTCTTATAGTCTACCCCCTCTTAAGCTAACTTAAATCTACTGAGCTCAGATGCTAAACTAAGGGACGAGGCAATGCAGCAGCACAAAACAATTAACACGAACAGCAATGACAAAAAATTCAAATTGGCAAAGTAAGCAACAATATTACAACTAATATGCAATGAGCAGCAAACAAGAAAAATAAATCAGTAATAAACTGGCTTAGCAGAGTAACACAAAGTCAAATTCAGTAACACTATGTCTGGCAAACAGCAGTAACTTATACCTAAACATGACATAGCTCAAGCAGAAAAAATATTACAGTAAAAATGGCCATGTTTAATACCTATGTCACATCTTAACACTAGAGTGATGCATCACAAAAACTTACTCTACCAAAAAAAATTACCAAGTAGTTGAAAAGAAAATTATATATACAAGTCCTGTGAAGGGAAATGTCTTTTTGTGCTCCTTGGTTTTTTTTTAAGTTATTGTTTACTGGATCTGTAGGCATAAAATATCTATATTAGTACATTCATAAAATTTTATTTTAAACAATGCTGCAGTGCAGCTAGAAACTAGATATTAAAGAAAATGAGCAAATAAATACATAAAGCAAGCCATATGGCATTTCTCTCAACTAGAAAGACAGTAGTCATAATCAGGTGTATAGACATAAAAATATTTCTCGTCATTTCTCTAGGCATTTCAGTAAATCATAAATTAAGAGCTCCACAGTGTTATCATGTTTTCAAGTTTGAGAGTGTCGTATTTACGATGCTTTCTACAAAGGAATGTCAACAGCGAGGATAATGGCCTCCCTTTTTTTTTCTACCTGTGCCTCTGGAAAGGCACATCCTAATGGCTTTTTCTCCAGGCGTCTGCACAGCTGGGTGCCCACGACGCATTACGTGCAGGTGGTCACTTAACTTTCTTACAGAAATATTTATGACAGCAGTTTCCGCTACAGTGACAGTCTCATATAAAAATACGTCACAGGTCAAGAATTTGCGTTACAAATCGGTAGAAACAAAATCCTATAAATATAACAGTGTCCAAAAAACTTTCGTCGGCATTGTAATACATTCACGCATTTACATACATTTCATAACTCTTAAAGTACGATTCTTGGTTTCCAACAACCTTCTTCACAAACCAGAGTCCCTAACCACTACTTATTATTCCTTACTTTATTCGTCGACACTTCTTCAATATTTCATCATAATAAATACGTAGCATAATCAAATTCCTCATATAGCAACATCTCATTGATCATAAACGTACCTCAACAGCATAATACACATCGTCGTCATAATAATAACATTGTAACAGATCAATCACATCTCAAAATCGTCGTAGCTTTCTGAATATTTTAAAACCTACAAAAAATTCTCTGCTCATCTACCTCAAACGTACTTTAAAAATCGTGATCCCATACCAAATATATCATTCAAAGCTCTCATAATATCACAATGGGTCAGAAAAAAATATGAACAGTTCACAAAGTACAGACAAAATACAATTTCATAAGTGTGAAGTTATCCATCTGTGTAATTGCGTAAACATGTGTCACTGATGTAGTAAAAAAATGTTTATCTCTCAGTTAAATGATCAGATAGCTGTGTAATTATGTGTTAGAGAAATATGGTACCGATTTGTAAAGTTGTATAAGCAAATACCATACTAGCTAGGGCTCCTTGTGCTTGCCAAACACATGGTACACGAAGTAGGCGTGTACCCCCCTGAGGATTATTGTAATTATACCCTCAGGTGTTACAGATTACAGCAATGCAATGAAATGTATCACGGAAAACTTTCTTTGTAATTCAAAAATCTTTAAAAATAAATGTTTTAAGTACAAAATTAATCACTCAAATACGTGTCCTGTAGCGCTAAATGTGCGTCTTGCTGTAAAATAATCTCTGTGGAAGTGTCGTAGTAATTGTCCTCCAAAAGCTAAGTTTTGCAGAAGTCAATGTACTTACCTCATGATAAAGAAAAGTGAAATGCTTTGCGTATAGATATCTTACTTATTACGCCTATTGTTGTGATGAAGAAGTTACTGTGCTGTAACGTATTGTTGTGCTACGGAAAAGGCACTCATTGTAGCTATACCACAAAAGTTACTACTGAAACATGTTTTCCTTTCCAGAAGAATTCAGAAAAACTGTGCCGACATAAAACAGAAGCACAGCAAAAGCAACATTGTAAATTGTCACTCATTAGTAGCGTCGTGATAAAATCGTGTAGCTGTCACATAAACTAACCACTGTGTCATCTGGTATCTCACAGAAAGTACCTTAAATCCAGAATGTATTTTCAAGTAAACCAAAATGTTGCATTAGAATCTCATTAGCGGTACTGGTAAATGTTCTAAGTATGTGAGCCTTATAGTCGCTACGTAATCATGCAACTAACAAGCAAGAATGCACACACACAATAACACTGTGTCGTCTGTTCACTATAACAATGCATTCATAATTTCTGTTGATATAAGTTCTCTTGGTTCTTGACTGGATATTTAACTTCAAACATTGTTGCATGTTAACAGTTTCTTAAGTATACTAGTAACGTGAAGTGAAACGCTTTATGGCAAAGACAAAGTTAAAAAGCAGATTATCTTTCAATAAACGGTTTTACATGTGAAATGTGGTGTAAACCTTTACTCTTCCTAGTATGCAGAGTTTCAACTTCAACGCAGTTATCATGTGGTATACGTCGGATTCTGTAGGGTCCATTGTAAACTAGAAAGAATTTGTGACTCAAGTGTTTCTTCTTATGTGACAATGAATGAGCTTTAATGAGAACTTTCTGACCAATATATAATTTCTTTGCATTTGCTTTACCGTGTAGTTTTCTCCTTTTGTATGCAGCAGATTTTATATTTTTAAGAGCCAAATCAATTATGTCTTTGTGTCGAAGTTTATGTGTATTCGGGAAAGGTACAAGCTCTCTGATTCTGTTCGGTGGTTCTTCATTCTTTAGTACAAGAGTAGGTGGTAAAGCAGTGGAATCATGAGGCATTTCATTCAGCACGTTTTGAAATAAGTGTAAATATCTGTCCCAATGATGATGCTTTCTGTGACAATAAAGTCTGCAAAGCTTATTGATTTCTTTCATAATCCGTTCGGAGTGGTTACAATGTGGTGAATACAATGAAATAAAAACAGGTTTGATTTTATGATTTCGAAGCATGCGTGACCAAACAGCAGATCTGAATTGCGGTCCGTTATCTGAAATGACTTTACTGACATGTCCAACCTCACGTAAGAAATTTTTAACAAAGGCGTTGGATACAGACCGTCCAGTGGCATTACGTAACGGTGTGAAAGAAACAAATTTTGAAGTAAGTTCAACAGCGACTAGAACGTACGAAAATCCATTAGATGTTCTGACAAGCGGTCCCAAGAGATCAACAGCAGCAAATTCTTTTAATTTAGAAGGAATAATAGGAAACAACGGAGCACGATGTGAGATAGTAGATGCTTTCGCCTTTTGACAAAGTTTACAAATAGACAAGACCCTTCGAATTCGCTTTTCCATATTGTTAAAATAACAAGTCGTTCGAAGAATATGATAACATTTTCGTGGGCCAAAATGTGCGTAGCTGAAATGAATGTACCAAATGAGCTTATTAACAAAATCGTCTGGAATGCAAAGTACCCATAGCTTGACATCAACAGTGCAGCGTTTGAAGAGTATGTTGTTTCTAACCAGGTAATAATGTCGAATCTGTGTGTGTGTCTTTTCATGCCAGTTGCTCTTGATGTCTTTCCAAATCGGATCTTTATCTTGTTCATGAGCAATGTCCTTTAAAGACGTGGTGGTGAAGTTTTCAAAGGCGACTTTCTGAATGTAAATAATACTGAAATTTTTCTCGAGGTTGTCTTCTGTGTTACTTTTCTCAAGCCCAGCCGGTGCGCGTGACAGTGCGTCCGCAGCAATGTTCTCCTTGCCGGGAACGTAGACTATTGTGAAGCGGAATTCTTGCAGAAACAATGCCCAACGTTTTAACCTGTCATGGTTTAATTTTGAAGACATAAGAAATTGTAATGCACGATGATCACTGTATACTTATACGTGCTTGCCAGAAAGAAAGAAATAGAATTTGTTAAATGCCCAAACGATAGCTAAAGCTTCTAATTCAGTAACAGAATAATTTTTTTCAGATTTTGTTAGCACTCGGCTAGCAAAAGCAATGGTTTTCTGAACAGTAATGTCATTTTCTGTGGCTTCTTGAAATAAATGGGTACCAAGACCGACTTTAGAAGAATCCGTGCTAAGGCAGAAATCTTGTGACAGATCTGGATGAGCTAGTATTGGCGCGTGAAGTAATGCTTCTTTCAAAGAATTGAATTCCAACTGTGCTTGTTCGTCCCAGTTCCAAATAGTATTTTTTCCAGTAAGAGAACAAAGTTTTGGTGTAACTAGAATTTGCATATTCAGAAAACGACGGTAAAAATTTACGAGACCTATAAAACTGTGGACTTGTCTTTTTGTGGATGGAACTGGAATGGCTCTGATTGCTTCTAACTTTTCAGGATCCAGCTGAATGCTTTCAGAAGAAATAATATGTCCCAAAAACCTTACCTTTGACCTACCGAATTCAGACTTTTCCAAGTTAACTGTAATTCCAGATTCTGCAAAAATGCGATTGTGTTGTTCCCATGAGGCTTCTGCTATCAGAATATCGTCCACATATAAGGTGATGTGACGTTTTAAGAACTCAGGTAATATGGAATTTGCCCCGTGAATGAATGCTGCTGAAGAAATGTTCAAACCAAAAGGAAGTTTCCGAAACTGATAACAAACGCCGAAACAAAGGAAAGCTGTGTATTTTCTACATTCTGGATGAAGTTCGATCTGATAAAAGCTGGATCTGAGATCAATGGAAGACAACACTTTTACACCATTAAAATTTTGAAGACGTTCTTCCATCGTCTGCAGCCTGTCTGTTTCAGGAATAATGATAGTATTGATTTGTCTCGAATCTAAGACAAGCCTGATCGATCCATTTTTCTTCTCAACAACATGTAACAGATTGTTGTATGAGCTTACTGCAGGCTCAATAATGCCCTCATTAAGCATATATTGTATTTCTGTTCTAACACGGTCCCTACAATTTGCTGGAATTATGTATGGTCTAACACAAAATTTAGTATGCTCACGAACACGAAGTTGGTATTGAAATCCCTTGATTGTTCCTGTTTTGTGAGTAAAAACTGTGGAATGTGCTTGTAAAATCTCAAAAAGGTCCTGCCTATCAGTGTCATTACAATTCTCAATTGTTTGAATTTTATTCTGAATTAACTCATTAGTTTAAAATATGCCATCGATATCATCCCTGTCAGTACTTGCAGAGTGATTGTTAGTGTCTAGTTCCGTAGAAAATTCCGAACTGTTGTCTAACAGAAGGTAAAGACGATTAATTTCCTGATCCAGGTTTGAGAGCCAGTCTTCAAATTTCAAAGCTATTGACTTACCTTCTTTCTCTAAACTTTTTTCAGCATCTTGAAAGTTTAAGATTGCTTTGTATTCATTCAAAAAGTCTACTCCCAATATAATTTCCGTCGACAATAATGGAACAATAAGAAAGTTCATAGAGAAGCTGTGGCTTTGACAAAAAAATTCTAAGTTGGTTTGTTGGCGTACATCTACACTTTTTCCAAAGATTGCACCTTGTAATTTAATCTTACGTAAAGGAAGTGTGGGGCAATCGTTCGATTTGTTGCACTTGCTAAAAGCTGTTTCACTAATTACTGAAATGGGACTGCCAGAGTCAAGTACTGCCGTAAATTTTACGTCATTTACAGTAATGTGAATCACAGATATGCAATGTTGTTATGTTTTACGTCATGTTCCTGGAGTAAGATGTCCCTAATGTCTTCCATTTTTACGTAACTAGCTACAGCAGCTGCATCATCAGTTTCATAAGTACGTTATGTGGCTGCCAGCGGTGTGAGTCATTGCCTATTGTCTCTTTGTTGGCGCGCGTCGTTATTGGGATTTGGAGACCTAACTTCTACAAATTCACCGCGACGAGAGGTCCCGCCAGTTCTGATTAAATTCAGATCTGTCGTTTTGTCGGTAGTTTTCATAGTTTCTTTCTTGTCGGTCACCTGGTGGAGAATTTCTACCTGAATCGTAACTGCGCGTTGGACCGTTGCGTCTAAAGTTATTCTGTCTCCCTTGATAATAATTATTTTGGTTCCCAAATTGTCTGTTTCTCTGATTGTCTCTGTGATAGTTATTACCGCGGAGAGGTGATCTTTCCCTGTAATTAGTACTACTCTGCCAACGGTTGTCATACTGGTGGTGTCTGTTGTGGTCGCGATTTACGTTGTAAGAATAGCCTTGTCGTGTCCATTTATTTCTGTCATCGCGGAATTGCGATGGATGTGACCTGTAATTGTTTTGCTCCTGTTTTCGCGTTCCGCGATTGTCGGTGTCAATTTCCAGTTCATGTAACAGTCCCTGAAAAGCTTCAATGTCGTCTTTGCATCGTCCTGCTAAAATAATATGTCTCAAATGTTCAGGCAGTTTGATTAAGCAAATGCGGATGAGTTCTGAGGGGCTGTATGGGTTTGACAGGTACTGATTCTTGTGCAACATGTCTTCAAAAAATTTAACAAGACTGGAAAACTCAGATTGTTCGAAATGTTTCATCATTATGATGCTATGTTTTACTCGGTCTTGTGTAGCTTGAGACCAATATGCTGAGAGGAACGCATGGTAAAATTCTCCTTCACTGTGACAATCGTGAATGACCGATCGCATTCTTACAGCTGGTTCATTCTCCAAGTAGCCACACATAAATTCTAACCTGTGCTCCAATGACCAGTTGGGAGGGAAACAATGAGAGAATTGATGGAGCCACACTTGTGGATGAATGTCGTTGGCAGAATTCTTAAACGTTTTGAATTTACGTGTAGTAATGAACAGCTTATAATCAAAATCATCGTGTCGGCGAGTAGCATGTCGGTCGTTGTTACGTCGTTTCGGCGGTTCCATCTCAAAATACGGTGTACCTTGCCAATTTCTTTCATAATTTCCGAAGTGCCCTGAGTTATTATTTTGTGGCTATTCCGTATTTCTATGTCCCTCTTCCCATATTGGAGCGCGAGTGGCCTCTGAAATACGTAATTCTTGTATTACCTGTGTCAGCTGATCTTGTACTTCCCGGATTTCTCTTTGGTGCTGCGTATTAATTTGATTCTGATTTTGTTTAAATTTCCTAATTTGTTCGCACTCTTCTGTATCAGTGATGGCTACAGGTCTTGTGTCATTCAGATCATCATCTACCTTCGTAGATAAATTATTTAGCTGATCCGAAAGTTCAACTACTTTCTCTGATAATGAACTAATTTCCTCCATGTGTGTTTCTGAACCAATTTTCAGAGTATTTACTGTGTCCTTTAAGTTTTCCTGAGTTTTTGCAAGTTGCATAACTGAATCGGTAGATGCAACTGAGTCAATTTTAGCTTGCAAGGTCTTATGAGTTTCATGAACAATAATTTGCAGTTCTTTTATGGCTGCTTCGTGATTCTGTAATGCATTTTCATGCCGTGAAAAAATAGGTTGAAAATGCTCACAAATTTGTGTTTTTACGTCATTACAGACTTTTTGACATTTAGATTCGATGTTATGTAACTCAGTAGTCAAATCTTCACGTGTTTGTTCAAGCATGGTGTGAAGATTTTGTTCCATTGCGTCTAACTGTTGCTGTGTTTGTCTCTGGTGTTGTTCCATTGTGTCTAACTTTTGAAGATTTTGTTCAATTGTGTCTAACTGTGTCTGTGTTTGTCTCTGATTTTGTTTCATTTGTTGCATTAATTGCAATAATAATGTATTAGTGTCTGGAATCTGTTCCTCTATGCATTTCGGCAGTGCATTTGCCCCGGCAACATTCACATTTTGACAAGCAGAAAATGTGTCTTGACTTATTTGAGAAAACGGTGAGGACCAAAAACCTGAATCTACAGTATTTGCGAGATTGTTTCCTGTCATTTCGGATTCCTGAGGCGAGCTGTTGCCGACCGATCGATCGATAATGCTTCCCTGTTCACTAATTGTTTCACTGTGTACACCATTATTTGCAACCCGCTCCATTTCCCTATGCACAGTTACCAAATTACTACTTTGAACATTAGTTAATTCATTACTCTGCGGCGCTAACACACTGCTTTCGTCTTCATTGTCATTTCTCAATTTACTTTGGAGCCTAGTATTACGTTTTTCACACGCCATAATTGTCACAATATTTCACACGATAACACAGAAAAGCACAATTTGAAGAGCCAAATAAAATAACATAGCAATGGAAATAATGGCTACTTAATTGCAAGCGCAGCTGCGAAATACTTGGTGCAAATCTACATGCATGCCACAACTGTTTTACTGTACAACAATGAAAAACTACAACTACAATGGAAATTCTCTCTATAATTACGCGCTGGCAATAAACAAAAGCTACACTAATTACACAAACTACAGGAAAAAAGATCAGAAGATTCCAGTGAGGTATCCTGGCAGGGTCGCCATACGAAACGTCCCCTTAGAAAAATTATTCATGACTGTGCTTAAAATGACACACAATATTTTTAGCGCAACGCAATCTGACTTTCAAAAATCCCTACAAAAGAATGGCCCTGACTAACATTAACCTATACCTTTCACAAATCACTTACCTCACAAAAATCTTCGTTACTCGAACTACTGCAATACAGCGAGTGCCACTACTGCCAGCTAAATAAAAGATTCAAACTACTGAAGGAACTAACTACTGATAGGCATAGTTAGCAAATGAAAGATTTTAATAGAGAACAAACAATGTATTTACCTTAATAGTGTTGAAAAATCATAACATACATAGCAGTTCATAATATATAGTATTACAAATTGCAAAACTCCGCCATCTCTCTCCCCGCATCCACCACTGCTGGCGGCTCACCTCCAACTGCGCAACGCTACGCGCTGTTCACATCCAGCTGCCGCTGCCCAACACTACAATGGCAGACAACAATGCAAACTAGCCACAGACTGCACACAGCACAGCCAGTTATTTTCATACAGAGCGCTACGTAACATTACCAATAAGAAAACATAAACATCCTACTTACAGTATATTAGAAATGGAGAAAATGAATAACTTCAAAATGTAGCAAATGAATGTAAGTGTACTGAAGATTCATAATGTAGTAAAAAATTAGCTTCAACAGCACGGAAAGGAATAATGAATCGAAAAAATTTGAGACTACAATTAGAAATCGATGATAAGGAATTGAGCTTATGAAAGGTATTTAATCCAAATTCAGTAAGGTAATTTCCAACAGCTAAAGGAGTCCTGACTGCATTTTATAGAAAATTTATATACATATTAATGATTTTGCACTCTCATTCCATTTATCTATTTTTTGTTCTGATAATGATTTACTTTTATTTATAATTCAGTTCACATATGTCGGTATTAATTATTTACTTAATCTGAAAGCTGTTGAAATATTTATTTCTTATGATTATTATAAGCAACAGCTAAAGCGTTCTAGATTGTGTAAGGCAACAATTACATATTTAGTTTTATATTCAATTTATTCTTTTGTTAATTAAATATAGCTTTCTTTTTGTTTATACTATAACTATTATCGGTGTTCACAATCTCTTCTTATAAGTTTACATTTATTAGGATATATTGAGGTACATTCCTTTGTTACATGTGTAAGATGTGTATATTTCTATGGTCTATTGCCAAACCACAACTTATGAAAGATGTTTACATTTTATTAATAGGATTAAGTAGGATTAATTAATATTTGTCATGTTGGAAATAACTGTGGCAGCAGGGAATGTCTGCAACAAAGTATTGTTTGCAGGGGAGACCACATATTGATATACTTATAAAAATGGCGGGAGAGACTGTATATGGATACATTTGAAGAAAAGAGCGGGAAAGACCACACATTGACATATTTTGTATTGGTAGCAGGGATTGTCTGCACCAGAAAGCATTGTTGGCGGGAGAGACCGCACTTTAGCGTCCATAGGAAGTCAGTAGTAAGCAGGATGTGAAGCGAATCAGTAGCAGGTCTGAAGCAAGATGTTGAGAGGAGCGGTGTGCCTGCCAGCCGCTAGCTATGATTTACAAGAAACTATAAAAGGATGTACAGAGACATTGGCTAACTATTATCATATGAGGAACTAATATTATTGAATTAATTTTTTGAGAAACCCAAGACTACTCAAGGTATGTTCGCACATCGCTAGTTGTAAGATTATTGTAAAAAGTAAGTCCCATTTGAAAGTTTGTAAAATCATTTTATTCAGAATATAATTAATTTTTTCCAGCAAGATTGCATTACTGATTATAATCCATCTCAAAAACCATCAACGTAAAATTTCGCAAAATTTTATTGTTGCCAAGAAAACGTTTAACTATGAATTACGTAACTTCAGTCAAATTAATTAAAGAATGACATTAGCTATGCTATTAAAGAATAACATCAGCTTTGCTATCAAGGAATAACGTCAGCTTTGGTAATAAATACAGCCACATATTATGACAGCCGACCTGCAGCTAATAGAGTATAGTAAAACAGAGTAAGTATACTCATGTCACACTTCGATGAAACAGTCAGATGGCGACCAAGTAACAGTAAAAAAGGCAAGGAACAGTTTTGGGTTATTGAAGGTAACGGCTGAGGGCCACGACGACGACACAATGTTTCGTCGAAATAAATAGAAAATAACATTTAATATTTTGCATTTAAATTTCTATGCAATGATTGAGGAAGAGAATTAATTTCAAAGGGAAGATATCATTTGTTATTATTAAGCAAGAGGGAGAAACCCTAAGGGAAAGTTTCATAGGTTATTGTAGAAGGGAAGGTTGTGTAACAAGAAAAACGAGAAATGTGATATAGAGGAGACAGGAAGGTTTCACATGTTTTCTTTCTTCATCACTGGGAATACCTAACCCAATTTTATTAATTATCTTGTTGCTAAATTTTGTTGTGATTCAGTGGACTTTTAATGATCCTTTTTTTGAGGAGATATCAATATTTCGCTAAATATTCTTTCCTTAACTTAAAACTCCTTTATTTGAATTCGTTTAACAACAAATTATTCTGTATGCCAATTAAGTATCTGAAGATAATTACTTATATCTTCAAATTTCATTTCATTCTTATCTTATTCTCTTCTTTGTCATTTAAAATCTGTTTAAATAATTCTTCAGTAAGACAACAATTACAACTATTTTTCATGTAGTTATATTCAAATTTTTTATTACTATGCTCACCAGTATTACATATGGAGAATCGAGATTTAATCTGATTTTTGGTTGTTCCACAATTTTTTTGTGAAACTTCTTTTTGAAGTACTTTATTGTAATAGTTATGTACTAAAAACGTGAATGACATTGTTCTACAATATTTTTGATATTTTTCATTAATCTTATTTAACATTATATATTTTTCATTATTTATTCTAGTTCAAAACAACTTTTGGTTTTTTCTCTTCTTCAAAATTTAAGTTACGACTGTCACTCCTAAAGAAATGCACACTAGTTTTTTTTAAATCCACCTTTTATTCTACATGTTTGAAAGTTTTACAGTGTGTAGATACATCCTTTAGGAATAATATTTTCATTTCTTCACATAATTTCCATCCCTCTCAACTGCGTTACGCCATCTTGGAACCAGCACCTGTATACCCACAAGGTATAATTCTGGAACAACCTGTTGGAGCCACTGTTTAGCAGCATGCACAAAGGAGTCATCATCTTCAAAGCATGTTCAACGAAGAGAGTCTTTCACTTCCCCAAAGAGATGATTGTCACATGGAGCCAGGTCAGGACTGTAAGGTAGGTGTTTCATTGTTGTCCATCTGAGTTTTGTGATCGCTTGCACAGTTTTTTGACTGATATGTGATGTGCATTGTTGTGCAACAGCAAAACATCCTGTTTCTTCCGATGTGGTCGAACACAACTGAGTCGAGGTTGAAGTTTCTTCAGTGTCATCACATATGCATCAGAATTTATGGTGGTTCCAGTTGGCATAATGTCCACAGGGAAGAGTCCTTTGGAATCGAAAAACACCATAGCCATTACTTTTGCAGCAGAAGTTGTGGTTTTTAATTTTTTTTTCTTTGGTGAATTTGCATGATCCCACTCCATTGATTGCTTCTTCGTCTCTGTTGGAAAATAATAGAGCCATGTTTCATCACCTGTCACAATTCTTCCTAGATAATCATCTCCACAATTCTCGCATTGTTCCAAAAGTTCGCTGCATACCGTCTTTCTTGTTTCTTTGAGAGCCACTGTCAGCATCCTCGGAACCCACATGGCACAAACCCTTTTTACCCCAACACTTTCAGTATTCTGCAAACACTTCCTTCCCCTATCTCAATGTAAGGTGACAATTGGTTCACTGTGATGCTTCTGTCAGCAGTCACCAATTCGTTTTGTCCTTAGGTTAGTTAGGTTTAACTAGTTCTAAGTTCTAAGGGACTAATGACCTCAGCAGTTGAGTCCCATAGTGCTCAGAGCCACCAATTCGTTAACTCTCTGCATGTTGCCTGGAGTGTGCTCAGTATGAGGCCTGCCCCTGAAAGGATAATCCTCAATATTGCTGTGCCCGCTTTCATCATGTAACCTGCTTGCTCACTGACTAACTGTAATACAATGGACAGCAGCATCTCCATACTCCTTTATCAACCTGTTGTGGATGCTTCCCACTGTCTCTTTTTCACAGCACAGGAATTCTACGACAGCACGTTGCTTCTGACGAATCTCAAGTGTAGCAGCCATCTTGAAGACATTCTGCGACGGCGACACTCATGGGAACAGGTTGAACTAAGTTTGAAAACAAGCGGAAAGGTTGTATCTACATAGTGTAAAACTTACATACATGCAAAATGAGAAATTTGTTTTTACAAAAATAGTGTGCAATGCTTTTGGAGTGACCCTCATATATTCAGAGATTATTACTGTTTGTTGACTTTTATATTATAATGCATATTTTATAAAAATCTATCATTTTTTTCTACAGTCAAATAATATTTGTTTTCTACTATATATCATTACTGATTCTCTGAAATTATAAACAGTCAATGAAATATATTTCTTCTGAAGAAAAGTTTTGGAATTTAAAGTTTCTATTTCATCTAGAATATATTCATATTCTATATCTAAAAGATTACTACATTTTATTGAAGTGAAGATAATATAAGTACTTTTAAAGAAGTGAACATAGTCTCTCTTATTTGTTTATACAGATTCAAGGGCTATATATTTAGTGCCTAAAATATTATTTCTTATTAATACAATTTTTTGTTTAAGCAATGAATAAAAGAAGATATTTAAACTTCACTCATCAATTTAGTGGTTGTTATTAGTGATGGCAGATACATTTAACGTACTTTCTGATCCAGCTTATACACAATCCATTTATTAAAAAGAATTATTTTTGAAAAGTTTTTGTTTCGTTATTATTCTTGAACTTTAACTTCTTCTTTTTTGTAAGATGAAATTAAACTACATAAACCTCATTCACTGTGACTCTGTCACAAATGGAACAGTGATACAGAAACTGTTCAATAAATTTCTTTTTCCTTTCCTATGTTCCGTATCTTATTAAGTACTCAGATTACCAGTTCCAGTCAGTAATGACGTTGGAAAACACAAATACAAACCTTGGATTGTTGATGGCATAAAACTATAAATAAGTTTTGAGGAAAAGTATTTCTGATATGTATGTGAAAACTATCCACTATAAATATTAAGAGGAATCCATGTTTTAAAAATATGCTGTAGTGGCATCACTAACAGATAAACCAAATAATCACCAGCATCATCATATACATATAAAATATTGTATATCCTACTCATCATGTGAACAGCGGTACTGTTCAAAAGAAACTACAATATTGTAGTCAAAAAATCTTTCTGTTGCACGTACACCAGATGTCATTACTATAAGCATACACATATTTTTCGGTGACAAAATTGTACAATCAAAATTAAAAAGAAGAGTACACTCAATAAAGTCTGTAATGGTCTTACCAGGTGTATAAGTCATTACAGTAGTAAAATGTGATAAATAAAAACACTAACAAAGCTAAATTGCTGAAATGAAAATAGTATATTAATAAAATTCCTCATATGATCTCTTGACAAAAGTTAATTGAAAATAGAGTGACTTACAAAAGAATATGAATACAGAGCTCACATAGTAACACAAAACTGGTAAAACAAATATCGAAAAAGCCAAATGAATGAAAACAGACTGCAGTAGATAATCAGCCCCTTCCATTGGCATGGCTGACAGAATGCCACATAGGTGATAATGGTTACAGGAACTTAACCACCAGAAGGCTCCTCATACCCCGTGACATGCTGTTCCTAGAAAAGAATCACATAACATCATACTAATCCATTATCAATATTATATAGTCAAGGAAATAGAGTATATAAATGGAAAAGGGACAACAAAAGACGAGAGTTATATGTTCAGTGTAAGAAAACAAAGTAAGTATGTAAAGCACTTGTAACAACAACGACACTGTAATATTGTACATATAAATAATATTTTTTCCATCTCATTTTTCGTTAAACTTGTGTAATTGATGTTCTGATTTCATTTCTTTTGTGTTTCATGCCATTGTGTTAAAAAAACTGAAACAAGTTTCAATGTGAATATTAATATTTATCTCAAATGTCAAACAATATTGTAATAGAATTGAAATGTAACAAATGTTGAAACTGTTGTAAGATGTTTAAAATTGTAACTGTGCGTCTGGTCCATATGTAGGCAATGTGTTAGGATATGTAGAATGCAAAACCTCTGGTGAATACCCTGTCTGTAAGGGAGTGGTAAAAGGTGGATGGCAGGTGAGCGTGGGAAAATGCACACGGACACTGCATGGCACAATGGGCTCAGCAGTAGTAGTTGGAGTTTGGAACTGGTTTGAGAAACACGTTCTGGAGCCAGGAGGCTCCCCTGGAAGATGTAGCTTCACTGAGCCTCGGGTATGCCGTTCGAACGCCCACACAGCATGGCAAAAGTCCATAGGCACTAAATGGAAAAGTATTGCGACACAAAGAAGAAATAAAGTGCCGATACGCCAAGAGCCATGACTGTGGTTGTATGTGTGCGTGCTGCCCACCAACTGCTGCATCGATACAAGCAGGTTGAAACTTTTAGTACTGTATTCGTACGGACCATAGAGGGAACTGCTCAATAATAACCTAAATTTTACAAGAACTTTCCCATCATTTAATTATCCTCACAACTATCCTAGACAGGGTCCTTTCCAAATGTTGTGAAATCCGAGTGTCCTGAAATGAAAAATTAAATTTTGTGTTAATAATAATTACTTGCAGACCTAGCTATGTTAAAATGGTGTTTAAAGAACTGTTTTGTTAATGAACCAGTAAATGAATAACGAAGGTCTAATGAAGTACTGAAGTTTAATTATTTCGAGACAGATATAAAGGTATTTAAATGAGCAGTAAATAAGATGAAAAAGTAGTAGCTTATAAACTGGAAATCTTGAACGCATAATAAATTCAGTAATCAATTTTTTTAATACAGTGATCATAACAGTTTCAGGGTACCCCCATTTTTTATTCATTTGAATTCTGAAATGTTCTAAATTGGTTTGACCAGCAAAAGATAAAGTCAATATAAAAGCCAAAATTTATCAGTTTTTTATCTTTATCAAAATTGATATTTTGTGTGTGGCTCGAAAGTGCTATTTCTAGGGTAACGTATGCCCGATTTTAATCAGATCAATAGACAGTGTAAAGTTTTGTAGTATACATTGTAGTATAGTGTTATGTATAATTGGTTTTTCCATATCAGTACAGAACGTGAAACTATCAGTTCAATAGATTTTCTGGTTCTAAAATTCTACTATATTATGCAGTGTTACTATGTGTTGTTTTGCATAAATATACAACAACTTGTACAGGGAAGAAACTCAGTTAATGCCTAATTAGGCTGGCGACTGTATTATTATTAAATTGGTATTATCTTCAGTGTTGCTTTTTGTCCATCGTGACATGTAGTTGCATTTCGAACTTACTTGATGTATCATTGTTATTACAAAGTGGGTGTAAGTCTGATTTTCCACCATTCAGGTACACGCGGTCGATATCTATACAAAAATCCTTTCTCATAAGGTGAACCCCACTCACTCATCATAGTACAGGCTTTAACGAGTATTGTGTGCCCTACGCGCTCATTACACACTCCATGACAGATAAGGAGATAGGCAAGATATATTAAACAGAGGCATTAATTAATTAAAGTATAATTTGTTAAACAGTGCAAAATAGGCATTGGGTACAAAATCGCTCTGCCTATTCAGGCCTTTCGTAGGATCTTGCTTCTCACTTTATAAATTTTGAGTTCTTCTAACAAGCTATTTTCACTTTATAAATTTCGAGCTCTTTTAAGAAGCAGCGTTTTTGCACCCTGTAAAGAACACGCACATTATTCTCAAAGCTCCCTACAGGATAACCAGTTTGTGATGCATCCCATCCTAAAGCAGTTTCGATATGTGGCTGTTAATGCTCCTTAAACCTTATATCAGAAAAACATCCAGTTGGGCCGATATTTTACTTATCCCAGTTATTACAATTGACTATGTATATTGCACAACTACACACACTTTTCAGTTTACCTTTTACTCCAACTTTAGGGTCTTGTTTACTTGGAAGCAAGAACTAACATTACATTTTCTGTAGCATTACTCTACTTTCTGGGACTCTTTGCCACAAAATTTCGTGCAAATTGTTTCATTCGTTGTTTATTGGTTCTATTATGTGGATGAGTGTGTGCTATTCTAAGGGCGCCTGTTACAGAAAAGCCATAAGCTACTTATATTTGCTGATAATGCTGAGTTCTATATGTAATTTGCTTTCAGCATATGGTGGATGGAGAATTCAATGAAGAAGACTTTTTTATATCTTGTGAGGTGGCATGTACTGGCAGTCATGATACTATTCATACACTTAGGTTTTTCTGAAAATCGGAAGCTTTTGTTTATTGTCAACTTTCTTAATAGTAAGCTTAAAATGATTAATAGTGTTCCCCTTTCAGCTTCTATATTAAATGTTACTTTCGATTGCATGCTGCCTATATCACCCTCAATCAGTAATAAAATGTTGCCAACAAACCGTTTGTAAAAGTCCTTTTCCTTTTAATATTGGAAAAAATTACACTCTAAACTGTTCACAAAGTACCTCCTAAACTGTTACACATCCAAAGCACAAATTTCTGTTAATGTATTTTGTCAAAGAGGGTGATAAAATTTTAAGCTAAAACCAAATCTAGAAGTTCTGTTAGTTCTGCACACTCAGCAGTGCTGTCCTTGTTATGGGACAGAATATTACATCTAATAAATTGGAGACTTTTTTATCACTATATTAGCACAAAAGTTTTTTATGTACAGGGTATTAATCTCGAATTATTTGGTATACATGAAAATGGGATTACAATTGCAAGCTCAGAACTGTCATTAACTAAAAAAAAAGTACCAAACATTTCAACTGATTTAAGTTCATTATTAGTTTTTGGTATGGTGATTACACATTGTTCCAAAACAGATGAATCGAATTTCCACCTTTTTGTATCTTGAGATCTAACCTAGGGAAGATACTGTTCATCATTTTAAGTGATTTCCTTTCATAATCATAAGGAGTAGATTGGAAGCTGTTTATGTTTCCAAGCAAACAAGGCTCATACATCTTAGTTGGATCTTTTTCTGTTAAATGATAGAGATTACAGTGAGAAAGTGTGAATGTATGGAATTGTGAAGTCAGTAGGTAATTTTAATTTAGAAAATATATAAATAATGGCCATAGCTGTATATGTAAACCACATTTCAACGAATACTGTAAAAAAAAGTAAAATATAATTCAATGTGTAGGTGGAAAAATATATCCATATTTCCTTATAATAATTCTTTAGATCGAAATTTGAGTGATGAATATTCCAAAATATTATTATTGTTGAAAAATGATGATAATGTACATGAATTCATAGTAAAAAATAATTATTGTAAAATAATTGAATGTTTTTATTGTTTTTTCTAAATCCATTTCAAACAGGAAAAATTCATGTCAATGTAAAAAATGTGGACAAGAATAAGTGAAAAACAAATTAAATTTAATTAAATTATCTTCAACAGAAATATATCTTTATTTAATATTTAACAAATTTTGATATTTTTCCACTGTCATTTTTTCTTCTTTTAATAAAAAACTTTCTTATCCTTAATGAAAAAACATGATGAGAAAAGTCTTAAATAGAAATTGATCTTTATCTTGACCTCAATTAATTACAGATTTATCTTGAACTCAATTAAGTTTAATTATTTCCTTATTCTACTTATTCTTTATTTTAAAAAAATTTGTCTGAATTTAATCAGAATTGTTGTATATTTTCAATGTCGCTGTTTTCTATTTCACTTATAAACTTTCCTGCTAAAAATGACTACAGAATTGAGACATATTACAGTTGTCTGCCTTTACAGTTGTTTTAAATGAAGTAATGTAACTATACATAATAGCTTAAGGGAAGAGTTCTTACTTGTATTTATAATGAAACATCATAGATTGGAGATAAATATAGGGAAACAATTAACTTAATTTAAAATTGAAAAGAATGACGATTTTTTTAAAATTATGAAACAAAATAATTTAAAGATATGTGTCAATTTTCCATTGATGAGATTTCAGGAACAAAAAAGGAACAGCTAATCAATATCTAGTTGCTAAAGCATTTGGAAACACATTCCAAACTGTAAACATAGAATAAATATCCTTTTACTTGATCCAAATTTTTTTAAAAACATGCAAAAAAATTATAGAAATACTGAGAGGTAACTATAATTACTTAATCTGTGAAAATAAGTTTTATGCTGTTTGTGAATTTCAGATGAAATCATCTGATTGGGAAAATCAATAAAATTAAAATTTCGAATATATAATTATACAGTCATGAATAATAGAGATATAATTGAATGCTAAAATATAGGAAATAGAAATAATATTATAAATTCTTTAATTTGAAGCATAAAGATTTGGTTGGAGCTCAGATTGAGTTTCTGGATTGCAGTTAGCAATTAAGAAATATATTCCATTAAAAGGATCATCATACATTGAATTAACATAAAATATTCAAAATAAAACAGCTTGTATTAATGTTAAAGTTAATGATGTAAAATATTTTTCTGTGGTCTGTAAAATATATATTATAAACTGTACACAAAAACCAAGACTTTCAAAATATGAGAATGTAGGACTATGTAATTATCCAAAGCTTAACAGGCTCAAATTTCCATTACAATTGAAGATATTAAAAAAATTAAGACAAAAGTTATTGCATCAATTAACATTTAATCATTTGATGGAAAACGTCAAATATTTCCATTGGAAATAACTCAATCTACGAAAATATCCATATTCGTACATTGTATTTTTGAGACTGAAGCAGTTTGTACTGTTGTTGGACACAAAATTTCTCAAGGTTAGTTTGAGTTCAGTAAACTTGAATACAGTTGAAAAATTCATTTGTGAAATATTTTAATGCATTTACATAATGCAGAAAAACTACATTTTCACATTCCAAATTGTTCAGTTCAAAACAATGGCTCTGAGCACTATGGGACTTAACAGCTGTGGTCCCCTAGAACTTAGAACTTATTAAACCTTACTAACCTAAGGACATCACACACATCCATGCCCGAGGCAGGATTCGAACCTGCGACCGTAGCAGTCGCACGGTTCCGGACTGCGTGCCTAGAACCGCGAGACCACAATTGTTGAGTTAATGGACCATTAAAAGTATAATTGACAGTTAAAATTTCATCCATAAGTTTAGAAATTTACTAACATTCTATCAACCTTTCACTTTTACTTTAATGATGATTGTGAAAGGCTTCTTTACATTTGTTTAATTTTTAGCCTCATCCAAAACAATCATATTCAATGAAATGTCAGAAACATCAACCACATGGTTTTAGTTACTACATTAAATATATGAATAGACATTAAGAAAACTGAGTTGTATGCTAAGACATAATTCCTATAAAAATTTATCGAATTTATTAAGAAAGGAGGTAAAGCAATTGGTAATTCGTAATCTGAAAATGAAGAAATGCATCCATTACCATACAAAAAACAACTGAGGCAAAATAAATAATTATATTTTTTATTACATAGATGCCGTTTTTATGAAAAACATTTCAGGTTCGTCATCATAATTGTTTAATTGAAAAATACCGAAACCAAATTTGTAACAAATGTAATTTACAACTAAATTTTGTTACAATTTATTTATGAAATTTAACAAAATACGATTCTTATTTGTTCATTAAAGAATACAGCTAAAATGAAGAAGTGGATGTTATACAATTTATGAAAATAGATATATCACTTTTTAAAGAAAATTTAAAAAGGGCATTTTCTGATATTTTTAAATTTATGACTTAATACCTAGATAAACTTCTATCAAATTTGATAAAATATCAATTGAGTTATATAACAAAACTTTTCCAAATGATTTCGTAATTGAGAAAGGAGTTCAGATTATAGGTATAGTAGGAAAAAATTTGCAGAAACAGATCTTCCATCCAAAGAAAAATATTATAATAAAGTAATTGGACTAAAGAAAAAAGTTATTAACAACATTGAATGACAAAAAATGATACAGTTCACTAAAGAAATCTTATGCAATATTTGTACCTTAGAATGAAGGTGACAAAAATCGATAAAGTATTAAAATCTGAAAAATGTGATTCATTAGAAAAATATACAGAGTTGAATACAGATAGCTGAACAGATGATTTTGAAAAAGATTTCTACAAGTTAATGAATAATTCAGTGTCCAGGCTAACAATATATAATATAAGAATGTGAGTGTATGTAGATTAATTACAAATCCAAAAAAGTGTGAAAAACTTATGGCAAAAACAAATATCCAAAAGAAGAACACTATTTAATGAGAATCTTGCTGTAGTTCACATGAATTAGACAAACATCATGTTCAGAACGCCGATTTATTTTGGAAGGAGTCTAATTCATGTATAATTTTCACTAAATGCTATAGAATCTACAGCTAGTAGGAGAAGCTTTATTAATCCATAGATCCCTTTTTACAAGGTTACAGGACATGTCAAAGTATTTACAATTTTTGACGAATTTAAATTAAGCTAATTCGTATTCATATACATTTACAGACTTGTATTTAGAGATAATCATTATATTGACTCCTAGTATGCATTATCGTTTTACAAATGACTTATTAAATAACGTAATGCCACAGTGTTCACTCATATCTCCCTGTCAGTCACAGCAAACACTACACACACATTGTTTTGTAACACTTCACTCACTACACACACAAACACAAACACACTGGTGATATCTGGGCCATTTTCTGTACCACAACTTCCCAGTTGCTATCCTGGAAAACTGAGTCAGTATCCCTGTCTAATGAGTGAGATGTTGAGCTAGGAAAGAGGTACAGGTGTTAGTATTCTACAATATATAGCTTGGGGATAAATTTGACTAGAAAACGAATAAATAAGGGAAAACACATAGTGTGAAGGTTTTATGTGGAATATTGGATGTTTCATATTCATTGTTATTATTTATTTCTATAACATTTTTTTTTGAAACCACCACTCTGTTTCATCTAAGTAATCCTTGAATGCGTAAAATGTATTGCATAACAGATACTTTTTAGCTGCCTTTTTAAATAAGTGTATTTTTGTAATTTCTTTTACCTATTTTGGTAATTTATTGTACAGTGTTATTCCATGGTAGGAACTTCTGTTTTGAGTTTTATGTTTATCTTTTCTTCACAAATGTAAGTTGAGCCTAGCTCCTGTTCCATGGACATGGACAGAACTGTTGGTGGAGTAGTTACCAATTAATTTGTGATATGTACAACTGACTGGTAAATGTATTTTCATGGAGCAATTGAATTCCGAAGTGTTTTGAACAGATCTTTACAATGAGTTCCACTATCAATTTTGGTTATGATTCATATGGTTCTTTTTTTGGAGTTTGAAAATTGTTTCATATTTTGTGCATTTGTTCCCAGTAAAGAATGCCATACCTATGAATTGAGTGTACATCTGAACAGTATATTACACACTGATGATAGGATTCTAAGGACATATCGTGCTGATGAGCTTCTGTTTGCAACTACCTTTGTGTGCTCGCTCCACTTAAACTGAGAATCAATATTAATTCCTAGAAATTTTGCATGTGTTACACATTATATAGAGGTGCCATCTACTTTTAATTTAATATTTTAATTTTCCCTCTTCAAACTGAAATTCATAGCATTTTCTTTATGTCTAACGTCATTTGTTGCTTACTGACCAATTGTAATGTTCCTTGAGAGCGTCATTTGCTTTCTCTGCAAGGAGATCTCTTGTTTTCTCAGTGGCTATAATATTGCTGTCATCAGTGAAGAGAAATTTTTCACCATGAGTAACACTACTGCAAAAGTCATTGTGGTATATCAGGAATATTTGGTCCCAACGTACTACATTGCGAAACCCCTACATTAATATATTGGTTCCAAAAAGTGTTTTACTATATGTTTAGATCTATTTGAAGTGTGTGTTATCTCTTCTCTTTGTACCCTTTCAGCTAGGTATGACTGAAATGAGTCATTAGCTACCCCTTTTATTCCTAATACTTCTAATTTATGTAATAGAATCTTGTATTCAACTGTATCAAAGGCCTTAGAAAAATCGAAAAATTAGCCAATGACACACTCATCTTTGTCAGCAGCATCAAGTACAACTTCTGTTAACGCTACTATGGCTGACTCCATATTTATGCCACTTCAGAACAAAACTGTGAATCGCTTAAAACATTGTATTTGATCAGGTAGTTCATTAATCTGTCTTCCATAACTGCTTCTATTATTTTTGAGAATGGTGATGGCAGGGTAATTGGCCAGTAATTTTCTATGTCTTGTGCATTACCTTTCATAAGCAAAGGTACAATTCTTGGCTGTTTTAACTGCTCTGGAAATGTCCCTGATATGAAGGATACATTTATTGTATTTCCTAGGGGCCTTGTATAATCTCTAACCATTGTTTCAGTACACACACTGCTACTTCATCAAAGTCTACTGAGTTTTTATTTTCCAGTTTTTTTGATAATTTTACTGACTTCATTCTCTGTGGTTGGAAGTAGCATGACTTCATTTAGTGCAACATTATTTACTTGTGTTATATTCGTTTTGCATTTCTTTACCTCTCACCATTTTTTGCTTTTTTATAACATCCCAACCTGCATTCCTTTTATTCTCTGTATTATATTTTATTTATTATTAAATGACTTTTTTGCAGCAATCTGCACCTTCCTACAGATCTTCTTGTATATATGATAGAAATTTAAGAATTCTGGATCACTTTTTTCATGGAAGTGTGGTATTTAAGTGTTTTTGAGGACTTCTTAAAACCTACTGTTATCCATCTGTTTTTGTAAGATGTTGATACAGCCATGCATATTTTAGGAAATGCCTCTTCAAAGTGCATTTTAAATAATTTAGAGAAAAGTGAGAATTTCTTATTCACACTGGTTTCCTCATAAACTTCTTCCCAACTTTGTTTTCCTTGTTCCTTTGACAAATGTTTTAGTTTTATTTCTGATAGATGTCGTTTGTAGGCTTATAGTTTAGGGAATGATTCGAAGCTTAATTTTGCTGTTGTTATTTGATAGAGATAATCTGATAGCATGAGGTCTTTTACAGCTACATCACATTTTTCCTGTCCATATTTGTTGCCACATAGTCATTTATTCATGCAGTCATTGTAGAAAGCCTTGTTGCACTATTGACCAATAGGGCATGCCAAAACTTTGAACGACATTTATGAGGGTCCTGCTGGATTCCTTTATGATATGAGTGTTCATGTTAATGTTACCATACTGAATTATGTTCAGCTTTGTACTTAAGTCTTTATCTAGAACTTCTGTTAATTTACTCAAAAAAGTTTCCACACTTGAACTGGGACATCTATACATTCATAAAATGATTAAGTTCTTGGTAATATCAAGCCCTTTTAATTCAATAGCTGAGATTTCAAAGTGTTTGTCTTCACTTGCCATAGTGAGGTCACGTCTTGATTTGAACTGAGTTCCTCTTCTGATGGTTGATCCTGTGTCCCTTGCAGCAGTTGTGCAGTAAGAGATTGCCCTTTCATATGATGATATGGAGTAAAAATTAACTTTGTGATCAAGAGCTTTATAAAGGAACGTAAAACTTTGTTGATAAACTGGGTACAAGTGATTATCTAGGAGGTAATATTTGCAATATTTCTCAGCTAAATAAAAACGTATTTGTCAAATTGACAGATGAGTTTAATAGAAAAATAATGGATGAAATTTTTACTTTAATATCGAAAATATATGCTTATATGGTCACAAAAAATGGGAAAACCTAAGGAGGTAATAAAAATGGTGTAAAAAATAAACTAACATGATTACAAAGATTGTTTTTTCCTTAATATTGAACAATAGGCAAGTCTGACTCTAATTTGAAGCAATAAACATTAATTTATTCTGTTGAGGTAAATAAAAATACACTTTGGACAATAAAGTAAACACATTACCATATGGACATTATAAAACTGTATAATTAAATAATATTTATAGTTTATATATTCCTAATATTTATCACTTTTTCATTTCATATATTTGACTTTCCCATTAAGAATAACTAATTATAATTTCTTTGTTTCCTGACCTATGTTCCCAGTGAGCATAATCACCTTTTAAAATTCATAATAGGATTTAAATGTAAAAAACTCTTCTATTGTAATTCTCTGTACATGGTATAATGCATATGTAATAATTATCGATTTCTTGTATATATCAAATAATACTTTTGATGTTTCTTTCAAAATATATTATCGCCACATTTTTTGATTCTTCTAAAACATTAAATACCCATTTTTATTTAAAGAAGATGAATTTAATATAATGTTTTTATTGGAAGTGAAAACACAGTAGGTAATTTTATTAAGTATTTACATTTCCTTAACCACATATTCAAGAAAAAGAAAGTGAAATGAAATTGTGATTAGAAATTTTTTACCTGTATCTTAAGTTTGAAATATTACGATTTTTCTTGGAAATATATAGAATACATTTGCAAAATATTTCGACAGAGTATGAGAAGTTATTGATGAAAATATGCAAAAAATTATGAAATTTTGAAAGAAGTCCATTACTAAGGAATTTATTGCCAGCGCACTCGAGCAGATGGAATTTGGTTGGATTGCTCATGCACTGCCTGCGATTTGTAAGCTATAGCACAATTTCAGACCAGAGAGCAGTGTTAATAGCAGTAGTAACTGTGTGGCAGTAAGAGTAAGTAGTAGTGTGCAGTCTGGTGTATAGAGTTGGCTGGCCCAGTCGTGGGGAGTGATGGCATTGGCTGAGCAATGTAGTATAAGGTAAAAGGAGCCTCGCGCATATGTACTATTGTTATATCAAGTTCCATGTAAATGTTTTAAAAAGAAATCTCTTAATAATAATCTTTCTTATAAAATTTAACTTTTCACAATCACTTATCTCAATTTAAAGAATTTACTAATTTCTCCAATCAATGGTCATTCCAATTATTGTTTCCTTTTATACATGACAAATCAATCAGCCAGCATTGCACTGGGCTGTGCCAGAAAAATTTCTTATAGGAGCATATATATATATATATATATATATATATATATATATATATATATATATATATATGCGTTATCTGGCGACTTTATTGAGGTAAGAATTTTCAATTTATTCAGTATGAACTTTCAGGGCTGTGACATAGCAAAGCTGACATTCAAATTTACCCGATTACATTCACAGACAGTTAATTTTTGAAATGTTATATATGAGTCACATTTTTTTATTAGGAGGTTAGTCACATTGTATTGTTGGTAGGTTACAGAATTTATCTGTTTGTAGGTTATACTAAATGTGAATGTTGTACATTATTATTTTTACTGTGGGGAGGTTACACTGAATGTGAGTATTATAATTATAATATTTACTGTTGGGAGGTTACACTGAAAGTGAATTATATTATTATATTTATGTTCATGTTTTGGGAGGTTACACTTGTCAACAACTGGCCAGGATCGAATTTCTGAGAAGTAGTTACATATCTGCTCTTGTTTACTTGATGTTAAATGTAGTTTGCATCTGGCACAATGCATTTACTAATTTGTCACTCTTTCTTTCAGAGATCATCAGCTATTTGTTGGTCTTTGTTGTTATTGTATTTGTTCTTTTTTTGCTTTGTCTTTGATTTTGTGCTTATTTTTGACTTGTGAAAATGCCACAAAAACTGCTAACAGTACATTGCGATGTGTAATGAGTGAAAAAGCCGAATTGAATAATTTGACTGATAATACTAGCGACACTCAGTGTCATAGTGATAATCCTCTAATTACAGTTAATCAGTGCTTACAGACCTCTAGTCATGATTTTAATCCTAACGATGAGCAAACAAATTCAGTTATGTCCATGCTTAATTTAACGACAATTGATGATGCGGCATGTTCAATTACAATCAATGCTGCCCTGTTTGGCACACATGACTTGCAAAATTTATGTAGTGAATAGATAAATGTTTCTAATGAAGGTGAACAATGTACTCAAAGTACATCAGATTTATTTGATTCCGGTGTAGTGACCAACAGTGTACATCCAATTGGCAAACCTATTCAAGAATCAGAGAATGACCAAATGCTGATAAACCACCACACAGCACAGATAATAGAGTCGCTAATTTTGGCTTTAATCAAGTTATGGCATTATTGCTGCAACTTAATGAAACGAACAAACAACTCAATGAAAATCCCAAACAACAACTTAATGAATCGAACAAACAACTTAATGAAAATCTCAAACAATCAAATGAAAAACAAGATAACAATTACAAACAACTTAATGAAGATCTCAAACAGCTTAATGAAAAACTTGACACCTCTACTGAACAGATTACAGCCATTGCCGAGCAATGTAACAAAACTAAAATACAGTTACGTGAGAAAATTAAGGCTAGTTCTAGGAATAGTAGCGAAGAAATTAGATTTGTTGAACAAGACATATATACTACACATGCAGCCATTACAAAATTACTTAAAGATGAAGTTAGTGCAGTTGCTAAACAATGTTAAGAAAACGCAACACAATTACGAGACGAGTTTAAATTAATGTCAGCAGAACTTTCTCACTGACTGGATGCGAAAGTAGACAAGAAACTCGAACAACAGAACAGCCAAATTGACGAACGTTTTAATCACCACCTACAGAACAGTGAAACGCTTTACCCTATAATTTATACAGGAACAGATTAAAGTAAAGAAACAAGTCATGGAAACAATTACTGCACAGAGACAGGAAGATAAGCGTAAATTATTTACGAAAGCAAATACATGCATAGACAACAACATTCCTACAGTATCAGACGAAATCAATACTATCAAACAGTTGAACACCGAATTGCATGATGAAAACAAAAACAGACACACTCACAGTAGACTTTCAGATAGTGACCAGCAGACTTGAAGAATTGTAGTTCATACAAGATCTTGATGCTATTAAAGCAGACATTAAGAAATTAAATTAAACCACACGTAAAATGCAAAAACAAATTAATGCTTGTGACACTAAAAATGACGATAATGTAAAAGCACTGGCTGAAAATATGATGAATTGGCCAGTCATATTGACGTTATCGAAAATAACAATTATACCAAATCAGAAAATACGTCACCAATCTCTTTCAATCAAACACCCGAATTCCAAAATTTACAGCAGACCATCAGTGACATAGGTTCGTCGAATCATACATTAAGTAGAAAATTGTCATCTTTCAGCACAAACAGACGGAGATGAAAAATGTTTCAGCCTCTAACACGACACAGCATACGCCACATTCCTCACATTTCTCACACTCACACAGCCAGTATAATTTCGGTAATTTACAGAGAGTACGTGACTTAGATATCTAAAAGTCACAGACAAACAGATTATCATACAATCAAATTCAAATGGTTCAAATGGCTCTGAGCACTATGGGACTCAACATCTTAGGTCATAAGTCCCCTAGAACTTAGAACTACCTAAACCTAACTAACCTAAGGACATCACACACACCCATGCCCGAGGCAGGATTCGAACCTGCGACCGTAGCAGTCCCGCGGTTCCGGACTGCAGCGCCAGAACCGCTAGACCACCGCGGCCGGCATCATACAATCCTGCTCAGACATTCAGAGATGATAATTTTGATTATAAGTACATTCTATCCGTGAGAAAATTTAAGGAATTTAAGAATGACAGAACACAGATTCACCCCTTGGACTGGATGCAACAAATTAACTTTGCTTTTCCACCATCTTGGCCTGTAACACACAAACTTGAACTTATTTGCAGTTTTTTGGAAGGCGAACCGGCAACTCGTATGAGACCGATCGCGAGAATATGCTACTCGGTAGATGAATTTCAGAATGCTTTTATGTCAGCTTATTGGTCACAAACGACACAGCGCAGAATCAAGGATCAATTAATTAGCTTACCGAATTATGAGAACTCAAATTTTCCCACTGTCACACAATTTTTTGAACACATGGTACAACAGAACCAATACTTATGCGAGCCATACAGTGAATCAGCACTTATCCAATTACGTATTTCTAAATTACTATGATCGTAAAAAGTATCACTTTTAGCAGGACAGCACAAAGAAAATATTTCGGCATTTAGAGATCTGCTACAGCTTTTGGAAGTTCAGCAATCAGATTATTCTTTCACAAACAAAAATTTTTTATATCATAACCAAGGCCAACAAGCATACAGTAATTATGATCAGCCACGCTATTTTTATAGCAGAGGTGATACACTCTCCAGGAATGGCAAGCACCAGAATTTTAATAACAGATAATATTTTAATTATCAATATCGTCAAAACTATCAGCAATTGCAGATACATATTGGAAACAATAGAGGTTTTTCCCCACAACAACAACAAAACCAGCTGGTTAGCATACCTAACCAACAATGTAACGTGCTGGGTCAACCAAGCTTTAATGTTTCGCCGCCTACACGTATTGCGTCGGTCCAAGCAAATAGTAACGCACAGCAACAAGGAAATCAGTACGTACAAAAGACACATCATTTCAACTCCTATCGTAACGCGCTATATAGTAATGACTATCACGACAGACGTAAAAGTAATGAGCACAGTTTCAGCGTAACAGTCCGTCTTATCAGCAGTAGTATCATCCGCAACAACAGATTATCATGAATGAACCAGACAGTTGGTATCATCCCGAACCTAATACGTCAGGAAGAAATAAGAGAACAGTACAAATAGTCGAAATGCCACAGCATCCTCCCTCAAATAACAGCACGTCAGAAAGAATCTGACTAGATACAGTAAAGGTAGCATCTTCCAGCAATGTAAGCACTACTTTTGACAAACACAATCTCGTTCACGAAAATTTTATTACTTTTGACGACATCCGAGACCCAATTTTAGATGAAAAACGAGTTATGCAAAAAACCATTTGCCACCCTGTCATTGAAGTAAAAATTGGATCACACACATTTTCAGCAGTAATCGATTCTGGAACACATGTGTCAGATATAAATGAAGGAACTTTCAATGAATGTAACAAAGAGAATACTTATCTCACGTTACCATTAGGCAAAACTAAACTAAAAGGAGTAGTATCTGGTAAAGCAGTAGATTTAAAATTACAGACACACTTATCATTTTGTAATGCAGGTCATACGTTCCACTCACATTTTTTGATAGTTCCCTTATTGACAACAGACGTTATTGTAGGTACGAATTTTTGGGTACAACACGTCACAATTATTGACTTTCAAAATTCCTATTTAATGTTAAAGGATGAAAATGTACAACTGGCATTAGAAATTCAGCACGCTTTATCTGCAGAAGAACAAGCAACAGAGGTCATTTCGACATCGCATAACACAGATTGTCATTCCACATTGTTCACAGATACCTATGTGCACAACTACAATACACCAGAGGAAGCCGACTACGACGTTACGCAATTGATTTCTGAGAAAGTAAAACAGCGCAGTACAAATATAGACGACGAACGTACTGAACTACGCACAAGCCCCAATTTTTGACAACATCCCTGGTACTATGTCCGGTTTTATGTATGAATTTCAAGTCAAACAGCACGACACATTTGAAGCTAAACATTATCCCATTTCTTATATCCACAGAGAACAAGTTAAGAAAGAATTGCAAGCTATGCTTGACGAAGGAATTATTGGACCAGCAGTTGGTTCTTACATAAACCCACTGCAAATTGTTAAGAAAAAGGATGGTTCACTTCGACTAGTGCTTGATTCGCGCCATGTCAATGACATTATTATTAATGAAACAGATCGCCCAAAGACACTAGAAGAACTTCTACAGAAATTTCATGGTACTGCTATTTATTTCACACTAGATTTGAAATCGGGATTTTGGCAAATTCAGCTCCATCCGAACTGCAGAAAGTACACAGCATTTCTCTGTTTTGGTGACTGTTATCAATTTTGCAAACTATCGTTCGGTTTAACAATTTCTTCAGCAGCATTTATTCGTGTACCCGCATCTCGTGGTCGTGCGGTAGCGTTCTCGCTTCCCACGCCCGGGTTCCCGGGTTCGATTCCCGGCGGGGTCAGGGATTTTCTCTGCCTCATGATCGCTGGGTGTTGTGTGCTGTCCTTAGGTTAGTTAGGTTTAAGTAGTTCTAAGTTCTAGGGGACTTATGACCACAGCAGTTGAGTCCCATAGTGCTCAGAGCCATTTGAACCATTTATTCGTGGTTTAAACACTATACTTCCGACAGAACTTACAGAGAGAATCACAACATATGTGGACGACATCCGTATCGCAGAAGCTAACTGGTCTGAACACAATTTGATCTTAAACAACTGTTACAAACTTTTCGTGCACAAGGACTCACAGTTAATCTTAACAATTCACACTTTGGCAAGACTTCTATAAAATTTCTTGGACGTGTAATTCCAGGAGAAGGCATTGCGCCAGACCCGGAAAAACTTCAAGCTTTACGTGACATTACTGTTCCAACGACGAAGAAACACCTTCACAGCTTTCTGGGATTAATTAACTTTTTCTGTAAGTTTACTCCTTACTCTGCTTTAGAAACCCCTAGATAATGCCAGTTGGCGGGTAAAAGTGCTATTTAGTCCTGGGATAGCCAAGCACAGTCTGAATTTGTCAATCTGAAACAAGCTTTGTTGAACGTACCACTTTTATTACACCCAGATCCTACTAGAAATTTTTTCATTGCCACTGACAGTTCTGACACCGCTTTAGGTGTACACATTTTTCAGGATATTGAAGAAGACAGTACTACAATAATTAAAAACATCGTCTTTGCAAGTCACATTCTGTCACCTGCTGAACGCAATTATTCTGTTACAGAACTTGAAACATTATGTGTTGTATGGGTATTTACCAGATCTAGGCATTTTCTATAGGGAAGACATACTACCGTTTACACAGAGCATAGAGCTATACAGTTTTTACTTTCCGCTAAATATACACATGACATGTTAAGCAGATGCAAACTTTATTTACAGGAATTTAATTTTATAATTGTTCATATTCCCGGTACACAAAATGTTGTAGTAGATGTACTATCCCGTTCTCTCAGCAACAATCATAAAGACATCGCCACCAACTTTTGCCAAGCAAATTTTAGCGTCATGTATATTCAACAAGTTGTATTCGAAAATTTCATTTTGTCGTCATTACGAGACGTAGGACAATAGCAGAGCAAAGACAGCGTATGGAAAGAAATTAAACACCTTTGGCAACATAGGAATAACGTTACCATTAGAAACCATTATACTGTACGCAATAATATTCTGTTTCACCGCTCTTACCCTGACAGCAACAACTGGTTATTATATATTCCTGACGAACTTGTTAACAAATTAATTTGGTATTCTCATTGATGTTACGCCCACTATGGAGCCACAAAATGTTTTCTTATACTGAGACAGATTTGTTATTTTGCGAACATGGAGAAATGTATTCGACGAGTTTCAGCATCATGTAAAATCTGCCAGAAAGCTAAATCAGACACAACTTCACATATTCCTCCGTTACATCCCATTGTACCCATTAAATTGAGACACATGGCAGCTGTAGACATTTTTGGTCCGATTCCCAGAACTAATAGAGGTCTTGGCTACATCTTTGTCGCTGTTGAACTCACATCAAAATTTTTACCTTCAATCCGTTACACAAAACTAATGCTAAATCTATTTTGAATGCACTTGCAAAATATTTTTTATTCCATGTAGGGCATGTATTGAAAGTAATTTCCGACAATGGACCACAATTTCGATCTGTAATATGGACACGTATGTTACGAGCTAGAAACATTTCTCCAATCTATATATCCAGGTATCACGCTTCTTCGAACCCTCGTGAACGCCTGATGACACAAATTGGTAAACTATGTGGAATATACTGCCATAAAAGACATATTGATTGGGATACACACATACTTTCATTCCAGGATGTAATTAACTCCATACCAAATGAATCCACTATGCTATCTCCAACTGTTATATTGAAAAATGTTCAACCACCTAACAAAATTAAAAAATTAGTACCCTTTCCTACATCTCGTCGACTACGCCACCATGACATAATTGACATTGCACTCAACAAAATCAAACGTGCCGCAGAGCTCCGGAGAAGAAAGCAAAAACAGATTTGTACACGCCATGACTTTCACATTGGACAGAAGATATTGGTACACACACATTATCTATCCAACAATGCAAAAAGTAGATGCAGTAAATTTGAGCTTATACACGCAGGTCCATATAGAATTCGCAGCATTCCCCAACCAAATGTAGTACATGTCGAAACTTTGAGAACCAGAATAAGCAAGGGCAATCACCATATTTCCGATATTAAACCCTTTATTGAATGAACATACTTTATGATTTATCACACTGTAATGCAATTTCCAGATATTTGTATGACCAGTTACTAATGATGATTATATTTTTTCTTGGCAAATACTTGGCAAGAAAAGGTTAGCAGGTCGCTTTTCTTGTCGCTACACATCAGACAGTGCACATTTTCCATTTTTTGTGTAAGTATGATTGTTTTCCTATCGGAAGTAGAATTTTTGTCCGTATGCACTATGAAATTTTTAAGATATAACAAACACCAGTTGACTTTAACATTTTGCCTTATGATATCCCAATATCTTGACTATTTTACATTTTTTGCTACTACATTACGATATTGTGCGTACATTTTTGCACTCGACAATTGTCTATGGTTTTGACGTAATACGTTTTCTGTCATGCTATGCTGTATGCTTAGTCGTGTCACTAGAAACAAGTTTTCATTTAATGGATGTGTGATTTAAATGCAAGATATTATTCCTTATTTGTCATTTTCAGAAAGCAATACCATGTACAAGAAATAAATTATACAACTGAAGTGGTTTACTATGATATGGAAATTTCACCATCAGAAAGAAAGAAATAAAATGCAAAACCTTGTCATGAAGAGTAAATGGATCAGAATTAACAAGCATTAACAAGAACATACTACACACAATGTATAATAGCAGTCTTAACTGATCATTTTTCTTTCAGAATATGAAGCAACTAATGCAAGCTGTCAGACAGAAGTATACATGTTAATTTTAGCGATGAAATATGCTAGAAGTAAGAATCTCTATACTATGAATAGTTGTATGAAGTAAATGGTGATATGAATATTGAATAATGAAGTGTCTATTTTTTTTCAAACGATGATAAATGATGATGAATTGTTATATGAAGAATATGGTAATATGAACAATGAAGTTTTTCTTCTAGATGATGACAGTGATGAAGTTATGGTAATATGAATAATGAAGTATTTCTTTGCAGACGATGATAATGATGAAGTTTATATATTTTCTGTTTGTTAAGAAATGCTATGTAGTTATTTAAGTATTTCTTGCAGTACCTTTTGTAAGTATGCCTTATGTCGCATAGTATAATGACTGGAAGTTTTGGGAAAGACCCGTAGAGTACATACATATTAAGTCAACGTTTCAGTACCTTTTAATTCGTAGTTTACTACTTTTCAGCATAATATGAATACATTTCTTCTTTCAGCTCAATAATCCATTTTGTATTTCTTCCAGGAGATCTTTTCATAATATTAATATGCTATAAGCAGTTGGTTCTTAAACCTGTTCTAGTACTTGCATTTTTTTACCCAGTTGCGTCTATCATTTATGAATGTAATCACATGTACTCTACCTGTTTCATAACCTTGCTACAGTTGACTCATGATGAATGATGTTATTAATCCTTATTTCCAGCAATAAGTCAAAAGAAAATATTTTCATGCCCCAGAAATTGGCTACTGATCCCAACACAATGCATTGCTAGCACAAAAAAAAAATTACTTTCCAGTCCCAACTATCACCAGTATACAACTAAATAATGCAACCAGTTTAAGATATCTTTCTATTCCTAAATATAATGCAAATTTCTCTGATGTATTGAAACCATTATATCTACATATTATTGGACTACAGATCTTGAGTTATAGTTACACTGTGTTACATTTTTAATATGTCTTGTCACTTGCATGATATCACATATAAACACTAACAGCTTGATGCTACATGCAATAACTCTTGTTTTGATGATGTCTTATGAGTGATACTGAATGATGTTTTGTAATAATTCATAAATGCTATTACAGTGATTAATGTAATGAGATGACTTATGCATATATGCTATGTCAATGATTACTGTAACGAGATGACTTATGAATGATGTTTTGTAACACTTCATAAATGAATGCCAATAATTACTGTAATGAGATGACTTATGCATAAATGCTATCTCAATAATTACTTTAATGAGATGACCTACGAATAATGTCCTGTAATACTCCATACATACTATTTAAATGCTGTGTAAATAGCCAATGAATGCCAATAATTATTCAGATCGGTTGATACAGTAGTGTAATTCTGAATGATGAATAGCATGAGACTTAATGTATCCTTCACCTTTTGACCTAATTGCCAGCAATTACTGCAATATCCGTATGTCCTGTCCATCCTCATGATCATGGAACACTATATTTGGTTTTCGCACTGATTCTACGTAGATGTAAGAGTATGGATTCTAGAAGAATGTGGTGTTGACATATCAAGCTGTCCACCACCTTGAATGATGGAGATGTTATTAAGGTCCTACTGTTTGGTGTACCTGATGTACTACCAAAATGATAACACACAATATTAATGCAACATTTCAGTGTCTTGGCTAAACTGATAAATACTTTAGGAAGTGAAATTCAGATTGTCTCAATTGATGCTGCACTTCTGTAGAAAGACATGGACTTTTAGTGCAGCTAAGTGCAACCTACTGTGCTACAATAATGACACTATCCTTCCCTTTCCTTTCCTAGTTCTTATAAAAATGATAAAGACTTTTGCAGTGCGTGTGCACTTTATTTCATTTCTTAATGTATTTAGTTCTTGTAAAAAATGCTAAAGATTTTTACAGTGTGTATGCACATTATTTCACTTCTTAATGCACTGAGTGCTAAAAATTTTAACAGTGCATGTGCGCTTTCTTTCACTCCTTGATATGTTTAATTCACGTAAAAATGCCAATGACTTCAACAGTGTATGTGCACTTTATGTCACTCCTTGATATGTTTAATTCTTGTAAAATGCTAAATACTTCTACAGTGTGTGTGCACTTTATTTCACTCCTAGATATGTTTAATTCATGTAAATATGCTAAAGTTGCATGGGGGCTTAATTATTATGCAATAATTTTAGTAGCTGTGTGTCCAGTTACGAAGTCTCATAACGGTTGGCCGTGACTAGTATTAGTATGCAATATGACTGCATAAAATAACAATAAAGAATGAAGGGAAATTTCTGCTAACACAATTGATTCATTAAGTCCCCAGCAACTATAGAAGCTACGAGCAACAAAGCACAAGTGCAACTGTTCTGTGTGTGGTAGTGTGATTCAATGTACATGTATCTGGCACGGTTCTTCCTCTATGTGACAAGATATTTTAAACACCATTTACAATGAAGTAATTGAAAAACCAGAAATACTATAATTGCACATAGAACCCAGAATTATAAGTCTAATACGAGGGCTATCCACAAAGTACATTACGTTTTCGTTTGTGTCCGTTAGGGGCGGGGCTAAAGCGGCCCTCTTGGTGTCATGGCATTCCGCCGCTCAGTCGGCATCCTGCCGTGCTAGTGAGAGGTTCGTGATGTACTCCGCTGAGTTACTGTGACAGTTTGAAATGTCAGCGTTAATTGAAAATGCCACGAAGTGTGAAGTGCGTGCTGTAATAAGGTTTCTGACTGCGAAAAACTGTACACCGATAGAAATCTATCAGCAGCTTTGTGAAGTGTATGGGTAAAACATAATCACTGAAGGTGGAGTGCGTCAATGGGTCATAAAATTTAAAAATGGCCGAACTAACGTTCACGACGAAGAGCGAAGTGGAAGACCCAGCATAATGACTGCCGAACTTGTCGAAAAAGTCGATGCCGCGGTCTGTGAATACTGTAATGTCACAATAATGGAACTCTCTATGAGTTTTCCACAAATTTCACGAAGTTTGTGGCATGAAATCATTACCGAAAAGCTTGGTTACCACAAGTTTTGTGCACGATGGATACCAAAAGTCTTGACAGAGATTCACAAAAATCAGCGAATGGCTGCTGAGTTAACGTTTTTGGACGTTTACGAGAAAGATGGCGACGCATTACTAGATCGCATCGTTACTGGTGACGACACATGGGTTAAGCATGTGAACTGCGAGACAGAATTGCAGTCAATGCACTGGGGGCACACAAATTCCCCCCAAAAACCCAATAAATGCATGCAGACAATGTCGGCAAGGAAGGTGATGGCGACTGTCTTTTGGGACAGAAAAGGTGTGAATTTTGTGGTATTCCTGGAAAGAGGCACTACAATAAACTCTCAAAGGTATTGCCAAACTCTGCACAACCTCAGAAGAGCAATACAAACAAGCTCAGGGGAAAGTTGGGCTCAAAGATCTTGCTGATTCACGACAACGCTCGGGCCCACACGGCAAATGCCACTCTCGAAGATCTCGAATCTTTTAAGTGGGAGTTGTTTCCTCATCCACCGTACAGTCCCGATCTGGCACGATGCGACTTCCACTTATTCCCAGCAATGAAGAAGTGGTTGGCTAAGCAGCGTTTTGATGACGACGCACAGCTTCAAAAAGAGGTAACCACGTGGTTGAAGGCGCAGGCGGTCGAATTTTACGACGAAGGAATTTCCAAGCTCGTCCATCGCTACGATAAGTGCCTTAATATAAATGGCAACTACGCAGAAAAGTAGTATTTAAGTGTGGCTTTCATCTGTACATAATAAAAAAAATTTCCAATACTTTATTTATTTTTAATTCCAAAACGTAATGTACTTTGTGGATAACTCTCGTACATGAACACGAGCCAGATGCTTTGTTGACTCAACCTGTGACCAAGAGGCATTGTCATTAAGGAAATGTGATTTAAATTTCTTTTTCTTACCTCCATATATATTGACGAAAAATACACTGTGATCATTGCGACATCTTCCATCTATGCATTACACTAACCGAACAGCATCTACTTTGTCATCCAACAGAACAACAACTGCACTCGACATCCTCTGAACTAGTACTGCCCTCGACATCCTCTCAACAAGCCACCCACGACAACCTCTGAACTACTCCTGCTCCAGTGGAGGCAGCGGAATAATAATCTTTGGCCCAATCTCTGGCCCTGTGATTCAGTGGAGCCACCTTTCATATGCCCCTCCTCCATGGGCTAGAATTTAATGGTATTTTTGCCAGCATTGGTGGTGAAAATATCATCAAATTCGTCCAAAAAATACAGACAAAAATAAAAGATGATATTAATAAGTAAATATCACATAACTAAATAAATTTTGCCTTTGCACTGACCCTTCAATAACCGAATGTATAAAGTACAGTAAGGAATACAAATGCTTGTACACATGTGAGTTTACATAATAGGTTACACAAGTATCATTTGTCAGAGTGCTTAAACAATTCAATCAATGGCACCAGCAATGACGAATAGGTGCAGGTAAGAGTCTCATAACATTTCATAAACAGTAAATGTACAAAAAATCAGTTTATACAAATATTTACATATCATCTTTTCAATAGTTCAATACACAAGTAGCACACCTCAGAGTAGTTGACAGTTCCAACAGTAGCACCCAGCAATGATCAACAGGTGCAGACACCAACAAGTGACATTATCTCAGTAGCAGCAGTTCCATCAGTGGCACCCAGCAATGTTGAACAGGTGCAGACAGCAACAAGTGACATCATCTCAGTAGAAGCAGTTACAACAGTAGCACCCAGTAATGTTGATCAGGTGCACACAGCAACAAGTGACATTATCTCAGTAGAAGCAATTCCATCAGTGGAACCTAGTAAAGTTGAACAGGTGCAGACAGCATCAAGTGACATCATCTCAGTAGAAGCAGTTTCAACAGTGGCACGCAGTAATGTTGAACAGGTGCAGGTAACAGTCTGTAATATCATCAGAGTTCCTCAGCAGAAATTAAATATATCCAAGTGGCACCCATCAATGTTGAACAAGTGCAGGTAACAGTCCATAATATTCATTATCAATAATTAAACAGTTCATCAGAGTTCATCAGCAGAATTTAAACATTTCCAAGTGGCACGCATCAATGATAATAAGTGCAAGCCTGAACAACAGTGTGAATGCACACACAATTGCTTTTACCAAATTATTATCAACGCTCTTACACTAAACATACAAATTATAATAAACACACAAATGATATCAGATAACTCTCATATTAACTATTACAAATACACAAATACCAGTAACCCTATACTATTTATGGGTGTCAGTGCAAGCCACAACAAACAAGTAAAATAAAATTTAGGAGGTAGGTCGGTACCAATTATTTGGGATTAGGAAAGGAAAATACACAAAACACACTCACTCATCTTTGTAAATGAATGGTGTTAACTGTGTAAATGCAATTCCATCAAAATTTGATGTTCAACCTATGTATCAAGCAGTAGTGGCAACAGTGTATAACAGTCAATAATAGTTAGTCAACATCATAGTCATCATGTCAAGACCAATGTTTGCCAAGCCAAATCAAAATGTATGGTTGCTGAACAACTGTCAGTGTGCCAAGATATGCAAATGCTTTCTCTCTCCAAATATATATATATATATATATTGCTTATTTGCTTATTGATTGGACAAAGTACGTGTGTAGACAATCTTCTTTCCACTGCAGTGTTCTAGTCTGTCATCTTCATCCTCCTTGTTCCATATAAACCAAGAAAAAAATATGCTCCTCACTTACTTTACCTCTTATCCACCTAAACTCCAATAATCATCAGCATCACATGATCTTAATACTTGAATAATACCTCCTACGTCGAAACATATAAACCTTATCATCAATATCATTTACTTTACCTCTTGTCCACCAAAACTCCAATAATCACCAACATCGCACAATCTCAATACTTCTATAATACCTCTCCAATATGTCGATACTTATAAACCTTATCACCAATATCATTTCACTTCCGTAACAACCCTTTCCTCTAGTCAGTCTACTCGAACAAGTACAGATAAAATCCTAAGGCAAACTTCAATTCACCATCCAATACAATCGGAAGACACAATGTCCACACACAACCTGTGTGTAATCCACCTGACCCAAATCTTCTACTCATTCTGAATTATAAAATACATTTTGGTTATCCTGCCCATCATTAAATAAAAGAAATGCATACATTACCGCTAACCGCCTTTGATTTGAATAACTTTCAGTAAGTAAGTATGAGTACGGAGTATGAATGATTACATAAGTCTTTGAATGAATAAATCGTAATATTTCACAGTGTGTACACCACTTCAAGAATCACGGAAAAACAGAAGCAAACATGTGGAGTATTTTTTTTTTGTCAAGTGTCTCTTGCTATTTCAATTGATCATCAAGAATGTAGTGTAATAACTGTCAATGGTCTAAACCTAGTGTTGGTATTTGATGTCGTTAGCTTCCTTTCTATTCTCATAAATTTATACAGCTTCCATAAAACCTCCAGCTCATGTGACTTCAATGAAGTTTCTTGTACCAATGTCGTTCGTAGAATTATAGCAGTTCATTTTCTTATCTTAAAATATAAGGCACTAGGCGTAAGCAAAACATGCAATAGCGAGTAAATATATCAATAGAGAACAGAATGTCAACAAGTGGATGTAGCACAATCCCTACAATGAGGCTCTGCCAAGCGAAGAATCTATAATTAATACCATAGTGTGACTTAAATTCCATGTTTGTACACAGATATCAGCATTTCATACACCAAATTAAAGAGTAGTTATGACAACAAAACAGAAATGTGTATATATGCCATCCATACACAAAGCAGCAAGTATATATCTTACACAATAAACAGGTCATTAGCATCATATCAGCATAAGCAAATAAATGTTCATATGTAATCTTAATAAGTAAACATGAAGGCGCAAGCAGATAAATCACAAAGTATAACTTACATACATAACCATATCAGCACAACTAATCAGGTGACAATTATAGTTTAAATAAATAAGCACAGCAGGCACATAATAAAAAAATATGACATCAGTGAAAAAGAAGAGCAGCCAAGCGATGCATAATATACATAAGTAACAACCCTGTTCATTAATAAAACATTGTCAAAATCAGTTAACACAAAGTATAAATCACGTAATCACGAGCAGCAAATTATGTATAAAGTACATACCTAAGTAGATATATGTTACCTGAAAAATAAACTCAATTAATAGTTACCTCTCTCTTCTTCGAAATTACATTCTTCCTGAAATTTTCTCGATTGCAAGTCCTCTTTACGTCGGACACACACAGAATGTACCTGAAGTTCTTAAATATTTTATACAACTGTATCCTGAAACAAACTGAACTTTAATAACATAATTTATCAAGCACTATGGCTGTACACTGAGTTTAATCAGAGAAATTAGACTGTGCGTTTGTTTACGGCTGTCAGAGCATTCGCACTGAGCGCTCGATCACCTGTGGGTACGCGTGACGTAGGAAGTAATTGTTTGCGGTCAACGAGTGCCTTGTGCGGCGCGCAGACTTGTCTGTTGCTTTGAGTATGTGCCGCCGCCAGAACACGGCGCGGTATCCTTGTATTCTCTGCGTGTTTACGTGTAACTGTTAATTTCTCAAAAGTATGTCATTGCACAAAAATTTTGACGTTCGATGTATGATGTATTCCCTTAGAGCGCCGTGATTTAAGAGTTTCTACTTCGACAGTGTTATCATGAATAATTTTGAGAACTCTATATGGACCGTTATAAAGCAGGAAAAATTTGCGACAACAGCCTTTTCCTTTGTGAGACAAACGATGAGACTTAATTAACAACTTTTGACCAACTGACAAGGTTTTTAAACGACCAGGACGTTTAGCTGATTTCTCTCTTCTAGCAGCCACAGATGCAATATTTAGTAGAGCCAGGTTGACAACATCAGAATGCCGCAGTTTCCGTGTAGGCGGAAAAGGAACGATTTCAGAAATGCGATTTGTCGGTGTTTTATTTTTTAATATCAATATAGGCGGTAAAGAAGTTTAATCATTAGGGAGTTCATTCAGAATGTTTTGAAAAAGATGAAGATATTGATCCCATGTTCTGTGACTATGATGACAATACAGACGACACAATTTATTCATTTCTTTCATCCATATCTCTGAAGCGTTAGATTGAGGCTGTAAAACTGAAATGAAAATTGGTTTAATCTCACGACGCCGCTGAGTACAAAGCCCAATTTTAGAGCGAAACTGTGATCCATTATCTGATATAACTTTATCAACATGACCCACTTCTTTAAGAAAATGTTTGATGAAAGCGTTATATACTGAACGAGCTGTTGCTTTGCGTAAAGGTGTAAAACACACATATTTTGATGTCAATTCCACTGCTACCAAAATATACGCAAAGACACTAGTAGAACGAACCACCGGACCGAACAAATCGACTGCAGCCATCTCCTTTAATTTCACTGGAATGATAGGAAACAAAGGTGCTCTGTGAGAAATAATTGGCGCCTTAGCCTTTCGACATTATTTGCATTTGGCAAGAACAAATCGAGTACGTATTTCCATATTACTGAAGTAGCAATTTTCTCGTAATTTATGAAAGCATTTTCTGGGACCAAAGTGCGCATAACTGAAATGTGTATACCAAATAAATTTATTAACCTACTCATCAGGAATGCAGAGTAAACAAACAGAGTTGTTTCGTTTAAAAAGAATATCATTGCGAACTAAATAATACTGTCTAATCGCTGCGCTTTCCTTTCTCATAAGGCTGGTATCTGTTGTCCAGCCTGTTTTGTCTGTCATTTCCAAAATTACTGTTATAACGTCCGTTCCGATCATTATCCCTTTTCTCTGAAAATCTATTGTGATTACCATTACTGGAAAAATTACAAGAAGTTGCGTCGTCGTTCTCATACTCAAGTTCTTGTAGCAAAGTCTTAAATGTTTCAATGTCGTCTTCACATCTTCCGGCTAAGGCAGTGTGTCTTATCGATTGTGGCAGCTTAGTTAAACAAGAATTAATTCAGTCGGGCTATAAGGGTTGGAAAGGAATTGATTCTTTCGAATCATGTCTTCAAAGTATTCTGCCGGCGTGCGGAATTCAGACTGTTTAAAATTACGCTGCATAATAAGACTAGCTTTTACTCTGTTTGCGTGTTTTCGGACCAACATACCGATAGAAATGCACGATAAAAATGATTCAAATTATTACAATCTTAATAAGTGCGCGCATGCGCGTTGCCGGTTCGTTTCCTAAATATCCACACGTAAATTCCAGTTTGTGACTTAGTGGCCTTTTGGTGGAAGTGCGTACGTAAATTGATCTCACCATGAACATGGATGTATGTCATTATTAGAATTGCGAAAGATCTTAAATTTTCGAACAGTTAAAAAGTGTTTATAGTCAAAGTTTTTGCCTCGTGGCGACAAAGACCTACCGCGTCTGTCCCAGTACGAATGCTGATTATTGTGAAATTCTTGCGCCTGGCGCTCTCTTATTGCAACTCGTAAATGGAATAAATTATTTTCTTCAAAACCCGCTGCTATCGGTGATTCCGAATTTACTCTACTGTTTTGTCTTACGATTTCGCTTTCAATTTGTTTAACTTGCTTTCGTAACGCCTCAAATTCCCTTTTAACGCATGCATTAAATTTTCCCTGATTTTCAACATGTTTATTTATATTCTGGTACTCTTCTGTTTCTGCAAATGGCAATGGAGCTGTAACATCTGAATCTCTGTCCCCATTCATACTAAGATTTGTCAATTTATCTGAAATCTCCTCAACTCTTTCCGATAAGTCACCTATTTGTTCTTTCTGTTTATTTACGTCTTACGTAAATATCGCGACTCAGGTTTCAGTATTGACACATTTAGTAGTTAACTGTTCATATTGTTGTGTTAGGTTATTTATTCTGTCATTTGGTACGGATTCGTCGATTCTTTCAAATATTTCTGCCTTATCATGTGCAGGTTGAAGATTTGTCTCTGAAAATTTTTGTGCTATCTCGCGATCTCTTTCTTCCTGGTCTCTATCCTGTTCCTTTTGTCTACTTTCAATAGAAATTAATCTATTATTGTGAGCATCCAAAATCGGTTGTACTTCTTCTCTAATTTCATTCTTTAATTCATCTTTCATGTTTTTAAAACATGTCCCTATTCGTGAGTGTAACCGTGTTTCCATTGTTCCCATCTCTGCCTCTAATTGAGATCCTAACTGTGATCCAAAATTTAATATTGCGCTCATCAACTGCTCCATATTAACTGGTTCGAAATTCATTTCGCCCCTAACATTTCTCGTAAAACTAACTTCCTTCGTCGTAGCTGTAAAGCTATCTGTGTTCGATACTATTCCGGAATCTTCTGTCATTAATCTCATACTCTGTGAATTTTTTGACTGTGAAAAATTTTGAACTGGTAGCAGACTATTTTCCTGGCTTATTAAATTGTTTGTACTTCGTTATTCATCATACTGTTCTCCTGTGTTGGCGAGTTCCCCATGTTAACAATCTCGTTAATCTAACTATCTATCAATTTTGCCTTTTCATCGATCGTGCAATCATTTACAAAACATACAAAACTCGTCACTATACGAAAATTACACACTATAAAACACTTTATCACCAACAATACGATTCACACGAAATGCTTCCCGACAAACACGATTAACGAACAATTAAATCCTTCACAATTGCACAAAATTGTCAAACCCATATACAAGACATCAAAAATTAAATTCTGCAAAAATACCATTAGAAGAATGACAAGACAGCTACAAATGTTGAATTACCTAATCTACACTTGCAATATAGACTACAATTACTAAACTACAAATTACAACAACAATACTATTGTCTGCAATTTTTACTATCAGAAGATTCCCAAGGACGATCCTGGAAGGGTTGCCACGTGCATGGGGGCTTAGTTAATATGCAATAAATTTAGTAGCTGTGTGTTCAGTTACGAAGTCTCGTAACCAGTTGGCCTGACTAGTATTAGTATGCAATCTGACTGCATAAAATAACAATGAAGAATGAAGGGAAATTTCCGCTAACACAATTGATGAATTATGTCCCCAGCAACTATAAAAGCTATGAAACAACAAAGCACAAGTTTAACTGGTCTGCGTGTGGTAGTGTGATTCAACGTACATGTATCTGGCACGGTTGTTCCTCAATTGGCAAGATATTTTAAACACCATTTACAATGAATTAATGAAAAACCAGAAATACTATAACTGCACATAGAAACCTGAATTACAAGTCTAATACATGAACACTAGCCAGATGCTTTGTTGACTGAACCTGTGACCAAGAGGCATTGTCATTAAGGAAATGTGAAATAAATTTTTTTTTGTTACCTCCATATATATTGACGAAAAATACACTGTGATCATTGTAACATCTTCCATCTATACATTACACCAAACGAACAGCATCTACTCTCTCGCCCAACAGATCAACAACTGCACACGGCATCCTCTGAACTAGTACCGCTCTCGAGATCCTCTCAACAAGCACACCCACGACTACCTCTGAACTACTACTGCCCCAGTGGAGATGGCGGAAAAATAGTCTTTGGCGCAATCTCTGGCGCTGTGACCCAGTGTAGCCACCTTTCACAGTGTATGTGCACTTTATTTCATTTCTTAACGTATTCAGTTCATGTAAAAATGCTAAAGACTTATACAGGGCGTGTGCAATTTATATCACAGCTTGATATGTTTAATTCATGTAAAAATGCTAAAGCCTTTACAGTGCATGTGCACTCTATTTCATTTCATAGTATGTTCTGCACTCAGTGTGTGTGCACTCTATTTCATTTTTTAATACGTTCTATACTTAAATTATTTATCAATTATGTTATATATGTATATACTCGGTGACTGTAAACTTAGTAAACTAAATAGATTATACAAAAATTTGTTGCTCAAGGCAATTCAAATTGACCCACCATCACTGCCAAATTTTTGCCCCCCCCCCCCAGTGGAGGGTTATGTAAGAGGTCCATGACTATGGAATTTATTGCCAGCACACTCCAGCAGATGTAATTTCGATGGATTGCACACGCGCTGCCTGCGATGTGTAAACTATAACACAATCTCAGACCAGAGAGCAGCGTTGACTGCAGTAGGAACTGTGTGGCAGTATGAGTAAGTAGTAACATGCTGTCCTGTGTATCGAGTTGGCTGGGCCGGTCATGGGGAGCGATGGCAGTGGCTAAGGGATGTAGTATAAGGTAAAAGCGGCTTCGCACATATGTACTATTGTTAAATCAAGTCTCATGTAACTATTTTAAAAAGAAATCTCTTAGTAATAATCCTTCTTATAAAAATTAACTTTTGACAACCACTCATCTCAATTTAAGGAATTTACTATTTTCTCCAATCCATGGACATCCCGATTATTGTTTCCTTTTATACATGACAAATCTATCGGCCATCATTGCACTGGGCTGTGCCAGAAAAATTTCTTATTGGAGCAGATATATATGCGTTATCCGGCGACTTCATTGAGGTAAGAATTTGCAATGTATTCAATAAGATTTTTCTGGGCCATGACGCAGCACTGCTGACGTCCAAATTTACCAGTTTAGATTCGCAGACAGTTCATTTTTGAAAGGTTACATTTGAGTCACATTTTTTATTAGTATTGTTGGTAGGTTACGAAATTTATCTGTTGGTAGGTTATACTAAATGTGAATGTTGTACATAATTATTTTTACTGTGGGGAGGTTACACTCAATGTGATTATTATAATTATCATTTTTGCTGTTGGGAAGTTATGCTGAAAGTGAATTATATAATTCTATATATTTTTGACTGTTGGGAGGTTACAATAACCTCAAAAATTTTGAAAACACTTGAAAAACGGCTCATTTACATTGATTTACATTGTTCACCCGACCCACAGCGCATAATATAAATGTATGTTCTCCATACATTTTCCCAAAAACTGCAAAACTCGTCAAATTGCAAGGCAATTCTAAGGAATTTGTCAACTTGGGATTACTTGGGAAAATTAATATAGAATAAACATTTATATTATCCCAGTATACTTTTCTATCCCACTGAATGTGAAAAGGAAGTGAATAGTGTTTATCATTTATACTATCTCTGAAGATATAAGTAGAGGTGCCCACTGCTGAAGGTTAGTTTTAACATCACAGTGGTTTAGTAAGCTCTAGTCTATTGTTGAAATTCTGGTCTTACCTTTCAAATGACTTACCAGGGCTGTAAATGGAGAAGAAATACAGTCTGATGAGTACAAGGACAAACATACTAACTTCACATGTTTCATATAAGGATATCACACAGAGGAAAAGGCCTATAACATCAGTTGGATACTGAACTCAAGACCAACTGATATTTAATTCCCATTGATGTCTTTAGCCACCGAGCCACAAGACGTAATATTAACACATTATGCAATGTGTAATGTAATGACATTACAAATTATTAAAGATTATTATTCACAGTGACATTGAAGGGATTGTTGCTTATCATCACTTTGTTTGTAAATTATCATTTTTGTTTGAAGCGTTAACAGCTCGTATTTGGTTGCAGCTAGAAATGATACCTCCCTCATGATGTGTAGTAGACAAAATCCGAATTTATGGAACACTGAACCTTAATACAGTCTTACAGTATGTTTCCCATATTTTTAAATATATTTCACAACTGTGGACACTGGTTAATTTTTGGTGTACCTACGCCGTAAGTATACATCTGTAGTATGCTTCAGATACCACATACGATTTTTACAGGGTGTCCCGTATGCCTTTCCCTGATACAGACATGAATAAGGTAGAAAATGTGGCACATAGATAGATATGTTTTTTCCTTGAAGTAGAGGTAACGTATTAAAGTTTTTGTCTGCACTCACACAATTAATAAATTTCGATATGTGCTACTTTTACTGTACATGTGATATACAGGAGGTATTTCTATTCCACACAAATGCTGATCAGCATTTCATGAGGGATGAATGTTGTGATATCAGCAATTCTGTTCTATAATGCTGCAATTTCGTTCACTGGTTTAAGTAAACCTGGTCCTTGACATAACCTCAGGAGAAAAAAATCCAGAGTTCTTATGTCCAGTGATCACAGATGCCAGTTGATGGGACCACCCGCCAAGTCTATCTTCTGGGATATGTTATATCCAAATATGCACGAACATCTAACCTCGAATGAAGTGACGCACTGTCTTGTTGGAAAATCAGGTCAGTAACTTCCTTCATGTGTGGCACAACTGCTACACATAAAAGGTATTGGCTGTGACTGTCATTTCACTGAAGAAAAAAGTCCAAAGGTTTAATTGTGCACAAGACATTAACTCACGGTAAGGTTAGAGCTGTCACTGTTGTTCTCAAACACAGTGACAGGATTCTTAGATCCCCAGATCCTAGTACTACGTCAGTTTACAACACTGTTCTAGGGAAATGTCTTAATTTTTATTATGGCTAGTGCCACAGGTATGGTAATTTTTCAAATGATGATACCACCAACTGACTGTAATAACTTTTATGTTGTTTTAATACCATGAAAATTTCAGCCTTAGGCAATGAATACTGAAATATAAATCAGTGTTTGTACTTAAAACGGCCTAAGGGCGAAATCTGGACTGTAGAACAATAAAATAAGAACTGTTACATTCAAATGGTGACAAAATCATTCAAAAAATGAAATGTGGCCTGATATGAAACGTACACGTTTGAGATAGTCATCTTATTTCTCAATCTCAACCGGTATGGCAACAGTTCTAACGAGCACTGAAATCCGTTGTTGCAGGGATAGCATGCTCTCGACTTTGTATGTGCAGAAGAGATGCTTTTCTTTTATCTAGGATCAGGTGCACTGATGTCTTCTGAATCTTCAACTCACGTGATGCGGTGTGAATTGACTTCTTGGAACTTCTCACGAAGCGGTCTCCCTCAATGAATTGTCTGTACTCTAGATCCAGGCCTGTTTGTTCTAGAGAGTTCACACAAACTATGTGTTTCCTTAAACGTTGCATACCACCTCTCGTTGCTTCTAACATCTGGCGGTCGTCCGTGGTGTGCCATCCTGGAAGTAGACTATATCTGGTGACTGTGTCTCGTGAAACCAGAGGACACAATGGGCTTTCACGTGGTTCGAGTACATGTTGTTTGCAAATGGTGATCGATTCCGTAGCAGTTATGTCAGTGTGACAAAAAAAGCAACAGTAAGTACGTATGTACACGAAAATGTCACTATGTCAAGGTATTTACCTATGTGCCATATTTTACACCTTATGATGGTTTGTAATCAAGAAAAGACTTTTGGAACACCAGGTATTTCTTGCTGCAACATGTATTGGGATCAACCTGTCTGTGGACCAAAATGAGGCACTATGGTCACGTTCTGTACTGAGCCATGCTGGTGGATCACCTACGTGGGATTAACATGTCGATTACTTTTTTTATTTTTGTGACGTATGTGAAATGACCCCGGAAGCAGTGGTCGGCGGAATGAGTGCGGCTACCGCGGCGGCGTGGCGCGTGGGCGAGCCGGCACTTCCGACGTCCACTTCGGTTTCCGCGGCGGAAGCGACAGCAACGCGGCGTGTTGCAGCGCTCAGTTGAAAACAATCGAAAATTAAATGCGGAGCCTGGCTGCGCCGCGCCGCTCCTGCTCGTTTCATCTCCGACAATGGAGCGCGCGTTTGTCCGAAACCGCCGGCCACGAGCGCACCCGTTGGTCCGTTATACCACTGCCCGGAAGACGGCGGGTGAGCGTTCGGAATTTGAAATATTGCGCCATAAAAAGCCAAAACTGACGAACTATGCTCCTGGAAACTGCACAGTGGTTTTTCATATTTCACGGCTGAAAGAAGAGGCGCATTAAAGTTACAAAAGCTTTTTAATAAGCACTTTTGAAAAATGTGTTTGTGAACTGTCAGTCGCAAGCGAAACGTACTGTGCAAAACACAGCTGAAAGCACTCACTCAGCACTGTTATTATCATTGTTTCACATTTTCATTTACGAAAAGTAATGTAGTGTTGTTATGGGGTATCGATCGGAACGAATGTTTCTGCATGAATTTTGTTTTAATTATTTGTGGTTTTCAGCACTATTATGTAGTTTCTGGCCATTTCTAGGATCATGTCAGTAACTGTCACGATTGCACAATAACTGCTTTTCAATATCAGCGCGGTGTTTTCCGCGTGAGTGGAATGGAATATACTGAATTTGCAACACATGCAAAACAGTGAAGTGAAAAGCTGTGATTGTAAATTTAGGTCCCACATATGCATGTTGTAAGGTTGCGTTTAATATTACTTAGCTTCAGCGGATTTTAGTCTACAATTGCTGAAATCATACTCAAAGAAATATGTTCGGAAAAATTGCAGGTAGGTACAGATGTCAGAGTAACCCAGGTTGGAATCCCGGTCCAGGACATACTTTTAATGTGCCAGGAAGATTCATGTCAATACACACATCGATGCAGAATGAAAAACAAACACTGTGAAACCATTTCTCTTTTGCTGTAGTTTTTATATGATGATTATTTTGAACCCAACAAAATTACTTCCAGCATTCACCTTCTTTGTAGCATCCCAACACGTTTCGAACATTTTGCTACATCCTCAAGTGATATCAAAACCATACAAAACTGCCTTGGTGTATTAATAACCTATGTATATATATCAAGCACGTTCCCACCATGATGAAAATTATTAGTGACAGTTAATTTAGAATGCAATAGGTTTTTAAATACAGCTCCATTCCCTCGCACCACAAGAACCAAGGGAGTCGTCTTCGTCGATGATATGTTCTCTGTTGAGCGGAAAAGTAAATTTTCTTACTTAGGAACTAACGTGAAAACCAAAACGATGTAGAAAGGTACAAATGCTGATAAGAGCAATATATATACTCCTGGAAATGGAAAAAAGAACACATTGACACCGGTGTGTCAGACCCACCATACTCGCTCCGGACACTGCGAGAGGGCTGTACAAGCAATGATCACACGCACGGCACAGCGGACACACCAGGAACCGCGGTGTTGGCCGTCGAATGGCGCTAGCTGCGCAGCATTTGTGCACCGCCGCCATCAGTGTCAGCCAGTTTGCCGTGGCATACGGAGCTCCATCGTAGTCTTTAACACTGGTAGCATGCCGCGACAGCGTGGACGTGAACCGTATGTGCAGTTGACGGACTTTGAGCGAGGGCGTATAGTGGGCATGCGGGAGGCCGGGTGGACGTACCGCCGAATTGCTCAACACGTGGGGCGTGAGGTCTCCACAGTACATCGATGTTGTCGCCAGTGGTCGGCGGCAGGTGCACGTGCCCGTCGACCTGGGACCGGACCGCAGCGACGCACGGATGCACGCCAAGACCGTAGGATCCTACGCAGTGCCGTAGGGGACCGCACCGCCACTTCCCAGCAAGTTAGGGACACTGTTGCTCCTGGGGTATCGGCGAGGACCATTCGCAACCGTCTCCATGAAGCTGGGCTACGGTCCCGCACACCGTTAGGCCGTCTTCCGCTCACGCCCCAACATCGTGCAGCCCGCCTCCAGTGGTGTCGCGACAGGCGTGAATGGAGGGACGGATGGAGACGTGTCGTCGTAAGCGATGAGAGTCGCTTCTGCCTTGGTGCCAATGATGGTCGTATGCGTGTTTGGCGCCGTGCAGGTGAGCGCCTCAATCAGGACTGCATACGACCGAGGCACACAGGGCCAACACCCGGCATCATGGTGTGGGGAGCGATCTCCTACACTGGCCGTACACCATTGGTGATCGTCGAGGGGACACTGAATAGTGCACGGTACATCCAAACCGTCATCGAACCCATCGTTCTACCATTCCTAGACCGGCAAGGGAACTTGCTGTTCCAACAGGACAATGCACGTCCGCATGTATCCCGTGCCACCCAACGTGCTCTCGAAGGTGTAAGTCAACTACCCTGTCCAGCGAGATCTCCGGATCTGTCCCCCATTGAGCATGTTTGGGACTGGATGAAGCGTCGTCTCACGCGGTCTGCACGTCCAGCACGAACGCTGGTCCAACTGAGGCGCCAGGTGGAAATGGCATGGCAAGCCATTCCACAGGACTACATCCAGCATCTCTACGATCGCCTCCATGGGAGAATAGCAACCTGCATTGCTGCGAAAGGTGGATATACACTGTACTAGTGCCGACATTGTGCATGCTCTGTTGCCTGTGTCTATGTGCCTGTGGATCTGTCAGTGTGATCATGTGATGTATCTGACCCCAGGAATGTGTCAATAAAGTTTCCCCTTCCTGGGACAATGAGTTCACGGTGTTCTTATTTCAATTTCCAGGAGTATATATATATATATATATATATATATATATATATATATATATATATATATATATATATCAAGTGTATCGGAAAAACATATCAGTCCAGAAGAGAAGAAATTACCTGTACTAAAGGCAGCTAAATCCAACTCTCAATAATCGTATGGTTAACACATTGCTGTGTCGTTTACAATCCGAGAAGAACTGAGGAAAACTCCGGCAAACACCTATAATTAAGGTTTACACGTCTCCTACAGAGCTAAATTTGGTGCAAATAAAATTCTTCAGGATATGAGACCGCATTGTCAGTATATAATATTCGGCAACGTTTCGGTCATTGTTGGAAGTGATCTTCCGCAGGGTGTTTTGTTGGCTGACAATAAGTCAGCGAAACACCCTGAGGAATTGAATTTACTCATTTTGAGATATCAGAAGGTGCGATCTGTTTACTTGCTAAAAATATTCAAAGCTAAAATCACATAATTATTTCTTTATTTAAAACACGTGACAACTTGGCGTGAAGTCCAGCGTAAAATGAACGCGTTTCGTAACAAAAAGATTTTTGAAGACCTGAAGATGACAGCAAAATTGGTCGAAATTGGCTGTTTTAAATGAGGACACATTATTGCGATTTAGTTTTGGATGTTTTTAGATCCTGAGGAAAGCCATTTGCTACAGTGAGCGAACTGCCGGAGAATTTTACGTATCGACATTGCTTAAAAATATAGTGATGAAGTTTACTGACAGTGACGTCTCATACACAATGCAGGTTAGCGTAGCGATCCATGTAGTCTATGAAAACCAGAACCGAGGCTAAGTCAATGAAAACGTTACGTCCACAAACTACGTGAGCATAAATCAGTAACGATAAGCAAAACTTGTATCCGCCTTACACAGGAACAAAGAATCCAAATAAAAGTTCGGTCCAGAGAGCGGTATAGTCTAGGCTGGAATCGTATCTGGACCCGTAGGATACACGACAAGAACCACTGTTGGTGTGAGCGCTGATTGTTTGGGAACCGAATGGGAACAAGAGTCAATGTGTGGTTCAGGTGGCGTCCTGCTGTCCAGCGTATTTCGTCCTGTCCATTACAACAAATTAGATGTGCCTGCTCACTTTCGTCTTTTTTTTACCGCGAATGCCGAACAAGCAATGCTCCGCTGCATCAGGGCAGAACACAGAAGATCTAATTGTCCACAACATGGTATCCTCTACAGATGACCATGTGCAGAAACATCATGTTAGTCATAGATTGCGGCTCTCTTGTTGTGAGGCGGAAAGAAAGTAACTAGCGAGTCGGCTACGGCTGTCAATGAACTGACCAGTCAAAATTTAGTTCAGGAATGCAACGGCTTTAGTTAAACTAAACGAAGTGGCAGATGCACCTGTAAACCACTTACAACCTACAGAATAAAAGTTCGGCTGGAGTGCCTCACATAATGGAGTTCACACAGTTAAAAATATTGGTGCCGGCTGTTGTGGCCGAGTGGTTCTAGGCACTTCAGTCTGCAATCGCGCGACCGATGGTGTCGCAGGTTCGAATCCTGCCTCAGGCATGGATGTATCTGCTGACATTGCGTTAGTTAGGTGTAAGTAGTTCTAAGTTCAAGGGGACTGATGAACTCAGATGTTAAGTCCCTTAGTGCTCAGAGACATTTGAACCATTTGAAAAATACTGACAATTTATCTTAAAATGTTACGTAAGTTATTGTATACACATTCTGCATTATCTTCTTCACAGAGTCATGGTAGATTAGTATTTACATAATCGGCGCACAAATACCATGTTACACATGCGGCCTTGCCTACACCGAACAGTGCAGCCTCGGCGACGGCGCGCTCGCTGAGCTTTCTCCACTCAGTGTTACCAACTCTCCAAAACGAAATAAGTTAATTGTGTGTACAAAAAGAATCCAGAAGAGAGCTGAAGTAAAGTAAGGTGTGCTATGCGCAGTTTTATTTTCGCGAGAATTATGCTGTGTAACAGACGAGCATGAATTTGTATTTCTTTTACTAATTTGGAATCTTCTAGATATTCAAGTAACTGTGAATTTATAAGATTATTTGTATTTTATACCCTTGATGGTACGGAAACAACAACCCCGCAATTTAAAAGTTAAAAACCGATGCTATGCATAACTATGTACGTTAATTTAACAGTAATTGTCGCGCTCGGTAGCCGCGGTCTACGTTGCCTTATAGCGGTCCGTGCGGCTCCTCCCTTCGGAGGTTCGAGTCCTTTCTCGGGCATGGGTGTATGTCTTGTCCATAACGTAAATTATTTTAAGTTAGATTAAGTAGTTTGTAGGCTTAGGGACCGATGACCTCAGTAGTTGGGTCCCACAAGACCTTACCACAAATTTCTAAACATTAATTTGTAGCCATGAAACCTACATTTAGTACAGTATCATTCAAACCATCAGTGGATTGTAGTGAGGTTGACACCATAGCAAACTACTCCATTGAATAGACGTTCACTGTTCCTGTCCTCAGTTCAGTCGCTGACACGTTGTTTATTGCAACGGTGGCTCGTACGACTTCCGACTCGCACCTGTAAATCACAGTCTGCTTCGCTTAGAACAATGTTCTTCACTGTTATGAACTTGAGATACTTCACTTATAGCAGCTATTCTGCCACCGGTAACGCTCTCCGCTGTTTTATATTTTGTAGTTGCGTTTCTTGATCTTGTGTTTGTAAGTACTAACAAGCCCAGAATACACACCAACATGGCTGTAGCTTGCTTTGTTCTGCTAATAATATATTTTCTTTGGATATTAAAGCGGGTTTTGAAATCTTACTTTAATGAAAACAATTTTCCTTCAAGTTACATGGAATTCAAGCAACTGGGAAAGACAAATGATTGTGAAAAAGGCCATACTTCCCGACCCCAGCTAAATCACTCACTTGCTAGTTAAACATGTATTAAAAGAAGCCAGAAGCAGCTCGGAATAAGCTGATTTGACAACACTGTCTCCACCAGTCGTCTAATACAGTCAACACGAAACACTAGGCTGTCATTGTTCGCGAGCAAACTGCTTCTTCGTCTGTATTACAAAGTACTATATTACTACATGGAAAACATTACTGACAATATTCCGGACGAATTGTATGACAGCTTACTGTTGACGTTCTCTGGGATAGTTGCCTATCAAGTCTGGGTATAGATATTAATGGAATGTAAATAAGTAAAAGAATATGTGTACCTCCACCTCTTACGTCGCACATGAGTTGACATTTTACTTTTCAGTTACTAAATGAGATTTGGGAGTGAGTGCTATGGCCCTAAGAGCAAGATATGCAAAAATGAGGGCACATACACCTGCCAACGTCTCAGTTACATCTGTTGGTTTGGGAATTATACTTGCTCCTGTCTGAATTTCCATAGATGAAACAAGAGGTTAGGTCTCAATAAGTTCCCCGTAGTACATTGATAGAGTCTCGGCCTAGTGGGCCTATGGGGATGTTATGCGACTTTATTTTCACGTACCCCACAGGTAATATAAAGTCGGATTTGGAACAATTAATGAACACCGAGAAATGAAATGCTTATCAGTACTAGCCATTGTTGGTAATTAATTAACGTAATTTACATATTATTTGGAACTTGACGGTTGATATAAGCATATAGCCGCTATGAAACACACTGGGATGAGCTGCTAGCACTTGGGCGAGTAGCGAGGTCGAGTAGACGGACAGGCTGACCACCGCTCAGGAGAATTCTTAGAAGAAAGGGCCGACAGGGGGGTAGCCAGTGTCACTCGGCTAACCTGATTTGTCTTTGAGATGCCGCAACATGACGCCAGGTGTCCCAAAGGCATCGTATATACGTACTGCTGTGACGTAAGGCCACCAGCAGCAGCTGTTTCTATGACTTGACAGCAAATGTTCTTATGACTCAAAGGTGGAAGGAGCAGAAATTTGTTTTAGCAATGTCCAGCAAAGGCACAATTGTGAAAAAACTTAGAAATCTCCATTCCTCCTTAATGTCCCAGACGCCAGAGACAAGTAGAAAAGGGAGTCGGAGCCTGCAGTTTGTGACATCTCTGTAAGCGTGGGATTCAGCTGAATACTGGGTCCACAAAAACTAGATGTTTACCCTAAATAAGAACTCCATTATTGGCTGGTGTACATAAACTGCAAGTTAGAGAGAGAAACTTGATTGTGCTGCTGAGGTCCCATTTCACAGGCCAAAGAAAGAGATAGAAAGGGAGTAAGATGTCTTATTTTAGCATGAAATGGTAGGAAGCGCAATACTGATTAAGTGTCTGAAGAAAACCTAGGTTAAGGGGCCAGCTTCTTTTAACGAATGCTTCTTTTTTTTTTGCTCTTTGCTCAGAATATCTGTAGCCTAGCCAATTCAAACAAAGTATATATGCCAAATGGAGAAATACGTGTCTTCCTGTTTGAAGAATCAGTCGGTACAAAATCACTGTTGCTCTGTGAGTATTCACCACTGGGAGTCTTCTCTGTCAGACATCGCCTTCGCCAGCCTTCATCGCCATCAGGATCCATCATTGAGCACATAAATTGGTGGACTTAGAAATATTCCCTGCTGTCTCGAGCGTAGTCGCAGGTAAGGGTCGTCCGTGCACCACCAGTGGCTCAATCTCCAGCCACTTCAACTTCCACCTACAGATAAATATAGTGAGATCAAGCCGCGATAGCGAGATGATCCGTAGGGGCCGTAAAGTCATTTTTATAGAATTTTAGTAACTTCAAGCTTCAATCTGAAGACTTGGTTTCAGATTCTATTTGACCAACTTTCTCCGATAGTGAACTGATTTCGTCAGTGTGTTTTTCTGAACCAAGTTTCAGAGTGTCCATTTGTATTGAAATCGTATCTACTGTGTCCTTTAAGTTTTCCTGAGTTTTTGCAAGTTGCGTAACCGAATCGGTAGATCCAACTGCTTCAATTTTAGCTTGCTAGGTGTCGTGATTTTCATGAACAATAGTTTGCAGTTCTTATATGGCTGCTTCGTGATTCTGTAATTCATTTTCATGACGCGAAAAAATAAAGTGAAAATGCTCACAAATTTGTGTTTTTACGTCATTGCAGACTTTTTGACATTTATATTCTATTTTAAGTAACTCTGCAGTTAAATCTTCACGTATTTGGCCAAGCGTTAATTCCATTGAGTCTAACCGTTGGTGTGTTTGTCTCTGATTTTGTTTCATTTGTTGCATTAATTGCAATAATAATGTATTTGTGTCTGGAATCTGTTCCTCTATGCTTTTCGGCAGTGCATTTGCACCGGCAACATTCAAATTTTCATAAGTAGAAAATGTGTCTTGACTTATTTGAGAAATCGGTGAGGACCCAACACCTGAATCTACGGTATTTGCAAGATTGTGTCCTGTCATTTCGGATTCCTGAGGCGAGCTGTTGCCGACCGATCGATCGATAATGCTTCCCTGTCCACTAATTGATTTACTGTCTAAACCATTATTTGCCGCCTGCTCCATTTCCCTATGCACAATTACCAAATTACTACTTTGAATGTATGTTAATTCATTATACGGTGGTGCTGATAAGCTACGCTCGTCGTCACTATCATTTCTCCCATTTACTTTGGAGCCTAGAGTTACGTTTTTCACACGCCATAATTTCACGTATTCCACACGATAACAAGAAAAGCACAATTTGAACAGCAAAAATAAGGAAACACATTAACATAGCACTGAAAATAATATCTAGTTAGTTGCAAGCGCAGTTTCGAAATACTTGGTGCAAATCTACATGGATGCCACTACTGTTTTACTGTACAACAATGAAAAACTAGAACTACAAAGAAGATTCTCTCTACACTTACGCGCTAGCAATAAACAATAGCTACACTAGTTACACAAACTACAATAAAAAATCTGAAGATTCCAGTGAGGTATTCTCGGATAAGGGTCGACATATGAAACGCCACCTTAGAAAAAATTATCAATTACTGTACTGGTTAACACCTTACGTTATTTGATTTTCTAACAGCTGAGCAGAACTGAACGTTCTCAGACGTTTCTCTCTGATCAACACTAAACTGTCACACAATATTTTTAGCGCAACGCAATCTGACTTTCAATAATCACTACAAAGAATGGCCCTGACTAACAATAACCTATACCTTTCGTGAATCACTTACCTCACAAAAATCTTCGTTACTCGGACTACTGCAATAAAGTGAGTGCCAATATTGCCAGCTAAATAAAAGATTCTAACTACTGAAGGCACTAACTACTGATAGGCATAGCTATCAAATGAAAGGTTTTGACAGAGAACAAACAATGTATTTACCTTAATAAGTCGTCATACATATATCAGTTCATGATATACAGTATTAGAAATTTACTCTTTCTGATGGACACACGTCCAGCTCATCCACTCTCAAAACTCCGCCATCTATCTCCCCACATCCAGCACTGCTGGCGGCTCACCTCCAACTGCGCAGCGCTACGCGCTGTTCACATCCAACTGCCCAACACTACAATAGGGAATATTCCAACAATGCCAACCAGTGACAGACTGCACACATCACAGAGCGCTACGTGACGTTACCAACATAAAAACATAAACAGCCCACTTACACATCGTCCCAAGAATTGAATTTCACAGGAAGCGAACAAAGCTTCCTCTATATCAAACGATTGATAAAAGTCCGTTCACTGTGTTCAGGATAGATTATTCTGATACCTAAATGGTAAGCCGTCACACGACGCGACAGCAGCACTCCTAGGGCATAAAATCAGATCCATAGCCCCCGTGATGTTTAGATGTATTCTGTGACGCACTGCTATGAATCGAACTCCTTTCACGAGGCGAAACAACATCAAATTATTCCTCAAAACACCCGGTTTGGTGAGTACATTCATCTAATTTTCACCCGGAATTTCTTCCGCGGGCTGGGCTGAAACCCGTCGCAGGCCGGCTAAGTAGCGCTGGTCACCTTTTGCCCACCCTACCAGAGAGTACCTTGTCTTGTTTCCTGGAGGCTCCAACGATGTTCCATCGTCCCTTCCATCTCTAAACGGATGTCCAGGGGAGAAGAATCCATCGTCACAGTTTCGAAAGGGGGAGCAGTGCCGGTCGACGCCGTCATAGAAGGTGGGTCACGACACGACCGAGATCACTACGGTCGTCTGTTCTGTCCGCAAGAGACAATCGTCACAGGCCGTTCGTCGGCGTGTCTTGTTCTTCTGGGGTGAACCCTGCTTACGGACGGGCGTCTTCCTGTCAGAATGTGTGTACATCCGACTCCTCGGCGCCTTCCAAGAGGAAAGCTTGGCTGGGTACTGCACGTGCTTCTATAACGATACGCTCGTTGCCTTCGGAGACATCTCCCAGCAGTAACAGTTGCTGTTCGGGGCACTCTGCAGCGAGCGGGTGGTATGTGGCTAGTTAAAGAGTCCGTCCGTCTGGGGTGGTAACTCATCCCGATCACCACCGCCAAGCATCGTCCGTGTCGTCACTTGTACGTTGGTAATGGATAGAATCGAAAGAGAAACATATTGTACCGCTTCTGCTGAAAGAATCTGGATGATCGGCCGCTGCAAACAATCGGAACGAACACGACACCTCTGTACACATCATGAACATGTGCGTAGTTGACCATCGTACATGATAATTGAACGGTAGCCGGAGAGGGCACATGCTTTGTGAGTTCGTGCTATCATACTCCAGTGAATACGGAATATGTTGTAAGAGTCCGCCACTTCTCAGCCACATGAGTCTTGACAGTCCCGTACGGCTTAAGATCGGAGAGAACGAAATCGGCAGGTTCCTCGAAAGGTAGCCCGAAAATCCTAAGGATCCCCATGTACTGCATGTTCAATGGTAACAGCGTCGACCTGCCCATCAGAGGTCCTAAACTGGAGCTTGCCAGCAGCACCGGTCATCGTCTTCGTACACGCGTCTTTGTTCATTGAACCGTAATTTTTTTACTTTCAGAATCTTTTCTTAAAGCATTTACTTTAATTACTAGCGATTCATCAAGAACATTAACACACTATGTGAGCGTGGAAGTAGTTGCCAAGGAGTAAATGATAAAAACAAATTAAAATTCAACACACGGAAATTTTATTCATAAAAGCCTTTTCAAAAACAGAATTAAAAAAAATTTTTTTTCGTCATCAGTCTACTGACTGGTTTGAGGCGGCTCGCCACGAATTCCTTTCCTGTGCTAACCTCTTCATCTCAGAGTAGCACTTGCAACCTACGTCCTCAATTATTTGCTTGACGTATTCCAATCTCTGTCTTCCTCTACAGTTTTTGCCCTCTACAGCTTCCTCTAGTACCATGGAAGTCATTCCCTCATGTCTTAGCAGATGTCCTATCATCCTGTCCCTTCTCCTTATCAGTCTTTACCACATATTCCTTTCCTCTCCGATTCTGCGTAGAACCTCCTCATTCCTTACCTTATCAGTCCACCTAATTTTCAACGTTCGTCTATAGCACCACATCTCAATAGCTTCGATTCTCTTCTGTTCCGGTTTTCCCACAGTCCATGTTTCACTACCATACAATGCTGTACTCCAGACGTACATCCTCAGAAATTTCTTCCTCAAATTAAGGCCGGTTTTTGATATTAGTAGACTTCTCTTGGTCAGAAATGCCTTTTTTGCCATAGCGAGTCTGCCTTTGATGTCCTCCTTGCTCCGTACGTCATTGGTTATTTTACTGCCTAGGTAGCAGAATTCCTTAACTTCTTTGACTTCGTGACCATCAATCCTGATGTTAAGTTTCTCGCTTTTCTCATTTCTACTACTTCTCATTACCTTCGTCTTTCTCCGATTTACTCTCAAACCATACTGTGTACTCATTAGACTGTTCATTCCGTTCAGCAGATCATTTAATTCTTCTTCACTTTCACTCAGGATAGCAATGACATGAGCGAATCGTATCATTGATATCCTTTCACCTTGTATTTTAATTCCACTCCTGAACCTTTCTTTTATTTCCATCATTGCTTCCTCGATGTACAGATTGAAGAGTAGGGGCGAAAGGCTACAGCCTTTTCTTACACCCTTCTTAATACGAGCACTTCGTTCTTGATCATCCACTCTTATTATTCTCTCTTGGTTGTTGTACATATTGTATATGACCCATCTCCCCCTATAGGTCACCCCTACTTTTTTCAGAATCTCGAACAGCTTGCACCATTTTATATTGTCCAACGCTTTTTCCAGGTCGACAAATCCTATGAAAGTGTCTTGATTTTTCTTTAGCCTTGCTTCCATTATTAGTCGCAACGTCAGAATTGCCTCTCTCGTCCCTTTACTTTTCCTAAAGCCAAACTGATCGACACCTAGCGCATTCTCAATTTTCTTTTCCATTCTTCTGTATATTATTCTTGTAAGCAGCTTCGATGCATGAGCTGTTAAGCTGATTGTGCGATAATTCTCGCACTTGTCAGCTCTTGCCGACTTCGGAAGTGTGTGGATGATGCTTTTCCGTAAGTCAGATGGTATATCGCACGACTCATATATTATACACACCAACGTGAATAGTCGTTTTGTTGCCACTTCCCCCAATTATTTTAGATATTATGATGGAATGTTATAAATCCCTTCTGCCTTATTTGACTGTATGTCCTCCAAAGCTCTTTTAAATTCCGATTCTAATACTGGATCCCCTATCTCTTCTAAATCGTCTCCTGTTTCTTCTTCTATCACATCAGACAAATCTTCACCCTCATAAAGGCTTTCAATGTATTCTTTCCACCTATCTGATCTCTCCTCTGCATTTAACAGTGGAATTCCCGTTGCACTCTTAATGTTACCACCGTTACTTTTAATGTCACCAAAGGTTGTTTTGACTTTCTTGTATGCTGAGTCTGTCCTTCCGACAATCATGTCTTTTTCGACGTCTTCACATTTTTCCTGCAGCCATTTCGTCTTAGCTTCCCTGCACTTCCTATTTATTTCATTCCTCAGCGACTTGTATTTCTGCATTCCTGATTTTCCCGGAACATGTATGTACTTCCTCCTTTCATCAATCAACTGAAGTATTTCTTCTGTTACCAATGGTTTCTTCGCAGCTACTTTCTTTGTACCTATGTTTTCCTCCCCAACTTCTGTGATGGACCTTTCTAGAGATGTCCACTCTTCCAATGTTCTGCCTACTGCGCTATTCCTTATTGCTGTATCTATAGCGTTGGAGAAGTTCAAACGTATCTCGTCATTCCTTAGTACTTCCGTATCCCAGTTCTTTGCGTATTGATTCTTCCTGACTAATGTCTTGAACTTCAGCCTACTCTTCATCACTACTATATTGTGATCTGAGTCTATATCTGCTCCTGGGTACGCCTTACAATCCAGTATCTGATTTCGGAATATCTGTCTGACCATGATGTAATCTAATTGTAATCTTCCCGTATCTCCCGGCCTTTTCCAAGTATACTTCCTCCTCTTGTGATTCTTGAACAGGGTATTCTCTATTACTAGCTGAAACTTGTTACAGAACTCAATTAGTCTTTCTCCTCTTTCATTCCTTGTCCCAAGCCCATATTCTCCGGTAACCTTTTCTTCTACTCCTTCCCCTACAACTGCATTCCAGTCGCCCATGACTATTAGATTTTCGTCCCCCTTTACATACTGCATTACCCTTTCAATATCCTCATACACTTTTTCTATATGTTCATCTTCAGCTTGCGACGTCGGCATGTATACCTGAACTATCGTTGTCGGTGTTGGTCTGCTGTCGATTCTAATTCGAACAACCCGGTCACTGAACTGTTCACAGTAACACACCCTCTGCCCTACCTTCCTATTCATAACGAATCCTACACCTGTTATACCATTTTCTGCTGCTGTTGATATTACCCGATTCTCATCTGACCAGAAATCCTGGTCTTCCTTCCACTTCACTTCACTGACCCCTACTATATCTAGATTGAGCCGTTGCATTTCCCTTTTCAGATTTTCTAGTTTCCCTACCACGATCAAGCTTCTGACACTCCACGCCCCGACTCGTAGAACGTTATCCCTTCGTAGATTATTCAATCTTTTTCTCATGGTAACCTCCCCCTTGGCAGTCCCCTCCCGGAGATCCGAATGGGGGACTATTCCGGAATCTTTTGCCAATGGAGAGATCATCATGACACTTCTTCAATTACAGGCCACATGTCCTGTGGATACACGTAACAATAAGATTTATAAGCAGAAAAGCACCCTCGAAATATCCAGTTACAATTATTCAGATACAGAACAATATTTTTTTTTGTTACAGTAGGAGCCTTCGATCTGAGAAGCTTCCACTCCCTTACAACACGACCGCTCACAACGACTTCTGAAGAACTACACTGGTGCAAATCTGCAACACACCAGGTTACTTTAACCTAAAAATTTTAACAACTCACACAAACACATTAACTATGCACCCGATAAGAGGGATGGAAATGGTACAAACACTCACTCTAAGACATTATTTGCCACCAAAAGTGCAATTTGTTTATAAAAGGGCTCTTAAGGTGGAAGGGCGGCAAGTTTATAAAAATGACTATTTAAATAAAACCCATGAAATTTACACTTACATAAAGTGTACAAAATGCTCTACATTACAGATACACCGCCTCGCAAGATGATAGGCCAGATAAAATCATATTTCAGGAATTCGACATTTACCTTAATTCTATAAATTCGTTAACACCGAATCCAAGAAACATGACAGAGGCACCTATTAACGTACGGCAGACCAACAGACAGACAGACTGACACTAACTGCCTAACAAACGCGGACGAGAAACCAACGAGCAAGCTGGGGATGAGAGACTGACAAAGATAACAAATAGAATTTAACAAGTAACTGAAACAACATGTCTTCAATCAATTAACTTCCAATAAACTGTGATGTCTGGTGAAGACCTGGCGCAGCACCCCCAACGCTCTCCCGAACCGTCCGCTGCCAGGCACTTCAAGAGACGCAGGAAGGCGCGCCGATCTCCCGTCTCACGGCGTCGCAGCTCGCACCGGACAGTCCGACGTCGTGGGCCGACCCCTGCCGCTCCCGCGTCGGCCGCGAAGCCACTGCTCCCGCTACACGGCGCGGACCATTGGACCGACGTGGCGACCTCACACGCGCCGACGCCCAAGACGGACAAGTCATCCCGCGTCACAGCGCGCGACCGACCAACCTATCGATGCAACCGCCAACGACCACTGCCCGGACTAACTCGAGCAGGCTGGCGGCCTAACACATACTAGCACTCCGGACGACAGACTGCCTGCCCCACACTGAGCCGGCTGACCAACTGACAAGACTCGCCTCGACTGACCCACTGACCTCTTGCCGAGCTGATAGCGCCCCTTAAATGCACGTCAACAGGCAACTGTTCCCCTTTCACACCAGGGGGAGACACCAAAGCTGCGATTGCCACAGCGGCGCCACCGCCAGAAACGGAGGGAGAATGCTTTACACTACGCGCTGCGGCACGTTCTTCAAAACAGCAAATTCTACCATGGCTCATAAATCATCATAAAATTAACGACAATGAGCCGTGATTCAAAAATTGTCGATCTAGACGTCGTTGATCAAGGAAGAAGTTTTCTACTTCATATGCTCCCGGTCGTAGATATTCATATTCGAAAGTAATCTTGATAGTTCTCGTCCTATTGCATTTCCCCATGTTACTTTAATGAACTTTTAGTAAGTTACTCGCGCTTACAGAAAGCGAACAAGCTTGCACTCGCCACTAGGCCGGCGCGACGGTTAAGAACACGTTCTCGCCGCTCCGTCGCCGACGACCACAACTCAGCTACCCAAGAATGACACACGACCCATCCTCACAGTTCCTCATCTCCTACCTTACGAATTACACAGAAGTCCTGTGAAACTTGTAGTGTCACCGCCAGACACCACACTTGCTGGGTGGTAGCCTTTAAATCGGCCGCGGTTCGTTAGTATACGTCGGACCCGCGTGTCGCCACTATCAGTGATTGCAGACCGAGCGCCGCCACACGGCACGTCTAGAGAGACTTCCTAGCACTCGCCCAGTTGTACAACCGACGTTGCTAGCGATGGTTCACTGACAAAATACACTCTCATTTGCCGAGACGATAGTTAGCAAAGCCTTCAGCTACGTCATTTGCTACGACCTAGCAAGGCGCCATTACCTGTTACTATTGATACTGTAAATAATGTACCGTCAAGAGCGACGTTCACCATTAATGGATTAAAGTTAGGTATTCCACCAGCTACGTCCGTTTTTTCTAAATTCGAATTTCCTTGTCCTGTTCCGGACCTCTCGCCAGCCTGCGTGAGCTAAAACACGTGCCTTTCGGCTTCCTCTAGTAACATGGTGTTGGCTCTCCTGCCAACCACAACATTGGCGACGAGACAATACTGTGTCCTTAACTATACGGCCCTGATTTACTTGTGTAATGGCTTCGCCACCATCTCCAGATGTACTGTCCGAATTTTATCGCTTACAGAATCGGCAGACGCAGGTATTACTGGATGCCCTTGGAAAGCTCGTCCAGGGTCAACGTGCAATGCAAAACGATGTGGCAGCCGCCGCTCCACTGATAACGCAGCCACAACACGCAGTTGCACCAACTTTTCGTCCTTTTGATGCTGCACTGGAAAGCTGGACGGAGTGGTCTCGCCAATTTGGATTCCATCTCGCCGCCTACAGAATTCAAGGTAACGAGCGGCAGCCACTTTTGTTGTCTTCGGTGGGCGTACAAACGTACCGTGTGATAGTGAAATTGTTTCCCCGACGCGACGTAGCAACTCTGTCCTACGAAGAAATTTTATCGGCATTGGACGCATATTTCAAAGAATCAGTCAATGTAGTTGCCAAATGGTATACCTTCTTTCGTACAAAACGTACGGCAGGTCAGACTAATCGGGAGTGGGTTGCAACCTTGCAAGGCCTTACTGGGGATTGTGCTTTTGAGTGTCAATGTGGACTCCCTTATGCAGAGACTATGGTGCGTGATGCAATTGCACAGAACGTTTCTGATGTTGGTATAAGGGAACAGATTTTGAAACTAGTCAATCCCTCCCTTCAACAAGTGATGGACATATTGGATCGGCAGGACACACTTGACTTTGCTCAGGAATCATTTGAAACTTCGCCACCCATATGTCAGGTTAACCGGCCCGCCGGGCAAGCTGCATGGAACAGTAAACAGCCCTCGCGCCTGGATGCGCCGCTGCCGCCCGGCTCTCAGCCACGTGTACTGCAAATGCAGTGCAAAAATCATGCCCGCGGTGTGCTGCTAGACATTCGCTTGAGAACTGCCCGTCACGCCAAGCTATTTGCTTTTACTGTAAAAAAAAGGACATGTTCAAAGTGTTTGCCAGAAAAAGCTCAGATCAGAAACTCAAAATCATTCCACGCCCTTTGCTTTGCGCCGGAATCGGAATCGAACCAAGGATACTCAGGCTCGCGAAACATCGCCCATGGAAATTCATGTAGTCCATTCCACTCCGCCCAGTGCCACTCTCTCTAACAGTGACTGTGTTCGTCCCACAAATAGTGTGCGTCGACATCACCGGAACTCCTGTCAAGTCGCAAGTGATTTTGTACAAGTGTCAGTTCACGTTGCACAAGACAGTCGCTCTTGTCGTCAGCAGGACAATAAACTTTTTGTAGACTTGGACATTAATGGCCAAATGATACCATTCCAGCTCGATACCGAGGTTGCAGTTTCACTGATCAATCAAGACACTTACAAACTGCTGGGCACACCTCCGTTGAGTGCCGCAACCGTTAAGTTAACTAGCTATTCAGGTCAAGCGATCCCTGTGTTAGGACAGTGCAGCCTTCTTGCAACATACAAGGGACAAACAAAACTTGTGTCATTTTACGTCTTTCGTTCTTCTTCTGCTGTGAACTTGTTTGGTTTCGATTTGTTTCAGTTGTTTAACTTGTCTATAGTAAATCAGGTCCTATCAGTGAACCAGACTGTGCCTTCCGACAGTGTTTCTCGTCTATGTGAAGAATTTTCAGACATTTTTGCACCGGGCCTTGGTTGCGCTAAAAACTATAAAGCACATTTGGGACTGAAAGTACACGTGCAACCGAAATTTTTCAGGGCGCGCAATGTTCCCTACGCATTGCGTGACGAGGTCGCAAAAACATTACACAATTTGGAATCACAAGGTGTAATTGAACGTGTGCAGGCTTCTCTCTGGGCATCACCCGTAGTAATTTTGCCAAAACCTTCGGAAAAATTGAGACTTTGTGTGGACTTCAAGGCAACAGTGAATCCACAGCTAGTGATTGCAACTTTTCCTTTTACACCACCCGGAAGATCTTTTTGATAAACTGTGCCCGGGTAAATATTTTTCGAAGTTGGACCTAGCTGATGCGTACTTGCAAATATCGGTGGACGAAAAATCCCAGCGCGTTTTGGTGGTTAACACGCATCTTGGTTTGTATCGATTCAAACGACTGTCATTCGCGTGTGCACCCGCCACTGCATTGTTTCAGCAATATCTCCAAACTGTTTGTGCGTCGGTCCCTACTGCAGCAAACTATCTGGACGATATTGTGATCTCCGGAAAGACGGAAGAAGAACATTTAGCCAATCTTAGGACATTATTTCTGGTCTTGCGACAAAATGGTCTTCGTTTGCGGAAGGACAAATGTGTGTTTTTTGCTCGTAATGTGCCCTACCTGGGACATGTACTCAATGCCCAAGGCATACATCCCAGTCCCGAGCACCTCCGTGCCATACAAGACTTGCCTTCGCCGCAGAATTTGAAGCTGCTACAGAGTGTGCTGGAAAAAATCTACTATTATCACCGATATGTTCCACATGCCTCTTCCATTTCAGCTCCGCATCATCGCTTACGCCGTAAAGGTGTTCTGTTCGTCTGGACGACGGAATGCGAACGCGCCTTTCGCCAGTTGAAATCGGCGTTGCTTTCCAATACTTGCCTTACGCCATTCGATCCCCAGAAGCCACTTTTGTTGATGGTGGATGCATTGGATTTCGAGATCGGTGCTGTGCTTGCGCACAAAGATGGATCGCACGATCGCCCTATTGCCTTTGCGTCCAAATTGCTGTCGTCTGCGCAAAGAAATTATTCACAGATCGAGAAAGAAGCGTTGGCTCTCGTATTTGGTGTTACAAAGTTTCATGATTGCTTGTATGGTCGTCACTTTTCCATCATCACAGACCACAAACCTTTGACATAGCTTTTTCATCCGACCAAGCCTGCGCCACACGGCAGGTCTAGAGAGACTTCCTAACACTCGCACAGTTGTACAACCGACTTTGCTAGCGAGATGGTTCACTGACAAAATACGCTCCCATTTGCCAAGACGATAGTTAGCACAGCCTTCAGCTACGTCATTTGCTACGATCTAGCAAGGCCCCATTACCAGTTACTATTGATACTGCAAATAATGTACCGTCAAGAGCGACGTTCACCATTAATGGATTAAAGTTAAGTATTCCATCAGCTTCGTCCGTTTTTTCTAAATTCGAATTTCCTTGTCCTGTTCCAGACCTCACGCCAGCCTGCATGAGCTAAAACGCGTGCCTTTCGGCTTCCTCTAGTAACACAGCGTTGGTTCTCCTGCCAACCACAAAAAAAACTTGCGAGACTAGCACTCCTTGAAGGAAGGATACTGTGGAGGTTAGGCTTAGCCACTACCTGGGGGATATTTCCTGAATGAATTTTTCACTCTGCGGTAAGGTGCGCTGATACGAAACTTTCTGGCAGATTAAAAATGTGTGCCGGACCATGTGTTGTGTGGGAGGGTCTTGAGTAGTGGTTGCATGCCTCTCTTGGTAGCAAATGACAAAAAGCTCCCGAGTTCGAGTCTTGATCCAGCAGACAGTTTTAATATAAAAAATGGCCCTGAGCAGTATGGGACTTAACTTCTGAGGTCATCAGTCCCCTAGAACTTAGAACTACTTAAACATAACTAACCTAAGGACATCACACACATCCATCCCCGAGGCAGGATTCGAACCTGCGAACGTAGCGGTCACGCAGTTCCGGACTGTAGCCCCTAGAACCACTCGGCCACACTGGCCGGCCTCAGTTTTAATCTGCTTGGATGTTCCAGGACAGCTACTGCCAACAGGGTTTGTTAATGCCAATTACGAAAAGTAACTTCAAGAACAATAGCTGTTGACAGAATTTAAGAAAATAATGAATGAGTAAAACAACATGTGCCAACTTGAGATGAAAAAATAACTACCTGCGTAAATATAATTTAGTGTACAGCTAACAGTTCAATTAAAATTCAAATCTTCTTCACAGAGCAGATGTGATTACTACTACTGACACAGCAACGTCCTTTTAAATAATGAACAAAGGACAGTACACATCAAGAAAGGTACTCAAAGACTTGAGTGCTCCAAAAATTCAATACCATTATTCATACTCTGAAATATTACTTAATTCCTCCTGCGCGATGGGACAGTCACATGGTAATGGGAGGAAAACCAAAACAGAAATTAGAATTAAGAACACAGTCTAGACGAATGGCCAACGTAACTAGTCTCTTAATTATCTCCATTAGCGCAGCTTCAGTAAAATGTCATCTATCTGTTGCCGTACGGAAATTGCTAATGATATGCTGAATCCGGGTTCGGGGTCAATGGATACACAAAATGAACAAAAGGGATTATAGGATGGGCTTTTTGTTACAAACGAGGCACAGAAGCATTATGAAATTTACTAACTATACGTGTACAGAACAGACCACCTTGAGGTTAAGAGACCGCTCGTCCACACAAAGTAGAAGAAAGAAAAATTAATAAAGTGTGGTGTGTGTACTGTAAGACTTTCAACACACACACCATCAGATTATTTGACTTGTCGTTCTAACGATGTAGGCGAGTGTCAGCAATATGTCTCTTGGTCTTATCGTGGCGTGTTTATCTTCCGCCGTTATGTCAGACGATAGAAATGCCACTTGCACGCTTAGAGTAGCAGATTGACGGTGACCAACTTTAAACAGAACTTGATTAATTATCACACACATTCATTAAAATAATAACTAGCATAAAAATTACTTAACTTCGTTCTGGATGCTATTTACAATTGACAATCTGAAGTTCCTTTGGTATTGGTACGTTAATCTTATTCTCACATATATCTCTGATACTTGACAAAAGTGTCTATACATTTATCTTCATGGCTATGCACAGGAATACGGTAATCTTATTAGGCGCAGACTGAAACTTGACTATAGACTGATATAGACAAATGTAGACTGGTACAGACTGGTGCAGATAAATGCAGACTGGTACAGACTGGTGAAAACAAATGCAGACTGGTACAGCCTGGTGAAGACAAATGCAGACTGACTAATCGGAGGCCTGTACACTCATTATAATACATTGCGCGTTCATGTATCACAGCACGAGTGTGATCCGCAAGGAGAAAAGGTTCTACGTTAGCTGCGACCTCATTGGCTGCATTACATATTAATACGTGGATCGGCGGAAGCAGAATTTGGTCCGTCTCTATGGCAGCGCCATCTTGCAGTGCGGAGACCAACGAGCGCTGCGCTTGCACTGCTGAGCATAGCGGGGCGCGCTCTAGTATGAAAGATGTGTACGCGCTGACTACGCGGAACTACACTCCAGGAAATGGAAAAAAGAACACATTGACACCGGTGTGTCAGACCCACCATACTTGCTCCGGACACTGCGAGAGGGCTGTACAAGCAATGATCACACGCACGGCACAGCGGACACACCAGGAACCGCGGTGTTGGCCGTCGAATGGCGCTAGCTGCGCAGCATTTGTGTACCGCCGCCGTCAGTGTCAGCCAGTTTGCCGTGGCATACGGAGCTCCATCGCAGTCTTTAACACTGGTAGCATGCCGCGACAGCGTGCACGTGAACCGTATGTGCAGTTGACGGACTTTGAGCGAGGGCGTATAGTGGGCATGCGGGAGGCCGGGTGGACGTACCGCCGAATTGCTCAACACGTGGGGCGTGAGGTCTCCACAGTACATCGATGTTGTCGCCAGTGGTCGGCGGAAGGTGCACGTGCCCGTCGACCTGGGACCGGAGCGCAGCGACGCACGGATGCACGCCAAGACCGTAGGATCCTATGCAGTGCCGTAGGGGACCACACTGCCACTTCCCAGCAAATTAGGGACACTGTTGCTCCTGGGGTATCGGCGAGGACCATTCGCAACCGTCTCCATGAAGCTGGGCTACGGTCCCGCACACCGTTAGGCCGTCTTCCGCTCACGCCCCAACATCGTGCAGCCCGCCTCCAGTGGTGTCGCGACAGGCGTGAATGGAGGGACGAATGGAGACGTGTCGTCTTCAGCGATGAGAGTCGCTTCTGCCTTGGTGCCAATGATGGTCGTATGCGTGTTTGGCGCCGTGCAGGTGAGCGCCACAATCAGGACTGCATACGACCGAGGCACACAGGGCCAACACCCGGCATAATGGTGTGGGAAGCGATCTCCTACACTGGCCGTACACCACTGGTGATCGTCGAGGGGACACTGAATAGTGCACGGTACATCCAAACCGTCATCGAACCCATCGTTCTACCATTCCTAGACCGACAAGGGAACTTGCTGTTCCAACAGGACAATGCACGTCCGCATGTATCCCATGCCACCCAACGTGCTCTAGAAGGTGTAAGTCAACTACTCTGGCCAGCAAGATCTCCGGATCTGTCCCCCATTGAGCATGTTTGGGACTGGATGAAGCGTCGTCTCACGCGGTCTGCACGTCCAGCACGAACGCTGGTCCAACTGAGGCGCCAGGTGGAAATGGCATGGCAAGCCGTTCCACAGGACTACATCCAGCATCTCTACGATCGTCTCCATGGGAGAATAGCAGCCTGCATTGCTGCGAAAGGTGGATATACACTGTACTAGTGCCGACATTGTGCATGCTCTGTTGCCTGTGTCTATGTGCCTGTGGTTCTGTCAGTGTGATCATGTGATGTATCTGACCCCAGGAATGTGTCAATAAAGTTTCCCCTTCCTGGGACAATGAATTCACGGTGTTCTTATTTCAATTTCCAGGAGTGTATGTACACAACATAAAGCTTTAGTTGTCACGTCACAAAAGTGACTTACACTGCATGCAGCTTTGCCATTTTGAACACAGCCGACACAACCCAACTTCGCCTAGCGTCTCCACTGACACCGAAAAATTAATAACAATCGGTAAGAAATTGCTTAACACACAACCTGTCATAACTAGTCCACTGGTTCTCCTGTGCTTGTGACAGGTTTTTGGGTAACAAGGACAACGAGCACAGGGACTGGCAGATCATGCACCGATCTAACAGCCGTAAAAATAAAAAGTTCACCGTAATTTCTGAGAACCGATGAGGAAATTAACAACAGCGCCAAATAACCGGCACCTCTAGTCAGCGGAAGCTTTTGCCGTACCTCGGTAGTTATAGAACCAACTGGCCGTAATTCATAGGAAACCATTACGACCTATAATTAGAATTCAGCGACTGGTAACAAAACCGCTCGTATTAAGAAGGGTGTAAGACAAGGCTCTAGCCTTTCGCCCCTACTCTTCAATCTGTACATCGAGGAAGCAATGATGGAAATAAAAGAAAGGTTCAGGAGTGGAATTAAAATACAAGGTGAAAGGACATCAATGATACGATTCGCTGATGACATTGCTATCCTGAGTGAAAGTGAAGAAGAATCAAATGATCTGCTGAACGGAATGAACAGTCTAATAAGTACACAGTATGGTTGGAGAGTAAATCGGAGAAAGACGAAGGTAATGAGAAGTAGTAGAAATGAGAACAGCGAGAAACGTAACATCAGGATTGATGGTCACGAAGTCAATGAAGTTAAGGAATTCTGCTACCTAGGCAGTAAAATAACCAATGACGGATGGAGCAAGGAGGACATCAAAAGCAGACTCGCTATGGCAAAAAAGGCATTTCTGGCCCAGAGAAGTCTAATAATATCAAATACCGGCCTTAATTTGAGGAAGAAATTTCTGAGGATGTAAGTCTGGAGTACAGCATTGAATGGTAGTGAAACATGGACTGTGGGAAAACCGGAACAGAAGAGAATCGAAGCAATTGAGATGTGGTGCTACAGACGAACGTTGAAAATTAGGTGGACTGATAAGGTAAGGAATGAGGAGGTTCTACGCAGAATCGGAGAGGAAAGGAATATGTGGAAAACACTGATAAAGAGAAGGGACAGGATGATAGGACATCTGCTAAGACATGAGGGAATGACTTCCATGGTACTAGAGGGAGCTGTAGAGGGAAAAATCTGTAGAGGAAGACAGAGATTGGAATACGTCAAGCAAATAATTGTGGACTTAGGTTGTGTAAGTAGGCGGTTTATGTTTTCTTATTGGCAACGTTACGTAGCGCTCTGTACGAAAATCACTGGCTGTGCTGTGTGCAGTCTGTACCTAGTTTGCATTGTTGTCTGCCATTGTAGTGTTGGGCAGCGGCAGCTGGATGTGAACAGCGTGTAGCGTTGCGCAGTTGGAGGTGTGCCGCCAGCAGTGGTGGATGTGGGGAGAGAGATGGCAGAGTTTCGAAGTTTGTAATACTGGATATCATATATTATGACTATTAAGGTAAATACATTGTTTGTTCTCTATTAAAATCTTTCATTTGCTAACTATCCCTATCAGTAGTTACTGCCTTCAGTAGTTTGAATCTTTTATTTAGCTGGCAGTAGTGGCGCTCGCTGTATTGCAGTAGTTCGAGTAACGAAGATTTTTGGTGAGGTAAGTGATTTGTGAATGGTACAGGTTAATGTTAGTCAGGGCCATTCTTTTGTAGGGATTTTTGAAAGTCAGATTGCGTTGCGCTAAATAATATTGTATGTCAGTTTAAGCACAGTCTTGTATAATTGTTCTAAGGGGACGTTACATATGGCGACCCTGCCAGGGGGCTATGTAAGTAGGCTGTTTATATTTTCTTATTGGCAACGTTACGTAGCGCTCTATTTGAAAATCACTGGCTGTGCTGTGTGCAGCCTGTGGCTAGTTTGCATTGTTGTCTGCCATTGTAGTGTTGGGCAGCAGCAGCTGGATGTGAACAGCGCGTAGCTTTGCGCAGTTGGAGGTGAGCCGCCAGCAGTTGTGGATGTGGGGAGAGAGATGGCGGAGTTCTGAAATTGAACTGCTATATAGATTATGACTATTAAGGTAAATAGATTGTTTGTTCTCTATTAAAATCTTTCATTTGCTAACTATCCCTATTAGTAGTTAGTGCCTTCCGTAGTTTGAATCTTTTATTTAGCTGGCAGTAGTGGTGCTCGCTGTATTGCAGTAGTTCGAGTAATGACGATTTTTGTGAGGTAAGTGATTTGTGAAAGGTATAGGTTAATGTTAGTCAGGGCCATTCCTTTGTAGGGATTTCTGAAAGTCAGATTGCGTTGCGCTAAAAAGACCTACCTAGCAATCTTCTTCAAAACGTCGAATGTCTCTGCTGTGGGTTTGCTCTGTTGTGGCCCATTACCTGTCTGCATGTCAAGAGTCAACACTGTCTTTCCGTTGGAAGGACAACACTAATTCTTCAAGACTGCATGGAAATATACTACTTCTGTGTGCAATTTCTTTTACTAATGAGACTTTGTCAAAAAAACCTGTAATTACTATTATGATGAATGATCAGGACTGTCTTTATGGACTGTGAGAAAATTTTAGCTTTTGACCAACATTGTATCAATAAGTGTGTGCATTTGATTTCTTTGTTATTGTAATTATGAAAAATTTTATCAAATCATTATTGGCCACTGCCCAAAACAATTTGTAAAAATTTTTTGTGGGGAGCATGGGGGCTATGTAAGTAGGCTGTTTATGTTTTCTTATTGGCAACGTTACGTAGCGCTCTGTACGAAAATCACTGGCTGTGCTGTGTGCAGTCTGTACCTAGTTTGCATTGTTGTCTGCCATTGTAGTGTTGGGCAGCGGCAGCTGGATGTGAACAGCGTGTAGCGTTGCGCAGTTGGAGGTGAGCCGCCAGCAGTGGTGGATGTGGGGAGAGAGATGGCGGAGTTTCGAAGTTTGTAATACTGGATATCATATATTATGACTATTAAGGTAAATACATTGTTTGTTCTCTATTAAAATCTTTCATTTGCTAACTATCCCTATCAGTAGTTAGTGACTTCATTAGTTTGAATCTTTTATTCAGCTGGCAGTAGTGTCGCTCGCTGTATTGCAGTAGTTCGAGTAACGAAGATTTTTGGTGAGGTAAGTGATTTGTGAAAGGTACAGGTTAATGTTAGTCAGGGCCATTCTTTTGTAGGGATTTTTGAAAGGCAGATTGTGTTGCGCTAAGTAATATTGTATGTCAGTTTAAGCACAGTCTTGTATAATTGTTCTAAGGGGACGTTACAGTTGCGAGTGCTACTGTGAGATGAAGAGGTTAGCACAGGAAAGGAATTCGTGGCGGGCCGCATCAAACCAGTAAGTAGACTGATGAAAAAAAAAAAAAAAAAAACGCCTCCACAGCTGACACCGGGTTCCCTCAAATATTCATGTGCTGAGCACAAGTCAAGATCCAGCCGTCACGTCAGAACGAAATTTACCACCAGGCTATATTTACTGGACAAACAGGAACAACAGGCATATCGTAAGAGCATAGACCAGCGTTTCAAGTATAGCTGCGGCCCAAGCCATCCGCCGTCCCAAAGACGCTGCCCCCAGCTCACTGCCGGCTCGAAACCTCACTTCCCTTAAATTCGCGCGTCTTAACAGGTAAACTTCCCTCTGTTGGCTGATCCACCACTCGTTCCACTGCCAACCCGACGCATCAATAGATAGAGGACGACAAGAAAGCCGGCCTGAGTGGCCGAGCGGTTCTAAGAGCTACAGTCTGGAACCGCGCGACCGCTACGGTCGCAGTTTCGAATCCTTCCTCGGGCATGGAAGTGTGTGATGTCCTTAGGTTAGTTAGGCTTAAGTAGTTCTAAGTTCTAGGGGACTGATGACCTCAGAAGTTAAGTCCAGTAGTGCTCAGAGCCATTTGAACCATTTTTGAACGACAAGAAAAACATAGCATGGGATATATACGAGAAAATTTCTTAAATTGTACTGGTACCTATTGGAATCTTACAGTGGTTCGTTACACGCGACATCGCCATTTTCTCATTGTCAATTTCATACTAACGAATAGCGATGAATATAGATTGTTGAAAACTAAGGTTTTTCATATATATGCACCAGTAAATAAAACATTACATTGTCATCTATCTTCTGATAGAGATTCTCTTCGACATGCAAATAAAAGGATGAAAACCTCAACAAAATCAACACTGTCCCCAGTGCAGAGAACACAGTTGAGAATATGGCTCTAAGTAGCGCACAGATTGCGCCGAAGTCATTAAATGTCGTAAAGCTAAGACATACAAATTTTGTACTCGTGATGCAATGTTTACAAGTGTCCCCTAGACAAACAACTGAAGGGGTGTAAGTCTGAGAGAATAAGTCTGAGTGAACTACTGTACGAACGCTCTTTCGATCGGCCGAATAATGGCCAACAACATGTCACTGGCTAATGGGCGTTATCTCCTGCAAAGCCATAGTAAAATGTTTTCCCACAACGAGACACCGGAGAGGTGGCGGTGCCTCGTCACTAGCAGCTCAGTGGCAACACTAGTGGTCATCAGGTAACAGCCTCTGTATGGTGAAATGGTCTGTGAGTCAAGGAAGCCACAAGTAGCATAAATAGTTAACCCTGCCATTAGCGACCCATGCACTGTTTCTCACCATACCCTGAGCAAGCACTCTCTCCTGCAGCGACTCAAAAAAGCGGGCGACTTCTGACTATGTTTTGAAATTAAATACAGACGTTATTTAGTGAGTGTCATATTACGGTGTGCAGAAGCGGTAAGCACTCGTGTCATGTCACGAACGCGTGAGGAAATATGTTGAACGGAACTTTTCTTCCTCTACACCCCGCCCCCTACAGTGCCTATGGTCTAAGATCGTGAAAGAATAACAGCGTTTACAGTGGTGCCTTACTTCCGATGCCACACAGATGCCTTCCCAATAATTTGACTTAAAGTCCATTCACATACTTGTTGTTGTTGTTGTGGTCTTCAGTCCTGAGACTGGTATGATGCAGCTCTCCATGCCACTCTATCCTTTGCAAGAATTCGGGAGGACGACGGTTCAATCCCGCGTCCGGCCATCCTGATTTAGGTTTTCCGTGATTTCCCTAAATCACTCCAGGCAAATGCCGGGATGGTTCCTTTGAAAGGGCACGGCCGACTTCCTTCCCCGTCCTTCCCTAATCCGATGAGACCGATGACCTCGCTGTCTGGTCTCCTTCCCAAAAATAACCAACCAACCTTTGCAAGATTCTTCATCTCCCAGTACTTACTGCAACCTATATCCTTCTGAATCTGCTTAGTATATTCATCTCTTGGTCTTCTTCTACGATTTTTACCATTCACGCTGTCCTCCAATGCTAAATTTGTGATCCCCTTGTGCCTAACAACATGTCCTACCAACCGGTCCCTTCTTCTTGTCAAGTTGTGCCATAAACTCCTCGTCTCCCCTATTCTATTCAATACCTCCTGATTAATTACGTGATCTACCCACCTAATCCTCAGAATTCTTCTGTAGAACCACATTTCAAAAGCTTCTATTCTCTTCTTGTCCAAACTATTTATCGTCCATGTTTCACTTCCATACATGGCTACACTCCATACAAATACTTTCATAAACGGTTTCCTGACACTTAAATCTATACTCGAAGTTAACAAATTCCTCTTCTTCAGAGCGCTTTCCTTGCCATTACCTGTCTACATTTTATATCCTCTCTATTTCGACCATCATCAGTTATTTCGCTCCCCAAATAGCAAAACTCCTTTACTACTTTAAGTGTCTCATTTCCTGATCTAATTCCCTAAGCATCACCCGACTTAATTCGACTACATTCCGTTACCTTCGTTTTGCTTTTGGTGATGTTCATCTTACGCCCTCCTTTCAAGAGACGGTCCATTCCGTGCAACTGCTCTTCCAAGACGTTTGTTGTCTCTGACATGATTACATTGTCATCGGTGAACCTCAAAGTTTTTATTTCTTCTCCATGGATTTCAATACCTACTCCAAATTTTTTCTTTTGTTTCCTTTGCTGCTTGATCAATATACATATTGAATAACATCGGGGATAGGCTAAACCCCTGTCTCACTCCCTTCCCAACCACTGCTTCCCTATCATGGCCCTCGACTCTTATAACTGCCATCTGGTTACTGCACAAATTGTAAATATCCTTTCGCTCCCTGTATTTTACCCCTGCCACCTTCATAATTTGAAAGAGAGTATTCCAGTCAACATTGTCAAAAGCTTTCTCTAAGTCTACAAATGCTAGAAACGTAGGTTTGCCTTTCCTTAATCTTTCTTCTAAGATAAGGCTTATGGTCAATATTGCCTCACGTGTTCCAACATTTCTACAGACTTAAAACTGATCTTTCCCGAGGTCGACTTCTACCAGTTTTTCCATTCGTCTATAAAGAATTCGCGTTAGTATTTTGCTGCTGTGACTCATTAAACTGATAGTTCGATAATAATTTACATACTTGCTCCTCAAAATTTCTTTTTAGTACTTCTTCGTTTCGCTTTGTCCGTCCACGTAATTAGTAACTTTGGAGTATGCCAATGGTATACGACTAATATGGACTGGCACCTTTATCATATACAGTGCTGTCCTCTTACACGAAGTCATCTGCCATTTTTTCTATAAGTAATGCGTTAAAACAATGGTAAAAGTCGTATACGCTTGGTAAATATGGCCCTTGAGCCGTAGAGGAAACAACGAAAACCCGTGGCCGAGCTCGAATCAGTGCAGAACAAGGGCGCAGTAGCGTACGCACGGCGGGGCCGTAATATTTTAAGGAGAAGTGTGTTATGCGTTAGTGAGGGCCGCACTTTTCAATGTTTTACGGGGCAGTAAAATACCGCGCTGGCCGCGCAATTGATGGCGGCGGCGTGCGCGCGCACGCTCGCCGAATATTCGGCCCGGCTTTATGCTGGCCCTGAAATATTCAGGCCGGCCGGGCGCGGCTTTAAAACGGCGCTTTTACCGGCGCAGGTTCCGCGACTGGGCATCAACGCACGACTGACACGTATGACGCTCCGTGACGTCTGTAATCGAGCAGCACAGTGTCGTTAGCGAATGCTGTGGTTTGCTGCCTAGGGTGCGAACTGTTCTTCTGCATCCGCGGCTACGTCAAAATCAACATCCATACTCTGGAAACCACCATGAAGTGCATATGTTGTGTTTCGTTGGCAGAGTCTATGCTTCGTGTATACTTCTATGCGTGGAATAATCAGTCTATTCCTCTATTTCGGTGCCTGCTGTCGCTTCGCTTACGGCTCTGCAGTAGATGCTCTGATTCCTCACTTGTTCGCTGAGTTTCTCCCGCCACTCAGCTGTGATCATTGTTATTTATTTGCTGTCGAGTGGTCAGGAACAATGGCACCATCTTCAAGCAATTTAATACTTGCTCGGTGCCATGCCGTAGTTGTTCCGAAGTAAATGGCATGTCAATAAAACAAGACACAATAAATACAGCTGTGTTGAGGAAAAACATCATTTCTAGCCTTGATAAGAGCATTAATTCGACGACAGAGGGTTTCCACTGGGTAATTTTTTAGTCATGCCACATCCCGCTGATGCTCACTGATGCTTAAATCGTTTACAGCTACCAAGTTGCAGATGTGTAAAGTAATACATTTTACCCGCTGTTCAAAATAGTCCGAACCTTATTCTGTGGATGTACATTCTGAGATTTAGAGTGCCAATCTGTGACCGAGACAGTGTTTGTCTAAGCAGGGACATATGTATCCAGCTAGGTGACATGACGTTCTCATTTAGGATGACCGAAGCGTCCAAATCAGACAGCAGCACAATTGGTCATCTAGGAGGTATCGACGTCCTGGTTCATACTGAAATGTCAATCTGAATTAGCAGCATTGTGGAGGTCGATGACTACTGGCAGCATTTGTAAACACCACCGTAGAGTGTCGATAGCTGGGCGTCGTACAACGAGACGCCTGGGAGCGCCAGAGAAACAGTCTGCAAATGCGTTGTTATTTCACATTGTCAGTTTTGGAAACGGGCGAATTGTTATGTTGAAATGTGCGTATGAAAATGTCTTTATTCCTTTATTGATGACTAGATTCAACTCTATGACAAGCCATCTTCTCACGATTTAAAATTATTGTTTAATTAAGTGTGGGTCAGCCACCAGGCATTATACATCGCCATAATCTGTCGAGCAGTTTTCAAGTACACACTAAAGTAAGTCGGCATGTTTACATTATTTACAAGTCAGCCATATATACATATCCGTTGTTCATATTGCCCAACTTGCGTACCTGGTGGCTGATACACGCTGAATTAAGTAATAATTCTATTGATCAGTAATCTGTGAGGGAATTTTAACGACCTTGAGCAACTACTTTCAACCACAGATTTTAATCTCCAAATACTCACTGCGGTACGCTATTTCGTCCTGCTATAGCCCACCACAGGATAGCGGTGACTTTACCGAGGAAGTCCGCTGTCTCAGACGTTGCTGATGCCCAGCACGGAGCACAAGGTCAGACGGCTGTGGCCTTCGTGATGCCACCTCCTTCACCAGTGGCGCTTCGGCATCCTAGTGGCTGCGGTGGTGCACTCCTCCCTCCGCGTCTATGCGTTGTTGGAAGGTGGCAGACCAGCGACGTAGTGGTTAATGACCCACTTTCCCATGCTGCTACCATGGGCAAGCATTGGCCTCCTGTAGCAGCTGCACTAGGACCGCAAAGCTTCTGGGAAGGGTGTCCGGGCATGGATGCGAAATGTGATCCTCGGTCGGCATCCATACGGTGGCCAGGCGACATAGCCCCTATGGTGGAAGAGCTGTGGTGCTGACAGTAGTGAGTTCAGTATAAATTGCTGGGCTATATACTATTCAGAGTTGCACATGTTTGGCCTGTGCTGTTCTTTTGGCATATTCTTTAAACACTTCAGCAGCCACTGGTGTTGAAGGGCTTGTGACAACTAGCTGCTTGAGTGCTGCTGCGTTAGCTGTATCCACCCAGTGTCAGGCTGGCCACCCTCGCAATATTGCAACGGCTATGTTATAAAACTTCCTGACAGATTAAAACTGTGTGCCGGACCGAGATTCGAACTCGTGACCTTTGTCTTTCGCAGGCAAGTGCTCCACCATATGAGCTACCCAAGCACGACTCACGCCCCGTCCTCGCAGATTTACTTCTGTCAGTACCTAGTCTGTGAGCACGGGGCGTGAGTTGTGCTTGGGTAGTTCAGATGGTGGAGCAGTTGCCCGTGAAAGGCAAGGGTCCCGAGTTCGAGTATCGGTCCGGCACACAGTTTTAATCTGCCCGGAAGTTTCATATCAGCCCACACTACGTAGCAGAGTGATAATCTCATTCCGGCTATGTTATGGTTTGCAAAGCACGATACACATGCTCGCATGCAGCTGGTGCTGCTCCAATCCTCTTTCTGATTCCGTGCATTTATGATCAAATATAATCGGCGTGGTACAGAATGGTACGCTAAGAGCCCCAAAAGATCAGGGTAGATCCTAAATTACATCCTACACCCTCTGCACTGGTTAATAACCTTCTTATTCGGTCAGTGCAGTCGCCGCCTTGCGTCATGTGAACATGAGGCAAAATTATGTGCTGCTTGTAATATCAAATGGTTCAAATGGCTCTGAGCACTATGGGACTTAACATCTGAGGTCATCAGTCTCCTAGAACTTAGAACTACTTAAACCTAACTAACCTAAGGACATCACACACATCCATGCCCGAGGCAGGATTGGAACCTGCGACCGTAGCGGTCGTGCGGTTCCAGACTGAAGCGCCTAGAACCGCTCGGCCACACCTGCCGGTTCTTGTAGTATCCCATCCCCTCAATCTATATACAACGAAGCTAAACGTCAGGTAAGGAAAATGCGTGTTGTGTGTTATTATTCACCAGTTTTGCACTACAATATCATTAGAAATAACAACAACAAAAAGTAGTTCAGCTATCATTGGTTCTGGCTTACTGCTCGTTGTCTGCTTGTTACATGATGACTGAAACACGTTTATTCACCTTTCTCATCAGTTATTAACATCAGATCAGTTTTCCACGACTCGATTTGAGAAGTGGCGTAATATTTTTACAGATCAGTTTATTAGAGAGTGGATGACGTACTAGCTTTGCACGTAAAAAGCTAAACGTAGACTCGCCGAACTGGCATACTACACTCATATTCGTAATTTTCAATTACCTGCGAGAATTTTCGCGAAACAGAAGATGTTTCATTAAAATAATGCTATAACCACCATATCAATTTCGCCAAAAGCATTGTTATCAGAATTCTGCATATTGTGGCTACAGAGATGTAGTATAGTTTATGCATATCTTCCTCAGTTTTGCAAAACAGGATTCAAGAATGTGAAAAAATTATTTCATCAATTACTTTAAAAGCAAATTACTTCTGGAAAAGAAATTGTTCACAGAAAAGTAGGAAAAATAAGATTTCAATCGAGGTGTGTCAAGGCTAATACAAATAAGTTTCGCCCATACTGAAATATTAGGGAACTGGTACCTTTCTCAACTTATGTTAAAAATAAATGTTGTACATGTCTGTAGCTCGAACGCATTGCTTCTATTAGTTTCATCATATGCTGAATGAAATCATAACTTACATATTAACCTGTGGTGGCTCTAATGTTTGCAACATGGCATTCCACTGGCGCCGCCTACTGCTTAGGTTGACGATGTCGATTCGATAGTGTGTCGCGAGCTAAGTTCATTGATCGAAGGTGCATGTTGTTCCTTGGCGGGGCCTAGACAGTGAGTGGGCTAGACGGCATATGGGTGGCTAGATGTTGCTTTCGGAAATTCCGGCTGTACGGCGCGGGTTCCGAGAAGCCGCGAAAGGCTACATCAGTCGGGGGGAAGCCTGGCCGGCTCGCTTAAGGATTGGTAGCAGCTGGCTGCGCCAAGACCTACGGGTGTCGCGAGCTACCTGGTCGGCCAATTCCCGGCCTACTCTACAACCTTAAGTTCTACGGCACCCCGACGACCGCCTGAAAGTATTGGAGGGATGAATACACTGGACGGAAATCTGCTAGTCACGGCTCCTTCACACCCGAGTGGAGTTAAGTGTTGTTTTCTTATTTTAGGGTACTTGAAATTGTAAGGCCTGGTCTGTATAGTACGGAATTGGGCCTGTTGCATTAACGAGCCTACGAGTGACTGAGTGCATGATCATCGGTCAGTGTTAAATAATCGCAATTTGCGCTCAAGGCCATACATCGTACTAGTGTACGAGTATTCGTAGTCTCGCTCTGCTTCCAATCAATACCTCACAACTAAACTTGGGATAGCTTTAAGAAAAACAAATGGGCGGTGGGCCCACATATTTGGTCATTTGTTGTTTCAAGTAATACACTTTATTACGTAACAACAATTTTATCATGGCATTTAAAAAGAACTTATTAAAAAAATCAATTCTCACAAGCAAATTTTGAAGAGGAGCAATTAATTAAAAACAAATTTTAACTATTATACCTTTAAGAGTAAGGCTTGAAACCTGAAGTATAGAGTTCATAAAAACAAGTAAAGGTCATATCAACTGGTCGTGGCTGCAAGTAGGATCAACAAACAGTTTTATCAACCAAATGAATTATAATGACAACCATTAAATGTACTAACGATTTCGAGCTTTAGATAACATTGATCCGAATACAGGAAGGATCACAAGACCAGCCACTGACTGTAGCCGTCGGAAGACCGCTTACCAATGGCATAAGACCAAATAAAAAAAACTCTGAAACAATGAAACGGAGATTCCCTCAAAACAGACAAACTGCAAAGTTATAAAATTTACATGTTTCAACCTGTACACTCCAACCGAACACTGAAAAGACCTTTAATAAATGCACAATTGCCCGCAATTCAAGATACGTTTCGCGTACATGCAACTGAAATGAACTTCCTATTGTTCCAAACCAATGGAAACGGTGACAATAACCTTTAATAAATATACTCTTGCCCAAAATTTAAGATAAGTTGGGAGTTCATGCCACTGAAATGTACTTCCAACTAGTACAAAGCAGCAGAAACGTTGGCAATAACATTTAACAAATATACAGCTACCCAAAAATCAATGTAAGCTGAGAGCTATAGCAGACGGTTATCACCTACAACAAGGAACGTGCAGCCAAATGTCACAATAAGTTCAAAAATGGTTCACATGGCTCTGAACACTATGGGACTTAACTTAGAACTACTTAAACCTAATTAACCTAAGGACATCACACACATCCATGCCCGAGGCAGGATTCGAACATGCGACCGTAGTGGTCGCGCGGTTCCAGACTGTAGCGCCTAGAACCGCTCGGCCACTCCAGCCGGCTCACAATAAGTGCAGCAAGCTAACGACTGTGGACCAAGGTAGGTTTGACAGTTTAGATTGATAAGGAACAGGTTTTGAACTTAACTTGCTGAAAAGTAGTAATAATAGCGCAAGGTTTAAACGAGTAGTTAAAGTCGTATTATGAGGAGGAATCTCAAGTTTGGCAAACATGTCTTAAATTTCCTGAGCTTTTTAAATTCACCAAATAGAGCAAACCACTGGTTCCCGCTTAATAGGTGACACTGCGGCGTAGCATGCATCAAATAATTAAATTTACATATATTCAACCTTCACGATGCGACTGGTAAGGGCACCAGATCGCCGGCCAACCCAGACGCCGTGTGAGGACGAAGTACCGCTGTGGCAGAATGCAAATATGCTTCTGCTCCGGGCCCTGCGAACAATAAAGCTACCCTGCCAATACACATCGAAAGGGAACAGTAATCTGCTCAAATAAGGCTTACGCAAGAATGCCTAAGGAGCCGAAACTGTGAACTAATAGTGCAATTGGCTACCGATACAGGCTACAAGTTTAACATTTCTTAAAACTATTATTATTCAGAAGCGAAAATATCAGCGCCTGCTGATGCAATAACTCGAGCATACACATGTAACAAGATTGTGTTGCCTCCCACACAGATTATGCTACAATTTAACATCCTTCATGGAAGTTATAACAGGAAATACTCGTACACTTGTACGACATGTGGCCTGGAACACAAATTGCGACTGGTAACACTTACCGATGATCATGCACTCAGTCACTCGTAGACGCGTTAATATAACAGGTCCAATTCCACATAACATAGACATGGTCTTACAATATCAAGTACTTTAAAATAAGAATACATATTTCTCACCAAGCTATCCTGTCAGTATCAGTCAAATGCCGGGGATCGCACAGCTAGGCTACTACCAAACGCATATTTTCGGTAAAAGTTGGAAGCGAACTCGCGAGGACTTTAGACCATCCGGAGGGCTTTACACCATCCGGGATCGCTTACATTTCATGATAGTAACTTTGTGTGCTGCCCGTAGTGTTGACAAAACCACGGCCACGCGAGATTGCTTTCCACTTTTGAGGAGAGCAATTAAGTTTGGTGATCACAAGTCAGGGCGATAGACCATTTTACTTGGAACTTACCGCAGAGGTCGCCTATGAACTGCTAATAGTGCTGTTTCTGATAGGAAAATTATTATTATTTTCAGTAATACTATTACATTTATGTGCAAACATTCGCTGAATATATTAATCAATTAAAATTCTAAACTTTTATTTATACTTCAAAAATGGTTCAAATGTCTCTGAGCACTATGGGACTTAACTGCTGAGGTCATCAGTCCCCTAGAACTTAGAACTACTTAAACATAACTAACCTAAGGACATCAGACACATCCATGCCAGAGGCAGGATTCCAACCTGCGAGCGTAGCGGTCGCGGGGTTCCAGACTGTAGCGCCTAGAACTGCTCGGCCACCCCGGAAGGCCTTATTTATAGTGATAGTTCCCTGATACTGCTGAGTAAATAACAAGTAGAAATATTTTCTTTCAGTGAGTGGGAAGAACAATGTGGACTTACAGGCTGGAAATTATAGTCAGTATATTCTCCATCGCTTTATGGTTGGCAGCAAAAATATTTTTCAGGGTCTTGTAAACGGCGAAGCTCTTTATACACTAATTTACCAGCCGCCCCATCCATGTGGCGTCTCGGAGCTTTCGCTGTTTTGAGACAATTCCGCATGATGTGGAGACAGTGAAACCTAACCAAACAATATCGCTGGAACTCTTTAATCTAGTTGTAATCCCTTGGCAGTGTGCCACAGCTTAAACCTATCTTAACGACCTAAATAGTACCTACTAACTCTTTTCCTTGGGCGTCGCATTCTCCATGTTTCTAGAGTTAACGGTTTATCCCTCGATGCTTTACAGAACACCATGGAGCTAACTCCGACATTATGGAAACATTTATTGAAAGGTCAGACCAAAGGACGTAGGGATTAGACGAGTGAAAGTAAAAAGTTTTCTGCTGCTACTTTCGTATCTTGCTGTCTCATATTACTGAGATCTCTAGCTTCCGTCTATCGACCTCCCTTTCCCCTTCGGAAAGCTGCTGCTATGGAACCATGGCGCTGACGTCTTCCAGAATGTCCATCTTCATGCCCATCTCATGTAAGAGAGGGAGGCTGTCTGGGTCAGGACTGGGTTCTCTGTCGAAGGTGGGGGATATGGGCAGCAGCAGAGGCTGGTCGTGGTGAAGACAAAACAACGCTTTATTATTTATCTACTAATTTATACAGTTCAGGCAGTCTTCTAGTGGTCCTCCCTTCTCTAATGCGGTCCGGAGTTCCCCCGTAATATTCCGGTGTTTCAGCTGCAGCAGTAGCTGTTGTCACGGGCAACCACCAGGTCTTCTATAGTGCTGAAAGTCTCGTCATTCCAGTGGCACCGATACAGCATTGCCTGGAGTCAGGTCTGGACCGGCTGTGAGGAGGAGAAGCGGGAGAGGCGTTGTGTTGCCTGTCCAGGTTGGGCAGACAGGCAGTAGTCCGGTCCGGTCCGGTGGCGGTAGAGTGCACTGCGGGGACTTCCAGCTGATACGAGGCAGACGCCGCGTGTTACCCTTCCGTACCCGAACGTGACGTACTTGGCTGGCTAGCGCTTAAAAGTGGTTTCCAGAGCCGAATTCGTGGAAGGGCTGCGTTTGTGTGCCACGGCGAACCATCTGGATCAGGGCAATGACAGGTACTCTAACATTCTGCGTGGTGTCTGATTGTTCTAAGTCGTGTCTCCCTACAACTTTCGCGCAACGACGCTCTGAGCGTGTTTTTTAGGGAACTGACTAGTTTGAACCTGAGACCTGTTGCTGGTAAGGAGACGCCAGATCACACATGACATGTAGAGTTCAGAAGAGTTCAGTGAAACTGGCGATAATATAATCAAATACTTAATGATTTCTGCGTCAGCTCCACTGCACTCCCTGTAAAAGAATCTTGATACTAACTAAATTTAGTGGAAGGGGTTCAAGGCTTTCTTATTTTTAGTTAGCTGGTAAAATAACGTCGAAAAAACAGTTATGTTTACCATTGGAATATTTATTCTACTCACAAAACATTGTTTATAAATGGTACTATTGATAAAAGGAAATATTTTAATACAGGATGATAAAAACCAACTGCTTTCAACAGAAATGTGAACGAATATTCCCTGAATGGGTTTCCAAGTTCTATAATGGATCGAAGGATGACCTATGCCATATCACATCTATAATCGCGGCTTATATTAAGTTTCATAAAAGAGAAAACTATCAAAAATGGTCTACGTGACCCTGAGTTATCTGTTCTCGTGTCTCCCCTCGGAACTGCATCTGTTTCATGGTGGGAAGGTATGATATGCATTTAGACTTTCTTCTGTTAGTCTGTGGTATTCCACTTGCTCACTCGTTGATCGTATTACTTTGGTTAATTTAATGTCAGGATTTATTCGGAGCTATGTGACATATTGCCGGATTTGCTATCATGTCAGGGTTTTAATGGAAGGTGTTGGATTTGCCTGATACCTCACAGTACCTTGCGAAATCGTCGATGACGCTGAAGTTAGTCTAGACGGAATGGCTTCTCGAAGGCTGGCCCCAGGGACTTGACACCCGGATGGTGTCACAGAAGTCTTGCTGCTGCTGAGGGATGCTGATGAAGCAGGCGTGACAGCCAGCTGCAGTTTATGTCCGTCACTTATGGCCCGATTCGGCACTTGTGATCCGACAACACGCGAGCCGATCGCGCAGTTCAATGACCAGGTCGGCTTTCTGGTTGCGGCCTCATGGTAGTCTTGAGCTCTGACTTCCGCTTCAATTTCTCCTACTGTTTTGTTCCGTTATGCTACATACAGTGGAAAACTAGAAAAGGACATGAATTAGTTGTATAATGTGATGCTTTAACTAGCCAGGAGCTGTGACTGAGCGGATCTAGGCGCTTCAGTCCGGAACCGCACTGTGCTACGGTCGCAGGTTCGAGTCCTGCCTCGGGCACAGATGTTTGTGATGTCCTTAGTTAGGTTTAAGTAGTTATAGGTCTAGGGGACTGATGACCTCAGATGTTAAGTCCCATAGTTCTTAGAGCCATTTTTTATGGTTTTTTAGGATTGTCACTATCTGGTGTAGTTTCTTAATATTTCACCACCCTAGGTCGCTCCATAGATCCGATTAAAGATTGATAAGCACAGTGAAGAAGCACTTTTAACGGAGTCGATAAATGTCGGTGACGTCTGCATTGGGGTACGGTAGAGCGGCCACGGCTGCTGTGACATTTCTGTTCACAGCTTTACACAGCAGTTAATCGCAGGTACAGGGGCGCAGCTTGTTTGCAGCCGGCAAGCTGTGTTAGGCCTGGGCAGGCGGCCGTCTGTCAGCTTTGCCGCAACCGGTGTCCGCTAATTGGACGCGCCTGTAGGCGCCTGAGCAGTGTGACGTGTCGCGTCAGAGGCCGACTGGCCACCGCGGTCAACCCTTGGCGCCCCCCCCCCCCCCATTTCCCCCTCCCCCCCAACACCCTCGTCACTCCCGGTACGAATGCCGCACGCCGCAAGGCGAGACTCGTGTAGCCACTTGCAGCCTTCTGTCTTTGATGCGCCGTGTCACAGGCTTCACTTGGTTCGTACAAACGTGTATCGGAGCGACTCTCACCCACGTGCTACCGATTGTGACGAATAGCGTGTTAATGTTCTGATAGCTGTGTGTTTACTTTTAATGCGTGGCTCTCATCTATACTACCAAATAGAGACAAGTAGTTGTTACCAAAATTCTCAAAACTACTCATAAGGTACTCTTAAAACTTTAACACGATGGTGGTATAAGTATTCTTACGGACACGAAATGTTGTTAGCAAAATTCTCCAAATATCTTGACCAATTTAATCCAAATTTCTGCACAACACTCTAATAAAGATTTGGACGCACATAGGCTATGCATTATTAATATATATAATGTAAACATCTACATAACATAGAATGTGATTCAAAAGTAAGTATAAAAACTTCGTGGGTGTTATCTACGCATCAGAATAAGAGTAAAATTTTTTAAAAAATACGGTGTTTTGTCGGAAATTTCTTTTATTCCTGAGATATTAAGTGGAGCAGGGACCACATGTGCAACACAAACAACACGCAATCAATTCTTCTCAGAAAGTAGACACACGAAGGGACCCGAAATCCGACATTACTATGTACCGTACAGGTACCCCAGAACGTGTTCAAAATGACGTATGTGTAGACGAAGACAGTGACGCGAACTACGTATTGCGGTCTCGACGCCTCAGAGTGATGCAGGCTCCATTCATTTCGTTCCACATAGCTGCACAGCCACTCCCAGTTCGCTACTGTAGTTGTGCTACATTTTCATCTGCAACACCACATATGAGCTTCTTGAGACGGCCCCAACCGTAAAAGCCAAGCAGCTTAAGATACAGAGTTCTGGCGGGCCGAGCAACCAGTCCTTCGTGATCTGTCCAAGTGTAGTGAAAAGCTACATAAACCGATATGCAGACGAAAAATACATGCCAAATGCCTGCGCTGGCCCATGATGTAATGTCTCCAACAAATAACATGCTGCATCACAAATCGGAAATAAAGCAAAATCAGACAAACTTTATTTCACATTTTACTCTTACTTTGTTGCGTACATTACACCCTGAAATAGGCTATATTTGTTTTAAAACGGCAACGTACAGATTTTCCGTGAAAGTTGCCAGAAGGAAGACATTGTGCTCTGCTGTCAAAATTAGCGGTTCCGTTCTCCTTCTGACAGTCATTTTTAACTACGTAAATGGGCATGTAAACCATTAGACAAATTGTTTCTCCCGTATTTATTATTTTCATCGATGTACAATTCTACAAAAATTGTTTGCAAAACACCGTCGGTTTTCCAGAAAACAGGAAAATGTATTTGTGCCTATTAGCTTGTGACTAGAATACCGCTATATAATCTGAATCGTTCGAATCCTTTCCATTGACCGATTAAACTATTCAAAAGACTGTCAAACCCCTTTATCCCAAACGATTCACCCATTCATTTTAAGTGACTTAAATTTCCCGTCAAAAAGTGGAAGGGGAGGGGCTGAAACGTACGTAGAGGACGGGAGATACTAAGAGGTGGCACAGAGAACCGGGAGAAGGAAATGAAGAGAGAGAGCGGGGTAGAAGGTAAATAGAAAGAGAGGGGGAGGGTTGTCACGATGCACAGATGGATGGGGTTAGGAGTAGGAGATGGACAAAGAGAGGGGGTGTAGGACATGCACAGGAAGGAAGTGAAATATATATCCAATTTTCCGAGCTATTCTGTGCAGCACATGCTTCTTCACCTCTTCATAAACGGTCAGCTTCATCTAGCTGGACGTGTTTACAGTAATCAAGTCTTGTTTCGCTCTATAATTTGACAATGCGACACTCCCTTCCATTATAAAATTACTTACGCTCCTTGATGTTTACCATCGGCCTACCTCAGTTTTTTGCAAAAGTATACCATAATGTTTTTCACTCTAGGCGTACAGTTAGCACCTCTTGCTTAGTTATCCGAGCAACTGTTATTCCGTAACATCACAGCTCAAAATTTTCTGTTCACGCATATGTACTGTTTCTCGTCAGTGTTCCACTTCTCTACTGGGCTAAAAACATACAGAAAAGACTTCCTAACTCTCGCATTTATATTCGACGGTAACGGATTTCTCATTCACAAAGTGTTTATATACCGTTAATTTTTCAGTCTCAGTTGCACAATTTTTGACAGTGCGGCTAGTTTCAGTGTCCCAGGATCATCTTAAGACCTACAACCATAGTAAAACTAAATGTATACTGTCCATTATTAAAGAAAAAGATACACAAGTGGCACTTGTTGAAAAACGAACATAGATTTTTCTGTCAACACAATGTCCATAACGCACAATCTGCCAAATACCTAATACATTTTCATAAACTGCAATCAACGCTTTCATGGAAGTTAAGATCTTAACAGATTATGCTTAAAACATTCAAAAGGTTCCTTACTATTTACTTCTTCCTTGTTTTTTATTAAACTGGAGGACACTCTCCACTAAAGCATGTGAGGGTACTGGTGTGTAGTATCTGTAAGTGGTTGTTCTTTGGAGGGCGACAATGCCCAGTGGCGAAGAGAGTGGCAAGCAGAGGCAGTTGTTGAGAGGCAGCAGAAGGTGTAGGCTGCGTGAGCTAAAGGCAGTTGAGTAGCGAAGGATTTATCTCTATGTTTAATAGTAGTGGCACACAGTTCGAATAATAGTGTGTTTATGTTTGTGCAGTGTGATAAAGGAAATAAATTAAATTTTACCAGTTCTTAATGCGTCTCCATCAGTCAGTACCACACCATTGCATTTAACAGTGAACGAAGTCTCGATATACACGGTCAACTACAACAGGAGGATTGTAACATAATAATCATTAATTAACCCATAAAATCTCCAAGACGAAGGGAGCTTATATTTGGCTACCGTGACAGGAATTCGATTCCTTCGCAATCTTCGGATCGTCGGAGAAGGCGGCACAACAAACGGTGAGTGAAGCAGCTAATTGCGACCACGGTGCTTCGTTTCTAATTGTTTTCCACGCTGCACAGTATAAATTAGGAAAAGATCTCTGAAAAATGTTGGAGACTGTGATATTTACAATATGAATTTTAAATTAAGTGTTGGAACTAATTATTAACGGACAGGGGTTTTTGTGAACATTGTTAACATGGTGGACACAACGCAAAACAACAGTGAAGTCATTAATGAGGAGGGACAAGTTAATGCTTTAGTCAATGTAGAATGCGAGTTTGGACTTGAGAATACCACACTGAACGTCATGAAAGATAGTGGTGTAGTTAGTTTAAATTCAACGACGCCTAGTTCAACACCACTGAGTAGTCAACAAACGGGAACGAGTGTTAGCACTAACGATTTGATAGTGCAGATGTTGAGAGAAATAAAACAGGAAAGAAGGAACGCCAATGAATAAATAAAGAATTTATCAAATGCAATGGGTAACTTGCGAACTGAGGTCACTAATTCACCTAATCAGAAACATAAGGAGCTCCAAATGGAATGTGATACCAAACATGAAGAACTTGAAAATAAAATGCAAGATCTTAACACAAAAGTTAATGAACAAGGTAAACAATCGAGCACGTTAGTTAACAAAGATCAAGATACCGTTAAGGCTCAAAATGATGAAATTTTTAAAATTAAGAGTACATGTAAAGGCAACAAAGAAACAATTGTTAAGTTAGTTCAAGGCGTACAGACGCAATGTACTGAACTGAGTACCGAAGTAGGCGAAATTCGCCATAAGGTAATGTCATCCGAAAATGGTTTGAACAATGTCAATAAAGACCTTATACGTCAGTGAATCAATGCAGCGTTACGCGAAGTTGATAACAGTATGGTTAACGTACCACAAGTTATTGTAGATAACTGATTGAGCGTACGCAACTTTCAAGATTACGATCCGAAACAAGGTATCCATGCAGTTGCCTTTATTAAGCAATTGAAACACGTGTTTCCAAGACATTATACAGAACGTGCGAAAATTAATACGTGCATTAGCCACACGAAAGGCGAAGTACACATCTGGGGCATCAGTGTTTCAGAAAACTATTCACAGTACAACGAATTTGAATCTGCATTCTTGAGTAAATCTTGGTCGCGAGAAAAACAATGGGATGTAAAATCAAAGATTATTACACCCCCAAACTACGCAAGACATTATGGAACAATGCTTGAATATATGCAGAAATTTTGGAACGACAATACCTATCTTGATGATCCGGTCAAGGAAGAGGAATTGATGTTAATTTTGATGCGGAAGCTACCTTTCGCGGTACGTGAAAAGTTAGCACTCACTCCAAAATTGAACATGGAGCAGACCTGCCTAATGATCGATAGAATTGATGTACTTAACCATGAACGCGAGCAGCGCGAGAGAAATAATGACGATCGTCATTCGCGTGGTAATGGCCCACCGCGCCAAGAATTTATGACTAATGGAAGACCAAGCAGATTTGATAGAAGAGGGGACGGAAAAACAAGGAAGAAATGAGTATGACGCACCGAACAGATTTACTTACAATAAGTACTCAGATCAATCACACTATGAAGAAAACTGAAGACAACAATGATCGCCGGAAAAACAAAGGAGCCCAGAGCGTAATACACAGGAACGTGAACCGGTAAACTAAGTCAAGTTTCGAAGACGACCCACTCCGAAACTCAAGTTACAAGAAATGGGTCGGATCTTCACATATACATCTACATTTATTCTCCGCAAGCCACCCAACGATGTGTAGCGGAGGGCACTTTACGTGCCACTGTCATTACCTCATTTTTCTGTTCCAGTCGCGTATGGTTCGCGGGAAGAACGACTGCCGGAAAGTCTCCGTGCGCGCTCGAATCTCTCTAATTTTACATTCGTGATCTCCTCGGGAGGTATAAGTAGGGGGAAGCAATATATTCGATACCTCATACAGAAACGCACCCTCTCGAAACCTGGACGGCAAGCTACAACGCGATGTAGAGCGCCTCTCTTGCAGAGTCTGCCACTTGAGTTTACTAAACATCTCCGTAACGCTATCACGCTTACCAAATAACTCTGTGACGAAACGCGCCACTCTTCCCTATATTTTCTCTATCTCCTCCGTCAACCCGATCTGGTACGGATCCCACACTGATGAGCAATACTCAAGTATAGGTCGAATGAGTGTTTTGTAAGCCACCTCCTTTGTTGATGGACTACATCTTCTAAGGACTCTCCCAATGAATCTCAACCTGGTACCCGCCTTACCAACAATTAAGTTTATCTGATCATTCCACTTCAAATCGTTCCGCACGCATACCCCCACATATTTTACAGAAGTAGCTGCTACCAGTGTTTGTACCGCTATCATATAATCATACAATAAAGGATCCTTCTTTCTATGTATTCGCAATACATTACATTTGCCTATGTTAGGGGTCAGTTGCCACTCCCTGCACCAAGTGCCTATCCGTTGCAGATCTTCCTGCATTTCGCTACAATTTTCTAATGCTGCAACTTCGCTGTATACTACAGCATCAGCGAAAAGCCGCGTGGAACTTCCGACACTATCTACTGGGTCATTTATATATATTGTGAAAAGCAATGGTCCCATAACACTGTGGCACGCCAGAGGTTACTTTAACGTCTGTAGACGTCTCTCCATTGAGAACAACATGCTGTGTTCTGTTTGCTAAAAACTCTTCAATCCAGCCACACAGCTGGTCTGATATTCCGAAGGCTCTTACTTCGTTGATCAGGCGACAGTGCGGAAATGTATCGAACGCCTTCCGGAAGTCAAGGAAAATGGCATCTACCTAGGAGCCTGTATCTAATATTTTCTGGGTCTCATGTACAAATAAAGCGAGTTGGCTCTCACACGATCGCTGTATCCGGAATCCATGTTGATTCCTACAGAGTAGATTCTGGGTTTCCAGAAACGACATGATACGCAAGCAAAAAACATGTTCTAAAATTCTACAACAGATCGACGTCAGAGACATAGGTCTATAGTTTTGCGCATCTGCTCGACGACCCTTCTTGAAGACAGGGACTACCTGTGCTCTTTTCCAATCATTTGGAACCTTCCGTTCCTCTAGAGACTTGCGGTACACGGCTGTTAGAAGGGGGGCAAGTTTTTTCACGTAATCTGTGTAGAATCGAATTGGAATCCCGTCAGGTCCAGTGGACTTTCCTCTGTTGAGTGATTCTAGTTGCTTTTCTATTTCTTGGACACTATTTCGATGTCAGCAATTTTTTCGTTTGTGCGAGGATTTAGAGAAGGAACTGCAGTGTGGTCTTCCTCTGTGAAACAGCTTTGGAAAAAGGTGTTTAGTATTTCAGCTTTACGCGTGTCATCCTCTGTTTCAATGCCATCGTCATCCTGGAGTGTCTGGATATGCTGCTTCGAGCCACTTACAGATTTAACGTAGGACCAGAACTTCCTAGGATTTTCTGTCAAGTCGGTACATAGAATTTTACTTTCGAATTCACTGAACGCTTCACGCATAGCCCTCCTTACGCTAGCTTTGACGTCGTTTAGCTTCTGTTTGTCTGAGAGGTTTTGGCTGCGTTTAAACTTGGAGTGAAGCTCTCTTTGCTTTCGCAGTAGTTTCCTAACTTTGTTGTTGAACCACGGTGGGTTTTTCCCGTCCCTCACAGTTTTACTCGGCACGTACGTGTGTAAAACGCATTTTACGATTGCCTTGAACTTTTTCCATAAACACTCAACATTGTCAGTGTCGGAACAGAAATTTTCGTTTTGATCTGTTAGGCAGTCTGAAATCTGCCTTCTATTACTCTTGCTAAACAGATAAACCTTCGTCCCTTTTTTTTATATTCCTATTTACTTCCATATTCAGGGATGCTGCAACGGCCTTATGATCACTGATTCCCTGTTCTGCGCTTACAGAGTCGAAAAGTTCGGGTCCATTTGTTATCAGTAGGTCCAAGATGTTATCTTCACGAGTCGTTCCTTTGTTTAATTGCTCGAGGTAATTTTCGGATAGTGCAGTCAGTATAATGTCACTCGATGTTCTGTCTCTACCACCTGTCCTATACATCTGAGTGTCCCAGTCTATATCTGGTAAATTTAAATCTCCACCTAAGACTACAACATGCTGAGAAAATGTATGTGAAATGTATTCCACATTTTCTCTCAGTCGTTCTGCCACTATTGCTGCTGAGACGGGAGGTTGGTAAAAGGAGCCAATTACTAACCTAGCTCGGTTGTTGAGTGTAACCTCCACCCATAATAATTCACAGGAACTATCCACTTCAACTTCACTACAGGATAAACTACTAACTACTACTAACAGCGAAAAACACGCCACCACCAGTTGCAAGCAATCTATCCTATCTAAACACAGTCTGTGCCTTTGTAAAAATTTCGTCAGAATTTATCTCTTGCTTCAGCGAGCTTTCCGTACCTATAACGATTTGAGCTTCGGTGCTTTCTGTCAGAGCTTGAAGTTCCGGTACTTTACCAATGCAGCTTCGACAGTTTACAATTACAATACCAATTGCTGTTTGGTCCCCGCATGTCCTGACTTTGCCCCGCACCTTTTGAGGCTGTGGCCCTTTCTATACTTGCCCAAGGCCATCTAACCTAAAAAACCTCCCAGTCCACGCCGCACAACCCCTGCTACCCGTGTAGCCGCCTGCTGCGAGTAGTGGACACCTGACGCATCCAGCGGAACCTGAAACGCCACCACCCTATGGCGCAAGTCGAGGAATCTGCAGCCCACACAGTCGGAGAACCGTCTAAGCCTCTGATTCAAACACTCCATTCGGCTCTGTACCAAAGGTCCGCAGTCAGTCCTGTCGACGATGCTGCAGTTGGTGAGCTTTGCTTTCATCCCGCTAGCGAGACTGGCAGTCTTCACCAAATCAGATAGCCGCCGGAAGCCAGAGAGGATTTCCTCCGATCCATAGCGACACACATCATTGGTGCTGACATGAGTGACCACCTGCAGATGAGTGCACCCTGTACCCTTCATGGCATCCAGAAGGACCATTTCCACATCTTGAATGACTCCCCCAAATATGCACATGGAATGCACATTGGTTTTCTTCCCCTCTCTTGCTGCCATATCCCTAAGGGGCCCCATTACGCGCCTGAAGTTGGAGCTGCCAACCAACAGTAAGCCCAACCTCTGCGACCGCCCGGATTTTGCAGACTGAGGGGAACCTCTGGAACAGGAGAAGCAGCCACGTCTGGCTGAAGATCAGTATCATCCGAAGACAGAGCCTGAAACCGGTTCGTCAAACAAACTGGAGAGGCCTTCCGTTCAGGTGTCTGGAAAGTCTTTCGCCCCCTGACAAACCTTGATACGACCTCCCACTCTACCATGGGTGAGGGATCAGCCTCAATGTGGGCAGTATCCCGGGCAGCCACAGGCGTAGTCCAATCGGGGGATGCGTGGGACGAGCTGGCCGTCCCCTACAATCCCCCATCCGGAACCCCCAGTGATGCCCATTGGCTACAGCCTTAAGCTGTGGGACCAAAGCCAACACTGCCTGAAGCTGGGAATGAAGGGATGCCAACTCAGCCCGCAGCTGAACACAGCAGTTGCAGTCCCTATCAATGCTAAAAACTGTTGTGCAAAGGACGAGTGGATGATATTAAAGACGATTTGTATCGAGAGGATAAAAATAATGATCAAGATATCTTAATGCCTTTTGTAGAGGTGGAGGTATGCAGAATTATTGTGGACGCACTACTGGACTCAGCGAGCGAAGCGAGTGCAATCTCAAAAAATCTGTTTTCACAATTAAATAAGCTGGTGGTATTTCCTACATTCCCCGTGAATGGCGTATATATTGTGAGTGCTGTAGGTAATAGAAGCAAGCCCATTAAAGGTCAAGCTCGACTGAAGTTTGCAATCAATGAAGACGAGTGTGAGCAGAGCATATTAATTCTGGGATCTCTTAATGTCGGATTAGTTCTTGGAATCGATTGGTTGACTGATATGAGGTGCAGTATTGAATTTGAAAAGGGTTGTCTGCGAACGAGGATAGATAATGTCCAGAAGAAGATAATGTTTAAAGGATTTATTAAGGAAGAAAATAAGGGCGCTGCATGCATGAAGATGAGGAACTGGCGAGTTATGATGATTCTGAGGAATTTCCTGCTCAGCGAGAGAAGAATAATGATGAAGATTGTAACGCCGGAAATGAATATCTTCCTATTTCCATCTATTGTACTATAAATTTGTTTTCCTTATTTTTGTTGCCTTAATATATAACATTTCTGTGTCTTCGTATATTGTAATTGTTTTACTATTTGTATATATATATATATATATATATTTATGCATTTATGTTGATGTAAATTGGTTTGTTTCGTCAAAATTATTTGTATTTTTAAGCTGGGTCTTGCCTAGGGAAAACTGCTGTAGAACGATTACATCGATAGGTCGTGTGAAGAATCAAAGTGTGTAGGATCTTTGGTAGTGTTAACTCTGCCGCGTGGGGCGCGGGCTGAGCAGAGGGAGTCTGGCTGGAGTAGCGAGTGGAGCAGGTGTGTTGTGTGAAGCTCCCGCGAGTTGCCGCGCTTTCGGGGTTTGGCAGCATGTAATTGCGCTCGATTTGCGATGATAGTTTCTGACATGGTGTCGCGGACGGGAAGCATTAGCTGGCGCACATCAAGAGCCCGTTTCGTCTGGTGACCGTGTCGAGAAGAAGGCGCGCCAACATCCAGCTTCTGCAACAGCGACGGCCGACAATGAGTGACTGTCGCCACCTCCTCGATCGACGGCTTCAAACCTTCAATCAACCAACAAAGAAGACTGGAAGCACGTAAAGTTTTAGAACTGTATGGCAGACCTCAGCTTTTCAAACTGTTAAAATTGTTGCATCACAAAATTACAGCTACTTAGCATGAACCTTTGTTGCTCATTGTCCCAATTGCATTACCAAGCAGGGTCCCTTCCTTTTCCGGAATGAACCCGAGTGTCGTTCAAATTCAGACGCCAGCATTAAAATACAATCATTCCATTTCACTACTTTAATTTCAAAGATCAGTTAAAGTATTCATAGCTGGCTACAATACTTAGATTACACTAGCACAAATTAAGAGTGCTAGTTTTGTTACCATGTTTTAGCTTACCTGTGACTGCAGCTCAGCTTGGTACGTACTAAATTTTACTATTGTTAATTGTTCAGAATCATTTAATTCAAGTTCAAAGTTAAATCTCTTATTTCTAAATTGCGTAGATTCAAGTAGCTTTTGAAATGATTGTTGAGGTAGTCCAAGACTAACCGTATTTTACTGAATTTCGATGTGCTTCAGTTTTATTAGCATTTTTCCTTTCATTTAGATGTAACCCTTTCCTCCCTCTTTACCGACAAATTAACTTCGGTGACGATTGCTTTTCCCAAATTCCCATTAGGTACACGCGGTTTCATTTTTCACTGTCATTAAGGTCGATACGTGAGGGGGAGGTTACAAGATGCTCTGACTGGTATTCGAATCAAGATTCAGACGTCAGTGAACTTGACGGAAGCAAAAAGAGAGGAATTAATGGAAGTGCTGAGACGCGAAGTTGACCTGTTTTCAAAATAACCTGGATTAATTAAAGGATGTGTTTGCAAAATTAAAGTCAAGGAACAGGAACCATTTCGCTGCAAATCGTATGCAATACCTTTAGCTAAGAATGAAGCAGTGAACAAGGAAATCAAAAGGATGTTGGCTAATCAGATAATTGAAAGAACAGACAGTGAATATTCGAACCCAATACACGTTATAGGAAAAAGGGACAGTACAGTACGCATGCTCTTGACGCTAGCGCAATGAACCGCATTATTCTACTGCAACGTGATCAACTTGATAGTTTAGGATGTCTTTTGCAAAAGTTCAAAGGAGTGAAATATTTGAGTAGTCTTGATCTCACTAGTAGTTACTGGCAATTACTGTTAAATGGTTCAAATGGCTCTGAACACTATGGGACTTAACTTCTTTTGTCATCAGTCCCCTAGAACTTAGAACTACTTAAACCTAACTAAGCTAAGGACATCACTGCCCGAGGCAGGATTCGAGCCTACAACCGCAGCAGTCGCGCGGTTCCAGACTGTAGCGCCTAGAACCGCTCGGCCACTTCGGCCGGCTCACTGTTAAATAAAGACAGTCGAAAGTATACAGCTTTTATACATAATGGAAGATCATACCAATTTCGAAGAATGCCTTTCGGTTTGTCGATATCATCGGCAGCTTTTATGTGTGCATTGGATGATGTGCTCGGAGAAGAACATGTTGAGAGCATTAAGTTGTATAAGTGTCCTGAACTATCAGAAGGAAGTGTCAATTAGTGAACCATGTTTAGTTATAAATATGCTACGTTACTGATGGACAAACCTTTGGACAATAGATTATATTGGGAGATGTTGAAGACTGTAGTCGTAGCTGCAGTGAGTGCATTTTATTCTCTGTGTTTGATATCGTGTGACTTTCTCTTATGTCGCGCGACAGGCGCAGCAGTGGACAGCGGAGCGACACTTGTAGCGTGTGATTTGGTTTTCAGGAAGCAGGCAACAGTGCACAGCTAAGCTTGCAGCTCGTTAGTCTTTTGTTACCTCACGCTGCCGTAATGTTATTTTATTATTTTCATGCCTGCCTGCCAATGACCTTCGACGTCCGGCGTGCTACGGTTTGGGGGAGGAGGAGGTGGCTGACGTCACGAACAGCTGACTGGCATCCGGTTCTTGTCAACATAACGGGAAAGTGCCGCCGACGAACCGTACGGTGGAATGCGGCGATGATTCATGGGCGTAACAACAGCTCCTAGATCTTCCTTTCCTTGCATCAAATGTTGTAACTGCGTGTGACGACCAGCTCAACACATAGGACAGTGATAAACGTAGAGTAACAAGTGCTATGTTACGTATAGTGTTCGTGAGTCCTCAGTGGTGATGATGCCATAGCCCCTAGTGAAATCGTCTGAAGTTCTGCTCAGCTTATAGGTAGGGCCCCAAAGCAGAGTACCCAATATTTCCTGATGGTGTGAAAAGTGCTCAAGCCAACAAAATGTCTTTTGTTTATAAATGATACACTCGATGTAACTTCGTTGTAAATGGAAAATATTTCTTTAAAGGTTTGTACTGATTTTTGTGTAAGTAGTCTGTGTGCTGTGTGCCAATTTACAAATTGCAATAGTTAATTGATAAAATTTTTTATGCCTGTAACTGTTGTTTTGACAGAGGCATAGTGTCAATGCTTTTGTGTATATAGGTGTTACATTTGTATTAGGTCATTTAAAATTAGGCTCATTTATTCAGATTCCATTCCTTAGTGTCAATTATGTTCCTTACTGTGATTCATGAGTGTAATTAAGAGTAACCTTTACTAATATGCTTGAAATCTCCAACAAAAGGGACACTGTGTCAGTCACATTATCTTATCATTTTTACATTTTTCTTGCTGATTAACAGACAATTAGTAAAATATGTGCAAAGTTCTTGCTGTCATTAAATAATTTTCAAATCGCTATATTCATTGATCATGTTTATGTGATTGGAGACAAGGTTAATTAACATCAGTTATATTTTGAAAGTCATTTGTTCTCAGGGTCAGATACTTATTGCAAATACTTTGACATGAAGTACTAATTAGTGCAACATTCAAATTTTTATTTTTTATTGTATAACTTTCGCTAGTGCTTCTGAGTCCCCTCAAAAGGTAATCTAGCTCTAGTTTTGTTTTAGTGGAGATATGAGGGTACTGGTGTGTAGTATCTATAAGTGGTTGTTCTTTGGAGAGCGACAATGCCCAGTGGCGCAGAGAGTGGCAAGCAGTGGCAGTTGTTGAGAGGCTGTTGAAGGTGTAGGCTGCGTGAGCCAATGGCGGTTGCGTATCGAAGGATTTATCACTATGTTTAATAGTAGTGGCACACAGTTTGAATGTTAGTGTGTTTACATTTGTGCAGTGTGATAAAGGAAATAAATTAAATTTTACCAATTCTTAATGCATCTCCATGAGTTAGTACCACACCACTGCATTTAACAATGAATGAAGTCTCGATATACATGGTCAACTACAACAAGAGCATTGTAACATAATCATTAATTAACCCATATAATCTCCAAGACGAAGGGAGCTTATAAGCAGAAATTCAAATGTTACAATGTGTCTCAAGGATATACGTACAGTGATAAAAACTGAGTTTACATGGAAGCCCAAATCGTCAAACAACCGAAAGATAAAGCAATAACCTCCAGTATGTCACATAACATTCAAGGGCTGCCTCACGCCACAGTACAGCCCCTTTCTCTCACAACAAGGTGATATTACTCCGAAATTTTCTCAGAAATCCGTATAATCACAGTCATGGATAAAGCAGATCATTATAAGCATTAAAGTACGTTATTTTAATTGCCATCATCGAGGCAGACAATGTCAATTCACAGTACCACCAAGGAACTACAGGTTCTTAGCACTGGGTCATAAAAGTATAATTTAGTTAAGCTTGAACTAGAACACTGAATATTAGAAGACTACTGGGAAATACTGTACACTTACCAAGCCTGATGCATCACCAATTTTGGAATTTCATCTGGACAATATTATATCATCCGAACAACATTTGTGTTACGGAACGTAAGATTATCAACGCAGATATATACATGTAATCTATTACATATAGCCTAAGCAGGCTGGCAGAACTTTTTTAAATGAATTACGGAAACGGAATCAGTTATCGTCATACAAACATGTAACTGACTTCATAGAATCTTATTTGAAAAGAAAACCTGCCCCTTAGCCCACATGGACAGTAAAATACAATGATTCCCGTGGCTCGTACTAGCACGGCAGGATGCGGGATTACGTCTCCTCGAAACTCGCGACAACAGATGTCTACAAACTGATGTATGGAAGCTTTCGAAAACCTTACAAATGTGAAACAGGTAGCACATTGGAAATAAGTCTGAAAAACACGCTGCACTACATAATAAACCTCGCAAGACAGCGTTTGATGAACACCTTCTGTCATCAAGGCGACCTGTTGGAACCATTGATACACATTCGGAAATGCTCCACAATAAACTTAATTGTCACCTTCTGACAGAGTTGGAAGGAACTGATGTTTCTGCACACCGTTAACAACAGCCTGATACTATATTAAATCAGTAGAATGACTGCACTAACAGGCCACTTTTTAGATACTTGTAAGTTCTCTTCTGATCTTCGAGCTCGACACAACGCTCGTATGAACAACTGCTCCACTCACAACAAGAGGTAACGGCGGCGCAACGGCCCACACACCGTCCTGGCAGGCGCAGTGTGCATACTGGCTGCTGCCATACGCACAGTAAACCCTGTGCGCTGTGCAGTGTTAGTAAGAAGGAGCATAAGCCGTTGCCAATGACTGGTGGTATCCTATTCTCTGTAACTGTAGTGGCTTCACATAATTTCACTTTCATGATTTTATTGTTTATAACTTTTATAATTTTATACTTCCAATCTTTATACATTTAAAATCTTAATCCAGTTCACTTCATTTTATTAATTCACACAGGCCCACTTTTAAAGTTTCATTATTCTACACATTTTACATTTCAGGTTACTGTTGTTCTACAGTCTTAATATTTTCGTGACAATTTTTACATAATTTTACATTTAATAATTTTGCCGTAAATTCTGAGCTGTTTTCACGATTTACTACGATGTTTTACAGAATGTAAAAGTGTTACGATCCCTCCTACCAACAGCCTCCCATCACCACCAACCCTATCTGCTATATTTCTATCTTCCACTTTATTCCTCTCTCTCCCTCCTACCACCAGTCACTTATTTAAAACATTGATCATAGTTGTGTACTACAGTGTACTGATGCGTAGCTCCGATACAGACACGACAGATTGCTGATACACCCTTAGATAGTAGTTGCCCCAAATTTAAATTTTTTGTAAATTAAGATACAGTATACATTTAGTTTTACTTTGCATTAAGATCTTAAGTTAATCCAGAGATATCGAAAGTAGTCATACTGCAAAAAATGGGCAGTTGGGAATGAAAAACTATATTAATTTAATATCTTTAATACCAATATAGTTACTGATGGTTCAAATGGCTCTGAGCACTATGGGACTCAACTGCTGAGGTCATTAGTCCCCTAGAACTCAGAACTAGTTAAACCTAACTAACCTAAGGGACATCACAAACATCCATGCCCGAGGCAGGATTCGAACCTGTGACCGTAGCGGTCTTGCGGTTCCAGACTGCAGCGCCTTTAACCGCACGGCCACTTCGGCCGGCTATAGTTACTGAATTCTCTTCGACGAATACGTCTGCTATAATGAGATTTCTCATGTTCAGGAAAGCTTTTCTAAATATCGCAAGTCCATATTTTATAGCCTCCCCCTTAATTTCTGCCTTTAGCTATTACTACTTCTTCTGCTAGAACTTTAATTCCACTTTCAAATTTGTCCATCCTTTCCTTTGCTGATTCCTTAGTAAAATTGTTGAATCACACAGGACAGAGTTCAAGTCCGTCTCATTCAATTACGCACTACTGCCTACCACTCATGCGTCTCGCTTGTTATTACAGCTTTCTCGTATCTATGAGTGTTGTAGTTAACTTTTTGCAATGCATGTTTTATCCGTATGTCTATACAAACTAAGTTCTCGTAAACGGTCCAAGATATCGAAATAAGAGTTTTGGACGAACGATAGTGGAACTGGAATGCATAGTTATTTTATCCTCTTCCCTCTAAAATAACTCATTCTCTTAGATACATGTTGACTCACACTGTCGTATACGCAGCCGCAGTTCTACACAACAGAGAGCTAAAATAGTTCACTTCCCTCCTGTCAGCAGGGGATCCTTCATCCTTGTAATGATTTCCTAATCTTGGAGTGTGGTTAGTAGGTTCTCGACTCATTCGTAATAAGTGTCAGGAGTTAGTTTGCACCAGTATATCATTATAATAAATTCATAAAATATTTTAGAATTCATGTGTTTTATTGAGCATTTATCGGGAGAAAATTAGTATCTGGTAGTCATTGTTTCATAACGGCTTACATCTCTGGGAGCCACACACGTTAATAGCAAATATCTCTGTTATACTACCAAATTTAAGCACATCTTCGACGCCTATACGTCCTAAGATCGTGAGGAAATAACTATGAATTGACCTCATGTTAAAGAAATAAATAGTGGATGAGAAGCTGATGGCCAAGATGAGAAAATTCATCTGTAATCTTTGGACGACGTAACACGAAAAAACATTGTACAATTTCATTTGTAATAGTAGTAAATCGGAAGTATACGAAGAAGGAAATATCTTAAGAGAGTGAGCCCTGTACTAACACAATCGGACATTAAAGTGTTAAAATATCCAGTAAGAACGTTACTATCTGAAATTTTCAGGAAATGTACCAGCAGAAATGTTCGCCAAAAATAGACTAAGTGGACATAGAAACCGCCACAGTAATTTGTCCTGTTGAAAATACCCATTTTATGTGAATACTGACAGATGAAAATATTATTATAACACAATATGACTTCATGAATAAAATAAGGCAGGCAAACTTGTTTTGCGTTGCGGGTAAATGACCATCCGTGCTGGTAAATTCTCCCTAATAATGTTGTTTATGAAGAGAACTAACACTCTATCTGATAAGTCTCATATCTGCACATCATAGGCAGAACATGTACGATGTACATGCTTGGCACAAAATAGTAATACAGTACACTTTCCGACAAAGAACGGGGTAAAACTGAAAAATTGTAGAACATTGTGTGGAACAGGGCATATTACGTGCTGGTCCGATGATTTCAAAGAGATCCTACTCGTTGTAACCTGAAAGAAAACAGAGTGTGGCAAGCAAGCTCACGCTGCTATTAAGTCTGTAAGACGTGAAAAGCCGTTCCGATTGCGATAATGATCGCGCTAGAGGCATAAGATCGCAGTTAATATTTCAGAACAATGTATAAAAACTACAGCCTCTTGGCTCCACAAAAACAATCGTTATATACTCTCACTTTAATGTTGGGAAGGTATGTAAATAAACGTAAGAAATTTTGTATCACTTGGTCATTATCTGAACCCACGTGGTGGTCATATCACAGTAAGAAGAAGACTTTGTTTGTAAAGTATTCTGGGACCAATTGAAAATGAAAGACCTGCCAGATAAGTGAGATCTTTATACAGTTCTGTTATGAATCAAATATTCTGTGAATGAATGAAATGACTAGCCCACACGCATCAAAACTGCAAGTCACACCTTGTTACTCATAATGGCTCAGTGCTGACAAGAACACGTTATTTCAATATGGATAGCCTCGGCTAGTACGCAATTGCAGAAAATATTACTTTCTTCGCGACTAGTTCTCCACAGAGAAAACGCTATTCACAATGCACGTTATGTCACTACTAATGCAAACAAAGCGTGCAGTTACACATCACTCAGTATGTTTTAGAGCGTCCACATTTCTTACCATAGCACACCACGTCACATCCAAGAACCAAACACCACCCAGAACAGAACAGTATCTTTGTTCTTATTCAGAACTACAGGCCATTACTTCCCTCTACCGCCCCACTTTATCATCGGTGAGGATGCTACTCGCCCAAAACACCTTAGTTTCGACTAACAATCTGTACACTAATAGTATATGCAGATTTCGACTAGTGGGCACAGCTGTCATAGCACAGACAGCTTTTGGACGAACGGTCACATAAAACATGATAATATGACACTTTAATGTCGTGTAAGGAAGGTGTCGCTCTATCTTACGTACAGATAAAGGTTAAGCTGAACATTAAGAAAAATATTGACATTTAAATAATGTGCCTTATGAAGTAATATTGATTAATATTTTGCAGAAGTTTACGGTGGTTGCAGGAAGTTCCAGGTTGTCTTACCTCTGAAAGGATGATTAATACTTGAGTCATGAAAGCTAATAAAGGCATGTGGAATATCAGCTGGCCACTAGGAAGAAAACAGGCTCTCTTTAAAAACAGTTACTAATTGTTAAAAACAGCCAATAATGCTGTTCGTTTGTTCTTTTATAGTTCGTGCTCAGGATCAGAATGGTTTTCTTGTACAGCTGAGATTTTGGTTTGGAGCAGACGGGATGCGATGGTCAGAGAATTATGGTAATCTAATTGCCAACAATGAAGCATATTCTTGGGTACTTCTTACTATATTCAGTAGTTGAGCTCCTGTTAATGCCTTTTCCTGTCTTTTTTTTTTAAGTTTAGGAGCGAAGAAAGAAACCAATACTTATAATAGTAATATTTAATCGGGCTTGTGGGATAATACGTTGGAGAGGAGAAAGTGAATGGTAGTTTACTCCGAAGTAAACTACTTCTCGAACGCGTTTCGAGATACGTTAGATGGAACGTTGTTTCACCCCTAATTGTATCTATCGTTGTACAGAACCGGTCGCTAGTACATAGACATCTCCATGTCTAGTGAGAATGATAGCTGTTTTTTATTTAGGTGTTGTGGTAGTAGGTTATTTTGAGCGCTAAAGCACTCGGTGTTATTTGGGTGGTGAAACTGTTGCTACAGTCAGTATTTTCCGTATAGTCCTATATTTTGTAGGAATTGTGTAATGTTGTGTTCTACACACAGAAATTTTTTTAGTAACTCATTAAATATTTTAGAAACTACAGGCAGCAAGGAACTGTGTTATTTACTAATTAAAGAAGAGGATACTAAACATTACATATTGTAACCACCTTATTTCGGTTATCTGCGAGTAGTAAGACCCTAATGCCTGAAGTACATAAGTTTTTGCTTCCATGTTTAAGAAATATTGTGGCAGCTAGTTTTTATATTTTTAATTTCGATAAACGTCAAGAGTAGTTAAGATGGGGAACACTGATACTCGAGGTCAGCGAATGTCTGCAGAGCAGTGAAAATAAATAACAGGAATATTAAATGTCAGGATCAAGCATTAACTTTTTTATTTACTTCAAAGTAGATTTAAAGTAATATTACTAAAATAAATAAACTGAAAATACATTTTTCTTTCGTTTTTAAAGGTAGTACGTTATCCACGATATTTATTTGATGGAGAATTTCATGAGGAGTAGTTTAATTCCAGTAGTAAGGGAAGAATAATTACGCAGCAAATACATGTTGAAAATCATTACATAAGGAAAGATTTTTTCTAAGAAAGAGAAGTTAACTTACGATTTGCGAAATCGATTTTTGGCTGGAAACCTAATATAAAGAAAGCTGTCTCTAAATGAAGTAACGTCAATGGTACGAGTATGTTGCTAAAATAGGACAGCCAAAGGAACTGACAACAGAACGAAACTTAATTCTTTAATTAATTAATTAATTTTAAATTATTGAAAAGAAGACGGCCTTATGTACAGAGTACATGACTAGGTGTAGACTAAAAATTGTTCTTTTTTCATAGTTCATCGAAATACACTAAAGATTTTTGTAACTCGTATGTACCAGCAGAACGACAAAACCACAGGATCTTACAGTTTTCGGATTTGATTAATATTATTTCTTTTACAGGCTGTAATGTGGTACAAGTAATATAACGTACTTGATAATGACAGCACTCATACGCCTATCTATTTTTCTTCGATCTTTATGCCCTTTACTATTTAGATCTCGCTTCACTACACACTCTGGAACACTGTATCTACCAGTTAGTGCTTCTTATGTGTAATAACGTCCTCAGACAAAGATCCGAAAGCAAAATACTTGCAGAAAAATCGCGATACGCGTGGACGTATATCTACCGACGCGCTGCGAAAAGATTGTGTGATTTCCTACTCTGGGGGAGACTCTGCGCGCCACCGGCTTACTGTAGAACCGCGTTAAGGGTCAGGGAGATAGGTGGCCTTTAGAGTTTATCGCGGTGCGGGCGGCAGTAAACCGGGACACCACTAAACGTCAGGGAGGGCCGCCTCGGACGATACACACAGACCGAGCGACACGGCGCGCAGCTCCGAGCCCAGTCTCTGGTGGTCAAAAATACGATCGCTTCGACCAGAGGCGGCAGCAGGAGCGGCTACCCGCTTTATGTCTGCCGTCTTGCGCAAGACGCTCAGAGCCATAATATCGCTCTTTTTCTCCTCTGTGATTCTTATCCACAGGAGCGTATCGCGACACACGGATTCTTCTGCTCTGCTCACATTTCCATGACCTACTTCTACGGTTGACAATGCGGACTGAAGGTACAAGACTAACCCTTCAGTTCTGGTGATAGCCGCATGTGCGGTCTGAAGTGAGCTACAGGGGTTACACTAAGATATGAAAACACCGCGAGAAATGCAGACTTGAATATAAATGCAGGTGCTAACCGAGAGTGCAGGTTTCGCTGTTGCATTTGAGCACGAAATACCTGTGCGGTTTCCTCATACGTTGCAAGCCTCAGGCGTTGTCAAAACAGTGTTCTGAACAGTTGCTAATGCATTATGTTGGAGCTAAGTGAATTGGGACACTGGTAAATTGTTATCGCTCCTATGGTGGGTGCTTCCTTAAATAAGGGAGCCGAAGTGTTTGATATTTCAAGAAGCACCGTATCAAAGATTTATCTCGTATAAAGGGAAACCCGAAGAACATCGTCCGATAAGTGACAATACGGAGCTATGTGTGAGCTGAAGTGATCGCGACAGACCGTTATTGACGAGGACTGTGACGACAAATAAAATACGATAAACTTAGTAAAAACTTTCAACAGCCAAGATAGCATAAAAAAATGAATTTTGGTACGATCTGCACTTTAGAATGTTTTTACCAAGTGAAACAGATAGCTTCTTCTGATTTCTCAACATGATCAAATTCAATCAGAAAACGGCAACTGCGAAAGTTCTTGTAAAGACAAGTGTCGCAGTCACGAGACCTGATAGCAACAAAATAACACGAAGGGAGATCCGTAATCACTGGGTTGTGAGCAAGCTGGAAAGCCAAAACCACTCATCAGAGATGCAAATGCCGATAAAAGTGAAACATAGTATCAAAGCCATAAAACCTAAGCTGTTGGACAATGAAAGAATGTCATTTGGTCGAATAAGTCCTGTTCCTCACCGTTTACAACGTCCGGTCGAGTTTACCCACAAAGAGTGATGATTTGGGCAGTCATATGGCGATATTCAATGGACCTCTTGATTCTCTAAGAGGTCACATTACTGAAAAGGATTATGTGTCCATTTTGGCTGATCAAGTCTATCCCATGGTACCATTGTCGCCGAGCGGTTCTGGACCCGCGCGACTACTACGGTCGCCGGTTCGAATCCTGCCTCGGGCATGGATGTGTGTGCTGTCCTTAGGTTATTTAGGTTCAAGTAGTTCTAAATTGTAGGGGACTGATGTCCTCAGATGTTAAGTCCCACAGTGCTCAGAGTTATTTGAACCATTTTTACCATGTTTCTTCCGCAGTGCTGATAATGTGCTCCAAGACACCAGGCCCTTGTTTACACACTTTTCATCCTCCAGGACTTCTTTTGTAAGCACGAGTATGAAGTATCGCGTCTTACCTTGCAACCATAGATCTAAATAATATTAGGTCTTCGTGGTCCGGTCTGGAGAGAAAGATACGCCATCGTTACCTGAACATGCTACCTTCTAGCAGGAATAGCGGTACAACACTCTGAAAGTTCATCTTTATGCAGATGGTGGCAGGACCTCGCTGTTCAATGTAAAATGTCGGCTGACGTGTTTTGTTTCGTAATTTTGCAGTGGTACAAGACTCACTTGAAAACTATACGGGACCTAGTGCTATTTTGTCTAAAACTGACATAGTGAGACCGTGGCTGTGTACAATTAATGTAGGTTAATTCTTACAAAGAAGAAAACAGCAACCAGCCGCTATTAATACCGCTATTTATTTAGGTAAATAGCGCCGTTATCGGTTTCAAACTTGCAAGTTCATCATCAGACAGCTGTTCACATGATTTACAAGATACACTTTACATTATCGTCCGTTTTCGATTTTTGTTATTCCACTCTGACAAAGTATTTTTGGTGTTCTAGGCGCTTCAGTCTGTAGGTTAATTCTTACAAAGAAGAAAACAGCAACCAGCCGCTATTAATACCGCTATTTATTTAGGTAAATAGCGCCGTTATCGGTTTCAAACTTGCAAGTTCATCATCAGACAGCTGTTCACATGATTTACAAGATACACTTTACATTATCGTCCGTTTTCGATTTTTGTTATTCCACTCTGACAAAGTATTTTTGGTGTTCTAGGCGCTTCAGTCTGGAACCGCGCGACCGCTACGGTCGCAGGTTCGAATCCTGCCTCGGGCATGGATGTGTGTGACGTCCTTAGGTTAGTTAGGTTTAAGTAGTTCTAAGTTCTAGGGGACTGATGACCTGAGATGTTAAGTCCCATAGCGCTCAGAGCTATTACAACCATTATTTTTAGTGTGTTGTTGCCCTACGGTAGAAAACAATGTTAGAGTCGTCCTATGTGAAAATAACTAACCTCCAAAGAATGAAATACAGCGGAAATAAATATGTCAGGTTAAGTGATTATGGTACTTACGTCGAAAATTCCACGCGATTTTATTGCGACGTAAGTACCATAACCACTTCACCTCACATATTTATTTACGCTGTATTTCATTGTTTGGAGGTTAGCTACGTTCACATAGGACGATTATAACACTGTTTTCTACCGTAGGGCAACAGCACACCAAAAATACACTCCTGGAAATTGAAATAAGAACACCGTGAATTCATTGTCCCAGGAAGGGGAAACTTTATTGACACATTCCTGGGGTCAGATACATCACATGATCACACTGACAGAACCACAGGCACATAGACACAGGCAACAGAGCATGCACAATGTCGGCACTAGTACAGTGTATATCCAACTTTCGCAGCAATGCAGGCTGCTATTCTCCCATGGAAACGATCGTAGAGATGCTGGATGTAGTCCTGTGGAACGGCTTGCCATGCCATTTCCACCTGGCGCCTCAGTTGGACCAGCGTTCGTGCTGCACGTGCAGACCGCGTGAGACGACGCTTCATCCAGTCCCAAACATGCTCAATGGGGGACAGATCCGGAGATCTTGCTGGCCAGGGTAGTTGACTTACACCTTCTAGAGCACGTTGGGTGGCACGGGATACATGCAGACGTGCATTGTCCTGTTGGAACAGCAAGTTCCCTTGCCGGTCTAGGAATGGTAGAACGATGGGTTCGATGACGGTTTGGATGTACCGTGCACTATTCTGTGTCCCCTCGACAATCACCAGTGGTGTACGGCCAGTGTAGGAGATCGCTCCCCACACCATGATGCCGGGTGTTGGCCCTGTGTGCCTCGGTCGTATGCAGTCCTGATTGTGGCGCTCACCTGCACGGCGCCAAACACGCATACGACCATCATTGGCACCAAGGCAGAAGCGACTCTCATCGCTGAAGACGACACGTCTCCATTCGTCCCTCCATTCACGCCTGTCGCGACACCACTGGAGGCGGGCTGCACGATGTTGGGGCGTAAGCGGAAGACGGCCTAACGGTGTGCGGGACCGTAGCCCAGCTTCATGGAGACGGTTGCGAATGGTCCTCGCCGATACCCCAGGAGCAACAGTGTCCTTAATTTGCTGGGAAGTGGCGGTGCGTTCCCCTACGGCACTGCGTAGGATCCTACGGTCTTGGCTTGCATCCGTGCGTCGCTGCGGTCCGGTCCCAGGTCGACGGGCACGTGCACCTTCCGCCGACCACTGGCGACAACATCGATGTACTGTGGAGACCTCACGCCCCACGTGTTGAGCAATTCGGCGGTAAGTCCACCCGGCCTCCCGCATGCCCACTATACGCCCTCGCTCAAAGTCCGTCAACTGCACATACGGTTCACGTCCACGCTGTCGCGGCATGCTACCAGTGTTAAAGACTGCGATGGAGCTCCGTATGCCACGGCAAACTGGCTGACACTGACGGCGGCGGTGCACAAATGCTGCGCAGCTAGCGCCATTCGACGGCCAACACCGCGGTTCCTGGTGTGTCCGCTGTGCCGTGCGTGTGATCATTGCTTGTACAGCCCTCTCGCAGTGTCCGGAGCAAGTATGGTGGGTCTGACACACCGGTGTCAATGTGTTCTTTTTTCCATTTCCAGGAGTGTACTTCGCCACAGTGGAATAACAGAAATCGAAAGCGGACGATAACGTAAAGTGTATCTTGAAAATCATGTGAACAGCCGTCTGATGATGAACTTACCAGTCCGAAACCGGTAACGGCGCTATTTACCTAAATAAATAGCAGTATTAATAGTGGCTTGTTGCTGTTTTCTTCTTTCTAAGAATTAACCTGCATATACGGGACCTGTATATCCAGACCGGGACGACTGAAAGCTGATTTGAATGCCAAAGTGTTTTCTATCCGTCTTGTGCCTCTGGTGTTTTCACAATTTTTTCCAATCCCGGTTTTCCGCTTTATACCGAATTTACATACATCAAAATAGGTTTTACTTCACACTGGTTCCCAAAGTTCCGGAATTTATACAGAAAATAGGTATAGAGATCAACATAAACACCAATTTAATATTGTACCAACATACAGCGGGAACTTCAGAGGTGGTGGTCTAGATTGCTGTACACACCGGTACCTCTAATACCCAGTAGCACGTTCTCTTGCACTGATGCATGCCTGTATTTGTCGTGGCATACTATGCACAAGTTCATCAAGTCACTGTTTGACCAGATTGCCCCACTCTTCAACGGCGATTCGGCGTAGATCCCTCAGAGTGGTTGGTGGGTCACGTCGTCCATAACAAGCCCATCCAATCTGTCCCAGGCATGTTCGATAGGTTTCACGTCAGGAGAACATGCTGGCCACTCTAGTAGAGCGATATCGTTATCCCGAGGGAAGTCATTCACAAGATGTGGGCGCGAATCGTCGTTCCATGAAGACGAATGCTTCGCCAATATGCTGCCGGTATGGTTTCACTATCGGTCTGAGGACGGCATTCACGAATCGCACAGCCGTTACGGCACCTTCCATGACCACCAGCGGCGTACGTCGGCCCCACATAATGCCACCCCAAAACAGCAGAGAACCCTCACCTTGCTGCAAGCACTGGACAGCGTGTCTAAGGCATTCAGCCCGACTGGGTTGCCTCCAAACACGTCTCCGACGATTGTCTGGTTGAAGGCATATGCGACACTCATCGGTGAAGAGTACGTGATGCCAATCCTGAGTAGTCCATTCGGCATGTTATGGGGCTTATCTGTACCGCGCTGTATGGTGTCGTGGATGCAAAGATGGACGTCGCCATGGAGGTCGGGCGAGAAGTTGCACAAAATGCAGCCTTTTGCACCTAGTTTGAGTCGTAATACTACGTCCTGTGGCAGCCCGAAAAGCATTACTTAACACGAAGGCGTTGCTGTCAAGGTTCCTCCGAGCCATAATTTGTAGGTAGCGGTCTTGCACTACAGTAGAAGCCCTTGGGCGGCCAGAGCAAGGTTATATGATCGGCAATTCCTGTCTCTCTGTATCTCCTCCATGTCCGAACAACATCACTTTGGTTCATTCCGAGACGCCTGGACACTTCCCTTTTTGAGAACCCTTCCTGGCACAGAGTAACAATGCGGACGGGATCGAACCGCGGCATTGACCGTCTGTGCATGGTTGAACTATAGACAGCACGAGTCGTGTACCTCCTTCCTGGTGGAATGCCTGGAACTGATCGGCTGTCGGACCCCCTCCGTCTAATGGGCACTGCTCATGCATGTTTTTTTACATCTCTGGGCGGGTTTAGTGACATCTGTGAACAGTCGAAGGGACTGTGTCTGTGATACAATATCCACAGTCAACGTGTATCTTCAGGAGCTCTGGGAGCAAGGGTGACGCCAAACTTTTTTTGATGAGTGTATGTCTCAGTGAACAGGCGGACAGACAACGTTAGGGCAGACGAGACGAAACGCTTATTTTCCATTCTTATTTCGTTTCTGCACTTTGAACCGACTCTAAGTTATAACTTTACACTCATGAGCTACAGAATTATATCCAACTGCATAATACGATGTTGGTCCGGCTCTGGATAATAATGCAGCCTCGACATAACGGTGAAATGGACCCGAAAAGCACTTTGTATGTTTCCGGAAATATATAGCATTGCCCAGTGTCGATGATCCACTTTCCACTGAAGACGTAACTGTTGATGTTACTGGAATAACATGGAAACACTTGGGGTCACGATGTTCAACAATGAGCGCTGAAAGGTGTGCGGCGAAACACTTTCGACTGCTTGAGCACAGATAAAGTGCATTTACAGCGTCAGCGGATTTTTCGTTGCCTGCTGCTGTTCGGTTTCCTTTATCGTTGGTCGTTGGCAATCAGGTCATAGTATACTGTAGCGAATCAGCATCGCCCAGTAGTATAATTTTGGTTATCACTCGAATTTGGCTGTTTACGAATGCATGGTTTCACGGGAATATGAATTAACAAAATCTCGTCGGGCTCCCAGCGGCTCCAGGTGGTTAAAATCCCATTGGGGAGTACTTCGGCTGTTTATTTAAAAGTATGTAGCCATTTCCGAGGTTTTGGTTAGGCAGTTAAGAGCACAGCTTAAAGTGCTGAGAGTGAAACGAGCGAAAATGAAATTCATAATCTTAGTTGTCACAGACAAGTTTTTTTTTACCGAATATGTAGTCATTTCCGAGACTGCAGTTGTGCATGAACCTAAGAGCATAGCACAAATTGCTACGAATGAACAAAATATCAGCTGATTAGATTGCCGCAAGTGAAACAAATTATCAGCTAATGACAGTTAAGAAGCAAATAAAACTACAAACGAGAATTTCATTGGCTTCTCGTGATTCGTCCTGTTGACTTAACATGATTCATTGCGCGAATCTTTACCAGCAGCAGGACGGAACGTACAATCTGCCGACCATCTGTTCGAAGAGCCTCCCCCCCCCCCCCCAAATTCACGTAGTGTTATAAGTGATGTAAAAATAGTGACAGTTATAAAATATTTGCTGTCCGTAATCAAATATGCGAATAGTGTTTGTGTTGTCAACAATTCTTGCTTCTAACTGAAAACATCGCATCGTCTAAGCTACTACCTATCAGCCAATGTTAAATATCTCATAAGAGCAAGTACATTCGGTCCTGTCTTGTTATATGGTTTCGCAAGGGAATGAACATCCCGTAAATCGGAATAGTTTTTCTCTTATCAGCGAATATATAATGAGAATATTCTTTGCTAAGACTGAATCAGGTCTGTCCACAAAAAGAGCAGTAGATTACCTCGGAAACAGTCGGCATTTCTTAAGGAAGGTTTCTGGAGCTGTACAAAAGTTGCAGAAAAGTTCAAAATACAGGAAAAGAATCCTTTTCATCGACAGCGTTCCGCAGTTATTTATTTTTGTGAAAACATCTGCCTCGGGTTCTTCGGTCGACGTTTGATAATTTATCTGACTTTTCGCCAGCACGAGTTGTTGGCAATGTCAAACCTTCATCCTTTACTGGTTATGGTGGACTGGAGTAGAGGGCTGCAGATATTACGTGCCCGGTGCACCAACGTCCAACGGCTTCTCCACGGTCGTTTTCGCTGCGGTTTTCCTCTTGCTACCGCGAACGATCGTTCGCTGCAACGCCGCAGTCTATGATCCGTTCACCTTGAGGCTGTCTTCTTTCTTGTTGATGCTGTTAGCATGTTTGTGTACCACCATAGCTTGTCTGAACAATGCGCCGTGATAACTCTTCTCTACAGTAAGAACGTGCAATGCCGATTATGTTCGGTGATCCTGGTATTGATTGATCGTCCAGTCACTCCACGATAGGCTTTTCCACCTGATATGGTATGCGGTATATTCCCGACCTTGCACGTGGGTTTCTTTTCTCGTGAGACACTCTCTCATCTCCGTTGTCGATATATAAATAATCATTGCTCTGCGTTGGCGCAATATGCTTCCTATTCTGTCGGTCACTCTGGGAAAGCATACAGAAATGTCGTACCCGAGGTTTCTTTTTTCGAAGTGTCTCTTCATTGACTGAGACACCTCTTATGTTTGTGGTAGAGTAACCATTGCTCCTCAGAAAGATTTTCAGATGTATGTCGCGTCTGAAGCGCTAAGACCGACTTATTGGTCTTACTAGTATACGAGCGTATTATCCACGCCTCATGTCCGTCTCTGGTGGTGACTTGACTGTTTTTGCACGTATCGGTGCGTGTATGTAGGCTTTCGATGAACGTTGTGCCTGTGATCTCTCGATAATTTGCGCAGTAATCCTTCTCCATTCAAATATGTATGTGACGAATCCTTCTTTAAACTCGACAGGGATTTCCTCTCCACTATGACAGCGGTGAAATAGCTTTGCGAGATGTTCAGATAACGCGATACGGCCTTCCACCACTCCATATAGACAACACCAGGTTTTAGTTCTTTGCTATTTCTGAATCGCTTTATTGCGTCCCTGCATCCGCCGTTGTTATCTCCTGGATTACTGAGTCATGATCCTTTCCTGCAAAGGAGCATCCATTCTGAAATTCGGATCGATCTTTTTTTAAACAGTTACTCATAGTATGCTTTCCGTCTGTCTAGGCCTCTCAGCTGCATGTCACTTGTTCTTAGCTGTTTTGTTACCTTTCATGCTTCTTTGGACTTTGAACTCCCTATGCCTTTATCAATTTCCGCACATTTAAATTCCTACATAGCATTATTCCCTCTAATTACTGCTTTCCATGCCTCTCCGCTGTCTTACATACCTTCTTCTATCATCACTCTTACTACTCATAACAATCACTTGTACTCCTTCAGCTTTGCCTCAATATCATCCTCTCACCGGCCGCTTTTAAATTTGCCAAGCGTGTTCTCAACTACTCCAGTACTTTCTAAGGCAGCTTCATGAACAACTTTAAGAATTGTCTTACATGCTACTTCCAATGTTGTGGTTTCCACGCAGTCTAAACTTGTATAAGAAGGCAATTGAAGGAACCGACAGTGAACTCGAAATATACTCTGACTAGTCCTGTTTCTCTCCATTCTCAATACAACTGTTTTGGAGCCTAATAATTGTCTGAAAGGGAAGCCATTGTGCACACCGAAGCAGTAATTGGTCATATACACGTTCTACCCCCCTGTAGACCCTGCAGTCCTTCATCTCTGTATAATTACTTTCTTTCGTTGTAACATAATCAAGTACAGATTGTAGCTTCCTTGCAAGCTGCGTCCTGGTATATTTATGGATCTCTTTGTGTTGCAAAAGCCTTTCCATACTCTAAGACTGTATTGTCCTCAAATTTCCAACAGCCTCTCTCCATTATCATTCACAATGTCCTCTCCAACTTTGCTTACAACTTTGCTAGCATCCTGCTTACCAACTTGTCCATTAAAATTCCCTAAAGAAACAACTGCATTCTGTTGCCATCTAGGATGTATGTCAAATCATTAATGGAAAAATTCTTCTCAGCAGCAGTAGCACTATCCGTTGGTGCACATGCTGCAGTGATCGCTATCCTTTTAGCTTTGTATCACTGCATCAGGTATTAGTTCACGCAGTCCTATTTTTTAATGCAGCCTTTCCCCTTTTTATATAGCGCAACGATCCCTACTTTGCCCAACTCTCTTTGTTCACTCCTCTGTAAATATGAACGCAATCATCTATTCCCTCTCCGACTTTACCTTTCTTCGTTGTTTCTGTTAGTGTCACAACGTTTGTTTGAATGTTTCTTAGTTGTGGTGATCTGGATGTTCCAGCTGCCAAAACTCATATACCGTTTTTGTTTGTCAGATCGATGTGTTTAATTCCAATCTGGTTCCGAGGCTTTATTCTTGGATTGAAGTTTTGCGAATGGTGGGGAGCAGGCCAAACACCTCAACCCCCAACCTGCAAGTCCAGGTAATTCTTAATTAAAGTTTCCTTCCTTTATACCAGTTGCCACTCTGGAATTAAGCGCTCGTCCATTTCGTGTCTTAATCAGAATTACTCCGGCTAAACGGTACCGAGTTCCAGCCTCCCCACGGTCACCATCTTGGAAATAGAATAGGGAAATTAAAGACACCCTCAGGCCTCGAAGCCTAATACAGTTGGATTTGAAAACAGCAATAGCTGACAAAAAAAGCCCGATAGAAAAAATGAAGACAGAAGAAGCCTGACAGAAGTAAGTGGAACTATGTCAGACTTAGCTAACGGCCCACGTGGTTGTCAGCCACATACTCCAAAGAAGGAAGCCCCCTATGGAGACTACACTTGGTCTGGAATCTGATCAGTTGACCTGTCTGACATGGATGAGCCTACCAGAAGCATTATTCGTGCCAGCATTTCTCAGTAGATCACCGCGACACACAACATTCACCACCAACTTTACAGTACGAACCTTAGGACGGCTAATGCTGTTGATAATCTTTTCGAGAGAAACAAAATTTGTTCCCAGATCCACAATTTGAAAGACCCACGATGAAGAACAATAGCAAGAAACGCACAAAAACATCGTCTGTTCCTGATTTTCTCATGAATGAAAATTTAAGAAAGGTGTGTTTGAAATTCCTGATTCCTTTTTGAGTGAGATTGATCGAAGATTTTGTCAAGAGAATCTAAAGTAACTGTTTCATATTGAAGACATCCTCGTTATGTCTTCCGAAACAAATATTCTGTCTACACCATGTTTGAAAGAGTTGCCTGTAATAGGCTACACTGAGGAGATTTCACGTGGACAGGCTCCATGGACAGTTCGAAATGCTGCGAAAAAGACTGAAGGACAACCATGTACTGTATCCCCTGTTCGAATAAAACTTACTGCTGAAAGTTCCAGGTTAAAGAACTGTTTCAGAAAGGTTTTCATCTGATCGTTTTGATTTTGATAGTTTCAGTATCGTCAGCAACCTCTCAGAAGTCAATCAGCCCCAGGTGATGACTTAAAACTTGCTCCAGATCAACAATCGCACAGCCGCGACTGATTCATCTACTCCTCTTTCATGTCTATCAAGACAGAGTTGCGAAAATTAATCTTACGGATGTCATAAAAGAATTTGTTTCCAGAACTGTCGAAAGGAAACAACTTTCGAAAATTGCGTGTTAAATTTTCAGTCTAAAATCAAAAAATGAATTCCTTCCTTCTTCTCGAAGAAATTATCATTTCCTTTTTTCCACTAAGGTGTGGTGCATTGTGTTTCTAAAATGGTGATAATAACAATAATAATAATAACAATAATAATAAATGTTATTGTTGAGATCTAAAATAAATGTTTACGTCTGTTAGTGGTCTTAGAGGAAAGCAGGACTAATGTCTTCCCAGTTATGTGAGGCAAGTAACTAAATTGTTTGGATCTATAAAACTGTGACCACATTTATGACCTTCAGTTTTAACGAACGGTTTCTCTTTGTCCAGCAGCGTTATCCCACGATATCGATATACATATTTGCTTAATGGTTTTGCTGAAAATTGAGTGTACGATTCAAATTAGACGAAATCAGAAAACATATTTGTTTACCCCTACAGAATCTCTGAGCTGGTTTGTTTGTACAGCCCCCCTAATAACATTGGTTGCTACGCCATTGATTGTATTTAAAGTGACGATAAAGAGTTTCGGAGTGTCGAGTTGGTATCAATCAAATATCCCTTTTATTATTACAGTAACACTACAGCGCTACAGAATGTAAAGAGTTATGGAAATGATCCTCAGTGAAGTAAATATGTGGGTCTACAGAACCACCAACAGTAGCGGCTAGCGTCAAAGTGGCCATACCGACATTACAGAGTTGTTCGTTGGTAGATATGCAGACAAAAATGCAAAACAAGCAAACAGTTGTTGTCTCTGCTCTCGTTTCAGGACATGTAAATCCCATAAAAGATAAGACTGGTCGTTGTCAAACGGAAATATAGCATCTGGGATTGCCTAAAGAAGTACTTTTGACTAGCAAACCTCGTACTTAAGACGCCTCAATGCACAGGATTAATAATCGCGTGTTGCATCCGATGAAGCCCGAAATTACTCCATGTGACTTTTGTTTCTCTCGAATCATCTTGCCAAATTATCTTCACGATGATAGCATTAGCACATATCCCTCCATCACGGTAGGATGGTTAAAAATGGACACTCAGGGAACACTACATTGGGCCAGTGAGACATTCTTTGATATAAACAAGTTTCATTTGTAGCCTGGGACATATGTATATTCAGGACAGTGAAAGATGCTGTACTGGTGTGCATACCAGCGCTGCAACGCGCAAGAAACGCCGTAGAACAGGCGGTGTATACGGGTCTAAACTTACGGTCTTTTAGTGTAGAGCCAACACCATAGACGAAGCTGATCGTTTAGTAAGTATATCAGAGCTGCGGGAAGTCTGCTACTTTGGAAGGAGGCAGCTGCTTGCTTAATTACACTTACATTGGATACACTGCCTGGGAAAAACACTCAAAAATACAGAGGGGAAGGAAAAACCGAAATGAAATTTCACATGTTAAGAGGAAATGTGATGTTACTGTAGTGATATCAAAATGTAGTCTCTTTTATAACGAAATTGGCAGGGTAAGAGCACTTATCACTATGACTGAGAAGAGGTGGCCAACAACTGTTTTAACTGATCGTTCGTATCGAGGAGAGTAGCACTGGGACATGTTTTGACGTCCAAACTGTCGAGTACACAACGGGAGATCATGCTGGGCACTGGAGTATCCCAACATCACGCAGTCAGTTCTTGCAGACAAGTACAACGTGATGACTGTCCCACTGAAAAATTTCATCTCTTCACAATCGTTTGAAACGTCACACATGAGGACACACTGTGTCTGTTCCGTCAGAGTTCCCTCAATCGCTCCCAGACATGAAACGAAGACATACCTGGTGACTCACTACATCATGACGCTAGGAGTAACACGTCTGTGCCTCTCCAAAATATTGGAAGCGTGTGACCTCACCCCCAGTCGCTGCAGTACTCGCCGATGACGGACATCTGGGATAATGCAGAACTGCCATTCCTCGCTGAAGGCAATGCAACGCAGTTCATCAGTAGTCCCAGCATTCTGATCATTACACCCATGCAAAAGCAGCCGTTTGAGTAGTGGTCCGAACTACGGCGTACGAGTGGGGTGGTAAATTTGTAGTCTGGCTACTGCTTGTCTCCGACTAATGTTGCAGGATAACACAGAATGATGGAAATAAAAGGAATGTTCAAGAGTGGAATTACAATTCAAGGGGAAATGATATCAATGATAAAATTCGTTGATGACATTGCTATACTCAGTAAAAGAGAAGTTGAATCATAAGATCTACTGAATGGAATGAACAGTCCATTGAGCACCGACTACTGACTGAGAGTAAATGGAAGGAAGACAAAAGAAATGAGAAGTAGCAGAAATGAGAACTGCGAGAAACTTATTATTAGGATTGATGGACCCGTAGTAGATGAATTTAAGGATTTATGCTACGTAGACAGTAAAATGACCCAATACGTACGGGGCAGAGAGGACATCGAAAGCAGACTAGTACTGGCAAAAAGGAATTCCTGGCCAAGTGAAGTCTGCTAGTATCAAACGTAGGCATCAATTTGAGGAAGAAATTTCTGAGAATGTACGTTTGGAGCACAGCATCGTATGGTAGTGAAAGGAGGACCGTGGGAAAACTGGAACAGAAGAGAATCGAAGAGTTTGAGATGTGGTGCTACAGATGAATGTTGGAAATTGATAAGTTAAGGAATGAGGAGGTTCTGTGCAGAATCAGAGAGAAAAGAAATACGTGGGTAACACTGAGAAAAGAATGATAGGACATTAGTAAAGACTTCAGGGAATAACTTTCAACATACTAGAGGGAGATGTAAGGGGTAAAAACTGTGTAGGAAGACAGAGATTGGAATACATCCAGCAAATAAATGAGGGCGTAGGTCGCAAGTGCTACTTTAAAAGCAAAATTTTGCACGCAGTCCATTACTTGTTCTCGAATGGTAAGTACTGATGTGACAGGGCTACGATGCACTTGGTGTTCAGTACGACAACCATCAGGTGATCCACCGGAAACTTGACGATGAGTTTGCCTGTCCTTAAGTTCCAATGTCTGTCAAAATAGGGCCACTCTCACTCCCAAATGCTCCATTAATTTGGGTATTGCAGAATTTGACCTGTCGGAGAAATGGAGATCGTTTTTTAAATTTATGTCAGATACTGATAACGCTGTCTTATACGAGTACACTTCATCTCCGTGTCCTTTATAGTGACCATTCAACATCCGACGCGTTCACGCTTCGTATGTACCCTACCAAGTCTCGTAACAAAACTAAATACGACAACACTAATGCACTCTGGTGACAGGTCTATGTGTCACCGAGAATTGCAGCTCTAATCAGTTACGTACCTGCCTTTGATATCTACGTACGTGTAGGCAGTTTTACTGACATACCACTATGTCTTCTGGATGCTTCACTTCTTTTTGTAAGGCAGTGTAAGCATTGAATGTGACCTAGTGAGAATTATTATTTATATGAATGAAACACTTCAGAAAAGAAATAGCTAGCACGTCTGTAGCAAGACTATATATTGTCTATTATATATTGCCACTTGTTACACAGCTCTACAGTGGACGTAGCTACTTATCACGCGACCAACGTCTATTTTCAATCCTTAAATTAATGTAATCAGATCTAAGAGAACTTAAGGATCGAGAGAGATGCCGCAGTAGTGGCAGGACGACGATTTAAATACCCGTCTGCCAATTCCGATTCAGGTTTACCGTCATTTCGCTAAAGAGTTCCAGGCAAATCATGGTATGGTATGTTTGACAAGGACTCGACGGATATTTTTCCCCATACTTCGGAGCTCGTGCTCTGTCTCTGATGACGCTGCCGTTGACGGGACTTTATACTGTAATCTTAATTTCTTTTTTGAGTACGTGAGGAGATACGTTTTTAACTTCTTTAAAATTGATATTGGCCTCAATGTCATCTCTTACGTTAGATGAATACTTTCGGAAGGTTTGGTACTGTTAAAACGTAGGCAGTGACACAAAGTCTTCATCACAATTTTTTTTTTAATTTTGTGATTGTGTAGCTCACACTTCCATCGAACATTGTTTATGTTATCAACAAGAAAGACCATTAACGAGTAATCGAACTGTGAACTGAGTGTGGGAGCTCTTACGTTCTTGATGAGGCGTTTGGCAGAAGTCCGTTCTATCCTACAGTAAATGCTTCCTGCTCAGTGCTACCGAATACGTAGTTAAGGATGCAGTGTCGCTGAAGATACTTACACAATGCGTCATTAAGTAAAAACGTGCTAAATAAACAACCACCCTTGTTTTTTAACGAATAAAATGAGAGATAATTCTAGGATTGGAACATGCTTATTTGCATTTCTCAATATGTTCATCTAACCGAACATAGCGTTTTACTCCCTGTACGACTTTTAATTTCTATTTCTGCAACTACAACGTCACTGAAGTTTCTTTAAAATTTCATGATACGGTTCTTTGTGACTTTAATGCTTGAATTCTTCTCATAGGCGGAACATATGTCACACTGTTACATTTCCATCTGAGATTGGTCTAGTACGGGTGAGTACGGTAGCTGTATTGTTGTTATGAAAACAGATAAGAAAGTGACACGTTGACATCAATGTCGTTAAACGATATGAACATTGCACATTTACTATTAAGATTTTGCACATGTTTCCAAACAACTGTGCATGAACAGAGGCATTAACAAATTTAATTTTAATTCCTCCTTCTTACCGGGGTGTTTAGCAGGGAAACAAAATTTACAGAGATACATATGAAAGCTATTTACCTACAGTAGCTTACAAAGCCACCGTCTTTCCATCTCTTTCAGCAGCAACGAAAAACAACAACGAACAATGAGTTAAATCCCTATCTAGACAGCCAGGTTCTCAGTCATTTGAGGCGGATTCTTGGACGCCTCCTTTGAAGAGTCCATGAGAAATCTCCTTCACCATCTTCGTTCATTCGTAATAACATTATTAACTAAATTAATTGACTTTAACAAACAGAAAGTTTTGAGAGACCATTAGAATGGATAAAACGTAGTGTATAGCTTCATGTATTATTCTCTTACAATGTGTGGTACTGCAAAGAGATTAGGAAAATGCAAACTTTACCCTGAACCTAATTCTAGATGAAAGTGGAGTCGGCATTATAAATGTTAGTAGAATAATGAGCACAAAAATCAAAATCCTCTTACTACCTTCTTCGCAATCTCATTTGACATTAGAGATAAATATAGAAAAGTGTACAGAGTAATTTCCTTACAAACATTAACCAGACGAGAATTGAACTTTCTTAAAAAAAGAAGGAAGTACGATGAATTACGGCCTGAGAATTAACTGAATAAATAACAACATTGTACAGTGGCATAGAGGGTATAAATCCTCTCTCATATAAATACGTTACCGTCATTCTATTCCTGACATTTCTACAGTGGCGTTTTTGCAATTCTAGATTTATTTCTGTAGAACGCCGAGAAACACTATCACATACACACAAAATATTAGATCACTTTATTAAAACTTGAAGAAAATAGATTACGTAACTTGTAAACAATCCATTTACCCAGGAATGTCACAATTTATACGTTACTGTCGCTGAACACTCCAATGTCATTTGCTGTGATAGAGAATGATAGCCACATCACAATGTAAAGTACTGGTAACTATTCTACAATTATCTCACAACATATTCGAATTTTATATAGTTCTGAATTCTAGTACAACTCGCACTGATGTATCTGAAACAAGACGATGCCCTCGTCGAAATTAACGATTAGAGTGAGCCGTGCTGTGCTCTGACGTAAGCATCCAAAGCATTCAACAGCGGTGGCGTTAGAAACCTCTTGAGGATGTCTTTACGGCGGTGCCTGCCAGCCGTCACTGCGTGAGACAGCGATTGTTCCTTCTTGTGATTGACATAGCAGCTCGTTCTTCGGACGACACTACAAACTGAATAATAGAAATTGTCTGGATTCAAGGAAGGTTGATTCATCGGCAATGCCTCATTCTTCTAATTACCTGAATAGCACCTTCTTTAATGTCAAGAATCGGGGATGACTACCCATTTGTGCCACCACAATTGAATTAGGTGGGGCATCACGACTAGCTGTTAATAAAATACCCGAAATAATTTCTCGTAGAATTAATTACGTTCCATACAACTTCGAGACTAGTGCGCTCTGTGAATATCTATTCCAACATGGAGCCTAAACTAGAGATGCATAGGCCCTGAATGTAGATCATACTGGTCAAAGGGATTTATGTTGAACTTCCAAAATTCGGCTATTAAATTCAGGGTAGCTCCTCTCTCTCTGGGTCCTATTCAAGTAATGTCATTTTGAAATGAAGTTGCCTTACGAAGGTGGACCTAATTTTTGTGACTAATCTAACTGGGTTCCTTTGCAGCAAGTTCTGAAGAAACCGCAGTATGACTTCCGGCTGTAAGGGTCTGACGACGTTTTACTGCCAACTTCATCTTGCAGTTGGACTACTGCACGTGAGTGCGGCCACAGCCAGTATGGACTGAAAAGTGAATGTATGGGAAATATACTCGAATACCTGAAGAATATAATTACTTTGTCAGTTATGAATCGCTACGTGAACGCATACAAAATTGATACATAAATTTAAGTACTTCAATACTAACATATGGTTATATACTGTTTATGTTCCACTTGGCTTTACTTCATTTATGTTAGTTGACTTTTTCTACTTGTTTTCACTTAATTCTGGCGTGTATGGCATCACAACAAAAAAATTTAAAAATACGCAATAATATTAAAGATACACGCATACACTGAATTCGAGGGATATTTAATGTTGTGAGATAATTGTCGATATGCGTTCACTGATCACAATAAACAGAATTCCGCAACTTTGAACTGTTGTGTAAAAGAGTTTAATGTATCGGAAACTCAGAGTTAGCCAACGCGAGGGGCTATCGTAAATTATCTCCGTGCGCCATTTACAAGCGCATGCACGAAATTATTCTCAGCGCAAACGTATTTAGTTCTGTGGGTCCGTTGCCAAAGAAGATTGCGCATTACGGCTACAAGCCCGGCGATATGTCTGTGGTTTATTATCTTTCTTAATTAGGATCGTACGGCGTTAAATACTAGCCCAACTAATTACGTTACATCTGATATAGAAGTTAGTGAATAAACTACTCCTTTATAGCATGACATCAAAATAATAAGAAAGACAACTGCACTGTGTAATTAACGTTTGTCGACTGGATCTCTTGGGACATGATAGTTGTACATTACACTACTGACGTATGCAACGTCTTAGTTTTGTATTTAGTTTGAAAATAATTGATCAAAATCGTCTGCGAGTTATCGTCTTTGGAGAGGGAACGTAGTAAACTGAGAAATAATGAAAAAAGTACAAGGCAGCTGTGGTAATACACGGAAAATGACAGACAGAGGGAGAAATCGAGGTTACACACGGAGACGCACACCCACTCTCTCTCTCTCTCTCTCTCTCTCTCTCTCTCTCTCTCTCTCTCTCACACACACACAGACATACACACAAACACAGAGAGAGAGAGAGAGACAGAGATAGGAGAACGTGATGATGATGACGATGATGATGATGAGGAGGAGAAGGATGAATAGAGGAGAGGCGATTTGAAAGAGAAGAAAAAAATTAAAACACGGAGAATCAGTGTTCATTCGGTCTATCAAGAATGACGATTTCAGGTCATACTGATTGTTATAAATTTTAATTTATGGCCACCAAAACCATGAAAGAAAATTAAAAAAAACAGCCGGCTGGATTGGCCGAGCGGTTCTAGGCGCTACAGTCTGGAACCTCGAGACCACTACTGTCGCAGGTTCGAATCCTGCCTCAGGCATGGATGCGTGTGATGTCCTTACGTTAGTTAGGTTTAAGTGGTTCTAGGTTCTAGGGGACTGATGACCTCAGGAATTAAGTCCCGTAATGCTCAGAGCCATTTGAACCATTTTGAACCAAATAAATATTCCTACTTAAATTTGTCCTAATTCGCCAGTAATGAAAAATGCGTTTACAAAACAATGAAATTCAATGAAAATTTCGTTGATGGTGCTCTGTGTCCTTGAACCGCGACGATGTACTGCTCTCTGAAATGGTTCATGAATTGATAACTACTTGCGGCTGTCCTAATATTTATTCAGTGGGAGTGGGAGTCTGTTTAGCGTCGCCCCAAGCATAAACTACCTATGGCGGTTGTTCATACCTAAATTTCGCTAGTTATACAAGATGATTTAAAAGATTGTGCATAGTTTCACGTAGCTGCCGGTGGAATCAAAATACAAATTTCGAATAGGAAATTACGGGCTTGGCAGTAATCCTTAGCCAGCGAAAGCTTTGCAATATCAGGAACAGCAGGGACGATCAGTGCACACGTGAAATAAGTTGGAAGCAATAAGACGGAGCAGCTGAACACATTTTCGTGCAAGCACGTGACGAATTCAGTTCCATTAATTTCAGGCATTGTGTCGGAAGGGGAGGTTTTGTTGGTTGGGTGAATGGCCACCTCGCTCCCCTTCATTGACGCCTCTTGACCTTTACTGTGGGGACGTATCAAAAGCCTTGTGTGCAGGACTCCAGGTCTCTACGAAGGAACGCTTCACCCCAGGAAACGTGCAGCTTCTGATGAAGTCTGGTGTCCTTGACAAAATGCGACATAATTTTCTACGAAGATTCTATGCCTATTCTTAAATGGAATGTTCACCATATTTATTACCTTCTGCGATGTACTACGTAATTGAGAATACCGTACATTACCGTTGTTGGGCTTCAGGGACGTCTGCACTGTCATTGTTACTCCTGATTCCGAAGTGCTCATTAGCTCAGTATTATTTCCAAGGCCATGTTTCTATTCTAAAGTTCTGTTTAGACTACTTAATCAACCCCTTTTGCCCAACCATATCTGTTAAATACTGTGTATTAAAGCTTCCAAAATAATCTCAACACTAAGGCAGTTTCGCCAAACCGTTAATCTAAAGTATTCGGCTAAGATCCTCTGAAACTTTGTGCGGCGCACTATTCGAGAGAGGTATAACAGATAATTATTCTGAAGGGTTTCGATGCACCATCTCCCACGCACTTAAATGTGATTCGCAGAGTATCCATGCAGTTGTATACACTCCTGGAAATTGAAATAAGAACACCGTGAACTCATTGTCCCAGGAAGGGGAAACTTTATTGACACATTCCTGGGGTCAGATACAGCACATGATCACACTGACAGAACCACTGGCTCATAGACACAGGCAACAGAGCATGCACAATGTCGGCACTAGTACAGTGTATATCCACCTTTCGCAGCAATGCAGGCTGCTATTCTCCCATGGAGACGATCGTAGAGATGCTGGATGTAGTCCTGTGGAACGGCTTGCCATGCCATTTCCACCTGGCGCCTCAGTTGGACCAGCGTTCGTGCTGGACGTGCAGACCGCGTGAGACGACGCTTCATCCAGTCCCAAACATGCTCAATGGGGGACAGATCCGGAGATCTTGCTGGCCAGGGTAGTTGACTTACACCTTCTAGAGCACGTTGGGTGGCATGGGATACATGCGGACGTGCATTATCCTGTTGGAACAGCAAGTTCCCTTGCCGGTCTAGGAATGGTAGAACGATGGGTTCGATGACGGTTTGGATGTACCGTGCACTATTCAGTGTCCCCTCGACGATCACCAGTGGTGTACGGCCAGTGTAGGAGATCGCTCCCCACACCATGATGCCGGGTGTTTGCCCTGTGTGCCTCGGTCGTATGCAGTCCTGGTTGTGGCGCTCACCTGCACGGCGCCAAACACGCATACGACCATCATTGGCACCAAGGCAGAAGCGACTCTCATCGCTGAAGACGACACGTCTCCATTCGTCCCTCCATTCACGCCTGTCGAGACACCACTGGAGGCGGCCTGCACGATGTTGGGGCGTGAGCGGAAGACGGCCTAACGGTGTGCGGGACCGTAGCCCAGCTTCATGGAGACGGTTACGAATGGTCCTCGCCGATACCCCAGGAGCAACAGTGTCCCTAATTTGCTGGGAAGTGGCGGTGCGGTCCCCTACGGCACTGCGTAGGATCCTACGGTCTTGGCGTGCATCCGTGCGTCGCTGCGGTCCGGTCCCAGGTCGACGGGCACGTGCACCTTCCGCCGACCACTGGCGACAACATCGATGTACGGTGGAGACCTCACGCCCCACGTGTTGAGCAATTCGGCGGTACGTCCACCCGGCCTCCCGCATGCCCACTATACGCCCTCGCTCAAAGTCCGTCAACTGCACATACGGTTCACGTCCACGCTGTCGCGGCATGCTACCAGTGTTAAAGACTGCGATGGAGCTCCGTATGCCACGGCAAACTGGCTGACACTGACGGCGGCGGTGCACAAATGCTGCGCAGCTAGCGCCATTCGACGGCCAACACCGCGGTTCCTGGTGTGTCCGCTGTGCCGTGCGTGTGATCATTGCTTGTACAGCCCTCTCGCAGTGTCCGGAGCAAGTATGGTGGGTCTGACACACCGGTGTCAATGTGTTCTTTTTTCCATTTCCAGGAGTGTATATAAGTGCCTGGATTGAAGGAATCCAACCGAAAAAAGCGGCGTATAAAGCCAGTTTGCCTCTATTGTGCAAAGGAGCTGTGCTATATAAATGGTCAAAACAATGTAATGTGCTACACTACTTGAGCAACTTCGAATGTGAAGCCATTCACCTGTTTCTGTCGAATCATGAAACACATGACATCTTAAAGTTTAGGTTTACTCCAGCACCCCCTATGCTGTTATGTGTACAAACATGGAATACATATTCACTCTTTCAGCTGTAGAATGGAATGACGACATTGTAAATTTGTGACGACATTGTAAATTTGTGCCGTACTGGGACTTGAACCCATATTTGCCGCTTGTCACGAAATGTCGCCTTAACAATTACGGTTATCCGTGCACACTTCACAGCTACACCATCTGTCGTCGTCCATGTATCACTAACCTACACACGGATACTTACTGTAATTCCAGTGCAGGAGAGACATTTAATCAGAAGTCGCACGTGCATTCGAAGGAATATTACATCTCTTTTCATACGAACACATTCACTGCAATATGGTATCGTATTTACAAATTGCCGCAATCACTCCTTTGCTGTTTACGCATATTACTCAGCTGGGTGAAATACGAAAGCGGCTTTACGTTGTGGGAACTGAGTTTGTTCACGTCAAAATGTACATTTGCGTCATGTACATACTGGGTTACTCATTCTTTGCAGATTACCTCACGGTTTAGGAGCGACAACACAAATCACAGTCGTGTGAAAATCATATCGATAGTGTTATTGATAGCATACTGGGAGAGAAGAGGAAGTGCAGATAGAAATACTTAAGTACTATAAACTTCTAAAAGAAAAGCACTAGTATGCTTTTGCTCTACTTGTGAGCGGTCAACTTGTACTTGGAGTCCGATTTTCTAATATAATCACGAAAAATGTCCTGGAACGATTGTCATATGTAGAAGAGATTGTATTTATAACACCGCTGAACCAAAGACGTTTCCTCAGTGTCAGAATCGATTTTAAGTACGGATGTGCACAGAAAACTTGATCAGTGCGGGGTATCCGCGCTGTTTATGGCGTATAGCCACGGTCGGACGGCTGCCCTGTCAGAGGTTCGAGACCTCCGTCGGGCATGGGTGTGTGCGTTGTTCTTTGCGTAAGTTAGTTTTAATGGTTCAAATGGCTCTGAGCACTATGGGACTTAACATCTGAGGTCATCAGTCCCCTAGAACTTAACCGAGCGAAGTGACGCAGTGGCTAGCACACTGGACTCGCATTCGGGATGACGACAGTTCAATCCCGCGTCCGGCCATCCTGATTTAGGTTTTCCGTGATTTCCCTAAAACACTCCAGGCAAATGCCGGGATGGTTCCTTTGAATGGGCACGGCCGACGTCCTTCCCCGTCCTTCCCCTATCCGATGAGACCGATGACCTCGCTGTCTGGTCTTCCCCAAACAACCCAACCCCCAACCGCCTAGAACTTAGAACTACTTAAACCTAACTAACCTAAGGACATCACACGCATCCATACCCGAGGCAGGACTCAAACCTGCGACTGTAGCGGTCGTGCGGTTCCAGACTGAAGCGCCTAGAACCGCTCGGCCACATCGGCTGGCAGTTAGTTTAAGTTAGATTAAGTAGTGTGTAGGGTTAGGGACTGTTGACTTCAGTAGTTTGGTCCCATAGGAATTCACACACACAGAAAACGTGAGTTCCGCTTCCCAGAGTAATGTACATTTTAGTATGATTTTACCTAATTTACCGTCTGCTCTGACTGCCGATTCCGACATAGTGGAAGACGCTGAGGCAGATACTCCTAACACGCAGGTGTCAGAACACGATTCTTTACCGAATCATGTCAATGAACTTCCCTATTCTTGTAGAGTCAATCAGAATATCAAGAGTATGTCGGAGAACACAGAGCGCAAAGTACTCAGCCTGTTTTTAAAAATCACTCATATTTCATGAACGGTAATCATGCAGATATTGCAACAAACGTGGCGTACATGGTTGTAGATGATGCATCCACGCAGGCTGCTGTGGCCGAGTAGGTCAGTTATGTTTAAGTAGTTCTAGGTCTGAGGCTCTAATGACCTCAGATGTTAAGTCCCATAGTGTATGGAGCCATTTGAACCATTTTTCGCCTCCACATCACAAAACGCAGGTGACATCCGACGCTTCACTCGAAAAGAATACGGAAACGAAGCTTCAAAATTTCATGCAAATGACGGCTAAACAGTTCACTCAGTTTAATGAACGACTTAATAAAAATTATGAACAATTTTCCATCATACGACACGAAATACGAGACGTACAAGTTGACACCAGCACTCAGTTCAATGAACAATTTTCCACCATACGTAACAAGCTTACATCGTATGCAGAAACGACTGATAACCGTTTCAAACATGTAGAGACATACATTAAGGGCAGTGAAAAACGTCTTTGCGATGAAACTGAAGCCATAGCCAGGCAATGCGCAGACAGTACCAAACCTTTAAGAGATGACATTAATGGTTTAAGACATCAGTGTAGTGAAACCTGTACAAGGCTCACAGATGACATTCAACCAGTTAATGACAGAACAGATAGACAAGACACTCGCTTACACATACGTCTTGAAGTTCACGCTGAGACCTGAAAAAGTGATACCAAGTCTTTCTCCGTAGACACGCAGAGGAAAACAATCAGTTTTGACAGTCATTGGCAGTACAAAGACAGGAAGTAGAACAGCAGTTGCCCACTAGTCTTACAACCCATCCTGACTCTAGTATAAATTCCGTTACAGACGAGGTTCACACAGATTCGACCCCGCACAGCTATCCTGTACAAACTGAAAAGGTTTCTCAAATGCTACAAATTAATCAAGGTCAAGGGCAGCCTGTTGAACAAATAGAGGCCACGGACAGACAAAGTGTGATATGTGCAACAGGTCAGTTACATGCGGTCCTTGAAACCAGCAGTGGCACGGTCAACAATACCGTCGGGTCTCACAACGCCACGCCACAGCCTACTTTAAAGCAATGTAGAGCTACGCCGCACAAAACAAAACTCTGCTCCGCATGTATCAGGGCCACTGACGTCAGTGCTACTTTTACTCGTAACGCCCATCTGATTTAACATCAATGCAGAGATCCTATGAGATTAATCGCCAAATCATCAACAGCATATCAGTCCACAATAAAATAATCACCGCTCAATAACACCAGCACCAAACTGTCAAGCACATTTATTTGAAAACATCGATTTCCAAAACCAAGCACATCTTCATTTACCTCAAAAATATTATGTCAAACCAAACACAGAGCTGGATCAATTATATTGCGCTATGTAATTGCAACGTAGGAGATTTATGCCTAGTCTTGTGCTCTATTTTGCTAAATATCTCTAGCACTTGATGATGTCACCAGTTTACTTACTTTCAACTATCCAGATTTAAGAAATCAGTGTACTTTGTAACTCATGTCCGTTGCATATACTTATCTGTTTTGTATATTTTACAGAACCAATGTACTGGAATCTCATTGTATCCTAACGAGCTTTCATGCTCATAAAAAGGAGCACATGAAAGCCTGAAATGTGCCACCCGTAAATGTATGCATTACATAGAAAGCATGAAAAAAGTAACTTATATGGAATACTAAACATGACTGACACTTCACATACTGTTTCCTGCAGATAAATTAGGTAGACTACCTATTAGGATACCCTTTCCTCTGCAATTTTGTTTTCAATGGCTTTCAAATGGCTCTGAGCACTATGGGACTCAACTGCTGTGGTCATAAGTCTCCTAGAACTTAGAACTACTTAAACCTAACTAACCTAAGGACATCACACACATCCATGCCCGAGGCAGGATTCGAACCTGCGACCGTAGCGGTCGTGCGGTTCCAGACTGTAGCGCCTTTAACCGCTCGGCCACTCCGGCCGGCCAATTTTGTTTTAATATAAGAGTATTATTAGAATATTTAGTGCACGTTCATGCCCTGAGCTATAGCAATTTTTATGGAAAAAGAATGGGATGCTGATGTTAGTGAGTGTTCATGCCCTGCGCTGCACTCCAATAATGAGTATTATATTAATGTATTGATGATTCTTCTATAACGATATTGTATGATGCTAATATGTATTTTGTGTATGCTGTTTTCTTTGTCTGGAAATCTGTCTTACTTTGTGCCAAATGACTGGAGGTGTTTCTGGGAGAGAGATTGCATATGATAATGCTGTCTTATGTTAGCTTGCCTTTTTTTCCCGGTTCACAATCACATTTCTAGCTTCTAGTGCTTCTGCAATTCACATTCATCTTCGCATATTTATCTCACTGTCTATGGTGATATGTTACATTTACTTAGTCAGTAAGCTATATTGCACTTAGTACTCCTGTCTTTATGCTTCCATGTACCATATTCATATTCCCTTTGCTTTGTCCGTAGCAGTTCTTGACTCAGGATGAATGACGATCGACTGTCAAACATTTTCTTTACAGATAAAGTGCACTGCCCTTATCAATCTTTCCCAGTTCTTCCCCTATGGCAGTGCGCGTTGTTAGAGATATAGATCATTTACTAGACTGAAATTTATGAGGACTTGAGGGTGCTACACAACCTATAAATATTGTGTCTTTACTCACATGATACCATACATTAATTCTATCATTCTGTTTGTCTAATATGTACTCATACAGGCCATGCATAGCCATATTTCCATATAATATTGCACATTGTTCTTGTAAAAGCCATATCGAGTTAAGTATTTTCATTATGAATTATGCGTAGGCCTCTAAGCGCCATACAAAGTTTATAGCTAATGATATTTTATAGTCCTTTCTCAACTTTGATGTTTATGCTACGTAAACCTTGGCCACAAAGAGCCGCAAACATGTTTCCTGTCACATATTTGCTATTAAGATCAGTATTTATGCTTGCAGAAATGCCACATGGAGGGCCAAACTGATTGTAGCTACTAAGATCAGCGTTGATGTATGTAGGAAGGCCAATTTGAGACTCTAATTGATATTTTGTATGCATTTGTTTTAAATATTAAAATTTACATGTATTGCAAGTAGAAGGCCATCTGGATCCAATCAGTTCTTGATTTTACTGTTAGATCTTATTAAGTAAATATGTCACAATATTGCATAAACAAGGCCACATAGAACCAGCATTCTAATTTTAACAGCATTTTATGAGGAATTTGTGTAAGCATTTCTGTCAAATGGCCTTTCAGAGCCAGGATCTTTAGATTTAGATTACAATTTTAGGTAGTTACATACTCATGCATAGTCTATAACAGCCACTTGTAGCCAACTTATGACCTTCTCTTAAAATGTATACTTTATATAATGACCACATGTGGTCTTGGCCACACCATGAGTATTTCTTATTCCTTCTTAAATATTTTGTCAGGATGTATACTATGTAAAACGAACTTGTAGCCGTCTCACTATTTTTGTAATATGCCTAACCACTGCTAAATGCATTATGATAGGTTTATTGGCCATTGTAGGTCATCATGTAGGATTATCCATTACCAGTTACACTCCTGGAAATGGAAAATAGAACACATTGACACCGGTGTGTCAGACCCACCATACTTGCTCCGGACACTGCGAGAGGGCTGTACAAGCAATGATCACACGCACGGCACAGCGGACACACCAGGAACCGCGGTGTTGGCCGTCGAATGGCGCTAGCTGCGCAGCATTTGTGCACCGCCGCCGTCAGTGTCAGCCAGTTTGCCGTGGCATACGCAGCTCCATCGCAGTCTTTAACACTGGTAGCATGCCGCGACAGCGTGGACGTGAACCGTATGTGCAGTTGACGGACTTTGAGCGAGGGCGTATAGTGGGCATGCGGGAGGCCGGGTGGACGTACCGCCGAATTGCTCAACACGTGGGGCGTGAGGTCTCCACCGTACATCGATGTTGTCGCCAGTGGTCGGCGGAAGGTGCACGTGCCCGTCGACCTGGGACCGGACCGCAGCGACGCACGGATGCACGCCAAGACCGTAGGATCCTACGCAGTGCCGTAGGGGACCGCACCGCCACTTCCCAGCAAATTAGGGACACTGTTGCTCCTGGGGTATCGGCGAGGACCATTCGCAACCGTCTCCATGAAGCTGGGCTACGGTCCCGCACACCGTTAGGCCGTCTTCCGCTCACGCCCCAACATCGTGCAGGCCGCCTCCAGTGGTGTCGCGACAGGCGTGAATGGAGGGACGAATGGAGACGTGTCGTCTTCAGCGATGAGAGTCGCTTCTGCCTTGGTGCCAATGATGGTCGTATGCGTGTTTGGCGCCGTGCAGGTGAGCGCCACAATCAGGACTGCATACGACCGAGGCACACAGGGCCAACACCCGGCATCATGGTGTGGGGAGCGATCTCCTACACTGGCCGTACACCACTGGTGATCGTCGAGGGGACACTGAATAGTGCACGGTACATCCAAACCGTCATCGAACCCATCGTTCTACCATTCCTAGACCGGCAAGGGAACTTGCTGTTCCAACAGGACAATGCGCGTCCGCATGTATCCCGTGCCACCCAACGTGCTCTAGAAGGTGTAAGTCAACTACCCTGGCCAGCAAGATCTCCGGATCTGTCCCCCATTGAGCATGTTTGGGACTGGATGAAGCGTCGTCTCACGCGATCTGCACGTCCAGCACGAACGCTGGTCCAACTGAGGCGCCAGGTGGAAATGGCATGGCAAGCCGTTCCACAGGACTACATCCAGCATCTCTACGATCGTCTCCATGGGAGAATAGCAGCCTGCATTGCTGCGAAAGGTGGATATACACTGTACTAGTGCCGACATTGTGCATGCTCTGTTGCCTGTGTCCATGTGCCTGTGGTTCTGTCAGTGTGATCATGTGCTGTATCTGACCCCAGGAATGTGTCAATAAAGTTTCCCCTTCCTGGGACAATGAATTCACGGTGTTCTTATTTCAATTTCCAGGAGTGTATTTTGTCTTGCCTTGTTGCTTAAATCTTTATGTCTTGTATATTTAGCGTATATGCTAATATTGATATTCTCACAGAAAGACTAATTTCACATTTCTTGAGAATTATTATACTTTCAGGCAGATGTTGCCACACTTCTCATTATATTGTATAGAATTGACATGTCTTAATTTACAGCAATATGGCTTAGTCCAGTTTATGGTTTATTAGGTTATTGCATCTTTATTATTCACTGTTCCCGCATTTACTAGATGTTGTCATGTTGCAATATTCAGTATAGGTTGATTTAGAACTTATGTAGATATTTTGCTACATTTATTACCTGTCTTACTGCTTCCCACCTTCCATCATCCAATTTCCTCCATCTGCTCATAGCTTTGGAGTTATTGGATATCAGCACTCATACATCAATGTGGCTGTGCACAATATGGATCGATGAAGAATCTTCAGTTTCATGTGTATTGTTGTTGATGATCATCACAATACTGATGTATTGAGAGCAACCAGCTTTGGGTGTTGGTAAATATGGTGCCAGGTACCAACTGTACCTTTGTATTTGAATGAGACTAGTGACGTGTTTAGCTGTTCTCGGACGTTGGACCAAACTAACGCTGGACCAACCTACTATGGCTAATGCTCAGATGTGAGACTGCAAAGAATTGGACTTAATAATGCAGCCACATACACATGGTTGTAAGTTTCAGCTATGCTCCAACCTTGCCTTAACCATTTCCCCATTTTTTCTTGACAACTAGGGATATAATTTACTCTTAGTTTCAATATTTTCTACATGACATGAGCAGATTTTAAATTTACTACTTGTGCACCAGAGCACCAGTTTTCTCAAGAGTTCAATGATTTGTACTGCGTTTAGTATTATATTGTAATTATTACACAATACCCTTTATTCATATTGCAAATACTGATGAAAAAATTGGTCCTACGTTTGATGTCCAGTGCACATCCAAACTATAGGACAAATTTAATGAACCCCGCTGGAGGGTTCTGTGAGGGGTCCACTTGTATGTGGAGCTCGATTTTGTAATACAATTCATGAAAACTGACCTTGAACGATTGTCATATGTAGGAAAGATTGTATGTTTGACACCACTCAACGAAAGATGTTGCCTGAATGGCAGAATCGATACATGCTTAACAATGAAAGTACGGGTGCGCGGAGCGCCGTAGCAGTCGCCGTTGCACTCTGTTATGGGAAATTATGTAAGACTTAACGCTAGTGACTAGCTGTGAGAATTTACTTGTTGGTCTACGGACGCAGCATAACACAGTTTTTATAAAATGAAGTGATGAATGGTATTGTTTGTGCTCACACAGAGCCCTTAAATGTTAGGTCGTACATATTTCTGTATCATTAATTTGTAAGGCTATAAGGTAACAAGAATTGAAGTGATACTGGTCGTTAACAATACTGACCATTGTCTATGGCAATTATGGAAGAGTAATGAACGGACACTGTGGGTCAAAGAGAAAGCAACAGAAGCAAAGTTGAATGGTAATGAAACAAACCTTCCCACTGAATCACTCTTACAATGAATGCCTTAAGTGCGAGGAATACAAAGAATTCGCATAGAATTGTAACGGGTAGAAGAGAACTGATGGAATGTGACGGCATGCAACCGAATGTGAAGCAGTCTGTCGCGGAGATTGTGTAACAGCTGACCATTAAGACATAGCTGCGGGTAGTTCGATAATATGTTTCGTAAGCTCGGAAAAAACAAACATCCAGAAACTGGATATATCCTATGGTTACAGGTGGTATGAGCTGTAAAGGATGGTTAGCTTACTCAAACGAACAACTCTTTTTTTTTCGCAGACCAAGAATCAAGCAAAACCAAGCTATTTCGACCAGCTATTGGGCAAAAGCAGTGCTCATAGCGTAGTTGTAGCTCTCTTATGCCCATTTCCCACTCTTGCTTGCTGTGATGTGAGTATTCCCTACAGCCCTTGCAAGATGACGCACACGAGAAAGAATTTTAAGGGGCAGAGCACCTCTGTCTTCTCGCAGCACAATTAACAACTATCCAGCCAATTTACCGTCCAGGTTAACGGTCGGAATAATTGCGTATGAATGCCTTAAGGCATTGATGTTACACGATCTTGATACAACCCCCTGGTGTCTCTAATTTCCAGAGTTCGTTTCATATGCATTTCCTCTTCACATCACGACTGTCCGGAGTTGATAACAAGTTCTTTAGTGAACGATGGGAGGAGTTTGTTTAACTCATCTTCAAATTTCCGGATCGATTGAGCAGTTTGCTGTGCATCGTCAAATTGACGCTTTGTTTGAAATTTCGTCATCTTAACGTTTTCCATTTGTGTAGCATTTTTTGAAGTTATGCTACCGTCCACTGCTTCCCTTGAAATGAATGTAATCTATGTCGCGCGCACTTTGAGGTGAATAACGTAGTATCTCTGTCATAACCACCCTGTAAATTGTATCGAGCATCCTTGAAATGCGCAAACGCAGGTATTGAAATTTTACCAATGCTCAACGACAGCTAGTGCCTAAAGTTCTGTGGCTGAATAATTTAGTTCAGAAGCAGAAAGAACACGGCTGGCAAATGCAATGCCCTTAGTATCAATAACATGCCGCTACTGAGCTCGTCCTGTTAGCAGCGCAGTCTAACGCACTGCTTTCTGGGCGGGAAGGCGTGCCATCCCCGGCACGAATCCGCCCGGCTGATTAGTGTTGAAGTCCGGTGTGCCGGCCAGTCTGTGAATGGTTTTTAAGTTGGTTTTCCATCTGCCTTGGCGAAATTTGGGCTGGTTCCCTTTATTCCGCCTCAGTTACACCACGTCGGCGATTGCTGCGCAAACACTGTCTCCATGTATGCGTACACCATAATTACTCTACCACGCGAGCATTTGGGGCTACACTCGTCTGGTATGAGACGTTCACGGAGGGGTCCACTGGGGGCCGGATCACACAATAACCGTGGGTACGGTGTGCGGCGGCGGTGGGGTGAGTCGACTGCTGTAGCCCGTTGTGGGGTTATGTACGACTGTGGGCTACGGCGGGGACGAAGCCTCTCCGTCGTTTCTAGGTCCCCAGTTCCATACAATACAATACAATACAACAATTACAATGTCATTCTGTATCGCTTGAAATACGTGAACGCCAAGGCCCGCATGGAACTGTCAGTCGTGGTGCAAAAATCACGCTGTAGGTCCTAATGAGAAAGTAAAGGTTCATTTAGTGAAGCTTATTTCAATATAAGAAATTCCTTTTGTGTATGTTGGTCCCAGAACCAGTGTGAAATTTTAACACTTACATGACATAATCCTGGAGTGTCCGAAGCTTTGCTGCGAATGAACGTCGAAAAAATTGACGGGGCCAAGGAAACTTCTAACTTGGTGTTTAGTAGTAGGAACTGTAATTTCACGAAGAGCCTGAATTTTTTCTGACGCTGAAATGATAAGACTTAAAAATTTATTTAGAAGATTTGCGAAATTGAGATTAGCTTAAATTTACCGTAATTCTAAGATTTTAAAATGTTTCCATTAATAAGCTAAAGACGTATTTATGTTGGCACCAGCTTTTCAAAGTAACAATTATGTCATCGTCATAAGTAGTGATTCCGACCTTTAGATGTGCTGAAAGAATGGAGTGCAAAACCTCTGATGAAAGCTGCAGATTAAATAATAAGACCAAAAGGTAGTTTACAAAACTGATAACAAATTCCAAAACATAAAAAGGCCGTATATTTACGACAAATAGGGTGTAATTCGAACCCCCAGAATCCTGATTTTAAATCGAGTGAGGAAAATATGCTGCCTCATTCAATGTTTCGAGTGTAGCTGTTTCTGTTGCTACGATGTCATTAGTTAGCCTCGGATCTAAAATAAAACTGGCAGAACCGTCCTTTTTAGAAACAACGTGTAACGGACAGTGATAAGTGCAAGCTCCGGTTTCAGTTATGCCTTTTAGGAGCATAGATTCAGTTTTCTGTTTTACTTTGTCTCTATTAAGGGATGGAATATTGTAATGTCTACGAAAAGAAGTACTGTGGTTTTTCGCTTAAAATTCGTAAACAAATCCGCTCATAGTTCCAGGAAAGTTGTCAAAAACATGACAATTGGTCTGTAGAACTATCTATAATTTTTTGATACCCCTGTGTGTTGATGCTTCAAACCTGCCTACTTTTAATTGTATAGTTGGAGAAACGACTAAATTTGAATCTTCATTTTCGTTAATAAAAGGAAAGTCTGCATCAGTAAACAATGGCGTGTACCAATTCGCGTCTTTGGTTGACATCAAAAACTGTAACCTGTCATTCTCTTGTTCCTCCACTGAAAAACACTTCTTACAATGTAATGTAGCCTGCGTGTAATTACTCTGTAGCGAAATACATGAATTCTCAAAATGCATTACTGCTTTTTGTCCATTCAGGATATCCACGTCAAGCATAATCTCTGTTGCTAGTAGTGAAACGATCCAGAAGTCTGCATATAAAGTGTGACCTTACACAGAAAATTGTAAATGCGTTTGCGATTTTACTTCGACGCCTTTCCATGAAACATCTCCTCTAACATTTGTTCTTCGTAGTGGTAGAAAGACGTAAGTTTCATCCGAATTACCTTTGAATGCTGCATGACAGATTACTGAAACTGAAGAGTCTCAATCTAAAACTGCGTTTAAAGTATGTTTGTCTATTTGTGTGCTGATGACTGGATGATAAATTAGTTTTGGAGGTTTCTCTTATTCTTTCAACAACGTGTCCCTGATGTCTTCTAAACAACTGATATTTTCAGTAATGTCAATGGGACAATATTTTGCTATTGCCTGTAATTTTCATTTCTCCTATTCCCAAATAACTGATGATGGTCGAAGTAGAGAGCATATAAAATGTAGACTGGCAATGGCAAGGAAAGCGTTTCTGAAGAAGAGAAATTTGTTAACATCGAGTATAGATTTAAGTGTCAGGAAGTCGTTTCTGAAAATATTTGTATGGAGTGTAGCCATGTATGGAAGTGAAACATGGATGATAAATAGTTGGGACAAGAAGAGAATAGAAGCTTTCGAAATGTGGTGCTACAGAAGAATGCTGAAGATTAGATGGGTAGATCACATAACTAATGAGGAGGTACTGAATAGAATTGGGGTGAAGAGGAGTTTGTGGCACAACTCGACAAGAAGAAGGGACCGGTTGGTAGGACATCTTCTGAGGCATCAAGGGATCACAAATTTAGCGTTGGAGGGCAGCGTGGAGGGTAAAAATCGTAGAGGGAGACCAAGAGATGAATACACTAAGCAGATTCAGAAGGATGTAGGTTGCAGTAAGTACTGGGAGATGAAGAAGCTTGCACAGGATAGAGTGGCATGGAGAGCTGCATCAAACCAGTCTCAAGACCGAAGTCAACAACAACAACATTCCCAAATCCTTCATTTTTTCGCAAATCGTGTGTTTGTTATCTGTGGTCATTATAGTTGTGACTGTATGCTTGCTGCCTTTGCAGATGAAAATTTTTATTTCTTTGTACGTAAGTGCAAAATTGCTACGGTGCTGTAGGGGGCTGTTCATATTGCCTCTTGAATTATGAAAGTGCTTGTCGTACTGTGATGATCTACCGAGATTGTTATGGAACTGATTTTGATTTTGGTATAGTTGGTTATTCCCGAGTCTTCTTCTGTCTCTGTTGTCACTGAATGATCTGAAATGTGCCCAGTTCCTATTGTAGGTATAACTGTAATTGTTCTGATATCAGTTTCCTTTGTTGTACATTTATATGGATTCTTGAATCTCAAGCAAAAGTAAAAGTCACAGAACGCATTCATGTTTTCTTTCTGATGCCCGGTCAGCAAAGAGACAGGTAAAGATCTTGCAGGATTAGAAAGCTGGACTAAATCAGTTTGGCTGAACAATACTTGTAAATGTTGGTTCTCATGCACCATGTACTCAAAGAACTGCGTTAAGGTAACAAATTGAGAATTTTCAAAATTTGACGGAATGATGACTTTGTCCTTAACTCCACGCCGTGTAGTCTACTGCTAGTATGCTGCAAGATATGCATATTGAAATAGCTCTAAAGAAAAGTAAAGTCTTGTTTTGCGTCGTATCAGCATAGCTGGTTCATCTTCCAAAAAATTGCAAATAAATTCTAACTCGTATGCCGCTAGCCAAGCTGATGGTAAAGAAAAGCTAAATTGTTGGATCCAATCTAAGGGATGTAATTCATTGCTGCCATTGCTAAAAACTTTTAACTTTCAAACTGATAAAAATATTTGTAGTCAAATCCGTCGCGCCTAGTTAATCATTAGAGTTCTATCGGCTGAAACACGCATGTGAATGTTCGCGCTCGTTTTCAACACCTCTTTTTCGTCTAAGTCGACTAAAATGTTGATATTGCACGAAATCTTTCTGTCATGTGTGATAGCTCTCATTACGCTCACGTGTGCCTTGTTCTTGTGTCAAATGCTCTTCAGTGTCAGCTAGATGAGTGCGTAACCTATTGATGTTTTGTTTGTGCTGTTTGTTTAAGGTCATCCGTCTTTCCTTAAAACGCTCTGAGGATTGAAATTCCTCGGTTTCTTTAATCTGTATTAGTTTTGTCTGCTGTGTGATCGTCTTTATTAACTTTAACTTGCTCAACTTTGAAAGTTCATCGATATATGCTTCCAGTGTTTCAAATTGTTTGTTCGCACTCTTGTCAATTTTATTTGTTTCTGTTTCCTAATTCTGTATCTGTTCCGAATGCTTTTGTGATTTTCTCTACAATTTTGCGACGGCGGCACTACGAATTATTTTGTTTATTTGTTAAGTAACTGACGCTCTCTCTTTTCGGTGTGTATATGTAATTTCTTTAAATTTTGTGTCAACCTCAGCAATTCTCTGAGAAAGATTACGTTGCATTTGTTTTTGAAATTTCTTCTAGTCTTGTAGCGATTTTGTCTTGTTCTGTTTTCATGACTGTAGTCACATTCTTTACGATCGAATCATTGCTTTCATTTTGTTTTGTTTCAAGTAATTTGTTGCTTTCTTGTAATTCATTTTTAAAGTGACTTCATAGCTCATTGGCTAGTGTTTTGTTACTTTCTTGTAATTTTGTTTCCTTGTAACTTTGTTTCAAGGTCACTTGAATACCGATTATCTAAAGTTCTCTTACTTTCGTGTTTTTTGTTTCAATTACTTTGTTATTTCCTTATAATAAGTTCTGAAGCACAAGTGAAACGTAGTTTGTCTGCAAAGAATGAGTACTAACAATTGTGTGATGAAATGACCGTTCGTCGTGATTTCATTCACTACTGCTTTTATCGAAATAATTAGCGTCGTCTGTGTCGTAATACCATCAGACTGCGCGGAATCTGACTTTTAATCTTTGGCCTCACGTCTCATCATCAACAAAAATATCCAAGTTTGCAAAAATGTTTCCATCTAAAATCTGTGCAATATTCACTTCCTTCGTAACCTGACTCTCTGGGATGGAACCATCTACCTCAAACATTGTTGTGTCTGAATTGGTCTCTGTGACAGTGATAAGTTACTCGCCAGAAGTTAAGGTATTTTTGTTACATGGATTTTGACGTTTGACTGAGAATGATTGCTAGGCAACTTGCTATTCACTTTGTTACACGGCATGGTAACTGTAATAGGAAAGTTAAATATTTAAAAAAGAAAAAGAAATTTTCAGAAGTTATCCTGATTTCTTACATGCCGCGTTGAGTGGCCGCCCAGTTTGCGGCGTTATGTCGCGCATTGCACGGCCCCTCCCGCCGGAGTTCGAGTCTTTCCTCGTGCATATGTGTGTGTTGTCCTTAGCATAAGTTATTTTAAGTTAGTTTAAGTAGTGTGTAAGTCTAGGAACCGATGACCTCAGTGGTTTGATCCCTTAGGGATTCATACACATTTCATTTCTTACATGCTCCAGACTATGTTCGTTTAGGGCTTAAATCATCTACACTAATCACTTTCCTGGTGGCAGTGAGGAAAGGCTTCCACCCTTTTGCTGGTGTACTGTAGGATTGGCTGTTGCTATACCACTCCCAGCTTGCTCCGCTACGCAGAGCCAGTCGGCTGTGTTTTGCTTTGTAAGGCATAACATTCTCGCCTGTCTGTGGCTGGCTCTGTTGCAACTCACTTCCACTCCAACGTATTTTTAAACTTAATATGGTCGATACGCTACATTGTCCGCCTTTTTATCAAGACCCACTCCCTCGGATCAACCAAACTAGGTTATGCTTGACACTCGAATTCCTGGTGACCGGCCCTTCTAGCCCTGTTTCGCCTCTTAAGAATTATTATAACAATTGGTTCCCTTAACTCTTTCACTAAACCTTACACATTGTCATGGGTCCCCTTGCACCGCTCCTTAACTCTTACACGATGGAACTTATTTAATTACTATGCTTCTAGTACAGTCATTCTAACTCTCTATTTCCAAATTACAATACAAGCTAAAATGTGTCAGTAATTCTTAATACTACCCCCTTGTGCATTCAGATTCCTTCTGCTGCTTTTATGATTGGGATATCCAATCCTCTGGAATCTGAATGATGGCTGAGTTCGAGCTCAGTCTTGTGCTTCATCTTTTACATATGAAAACAATGACCATGCTCAGCTGAATAAATGCCTCTGCAGTGGTTGGTACGACAACAGCCAGTGTTGTCTCTTTCTGGTAACGATATTCCTATTACGAATTTAGATGCTGCAATAAGGTTTCCAGAGAGACTTGCCCCTCCCACTGGTTCAGAAGCATGTATATAAATGGCATTAATTCCGGCCCTAGACTTTGATTTCAGCTGGTTAGATTTGCGGCAGGTATCACTTCCATTGGCCCCTCTGGCCAACAAAAACGAGGCTGAGAAATAATTAGGTGTGTTATTCCTGAAATAGTGGCGGCAAGTTGGAACGTGGGCCCCATTATATCGCAAGCTGTTCCATTTAATAAGAAACAACTACTATTTAATTCTAGTCTCATTGCTGATGTGAGCTTCCTCTGCTTGGAATAACGAGCCAGTACTATGATCTTATCAAAGGCAGAGTATAACAAATGTGCCTCAACTTGCTGAAACTACAATTCCTACTCGATCACCACTTAATTGCATTCTCTTACCTCCTTTTGACCCATTAACAATTTCACATACATGAATGCTGCCACTCTCTTATAACCATATTGCACAGATTGTGATTTTTCCTTGGCGGCATTTTTGTAACCATATTTCCTCCATTTATACATATCTTTTCCTGTCTTTTGCAATTAATAGGAGTTTCTTTTTTTTTAGTCTTACGAATTTCTTCAGTATCCTCCACTTGACAGGACATGCATGAACTACATAGCACTAGTAATATGCTTGTTTCCCTTCTATTGGTGTATAAACAGAAACGTAAACATTCACTTCATCAGTTCTCACCATCGTATGTTGGCTGGGGCGAGGCAGCACACGTAGAGTTGAGATAAGTAATATTATTGACTTGGTACATATGTACCGTGTATTAGTAAAAAAATTAAAAAAACATATGGGATCTTGCCGCTCTAGGTGTTGATTTTAGCCTTTGACTATGCCTATTTAGGCAAGCAGTTTTATATTTGTTCTGAAGAAGGCGTGGTTACCCACACTGAAAACTAGGTAAACACCAGGTAGTTCGTGCAATCGAGGCGGATTTTTCATAATTAGTTCTCACCACTACTGTACCCACCATCAAATAAAAAGATAATCACACAAATTTAGTACCCTTTTTTAACAACTGTTTCAAAATTCTGGCAAAACTGTCTGTCTCTGTCTGGCAGTATTCCCTTTCCGAATCCGCGGAATTAGTTCGCCAGTACAAGAACAATTACAGTTCCTTTACGAATCCTGGTGCAGGAAATTTGTATGCAGTTCTAATTTATCTTGGGTCTGTCTTAACCCCCATCTTTTCTTATGACGTGACCTAGGTATGCTACCTCTTCCACCACAAAATTACACCTTTCGGTGCTCAATGTTGACTTTGCTGCTTTTAAAGTCAGGAATTATTCCCTTAATAGCTTCATACGCTGTTCCATATCACTCCCAGAGACAATTATGTTATCGGGATATACAAATTATTGCCACGGTTTCAAACCCCTGAAACGTTGTAGGTGCATTTTGTATTCCGAGTGGCATTCTTCTAATTCGGTAGTGTCCGCAGGGTGCCGAAAACGCTGTTCTGTGTCGATTCTGTGGTGCAACCACTACATGGAGATAACGACTCTTCAAATTGATTCTTGAAACATATTTGCATTGCCGTAAATGATCCAAAGTTTCCGTAATATTCGCAAAGGGTAGGCGACCATTATGGTTTCCGCAGTTAGTTGTCTGTAACTACAACGAAACCTAAATTTTCGTGTTCCATCAATTGATTTTTTTTTGGTACGACGACTATTCCTTCCGACATGGACTATTACATTATTCAATTATTCCATCTTTCAACTCTTGATCGATAAATTCCTCCAAAATGGGCTGGAAGTACCTAAGAATTCTATAAGGTTTGTGGTAGACTGGTGATTAATTTCCCCTTGGTATGTGGTGCTTTGTAATATTTGTAGCTGGTGATGGTCCTTTTGTGAGAAATAAATCATTAAATTCCAAAAGTAATTTCCCGACTCAGAATGAAATTTTCACTCTGCAGAGGAGCGTACGCTGGTATGAAACTTTCTGGCACATTAAAACTGTGTGCCGGACTGAGACTCGAACTCGGGACCTTTGCCTTTTGCAGGCAAGTACACTTGCCTGTGAAAGCCAAAGGTCTCGAGTTCAAGTCTCCGTCTGGCAGGAGGTTTTAATTTCCCCACCCGTTCCCTATTGCTTACCTCTAGGTGCTTCACGTTTTCTTGTATGCAGTTTCAATGGGGTCCTGCAATTTTTCGCGGCCTACACCCCTTGTATACCATTTTTCTTCCTCCAGTAAATCCATATTAGCAATTAACAACCCCTTCGTTAAAGACATATCCTCTTAGATAAAATTATCTGAAGAAACAGGCACTTTCTTTTCAGACTATATTTCCTCTACTAGTACAATACCAGTTTTAACGAAGCAACCTGCCTTATGTGATAATTCATTCTCTTCTGCCGGTTGCATAACACACAAAATTCCTACCGGAAAGCTAGACTCAACAGTGACCCAAAGTGACCTCCCAGTACCCTTAGGTACACATTTGTGTGAATCAAGTCTTAGTGTGGTCGTTCACTGTTTAATCGGTTAATCTTTTACGACTGACTCCCCTCGCAACATTGCTACGCCTAACTGAAACATTCTTCCTATGTCGTCAAAGATCAATTACTGCACAATGCTGATATAAGAAATCTAATCGCAGAATCAAGGCACGTGTGGTACAATCTCTGCACATTGTTTAAATTGAACCATATCCAGGCAAAGCCTATGTCCACCGATCCTAACGATGTGGCATCTTTATACCCAGTTCCACGCAATCGGCATCGTGGTAGATCCCATTGCTTACGTTCCACCAGACCACTACTGGCGGCCAACACATGCGTCCGTGTGTCCAATACTACCCTGCAATCCAACTTTGAACATACCTGACGTCTGCAGCAACGGTGTGGACAAATTTGAAAAATATGTAAAAATCTTCCACCCGGTCGCATAGATTTTCTATATACCTTGACCAGGTTTCGTCACCTCTAAGGGTGACTACACCAGAAGGTAAGGTAATTACATGAGGAATGTAATTACCTTACCTTCTGATGTAGTCACCCTTAGAGGTGACGAAACCTGGTCAACGTATATAGAAAATCAATGCAACTGGTTGGAAGATTTTTACATATTTTTCAAACCTTGCAATCGTTTTATCCCACTATTCCTCTTATGACCCAATCGACTTCTGCACACGATTTCGTAGCATCCAGTCTTACTGGGAACTACTATCGGTGGACCTGGGGCTCCCCTCAGCGTTTAACACCTAATTCTTCCCCGGGTCTCTACTTTTAAATTATTACTTCACATTACTTCATTCTCACAACACTGAGGCCGCAGACACTGCCTCCTTACTCGCCCCGTTCGTCCACATCAGAAACGTTTTATATTAGCTGCAAACACTATTCGTTTACCCTGCATTCCAGTCAACAAATCGATCTCCTCACACTCCATAACCAACTGAACTGCTGTGAGCAAATCGGTCGGACCTCTTGTCTGCACTCGTCTTGACATTTCCGAATGAAACCCTCTTAAAAATCATCGAGTGCCTTCTGTTCAGCTTCTTGCAAAATAATTTCATTGACTACAGTGCCTCCTAAATTTTCCTTATCCTATCTGCAAATTGGTCTACAGTTACTGTATTTTTCTTAGTCATTACCGTAATTGTTCCCCATAGCGTCTGCCACTATTTTTTCGCATATCTCTGAATTGAGTCTTCTTTATGTTCTTCAGATGTTATGGTTCACTTAAGAGATTCCGTATACCTATAAGTTTTTGCTTCCACGGTTTCTCTAAATTTTACTACATTCAGTCTTCCGTAACGGACCAACCGTCCATCGGTGCCACATTTCCAAGGTCTCTCACAGAGGCTTGCACATCTCAGTTACCTTATCAGAAAAATGAGCAACTAACCTTGCAACTGACAAATCTACACCACACTGCGATGAACGCGATATCACCAACCCACGCCGTTTTGAATTATCAGCTTTTAATTCTGGTACATTTTCTAACAATATGCATAATATTTACTGTTCTGACACACCTTGCATCTCTATCAATTGCGCAGCTTACAGAACCTTCACTGTGGTGATGTAATCTACTACGGCAAGAGCAGTGAAAACACTAGACGTTATAACCAAACATGGCCAGTTTGACCATATTAATGATTCATACAGCCAGTTAGGTTGATTACAACTAGACAAATCATGTGACTTCTGTACACTATGTTTCCTTCATGGGCTCCTCAGTTATCTAGTAGCCTAGCTCACACCATGTTAAAAACCAAATCATTCACCAACACCTTCTCCGTTAAAATTTTTGAAAACATTATCAGCGATCTATTAAAATTAAAATTTAAAGATCAGTTATCAGTTGAACTGCTTTTCCAGCGTCGAGGGTTGCTACACGGAGTCCATCCACCGTTCTGGAGTCTGAAGATGGTTCTTAATTAGAATCGAAACCGGTCACTCGAATAAAAAGTTGCGATCAAGACTGTTTTAATCTTTAAACCTTCTCTGTTGCTGCAGCCTGGAAAAAACCACCTTGCGATTTGCGCATATTGAAATTCCTTGTTGATTGTAAGCAGCAGCTGAGGCACCTCCTTCTATCACCTTCATACCGCTTCACAAAAAATTCACACATATGAACAATTTTCGCCCCTGTCACACCATGAATTACAATCTTTGCTCTTTCCATTCGTCAATCAGGGATCCCACATTCTTGTCCCCAATATTTATTGTGTTTTATGGTATTAATTTCTCTCTCTCCCTTCCATACCTTCTCTCAAGGTCTCTCTTGCTTTTAGCCTTCATAATTTAGAATTGCTTTCCTGTAACTTGTCTCTGTTACGCACTTCTGACAGAATGCAAATTGTTTCAATTATTTCTCTCTTTTTGCAATAAAGTAATTACTAAATATTTTCTAACGTATACTGGATATTACTTGTAACATGCTATCCTAGTGATTGTAATGTAAAATAAACGTACTGAAAAAAATTTGTCGCACTAGTGCACACGCACAGATGAATCGTTAAGTCTTTACAGATGGCGCAGCGATCTAGTCACGTGCTCAACCGAGCGCGCGCTACCTCTACGTGGCCGTAAGACTGTAGTAATCTGCGAGACCTTTATGTTTCATACGGACATCGTACGTAAATGAAAGTGGCAAAAGGGACAATCGTGCCTGGCAATACCCATAGGCATTCGGTGTATGAAGTTGCTGGATTTGTCGGTAATTCGCAGCGGACTGCTCATCGTATTTAATAGAACTGGTGCAGCATTCGTGACAACGAAACAAAAGTCAGAATTTTAGTAGGAAAAAGAACTTGGCTGAGAGGGATCGGAGACGCGTTTCAAGGCTTGTGCATCAAAATCGCTCGTTTCAGACAATGAGTGAGGTATATCGGAAGCTGGGAGCCAGAGCGTTGCGACGGGAATTCCATGCAGTGAACATCTGGAGTTGGTCACCTCGCAGGAGATGATTTCTCACATCGTCACGACAACTGCAAAGATCATTGATATTCTTATGAATAAGTGACTGGTTTTCTGAAATCTCCATCACCCTATTAGAACTCGGATGCCCCGCATAACCAACACACTTTCACCAACAGAAAATCTTTTGGACCGCGCGGGGTAGCCTCGCAGTCTCGGGCGCCTTGTCACGGTCCGTGCGGCTAACCCCGTCGGAGGTTCGAGTCCTCTCTCGGTCATGGGGTCTGCGTTGTCCCTAGCGTAAGTTATATTAAGTGGAGTGTAGGCTTAGGGATCGATTACCTCAGCAGTTTGGTCCCATAAGAAAAGAGAAAATATTTATACATATATTGGACTTGGAATAGAATGTAGAACCCCAAAATTATCATCCTCGCAATTCTGTTGAATTGCGCGATCGAAGCTCCAGCGAGCGGCTTAACCTGGATGCGATATACTTGCACTACCTTGTGGACTCACTCCCAAACAGAATCCAGGCGTTTATGAAGTCCAGGAAGGGTAATTCACGGTATTAAATTATGTCTGTGATGATTTGTCTAATGGTTACTAATTGTTGTCCGGTGAGCTTACGTAGAATGCCTGGTTGAGCGTAGGAAAAGGCCTAACCTTGCCACATTCAATCAGTAAATAAATAAATATTCAAAATATCTCAAAATACACTTGTTTGGTAGCCCCATTAAATAAATGTAATGTTAGCTTGTATTCTATAACTTGGAATTATCGACAATCTAAACAACATGTAGAGTCATTCTTGTTTTGTTTGAGGTGATCAGAGGATTACATCAGAGCAATGAATGTTTCGTAATCTGTATTAGGATGGTAATGTACCTTAGTATGGGCTTGTACATATGTATGTATTAAACTGGGGACCTAGAATCGACGGAGAGGCTTCGTCCTCCCGGAGCCCTCAGTGGTTCACAACCCCACAACATGCCACAGCAGTCCACCCATCCCACCGCCGCTCCACACCGAACGAAGGGTTTTTGTGCGGTTCGGCCCCCAATGGACCACCCTCCCCCCTTCCCCCCGGGATCGTCTCATACCACACGAGTGTAACCACAAATGTTTGCGTGGTAGTGTAATTATGGTGTATGCGTACGTGGAGACAATGTTTGCACGGCAATCGTCGACATAGTGTATGGCCGTGCGGTTCTAGGCGCTGCAGTCCGAAACCGTGGGACTGCTTCGGTCACAGGTTCGAATCCGGCCTCGGGCATGAACTTGTGTGATGTCCTTAGGTTAGTTAAGTTTAAGTAGTTCTAAGTTCTAGGGGACTGATGACCTAAGATGTTAAATCCCATAGTGCTCAGAGCCATTTGATCCTTTTACTTTTGACATAGTGTAACTGAGGCGGAATAAGAAGAACCAAACCGCAATTGCCGATGCAGATGGACAACCGCCTTAAAAACCATCCACAGGCTGGCCGGCACACAAGACCTCGAAACAAATCTGCCGGGTGGATTAGTGCCGCTCGGGAAGCAGCGCTTTAGACTGCGCGGCTACCCCGACGGGCTCAGAAGCGGCTTACTCGAGTTATGTATTTAAGGGTAAAAGAAACTGATATTGTTTTATGTTAAAGTTGGATTTTGGATTTATTTCTTTACAATGCAGCGAAATCTGAAATAAATTTCCTAGCAGATTGAAACTGTGTGTCCGCTCTATGATACGAACGCGAAACCAAGATTCCTACAATAATACATAGTTTGATGGCTCCACGCGAATGACTGACCCGCTAAAAATTCAACGGAATTAGATTGCAAGCAAAAAGTCGAGATTCTTGTTGTGTTTCTTGTGAACTCTATCTCAAATAATACCGTATGACTATGTACGTCCAAAATTCCAAATTGCACCGTCGCTAGAGCTTAGTTGTGATCTTTATTTGAAATTTTTAGGTGATCAGATTCTTAGGTTTAAAGAGGAAACAGACATGCCTCCAACATTAATATGCTGTACAGACTGTGCCGTTAAACCAACATCGAGCTGATAGCTGCTTTACTAATAAATGTTATGAAGGAACAAAAATTTTGCGCATTTATCCTATGGTTCATATTATTTAGGATCTTATGGAACTACTAAAAGAAAACTGGTTCCCTCATAAATTTAGCACAGTATCTGTTTTTCAATTATCAAGAACATAAGAAATGTGAATAAACAAGTATTTTTAGGAAGATGTGTTTGTAACCGTATTTTATATACTTCTACAGCATCACTGAAATTTTTATTTCAAACCAAATTTTCTGTTCTGGAAAGGAGAAGCAATGTCAATGGAATAAAGTATAAACGACCGCCGAGGGCGTGATAATGACATTTCAGAGTGAGAGTATTTTATTCCTTTTTGCTCGGCAGATATCAGATGCGACCAATACTTAACTCACTTTAACAGGGTGAAACAACCCGCTCACAAGAATTTCTGCAGTAAGCGAGGAAACAGAGTCTCCTTACCGCTTCTATTTGAACAGTGTTTCTTCCACTTTCATTAAGTCACCCTCCCTTACGACAGCTTAAAGTTTAATTTAACGAACGTTCTTTGGCAAAATTAAAACTCTCTATTCTATTGCCTATTAAATTGTTCTTTACTCTAACTGTGAGATTAAAGGGGTGCTGCAATTTATATTTACTACTAAAGACAAAAATGTTTGCTAACAGTTTACGTCGTGGTGTAATAAGAGCTTTATTCTGTTAGTATAGTTAATGGATATTACCTGTAATCCTTGAACTGCAACAGCTTGCGTTCACCAAGTCCCATGTAAATGAAGAAGGCCCAAATTCATAAAAAACAATCTAACTGTTCTCAGTCCTGTTCCTTCCCACAGCTGACTCGAATTCTCCAAACAATATTTAATATCTTCCTAATAAGCGACACAGAACACCAGATTTATGCTTGAAATGAGGTTATTATCTTTCACTGAAATGGTCTAGCAACACCACTGTGTCGCGAACTCGGGAAGTAAAATGTCGAGTACCCACCATGTAGAAGCTCGCGAGGTAACTTTCTATCGGTGATAACAATTTACCAGTCCAAAGAGTGATTCTTTACGAACATCTGCTAAGAAAGAAGAAAGATTGTGAGTGATAAAGCTGATCTAGATTAGGGGTGGGAGTATATAATTTAATTACTTCCACGTAGGTACTGACCTACGTTGATGAATGATCCCCTTTACTATCTTATAAAATCAGTACCTCGCTTAGTTAAACTACTGTACTGTTCGAATTTAAAATAAAGTTTGAGATTGACATTATCACGAATTAGAAACTACTAAACAAAACGGGATCTGTTCCACACTGATCGTAAACACAAGCGCCACTCTGCTACTCCCTCGATAAAATTGCCTCAGCAACCATACTGTTCCACTGTAGCTATTCAGATATATACTAAAGAAACTTATTACCTTGTACTGCAGAACAGGTGCATAGCGAGGATCAGTATATGTTTCTTGTACTCTCCTCGTCAATATAAGTCCATTGGTGCTTTCATTCATGGCTCCCTTTCTCTCAGAACATTGTATTGCAACCACACTTCTTACCGTAGTACATCACATACTAGCGAAACACTTCTTCCCTCCAGAGCAGCCCAAACGGATCAGTATGAAGGAGGCCATCTGAGGTAACCATGACCTCGCTGGACAATGGTCGAACCCACTCTCGCGCCAAATACTTGCGGCATACACACAGTCACGTAGCAGCCGCGAATATGCGGAAGTCGATCAACGTGCCACAGACATATCAGTAAGGAGTCTCCACGAAGCGTAGCTGTGTGAAAAGAAAAAAAATGAGAAACAGAGATGGCCACTTTTCATTAATAATTCATTTTTGTACGTTTAAGGATAGTACTTCATAAAAGAAGGTAAGTAATATAAAGAATTATTTTTGCCAAAAGCATCATTATCAGAATCATAAGCCTCCTTACATCCACCATTCCGTATCGACTTCCTCTAGGATTCGCCATGCGTCATGTGCTTCCGACGTACACTAGCTAAATGTGAGTCGAAATTCAATTGCTTTTCGGCGTTGAGAATCACATATAATACTTAAACAATGCACAGTGTTAGACTGATCTTTGTTTGTATATTATTAGCACAAGAAGACACTTATTCAGCGCATAGAAAAAACGGAACAGCAGATACAGTAAAAACCGTTATCGGACTCTACCTTTCAAACAGAATTATAGACCGTCAAACTATTATTTTCATTAAAGACTACGGATCTGTTCTGATAGACAACGAAGTAATAATATGAAAATGGTAAATTATGCTACATCTGTATTTTGGCCAACAGCAACCAGTCAGTATTAACGAAAACTGGTAAATTATTGCATATATTGACAAAATTGTACATAAACTCGCAAACTAGTTACTGTCTCAACTACAGACCAGCGTTTTACAATCGAAGATTGTATCAAAATTATATTCCATGGTAAAGACAGACTGCATCCCTTGACAAAGACTGGTGTGTCTAATAGCACAAGTAAGCTCTGTATAAAATTATGTACTACTCAATCAGCCCGAGCTATGTCAGTTAAGTTATCTGAAAATGAGAGAATCTGGAGATTAACAAAGCAGGCTTCTGCTTTTGCTGATCATCTTTTATCGGAAAACAACTCATATAGTGCAGAATGTACAGAGTAATATACCGTAGGGAAAAGCGGAAAGAGAGCCATACTGAAAACAAACAATATCAATAAATATCTAAACACAACGACAACTTAGTATTAAAACTCAGTTTCCTTTTATCCGTCTTTTAAATTAAGTAGTACTTACGAATACTACATGGAAATTATAAATTCAGCTTTTTTTTCCACCACTTCTGCATACTACTATTTCACTACGTAAAGTCTTCACAAAAGTCATCATTTTTGTTACCCTCTGTGTAAATAAAATCTCTGCTTAGTCAAGTGAAAATTTATCTGTGTATACGACATTATTATCACACCTGAAGATGGCCTAAGAAGACGAAAGCTCATTCGAGACGAAATAAACATAACGTAGCAAAAGATACGTCCCCTAAGTAATATTATCATAATATTCTGCTGAGCACCAATGGAAAAAATAGCGTTATTCAGTTACTTTATTTGCAGAAACTGATTTACTGATCATCGCGCCATTCAGAGTCGCCACAACTATTTCAGTCGTTTGGGCTGGTGTCATGAATGTATGACTACCTCTGAGATTCGCATGAAAGGAGAAATAAGGATTTGTTTTTTGGGTCATCAGTCTTCTGACCAGTTTGATGAGGCCGGCCACGTATTCCTCCCCTGTGCCAACCTTTTCATCTCAGAGTAGCACTTGCCCCCTCCTTCCTCAATTATTTACTGGATGTATTCCAGTCTCTGTCTTCCTCTCCAGTTTTTACCCTCTACAATTCATTCTAGTACAATGGAAGGTATTCCGTGATGCCTGAAGGGTCCTACCATCTGTTGCTTCTTGTCAGTGATTCCCATGCACCACGTCCCTCGCAGATTCTCAGCAGCACCTCCTCATTCCTTACCTTAACCAGTCCACCCAATTTTCAACATTCTCCTGTAGTACCACATTTCAGATCCTTTGATTGTCTTCTTTTACAGTTTTCCCTCAGTCCTTATTCACTACCACACAATACTGTGCTCCAGGTGCACATTTAAAGAAATTTCTTCCTCAAATTAAGGCCTATGTTTGATATAAGTAGACTTTGCTTGTCTAGGAACGAACATTTTATATCATCCTTGCTCCGTACGGCAAGAGCCATTTTGCTGCCTAGGTTGCAAAATTCCTTAACTTCGTCTACTGCGTAATCACCAATCCTGATCTTTAGTTTCTCGGTGTTCTCATTTCTGCTAATCCTCAGTCCTTTCGTCTTTCTTCAATATACTCTGAATCCGTGTTCTGTACTCATTAGATTGTTCATTCCATTTAGGAGATAGTGTAATTCTTCTTCACTTTCAGTGGAGACAGCAATGCCACCAGCGAATTAACATTCTGAAACCTTAAACTTTAATTCCACTCATGAACCTTTCTTTTATTTCGATCATTGCTTATTCATTCCCGACTTACCTCCATTTTAGTCCGAACACTTCGTTCTTGGTCTTCCACTCTTCTTGTTCCCTCTTGGTTCTTATACATTGTGTATATAATCCGTTTTTCCCTATAGTTTACCCTTCTTTTCCTAAGGACTTCGAACATCGTACACCATCTGACACTGTCGAACGCTTCTTTCAGGTCAACAAATCCTATGAAAGTTTCTTGATTTTTCATCAGTCGTGCTTCTATTGTCAACCGTAACCTCCGAACTTCCTCTTCGCTGCTTTTACCTTTGCCCTTCGTCATCTAAAAGTCCTCAAATTTCTTTTTCCATTTTTCTGTATATTATTCTTGTTAGCAGCATGGATGTATGAGCTGTTAAGCTGATAATTCTCCATCTTGTCGGCTCTTGCAGTCCTCGTCATTATGGGGATGATGCTTTTCTTGAAGTCAGAAGATAAATCGTCGGATTCATACATAGTTGCCATTTTCCACTGTGATTTCAGGCATTCTGGTGGAAATTAAGTCTTCCAAAGCCGTTTTAAATTTTGATTCTAGTACTGGATCCCTAGTCTCTTCTAAATAGACTCCTGTTTCTTCTTCTATCACATTCGACTAACCCCCCCCCCCCGCCCTCCATAGACGCATTCGATGTACTCTTTCCACCTCTTCGCTCTCTCCTCTGCATTTAAGCGTGGAATTACCGTTGCACTCTTAATGTTGCCACCATTGCTTTTAATTTCACCGAAGGTTGCTTTGACTTTTCTGTATGCTGAGTCAGTTCTTCTGACAATCATTTCTTTTTTGGTATGTTCACATTGTCAAAACCTCAAAAACTTGAAACCAACGTCTGCCGTCTTAGATGCCCCAAAACCCTACATTCGGGTGTTTTTAATGTTTCAAGGAGTGAAAGTTGTTTGATCGAAAATTCCAGCTTGCGTCGTTTGTGAGTGCAGTACTAACTTTGCCTCTAGGTGTCATAGGTATTACTCATTCTGTTCGTAATCTAAAGTGTAAAGGAATTACATTTCTTTCGTAAGTGAAGTCTTTCAACAGATATTTCATCATGTCCTTTGTTGGGAATTGTTTCATCACATGTATAAAATACAGAGTTCTCAGAAGAAAGCTAATGAATATTGAATGAATAAAATGATAGCTGCCTGCGGTCATACACTTCATTGACTGAAATGTCAGGAAGCTGAAGATTTTTCTGGTAATCCACACAGTTTTCTTTCTTAATCAGCGGCCTTCTGGTCTTCAAACTTTCTTAACGTTTCATCTCGTAAGGCTTGTCTGTCGTTTTCTTACGTAGTTCAAGTCATTAGATGATGTTTCTGCTTTTTCAAAGTTTGCATCTGATATGTATCTTACCCCTTGCTTATCAGAAAAAGAAATTTAGAACAGTAACTTCTAAATTTCTCTCACACCGTCCATACGTCGGGACTGTGGTACCCAACATTTATGTTGTAGTTAGTGACCAAAATCAGTCGAAAATTCTTGTATCACACGGAGTTAGGAGCAATGAAACAGCTGTAACTATCAAATATTAAGTTTTTCTAGTATATATAACCGTTTACTATCAATATGTTACAATGTGATTTGCGTCATATCAGTGACTACACATATTCATGCACTTTAGATAGGGTTTCTCCTTTTAGTTTGTTTAGTCTAATGTTTGCCCCTGGTCTCCACATGTGCTTCGACTGATGTAGCCAGCGCCCTTTTACGAGTCATAAGACATCTGGTGGTGATGCCATGCGATGCCAGGAATGTTGGTTGACATACCTGAACAGCTTGTATTTCTCCATCTCTAATAATACACACGTTATAGACACAGCCTTACGAATAAACATGTAATCTACTTTGAGCCTATTATTAATTCTGGGTCATACTTCATTTTACTGGGTTTTAGTCAGTAAAGTATCTGTGAAAATTAGGATGTGTCAGCAGTTTCAGTACAGGTATTTGACCCGCACTCAGGTATGTGTGACAGTGGACACTAGATACCGACAGACGGTATAGTTTCATACTTTTGTACTTTTATTTCTTTACTCCATGAGTATAGCGGACTGTTAGAGATATGGCCCACGACAAGGTCCTCATTTCAGAAAGTGCAGCTGGTAGCAATGCATAAGGCTTCCCAGTCGGGTATTAATGGAATGGAATTGCCGGTGCCAGTGTTTGCCTTACAACTAGGAGTATGTCATGGTGACAGAAACAAAGAACTTGTTAGTGACGTTCGCGTCAATGTATTCTCTGGTCGTAGTGGGCACCACTCTGTCTGTTACATGTTAGTTATTCCGTTAATTCATCGACTGTCACCTGCTTCCCTGACGAAGCCAATTTTGGATGTTGTTCGAAGCTCGGTTTTTCTACTGAATTAACGTGAAAAGTGCATCTAGAACATTTCCTATCAAATACTCACAATTTTTATGCGCAATTGCCAGAATTTTTCTAATCTGCCATTTTTCCTAAAACTGTCATTGATAAAAATGATTCGGTGAGTTTGAAAATTAATTTGACAAAAAGAACACGAGATTCAAAGGTTGATATGTATCAAATTAGTATTTATTAAGGTACATTACTTTGACACTTAAGTGGCAAGCATATGTAATTATTGCGTACACAGTACATTTCTTTTGTAGTTATAGTAAGTAATATGGATCCCACATTCTGTACTCTAGAGATTAAAATTTTGTTGTCATATGGCTGAATAGAGGACAACCAAGGAGTAAAGGTTCTAAATTACTGATTACAAAATAATTGTTCATATTCCCCTGCGACACGATAAAACTGAAAATTAAAGAAAACTCGAAACAGAAAGGAGAGGGAGAACGACTGAAAAAATTGTATTGATTATAAAAAAATCGCCACTTAACAGTGAAATATAGAAACGTGCTATACACTTAGAAAAAGGCTTATTCATATTTCAACCCCATCTTTTCGGAAACAATTATTAAAATGTTTCTTAAAAAGTTCTGCCACACTATAAACGTCTGTCACCAACGTATCCGTTACTCTTAATGTTATTTGTCCCTCTTCACGTATGGTTCTACAGGTCTGCTCCTTCACTATATCCCATACTATCTTTAATTTGTTATCTGATATGACTATCATTTCCTTGTAATATATTTGCTTTAATGTCAGTTTTACAGTCTTTAATATTTTGCAGTATTTCTTGTGGTGTGCTATGGCACCAACATCAGAACTGTTTCGGATTGACAGATACAGTTTTCTTCTTGTTTTACAAGATAGCTCTGTTCCTTGAGTAATCCATCGCTTCTTTGAGGGCTCTGTTCTAGCCTTGGTCAGTTTTGGGGGAAAACTGTGTTCAAATAAGGTAAGCACTTTAGTAGCAAAAGTGTTATATTTTTCATTCATGCCATAAGCATTGTAAACATCGCTCCATTGAATGTCTCTAAGGAGTGTCCAAAAATAATAAATTTTTGGCTTATTGATTACCCTATTGAGCTCAGATTTAACAGATTTTATATTCTGTCCAGTGTTAACATTTAACAGAAGGTACTGAATGTCATGATCTGTGAGGTCATTAACTATTGCTTTTGTAATATAATTTTGTTCATTGGACTTTTGTAAGAAGATATTATCAATGGCTGTTTGTGAGCTATTGGCTACCCTAGTGGGGAACTTTGCAGTGGGAATTAAGTTGAATGATAGTGTTACTAATTCAAATAAGTTCATATTGGGAGAGTCTTTAAGGAAATCTACATTGAAGTCACCAGCAACCACTATTTCTTTGTTTTTGCTTGTTAAAAGGGCCAGTACAGCTTCAAAGTGGTCTATGAACAGGTTAAAGTTACCTGCAGGTGCTCGATATACACTTAATATTATGAAGGATTCTTTGTGAAATTCTACTTCTGTTGCACATGCTTCCATATGCTGTTCTAGGCTGTGGCACAGTGGTAAGCACACTGGACTCGCATTGGCGTGGGCTATGCTTCAAATTCTCCTCTGGCCATCCAGATTACGTCATCTATGATTTACCTAAATCTCTCCCTCCGAATTTCAGATGACTCCATTGAAACGACAAGTCTATTTCCTACCCCATGCTTGAAACTTTCGGAGTTTGTGCATCATCTTTAATGACTTCCATATTAATGGGAAGTTTCACTATAGTCTTTCTTTCTTCTTTCCTTGCAAAGTTTACTACAGTAGGTATGCAGTGTTAAATTAAAACTGGAAATATAAAACCACTGCTCGCCTTCTTTTCCCACAGAAAACTTGTCTGGAATCACAGAGAATTTATTCTACTGAATGTTGGGGGACAGATCAGTCACATGGATCGGTCCCTTTCTGTAGCTTAATGAGGGCTGTTCTGAGAGATCCTGGATGTCGACGGGACATTGAACCTTGATAAGAGCAGTATGAGGAAATTGATCAACAAAGATTCCACCAGACCATGTTAAACACGTATTTAATGAAACGCATTGGTTGTTGTCAGAAAAAATTACTTGTCGTATGTCTGATGATTAAATCATGTATGTGTAGAAATACAGTACACTACGATTACTAGAAAAATATTGGTACGTGTTTCCGATTTCATTGCTGCGGTACTTTCTTCTTGATTGTGTTTCTTTACCTTCTTCCTATTTCCACATTTAGTTTTAAATTACTGTACTTACTACACTCCTGCCCTTCGAATGGCAGAAGACCGACCGTGACCGCATAGCAGAAACTCCTATTTTTCCTAGTTGACCGGTTTGAACAGTCTCATGCTGCCACAATCTGATCTTATGGATCTCGTTATAAAAGTACTACGTTACATTACACGGCACGTTTCTAACATATTCCATAACATCATATTAAGAGGGTCATCTCGAAACAATAAAGGTTTCTATAATGCGACTACGCGGGACGAAGTGTGTTCTTCAGTTTCAAACATACATATGGCCCAACAGCACGACTTGTGCGCTTTACCATATCAGTATGTTGAAAATGATATGTGGCTAAAGATTACCTAGAAAGTACATATTTCCATAAGGAGTGCATCATTATGAATTGCACGAATATAAACTCGATACAAATCAGTCCTTTACTTTGCATACCATTCTATAACCCAAGACGAAAATTTCTCCGCTTGGAAAAGAGAAGACGTTGATGGCAAAGAGGATATCTATGTTTCATCATGTTGCACCATAATGTGGTGTGGATCGATTTAACCTGAACAGTTTTGATTATGAGACTTTTTAGAAGTCTTATAATTTTTTAAAAAAAGTCCTCAAACTAATAGCTGAATGATGCGGCCAGAGAAGTTTCAAACTAATTACGTAGAAGTATCAGGTGAGAACAACGAGAATGGGCTACCGAGAGAATTCTTTGATTAAAAATGTGGACGTCAAGAAGGGACGCAGTCATTTTCTTCAGATTATAAAGTGCCACTTAGATGCCATGTGTAAGAATATAAATGATACAGCGTGATGATGACATAGGTATTCTCTGAGAAGATGAGGACGAATTTCGGAACCATTTCAATGGACTGGTAAGACTACTGAGCACAGACTGCGAGCTTAGAAACGAGATTGGAGTAGTAGAGAACGAGAAGGAATTATCGTGCAGTGAATGTAAAATAGTGCATGATGGACGAAACAATGACACTAGTTAAAACAGACTAGTACATGGAAAAAGAGAAAATCCTCAAAAGCAAACTGCTAAGACCGATCAGAGACCATAATTTGACAAGAAATATCTGAGAACTTAACTTCTGTAGCACATAAATGTGACGAACTTAATCACTGTCTGTGGAAAAGGTAGCAGAGAAGTGAATATAAGCGTTTCAGATGTGCTGGTGCAGAGACTCGCTAAGAAAGGTGGACTGATATGAAATGAATGGGCTCTCCATAGAATAAACTACACTCCTGGAAATGGAAAAAAGAACACATTGACACCGGTGTGTCAGACCCACCATACTTGCTCCGGACACTGCGAGAGGGCTGTACAAGCAATGATCACACGCACGGCACAGCGGACACACCAGGAACCGCGGTGTTGGCCGTCGAATGGCGCTAGCTGCGCAGCATTTGTGCACCGCCGCCGTCAGTGTCAGCCAGTTTGCCGTGGCATACGGAGCTCCATCGCAGTCTTTAACACTGGTAGCATGCCGCGACAGCGTGGACGTGAACCGTATGTGCAGTTGACGGACTTTGAGCGAGGGCGTATAGTGGGCATGCGGGAGGCCGGGTGGACGTACCGCCGAATTGCTCAACACGTGGGGCGTGAGGTCTCCACAGTACATCGATGTTGTCGCCAGTGGTCGGCGGAAGGTGCACGTGCCCGTCGACCTGGGACCGGACCGCAGCGACGCACGGATGCACGCCAAGACCGTAGGATCCTACGCAGTGCCGTAGGGGACCGCACCGCCACTTCCCAGCAAATTAGGGACACCGTTGCTCCTGGGGTATCGGCGAGGACCATTCGCAACCGTCTCCATGAAGCTGGGATACGGTCCCGCACACCGTTAGGCCGTCTTCCGCTCACGCCCCAACATCGTGCAGCCCGCCTCCAGTGGTGTCGCGACAGGCGTGAATGGAGGGACGAATGGAGACGTGTCGTCTTCAGCGATGAGAGTCGCTTCTGCCTTGGTGCCAATGATGGTCGTATGCGTGTTTGGCGCCGTGCAGGTGAGCGCCACAATCAGGACTGCATACGACCGAGGCACACAGGGCCAACACCCGGCATCATGGTGTGGGGAGCGATCTCCTACACTGGCCGTACACCACTGGTGATCGTCGAGGGGACACTGAATAGTGCACGGTACATCCAAACTGTCATCGAACCCATCGTTCTACAGTTCCTAGACCGGCAAGGGAACTTGCTGTTCCAACAGGACAATGCACGTCCGCATGTATCCCGTGCCACCCAACGTGCTCTAGAAGGTGTAAGTCAACTACCCTGGCCAGCAAGATCTCCGGATCTGTCCCCCATTGAGCATGTTTGGGACTGGATGAAGCGTCGTCTCACGCGGTCTGCACGTCCAGCACGAACGCTGGTCCAACTGAGGCGCCAGGTGGAAATGGCATGGCAAGCCGTTCCACAGGACTACATCCAGCATCTCTACGATCGTCTCCATGGGAGAATAGCAGCCTGCATTGCTGCGAAAGGTGGATATACACTGTACTAGTGCCGACATTGTGCATGCTCTGTTGCCTGTGTCTATGTGCCTGTGGTTCTGTCAGTGTGATCATGTGATGTGTCTGACCCCAGGAATGTGTCAATAAAGTTTCCCCTTCCGTGGACAATGAATTCACGGTGTTCTTATTTCAATTTCCAGGAGTGTATTTAGGAATGGGGAAGAAAAACTGACTACGGCGGACAGGGTTCCGAAATGAGCTTATGTTTAGACATCAGCGAATATTCCACAAGCAATTGACGACTTTCGGTTTAAATGTTACTGTAAGATAAAGGGATCGGTACCAGAATGAAAATAATGGTTGGCTGCATAGAACCAGTCAGAAGACCCATTGTATCGATGAGACGTCAGCGTATTGACGCCATGTTACGCAGTATTCGACATACTTGTAGACAAGCAATGTTTAAGAAGATTTGCATGTAAATTTCCCCCTCAACTTCTGATCGTCGGCTGGTGCATAAATTCGTAGCTTTCTCCCATAACCTAATGAACACATCAACACACATAAAAGAAGTTCTAGTCATGAATAATATGTTATCGTATACTATTTACATCAGTCTGCCAATGCTGAGGTAACTTTTCAATTCGTGACTCTACGAATTACGTGCTTTTCAGGCGATGACCTCGTCGAGTCATGTCCGGAGCGCATTTTCATTCAGAAATAGCTTCCCTGAAGGCAGTTCGATACCGAGCGGAAAAGGCGAAAATACGAGGGCGCCACATCGGGTAAATAACGTGCACGCGGAATGATTTCCCAACCCACCTCCTGTGCAATGTTTTTTGTCAGTTTAACAGAATGCGTGCGTTATCTGGGAGTAGCGTCACTTCATTCAGTCTTCCTGGTAGTTCTTCTCGGATCGTGTCTGCAAGACATCTCAATAGTTAACAGTAAAGGTCAGAATTGTTGGTTACAAACCACACCGTCGCTGTTCCACCAGAGGCATAACATTATCCTTTGTGGATGCGCACAGGTCTATCTAAGGGGGCAGGAGGGGGGGGGGGGGGGCTTTGCTCTCAGTTCTTTCTTCTTCTCACGTTCACATAAAGACGTTATTTCTCGTCACATTTCTCGTCATCGGTAACGATAAAGTTTAGAAATCGTCGATCTTGTCCACCAGCCTATTGAAGACGAGCCAGCAAAGATGCACATATGACCACCAGCTGATTTTTTTTGGATTTTGGCTTAGAGCATACGGTACCCATACGCTCCCTTTCTCAACATTCCCCATTATATGCAAATGTCGCACGATGGTGAAACGATCACAGTTCTTCACATTTGCCAGTTCTCGAGTACACTGTTGTGGATCATTGTGTATTAATGCGTCTAAATAGTCTTAATAAAACACCGAGTGTCTTTCCGAAAATCAATAATGTCAATGTGAGCCTGCTTAAAACGAGAACTCAATTTTCTGGCCTTGCTCCATCCAGGTGCATTATCAACATGGCGCAAATGTTTCTGCCTACCTCAGCTGCTGTCATCCCACTGTTGTACTCAAACAGAAGAATGTGTCAGAAAAGTTCAGATTTCTCCACTTGTTTACTCCCATTCCTGGCGTCCACAGCTGCAGTAGTCTCCCCAAATAACAAAATGAAAACATGTAAACTCAAGTAGCAACAGTGAACTACAAATAAAAATGACAACCGATAGTTAAACCCATGGTAACTTGAATGCCAACAAGCGAAACAAAAATCTACGAACTTAAGCACCAACGTTTCCGATTCACGAAAATTATCCAGGTAAGGATCCTACACAGTTGTAACGAACGGTGAAAACTTGCGAGCTTTTACACCATGTCATATAAAATGTCAATAACTATCTGTTGTAATATATAGTAATATGACAAATTATCTTTGAGAAAGCGAAGTAAGAATTTCCATGCTTTATGGATGCCATGCTGAAGTAAATCCTCTAATGTGGTTCCCGCTTAGAAACCAAATGCTATCAAAGCTGTTTCACCAAAAAAGGCGAAGTTGTCTGACGGAAGAATTACGATCATTCCATTCTACTAGGCAAAAAGGATCCTTATTGATCGCAAAACCGAAACTGGCCATTTCTACATCATGGTAAACTGGATAAAAAGTTACGTCAGGGGAGAATGAATTAAAAATGTAAAGAAAGATTTGTTTAGTACTGTCAGACATAAAGCGGGCACAGTTTTCGAATTTCATGTTTGTGCTTTTTCCTGTTTGTTCCCTTGATGTTTATTTATTCTTCAGTATTTCACTTTTTAAATTACATTACCACTACACTATCAGCGACGCCGTTTATTGAGTGTTTGCGGCTCAATCTAGACAAGAAACATATTTTACATTGTTGTGTACATGCAATGTAACTTCTTTGGGGACGATATTCAGTTAAGTATGATGATGGTCTTGTAAGCCGAAAATCGATAAACTCACTAAATTAAACATGCAGAATACTAGCAGTATACTGATTTTCATTTATTACAGAAAGGTGCTTTGTCACTAGGGAAACACAGGTATTTCTAGTAGGAGTTCTAGAACCGTGTATCCCGTTCACCAGTTTCGACAGGTTCACATATGCATCTCTTCCGACGTCAAAAGAAATTTATAACTGTAACAAGGTTTCCAACCGATAATCTGATCTTTACTTCCGTAGACGGATTCACTACAGAATTCGCAGGATTAGGATCTCATACACTCTCTGGGAAAGTGTTGGAGTAAGTTTTTTTGATGTAAAAAGTTATTAGGAGGATAGCGAAAGATGACAGCATTATACACTATAATACATAATATTTCGCTTCCAGGTTGTGATTTACTCATCTTGTTGACGTTCTGATAACAGGAAGTTATTCGATTGTTATTAATAAGGGCATTAATAAGAAAACATCTCTTACAACAATGCAACAGTTTGCATTTCATTGTTTGCAGCGTAGTACGACACTATAAAAAATGTCACGACAGATAAACGCCTATAAAATTTCTTTCAGCTGATAGTACCTTTCAGTTTTCGTATGTGTCGTAAGGTATTCACCATCGAATGGATTATACTTGCAATAACAACTCTTGCACAGCAGGACATACTTACGAATATACAACGCCTCGGGAAGCGCACGGAAAGTGAAATCTGGGAAACGAGTACGCTTGACGTAATGCAGACCGAATTAGATAGGATTCATTTAATACAACAGGCTTGCATAATCGAAATAGCTCCCAGTTTATTGTCAAAGCGTTTCACAAAACCACTGATGAAAGCCACATGGCATTGCCGTTATTATTTCCATTGAAATTCAGATTACATGCTAATGCACCTGTGTTGGACTTAATGCAATAATTGTAACTTCATTTAATTATTTTTGTTTTGTGGTAGCGGAAAAATTTTCAGCTGGAAACAATGCAATTATAGGCGTCCCTTTCCTACGTCACCGGAGTCGAGGTTGAATGACATGTTTTTGTGCATTCGTTGCGGTCATATTTGGTGAATAAATATAGAGGATCTAAACTGAAAATATTTTCCATTTTTAACTGTGGCCAGCGCTAGAATATAGTTCAGTATCGAACAAAAGTGGTAACTATTTAGAACAAAACTCTCTCACCTGCTTCCATCAACAAATATGTTCACCGTAACGTATCTCAGAATGAGAGAACTAATTCTTTCCTTTTATCCCTCTATTCCAAAGGTAAATTGCAGAGAGGAGATGATGTTTTCCTAGTTAGTTAGAGCATCAATCACTATGCTACTCAGTACACCGAAAAGGTTAAGGGTACCTTTTGAATTTCTTGCAGTTAAATTCTTGTGTAACATGGCAGTGTGTTGCTTATATGCTCCTGAGGCATCTGTTTAATGCTATCTCAGTTCCGAGTTCTCCTTTAAAGTAAGACGTAGATAGAATGAGATTCTCACTCTGCAGCGGAGTGTACGCTGATGTGAAACTACCTGGCAGATTAAAACTGTGTGCCGGACCGAGACTCGAACTAGGGACCTTTGCCTTTCACGGGCAAGTGCTCTACCATCTGAGTTATCCAAGTACTGCTCACGACCCGTCTTCACAGCTTCAATTCTGCCAGTACCTCGTCTCCTACTTTCCAAACCTCACAGAAGCTCTTCTTGCTCGCGAAAGGCAAAGGTCTCGAATTCGACTCTCGGTCCGCCATACAGTTTTAATCTAATACTTAGACGGCTCGAAAAATTTTTCTTTACCTGATCTGTAAAACTTAAGAAAATATTTAACATAGGATCTTTTCTTCATTTCGCTGATGTTATCCCGTAAGAGCAGGGGAACGATATGTTAATCTACTTTTAGGAGATAAGAAAAATCAAGAAACCAGTCACATCTGGCATTGAAGGAAACCAGTGAAAGTCGAAAATACCTGCCGTACCTGGACTCCAAACCGAATTTTATGCTTAGCGCGAGAGGTTGCCTTAACCACCTCTTTTTGTTTCTCCTTTCTGTCGTCATTTCGTTCGGCCAATTGTCCGTGTCTCGGAGCCAGAACCAAGGTACAGTAATTTGAGGAGTATTATAGTGAACTCACGTTGATGTGTTGGCGACCAAATTCCCCTGATTTTAATCCCGTGGAACCCATCTGCTTTACTTTCGGGCGCCTAGAACCGCTCCGCCAGAGTGACTGGCGTACCAGGTTGTTTCTCTGATTTATCAAATGAGTCAACTGTAAAAACAATGTTCCTACTGAGCATGCCACATCGTCCCACTCCTTGAAGTTTCTCATTTTAACAAAATGAAAGGAGCTATCTGCATTTAACTTGAAAACATTTTTATAGTTAAGAATGCATTAATTAATAATTATTACTGACTCCCGACTTCGACAGTTAAAACTGGTTTTTCTGACTATAAAAATTGGTTATAAATAGTGTTCAGAGGTAAAACATCATGAACATCCATACGAGACATTATCAATGCACTACGAGACTAGTCATCAACGCACAAATAACGCTAATACATCAATGAAAGATCAGCTTTATGGGTTGGGTTAAGCGTATTCCTGGGTTCCGCACATAGAGGAGGTTTCGTATACTACGTTATTGTGTCTTTCCGCTCAAACTGTAAAAGCAAAGCAACAAGGTCATAAGGAAATCCACCGTTATACAGAAAGCATCGATTAGAATGGACAGGGACTGTGATTGCTGAGTTCGGATGAGGGCTGAGTTGGCATCACTTCGCTCACAGCTGCAGGCAGCGCTGACTTTGGTCGCGCAGCTTGAGGCTGTTGCCAATGGGCACCACTGTGGGGAGCCGGACATGGGTATCATGGGGATGTCAACCTCGTCCCGTCTGTCCCCAGATCAATCTGCCACTGTGGTTGCCCCGGTTGCTGCCCGCAGTGGGGCTGAGCCCTCGCCTGTGGTTGATTGGGAGGTTGTTCCAAGGCGTGGCAGGCAGCGAAAGACATCCCCGAAGGCTGATCAGAAAGCCTCCCCAGTGCGTCTGACAAAAAGGTTTCAGGCACTGTCTCTGGCTGAGCCAGATGCAGCTGTCTGCCCTGTTTCAGAGGATGATTCTCTGCCTTCAAAGTCCGGGCAATCGCAGAGGGTGGGCTTATTGGTAGTTGGGAGCTCCAATGTTAGGCGCGTAATGGGGCCCCTTAGGGATATGGCGGCTAAGGAGGGGAAGAAATCCACTGTGCACTCCGTATGTATTCCGGTGGAGTCATTCCTGATGTGGAAATTGTCCTTCCGTACGCCATGAAGAGCACAGGGTGCAGCCAGTTGCAGGTGGAGGCACATGTCGGCACTAATGACGTGTGTCGCTTTGGATCTGAGAAAAGTCTCTCTGGATTCCAGCGGCTATCTGATTTGGTGAAGAGTGCCGGTCTTGCTTACGAGATGAAGGCAGAGTTCACCATCTGCAGCATCGTTGACAGAACCGACTGCGGACCTTTGGTGCAGAGCCGGGTGGAGGGTCTGAATCAGAGGCTCAGACGGTTGTGCGACCGTGTTGGCTGCAGATTCCTTGACTTGCGCCATAGGGTGGTGGGGTTTCGGGTTCCACTGAATAGGTCAGGAGTTCACTACACTCAACTGGCGGCTACACGGGTAGCGGAGGCTGTGTGGCGTGGACTGGGCGGTTTTTTAGGTTAGATGGTCTCGAGGGAGTTCGGGGTAGGCTGCAATCTCGAAGGGTGCATGGCAAATACAGGACGTGCTTGGATCAAGGAACAGTCGGAATTGTAGTTGTAAAATGTTACAGTTGTGCTGGGAAAGCCCCTGCGCTTCAAGCGCTAATAGAAAGCACAGAAACTGAAATCGTTATAGGTACAGAAAGCTGGATAAAGCCTGAAATAAGTTCTGCAGAAATTTTTACCAAGTCTCAGACGGTGTTCAGGAAAGATAGATTAGGCAGAATCGGTGGTGGAGTGTTTGTGTTTGTCAGTAGTGGTTTATCTTGTAGTAAAGTCGAAGTAGATACTCCGTGCGAAATGGTATAGGTGGAGGTTATACTTAACAGCCGAACTAAGTTAATAATTGACTCCTTCTACCGAACCCCAGACTCCGATGATATAGTTGCTGAACAGTTCAGAGAAAATTTGAGTCTCGTAACCAGTTAATACCCCACATACACGATTATAGTTGGTGGGGACTTCAACCTTCCCTCGATATGTTGGCAAAAATACTTGTTCAAAACCGGTGGTGGGCAGAAAACATCTTCCGAGATTGTCCTAAATGCTTTCTCCGTAAATTATTTCGAGCAGTTAGTCCACGAACCCACGCGAATTGTAAATGGTTGCGAAAACACTCTTGACCTCTTAGCCACAAACAATCCAGAGCTAATTGAGAGCATCATGACTGATACATAAATTAGTAATCACAAGGTCGTTGTAGCTAGGCTCAATACCGTTTCTTCCAAATCCAGCAGAAACAAACGAAAAATAATTTTATTTAAAAAAGCGGATAAAGCGTCACTAGAAGCCTTCCTAAGAGACAATCTCCATTCCTTCCGCACTGACTATGGAAATGTAGACGAGATGTGGCTCAAATTCAAAGATATAGTAGCAACAGCAATTGAGAAATTCATACCTCATAAATTTGTAAGAGGTGGAACTGATCCCCCATAGTACACAAAACAGGTTCGAACGCTGTTGCAGAGGCAACGGAAAAAGCATGCGAAGTTCAGAAGAACGCAAAATCCCGAAGATTGGCTAAAATTTACAGACGCGCGAAATTTGGCACGCACTTCCACGCGAGATGCCTTTAATAGGTTCCACAAGGAAACATTGTCTCGAAATTTGGGAAAAAAATGCGAAGAAATGTAAAGTACACAAGCGGCAAGACGCAGTCAATACCTTCGCTGCGCAGTGCCGATGGTACTGTTACCGACGACTGTGCTGCTAAAGCGGAGTTATTGAACGCAATTTTCCGAAATTCCTTCACCAGGGAAGACGAATGGAATATTCCTGAATTTGAAACACGAACAGCTGCTAGCATGAGTTTCTTAGAAGTAAATACGTTAGGGGTTGCGAAGCAACTCAACTCGCTTGATACAGGCAAGTCTTCAGGTCCAGATAGTATACCGATTAGGTTCCTTTCAGATTACGCTGATACAATAGCTCCCTACTTAGCAATCATATACAACCGCTCGCTCACCGATAGATCTGTACCTACAGATTGGAAAATTGTGCAGGTCGCACCAATGTTAAAGAAGGGTAGTAGGAGTAATCCATCGAACTACAGACCTATATCATTGACGTCGGTTTGCAGTAGGGGTTTGGAGCATACATTGTATTCAAACATTATGAATCACCTCGAAGGGAACGATCTGTTGATACGTAATCAGCATGGTTTCAGAAAACATCGTTCTTGTGCAACGCAGCTAGCTCTTTATTCACACGAAGTAATGGCCGCTATCGACAGGGTATCTCAAGTTGATTCCGTATTTCTTGATTTCCGGAAAGCTTTTGACACCGTTCCTCACAAGCGACTTCTAATCAAGCTGCGAGCCTATGGGGTATCGTCTCAGTTGTGCCTCTGGATTCGTGATTTTCTGTCAGGAAGGTCGCAGTTCGTAGTAATAGACGGCAAGTCATCGAGTAAAATTGAAGTGATATCAGGTGTTCCCCAGGGAAGTGTCCTGCGACCTCTGCTGTTCCTGATCTATATAAATGACCTGGATGACAATCTGAGCAGTTCTCTTAGGTTGTTCGCAGATGATGCTGTAATTTACCGTCTAGTAAGGTCATCCGAAAACCTGCATCGGTTGCAAAGAGATTTAGAAAAGATTGCAGTATGGTGTGGCAGGTGGCAGTTAACGCTAAATAACGAAAAGTGTGAGGTGATTCACATGAGTTCCAAGAGAAATCCGTTGGAATTAGATTACTCGATAAATAGTATAATTCTCAAGTCTGTCAATTCAACTAAGTACCTGGGTGTAAAAATTACGAACAACTTCAGTTGGAAAGACCACATAGATAATATTGTGGGGAAGGCGAGCCAAAGGTTGCGTTTCATTGGCAGGACACTTAGAAGATGCAACAATTTCACTAAAGAGATGGCTTACACTACACTCGTTCGTTAGAATATTGCTACGCGGCGTGGGATCCTTACCAGGACGGAGGACATCGAAAGGGTGCAAAAAAGGGCAGCTCGTTTTGTATTATCTCGTAATAGGGGAGAGAGTGTGGCAGATATGATACGCGAGTTAGGATGGAAGTCATTAAAGCAAAGACGTTTTTCGTCGCGGCGAGATCTATTTACGAAATTTCAGTCACCAACTTTCTCTTCCGAATGCGAAAATATTTTGATGAGCCCAACCTACATAGGTAGGAATGATCGTCAAAATAAAATAATAGAAATCAGAGCTCGAACAGAAAGGTTTAGGTGTTCGTTTTCCCCGCGCGCTGTTCGGGAGTGGAATGGTAGAGAGATAGTATGATTGTGGTTCGATGAACCCTCTGCCAAGCACTTAATTGTCAATTGCAGAGTAATCATGTAGATGTAGATTTAGATCTAGAATCACGGACAGGGAAACACTGTCTTACTATGTACATCAAAATCAAATATTAAGTAGTTTCCAAAATCAATCTTTCCCTCTGTCGCGGCGTTGTATTAAACCCTCCTTTCTCCGAGCTATCCTCTCTTCAACACGTGCTCTTCCGTTAGAACATGCAGGAGAGATTCTCAGAGAGTCGTATATAACGAGAGCAGTACTGTCCTAACTGCAGTGCTGAGCGTTGGTCGTGACTAGTGACTTGATACTTCAGTCAAGAAATGGCAACGAAAGCCAAAGTCTTGTACATCGAGTGCCAACCATGAACGTAGTTTCAAACTCCCGAGACGGTGTGGGTTTGACTTCAAAGAGTAATGTTCGTTCTAGAAACTAGTTCTGAGTTTATTATAATTACCTGACATTGTCAGTGTTCCAGCAGGCGCTTTTTAAATATATACTAACCTGCCATAACATCATGACCGCCGACCTACAATCGCTTTAAACCAGTCCAGACGATAGTAGCATCACTTGGCGAGGAATGACTGCAAGTCAGACATGTACGATGCATGTGGTGTCAGCAAGACCCGTGTCTGCTTTTAGAAAGCGAATGGCGCGCAATCTATTTTACTTTGACCGAGGGAAGATTATAATGATTCGGAAGCACGACACGAGCATTTCGGAAACTGTACGAATTACGGGTATTCTGGAAGTGGTGTGGTCAGTGTCTTCAACATGTGGCGAAACGAAAGTAATTTTACGTCCAGACTACTTGGAGTTGGGTGGCCACTTGTCATTACAGATGTGGACGTCCTAGGCTGGACAGTTTGGTAAAACAGGACAGGCGGCGACATCACAGTTCAGATTACAAGCGTGTCTGAACACACTGTCAACTGAATACTTCTAACGATGGGCCTCCGCAGCCAACGAACTACCCATGTGCCAATGTTTACAACGACATACGCAACTGCGAACGAAATAGTCACGTGATGATCGTCGCAGTGGCACAGCGTTTCATGGACTGATGAAACCCGATAGCTTCCACCTATGCCGATTGGAGGGCGTGAATCCGACGTCTTCCAGGGGAACACATCCTTGACACTTTCAAATGGTTCTGAGCAGTATGGGACTTAACAACTGACGTCGTCTGTCCCCTAGAACTTAGAACTACTTAAACCTAACTAACCTAAGGACATCACGCAAATCCCTGCCCGAGGCAGGATTCGAAACTGCGACCGTAGCGGTCGCTCGGATCCAGACTGAAGCGCCTATAGCCGCTCGGCCACACCGGCCGGCCTTGACACTTTCAGTGGAGGACTGAGACAAGATGGCTGTGGCTCCATTGTGCTCTGGGAATCATTCACGTAAGCATCCATTGGGATAGTGGTGCTCGTGCAAGGCACCATGACGGCAAAGGAATATCGTCGTACACGGTTGGGGACCACGTGCACACCATCACGACCATCATGTTTCCCGACGGCAGTGGCATTTCTCAACAAGGTAATGCTCCATCTCACAGAGAAAGGGATATGATGAAATGGTTCGAGGAACACAGTGGTGAGTTCTAGTTGAAGTGCTGGTCTCCAAACTCACCAAATCTGAACCTGATTCAATCCACCTTGGATATGATTAAACATAGAGTAGAGCTCATGTGACCCATTCAGGGTGACTTGTGTGTGCAGATGTGGTTCCATGTTCCTCCAACGACCTACCAAGCCCTTATCGCTTCCATGACCCGACACTTCGCCACTGTTACCCGTGCCAAAGAAGGACATACCTAGTATTAGGTAGGTGGTTATAATGTTCAGGCTTATCAGTGCAGTGTTGCAGTATTTTTTTGAAAACATTTTACTTGCCAAGATCACAAGGAAGGGTACAGCGAATACTAGCCATTTTCAGGTCACATAACAGAAAGCAGAAAGCTTTAAGAAGACACAACGAACAATCTAACTCTGCTCTCCAACATCGAAAAGCTGCAGCTCTATATCATTCTAAATAGGGAAAAAAGAAAGATAAATACTCTTAAACCTCTTCTAGGGGCCACTTTCGCCGGCTAACAGTGTTAGCAGCCCAGAAAAAGCCGGAACCCACGCAGCGAGAGCCGAAGACGCGGACATTGGAGCCATTCTGCAAACACGCAGGGGTAGCCAGGCGGAAGCCCTTCCCTCGCTTAAGAATAGACACCTTGTGAAGAACCTGGCGACAATGCGAAGTATGCCGAAAACTGGTGGACTCCTGTCCCCGCGGGATAAAGCAACAAGAATGCACACGTGAAGGCATTTATACGTACTTTAGAAGGCAAGAACGTGCCGAAAATTCCAGTATTCCCTGGCACTGGGAAGGAGCGAACGCAAAGAACGTAGAATTCACAAAGTGAGGCGTGTCAGACTGAAGAACTGCGGAAGGAGTCAGCCTGCTTACAAACATTTCTGGACAGTAAGGACGTTTCTTATAATTCACGAATGTCAGCAGATTCTGAGACCAAGCACAAACATGAGACTGTCCAGGCCTCATGCAGAGACTGCTGTTGCTAAGAAGAGACTGCTTTGACAACAACTTAGGAACGTAGACACACATTGGAGCACTTTGCGACCAACGCTGGGAACTGTGTTGTCTGTGAAATCGTGAGACCCGACACAAATTCTCGAGTCATGTGCCGTCTAGCGCAAGGTACGAAATTTTCAATCTGCATGGGAAGGCGTGGTCATGAACCGGTGATGATTCATTGGGCGGCAACGCAAATATAGTCCGCCAATGACACCGCCGAGAGGAAGAATATTTCGGGAAGTTCTTCAGCTGAGCGATGGATGTGGAGAGAGACAGCAAGGAAACGAGAGGACATTAGGGCTCTTCCGACTACCGCTGACATCCACCTTCCCACACGGCGATAACGCTGTTTCGACTGCGGCAACTCACAGCGACATGTCAATGTGTAGATCGCTCCAGGACCTCACTGCAAAGGCGTCGCACACGTACGAGAGTTGCCGACTCGCGCCGCACAGCTAGTGGGCGACACGCCGCTCTGACACAGCGCCTCCACAAATGACTACGAAAAATGGTAAGTTGATTCAGATCCCCTCATTTGCCTTAATAATTAAGTGGCCCTCTTGTCTTAATAACTGGATCATTTACATACCCAAACAAATCGGCTCTGAGGTTTGTAACTTTGTTTCGTTTGTATGTAAAAGGTACTGAAATAAATTTAGTCCTTTTATGTTTTATCATCTAAATAATCAGTTCCATTCCGAGCCGGGGCCATCTCGTGTTCATGCCGTTTGTTCATTGGCATTTGGTTGCAATTGAGTGGCGTCATCTTCCTCCCTGAGTTATTACCATAACGAGTTGCTGACTTGCCTCCATCAGTGGCAACAGCAGCTCTTATAAATATTAGGACTGCTGTACCGTCTTTGGTGTGACCACTGTATTTCCATGTTTTGGTGTGTGTGGATTCAGTGAGCTGGGACAGAGCAGCGAGGAAATCTCCGCAGCGTGAGGTCAGACTGGGACTGCTGGCGGCGTATACGTGCAGCCGGAGAGTGAGGCGCTAGCTGCGAGAGCTACAAAGTTCGTAGCCCACCGAACCTGAACACAGAAGTTGAGGGATCAGTTAACCTGTTACGAAACCTCAGTTGCTGTGGTATCTCTTCATTCAAGGCCAGTCGCTTCCTGGGCCATTCTGGCTAACAGCAACGTACGGTGTGTGGGAGTCGGCAACATTTTGCAGCCGTCTTCCTTTATGGTCTTTAACTATTAAATTGGTTGTTAGTTAGAAAATCTGCTTTATTTTATCTTTCAAAGTAAAATTATTCGTAGTCTGATAATAAAATTTTTTTCCATTGTTAGAATAGCTGTATTACATTTTCAACATGGTGGATATTTTGTGCGATTTGCAGTGAAGAGCATCTCCATTCATTTGTTTGAAACGTTTAGGTTCCGTCTTGTCTTCTCACCAGACGACGAAAACCTTGCGTAGCACGTGATTTACTGACGAAAATGGCAGATAGTAAACGGAGACAGGTGATAACAGGAGACGGGAGTGAAGACGTTAACAGTATTCCATACCCTTTACGATCGCGAACGGTAGGTTCCCGTGTGGAAACTGAACTAACCATGTCTGTAACTGGGAGAAGTGGCCCTAAAGTCCAAACTCTTCCCGCTGCAGCTACAAAAGACCTTGGTGCGTTAATGGAAATGCTGAAACAACAGTTTGACGCAGTAAATGAGAGTATAAAAACACAAAATGAGACTGTTAACGCCCGATTAGATGCTGTAAGCGAATCAGTAAAAACACAAAATGAGACTGTTAATGCCCGATTCGATGCTGTAAGCGAATCAGTAAAAACACAAATTGAGGCTGTTAACGCCCGATTAGATGCTGTAAGCGAATCAGTAAAAACACAAATTGGCACAATCAAAACACATCAACATAAAGAAATTACGTCTGAATTAAATACCCATTTGGGTGGGTAAGATCAGTGATCAAATTCAGAAAATGCAGAGACAGGTGAAAAGTGTGAAACGTCCCCTTTGAACAATTATACATGACTGTGCTTAAACCGACATACAATATTTTTTAGCGCAACGCAATCTGATTTTCAATAATCCCTACAAAAGAATGGCCCTGACTAACATTAACCTATACCTTTCACAAATCACTTAACTCACCAAAAATCTTCGTTACTCGAACTACTGCAATAAAGCGAGCGCCACTACTGCCAGCTAAATAAAAGATTCAAACCACTGAAGGCACTAACTACTAATAGGCATAGTTAGCAAATGAAAGATTTTGATAGAGGACAAACAATGTATTTAACTCAATAGTGTTCAAAAGTCATAATGTATATAGCAGTTCATGACATACAGTCTTACAATTTTCAAAACTCCGCCACCTCTCTCCCCACATTCACCAATGCTGGCGGCTCACCTCCAACTGCGCAACGCTACGCGCTGTTAACAGCCAACTGCCCAACACTACAACAGCCAACAACAATGCAGACCAGCCACAGACTGCACACAGCACAGCCAGTGATTTTAATACAGAGCGCTATGTGGCGTTACCAATAAAAAAACCTAAACATTCTACTTACATAGCCCCCATTCTCCCCACAAAAAATTGTACAAATTGATTTGGGCAGTGACCAATACAGATATGAAAATTTTTTCATAATTACAATAACAAAGAAATCAAATGCACACACTTATCAATACAATGTTGGTCAAAGGCCAAAATTTTCTCACAGTCCATGAAGACAGTCCTGATCATTCATCACAGTAAAATTGCAGTGTTTTTCTCAAAGTCTGAGCAGTAAAAGAAAATGCACACAGAAGTAGTGGACTTCCATGCAGTCTTGAAGAAGTAATGTTCTCCTTCCAACGGAAAGACAGTGCTGACTCTCGACATGCAGACAGGTAATGGGCCACAACAGAGCAAACCCACAGCAGAGTCATTCGAAGATTTGAAGAATGGTAGGTAGGTCATCACAGACTAAACCCACTGTAGTCCTGGTAGGGATTACGGTATTGGTGGGCCACCAGAGGTGCAGACCCACTGTAGTCCTGGTAGAGATTGTGGTATTGGTGGGCCACCAGAGATGCAGACCCACTGCAGTCCTTCTAGAAATAATGGTACTGGTGAGTCAGCAAAGGTGTAGACCCACTGTAGTCCTTGTAGAAATAATGGTATTGGTGGGTCATCAAAGATGCAGACCCATTGTAGTCCTTGTAGAGATGGCTAGCAGCCATCCTTTGCAACTGTGCAGGTGCACAATCACCATCGAAGAGTCTTGTGGACAATATAGCAAGTCCATGAACCACCACTTGTGCACTCACAAAAATTTTTGGAATTGTCCTTAGAACCAGCAATGCTGTTATTCAGTCACTTGAAAACACTGACAGTCCCTACTTCTCATATATTGTCCATTTAGTATGACCAACAGAAATGTGTGCAGTGAAATGGAACTTACAAGTTACTCAATTTGATGAACTGGTGTCAGTAACATTTTTATAACATAAGAATACAATAACAAAGGTACAAAATACATCATTAAAACATAGTAATACAGATAACATTTGTAGTAATACAGGCTTTACAAAACAATAGAAATAAACTTATACATCAGTGTTACAGGAATTATGAGATAAGTAGATATATAAAAGATCAGAATAACTTTTGAAACATCAACTTCACACGTGAGCATTAAAACAGAACAGAATAAATAATGTCTAAACATCTTTACAAAGAAAATAACATATTACCAGAAAAATTCTACAACATAACTCTTAATAGCTAAACACATTAAGACAGGAAAAACACAAATTCACATAGTGTAATAACACAAAAATACAGGACAGGGTTTGTTTTCAGTGTGACATTTGGTACTGCAGTCCACCCCAAAACTCCATTCCATATATCTTTCCTCTTATTTCAACATTTGTTTCCACCAAAAAAACTCTATCCAAGCATGCTTTCTGTATTTATATGTTCACACATTTCTTACCTCATTATTTATTTTCCATTACCTTACCCCATCATTTATTTCCAAGAAAATCCTACCTAAACCTGTTGTCCCTAAACCCTACTTTTTTGGTTCATATCCTCTTTCAAAATACTTTTTTGGCCAAACCATTATCTTATAGCTTCTCAATGTATTTCTTCCAATTCATCACAAATTGTTCTCTTATATGGCCTAACCCATCTTAAGCTAACTTAAATCTACTGAGCCCAGATGCTAAACTAAGGAATGAGGCAATGCAGCAGCACAAAAAAATTAACGCAAACAGCAATGACAAAAAATGCCAATTTGCTAAGCAAGCAGCAGTAAATCTGAATTAACAGATAAAATGCAACATTACAACTAATATGAGCCAATGTGCAGCAACAAGAAAAATAAATCAGTAGTAAAACTGGCTTAACAGAATAATACAAAGTTAAATTTAGTAGCACTATGCCTGGCAAACAGCAGCAGCAAATGAAATAACTTATACCTAAACATGACAAAGCTCAAGCAGGAAAAAATATTACACTAAAAATGGCCATGTTTAATACCTATGTCACGTCTTAACTCTAGAGTGATGCATCACAAAAACTTATTCTGCAAGAAAGTTACCAAGTCATTAAAAAATTATTTATGCAATTCCTGTGAAGGGAAATGTCTATTTGTGCTCTCTTTTCTAAGAAAGTATATAATAAACGTTTTCTTTACTGGGTCTGTAGACATAAAATAGTGATATTAGTACATCTATTAAAAACCAATGCTGCAGTGCAGCTAGAAACTAAATATTAAAGGAAATGAGCAAATATTTACAAAGGAAGGCATGAAACATCATTTATTAGCCATATGGCATTTCATAAGGTAGTAGAAAATCTCTCAACTACAAAGACAGTAGTCATAATCAGGTGTATAGACAAAAAAATATTTCTCATCATTTCATTAGGCATTTCAGTAAATATCATAAATTAAGAGCTCCACAGTGTTATCATATATTTTCAAGTTTGAGCGTGTCGTATTTAAGCTGCTTTTTACAAAGAAATATCAGTAGCGAGGATAATGGCTTCCTTTTTTCTCCACCTGAGCCTCTGAAAGGCACACACTAATGGCTTTTTGTTGTCAGACGACTATCTCTCAGCTGGGCGCCCAAAACACAGTACGTCAAGGTCACTTACCTTTCTTACTGAAATATTTACGACAGCAGTTTCTGCTACAGTGACAGTCTCATATAAAAAGATTCACAGGCCGAGAATTTGCGTTGCGAATGTGTAGAAACAAAATCGTATGAATATAACAGTGTTCAAAAAGTTTTCGTCGGCATTGTGATACATTCGCGCATTTACACACATTTCATAACTCTTAAAGTACGATTCTTGGTTTCCAACATCCTTTTCCACAAATCAGAGTCCCTAACCACTACTCATTATTCATATACATATTCGTTGACACTTCTTCAATATTTCACGATAAGAAATACGTAGCATAATCAAATTCCTCATATACAGTAGCATCATCTTATTGATCATAAACATATCTCAACAGCATAATACACATCGTCGTCGTAATAATATGATAACATCTCAGTCAATTCTCAAAATCGTCGAAACTTCCTCCAATAATTTCAAAACCTAAAAAAAAATTCTCTGTTCATGTCAAAAGTGGCATCTACCTCAAACGCACTTTAAAAATCATGATCCCATACCAAATACATCATTCAAAGCTCTATAGTATCACAATGGTACCAAAAAAAATATGAACAGTTCACAAAGTACAGACAAAATTCTGTTTCATAAGTGTGAAGTTATTCAACTGTGTAATTACGTAAACATCTGTCACTGATGTAGTAAAATAAATGTTTGTCTCTTCCAGTTAAATGATCAGATATCTGTATAATTTATCTGTTAGAGAAATATGGTACCAATGTGTAAAGTTGTATAGGCAAATAACATATTAGCTAGGGCTCCTTGTGTTTGCCAAACACAAGGTACACAAAGTAAGTGTGTACCCCCTTGAGGATTAATGTAATTATACCCTCAGGTGTTACAGATTACAGCAAAGGAATGAAATGTATCAGGAAAAACCTTTGTATCATTGTAATTCAAATATCTTTAAAAATAAATGTTTTAAGTACAAAATTAATCACTCAAATACGTGTACTGTAGCGCTAACCTGTGCGTCTTGTTGTAAGATAATCTCTGTGGAAGTGTCGTAGTTATCGTCCTCCGAAAGCTGAGTTCTGCATAAGTCAATGTACTTACCTCATGATACACAAAAGTGAAATGCTTTGCATATAGATATCTTAGTTACTACGCTTATTGCCATGATGAAGAAAGTGCTGTGCTGTAACGTATTGTTGTCCTACGGAAAAGGCTGTCTCCTTGTAGCTATACCACAATAGTTACTACTAAAACATGTTTTACTTTACAGAAGAATTCAGAAAAACTGTGCAGATATAAAACAGATACACCGCAAAAGCAACATTGTAAATTGTCACTCATTAGTAGCGTCGTGATAGAATCGTGTAGCTGTCACATAAACTAACCACTGTGTCATCTGGTATCTCACAGAAAGTACTTTAAATCCAGAACGTATTTTCAAGTAAACCAAATTGTTGCATTAAATCTCATTAGCAGTACTGGTAAATGTTCTAAGTATGTGAGCCTTATAGTCGTTACGTAATCGTGCAACTAACAAGCAAGAATGTACACACACAATAACACTGTGTCGTCTGTTCACTATAGCAATGCACTCGTAAATACTGTCTGGATATGTTCCCTAGGTTCTAGACTGGATAGTGAACTTCAAAACATTGTTGCATGTTAACAGATGCTAGGTCTGACAAGGCTTACTAATAACGAGAAGTGAAAAATTTTATGGCAAAGACTAAGTTATAAAGCAGATTATCTTTCAATAAACGGTTTTACATGTGCAATGTGGTGCAATCCTTTACTCTTCCTAGTACACAGAGTTTCAACTTCAATGCAATTATCATGCGGTATACGTCGATAAAGAATACTGGAATTTTTCTGAAGGTTAGCGTCTATGTTATTTTTCTCTGAGCCAGCCGGCGCACGCAGCTGCCAGCGGTGCGAGTCATTGTCTGTTCCTTTGTTGGCGTGCATCGTTATTGGGATTAGGAGACCTAACTTCTACAAATTCACCTTGTCGAGACTGCCCTGCTCTGTTTGAATCTCGCCAGTTCTGATGCAATTCAGGTCTGTCGTTACGATTATATCGTCTGTCGTCATGTCGGTAGATTCCATAGTTTCTTTCTTGTTGGTCACGTGGTGGAGAATTTCTCCCTGAATCGTAACTGCGTAACAGTTCACTGTTGCGTCTGAAGTTATTCTGCCTCCCTTGATAATTATTTTGGTTCCCAAATATTCTGTTTCTCAGATTGTCTCTGTGACAGTTACTACCGCGGAGAGGTGATCTTTCCCTATAATTATTACTACTCTGCCTACGGTTGTCATACGGGTGGTGTCTGTTTTGGTCACGATTTACGTTGTAAGAATAGCCTTGTCATGTATTATTTCTGTCATCGTGGAATTGTGACAGATGTGACCTGTAATTGTTGTGCTCCTGTTTTCGCGTTCCGCGATTGTCAGTGTCAATTTCCAGTTCTTGTAACAGTCCCTGAAACCTTCAATGTCGTCTTTGCAACGTCCTGCTAAGATAATACGTCGTAAATGTTCAGGCAGTTTGATTAAGCAAATGCGGATGAGTTGTGAGGGGCTGTATGGGTTTGAAAGATACTGATTCTTATGCAACATGTCTTCAAAATATTCCATAAGACTGGAAAAGTCAGATTGTTCGAAACATTTCATCATTATGATGCTATGTTTTACTCGGTCTTGTGTAGCTTGAGACCAATATGCTGAGAGGAAGGCATGATAAAATTCTCCTTCACTGTGACAATCGTGATTGACCGATCGCACTCTTACAGCTGATTCAGTCTCCAAGTAGCCACACATAAATTCTAACCTGTGCTCCAAAGACCAGTAGGGAGGAAAACAACGAGAGAATTGATGAAGCCATGCTTGTGGATGAATGTCGTTGCCGGAATTCTTAAACGTTTTAAATTTGCGTGTAGTAATAAACAGCTTAGAGTCAAATTCATCATGTCGGAGAGTCGCATGTCGGTCATTGTTACGTCGTTTTGGCAGTTCCATTTCAAAATTCGGTGCACCTTGCCAATTTCTTTCATAATTTCCGAAATGTCCTATGCTATTATTTTGGGGTTGTTTCGTATTTCTATGTCCCTCCTCCCGTACTGGAGCGCGAGTGTCCTCTGAAATATGTAATTCTTGTATTACTTGTGCCAACTGATCTTGTACTTCCCGGATTTCTCTTTTGTACCATGAATTGATTTGATTTTGATTTTATTTGAATTTTCTAATTAGTTCATACTCTTCAGTGTCCGTGAAGGCTACAGGTCTTGTGTCATTCAGATCATCATCTACCTTTGTAGATAAGTTAGTGAACTGATCTGAAAGTTCGGCTACTTTATCCGATAGTGAAATTATTTCCTCTGTGTGTTTTTCTGAACCAAGTTTCAGAGTGTCCATTTGTGTTGAAATCGTATCTACTGTGTCCTTTAAGTTTTCCTGAGTTTTTGCAAGTTGCGTAACCGAATCGGTTGATGCAACTGAGTCAGTTTTAGCTTGCAAGGTGTCGTGTTTTTCACGAACAATAGTTTGCAGTTCTTTTATGGCTGCTTCGTGATTCTGTAATGCATTTTCATGACGTGAAAAAATAGGTTGGAAATGCTCACATATTTGTGTTTTTACGTCATTACAGACTTTTTGACATTTCGATACGATTTTAAGCTCAGCAGTTAAATCTTCACGTGTTTGTTCAAGTGTGGTATCTAACTTTCGAAGATTTTCTTCCATCGTGTCTAACTTTTGAAGATTTTGTTCAATTGTGTCTAACTTTTTAAGATTTTGTTCCACTGTGTCTAACTTTTGAAGATTTTGTTCCACTGTGAAGATTTTGTTCCATTGAATCTAACTGTTGCTGTGTTTGTCTCTGATTTTGTTCCATTTGTTGCATTAATTGCAACATTCACATTTTGACAAGCGGAAAATGTGTCTTGACTCATTTGAGAAATTGGTGAGAACCCAAAACCTGAGTCTACAGTATTTGCAATATTGTGTTCTGTCATTCCCGATTCCTGAGGCGAGCTGTTGCCGACCGATCGATCGATAATGCTTCCCTGTTCACTACCTGTTTCACCGTCTACACCATTATTTGACGCCCACTCCATTTCCCTATGCACAGTTACCAAATTATTACTTTGAATGTCTGTTAATTCATTACACAGTGGTGCTGGTAAGCTACGCTCGTCGTCACTATTATTTCTCAGTTTACTTTGGAGCCTAGTGTTACGTTTTTCACAGGCCATTATTGTCACAATATTTCACACGATAACACAGAAAAGCACAATTTGAAGAGCAAAAATAATAGAACACATTAACATAGCACTGAAAATAATATCTAGTTAATTGCAAGTGCAGCTGCGAAATACTTGGTGCAAATCTACATGCATGCCACAACTGTTTTACTGTACAACAATGAAAGACTGCAACTACAAAGGAGATTCTCTCTACAATTACTTGCTAGCAATAAACAATAGCTACACTAATTACACAAACTACAAGAAAAAAATCAGAAGATTCCAGTGAGGTATCTACATCTACATCCATACTCCGCAAGCCACCTGAAGGTGTGTGGCGGAGGGTGTTTTTTTTTTTTAACAACCTGGTCACTGAACTATTCACAGTAACGCACCCTCTGCCCTACCTTTCTTTTCATACCGAATCCTACACCTGTTATACCATTTTCTGCTGCTGTTGATATTACCCGATACTCATCTGACCAGAAATCCTTGTCTTCCTTCCACTTCACTTCACTGACCCATACTGTATCTAGATTGAGCCTTAGCATTTCCCTTTTCTGATTTTCTAGTTTCCCTACCACGTTCAAGCTTCTGACATTCCACGCTCCGACTCGTAGAACGTTATCCTTTCTTAGAGTATTCAATCTTTTTCTCATGGTAACCTCCCCCTTGGCAGTCCCCTCCCGGAGATCCGAATGGGGGACTATTCCGGAATCTTTTGCCAATGGAGAGATCATCACGAAACTTCTTCAATTACAGGCCACATGTCCTGTGGATACACGTTACGTGTCTTTAATGTAGTGGTTTCCATTGTCTTCTGCATCCTCATGTCGTTGATCATTGCTGATTCTTCCGCCTTTAGGGGCAATTTCCCACCCCTAGGACAAGAGAGTGCCCTGAACCTCTATCCGCTCCTCCGCCCTCTTTGACAAGGCCGTTGACAGAATGAAGCTGACTTCTTATGCCGGAAGTCTTCAGCCGCCAATGCTGATTATTTTTAGGCAGTAGCGGGGATCGAACCAGAGACCGAAGACGTTTTCATTATGGATCAAAGACGCTACCCCTAGACCACGGGTTCACCTCGGCTATGGGTCGACATCTGAAACGTCCCCTTAGAAAAATTATATATGACTATGCTTAAACCGACATACAATATTTTTTAGCGCAACGCAATCTGACTTTCAATAATACCTACAAAAGAATGGCCCTGACTAACATTAACCTATACCTTTCACAAATCACTTACCTCACCAAAAATCTTCGTTACTCGAACTACTGCAATACAGCGAGCACACTGGACTCGCATTCGGAAGGACGACGGTTCAATCCCGCGTCCGGCCATCCTGATTTAGGTTTTCCGTGATTTCCCTAAATCACTCCAGGCAAATGCCGGGATGGTTCCTCTGAAAGGGCACGGCCGACTTCCTTCCCCATCCTTCCCTAATCCGATGAGACCGATGACCACGCTGTCTGGTCTCCTTCCCCAAACCAACCAACCAACCAATACAGCGAGCGCCACTACTGCCAGCTAAATAAAAGATTCAAACTACTCAAGGCACTAGCTACTAATAGGCATAGTTAGCAAATGAAAGATTTTGATAGAGAACAAACAATGTATTTAACTCAATAGTGTTCAAAAGTCATAATGTATATAGCAGTTCATGACATACAGTCTTACAAATTTCGAAACTCCGCCATCTCTCTCCTCACATCCACCACTGCTGGCGGCCCACCTCCAACTGCGAAACGCTACGCGCTGTTAACAGCCAACTGCCCAACACTACAATAGCCAAAAACAATGCAAACCAGCCACAGACTGAACACAGCACAGCCAGTGATTTTCATACAGAGCGCTATGTGGCGTTACCAATAAAATAACCTATACAGTCAACTTACAAGTGAAATAGCTGAAGTATCTGGAACATTAAACACAAAAATTCAGGCGGCTACTAAAGAAATAAACTCAGTTGTAAATGCAGTATCTGACATTGAAGGTGTAGTGGAGGATCTGTCGATGCAGATAGACTCAAACAATATTGAAGAACAGGTTAAGATCACCGTGAAAGCACACGCGGAGGCATTGTCGGAACACTACGGTGAATGGATAACGGGTAAAGATATTTTTATGGAAAAGAAGGTCATGGAGGAGCTTTGAGAGACTGTCAAGGATGTAACATATGAAACCGTAGCTGCACCTGGTAAGTCGGGAGATGCAGTGGTTTCTGAATTGGGACAGATTCGAACGACACTTACACGGGATCCTCCCGAGTGGAAGCAGCAAGTAGTGGACGAAGTCAGAATGCTGAGAAACTGGGTAGAAAATCCGCACATGCATACGCAAACTCTAGGGAACAACTCTATAGACGGTGACGAATGCCAGTCAACTCCTTATGGTTCACCGCCTGAATACAGACAGACAGCGTATTCAGTTCGTCACTGGCTTTATTTCCGGAGATGCAGCATTATGGGGAACGGAAATGGTAGACACGTGTAGGAATTATAAAGAGTTTGAGAAAATGTCCTTGGCAAAATTTTGGAGTAATGGGGTACAGCAGAGATTAAGGAAGGAGGTGTATGGTGCGGAAATTTTCAATGAGAAGAATGGAAGTAACCGGCGATACTTTGAGAAGTATCTAGCAAAAATTAAATTCTGGGTTTCTCCGATTTCTTCCAAGGACGTAATTATGGTTCTCAAAAGCAAACTCCCTGTGTCTATTAGAGAGAAACTAATAAATGTGTCCGAAAAAGACACGGATGTATTCCTTTCTGTGCTGGATTCCTTAGATTTAATTAGCGAGGATGTGCGCTCCAAGGTTGGCAGCGGCAAATTCTTCTCTGGCAGCCAGCAGAAAGCATCGCACACGGACAACAATGCGCCGAAGGAGAGGACGAGCTACAGCGACCGCTGTTGCCAACCTGCCAGCCGTTATGAAAACGCAAACGGCAATAACTTTAAACGGAAGCAGAGAACCAATTACTGTAATCAGCAGAGATATCACCCAATGTACAACCACCAGGTACAACATCAGTATGGAAACCCACCCTTTAATTCTGCGCCTGAGCAGTACGGATATTCTCCACAAACGAGTGGTAATTTTTCAAATGGGCCAGTGTACAATCAAAGTTATAGGTGGAAAAATAGCAAGTGGCATGGGCAAGGCGGAGGCCATCATGCACAACATCAGAACAAGTTTTCACAGGATAGAGGACTGCGGAACAATTTTCAAATGGCACCAAATGCGAACTTTCCTTCACAAGGAAATGGTTTTGCCGGCAGCCAAAAGATGGGGCGACAGCAGACGTCTCAAGTATTCTATTCTCAAGTGAATACACCCAGTGGATTTGTCCCCTTTACACCGGCATTTATACCTCATAACCAGCACCAATATGAAACGGAACAAACAATTAAGGCTATGAATGACAAACAGACTAAACATCCTGCGGAAAATTAGAGGCAGCGTCTTTCAGCCTCCTAGAGGTCGCTGCGGATTTGGAGTGGGAGCAGTAACGAATCGTCTGATTCTGAGTATATTAATGCGATTCGGTACGACCATGAGACCGATTACGAGATGACCTTGCACCTGACAAAGAAGCTCAAGACATTAATGACATTTATGATGAACAGGTCCAGGCTTCGATTAAGATTTCTATTGCCAGCATTCCTGTCACAGCCGTTGTTGATACAGGAGCAAACATCAATGTCATGTCATCATGTCTCTTTAGACAGGTGTCTTCTGTTTCAAAAGTTTTATCATTGCCGATTCAGGGTTGCTCCATATCGGAAGCGATTGGTCCATTGAAACAGAGAGTTAGTTTACAGACTCAGCCTCAACTGCAGATAGAATCTGTTTTGGTTTCTTGCCTCTTGCGTACTGGGAATTTCCTTGTGTGAACTGTTAATGATAAGTATTGTGTTGAACAGCGCACTGACTACCTGGTAAGGGCTACTACATGTAAACGTTAAGTATTAAATGTTAAGTATGGAAAAATTGTTTATAGTGATGGACATGAACTGATATTTCTTCAACAAGCTGAAGCAGGAAATTAAAGTTGCAGCAAGAGTTTCAATTTAACTTTAAGATAGTATACAAAAAAAAAAAAAAATGTTTGCGAGGTGATTGACCGGAGCTATATAAATAAAATATGTAAAGGTGAGAAATGGAGGAGGATGGGTAAATAAGCAATTCTCTCAAGGTACAAGAAGATTTGTAGATTTATATTTAGTAATGCAAGTATTTGACGTTCTTTTGTAAACGCCAAAATTACCCGCTTAAAAAAAAAAAGAAAAAAAATACATGTTCGAAACGTCCAGACAGTGAACAGGAGTGGAGGAAATATCTTAGCTTAAAGTTCAGTTAAAGCAAACTGTTAAATAAGAAAACCAGTGGCAACCCACATGTGTTCACGCAAGGGGACGATAAGCTGTAGTAAACTAAGTTGGTTGAAGTACAGTACAAAAAGAGAGGCAAACCACGAAGCATGAATAATGTAGCGTAAGTACTCCACGAGGCCATTAATTGCTATGAAAGTAAACTATTTCCCTGTGATCTGAGCCCAATCTAAAGAGTATATGAGGAATGTTAGCTGACCAATTGATTTCAGTAGAATCAAGGTACTAAATAACCACACAGCACGCCCCCTGTATCATCAATATGTCCAAGTAAAGGTCTTCAGAAGTTTTGTAGTGTAATCTAGCAACCATTCAATACCCTAATTGAAGGCTACTCTAAAGAAGAAGCAATGCAGTGATGTTTAAACTTAAAACTGATTATAACGAGAGTAAGATGTAGAAGTAGCAAAGCATGCTGTAATGAAAGAGGTTAAAATTTATATATGAGCCTATGTTTATAATGATAATTTTATTTACATGCAAATTTTATTGTAAAAATGTTTCCTAAGACACTCCTCTTATGAAATCCATTTTCCTTGTGCACGTTCCTTTTGATCCTGGTTCATTAACCCAGACCAAGGGTCGACTTGTAAAAGGCACGTGTGCTTGGAGGCAAAGCAGTGCTTATGAGAAATGAGACAAGTAGTGTGATGAACTTCGCTACCTTTGGTTATGTTTTTATGGGCAGGTTGCGTAAACCCAGTGAAATGGTAGACACGCGTTACCATTCTTTTTTTTTTTCTGAGAACGATTGCTGAGTACATGAAGCGAAGAGGGGGACCTATTGTTATCTAGTCTGCCCTCAAATATAAAAAAAAACTTGGCAAGCACAGAGGAAAGCACAAAAGAAAAGATTCAGCGTTAAATGCGTACTCATTAAGTAGTAGATATCCTACGTGGCAGTAGAAAATGATCTTGAGTGCACTAAAGAATAAATGCAACAAGTGTTGCGAAATCTGTAGTTTTCATACTGAGGAGATGAGCCCTTAAAAGAAAGTTTGAAAGAATATTTTTAGATTCACTAGTGAAAGTAAACATTGAGATATAAAGAGTCCATTCATAAAGAAGTTGTTCACTGGAGTTAACAAAAGGAGTGACCATTAATTGTAAATATTAGCTCGTAAGTGATCTTTTGTAAATAGTGGTATATAAGTCTTTCTGTTCCAATGGAGGAAACTTGCAAATTTGATTATTTGGAAATGAACGCTATCGACGAAAGAAGTGAGCACGAATGCTGTGTGAAGATGCACACTAATGTGCGACGTGCATAATAACTGTTCAGTGTGTATTAGTGATAGTGTTATCCTGCAAAAAAAAAAAAAAAAAAAAAAGCGAACGACGACCAGCAGCTCTGTTACAGCCTGAGCGCCAACGGATACTGAGTTTTGGAGCTCACGCAACACTGTGCAGCCGCTGTGAGTGGCTGACGTGTGTGTGACGAAACAATCTAAACTTTAAACTGCTAACCGCCATGACTCCAATCGTACATACTGGGGGAAAGACATTTGCACACTTGTGTGACTACATTTTCATACGTAAATTAAGCAATTTTCTTGAGTTGAAGTTAAGATGAGTGAGAAGTAGATTGTTAGATTACTCAGACCTTAAAGCAATTAATACCGGCATTCCTGAACACTACTAAAATGAATTATAGTCCTGTCTCTTGATGGGCAAAGAAAAAGAATGTGCACTATAGGAAGACCCTGAACACAGAACAGTCCCGATCCTTAACCAATGTATCCAATAAGTTGTAAGTTATACTAATAATTTTCCACTTCTTCTGTTTCATATTGTAAATAAAAACCCGGGAAGACACTTGAATTTCTGGCACCACAGTGGAAAGGACAGATGTACTGCTTGATGAACGCCGTAGACAGCTAACACAGAAAGTGAAAGCATCACGAAGTGTAGTGCTACGTTATTAAACTGTAATTGAACCAGAATGAGTCAACAGAAGCTCGAACATTGTCCACTCTAGTTTAGTGAAAATAAGCACTCACTGTACTCATGTATTAGTTGTTAAGAGAATGTAATTTGTGAATTCTATCCCTTGAAGTGTGAAATGAACGTTCACTTTTTGTTATAAGCAAATATAGACCAAACTTAAATATGCACATAAATGTGAATCTTGGTAGTAAGGAATGAAGTGCCTGATGAACAAAGTGTGAAAAACTTTATTTTGAAAAATGATAAATACCTGAAATATGTTTATAAATGTAATTTCAATTTATGTACTTAGTACGCCAGTAACAGTATGTAACTGTCATACCAAAAATCACGAATATCTCATGATGACATGAGGATGGAGGTAATCCTTCGGCATTCCCTCTCTCCTCATGGGAGGCAATGTGATACTCGCTATTTTTGACTTCATTAAAACTGCAAATAGTTAATACTTTCAGCCAGAAGGCAAATACTTGTTTATAAAGAATGATTAATGTATAATAAGGCGTCGCATAGCGACTGTGGAATTTTCTAAATTATGTAATTCGTCGTCTTTGGGCGGCAATATAAACAGAAAAATACGGATAGATATGCGATCCTTCACTATTTTGTTCGCTGGAGAACAAATGAAGCCTTGAGCGCTAAAGACTTGTACTGTTTTTCTTAAGTAAGACGGACGCAGATTTGTGGCGGCCTGATCTAATTTTTTTACTAAATAAATAAAAACGTGTTCCTTCTAAGTTTGAGTGAAGTGTAAGAAGAACTGTTATAACTTATAGTGACGACGCACGGGTGACTCAAAAGGACAATAGCTATATAAAAGAGCACTCAATGGACATGATACAGACATAAAAATCTACCGTCATTGTAGTACTAAGCTTAAGGTACGATATATGTTTTAGTTACAATAAATATTTGTTCTGGGAATACTGAATCATTTAGCAGTGCTCATTCCTATCATCTCCTCAGTACTATTTTCATTCTAATTATGCATTTTGCTAAGATTACAGACACCTAGATCAGCAGTCCAATGTGCGTGTTACATTGATAAAAAGGAAACTGTTTTATCGTCTTCTTGCATTAGCTTTAATATTGAATTTCCCTTTTGTGTGACGTTACAGTTGTTTTTGCGCCCTTAAGGACTTTCTGGTCCCTTAGGAAACTGTTTTGTTATAACAATAACTTCATAACCGGGTATGATTGTACCTCCGATCATGAAGTAATTAGAAAGACGATAACGCAACTTCTTAATCAATAGCACGCTAGTTGTGACTGCCTCAAGCCACGCGAAACCGCAAGTAAAAAACTATTCACATCTCATAATGCAATATTTTATGACAATGGTCAATCCATGATTCTTACGCCATTTGTGATTTGTAAAATAGTAATCGAAATCTCAATTTCCAACTTATCCACTGAATAACAACATCACTTTTAGTTTGTACCATCACACACCTCACCTTATGTTAGAGCTACATCCTCAGGCCTACCCTTGGAACGCTTCTGAACACCACTGCTCTGTTGGTTTTAGATTGTATTTTGATTGTAGTCGGATGTACTGTGCGAGGCCTTCATCCGTCTATTAATTTATTTAGTTTTAATTTTGAAATAATGCCTTCAGCCGACTTAAATTAAATTTTCAAGATTGATTTTTTAAAAAACTAAATTTTGAAATTTTCTTCTACCTGAAATTCTTGTTATCCAGGCCTGAAGCCCTGAGTCGTTCAATGTCCAGTGTGTGGCTTTCAGCCAGGCTATAACGTGAAATATTATTAAGAGAGGGCCTTTAGCCATCTTAAATTAAGATTTTGAAAATTTATTTAGTTAAAACTAATTTTTTTAAAAAAAATTTGCTCTATCTGAAATTCTTGTTGTCCCGGCCCTAAGCCCTGAGTAGTTCAATGTCCAGTGTGTGGCCTCCAGCTGAGCATTTACGTGAAATATTTTTAAGATAAGGCCTTGAGCCGTCTTAAATTAAGATTTTGAGAACTGATATCTTTAAAACTATTTTGTTTTTTACATTTGCTGTATCTGAAAATCTTGTTATCCAGGCCCTGAGCCCCGAGTTGTTCAATGTCTTGTGTATGGCCTTCAGCCGAATGTGGACGTCAATATTTTTTGGCTAAGGCCTTCAGCCACGTGTATTCTTTAAAGTAATTTTTATATCTTGTGTTCAGGCCTTCAGCTGTTCTTGTTTTTGATGTGGTTTTGGGCCTTCAGCCCAGGAGGTGTTACAAGTTTTATTTTCAATTTGATCCTTTTAAGGCAATGTGTAATTAAGTGGTTCTTAGGAAAATAAAGTTTGTATGTTTTGTGCAACTAACAGTAACTGATAAAGGCCCCCTCCACAACCATAATGTGATCCGCTCTATCCTGCGAAACCAAATTTCCCATTCGCTTATCAGTCCCTTACAGTCAAAACCTTTGGTGTCGGATTGCACTTAATTATTGATATCAGTTAAATATTGATTGCCAACGCTGTGGAGGGGGGAAGGAGGATCTCATTAGTAACTGGCACACTATTTCATATCGAAAGTTTTGAAGGAATGATTACATTTTAGCTCCCAACGTGGGACTTTGAATTGATTTGATTCACACATTTTCGCTAGTGTCAGAACTTCATGATTCAGGGAAAATTATGGTCTCATCGTTCACTGGAATATGTTAATCTCTTTGTGTGTGATTTCAGGCACATGAATGGTGTCTTTGTGTGTGCTGAAAGTGTTGCATATGCGCAGAACGAAGTAGACATGGGTGTAGCTAGTGTATTGAGTTTCGGTTCCTACAGCCTTCTCTGTATTTTGTGAAGTAATTTTAGAGCATGTAGTTTGTTGTTGTGGATATTCTGTTTAAATTTCTACTGTTATGTTTGTGGATACCAGAGTTGTCATCAGTGTCGTTTTATTTGTGTCAATTCGTTTGTGCAGTATTTTGTTTTTGCGATTACGTTTATTCTAGGCAGCTCGGGTCTGGGAGATCGTTGGATATGAAAGCCAACAGGAGAATGTAGGAGATTTCGGGCGCTAATGTATAAACGTCATCCACGTCTGTGGAGATTACGCAGATTCAGAGTTCAGTAGAAACTGAGAGCCCAATTGAAGAAAGTTCAAAGCTGAGAGAAGAAACACATGCCTGTGAGGTACGCAAAGTCGGAGTCACTGTATCGAATTATCGTGATACTATAAAATCGCACATCGCGGTTAACTCCCATGATGGAGGAGAATAAAGCATTATATGAAAGAATGAAAGACAGGAAGCCGAGGTAATAAAAAGATTGATGGGCAAATCTCTGAAGGTCGGCGCCAGCTGGGGACGGACGGTGGTAACCTACAGCCTGCACGAGTGAGAAACGAACAAATGCTGGCTACCTAGGAATGTGCGCATGGATGAGGAAAGTAAGTCCTTCAAGAAAAAACAAAGAGTGTCATCCTTCGAGCAAGAAATGTGCGCAATATGACAAGGTAATGACCTCGTAACGCAGGTCACGCAAGCGAATTTGCAGGCTACATTTCCGATGTACGGGGTGGACATATCACGGCCCAAGTTCAGTCGAACGGTCAGTACCCACCTGAAGGTATACAAAAAGAAATTAGTCTCGTATCTGCGGAAGTAATGTCACCGAAAACTTATGCTACTTCTAATGACGAACGTGAGATTGGGATACTTAACCGCCGCAGCCTGAGGGCATATGTGCCTCAATAGAGTAGCGTACAGCAGCAGGAGTATTGACAACTGTACAGCATGTTTTATTTTGTAAATAGATTTTCTCTCGTAGAAAATAGTACATATTTACCGTGCTTAGATAGTTTTGTGTGTTTCGTGACTGTAATACACTTTGTGTGAATGTGGGGAGGATTATATGACGGTCTAATATGTGTGAGCATGGGTTCCATGCGCCTTCACAACTTTCAGTGCGAAGCTGAGAGGAACCACCCGCATTTTTCCGGAAAAGGGATTGCAACACAGCTCACGCCATTTAGATGTATCTTATTTTTGTCGTCGTTGTCGTGTGTATTTCATTGTAATACAGCGTAGTGTGTCCACGTTTTATCGTATTTGATAGACGTGATTTGAAAGACGCTAGCGTTGATTTGACAACATTTCTATTACAGTGGACAGAGGACGCAGAAGTATATCGCGGTCGGCGGAGAAGAGATTTTATCTTTGTAAAGTACCTCATGAAACTTAGATTGACATATGATAGGGTTATTTGCATGTTATAATTTAAGGATAGGATAACGTCGCTGGAGTCTACAAAGTTAGGTACGTGCACGATTTTTGTATTGTTGACATTCGAGTTCGTGCCACGGCTCACACAGCTGGCACTAATAAACCTTAACGAATAAAATGCTGAGAATATTGGAAGTTGAGGGAATACAAAGTTATGTGAACAGACGATTTTTTTTTTATATTACCATTCGAGTCCGCTAAGAGACAATCTCTCCGCGCCGGCCTGGGTGGCTGAGCGGTTCTAGGCGCTACAATCTGGAACCGCGTGACCGCTACGATCGCAGGTTCGAATCCGGCCTCGGGCATGGATATATGTGATGTCCTTAGGTTAGTTAGGTTCAAGTAGTTCTAAGTTCTAGGGGACTGATGACCTCAGAAGTTAAGTCCCATAGTGCTCAGAGCCATTTGAACCGAAGCCGGAACCCATGCAGTGAACGCCCAAATCACGAACATTGGAGCCATTCTGCAAACAAGCAGAGAGCAGCCAGGAGGATGCCCACCCCTCACTTTAGTATGGACACCTTGCGAAGAGTCGTGCACACAATGTGAAGCATGCAGAAAGTTTTGGGACCCCTGAAGCAGCTGGGACAAAGCGTCAAGAATGCACATATGAATGCATGTGAATTCTTGAGGCTTAGAATGCAAGTACGTACCGACAGTTTCTGCACCTCACAGAAAGTGGCAAGGAGCGTGCACAAAACGCCTACAATTAGCAAAGGAAGGCGTTTAATCTAAAGACCAGTGAATGAAGTCAGCCTGCTTAAAAGTATGTTTTCTGGACCGTTAAGAGGTTTCTTGTAAGTAATGAACGGCAGAAGATTCTGAGACGAAATACACACATGATACTGGCCAGGTCTCATGCAAAAGTATCCATTGCTAAAAAGTAACGTGTGGCTGCTTGCACAACAACTTATAAACGCAGAAACACATTGGAACACTATGCGTCCAAAGATGGGAGCTTCCATGACAGTGAAAAATGTTTTGGGAAATATGTGGTTCCCACGCCCGGGTTTCCGGGTTCGATTCCCGGCGGGGTCAGGGATTTTCTCTGCCTCGTGATGGCTGGGTGTTGTGTTGTGTGCTGTCCTTAGTCCTTAGTTAGGTTTAAGTAGTTCTAAGTTCTAGGGGACTTATGACCACAGCAGTTGAGTCCCATAGTGCTCAGAGCCATTTGAAATATGTGGTAAGATCTTATGGGACCAAACTGCTGAGATCATGGGTCCTTAAGCTTACACACTATTTAATCTAACTTAAACTAACTTACGCTAAGGGCAACATACACACCCATGACCGAGGGAAGAATCGATCCTCCGACAGGGGGAGCCGCGCGAACCATGATAGGACGCATCACACCGAGCGGCTACACCACGCGGTTCCTTGACGGTGATACCGTCAGAAACACGCTAGCTCCCTGGTCACACACCAGCCAACAAAATTAGAAAACTTCAACCCTGCACGGGGAGGAACTTCCATGAAAAGGCTAAGAGTCATTGTGTGGTATCACATATCAGTACAACCACATGGGTGTCAAAACCTGGCAACGGAATTGTAAGTTTCCTTCAGATACCGACAACTGTTATGCGTGATATGGGGGACCCAATGATCTTATGTCTGCTGAGTCACGCCTCCAGCGGATCAGCATTATGAGCGCACTCTGCATCGGCGATATACACTCCTGGAAATGGAAAAAAGAACACATTGACACCGGTGTGTCAGACCCACCATATTTGCTCCGGAAACTGCGAGAGGGCTGTACAAGCAATGATCACACGCACGGCACAGCCGACACACCGGGAAGCGCGGTGTTGGCCGTCGAATGGCGCTAGCTGCGCAGCATTTGTGCACCGCCGCCGTCAGTGTCAGCCAGTTTGCCGTGGAATACGGAGCTCCATCGCAGTCTTTAACACTGGTAGCATGCCGCGACAGCGTGGACGTGAACCGTATGTGCAATTGACGGACTTTGAGCGTGGGCGTATAGTGGGCATGCGGGAGGCCGGGTGGACGTACCGCCGAATTGCTCAACACGTGGGGCGTGAGGTCTCCACAGTACACCGATGTTGCCAGTGGTCGGCGGAAGGTGCACGTGCCCGTCGACCTGGGACCGGACCGCAGCGACGCACGGATGCACGCCAAGACCGTAGGATCCTACGCAGTGCCGTAGGGGACCGCACCGCCACTTCCCAGCAAATTAGGGACACTGTTACTCCTGGGGTATCGGCGAGGACCATTCGCAACCGTCTCCATGAAGCTGGGCTACGGTCCCGCACACCGTTAGGCCGTCTTCCGCTCACGCCCCAACATCGTGCAGCCCGCCTCCAGTGGTGTCGCGACAGGCGTGAATGGAGGGACGAATGGAGACGTGTCGTCTTCAGCGATGAGAGTCGCTTCTGCCTTGGTGCCAATGATGTTCGTATGCGTGTTTGGCGCCGTGCAGGTGAGCGCCACAATCAGGACTGCATACGACCGAGGCACACAGGGCCAACACCCGGCATCATGGTGTGGGGAGCGATCTCCTACACTGGCCGTACACCACTGGTGATCGTCGAGGGGACACTGAATAGTGAACGGTACATCCAAACCGTCATCGAACCCATCGTTCTACCATTCCTAGACCGGCAAGGGAACTTGCTGTTCCAACAGGACAATGCACGTCCGCATGTACCCCGTGCCACCCAACGGGCTCTAGAAGATGTAAGTCAACTACCCTGGCCAGCAAGATCTCCAGATCTGTCCCCCATTGAGCATGTTTGGGACTGGATGAAGCGTCGTCTCACGCGGTCGGCACGTCCAGCACGAACGCTGGTCCAACTGAGGCGCCAGGTGGAAATGGCATGGCAAGCCGTTCCACAGGACTACATCCAGCATCTCTACGATCGTCTCCATGGGAGAATAGCAGCCTGCATTGCTGCGAAAGGTGGATATACACTGTACTAGTGCCGACATTGTGCATGCTCTGTTGCCTGTGTCTATGTGCCTGTGGTTCTGTCAGTGTGATCATGTGATGTATCTGACCCCAGGAATGTGTCAATAAAGTTTCCCCTTCCTGGGACAATGAATTCACGGTGTTCTTATTTCAATTTCCAGGAGTGTAGAAAGTCCGGTAGCAGCCACACAGCCACTCGGACTCGTAGCGACATCGCTACATAAAACTACGCAGTTGCTACCTAGTCCCGGCTGAACCACCAACGTTCATGCTATAGTTCAGAGACCCTTGTCCGTCTTGGTGTTGTCAAGTGGACCCAGTGGTATGTATCTGCTGAGCCAAACCTCCAGTGGCTGTGGACTACGAGCGCCCTCTGCTTGCTGTGTGATCTGTAATGAGTCCTCTTGTGCTTGGAGAAATGAAAGTTAAGTAAATCTTCTGTTTGCTGTGTGTAAATCTTTACTGTAAATCTTTACTGTAAATGTTTACTGTGTTAGCTTGTTCTCTAATCATTTCTGTTCCTGTCCAGGTTTCCTAAGGCAACGGTTGGTACACCACTCTGTAGCCCATTCCTCGTTCCCATTGTGTACGAAGCCATACACAAAACATTGGCCGGCATCTAAAATTTAGTCCGCCAATAACCATGTGGAGGAAGAAAATTTCGACGAGTCGTTGAGATGAGGGATGGATGAGGAGGAGACTTGGTGAGACAGCGAGGGGACGTGGGCACTCTTCCGTCAATCGGCGTCCGCCTTCCGACACCACGGCAACGCTGCTTCGGCTACAGTAACCCAGGGCGAGCTGTCAGCGTGATCTCCCTGAGCCCACGCTTGGTAGGCACGGCACACTGAGAAGAGCTGCCGCACAGCTACGAGGAGATACCCCGTCCTGACACAGCACGTGCCACCATCATGGCCACTTCGTTCACAAATGACTATGAAAAATGATGAGTTGGTTAGTTCATCCTCATTTCCCTTAATAACTGAGTCGTTTCCACACCCATGAAAACGGCCTTGAGATTTTTAATTTCTTTTGTTTTGTATGTGTGTAAAAGGTACTCAAATAAATGCAGTCATTTCCTGTTTTATTCCTCTAAACAATCTGTTCCATTCGCTTATCAATCCCTTACTCACATCACCTTTTGTCTTTCATTTCAATTAATTATAGGCTCCCAGTGTGTCGGGATCTCACTAACAATTTGCACGCTCTGTCATATCACTGAGTTTTAAAGGTTTCACTACATTTGTAGCGGCAGACTTGTGGCGATCACGTTATTAATTGGCATGCTTTGTCATATTGTAGAGTTCTGACGGATTAATAATAAAATGAGAACGGATACCTGGGGATTAGGGGTAGGAGTAGCGTTGTGGTCTACTAATGAAAACATCTTTTCTCTTATTCGATCACAGAAATAGCATAGATTTTGAGTAAGAATAAGTAACAGTAGAGGGAATCACCTTGATTCTGACGGCGGCTTCTCAAACTTGACAAAGGGGCAGATAGAAAATCAGTGTACGGTAGGAGTCTGTCCGAAAAGATGAAAGAACGGACAGTGATAAGCCGTATGAGGATGCAGAAGGCACTGTAGGCTACTCCATTAAAGAAACATAATGTGTAACCACAAAAACCCACAGGGTCTCAAAAATTTATTTAGATAAGGTCCGGTTGCCGGAAGTTTTCACGTTAGTTCCCCATTCGGATCTCTAGGATGGGACCTCCATTAGGCTACGAGAAAAAGAATTAAAAAGCAAGGATACAATAGAGTTCTTAGTATCAGAATGTTGAATGTCGTATGTCCAAATTTGTTAATAATGCTGTAAATTGTGAAATGGGAAACCCATATATTCCAGACAAAGTAAGAGAGAGTGATGTACAATGGAAAGATGATAACGGTTTATTATTGGATGAATACAGTTCAGTGCCACCAAACCAGGAAATGGCATACTGCGAGTAAGAGTTGTTAGAAATATGAAAGTAGTACGACAACCGAGTTATTGTAAAGAGTTCACTCATAGGATTATCCTTACTAGAATCAACACAAATCATCACGAGCTCAACAATTCAGGTACAGGGCTATATAAAATATAAGAAACTATCAGCCTCGATTGCGGTAATGAAACCAACCTTTACCAATGTTTCAGCCAAAGTAATTGAGCTTTCATCAGAAGATAAACCTGATTCTATAATATGTCTACGAGGGCATGGTCCAGAAAAAAAAAATTAGACAGTCCGAATAGGCGTGGTCACATTTTAAAAATGTGGTACATTTGTTCCCTTCCCGGACATCGTGACGTCTGCTTTCAAAATACGTCCCAGGACTGATAAACGTTCTCATAGCTAAAAGCCTTCACCATGTCTATACACACTCGCGAAAACACCTTTAATCATAAAAGCATTCTTTTGTTTGGAAAAATAATACAGTCTAACAACAGATGGGGGAAATTAGAACAATTACGCCAACAGATCTGAAGCACTGTCTTACAGAAGAGAAAAATGGCGTCAGTTTTCGGTACCCTACACCTACCGGTCTCGAGATGTCCTAATGCCACAGTGGCGGATGAGTGATACCATCTCCGCCAGAGATAGATGGTCTGTTTCAACTTGTCTTTGAACACTTGCTTTCTCGGATCTTTCTATAGATACCTGGCTTCGAACTTGTTCGAATCTGTTTGTAGAGGCTCCTATGTCCCAGCAAGAAGAACGTCTTGTGAATGTATGTAGTATTGTGATTGACACTTTTGAATATACCTGCTAATTACGATGTTACCGGTGTAGGAGCACTGCCAGTCACTTTTTTCTGCAGACGAGACTTTCAGCGACAAAATTATTTTGTTCAGACCACCACATTGCGCTGAGAGTCAATCCCCGTAAAAGTGGTCTACTCACCGTACCGCTGTGCAGCGTCGACGGAGGAAACTGCCGTAATAAACGCGGCCCATGGCCGTAACAGCGGAAGAGCGTGTCAGCCAGAGAGCGGCAAACCTGCCATGGACGACCCCACACGCCATGACGACCTGAGTGGTAGGAGTTTGAGCGCTGTCAGTAACCCCAGCGCTAACATACATCATATTGAATCTTCCCAAATTTCTGCTGAGTATCCACGCAACACATGCGGTCCCCATGGCGGCTGAACGCAGACTTGATTTTAGTTCGCTATTCACCCATCGAGTGGCAGCCACGAGACAAAAGCTGCAGAAATGGTGGCAGTTGCAAGAGGCATAGGCACTATCTAAAATTTTGCTGTAGCAGATAGGTTCGAAAGAAGTGACTCAGTTCGAGAAATGAAAGTGCCAGAAATATGATTCGCCAGTGGCTGTTATCATTAAAAGACTTCTCCACAGGAAACAGAAGCTTTCTCAGAGTCTCTGAACCGGTGTACAAAGGATGTGCAAGCCCCAGGTCGGAACAGAGATGTACGCTAAGATGCTGTTTGCAGCTCTGACCTGCTTGCTTGCTGCTGTGCTTTCTACGGCCATCTGGAGACTCACAGCAATATTGGGAACCAGGTACATATTTATCAGTGTAACTACAATTAAATATTATGATTGCTGCCGCAATCTGACACCGAGCATTGTTTTGGAAGTGTCTCCTCTTGACGGCGGTGTTTCTGGAACGAAGCTCAGTATGTATAACGCACATAATTTTCCAATTAAAAACCACTTTTATTCCCCTTACTGCTATCAATAGCTGAATCTACACCTCCCTCACGATAGGAGGCACAGTATTGACCACCAGACACTCGTTCGTATACCAGGAAGGCAGTTGTACAAAGACCGGTTCAGTTCCCCTCAGCACAAAGGCGTCGTCACTGTTTCTCGTCACCACCTGCTTGATTGCTTGCTTTCTACACCCATCTCCAGAGTCTCGGATAACAAGAATACATCTATTTTCACACGGTCTGCCAGAATATTATACCATTTATTCGATACTTCTCGATATCAATCACATAGCAATAGCGCTTGCATTGCAATATCGCTTGCACTGTATAATTCTGTGGATATAGACTGGAATTTTATTGCTTAGAATCACGAAACTTTCGCTAGGTGCGGCGTGCTGTAATCCATTGAGTAACTAGAAACTTATCCCCTCTGTGGTGATCTTTATGCAAAAACTCGAAAAAATTAGAAGAATTTCGTATACTCGCAAAATACCGATATTGGTGATATAGCAGATTCCAAACCATCCTTGAAGTTTACAAAGTGAACTAAGGAGTTACTCATGTCTTGAAAATCAGAAACGTGTCCTCCCGTCGTCTTTCACCTACTAGCTGCACACACCACAATCGATGGTCTCTCAACCAAATAAAGGTGGGAAATGTGCAGAAGCAATCAATCGCACAATTTATATGGGAAGAAATAATGGTCCACCGCAAACACATATCCAAACTGAATCTTCTCAAATTTCCACAGAGAACGCACACGATCGCGAAGACTGTCCAACACATACTGAGTAATAATTCGCTTTTCGGCCGTCTAGAGGACGACACCGTTAAGTCAGGTACATTTCTGTATCCCAACAAGTCCTTCCACTAGGACGCCTCCTGCCGTTAGCGGGAAAATTAAATCATTCCTGATACAGGCCACCGCTGCCACACACCCCCAGGCAGAATCGTCCTCGGAAACGGGCTACATATATATTTGATCACTACTCTTACAATTAAATATTATGATCGTGGCCTCTTATATTACATTCGAGAGTGAGGGACGCATCGGAAATACACCCTGCTGATAGCCGTGACTTTGGAAATGGAGACATCTGTACCATTCTTATGACTGGAGATACTTTTCCCTTTGCTATCACAGTATTCCACATTAAATCCATAACTTCGTTACGACTGGACATAGTCATTTCCTTTTCACATGTCGGAATACACGCACACATTTATTTTATAAGCCTGATGCTTAAAGTATATCTAAGACACATTCACTACTACTAAGTATAATGCTCAGCCAATAACTGATAGCTGGCTATACGAAACAATCCCGAGCCATACTCAACGAACTGTGTTTTGATGTGAGTTGTGGACGCGATACATCGCTGGAAAATTACATTGTGCATGTATCACACTGAATCAATATTTTAAGGAAGCAGGTTTTTTCCTTTTACAATTTGTTACCACAGTTTATCGAAGAGAAACCTGCACTGGAAATATATAGCGTAGCCTTGTGAGTTTGTGTGTTATGTACTCTCTCTCAGCAATACCATTCTGGTACTCTTCCCAGACACTAGAACAATACTATAAAATTGATAGCGTAGTTGATTTACGTAAAACTCTTCGAACTCCATCCATCTGGAGCTCCACCACGCATAAAAAAAAACTCGTTTCTTGTTCTACTTAAACGTCTGCTACTACATCAAGACACATTCAAAACAACTCTTCGACGTGGGCGGATCTGGAGAAATCGTGTGCAGTCAGATGGGGGGGGGGGGGGGGACTCGGGATGCTCCATTCATTCACGAGATGTAGCAGTTTACTTCTGGCCACCAGGAGATTCAATCTGTAACAGTGATGCAGCACGGACTTGTCGAGGACGGTGAGAGGGAATCTTTCAGTCTCTAATTTTATCCTAAGACTGCGATAATGCCCTGTGACTCCCCCAGACAGATCGTAAAGTATGCACTATGCTCGAGGTGCTAGAATTATGTAGGTTGCTGTCTGGTATAATTTGATGATGTATACGTTCGAGAATTAACAATGAATAGACGTACTGCACAGTCCTGTATCTACATTCGTAATGATACTCGAAAAGTAGAGAAGGGACAGTTTATTAATGATACGGAAATTGAGAAACATGGTATTGCATCATTGGTCAATGTTGAAATTACTGTAAAATTGCTAAAATTGTTTCCACTATCAACTGTGATCTATATTATTACAGTACATCGACGGTGTCTTTTCCATCCTGTCCTTCCACTGGTACGCTGTTGGTTACCACATAATGACTGACTGACATCGCTTGTTTGAGATGGAGAAAGAGTTCCCTTCTGGGGATGGCAAGCACCGAAACAGTAATCGGGTACCTGATTGCACTATGTGGAATCAGTCGAAAAGGAACGCAGAGCCATCAGCTATTCCGTCACTGTGAAGATCAGTTTAAATGTAAAGGTCATCAATCACTTTCGGACAGCAGTTTGGAACGGCTCCACAATGTCGCAAAACTCTGTCAGTTTCCTTATGTTGTAACTGTCTTTTATTTAAAATCATCCAGCGTGTGTGGTGTGTTATGATAGCAGCAGCAACAATATGATTTACACCATGCGAAGTCTAGTTTTCTGTGAGAAGCAGTGGACAGAACATATTAATGTCAGTTTAGAACCTGACACGGGCCTCGAAGTTGTAGCACAAGAAAGAAAATTTAACTTAGCGTACCTCTTCATTATTTAACTAGCATTTCCGTAAAGTAGCGTAAAATTTAAGTTGTTGTTTCAGAAACTTTGCACTTTTGTTTTTGTTTACACACAGTAGCGTATAGGCCAAATTTGTGTAACAATATTTTCGTGTTTATCTGTAATTTAACTGACTTATTCTTAATAAACTATTACGTTTATCATTAGTGAAAAGTGCTTGACTTGCCGTAGAATTGTTAGGTCGGGGCTTTGGTGTGATGGGTGCTGTAGTTTTTTCCATGTGGGTGACTGTAGTGGCGTGGCAATAGGGGAAGTAAATGAGGCTCATCAGTGGTTTTGTAGGATTTGTAGTAGAGATAGGAAGATACTAGAACAGGAGGGGAAAATTGCCGCCCTTCAGGCTGAGTTAGACAAGGCCAGGGGAGATCTTGACAGGTTAAGGAGGGAGAAGGGTAGAGAGAGGTGGGAAGTGGCAACAGGCAACAGGAGGAACAGGCCTAGAACTTTGTCTGACAGCTTTATGGTGAATGTGGAAAATAGATTTGACCTGTTGCTTCAGTTAGAAGCTGGTGAGCCTCAAGCAATTGCAGGTGTAGACAGGGCACAACAAACTTTCAGCAGCAAATTGAAAAGTAAGAATGAAGGGAAATCAGTAAACAGAAAGAAAGTGTTGTTGTTAGGTAGTTCCCATGGAAGAGGTGTTGGCCAACTTTTGCAGGATGAACTAGGATCAGAATACCAGGTCACCAATTTTTTTAAACCTAGTGCTGGTCTGCAGCAGGTGACAGAGGATTTAGGATCACTTTGCAAAGATTCCACTAAGGAAGACACCGTGGTTATAGTGGGTGGGGCAGGTAACAGTATTGACAGAGATCCTGGGTACAGTATAGAGTGTGACCTGGCGAAGATTGCATCAGCATCGAAGCATACTATTGTTGAGTTTGTATATGTTCTTGGGCGCCATGACCGACCTCATTTGAACTCTTCCATCAAGAGAGTTAATTTGGAGCTGGAACGGCTGCTCCTGTCGGGTGCGGGGTCACACATTAGCGTGGTTCATGTTGATTCTCTCTGTAGGTGGGATTATACTAGGCATGGCCTTCACCTCAACAGGAAGGGGAAGAGTAAATTGGCTGGGGAAATAGCAGGAAGGTTAAAGGGGGGAGGCACTGTCATGAGTGGTAAAATAACAGTGGTTATAGGATTCAGAAAAGACCCTTTTTTAGGGTAGGGAGGACAGAAAGAAAGCAAATTTTAAGAGAGGTTAGAACTGAGACAAACCTTCAGTTTGAGAAAGATATCAAAAAACATAATTCCAGCTTATTACATCAGCATAAACAGCCATTGGTTAAGAATTTTCAACTGTCAGCAGATATTTTAACTCCACCCAGTTTTAACTCAGTCATTGTAAAATGTCAGCTATCTTTATTGCATCAAAATATTCGAGGGCGGAGAAATAAAATTAATGAATTAACTATCTGCATAGATGAATTAGAGTCTTCAAACCCAGCTGACATAATCTGCCTCTCTGAACATCATGTGACCACTGGTATAGAACTTTTAAGTGTTACAGGGTTTAGGTTAGCATCTCACTTTTGTAGATAAGAAATGGAGAAAGGAGGAGTTGCCACATTCATCAGGAACTGTCTTAAATTTAAGAACATAGACATTCATAAATTTTGCCTAGAACAGCATATGGAAGCATGTGCAACAGAATTAGAATTTCACAAAAAATCCTTCATAATATTAAGTGTATATCGAGCACCTGCAGGTAACTTTAATCTGTTTGTAATCCACCTTGAAGCTGTACTGGCCCATTTAACAACCAAAAACAAAGAAATAGTGGTTGCTGGTGATTTCAATGTAGATTTCCTTAAAGACTCTCCCATTAAGAACTTATTTGAGTTAGTAACACTATCATTCAACTTAATTCCCACTGTAAAGTTCCCCACTAGGATAGCCACTTGCTCACAAACAGCCATTAATAATATCTTTATAGAAAACTCCAATGAACAAAATTATATTACAAAACCAATAGTCAATGGCCTCTCAGACCATGACATGCAGTTCCTTCTGTTAAATGTTAATACTGAACGGAATATAAAATCTGCTAAATCTGAGCACAAGGGGGTAATCAGTAAGCCAAAAATTGATTATTTTAGGACACTCCTCAGAGACATTCACTGGACTGATGTTTACAGTGCTCATGGCATGAATGAAAAATATAATGTTTTTGCTAATAAAGTGCTTACCGTATTCGAACACTGCTTTCCCCCAAAACTTACCAAGGTTAGAGCAAAGTCTACAAAGAAGCCATGGATTACTCGAGGAATAGGGGTATCTTGTAAAACAAAAAGAAAACTGTATCTGTCAATCCGAAACATTTCCAATGTTAATGCTATAGCACATTATAAGAAATACTGCAAAATATTAAAGACTGTAATACGAATGTCAAAGCAAATATATTACAAGGAAAAGAAACTCATATCAAATAACAAAATAAAGACAATATGGGATATAGTGAAGGAGGAGACTGGTAGAACCAGACATGAACAGGAACAAATAGCATTAAGAGTAAATGATACATTGGTGACAGATGTGTATAGTGTTGCAGAACTTTTTAACAAACATTTTATAACTGTTACTGAAAAGATGGGGTTGTCAGGTTCGGTAGATGCTGCTATGGATTACCTTAGACCAGACATTTCAAGTAACTTCCATAATATGAATTTGACTCTCACTACCCCAACAGAAATAATGTCCATCATAAAATCTTTAAAATCAAAAACATCTAGTAGGTATGATGAAATATCAACAAAGTTAATTAAAGAATGTGATTCTCAGCTAAGTAACATATTAAGCTATCTGTGTAACCAGTCGTTTATCAGTGGAATATTTCCTGAATGGCTGAAATATGCTGAAGTTAAGCCGCTGTTTAAGAAGAGAGATAAAGAAATAGCATCAAATTTCTGTCCCAATATCATTGTTGCCAGCATTCTCAAAAATTTTCGAAAAAGTAATGTACAGTCGTCTTTATAACCATCTTATCTCAAATAACGTACTGTCAAAGTCACCGTTTGGATTTCTAAAGGGTTCTGATATAGAGAAGGCTACCTACACTTACAGTGAAAATGTACTTCATTCATTAGACAAAAAATTGCAGGCAACTGGTATATTTTGTGATCTGTCGAAGGCATTTGACTGTGTAAAAAAACAATATCCTTTTAAGTAAACTAGAATATTATAGTGTAACAGGAAATGCTGCAAAATGGTTCAAATCTTATATCTCTGGCAGGAAACAAAGGTGTTATTAGGAAAGAGACATGTATCAAGCTATCAGGCATCATCCAACTGGGAATTAATTACATGTGGGGTCCCACAAGGTTCCATTTTGGGGCCCTTACTTTTTCTTGTGTATATCAAAGACCTTTCATCAGTAATATTACCAGATGCCAAGTTTGTTTTGTTTGCCGATGATACAAACATTGCAATAAATAGCAAATCAAGTGTAGTCTTAGAAAGATCAGCCAATAAAATATTTGTGGACATTAATCACTGGTTCCTAGCCAATTCTTTGTCACTAAACTTTGAAAAAACACACTACATGCAGTTCAGAACTTGTAAGGGGTGTCCCAAGAATATATGTCTAACATATGATGATAAGAAGATAGAAGAAGTGGACAGTGTTAAATTCTTGGGATTACAGCTTGATAATAAATTCAACTGGGAGGAGCACACCACTGAACTGCTGAAGCGTCTTAACAAATCTCTGTTTGCAATGCGAATTTTGTCAGACATAGGGGATATAAAAATGAAAAAGCTGGCATACAATGCTTACTTTCATTCCATAATGTCATATGGGATTATTTTTTGGGGTAATTCATCAAGCCAAGCTAAAGTTTTCTGGGCACAAAAACGTGCGGTAAGAGTTATATGTGGTGTGAACTCAAGAACATCCTGCAGAAGCCTGTTTAGGGAACTAGGGATACTAACTACTGCTTCCCAATATATTCATTCCTTAATGAAATTTGTCATTAAAAATATATCACTTTTTCAAACCAACAGCTCAATTCATGGAATCAATTCTAGAAATAAGAATAAACTTCACAAGTATTTAAAGTCACTTAGTCTTGTACAAAAAGGTGTGCATTATTCAGGAACACTCATTTTCAATAACTTGCCAGCAGCGATAAAAAGCTTAACAACCAATGAAATTCAGTTTAAGAGAAGCCTAAAGGATTTATTGGTGGCCAACTCCTTCTACTCCATTGATGAATTTCGTAGTAAAACCAACTGATTTGTGTATAAGTACAACATAACTTCTGCACAATTTCAGTGCAGTAATGTGTTCATTGAAAATGTGTGTGTGTGTGTGTGTGTGTGTGTGAGTGTAAGTATAATCTAACTTCTGCACCATTACAGTGCAGTAATGTGTTAATTGTAAATAAGTATTACAGTAGTTGTATTACATGTTTATTACCTTACAAATAAATAAAAAACTTTTTTATTTTAAATTCAGTGCATTAGTATTAGTAAAATGGCTCTCAGTGTTCATTAAAAATGACGATCATTCCACTTGGAAGCTGTGGAATGGTACATTAGCTTATTTGTTTTAGTTGTAAATATTGGTCATGTATTGATGTTTTTCTGACATGTTCCACATCCTGGAGGACCTCCTCACTACGGATCAATTGGAATGAAAGTAAATCTAATCTAATCTAATCTAGTCATAGTAGGAAAAAAAGTTTCAAACAATGCCACTTTGTCACAGGGAGCATCTCTGGCGACTTGTAGTATAGTTTGTGGGATACAGTCTACCTCCTACAGTACGGGCGATGCAACTTTACACTGGTCTGTGGAATGGATCGTCACATGTGCTTGATGCCAGCATGCTGACGGTGTTTATTTTCGGTGAACGGGTGGAGAGAGATGCAGTAAAAATCTTATCGAGTTCTCTATCAGATGAAGTTAGTGGAGCTTTTACAGTACGAAATTTTTCTCTGTTGGATGGTACAATTTAACGATGATAGCACGTTGAGGTGAATGGGCCATGAGGGACGTGGATCTGCTTTGGACTGTAGAGCCTGTGTGTAGTTTGGGGACGCACCACAATGCAGTAGCAAAATCCCCGTCCTTCTCCCAGTTCCCGTACTGTCTTTTATAGTACCTCGTGTTGCAGGAGCAGACTTCCTTTGGCACAGATCTTACGCATCGTATGCTGTGGGTGGAGCTACGAAAACATGTTTCCATTTCCACCAAATGCTCAGAACACAGTCCTGTCACTCTGTTTCTACACGGGCTTCAGAAGGTGGTAGATATAGATCTCTCCCACTTCTGCTCAGTTCCGACTTCAATTGGAACGATCACATGCGCAAAGCTGCAGAAATGGCGGCAGTTGCAAGAGGCATAGGCACTATGTAAAATTTTGCTGTAGCAGATAGGTTCGAAAAAAGTGACTCATTTCGAGAGATGAGAGTGCCAGAAATATGATTCGTCAGTGGCTGTAATCATTAAAAGACTTCTCCACAGGATACAATTCAGGTATGTGGTCGAATGGAGAGACTTTATTCCTAATCACAGACATGATGTCTACCGGAAAACATAGCATTAGACAGCTGAAAGCTAGTGGATATTTCTTACGACCTTAATCAGCACACCATCTACTGTTTAGGATTCTTCTCAAACAACCATCGCCTGTAACCCAGTGGATATATAACTGAATCTCTGACGTGGCATGAAGACAGAATGCGTTACAATTGCTGGGGAAATATCTAGCGGCAGAATGAGGGAGTCGTAAATATCGGTTTCATATCACGTTCCTTAGCCAAATCACTTACAAAATTCGGTAATTTTATTACGAGGTTGCAACGTTAGCGACGTGTAGCCGTCCAGTTGGTCTGATCAAATACATTCAGGCGATCACCGTCTATATTCAGTGTCACGGTATTTGTCTGGAAACTCAATTTCGAGGTAATGCAATATCTCAATTTATAAAGCCAGTATAGATTTTTACATGGATACTTGTGAGCACCCGTAGAACCAAGACCACTTGTGACAGTAACATAGCCGTTGAGATCTTGTTTTCTTAACATTTGGAGGCTTGTAAGACCATTACAGCTCTTTGTTTCAGACACACTGGTACCACTTGTAGGAAAATCGGATGAGACATGTACACCCATCGCTGATTTTCGCTCAGCATTGTTTCATACTGCATATTCCCAGCAATCAGATATTGGCGAAGTATTATACTTGATAGTAGGAAATGCGTGGTAGGTATGTCTTTAGCATCAGGCTTATAAAGTATGTGCCTGTGTATTCCGACATACGCACAGGAAATTACTATGTCCAGTCGTAACGAAGGTATGGATTACATGTGGAGTACTGTGATAGCAAAGAGAAAAGTATGTCAGGTCATAAGAATGGCACAGACGTCTCTATTTCCAAACTCACTGCCATTAGCAGGGGGTATTTCCGATACGTCCCTCATTGTCGAATGTAATATAACAGACCACGATCATAATGTTTAATTGTAATTGTAGTGATCAAAAATATATGTAGCCCGTTTCCTAGGACGGCTCTGCCTGGGAGTGCGTGGCGGTGGTGGCCGTATCAGGAATGATTCACGTTTCCCGTTAATGGCAAGAGGCGTGCTAGTGCCAGGACGGGTTGGGGTACAGGAATGTACCTGACCTAAGGGTGTTGTCCTCCAGACGGCCGAATAGTGAACTATTACTCAGTATGTGTTGTACTGCCTTCGTGATAGCGTATGTTCTCCGTGGAAATGTGAGAGGATTCAATTTGGACATGTCTTCGAGCTGGACCGTTATTACTTCCCATGTAAATTGTGCGATTGACTGCTTCTGCACATTTCCCGCCTTTATTTTGTTGAGAGACAATCGATTGTGGTATGTCCATCTGGCAGGTGAAAGACGAATGGAAAATTTGTTTCTGATTTTCTAGACATGAGTAACACCTTAGTTTGCTTCGAGAATTATAAGGAAGATTTGGAATCTGCTATATCACCAACATCGATATTTGCGAGTGGAAATGTCCGTTTCCTCTACTGTTTTTCGAGTTTGTACGTAAAGATCTTCACAGACCGTATAAGTTTTTAGTTACACAGTGGCTTACTGCACGCTGCACCTGGCTAGGGTTTCGAGTTTCTAAGAAATCATTTTCAGTCTATGTCCACAGAATTGTACGGTGCATGTGATATGGCTATGCAAGCGATATTGCTATTTGCTTGATATCGAGAAGTATCGAGTAAATGGTATAATATTCTGGTAAACCATGTGAAAATACATGTGTTCTTGTAATCCCAGAGTCTAGAGATGGGTGTAGAAATCAGGCACGCAAGCAGGTGTGGGTGAGAAACAGTGACTCCTCTGTGCCGAGGGGAACCGAACCAGTCTTTGTATAACTGTCTTCGCGGTTTATGTACGAATGTCTGGTGGTCGCCACTGTGTCTCCTATCACGAGGGAAGTATAGATACAACATACTGATAGCCGTAAGGGTATGAAAGAATCTTTTTACGTGGAAAATTACGTGTGCTATAGATATTGAGACTCGTTCCAGAACCATGGCCACCAAGAGGTGACATTTCAAGTACATTGCTCGGTGTCAAACTGCAGCAACATACCTAATATTTAATTGTAATTTCTCTCATAAATATGCCTGGTTCCCAATATTCTTGTGAGTCTGGAGATGGCCGTATAAATCACAGCAGCAAGGAAGCAGGTCAGGGACGGAAACAGCATATCAGCGTACGTCGTTGTTGTGAGCTGGGGCTTGCCGGTCCTTTGTACGCTGGTTCAGAGTGTGAGAAAGCTTCTGGCTTATAAAAATTTGTCTTGTGGCTACCCCTGGATGGTCAAATATCAAACTAATACCCTGATTTGAGACATCTTGGGGACCACGTGTGTTGCGTGTATGCCCTGCGGAAATTTGAGAAGATTCTGAATGAGTGTTAGCGCTGTGAGTACTGACAGCGATCGCACTCCTACCACTCATGTCCTCCTGTTGTGTGGGGGCGTCCATGGCCGACTGGCCTCTCTCTGGCTGACACTCTCTTCCGCTGCTGCGGTCATGGGCCGCCTTTATGGTGGCTCTTTCCACCGTCGGCGCTGCACAGTGGCACAGCGAGTACGTCAGAAGTATTTGACGATCTTTACACCACATTTGTGGGGTTTCACTGTCAGTGCAGTGAGATGGTCTGTACAAAATAATTTTGCCGTTGAATGTCTCGTCTGCAGAAAAAAGTGTCGGACAGTGCTCCCACACCGGCAGCATAAGTAGTTAGGCAGGTATATTAAGTAAGTGTTACTCACAATACTCCATTCATTCACAAGACGTTCTTCTTGCTGGGACATACAAGCCTCTACAAACAGATTCGAGCCAGATGGAAGCAAGGTGTCTAAGGAAAGTTCTGAGTAAGCAAGTGTTCAAGGACAAGTTGAAACCATTCATCTCTGGCGGGAATGATGTCACTCATCCGCCACTGTGGCATTAGGACATCTACAGACCGTTAGTTGCTGGTCACCGAAAATTCCCCCGATGTTTCTCTTCTGTAGGACAGTGTTTCGAAATCTGTTTGCATAATTGTTCTGATGTCCTCTGTCTGTGCATGGACAGTGCTCTCGTTCCAAACAACAAAAATGCTTTTATGATTAAAGTTGTTTTTGCGAATGTGCACAGACATGGTGAAGGTTTGTATTCGTGAGAACGTTTACGGTTTCTGAGACGAATGATGAAGCCGGCCGCGGTGGTCTCGCGGTTCTAGGCGCTCAGTCCGGCACCGCGCGACTGCTACGGTCGCAGGTTAGAATCCTGCCTCGGGCATGGATGTGTGTGATGTCCTTAGGTTAGTTAGATTTAAGTAGCTCTAAGTTCTAGGGGACTGATGACCACAGATGTTAAGTCCCATAGTGCTCAGAGCCATTTGAACCATTTGAACGAATGATGAAAGCAGGATGTCGCGATTTCCAGGAAATGAGCGCGTAATGTCTCGTTAGGACCATCAGGAAGAATGCATCGGTGTTGTTCTGCGCTATTTTCGTAAACAGGACCTGTCAGGACAAGAATTTCCAATGCAGACAAGCTGAGACACCATGAAAGCTTCTACACCAACAATAAAAGTGACCGTTAACTATTTCTGTGACACTTTAGGATTTCCAAGATGAAGACCTGGCCCTTATTTACATAGACATATGACATTAGTGTAACAGTAACAACCTTTTATCTGCGGCTGCTAGTGTGAGCCGCTATGTAAATATCTCTCTGAGCATGTTGCACAATGCAAACATCTCTCTGAGTTCCTGACCTACAGCAATTCATCACTGTTCCAGCAAAAGTGTCTGGGTGAATACGTATTTCGACAGGTACTTCTCAAGTGTAATGTATAAAGAGATGCCACCGCCTCATCGTTGCGGGGCCCGAAGTGACACCTGTTCGTAGTTTGGTAGCTGACGGCGGCATTGTTACTTTGCGGGGTGCCTCCGGTGCATCCTGACCCCTGGGAGCGCGTGCGGTGGCGTCCTATGCGATCCAGTAGACAGGGGTCCGTCCCCAGTAGCTGAGTGGTCAGCGCGACAGAATGTCAATCCTAATTGCCCGGGTTAAATTCCCGGATGGGTCAGAGATTTTCTCCGCTCAGGGACTGGGGTTGTGTTGTCCTAATCATTATCATTTCATCCCCATCTACGGGAAAGTCGCCGAAGTGGCGTCAGATCGAAAGATTTTGCACCCGGCGAATGGCCAACACGACAGGAGGCCCTAGTCACACGACTAGAGAGAGAGTAGACAGTGGATGGCGGGCGGTGCTTGCTTCGCGGTCAAAACATTTTTAACGATGTGTGGTGTGTGTTTCATGAAATTACGCCTTCCGCGATTCGATTACATAGAAAGACGATCGGTTTAATTACTTCTTGTAAGACCTGCATCTTTTCAAACAGCATAGAATGATGTGCAGGAGAAATGGAACCCCCACAAACGGACTTTTTTAATTATAAATTAACAATATACCCTTGATTTTCCATTAGTGAGTTCCATCCTCCCTATAATAGAGCCGCCAATTTCCAGGTAGAGTATGGGTGAGGGAGAGGAGAAAGGGAGGGGGACGGGAATGGGGTGGTGGGGAGGGGGGAGGGATCAATTTCCTGAGAAATTCTTTATACAATAAACTATATTCGCTACACTGTCTTGAATCACATAAATTGTTAAATAAACAATATTATACACATTGTCTAAATTGTTTAAACAGTATTCCATAAACTGAAATCGATTTTCGGATAAATTCTTGATCTAAATAAATAAGCTATATGCCATACACTCCCATAAATAACTAAACAATATTCTATACATAGTCTAAATTGTTTAAACATTATTCTATATACTGAAATCGAATTCTTTCCAAATGACCAATTAACAGAGTTTTCTTCCTGCCAATGTCTAGGAGATAAAGTGGGAGGGGAGTGGGTTTTCTGGAGGGGAGGCGTTAATTAGTTCATCAATTTAATTATATATTCAGTCAAACTGCTAAGAGTGAGAGGGGCTATTCCTATAACTCAAACCTGAAGGTGTACTTGTAGCAGCGAATGGGAGGGGATGGGTTGGTTGTTTCCTGTGGAGTTGGAGGCGAGGGGTGGAGAGGTTGGGGGAACAACAGGTGAAGGACCTGTCACTCAAAAGCAAGGTTCCTTTTAGGAGAACAACAGGTTAAGGACCTCTCAATCAAAGAACAATGGGTTGATGACCTGTCAATCAAAGAAGAACAACAGGTTTGCCTCTGTGAGCATACCTGCCCCTGATGTAGGCAACTCGCAAGAAGAAAATGTGGTGGTGTCCTTATTGTCCCACTACTATCAGGAGTAAGAAAAGTGACGTTCTATGGATCGGAGCATGGAATGTCAGATCTCTTAATTGGGCAGGTAGGTAAGAAAATTTAAAATGGGAAATGGATAGGTTAAGTTAGATATAGTGGCAATTGTGATGGCAGGATTTCTGGTCAGGTGAATACAGCGTTATAAATACATATTCAAATACAGGTAATGCAGGAGTAAGTTTAATAATAAAGAAAAAATTGGAGTGCACACAGGCCACTATGAACAGCTTAATGAAGACATTATTGCAGTCAAGTTAGACACAATGCCCTCACTTACCACAGTAGTAGAAGTTTACGTGCCACTTAACTCCGCAGATGATGAAGAGATTCTATAAATGTATGATGCTATAAAATAAATCATTCAGATGGTGAAGCGAGACGAAAATTCAATACTCATGGGGGACTGGAATTCGATTCTTGGAAAAGGAAGAGCAGAAAAGTAGTAGGTGGATCTGGAATGGGAGTAAGGAATGAAAGACTTAACTCTGAATTAACTCTGAATTACATCATTCTTAGCAGGCTCATCTCCAGCTATCTCCAATCCCAAATAAAATGGATTGACACCTTGAAACAATTTGTTCTTACATTTACATTGATTCTCCAAATCAGTCCATGACTTTAGTTATATCAGCACTTGTCTCAGGCTTAGAATACGTAATAAATTTAAAACGATTACGTCTACTGTATTTCCGCCAAGGAACGCCTGAAGAACGTTCAGGCCTTAAACTAAAAGGACCTAACTTATTACTACAAGCAAGCCTTACTTTCTCCAATGCACCTTGATCCTCAAATATTTTCTTATTTGCCCTGTCATCAAGTGTTAGTCTCTCTACTCTTACATTAATCCTATACACATATGTTACTATTTTATTAATAATTACAGAAGCATATTTATTCGCAAAGAAATTAAACTCATCCGTAATGTCATAATGCTTAGGTGTCGCAAAGTTCAAAGCGTTTTCATCATATTTCTCTGTAGCACCCATTTTCCCATATTCAAATCGAAGGCCGTCCCGGGTTCGATTCCCGGCGGGGTCAGGGATTTTCACCTGCCTCGAGATGACTGGGTGTTTGTGTTGTCCTCATCATTTCCTCATCATCCAGGAAAGTGGCGGAATTGGACTGAGCAAAGGTTGGGAAATTGTACGGGCGCTGATAACCACGCAGTTGAGCGCCCCACAAACCAAACATCATCATCATCATCATCGAAGGCCGTCGGACGGAGTATACTCCGTACGCCATTTACACATTCTCCCGAAATATGGCCTAGTCAGAATGTTCCGTCGGCGTATCCAACGCCTCGGACGTGCACGGCGACCCCGGGTCATCATCCTCGTCGGACGAAATGCATAGAACCTCCTCCTCGGCTTCCACGTGTCCGACGCCACCTCCTCCTTCATTTGTAAACAATGAATAATGTGGCAATCAGCATGAACAACGTTCAACCGTTAGACACAAATAAACCATCCCCGGTTTATTTTTAACATTAACAGTTACGGGGCGTCCTTAACTTAATCACTATGTTTAAGAATCATGAAAGAAGGTTGTACACGTGGAAGGGGCCTGGAGACACTCGAAGCTTTGAGATAGATTATATAATAGTAAGACAGAGATTTAAGAACCAGGTTTTAAATTGTAAGAGATTTCCAGGTGCAGGTGTGGACTCTGACCACAATTTAATAGTTGTGAACTGTAGATTAAAACTGAAGAAACTGCAAAAAGGTGGGAATTTAAGGAGATGGGACCCAGAAAACTGAAATAAGTGGAGGTTTTTGAGAGTTTCAGAGAGAGAATTAGGGACTACAGCTTATCTTAGAAGATAGATTAAGGAAAGGCAAACCTAAGTTCCTAGCATTTGTAGACTCAGAGAAAGTTTTTGACAATATTGACTGGAATACTCTCTTTCAATTTCTGAAGGTGGCAGGGGTCAAACACAGGAAGCGATAGCCTATTTACAATTTGTACAGAAACCAGATGCCAGTTCTAAGAGTCGAGGGGCATGAAAGGGAAGGAGTGGTTGGGTATGGAGTCAGATAGTATTATAGCTTATCCCCAATATTATTCAGTCTGTATATTGACCGAGCAGTAAAGGAAACAAAAGAAAAATTTTGAGAAGGAATTAAAATCTATGGAGAAGAAATAAAAACTTCGAGGATTGCCGATGATATTGTAATTCAATGAGAGACAGTAAAGGACCTGGAACTGTTGTTGAACGGAATGGACTGTATCTTGAAAGGAGGATATAAGATGAACATCAACCAAAGAGAAACGAAGATAATAGAATTTAGTCGAATTAGATAAGGTGGTGCTGAGGGATTAGCGTACTAAATGAGACACTTAAAGTAGTAGATGAATTTTGCTATTTGGGGAGCAAAGTAACTGATTATGATTGAGAAGAGAGGTTATAAAATGTGGACTGTCACTGGCAAGGAAATTGTTTTTGAAGAAGAGAAATTTGTTAACATCCAGTCTAGATTTAAGTGTCAGAAAATTTTTTCTCAAATTATTTGTATGAGGTTTAGCCATGTATGGAAACGAAACATGAATGATAAGTAGTTTAGACAAGATGAGAATAGAAGCTTTCGAAATGTGATGTTACAGAAGAATGCTAAGGATTAGATGGATAGATCACGTAACTAATGAAGAGGTACTGAACAGAATTGGAGAGAAGAGGAATTTGTGACACAACCTGACTAAAAGAAGGGATTGGTTGGTAGGACACACTCTGAGGTATCAAGGGATCACCAATTTAGTGTAGGAGGGCAGCGTGGAGGGTAAAAATTGTAAAGGGAATCAAGGGATGAATACAATAAGCAGGTTCAGAACGGTGTAGTTTCAGTAGTTACTTGGAGATGAAGAGGCCTGCACAGGATGGAGTAACATGGAGAGTTCCATCAAACCAGTCTGTGGACTGAAGGCCACAACAACAACAGATGAAAATGTGAAATCCGACGGTAGGCGATGTGTTATGATAAAAATATGGATAAATATTCTACGTCAAAATCGGTAAAACTCTTTTATTTGGTAATTTGTTTCAGTTCATTCAGGAGCAACCTTAAGATAAATACAAATTTATTACTTTACTTCGTGTATACCAGTCAACAGTCAGTGATAGACTCTATGTCAGAATCATGACCTAATTTAGATTATTAAATGACAATAAGACCCATTCAGCTGAAAAGGTTACGACGATGTGTAATACCTGTTGCATTGTATACATGGAATGAAGTAATAAAATTTTTGTTGATCTGAAGGTGGATCTTCAATGAGCTGGAACAATTCATTAAGCAAAGCTGTTTTAGTGATCTTGACCTCGGATTACTTTATCCACGTATTTCAAATCTTTTCAACCGTTGAAAAGATGACCATGAAACAATTTCAAAACGAGAGTTATAGAGGAAGAAGAGAAGGTCTGGAAGGGACAAATATACATTGTCAGGAGCCTATAGCAGGTCCACAACATGAATTTGAAACAGACGCTCCCTCCTGGCACACATATTCTGAAAACCAGTGCATTAATGAAGCCATGGCGAGTGGCCTTCAACATTACTCCAAGTCAGGTACTGATGAGGGCGAGAGAGAAATTGATTAAAACTGGGATGCAGGCAATCTTAAGAGAGATTCAAGGCAGTTCGAACAGACAGGAGTAGAGGATGAGAGGAGCGGTGGGTGCTGTTGGAAGTGGAGATGAGGCCATGCTGGCTCGTGTCGATGTCTGCCTCGCGGCCTACCGGCGTGACTTCACCGTTCCGTCGCGCCGCAAGATGACGCTACTGGGCGCCACTGCGAGTTTTGCAGTGATCTCTGAGTCGAGGGCAAGACCGGGTCTCTCAGGGAAGAGAGAGAGAGATGTAGCGGAAGAGACGGCCATTGAGGCACAAGCCGGTGCCCGTGTTATAATAATGCGTTGCCTTGTACACGGGAACTGTTGCGGTGGAATGCTATCAACATGGAAAGCTCGGTGTTTGGATAGGTGGAGCATTCCACTCTAGGGCTAAGTAGGTCAGTCCACCGCATTCCTGGCTGTTTGTGCTGCCTTAACTTGGACGCCGTGTGCCTCCTGCGAGAGTCCACAGTTTCCTCGTGTATTTGACGAGACGCTCCGTTACATGGATGCTGATGCCACGAGTCGTTTTGGGGCGGGTCGCATCTGCCTTCCTCTTGCGTCGTTTGGCTCTCCGGCATTTGATTAATGTTACTTTGGGTGTATTTGTTTCAATATAGCACTAAGAATTTCCTTCTGTAATTGTTCCGCTGTTAAGGTCTTTGTCACTAACCAGATAATTCGTAAAAATTACTCTGCAAGTCGTAATTAGTGCTCTTTGTAGTGACCTCATAGCGCGTTGAAGGTAACTGTACTCAACTAAAGGTTTCGTGGAACGTAACTATTGTTTCATATTCTCCCGTCACGGGGTCCTAGTGTCATACGAGTTTCTTCTGATTTTTGCTTAATCCGTGTTATTAATTTAATGTATGTTCATGTTTTAATATTTATTGATTTTAGTTATGGCTTAGATGCGTGGCCTGGCCAGGTCCTCAAGGTGTTCATTGAGGCTGTTAATAAGAAGGAATTGGTTAGTTGTTCACCATTGCCCTGTCTGATTTTCAGGTAAGCCCTTGTTTGAGTTTCCTTATGTGACTACATCCGTCTCGGGCCTTACGTTTAGCCTCAACACCCAAAAAATTTTCGGGGTTCTCTTTGACCTTTCTCACTGTCGCTCAGGGCAAGTAACTGTAACCACTTTCAATTTAATTAATTGGTGTTGCAAATTGCATTCAGTCTGGTTTATCTCTTTTAAAAATTTTGCTGAATGGATTTGTTTAACACGTTATTTAATGGATACTCAAATTTTAACTCAGTGGGTAGTATGTTGATTCAGTTTGTTATTCAAAATATTTTATTGAATTGCACCTAGTTGAAGAGGCTTCCATTGGACTTCCTTCGCTGAAAGGCTGTTCCACGTGTATTACTTTATGATTTGACACCTGTCTTGATTAGGCGATTCCTTCGATGCGTAGTTTTGTACCTGGTAACGGTTCCCGCCTTGGTTGCGCCGGCATGCTATTTGTCGGCCAGAGCGAGGTTTGAGAGCTTCACTTACCTACCCCGCCGTCAGCTCCATAAGCTGAGTTTGCCATTCCTTCCGTCACCTTTTAGCCGCCTGTTCCTCAGTGCTGAGATTCTGTCTAGCTCCTTGAGTGCCAGTGCCGGAGCAATCCTGTGATATCAAGGACATACTGCCCTTGCATCGAACTCTTGTTATTCATTACATTTTGGCTAATTCCTCATTCTCTTAGAAGGGACTTTACTTAAGGATTGTTGGTCCAAAATCACTACAGGCCACACTACTAACTTGGTACTGTTCTAAATGCAATTGCAAGGTTTTTTACCTGTTTGGTTTTGTTAAATCCACTAGTTATTCAGTAGCGAATATATGTCCAGCACTTTATATGTCAATTCTGTAGTTGTTCTAAGTGCCATTCAGCACCTCTTCAACTAAGAATATTTGAACTCTTATCATTATTAACTGTTTTACAATTGTTGTAATTCTTTGGGACAAATTAGCCCTTTTTCAATTGTGATTACCTCCTTCAAAATTAATGCAAATTATGCTAAATGGTAAATGACGGCACAACTGGGGCGTAGCCTTTCTCGAGGAGTTCCAATCCTTGTCCTATTCCTGGGGATGTCACGAGAGTATTGGCAGTAACAACCACAGTTATTAGACGAGAGGGGCTGAGCAGACTTATCTGTAGTAGTCAAGAACAGTGGATGGAGTTATAGCTCGGTAGCTTACGACTCCTGCGTGTCTTGGGTGCAGACGAAATTAGTACTGATGGGAGGTTGTTTTAATAAACAGAACGGATCTAGTTAGTCACCGTCTCTGTATAAAGACTTAGTTTTTCGTGAATATAACTGATTTAGAACAAATGTATACCAGTTTGAGAGTATAGTCTGAATAAAGTCAAAACAGTTATAGTGTTCGTCATTCAGTACTGACTCCAGCCCTGACCTTTTGTAATTAGGGTGTTTTAACAACGTAGGTGAATACTCCCTCTCACTTAGGCCAACCGATTGTTTCCCTTTCTCCTCGAAACCTGTCGCCCAGTCCGAAGCAACACTCACGTTTCGAATGCGACAGAATGATGCTGAAAATCAGCTTGGCAGATAAAATAAAATGTGAGAAGTTTTCCGCAGGATTGTTGTGGAAGAGGATACATCTGAAGAAGGGAACTAATGGAAGACGAGAACTTAGAGACAGGAATGGAAGTAATAGTGGCACACTGATAACCCCGAAATAAAAGGGCATTCCCTACTGGTTGGTAGGATTAGAGATTTATAGCGTGTATCTGACCGACGTTTAAACGTTAGAGACAGTGGGAAGTGCAAGCACGAACAGTGTACATGTGCAGTAAAGAAACGCGGAGAGGAAGTGCGGCTGTCGACTTAATCAAAGCCCGGAAGCGGCTGCTGGACAGGCGGCGCTGGTTTCTGCCCCGGGACGGCTGTGGCCGGCAGCGGTGGGCGGCGATGGGGCGGCGGACAGGCCGTGATTTATGCCGGAGCGCCGCTGCTGACCCGCCGCTGCAGCCGCCGCCGCCGCCGCCGCCGCCGGCCAAAATAACCCTCGGCCATACATCAGCGGCGCGTCGCCTGTCGCGCGCACGCCCGCCCCACTCATTTACATCCACATCTGCAGCCTCGCTACGCTTGCGAGCGCTGCAGTTCTGAGCGCCGACAGCCAATTTAACCGATCCTTCCGCCGTAAGTCGTACACCTCACCGTTCTGGTATGCTGCTTGTGAGACCGGACACTAGTTGTTTACTTTTCGTTCCAAGCCATGTGTGTCATCTCATCCGCTGTACACTGACGTGGCAGAGGTCTTAAGATCCCTCCTGATATCGTGTAGGACCTCCTTTTTATCGGCTCAGTGCAACAAATAAACGTAGCATGGACTCAACAAGAAGCAATTAGAAGTCCCCTGGAGAATGCCATTCTGCCTCTATAGTCCACTATTGCGAAAGTGTCACCGTTGCAGGATGACGCCACTGTTTTCCAGCTGTGTAGGGACCAACCAAAATGGTTAAGATCCCAGGCTAGGCGCAGTAGCCGATGTCGTCGTGTTATTAGCAAAGGCACTCGCTGCTGCAATAGCCCATTAACGCCAGGTTCAGCCTCGCTGTACTAACGGATACGTTCGTCGTACACCCTACATTGATTTCTGCGGTTATCTGATGCCGTGTTGCTTCTCTGTTAGCTCTGACACCTATACGTAAACGCCGCTGCTCTTGGTCGTGAAGTGAAGGCCGTTGCTTACTGCATTCTCCTTGGTGAGTTCTAATGCATCTGATTTGCCATTCTCGGCACACTAATGACACTCGGAATACTGCATTCCGAAATGGAATATCCCATGCGTCTAGTTCCAACTACTACCCTTCCGCGTGCACAGTAAATTAATTCCCATAAAGTGGCCACAAGCACGTCGGAAACGTTTTCACATCAACCACCTGAGTACAAATGAAAGCTCCCCCATGTACTGCCCTTGAAATGTTTGTGTACACAATACGACCGCCATCTGTATGTTGGTATTCCTTGACATTTATAACCTCAGTGTGTATTGCACTTTATGTGTTACAAAAAAGGAACATTATCAAGAACAGGAAACTCCACATTTAGAAAAAATGTCAGACCTGTGAAGTGAAAAGATTCATAAAGGTACCTTGAAATTAACTTCCACAGGAAGCAGACTTTCAATCTACATGTTGTAATCACTTGCCAGAGAGGCACTACAACTCTAAACAAAATAGTAAAACTAGGTCAAAGAAGTTTTCTGCTGCCACTAACCGCAATAAGAATGTACCATATCTCCAATTTAATCACTGTTGTGGGCTACGAGTCGAGCTTAGGCTCAAAGGCGAGCACACAGGTGTGTACTCCTGCACCTGACAGGCGCTGCTGAAGATACTGTGCTTGCTACATCTGGACCTAGCTCTAAGAAAAAGAGGTGCACAATATTGACTCAAATAGAGCGAATGCGATAAGGTTAAGGAGCTACTGGGCACAAGAGCCACTTTGAATAACGAGATAAAGTAACGCATCGATAGAGAACAGCGATAAATCTGGGACAGGGCAGAAATAGGGAGCAGAACCTACCAACTCCTTCACAACACGAAAGGAATGTCGTACTCGCTTCCGACCAAGGGAGCTATACACTATCTGCCGTGACGGTCCCATATGCCAGATACGTGCTAAAAACACTACAACATAGTAAATGTGCAGCAATCGGCAACCCAGACCACATTGTTTGTGAGAGTGCCATTAGACAAGGTGATACAGAAAAGGACAGGAACGTCTTTGGTAATGTAGCAGTCTACAACATAGTAAGAAAGAAGGAACTGCGGCAACAGCTGAACTCCCTTACAGCCAAAGTATCACCTTACGTACTTCAAACCTGCATGGAGAACAGACATGAAAGAAGACGCCATATATCATGACAGTGAGACACAGATTGGCGGGGGCTAACTATCTAGACAAAGAGGGAATCCAGCTTCGTTCAAATACCAAGTACAGTAGTGTAGTGCTGTGTGGTATAGTGCCATATAGTAGTGTAGTCCAGGATTATAACTTACGAAATTTGCGGTACAGCATTGCACAGCAGAATACAGTTCCGTATCAACATATAGCTGTGGAACTGACGGCCAAAGGCTAGTACGTAGAACTTTCTTTCTCTTTTTTAAAAAAAAAAATATTACTGTGATTTTTCTTTTATGTATATTCTCTCCCTCCCCTACTACCGACTCCTTCTAACGCCATAATGCTTAGTTAGACAAACGCATTTAAAATTGTTGTTGTTGCTGTGGTCTTCACTCCAGAGACTGGTTTGATGTAGCTCTCCATGCTACTCTATCCTGTGCTAGCCTTCTCATTTCCGAATTACTGCTGTAACCTACAACCTTCTGAATCTGCTTAGTGTATTCATCTCTTGGTCTCCCTCTACCACTTTCACCCTCCACGCTTCCCTCCAATAATAAATTGGTGATCCTTTGATGCCTCAGAACGTGTCGTACCAACCTATTCCGTCTTCTTGTCAAGTTGAACCATATATTCCCCTTTTCTCCATTTCTATTCCGTACCTCCTCAACAGTTATGTGATCTATCCATCTCGTCTTCAGCATTCTTCTGTAGTACCACATTTCGAAAGCTTCCATTCTTTTCTTGTCTAAACTAGATATCATCCGTGTTTCATTTGCATACATGGCTACACTCCATGAAAATACTTTCTGAAAAAACTTCCTGACCCTTAAATCTATACTCCATGTTAAAAATTTCTTTTCTTCAAAAACCCTTTCCTTGCCTTTGCCAACCTAATTCTTATATCCTCCCTACTTCGACTGTCATCAGTTATTTTCCTTCCCAAATAGCAAAACTCATTTACTGCTTTAAGTGTCTCATTTCCTAATCTTATTCCCTCAGCATCACCTGATTTAATTCGACTACATTCTGTTATCCTCGTTATGCGTTTGTTGATGTTCATCTTAAATCCCCTTTTCAAGACACGGCTCATTCCTTTCAGTTGCTCCTTCAGGTCTTTTGCTGTCCCTGACAGAATTACAATCTCGTCGGGAAACCTCAAAGTATTAATTTTTTCTGCATGGATTTTAATTCCTACTCCTTTTGTTTCCTTTGCTCAATATGCAAACTCAATAACGTCGGGGATAGGCAACAAACCTGTCTCATTCAATTTTCAACCACAGCTTCTCTTTCATGCCCCTCGACTCTTGTAACAGCCATCTGGTTCCTGTCAAAATTGTAAATAACCTTTCGCTCTTTGTATTTTATCCCTGCTACCTTCAGAATTTGAAAGAGGGTATTTCCGTCAACATTGTCAAAAGCTTTCTCGGTGTCATCTGCGCCAGTACAAAGTCCTAATTATTACACAGTCCAATGAATGATGAAATGATGAGGACAACACAAACGCCCAGTCACCAGGCTCAGAAAATCCCCAACCCGGTCGGGAATCGAACCCGGGATCACGTGAACAACTGGAGTAACGCTAGCCACTAGACCACAAGCTGCATACCAGTCGTATGGTGCTCCATTACAACATTGTGCATGGTCAGATATTTAAAACATTAGAAATATGAGAGTACTAGAGGTTCCTTGTACTATTTTATTTATTTATTTATTTATTTATTGTTCCGTGGGACCAAATTAAGGAGAAGTCTCCATGGTCATGGAACGAGTCAATACATGAAATTATAACACGACTTTAGAAACAGATAAACATATTCAGGTGACAAGTCGTAAGTTTAAATAAAGAAAATCAACAATGTAACACTTGAATTTGCTTAATTTTTTAGCTCTTCCAGGCGCTCCCCGACAGAATAGTAGGAGTGAGCCATGAGGAAACTCTTCAGTTTAGACTTACAAGAGTTTGGGCTATTGCTAAGATTTTTGAGTTCTTGTGGTAGCTTATTGAAAATGGATGCAGCAGAATACTGCACTCCTTTCTGCACAAGAGTCAATGAAGTGCATTCCACATGCAGATTTGACTTCTGCCTAGTATTAACTGAGTGAAAGCTGCTAACTCTTGGGGATAAGCTAATATTGATAACAACAAACGACATTAAAGAAAACATATACTGTGAGGGCAATGTCAGAATTCCCAGACTATTGAATAGGGGTCGACAAGAGGTTCTCGAACAGCCCGTTTTTGAGCCAAAAATACCCTTTATGAATCAGAAGAATTACCTCAAAAAATAATACCATGTGACATAAGCGTATGAAAATATGCGAAGTAGACTACTTTTCGTGTTGAAGTGTCACTTATTTCAGATACTGTTCTAATGGTAAATAAAGCAGCATTTAGTTTCTGAACAAGATCCTGGACATGGGCTTTCCACAACAGCTTACTATCTATCCGAACGCCTAGGAACTTGAACTGTTCCGTCTCGCTTATAATATGCCCATTCTGTCTTATCAAAATATCGGTTCTTGTTGAATTGTGAGGTATAAACTGTAAAAACTGGGTCTTACTGTGATTTAGCATCAAATTATTTTCCACAAGCCACGAACGTATTTCAAGAACTACATTATTTGTTACTGTTTCAATATTACATACAAGATCCTTCACTATCAAGCTGGTGTCATCAGCAAACAGAAATATATTGGTATCACCTGTAATACTAGAAGGCATATCATTTATATAAATAAGAAACAGCAGTGGCCCCAGCACCGACCCTTGGGGAATGCCCCACTTAACAGTGCTCCCTTTGGACTGAACATCACTATCACTCTCAATATTGCGGAGAATTACCTTCTGCTTTCTGTTCTTAAAGTAAGAGGCGAACCAATTGTAAGCTACTCCCCTTACTCCATAATGGTCCAACTTCTGCAGTAATATTTTGTGGTCAACACAGTCAAAAGTCTTCGTTAAATCAAACACCTCGCGTTCGCAACCTTTTATTTAATCCGTCCAAGACCTCACAGAGAAAAGAGAATATATCATTTTCAGTTGTTAAACCATTTCTAAAACCAAACTGAACATTTGACAGCAAATGATGTGAATTAAATGCTCCAGTAACCTTGTATATACAACCTTCTCGATAACTTTAGCAAACACCGATGCCATAGAAATAGGTCTAAAATTGTCAACATTATCAATGTCTCCCTTTTTATAAAGTGGCTTCACTATCGAGTACTTTAATCGGTCAGGAAACCGACCACTCCTAACGGAAAAGTTACAGATATGGCTAAGTACTGGGCTAACATACATAGAACAATACTTCAGTATTCTGCTAGAAACCCCGTCATATCCATGAGAGTTCTTGGTCTTTAGTGATTTAATTATTAACTCAATATCCCTCTTGTCAGTATCATGGAGGAGCATTTCGGGTAACAGTCTCGGAACACTTTTTTCAAGAGTGCTATATGATTCCCTGTTGGGACTAGATTTCTATTCTAGGCGCTCAGTCCGGAATCGCGCCACTGCTACGGTCGCAGGTTCGAATCCTACCTCAGGCATGGATGTGTGTGTTGTCTTTAGGTTAGTTAGGTTTAAGTAGTTCTAAGTTCTAGGGGACTGATGACCACAGATGTTAAGTCCTATAGTGCTCAGAGCCATTTGAACCATTTTTTTAGATTTCTATTTAGTTCTCCTGCTAATTCAGAAAGTGATTATTAAATACTGTACATATATGCGACTTATCAGTAATACGGACATTCCCACTACGCACTGATTCTATATCCTCGACCTGTCTCTGCAGACTAACCACTTCCTTTACGACTGATCATATGGTTTTAATATTATCCTGAGACTTAGCTATTCTATCTGCATACCACATACTTTTTGCCTTCCTAATAACATTTTCAAGCACCTTACAATACTGTTTGTAATGGGCTGCTGCATTTAGATTTTTACTGTTTCTAACGTTTTGATATAATTGCCACTTTGTTCTACAAGATATTCTTATCCCTCTAGTCAGCCACCCAGGCTGCCTGTTTGTGCTAGTACCCTGTTTTGAACGTTCTAACGGAAAGCAACTTTCAAAAAGCATGAGAAAAGTCTTGAGAAAGGCATTATATTTATCGTCTACTGTATCAGCGCTATAAACATCTCGCCACTCTTGGTCCTTGATAAGGTTTACAAATGTCTCTACAGCAACTGGATCAGCTTTCCAAAACATCTGATGACTATATTTAACACGTGTTGCAGCACAAAAATCTTTTAGAGTTAAAATTTGTGCATCATGATTTGAAAGGCCATTCACCTTTTTGCTAACAGAATGCCCTTCTAGTAATGAGGAATGAACAAAAATGTTTTCTATGGTTGTTCTACTGTTCCCTTGCACTCTCGTTGGAAAGAATACGGTTAGCATAAGATTATATGAATTAAAGAGATCTACCAGCATCCTCTTCCTTGCACAATCACTTATACAATTAATATTGAAGTCATCACATATAACTAACTTTTGTATTTCCTATAAAGTGAACCAAGAACCTCCTCTAGCTTTAGCAAAAATGTTGTGAAGTCGGAGTCTGGGGATCTATAAATAACAACAGTTAGAAGTTTAGCTCCGCTAAATTTAACCACACCGGCACAACATTCAAACACCTTCACGGTGCAGTACTTTGAAACATCAAGACTCAAATGGGATGCCGTTTTTCACATACATGGCTACTCCCCCACACCGCAAAGAGCTCCTCGAAAAGCTGCCATCCAACCTGTATCCTGGTAAAGGAAGCCTCTGAATTATCTCCTAATTTAAGAAGTGTTCAGATATACCAATAATTTAAGAGTCAATATCTATAAGCTGTTCACTAACTATATCTCTAATGCCTTGTATATTTTGATGATATATACTAATTTCCTCATTACTCGGATACCTAAGCTTTGTCAAAAGGGGTTCCTTTGTTAGAGAGATTTCCCTTAAGCATGAATACCTATCAGCTGACTTCAATCTAAAAAAGGTGAAGCTCTAACACCCACTACTGCAGGAATTTTCCCATGAGTGACCCCACCAATCCCACATATGCTGTCACCTATAAGCTTTGCCAACCTCCCCTTGAAACGTCCCCTTAAAAAAAATTATACATGACTGTGCTTAAACTGACACACAATATTTTTTAGCGCAATCTGACTTTCAGAAATGGTTCAAATGGCTCTGAGCACTATGGGACTTAACTTCAAAGGTCATCAGTCCCCTAGAACTTAGAACTACTTAAACCTAACTAACCTAAGGACATCACACACTTCCATGCCCGAGGGAGGATTCGAACCTGCGACCGTAGCGGCCGCGCGGTTCCAGACTGTAGCGCCTTTAACCGCTTGGCCACCACGGCCGGCTGACTTTCAGAAATCCCTACAAAGGAATGGCCCTGACTAACATTAACCTGTACCTTTCACAAATCACTTACCTCACAAAAATCTTCGTAACTCAAGCTACTGCAATACAGCGAGCGCCACAACTGCCAGCGAAATAAAAGATTCAAACTACAGAAGGCACTACTGATAGGCATAGTTAGCAAATGAAAGATTTTAATAGAGAACAAACAATGTATTTACCTTAATAATCATACATATATAGCAGTTCATGACATCCATTTTTACAAATTTCAAAACTCCGCCATTTCTCTCCCCACATCCACCACTGCTGGCGGCTCACCTCCAACTGCGCAACGCTATGCGCTGTTCACATCCAGCTGCCGCTGCCCAACACTACAATGGCAGACAACAATGCTAACTAGCCACAGACTGCACACAGCACAGCCAGTGATTTTCATACAGAGCGCTACGTAACGTTGCCAATAAGAAAATATAAACAGCCTACTTACATAGCCCCCATGCTCACCACAAAAAAATTTGCAAATTGTTTTGGGCAGTGGCCAATAATGATCTGATAAAATTTTTCATAATTACAATAACAAAGATATCCAATGCACACACTTATTAATACAATGTTGGTCAAAAGCTAAAATTTTCTCACAGTCCATAAAGACAGTCGTGATCATTCATCACAGTAAAACTGCCGTTTCTTTTATCAAAGTCTGAGCAGTAAAAGACAATGCACACGGAAGTAGTGGATGTTCATGCAGTCTTGAAGAAGTAGTGTTGTCCTTCCAACGGAAAGACAGTGCTGACTCTTGACATGCTGACAGGTAATGGGCCACAACAGAGCAAACCCACAGCAGAGTAATTCGAAGTTTTGAAGAATATTGGTAGGTAGGTCATCACAGAGCAGCCCCACTGTAGTCCTGGTAGAGAATATGGTATTGGTGAGTCAGCAAAGGTAGTAGTGTAGTCCTTGTAGAAATAATGGTATTGGTGGGTCATCAAAGGTGTAGACCCACTGTAGTCCTTGTAGAGATGGCCAGCAGCCATCTGCTGCGACTGTGCAGGTGCACAATCACCATCGAAGAGTCTTGCAGAGAAGATAGCAAGTCCATAAACCACCACTTGTACACTCACAAAGTTTTTGGAATTGTCTCTAGAACCAGCAATGCTGTTATCCAGTCCGTTGCTGAATTAGTAACACACGTGCAAACACAGCTGGACAGCTAGACGCCCCAGAGTGAAATGCGTGGCAGGAAGGTGACCAACAGCATATGGTAGTCAACCAGAGGATGGCGGGATGATGTGTAGCCACAAAGTCGGCAGCGTTTGGACTCAGTACTAGGAATGGACTGCAGCTATTGATGGCAGAGACTGACAGTGGTAACGCGTTCGTCCACCTCCAGTGGCAGAAGGATGTAGACCTAGCTACATGTCTAGAGGCTGACGCTGACTGCATAAGCGAGAACGTATGTCTCAATTTTGGTAGTATATGTGCAAAATAATCCAGCTAGTATATTTGAAACTGTGGCAGTCCTGGGTGTTAAGTCATAACAGGTGTCAGGTGTCATCAATGCCGTACCATGACATCATTTTCCCTATCTTCTCCGTAGTGTCAGTGTCTCCATAAACTCTGTTGGTACTGCGTTGCGACACAACTTTGCTTTTAAAAACTGCAGGATGGCGCCTTCTCCCATGACAGCGCACTGAATACATTTTCTTGCCCAATCCATACGTGGTATGGTGCCATGACTCGTTATTACGTTATTTTGCTATATCATCACAAGAGTTGCCTTGTTTTCCAAGTGGAATAGCTATGTTACAACTACAATTTTGAGAAGTTCGTGCATAGACTTAGAATGAGATAGAACGACAAAATGCGCTGAAGTTTCTTATTATAGTCTCACTTTTATATTGTACGCAAACTTTAATTTTTTCTTATCACAGTTTAACTGGAGAGTTTTTACTCTTTTCGATTTCTCACAGTAAAAGTCTCTGAAGGGCATTGTTTTCGCCGTTATCTGTAGGAAGTGTTTATATTCACAACTGCAATTTCAGAATTAAGGTCATTATGAAGTGGTATGCTAGACACCACTATTCCCACTCATGTCAAATTTTAAAATCGTCAGCCGGCCGCGGTGGTCTAGCGGTTCTGGCGCTGCAGTCCAGAACCGCGGGACTGCTACGGTCGCAGGTTCGAATCCTGCCTTGGGCATGGGTGTGTGCGATGTCCTTAGGTTAGTTAGGTTTAAGTAGTTCTAAGTTCTAGGGGACTTATGACTAAAATGTTGAGTCCCATAGTGCTCAGAGCCATTTGAACCATTTTTTTAAAATCGTCAAACATTTACATATATCTAAACAATGCTACTATCTTAAACATTAATTCTAATAAACTACAGTACTTGTATCATGTTTACATGTGAGTTTAGTTCACATGTAAACAGTCTAAAAGAGCAGGTTAATCAAAGCTTGCTTTCTTTCATTTGCTAGCTCATGCTTTATTTAAGTCGTTGTTATTTATGTGTGCTAATTCGTTTTTCTTTGTAACATCTGCTATTGCAAAATCTGCCATGTGGATGCCTCTGTTGTTCACGAAGTGTGCATAGGTAGTTATTTGATTTGATTAATGTAAAAGATAACAGCATCAAACATACAACATATGGTTATGGTGATGACGCATTTACATGTCAGATAATGTCACCACACAGTTCAATGCAATCGATTGCAAACCAACACTTGGGCGAAATACAGAGCGTAGGACGTCGGAAGAAAATGGGACCCACCAATCTGGCAGAGTTATTACAAAAAATGACGGAAACCATGGCAAGGCAAAATAAAGAAATTGCGAACTAAATTAAAATTCAGAATGCAGAAACGACGAAACAATTGCGGGCACAAATTGCCGAAACTACGAAACAAATGCGTGAGATTAAAGAACAAAAGAAAACAAAAAATCAGTTACACCTAAGTCATATTGAAGACGAGGCAAAATAATCTCGAGAAGTGATAAGAAACTTAATAAGAGGTCACAATCAGTTGAGAAAAGACATTGACAAGGGAATCAAATCATTACGTAACAACACCCAAGGAGAATTCAAGAAACTAGAGAAACAGATAGACGTAATTACTAGCCAAAGCAGGTACAGCGCGTGAAATTGTTGAAAACAGTGTGTTACACAGACGTATCACAAAAGCAGCGCTGAAAAGATATGATAATCGCATAGTCAAAATACCAGCACAAACGAAGGAAAAATTTCAGAAACTGCAAACAGAGTAGTTGCAAACCACTGAAGAGCATAGTGAACAGGATCGAACAAGCATTGAGTCTGCAACCACATCCATGTCTGTAACAGCACCGGAAAAACAAGCAACTAGCCAAGATACCATGCATTTGCGATTTCAATCACAGGCGGAAAGTAACATACGTGAAATCAGACAGCCTGCACCGCAACAAACATGTTCCGAAACTCTAGATTAACAAGCGGCACCACAAACACACGCAGAACCACAAATGTATGTTTGAAGACAGTTTGGATCGTGCAATGAAGCGGCAAGTTTAGCCAGACAAGATACCGAACCAATACGTGACAATGGAAAGCCAGGTCGTGAAGACTACAGTGCAATGCATTCAGCTGCACGTTCACAACCGATGGAAGAAAATTATTGCATACCACTTCAACCATATCACGCAAGGGTAGGCGAAAGCTACAGTGGACACTATCCAATGAATCTACCACAACCGGAAAGAAAGACAAGAGAAATGATCAGAAACAAAAGTGGCGAAGAATCGCGAATTTCATATGGAACCATGACGAAGTACGACAACGATCATTTCCTCACAGTCAGAAAATTTCAGCAGTCTCTAGGAGGAAACTCATTACATCCACGAACTTTTATTGATCAATTCCGAGTAGGATTACCAGAAAACTGGAGGCTAGCACACAAATTAGACTTTATATGTGCACACATGTCAGGAACAGTCGCAGAAACCAAGCAGAATGTTGCAGTGACATGCCGATCGTACGAAGATTTTAGAGAAGTTTCTCTCGCGATATTGGTCCAGTGAAGCACAGAACAGGGTGAAGTACGACTTATTACAGAACCCATATTCTGAAAATTCAGGAAAGAAGAGTCCCATGCAAGTTTTCGAAGTAACGGCAAAGAAATATCGATGCTTAGATGTACCATACAGTGACGGAGAGTTGATTAAATTATGCGCGATGAAGTTACCATTGAAATACCAGCAGTCATTAGTAGGTCGTGGAGGCAATGAAGTCGAAGAATGTAAAGGAATCATAAGGGAACTAGAGCTTATATTTTCGGAAGATGACGCAAGAAAAATACGAAGCTCACGTGAAAACGAAAGCAAAAAGCAGTGGAATCCACAAGACACAGTACGAAGAAACAATAATTACGAACCACGTGATAACTTCCCACCAAGAAACAACAGATTTCAACAAAGAAACGGTTATGGATTTAGATGAGAACATGGCAGTAACTATAATTCCCCCAGGAACGGCAACAATTATTACAGAGGGAATAATAACAACCAGAACGGGTATTGAAGAACCAATAGACCGACAAATTATCAACAAAGAAACCAATATCAACAAGCTGAACAAGAAAAGAGAATACAGATAGAAGAGGTGGAGGTACGACCACCAAACGCCTAAAAACGTTCAAATGGACAGCTAAGCGCCCAAGCCAAAGGGAATGACGCACTGATCCAGGATAATTGCAGCACCTTGAACATAGAAATAAAAACCTTATCACGAGAAGAAAAGAAGGAAGAAACAAAACCGCAGGGACTAGATGAAAACGAAAACCGGAAAATAACAATATCGTGTTGGGACGAAATTAATTGGGAGCATACTGACGAGGAAGATGAATTACCAGAGGCAAGCACAACGAATGTAGGAGGAAAGGATGAAGTAATGAGTATTGCAGAGGTATTTGAGACGGAAACCAGAAAAAGCGAATTCAATGAGGATAATGCGCAGTCGACAGAAGTTGAAAATAAGTTACTAGCGGGCACACAGCCCAACTTATATAATAAAGGAAGTTATGAAGTGATAACTGGAGCATTTAGATGCGAATATGTGGAAGTAGCGACGAAGAAGGAGAAGATAGACGAAGATGAGGGAAAGTAGAGGATGTTGAAGAAAGTGTAAATGAAGGAAGAAATAGAGAAGAGGAAATAAAAGAGAGAGAAGTAGCAGTCTAAGCTTATCCTACAGAAAGTTCGAATTCACAGTGGCAAGTCCTGAAAAGACTCGTGCATGGTTCAGTGGAGGATTCGTTGATGCAAGAAGAAGAAGAACGGAACCAATCCTTTCAAATTCAACCAATTGTAAAGGCCATGGTAAAACAGATCCCAGTCAATATTGTAATTGATGGCGGAAGGGAACTGACTGCGATCTCTGAAAATTTATTCATGCAGCTTAATGCCAATGAGGTATTGCCAGTTCTGAAATCACGTAAGATAAAAGTAAGAGTTCCCATTAGAAACAATGCTGTGGCAGTTACGAGACAAACAATGTTAACTGTTTTGTGCCAAGGTCAAAAGATCGAAGCCAACTTCTTGATTACACCTAAACCAACTGTAGATTTGATTATACGTGTAGATTTTTTAAATGAGAGACGAATGATAATAGATATGCGGAAAGGTGGTGTAACATTCGGGAATGTCACACTTCTCTTTGAGCAAAAGCTGAAATTAGAAAAAAATACCAGTTATAAACAAACAATTAAGAATGATGCAAGACAGAGAGGATGAAGAATTAGAATGGTATGCACAAAAGTGGGAATCACCTCAACCATGTTAAAAGTGCATAAAGAAATCGACAAAAAATTGCAAGAAGTTCAAGGTATTTCGGAACAGAGTAAAAGAGAATTAAAGGGTATTTCACGAGATAAAGCATTGGTATTTCTACCTAAGACTGGCAGTAGTGAACACTTTCAATACAAGTTTGAAATAAAACAGCACAAACCATTTAGACTGCCACCTATAACAATCCCATTAAGCTATAGGAAAAAAGTATTCCAGGAGATATCTAAATGTTAGATGATGATATTATTGAACCAACTACCTCCACATATAACACCCTGCTCCATATTGTACCATGTAGACAGCACAAACAAGTCATAGCCACAGCACTCTCCAACACCAGAAAGGCAGCAATTAAAAGAAAGGAAAGAGGAGACAGAACAGCATTTAAAAGAACATTCTCAGTAAGCCAGAAAGTATTTGTGAAAACACACCATCTCTCCAGCAAACAGTAACACAAAATACATAAGCTTTACGCTGCATACAAAGGACCGGTCATAATTAGTCGAACAGCTCATGGTAATGCTGTAGAACTAATGAACCCAAAAAGAGGCAAAACCTTAGGAGTTCACCATGTGAGCCATATCAAAAAGTTTGAAGATTAATTTTATGACTTGTAAATAATTAGCACAGTATTTCAAGTTTATGTTGCAGATTAGATCGTCAGGAGAAAGAGGAATGAAGAGAGAGGAAGGTGGGGAAAAAAAGTAGACTCAATAAAAAAATAACACCAATAGCATAGACTAAGGTGAAGGGGTAAAGCATAGATAGTCTAACAGCATTAAGTGCTAAAATGCTATACACCATGACACTACACAAAAATAAAAAACGAACTTGAGGATTCTTGTAGAAGTTAATACCCACTATATCATAGACTGTAACATGGAAAGGGCGCCAAAATTGGTAAAGCTTTTTAAAAGGCGTAAAACAATGTAGTTATGATTATAAGTGAAACTTTTTGTAGGAACCATTGTAAAAAAGTCCAGCAAGAACCAGAAGCAACGACCCACAAGTTTTAATGAGATAAATGTCAAGAAAGAAAAGTGCGTAATTAGCCAGACATGATTCCTACAAGGCAGAAGCGTCGAGACAAAGAAAAGGACAGTGAGACCAACAAAGGGCACTTGTATCCGAAGTCAGCAGTAAATCTACTGCTGAGGGGAATCCTGCAAGGACAGGCAAGCAAACACCTGCTTGTAAAACCCACTTTCATCAGGATACAGAAGGCCAGGAGGGTCCACACTGTGACACCAAGCCAGTCCGACACAGCGGAGCGAGCAAAAAATGGCCCGACGAGAAGACAGCTTGGGCTAGCGACCATTGGCAAAAAATAAATAAATAAATAAATAAAAAATAAATTACATGTAAAATTCACACTACTGCTATTAAACAGCAACACTGAAGCACTAAACTGAAGAAAACTTCCACAAAGTAGAAATGGCACATCCAAACAATATATCAAACTTTTAATTAGAGGAGAACTTCAAAGCGACTAGTTATCATTAAATAATCTCATATCCTGCCCAGAGAGGAGCCAAGAATCAAGTAACATGCAGAGAAAAAACAGGAAGAAAAGAAGTTGAAGATTCGCAAGATTGTGACCAAGAAAGAAGATGGGTGAAGAATAGACGACATACCTTCCCAAATCCTTATCCTATTGTAAATTCGTTTTCTGTGAAGTATTAAAAGGAAAAACAACCGCTTTCAGTGACATATAATGTTGACTTTCACATATACAAAGCCAGTAAACCACGAGATTCCGAACTCTCAGCTCCATTCCATTATGGGACCTCCATAACAGCAACACACAGTAGCAAAACCAAGAAGGAATGACGAACGAAGCTGTACATCAAATACTTGCCCATATCCATCTCGCTCTAGTCCATCAACTTTGTGCAAAAACATTCATCAATCTCATACATAAACATTCATAGGGTCGTGAAAATTTGTGAAATCATAAAATGTAGGAATTGTGCAAACACATGTGTGAAAAACTAAATAAGTAAAGCACACCAGACAGCTAATAAACTACAAAATATCAGTCACTGACTATGGACTTAAGTAAAAATAGACTATCGATAAAAATAAGTCATTACTTCTGAAATGGACAGTGTATAAAGAACAAAAGGAAGGCAAATAAACACTAAAACTACATGCTACTTATTTTCTCCTCACAAAAATAAAAGAATAACTATATTTTACTTATTTTCTCCTTATAAAAACAAAGAATAAAAAATTATCTTGTTGGATGTTTTCCCTTTTTTAATATTTGTGACATTTGTTAGGATAATATCAAAATACTTATGTATCTATATTTCTTTATAAAAGTAATTCTTGGAAATAATTCTTATTTGTTAGTGTAACAATGTTGAACTGAATGTTTAGAAACAAAAATATTTTTTAACAGTGACCAACAATATTCACAGTATTTACTTGTACATGATATTTAGAAAATGTGTAAGGAATTGGTCTTACTTAATTACTACATTTATGAGAGAAAAAAGAAATGTTTCTACGAAAATCGATGTGAAAGGCTCCTCACTTTCGATAGCAAACTTCTTAAAAACATATTTCACACTTAAATGAAGAAAAAAGGAGTTGAACATTAATAATAATAATAGCATAAAAATATTCTTCTCTTGTCAATATATACATATTTTTTCAGAATAATGTGGAAGGATATAAAAATATAAATTAGTAATATGAAGTAGCATTGAACTAAAATAACGTGGCTGAACAGTAGGCAACAAAATTTAGATAAAGGAATAATTTTTGACTGACTTAGACACCGATTCAATCATTGCCTAACTTCAGTGGAAATATTAAGTTCGAATGGTGCTGATATGTAAGGTGTCACGAAAATCCAACACCTTCTATGAAAAACCTGACATGATAGCAAATCCGGCAATACGTCACATAGACCCAAATAAATCCTGACATTAAAATAACCAAAGTAATTCGATCAACGACTGAGCAAACGGAATACCACAGACTAACATAACAACGTCTAAATGCATGTCATACCTCCCACCGTGAAACAGACGCAGTTCCAAGGAAAGAAATGAGAATGGAAGTTCGAGGGAGGTGCCACCGAGACGGTGAGGTGTGTGGAGCTGCGCCGCCAGCCGCCCCTGACGCTGCATAACCACCGACAAGGTAATTAACGCACGCGACGCTGCATAAGAGCACATAAGGCTTCACTTAGAACCGCAGAAATCTCATCTGTTACGTCCCCTTTTTACGTAATACTAGTGCCGATCGTCAATTAAACTTCGTGGTATTCACATCTGCTACTAGAAGTTAAAATCTGAAACTCGATGATTTTTCTGTTATATAATTATTGAGAAGCCACATCAGCCACTGTAATTTACGACAAGTTAAATAAGTATTTAAAGACAATTGAGGGTCACTGTAGAACATTTTTGATAATTTTTCTCTCTTATGGAACTTAATTAAAACCTAGATTACAGATGTGATATGGCATAGATCATCCTTCGATCCATTATAGAACTTGGAAAGCCATTCAGGGAATATTCGTTCACATTTTTGTTGAACACAGTTGGTTTCCATCATCTTGTGTTAAAATATTTCCTTTTGTCAATAGTACAATTTATAAGCAATGTTTTGTGAGTAGAATAAAAATTCCAATTGTAAACTTAAGTGCTTCTTCGACGTTAATTTTCCAGCTAACTAAAAATAGGAAAGCCTTGAACCACTTCCACTAAATTTAGTTTGTATCCAGATTCTTTTACAGGGAGTGCATTGGGGCTGACGCTGAAATCATTAAGTATTTGATTATATCATCGCTAGTCTCACTGAACTCTTCTGAACTCTACATGTCGTGTGTGGTCCGGCGTCTCCTTACCAGCAACAGGTCCCAGGTTCAAACTAGTGAATTTCCTAAAACAACACGCTCAGAGCGTCATTGCACGAAAGTGGTAGGGAGATACGACATAGAACAAACAGACACCACACAGAATATTAGAGCCTTTTGCAATTCATCCATCCTCCCTCTAGCATCACCAATGCTATTAACCAGTTCCCATAGCAATTTAGCCATTTGCAGCTTCCTTTTCACTATATCCGATTGCGTTTGTACCTGTTCCAGATCTGTATTCAATTATTTCTGTGTTTGTTCTATATATGCTCGTAACCCTGTAGCCCCCCCCCCCCCCACACACACACACCACACATTTCACATTCAACGACTCTGTACCTAATCCCTGTATCTCTGTTGTGTGTATATTCACTAACTTTCCTTATGCTTTCTTCCCTGACAGTAATAACTGTTAAAGAACTGTTCAAACCCTAAATATCGTCTCTTTCCCCTGTTCCAAAAATTGTTTGCAGCAACTTCCCACCTACGTTCAACCATCCCCTCTTTACTGTCTTTCTCCTCCCTGGAATCATGATCACGACTTGCGCAGTTGTTCCCTTATTTCCTGACATGACCTATCGAAAGCCTCATCTCTTCTTGCACGTCCTGTGGTATTCAGTTTTTAGATGCAACCGTTTCCACACTCGATACCACCTCCTGTAGCTGCTGCATCTCGTCCCTTAGCTGCAGGATGCTGAGTGCAAGCCCAAGCGTCCAGTCTTGACTTGTGAGGACCACATTCAGTTGTTTCCCAAACAACACAACACTTCGCAATGGCATATCCTGTACCTGACCTGCTTGTGTCAGCTGCTAGAGGACTACACCCCATACTATCCACTTATACCCCATCCTGCGTCACCTACAGATGGAGAGAGAAGGAAAAACCTGCAATCACTAACCCTTAATACCAATAAAATAACCCGAGTCCATGCACGAAAATAATACACACATGATAATTATTGGTAACTACACATCCCTCGAACGCAGCCTATACTTAATACCTGGTTTACTGTCAGCTTCTGGCGCTTCTTTTCACTTTCTGCCAGAAGGAGAAGTTCATACACACGGATTTACTACCCCCTGGAATGGCTGAACTCTACTAACGTAAACCACCGTTGTCTTGGTAGGCAATTGTAATTTTACATTGACAGGTGATGTCATTACCACTACCTGGTACAGTATCTGGACCTCGTTTATGAATTTCTTGTTTCTCCCTTTTGGAACATATGGATTAGCTAGGGGCGCCCAATGGCCTACTTTGTACTGTGGCAAGTTCCTCATTGTACCTCCCACTCGTTCTTGACGTTCTAACGCTTTCTTGTTAGCTCGTCTACCTCTCTGCCATATTTCCTTAATGGTTTTTGCAAATTGCCTTACGTGCTCGCCCTCCGCTCCCAGCCTTCGACGTAGAATATCAAAATGTGATGGCATTTTCTGCTCATTCACCACTTCGTACGGTGAAAATCCTGTCGACATATGCACCTTACTATCATATGGACTCTTTACGAATTGCAAGTACACATCCCAGTCAGTGGGTTGACTATTTACATAGTGAAAGTCGGTGTGTTGACTATTTACATAGTGACTCAACATCTTAGCATTCATGCCATGCACTCTCTCCATTCATCCGTTTGCTTGCAGATCGAATGAACTAATCCATAGTTTCTGTACCTTCAGTAACTTACACAGTTGCTTCATCAGATCAGATGTGCAATTAGTACCTTGATCTGAGATTAAGGACTGAGGTATCCCATACCTGAGTAACCAATTACTAACTAACACTTGTGCCACTGTACTTGCTTTCTGATCTGGTAATGTGGCCATGACTAAATAACTAGAAAAGGGGTCAATCACTGTTAATACATACTTATTCCCTGCTGCACTCCTATTAAATTGGCCTAATACATCAATTCAGATTAGTTGGAAAGGTCTGTCTGCCTCTGGTAATCTTTGAAGCTGAATTTCTTGATGGCTCAAGTCCGCACGCTGTGCGCATGGCACACAGTTCCTTACATACTCGTTCACGTTTTGATGTCGTGTCCTCCACCAAAACTTCTCCACTATCCGCCTGTCCATAGTTCTTCTCCAGCCAAGTCCTGAAAGAAAATGGTCATGCGCCTGTTGCAAAACTTCAGATCTTAACGCTGCTGGTACGATGACGCGCAGGTGCATTTCGTCAACCTGCAAAGTAACCCATCCCATACTAGGAACTGCGGTTGCTTTCTGAACAACTGGCAATCACTATCCACGGCTTGTGCCCTTTTCCACTCACCTTCAGTCAACCCTGTTACTGTCACTTTCTTGCTTGTGTATTACCTCATAATCGAACTCACTGAGTTTCAACGCCCATCTCACTAGCCTACTTGCTGGGTCTTTCAGACCTAATAACCATTTCAGAGCTGAATGATACATCACAACCTTTAACCTTTTACCATACGGATAACATCGAAAGTACGTAATCCTGTACATTACCGCTAACAATTCCTTCTCTGTCGTGGAGTAATTTTGTTCCGTCTTGTTAAGTTAACGAGACGCGAACGCAATCGGAAGTTATTTGCCATCACTTTCTTGCCCATGTACAGCCCCAAGAGCGTGATTAGACGCGTCACATTGTAGTATAAACTCCATCGAAAAGTCTGGAAACTTCAAAACTGGATCTGATGTCACTATCCGTTTCGACTCTAGAAATGCTTTCTCGCACTCTGACGTCCACTGGAAGGTAACACCTTTTCTTAGCAACTTAGTAAGTGTCCTCGCTGTTTCTGCGAACCCCTGTACGAATTTTCGATTATAGCTCGCAAGAACAATATACTATTGCAATTGTTTAACCATTTGCGGAGCTGGAAAATCTCGTAGTGCAGTAGTGAGACCAGGATCTGTCCATACCCCGTCCTGACTGATAACATGCCCGAGATAATTTATTTGTGCTTGCGCAAAATGGCATTTGTCCAAACTGAATGTTAGCCGTGCTGCCTCTAATCTTTTAAATACCTCCTCTAACCGTTCCATATGCTGATCTATATCTCTTGAAAAAACTATAATGTCATTCAGATACACCATGCATTTTTTCGGTCTCAACCCGCGAAGGACTCCACCCAACAACCTCTGAAATGTTGCTGGAGCTTCTTTTAGTCCAAACGGCATTCTTTTATACTCGAAGTGGCCACAATGCGTCGTAAATTCTGTTTTTGGCCTGTCCTCCAGACGTACTTCAATCTGGTGATAACCGCTTCACAAATTCATAGTGGAGAAAAATTTATACAGCCCTAGGTTGTCTAACGTTTCTGTGATATTCGGAATCGGATATACGTCATCCACTGTCCGTTCATCCTAATGTCTTTAATCGCAACAATAATGAAATTTTTTCGACCCGTCTGGTTTCTTCTTCGGAAGGACTATTACTGTGCTGGATTATCCCATCTTCCAGTTGATGCTTCATTAATTGCTCTACTGCTGGTTGTTATTGTTTCAGTAGTCTTGATCGCCTACAATACACCGAAGCGTGATTCCCTGTCAGAATACGATGCTGTGTTATCGGTGTAGCAGGTAACATACCCTGTGCATCAAGCAATACTTTATACTTTAGTAATAATGCTTCTATATCCGAGCGATCATTTCCTCTCAAATGATTTACTTTGTAACAAAGTGCAGACGTGCTGACGGTTTGCTTTACATCATAGTCTAGTATCGAACTATCGATGTCCTCTTCATCCATTAACTCATATGTGGCTATTACTAATCCCTTCGGCAGATCGACATAATCCCGCCCGAAATTATCTAAACTCACCGTAACCATAAATTGCCCATTTATGTCAGTTACCCGTGATACACTCCTACGAATAAAGCAATGCTTTTCGTCTAAAACCTCATTACTCGGTAGTGGCTCTAACAAGAATAACCTCTGCTGTGGCACATCGACATCCACCGGTACCCTGATCAACTTCCCTGTACCTGTTCGTACTTTGTCAAACGAAATCACCTTTAATGCACTTGTACACAGTTCAGTTGGTATCACCTTAGCTATCGGTGCACCTTGCGACTCTGAAACATTTGAAAAGGCTGTAACCATTAAGAACAAGTTCCCATTGAGTTCCAGCGTATGTTGCGAAAGGTCATTTTTGGTGTGATGTTTAGTCAGAAAGTCCAACCCAAGTATCGCTAAAAATCCCTGTCCCACAGTTGACAACACCTCCTTTTGTTCCTGGAACCACACCTTCCCTATCTTAAACTTGAGCTGTGCTGTCCTTAGTGCATCTAACTTTTTATCACCTACTGCGTGCTATCTGTATCTCGGAGCTTCCAATCCTTTCTTGCCTATGAGGTCCACACTGACAACTGATACATGCACTCCAGTATCCACTAAAACTCTTCGCCACTTATCTTTTATCCAAACCATCAAACTATAATCCGCCTCTTCGTGCACTCTCTGAGTACCTCTTTTTACTGGGAATGCCTCCCGATGGCAGGAACACTCCCTTTTTCGTTTAACCGTTTTTTACCTGCTGTATCATTAACCCGTTTTTGGGCCTTACACTGCCGTTCCCTATGCCCTATTTTCTTACAACTGAAACACTGCGGATCCCGACATTGTCCCTTAAATGACCTTGCTTCCCACAACGGTAACACTCTTTGGAAGACGAAAAAATTTTCTTGTCATTGCGACTTCCAGTGGCGCTATCCACTTTCTGCAAATAAGTAACTAAGTGCAATGCTGCTGCTAAGTCACTTGGATTTTCCAACTGTATCCAGCGTGAAAAATCCGGCGAGACCTCTCACAAAAATGCGGCTAAAGCTCTATTCTCTGCTTATTTCAATAGCCTGATTGAGTATTTTGCAACAATTGTTGCTCCATCCTCTGCATGTACTGCTTTTGCAACGTATTTTCTTCTATTAGCTTCTTACCTTGCTCTGTCAATGCGACTACGGCGTCACTTGTCTCGGTTGCACGTGTCTCTGGCATTTTCCGTGTGGTATACCTCACCTCACAAAAAAAAAAAAAAAAAAAAAAAAATGTATTACCCAGAAGCAACTTAATTCCTACCACATCTAATGGCAAGCCATCAAGACTTACCACATTGTCCTGTTACATGACCATAGAAGCCACACACATCACAAGTGTTTGGTACAAATTTATCGCAAGGAGCGACGTGACTTGTTAATCGACACACTACACATTTAGATGGTACTAAGTTAACGTGACTATCATTCCCACGAAACTGCGATAAGTTTACAGGGCTGCTAGGCCTTTCAAATGACACTCTCACATCCGTGAACGTTACCCTCAACATGTCTAGCTACACAGAAAACATAGAGAGAAGGCAGTTACTGGACCCACCCAGTTTGGTGTTTCTCGGTTGCTCCGCACGGTGCTAGTCAAAGTCATGGCGTGGGTGCGCCTGACATCACTTGTTACGACTTCTGCATCACTTGTTAACAGCAGAAACAGTGGCTGCGCCAAAGACGAGACAATGTGGAGTTTTACAATTATTTATTTAAATTTCTTTACAATTTCTCCCTCATTGTCGCTGCCCAGCCCTGCGGATCCCTCCACCTGGCTGCTGCTGTGTAGATTCTCCGACAAGGCACGTAGCGCGCGCCGCTGATCGCACTTGGGAGCCTCAGGCCACCAGTGCTCTGCTGAAGCCAGGATGCCCTGTGGTCGAGATGAACTCGTCGCCGCTCGGCGCCCCAGTACGGGCACGCCCACGGAGCCGCGTCACCGTGAGGTCAGCTGCCAACACCTGCTGTACCAGCGGCTGGGAAGCCATCAGTCATGATGTCCGCAAGGTTCCGTCATGGACGGACCATGCGCTGTGGGGCCGGGTTGCCATGAAATCCAGGCATCAGTCCCTGGCGGCGCCTGTGACCAAGACCGCGCTGCAGCCGGTCCTGCTGGAAGTTCTCACTGTAGTTAGTCCACCACGGTGCCGACCGAACTTGGGCCGACCTCCAGAGCTGAAGTTGACATCTGGTAGCGAACGGATGACTCCTGCGAGCTGGAACAGACTTCCGGAATCGTCACCAACGAAGATTGAACATTCGGACACGGACCACATCTGTTCTCAGATCCGAACTGCTTCCTAATGGCTTCTGTCTGTTGCTGTCTGCGCTCCACTATTTATATCCGGCAGGAGGACGTTTTCTACCCTTGTTGGTAGCTCTTTGTTATTACTCCTGGAGTATAGTGCAACGTAACTTAGCGTGCTGGCCTCACTTCCCCTTACTCAGCACTCTCCAGGCTTCGCTTGGCGCTCGGTCCATGTGCGTCCTTGCGTCAGCCTGTTGGTAGACTGCTGCTGTCAGCCAGGCTATCCGTGCTTGCCTACTTCGCAACGCCTCTGTCGCCGGCGTGCCTCTCTCTTGCCATTTTCCATTGTGTGAAGCCGCGCTTACTCCATTTGGCCGCAACAGACGTGAGCCAGTCTGGGATACTACTCTGCCATTGGTAAGTGCCCGTGCGTACTATATTACTGTAATTTTGATATCTATACTAGTTTTCTGTAACAGTGATTTGCTCTGTGGGGCGATTCTTGCTTTGTGTGCTGATATTGGTAATTTTCTGACGTTGGTGTTAGCGAATTTCTAGATAGCAATGGACTATATATCGAGGAGGTAGACTGAAAAGAGTGATGTATTATTTGGAATTATGGAAGGAGTCAACAGAACAGCTTAATATGACGATAACGGATTAGTTTAGCCGGAGGTCTAGGTTAGGATATGATAACCTGAGTTCTAGGATAGGCTGGAGTGCAACAGATTGGTTGTGAGTTGGCAAAGCCAACGAATGTGACAACGGAAAAGCTTTCTGTGGTGACAGATTGATCTGTAGTGTAGCCGGAGGTCAAGGTCAGTTTGGAATGCAACGATGTTTTTGAGTTGGTGAAGCCAACGAATGTGACAGCAGGAAGGCGCTCCTTGGTGACAGACTGATTTGTAGCGCAGCTAGAGTTTTAGGTTCGGTTGGACTGAAACAGATTAGTTGTGAACTGGCGAAGCCAACGAATGTGAAAGCGGGAAAGCTTTCTGTCATGACAGATTGATCTGTAGAGTAAACTGTGTTCTAGATTAAGTTGTAATTCAAATATTTGATTGTGAACTGCCAACGAATCTGACAGCGGAGAAGCTTTCTCTAGTGACACCCTGATATGTAGCGTAACCTGAGATCTAGGTTAGGTTATAATTCAACAGTTTTCTCGTTAAAGGCACGGAAATTACATATGTTAATAGAGTCACCTATGGTATGGCAAGAGATCTGTGTCAGGTGTAGTGTGCAAATCTCGTGGAGGTGTCAAAGGAAACGAATGGCAGCACGAAATGTACGGGGCCTGGCTGATCTGTACCGTACGTCATTATACAGGGTGTTACAAACAGGTACGGCCAAACTTTCGAGAAACATTCCTCACACACAAATAAAGAAAAGATGTTATGTGGACATGTGTCCGGAAACGCTTAATTTCCATGTTAGAGCTCATTTTAGTTTCGTCAGTATGTACTGTACTTCCTCGATTCACCACCAGTTGGCCCAATTGAAGAAAGGTAATGTTGACTTCGGTGCTTGTGTTGACATGCGACTCATTGCTCTACAGTACTAGCATCAAGCACATCAGTACGTAGCGTCAACAGGCTAGTGTTCGTCACGAACGTGGTTTTGCAGACAGTGCAATGTTTACAAATGAGGAGTTGGCTGATGCCCATTTGATGTACGGATTAGCACGGGGCAATAGCCGTGGCGCGGTAAGTTTGTATCGAGACAGTTTCCAGAACGAAGGTGTCCCGACAGGAAGACGTTCGCAACAGTTGATCGGTGTCTTAGGGAGCACGGAACATTCCAGCCTATGACTCGCGACTGGGGAAGACCTAGAACGACGAGGACACCTGCAATGGACGAGGCAATTCTTTGTGCAATTGACGATAACCCTAATGTCAGCGTCAGAGAAGTTGCTGCTGTATAAGGTAGCGTTGACAACGTCACTGTATGGAGAGTGCTACGGGAGAACCAGTTGTTTCCGTACCATGTACAGCGTGTGCTGGCACTATCAGCAGCTGATTGGTCTCCACGGGTACACTTCTGCGAATGGTTCATACAACAATGTGTCAATCCTCATTTCAGTGCAAATGTTCTCTTTACGGATGAGGCTTCATTCCAACGTGATCAAATTGTAAATTTTCACAGTCAACATGTGTGGGCTGACGAGAATCCGTACGCAATTGTGCAATCACGTCATCAACACAGATTTTCTGTGAAAGTTTGGGTAGGCATTGTTGGTGATGTCTTGATTGGGCCCCATGATCTTCCACCTACGCTCAAAGGAGCACGTTATCATGATTTCATACGGGATACTCTACTTGTGGCGCAGTGGTTAGCACACTGGACTCGCATTCTGGAGGACGACGGTTCAATCCCGTCTCCAGCCATCCTGATTTAGGTTTTCCGTGATTTCCCTAAATCGTTTCAGGCAAATGCCGGGATGGTTCCTTTGAAAGGACACGGCCGCTTTCCTTCCCAATCCTTCCCTAACCCGAGCTTGCGCTCCGTCTCTAATGACCTCGTTGTCGACGGGACGTTCAACACTAACCACCACCACTCTACTTGTGCTGCTAGAACATGTGCCCTTACAAGTACGACACAACATGTGGTTCATGCACGATGGAGCTCCTGCACATTTCACTCGAAGTGTTCGTACTGTTTTCAACAACAGATTCGGTGACCGATGGATTGGTAGAGGCGGACCAATTCCATGGCCCCCACGCTCTCCTGACCTCAACCCTCTTGACTTTCATTTATGGGGGCATTTGAAAGCTCTTGTCTATGCAACCCCGGTACCAAATGTAGAGACTCTTCGTGCTCGTATTGTGGACGGCTGTGATACAATACGCCATTCTCCAGGGCTGCATCAGCGCATCAGGGATTCCATGCGACGGAGGGAGGATGCATGTATCCTCGCTAAGAGGGGACATTTTGAACATCTCCTGTAACAAAGTGTTTGACGTCACGATGGTAGGTTCTTTTGCTGTGTGTTTCCATTCCATGACTAATGTGATTTGAAGAGAAGTAATAAAATGAGCTCTAACATGGAAAGTAAGCGTTTCCGGACACATGTCCACTTAACATTTTCTTTCTTTGTGTGTGAGGAATGTTTCCTGAAAGTTTGGCCGTACCTTTTTGGAACTCCCTGTATATGATGCTCTTCGCAATATCCTATTTGTAATTACGACTTTGCCGGATATTTGGAGTATGTGGTTGAATTACGAGTTATTAGTACAAAACTGCCCTTGATATTATCTACGAATGAGTATTGTCATTGTTTGACAACATAGTTACGTTATTAGTTCGTTTGTTGTGATGCTTGTTTGGCTTATTTCGAATATGAGTCGATTTACGAGAAATTACTTGTTAGAAATATTTCGCTGTATCCGAGTATGCTATGAACTACGGTTATTCGCGAGGCAAATATTATTCCCGAGAATCATGGGCATTATTGTACCAGTATTATACTTTGCAAAAGTAGCGGAGCCTGTAAGTGTATTTCTAGTTTACTTTTTTATGATTTAGACTCTTTCGTTTAGTATCGTGTTTTTTGCAGGTACATGGACTGTATTTTGAGACATTAAAGTATATTTCTCACTTTGGCAGTTTCTGGCGTTTCCAACTCACACGTCTAGTTACAGTTCTCGTTTTGATCCGATTTACGATATAGTGCCCAACATTTCATTTCCAGTATTTGTAAATTTGTAATGAAATGATATTTTACTAATAAATATACATAAAACCTGTAGTGTATTTTCGTTAAGTTTCCGTTTATGAGTTCACATTGGGTAGAATCTTTACTACGTTTGTCGCATGTCTTTTACGTCACTCGCCAAAGCCATCAACTCGTATCGAAGAGTCCTCTTCCCTCATCAAGTCATTATTTGTGCCAGAAGTGAACATTGTCTTGTGTCCTTAAGAAACACTGATTGACTATTCAGATTACTTTCAGTGGGGAAATAACTGCTTTGACAACATTCTAATGTTACCTTGTTCAGTGGCAGTGCACATGTTCTCATTGTAAATCTAAGTACCGAGATTAAAAAGAAAATCTGTAGAGTAATAGTGTCGTCACATGCGGTAGGCCAGATGCGTAATGTTTTTGAGGATTACGCATAACGTACGTAATAATATGTGTAGGTACTTTAAAATCCGAAGCTTCGTATGTAGTAGAATTAACGTTATAGCCTGTAGTTAGGATAAAGTTACATCACGTACACCGTCAGATTATAGTCTAAAGATATCACTGAGAGGATGAAAAAGTAAAAAATCTCATTTGGAAAGTTACACTAGACATTCTCACAGATAGGAAACTTGAAGTGTCAAACTTACAAGACAAGTTTTACTTTATAAACGACAGATGGAAGGTACATTAGAGCACGTATTGTAATTAACGTAGGCCTACAGAGAAACTGTGGGAAAGTGGTAAATTTGCAGTGAATAATGACTTAGTTGAAAAATTGTTCGTTGAAGGGATATTCAGTTTCGATTTCTTATTCGCGCTACATCGGTGTCTGTATGTATAGTCTGCAAGCCACGTTACAGTGTGTGGCGAAGAGTAGCTGTATTACGAGTATTATTTCCACCATTTCCTATTACTTTATTTTACAGGTCCGTCTTGATCACACAAGCATTTACACTCCACTGTTACCTGTTTCGGCTATGAAGTGTAAGAGTTTGTATGATCAAGACTGACCTGTAAAATAAAGTGTCAAAATATGATCACGGACTCATTTTTAGGCTTTATGTCTTCAGCTGATTTCCAGGTACATTCGCGAATAGTTCGTAGGAAGAACATCTGTAGATGAGCCGTAGAGCTAATTCTTTTGATTTTCTCGTCGTGATAATTGGACGAAACGTATACTGGATAACGTAATATTATGCTCGACTCTTCCTAGAATGTACTGTGTCGGTATTTCAACAGCAAACCTCTCAATGATCCCTGAGCATGTCCGTTACGTTTTCCGCTTATTAAGCCTCCCATGACGAAACGTTCCGCTCCACGCTCGATATTCTCTTTTTCATCTATTAGTTAAAGCTTATAACGGCCCGAGACTGAGGATAGATATTCGATGCACTATCGAACGAGAGATTTGTAATCCACTTCCTTCGTGGATGAATTGTCTTTGATTTAGATTCTTTCAGTGTGTGTTAGTCTGAGTTCTGATTTATCTGCAAGTGAATTTATATGTTCATACTGCTTTACCTGCAAGTGAATTTATATGTTCATACCACTTCATATCGCTCCAGACTCCCAGGCAGTTTTGATTTGTCACTGTGGTCAGTGAGCTATTTTCAATGCGTGAACGAGATGTAATGGCCATCTGCGACTATTGATACCTAGTACCTTACGTTTACTTACTTTCAGGTCCTACTGCGTGCCCCTGAAACAATTGACGGTACTTCGTAATTCCTGCATTTTAATGCAGTCTTCTGACGTTATAACCTTCCTGTGGACAAATATAAATTTATTTCGAGAAACCTCTCCTCTCCTCTTCCATCTTTGATGAGGCTGTTGGCTGAATGGGGTTGACGTCTTATGATGATGATGATGATGATGATATTTGGTTTGTGGGGCGCTCAACAGCGTGGTTATCAGCGCCCGTACAATTACCCAATCTTTGCTCAGTCCAATTGCGCCACTTTCCTGGATGATGATGAAATGATGAGGACAACACAAACACCCAGTCATCTCGAGGCAGGTGAAAATCCCTGACCCCGCCGGGAATCGAACCCGGGACCCCGTGCTCGGGAAGCGAGAACGCTACCGCGAGACCACGAGCGGCGGACTTGACGTCTTATGCTGGAAGTTGTCGGCCGCCATTGGCGATGATTTGTGACCGAAATTTAAGCAGTGGCGGTGTTCTAATTAGGGACAAAAGAAGTTTTGACTAATGAAAGACGCTACATCTAGACCGCGGGTGTAGAACAGATTTATATACTGTATTTCGACATAGCATGGGAATGCCGTAATAAATACGTATGCAAAATACCGCATAGAGTATTGAGATTTAGGGGGGGGGGGGGGCGACCTTTGGTGCTCGGTTGCTATTTGATCTAGGATCATGGGGCTTATAGTTTTTGGTTTAACCCGGAACATAGGCAGTTTGTAAGTCTTTCGAACATGTGTCTTACTTTGGATATGCTGCAGTATGTTAAGCAGGGTTTGAACGTCGAACAAGAGCTAGCACACAGGAAAATTATGCGAATCGATTAATTCCGATTACAAAATGTTTAAATTGGGCTGAAATTAATTTTCAGCTAATGACACCATTTGTATGTGCGCCGTTCGTATTTACAGGCAAAAAACTCACTCTTAAATAACTCCGGACTGGACCGAGACTGATTGTTCAAATTTGTTCCTTCGGTATATCAGACTTTAGTGTAAGACAAAATTTAACGGTTTGAAAAATTCTAGCCTCGTTTTGATTTTACGTGCCAAAACACGTTTTTGTGGGAGGTTATATGAAGCGCACCACATCTGTACTTTAAACTTGTACGAATGGGTTCAAGTTTTGTACGAATGTGGATATATGGATAAAGTCAAAAAGAAACATTTTTATCTCACGATCTATACCCGTTGTCGAAATATGATGGTTTAAAATATAGCCAAATATGCCGGTTACATTTAGTTATTACTTGAACTGAATGGGAACAAACGGTATAAAGAGAATCAAATAAATAAAGAAGTGCATTTAACGATAAAATTGAAAACTCACTTTCAGAGATTTAGCTTCATTCGGATTTTACTTGAAAATATCGCTTTCTTGTGAATATTCTTAAGCGCGCCTCTTCTATGTTTCAGATTTGTGCTTGTTGGTTCATATTTCGTAAGAAGATAGACAAAAACACGTAATTAATGGGCGTCCTGTTCTTTCGTGAAAGGTTTATTCGCTGCCACGATATAGCGGTCCAGAGTTTGTTGTTCAAACGTGTGTGAAATCATATGGGACTTAACTGCTACCGAGCGGGGTGGCGCAGTGGTTAAACACTGGACTCGCATTCGGGAGGACGACGGTTCAATCCCGCGTCCGGCCATCCTGATTTAGGTTTTCCGTGATTTCCCTAAATCACTCCAGGCAAATGCCGGGATGGTTCCTCTGAAAGGGCACGGCCGACTTCCTTCCCAATCCTTCCCTAATCCGATGAGACCGATGACCACGCTGTCTGGTCTCCTTCCTCAAACCAACCAACCAACCAACTTAACTACTAAGGTCATCAGTCCCTAAGCTTACACACTACTTAACCTAAATTATCCTAAGGACAAACACACACACCCATGCCCGAGGGAGGACTCGAACCTCCGCCAGGACCAGCTGCACAGTCCATGACTGCAGCGCCTTAGATCCGGAGTATATTTATATATTTATTCACACATCAAGTACCGTAGGAGTAAATTGAGGAGGAATGTCTGTAAATGAAATTACAACATAAAAGTAATAACAGAAAAAACTAAAATCTGTATGAACCCGAAGAAAGTTCAGTCCGTAAGTTTAAGTAAACGCAATCAACAATACATCAAGAATAAGTTTAATTTTTAAAGGAACTCCTCGAGGGAATACAAGGAGTGACCCATGAGGAAACTGTTCAGTTTCAGTTTGATAGCACGTGGATTACTGCTAAGATTTTGGATTCGAGTGGCAGCTTATCAAAAATGGATGCAGTAGTATACTGCACATGTTTCTGCACGAGAGTTAAGGAAGTCCGATCCAAACGCAGGTTTGATTTCTGACGAGTATTAACTGAGTGAAAGCTGCTTATTCTTGGGAATAAGCTAAAATTTTTAACAAGAAATGACAGTAAGGAATATATATATATATATATATATATATATATATATATATATATATATATATATTTTGAGTGGCCAATGTTAAAATACCCAGACTTGTGAACAGGGTCGACACTTATTGCCCGAACCGCACGTTTCTTAGCCAAAAATATCTCAAATACCGTTCGAATAGTAAAAGTCTTTGAACATGAACCTGAACGTTGGCTTTCCCAGACAGTTTATTATCTATCTGAACACCTAGAAATTTGAACTGTTCAGTTTCACTGACCATATGTCCTTTCTGCGAAATTAAAACGTCAGGTTTTGTTGAATTGGGAGTTAAAAACTGTGAAAACTGAGTCTAATTGTGATTTAGCGTTAATTTATTTTCTAAAAGCCATGAACTTAGGTCATGGACTGCACTATTTGAAACAGAGCCGATGTTGCACACAACATACCTTACTACCAAGCTAGTGCCATCAGCAAACAGAAATATTTTTGAGTTACCCATAATACTAGAGGAAACATCATTTATATAAATGGCCCCATCACTGATCCCTGTGGCACCCCCCCCCCCCCCCACTTGACTGTACCTCACTCAGACCCCACATCACAGCCATTCTCAACACTGTGAATAATGATTTTTTGCTGTCTGTTGCTAAAGTAAGAGGTGAACGAATTATGAGCTACTCCACTTATTCCTTAATAGACCAACTTCTGGAGCAATATTTTGTGATCAACACAATGAAACACCTTAGTTAAATTTTAAAAAATGCTTAGTGTTCGAAACGTTTTGTTTTAATCCATCCAGTACCTCATAGAGAAAAGAGAATATAGCTTTATCCGTTGTTAAACGACTTCTAAAGCCGAACTGTACATTTGATAGCAAACTGTGTGAGATAAAATGATCAATTATCTGAACATACACAGCCTTTTCAATAACTTTAGCAAACAGTGAAGGCGTAGAAATGAGTCTAAAATTGTCTGCATTATACCTTTCTCTCTTTTTATAAAGCGGCCTTACTACTGAATACTTTAATAGTTCAGGAAACTGAACATTACTTAAGGAAAAATTACAAATATGGCTAAATACAGGGCTAACATGTGCAGCACAGTACTTTAAAGTTCTGCTAGGCACTCCATGATATCCATGAGAGTCCTTAGTCTTCAGTGATTTAATTATTGACTCAATCTCCCCCTTGTCTGTACCACAGAGGAGTATTTCAGACATTAATCTCAGAGAGGCATTTGCCAAGAAAGTTACATGATTCCCTGTAGAAATTAAACTTATATTTCATTCACCAACAGTGCTCAGAAAATGATCGGTAAATACTGCACATATGTCTGATTTATCAGTAAGAGAAATATTTTTGCTACTAACTGACTTGTGTACTGCTGACCACACACTTCTTTCACAACTGACGAAATGGTTTTAATTTTAACCTGTAAATTAGCTACTCTAGTTGCATGTCACATACTCTTTTCCTTCCTAATAACATTTTAAGAACCTTACAATACTGTTTGTAATGGTCTTCTGAAACTTGATTGTGGCTACTTCTAACATTTTCATACAATTCCCACTTTGATCTACATGATATTATCCAACTAGTCAGCCACCTGTACTGCATGTTACTGCTAGTACCCCGTTTAGAACGTTCTAATGGAAAGCAACTGTTAAAGAGCACGAGAAATGTCTTAAGGAAATCATTATATTTGTCATCTATGCTATCGGCACTATTAACACCCTGCCACTCTTGTTCCTTGACGAGGTTTGAAAAACTCTCTATTGCTGTAGGATTAACTTTCCTACATAGTTTGTGATTAAATATGACATTGGTTTGAGTACAAAAGCCTTTTAGTGTTACAATTTGTGCATCATGGTCTGAAAGGCCATTCACGCTTCTACTAACAGAATGCCCTTCTAGTAATGAAGAATGAATAATAATGTTATCTCTGGCTGTGCTACTGTTCCCCTGAAACCTAGTTGAAAAAAAAAACATAGTTTATAATGAAGTCACCACATATAACTAAGTTCTGGTACTTCCTACAAAGTGAATCAGCCTCTCTTCCATGAGCAAAAAATGCTCTGAAGTCGGAGTTAGGGGGACCTGTAAACAACAACAATTAGTTTACTTTCACTATTCCACAGCCCCTGCTCAACATTCAAATAGCTGTTCAGTGTAGTGTCGTGATACGTCTATGGACTCATATGGAATACTGTTTTTATGTACATAGCCAGTCCCCCACTCCACAAAGAACTCCCTTATAAAACAACCACCTAATCTGTATCCTGGTAAACGAAGCCTCTGAATTGTTAAATTATTTAAGTCGTGCTCCGATGTACCAATAATTTCAGAGTCAACATCTGTAGTCAGTTCACTAATATTATCTATAATACCTCTTATATTTTGATGAAATATGTTAATTCCCTCTTTAAATGGACACATAACATCCTCTGAAGGTGATCCCTTAGTTAGAGGGATTCCCTTTAAGCAGGTATACCTATCAGCTGACTTCAATCTAAAAAAGGTGCAGCTCTAACACCAACTACAACAGGAATTTTTCCATGCGTTTTCCCACCACCACCCACTACACTGTCACCTATAAGCTTAGGCAGCCCCCCTTCCCATACCAATTGAGGAGCAGGCCATGCCCAGTGAAACACGACCTACTGATAGACCGAACTGGCACCACTGAAATATGGCCCATGCCCTCTACCATCAGCGGCCTCTCCAGCTCCTTGTTAACGCGCCTAGCAGCCGCATTAAAAAGAGACCGATCATGACGCTGAAACAGTTGCACGAAATGCACATTAATGCCACCAGTTTGAGTATCTATCTTTACTAGGTCACCACCTACATCTTATTCCCCATCCCTATCAAGACTCTTCCCTGCTCTACCCACTATTACTGCCTGATCCTCCTTCGTAAAATTCGCACATAACTCTCCTATTTTGTCAGTCAGCTGAGCTAACATTGCACTATGTTTCACAATGCTGGTGACGTAGTACTCAACGTCCAACCCTTTCTGCAACTGCTGGCCCACGCCTCTACCGTACGAACTACCTATCAGGTAGGTTTCTAGCGGCGATTTCTGCGATTTCTTAATTTCCACTTCTATTGTAATATTATTTTTTAAACAACGACAGGTGTTTTAAGTTAAGAGATAATATCAAGATGTAAACTTTTCAACAGCTTATTATTTGTTTCGCGAATCGTTCAGCTTACGATGTGATGAATTATAAAGTGCATGTAAAATCTGTTTTTACGCGAATCGTACATGCTGGGGCGGTGTTAAATGGTACAAATTATTAAAAAATATATTCTTGCGGGAATTATAAGAATGTCGTGTGGAAATAATTTAAAAAATTGGTTATGGCAATTCGTTATCTTTCCATTATTTACACGTTTAGGGTTTTATTCGCCAGTGACTTATCATAATCGAAAAATCGTGCAAAACAATGGTTGTACCTAACCAGAATTATGTCTAGCCTGTTTGGTCGAGCACTTAAAAGCTTTATCGATGGTCAGGCAGAAAATGATATTAACACAAAAGTTGCGATAAAAAAGGTCACCGTACTTCTAACATTTTGAAAACGTTCTACTATTTATTTTCGGAAAAACAAACAAAATATCCTCAGTTTTTTGTACACGGTAGAAAAGTAGATAGTATTTTGTCGTGGATACATTGCTTCTCAGTTTTCTGCTTATTTGAGAAAATCATATACTTAGTTCGGTTTTGTTGTTGCAACATTTCGCGCCTAAAGTAGACAAGTTAGGTTTCTAGCGACGGTTTCTTAATTTTCAGTTTCTGTTGTTACATTCTTTTTTAACCAACGACAGAGATTTCAAAATAAGAGATAATATCAAGATGTATGCTTTTCATCAGCTTATTATTTGTCTCGCGAATCGTCCAGTTTACGATGTGATGAGCTTTAAAATAAGTAATAAGTAATATTTAACATTTCTTTCAGGATCGTAATTGCGTTTGCTGTGATTTTGTAAACTATATTAAGTATTTATGGTTATTCTTCATACGATTGCGTATACAGCTAAATGCGTACCGGTATATGAATAAAATGTATGGAACTGTAAAACAAGAAAATTAAAAAAAAATAGATAATTATAAACAAAATTTAAAAAATATAAAACAAAATAATAATAACACAAGAAAATACATGTATCAGAAAAATTAAAACCTAAAACATAAAAGCGTCCTGTGGGCATGTGACTTTGACATTGTGGTGAGGTCTGTGTGCTCCAAGGACACCGTAGGCTGTATTGGACAGGTTGAACCATTATCAGTCAGGTACGAGTAGCGAAGCCAGAATAACAGTGACTTATATTGGACACGTCGTTCGAAATGCAACCAAGGAACCAATACCGGATTAATCGTTGCCTTAGCAAACATCTGCACCGGTTGCCAAGCTGTGTTGGTCTAATATCAAAATTATTGAAGAGCAAAAATTGGGAACCGGAATGAAAAATTCTACTATCACAGCACAAAAAAGAAGAATATGTCCTAGGTAGCATTAGGGAGGTAAAAGAAGGGAACTAGCTTTTATACTGATCCATCAGCTTCAAAGACATTTAAGTCAAAACAACGTGACAAATTTGCGCTTTTTTACAAGTTAACCCTTCTGCCCTAGCGCAGTGAGCACTCTTGGTTGCATGGTGTCCGGACGTCTGCGCCTTGCGTTTTTGTAGGATAACGTGCTTGATCGTGTGCCCAAAATTCAGAAGATTCGCCAGCCATAGTGAACAATGCATAAACCCATGTGCCTGAAGAGCATACATGCAATAGCTAATAAAATTTTTCGTGGGGGGAAACATTTCTGGGGGTGGATTTTTCTTGGAAGGACACTAAAATATTTTTTTTTTTATTTCTGTGTTGAGGGTGGGTTGGTTTTCTCCCCGAGAAGACCACTTTTACCCCATGCATGCATGTCCGAAGGAATACTGCACAAACGTTATTTCATGCTGACGTCCATGCAGTCAGACGATAAAACTAGTCTCTCCCTGTGGGGGAATTGCACATTCTGTGAACATTATGAGCAGGAGACTCTGGGACATAAGGAAGCCGAAGCGTTTAAGGCGACTGCCCGCGTAAGGTGCGTAATCCGGGTTCGAGCCCTATCCAGCGCAAATTTTCATTCTTTCCAATAAATTGTACAACTGTGGTGGTACCTTATTCGCAGTTTTCAAGTACTTTCCATGATCTGATACAGTTATCAATCGACAGCAGTGTCTGTATTACATCGCACTTTACAGACTCTTGTCAAATACAGATACTGTAATTATGGCAGGCTACACAGGCGACGGTAATTCTCTACTCCAGTTGCGTTTTAAGCAATTACCAATGATGTAGGGTGCTACAGCAAGTTGTATGCTATCCATTACTCATACGAAATTGTGGTATCTCCCCGTGAATCCACCACCATCAATGGGGTTGCACAGTTACGTTCGATGCCCTGTGGGAATCTCGAAGTAATAAGCACGGAGGGCATTCATGGGGACTGCGGACAGGGGGCACTAGTTGGGAATGTGGGTCGGTCGAGAGACGAGCAGGGATAGTATGTGTAATTGCTTAAAACGCTGTGTACGGGTGACGTAGTGGTCAACGCAACTGCCTAGTAAGCAGGAAATTCCCGTTTAGACCCCTTGTACGGCACAGATTTTCATGTGAATGGGTTACAATGTGTTTGGTACACAATATGACGAGCCTGTCTTTTGTTGGAGAGACGTGGGAGGGCAGGAGCAACGAGTGTCTGGCTTCCCACTCCCATGGAGTCCCATATAGGATCACAGACACGTCTGAATCCTCACAGAAATGGATGCTGCACGATTTGACCACTGCGCCACAGACGGCCCAAAATGAGGCCTCTTTTAAACTCTTATCAGGAGCTGATAACGCTGTCTGCTACGAGTATGAGGCATGTTACTGTCCTTCCCAGTGATCATTCGACATTTGACGCTCTACAGGCACTGCCAGGTCAGGTAAAAACATTAAATGCGAAAAACACTAACGTATTCTGGTTGGCGTTGTACGTGTCACAGAGAATAACCGTACAAACTGTAATTATTTACATATCCACGAATGGTGTGTTCAGAATGTTCAAGTATGTGTGAAATCCTATGGGACTTAGCTGCTAAGGTTATCAGTCCCTAATCTTACACACTACTTAACCTAAATTATCGTAAGGACAAACACACACACCCATGCCCGAGGGAGGACTCGAACTTCCGCCGGGACCAGCCGCACAGTCCATGACGGCAGCGCCCAGACCGCTCGGCTAATACGGCGCGGCGAATGGTGTGTACGTGTAAAAATTTACATTGAATTCGACCATACGTCTTGGGTTTTTCCTTCTTTTGTCAGGCAGTGTAGTTGAATCTACAACAACCGTAATTAACCCATTGTTCATGTCGGACAATGGGAAAATTTATCTTAGCACTGGATGCCTGTCTTCTTGCTACATAGATCGATGTCGCTTGAAAGTGTTAACGAGCTCTGTGTTATGGTTTAAGTCTCATCATCTGTCGAATGCTGTTAACATTGTTATTTCACTTTATTAAAGAAGTATTTCTTTCGGTACCTCGGTTAATACAAAGGGTACTACAAAAGTTTTACAATACGATGCAACACTAAGTGGCAGGAGGCTGATTGTTCCAGTGTTCTGAGAATACTGTATAGTTGCATGGTAGCATCTGTGACAAATCTAAGGGCGTAGTCGTTAACTATATGTTTTTTTTTTGTTTTTTTTTTTTTAAGCAGGGTTGGTTTGAAGAGCTTACTGTGATCTCGTGGTCACGAATTGAAATTTGGACAGTTTTGCGGTACAAATTCGCGAGTGGTTTAACCATAGACCAGTGCTTTGAAGAAATGTTGCTTGCTCTCGATGATGTGTGTCCACATCATACAATTATGTTCAGGTGATAGAGAGAATTCCAAAAAAGGAAATTTAACTCTGGAAGACCCTGAGAGGACGGGAAGGCCACGATTATCAGTTACTCAGGAAAACATTGACGCTGTGAAGAAACTGCTAGACAAAGACCGGCAAGTGGCCTATAAGCAGATGCCTTAGGACGAAATGCAGCAGCTATTTCTTCGATTCTGCATGACTGAGTTGCAAGTAAAGAAACTTTGTTGTCTTGGTGCCGCATAGATTGATCGAAGAGCAGATGACACGACATGAGACTTGGTGCCAAGAGATGTTAAAGAAGTTTTCTAAGAGGCAATCTCAATGTGTGAGTAACGTCGCGACAATGGACGAGACTTAGCTGTACTGTTATGACGTGCAACTAAGACTCATAACACACTAGGGGTCTTTGAAGATGACGACACACCCGTAGCTTCCAGAAAAAGCCGATGAGTAAAGAAGATAATGATAGCCAATTTTTTTCATATTGAGTGGAACTGTGGAGCGTGTTGTTTTGCACACACAGAAGACAGTCACAGCTAAATGGTACACTGACCAGTGCCTGCCCAAAGTCACCCAGTCTCTGAAAAAACCGCAACCAAAGTCAGGAATGGACATTTGGTTCCTCCATCGCGACAACGCTCCAGCTCACCATGCCAGAGCATTGAATATTAGCGGAGTACAGGACTGAAACATTTTGGGCACCCTCCTTACAGTCCTGATCTTGCTCCTTGTGACTTTGCATGGTTCCCGCATGTGAAAATAAAGCTGAAAAGAGTGCAGTTTGCAAGTGACGATGACCTCCTGAGGCCTTGGGGCAACGGAGTGCCTTAATCACTACAGTAAAGTGGGAGAACTGGTTTCGGAGGATGGAGCAGTGAATTCACTGCGGCGGAAATTACTTCAAAACAATTAAATAAGTAAACTGTATTGAAAAACTTTCATAATACCCTTTGTACAAGTGAAAGGTTGACAGAGTAGGTGGGAATGGAAGTGTCAGGCCATAAAAAAATTATTTTTTGTATATGGAAACAAGTTATTTTATGAAACTTCCTGGCAGATTAAAACTGTGTGCCCGACCGAGACTCGAACTCGGGACCTTTGCCTTTCGCGAGCAAGTGTTCTACCATCTGAGCTACCGAAGCACGACTCACGTCCGGTCCTCACAGCTTTACTTCTGTCAGTATCTCGTCTCCTACCTTCCAAACATTACAGAAGCTCTCCTGCGAACCTTGCAGAACTAGCACTCCTGAAAGAACGGATACTGCGGAGACATGGCTTAGCTACAGCCTGGGGGATGTTACCAGAATGAGATTTTCATTCTGCAGCGGATTGTGCGCTGATATGAAACTTCCTTGCAGATTAAAACTGTGTGCCCGACCGAGACTCGCACTCGGAACCTTTGCTCTACCATCTGAGCTACCGAAGCACGATTCACGGCCGGTCCTCACAGCTTTATCTCGTCTCCTACCACTCTGCTGCAGAGTGAAAATCTCATTCTGGTAAGTTATTTTATTTTTTCAAAGCCAATATTGCATGCAAAGAACAAAATAGACACAAATTTATACCCGTGAGGCTCAGCAATAAATAATAAGAATTAATCAACTGGCCATCCGGCTCTTCAATAATTTATAACCACGTGTTTTGACGCATGCGGTTAACAATCATAAGGAGGCGTCTGCCACGAATCCGTCTGTAGCACTTAACAATTGCACCCATTAACCTGACCGAATCTGGCAACTGCGGTAAGTAAAAACAATTTTCATTAAACATGGAAATGAATAAAAGGTACATAATAATAATAATAATAATAATAATAATAATATGACAACAGACTACTGCAGATTACACAAAAATCTGAAAACATTGAGTAAAAGAACGATTGACATTTAAAAGCCATCCAGAAAGTTATAATTAACTTTGACAGCATAGCGCAATCACCTGCACACATATAAAACACTTGTTCAACGCAATGGCAGTGATTTACAAACCGTTGTAACTCTTGAGCATAGGATCAAAAATCATGAGAACGCATCCTAAGGTAGACTGCTGCGAAACGGTACTGAAATCGAGGAAGCCAGGCAATTTGCATAAAACTTGCTTAAACTTCTTGCAAACAAACACGTATAGAAATCATTGGCTGTTTTAAGTGCATGCCATATCCGAAGGAACCGTGCGTGATTTTTCTCAACTACACAGGCGCTCAATATGAAACTAGACTGTTTACTAGCACTAATGTAGCGTCCCCATTTTGAAGCTGCCATTTGCAGGGTGGATTTCTGTTTGCGCTTCGTAAATTATGACAAATATTTGATGAATCGTTGCATACGCAGTGCCTTTACGGATGTCAATAATGTTCATAATGACTCTGTATCACTGTTAGAGGCAAGTGTGAAAATGAAGTAGTTAGTTCATGTTATACTAGAGATTAAAATTATTCAAGCTGAAGCTAGATGAAGGAAAAATACAATAAAATTGTGGAAAGGAACGGAGATAAAATTGTGCCACACAACCGCGCACAATACATTTTTCTCAACTACACAGGCGCTCAATATGAAACTAGACTGTTTACTAGCACTAATGTAGCGTCCCCATTTTGAAGCTGCCATTTGCAGGGTGGATTTCTGTTTGCGCTTCGTAAATTATGACAAATATTTGATGAATCGTTGCATACGAAGTGCCTTTACGGATGTCAATAATGTTCATAATGACTCTGTATCACTGTTAGAGGCAAGTGTGAAAATGAAGTAGTTAGTTCATGTTATACTAGAGATTAAAATTATTCAAGCTGAAGCTAGATGAAGGAAAAATACAATAAAATTGTGGAAAGGAACGGAGATAAAATTGTGCCGCACAACCGCGCACAATACATTCGCAGAGGATGCGTTAGGAAACATTAAACAAAAACCTAATTTTGAAATACTTAGTGAATGATAAAGTAATCTCACTTTCTGTTGCCAAGAATTGTGTAATTATCTTCAAGGGATAACTAGCCACATTTCGGCCCCTGCTATCAAAACGAATCCTACGTTCTTGAATCGTTATCTGTAACTTCCTGTTTTTATGATGAAGATGTTGTTGTTGTTGTGGTCTTCAGTCCCGAGACTGGTTTGATGCAGGTCTCTATGCTACTCTATCCTGTGCAAGATTCTTCATCTCCCAGTACCTCCTGCAACCTACATCCTTCTGAATCTGCTTAGTGTATACGTCTCTTGGTCTCCCTCTACAATTTTTACCTTCCACGTTGCACTTCAGTACTAAATCGGTGATCCCTTGATGCCTTAGAGCATGTCCTACCAATCGATCCCTTCTTCTAGTCAAGTTGTGCCACAAACTTCTCTTCCCCCCCCCCCCATCCTATTCAAAACTTCCTCATTAGTTATGTGATCTATCCATCTAATCTTCAGCATTCTTCTGTAGCACCACGTTTCGAAAGCTTCTATTCTCTTCTTGTCCAAACTATTTATCGTCCATGTTTCACTTCCATACATGGCTACACTCCATACAAATACTTTCAGAAATGACTTCCCGACACTTAAATCTATACTCGATGTTAACCAATTTTTATCTTTCAGAAACGCTTTCCTTGCCATTGCCAGTCTACATTTTATATCCTCTCGACTTCGACCATCATCAGTTATTTTGCTAACCAAATAGCAAAACTCATTTACCACTCTAAGTGTCTCATTTGCAAATCCAATACCCTCAGCATCACCCGACTTAATTCGACTACATTCCATTATTCTGGTTTTGCTTTTGTTGACGTTCATCTTATATTCTCCTTTAAAGACACTATCCATTCCCTTCAACTGCTCTTCGAAGTCCTTTGCTGTCGCTGACAGAATTAAAATGTCATCGGCAAACCTCGAAGTTTTTATTTCCTCTCCATGGATTTTAATATCTACTCCAAATTTTTCTTTTGTTTCCTTCACTGCTTGCTCAATATACAGATTGAATAACATCGGGGAGAGGCTACAACCCTTCCCAACCACTGCTTCCCTTTCATGCGTCTCGACTCTTATTAATTCCATTTGGTTTCTGTACAAATTGTAAATAGCCTTTCGCTCCCTGTGTTTTACCCCTGCCACCTTCAGAATTTGAAAGAGAGTATTCCACTCAACATTGTCAAAATCTTTCTCAAAGTCTACAAATGCTAGAAACGTAGGTTTGCCTTTCCATAATCTAGCTTCTAAGGTAAGTCGTAGAGTCAGTATTGCCTCCCGTGTTCCAATATATCTACGGAATCGAAACTTACTTTACCCGAGGTCGGCTTCTACCAGTTTTTCCATTCGTCTCTAAATAATTCGCGTTAGTATTTTCCAGCTGTGGCTTATTAAACTGATTGGTCGGTAATTTTCACATCTGTCAACACTTGCTTTCTTTGGGATTGGAATTATTATATTCTACTTGAAGTCTGAGGGTATTTCGCCTGTCTCAAACATCTTGCTAATCAGATGGTAGAGGTTTGTCAGGACTGGCTCTCCCAAGGCCGTCGTTAGTTCTAATGGAATGTCGTGTACTCCGGGGGCCTTGTTTCGACTCAGGTCTTTCAGTGCTCTGTCAAACTCTTCACGCAGTATCATCTCTCCCATCTCATCTTCATCTACATCCTCTTCCATCTCCATAATATGTCCTCAAGTACATCGCCCTTGTATAGAACCTCTATATACTCCTTCCACCTCTCTGCTTTCCATTCTTTGCTTAGAATTGGGTTTCTATCTGAGCTCTTGATATTCATACAAGTGGTTTTATTTTCCTGTAGGTTGTATCTATCTTACACCTTCTGAGATAAGCCTCTACCTCCTTACATTTGTCCTCTAGTTATCCATGCTAAGCCATTTTTCTCTTCCTGTCGATCTCATTTTTGGCTGCTTCATTTACTGCATTTTTATATTTTCTCCGTTCATCAATTAAATTCAATATTTCTTCTGTTACCCACGGAGTTCTACCAGCCCTCGTCTTTTTACCTACTTGATCCTCTGCTGCCATCACTACTTCATCCCTCAAAGCTACCCATTCATCTTCTACTGTATTTCTTTCCCCCGTTCCTGTCAATTGTTCCCTTTTGCTCTCCCTGAAACTCTGTGCAACCTCTGGTTTAGTCAGTTTATTCAGGTCCCATCTCCTTAAAATCCCACCTTTTTGCAGTTTCTTCAGTTTTAATCTAGAGTTCATAACCAATAGATTGTGGTCAGAGTCAACATCTGCCCCTGGATATGTCTTACAATTTAAAACCTGGTTCCTTAAGCTCTGTCTTACCATTATATAATCTATTTGAAACCTGTCAGTATCTCCAGGCTTCTTCCATGTATACAGCCTTCTTTCATGATTCTTGAAGCAAGTGTTAGCTATGATTAAGTGTGCTCGGTGCAAAATTCTACCAGGCGGCTTCCTCTTTCTTTTCTTAGCCCCAATCCATATTCACCTGCTACGTTTCCTTCTCTCCCCTTTCCTGCTACCGAATTCCGGTCACCCATGACTATTAAATTTTCGTCACCCTTCACTATTTGAAAATTTTCTTTGAATTCATCATACATTTCTTCAATTTCTTCGTCATCTGCAGAGCTAGTTGGCATATAAACTTGTACTACTGTAATAGGCGTGGGCTTCGTGTCTATCTTGGCCACAATAATGCGTTCACTATGCCGTTTGTAGTAGCTTACCCGCACTCCTATTTTTTTATTCACTATTAAACCTACTCCTACATTACCCCTATTTGATTTTGTATTTATAATCCTGTATTCGCCTAACCAAAAGTCTTGTTCCTCCTGCCACCGAGCTTCTCTAATTCCCACTACATCTAACTTTAACCTATCAATTTCCGTCTTTAAATTTTCTAACCTACCTGCCCGGTTAAGCGATCTGACATTCCACGCTGCGATCCGTAGAACGCCAGTTTTCTTTTTCCTGATAACGACGTCCTCTTGAGTGGACCCCGCCCGGAGATCCGAATGGGGGAATATTTTAACTTCGGAATATTTTACCCGGGAAAAATTACGGCTGTAGTTTCCCCTAGCTTTCAGCCGCTCGCAGTACCAGCACAGCAAGGCCGTTTTGGTTAGTGTTACAAGGCCAGATCGATCAATTATCCAGATTGTTGCCCCTGCAACTACTGAAAAGGCTGCTGCCCTTCTTCAGGAACCACGCGTTTGTCTGGCCTCTCAACAGATACTCCTCTGTTGTGGTTGCACCTACAGTACGGCTATCTGTATCGCTGAGGTACGCAAGCCTCCCCAGCAACGGCAAGGTCCATGGTTCACAGGGGGGTTGATGTAGATATAATACAAAAAACCTTAAAACTAAGTACATTTAAGATTGACTCGGTTACTCACTATGAGTTATGAAATAACCATCTGCGTATTTAGTTTTTAAGATCCTTTTTTTTTTTTGTCTCTCATACAGTTTAGATCACTAGGCCGGTATTCATCTTCATCCCTGCAAATGTCGGCTTCAGTTCGAGAGCAGTTGTTTCGCTTCCGCACTACAAAGTGATAAGGGCATGAGGAACACAGACTGAAAGGTAGAATCTCTAAAAGCCAGCAACGGGGTAAGTTGTGCACTCTGATTGGAAGCCGTAGCACTCTTCTCCGAAATAAAAGACGTGTTACGTCTTAAGCCTGTATTATACGACACAGCTATCGTATACAAGTCTTACCAGCGCTCTCAGCGTACACGTCCAGAACATTTTCATCAGCCCTATTACACGATACACCCAACGTGGAAGTCTGCGCCAGCACCTCATGGGTATATATTCCGATACGTAGGCTTGTTTACGTCGTTGAATATGATAGATGATATTTTTTAAAGCCGCTATATACTCGGAGAGGTCTAAATTCACACATAGTAAGCGGGTTATAATCTTGTGCAACAACTCGTAGAACGAAATCACTTTACGATCATATATAACTACTGTCTAAAGTGGTGTTATAAGCAAATTATTATGTTTCACAGCATTTTGGACATGGAGGGCGCAATTATCTGTGCAGCACTAACCGTGACACAGGGAAGGGAGAACGACGACGTAGCGCCAGGAGAACGATTCGGGCTCGACCCTGGCAGGGAAGAAGTGCTGAAATCAGGGGCACATATCCCCTGTTACTGTAGGAGTTGAGGCCGGAAGATCCGCAGGATTCTAGGAACTTTGCCAAAACGCCTGCGTCTTTTTTTTTTATTATTATTATTACAAGCTGCTCTCGATATGCAAGGCGGGAGTTGCGCAATTGACACAGTAATTACGGAACCACCACACATTCATGTTGCGCACTTTCATCCTTGCCTGTCTCACTCCTCTGCGTCTCATTTTCAGCTCGGGACGGCAGTGCGACTGCTAAGATGCGAAACGGCATTTACAGCCCTCACTGGTCTCGGCCGGCACAAGTGCTGTGAATTAAATCAAACACGTGTGAGACTTATGCCGATTAAGGTGATAAGTACACACTTGTGCACGGTTACGTAGAACATATAAACTCAGAAGCAAACATTTGTAAGCTTACCTTATTACGATACAGCGTATATGTGGGATCATTCAGACACCTTTTCTTTCTGTATGTCTCAATAAGCACAATTATACTTTCTTAGTTTCACTCTGTCAGCACAATAGGAAGCTACCATCAGAATACAGATCTCCTCAACGACAATACATTTATTTTATTACTGTATTTATAAAAAATTACTCGCTTAAAAATGTGTAGAATATCTCACGCAATAGCCAGAACTCAACAGCTAACGTATTTCTCGTCTGCTCACCGTGAATGAAAACAGTAACAAGTAGAAAACCCTCTTGAATTGCTGCGTTCTGCTCATGTACGCTTACATCCCTTCCACTGCGCATGTGCGGATTCACAGCGGAGTAGAACAGTTCCTATTTCTCCCTGGCGCATAAATCGTCTGCTGAGATTACAGCTTCACCCGTTCCAGCATTAGGTGGCAGGCCGTCCACACCTGACTTGAACACTTTGGGTGTGTCGTCTGATATCGACTTTACGCGACTCACTGTGTATATTTTAAAGCCCCGAGCAAAATGCGTGTAAAAAGAGAAGAAGATGGCCACCCAGGTGGAGTGCTTTGGCTCGTCCCGTTGGACGCATTGTCCGCGGACGTTCACTTGCGGCCCGGGGATCGCTTCCAATATTCATCACGGACGCTAATGCAGATACGTCCCCGGGGGACTAGAGCGCGGACAGCGCCATCGGCGTTCTTTGAGGACACAAAAGCCCGCGCGCGATAGCGGCGCGCTGTCCGCGGCGATATGCAGATGGCCGGCCGGGCGCGCGATCCATCACGCGGGCGCAACATATTGTGTTACGAGCGCGCATCAATCACGCCGCCGCACGCGCGCCTGCCAATGATAGCAGAGCCGACACCGGCCGCCGACTCGACCGTCACGGTCCCCATTCATGCCGCGTAGCAAATTAGCGGTTGCAGATTCCTTCCCAGTGGGCGGCGAACGTGAACGCGCGTGTGCGGGACAGCGTGCGTGCCGACACCTGCTCCAGCACGCACTGTGTGTGTGTGTGTGTGTGTGTGTGTGTGTGTGTGTGTGTGTACGTGTAGGTATGTGTGTGTGTAGGTATGTGCATTCACTGTCCAATTTCACCAAACAGAACTGTCAGATCTCAGTTGGTGACAAATCTGGAACGAGATGGAACTGCAATTTGTGTGGTCATTTGCATCATATCATTTCCTATGGCTACTGTGGATGCTGTATCTGCCAGGGCCAGTATCTTGGCGGAGGTGGTGTTCTCCGTTCTTGGGCTCATCCTTCAGCCGTTCCCTAACACCCCTAAAAGGGTTGAGGCTGGAATCTGTTTAGCTGACCTAGTTTGTGGTTTCACACGATGGCTGGCATTTTTCTACATCCGTTACAGAAATTGTAAAGTTTTTATATCTAATGACGAACTAAAGTTACAAATATTGAAAGTTCTTTCTGAAACTCCGTTTAACTGCAATAAGTATAGAGATACTAGCTGCATCTAGATCTACAGCTAATGATTACTCAGGAACTCACAATTAAGGGCCTGGCAGAGGGTTCATCGAACCACCTCCAAGCTATTTCTGTATTTCTCTACAGTTCCATTCACGAAAAGTGCGTGGCAAAGACGAACGGATAAGTATTTATATGTGATCTCTAATTTGTCTTATTGTATTATGATTATCATTTCTCCCTATGCATGACTGGGTGTTGTGTGATGCCCTTAGGTTAGTTAGGTTTAAGTAGTTCTAAGTTCTAGGGGACTGATGACCATAGATGTTTAGTCCCATAGTGCTCAGAGCCATTTTTCTCCCTATGCAGGCGAGCGCCAACAAAATATTTTCACCCTCTCGGGACAAAGCTGGTGACTGAAATTTCATGAAAAGATCCTGCTGCAACGAAAATCGCCGTCCCTTAAATGTTTGCCACACCAATACGCATATCATATCCGTGGCTCCCTCTCCCCTATCTCGTGAAAATACAAAATGAGCTGGCATTCTAAAGTTTTTCGTGTCTAGCCTGATGCGGATCACAAACCGCGTAGCAATAATTCAGAACAGAGCAGACCAGCGTAGCGTAAGCAGCAACATATAAAAATTTGTTTCGGACCTGGACTCGAACCCACATTTTTCGCATATCGCGAGGGGTCATCTTACCACTTAGGTTACCTGAGCAGGCTCGACCGACCGACCATGAGTTGCATTTGTCACACACCTATCTACTTCTTCTCACAGATTATTAATTCATTTATCCCCATTCGCGCATCTCGTGACTACCATGCGGGTTTTTATATAATCAAAAAGAGAGTTCATAGACTGTCGTTATCAGTGATAAGATTGTCAGTAATAAGACATCTGGCGACATGCAGTAAATCAGGGTTCGAGCCCCGATCATGCACAAATTTTCATATGTATCTTTCGTTAGTACACCATTTACTATTACAGTTAAGTTGAATATCGGGAATAAATTTCAAAACTTGTAAAAGTCTTGCGTGGATGTGGTACATTACAGAAGCTCTGTTATAGGGGCAGGAAGTGGATAATGAAAATGCCTATGTGCTAATCCTGAGTCTGGTAGACCAGAATGCCAAAAGGTTAAATAATTTAATGTGCCGTTTCTGGAGTCGCCCGGCAGGCGTGGTTTGGTGTGGAATCGTTTGCCCTTTTGGGTGAAGCTGGTGTTGCCGTAGTGTAATGTCCATTTAATAAATAGCCGGAAAATTTGTCTGGCATGATTCCATGTGCGGGCATCGATTCAGGGTGACTCACTTCTGATTTTTATGCTCGACTGTGACATTTTAGAGAGCATGCTACTCTTCACATGAATCTTTACTTAGTTTGTGGAGCCAATTAGCTAGTTCATCGGTGTTTTTTTTTGTGAACGAGACAGACATATTCTATTTGTTACTGTGGCAGTGTGAGTCTGTAGTTTTCTTGCTATGTCGTGCAGAGAATACCGACTGGCATTGATGGGGACCAATTGCTGGTGAACATAGTGTATAACCACCCTGGCCGGCCGGTGTGGCCGTGCGGTTCTAGGCGTTTCAGTCTGGAACCGCATGACCGCTACGATCGCAAGTTCGAATCCTGCCTCGGGCATGGATGTGTGTGATGTCCTTAGGTTAGTTAGGTTTAAGTAGTTCTAAGTTCTAGGGGACTGATGACCACAGATGTTAAGTCCCATAGTGCTCAGAGCTATTTGAACCATTTTGAACCACCCTGTCTCGTGGTTCAAAACATAGCTCGTGACCTCACATAACACATGGGAGAATCTCTTTTTGGCAGTTTAGGATATCATAGTAAGTGGATATATCAGTGACGAAGAAAGTGCGACTCACCTAGGTAGGTCCATACTCTGCTAGCTAACTTACTGTGTGAGGCGGTGAGCAATGTCACTTTCCCAGTTTCTGTTCAAGTAGCCAGTGGTGCGTGGTAGATTTATTCTTGTTAAGCCTAGGTGTGAGCTGCAACCTCTCTACTTGTACCCTCGCGTTCTTTTCGCTAGATACAAGCAGGATGAGCAATGTATTGTTTCACTCTTAAAGGAATTAATGCTTACTTAATATTAACATTAAAGTACAGAAGGATGAACGAAACGTTTCTTGTAACATTTGCCAGTGGAGTTGTAACAGCACTTACGTGGCACTTTTGATATTATCAAATGAACCCAAGACGAAACGTATTACCTCAAATATTCCGTTACCACATGGCCTCTAGAAAGACGAACAACATGCCAGCATCGGTCGAATGAAACTTTTGTCTCCTACCTCTTTCGAAGATTGATTGCAGATCCTGAGAAATCTGTTTGGCATCAGACGTAGCCACAACTAATTTTATGTGTTCGTTACACTTTGTTTGTTCCGTATTTTTACCTACAGATAATAATTATTGGAGCCGGCCGCGGTGGCCGTGCGGTTCTAGTCACTTCAGTCCGGAACCGCGTGACTGCTACGGTCGCAGAATCGAATCCTGCCTCGGCCATGGATGTGTGTGATGTCTTTCGGTTAGTTAGGTTTAGGTAGTTCTAAGCTCTAGGGGACTGACGACCTCAGATGTTTAGTCCCACAGTGCTCAGAGCCAATTATTATTGCAAATAACTGCTTCGAGTGCTTGTTCTGGAACTGTGTAATCATACAAAAACGGATCTTCATGCTAAATACGTTATATTTGTGTATGTTGGGGATTAAGTACCAATCTCGGGACCAAAAAGTGATCCCCTGCATGACTCCGTGCACATCACTGTAATTTTCTAGCGTTGTGACTTCTCTGTAGAACACAGTGTCATCTGCTAACAGAACGATAATACTCTCGAGGTTATCCACTTATTTTGTGTTATCAATCTTCTGACTGGTTTGTTGCGGCCTGCCATGAATTCTTCTCTTGTGCGTCTCTTCATGTCAGAGTAACATTTGCACACAAGGTCCTTAATTATTTGCCGGATGTATTCCAACATGTGTCTTCTTCTATAGTTTTTATCCCCTACAGTTCCCTCTAGTACCATGGAAGTTATCCCCTGACGTCTTAACAGGTGTCCAAGCATTTTGTCCCTTCTTCCCATCGCTGTTTTCCGTATAATCCTTTCCTTGTTGATTCTCTGGAGAACCTCTTCATTTCTTAACAGTCTACCTAATTTTCAACATTCTTCTGTAACACCACATCTCAGATGCACCGATTCTCTTCTTTTCCGATTTTCCTCCAGTCCATATCTCACTACCATCCAATGCTGTGATCTAAACGCACATTCACAGAAATTCCTCTCATCCTTTTTAACGCTGATTTCACTTTTGTGTATGCAATAAGGAACAGCTCCGTAGGCAGTTTAGTTGAAGAAGAATGAATATCTTTAAAAAGGACAACCACAAAAATTGGAAAGAAAACCATAAGTATTCAGAAGATAACTGTAAAGAAACCCTTGGTAAACTATGAATTGCTTCACTTGATCGATGAAACAAGAAAGTACAAAAACGTTCAGGAGAACCCAATCTTTGGTGAAATGATAAGCAAGGGTGGTAACATTAAGAGTGTAATGGGGTTTCCACTGTTAAATGTAGAGGAAAAAGTGCACTTGAGAGGGAAAACATGTCTGATGACTTGATACAAGAAGAAACAGAAGACAATGGGGAAGAGGTGATGGATCCAGTATTAGAAACGGAATTTAAAAGAGCTTTGGAGGGCTTAAAATCAAAGAAGGCTGGAGGTAACTCTCCACCAGATTTTCTAAGAATGTTGAGGAAGTGGCAACAAAACGACTATTCACATTGGACTGAATAATGTATGTGTCTGGCGACGTATCTTCTCGCCATCAGAAACATATCATTCAAACAGTTCGAAGATAACTAGTGCCGAAAAGTACGAGAATTGTCGGACGATAAGCTAAATAGCTCATGCATCCAAGTAGTTGAAAAGAATGATGTACAAAAGAATGAAAAAAAACTGAAGATGTATTACGTGACGATCGGTTTGATTTTAGGAAAGGTAAAAGCTCTATCGAGGCTGTTCAGATCTTGCGGATGATAATGGAAGCAAGAGCAAAGAAAAATCAAGACACGTTCACAGGATTTTCTGGCATGGAAAAATGATGTACAGAAGAATGAAAAAAAAAAGCTGAAGATGTATTACGTGACGATCGGTTTGATTTTAGGAAAGGTAAAAGCTCTATCGAGGCTGTTCAGATCTTGCGGATGATAATGGAAGCAAGAGCAAAGAAAAATCAAGACACGTTCACAGGATTTTCTGGCATGGAAAAAGCGTTCGACAATGTTGATGGTGCAAGACGTCCGAAATCCTGAGATAAATAGGATTGAGATAAATAGGATTGAGATAAAGGGAAAGTCGGGTCATATACATAATGTACAAGAGTCGAGCGGGAAGGTCACGAACGAAGTGCTCGGATCAGTCTATACATAGGAAAGGCGGTGACGAAAATTAAATAAAGTTTCAAGAGTGAAATTATAATGGGAGGAGAAAGGATATCAGTGGTAATATTTGCTGATGACATTGCTAACCTCACTGTAATTTAAGAATTACGGGATTTTCTGAATGAAATGAACACTCTAATGAGTATAGAACACAAATTGAGGTTAAATCAAAGAAAGACTAAAGTAATGAGAAATATAAGAAATGAGAACAGTGAGAAACCCATGGTGGACGGAGCAAGGAGGATATAAATGACAGGCAAGCAGTGCAAAATAGGACATTCCTTGCCAACAGAAGCCTACCACTATCGTACAGAAGCCTTAATTTGAGGAAGAAATTCTGAGAATGTACGTTTAGAAGATAACATTTGTAAGACGTATGCGTTGCCGGCGATGGGCGAGGCATGGCAGAGTCTCTGACCAGAGAGTAGTATGTAGTTAGTTGTTGCTTGTCGCGAGTCGGCGTAAGTCCGTGTTAGGAAGCAGTAGTCTTTTGTAGTCTGCAATTGTTTGCAGTAGTCGACAGGAGTCGGCGCGTGCCTGCGCGTGTCGGCAGTCTGCTCTGGTCGGGACTCTGGAGGATGAGTGTTATTGTAGAAGGTAAAGAAGCAGCCTTGCGCATATCTAGTAATGTATATTAACTGTCATTAATTTCTTTTAAAAAAATGCTCCCAATAATAATTTTTATAATATAAAGTAATTTTTTTAAGAAAAGCATTCATTTCAATTTAAAGAATATTTCCAATGCATGATCATTCCTTGCAAGAATCAGAAAAAATATAGGCCAGCATTGCACGAAGCTGTGCCGAAAAATTTTTACATAAGAGCAGATATATTTGCAGTTTTTATTGAGGTTAGAATTTTTCCTTTTTTTTATTCAGAATACAGGGCCGAGGCGCAGTGCTGCTGTCGTCATAAAATTTATCAGGTTAATGAATTTTTTTTATTATTTCCGGTGTTAGGAATTGAATTTTGTGGTTACATTAATTGTGAATGCATTTCTGCACGGAGACTATAAATGGGAACCAATTTTGTTCAGAGGTTACAATATTAAAAATTCATTTAATTATTATTTTTGGTGGGGAGGTTACACTTGGCGACATCCGGCCAGGATCGTATTTCTTTGTGAATCTTCTGTTAAGTAGTCATATATCTGCTCTTATTTACTTAAATGTAGTTTGCATCTGGAGCAACGCATTTACTAATTTGTCACTCTTTCTTTCACAGATCATCGGCAATTTGTTGCTCTTTCTAGTATTTGTGTTTGTTGCATTTTGCATTGTCCTTGTTTCGTTTGTGCTTAATTTTGATGTGTGAAAAATGCCGCGAAAAACTGTTAACAGTACATCGCGATGTGTAATGAGTGAAATAGCCGACTCTAATAATTTGACCGATAGTACTTGCAACACTCAGTGTAATAGTGACAGTCCTCCATTTACAGACAATCAGTGCGTACCGACCACTAACATTGACTTTGATCCTAGTGATGAGCAAATAAATTCAGTTGTGTCGTCTGTTAATTTAACGACAATGGATGACGCGGCACGTTCTGTTACAATGAACGCTGCGCAGCTTGATACACCCGGTTTGCAAAATTTATGTAATGAACAGACAAATTTTTCTAACGGAAATGAGCAGTGTAATCACAATACGTCAGATTTATTTGATTCCGAGGTAGTGACTAACAGTGCACATCCGATTAGCAAACATTTTCAAGAATCACAGAATATCCAAATGGATACACAAAACGTGACAATTGCAGATACACCATCACACAGCACAGAGAATAGAGTTGCCAATTTTAGCTTGGATCAAATTATGGCATTGTTGCTACAAATTAATGAACATAATAAAAAGCAAGACGATAATTCCAAACAACAGAATGAAAGACAAGACAACAATCACAAAGAACTTAATGAAAATCTCAAACAACAACTTAATGAAAATAATGAAAATCTCAAACAACAAATTAATGAAGTTAATGAAAAACTAGACAACAATTCCAGACAGCTTAGTGAACATATTACAGCCGTTGCCGCGCAATGTCACGATACTAAAGAACAATTACGTGAGGAAATTAAGGCTTGTGCTAGGAAAAGTAGCGACGAAATTAGATCGGTTGCTCAAGAATTACGGAATACGCAAGCAGATACAACAGAATCACTTAGAGACGAAATTAAAGCAGTCGGTAAACAATGCTCTGAAAACGCATCACAGTTACGCGACGAGTTTAAATTAATGTCAGCAGAACTTTCGCGTACACTGGATACAAAAGTAGACGCGAAATTCGACCAACAGAACAGTCAAATTGACGAACGCTTTAATCACCACCTACAAAACAGTGAAACGCGTTACCGTAAATTTATACAGGAACAGAATAAAGTAAAGCGACAAGTGATGGAAACAATTACTGCACAGAGACAGGAAGATAAACGTAAATTGTTTACGAAAGAAAAAACATACGTAGACAACAATATTGCTACAGTATCAGGCGAAATTAATACTATCAAACAGTTGAACACCGAATTGCGTGATGATATTTCCGATCTTAAATCAAAAACAGATACACACACAGTAGACTTTCAGACAATGACCGACAGACTTGAACAATTGGAACTGATACAGGATCCCGATGTCATCAAAGCAGACGTTAAAAAATTGAACGACACCTCACGGAAAATACAAAAATAAATTAATGCTTGTGAGACTAAAAACGATGATCAGGTAAAGATACTGACTGAAAAATATGATGAATTGGCCAGTCGTATTGATGTTATCGAAAGTAATAATGACAGTAAATCAGACGATACTTCACCGATTTCGTTTAATCAAACACCTGAATTCCAAAATTTACAGAGATATATTCGTCTAATAATACATTACGTAGAAAATTGTCAACTTTACAGCAAGAAGTGACAGAGATGAAAAATATTTCAGTCAATAACACGTCACAGCATACGGCACATTCCGAACATTTGTCACACTCACACAGCCAGTATAATTTAGGTAATTTACAGAGAGTACGTGACTTAGATTCCGAACAATCACAGACAAATAGATTCTCATACAATCCTGAAATTGTTCAGACGTACAGAGACCATAATTTTGATTATAAACATTTTCTATCCGGCAGAAAATTTAAAGTATTTAAAAATGATAGAACACAGATTCACCCATTGGATTGGATACAACAATTTAGCTTTGCTTTTCCACCGACTTGGCCCGTAACACACAAACTTGAATTTATTTGTAGTTTTTTGGAAGGCGAACCGGCAACTCCTATGAGACCGATCGCGAGACAATGTTACTCGGTAGAAGAATTTCAGAATGCTTTTCTGTCAGCGTATTGGTCGAAGACGACACAGCGCGGAAACAAGGATCAATTAATTAGTTTACCGAACTATGAGAACTCAAATTTTCCCACTGTCACGCAATTTTTTGAACACATGGTCCATAAAAACCAGTACTTGAGTGAACCATCCAGTGAATCTGCACTTATTCAATTATGTATTTCTAAGTTACCACGATCATTAAGAGTGTCACTTTTAACGGGTCAGCAGAAAGAAAATATTTCGGCATTCAGAGATCTGTTACAGCTTTTGAAAGTGCAGCAATCGGATTATTCCTTTATAAACAACAATTTTTCATATAATAACCAAGGTCAACAAACATACAGCAATTACGATCAGTCACGCAATTTCAATAGAAAAGGTAATAGATGCTTCAGGAACGACAACAACCAGAAATTTAATAACAGACAAAATGTTAATTATCAGTATCGACAAAATTATCAGCAACAGGAACAACATTTTGGTAACAATAGACGTTTTTCACAACAACAGCATGAAAGCCAACCGGTTAGTATACCTAACCAACAATGTAATGTACAAGGTCAACCAAGCTTTAATGTTTCGCCGCCTACACGTATAGCGCCATCTCCAACAAATAGTAACGCACAGCAACAAGGAAATCAGTACGTACAGAAAACACACTATTTCAGTTCTTATCGCAATGCACCGTCTAGAAATGACTATCATGACAGACGTAAAAGTAATGGGCACAATTTTCAGCATACATTTAATAATAGTCGGTCTTACCAACAGCAAAATCATCCGCAACAACATATTATCATGAATGAACCAGACAGTAGATATAATCGCGAACGTAATACGTCTGGAAGAAATAACAGAACAGTACAAGTAGTTGAAATGCCACAGCATCTTCCCGAAAATAATAGCACATCAGATAGAATTTGTCTAGATACTGTACAGATTGCATCTTCCAGTAACGCAAGCAATACTTTTGACACAGAGAATCTTGTTCACGAAAATGTTATTACTTTTGACTACATCCGAGACACTCTTTTGCAGGAAAGACCAGTTATTCAAAATACCATTTCACACCCTGTCATTGAAGTAAAAATTGGATCATCGAAATTTTCAGCAGTAGTCGATTCTGGATCTCCTATGTCAGTCATAAATGAGGAAACTTTCAACGAGTGTAACAAAGAGAATACTTATCCTACGTTACCATTACGCAAAATGAAAGTAAAAGGAGCAGTATCTGGTAAAGGGATGTATGTTAAATTACAGACACATTTATCATTTTGTATTGCAGGCCATACATTTCACTCAAATTTTTTGATTGTTCCCTTATTGACGACAGACGTTATTTTAGGTACGAATTTTCTGGTAGAACACGACGCAATTATTGACTTTTAAAATTCCTATCTAATGTTAAAGGATGAAAATGTACAATTGTCTTAGAATTTCAGCACTCCTTATCTGCAGAAGAACAAACCATTAATCGTACAGAGGTCATTTCTGCATCACGTAACATAGACTGTCATTCCACATTGTTCATACATACATACGTACACAACTATAATACTCCAGACGAAGCCGACTATGACGTTATACAGATGATTTCTGATAAAGTTAAACAGAGCAGTGCAAATATAGACGACGAACGCACACAACTACACAAAATTCTTTTACAGCAAGCTCCAGTTTTTGACAACGTGCCTGGTACTATGTCCAGTTTTATGTATGAATTTCAAGTTAAACAGTACGACACATTTAAAGCGAAACATTATCCCAATCCGTATATTCACAGAGAACAAGTTAAGAAAGAATTGCTAGCTATGCTTGACCAAGGAATTATTGAACCGACAGTTAGACCGTACATAAACCCGCTCCATATTGTTAAGAAAAAAAATGGTTCACTTCGCCTCGTACTTGATTCGCGGCACATCAATGACATTATTATTAATGAAACGGATCGCCCTCAAACACTAGAAGAACTTCTACAGAAATTTCATGGTACTGCTATTTATACCACATTCGATTTGAAATCGGGATTTTGGCAAATTCAACTCCATCCGGACTGCAGAAAGTACACGGCTTTTCTCTGTTTTGGTGACAGTTATCAATTTTGTAATTTACCGTTCGGTTTAACTATTTCTTCAGCAGCATTTATTCGCGGTTTGAATACAATACTTCCGACAGAACTTAAAGACAGAATCACAACGTATGTAGACGACATTCTTGTTACAGAAGCTAACTGGTCTGAACACAATCTGATTCTTAAACAACTGTTGCAAACTTTTCGTGCACAAGGACTCACAGTGAATCTCAGTAAATCGCACTTTGGTAAAACTTCTATAAAATTTCTTGGACATGTAATTTCAGCAGAAGGCATTGCGCCTGACCCGGAAAAACTTCAAGCTTTACGTGACATTACTGTTCCTACGACGAAGAAACAACTATGCAGCTTTTTGGGTTTAATTAACTTTTTTCGTAAATTTATTCATTACTCTGCTTTAGACACCCCTAGATTATGTCAAGTGACGGGTAAAAACACTATTTGGTCCTGGTATAAGCAAGCACATTCTGAATTTATGAACCTGAAACATGCTTTGTTGAATGCACCACTTTTATCACATCCAGATCTTACTAGAAATTTTTCCACTGCCACCGACAGTTCTAACACCGCTTTAGGCGTACACATTTTTCAGGAAATTGAAGAAGATGGTTCTACAGTTATTAAAAACATCGCCTTTGCGAGCCGCATTCTGTCACCTGCTGAACGTAATTATTCTGTTACAGAACTTGAAACATTATGTGTTGTATGGGCATTTACGAGATTTCGGCATTTCCTTTATGGAAGACATACGACCGTTTACACATATCATAGAGCTATACAGTTTTTACATTCGGCTAAATTTACTCACGACAGATTAAGGAAATGGAAACTTTATTTACAAGAATTTAATTTTACAATTGTTCACATTCCCGGCACACAAAATATTGTAGCACACTATCCCGCTCTCTCAGCAACAATCAGCAAGACATCGCAACCAACTTCTGCAAAGCAAATTTCAGCGTCATGCAAATTCAACAAGTTGCATTTGAAAATTTCATTTCGTCGTCATTACACGACATAGCACAAGAGCATAGTAAAGAAAACGTACGGAAAAAGATTAAACACCTTTGGCAAGATAGGAATAATGTTACCATTCGAAACCATTACACTGTACGCAATGATATTCTGTTTCGCCGCTCTCACCCTGACAGCAACAATTGGTTATTATGCATTCCTGACGAACTTGTTAACAAATTAATTTGGTATACTCATTTAAGTTACGCACATTACGGAGCCAGAAAATGTTTTCTTATACTGAGACAGAACTGTTATTTTACCAACATGGAGAAACGTATTCGACGAGTTTTAGCGTCATGCAAAATCTGCCAGAAAGCTAAGTCAGATACGACTTCACATACTCCTCCATTACATCCAATTGTACCTGTTAAATTTAGACACATGGCCGCTGTAGACATTTCTGGTCCGATTCCCAGAACTAATAGAGGTTTTTGCTACATCTTTGTCGCTGTTGAACTCACTTCAAAATTTGTTACCTTCACTCCGTTAAGCGAAGCTACTGCTAAAACTGTTTCGAAAGCATTTGTAAAACATTTTATATTTCAAGTAGAGCATGTGTTGAAAGTAATTTCCGACAACGGACCACAGTTTCGATCTGCTATATGGACACGTATGTTACGAGCTAGAAACATTTCTCCGATCTATATATCCAGGTACCATGCTTCTTCGAACCCTTGTGAACGATTAATGAAAGAAATTGGTAAACTGTGTAGAATATACTGCCATAAAAGACATATTGATTGGGACACACACATACTCTCATTCCAGGATGTAATTAATTCCATACCAAATGAATCTACTATGCTATCTCCGTCTGTTATACTGAAAAATGTTGAACCACCTAACAAAATTAAAGAATTAGTAACCTTTCCTACATCTAGTCGACTACGACACCATGAAATAATTGACATTGCGATGAACAACATCAAACGTGCCGCAGAGCGCCGGAGAAGACAGCAAAAAAAGGTTTGTACACGCCGTGACTTTCACATTGGACAGAAGATATTAGTACGTACACACTATTTATCCAACAGAGAAAATAGTAGATGCAGTAAATTTGAGCGTCTAAACGCAGGTCCATATCGAATTCGCTTCATTCCTCACCCCAATGTAGTACACGTCGAAACTTTGAGAACCAGAAAAAGCAAGGGCAATCACCATGTCTCCAACATCAAACCCTTTATTGAATGAACATACTTTATGATTTATCACACTGTAATGCCATTTCCTAATTTTTTTATGACCACTTATGCAATTATATTCACATGAACACTTACTGATGATTATCGTATTTTTTCTTGGCAAGTGCCCGGCAAGGTAAGGTTAGCAGGTCGCTTTTCTTGTCGTTACACATCAAACCGTGCAAAACTTACATATTTTATGAACAATTATGCAATTCTATCTAGTGACATATTAATTTTATCAAATTCTCTCTCCATTAAATTCTTAAATTCTCGCCTCTATTAACTACACAACATACAAGCTGAACACAAAGAGAGTCATTTCTTGTCGTTATATATCAGACCGTGTACATTTTCCATTTTTATGTATGTATGATTGTTTTCCTATTTTGTTTGTATGCACTATGAAATATTTAAGATATAACAAACACCAGTTGACTTTAACATTTTGCCTTATGATATCTCAACATCGTGACTATTTTACATTTTTTTTTTTTGCTGCTTCATTGTGATACTCTGTATACAATTTTGCGCCTGCACACTGTCTGTGTTTTTGACATATTACGTTTTCCGTCATGCTATGCTGTATGCTCAATTATATCACTAGAAACCAGTTTCTATTTAATGGGTATGTGATTTAAATGCAAGACATTAATCTTTGTTCATCATTTTCAGAAAGAAATAACGTGTAAAAGAAATAAATTAAACAGAAATGAGAATTTCACCTTCGGAATAAACGAAAGAAGATGCAATACCTCATCACGAAGAGTACATGGATCATAATTAACAAGCATTGATGAGAATATACTATACACATCGTATGATAGCAGTCTTAACTAATTTTTTCTTTCAGAATACGAGGCGATTGATGCAGGCTGTCAGACAGAACTACACATCTTAGTTTTAGTGCTGAAATATGCTAGAAATAAGGAATAGTTGTATAATGAATAATGAAGTGACTTTTTTGCAGATGATAATGAATGGTGATGAATAATGATGAAGAATATGTTAATATGGATTATGAAGTTTTTCTTTACAGGAGTTGATAATGGTGGAGCTATGATGATATGGATAATGAAGTTTTTCTTTGCAGATGAGGATAATGTTGAAGTTTATGTATTTATGCTATGTAGTTATTTAAGTATTTGTTGCAGTTCATTTTGACAGTATGTCTTATGTCGCATGGTATGATGACTGAAGGTTTTGGAAAGGACAGCTAGAGAACATATTTTATACACATTTCACTACCTGTTAATTCGAAGTTCACTACTTTTCAGTATAATATGCGTTTCTTCTTTCAGCTTAATAATCCATTTTGTATTTTTCTAGGAGAAGCTATTCACGAAATTAATATGCTATAAGCAGTTAATCATTAAACCTGTGTCATTCATGAATGTGATCACATATACTCTACTTGTTTCATAACCTTGCTACAGCTGACTCATGACGAATGACGTTACACATCTTCATTTGCAGCAATTAGTCAAATGCAAATATTGTTATCCCCCAGTAATTAATTATCGATCCCAACGCAATGCATTGCTAGCAGAAAAAAAAGAAAAAAATGTATTACCTGTCCCAAATAATGCTACCAGTTTAAGAGAGTTCTGAGTAATACCGGATGATGTTTTCTAGTCACAGACGTTGAATAATTGTTACAGTATGTTACATTTTCAATATGTCCTATGTCACTGGAATGATCAGTTCTGAGTAATACTGAATGATGCTTTGTAATAATGCATAAATACTATGCCAATAATTTCTGTGAATAATATTTTGTTATACTCTTTAAATGCTATGCCAATACTTGACTCTCATTTTGAATGGTAACTTCTGAATATTACTGAATAAGGTTTTATAAAAATATAAGAATACTCTGTAACTGGCCAATGAGTGCCAATAATTATTTTAAATATGTCGTATGTCACTTGAATGATGAAAAATGTTTTGTACTATTCAGTACTTGCTATATGTTTTGTAACTGGGCAATGAGTGCCAATGATTACTATAACTAAGTGAATTGTGTTAATACTATGCCATTCATTAGCTTCTGTTTTGAATGATGACTTGTGATGGTTTGTAACTGGCCAATGAGTACCAATGATTACTATAACTAATTGAATTATGTTAATATTATGCCATTCATTAGCTGCTGTTTTGAATGATGACTTCTGATGGTTTGTAACTGGCCAATGAGTGCCAATGTTCACTGTAATCAGATGATTTATGAACATTATTCTGTATTACTTCATACATGGTACAGAAATGTTCAGTAACTGGGCGATGAGTGCCACCAATTACTCAAATCAGTTTTTAGACTAGTGTAATTCTCAATGAAGACTAGTATGTGCCTTAATGTCCTTCACCTTCTGGCCTAATTACCAGAATTTACTGCAATATCCGTTTGTCCTGTCTATCCTCATGATCATGGAGAACTATATTTGGTTTCTGCACTAATTCTACGTTGGTGTACCTTACAAGAACGTGGTGTTGACACGACATGCTGTCCACCACCTTGAGCGATGGAGATGTTATTATGGTCCCACTGTTTGGTATACCTAATGTACTACCAAAATGATAACATGGAATATTACTACGACATTTCAGTGTCTTGGCTACACTGATTAATATTTCAAGGAAAAGAACTTCAGATTGTCTCACTTGGTGTTGTGCTTCTGTAGAAAGATATGGACTTTCAGTGCAGCTGCGTGCAACCTAAAGTGCTACAACCATGATGCAATCCTTCCCTTTCATATCCTAGTTCTTGTAAAATAGTAAAAAAGTATATACAGTGCGTGTGCACTTTTGTCATTTTGTTAACATGATTTGTATTCATTGCATATATATTTTGTGATTTGCTGATGTGTTCTGAACTACAGTGCGTGTGCACTTTTTGTCATTTGTTAATACGATTTGTACTCATTCCGTATACATTTTACGATTTGCTGATATGTTCTGAACTACAGTGCATGTGCACTTTTTGTCCTTTGCTAATATGATTTGTACTCATTCCGTATACATTTTGTGATTTGCTGATATATTCTGAACTACAGTGAGTGTGCACTTTTGCCATTTGTTAATATGATTTGTACTCATTGCCTATACATTTGTGATTTCCTGATATGTTCAGTACTACAGTGCGTGTGCACTTTATGTCATTTGTTAATATGATTTGTACTCATTCCGTATACATTTTGTGATTTGATGATATATTCTGAACTACAGTACGTGTGCACATTATGTCATTTGTTAATATGATTTGTACTCATTCCGTATACATTTTGTGATTTGCTGATATATTCTGAACTACAGTGCGTGTGCACTTTATGTCATTTGTTAATATGTTTTGCACTCATTGTGTATACATTTTGTCATTGCTTGATTTTTCTGTACTCAGTGCATGTGCATTATGTTTTATTTCATGTTCTGCACTTATATATATGTATATATTCTGTGATTGTAAACTTATTAAGTAAGAAAAATTTGTTGCTCATGGCAAGTCCAATTGACTCACCATCGCTGCCAAATTTTTGCCCCCCCCCCCCCCCCCCCCCCCCAGTGGAGGGTTATGTAAGACGTATGTGTTGCCGGCGATGGGCGAGGCATGGCAGAGTCTCGGACCAGAGAGTAGTATGTAGTTAGTTGTTGCTTGTCGCGAGTCGGCGTCAGTCCGTGCTAGGAAGCAGTAGTCTTTTGTAGTCTGCAATTGTCTGCAGTAGTCGACAGGAGTCGGCGCGTGCCTGCGCGTGTCGGCAGTCTGCTCTGGTCGGGACTCTGGAGGATGAGTGTTATTGTAGAAGGTAAAGAAGCAGCCTTGCGCATATCTAGTAATGTATATTAACTGTCATTAATTTCTTTTAAAAAAATGCCCCCATTAATAATTTTTATAATATAAAGTAATTTTTTTAAGAAAAGCATTCATTTCAATTTAAAGAATATTTCCAATGCATGATCATTCCTTGCAAGAATCAGAAAAAATATAGGCCAGCATTGCACGAAGCTGTGCCGAAAAATTTTTACATAAGAGCAGATATATTTGCAGTTTTTATTGAGGTTAGAATTTTTCCTTTTTTTTTATTCAGAATACAGGGCTGAGGCGCAGCGCTGCTGTCGTCATAAAATCTATCAGGTTAATGAATTTTTTTTATTATTCGCGGGTTTAGGAATTGAATTTTGTGGTTACATTAAATGTGAATGCATTTCTGCACGGAGACTATAAATGGGAACTAATTTTGTTCAGAGGTTACAATATTAAAAATTCATTTAATTATTATTTTTGTTGGGGAGGTTACACATTGTATGGTAGTGAAACATGGACTGTGGGAAAACTTGTAAAAAGGAGAATCAAAGCATTTGAGATGTGGTGCTAAAGAAGAATATTAAAATATAGCTGGGCTGGTAAGTTAAGGAAAGAGGAAGTTCTAGGTAGAGTCAGCGAGGAAAAGAATACTGGAGAACACAGACAAGAAGAAGGGACAGGATGTTAGGCCATCTCTGAAGACATCAGGGAATAACTTTCATGATACTAGAGAGAGCTGCAGAGTGTCAAAATTGTAGAGGAATACAGGGACTGGAATACATCCGGAAAATAATTCAGGACTATGTTTAAAGTGCCACTTTGAGTTGAACAGTTTGACACAGCAGAAAAATTCGTGACCGGCCGCATCAAATCAGTCAGAAATCTGGTGACTAGAAACAAAACAAAAAAAGGAAAAACCGAATACTCTCTTCTGGAATCACAAAAGAAGGAGAAAGAAAATATTGAATGAATCGGTCCGACAACCATCTCTTTTTCGATTTTTTCAAATGTACCTTTCAGACTTTGCTTTAGCTTCCCTGCACTAAACTTCCCAGCACTTCCTATTTATTTGATTCCTTAGTGGCTTGTATTTCTGTATTTCTGATGTTCCATGAAAATTTTAGTACTTCCTTCTTTTGTCGATCAACTGAAGTATTTTTTTTTGTTACCCACTGTTTCTTCGCAGTTATCTTCTTTGTGCCTATTTTTTTTCCAACTTCTACGATCGTACTTTTGAGAGATGTGCATTCCTCTTCAACTGAACTGCCTACTGATGTATTCCTTGTAGCAGTATCTATGGCCTCACAGAACTTCAAGGATATCTCTTCATTCCTTATTACTTGCGTACCCTATTTCTTAGCTCACTGACTCTTCCTCGCTACTCCCTTAACTATCAGTCTATTCTTCATCAATACTAAATGATATCTGACTTTGTATCTGGGTTGCCTGACAATCCAGTATCTGATTTTGGAATCTGTGCTTGGTCATGATTTAATCCTACCTTAATCTTCCCGTATCTGCAGAAGTTTTCCAAGTATACTTTCTCGTGTTGAGATTGTTGAACAGAGCAGTTGCCATTATTAGTTGAAATTTATTGCAGAACACAACTAGTCTTTCTCCTCTTTCATTACTATTAGCAAATCCACATTCTCTCGTCACCCTTCCGTTTGTTCCTTCACCTACAACCGCATTCAAATCCCCCAACACCATAAGATTTTCATCTCTCTTTACGTACTGAATTAATCGTTCAACCCGTTCAGTATACCCATATACTTACTCTGTGTCTTCTTCGTCGGCTTGCGATGTCGGCATGTATATCTGAACTATCGTTGTCGGCGTTGGTTTGCTCTCGATTCGGATGAGAACAACCCCATCACTGACCTATTCAAGGATTTCTGGTCAGATGAGTGTAGGGTAATATCAACAGCAGCAGAACATGGTGTTACGGGAGTAGGATTCGCTATGAATAGGAAGGTGCGGCAGAGGGTGAGTTACTGTGGACAGTACAGTTTTCCACTGGGTCGTTCATATTACGAACATTAATGGTCCTACAACATATCCTTTTGGGACACGATTTAAGCTAGTTTCATGTATGGAGATTTCTCTCAATGAAGATGTATTGTTGTCTATTTGTTAGGACTGTCAGTCTACTTACATAGTTGACATGTCGTAAGCAAGTATTTTATTCATTATGTGACATTGTGGAACTGTATTGAATGAGTCGAGGAACGTATCATCAATTTGGACGCCGGTGTCTACTACCTTCTGGGTCACATGGACAAACAAAAGCAACTGAATTTCATATGGTCTTTGATGGTGAAACCAGTGCCGACTCCTACTGAGGAGGTATTTGGTCTCCAGAACGTAGAACTTCTTCCAAAAACTAGTAATAAACTGATGTCATCGATATACGCTTCTATTTTTGTGTCAGATGATCCTTTTTCAGAATGGCAGTGACCGGCGTGTTTCACCATTGACGAGGGAAGCATCGCCCCTCCTAAGACCTGTAAAACTGTTATATACTCAATGCACAATCGTACAGGTATATCTTCAGGTCGAGCCTCCTTTCCTTTGTTGAGCGACTTCGGTTATTTTTCCACCCTGCTGTCACTGTCAGTTTGACGTTTGTGCAACGATTGAAAGAAAGAATCGCAGTACGATCTACATCAGTGAAACAATTTCTGGAGAAAAGAATTTTGTATATTGTCCTTCTGTCTCTCACACCATCCGGTTCGATGCCATTGTGGTAATAGAGTGGCAGGAAAGAGACCTTTACTCCGCTTACTTATTTAAAATAACATCAGAATGTATTAGATATTCTCCCACGTCAATATACAGATTTTTACTGTGAAGACAGATAGCTTTACCCTTTTACTGAGTTAAGAAAACATCAGAATATGTAAGACTTTCTGGCAAGTACGTGGACGGATTTGTACTATCTAAACTGCCGACACTTCATGGATGGCAATCCGGAAAGTATAATGGACTCTTTTTTTTCTTTGTCTATTGCTTTTGGCCACTTTTAAATTTGTGGTGATGCCCCCTGTGCTTTCGGAACAGCTTTCTAACACCTATGTCAAGCCACATCGGTTTTCTCCCTTCACAAATTTTATACTCCGAAACTTGTCCATATATACTCGAGATTTTCAGTCTGAGATAAATCGTTAACTTTGATCTTTCACAGAATAGAAAATCTGTTTCCTGACGAACCTACTAAGCAAATATATCTTCCCAAAATTCTTTACGTTCCAAGATATTCACAGCCTTATTCGTGATGCTATAAAGGCATTATGATCTCTGAATCCGTACGCCATATTACGCGAGTCCGAAACTTCAGTGCTATTTCTATCAAGGGAATCTGTGATTTTCACCAGTCCAGGTCAGCTCGCAAATTTTTTTTGTCAAGGCAGATTAATTTCAAGCGATTTTTTAGCTCTGCTACCCACCCCAATTACTTGAGTCTTCCAGTGTATAGCTGGTAACTGAGAATATCACACTAGCATTGTAAAATGATAAAGAAATTTATGCGTAATATTCTCCAAATTTTCCATAAAATTTCTTCACACTAAAGCTGCTAATGCAACTCCACATAAAACGTTCTACTATCTGGTGTGTTTTACCGATCTTCAACAAAGTTACGACACACCGTTCTCTGTACTCACTTCCCTAGGTATTAAAGTGATGTTCACAATAATATAACGCCTCCGTTATTGGAGTCCTGCTTATCCATCGGATATAAATTTCAATCGGAAATTAGAATTCCCTACTGTATACATCTGTTTGCGGCCAGCTTTCTACCCCTCGTATTACTTCGGCATACTCCTTATAAGAGAAAATTATTTTGGAAGCTCTGTAAAGAGGGGGCTGCTATAATAAGGGGCAGTCAAATAAATACGAGGCGGAAGGAAAAAATTAAGTAACCTGTTTATTATTTCAAAAGAAATTGTTGTTACTTTTAATACGTTCATTCCATTATGAGGCAAGAAGATCAATACCTTCATACCAAAATGTTCGCGGTTGCGTACCGAGACATAATTGTATCCAGGAGATCACCTCTTCATCCGAAGGAAATCGACGGCCAATATTGTCTTTGTTCATGGCTCGCGAAATATGGAAATCCCTTGGGGAGGGCCTCCCAGCTAAACTTCTGCAGCGTAGTCGAAACAACCTCGGTGACTTGCGGCCGGGCATTACCCTTCAACGTCCGTTAAAATACCAGCATATCTGGACTTGATGGCACTTCAGTTCTTGCCACAAATCGCTGTGCGTTAACTGTGGTGCCGTGTTCCAGAAAGTTAATGAGCTGCAAAAGCCCTTACGTATCCTCCATACATTAACGATCTCTTCTCATACTATTTTCAAATATTGGGTGCCTTGAAGACAGGCCGTTATAACCGTCCGTTTGCTGCAGATGAAGAGGTCCATGCCTGGGCTCAATCATTGTTCCGTAGGTAATTCGAATCTTTCTTCCTTGAAGACGCTGACCATCTTTTCTCACAGTGGGTTAAATACACTATTGGCCATTAAAATTGCTGCACCATGAAGAAATGCAGATGATAAACGGGTATTCGCTGAACTAATATGCTATACTAGATGTGACATGTGATTACATTTTCACGCGATTTGGGTGCATAGATTCTGAGAAATCAGTACCCAGAACAACCACCTCTCGCAGTAATAACGGATTTGATACGCCTGGGCATTGAGTCAAACAGTGCTTGGATGGCGTGAACAGGTACAGCTGCCCATGCAGCTACAACACGATACCACAGTTCATCAAGAGTATTGTGACGAGCCAGTTGCTCGGCCACCATTGACCAGCCGATTTCAGTAGGTGAGAGATCTGGAGAATGTGCTGGCCAGGGCCCCAGTCGAACATTTTCTGTATCCAGAAAGGCCCGTATAGGACTTACAACATGCGGTCGTCCATTATCCTGCTGAAATGTAGGGTTTCACAGGGATCGAATGAAGGGTAGATCCACGGGTCGTAACACATCTGAAATGTAACGTCCACTGTTCAGAGTGCCGTCAATGCGAACAAGAGGTAACCGAGACTTGTAACAATGGCACCCCATACCATCACGCCGGGTGATACGCCAGTATGGCGACGACGAATACACGCTTCCAATGTGCGTCCACCGCGACGTCGCCAAACACGGATGCGACCATCATGATGCTGTAAACAGAACCTGGATTCATCCGAAAAAATGACGTTTTGACATTCGTGCACCCAGGTTTTTTCGTTGAGTACACCATAGCAGGCTCTCCTGTCTGTGATGCAGTGTCAAGTGTAATCGCAGCCATGGTCTCCGAACTGATAGTCCATGCTGCTGCAAATGTCGTCGAACTGTTCGTGCAGATGGTTGTTGTTTTGCAAACGACCCCATCTGTTGACTCAGGGATCGAGACGCGGCGGCACGATCCGTTACAGCCATGCGGATAAGATGGCTGTCATCTCGACTGCTAGTGATACGAGGCTGTTTGGATCCAGCACGGCGTTCCGTATTACCCTCCTGAACCCACCGATTCCATATTCTGCTAACAGTCATTGGATCTCGACCAACGGGAGCAGCAATGCCGCGATACGATAACCCGCAATCGCGATAGGTTACAATCCGGCCTTTATGAAAGTCGGAAAAGTGATGGTACGCGTTTCTCCTCATTACACGAGGCATCACAACAACGTTTCACCAGGCAACACCCGTCAACTACTGTTTGTGTATGAGAAACCGGTTGGAAACTTTCCTCATGTCAGCATGTTGTAGGCGTTGCCACCGGCGCCAACCTTGTGTGAATGCTCTGAAAAGCTGATCATTTACATATCACAGCATCCTCTTGCTGTAGGTTAAATTTCGCGTCAGTAGCACGTCATCTTCGTGGTGTAGCAATTTTAATGGCCAGAAGTGTAAATTAACAGTTACGGTGACTGCTTGTAAAATAATAGATAGTTTATTTACTTTCTTTCCGATACGAGTAACTGTAGTTGACACATGGTGGACGACAAACAGAATTTTGTGTCTGGCCGTGATTTGTGCACGGATAGCCAAATGGTAAGGCGATTGCTCGGAATAAACGGGAAATCAAGGTTAGAATCTCGGTCCGGCACAAATATTCACTGTCGTCATTCTATTCTGTAGCTTATGGTTTTCCATATTTGTAAATGTCAATAAATTCAACGTACTTTTCTTCCATCTCTCTCGTTTTAATTTCAGAGTCTCTAATAGTTAACAGTCCTGTTTAACAGTAATATTTCCGTTCTGCGATCTACCACTCACTGGAATTAGTAAGTGTCATATTTTTGTTTCTCTTAAACCCGAGGATGGATTGTCGGGCCTGTGGAACGATTTCTCCAGCCTAAAAAAGCACGTCCAGAGCTACCCTAGTAACGCCTGACAGCGTGTGGCGCACGCTCGACGTATTAGGAACAGTTCTATAAGTCTCAACCCGATGGATGAAGCCGAAAATCCACATCCAACATCATCTCAGACTGAAGTAGCTAACTTACCCGGAGGGAGGGATAGTAGCGGTCCAATGTGCTCTTAAAGATTCGTCTAAAGCTTTTGTTTATGTGTTGCTGGAAGAGGTGGAAGGACAGGGTTGAACTATGAGTGGTTCTTGCCCCTTCCTAAAATTATTTTTATTTAATTTAAACAAGCTTTGAACATTTATTCGCTCATATATACAGTACAACTAAAGCATATTAACGTAGTTTCACCTTCCAGAAGAACAATTAGTACAACGCGAAATAAGAGGTGAACAGGAAAAACGTTACAGAAATAACAAGATGCCCAATAAATAGTGCAAAAACCACTTACATTGGAAAACACGGTACATATGACACTAGTGTTCCTTCTTAATTAAAATCAGTTATGACTCGTTGCACTATGAGGACTTAATTAGTTTCGCCAAATAGGTCATTAACTTGCTCACAAATTGTCAGTAATTTTTATGAGACAGTATAACTGCCATGAAAAGACCAATTCTACTTCAAATCTTATAATGACGTACACACCAAATAAGGAACATTTTGGTTACAGAAACATAAATTAAGCTCAAATCATGTCAGACAAAAGTGGCCACACTAACAGGAATCCGACAACTTTAAACAATTTACATAAGGTATTCAGAGATGTGAATCGAAATCACAATGCGAATGTTGGTAATATAATGTGTGCTCATGAAGCTGAATTACACGCAGTGTATACACCAGCCCACACTAACTTACTGCATTTGCTTGCTGACATGGTACCAGCAATGAACAGCCAAGTCTTACAGCACATTCAAACAGGAAAACTTGCCGTCTCCAGTTTCTGCATCGCAAACGACAAGCCAAACTGCGGCCAGTCTCGCCGTATATTTCAAGTGTTCTGCCAGCACACTGTTCCTTGTTGCCACTGTTCCACCACGGCAGCCACGGCGTGCAATCTAATCCAACGGCCGTTTACTCTATTGGCATCTGTCTGCTGCCTGTTGCTCAATCGCTCTCCAAAACAACGATTGTACACCCACTCCCTCTTCTCCACGAGCCCCTCGCGGTGGTGCCTGTGTCGCAATGGACGTGCTTCAAATGGTTCAAATGGTTCTAAGCGCTATGCGACTTAACATCTAAGGTCATCAATCCCCTAGGACCGAGAACTACTTCAACCTAACTGACCTAAGGACGTCACACACATTCATGCCCGAGGCAGGATTCGAACCTGCGATCGTGGCTGCAGCGCGGTTTCGTCCTGAAGCGCCTAGAACCGCTCCTCTACAACGGCCGGCTATGGAAGTTTCGCAGTGCCGCCAGTCAGTTACTCTGCTATCCAAGTCGCACCGGTGGCGCGGATTTTAAGGAACCGTGGCACAATTGAAGCCTTTCAGCCGACTCCAAAGGAAATGACCGTAATCGACTCTGGGATTAACATTCTAGAGCTATAACTTCGCTTCCACCCTGCGCGCGAGGCATGGCAAACGCAAGAAACCTGTATTAACCGAGAATGGCCTTTGAAGCCAAACGGGAGGCGTCAGGCTTGGCAGACGGGCTCACCCAGCTGCCGGCAGAGCCTCCTGCGGATCTCGGGTGCTACCCCTCGGTAAGCATATTGGATGGACACTGGCCTTCCTTCTCGACTTCCCAGTTTCCCACATGGGCTCCGATTCCCGCCTCACTTGGGAGTTTCCAGTGGCCAGAAGACCCACCCTCGATAGTTGTCTAGACCCTCCAGGAAGGTCATCCCCAGTACCAACAGACAAAGCAACCCGCATTGTCTCATATTTTCCGCTGCAGGCAAAACCCAAACGTATATTTAAGGTTAAGGGCCAGCCGTGCAACCAGTACCAGATTTCGCCTTCCGTCCAGGGACTCGCGACCCGCCTATTGTTACCAGTTCACAGTCATGTTTGCATATACTAGACATTTCGAGCGCATCTGAAAGCGTGGTTACATCAGGGATCTCAGGTGACGGTATAGGCACCAGTAAGGTCACATTCTTCGCAACAGGTGCCAAAATACCATTCCAGCTCTGAGCAGCAGCCTCAAATCTGTCGTCTGCGGCCAATGCAGCTCCCAACTGTTTGCTTTTTGGCTAACTACTCCTGCATCCCTACATAACTGAGTCGGTAGCTATCCGTATTTCGCCCACATTCATCTATGCAGCACGAAATGCAGATTTAAACCAAGCAGTCGTCGTATTCCTACTAAGTAGGAGGTAGCATTGCACCTTAAAACACTTTCGCCTCTAGTTTGACCACCAATAGAAGCATAACGTTTTCTCCAACTCCGTTTTGATATGGTGGCATTGTATGTGCGGCAGATTTCTCCTGAAATTACCTACGTTGCTCCGCTGAAGTAGGTTTTCCCAATGTGAAAAACTCTTTCAAGATACAGCTTGGTCTTGTGCCTAGGAACAAATATTCGAATCAAATTTGAAAGTCTGCCGTCGAGAAAATCTTGTCAATACTCTTCTTAATAATCTATGTGTTGTATTACTACTACACCACAGTCCAATAATCAATACCCCCAATTACGTTACTAAGAGACATTATCAAAAATCAATTGCAAGTCAAAATATCTTGAAGTACAAGCTATTGGCAACTAAAATAAATTCGCATTTTAAAGACAGGGAAAATTGTTAAGATATTATACAAACTCAGTTTAGCTGCAAATATCATGTGTTCCATACTGAATTTTATTCACCATGAAACTCGGCAACTGAAGAATTAACACTATCCCCCAAATGGTTTTAGTATGATATGGCACTTAAAAATATAGACATTATGAAATTTCGAAACGCTGCAGAAAACACATGTCTCAGAACAACGGAAACAGTAGAAAAGGCAATAAACTACTTATTTTGCTTTCTAGTGCGCGATCCTTCCTGTGATCGTAAAATTTGACGCTAGAGACACCGACCAGGAGACATCAAGTTGTCCTAGGTACACTATCCTCCAGGTACAACACTCTATGCTATTGCTGCTACGCTCCTCCCTGTTTTCACTACGCAACAAAGTCAGATCAAGCAATCAAAAGCTCTTGTTTAGTCAAACAATACGGAAAAAATTGACACGACATAAATACACTTGTATTTCACACTTCTTCAGACAAGCACGTGAGAAGACACTGAGGTAAAAGCTGTGGATAAACACATACTGCCACCGCAGTCTCGCCACTCAACTTCGCAGCTAGAGCTCTACTGGCTGTTCGGGTGCCATTTGCGACAGTCGATAAATTTACATTGAATCAGGGGACTATACTGCTTTTGACAGCGTGTAGATACACTAGAAAGGAAGCTCACACAATGCAGATGATACAAAATGCTTAAATACTTTTAAAAAGTTAACAGACACTAATCACGATATAGAAACACACAGAAACATTTCACTTTTTCTGAAAAACACATGAAGAAACATTTTACTAAGCACGATATTGCAGTGTCTGTGTTGTTGAGAAGAATGGTGCAATGTTCTTTTGGACATGCGTGCATATTCAAAGGAAGACTACGTAAAGCGGGAAATTTGGGTTTAAGTTCTGGTCCGGCACAACTTTTCACTGTCGGTATTCTCTTTTACAGCTGGTGATTTTTCTATTTCGTAACTAAGAATAAAATTCATATACTTAAAACTAAGTGCTGTGTAGGAACAATTATTGCTGCTGTACGTGGTACATCCGGTAGCACACCATAGCTTTGGGGAGCTCAGGTACTCTAATAGTCAGAGGGATATACAACTTTTATTTTATTTATTTATTTTCTTAACTTTGTCTAATTAGAGTCATAAAAACCTCTTCCACATGGACCAGGGTTTCACACATACAGAACATCTTTTACATCATGGTTACCTAAGAAATAACAATTTTAATATGCTAGATAGTTTAAAATGATTGTCTATAGCGACATTGTCAGTGAATGAGCTAATAAATTAATGCTGGCAGTATGACTGGCAATACTACTGGCAGTTCTACTGCCACTAAGAGAGATAATAGTAATGATGATAATAATAATGAAAATAATAGTAACAATAAGAACAACAATCCTAGTAGCAGATATAAAAAATTACAGGTCAAAAAATAGAAGATTTCTGATATAGTGAGATTTGGGGAAAGGAAATTTAAGGAGACTACACCAGCTAAGAATACCCTGGAATGAGGAAAGTCTTTGGGAGATGGGGTTGCTGGTGCAGAATGAATGCATGAGGCCATCCAAGATGGCGGCCCTGATGTCAGCTGATGACGCAAGTACTGTTATCCAAGAAGGCGGCTTCTGGCAGGAAAGTGTCATGCTCCCCAGGTTGGGAGTTTGAATTTTGGCAAGAAATTGAATTATGTCCTTCTATGTGTCACCTGGCAGCCCCCCCCCCTTTTCCGGATTTTTGCATGATAGTGCGTTATCCTCTTGGAAAATGGGCGAGAATTTCGAATTTTGCAAGGCATTTTGCTCTAAGACTCCTGCAGCTGAGATCAGTTAGTATGGTGTTGCCTCCACGAGAGACTGCTCATGATGTCATTCAATTATTAAATAATTTGTTTATGTTGCTGCTGTGGTCTTCAGTTCTGAGACTGGTTGGATGCAGCTCTCCATGCTACTCTATCCTGTGCAAGCTTCTTCATCTCCTCCTGAATCTGCTTAGTGTATTCATTTAAGCCCGCATTTCGTGGTCGTGCGGTAGCGTTCTCGCTTCCCCCGCCCGGGTTCCCGGGTTCGATTCCCGGCGGGGTCAGGGATTTTCTCTTCCTCGTGATGGCTGGGTGTTGTGTGCTGTCCTTAGGTTAGTTAGGTTTAAGTAGTTCTAAGTTCTAGGGGACTGTTGACCATAGCTGTTAAGTCCCATAGTGCTCAGAGCCATTTGAACCATTTTTTTTTTTTTTGTATTCATCTCTTGCTCTCCCTCTACGATTTTTACCCTCCACACTGCCCTCCAATACTAAATTGGTAATCCCTTGATGCCTCAGAACATGTCCTACCAACCGATCCCTTCTTCTGGTCAAGTTGTGCCACAAACTTCTCTTCTCCCCAATCCTATTCAATACTTCCTCATTAGTTATGTGATCTACCAATCTAATCTTCAGCATTCTTCTGTAGCACCACATTTCGAAAGCTTCTATTCTCTTCTTGTCCAAACTATTTATCGTCCATGTTTCACTTTCATACGTGGCTACACTCCATACAAATACTTTCAGAAACGACTTCCTGACATTTAAATCTATACTCGATGTTAACAAATTTTTCTTCTTCAGAAAAGCTTTCCTTGCCATTGCCAGTCTACATTTTGCATCCATCATCAGTTAATTTGCTTCCCAAATAGCAAAACTCCTTTACTACTTTAAGTGTCTCATTTCCTAATCTAATTCCCTCAGCATCACCCGACTTAATTCGACTACATTCCATTATCCTTGTTTTGCTTTTGTTGATGTTCATCTTATATCCTCCTTTCAAGACGCTATCCATTTCATTCAACTGCTCGTCCAAGTCTTTTGCTGTCTCTGACAGAATTACAATGTCATCGGCGAATCTCAAAGTTTTTATTTCTTCTCCCTGGATTTTAATACCTACTCCGAATTTTTCTTTTGTTTCCTTTACTGCTTGCTCAATATACAGATTGAATAACATCGGGGAGAGGCTACAACCCTGTCTCACTCCCTTCCCAACCACTGCTTCCCTTTCATGCCCCTCAACTCTTATAACTGCCATCTGGTTTCTGTACTAATTATAAATAGCCTTTCGCTCTCTGTATTTTACCACTGCCACCTTTAGAATTTGAAAGAGAGTATTCCAGTCAACATTGTCAAAAGCTTAGAGAAACTAAGTGTACAGATGCTAGAAACGTAGGTTTGCCTTTCCTTAATCTTTCTTCTAAGATAAGAGGAAAGGTCAGTATTGCCTCACGTGTTCGAACATTTCTACGGAATCCAAACTGATCTTCCCCGAGGTCGGCTTCTATCAGTTTTTCCATTCGTCTGTAAATAATTCGCGATAGTATTTTGCAGCTGTGGCTTATTAAACTGATTGTTCGGTAATTTTCACATCCGTCAACACCTGCTTTCTTTGGGATTGGAATTATTATATTCATCTTGAAGTCTGAGGGTATTTCGCCTGTTTCATACATCTTGCTCACCAGATGGTAGAGTTTTGCTAGGACTGGCTCTTCCAAGGCCGTTAGTAGTTCCAATGGAATGTTGTCTGCTCCGGGGGCCTTGTTTCGACTCAGGTCCTTCAGTGCTCTGTCAAACTCTTCACGCAGTATCGTATCTCCCATTTCATCTTCATCTACATCCTCTTCCATTTCCATAATATTGTCCTCAAGTACATCGCCCTTTTATAGACCCTCTATATACTCCTTCCACCTTTCTGCTGGAAAGGTTTCCATCTGAGCTCTTGATGTTCGTACAAGTAGTTCTCTTGTATCCAAAGGTCTCTTTAATTTTCCTGTAGGCAGTATCCATCTTATCCCTAGTGAGATAAGCCTCTACATCCTTACATTTGTCCTCTAGCCATCCCTGCTTAGCCATTTTGCACTTCCTGTCGATCTCATTTTTGAGACGTAATTTGTTTACATGTGTTTAAATTTGTTGTATTTGTTGAAATCTGTTTAAATTTATTACCTACCTACATCAGTAGAAGCTTAGTGTGGTGATACTACCACAAGAGGCAAAGATATCACTGCTGGTTGATCTGTCAGTGAGGAAGTAGCATGTGTCCAATCAGTGAGATGTTGGTGCCAGGCAGGGGGAGATGTTATACCTGTATTACATGTACTCATTCAGCTGAGGAGTGCATCCACAGCTCACTGCATGAAGAATGGAAGCGAGCATTAATGCTTGAAGATATGAAAAGGAATAATACGGTCCTGCAAATATATACTTTGCATCAAAATGCATTAAAGATGTATTACACAATGTGTGGAAGTATGTGTGTCTGCTGGAACTGTCTATCATTTCTAAAACCTACGTGTAAGCTCCCACCCCACAAGAGACAACTGCCTCCAATCCAGCAGACCAAAGAACCGAGCTAGTTCACGAGTTCACCGCTAGAGGGCGCCACAATAGGCCATGCGATAGTGCAGTTCAGTCAAAAGGAGCACAGCATAATGATGATGTCACGTGTTTTTCTCAGCTGCACGTGCACCCCAGCCTCCTCATCCCCCAGTGGTCTGGAAGGGAAAAATGGCAGGAAAATGACAGCCTGTTCCTTGCTGCTGGAGAGAGGAAGGGGTGTACTTTATTTATTTTTGGAACAATTTATTTAGCGAGTAATCTCACATAGTTTATTTATCACGCTGATACAAAACACTCACCCTGACGTGCTTCGGGTCACAATATACAGTGCAGAGACTGAAATACTCGTAAGTAATGCAGTAAACTGATGTACAGAGACACGAACAACTCGTAAATTACCGAAATAATCCAGTACACAGAATACCCGTAGATCGCCGAAATAATGTATATGTAACGCTATGCAAACACACTCACAACGCTTAAAGACCCGAAAATAGTGCAGTGCACAAACACTCAGTGCATGTAAAAAACGCAGTTTATCAGTGATTCGAACCCTGGTCCTCCTCGGTGGAAAGCCCAAGTGCAACCCCCTAAACCAATTAAACCACCAGAGATGCTTGGAATTTATGGGAAATTAAAAATGGCCTTGCCCTCTCTGGAACATGAACCCTGTTGCTCATGGATGGAATCCCAATTGCACCCAATAACACATGGAAACTGTCCAGATGCGGGAGAGGAAGGTTAGGTTAGTGTAGTTGAAAGGGAACAGTAGTTTCCGCTCCATAAGAAGCAGGTTTCGCTGCCCGCTCGCACTGGGGTATACAAACGGAGGCGCCTCCGCCGCCAATTTTACTGCAGGTCGCGGCCGGCCGTGGGTGCAAAAGAACCCATAAGGACAGGTGGAAAGTAATGTGAGATGATGTTTGGTTTGTGGGGCGCTCAACGGCGTGGTTATCAGCGCCCGTACAATTATCCAATCTTTGCTCAGTCCAATTTCGCCACTTTCCTGGATGATGATGAAATGATGAGGACAACACAAACACCCAGTCATCTCGAGGCAGGTGAAAATCCCTGACCCCGCCGGGAATCGAACTCGGGACCCCGTGCTCGGGAAGCGAGAACGCTACCGCGAGACCACGAGCGGCGGACTGGAAAGTAATGTGTCAGGCTTCATAATACATATTTATATATGTCGTGTATTATGCATTTCTCTCCCGTGAATGTGAGTCTGCACAAGAACTTCCCTAATCTTCTTCACACCTTTTCACAAAGCGTGGCCAAATCTTAGTTGGGAAGTAGTTCTGTAGTATAGTAGTGCCAACCATACTCCTGGGTGGGGGATCAGAAAGACAGCACAGGCAGGTCAAAGTCAGAGACGTTCCAGTGTCACTAGATTTGGGGTGGAGAGGTTGGCCACGGCAAAGTGGTTCGACCACCCCCTCCACCGGGGCCCAGGAAGACCTCTCTGGATGCCCACGATATTCTGAGAGTGAGACAGAAGACAGGTAAGTGAGCAGACGTGCCCTCAGTGCGTCTGTCTCGAAGTTCGCGCGTGGAAGAGATGTATTTGAATATTTACACTAATTCTTTTATTTCCAGCTTCGGTTTGTGTAAGGAAATTATCCTCCTCATATAGTGGATGTCCCATGTAAAATATAGGGAGACTTTGGTGGTATAAATTTGGCCAAAGTAATTCCATCTTGCCCGTAGAAATGTGCGTGCAGATTAGTATATAATACACCCGAACTATAAGTTGTAGAACTGTAATATCGGTAAACTGGATGAATTGCTGCAATCGCTGTAAAGTCGAGTGATAATGTTTAAAATAAACAGGTAATCATTTGTCGTCAATCTTTACCATACCCCAAAAGTCACATAGGAGTCAAGTTAAAGGAATTTATTTAAAATAAAAGATATAGAATGCTGGGACCCGCACATCAGCGTGTGAACCCTGCAGCCCCTTGCCTAGTATCGTACAGAAAGGGCACGCTCTCTAGGTATCGGTCTCAAGCTCCCCTCCCCAGTTATCCGTTGCACAATTTTCATTCAGGGCATGACGACATCAACTTTCATCTGGCATCCCTAGGCAAGGAGGTTTGACGGTAAACTTTCATCTTTATTTATTTTTGTCAGAAAACTGATGCAAATATCGTTCCTAGTTTACGTAATTAATATCGGTCCTAATTACACAACAATATGCATAGCTCTACTGAAGGATGGAAAAAACGTGCAATATGCCGAAAAACTGACGATACCATACAACTGGTGTTTTACTGCTGGGAAAAAAATTCGCAGTACCACGCGAAACCAGCGACAGACACTCTCAAACTCTACCTTACACCTACCAACTGGTGTGGAAAAGGCTGGGGTGTAATGTACTAACTTTATTCTTTTCGGCGGGAAATATGTTCGACTGACAAGAGGTTGGTGTTGGACTGAGAGGAGTTTAAAAAGCGTATTATCTGTAAGAATACGGTTTTTATCACTGTTTGACATCAGAGTTCAGTACGTATGCCTACTAAAAATCACCCTACAATCCAGCTAACTGAAGCCAATACACGCAATCACAGTTGATGGAAGAAATGCGTCACAGTTCTAAAAACACTCTGAAACTGTCATAATGCAACACATGTACTGCGGAAAATCGTCGTCCTAAAAGACTGCAGAGGGGGTGGTAGTTGAACATGCATTCTCCTCGATGTACAACGACAAACTGCCGAAAATCGAGGCCCTCTAACCACCTACAGGATGGATGGATGGACGGAGGGAGCGAGCTACTCCACCAGCAGCCTCACTGCATGTGCTGTCCGCTGTCTGCCTTGGGACGATGATCCTTTGCTAACACAAAAGCAGGTATAGTTAACTAAACAATAGGACATAAAAGAACGGCTGTCCCAAATGCATTCTGGTCGTCTAAAGTATAGTGACACAGCCTCCCCTAATGGTTAGTGGGTGCAGCTGTGGTGACGAGATGTCACAGACTAGACAGGTCCACAACGCCGCCAATAGGCCTCTCGTTCTGTGATGGAACAGACTTATGTTTAACGTCACGTAAGGCACTCCCGCTGGGACTGGGGGAAAGCCACGGTCTCCAAAAAATTTGCGTGAAATCCTATGGGACTTAACTGCTATGGTCATCAGTCCATAATCTTACACACTACTTAACCTAAATTATCCTAAGGACCAACACACACCCATGCCCGAGGGAGGACTTGAACCTCCGCCGGGACCAGTCACACAGTCCATGACTGCAGCGCCTAAGACCGCTCGGCTAATCCCGCGTGGCATCCCGGTCTGGTAAGGAACTTCGTATTGCCTCAACCTATTACCATTTGACCTCCATGGTGAGTGTAATCCAACTAGATAAAGTTAAAACAAAAATTACTTTACAGGCAAAGTGACTCTCATGATCAATTTAATTTCGAAATAACAAAGACATTCTGCTGTGTTTTCGCATCAAAATAGTTGCAGTGTTTCTTTTCTGATTTTACACAGGGTGGGTAAGTGTTTGCTGATCATTTGTGATCGGTGGCAGTACACTTCGATGGACGTCACAAAATAATGAGATGCGAGTGCAGTCGAACGTAAAACTCTATACTGATTTTGCTCATAAAACTAAATGAAAATGGACTTTGTCTATTTTCGTGGAAAGAGGACAATTATTTCAGTGGCGAATGTTTGTTTTTTCCTAATAATAGTGTTTTATTATAGGAGTCGAGTTGATGTTAAATAGTCCAGCGCAGAAAGGTGGACAAGGCGCAGACCCATCCCACCGAAACCATGTCCGGGTACAGTGCTGTAGCTGGACGGAGTAGTGTACCGTAGTATCCCAGCGTGATAGCGGAATAGGGTGGTACTCGTGAGGGGCAGTGGCCTTCCCTCCCACGGACACCTTGCACACATAATAGCGCTATTCAGGATGTATGACCGGAAATCACGTGACCAGAAGTCGATATTTAGAGTATAAAAGAATGCATGACAGCCGCAACCGATCAGACTTCTGTGGTAGTCGAGAGTGTCAACATGCATTCCACCAAAGTTCTTAACATGCCTCAGCTATTAAGAAGGAGGACTAGACCAACGGACGAAACCTTTGTTTTATGGTTACTAATGGAGAACATGGACAATCTCGTTTCTGACGTTGGTAGTATAAACTACACCGAAAATGGTACACTCCTTAGCATAAAGGTCCGCAGCTCGTGGTCGTGCGGTGGCGTTCTCGCTTCCCGCGCCCGGGTTCCCGGGTTCGATTCCCGGCGGGGTCAGGGATTTTCTCTGCCTCGTGATGACTGGGTGTTGTGTGATGTCCTTAGGTTAGTTAGGTTTAAGTAGTTCTACGTTCTAGGGGACTGATGACCATAGATGTTAAGTCCCGTAGTGCTCAGAGCCATTTGAACCTTAGCAAGAAGAATTTAAATATGCTGACTCTTATTACAGGACCGTTTTGCGGTAACACTATGGTGATTAAAATCTGTGATTAAGGAGACTGTCAGGAGCAGTTACATAAGGGATGATCTGTTATGTTAAAGAGGGAGATGTGTGGCTCATTTAACCATTATCTAAGGAAGTAAATTCTCCAAGTTCGTCACTGCAAGACACGGTGTCAAGGCGAAGCCACCGTTTCTCCTACAAGGAAGCGATAGTGTGACAGCAAGAGGAATATTGGATAAAATCGGCAAGGAAGCACTGGAAAACATTTGGAACAAATATAATAATCCTGTGGCTATACCATATAAAGTGGAATTAGCCGAAGTTAAATTGGATGATCTAAAGAAAGAGTTGTCTGAAACACTGCAGCAGCTAAATGTAGACGATTACTACCTTTCGGATTTAGACAAAGCGCAAGACCTTGCCACAATGTTTAATGAAATGGAGATGTGTGACTACCTAATACCTACATACGAAATTTGGCTACGAAAGTTGAATACAAAATATTGGCATTTGCAGTAAACAACCATGGGAACTGGTCGCGTGTTGGTGTACTGACGGAAATCAGTGGAAACGAGAACGTTTACTATATTAAGGTATACACGAAAAATGTTTTTATTAGGCTCTATTCCCATTTGGATCGACTTAAAAGGGATGGTTGTATTCTATTTAAGTGTGGTGAGCTGGATGTTATCCACCTAGCAACAGAACAGTCATTTGCCGAGTTTAAAACTGGTGGAATAACTACATTTACTGACCACTCGGTTCCAAAACTTGTGAACTTAAAGTTATGCAGAAATCTCTCAAAAATGTGGATCAGAAGAGTTGCCGACTTACACACAGGAAGACGTATAACGCTTTAACAATAATGTCATGGACAAGATAAGAGGAAAAATTAAAATCTGTGATTGCTCTCGCCTAGAAGAACTGCACGAGGGAGCAGAGCTAATAGTTAAAGCCGTAAAAAAGTTTTTTACAGGCATAAAATTAGATATGTATTAGAATTCGACAATATATCTTCTCTGTATTTGTCAAATTACTGGTTGCACAAAGAAATAGATTATTCATATGTGGAATTAAGTTATAAGTTAAAAATTTAATTGGATATTATTAAATAGACACATAACATAAATAAGGAAAGAGTTGTTTTTTGTGAGTAAATGTATATGCAAAAGTTAATAAATATTTTGTAAGAGGATATTTACTTGTCTTATTGGCTAACCTACCAAAAATCATACGACATTTCTACATACATCGATCTATGTGCCTGTATTTCGAACGGCGAATTTAGTGGTTGGATGACCCTGAAATGTAGTTGAAACTAGGTAGTTTAATACGTAGCGAACCCCTTTTCTTAAATGTATGATTTAAACCGCGCGACATCTAGTTTTATGCGAGAAGCAATGGATCACAAAGTGTTAATGTTAGTTTAGAACCTGACAGAGAGCCCAAAGTCGTGGGGGAAAAAACAAAATGTATAGCAGTGTACGAAGCGTGTTACAGCAGAAAAAGCAATGTTTCAAACAATGACACAGGGTCACCACCTGAGGTCCAGGGAAAGCATGTCGCACGGATCGCAATACCAAGCTACATAGTGCAGGAAGAATCGGACGCGCCTACAGAGCGAGTTAAGGCAGTGGTTAGCACACTGGTCTCGCCCGCATCAGGCATCCTGATTTACGGTTCCCCTGGGTTAGCTGAACAGCTTCAGACTAATTTCGGGAAAAGAGAACGGCCGATATCCTTCTATATCATTCCCAGTTCGTGCTCTGCACCTAATGACTTCATTGTCGACGGTACGTTCAAGACAGATGTCATCGTTCTGATACTGGAAGGACAATCAATTTTTACTTAATTACTTCAAGTAGTTTGATATAAATTACCCATTAATTTCTCCAGTTCTGAAAAACTTAATTTGTATATTTACGCTCAGACATCTTGAAGAGACGAAGGGAGTTGCAATCTCCCGCATCGCCTTTGGCAATGATCTGCTCCAGATTCTGCTGTCAAATAACGATATTGGTGGAGAACTACATCTGTTTCGTCGTACAATTTTTTATAACACAGTTCATTAACGAGCCACCATTGGTTTTGTCCACTTTTTTTTAGAAATGACGATTATCGGTTTCGAATTTCAACATTCATCATCAGACAGCTTGCAAGCTTCTATGAAAAGACTTGGTGTGTTTACTGACAAATGTTCTGCCCTAGCGTAAAAAAAAGTTACTTCCTTTACTTTATGATGGGAAACGACGTTGTCAACGAAATATCCATCCACATATTGGCATCATTTTTTCGATTAGCGGCAAACGTTCGCACAATATATTACTAAAGCACACACGTGCTCTATTCCATATCTTTCAGAATATTAGAAGAAAAGTATTGTAGCACATTTTGAGGCCAAAACGTGAATGAAATAGGCATCCAGAATTTTAAACTTTTTAATTTAGTGCATGTATCTCTTGACACACATCAGTTAATGTCATCATGGGTGGGTTGCTATAGTATGTAGATGTGGCCACCCATGGCAGAAAATTATTCAGAATCCATCGAGAACATCCGTATACGAACAATATAGAAGTACGATATCGTTAATTTGGGTGTTTTGCTAACAAATCTAATTTCCTTTCCTCACAGACTCAGACATTACAATCTCTGGAGCAAACATGCTGTAGTCTTCAATTATTACACCACCACCTCCTCCGTCTGCAGCAAGGCGAATCAGCAGGCTGCCTTCCAAATTTCAAAAAAGTGGCGGGCCAACAAGGGAAATCACAAGCCAGGACCTAACGTTTGTTGTCTGGATCCTGTGCGTGAATGGAAAAGGTGCCTTTTCATAGCAACACCAAAGCGAGACAATATAAATCCTAGCCACCCAGACCTAACAATACCTGTCGTCAAACGCTGCCTGCACCGAGAACGCTGCCATGCCCAATGCAGATAATGTCATGACGGAGCGATGTAGTCAACAAGGGTTCGCCACCATTATATTGAGAAATAAAGCTCATTATCGTCCCTCTCCGAAAGCCGTCACTTTGGAACAGAGGACATTCACCATGGAGATAATGAGATTCAACACTCAAAACTAATCCTTTATCAACATTACACTGCCAGATCATAACCCGATTCAAATTATATTTATGTGGTGTCTGTTCTTTTGGACATGTCCGAAAGAGCAGACACCACGTATACAGTGTGTTTCACAATTCGTGTTACACACTCCTGGAGGTTTTAGAAGGGATAAAGTTTTACATAGGAACCCATGTCCGGAAACATCATACAACGACGCTCCACAGCACCAAAGTTATAGGAGCCGGCGCCTATAAGTGTATTCGTGTGTCGGCCGTGGTGGCCGAGCGTTTCTAGGCACTTCAACCCGGAATCGCGCGACTGCTGCGGTCACAGATTCGAATCCTGCCTCGAGCATGGCTGTGTCTGATGCCCTAAGGTTAGTTAGGTTTAAGTAGTTCTAAGTTCTAGGGACTGATGACCTCAGATGTTAAGTCCCATAGTGCGTAGAGCCATTTGAACCATCAACAGTGTGTGGTATAATTTGGAAAAGTGGGTCTGACACGATGCGTACTGGGGTAGTCTGTGATGCGGTGCTGACGGTTGCTTCTGGATGGCGTATTGGTCAGTGTATCTGCCTAGTAAGAACGAAACTGGGGTTCAAACTCCGGTGTTGCACAAATTTTCGACTTTCCCCATTGATATAGATCAATGCCCATTGTCAGATAATGTCTTTCATTTCCTGGGTATAAATAAAACTGTAGCGCACCACAGAGTTAAATGTCGAATACATTCTATATTGCAGAAGAAATGTCCAACACTAACTTTTTCGCAAAACTGGTCGCAGGTGATGCTCCAAAAACCAACAGTAATAGTACTGTGCACTAGGAAGGTAAAGTGTTAGCATAACAGCGTCACAGTAGTACACGAGAATCACCATAACATTTACCATACTGGAACTCTGATGCATTTTCCACTTTCGCGGCGACTCATAATGCTTTGCGAAAGAAGCGGCCACACTTTCTGCGCAACCCACCCATCATTTTGCACGACAATGCGCGGGCGCATACAGCGCAATCTGTGGTGTTCGGTCGATGGGACTAAGAAGTAATATACCATCGACCAAACTCCCCGGAATTAAGTCCTTGTGACTTTCATTTGATTCCGAACATGGAGGAACCAGTTCGTGACATTCGCTTCAGAACTGTTCTAAACATTCGACAGGCAGTGGACCACCCCATTCGCACCATCAGCAGAGCAGGCTCTGCTAACGGTATACTAGGCATTCCACATTGCTGGCTACGGGTTCTACACAACGCTGGTGACCACGTTGAAGGACAGTAACAGGAGAACACTTGTAACTCTTTTGTATCGGCCGGCCGCGGTGGCCGAGCGATTCTAGGCGCTTCTGTCTGGAACCGCGCCACTGCTACGGTCACAGGTTCGAATCCTGCCTCGGGCATGGATTTGTGTGATGTCCTTAGGTTTAAGTAGTTCTAAGTTCTAGGAGACTGATGGCCTCCGATGTTAAGTCCCATAGTGCTCAGATCCATTTGAATCTTTTTTTTTTCTTTGTATCGGTTGTGAAGAAATAGTTGCCACTATTTAGGTTCCAACCCTCGTGTATTAGTCTTGGAAGTAAAATAAAACACAGTTTTAAGACAGCAACAATGTAGCTTGGGTCTGTCAAGTGATGAGATGAAAAATAGTACTTTGCTGTATCATCTTATTCACTGAACTTTAGAGTCATCTTCCATGAGAGCTAGGGAGACAACAGGGAGACAGCAGCGTCCCTACCCTCATTGTAGACATCTAAATAGTGCATTCTCTGTGTTGTTCTCTCGGTGGTGTCACTTCCGCGGCAGAAAACCGCCGTGCCTCCCATGCTTAATGTGACGTGGTGCCGCCAACTCGGCTGTCGGCGGAGCTGTCGGCTTCCTGGCGCCGAGGCGTGCCGGCGCTGACGAGAGGACGAACTTTACGCCCGGGGCTCCCGCGCCGCGCCGCGCCGCGCCGCGCCGCGCCGCGCCGCTCTGCTCGGTGTGCACAGAACCAACTTTTCCTGGCCGCGCTTCGCCGTGGGCGGGAACCGCCCCCGCCTTTCTTTCCACAAGTTGCCCCCACTGCACGCCGCCGCGCCGTGCAACACAAACACCGTTCACGGTGCTCTCGCCGTTATTGCCACACCGACTCCTTTGTTTAGATAACACTGTTTACTTGAGACAACTTCGCGAATTTCGCTGAAATTATCTCGCAGAGCGCGGCAGAACGGCGGCACTTTAACCGGGCAAATTACCTCAAGTATCATTTGAAGATGGGACGGGGCTTTCGCAGAAATCACATCAAAGACAGCGACATTTTTTGTCAGGTTCAACGAATTTTGACAAGTATAACGTGACGCTTTAAATAAAATTAAAAAGAATCCATAGCCGATTAGAGATTGACTTTCATGTTCCTCAACTGTTAATAGCAATTGTACTTTTACTTCACAGCCTTTACAAGCGCTAAACTACAAAGTAGAACATTTTGGCTACGTGACCTGCTTCGTAAATTAACAATGCAACTTTTAATGACTCATATCATAATTAATTTAGCGAATATTAAAATGTGGAGAGATATTATTCTGTAAGAGTGTAGGCTGGAAACCTGTTTCTGACCAAGGTGACCAGACACAAATCTTTTTACATTCTTTCTTACAGAGTACAGTTTTTACATTTTTTTAAGAGTGAGTAGTGCCTTTGGATCAGGAAATACCGTCGACGTCATCCTTAACCCCTCTCCCCCTCCACCTTGAATACAGAACGTCATAACTGACATTGTTTGTTGTAGTCTTCAGTTAGAAGACTGGTTAAATGCATCTCTGTACGCTTATCTGTCCTGTGCAAGCCTTTCAGTTTCTACATAAACACTCGAAAGTAGATCCATACACATCCCCTTTCCTATGCTCAACCCTTGGGCTCCTCCGATAATTCTCACCTCCCCTCCCCTCTCTCCTACACAGTTTCCTCCGTTATGAAACTGATGATTCCTTGATGCCTCAGGGTTTGTCCAATCAACCGACCCCTTCATTTACTCAAGTTTTGTCATAAATTTCTTATTCCCCCCATTCGATTTAGTAGATCCTCAATAGTTTTTCTGTAGTACCACTTATCAGAAGCTTCTATTCTCTTATTGTCTAAACTGCATAACGTCCAGAATTCACTTCTACTCGAGACCACACTCTGCACGAACAGTTTCAGAACAGACTCCTCCCTAACACTTCAGTTTACATATGACGTTAGAAATTCCTCTTTTTGGTAAGTACGTTTCTTTTTAAAACTAGTCTTAATTTTATATTCTCACTACATTAGTCCTCATCGCCTGTTCTGCTGTGCAATAGCAAAACCCATGTGCTACTTCCAGGGTCTCTTTTCCTAATGTAATCCCCTCAGCATTGCTTCATTTAGTCCGACAACATTGCACTGCGCTTGTGTCAATTGACGTTCCTCTTATAACGTCTTTTAAAGATACTATCTACTTTTTTTCCAGCCGATTCTCCAAGTCCTTTGCTGTCACTGGCAGTTTTATAATGTCATCCGCCAATCTCAAAGTTCCTCTTTCTCATCTCTGAATCTCAGCGCCTTTCCAAATTTCTCCCTGCTTTCCCTTGTCGCTTGCTCATTTTACAGAATGAATTACATCGGAGATAGATCACAAGCCTGTTTCACTCCCTTTTTAGGTACTACATCCCTCCGACGTCCTTCGACTCTTATAATTGCAGTCTGGGTTCTGTACAAGTTGTGAATAACTTTCGCTATTATTACTTCACCCATGCTACGTTCAGAATTTCATAGAGCGTGTTCCAGTCCACATTGTCAAAAGTTTTCTCTGAATTTACAAATGCTACAAACATAGTTTTGTCTTTCTTCAGTCTATCTTCTAAGATACAAAGTAGGATCAGTACTGCTACATTTCATAGGCACGCAAACTGATCATGTCCAATGTCAGCTTACACAAGTGTTTTCCCATTTTTACGTAGATAATACGTGTCCCTATGGAGCAACCATTACTTATTAAACTGATAACAAATGTCACACCTGTCAGCACTTGCCTCCTCTGGAATAACTGCCGTACAAGATAAGTAAGAATCTTTTCAGCGTAGCAGAGCACTGTGCCCTGGTTTACGTATAATCTATTCGTGCGCATTTATTCTGTTACTTGAATTTCTGACTGATCTATGTATTCTGCACAGTATAAAAATCTTTGTTGAAAAAGGAAAAAAAACCTACATGAGCGTGTCTGTGCACCGACTTAAAAGGTGCGCCTTATCCTTGTGGGAGAGTCAATATACGCTCCTTATATTGCAAGTGAGCAAGATGGGTTGGAGTGAGTCGTGTCGTGTCCGGTCCATCTGTCTAATATAGTGTACCTAGGAAGCTGTTTTCTCGAACAGAAAGACAACAATTGAAGCAAATCATATTATTGAAGAGTGAGATTTTCACTCTGCAGCGGAGTGTGCGCTGATATGAAACTTCCTAGCAAATTAAAACTGTGTGCCCGACCAAGACTCGAACTCGGGACCTTTGCCTTTCGCGGGCTAGTGCTTTACCATCTGAGCTACCGAAGCACGACTCACGCCCGGTACTCACAGCTTTACTCCTGCCAGTACCTCGTCTCCTACATTCCAAACTTTACAGAAGCTCTCCTGCGAACCTTGCAGAACTAGCACTCCTGAAAGAAAGGATATTGCGGAGACATGGCTTAGCCACAGCCTGGGGGATGTTTCCAGAATGAGATTTTCACTCTGCAGCGGAGTGTGCGCTGATATGAAACTTCCTGGAAGATTAAAACTGTAAAGTTTGGAAGGTAGGAGACGAGGTACTGGCAGGAGTAAAGCTGTGAGTACCAGACGTGAGTCGTGATTCGGTAGCTCAGATGGGCGCAGTCCGCCTTTAGCCGCGGAGCAGCTCGGACTTGTTTACGTCCCGGCTGCGAACGTTCGCGGAAGAAGCGGTGTTTACACCGTCGTCACTCGCGTGTGTTATTGTTTGAATCGAACGCAATGGCACACAATTTCCGAAAAACTACGATACAGTTCACGTTCTGTAACGAGTATGCACGACCGAAGGCTTTCGAAATCGAACGTTTCTTGAGGGACGAAGTGCAACTTAATTACACGGAGATTATTGGAATTCATTTATCAGTCGTGAGCAGCACTCTTTACGTAAAGATGATTGACGACGCAGCATACGATAGAATCATTGAAGCCGCCAAACGAGGATTTCAGTTCCGACACTCCGATGGTCATATTGGCGAAGTTTTAGTCGCTCATTCGGGCCTGGGCATGCGTACGATTCGCGTCTTCGAGCTGCCTTTCGAGGTACCAAAATCCTTGGTCACTGAATCGCTCCAGCCATATGGCAGAGTTATCAGTCATACGGCCGAACGTTGGGCCAGTTTTAGCACGTATCCAGTGCTCAATGGTGTCCGACAGGTGCGAATTGCGCTCACGAAACATGTGCCATCGTACATCAACATTGGCGGCTGTCGAGCTATTGTCATCTATGATGGACAGCCCCGGACATGCTCCGGGTGTGGTGGTGAAGGACATCTTTGATCTGCGTGTATGCAGAGGAGACTCGTGCAACTCCCCAGTGGAGACCTCCAGAATCCGACTACACCAACGTCACTGCCGATGACTTACGTGGCGGCGCTTCGCGGGGAGGTGACGCCGAGGTCGGAGCGCACTATCGAACCGACGCCGCAGTTGATTGAGGCGCCTTCGGACCCCACTGAAGAAGGAATGGCTCCGACCAACCTCCAATCCCAGACATTACAGGTGGTGCGGAAAGAGGATGACAGCATCACAACAGGCATGGAAGCTGAAGTGGAACGGCCCCAGGGCGTTGTGGCGGCGGCGAGATCGCAGGTGATGCAAGATTCGCCAACACCAGAAGCCGAGGTTAGGGCCCGCAAACAACGCTCGCCAAAACTCCGCAAGAAGCGCCGACTAAGCTCTGCGGAGACGCTCCCTTCTCTTCTTGGGAGCCCAGATGAGTCTAACACTATGGACCTGTCTGACTTGGAACCACAAGCTTCGGATGTCGCAGACCATATGAATTCGGACAGTGAAAAGATGTCATGTCGCTCAGAAGACGCATCCGCTCAGGGGCCTGCTACCCCTTCTGCGGTGGAGTCTCAAGCTGCGAAAGAACAGCAGATGTCACACATCAATGCCGCACAGGAAAATTTAGAGCAGCCCAATAACATCAGCTGGTATGAGCAGGACGACGAAATCACCGATGCGGACCATTCTACTGGTGGGGACTCGCATCCCTCCGCATCTCAAGAAACCTAATGTCGCAGGGACACGTCCGTCGGGCGACCCTCTGCGGATGTGCAAAGGGACTTTCGATACGGTGAAACTTTGTCATTTTAACATCATGTGGAGATGACGGCTACTCGACCCCAGGCATACAGAATAGGGACGGTGAATGTAAATACCATTAGATCGCTCGTGAAACAGCAGTTGTTTAGGGACATGATATACGCGTCGGATGTGGATATACTGATGGTGCAGGAAATTTACATTCCTGAGTTCCAGGAAGTCCATGGATACATCTCCTACACCTCGCCGCACTCGAACAACAACAGTGGAACGGCAATATTGGCCCGGGACGGGATTAGAGACCTGGCTTATCTACCTTCGGCACGAGGACTGGCGATAACTGTTAATGGAATTCGCATTCTCAAAGTTTATGCCACTTCCGGCACTGACAACAGACGGGCGCGTGCGAGATATTATTCGGAAGAGATTGTGCCCTTATTTACCGGCAGATTCGATCATTTCATTATAGGTGGTGACTTCAATTGTGTTTTAGCTCAAAAAGACCAGACTCCACATTACAATACTTGTCGTGAATTGCATGTGCTCTACCGGGATCTGGAGTTACGCGACACCTGGGACATGATTCATAGGAACCGTGAGGGATATACTTTTTATACCAGTCACTCGGCGAGCAGACTCGATCGCATATATGTTTCGGTTGGCCTACAGGATAAGGTGGTCGACGCGGAACGATGGCCTGCGGCATTTACTGATCATCTGGCTTACATTTGTACCATATCACTCCCTAGGCAAAGTGTGTGGAGAAGCCGCGGGACATGGAAGCTCAATTCGTCACTTTTGGCGGACCCCGAATGTCGTCAGAGAGTCGATGAGGTATGGGCCACATGTCAACGCCGTCTACCAACATATACCTCCGTGCTTCAATGGTGGCTCGAGTGTACTAAGCCGGCAATAAGAAGAGCTCTCATACAGTATGGTCGCGATAAGACGAGATGGCAAAGAGACACTCTTGATTATTATCACACAATGCTTCGTGAGCTGTCCTTCCAGTTGCCGTCGGCAGAACATCATGCGGAAGTTCATCGTGTCAAGGCACAAATCCTATCGATCACGCGACGACGACTGGATGGCATCCCAATACGGGCAAGATGTCTCGACACCATCACTGGGGAACGTACCTCGATGCACCATGTGTCGCGGGAACATAAACGTTACCGCCGGGCATTGGTAACAGTGCTCCACGGTTTAGATGGCCGTCAACTGACAACACAACAGGACATTGCAAATGAATTTTTAGAGCATTTCCGCCGCCTCTATGCCGGTACACCGACGGACCGTCTGGTGGGGGAAGAGCTACTGCAACATCTGCAAACGACACTGACAGAGACGGATAAGGCAGCGCTTATGGAGCCACTCACAGAAGACGATATAAAAGTGGCACTCACAAAAGGAGCGGCCCATAAATCACCAGGGCCAGATGGGATTACGCTAGAGTTTTATCGAGAATTCGTGGACATGATGACGCCACAGTTGGTGTCGATGTACAATGAGGCGATGCGTCCGGACATGCGCCTACCGTCGGATTTTGTGACGGGCTTTCTTCTTCCCATCCCGAAGATGGCGGGGAGTCGCAGTGTTACTCAATATCGGCCTCTCACTATGCTAAACACCGACTATAAAATCTTTGCACGACTACTAGCGTCTCGTCTCAAGCTGGCGATATCCAGGACAATATCCCCTGATCAGGCTTGCCTAGGGGTGCGAAGCAACATCTCCTCGGCGTTAAGTGAATACCGTGACGTTATCGCCCTAGCGGAAACGTGTAAAATGCGAGCAGCGATGATATCTGTGGACTTCGATCGTGCGTTCGACAGGATAAACCATGACTTCTTGGCGTCAGTCATGAGCCGAATGGCGATTCCACCTGTTTTCATCTCCATCGTTATGAGGCTAATACGAGGAGCTACATCGAAGGTGATTGTAAACGGTCGGGAAGCGGGCTCGATTCCTATTAACAGCTCAGTCCGACAAGGGTGCCCACTCTCCATGATGCTGTTTGCGATAGCGCTTGAGCCGCTGATGTGTCTTATGAGGCGCTCACTTACTGGGATAGCGCTTAATGAGAACTCTTTCGTTTGTCGCGCATATGCGGACGACCTGATCCTTCTTGTCAGATCAGGACATGAAGTGCGTCAGGCTGTTGAACATCTAGACTCTTACGGGACGGCGGCAGGCAGTGTCGTTAACATGACGAAATCCAAAATTATGCACATTGGACGGGGTCGGGAAGACGTACCGGGACCGTTTCAGACGGTGGAATCGCTGAGATGTCTGGGGATTACATTTACCCGTTCACTACGGCGGTCAGCGGCGGCGAGTTCTCGGCGGCTTCTGCAGAATGTTCGTCTGACGATACGCAACAACTCACTGAGAGCCTTTGACATGATCCAACGTGTGGCATACACCAACGTTCACATAGCGTCACGACTGCCCCATTTAGCGCAGATCCTACCAATACCGAAGGGTATCGCAGACCGCCTCTTAGCTGCCTTTGGTTACTATGTTAGTACTGGGATGTTATTTAAGACCAAATATGATACGTTAACGCTACAGTTCCGGAACGGTGGCCTCAACCTCACAAACGTGTGAAACAAAGCTCTGGCGCTTTACATGCGAGCGATGATACGAAATTGGCAACAAAGAAAGCATACCATAACGTCAGCTCTGATAGAAGTACTTGTTCCGCCTTCGTACGAACCCCCTATTGCGGTGGGCAATATTTCGCCTTCTCTTGCACACATTGCCTCATTTCTTGTTGATTACAGTTCAAATGGTTCAAATGGCTCTGAGCACTATGGGACTCAACTGCTGAGGTCATTAGTCCCCTAGAACTTAGAACTAGTTAAACCTAACTAACCTAAGGACATCACAAACATCCATGCCCGAGGCAGGATTCGAACCTGCGACCGTAGCGGTCTTGCGGTTCCAGACTGCAGCGCCTTTAACCGCACGGCCACTTCGGCCGGCCTGATTACAGTTACGTTCGTCTGAAAGTACCTTCGACGAGACTACCCACGACTCGGGAGATCTATAGATGCTTGATGGATCACCAAGGCCGCAACATAATGGAATTCAGATACCCGTCGAGAACGTGGAACCACATTTGGTGTGCAGTGCATACTCCATTACTGTCAACAGCAGTGAGATCGATGTGGTATATTCTTATAAACCGTAAACTTGTGACCAGGAGTCGATTACATACAATTCATATGGTCGATTCTCCTCTTTGCACAAACTGTGGACTGTTAGCAACGGAAGAACATGGTTTAGTGTGTGGCGCAGCCAGGGACGTCTGGATGCTGACGCGTCGAATACTGGCCTTCCTTCGGCGCACTACCTACACAGAAATCACATCGGATGTACTTTTTCTACCGGATAAGACCTTTTTTCCCAAACAAAAGACGTATGCGGTCAATTGGATCGCTGGACATGCGACGAAATATTTGTATTCGTACGATATTAAGTCCGTGATGGATTATTGGATGTATTTACAAGAACAACACGAGCTCATACGGCGTCATACGAAATACAGGACTTACTTTTCCAATTTTTTAGGAAGTGTTTTTCACAATCCACCCGACAGCTGGGGTGTCCCAGAACTGGGAAGACTCCTGCAGCAGAACGACTAGAGACAGTACTGCGCGGTTCAATTATATTGGCATATAGCACACTGAGAAGAAAACTGGCCCCTACCTGTTGGCGCCAGTTATGACTGCATTATGTTAACGCGGAAAAAAAACCACACACAACGATGGTAAACACCGAAACCGCCTCAGATAATGGTCCTTCGAATGGTCGACGCAGGAGAAATAAAAACCGCCCACACTGGCAGAAATGGTCAAGATTATATGGCTTTCTGCCAGGTTTATGATGCCACACCGCGTGCTGCAGGGATTGTGATGCAGATGATAACTTCATTTTCACTCCCGCCCGTGACTAGGATTGTCATTTAATTTATTCCTGTTACAAAAAAAAAGAAAAAAAAGAGGGCGGCCTTTGCGTTCAGTTTATGGTTTCCAAATTGTTTTTGCGTCTCAATACTTTTCTTATCCCTAGGACAGCACAATTGCACGAATAAAGATTGTTTGTTTACCCTGCCTTCCTGCTCCCAAAAAAAAAAAAAAAAGAGAAGTGGTCGCATTGTTGGACCATAAAGCGGAGGAACCGCGTTTTTATTTTTATTTTATTTCTTTTAGAAAAGAAAATAATCAAAACGTCTTCGGTCCCGGGTTCGATCCCCGCCACTGTCTGGAAAAAAAAGTAGATGTTTAGGGCTCGGACTTTTACGCCAGAGATCTCGGGTTCAATTCCTCCTCTGGCACTTTTTTTTCTGTTTCATTTTCTTTTGTTATTCAACTAATTATTCAGAAAGTTTCCCAAACCTACATTATCTTTAACAAATTAGTTACATTATTGAATAAAAATTATTTTCTTTTTGTCCAACAACACAGCTCATGTCGGTGGGTTTTCCATTTTTCATTGTAAAGTATATAAGGAGAATCATTAAAAAAAAAAGTGGTAATCGGCGTGTATTCTAAACTTATAGTCGCCTGTTCGCATCCAAATTTTTTTGTGTGTGTGTGTTTTTTTACCACATTTCAGCCGTCGTCTAAAGTTATGAGAAAAAAAAGGGTAGCGTCTAAAAAAAAGGGGGTAGCGTCTAGGGAAAAAAAAGATGGTAGAGCACTTGCCCGCGAAAGGCAAAGGTCCCGAGTTCGAGTCTCAGTCGGGCACATAGTTTTAATCTGCCAGGAATTTTCATATCAGCGCACACTCCGCTGCAGAGTGAAAATCTCATTCTGGAAACATCCCCCAGGCTGTGGCTAAGCCATGTCTCCGCAATATCCTTTCTTTCAGGAGTGCTAGTATTGCAAGGTTCGCAGGAGAGCTTCTGTAAAGTTTGGAATGTAGGAGACGAGGTACTGGCAGGAGTACAGATGTGAGTACCGGGCGTGAGTCGTGGTTCGGTAGCTGAGATGGTAGAGCACTTGCCCGCGAAAGGCAAAGGTCCTGAGTTCGAGTCTCGGTCGGGCACACAATTTTAATCTGCCAGGAAGTTTCATATTATTGAAGTTTATTACAGTAAATTGAATTGACAGTGCGTGTCGTTTTACAAAGAGGTGTAGCAAACAATTGGCGAAATGCAAATAAGCAATGTCCTCCGATGTATACAATTTCCATGCAAACAATTAATATAGCTTCCTCCATGAACCATGGACCTTGCCGTTGTTGGGGAGGCTTGCATGCCTATACGATACAGATAGCCGTACCGTAGGTGCAAACACAACGGAGGGGTATCTGTTGAGAGGCCAGACAAACGTGTGGTTCCTGACATTTTTAATTTGAGTGTCGTGCTCATCATTTTTCTGACAAGCTAACAAAAAGCATTAAAACGCTTTCGAAATACCTTAGGTATCATACAACTGTCACACGCGCAGTGCGTCTCTCTCATAATTCACTACAAGAATATGAACTTATTTTTGCCAGCGGTAGAAGTAGTGATATTTATAGAAGAAGAGAAAGAGGAAAATAACTGCCATGTCCGTGTATATCAAGTCACATGGCAGTAACGTGACATGGGGGCGTCGGGTTCGATTCCCGGCGGGGTCAGGGATTTTCTCTGCCTCGTGATGACTGGGTGTTGTGTGATGTCCTTAGGTTAGTTAGGTTTAAGTAGTTCTAAGTTCTTGGGGGCTGATGACCATAGCTGTTAAGTCCCATAGTGCTCAGAGCCATGGGGGTGTATCCATGGTTTCCACTGAATACCACTATACGGCTGCCCACATATTCACCGAAACCCCGCATGTTGCACTCTCGTGACGTAAACTCGGCCATAAGTTGAATAAATGACTTTCTACCATTGAGCTAGACTCCAGATCTTACAGCTTTGGCGCCACATCTTCCTGTTACGTGTATTTGTATCACTAATAAGTGGGTTTGGGATTCCAGAACGCCCTACCATTCATTGCTAATCAAGTCCCTTACTGTTGATTCGGTGCTCACTCGGTTCGCAAGTGTGACATTCACTTCTGCAGTTATTTTCCAGCTATCGCCCTCTTATTTTTCTTCACAAAACTCTTCAATGACCATCTGTCACGATCATCCAACACAAACTTTAGTGTTCCTTGGTACTTAGCGGATGATGTATTCCGCTTTTCCTGTATACGGTGTGATTCTTCGATACGGTGCCTCTTGAAACACAAAGTACTGCAGATAGCTTGGTCAAGGAAGCAACTACCATACGGGCACCAACAATTTGCCCAGGTTCAAAGAAACTAGGATCCGACATAAAGCACTATCATGTACATAGACCACTGACGACGAATGACACTTGCAGCGTACTGAGGATGAAGCGCAGGTGCTCTTCGAGGTCAAATGCAACAGCGTTACCTGTAATCTGGGCCAGCATCTGCATTTCACGTGGTATTCCCATGTTTTTGTTAAAACTCTACGTCAGGCCTGCAGCTATTAGACATGTACCGGCAGCACAGTTGGGCGTTACCGATATATTCCGAAATGTGGTAGTTTCAGCGCAGGGCAACATAACTATGCGGAAGTTTAAGTTTGAACTGAAATATGTGGATCACACGCTACACTATGCGAATTCCAGGTTAGCCAGTACATAATACAATTCGTCTTGAGAAAGCAATGCGTTTTCTATGAAATTTACATGTGCTATCTGACTAGAGAAGAAAAACCTCTGATTAAAATATTGGTCCTGAATATGGCTAACCTTTATCTCAATCTTGTAAACAATCTCTCTACTACAACCGATATTGTAATTACAGAACAAATCAAAACAAAAATTAACGCATCTGACTTTCTGATAAAACTACTTGAAAATTCACAAGATAGCACTTTACTGATATCTTCTATTAGTAGTCAGCCTCTGAACTGATATGATATTATTTTCACAACTCACTCTGGCAATCGCTGTATTTTACAGTGGACATGGACTTTGATGATAAATTTGTTGAGACTAGCAAAAATCAAATTTCATTTGACGTACTGGCGATGTGCAGTGCATGACAGCATCTTACCAATTTTCATAAAAGTGCTTCTCTGTACACAATTCACGATGTGCAGTATGAGGATGCAAACATGAAAGTAAATGAGAACGGGTACTAACTTAACGGCTGGTAAATGAGAACAACACCCCAAGTTCAACCGCGCTTCGCTAAGTCTTGACAATAACATAACTTTTTATAAAAATCTCACTAGTTAGCAAAATATTTCTTAATAACTTTCCTGTGTGCAATTATTTTCCCTGACACGTGTTTGAGCCATAAGGCAAAACCATATGTTACATTATAAGATTTCTACAGTAAACTTCAACCATGCGCAATGTTCTAACGATAAGGACCTATACGGTTAAAAAGATATAAAAAACTGAATTACGTTAGGTCTTCCGTTAATATAATCTCATTTTATGTCCTCAAAACCGTTAACAAAATCCTTCTCAAATAATGCTGCCTCCTCTACACTGGAGTCCAGCTTCCATCCTTTTCCAACCAAGTACATAGCCAGACTGACTAACACATACTACTACTCTTGAAAATGAAGTAAACTCTCTGACCAAAATCTCCAGGCTCTTACAAGTTATATAACAGTACAGAGGATGAGTACATTTATCAGATTCACAGCTTCAATCACATTTATGGTCAAAACTTCCTGAAAAACGTCATGGCAAATAGAAAAGCCCCCTTCCATTACCCCTCCCTTATTAAACAAGAATTTTCCAGAGTGGTTTCTGCTGATACAATAGTAGGTCACACTCAAACATTTTCACAAATAAAACACTCACAAAATAACGGTACTAAATGTGTGGTTACAGATACGTGGGGTGGGTGACATTATTCACAAAATATCAATGAAGGGGTACAAAATGATACTAATATGACACATAAGTTGAAATACAAGTAACACTACAGAAATCAAGCAGATATAAGAAGTTTCTAGTGGTACGTCATTTTACATATTTGTCGTGATACAGTAGATGTGGCATAACAAGATGCTTGCTGTGTAGATCAGTAATCTAGTTCAGTCAAAGAAAGTGGCATAAATACCCACAGTTTTACAATAAGGTACAAAGCATTACACAGTCTTTAAAATTAGCTGTAGATATATTTAAAAGTAAGTTACAAGGACAAGTAGACTTCTCGTTAGATCAGATGAAGTAAGAAAGATAAACACTTTCCACCCATTATGGTACAAAATTTTATATAGTTCGTCCAAATACTGAAGAAAATCTTACGAAGGCAAGGGAATATTCTTGTCAGTTCAAATAAAGCAAGAAAGATATACGTTTACAGTATCGTACCAAAATTTGTACTATTGCCTGTTCGATACTGTTGAGAAAACCTATGAGGACAAGATCACACAAAGGGCGAAAAGAATGTACCACATAAAAATGTCACATGCATCATCATTTTGTCACACACACTTATCACAGTTGCAACAACAAGGTAGCAGGAACACAGGGTAAACTCATTGAGCACAGTACTTTGCCTTCAGTTACTCCACTGACAAACCATAGGGCTCAAAGTATGTGTGTTATCCAGACAAGCTCAGGGAGAATGAAGTATCTTACCACAGCCTCCAGTGACAACCCAGAATCTGAAGAGTTACATTCACTGTAGCAGAATTATCATCAGAATTGTTTCTATTGTTGGTCCATCTTTCATAAGTTGAGACATGGTATGACACTCGAGCTAGTGACACAGAAAATTGTGTACACCCATCCACTATCATTATTTCCAGTAAACTTAATGTGTCTGCATTAACCAAGTTTCTCCCATATATGTCAAGAATACATGAAACAACGTTGCGAAGGAATTATCCGTCTTAATACCGTAATGAATTAGCCTGAAAAACGTGTAATTCTATGCAGCTGTGCCTTATTCAAAATATTTATGTAGTATATATAACAGAAATGAATATCTTACAATCTTGGCGTCCGAGGAATCGTTTGTAAGACCAGTCATTAAAATGCTGAATACGCATTAACCACATTGCTTAAACAAGTATACAGTTGGTCATCATTTTGCTATCAATTGTCAGTGTTAAGTATTCACGTATTTTCTTAAAGTACATAACACAAATAAAAGGATTTGGCTCCAGTTTTGTATTTACATCATGTATCTGACTAGAATGATAACTACCATATATACCACATATTATAACATTAGGAATAGCAATGGTGATCACTAAAAGCAGACAGAATCTTAGAACAGAAACACTTATTTGTGTACAATTAATGCAAGTCACGTGTCAGTTATTATCTTTTACTATTGTAGCAAAAGTCTTAGGTGTAACATCATCTTATCATTTGTAAAATTCAATGGAATCATTACAGCTAAAAAAACTATCGTCACTTCTCTTGATAAAAGAGTAACATGGTAACTATATTTTCATCGACAAGCTACAAATTCCTGAAAAGTCGAAGATCAGGTGTCATCCAAAAAGTAGCTCTATTATCTGCTGTGTTAATTCCTCATAATGACATACAGAGTAAAGTTCTGAAAGAAAACGTTCATGTTAATAGTATTTTCGTTGTGTTACCACTGCTACAAAGTCCACTTGTAAAGTTAATAACGAACCATACATAGCATCATTACTGAATTGAAAATTTTCTTTTACCCTTCATTGGATACTTGAAATAATAATCCGTAAATACATCCACATACATTATCACTATTGACATAACAACCCATTCTATTCCTCACTTGCTTCATGAAATATTTAGTCTTAAAAACATGTCTTCATTTAAATATATGTCATAATTCAATACATATTATTCATTACTGCTCAGCTTAAGTACCATCTACAGTACTGCATATCAACATCTTACTTCATCACAGCTCAGTCATGAGCACATTATTCCTTACCTTTTCATCTCAGTATTTTTTTACATAAATTTCATACTATACCCTTTCTCTGTCATTCTTTACACAATTTCCAGTTTCTCACAATATACATAATTAGCTGAAATTGTCAGTCCATATGTCTGTATTAGCAGTAGTCAATAGCTAAGGATTGTTAGGCTGACAAAGCACAATGTCATACCAGTACTGTTGACTTCTCAGACACTATTCACTAATAAACAAATGTTCATAGGAATTTGGATTTATCATTGGTTGGGAAAATAGTTTCTTGTAGCGGAAGGTGAACCAGTCTGAAAACTTACTTCATTAGCATAATGGGAGAGAGTTCTTTACACTTACTGCCTAAACAGAGCTGTAGAACAAATCGAGTGTACCATGAGTTAAAAGAAGGTACAGTAAAACCTAGCTCGAGGATGCATCATCCACCAGCTGGTGTACCCATCACAGAGAGATCTGTCCTCTACGTACACATTACTCATTAAATATCTTGACATTAGACAAATGATGAACATCTCGGATTTATATGTCCTCAACGTTTCGACATCCTCAGCATTTTCGTGTACAATGCAATGTTTGAGAAATGGTCCATTGTATAGAAGAAAGAACTTATGATTGAGAGATTTTCCTTGTGAGAAAGATGGTAAGACTTCAGCAAGACTTTTAGAATAGGTACAACTGTCTGATATTTACACATCGCTGTAACTTATTCCTGTTTTCATCAGATCTCTTAATGTTGGCTGAGGCTAAATCAAACACTTCATCATGATGAGCGTCTCTGTTTGAGTAATAGTACAATTTCTCTGACATGGTAAGGTGGCTGCTTATTCTTGTACACCAGAAGGGGGAAAAGATGTAGAATCATTTCGTAATTCATTCAGTCCATTCTGAAACAAATGAAGATGTCTACCCCAAGCGTCGTGTTTGTGGTGACTATACAATCTGCAGAGTTTCCCAAACTCCTTCATTAGGCGTTCACAAGTATTTGAAGATCCATGGTAGAAGGAGATAATGACAAGTTTATTGTTCCTACAGCGTAATGTACTCAACCAATGCTTGGAGCGGAAGTTAAGTGTTAGATATTACTTTGTCTGTATGACCAACTTCCTTCAAACGGTGTTTAACAAATGCTTCAGATACAGATTTTGCTGTTGTTCTACTTAGTGTGGTAAATGACACAAATTTTGACGTCAGTTCTACTGTCATAAGGACAAAAACTAACTTTTGCTTTTCTGGGAAGGGGTCCAAATAAATCGACGGCTGCGAGGTGCCTTAATTTAGGAGGGATAATGAGAAACAGTGGAGTAGAGTGTGATATACACTCCTGGAAATTGAAATAAGAACACCGTGAATTCATTGTCCCAGGAAGGGGAAACTTTATTGACACATTCCTGGGGTCAGATACATCACATGATCACACTGACAGAACCACAGGCACATAGACACAGGCAACAGAGCATGCACAATGTCGGCACTAGTACAGTGTATATCCACCTTTCTCAGCAATGCAGGCTGCTATTCTCCCATGGAGACGATCGTAGAGATGCTGGATGTAGTCCTGTGGAACGGCTTGCCATGCCATTTCCACCTGGCGCCTCAGTTGGATCAGCGTTCGTGCTGGACGTGCAGACCGCGTGAGACGACGCTTCATCCAGTCCCAAACATGCTCGATGGGGGACAGATCCGGAGATCTTGCTGGCCAGGGTAGTTGACTTACACCTTCTAGAGCACGTTGGGTGGCACGGGATACATGCGGACGTGCGTTGTCCTGTCGGAACAGCAAGTTACCTTGGCGGTCTAGGAATGGTAGAACGATGGGTTCGATGACGGTTTGGATGTACCGTGCACTATTCAGTGTCCCCTCGACGATCACCAGTGGTGTACGGCCAGTGTAGGAGATCGCTCCCCACACCATGATGCCGGGTGTTGGCCCAGTGTGCCTCGGTCGTATGCAGTCCTGATTGTGGCGCTCACCTGCACGGCGCCAAACACGCATACGACCACCATTGGCACCAAGGCAGAAGCGACTCTCATCGCTGAAGACGACACGTCTCCATTCGTCCCTCCATTCACGCCTGACGCGACACCACTGGAGGCGGGCTGCACGATGTTGGGGCGTGAGCGGAAGACGGCCTAACGGTGTGCGGGACCGTAGCCCAGCTTCATGGAGACGGTTGCGAATGGTCCTCGCCGATACCCCAGGAGCAACAGCGTCCCTAATTTCATGTTATAGAAGAATACTGCGAGTTGCAACCAGACTAGGCACTCGATTCTGTAAAGAATTTATATTTATAAAAGTAAGTAGGATTATGAACTGTAGGCTTATTCATTGAATATATCTGATGTAACTAACTGTGTAACTTTTTTATGTTTAGTAGACAATCACCTCTGTACGACGTATTGGCATGGCTGGCAAATTATTGAAATATTGAGATTTAGATTATGAGTCCGCACCTACCGCAGCAGTCTTTGGAAACGGTTTATTTACGAAGTCCGATTATTTCAGTTTTATTTCACGGTCAACTACGAGTAACATTGCCTTTACGAGAAAGCCATTGTCAAGCGTCTGATACCGAATAATTAAACGTCCACGTTCCAGATAAGCAAATATTAGTTACAATTACAATCACAATCACCATCATACAGATAGAAAAATTAATATTTAAATAATATTTTTTATTTTATTTATTTTATATTGGCGACTGCGTGTCGGACTTGTTATTTTGTCATTTGTTACATTGTTCTCTTTGTTTCATGTGAAAAATCAACTTTCTGGACCTGGACGTGAATGTATGAGAGATAACAAAAAATCTGAAGATATTTTCCAATTCTAAAATTTTGCGGGAAGACGCAATGAAACTTCCAGCAAAATAAGGTAAGACGCAGCATCTTTGCATTAGCAGGCTTGACCAGACGTATAATTCAGTGTATTAGCTTTTCAGTAGATTCTGTAGTGTTTCTTTCGTGCATAACAGTTTTCAGCGATAAATTTCATTCTCAGTACTTTTCCTTAAACAATAACGTATGCAACAATACCAATACACGAGTGTACAATATGGCCGACTTCTGTACGATACGTAGTAACATGGACAGCAGCCATTACCAATAATCTCAAATTCAGTTTATATTTTTAAATTAACAGACAGCCATTGTTGCTACGAGCGATTCATGCTCAACTGCATTTTATTTTAAAATCAGTGTCAAATATTTTCTTGAAACATATATCACGTGTGGCATGGTAATAACTAGAAATCAATACGCAAAAATGGAACAGCAAAGACGTACTATTCAGACGCAATCCGACTCGGACGAGAGACAAATGTTAGAAAATGACTTTACGACAGCAACCGGTAGTGACGATTTATCAAACATTGACGCAAGTGTTGACGGAAATTTTGGCAATAGGCCGTCCACTACAAAAATTTCAAAGTCTCAGTCAGAGCCCATGTTGATGCATGACGTCACGTCTAATGACGCGACGGGGGCACAGACCTTGAAAACAGTAAACATTGCCGACATGTTACAAATGCTAATGAAACAAAACGCCGAAAACATGGCAACCTTACAGACACAAAATGACGCAATTAAATCTGACCTCATAGCACTCAAGACAGGTAATGACACTTTATGTAAACGTGTGGAACTTATAGAGGCCACACTGACCAAACAGATGACTGAACTCAGTACTAAATTTTCCCAGCTTAATACGAGACAAGAAAAGACTACAACTGACGTAGCACTTTTACAGACACAAGTAAAAAACCTTAATGTCACGTGTGAAGTTCTTACTGAACAAATTCAAACATATCCTTCAGTACATGACAACCTTGAAAAACGAATTACTGACGTACAGAATAAATTTGACAATGTTGAACAACACCTGACTGACATCTTACAATCTGATGCCACAGCTCATTTTCAAAATATTAATAAAGAATTTCATGATTGGGTAGTGAACAAAGACAAACATTTTGATAGATGCTTACGTGAAAATTTACCAACAATTGTGCACGACTCCGTAGCGCAATACATTACTAATAACAAACAGCTGATCAGTGACGCAGTACAATCCGTCACTGCACCCATGAGACAATTCACCGATCGACCACAGTCTGAATGTAACGAAAATATCAGTCAAAATGCACAGTTCAGGAACCAATATACATTCGAGTATGACACACATACCGCACACGACAAACACACAAGAACAAAACACACCACGACTACAACACATACCACGATGTGCAAACACAAACACAAGCTATTATCATGGTAAACCACAGCAACATTATCGTAATTACTCGCCAGCTGAACATACCAGTAATTACAGTGGAATAAATCCATATCACAATGCGAAGGAAGAAGAAAGCTTAATGAAACACAGGCAATTTCAGATTTTTATCCCAGAAAAACGAACCATTCATCCGGTGATTTTTCTTAAATCTTTTAGTAACGCATTTCCACGCACTTGGAGTGACCGGAAAAAGATTTCATATATTGTCGGTTACATCCAAGGCGATGCAGCTGTCTGGGCATACAGTCAAGCTGACGTATGTACCACGTACAGTGAGTTTGAGCGTGCTTTTCTGAACAAATTCTGGTCGCAATCCGTCCAGGAGCGACTCAGAAGACAAATTTTAGAACCTGAAACTTTTAACAGTAAAAATGGCAACTTACGCAGATATTTTGAAAAATACTTGAACATGGGACACTTTTTAGACGAACCAGTCGCAACGCGTGATATACTCCGTGCGTTGAAGGCCAAATTGCCTTTCAACATTAAAGAAAAACTCCTACATATCCCGGATGACGATTCAGATTATTTTTTAACAGCCTTAGATTCGGTTGACATGTTACTTGAAGATCAGCGCTTCGCGCGGCAAAACAGCAGCCACAATGTTTACACTAGTGGTATGCAAAACATGCAGGCTTGCCAACTCAATTCTGGCGCGCCCACAGTTGGATACGCGGTACAGCAAAAACAGCAAACTCACATGCCGTTTCAATACGAAAATCAAAATCAACACGCGTATTCCAATACAAACAATAGTTACAACAGTAATAACACTTCATGCGGCAATCCATACAAAAGGCACCGCGGTAATAACTACAACGGTAACAACGGATACAAAGGCAACAACAAAAACACAAACAGAAATAGAAATAATAACAACTACGAGCCAAGACAGCATCAAGGTTGGACTCGTAACGATCAGTACTTTCATTCAAACTCTGCTTTACCACAGCAGACACCAGGACAAAATTGGAGCATACCTTACGACCGACAGGTAAGTTATAATGCGCAACAGCAACAACAACCGCAAAAGTTTGGAGATCATAATAGGCAATATCCGAATGTGAATATAATAGAAATGACACCTGATGCACAACCTCAATCTGTGTCAGTACCTAGTACAAATGCTAATCCAACAAACTAGAAACAGTCACTTCTATGCCCCAGGTCGTGGCTGAAGAATTCTTGCGGGGCGACTGCAATGTTAATCAGTTATTTGACACCACACCTGAACAACAGAATAATGATATGCCGAATAATTCTAAACAAAAATTACCTGTTTTATTTATAAGATACAACCACAATGAGAATATATCAGATGAACTTTTACAAGACAGTACACAATGTCGTTCAAACACAAATGAAATTGTTTTAGCATCTACTACTGGTGTAGTAGGTGGGATTCCAACTACTATTATCCTAGATACAGGTGCAGCTGTGAGCGTTTTGTCTTTTAATTTCTATAAAAAGATGTGTGAATTGGAACCTGTGCCTGAGTTTCCTGCCCAAAACTGTAAAATAACTACTGCACTAGGTAATAAGTCATGTAGGGTTACGAAGCAAGTTTTTGTAAACATTAAAATAGGTAATGGAACCGTACAATGGCCATTCCTGGTTGTACAAAACCTTGTGACAAATTGCATATTAGGAATAGATATTATGAGCGAGAAGGACTCTATTATAGACTTCTCCAAAGGTAAATGTATTTTAAATGATAAAGGCAGTGTAATTATTATTGATTTGGACAGGAGAACTCTAAAGCATGACAAACACTGTACAGGGTACAAGGTTCAGTTAGTACTTGACAATGACATTCAAGATATGCAAACACACTCATCTGACACAGAGCTAATGGACTTGAAAACATTGCTTGATCATAAGATAAGTGAAGCTACAGCTCTCAGTGTACATGAACGTATAAAACTACAGGAAGTGTTATCCAAATATTTACAAGTTTTTACCAAACGATTAGGTGTTATCAACACGTATGTATACAAGATTGAAGTTAAGCCTCACAAGATATTCTACCACAAGACATATAACGTACCGTTATCTCAACGACCTGCTGTGTGGCAAGAATTAAAACAAATGTTAGACTGGAAGGTCATTGAACCATCCACCTCACCTTATTGTAGTCCTCTACTTGTTGTCAAAAAATTAAATGGAAGCATTAGGTTAGTGTTTGACGCACGAGCAATTAATGAAATAATTTTACCGGTTCACACAAAACCCGAAAATTTAGAAGAGCAATTACAGAAATTTCTAGATGCAAAATATTTTTCCACAATAGATCTCGCTAATTCGTTTTGGCAGGTGGGTATCACTCCTGATTCACGGAAATATACTGCATTTATGTTCGGGGGGCGAACCTATCAGTTTTGTGTTCTACCTTTCGGACTGAATGTCAGCTCTGGGGTATTCATTACAGCCCTGGATACCGTGCTTGGCGACGATTTAGTTGAGACAGTCACACACTATGTAGATGATATACTGATAGCTACACAGTCTTGGAAGGAACACGTTGGCACACTTCAAAGACTTTTAGAAAAATACGCACACCGAGATCTTAGAGCATTTCATGCTGAATAATGTCAAAGTCATACCCATCAAAATATTGCTAAGCAACTCGAAAAACTCTGTTGTTACAACACAGATAATAAGTAGTGTAGAAATTTTCATTTCAGCGGTTCCAGAGTCGCAGTTGAAGGCAGAAGAACTCTTCTTTCAGCGCGCGCCACCACCTGGAAGACGGAATATCAAAATAAAATTTATGATTACGTAGCAGTGAATGATATATTAATTTTTCACGGAACATTTGTTATTGTAGGTACCACTGACTTGGTATGACACCTGACGAACCGACAGACGTCATCTGTGAAGCGATCTTTTACTTTGAGAAATAGATTAGACGCACATCTCTCAACACGAAAAGCATCTATCAGTAGTCAAGGCCACACAGACACTCTACACACACGCACAAAACGCGAGGAATCGAACATTTTTTCTCTCTTACTATTTTGAATATTTATTGAGTAGTGAAAACGCCTGGTCTTGCCTACTGATGTAATAAATGTTGTGTCTAACCTATCTTAATTTCAGATGACATCACGTGACACAATGTAATAACCTATAGCTATGTAATGATGATGCAAACATGTTTATGTGCAACTGTATTATGTTTATGCTAAGAAAATATGTGACGTGTGTATGTATAATTACTTATTTTTTTAACTGATGTATCATGTAACTGTTACTATGTAAAAATTTGAACAAAACGAGTGCCAAAAGACATTGCATAGTGAACCTCTGTTCACGGACATTAACGAACATTACTAACTCTGCAACTACGCAGAAACCTATGTGAAAGAAACGGTTAATGCCATTCATTATGCAACGTATCTATGTAAACGCGATGAATGATTTCTTTGATTAATAACTACGAACATTTAGGTGAGCTATATTCAGCAAAAAACTGAAAATGTGAAGGGCATAATTCGTGCATCGTCTAGTGACATTACTACAGTACCTAACTTCAAGATGTTAACTGGATTAAATGGACACAAAGTGCCTGTCCAGAAAACAACACGACGGGTGGAAGAATTTTGGTTGGAACTTCAGGGAATGAAATGTTCTCGAAATGTGACGGACACTCTTACCTGGACTGTCCAAGGATCGACGCCAGCTATGTGCCGTCCGAGGTTCTGCAACCAAGCTTCCACGGAATGTAAAAAAAAAAAAAAAAACGAACTGCACGTGGACCAATTACTCGACGGGTCACGTCTCATCTGTAATGAGCAATGCCTTTAGTCACAACGAACTGCATCACAACGACTATAATGGAAATGGGAAATGGACATGCATATGTATTAATCACGTTGTTATACAACGATGTTACTGTGATCAAAAAAAAAACTTTACCACGACGATACTAACCTGTAAAAAAAAAAATTATTCTGCAGCAGATGAATATGAACTGTAATAATGACGATGTGTATAGGTCAGCGCACCTGAAACATACGGACATTTTTCTTTGAAGTATTTCAAAACAATACTATGTAACTAAGAACATTCAACAATCTAAGTTGTATTGTGTTATAACAAATATTGTAAATTTAAAACTAAGTTACCTGTCATAGAATGTAGTCTTCATATGTAATCTTGGTTGAATATTTTCTTTGTGCAACGACTGAGAAACGCACGCACACGAACAATATGAACTGCAATACTGTGCCGCGTGATCTAACTGTACGATATAACGGCAGTGCCGGAGTCACACAGACGCTTCTGCGCATGCGCGCACTCTATCTGCCAACATAAGAACTTTTACGGCGCACTCGCGTCATTCAAATTTTGTATATAATGTGTATAATGTAAGTCATGTAAATAGTTGTAGATAACTTAGATTTTCTTGTGCCTTTAGGTGAATTGCTCGCCTGCAGGTGTGTCCTTTCGCCTCGCAATTCAGGGGGCAATATAAAGGCACATTTGCATGCCGAGCGTGAGTTTCCTCGGAAACGCGAAATATTAATTAAATAAATAATCAGTGACAAATAAATAAAGCCTATGGCACACAACTGCAGCGCTCTGTCGCTGATAAAACAAAAGCACAATTACGTTACTCTTATGTTTGATTAAGAAATGGGAGAGCTCTGGTAGAAGTGGTGCGAGAAGCACGTATTTTATTCTATTGTCTGGCACACCGCCATATTTCATGTTATAGAAGAATACTGCGAGTTGCAACCAGACTAGGCACTCGATTCTGTAAAGAATTTATATTTATAAAAGTAAGTAGGATTATGAACTGTAGGCTTATTCATTGAATATATCTGATTTAACTAACTGTGTAACTTTTTTATGTTTAGTAGACAATCACCTCTGTACGACGTATTGGCATGGCTGGCAAATTATTGAAATATTGAGATTTAGATTATGAGTCCGCACCTACCGCAGCAGTCTTTGGAAACGATTTATTTACGAAGTCCGATTATTTCAGTTTTATTTCACGGTCAACTACGAGTAACATTGCCTTTGCGAGAAAGCCATTGTCAAGCGTCTGATACCGAATAATTAAACGTCCACGTTCCAGATAAGCAAATATTAATTACAATTACAATCACAATCACCATCATACAGATAGAAAAATTAATATTTAAATAATATTTTTTATTTTATTTATTTTATAACCTTCCGCCGACCACTGGCGACAACATCGATGTACTGTGGAGACCTCACGCCCCACGTGTTGAGCAATTCGGCGGTACGTCCACCCGGCCTCCCGCATGCCCACTATACGCCCTCGCTCAAAGTCCGTCAACTGCACATACGGTTCACGTCCACGCTGTCGCGGCATGCTACCAGTGTTAAAGACTGCGATGGAGCTCCGTATGCCACGGCAAACTGGCTGACACTGACGGCGGCGGTGCACAAATGCTGCGCAGCTAGCGCCATTCGACGGCCAACACCGCGGTTCCTGGTGTGTCCGCTGTGCCGTGCGTGTGATCATTGCTTGTACAGCCCTCTCGCAGTGTCCGGAGCAAGTATGGTGGAACTGACACACCAGTGTCAATGTGTTCTTTTTTCCATTTCCAGGAGTGTAGTATGAGTTTTTGCCTTTTAGCACATTTTACACTTCGAAAGTACCATACGAATACTTTCCTCCATATTGTGAGGATAAAAAGTGTCACATAACTTGTAAAAACATTTTCAGGCCCCAAAATGGGCGTCAGTAAGATGTATGTACCACACAATTTGCAGAAACTTGAGGGATAGCTACCACCCATAATTCACTATTAGGACTCATACATTTGAAAGGAATATTGTTATACATCAGCAAAAATTTTCTCGCAGCTACTTTGTCCCTTTCATTACATTCTCTTTGATTTCCTTCCAGGTATGACCTTTATTTTCTTCCTTAGCGGCGCCAGCTAGAGTTAAGGAAATGTAATTCTCAAATGCAACCTTCTGAATGTATAAGAGATAAACTTAGTTTCCTGACCATCTTACTCAGTAGCTTTGCGAAGACTGACAGGTGAACGAAACAAAGTGTCGGCCACTATATTTTCTCTTCCCGGAATACAAGCAATGGGAAAATGGAACTCCTGCAAATTTAAGACCCAACGCTTAAGGCGATCATAATTTAACTTAGTAGTCATCACAAACTGAAGGGCACGGTAATCAGTATATACCTTGGCACGCCTGCCAGACGAGAATTAGTGGAATTTTTCGAAAGTCTAAACCACAGCCAGTGTTTTCATTTCGGCCACATAGCAGTTGCGTTCTAATTTAGATAAAATGTGACACGCAAATGTAATAGTTTTCTGGATAATGATACCACTTTCCTCAAATTCTTCAAAAGTGTGAACACCAAGTTCAAATTTGGAGCTGTCAGTAGAAATACAACAGTCACGTGACGGATCTGAATGATGTAACATAGATGCACCAAGAAGTGTCTCCTTTTAACTTCGAAACTCATCCTGAGCACCCACGTTCCAATTCCACACAATATTCTTACAAGTCAACTCATGCAACCTGGGAGTGGCCAAGTTTTCCAAATGAATTAAGTGCTGGTAGGAACTAGTGAGCCCTAAAAATCCTCTTGAGATGATGTTTAGTTTTTTGTATTAGCTTCCAACTTTTCTGGGTCAGGTTAAATTCCTCCCTTAGATATTGACGTGACCAAGAAATTTAATTTGAGATTTGCGAAACTGTGACTTATCCAAATTAACTGTGATGCCAAATTCAGGAAATACCTGTAGCTGTGAATTAAGAAGACTTATGTTCTAACCATGACTTTTCCGCAATGCTACGATAGCAACAACCGATCAGAATATCAGTTTTGTCTCGCCTTTCCTGCTCTCCGTTGTTATACCGCTGCTCTACCTCAGGTGTCGGTGATAATCATCACTTGAGGACGACATTTGTGGCATGCATCTAAACTTTTGTGATATGTCTCTCGATGACGCGGATTTCTTTTCCTGTAGAATAAGTAGAATATATAACGCTAGCAGTGAAATTGGATACGGAGGTGGTCGGGCAATTATGATCTTACTCGATACTGCGTGTGAACAGGGAGCGCTAGAATATGCTCAGTATGGAACCACACTGCTGTTACATAACCTCGTTACGCAGTCGTGTAACGGGGAACCGACAACACGGCACCTTCTGTGCCCAAGGGCCAATTACTTTCTTATTGCGATCCCGGTGGAGTATACGTTTCTACATTGTCTACCAGCTGATGCATTTGAAGCGCCACCCACACCCAGAAGCAGCATATGCTCTTTGCGTTGCTTTTGGTAAGGCATGCGTGATCACTCTCTATGCTACCGTAATGCTACGCCAAATGTATAGTAAGCAGCGGACGCTCCCTGCTGCTAGTCTGAAAGTATTCTACACAGAATCGAATCCTGATGGCGGCCTAAAATGTCATCGTCCTTACTTGAGGAGGCAGTTTCTGAATCGGCGTTTGATTAGATGAAGCAAAGAAAGTAGGGGAAGGAAGGGATACATAGCTTCCGGTTGTAATGCTTTTCTGGTCCTTTTTATGAAGTTCGCTTTGTCGTTTTGAGGTCCTGTACTTTTCTTTTCTTCCATCTATAGAGTGCAGTCTAGACAACAGACAGAACGACTAACACACTTCGGAACGGACGAGCTCCATCTGCTGCAGACATACAAACTCAAGGCGGATGTTTTTGGCACGCTACAGTGGTGTGTCAAATGGGTTCTCGTTTGAAACAGCGTCTCAAGTTTTAACGATGTAATCCTCCCCTGACGTGCTCTTGGAGTATCATACTACAGAAAATCAGAACTAAAGCATCCGTCATACTGGTTCTCTATCCAAATTTTTCAATATATTTTGCACATCAATCAAAATTTCTTGATCCCTCTCATCTTTCAGTTCGTTAGCAACTTCTATAATTTCTCTACAATACATATTTTGGTATAATTTAACGTCTTATGGAGCTCAGTTTCCGTGCCATATTCCCCCAGGCAGTTAGATGCCTGGAGGCTCGTCTCTTGTGGGAACAGAATGCTTTAAACAACGGTATCCAATTATTAACCACTTTACAAGTTTTAAAATGCCAACTCTACCATATAGACACTTATCGCTATAGAAAGGTGATACTTCCTTCAAGCAATCCTCTTTTCTTTGAATGACTTAAAACGCACTTTGGCATTGAAGCACGTTTTCTGTTACTGTTACGACACGTACGCTATATAACCCTTTTTGAGGAGGACTCATTGCACGAGCCCTTTTGTGGGTACATCCAACCTGCTACAAGCTGGGCAAGGAGATTTTGGTGGTTCCACCTCGATTCGGTAAGCAGCAGGGGAACAAAAGGTTCACCACATAGATAAAAAAGTGTCATATCGCTGTATGTACAGAACTGATTGGTGTCAAGGTACTTGCGAAGGTATTCTGGCACCACAGAGCTATGCTGCTCACCGCTTCACTGCCAAAAGATAGTGAGACGTATTAGAAAATAAGTACGTCGTTAAGAACCTTCTATCACACCAAAAACTGCGCCGTTCCGATTTCGAACCAATTTGTTCACCTGCAGACGACTTTTCACGTTTATGTTGAATTTATTGTCTTTACATTAGCTGCTGTCTTTTTTTCTACAATTAATGTAAACATTAACAGCAGTAATAGTAAACTTGATGAGCGGTCTGAAGATGACCCTGTCGTTTGGAATGTAGTAAAGCTGCCATTTGTGTAAATAAGTACCAGTACCGAAAGTGGCTAGTTGATGTTTTTGTCTCCGCAAGAAAAATATATTGTAAACACGCACGGTCTCAAAAATGTCACTTTTCGGCGAAATGGCAAGAAAAAAATTCCATTAATGCTAAGAAACTCTTCTTACACTGAAGCGACAAAGGTGGTAAACGGCGATGCGGTCGGCAACGCTATAAGATAACATTTGTCTGGCGCAGTTGTTAGATTGGCTGCTACTGCTACAATGCCAGGTTACCAAGATCTAAATGGGTTTGAACGCGGTGTTGCAGTCGGCGTACGCGTGGTGGGACACATCATCTCCGACGTAGCAACGCAATGGGGATTTTCCTATAAGACCATTTCACGAGTGTACAGTAAATATCAGGAATCCGATAAACATCAAACTCCGACATCGCTGTGACCGGAGAAAGATCCTGCAAGATCGGGACCAACGAGGACTAAAGAGAATCGTTCAACGTGACAGAGGTGCCGTCCGCAAACTACTACAGATATCAATGCTGGGCCACCAACAAGTGTCATCATTCGAACGTTTCAACGAAACATCATCGATACGAGCTTTCGGAGCCGAAGCCCCACTCCTGTACCCATGATGACTGCACAGCACAAAGGTTTACGCCTCATCTGGGCCCATTAGCATCGACTTTCGACTGTTGATGACTGCAAACATTTTGCCTGGTCGGACGAGTCTCGCTCCAAATTGTATCGGGCGGACGGTCTTAAGAGTACGGGTATAGGGAAAAACCCAATGAACCCATGGACCCTGCATATTAACAAGGGACTATTAATGCTGGTGGAGGCTCTATAATGATGTGAGGTGTATGCAATTTGAGTGATATGGGATTCCTGACACGTCTGGTACGACTCTGACAGTTGACATGTACGTAAGCATCGTGTCTGATCTCTTGCATCCATTCATGCTCATTGTTCATTCCGACGGACTTCGGCAATTCCAGCAGGACAATTCGACACTCCAGGAACACTCTTTTAAGTTTAAACACTTCCGCTGGCCGCCAACTCCCCAGACATGAACATTATTGAGCATATCAGGGATGCGTTGCAACGTGCTGTTCAGATGAAATCTCCCACCCCTTGTTGTTGTTGTTGTCTTCTTCAGTCCTGAGACTGGTTTGATGCAGCTCTCCATTATACTCTATCCCGTGCAAACTTCTTCATCTCCCCGTACCTACTGCAACCTACATCCTTCTGAATCTGCTCAGTGTATTCATTTCTTGGTCTCCCTCTACGATTTTTACCCTCCACGCTAAATTGGTGATCCCTTGATGTCTCAGAACATATCCTACCAACCGATCCCTTCTTCTAGTCAAGTTGTGCCACAAACTTCTCTTCTCCCCAATTTTGTACAACACTTCCTCATTAGTTATGTGGTCTACCCACCTAATCTTCAGCATTCTTCTGTAGCACCACATTTAGAAAGCTTCTATTCTCTTCTTGTCCAAACTATTTATCGTCCATGTTTCATTTTCATACATGGATACACTCCACACTAATACTTTCAGAAACGACTTCCTGACATTTAAACCTATACTCGATCTTAACAAATTTTTCTTCTTCAGAAACGCTTTCCTTGCCATTGCCAGTCTACATTTTGTATCCTCTCTACTTCGACCATCATCAGTTAATTTGCTATCCAAATAGCAAAACTCCTTTACTTCTTCAAGTGTCTCATTTCCTAATCTAATTCCCTCAGTATCACCCGACTAAATTGGACTACATTCCATTACCCTCGTTTTGCTTTTGTTGATGTTCATCCTATATCCTCCCTTCAAGACACTGTCCATTCCGTTCAACTGCTCTTCCAAGTCCTTTGCTGTCTCTGATAGAATTACAATGTCATCGGCGAACATCAAAGTTTTTATTTCATCTCCATGGATTTTAATACCTACTCCGAATTTTTCTTTTGTTTCCTTTACTGCTTGCTTAATATACAGATTGAATAACATCGGGGTTAGGCTACAACCCTGTTTCACTCCCATCCCAACCACTGCATCCCTTTCATACCCCTCGACTCTGATAACTGCCATCTGCTTCCTGTACAAATTGTTAATAGCCTTTCGCTCTCTGTATTTTACCCCTGCCACCTTTAGAATTGGAAAGAGAGTATTCCAGTCAACATTGTCAAACGCTTTCTCTAAGTCTACAAATGCTGGAAACGTAGGTTTGCCTTTCCTTAGTCTTTCTTCTAAGATAAGTCGTAGGGTCAGTATTGCCTCACGTGTTCCAACGTTTCTACGGAATCGAAACTGATACTCCAAAAGGTCGGCTTCTACCAGTTTTTCCATTCGTCTGTAAAGAATTCGCGTTAGTATTTTGCAGCCATGACTTATTAAACTGATAGTTCGGTAATTTTCACATCTGTCAACACCTGCATTCTTTGGGATTGGAATTATTATATACTTTTTGAAGTCGGAGGGAATTTCCCCTGTCTCATACATCTTGCTCACCAGATGGTAGTGTTTTGTCAGCACTCGCTCTCCCAATGCTGTCAGTAGTTCTAATGCAATGTTGTCTACTCCCGGGGCCTTGTTTCGACTTAGGTCTTTCAGTGCTCTGTCAGCAGTGCGCAGTAGCATATCTCCCATTTCATTTTCATCTACATTTCCATAAAATTGTCCGCAAGAACATCGCCTCTGTGTAGACCCTCTATATACTCCTTCCACCTTTCTGCTTTCCCTTCTTTGCTTAGAACTGGTTTTCCATCTGAGCTCTTGATATTCCTGCAAGTAGTTCTCATTTCTCCCCCCTCATGAGATAAGGCTCTACATCCTTACATTTGTCCTCTAGCCATCCCTGCTTAGCCATTTTGTACTTCCTGTCGATCTCATTTTTGAGACGTTTGTATTTCTTTTTGCCTGCTTCACTTACTGCATTTTTATATTTTCAAAAAATGGCTCAAAAGGCTCTGAGCTCTATGTAAGTTAACATATGTCGTCATCAGTCCCCTAGAACATAGAACTACTTAAACCTAACTAACCAAAGGACATCACACACATCCATGCCCGAGGCAGGATTCGAACCTGCGACCGTAGCGGTTATGCGGTTCCAGACTGAAGCGCCTAGAACCGCACGGCCACATAGGCCGGCTTTGTATTTTCTCCTTTCATCAATTAAATTCTGTATCTCTTCTGTTACCCAAGGGTTTCTACTAGCGCTCGTCTTTTTACCTACTGCATCCTCTGCTGCCTTCACTATTTCATTCCTCAAAGCTACCCAATCTCCATCTACCGTATTTCTCTCCCCCATTCCTGTCAGTTGTTCCCTTATGCTCTCCCTGAAACTCTGTACAACCCTGGTTCTTTCAGGTTATCCAGGTCCCATCTCCTGATATTCCCACCTTTTTTCAGTTTCTTCATTTTTAATCTACAGCTCATAACCAATAGATTGTGGTCAGAGTCCACATCTGCCCCTGGAGATGTCTTACAATTTAAAATCTGGTTCCTAAATCTCTGTCTTACCATTATATAATCTATCTGAAACCTTTTAGTATTTCCAGGGTTCTTCCATGTATACAAGCTTCTTTCATGATTCTTGAACCAAATGTTAGCTATGATTAAGTTATGCTCTGTGCAAAATTCTACCTGGCGGCTTCCTCTTTCATTTCTTAGCCCCAATCTATTTCACCTACTACATTTCCTTCTCTTCCTTTTCCTACTGTCGAATTCCAGTCAACCATAACTATTAAATTTTCGTCTCCCTTCACTACCTGAATGATTTTTTTTATCTCATCATACATTTCATCAATTTCTTCATCATCTGCAGAGGTAATTGGCATATGAACTTGTACTACTGTAGAAGGCGTGGTCTTCGTGTCTATCTTGGCCACAATAATGCGTTCACTATGCTGTTTGTAGTACCTTACCCGCACTCCCATTTTTTTATTCATTATTAAACCTACTTCTGCATTACCCCTATTTTATTTTGTATTTATAACCCTGTATTCACCTGACCAAAAGTCTTGTTCCTCCTGCCACCGAACTTAAATAATTCCCACTAGATCTAACTTTAACCTATCCATTTCCCCTTTTAATTTTTCTAACCTACCTCCTCGATTAAGGGATCTGACATTCCACGCTCCGATCCGTAGAACTCCAGTTTTCTTTCTCCTGATAACGACTTCCTCCTGAGTAGTCCCCGCCCGGAGATCCGAATGGGGGACTATTTTACCTCCGGAATATTTTACCCAAGAGGGCGCCATCATCATTTAATCATACAGTAAAGCTGCATGCCCTGGGGAAAAATTACGGCTGTAGTTTCCCCTTGCATTCAGCCGTTCGCAGTACCACTACAGCAAGACCGTTTTGGTTAGTGTTACAGGGCCAGATTAGTCAATCATCCAGACTGTTGCCCCTGCAACTACTGAAAAGACTGCTGCCCCTCTTCAGGTACCACACGTTTGTCTGGCCTCTCAACACATACCCCTCCGTTGTGGTTGCACCTACGGTACGGCTATCTGCATCGTTGAGGCACGCAAGCCTCCCCACCAACGGCAAGGTCTATGGTTCATGGTGGGGGGGCATCCCCTGTACTCTTACGAATTTACGGACAGCCCTGCAGGATTCATGGTGTCAGTTCTGTCCAGCAATACTTAAATCATTAGTCTAGTCCATGCCACCTCCTGTTGCGACTTTTCTGCGTGCTTGCCGGGTCCCTACACGATGTTAGACAGGTGAACCAATTTCTTTGGCTCTTCAGTGCATTTGTAGTGTTAAAATCCAACAGACATAGCCTTAGGGTTTTAACTAGAAGAAATGTAGTCAAGAGAACCACTTTTCATATCTTTTGAATTCTGGAAATCTTAAGGGAAGCAGAGCTTTGCACAAAAACCACACCCCATCTACTAATGCGTATTTGAAAGACTTTCCCCTGGTTTGGCACCACAATCAAGTCTAGGGACTTACAGCAATACATCGAGAACGCTATAACACTGTGAACGCAATTTGTGAAAACGTGGCACTTACAACATTTCCCATTTCCGTTCTTCATTTGCTAATCATAAACATTTGTTTTAATAGCATCCTCGTAAAAAACTATCATTCTCTTCTAATTGCATTTCGTATCTGCGTGACAAATGGGTCATTTTTGTTCCTTTACGGACACTTACGAAAGCTACACTGTGTAATAAACAGTATCCGGAGACCTGGCTGAAAATGACTTACAAGTTCGTGGCGCCCTCCATCGGTAATGCAGGAATTCAATATCGTGTTGGCGTAAACTTATCCCTGATGACAGTTTTCATTCTCGCAGGCATATTTTCAGCCAGGTGATGGAAGGTTTCTTGGGGAATTGCAGTTCATTCTTCACGGACTGCTACACTGAGGAGAGGAATCGATGTCGGTTGATGAGGCCTGGCACGAAGTCGTCGCACCGAAACTTTCCAACGGTGTTCTATGGGATACAGGTCAGGACTCTATGTAGGCCACTCAATTACAGAGATGTTATAGTCGTGCATATTCTCCGCCACAGATTGTGCATTATGAACAGGTTCCCGATCGTGTTGAAAGATGCAATCACCATCCCCGATTGCTCTTCTACAGTGTGAAGCAAGAAGGTGCTTAGTACATCAATGTAAGCCTGTGCTGTAATAGTGCCACGCAAAATGACAAGGGAAGCAAGCCCTCTCCATCAAAAACACGACCACACCATAACAACACCGCCACCGAATTTTACTGCTGGCGCTACACACGCTGGCAGATGACGTTCACTGGGCATTCGCTATACCGAAACCCTGACATCGGATCACAAGAGTGTGTACCGTGATTCGTCACTCCACACAACGTTTTCGCACTGTTCAATCGTCCAATGTTTACGCGAGGTGTCGTTTGGCATTTACCGGCGCGATGTGTGGTTTATGAGCAGCCGCTCGACCATGAAAACCCAAGTTTTTTCACGTCCCGCCTAACTGTCATAGTTCTTGAAGTGGATCCTGATGCAATTCGGAATTCCTATATGATGGTCTGGATAGATTTGTGCCTATTACACATTACGACCCTCTTCAATTTTTGCCGGTCTCTATCAGTACGTCTCCCTTTACATTTCCACTCCAGTATAACATGTGAAACAGTGGACATAGAGATGTTTAGGAGTGTGGAAATCTCGCGTACAGACGTATGACACCAGTGGCACCCAATTACCTGACCATGTTCGAAGTCCGTGACTTTCTCGGAGCCTCCCATTGTGTTCTCTCACGATGTCTAATGACTACTGAGTTCACGGATATGGAGTACCTGGCACAATTTCACCTAATATGAAAAATGCTAGTTTTTGGGGGTGTCCGGCTACTTTTGATCACATAGTGTATATGCCACAGTTACACATATAAACCCACCTGACGGTGGGCGTTTACACTTTTGAAACGCATAGTGTATACAAATAAATAGTGACTGACAACTATGAAATTGTTGTTTCATTCTACAGTCTAAAACTTTCATAGAGATCCCTTCGAGAGACGCTGGACAATTTCTCCATTTTCCTCATTTAATAAAAATACATTAGCATTTTTATTACTTTATGTATATATGATTGTAAAGAATGTAACGAGTATAATTATAGGTCTTCTTGTTGGTGACTGAGGACAGTGTACTGAACAACATTACATCAGTATTTATTTCATTAGGAGACTAATAATTATACCTATTAGGAGTAGTATGCTTGTAAGTTGGTTAGTGTCTCCAAGTAAATGTGGGAAGAGTTAACCTTTAATGTAGGTCAGATGTTGAAGAGTGACGCGTGGTCGTAAAACAATCAGTCTATACCGACTCTCGTAGTCCAGTTAGTGGTGCAGTTAGAAGCGTGCAGAAAACATCAGGTTATAGACTATGTGACGTGTTTGTGGGGCGATTGTTCGACACAGAGAAAACAACCAACACACTGATGTACGTGTTGCTTCTTGCCCACTCGTCTGTAATGGACTGGCCTGCACAGAGTCCTGACCTAATTCCTACAAAACGCGTTTGGGACGTTTTGTAACACAGACTTCGTGCCAGGCCTCATTGACCGACATCGATACCTCTCCTTAGTGCAGCACTCATCTACATCCAGATCTACATCTACATCTATTCCGCAAGTCACTTCGCGGTGAGTGGTGGAGGGTACTTTGAGTACTTCTATCGGTTCTCCCTTCTATTTCCAGTCTCGTATTGTTCACGGAAAGAAAGATTGTCGATATGCCTCTGTGTTGACTAATCTCTCTGATTTTATCCTCATGGTATCTTGGTGAGTTATACGTAGGAGGGAGCAATATACTGCTTGACTCCTGGGTGAAGGTATGTTCTCGAATCTTCAACAATAGCCCGTACCGAGCTACTGGACGTCTCTCTTGCAGAGTCTTCCACTGGAGGTTTTCTGTCATCTCCGTAACGCTTTGGAGATTACTAAATGGTCCTGTAACGAAGCGCGAGGCTCTCCGTTGGATGTTCTCTATCTCTTCTATCAACCCTATCTGGTACAGATCCCACACTGGTGAGCAATATTCAAGCAGTGGGGGAACAAGTGTACTGTAACCTACTTTCTTTGTTTTCGGACTGAATTTCTTTAGGATTCTTCCAATGATTCTCAGTCTGGCATCTGATTTACCGAAGATTAATTTTATATGGCCATTCCATTTTAAATCACTCCTAATGCCTACTCCCAGATAATTTACGGAATTAACTGCTTCCAGTTGCTGACCTGCTATATTGTAGCTAAATGATAAAGGATCTTCCTTTTTGTGTATTCGCAGCACATTACACTTGTCTACATTGAGATTCAATTGCCATTCCCTGCACCATGCGTCAATTCTTTGCAGATCCTCCTGTATTTCAGTACAATTTTCCATTGTTACAACCTCTGGATATAGTACAGCATCATTCGCAAAAAGCCTCTTTGAACTTACGTTGTTATCCACAAGGTCATTTATTATATTGTGAATAGCAACGGTCCTACGACACTCCCCTGCGGCACACCTGAGATCACTCTTACTTCGGGAGACTTCTCTCCATTGAGAATGACATGCTCCGTTATGTTATCTGGGAACTCTTCAATCCAATCACACAATTGGTCTGATAGTCCACATGCTCTTACTTTGTTCATTAAACGACTGTGGGGAACTGTATCGAACGCCTTGCGGAAGTCAAGAAACACGGCATCTACCTGGGAACCCGTGTCTACGGCCCGCTGAGTCTCGTGGACGAATAGCTCTAGCTGGGTTTCACACGATCGTCTTTTTCGAAACCCATGCTGATTCCTACAGAGTATATTTCTAGTCTCCAGAAAAGTCATTATACTCGAACATAATACGTGTTCCAAAATTCTACAACTGATTGACGTTTGAGACATAGGTCTATAGTTCTGTACATCTGTTCGACGTCCTTTCTTGAAAACGGGGATTACCTGTGCACTTTTCCAATCTTTTGGAACACTACGCTCTTCTAGGGACCTACGGTATACCGATGCAAGAAGGGTGAAGGGGGTAAGTTCCTTCGTGTACTCTGTCTAAACTCGATCTGGTGTCCCATCAGGTCATGCGGCCTTTCCTCTTTTGAGCGATTTTAGTTGTTTCTCCATCTCTCTGTCATCTATTTCGGTATCTACCATTTTATCATCTGTGCGACAATATAGAGAAGGAACTACAATGCAGTCTTCCTCTGTGAAGCAGCTTTGCAAAAAGATATTTAGTATTTCGACCTTTAGTCTGTCATCCTCTGTTTCAATACCATTTTGGTCGCAGAATGTCTGGACTTTTTGTTTTAATCCACCTACCGCTTTGACGTAAGACCAAAATTTCTTAGGATTTTCTGCCAAGTCAGTACATAGAACTTTACTTTCCAATTCATTGAACGCGTTCGCATAGCCCTTCTCAGACTACATTTCGCTTCGTGTAATTTTTGTTTGTCTCCAAGGCTTTGGCTATGTTTATGTTTGCTGTGAAGTTCCCTTTGCTTCCATAGTAGTTTTCTAACTCGGTTGTTGTACCAAGATGGCTCTATTCCATCTCTTACTATCTCGCTTGGCACATACTCATCTTATGCATGTTGTACGATGGTTTTGAACTTTGTCCACTGACCCACAACACTATCTGTACTTGAGATAAAACTTTTGTGTTGAGCCGTCAAGCACTCTGAAAACTGCTTTTTGTAACTTTTGCTAAACAGAAAAATCTTTTTACCCTTTTCAATATTTCTATTTACGGCTGAAATCACCGATGCTGTAACCGCTTTACGATCGCTGATTTCCTGTTCTGCGTTAAGTGTACCAAATAGTTCGGGTCTGTTTGTCACCAGAAGGTCTAATATGTTATCGCCAGTAGTCGGTTCTCTGTTTAACTACTCAACTTAGTTTCAGATAATGCACTTAAAAAAGTTTCACTAGATTCTTTGTTCCTGCCACCCGTTATAAACGTTTGAGTCCCCCAGTCTAAATCTGGTAAATTAAAATCTCCACCCAAAACTATAAAATTGTCGGGAAATCTACTCGAAATATTTTCCAAATTTTCCTTCAGGTGTTCTGCCACAACAGCTGCTGAGGCAAGAGGCTATGGAGACATCCAGTTTCAATGTTTGAGCTTGCTTTAACCGTGACCTTCTCTCAAATTATTTCACATTTCTGATCTCCGTCAATTTCCTTCGATACTATTGACACTTCTTATCGCTATAAACACGCCTCCCCCTTCACTGTCCAGCCTGTCTCTGCGGTATACGTTCCAATCTGAGTTTAGAATTTCATTACTGTTTACGTCTGGTTTCAGCCAAGTTTCTGTTCCTACTACTATGTGGGCATTGTGACCGTTCATTAATGAGAGCAGTTCAGGGACCTTTCTATAGAGTCCTGCAGTTTACTATTACCACATTAATATTGTCCTTCCCTGTTGTGTTTTGCCTACTGCTACCTTGTCGCGTCTCAGAAGGAGTCTTGGCGGGCCTATGGAGGTAATTCTCTAACCTAAAAAACCCACATGTGCACTCCACAAGTACTCCGTTACCCTTGTAGCCGCTTCTTGCGTGTAGTGCTTGCCTAATGTATTCAGGGGACCCTAAATTTCTCCACTCGATAGCGGAGTTCGACAAATTTTCAACCCGGATCTCCGCAGAATCGTGTGAGCCTCTGGATTAGGCCTTCCACTCGGCTCCAAACCAGAGGACCACGATCGGTTCTGGGAACTTCATTAAAAATAGTTAGGTCAGATTTCACTCAGCGAGGGAGGCGTTCCGCCTTCACCAACTCCGCCAACCGACGGTATGAGCTCAGGATGACCTCTGAACCCAGACGACAGGAGTCATTGGTGCCGACATGAGCAACAAATTGCAGTCGGGTGCACCCAGTGCTCCCTATAGCCGCAGGGCCTCCTCTACATCTCGGATGAGACCCACGGGAGGCAGACAGTGTGAACACTGGCCTTCTTCTCCGACCTTTCCCCTATTTCCCTAACCGTCTCCATCACTCGCCTAACGTTGGAGCTCCCAATCACTAATAAACACCTCCCTCCGTGTGCCTGCTCGAACCTTGCTGAAGGAGCGGCCACATGTCCACTCACAGGAAGAGCGGGCGACGCCACACGGCCAGCCTCCACGTTGACTCCCCGCGTCATGCGACGCGAACGCCGTTGAAACCGCCACTCCACTTGGGGAGAGTGTGGCACAACCGCGCCCGGTACCCGCAAAGATGTCTGGACAGCAGGGACCGTGGGTAAAGCATGTAACACCTGGGGTGTACCATGCGACGCACCAGACTCCCCACTGTCGCTACACTCCGAGGCAGCAGCCTGAAGACGGCTCACCGTGGCCATCAGCACGTTCAGCTCTTCGCGAGCAGTGGCCAGCTCCTGCTGCGTCAACACACAGCAGTTACACATCCTATCCATACTAAGAAATCAACAATTTACTGTAGAGAGTTAAGTAATTAACTTTTAAGTAGACTGCTAATTCACTAAAGGCGGCTGATACCTGACGAAACTGTGGTTACTAGACACTTCTTGTTGCAAACAGTGAAAATAACCGCTAACTGTCTCTGGACTGTATTGAAAATAAAGACGAAATCTATGGAACGCATTTACTAGCACTCGAAAATTAAAGTTTCCTACAAGCAAAAACAAACGGAAAAAAGTGACATGTAAGAATAACAAAGTTGATACCTAAATTTACGTAGCTTGCTGCACATGAGATGTGAAGCAGACGGCTTCCATTCCCCAAGAAATCTCCAGCGCCTGATTGAACGTATGCCTGAAAAAGTGTAAGTGGTCATCAAGGCTATGGGTATATAATAATGTCGTGTGACTAGTGCCTCCCGTCGGGTAGACCGTTCGCCTGGTGCAAGTATTTAGATTTGACGCCACTTCGGCGACTTGCGCGTGGACCGGGATGAAATGATGATGGTTAGGACAACACAACACCCAGTCCCTGAGCAGAGAAAATCTCTGGTCCAGCCGGGAATCGAACCCGGGCCCTTAGGATCGACATTCTGCCGCGCTGACCACGCAGCTACCGGGGGTGAACAAGGCTAAGGGTAGATGAACACCACATTGAATTCCAGTATTACAGATGGAGGGTGCCACGAACTTGTAAGTCATTTTCAGCCAGGTGTCCGGGTACTTTTGACCACATAGTTTATGTGTACGATTTGCGGGTGATCTACAGTAATACATCACATTTAAACGTCAATCTTTGTAAACGTAGATGGCGGCTGGAGAGTAACAGTTTTTACTTTATTTTATTTTTTCGCACGTGTCAGTTTTCGTACACCATCTTCGTTTACAAAGCGTGACAGTTATACAGGGTGAGCATTAACGAAACCAACAAACTGGAGGGACGGTTTTCTGATTTGAAATGGAGGAAAAAAGATCTTATGAATATTTGTCCGGCATTGCATCGTTACCACGGTAGACGGCGCTGACGAACGACAGTTTCTCTGACCACCTGCCATGTGTTCCTGGTGTGTTGCAAGTTGTGTGATTGACGAAGCGTTCTGTAAGCAGCAGAATGGTCCGGTATTCATGTCAGTAGCAAGTCGAGATGCTGTTTGTGTACGCTCAAGGAGACGGAAACGGTCGAGAGGCAGACACCAACCCCATCATACATCATTTCAAGCCCTCTTTTTGTGTTTAGGTGGTCAAGGGTCGTTTCAGACACACGAACGTGCAGGGGGGCGGCGAAATCTGCGTATGCCAGATGTGGAGGACCAGGTTTTACAGGATATCGAGACAAATCTGAGTACAAATTCCAGGCAACTGGCCCGCCAACATGTTATAAGCCACAGTGCCATTATATGTACCCTACATGACAGCCGCTACTATCCCAATCACTTGCAATACCGTGGAGGTCACTTTGAATATCTGCTGTGACGTGGGTGCGATGCAACTCTGTACCGCGTTCAGAGACAATTTGTTGTCGCTGCACCCACAAAGTGTATTTCCTGGCACATGTTCGTGGGACCTTTTTCCCCCCATTTCCACTCAGGAATCAGTCTCTGTTTTATTAATGTTCACCCTGTAAGTGATGTATTGCGACAGAGAAAGGAGGCTGTGACCAATGGAAAAAGTTCCATAGGTTACTCCAAAGTAGCAACACAACGCATATATCATACTAACAGATATAAATTCACCTGATGATGTAGGTTTAAAGCTTTGATACGCTTTGTGGATAAAATAAGCAGTCACTGAAAACATTCGATATTAAAAACAGTCATAATGAAGCCTATGTAAAAATGTTCACTTTTCAAGAATAGAGTAATTACAGTGGGGCATAGAAGGAATCATTCTTCTCACTCTCCACATGTGATTGTAATACGAATAAGCCTTAATAGATATTGCAGTGCTAAGTACCTTCTGCCAGCTAGGGGAAAGTGCTGTACCATGGAACAATGTTGAGACTTTCGGCTCTAGTCAGCCCTGCAACTGAAGTTTAGTACATTTTCTTATTCTGTTTTTAAATTGCGGCTTACACTGTGTGTGTGCTACAGTCTTTTTCTAAAATTGTAAAAATTACTTCGAAAAAGTAAGATTTTTCCTAGTGTGAAATCAAGTTCCAAGGGACATTATCGTCGTGTATCTAGGAAGAAATGTCCTATTGATATTTAAAAGCGTTGCAGTACCGAAGACTTCGTGAGTATAGGGTTTAATACTCTGTTACATTGTTACTCCCTTAAACGTAAGTGAAATCAAGTTAAGCAGAACTATTATCAATAGAAAGTTACAAGTTACATATGTTTTGAAAATAAAACTGTTGCACACTAACACAGATTTCAATTCTGAAGACAGGTACAATGTTAAGATATTGACGAATCTCAGTTAATTTACAAATATCACATGTGAGGGGTCGACTTGTACGTGGAGCCTGAATTTGTAATATTTCATGAAAAATGACATGAAATGGTTATTACATGTGGAAGAGATTGTATCTTTGACATCACTGAACCGAAGATGTTGCCTGAGTGGCAGAATCGATTGTAAGTAGGGGCGCAGAGCGCAGTAACAGTTGCCGTTGTACTCTGTTAAAGGTAGGATGTATGTAAGACTTTAAGATAGTGCCTAGCTGTGAAAATTTAGCTATTGGCCTATGGACACAGCATAATACAGTTTTGTAAGGCAATGAAATTTAGTAAATTTAGTTTCCAGTATGCAGCAATGCAACGTGGATTTTGCTCATTGTAGCAGTGCAGTCCCTTGAATGTAGGAACCAAGTACTGCGCAACAGGTTTAATTTATAGATTGATTAGATATACCCAATTTGTAATACTTTGTGTGTTTTGTAATCCTGATACAGACAAGTTAAGTTTTGGAACTATTTTGTCAACAGCCAAAGTGTCTTTAACTGTGTCAGTAAGTGAGAATTGTAGAACAATTGAGAAGTTAACTGATTTTGAAGTTAATGTAAAATGTTTCAGATTTTGTGAAGGAGAAACTTTATTTTGAATAAAATTTACAAACTGAAGAACTCGGTCTTAGCGTATCCTGTTCTCAATACCTCATCCTCTACCATCTTATGTGACATTCTTTGTGTGGAGCCATTTTATGGCCGGCATTGCACTTCGCTGAGCCAAGATTGAATATATTGTATGCCTACTGTGGAGAGAACAGAATACCAGGATTAAATCCGCTGCGACTCAAGAGCTACGGAAAATGTATCTCATTGTTTATTTGTACAGGGAATTTTATCAGTTTATTGCACGAGACTGAGTAAATTTCCGAGGGATTGACATCATTATAGATATTACATAGTGGTTTTCCAGATTAAGTTGCTTAATTTTTCTTTGGATTACTGCAAAACTGATTAAGCACATCATTTGCTCAACAACGCATTACTCAATAAATTTGGATTGCACAAAGTTATAATTTTTAGAGAACGTCACACACCTGTCCCATGGTAAAAGAGCTTGTTTCTTGCAAGGAACGTGATGATCCATGACCGATGAAATGTGGATCAGCCATCTACACGGGATATTTTGCAATTTAAAAATCAATAGAATTCTAGTTGCCATGAATTTCTGTGGCTGAATACTTAATAATACATTCCTAACTGTTACATTAAAAGGAGTAGAACTCGAAATTTTGGCTAAACGGAACACAACCCCGCTTCTAGCAAAATCTAAACTGTAGATAATAGCAGAAACTATTTACAACGGTCTCTGGTACACATTCCTTCACGTGACTCTAATGTCAGTCATTAGTCTGAAGTACTGACCAAAAACATTGGGTGTTCCTAGTTACATTATCCTTTAGGGGCAACACTCTACACTTCTTCACATGGTTTTCCGGAGCAGCGTATGTATAAACGCGTAGATGAAGAAACTTCAGGAGGATATCAACGGTGACATACAAAGCTTGTTGTATGAAAATCCTCGACAAAAGTCCTGTAAAGGGCTGACAATCATGCCCTCCACACGAAGCGTAAATGAAATCCAGAGCTCTACGGTTGGGGCTTATTTAATTACGCGGCAGGGGACGGCCAGCCTGTTGAAATGAATTCGTGCAGAGTCCCATTGTCGGCGGCAGAGCGAGCTTTACAGCGCTAAATAGAAGCGTGTTAGCATTCGCGTATCTGGCGACAGGGAGAGACAGAGCGGAATGAAAAGAGAGTGAATGATCTCCAAAAACAAGAGACAAAGAGAGAAGTGGAATAGCAGAGCAGTCCCATCCGATAAGGCGTTCCTTTTCACAGCTGCCTCTCTGATTACTATGCATCACACTGTTTCAGAGCGACCACAAGCGACTGAGTGGATTTTGCCTCCGATTTTCTGGTACGTTTGGATAGGCTAAAATAAGCGATACGTAGATCATATTATTACTGCGTTGAAATTACGCCAAACGTCCTAGTACTTTATGGCGTTCCATTTGAGCTTATTAGATTATGAGTCCTACACTACTCTCTAAATTAAAGCATGTTGACGTTACGAAGAAAAAGAAGCTTTCCTCAATCAGTCAATTCTGGTTCCCTCATTGAAACATTACGGATTAAAAAAATCACTTATATGGTACATTCCTTTATTTAATCACACCCGATATCTTGCAAACACCGGACACAATTGAGCACTTAAGTTATGTCTTCCCAGCTTCTCAAAAAGCGTTCGATACTATAGGACTTCATTAACTAATAACCAAAATACGATCGTTTGGGGTACCACCGTCGATTTGTGATTGTCACCATGTGTTTTAGACTAATAATACCCAGTAAGTTACGTTGGACGGTAAATGTTGAACAGAGAGAAAAGCAACACCGGTTGTACCTCAGGGAAGCATGATGGGACCTATAATGTTCCCATTACTCAAAAATGATTTATCACGCATGATCAGTAGATTATAAAAAGAGTTCCCTAACTATGCATTTCCTAGCAATAATCTAACTCCGACCCTTTCCTGTAGACAACAGCAAAAGCTTTTGACAAAATTTCCACTTCGTTTAATGAACCGCATTTCTCCTTACATGTGAATAAGCGATACGTTCAACAAAGAGAAATAACTCAACAGATCCAGGTTACTGGGTTTGTGCCATAGAAGTCGGCATATCACTTAGTTTTATTATTTGAGTGTAATACTAAGATCACTTGCGGTTGATAATGAAAGCAAGACTAAAGAAAGATCAAGACACATTCGTAGGACTTGTCTACTTGGAAATAGAGTTAGACAAAGAAAATGGTGCAAGATGTTCCAGATTCTGAGAAAAATAGGGGTAAGCTATAGGGAGAGACAGATTATATGTATATATATATATATATATATATATATATATATATATATATATATATATACAATATGCACTGGAGGCAAGAGGGAATAATAAGAGTGGACGATGGGAAGTACGAAGCGCTCGGAATAAACAGGATGTAAGACAGCCTTTCCCCACTTCCCCCTGATGTTCAAACTGTACATCGAAGAAGCAGTTTTGAAAGTAAAAGAAAGGTACAGGAGTGGAATTAAAATTCAGTTTGAAAGAATATCAATGATACGATTCCCTGATGACATTGCTATCCTGAGTGAAAGTGATAAGCTGAATGCGATGAAAAATCTAATGAGTACCGAATATGGACTGAGAGTAAATCGAAGAAAGATGAAAAATGAGAAGTAGCAGATATGAGAACAGCGAGAAACTTAACAGTCAGGAAGCAGATGAAATTAAGGAATTCTGCTACCTAGGAAGCAAGATAACCAGTGACGGACGGAGCAATGAGGACATCAAAAGCAGACTAGCCCTGGCAGCAAGGGCATTTCTGGCCAAGTCTTCTAGTATCAAACATAGGACTTAATTTGAGGTAGAAATTTCTGAGACTGTACGTCTGGAGCACTGCATTGTATGGTAGTGAAACATGGACTGTAGGAAAACCAGAACAGAAGAGATGTGGTGCTACAGGCTAATGTAGAAAACTAGGTGGACTCATGAGGTACGGATTGAGGAGGTTCTGCACCGAATCGGAGAGGAAAGGAAAATGTGGAAAAACACTGACAAGGAGAAGGGACAGGATTATAGGATATCTGCTAAGACATCCAGGAATGACTTCTATGGTACTAGAGAGAACTGTAGAGGGAAAAACTGTAGTGGAAGACAGAGACTGGAATACATCCAGGAAATAACTGCGCGGGGTAGCCGCGCAGTTTTAGGTGCTTTGCCACGGTGCGTGCGGCTCCCCCCGTAGGAGGTTCGAGTCCACCCAACGTCATGAGTGTGTGTGTGTGGTTCTCAGCGTAAGTTAGTTTCAGTTAGATTAAGTAATGTGTAAGCCTTTGGACCGATGACCTCAGCAGTTTGGTCCCATAGAAACTTACCACAAATTTCCAAAACTGTCCATACAGCAGAAAATAATTGAGGACGTACATTGCAAGTGTTACTCTGAGATGAAGAGGTTAGCACAGGAGAGTAATTCGTGGAATCAAGCCAGTCAGAAGACTGATGACCCCCGAAAAAAACTATAAAGAAGCGATTTCTCATAGGACGTGCACATAAAAGCAGTATTTATAGGAAGGAATGTGAAACTATTACGTATTTGTGAAGGAAATCACATATAAGATGTTAGTGCAACCAACTATAGAACATCATTTTAGATGTAGGAATTTTTATCATGTTACCATGGCAGCAGAGATTGAGCTGCCTAAATCGTAATTTATCGGTCTGTCTAGTGCACAATAATGGCAGAATTGTTCAGGGAATTGATACGGGAATCTTTTGCAGAAAGGCGACGTTCCTCCTGTAAAACCCTGTGTCTGTTAAGGACCCTCTTTTTCAGCAGGACTGTGTCCTATGTGACAATTCGGCTGCAATTCTATATTTCACGTAGGTCTCATGAGAATAAAGTAATAGACTTTGGTGTGCATGCAAAAAAAAGTACGCATGTAAAATAGGATAGGAAAGATCGAATTTTATTGGGAGGTTATCTTCGCAGCGCACTATACTGTATATTAACTGGCGAAGTACACATGTAGGTATAGGTGTAGGTGTAGGCGTAGAAAGTGACCACGCTACGTTCCATGTGCAATTCACCAGTGTTCAAAACTGGTAATGTAATGTACTGCACGTTCTTTGCGATTAAACTAAGTCCACTAATTCCATTAGGACACTGTTCAAGGTAGTTCACAAAACGGGTACAGAATTGATTCATGAAACACCTGCACTATATCGCGTATAGACCACCAGCATCAGCAACAAACGTCACAGAACGTTCCAGAGAAAGTCGTGAGTGCATAGGAAGTAAATTATCCATTAGTTACAGTTCGAAACTTTAATCTAGCATGAACTGACTGGGAAAATTATACGTTTATCACAGGAGGCAGAAGCAAAGATTCGTGTGAAGTTATTCTAGGAGCGCTCTGAACATACAACCTTGAGCAATCGGTTAGAAAACCAACTCGAGATGGGACATATTAGATATCTTGGCGACAAACAGACCTGATCTTTTTGAGGAAGTTAATCTGGAGGAAGGTATTAGTGACCATAAAGTCGTTGTGGCTTGTATGTCAGTAGAAGTCGCAAACATAAAAAAAAGCAGCCTAGAGTTTTCCTGTTTGGGAAAGCAAATAAAAGTGTCATTAATGAATATCTTCATAGTCAGCTCCAAGCATTCACTGCGGGACACAAAGGTATTGTGCATCTTTAATTCGGAATTTAAACGTATTGTCCACCATGTACTAGAGAGGTATGTACCTAGCAAAAGTGTAGGGGAGGTTTGGAAACAATATATTACCTGCTGATTCCAAAAATAGCCCTAAAATTTTTGGTCGTACGTAAAATCTATGAACGCTACAAATAATTCAATACCTTCTCTTGCTGATAGAACGGGTAATGTAACTGATGATGATAAACAGATGGCCGAAATTGTAAACCTAGCTTTCAAAAACTCGTTTACGATTGAGGACTGCAGCACCATTCCCCCTTTCAATTATCGAACAAACGAAAGGATGGCTGACATAGTGTTTAGTGTGTCTGGGATTGTAAACGGTTAACATCCTTAGACGCCAGAATGTCATCTGGCCCGGACGATATCCCCGTAAGATTTTATGTTGACTATGCTACAAATATAGCATCATTCTTACCGTCATCTATCAGAGAGCATTGGAAGGGCGGAAAGTTCCACGGGACTGGAAGAAGGCCCTGGTCATAGCAATCTATAAGAAGGGTAGAAAATCGGATGCACATAATTACCGGCCAATTTCACTGACTTCGATTTGTTGCAGAATCATGAAACATATTTTGTGTTCAGACATAATGACCTTTCTAGACTCTGAGGAGCTCAGCTGCAGAAACCAGCACGGTTTTAGGAAATAGTGGTCATGTGAGACACAGCTGGCCCTCTTTGTGCATGACATACAACAGGCTTTGGATACCGGCTACCAGGATGATGCCATATTTCTCGACTTTCGGAAGGCGTTCGACTCATTTCCGCACTGTCACTTGCTACAAGAAGTGTGCGCTTAGTGTCTATCCAGTGACATATGCGGTTGGATAGAAAGTTTTCTAACAGACAGGGAGCAGTATGTCGTCCTGAACGGGATAACTTCCACAGAAACAGGAGTAACGTCAAGTGTGCCCCAGGGCAGCGTAATTGATCCTCTGCTTTTTACGATTTACATCAACGATGTGGCTGATGGTGTTGACGGCGGCCTTAGACTGTTTGCCGATGATGCTGTAGTCTACAGGAAAGTAGTATCACTCGAAAGCTGTGGACAAATTAATGAGGATTTGTAGAAAATAAATGAGTGGTGTAACGACTGGCAGTTATCTCTCAATATTAGTAAGTGTAACATACTGCATATAACAAGGCGAAAATCCCCATTAATGTACGAGTACAAAATAAATGATCAGTCTTTGGAAGCGGTAACATCAGTGAAGTAATTGGGTGTGACTATTCGAAATGATCTCTAATGGAATGGATTACACAAGTAACGGGTAAGGGGAACTCTAGATTGCGGTTTATTGGTAGAATACTGAAGCGATGCAGTCCTTCAACATAGGAAATAGGTTACAATACGTTAGTTCGTCCAGTTTAAGAGTATTGTTCGTCCGTATGGGACCCTAACCAGTTGGGCCTGATTCAAGACATTGAGAAAGTCCAAAGAAGAGCGGCAAAATTCGTGACTGGTACATTTAGCCATCGCGAGAGCGTTACAAATCTCATAGAAAGTTTGAAGTGGGACACACTTGCAGATAGACGACGAGCTAAATTGAAGGGGCTCCTCACTAAATTCCGAAATCAAATCTTCGCCGAGGATGTAGAGCATATATTATTACCACCAACTTTCAAATCGCGTAATGATCATCATTCCAAGATAAGAGAAATAAGATCTTGTACTGAAGCGTTGAGACAGTCGTTTTTCCCTCGCGCGATCTGTGAGTGGAACAGCGGAGGGGGGGGGGGGGGGGGGGAAGGGGGAATATGACTTTGGCGCGAATTGCGCCCTGAGCCACGCACCGCTTGGTGGCTAGCGGAGTATATATGTAGTTGTAGATGTAGATTGTGTCTCTGATTACATCCCCAGTTAAAACGTTCTAGAAAAGGGCGCTCTTCACCATGAGAATAAAATCGATTTACCAGAGTTAACGATTACCGTGAATCAAACTTGCGATGTTCTCAAACGATGAAAAGCAAACGGAAATCCAGACTTCTAAAAGCTTTCTAATGAGCACTGCACACGGCTATATTATTAAATAAAGGTCCATATGTAATTTAGAGTGATATTTGCCAAATATGCTTTCTGTTACTCCCGGAATGGTCTCTTCCAAGTATTGGAAGATATCTTTTCGAACACAAACCTACTACGCATTGGACTCGTTCCTCTCCCATTTATTTTCGTAGGAGGCTCCATCACATGCCTTCCTTACAAGATGCCTACAATCAGTAACGTGAAACATAGCATAGTGGTTTGCGTAGGCGACGCACGTTAGAGATCGCTCTGTTTGAATTCCCAACAGGTCATCCAGTATTACGTTTCGGTACTGCCCCACAACTGTTTAGGCGATGGCGGCATAGTGCTTTTTAAATGCGTACTTCTATCATCCTTCCCCATCTTTCCTCCAGTCCGAGCTTCTGCTGCGTCTCTATCAAACGCTATCTACGGGTCATTAAATCGTAATCTTTCATTCCTCCTTCATATTCCTTTCTTTCCTCTCTGTGACCGTCTGTTCTTCGATTAACAAAAGGCAGATATTGTGTCAGCGAAGGAGACACCTCTTGCTTAGTTCCATTATCACCAGGAAGATTTGCCTCCTGCCTTCACACTCTGTTGTGAAGCAGAGACGATCAATCCCTTTAGCCAGCTAGCTGTATTGAGGAGCCGGCCGTAGTGGCCGAGCGGTTCTAGGCGCTACAATATGGAACCGCGCGACCGCTTCGGCCGTAGGTTCAAGTCCTGCCTCGGGCATGGATGTGTGTGATGTCTTTAGGTTAGTCAGGTTTAAGTAGTTCTAAGTTCTATGGGACTGACGACCTTAGAAGTTAAGTCCCATAGTGCTCAGAGCCATGTGATTCATTTTTGTATTGAGAAATTCGCCAAAATACACTGCCGGAAAAAAATTAGTACACAGTTGTAGAGTTCTGCAATTCATTGAAGATGACTGGTGGGGCCAGTGTGCCTTGGACGAATGCACTCTACGAGACAGCGCTCACACAGTCTACCTCGTAGGCGTAAACGACCATCACTTACGTGCAGGCAGAAATTGCTTCCGTCGCTAAAGACCACGGCGCGTCATTCCATCTTCCTTGTGATCCTCTGACGGCACCAGTCGAGCCATGCACGTTGATACAGTGGTGTGAGTGGAAGGCGGACTAGAAGTGTACTTGCAGGTAGCCCCACTGCTGACAACCGATTCGCAACAGTTCAGGTTGACACATCTATGCTAACCAACCCTCTTGTCTGTGCCGTGGTGGCTGTACGATGTGCCTCTGCTGCCCTTACAAGATGATGATCCTGGCGGGCATATGTGCTGTACGGACGTCCAGAACCTCGTCTACGGATGTTAGAATGTCACGTGACCGCTGATACCTGTATCGTTGCACGACTTACGCAGCAAGTCCCACTTGTGTAGCAGTTCTTCGAAAATACCATCCCGCCACTCGGAATGCCACAATTTGACCCCTTTCAAGCTCGGTTGGTTGGCTATAACAAGCATGGATGCGTACCCGGGGATGGTAGCCTTTTGCTTCGCACCTTTGGAACACACTAAGCATTCTGGCTGTGAGGATTCGCTATTAAAGAATAGACTCAGATGGCGCTCCAGCAGATTTGCCACTACGCTGGCAGTCGGCGGAGGGCGTTGGACTGAGCCAGGTGACACAGTGGATAGCACACCTGGACTCGCATTCTGCAGGACGACGCTTCAATCCCCATCCTGATTTAGGTTTTCCGTGATTTCCCTAAATCGTTTCAGGCGAATGCCGGAATGGTTCCTTTGAAAGGGCACGGCCGACTTACGTCTCCATCCTTCCCTAATCAGGTGAGACCGATGACGTCGCTGTCTAGTCTCTTCCCCCTAATCGACCCTCCTCCGACCCCCTGACGGCGTTGAGACCATTATCAGTACATCTACAATTCCACACATGGCATATGGCCTCATCGCATCAAAATCGACGTCGTCTTTCCAAGTGTACTAATTATTTTTTCCCGCATTGTGTTAATGATCGTAGGAACCAGCTGGGATTTATCAAAGCTCGTACTGAGGTGCTCAGTTGCGCACACTGATGTTTAGTCCAGCAGATGAGTTTCATATTCACAGAAATGGTATCACAATTTCAGCACGCACCAAGTTCTCTCCAAATTGTGTTACTGTGTCCGCTTTGTGGTGGAAAGATAGTCATAATAGTGCCTTTGATGAATGGGCGATAGAGGAGTACGTTTGCAACTGAAATACGAAGGGAGTATGGGGGCAAGAGGATAAAACATGGAGGCAGGAAGCACGGAAACGAGTAGACGAAAGAGAAACAGGGAGAACGACGTGTGTGGAGAAGAGACGTCAATTTACACTTCCCTGCTGTGTACTCCATATTAATTTTTGGTCTTCTGTATTCCGATCGGTTCAATGAGTGATCTGATTTCCCAGCGGTGCAGTTCTGATTCATGGAATTGCGGTGTAGTACCGACTTCGGTGGACACTAAATTATGACGCGCTGTCAATATCCACGGTGTTCCTACATCGACACTCGTCGTAAGCTATATTTATGCTGTTACACGCCGAAAAGATCTGACAACATACTTCGTCATTTCGTTTTTTGTTGTTGTTTTTTTTGTTTTGTTTCCTGTATTTGAGACGCGAGGTACCCCTCACAGAAGTTTTCTAATCAATATCATTTTCTCTACATCGTACTCTAACAAGGACAGGATACGAATATAGTAATGATAAAATTAAACGGTTGCGTCACCACATGCGGAAGTACTGAGATAAAATTAGGTTGAAAAACGCACATTTAGAGAGGTACATTAGATTGGTGCATAAGTTAACAGCGTTTTTGTTTCGTATATTGGTATTCCGGCTATTTTCGGTTCACATTCTATGCTCAGTTGATTTTTTTTCGTTTCAGTATGCCCTCTAATTCTTTCTCCCCTGCACTGAGCATAGCAATATCGTGATCGAATCTTTTCATCCAGCATCTTAGTGCCACTTTTGAACATTTCGGTTACTTCTGTCGCTGTTCCTAAATGTGCAGATTTAACAATAGGGGAGAAAGACAGCATTCCTGTCGTACATACATTGTTCCTGTTATTACATTCTTATTATTTCTTCTTGGTCCTTATACATACCAGCTAATACCTGTCTTTACAATATCTGATTGTACGATAGCTCCGGTAGTTCATTTCCCTTCCTGTTTTCCGTGTGTTGTGCATTCTACTTATCCGAAAGTCTGAAGGTGAGTCCCCAGCGTCATAGATTCTAGGAAACATGTGGACTAGGCGTTTGATTACCACTTTCCCTACAGATCTAGAAATGTGTTCGCATTATTTTGTTATGAGCCTTCCAAAGTTTTGTTAAACTTTAGGCTACTATTAGATTCCCTGTGTGTTCGGCATAGAATCCCATTTCTCCTTCTGTCATCAGGCAGTTCTTTCTTGACGTAGAGGTCTTGACTTTAATACTTCCGATTGTTCGATAACTCCACAATTACATTCCTCTTGGCACTTTATATGTCGGCGCCTTTTCTTATGATTTCATGGAAGGTTATGCTGAATTACTCCATCCGGCGACCAGTTCTTTATCAGTTTCTTCACATATCTCCTGCAGTCATTTCGCCATTGGTTTACTGCGGTTCCTAATTAGTTTATTTCCAATTCACTTATATTCCTGTGTTTCTATCTTTTCCTAAGTATTTCCTGATTTCTTCCTCCAGCAGTTGATTACTTAAGTTATCCAAGATTTCTCGTCTTTATCTTCCTTCTATCTATATTTGTCCTTCGAACTTTTGTGATTGCCGTTTTTAGAGATGAATATAATACTTGCAATAAAACAAATGTATTATTATTGCGATGGTGCGGAAAGTGCCAGTCCTAGACATAAATGCGATTAATAAAAGCAACTAACTTTTGTCTCTGTTAAATAAAGGGGTCGCTTTCTAAAACGCCTAAACATCTGCAGCGAGTTGTGTTTTCCTAAGATTTATCTAACAGTATATTTTTGTTATATGTTTGTGTGATCATGAGGCCCATCACCTTGCATATGTCTTAAATATGATATGTAACGCACTAATCAAAATGAACTTCTAGCTGCTGTTACTGATACTCCAGGGAATTAATATCGTCGAAAATGATCATTGCGCATAACCATACAGAGCCTTCCGTTAGTCGAAAAAACGTAAAAAGAGAAAGTAGTGTATAATAAACACAAACTTTCATTAAATACTATCAGCACGAATTTTTTTATGATCAGTCAAAAGAATATCCGTTATTCATTCAAGTGAAGTATCAATGTACCTTCAAATAAAGTTAATGCGTCCGCTATCCATTTTTTATTGTTTGTTTCTCATTCTCTGTTTCAAGAAGCAGAGTGGTCTGTTTGACACTGGGCGCGATATAGAGTCATGGTTTTTTTCAACCATTTCGCTTGTTGTGGGTCAGAACGATCCCAAACGGGGAATAAATTGGAAATGATTGCCAGGTCCTGACTATCAAGGGAACGCTGCCGTGATGACTGGGTGTTGTGTGATGTCCTTAGGTCAGTTAGGTTTCAGTAGTTCTAAGTTCTGGGGGACTGATGACATTAGATGTTAAGTCCCATAGTGCTCAGAGCCATTTGAACCATGTTTGAACGCTGCGTCGGTCATTTTAATAAGTGACCGCTGTCATAGTAGACACTACCGTGAATTCGAACACGGTGCTGAGCATCTGACGATCCCTCCATATCTCCATGTTGACCCGACGACATCGTCAGTAACGGTTGCATTCAGCACGGGGTCTTCGAGACTGGACCGTCGATCAATGGAAATATGTCGCCTAGCTGGATGAATAACGTTTCTCGTCGCACAGCCCTGTCCATAGTCGCGTCCGAATACGCCATCACCAAGTCGAACGACTGCTCGTAATACGGAGGTCGATCAGGGCGGTACTGTGCTAAGGGGAACATTCAGCTAAGTTTGCATAGGACCTGTGGTAGTAATCAAGGGCAACATAAGAGCAACGGACTACGTGAACATTACTGCGGACACATGCTCCCACTGCAGCTTGAATTATAAAAATATTATTCCAACAGCTGTTATTTTTATAGCTTTTATACTTAGGCTACTAGTTTCGACTACTCAAAAGAAATGTATTCAGGCCCTGTAGCATGAAAGACAGAAAGCATCCGGTCGTACATATATACGACAAGGAACCTATACTTGCGCCTGGTTTCTGAAGATTTCAGCAGCAACGTGTGCTCTTAACACATGTTACATTTCTGAAGAGCCCACAGTGCTCGTGTTCTGCGGATATTTATAGGTTCCCTCCTACAAACATGTACGACACGATGTTTTTTTTCGTTCATAATAAGGGTCTGAAGATGACTCAATTGAGGAGTAGAAACTAGTAACCTAAATGATAAGCTATGAAAATAACGGCTGCTGGAATATTATCCCTATAGTTCTCTCATCAGCCCCAATCTCGACTTCCATAATTGCAAGATGCCAACGGCCCAGCAGCATTGGTAACACCGGCTCCCGTCAGATCACCGAAGTTACGCGCTGTCGGGCTGGGCTAGCACTTGGATGGGTGACCATCCGGTGTGCCGAGCGCTGTTGGCAAGCGGGGTGCAGTCAGCCGTTGTGAGGCAAACTGAGGAGCTACTTGATTGAGAAGTTGCGGCTCCGGTCTAGGAAACTGACATACGACCGAGAAAGCGATGTGCTGATCACATGTCCCCCCATATCCGCATCCAAAGACGCCTATGGGCCGATGATGACGCGGCGGCCGGTCGGTACCGTTGGACCTTCATGGCCTGTTCGGAAGGAGTTTAGTCTTTTTTAGTATTTTTTTATATAATTCCAAGATGGAATTACGCTTACTATCCATGCCTGATGTCATCTCTGATGGCGGTGCTATCTTCCAGCAGGATAAATGATCCAACTGGAAGACCAGAATAGAGCAGTAGTTGTTTGAGAAGCATGATAGTGAACTAATGTTGATGTCTGGCTACCAAATTCGCCTAATCTGAACCCAACGGAACACATCTGCATCGCTATCTGATGCCAGTTCCGCACCCACATACCATCAGCCCATAACGTATGGGATTTGCGTGACCTGTGCTTAGACATCTAGGGCCACATGTTGGAGATAACCTACATATTCACATCAGGTAGAACCACTTCAGTATTTCGTTCCGTCACGCTATAAATCAGTTTGTCATAATGTCTTGGATGATCAGAGCTTCTGACAGGGACAGGGCTCAAAAATGGTTCAAATGGCTCTGAGCACTATGGGACTTAACTGCTGAGGTCATCAGTCCCCTAGAACTGAGCACTTCTTAAAACTAACTAACCTAAGGATATCACTCACACCATTCCCGTGGCAGGATTCGAACTTGTGACCGCAGCGGTCGCGCGGTTCCAGACTGTAGCATCTAGAACCTCTCGGCCAACCTGGCCGACCAGGGACAGGGATTTCGCCATTACTTCCGGGTGCGAATCAAGATGAACTACCAATGTTTATTGGTTACGATCAAATGATGCGGATACAGTTCTGGATCCCATAATTCTGCCAAAGTGCTATTCTTCTTAGTTGCAACATATTAACTATGAGACTGCTCCTTCAGAGTGTCTCAGAACTTCGGGTATCGTGTTCAACAGTGCTATTCATTGAGGAACGCTCTCGAAGTATCGTCTCGGAGAGATGGAAAATCGGAGCCAGCCGGCTGGGGGCTGGAGTGGGGTCCGCAGACGTGTTCCGCCGTTTCTTGCAGGCGGCCGCCAAGCGATCCGTTGCCGCCAGCTGCCGCCCCCGGCTGAGGTTGTGCCGCGCACGTGCGCAGAATGCAAGAAGCCGCCCCCTCCCCTCAGACCCGCAGCTGCGGGAACGGAGCGGGTCGCGGTGAGTTCCCAGTTCTGCGCCTGGCTCACTTCTTTGTAAAAAGCGAATTTCCTACGTCGAGCTGTTAAATTCCCTATCCTCACTGCTATAATCCTGCGAATCCTTTGATGTTAAAGTACTCCAGCGAACAGAATACTTATCACATGCAATAGCAACCAGCAGAATTTTGTAGTTTTTCGCTGTATTTAAAAGGTCAACGTTAGTGTTTATCGAATGTAGGATACTCAACTTTTGACGACACACATGTTAATGTTGACAAATGAGGCAGTGCGTTATTTTAGGCCTACAAGATGAGTTACGCTAAGATCTTTTACTTTCACTGTATTGGAAGTGGTCATCTCATGGCAACAGACCTGTAGAACAGCGTACATGTGGTATAAAGGGATAAAGGCTTACTGATGCATTAATAAAAAGCAATCGAAATCTCAATAAATTATTTCTTTGTAATTCTGGTAACCTTTTTCGGTCTACAAGACCATCTTCCTGCCAGAGGATCCAGCTTACTTGAGATGACAGTACACGCAGTTGCTGTGTAGTTCTGACTGGTGAGTATCACGACTCGTAACAGTCGATATTAGACTTAGTCTCTGTGTACCAGATCCTCATGTAAACTGGAGCCTCTAGTCTGAAGATGGTCGTACGTACGAAAACTAGTTACAGAATTAAAAATAAATAATTTATGGCGATTTGGGTTGCTTTTACGTCTACATGTACGAGTAACTTTTTTAAACCTTCACTCGGTCGCGAAAATATGAGGGTAATCCCGAAAGTAAGTTCTCCTATTTTTTTATAAGTACATAGACTTGTTTATTTCTACGATGGTTTACATCAGTTTACAGTTTGAACATTTAGATATTTTTCGACATACTCACCATTTCTGTCGATGCATTTTTGTAGACGCTGTGGCAGTTTTTATATGTCCATGTCACACCAGCTCGCCGCCATGCTGTTCAGAAAATTACGAACCTCTTCCTTCACCTCGTCGTCGGAGCTGAATCGCTTTCCGGCCAAATGTTCTTTTAACCTGGGGAACAGGTGATAGTCACTGGGCGCCAAGTCAGGACTATAGGGTGGGTGGGTGATTAGGTTCCATTGAAACTGTTGCAGGAGAGCAACGGTTTGCCGACCGATGTGTGAGCGAGCGTTGTCACAGAGAATGTGTACGCCCTTGCTCAACATTCCTTTTCTCCGGTTCTGAATTGCCCGTTGGAGTTTTTTCAGAGTCTCACAGTACCTGTCAGTGGTAACTGTGGTCCCAGCGATTCAGCTCCGACGGCGAGGTTTTAGAAGAGGTTCAAAACTTTCTGAACAGCATGGCGGCGAGCTGGTATGACATGAGCATACACAAACTGCCACAGTGTCTACAAAAATGCATTGACAGAAACGGTGATTATGTCGAAAAATAGCTAAACGTTCAAGCTGTAAACTGATGTAAGCCATTGTAGAAATAAACAGGTCTATGTACTTATAAAAGAAAAGGAGGCCTTACCTTTGGGTTTACCCTCGTAAAACCAAAGTGATATTCTAATGAAGCTTTTTGCAGATGTGTTGCACATTGTCTATAGTATGCCCTTCTATTGTTCTACGCAGTACTTTTCAGTTCTATGCGCACAGTCAGCACATGAAAATGCCCAGAAAAGTCTCTCCCGCCAAGTATGAAGTCCTTGTGAGTGGTTTCATTTGATTCCATGCAACCACATAACGTAACTATCATGCGTTTCCTTCTTCGCGTCAACTCTCAGTCCCACACTGCAGGTGCAACGAAGATGCCGATGCAGCTTTTTCGATTGGATGTGTATGATCGCCCACCGTACAACCCAGAGTTGGCTCCGTCTATCTCTTCACTCACGTGAATCGCTATCTCTGACGATAGAATTTTGGCACAGACAACGAACTGCAGACCAGCTTATGGAACTAGCCTTCTATGACGAGAGAATTGAGAGGTGCATGTGTGCATCGCTGCGGCTAGCACCTACCACTAGTAATGATTTCCTTTCTTGTTCCACTCGCAAACAGTGCGACAAAAAACTACTCTCTTAGGCTTCCGCACGAGATACTAATTTCGCTCTTCTTGTCTTCGTCGTCTTTCCTCAAACTTTACTTGGACGTTGACGGTTTGGTGCTGCAGTCGGCCTAAAATGCCAGTTCTCTAAATTTCCTCCCGAAAAGAACGACGTCTTCCCTTCCTGCATTCCCATTGAGTTCATAAGTATCTCCGTAATAGTTGCAAACTGATGGAACATACTGGTTACAAATCTAGCATCAAGCTTGTGCTTTGCTTCGTTGGCTTCCTTTAATCTGATCTGGTGGAGATCCCAAACTCTCGAGCAGTACAGAAGACCGGGTGGCATTGTTGTTCCCTATGCCGTCTCCTTCATAGATTACGAACACTTCCCGAAAATTCTCCCAATAAATCGAAAATTGGCCTACCAGATTTCCAAACTGATGTGCACGTTCATTTTCATGTCGCTTTGCAACGTTAGGCCTAGCTATTTAATCGATAGGACTGGGTCAAGCAGCACAGTATTAAAGAGTAATCAAAGGGCATAAAGTTTTTTCCCCTACTCATCTGCATTAACTTACTTTTTTCTACATTTAGAGCAAGCAGCCATTCATCACAGCACCTAGACATTCTCTCTAAGTTGTCATGTATCCTTCTGCAGTCACTTAACAACAACAACATCTTTCCACACACTACAGCAGAGATGGGCAGCCGCGCGGAGTGGCTGGGCGGTTCGAGGCGCCATGCACTGATCGTGCGGCCTCTCTCGCCGGAGGTTCGAGTCCTCCCTCGGGCATGGGTGTGAGTGTAGTCCTTAGCGTTCAGTTAGTTCAAGTAGTGTGTAAGTCTAGGGACCGATGACCTCAGCAGTTTGGTCCCTTAGGAATTCACACACATTTGAACATTTGAGGGGTAGACACGAGAGCTGCCCGCATGGTTGCCCGAGGGCATCGTGAGCCGCGACGGCAACGCTGAGCAGAGGTGAGGGCACGCACTGCGGGTAGCGGAGCTGTGCGGTGTGGCTGACCGCTTGGGTATGCACACTCCAGGGGGGTAACCGTGTCGCTGCGAGAGCGCTTCGCACACACTGCTGAGTACGAAAAAGCTATGTAATGTACGTAGTGCAGGTGGAACACACATTCGTCCGAGGTCGTTTCACGCTCATGAGCTCGGTACTGGTGCACGGTTATGGGGAGGCCAATCATTGTCACAACGTACGTGTGTTGGACATAAGAGTAAAACGTGCTTACCCGAAGTTAGTGTATCCCGTGCCATGCAACGGTTGGCCATGTACGGCTGAATCACAGTTTCGAACCATTGTAACACATTCTACTTTCATGACCACAAATAGGATACAGACGTAAAGGAGTAAGAAACTAACAGATTTGTATTGTAAATGTTAGGTTATATTTACACACACGTGTGTAGTTCAGAGGAGGGTTACTACTTACAGATAGGACATAGGCATTAATTTACATCATCCTGGATGTTTTTAGAGTGATTCTGAACTAGCATCTCGACACTTGCTGTGAAATTACTGGTCATTTTGCGCACTGCAGCAGTCAGTCGAACATCAGTAAGACTACTCCTATGCTACGATTTTGTCAGTTTCATTAAGGAGCAAACACTTTCGCACAAGTATGTTGTTCCAAAAACTATACAAACGAGCAGCAATTTTAAATAGCAATGGAAACTGTTCACGTGGGAAAATTTGTAGAAGCTTTCCAAGGTTTCTCCAGTGAGCACAGGATTACATTGAAAGTCAATGAGTTCCAACTGAATTTCAGAAGACACATTTTCAACGTTAAATGCAAAAGGGGTCGCAAAAAGGTTGACATTGCATTCCAGTCGATTCCTCAAATCTACCATCGAAAATTCCTTCGAGAGACTGTAGCCACGTTACAAACCCATCAAAATGTTCTTTGAACGTCTCCTGTTCCAAATTGCTTTCGCTAACACCTAGTGCAACGCTCAGGAAGTGAACACACGACATATCTGACAGTTGCTTTGTCCAAAACAGCAGTTTTGTCTTTAATGCCAAAATAGTTTCAAATACTTAGAGAATTACCTTGTTTCCAACTTGCAAAGCTACATTCAGGATATTCAAATGCTTGGTTACGTCAGTTATAAATGTAAGGTCTAAAATCCACTATGGGTCGTCCAATTCTTTCACTGGTTTTCCTTTCCCATCCACGAATAACGCAACAACTTAACGTAAATTAAAACATCGTTCTAAAAGAATACCTCGACTCAACCAGCGTACTTCACAAAAATATCTAACATCGCCATATTCACACTCGAGATCTGCCAGGAACGATTTGAATTGTCTGTGTCTCAAACCGTGCGATCTGAGAATGTTAACAGTTTTTATAACCAAGTCCATGATGCCAACTAATATGGCAGAATTTGCAAGCAATTAACACGGTGAAGAACGCAATGTATTGCTGGTAGTTAGTGCTGGACACCGACGGCTTTCAACTATTTCCATATCAAAGCCACGACACCAGACTTATGACCAATCATTGAAGGAGTCCCATCTGTTGCAAATAATGAAAGTTTTCTCCAACATAACTCGTATTTCTCTATTATATGTTCTACGCGTGGAAATATATCGTCGGCGGTTGTTGTGTAATCCATTGGCACTAAATAGAGGAGTTAGTCAGTCACATATAACTGAGAATCAACTTCTCGCAAATAACTACAAGTTGAGCAACATCACATATAGCAGTGCTTTCGTCCAATGCTAATGAAAAGAAAACCAAATCTTTGATCCTGTTTCTCAATTCGTATGTCATTTCTTCAATGCCTCTGTAAACCTTTCCCCATGAAAGAGGAACGGTTTCAAAAATAGGAAGACTTGATGGGTACAAAATTGTTGTGGCAGCAACAAAAGATTCTTTCACAAATTCTCCATCGCCGAAGGGCCGTGCTGTTTTAACTATTTTAAGCGCTGCATGATAGCTTACTGTCATCGCAGCATCGTTGTGGATGATGAGGTATTCGTCCAATAAATACATACAGAAGAAGGTGAAAATGCCGGAAAATGGACATAACATATTATTAATAACAGTAATAATGTAAATCAATCTCAAAATTATGTACATGTATACGTACGTCTTTCTCCTCTTTCTGCTTCAGTTCGTTGGCTTTGGCTTTTCTTTCTTCGTTATTCAAACCGACTATATCCTTCTCGTGAAGCAGTTGATAATGTCGCCTCACATTGTTCTTCTTCCGTGAAGACAATGTCGCATTGCAAATAAATACTGAGATCCGCTTTGGGTGCCAACAAAAAAGTACTGTTCTTCCCACTGTGGATTAACGAGTATGGGTTCAAAGGACTTTTGTTTCAACGTCATCTGCAAACAACCGAGAACTGTTGCTCACCCTGTACGTCATATGATTGACGTCACTACACGTACAATCAGTGTTGTTCCACAATACAAAAAATTACTGTCCTAATGATTTGATATTGTTTTTTCCTGATTTTTTTTTTCATTTATAGGCAATTTAGGCTTTATCGTCAGGCAATTATCTGCCTGATTGATGTGATGTACTACCGCACGTATATCTGCTAATAGTATGTCGACGTCCTCTGGTAAGGTAACTGTTAGCAAGAATCAAATGTTCAAACGTGTGTGAAATCTCATGGGACTTAACTGCTAAGGCCATCAGGCCTAAATTATCCTAAGGACACACCCATGCCCGAGGGAGGACTCGAACCTCCGCCGAGACCAGCCGCACAGTGCAAGAATCCTTTTATTTAAGACAGCGGAGGATGCCGGAACACATTAATGTATACGGCTGCCGTGGTGTATCACAGGCCTAAGTACTTGAAGACAAAGCCACTGTCACTTCGAATTCGATAGCTGCAGACTGGTGTGCCAGGATTTCTGCGAATAAATTACAAACCATAATGGAGACCACCTCCTCGTGCTTCAAGCAAGGAATCTACTTCCCTCTGTCGGCTTCGCAATGGCCATACTTGGCTGACCCACGGCCGCATCCTCCTTGAGCATCCACCCCACTGTCGGTGTGGTGCCCGTGTTACGGTGGCCACAGCCTACAGAACTGCTCTAGTGTGGCCACGTTACGGCGAAACCTTTAACTTGCTGACACGCTGCTACTGGTGCTGGCGGACGACGCCAAAGCGGCTGAACTGGTTTTTCGTTTTACCCGTGAAAGTGAGTGTACTTCCCTCTGTGACGTAGGGCATATTACCGTCGTCGCCCGCTTCAGGTATTGGAGGGATGCCCTGCCACCTCTTGGTCGGTGGTATGGCCTGGCTCAGTCCCTTCTCACCTCTATAATTCTTCTTATTCTTTTACACCTGTCGTTGGTTGACAGACTTGTCGTCGTTGTATTGTTTCCTTGGGTTTTATCTAGTAATTTTAGCTGGTTTTCTTGTTATCGTGAAGGATGTGGAAGTACCAATCGGTTGCAGAGGGTGTGTCAGTCGCATAATGTGTCCCAGGTGCCTCCGGTTGCTTTCTGGGGAGGGAAACTCTCCCAATTTCACCCTTGTACCCCTCTTTCGCTTCTACGTGCTTCTGTCTCTTGGCTTTCTTGGTTTTCAGACACAGTGGAGTCCTTTGGGATTTGATTTTTTTGTACTTCCTGTCTGGGGACTATTCCCAGCTTGACAAAGAAAGGATTAAGAAACCGATGACTTCGTAGATTGATCCCTTTAACCCCCTCTATCCATACTTCGAATTCGATAGCCATTAAAAAAATAAAACAATAAACCGCCGAATGAAGACAAATAATAATAATAGTTCTTCAGAACCAATTAATTGTCAGCTGGCAAACCCAATTTTCAGTATTAAAGAGGAAACCATACAATACAATATATAATCCAAATGAGCATAATTTAATTAAGTTAGCAACCTGAAAGTACGTCTTCTTTTTAAAATGAAGCTATCAAAACCAAATTTTGACCATTTCCTGCTGTATGTTGTAAGTATTCTGTGTCGTAGTCGGTCCTGATGGTCTAGCACTAAAGCGCCTGCATGGAAACCGAATGGTCGCTCCATCGAATCCTGGATGGGTAAGGATTTCTATTGTCTGTCTTTAACGTGTCATTCACCTCCCAATGGTGCGGAGTTTCATCAGGAACAACGAGTAGCCCGGATTCCACATTAATTTGTAAGTCACTTTTCCTCGGCAAGATTACTGGTGACATGCAAGTCCCAGAAGTGTCGTCCGAGTGAAACTCTTACAGCAGGCAGTTGAGCCACAAAAAATTATTACGTCACAACAACAACGGATGGGTTAATGTCGATATATGGCAAATCACCACTCAAGTATACACAGGTTTTAGCACCAAACTGTTGACCTGGGTTATTGGAGGAACCAACTAGACAAGACGTCACAGATCTCTCGTCCAATCGAAACCCGGACATGGAAACCTGCCTTCCATAGGACACACTATCTGCTCTCTCGTATATAGTTTTAAATAATGACAGTATTACAAATAAGTCATTGGTATAAGGTTAATTATGGGAATGAAGGTTTAAAGATGAAACGAACAAAGTGAAATAATAATAATAAATTTATGATGTAACCTTGTGTATACTTCGCCACGTGTCCTGAATGTGAATTTTTGTCTCTGTTAGTACGACGCGCTGAGATCAGGGACTGCTAGTAGGGCCACACAACTTATAAATTTAATTCGATAAATATTTTCAATAACAGTAAGGACATTACACCGTATTAGCAATAGGAAAATCACAATTCAAGGGGATAGTGTCAAACTGTACGACGGTCAGAGATAATAGACCACCGTAGTAGTCATGGTTGTTATCTGTGACAATGCAGTACACAAATACTTCAGTTAATAAATACTTTAAAACGAATAATGTAGTAACCGTAATAAGATAAAATGAAAAGGGTGTCTCTTATTCATGATTAATAAGTTAGCTTCGTAAAATATAGTATGTATTAAGTTGAGCGTCCACAGTTCCCTATTGCCTATGTTAGTTCAAAGTCTCTTTTATGTAACAATTTTCCACAAATAGTAAGTTTTAGTCCAAAATCGGAATGCAGTGTCAGAAACCGATTAAAATCCGTATTCACGATACCTCATTCATCCCTGTACGATTAGTATGTATTGAGAAAAAGGAATGAGAGATAATACATACGGTAACTAAGTGAGAGCACTGCTCGCGGAAGTCAGGCATTTAGATTAGAACCAGGTATGGAAATCACTTTTAATGTCCCAGGAAATTTAAAAAAAGCGGGAGATAGAGTGTTTCACTCAGATTTACGTCAACTAAAAGTAAAAAAAAAAAAACAACAAATTTTCCACATATTATTGGATTGAAGACCCGAGGCTTATCTTCAACAACGTAACTGTATGAGTTTATTTCCTCAAGCGTAATGCCGTCTCTACAGTTTGAACTACAACTGTTAGGGGTCAAGTGCAGCTGCGGGGATTACGACGGCTTCATAAATTGATCATATTAACTTTCCGCATACTAATTCTATTACTGCGTTCACGGTACTGGCTTCATTTGTGCTGAGGCTGCAGTCTGCGTGGGGTCGCCGTTAGCCCTTTGAACATCGGAAAATATCACCAAGTCCTGCAGATTGTGCTAACATGGCACCGTCGCTCTAAGTTGACCCAACGCAGTGCAAGTCGAGCGTCGGTTCTTGTTCAGGTACTTTTGGCTATAACAGACGCTGCTGAAGGTGCACATTAGCAGTGGGATGAGAATTAAATTGAGGCAATAGCTCTAGATTTTCGGTTGTAAGAAAACAGTTGCATGTGGAGTTTAGCGTTTCAGCATTGGCTTTCCTATCCTAAATACCAGTTATTGTCTTTCTCATGAGTGTCTGGCCGTTAACTTGTACAACACAGAGAGCTTTTTACATTCGAACTGAGTTTCTTTGGGTTTTGTGGAAGAGCTATCGATGCCGTTCTGCGGTAGTCGCTGAAGGTTTCACACAGTTGCCGTTTAAAAGACAGTCATGTTTCCTCCAGGATGACTTCGTCAATAGTCACAGGCTTTGTTTCTCGCATAGTATGGAGTAGTCTTTGTTTTTTTTTAGAAGTTTCTTTACATTTATAATACAATTGAGTGTCCTTCCCATCATGAACTGTTCTATTAGGTGCACATCCGTCAAGTGCATGCTCAGCTATATTTTTAAACGTGAGACACAGATATTTTACACGTTCCCCTCCGTAGACATATGTTTCAAGTTCCTCACTGAATGACGACAGTATTATTTCTTTACCAAATTTTTGAACATATAAATCACTCCGCTTCTTTTAGTTTCCTTGATTGTTGAATTAATCTAACTAGCATACATAAAACAGCAAACAGTGGACAACAGTAAACCCCTATTCTTTAATAAACCGGACTATCATGTATAAAACAGCTACAAACGTCTAATTACAAATCAGTTACTGTGCTAAATACGAGGGTTATTCAGACGTTCTTCACGCTGTAAGACACAATTTAACAAAATAATTTATGTTAGGAAGTACTTTTACAGGCCTTCTTGATTATAACAGCTTCGCAACGTTTTTCCAACTTCTGTATTCTGGACTGGGCACCTTCATTGTTCAGCTGTCTTGATTACTCGGGTCATTTAACTAGAAGCTTCATCAGTTGTATCAAAATGTTTTCCACGGAGTTATTTCTTCAGTTTGGGAAGCAATTCAAAGTGTGGTGGGCTCATGTCAATAGTGTATCGTGTGTGTGGAATTATTACCCATCCATATTTGTCGAGCAATCTCTCAGTGGTAGGGTAATATGCTGCCTTGCATTCTCGTGCAAAATGAGGACACCAGCTGCAAGCACGTCGGGTGCAAAACATTTTCTAGAAGCAGCTTGTAGTACGCGCCAATTATAGATGTCGCATGGGGTGCTCTATTTGTTTCTATTATTCCACCAGCTCCACCACTGCTTGTTGGCTGCACGACTCAAAGTCTCGTATCCTCCTTAAGTGCAACAATCCTGTTGTCCTTCTAATCGATAACGTCAACTTTTCACTAACAATAACCTGGGAGATGTTGTCTGTCCTTCGGTTTTTCTGAGTGCCTAGCCGACTTTCACAGAGCGAGCAGACCACCGTGATACTGCGCTACGAAAACACTACTCTATTCCCGCACACTTCTATTAAAGAGTTTAAATTTTCGTTGGGTTATATCCACGTCGGAATCCGATTTTGATGTAAGAATGCTGATAATTACGTGTAATCCGACCTCACTCAATTTCAGCTTCCATTTTAAACGTAAATGACTCAACATTCAGCCACGAGACTTAGTAAACACATATACCCTCACTCCTAATGTCCCGCTAACAAATGACATGAATTTAAGCAACCTTAACGATTCCGTATGGGCAGAGAGCTAGACTTTTGAAACGACCCTCGTGTTTGAGGCTATACAATCAAAAAAGGTAAGTTTATAATAAGTACGAAATTCTGCATAACGTTTGTTGGAAGTAGCTACATGATCTCATTACGAAACGCCGGGTGTATATAGTCTGCGCAAAGCGCTTCATTTTAAGCGAAAGGAACTTTTTCATGCATCTCATTGTTTATGACGTCATATCACCTGGGCTATGTGCCTAACAGTGATACAGCTTTCCAAAAACATCCAGTAATACAAGTAGATACTGTCCAAAAAGTGTGTTGCGAATAGACGTAGTGCTAATGAAGTGATAGATAAAAACATCAAACCGGAAGTTGAAGTTTTACTGCGCACCATACTAAAACGAAGCCAGACTTTCATGCATCGACGTGAGTATGACGTCATATATCCTGAACTGGGTGTCTCACAATGATATAATTTTGCAGATACATTCAACGGTTCATCTTTATACTGTCTGGAAACTGTTTTGCGAAGAATGTCGGTAGTTCAAATGGTTCATATGGCTCTAAGCACTATGGGACATAACATCTGAGGTCATCAGTCCCCTAGAACTTAGAACTACTTAAACCTAAGTATCCTAAGGACATCACACACATCCATACTCGAGGCAGGATTCGAACCTGCGACCGGAGCAGCAGCGCGGTTCCGGACTGAAGCGCCTAGAACCGTTGTCGGTAGTAAGGAAGTAATAAATTACTATATATCTATTGCTGAATCTTTAATGCTTGAACAGCGGAAATGTAGTAAGCGATAAACTTATCCCTGTCATCATCTTGTAGGGAGGGATATTTTAGGCAGAAAAAGTTTCGGACAGATTTTAAACCATGTACAAAGATTGCTAGAAATCGATAAGTACCATCACTCTCAAATAATGGATGAATAAATTCCACATATTTGCAGGCCGCCAGACATGGTGCCTCGAGGCAAATACATAGTTTTTAAATCTAATAACATTCCTTGACACTAATAGTGACAGATGGTTCCCTGCCCCGCATCGCATGTGATAAGCTGCAATACCGCCTATACAAAATGAAAGTCTTACAGAAACTAAAGGAACAGAATAGAGTTACCCGTAGAACCTTCGGTTTGTGCTTCCTGACTTCTCCCTGATTTATTCTTATGGGTATACTTCAAGAGTAAAGCGTACGCAACACGTCCTCATACCGGGGCTGAACTCAAGGAAACGATACACACAGCTGTGTGGGAGATGCGATTGAACGTTCTGAATCAGATTATCGGTGCCATCAATCGACACCTGGGAGATAATACAGAAAGTAATGACTACGATCTATTTAGTTATATATTCACAACCAAGTAAAAGGCGTATATCATAAATAATGGCATATATTTTTCTTTGTTTTCAGTGTGCGTTACAATAAAAGTATGAGTTTGTTTAGGTTCAGTACTTTTTATATCCCACTATTCATTCTTCCGTATTCTGTATCTTTACTGCTCACGCTTAGTTTTGAGAGGAGGTACTTAGTAAAATGTCACCCGTCGTTTTGTCACGCCAACCACTTACTAAACTGAAATTTTCTCAGTTTATTGTTATGATTAGTCTCCTCTAATGATAATTGGGAATCTCACGTACTACCGAACTGATGTTTTTTTCTAAAGAGTTAGTTTACTTCTGGAGGTCAGTTTGATGGTCGATAAAAAAATCCATTACATCTTTCTGATTGATTGCACGCCTTTTCTTTGAGCCATCAGTGTTCTGACTGGTCTGTTACGTCTCACTACGAATGGCTCTCCTGTGCCACTCTCAGCATAGCACCTGCAACCAATCGTCCCAGTTATTTGCTGGATGTATTCCAATCTTTTTTTCAGTCACCTACTGATACCTGTCGTACCATGGAGGTTATTAGATGATGTTTTATCAGATGTCCTACCAACATGTCCCTTTTTCTTTTCAGTGTTTCCCATAGATTCCTTTCCTTGCCGTTTCTACGGAGAGCCTCATGATTTCTTACCTTATTGGTCCACGTAATTTTCAAAATTCTTCTGTAGCACCGCATCTCAAATGCATCGAGTCTCCTCTATTACGATTTTTGCACAGATCGTGTTTCACTACCATAGAATGCTGTGCTCCAAACGTACATTCTCAGAAATTTCTTCTTCATATTAACGCCTGTCTTTCATATCAGTAGACTCCTCTTCGCCAGGATTACCCTTTTTTCCAGTCCTAATCTGCTTTTGATGTCTTTCTTGCTCCGTCCGTCATGGCTTAATTTGCTGCCTAGGTAATAGAACTCTGATATTATTTTTTTCACTGTTCTCATTTCTGCTACTTCTCATTACTTCCGTCGTTGTTCGATTTACTCTCAATCCATATTCTGTGCTCTTTAAACTATTCATTCTGTTCTTCTTCACTTTCACTCAGAATAGCAATGTCATCAGCGAATCAGATCATTGATATCATTTGATCTTGAATGTTTATACCACTCTTAGAACTTTCTTTTATTTCCGTCATTGCTTCTTTGCTGTATAGATTCAACAGTAGAGGCGAAAGACCACATCACTGTCTTACGTCGTCTTTAATCTCAGCACTGCGTTGTTGGTCTTCCACCTTATTGTTCCCTGTTGACTCTTGTAAATATTGTATATTACCCGTCTCTCCCTATGGCTTACCCTATATTTTTTAGAATTTCGAACATCTTGCACCACATTACTCCGTTGAATGTTTCTTCCAGGTCGACAAATCTAATGAACGAAACTTAATATTTCTTCAGCCTTTCTGCATTATCAACTGAAACGTGAAAACAGACTGTGTGGTGCATTTACCTTTCCTAAAGCCAAAGTGATTGTAATCTAACATACCCTCAATTTACTTTCCCGTTCTTCTGCGTATTGTGCCTGTCTGCAACTTGACTACATGAGTTGTTAAACTTATTTTGCGACAATTCTCGTACGTGTCGACCCTTACTGTGTTCGAAATTGGGTTTATGATGTTTTCCGAAAGTCACGTGGTATATCGAAAGCCTCATACATTCTGCACACCAACGTGAATAGTCGTTTTGTTGTCATTTCCATCAATGGTTTCAGAAATTCTGATGGAAAGTTATCTATCCCTTCTGACTTATTTGACCTTAAGTCATCGAAAATTATTTTAAATTCTGTATCTAATACTGAATCCCCTATCTCTTCACTCTAGAGTCATGTTTCTTCTTCTACCACGTCATCACGCAGGGGCTCCACCTCATGCAAGACTTCAGTGAACTCTTTCCATCCATCCGCCATCTCCTCTGCATTTAACCGAGGAATTCCAATTTTACTACTAAGATTATGGCCCTTGCTTCCATTAGCTCGTTGTATAAATGCATAGCGTTTCTTTAAAGACACAAAAGATACACGTAACAGAGAATCTGGCCATCAACAATATATTTTTCTTCAAAATTTACAACAGGCTGCCAACTTTACGGTAACTGTTCGATACCGCGACTATAGAAATCACCTAGTTTCGAGGCGAAGAATTCGACAAGCGACGTTCGGAGCCCATTTTCATCAGGAAAGGAAGTTCCTTGAAGGTTGTTCAATAGACATCGTAAAAGGTGAATATCTGAGGGCACAAGATCAGGTGAATAAGGTGGGTGCAGAACGCCTTCCCAATCCAACTCCTGTAATGTGTGCTTTGTTAGCCTAGCGGAATGCGGCCAGGCATTATCTTATAGCAGGTTCACGCACTCTTCCTGACCGTTATATTTGGATTGAGTCTGCAAAACGTCTCAGTTGCTGACAGTAAATATCAGCACTGACAGTGACATCTCGGGAAAGCGATTCGTAGTGCACTACACCGTCGCTGTTCAACCAGACGCGTAATGTAATCTTCTGTGGATGCCCACAGATGTTTTTATGGGGACGCTCAACCATTCCTTTCTTTTTATTAGGTTAGTATAAAGCCAGTGTTTCTCGTTACCAGTAACCACAAAAGATAGGAATTGTCGGTGTTGTTTACGATCCAACTGATGACAAACAAGCAGAGATGCACATATGGCCACCCGCTGATTTTTATGATTTTGCCTTAGAGCATACAGCACCCACACATCCGATTTTCGAACCATTCCCAACGCATACAAACGTCACACGATGGTGGAATGATCACAGTTCATTACATGCATCACCTCTCGAGTATAATTAAGCGTATCACTGGGGATTAATGCGTTTAAACGATCTGCATCAAACCCCCAAGCTCTTCTTTAACATGGGCAGTCACTAATGTCACAACGAACATCCTTAAAACGAGCAAAATATTTTTTGCAGTGCTCTGCCCAGTGGCATTACTCCTGCATAAAGCGCAAATGTTTCTGGCTCGCCTTCGCTGTTGTCACAACTCTACTGGACTCAAACAGAAGAATACATCGAAAATGTTCCAATTTCTCCACTTCCACTTCATTTTCCAGAGTCCACAACTCCGCTCACTATCACTAAATGACAAAATATCGATACGTAAACTCAAAAAGAAACAGTGAATTACAAATAAAAAATGATAAGCGATAAATAAAACCATAGCAACCGGAATATCAACATAAAAAAAGAAAACGCTACAAGTATCCACCAACCTGATAGTTCCATCGATAATTATTTTGAGTTTTTCATATGATGAGTCAGATCTTCCCACTATCAGTTCTTTTTCGATTTCCTCACATTTCTCATGCCACGATTTCATCTTATATTCTACCAACGTTCTGTTTATCTCACTCCTAAGAGAACTGCACTTATGTATTCTTGAATATTCCTGAACATTTCTGTATTGGTTTCTTTCGCCGATCAGCTGAAGTATTTCTTCTGTTACCCACGTTTCTTCGCAGCTATCTTATTTGCACCTGTTTTTCTTTCCAACACCAGTGATTGTCTTTTTAGAGATGTCCATTCCTCTGCAAATGAACTGCCTACTGAGCTATTCGTGATCGCAGTATCAGTAGCTTCAGAGAACTTCAAGGATAGCTTTCCATTCCTGAGTACTTTCGTATCCCACTTCTTCGCACTCTAATTTTTACTGGATAGTCTATTGAACTTGAGCCTACTCCTCTGTAAGCTGAGTCCATATCTGATCATGGTTATGCCTTGTAATCAAACATCTGATTTCGGAATCTCTGCCTGACTATGACGTAATCTAACTGGAATATTTCTGTATCTCTCAGCCTTTCTAAAGTGTATTTCGTTCCCTTTTATTCTTCAAAAGAGTACTCGCTGTTACCAGCTAAAATTTTTGCAGACCTCAGCTAGCATTTCTCCTCTCCCTTGTCCTATCCAATACTCTCGCGTAACGCTTTTTTTTCTACACCTTCCCCTACAACCACGTTCCAATCTTCCATGACTGTTAGATTTTCATCTCCCTTTAAATACTGAATTACGCTTTCAATATCCTAATAGACTTTCTTTACAGGACCCATTTTCTATCTTTTGAAGCATAGATGAAATAAATTGTAGTTTGTCTGTGCAGCAGTACTGTTAAAAATAGATTCCATAAAATCGAAATTAAGTCAACGAAACGACGAAAATTACTGTTTTATGGTGAATAAATGAACGCCTTTGGAGGTAGAAATAGTAGTTCAGAAATTGATAGCAGGGCAGATGGGCAGAGAAAGTAATGTACTCAACTGTTAAATAGATGCATAGAGGTATCGTTTAAATTTACAGGGTACGCAAAATGTCAAACACCGTCAATAAATAACTGTATGTTATACTGAGGAGATTTTAATTTCAAACAATTTAGATTTACTACGTCCACATCTACATATGTTGTGCACAACCGCATCTTTCGGTGCATGTCGCAGATTACGTCTGGTTACCATTCTCATTTCTCCTTCAATGTTCCAATCACCGATGCTGCATGGGGAGAGCGACTGCCCTTCAGCCTACGAGTGAGCTACAATTTCTCTGATTTTTCTCCTTGTGGCCATTCTGTTAGAGAAATTTGTGAGGAAATATTATATCTTCCCATTCCTCTTTGAATGTATGCTCTCTGAATTTTAGTAGTTAACCTCTCTCAAGGTGCTGTGCCCTCTTGTAATGTCATAAGTTGCAGACTTCTCAGTATATCCATAACGATCTCTCTCGTAACAAACGAACCCTCCTATCTTCGTTGGATCCGTTTATCATTTCCACTAATGCGACATAGAAAGGGAAACCAGTGTGACGCACAGTACTCAATAAGACGTCGACCTCGTGCTTTGTAACCCACTTCCTTCGTCGATGAGGTGAATTTCTGTAAGCTTCTTCCAGTGAATCTCAGCCTAGCATGTTGTTTTCCTACAAGTAATTCCATGTGATCGTTGCATGTAAGATCTTTCCTAATGCCTACAGCATGTACATTATGGTTAGTCATGGTACCACAAAAGCATCTGTTTCCTGTAATCGAGCAGCAATGGATCCCTTGGCCTATTTATACCCTTCTTCTTCTTATTTTAGTGATCAAAACCGAGGTTGATTTGCAGCAGAGCGCCATTCTTCTCTTCTGACTGCCTTCCTCTTCAGTTCCACGTATGTGTTACATCTTACGTCATTCATGATCTGTTGCATGTATCATATCGTCGGTCGCACCAACCGATTCCTTCCCTCAATAGCTCCTTCTGCTGTTGTTCCAATGATGTTGTTGTGTCTTAGGATGTGCCGTACAAGTTTGTCTCTCCTTTTTTGGATGTGCCTGCACAGAGATCTTGTTTCCTGCACTCTTCCAAGCACCTCTTCATTTGTTACTTTGTCTCTCCAGCTGATTTTCACCATCCTTCTATAGCACCACATCTCCAGAGGCTCTAGCCGTCTTTTCTCTTCTCTTCCCATTGTCTAAGTTTCATATCCGTATAGAACCACACTCCAAACGAAATCTTTCATGTTATGTTTCCTTTCTTTCAGTCTGATATTCTAGATGGTGAGTAAGCTCCTCAACCGAATAAATGCAATTCTGCCCTGTTGTATTCTGCTCGTAATTTCTTTGCGGCATCTACCATCCCTTGTGATTTTGCTTCCCAGGTAGGTTAATTCCTCTATCATTTCCTTCATATACTGCTTCTGTACTACATACCATCATTTTTGTCTTCTTTTGTGTAATCTTATTCTATACTGATTACATAGAATCCTTTCCCTTGTTCTTCGAACTTCCTCTAGATCTTCTTTTTTCTCCGAGACTATAGCAATATCATCTGCGTAACGTAGCTTGTCTATCTGCTGCCCGTTAATTTTGCTCCCCTCCTCAGTAGATTCTAGAACTTGGTCTATAGCTTCCTAGATGTAAGCGTTAAATATAAGAGGAGAGAGAGCACATCCTTGTCTTACCTCTTTTTTAATATTTGCCTCTTGTTCCTGGTGACAGCTTCTAATCATTGACACCTCATTCTTCTAGAAACTGAGTATCACATTAATGTCTCTGTACTACATTCCACTTTTCCTCGGCACTCTGAACGTCTCTTGCCAGATAACGTTATCAAATGCCTTTTCCAGGTCTACAAAGGCAACATATGTTACTTAATTATTCTGTAATTGTTTTTTGATAAGGAGCCTCAGTGGCAAAATCGCTTCTCCTGTTCCCAATCCCATTCTGAAACCAAACTGTTATTCACTCAGCATATTCTCCACCTTCTCTTCAATTCTCTTCAGAATTATTTTTTTTAGAATTTTTTATGCACGTGATATTGGGCTTAAAGTTCGGTTCTGTTCACGTTTTGTAGCTGCTGCCTTCTTTTGTATAGGAACAAAGATGCATTTCTGGAAGTCTGAGGTATTTCTCCTGAGATATAGACGGACCGAATCGGTTTAAGCAGCATTGTTTTCATGCTGTCACCAGCCTTCTTTATTAATTCTTCAGTGATGTCATCAACACTCGTTTCTTTGTTGTCCTGTATTTCTTTTAGAGCTTTGTCAATCTCCTCTTGCAGAAAGTCATCTCCCTTGTCATATACGTCTGCTTTCTCTTCTCTTCCTATTACTTCCTCGGAAAAAGGCGTTCCAGCATAGAGTTCCTTAATGTATTATTTGCACCTCTTCACCATGTCTTCACCAAACGGTTTTTTCCACTCTTTATATTCTATTGGGCTTGAGAGTGTTGTTTTACGTTTCTTAGAAAAATTATTTTCTTTTCTGTAGGCTAAATCAGTTTTTCCGTTTTGCATATTTTCTTCTACTTCCCTGCACATTTTCTCAAGAAAATTTTCTTTTCCGTTCCTAGCTTCTCTACTGCCTAAATTCCTTAGTCCTCTGTATTCAGCGTTTCCTTGTTGATCAGTTGCGTTTTTGTATAATATCCTGTTTTCTATAAGCTCAATAACACGTGCTTTAATCCATTTCCTCTTCGTTTAGATTTAGTTTTTCCAGCTATCTTTTCTGCTGCTTTGTATACACCAGATTTAATTTGATCCCAGTCTTCATTAACTCCACCTCGTTGAAACATTTAGGTTGGGTTGTCTGTTTCGTGAGCATAGCACTTTGTCAGTCCCTCGGTTTTCAGATTTTCTAGTTCCCATTTGAGTTTTACTGTCTTCGTCTTCAAACATTTAAATCTGAGTGAACTTTTCCCAGGTTATGGTCACTGCCTATGTCTGCAGATGGATAGTTCCTGCAATATTTCTCCTGGCTCCTAAAACGTGCTTTCACTAGAATGTAATAAATCTGTAGTCTCCTCAGGTCTCCAGGGGCCTTACATGTTTATCTTCTTCGTTTGTGATGTTGGAAAAGTGTGTTTACAACAACAAATTTGTGCCTTTAGACGAACTCTATTAGTCGATCCAAGTCCATATTTGCCAACTATTCTTTCCTCCGGTTCTTCACCCACAATCGCATTCAGTCTCCCAAGGCAATCAGGTTTTCATCTCCCTTAACATTTCTTCGTATATTTCGTCAACGACTGCATCTTTTTCTTTGGATGTTGGCTTGTGTACTTGTATTATCACAGTGTCCTTTGGTTTAGTTTCAAGTTTGACTAGCATTGTTAGAGAGCTATGTTACACATGTCCCTTGACACGTGAGCCATAGTTTTTCCTCAAAATTATTCCAACTCCTCACATTCCTGGTCTATCATTCCGGTGTGAATGACTCTGTATTCTTCAAACCAGAAACCACCTTGTTGGGGCAATCTCATCTCCGATATGCCTCTGATATAGATTTCCAGTCATTCCATTTCAATTTTTAGGTTTTCTGGTTCGCTACACTGAAGCAGTGTTCTCACATTACAAGTTGCTATGTTAAAATTTGGATTCCTTTGCTTTACCTTGTTTGTACCTTTTGCAGTCCCCACCTTGGGATCAGATTTATACCTAACGCGTTAGACTTATTTTCGTTCACTGCCAATTGTATGATTTCAATTTGGGTACTAACCTAAACTTATAACACCATGAATGCTGACAAAATACACTGACACCGTCAAAATGTAACTGAATGCAGCAAAATACGCATCATTCAAAAGCAGCCTGTACAAAAACTTTTACAACGTATCGCATTATATGACAGCAAAATGATATAATTATTGACGGAGACACGTGTAAATTTGCAGTTGCAACTAGTTAATGATAACACTGTACCATCATTGTTATCTTCCCGAAAATGTCATAGAGCGCACAGTAACAGTGTTGTGAGAATAAACAGACCACAATAACAGTGGAATGGCATGCACGGAGTCAATTTGGAAACAGTGGTCGGGGCAACGTACGGCTAATTAACGTAATGTGGTGTTACGAGTGTACTAACAGCACTTTAGGAGTTGCTAAAGTGCTTCTAACACAAACTACACTTCGGCTGTTACTGTAGCGCGTTAAGCTCGTTTGGTCATCATTTTAGGGCTGGCTGGGACCCAACTCGTACATGGGCACCAAATTTCACTTCTTAATGGCTGCGTTCACTAGTCGATTACCACCTGAATTACTGGTCCTCATATTTACCACACCCATCTCAGTCTCATCAATACTATGGAGGAAATGCTTTACTTTTGTATTTTTAGTCCACCGAAGCTGCTATTTATGAGCGTTTCTGTAATATTACCTTTCCATACTGATTTCTAACAATGTTGATTCTGAAGCGGTACCTGTAGAACATAAAGCTATTAAGTTGTTGCATATATGGAGGTATACAACTGTTGGTTGTGTGGACACTGATTTGGTAGTATCTTAACAATATTTATGTATTGTGCCATTAATTTGCTTTGTTCTGTTTGTAATGTAGCTCTGCAAGTGATATACTATCGATATCTTTTTATATCAGAGATATACCGAGTTTATTATTATCTAATGGCTATTAAATTTATGACTCTTTTTGTACGCTGCGTTATCAATACACTGAGAATAATTTGTCAAAGGCTTCAATAGGCTTTCTTATGTCTTTATTTAGTTGGTTGATTTAATATGTGCTGTTCGCATTCGGGAGGACGACGGTTCAATCCCGTCTCCGGCCATCCTGATTTAGGTTTTCCGTGATTTCCCTAAATCGCTTCAGGCAAATGCCGGGATGGTTCCTTTGAAAGGGCACGGCCGATTTCCTTTCCCATCCTTCCCTCACCCGAGCTTGCGCTCCGTCTCTAATGACCTCGTTGTCGACGGGACGTTAAACACTAATCTCCTCCTCCTCCAATATGTGCTGTTATAATTCTATTCATCTCAACTGCACTTATCATAATTGCGATATAGTTTGCTTATATTGTTTTTGAGACTTATTCAGAAAAGTATTTTACAACGACTGATGTATTTGAGTGGAAGCAGGAGATCAAAATACCTCGATTCTGACAATTAGTTTCAAATACCTTCATGATTGCCGAGATGAAATCCAATGACAGTTATGTAATTCTATGCTCAAACGGAATCGTTTGATTTACATAATAACACTGTTATATTTTGGTAGTTTAGAGATATTTTTGTTTTGGTGTGTTTTTAGGCCTTACAACCTGTTTCAGGCTGGATCAAACAAAATATTACAAACAATTTGTATGCTACCAGAACCGGCAGTTTGTGATGGGTTCTCTGCGTCATTGGGATGCACTGAACTGTCTGTATTACTTGTCGTTAACATACTTGAAACTTACACATTACTTGGGTCATGAGCCACATGGTAATTGGGAAGTAAGGCCTGTCTGGCGCCCTGAGAATAACGTCACAAGTCACTGGAATAAAAACAGCAGCCTTAGTTCAAAGAGAGAACATTTGGCAATAGCACTTGTGTGGGCGCTTGTTGTGGTAAGGGTCTTGGCTGACTTTCAGTAGATGACGTACGTGCTTCTTTTTCCATTATGACGTTCCATTGCTTTTGGCTAGGATGAACGTGGCAACACTGACTCATTGAAACAGAAAGGTATATCAGTTCGTTGATATCATGTTGTTGATTATGTACAGAAACATAATAAACCACAATTATTTAATCGTTTTGTCGTTTAAAGAGTCGAAACATGACCTAGAACGTACATATGAGGTCGTGGACCTGCAAACCTGGTCAGCAAATGACTACCAAGTAAATATAGTCACGCAAGTTGTGGATTTGATCATCTACAATATTAGTGATATGGGCTTTCACGGTTTGTTAATACCACCCATGGGTGAATGACGGAAGGTGTGGACCAAAGGGATTTGAGGCACTTCATTCACTGTTTATTTTTTTACAACACACTTCTTTATTAATAACATTGATGATACTCTTAAAAGGAAACAGCACAACAGGCCTTGTAAATCGCCTAACTGCATAAGTGAACCACTAAAAATAATCGTTAATACGTTTAGGAACACAATAATCTTCAACTCACAAATAGCATTCAGTTGTATAATAATTAATTCAATGTCTGTTCAAGGCAATTTCCCCACATAATCAACACAACTCGAAACCAGATTTCAATACACTTCCTTGCTGTTAAATGTCTGCATAAGTTCATGGTCACACATGCCGGCCGGAGTGGCCGTGCGGTTCTAGGCACTACAGTCTGGAACCGCGTGACCGCTACGGTCGCAGTTTCGAATCCTGCCTCGGGCATGGATGTGTGTGATGTCCTTAGGTTAGTTAAGTAGTTCTAAGTTCTAGGGAACTGATGACCACAGCAGTTAAGTCCCATAGTGCTCAGAACCAATTGAACCATTTGAACCATGGTCACACATAGTTACCTATGAACAACAATTCTATTGCCTCAAAAAAAAAAAAAGAAAAACACCTATACATGTTTACAGAATTATGCGAAAGAAATGCATATACACCTTCTGTTTAGCAAATGAGCCACTTTCGGCCTGAGCCACCAACAACATAAGTCGTTCTCATTACCCACATAGAGCCACTCCGAGGTACTGGAAGCAAAACATAAGTCTTCCACGTGTACACCAAAGGTACGGTTTCCCAGACTGCAAGCCGTAAGAAACCAGTCAAACACGCTCCCGCCACCAAATACAGGAAGGCGTCGAACTAGTAAACAACGCCCGCTACGGTGGGCGGACGCGACTATGTAAATGCTTGCCACAGTGGGTCGGTTCCTCCCGCAGTCTCTGCGAAGACCGGTAGCGAAATTAATGAAACTAGCACCACCTGTGACACAAAGGGCAAGCAACTCGCCAACGTAATAAAGACATAAATTATTTGCATATACAACAGCTGTCTATCCGCTACTTCCCGCACCTCAGAGGACACCACTTAACACAGTGAATTCAGAGTCATCTAAACATACCGCGCAATCTGCGCAAAACCACATAAACTTCCTGTGCATGAGCACACTACGCTTAAGATAAGGAGTATTGACTTAACACAACACTCAACTTCTAAACCTCCGGATGACTGGCCTGGACTCGTAAAATAGATCTACCAACACATCATCATGGCCAATAAACTGCCTCCGCTCTCCACTTGCGAGGCACAAATAGGATATGTCCTGCAACACACTGGTTAAAATATTTAAAACAGTGTACGTTACAAGATTAACACTCAATGTCACAGGGGAACATTAATCAGAAACACCGGGAGCTGATAACCTCGCTGTTGTGCGCCCTAAAACACCAATCATCATCACCCCCAATCAGAAACAGACATCGGTTCGTTACAATGAACACACAAATTACGTGGCTGAAAAACACAACCAAGTCAGTAGCACACAAGAAGGTCAGTAATAGTAAGGCCGTTTGTCATTTTACCATTCAGAGGTGCGTAAAACAATAACACTTAAGCAGAGAAGTAAGAATGCATTTGAGCAATTCAGTGACTGACAACAACTAAGTTTTTAAATGCAGAACACAAGTCCTCACAGGATAAACGCGGCCTTACGCAGTGGACTCCTAATAGTAAGGTCAAGCGTCAAAAGCACACTGCTCAATAAATACACCACAATGGCAAGCACACTCAGTAATCGCCAGAACGATGGACACTGAGAACAAAATGCTGCTTATATCCAAACCAACTATGCTCGCAACGGCATCACATTAGTCACAGAGCCATAGAGACGAGAATGTAGTCACTAGAAGCAAACGGTAAATCCATCATAAACAAGGAAGCAGCATGTTCCCGACAGCATCGGCGCCTCTACCCACCAAGTCCGCTGCAAACGCCCAAACACAATGAGGTAACGTGGCAAACTTTCCTCTTGCCACCATACACGGCGTAGGCAGACACGGCTTCACGCTCCGCGCACTACTGCCTCACTGTTTCTGCTCGCCCTCCAAAGTCCAACTACTCAACTCTCCCAGGTGCCTCGCCGACTTCTCCCACTAGGGGGCGCCACTTCTCTCTTTCCTCCGCGATACAGCGATAAATATTATACGCGGTACGTTCGATAGATCAAACCCGAGCCGCCACAGCTCAATTACTATGGGCTCGAAATAATGCCGCTTACTACGAACTGCAAATAAATCTCAACGTGTGTGCTGTAGAGTGTCGCTTATCTCTAAGATGCATAAATAAAGAGATTCTTTCCACCTTTTCTTTAAAAAAAATTTTCTTTGTATCCTGCAGTAAAATAAAGTACATTGACCTTCAGTTAAGTTCGTGGCTAACGTAGGTTCCGTTTTCACACTCTCCCGTTTCAACTGGATAACTTTCCCATACATACATACATTGACTTTCAGTTAAGTTCGTGGCTAACGTAGGTTCCGTTTTCACACTCTCCCGTTTCAACTGGATAACTTTCCCATACTGACGATTACTGATTTTACTGGCTCATCTATGTACTTTTGTACTTTCCTTGAAACGCGTTCTTAGGGGTAAAACGTGGCAAAAAGCTGACTTTAACAAACAAAAGAGGAAAATCACCGCCTGTCCTACATTTTGGCGCTATGTATGCAGTCTCAACCACACGTTGTTCTTACATTGATTTACACATTTTCCGAGTTGAGGTTTACACAGTTTATCTTCCTGCTTATTGCAGTTTTCACAAAAGATATGGTGAAACCTTTGACTGTGCCTTGCCGAAATGAACATTCATAACGAAACGATAATTCTTGAAAATTTTCTGGAAATAAGGGTACTGCAGAAGCGAAGAGGAGTCAACAAAGCAACTTCTTATGTGTTAAAAGACCACTCGTATGTGAATACACTCTGTCCAGTCACGGTAATGTGAATACCTGTCAGAATCCTGAAGAACCACGTTCCACAGTGCGGAACGCTGCGAGACATGCAAGAAGAGGAAGGCTCTGGAAGGTATCGACAGGGATTCGGATCTATGACGATTTCAGCGCCGTGGCCAGCTGCGCAGGGTTTCTCGGCTGAGGATCTATGGCATGAAAGGCCAGATCGACGTTGTTCCACATATTTTCGATTCAAATTAAATCCGGGAGCTGGTGGCCGGGGAAGTACGTAGAACGCATCCTGGTGCACTTCGAACCTCGCACGTACACTACGAGCTTTGTGACACGTTCCATTGTCCTGCTGGTATTCTCGTCCTCCCGAGAAAAATCAGAATGCATGTACGGATGGAAATGCCTCCAAGAATAGATGCATTGTTGTATTCATCGACAGTGCATTCCGTAAGGACGAGATCACCCAGGGAATGCCACGAAAACATTCCCCAGACTATAACGATCCACCCTTGTTTGCTTTCAGATGTTTCAAGCCGCTTATGAGCTTAAAATATGTCTTATGGAGCTTAAATTGTGAGTCATCCAAAAAGATCTCGTCCCCTTTACGGTACTGGTGTGAAAATTCCAGCTTTCGTCGCCGATGTACAGCAGCCAGCCTGGGTGCATAAACCTGGGGTCTGCTGCGGAGGCCCATTCGCAGCAACGTTCGCTGAGTGGTAGTCGCTAGGTTCATCTGGGAGGTTCGTTGCTCAGCAACTGCACGTGTATTTGCCTGCACACATTTCAGTAGCCGTCGTCCACCAGTGTCATTTTTGGCCCGTGGTTCATCACTTTTGCGACGGCATGTGTCCTGGATAGCTCAGCTGCGGTACACAAACAGTTTACAAACCTAGCCGTTTTCGCAAAGGTCCATCCTCAGCCTGAAAGCCAATGATCATCCCCTTCTGGACGTCAGACAAATCGATGAGTTTTCGCATTACCACAACAACACGCTTTATATACCCTCCATTTCTAGTGCTGCCATCTGCCGTCTGTTAGTGGCCCCTGGACGTCAACTTCGGACATAGGCGGTGTTCAAGCGAATGTGACTGAACCGTATAAAAAAAATGGTTCAAATGGCTCTGAGCACTATAGGACTTAACTTCTGAGGTCATCAGTCCCCTAGAACTTAGAACTAATTAAACCTAACTAACCTAAGGAGATCACAAACATCCATGCCCGAGGCACGAATCGAACCTGCGACCGTAGCGGTCGCGCGATTCCAGACTGTAGCGCCTAGAACCGCTCGGCCACCCTGGCTGGCTCGAACCGTATAAAACGACAAGACTATCGTTCAAACGTAATGACACGGATCATTTTCAGATTTATTCATCTGAACCTAGAAAACTACAAGTAAGCCAGTATAACCGTTTATAAAGTAGAAATGTCCATTAGATGTTCCGAGAGGCAGGGCGAGCTATATAAAAGTTGTCGTCGTGTATTGTGTTGTTGCCGGCTGGAGTGGCCGAGCGGTTCTAGGCTCTGCAGTCTGGAACCGCGCGACCGCTACGGTCGCAGGTTCGAATCCTGCCTCGGGCATGGATGTGTGTGATGTCCTTAGGTTAGTTAGGTTTAAGTAGTTCTAAGTTCTGGGGGACTGATGACCTTAGCAGATAAGTCCCATAGTGCTCAGAGCCATATTGTGTCGTTAGCAGACAGTAACTCTAGAATGGGTCGGAGATGTCAATGGTCAGTGACCTCGAACGTAGACGAGTCGTTGGATGTCACATGAGTGAAAGATCCATCACTGACATTTCGGCTTCTCTAATGCTGTTCCAGTTGCAGTGCTGCTGGTGTAATGCTTGTAAAGAGGAAAAACGAAGGAACAACCAAAGATAAACCAATACCAGGTAGACCTCACGTACTGACGGACATGGATCATTGAGCAATGTGGAGGATGACTGTAAAAATCGCACAAAGTCAGCTTAAGTAACCGCTCATGTCTTCCACGGTGCCAACAGCAGTGCAGCTGATACAGTGGCTATCATAACAAGTGAAACGATTGACGTACAATGGTCAAGCAGTTGTTCACAAATGTTAAGCGACGCTTGAAATGGTGTAAAGAGCGACTCCATTGGATAGTGGATGACTGCAGAACAGTGATTTGGAGAGATGAATCACGCTGTACGCTGTGTCAATCTGCAATCCGGTTGAAGGGTTATTTGACGAAAACGTTGTATGCCGTAATTTACCGTGCCTAAAGTGAAGTATGGAGAAGGCAAGTTATCGTTCGGGATGTGTTCTTCATGGTTAATGTGTGATCCCACTACTACGCTTCATAAATACCTTAAACAGCATACACTATACGAACAGTTAAGAGAAACTGGCCGTTTGTTTTGGCATGACAATTCATCTTTTCATAAAACATAATCTGTGAGGCAATAGTTTTTGGAGCATAACTGAAGTCGACTGGTCTGCCCCGAGTCCCAACCTGACCCGATGGAACACATTAGGTATGAGTTACAACGTCGGCTTTGCTCCAGACCTCAGCGTCCCACTTCTTGATGAAGATTGGGCTGCTATTCCTCCGTGCATAATCGGACACCTCATTGAAATTTTTCACAGCAGGTATCAAGCCGTCATAAAAATGAATGCTGGACACTCCCTATAATAATGTCCACTATCAAGAGTCTGGATAAATATACATCCACATCTACATCTACACTCCGCAAGACACCTCTCGGTGTGTGGAGGAGGTTGCTTTGTGTATCACTGCGCTTCCCCTTAGCCAGTTCCTGTCGCTTATGTTTCGCGGGAAGAAAGATTGCCGGTTAGCCTTGGTCTGGGATCATAACTCCATAATTGGTTTTTATCTTCTTGGTATCTTCGCGTGATATGCGCAGGAGGAAACAATATATTCGTTGACTCGTCTAGGAACGCACACTCTCAGAATTTTAACAGTAAACCGTACCCTGATGCTAAATGCTTTTCTTACAGCGTCCGCCACTGGAGCTGACTATACCTCCATGACATTTTCAGGCTTGCTAAACGAGCCTGTAACGAAACGTACTGCTCGTCTTCCACAATTTCATTTATCAGTCCTATCTTATGACGATCCCATCGTGAGGGGAAATACTGACGTATTGGTCGAGCGAGTGAACTGGAAACTACTTCCTTCACTGACGAACTGCATTTACCGCGGATTCAATGAATCTGTCTGCCAACGGCCTGAATCACAATTAATTTTATTTCCTTTCCACTTGAAATCGTTCCATACGCATACTCCTACTTATGGAAGCAGATGCCTCCCGTGATTGATCTCCAATCGTGTCGTCATACAGTAAGAGGTCTTCCTATCTTTGTATTCGCAAGAAGTTACATTTGTACATATAGCGTGTCAGTTGCCTCCCCCTACACCAAGCGTCGATTCGGTCCAGATCGTCCTGCACTTCACTACAATTCTCTAGCGTCACGACTTCTGCGCATACAACAGCATTACCCGCGAAAAGTCTCATGGAACTTCCAACGTTATCTGCTAGGTTATTTACATATATATTGAGAAAAGTAATGGTCCTATAACACCCCTTGAGGCACGCCAGAAGTTGCTTTTACTGCTGAAGACTTCTCTCTGTCCAGAACGACATGCTGTGTTCTGTTTGCAAGGAACTCTTCAGCCCAATCACTTAGCAATTCTGATATTCCATACACTCATATTTTGTTCATTAGGTGGCAGTATGGAACTATACCGAACGCCTTCAGTAAGTCAAAGATCAAGGCATCTGCCTGCGGAACTGTATCTACTTTCTGGGTCTCGTGGACCAACAGACCGAGTTAGGTTTTACGCAACTGTTGTGTTCGGAAACGATGTTGACTCCTACAAATTTTCGTTCCTCAGAAACGTCGCAATACTTTTAATCATATGATGTAGATTTCGTTCATTTGCATTGAGAGAGTCAGAAATTAAGAACTGGAAAAGAAGCCAGTATGGCAGTAGTATTCACGATTATTACAGCAAGGCCCAAAATAACGTAAATAAGTACCGGGACAGGAAAGTAGTATAAATTAGGGATGAAATAATAGAAATTTGTGTACTTAGAACTGACAGAACAAACCAATGGCCACTTAAAGAGACAGCTGAGAAGCAAAAAGTAATTTGTAATTCAGTAATGAAACTGAAGACTGTAAACAGAAATACATTCTTATTTTGCCTTCTACGGAAGAGCTGTTATCAGTTTAAGCTGCAAGAACAGTTTATGCCGCAGGGAACAACTTGCGGAGGTGTAACATGGACTTTAAATGTGGAAACTGACCAAAAACTGAGGGTTTCACAACGAGCGATGGACAAATGCTTGTTGGGCCTAGCAAGAATGGACATACAATTAAGCAAACGAATAAGATGAGAAGAGTACAAGACAATGATTTATGAAACTAAAAAGGCGATGGGCTGAGGATATAGCGAGACGAAAATGTTAGGAGAGGAATGATGGACCTGGAGGACAACTACTGACGACACAATAAAAACATGTAGATCAAGCATGGATAAGAAAAGCTGAAGATAATAACGTACTTAGAAATATGGAAGGGGTCAATAGGGTCCGAAGTTCATACACCGTAGAACTTTCACCAAAACGCCTCCAGGATTTGGAACAATATGGAAATCGGAGCTTAGTTTTTTTGACATCCGAAACTGCTGAGGAATTATAAGTGGAATACATGTTGTAAGGGCCTGTATAGTTATGGATTATGCTTTAAAGTATGAACAGAAATACTTCCGTAAAACAGTTCACGTAATGAGGAAAGTAGAGTTTCAGTCAGTCAAAATTGAAACTATATCAACAATGAAAACAGCATCTCTCACATGGCGCCCTAGAATTATCCGACTCGCTATTTAACGGAGAGCATTACGGTGTATTTTCCACAGTGGCTGTCTCTGGAAAACTGAAAAACAGCGTTAAAACCATAATTCCCATTTTACATTCGTTTCTGTGGCTGAAAACCTCTAATTGGCTGTTTCGCACTGCAATCCCAACAGTTGCGGTATTACGCAAATGTGAGCGCGTGCCTGTGGCAATGCTTGTGCTAATTGCAAGGGAAACCTGAAATGGCCACAACGGTTAAAGCCACTGAATGTAAACACATTCAGAACGTCTACGTGCAGATCCGCGGTGAAGCAATAGCACTACTGTGATTGCTATTCGGCAGCAAATGTTTGACCTCTTCTCTCTCCCTCTCGTTCATTACAGTAATTTCCTTCTAAGAAAAATAGACTCGTTTAATCATGCTTCAATGCCATAAATCGAGTTCCTTCACATTCCCTGAACCGCTGCCGCTTGCGTGATTTCGTGAATGCGATGTTCAGTGAAAAGCCACGCACTATCCTCTTACCGAGTTGGTTGTCTTGATACCTGACGTCTTCCATAATCAGCTTCGTTGCTCAAGCACATTACTTTCCAGACATTTCTCGAGGGCACTATGTAAACCACATTTTTTCTGCTCCGAACAAGCGCAGATACTAGTTGGTTTGCAATAAACGTATACATCTGAAGTAGAGTACACAGTGGCATCTCAAAAAACTCCATGCTCTTACTTAAAATCTCTCAATAACTAAAGTAAATTTGTAATTAAAAAAGTTTGGAATCTTTCCTAATTTGTACTGCTGATATTGTTGAAGAACGTATTGCAAGTTTAAATTTCTTCTCGGATTCTCTGATATTTGTAAAACGCTAGATACACACTGTACTCGTGGCCATGTTTATGTTGTATCATTTAAAAGCAGTTCATGAACGTCAGGCGAGACAACAATTTTTGACTGTGTTTAAGCCCGTGATTTGAATTACAAAGGTTTGAGGAATAAATACTCGCATAACATGACGTACGTAATGAGTGGAAAGAAGAAGGGAAGTTTAACGTTCAGTCGACGACGATGTTAATCGAGGTGGAAGTCACTGCAAAATACATTCATCCCCTTAAGCACTGAATCCTAAGGCCCTGTTCACATAGCAAACAAATTAAACTGTCTAAAGCAGCAACGGAGTAACGCGATATATTCTTGTCTCTCATAAAAAATACGAATGCTAGCTACAGGCTCAGCAGTGTGTAATGCTAGCCGTAATACTTGGAATGCACTAGAAATTCTTTTGGCTGATAAACGTGAACATTTAAGAAAATCTAACTTCTTTAAAAAATATATGACCTGGACTGGGAGGCGGAACTGATTATCGTGAATTACTAACTCTCAGTTTTTTTTAGCAAAATTATGTTGGAAGTTAAGTTTTGGCTTTTCAAAAAAAAATCTGGCAATTCAAGCTACATTACTCACAACTGATTCACAAATAATGAGACTTATACAGCAAGTATTATATAACTTCATTAATCCAACATAAATGCAAATCATCAAATTACATATAACTCTGTTAACAGATCTTAAAAAAAATTATAAAAATAATATATCTAACTAGTCTTTTTCTAAAAACAGTACATTCTGGGGTTACACAACAACTCAGCCAACTCATCTACACTAACGCACTGGCAGAAACAAAAATCATAATTATTTAATATTTTTACCTTATTTCCAAGAAGACTTCTGCTTCGATGTTCAACAATATTGACATACCTGAATTAATCAAACTCTTGGTAGCTTTACACAGCACACCACAGAAACTGCCTACGCTACCGTCTTTCCCTCACAGACAGCTGCCTACAACTGAACGCCCAGCGCTCTCTTACTCCAACAAAGCAGTACAGTATCTTTGGCTGTGCGGGCGCACACAGTCAGAGATCCACCTTATCGAGCCTATCAGAGACATTCATCGTTTATGGTATCCTAGTTTCATTTTAATTTATTAATACTCTTATTGTATTTTTATTCTTATTCATACAAGTGTGCCCCAGTAGGGTACACCCCTATCAACATATTTATTAAAAGTTATTGCCAACGTTTATGCTGGTTTTTACCAGTTGGACGTACATTTCAGTTGCATGTACTTCCAACTTATATTGAATTTTCGGCAATCGTATATTTGGCTAAATTGGTTCAAATGGCTCTGAGCACTATGGGACTTAACAGCTATGGTCATCAGTCCCCTAGAACTTAGAACTACTTAACCTAACTAACATAAGGACAGCACACAACACCCAGCCATCACGAGGCAGAGAAAATCCCTGACCCCGCCGGGAATCGAACCCGGGAACCCGGGCGTGGGAAGCGAGAACGCTACCGCACGACCACGAGATGCGGGCAATCGTATATTTATTAAAAGTCGTTTTCAGTATTTGGTTTGAGCGTACCAGTTGGGATTCATATTTAAATGTAATACTTTAACAGTATGTCAGTTTTGAGCGATTTTACATTTTACTGCTTAAGCGATTTTTTTAATTAAGGCTTATACATTGCTAAGTGGTTTTCCAAGAGCTACATCCAGTGGCGTGACATGACATTCTTCCTTTATTCGTATTAATGATATGGAGTTGTGCAACGCGTACCAAAGCTTCGAGATTGGTAGTACATTTAATGGCTTACATTGTAAAAAAATTGTTTTTTGAACCTGCTTGCAGCCACGCCCAATTGCTGTAACTTTTTCTTGTTTTTGGGATCTGTATACTTCCCGTAACAAGCCCTGCTCTTGACGGTATAATTATTAAAACTTATTTTCAATTAATTGAGCATGTTCAAGTTTTGATTGTGAGAATTCTGATTAATTTAACCAGTTTTTAAGCTGTTATTCCAGTATTGGTGTTAAATTATAAAGTGTATAACATGAAACAACAAATGACGAAATATGTGGGTTCACTTTCCATGTGTTTTACTTAAAGCTCTCCCAACCCTAGTTGTGAGGTATCACAACAGCTCTAATTTCCGGGTTACGAGTTCCTTTCTAGTCTGCTGCCATCCTCAGTTTATTCAGGTGAGAGTCTAATTCGTGGAACTATTGATTAACAGTTATGTTCGAAAAGGGGTTTTAACGTCTACATTGGCAGACAGTTCGTCATTCAACTAGCTTATCGTTCTTTTCATAACGCTCCCTTTGAGGACAATGTTAGCGTGAAAGCTAACATTTTCCTCATAGGGACCTGCGCTGGTGATCGACACTGTTGAAGGATGCTTTTCGTGTTCCTCCATTTGTCATGAATACTTCTGAAATGTTTTCAATATTTAAAACTTGATCTTCTTGAACATTTCATTTTGCTGATATGGTCGTATGTCTTATCGCTGTATTTATCTGGTCGACCTCGTTTGGAATCTGGTTAGTTCTCATCGCGAATGTCGACTCTGTATGTGTTGTCCGAAAGTAGACTGTGATTGAACACAGGCTGTCTTTTTGAGCTAAATGAAAGAAATAACAATATTCTCATTAGTAAATTCTTATAGCAATCAAGATCCGTTGCTAGTGTATGCAGCTTTATACCTCGGAGGGAGAGCGGCGTACCGTTTCCACACATCTCAGTATTAAATTACCTTTTAACGAAACATTCCGTTTGTAACTTTGGACTTTAGATTTTATCACTATCGATAGCCTACTACAATACCCGAGGCACATAATACTTTATAACTTTTAGTGTCTAAATATTGAAACTGTGGCGTGAAAGTTGTGTGGTAGGGTTGCCGTTTGTCTGTACGTAAAGTGATTTGGTCGTCCAATTTCAGTGGTCTTTTTGTCTCGAAAGCCAGCTCGTTATTTTTCAGGAACGCATTATGAACTCATTAATTTCACATCGAATGAGGTGAAGTGTTCTTGACAATTCAATTTTCATTCGTCACTCAAATTTTTTGTTAACATTTTTTTCCGTTACAAGAGAAGAGAAAACCTTTCACATTGCTGTGTTTTCTAAATGTGTCATTCTAATGCGTGTCACAGTTGTGTATGATATAAATTAACTGTCAAGACGTGTATTTGTAAAGTCTCAGCCCTAATGGGTGTGCAGAAATTTATGCAGGACGAGACAAGGTTCTGAAATTGTCATTTTTGGTATGAGAAAATTTTGGAAATTCCTGTCGATTACTAACAGAAATTACCAGCATATATGCCATTGTTTAACACACATAAAAGAGAAGAAACAGGAAAAATATTTAAAAATGCTTATTCATTCTATGCAACCTATAACACTGTCTGGTTACAGAACACATTTAATTGTGCTAATGGAGTTATTGGATTATTTTCATGCCTACTCTTTTTTTACTATCATAATTTATAAAATTGGTTCTGAAAGCTAAATTTTTCAAATGTTTGGGGAGGTGTAATCAGCAACAGGATTCGACTTGATGAATGGGAGAAACTGCTCAACAGGATCACAAAGTCTCCGATGCCGTTGACTTTTAGCAAGTTAGGATTGAACCGAGGAGAGCCTCTACTCACCTCCCTCTCCCTTTCCTTATTAGGAGCATTACTGCGAAGACAAAAATTGGAGCTGGCCACTGGTGGCCGAGCGGTTCTAGGCGCTTCAGTCTGGAACCGCGCGACCGCTTCGGTCGCAGGTTCGACTCCTGCCTCGGGCATGGATGTGTGTGATGTCCTTAGGTTAGTTAGGTTTAAGTAGTTCTAAGTTTTAGGGGACTGATGACCTGAGATGTTAAGTCCCATAGTGCTCAGAGCCATTTGAACCATTTGAACAAAAATTGGAAAATTGTGGTAAAGTGTTATGGGACCAAACTGTTGAGATCATCGGTCCCTATGCTTACGCACTGCGTTGTCAAACTTCAACTAACTTACGCTAAGGACAACACACACACCCATGCCCGAGGGAGGACTCGAACCTCCGACGGAGGGAGCCGCGCGGACGATGACAAGATGCCCTAGACTGTTCGGCTACCCCGTGCGGTCATTTTGTGTAGACACTTCAGTTTGATTCCTGAATTATACGACTGCGTGCTTTGTTGTGTTGCATCCCACGGTGCTTCAGAAGATCCCATTTGCTGAAGTGCAGATATATTCGATCTCGATTTTTCACACGCTTTCCTTGCGCAGAAATTTCTAGTTTTTCTTTTCGATTGATGCATTTGGGTTCATAGGTGAGGGACCGATATGCAAGACCATTACCTTCAGAGTCTACTACAGTCGCTCTGTGATTATAAAATTGAATGAGGTATGAGGAAAAGACGAGTGGTCTTCCTTGACCTCTGACAGGTGGGAAACTACCGTTATCATTAATTTGCGCAACAGGAGGAAATGTCCTCTTTAGGGTGATTGGGGACGGGTGCTGAGCAGATATGCAGCTGCAATGTTGGTTTTACGCCGCGAATAGGACTGAGAATTCGCGCAGCAGCGTAATAGAACAGTCCCTTTCTGAGGACTGTACAATGAAGTAAAATATAATAGTTCGTGAACTATATTTTGATCAAGTTCCGTAAGTGTTCTGCATCTGCCTTGAACACAGCACTACGTAAACATCACCGTTGCCCCAAGAAAAGCCACAATATCCCCAGAACAGCCTCTGTGAGAGTTTTGCATCCTACATTCCAGGAGGAGGCAGGTGGCCCTTCTAACCGCCCCCCCCCCCCCCCCCGCCCTCGCTCCTTTCAGACGCCAGTGTTTGTTTAGTATCAACATTGTTGCAACTACACCCATGCGGTTACTTTAGGGCTACCTTCGTGCAACCAATGACCGATGTTACATAATTCTCTTTTCTAATGAAGCTGTATGCAAACAGTTTCTGCTCTTCATTGAGAAGGAGAAGCGAGGCAGCAAAAGCATTACTCATACCCTGTCTTGTAGAAGTTAGTTAACAGTAAGTCTCCTTAATCATATAATAGATACATTAGTACACGAGCTTTCAGGCGCAAAACTTCTAATGCTTATTACATATGACGCAACGGTAGTATCCTACTAAAGCTGATAACACTGGAAACTCTCTCCGATTATCAATTCCATTAGAGAATATAGATACTATTTTTAATATTTATTACTTGGACAGCATCACTACGGCATTTCTCTATACTAAATGAATCTTCATCATCTGCTCTAACACCCTTCCGTACAGCATTTCTTTATCCTACGTCCGTTTCATCTATTCCTGCCATCCATCTGTGGTTTCTACTGCACTCAACGTTTTCTATATCCACTGACGCTTCTTATTTCTGCTAATTACATTTACTCTACGTTAGCATCGCGTAACATTTTCCTACCCCAATCTTTTCCTCAGTTACACGGTCTTTCTGCATGAAACCTAGAAATTTGGGCTCTTTGCGATTGTTGTGAAATTCTGTTCCACCCTGCACCTCTCAAAGAATAGAACTTTTCTTTTGTGAAAGGAAACCATCTATGGAATTCTGCCCACTTGTCTCTTATAGTGTGCCTAGGAAGCTGTTTTCTCGGATAACAACATACAAGCAAATGATATTAACGGCGTAACTTTGTACTTACAACAAGTTGTCGCAAGCAGTTGGCGACACGCAAATAATCAATGTCCTTCAACGTATACAATTTCGATGTAAGCGATGAATAACAGATCACAGAAGTTCACAAATCACAGCTCTTCTAGTGGCTCTATACTAGTGCGCGTCTTCTACTCCCTCTTCTACTACCCCGGTCTACTACTGCGGCCGAGGCTGGGCGGCCCGTCGCTGTTGTCCTCCTCGTATAGATGCCGCTCCTGTCGTCGTGACGTCCTAGTAAGCGTGCTGTTGTCTGACGTTGTCTCACAGCCCTCTCTGCTGTATCGTTCTTGATCTTCGTGGCGGAGCTTGTCGTTACCCCGGAACACCATCTCTAACTGACTGTGCTTTTTTCCGGAAGTATATCCTGCTCCATAACAGGTGAATAATCAAATTATTTTGTTAACTCTTTTTCTAAACGACCGGCCGGTACCAAAGAGTTGTAGATCAGTATCTTCCGTTCGATAATTGAATCGCTTAATGGAATATATTTATTATGGATCAAATAAAGTGATTCTCTTACAGGTTCAGCCATTGAAGGCTACACACATTCCTCGCGATTTGTGTCTGAGTGGTACCAAATATACGAGGGTATTTCGGAAAGTAAAGATGCACCGTACGCCAGAGGAACAGAAGAGTTGTGGCGAGCAAGTTGGCAACACTGGTGTTAACCTTGAATCATTATCTTTCTCCTCGTGGTCGTTCGGCAGTTGAACTTTTCTTCTGGTTGGAGTAAGTCGTGTTTAAAATGGCTTCGCCGATTCAGAATCCCGCCACATGCGAAGTGCGCTCCGTCATACGTTTTCTTCATGCGACCAGGTCAGCGACCAGCGGATATTCACAAAGAAATAGTTTCTGTTTATGGTAACATTATGAATCGACAAACTGTAACGAAATGGTGTCATCATTTCTCTGAAAATAGGACCGATGTCCATGATGAACAAAGAATAGGATGCCATCTGTGGTCTCTGATGCCCTTCTTCGGAGAACGGAGGAAGCAATTCGTGCGAATAGACGTCTCACATTGAAAGAATTGCATCAGATCATAGCGGAAGTGTCAGTGACAACTCTTTATGACGTCGTGACTGTCAAGTTAGGGTACAGGAAATTGTGTGCGCGTTGGATTCCAAAACGTTAATGGAAAAACACAAAAAGAAAAGAATGGCCTTTGCACTCGACTTCCTCACACGCTATACTGAATCAGGTGATGAGTTCCTTGACCACATTGTAACAGGTGACGAGACGTGGGTTTATCATTATACACCTGAATCCAAGCAACAATCAATGCAATGACGCCATTCTTTTTCACCAAAAGCCAAGAAATGCAAGACGTCGATATCAGCGAAGAAAATCTTGGCTTCTGTTTTATGGGACAGACAAGGCATTCTTCTGTTGGAATTTATGCCTCCTGGAACGACAGTTAATGCTGCTTCATATTGCCAGACTTTGAAACGTCTTCGAAGGGCAATTCAAAACAAACTCAGGGGAATGCTGACAAGTGGAGACCGCTTGCTTCATGACAACGCTCGGCCTCACACAGCGCTCGTAACCAAAGCACTACTCAAACAATTGAAATGGGACGTATTGGACCATCCGCCATACAGCCCGGACCTTGCGCCCACCGACTTCCATATCTTCCGTTACCTGAAGTCACATCTTGGTGGAAAACCATTCCACGACGATGAAGAGATCAAAGATGAAGTTGAAATGTGGTTCCGACAACAGGCGGCAACCTTCTATGACTGGGATAAAAAAAAAATTGTGCACCGACTTAACAAATGTTTGGATAACGGGGGTGATTATGTCGAAAAATAACAAATAATCAGTTAATAAGATGTAACTGACGTTTTCTAAATAAATGTTCTATTTAAGGACTGCGAGCCATTGTACCTTTACTTTTCGAAATGCCCTCGTATTTGAAAAGTTCATTGTCTGTTCTCAAAGGTGTCTTGACTAAAATTTTTGGTAACAGATGTTACATGGACAAGAGTGGCAGCTATTTAAGCATTATTGCGATCCATTCATAAGTAGTTTTAACGCCTGTTCAGGAACACTGCCTTAATAAAGCTGAAGGCTATATCCTCTTCCGTCTGGATTTCAAACCTCTGCTGCCGAGATAAAATGAAGTCGTACATGATACTTCACGCCATTTCTCAGTGCTACAAAATGACTGAACTGTGGTCTTTATTCTACTCAATCGTAACAAGTAATTTCAATCATATGTTTAAGAGCAGATATGGTAGGAAAGACACAGGCGTAAGTTCTTGCACTCTTCAGCTCATAGCTGTAATTTATTACCTCATGATGGGCAGAAAATGAATTTCTTGAACACTGATAGAAGTTAAGAACATGAATTTTTAATAATGGATTACTTTAAATCGGAGGTGTACAGAATAATTAGGCGGGCGAAGATATCATTTTGGTCAGTGTAATTGGTTAGTCATTCATTTTGGTGTTTAATGTAAGTTAAAATCTCTATAACTGCCTACTTAAACAATATTTCTTTCCGTCATATGTATAATCCTAGAATGACAGGCATTTATCCGTGGTTCCACTGCTTCCTTTTGATGACCTAAAACCGAATCATAATGTTTAAATGTTGCACTTCAGTTATGGCTGTAGTTAATACGATACTGATACAGAAAACACAGGTAAGAGGAAATAATTAATATTTAGGTTTTTTTTTGTATTATCATGGGAGCATAAAATGGAATTTATATTTTCAGGTCCACAACAAAAACAAATAATTCCATTAACAAGAACTATCACGGAGATTCTTGTGATAACTGACATTAATATATTTGATTGATACATGCACTCTTAAATATACCCAATATATTTACCCATCTAGTTACTGACTCTGAGCTTTTGAAGTTTTTTATTTATTATCTGCTGACTATGTGCTCATTTACCTGTAAATATAGCGAGAAACAAGATTGTTGTATAACACGGAAGTATTATTAGGTTCCAGTTGCGTCCTAGATTTTTTCCTCATGTTGCCCGTATCTGCACTAATAATTACATTATTTCATTATTTAATTAAATTATTTGAAACAAATTGCTGTCTTAGTGTTAGAGATTTTCTTTTGTGGTTTTTTTTATGTGTCTTTCTATTGTCTCACATCTACTTTTTCTTTTTTGTGTATACGGTGACACACAGCAAACAGGCTATGCACTTTCTCGTATTACATTGAGTCATTTTACTATATGACGATTTATTGTAAGGCTATGTCAGATGAAAAAACCTTCATAGATTGTAGAGGTAGTTCGTTATCGTCATATTATCATGGATTTGTCGGTTAATGCCTGTGAAACACATGTTAATAATTTTGCAAAATTTCTACAAATGTAACGCAAACATGCGATCTAATTTGTAGCTAAATAACACATTCGCGAAGTGTCTTTATCTCCTTCGGGCTTCAAACAGAACAGTTATTTGTTCTGGAAGCGATTAAATGCCGGAGAGAGCATATATACTTCAGGATGTTCTCAAATGCACTTTTCAGTATAAATGTGATACAACAATAGCCTTTGTATTATGTCAGTGAAGCTCTTAGGGACAACGGTTTCTAATCATAACATTATTATTATTATTAATATTAATATTACATTAATATTAAATATATACACAAAAGTAGACAGTCAGATATTTTTAAACGTTACTGACGTATCTTAGCATCTAATACATTCTTCCTTTGAAATTATTATATACCGTTGATATTTTTCGCAGCTTATTAAACTTTTCCGTGCAGATAATGGGAAGGCAGAGAAGTTATTATATTAGTAGCATTAACTCATAAAAATTCGTCATGTGATTTTGTGATGTGGTCAGACTTTTATGTTGGAGTTAGCCAACGTGGACGTCGATACGAATCCGTTTATTCGTTCCTGCAGTATGTTTCATCTCTGCAGCGGAAGACAATTCCCGAGCAAATTTGTGAGACTGGTCCTTCGCGGCAGTTAAAGCAGACAGTTAGACCTGCGCCAGATTAAACTGTTCCCCAGTTGTTCCTTAGGTCTGAACCCGTGATACTGGAGGTTGTTAATTTTCCCTCTCTCTACTGGACATAATGTTACGAAATTGCTTCTGCATGACGTGCTGCATTCCACCAACTCCTTAATGTGTGATCTGCCTTTTCACCATTTAGTCTGACTCAGAGGAAATACTTTTCTTTTGGGAACATCTGATTTACTAATTAAGCGCGTTATACAATATTTAGGGCATTTTAATACACGTTGATTAAGATTAAAGCAGCTTCAAATGGATAGGGAAGTGTACTGGTTTTTTCGCTTGGATAATCATCAGTGGAAACTTTACTATATCCTTGTAATTTACTTGTTATAACCAGCAATGTTGCACAGCACTTACGTAAGAGGGCTATACTCACAAAGAAACGAAAAAACCCTCAGTGGGGTCACTTGTTATTGTTGCGGTCATCAGTCTGAAGACTGGTTTGATGCAGCTCTCCATGGTAGTCTTTCCTGCTCATGCCTAATCATTTTCGCATGACTGTCACAGCTTACATCCATTTCAACGTGCATACTGTGTTCAAGCCTTGATCAACTTCTACAATTTTCACCCCAACACTTCCTACCATATCGGAATTGACAATTCTTGATATTTCAGGACGTGTCCTATCAACTGATCCCTTCTTTTAATCAAGATATGTCATAAATTTCTTTTTCCCCCCTGTTAGATCAAGTACCTCCTCATTTGCTATTCTATCAGCCAATCTAATTTTTAGCATTCTTCTGTATCACCAAACCCCAAGAGCTGTTTTCTTTTTGTCTGAGCTGCTTATCTTCCGCATTTCATTTACATAGCTGCACCCCAGGCAGATACTGTCAGAAAAGACTTCCTAACACTGAAACTGATACTATATGTTAAAAAATTTCTCTTCCTCTGAAATGTACTTCTTACCGTTGTCAGTTTGCATATAATATTCTCTCCACTTCGGTCATCATCAGTTGTTTTACTGCCCAAATATCAAAACTTGTCTGCTGCTTTTACTTTCTCATTTCCTAGTCTAATTCCTTCCACTTAAAACGATTCAGTTCTATTACACTTCATTACCCACGGTTTACTTTTGTTGATGTTAATCTTGTAATCTCTTTTTATACTCTGTTCATTCTATTCAACTCCTGTTCCAAATCCTTTGTTATTTCTGGTAGCATTACAATGTCATTAACAAACTTTAAAGTTTCTATCTAAATTTCTGTTTTGTTTCGTTTACTCCTTGCTGAATCTAGAGGCTGAATAACTTATGGTACAGGCTACAACCCTCTCTGGCTCCCTTATCAAGCACTGCTTCCCGTTCATGTCCCTCAACACTTGTAACTGCAGTCTGGTTTATGCACAACTTGTAAATTACCTTATGCTCCCAGTATTTATCACTGATCCCTTCAGAATTACAAATAGTGTATTTCAAAACGTTGTCATAAGCCTTCTCTACATTTACAAACGTTTTAATCGTAGGTTCGTGTTTGTTCAACTCATCTTTTAGTATAAGTCGTAGCATCAATATTGCCTCACGGGTTCCAACATTTCTCCGGAACGCAAACTCATCGTACCCGAAGTCGGCTTCGGCCATTTCTTACATTCATCTGTAAATAATACTTGTAAAGATTTGGAACCGTGACTTATGAAACTGAGGGTTCATTAGTATACATACCACCTTTTTTGTGATTAAAATTTTTATATTATTCTTGAAGTGTGAGAGTATTTTGCCTGTCTCATCTTTCTTGCACACCAAGTGCAATAATTTCATAAATTCTGGTTCTCCCGAGTATGCCAGTGATTTTGAGGGATTGACGTCCACTCCAGGGGCCTTGTTTCTACCTACGCCTTTCAGTGATCTGTCAAATTCTTCTCGTAGTATCATATCTCCCATCTCATCTTCGCCTACTTCATCTTCTCCTTCTATAATATTCCTGCTTAGCCATTTTGTTCTTTCTGTCTGTCTCACGTCTTTGATATCTTCATTTCCTTACACTTCCTCCATTTACTGTTTTTTTATATAATTTCTCCTTTAGTAAAATTAATACGATATCTCATGTTACTTTCAGATTTCTATTAGGCCTTTTTCTTTTATCTATGAGGTTCTCCACTACGTTCACCATTTTATATCTCAAAGCCTCTGATTCTTGCAGTTCATACAGATTCCACCTATTCAGTTTCACACTTCTTTGCAGTTCCCTGAATTTTAATCTGGAGTTCACAACCAATAAATTATAGTTAGTATCAACATATGCTCCGAGAAATGTCTTACGATTCAAATTTTGTTTCTAAATCTCTGTCTTATCATTTCATAACAAATCTGAAACCTTCCATGTGTCCCCAGGTCTCTCTTACGTATAGTGTTCTTCCATGGTCCTTAAACCAAATGTTATCGCTGATTTAATGATGCTATCTGCGAAATTCGTCCGTGTGGTTTCTTTGATCATTACTTTTCCACAGTCCCTATTCTCGTACTATTTTCCCTTTCTCTCTTTTCCTACTATCTAACTCCAGTGCCCCAACACACGTGTAATTCTTCCTCGTTAAGTAACTGAATAATTTCCTTCATCTCATCATAAATTCTTTCAATCTGTCCGTCTCCGGAGCTAGCTGTCATATACGCTTGTGCCACTATGGCAGTTGTTGGATTCGAGGTTATGTTGGCTACGATGATGCATTCAATAAGCTGTTTACAGTAGGTTACTCGCATTTATATTTTCTTTTTCAATATTAACCCCACACCTGCATTCCCCCTCTTGGATCAAATTCTCTACTCTAACGATTAATGGATCTAACATTCTATCCTCGAACATGTATAATGCCAGTTTTCTTTTCCTTAGTGACAACATCGACCAGGGCAATCCCCACCTGTAACTCCAAATGGGAGACAGTTTTACCTCTGGAGTATTTTTACACAGGAGAATATTATCATCATGAAGCCACAAAGTAGAGCTGCGTACCTCTGGGAAAAAATAACGGCTAAAGTCACACTTTGTTTTGCGCCGTTCTCCATACCAGCAGAGTAACACCATGTTGGTCAAAATTACTTGAAATCATGAGTTTATTAGCCAAACTACTGCCACTGCAGTTATTGGAAATGCTGCTACCTCTCTTCGGGAACCATCAGACACGTATCCTTTTCCTTTCACTTCTATCAAATATTAGCTTTCCTTGCAACCTTCACACTTCAAGCTTTCTCATAATCACCAGCATAGGTTACAGGAAAGATAGCATGAACCATTAAGTGAATGTAAAGATCATCTGCCAAAGTGTACTCTAATTCAGAAGTTTTGAGAAGTAATGGGCGTTATTGGGTGGAGCTAGTGTTTTGAAAGGTTTAACTTAAATCGGGAGCAGGACAGCAGTGTACGTTCTTATACTAAATCTACAGGCTGTATTCTGTACTAGCCGGCCTCACAATATAGGTGTTAAAATGAGCACTTTGTTCTACATGCAGAAGAAGCAGCAATACAATGTAATGTCGTAACGAGATATTGTGGGAAACGTCGGTAAATATGAGCACTTGTTCATCTTTGCTACTGTGAATTACCCTCGTCTATTGAACAAGTACTCACAGCTCTTAAGGTATGCATTTTAGAGCTGACGATTACTATAATTTTTTTGTTTTTGTCCACACCACGTCTGAAAGTTGCCTTCCTACAGTCAAAATAACAACTGTACCAGTACCTGTAATCCAGTGTCAGAGGTAACAGAACGCTCTTCGCTTATGGATTTTGACTCTTTCTGTTACAGGGACACTTACCTCAAACTGATAGATTTATCCTTCTCCAAAATCCTAGTGAATTTGTAACATAGTTACCCTGTATATACACATATCTAGAGACTCAGGCGCCTATGGCTTTGACGCTCTGTGTCGTCGTTAGGTGACGTTCGCGGACATAGGTTACTACGTAAAATTTGATGTACTAAGTCTCCAGAAGTGTGTTACATAAATCGTGAAATACCTTGTGTAAGAGTTGCTTTAGTAGTTAGTACTTGTGTTGGTTGACATTTGGAGAAGTATGATGACATTTGGAAGAGTGGGGAGGGGCATCTGTATCACAGTTGCATAGTTAAAAAAGCAACCCAGTCAGGTAAGGTAAGCAATGAGAGCATATGTACGCATACGTGCGCTTGAGCACATAACCAACGGAAAATGAGGAAAATATGAAAAAAATAAAAATGGGAAACATGTTTAAATAATGGAAAATATGGAAAAAATCGCAAAAAAACAGAAAAAATGGAAATTGCGGAAAATACGGACAAATTGAAAAAAATCCCGGAATTATATTGTAAAATACACAGTCAAAATTTGCGGCATAAGCACTAGATCCAAGCACCTGAAGAGCTGTTGTATATTTTCCTAAAAAGTTATAAATTTGAAGCAGGGTAGATACTAGAATCGCAGCGCCATCAGTTCTCGGAATTACTGACAGATCTGTGCAGAAACTTGACAGAGCATACAGACCTCTTTGTAATATGTAGTACGTTCTTTATACAGAGGAAATTGTCGAAATTTGTTCGTTGGTGTGACATATATATGGTTGGTAAGTATCTTAAGTCTTGTACCTACCGTTTAGTTTACCTGAAACGGTTCTGTATATCCAAGTCGTTCACATTTCCGTAGTTTCTTTCAGGGGATTGAACTGAACTCTTTTTCATATTGTTTCTTACCATGTACCTACCATTCTGATTTGTTTCCATCTATTATAACGCAATTTAGTTGTTTGTTACGCATGTTCAAGGTTCTAGGTTGCATACTTCTTGACAGTTTTCACTCTGTTCAGACCTTGCCATGTCTCTCCCTACTAAAAGTGTCATATGCGTTTTCTTTATGTCTTGTAATGCAACAATGGTGTCTTCCCAAATTCACCTACCGATTATTTGTTGTGACTCAGGAATGTTTCGACTTCAATGCAGCAGAATCTGAAAACAGCTGGAAAGAGAACAGTGGCTGTTGCCTAGCGTCTGATCGGAGCAGCAGCTGATGAACTGTACCCTACTGGAGCAACAGCTGAGGACTGACAACATGTTTGCTGGCAGGCTGAACATCGTGAACATCATCGACTTTGGGACTAACTTAGCAGCAGTATTGTATTAGATAATTTATGTTAATTAAGAGCCAAGCAAGCAATGATGGATCTCCCAACGAGAAATCAGTTTGTTCATGTCGTCACTACATGATGTCTGACATTGCTGACGGAGCCACAGACTCACGTCAGCTTGCAGCGCCTCAACCCTGTTAAAGTCTAGTCCGCGTAAGTGTTCTTTCACTTTTGAAGTCAAATGAAAGTAGGATGGCGTCAAGTCGGGAGTGTATGGAGCACGATCAATGACAGTGAACCTAAGGTATCAGAGTGTTGCAGATGTCGCAGCGCTCGTGCATGGTCTCATATTGTCGTGACGGAGAGGGTGATCCGTAAGTGGACAAAGTCTTCGAATTCGAAACTCGCTTGCAGCACGCAGTTTTTCACGCACCAGCATAGATACTTTACACACTGCCGCGTTACACGCCCGAATTCTAAGCGCTGTAGTGGCAGAGGGCTGCAGATATGTCGACATGAAGGGTAAAGATGTAGAATATTTAATAACGTTTCTCATATTTAAGAAGCTGTAAGAATTTTGGTTTAAAATTTTGGAGACATTTGGCACGCCCTCATACGTTAATTTCTCACCGCTGAAGGTAGCTGCCCTTCTTTGTGCACCGTGATCACACTCATCATTACATGTTCCAAATTAGTACACGCGCCAAAAAGGGTCGTGAAGGAGTTCACGATTCCTTTTTTGTGTTTCATAAGATATGCGTAGCACTGAACTGTGTGGCTGAAACAACGTCCATTGGAACATCACTGACTGCTGTCGATCTCTTTTGGTTTCTCTCGGTCATTGAAGTGTTATCTTATCACTAATCATTCTGTTAACGCGGAATCCTGGACAAATCATGCTGTGGAGAGACAAAGTAACGCGTTGCTGGGAGACAGAGTTTAGCCTCAGCCTGGATGTTTCGGGGGTGAAATTTTCATTCTGGAGCAGAGTGTACGCTGGTACTGAGCTTTTTGTGAGAATAAAACTAGGTACCAGACCGATATTCGAACACGGGTATTTGTCTTTTCCGGGTAAATGCTCTACCGACTGAGCAACCAAAGCACAACTCGCGGTTCGTCATCATGGGTTTTGCTGCCACCAGTATCTCTTTTCCTACCTTCCTAACCTCGCGAAAGCTAAAGGTCCCGAGCTCGAGTCTTGGTCCTACACACCTTTTTAACGTGATTTCATTCTGGAAACATCCCAGAAGCTATGTCATCTCCATATCCATTTTGCCAGAAATGCTAGTCCTGCAAGTTTCGTAGGGGAACTTCTGTGAAATTAAGAGGAGTGGAGGTGAGATACTTGCGGAATCAGAGTTGTGAGGAGGGGTCATAAGCTGCGCTTAGGTAGTTAATTTCATTTGCTTGCGAAAGACAAAGGTCACGATTACACTTATAACGATCAGGCGCACAGTTTTAATCTTCCAAGAAGTTTCATAACAAAACGCAATACCTTCTCCGGGACGGAGAGCGTTCGTCGGAGACATAGGAGTCCTCACAAGTACCCCAGGGAAGCATGATAGGACCGTTGTTTTCACGTGTATGACAAACGATCTGACAGATAGCATGAGCAGCAATCTGGTATCGTCTTTGAGTGTAGGAGGATACAGGATAACTTGGATAGAATTTATATTTGGTGCAGTTTATGGTTAGATAAAACAAGCGTACAATATTCGAATACTGTGCTTGATACACCCACGTTGTTAAAATACATATGGGTAACGTTGCAAAGTGACATGAAATGGAACGAGTACATATTGTCGGTTGTAGGCGAAAATAAGTGGTCGACTTTGGTTTAGTGGCGATAGCCTCGTTATTGAGCGCCCCTAACCTACAAATACACTCACGTTCGGTTTCTTGGCCGAGTTCTGGATAAGTGTGTTTCATCTATAAGGAAGACAGCATATAGAACAACCGTGTGACCCACAGCTGACAACTGCTCTAGCGTTTGCGATCTCAAACAGTTCGGATTAAAAGTTATTCAGTTGCGTGCTCTTAGCTTTGTTACCGGTAGGTTCATTCAACAAGTCAGTGTTACGGAAATGTTCCGTGAAAGACGAGAATCGCTAGAGAGGAGATGAGCGAAACAAAACTAAGAATTGCTCAGTGATCCTACTGCCTTGAACATACACCTCATGTAATGTCTGTGAAGGCACGGAAAGAGAAATTTGGGATCGTGCTGAAGCATATAGATTGTCGTTTTTCCTTCGCTCCGTAAAGTAACCTATGCAGATGACGTTTGCGAACTTCAAATTTTTTCAGTACTTGAACTGTTTTCATTTTTTTGTGTTTAGTATTTTCAGAAAGCAGCATGACTGCATTTCAGCGTATTACACATTAGTATCGTTTCTGCTGTCTTCTGTGTAAATTGATAAAAAGCTCTATTCAGATATACATCTAAAACATTGTAGGGAAGCTGTCTTTAATTTGGACTCCACGTAATTGATTAAAGAAATTATGAAATTCATTTTTTCTGCGTATTAGACGGAAAATTGAGTGATAACACTGTTTTTTGACCAAACTGTATTTATGTGAGAAACAAGAGAAATTTTAACGTTTCTGTACCTACGTAAAATTTACTTTACATTAAAATATTTAATTGTAATATGAAAAAAATGAAGTGCTAACAATAGTGCAGTTGTTCAGGAGCCTATTCAAAGACTGTTTAGAGACCACTGTTCATCAGAGATTTTGTAACGGAAAACCTGTGTCATTTTGAACAACGAAATGGAAGGTATAAAGGCGTATTTGTCCGTTAATTCACGTAGCTCGCTGAACGAATTTTAGATACAAATCCTGTACTTGGAAAGAATTCCAGGAGAAAAAGCAGAAGGCACAATAAAGACCTCAGTTACACCATCCATATGAACTGTTCACATTTCATGGACTTTAAACAGCAGCAAATTATATAATTTTCACTGTCAATAACGAAAATACATTTAGTTGAGAGTAAAAAAGAGGCTGCTTCGCAAACGAAAGTATGCTCAAATATTCATTTTTCTGGTGGCTGTACAGCCGTTTTAAAGTTCCGATCCCAACCGTTGTCGAAGTTAAGACGTATTAAGCAATGTAGATGGCTTTGTCACTTATGTTTCATAACATTCACAAGTTTATTTTTGAAATTTATTCCCTTCATTTATACATATAAGTTTGCCTTCGTATGAGATAAAATTAAACCTCATATCTTGGACTAAAACAAAAATAATTTTTCATTTTCCTTTAGAGATAGTCTTAATAGCGTATGTTAAAGCGCGAAAGATTTCTACTGCGCGCAGCGTGATTGCAGTTATTGGATAGTTTTGTTTTTAGAAATGCATAACGTTTAACTAGAATTACTGAAGGTCCAGGAAGTACCACAATTGCTCTAATTTCATTAGTTAAATCTACTTCGACTACCACTGTTTATAATTACTGTGGTCAGTAACATTTCCTCTCGTATTTGAACGAGTGAAATCATAGATCAAAACTACAAGTCACGCCTATTAGACTAGGTGACGTTACAACACCATTACGGCGACTTTATAGTGGTCAAATTACGTCGTTTTCCTTACTGTCACTGATCATTAGTAACAGATTATGGTTGAGAGTTGCCTACTCGACTATAATGTAAACTGGACAGACACACAACGTAAGAGACTAGTTACCTAGTGCTATGGTAAATTTTCCGTCTTTCATCTTCCTGTGCAATCTGTTTCACGATGGAATGTGCTAACGTCACCAAACGTAATCTCCTGAATACTGCGTTGTATTCAGCAACAAACCCTTAATCCATGTCACGAAACAGCTTATATTAACAGTGGTGTACCGAGGAAACTCCCTACTTCAATCTCATGTCCTATATTTATTAGGCCTCTTTAGTTTTAGGCAGCTGCTAAGGCCATAGCGGATACTAAGAAAATTACGTCAGACAGTAAGTAGAAAGATTCAGTTGCAGTGTGATGAATTTCTTTCTTCACTTACGTAAAACAAGCTTTTTTTCATTTGATTAGCTGGCAAGGAATTAACTTTCACTGTTATTCGGAAACAGAGTATTTGGAGAAGGACTGGTATACCTGGAAACTGTGTTTATCATTGAAGTTTCTTATGAGCATTGTAGCGTGAATCTGCGCCAGGGTGATATATGCTTTGTCCGCAAGACACTTTAGAGAATTTTGTATCCATTCACAGCCAACATTCTTGTGCTTCCACTGCTTCATTATGTTATGAGATTGTTTCGTGTAAAAATGACGAACACTAAATTAACCTTCAAAATACCAAAGGAAGTTGGGTACTTTATGCCGAGCTTTTGAAAATATTGTAGTCTAGTTATTTACATTCCATTTAAAAAATATTAAAAGTACAATTGTTTGCTTTCAGTGAATTCTTCTGCAAAATTCCGTATATGACATAAATTTCTCATTATTTTAAACATAGCTGCGTAACAGCAACGGTTCCACGTAATTAGATTAAAAACAGCCGACCAGTTGCAAAGGATAAAGTAATCTTTACCTAGGTTTCGATAGATTTAAATCTATCTTCTTCAGAAGGCGGCCTGAGGAAAATGAACATCGTAATTTATATGAAAGGTATACACGTTAGTCAAGATTAGAGTTTAACATATATTAAGAGAATCTTGTGTTACAAAATATGAGAAGGATTCCTTGTACTTACAGTATTACATTAACATGGAGTGATATGTCATTGCCATTTTTACAAACATCTCCATAGCTCCATTAGTCCAAATAAAATATAGCCCTGAGAATAGGGTTTGTCAGATAAATAAAATTAAGTACATGGAAGTTGGAGAGCGCATAATCAACTGAGTAAAATCGGCCTGCGTGGTAGCACTGCGGCCAGGCCAGGTGGCGCTCAGGTCGCGAACTATGTGCCGATTGGCGTACTGAAGTAACATGTAAAATATAAATATTAATTGCGTCCTTAGATAGAGTGACAATAAATAAAAGGAAAGCATTTAACACTCCCATTATGACAATGTGGGAGCCTTAGGAACAATAACGTAAAAACATACATCAAAAAGGCAGGTGGCGCATACGCCATGAGTTACATGCAGTGGCATATACAGCCAAAATAAAATTATATTACCATATTAATGAAGCACATAGAACGTATATAAGTCAAAACTTTAAGAATAAACAGTAATGGCATCTTAAGACATAAATTACGAAACCTGGTCCACAATCTAGTTAATATACATTCACTGGGATCCGAGGTTGTAGCATAAGCGAGAATTACATGAGGGCCGATGTAGTGGCAGCCATACATCATGAGAAAATCACATTGCGTAAAGGGTAGTGAGCTTAGAGATATGAAAGTGCATTATAGCTTCCTGAGGAAATAGACTACTGAGGTTAACATTAATGTTATGAATTAAATAGTACGTGTTTAAAGCCTTCAAAAAATTGTCCACAGGCAAGATTCAACTGATCGTTGAGTATATTACCGTCTTTGAGCTCTAGATGTTTAAAAATAAATAACTCTTCCCACAGATCTAATCTCCGTCCTTTAACTTGTCTGTGTAGGATAACCGTGTCTTCTAACTGTTTAGGCGTATGGCCGGCTATCAAGAGGTGTTCAGCAAAAGTAGAGTTGTGAACATTAGCTCCTTTTTTACCTAATAGATGTTCTTTATATCGTGTTTTAACAGCTCTGCCTGTTTGACCAATATAATATGAGGGGCAGTTATTAGAGGTTAGTTTGTATACACCTGAATTAGAAAACCGATCGCTAGCAATTTCTACTGAATGTATAAGATTTCTTTTTAAACTGTTGTCTGTAGAAAAGGAGACGTTACAGTTATATTTTTTATTTAGAAGACGTTTAATCCTATACGATATGTTACCCAAGAAAGGGATGGAAATAAATTTTTTAGTTTCTGTGGTATCTGTGGGGAGGTTATTACTCAAAGTCGAACAATTTTGGGAAATTTTCTTATTAAGCAGGTAATCGATCATATTCTGGTTGTACCCATTATTAACAGCAATCGTTTTGATGACATTCAATTCCTTTTGTTGATCCGCAGGTGATAAAGGCGTGGTTACCATTCGGTGAATGGCAGAATGAAAAAAACGCCAGTTTGTGCGCTTTTGGATGAGCTGAGTCCGCAGGAATGACATTATCTGAATATGTTTCCTTACGGAAGATATTGAAAAGGAAGGTATTATCTTGTATAGAAATTGTTAAATCTAGAAAATTAAGTTCACGTTTATCATTTTGAAGTTCTTTTGTGAAGGAAATTTTTTCATGTAAACCATTGAAAGTGTTGAAGAGCTGCTCTAACTCATGGTCAGTGCCATCAAAAGCAATGAAAATGTCGTCCACATAACGTGCATTATAGCGGATTTTTTGGTGTAATTCTGAACTAGAATTGAAAAATGTTGTTTCGAGGGCGTTGATGAAAACCTCTGCTAGAATACCGGCGAGGGGGCTGCCCATTGCTATACCATCTGGCTGTATATACATTTTCCCATTAAATGTGAAATAATTGTATTTTAATATGACCTTAAGCAAACCAATAAGTTCCGTAATCTGAGTTTCACTTAGTTTTTTATGCTTAAAAAGATTTTCTTTTACAAGGTCTATGGTTTCATCAACCGGGACATTTGTATAGAGGCTGACGATGTCGAAGGACACCAGTCTAGTGTCAGGTGTACATCTTACAGATTGAATATTGTTAATTAATTCCTTACTATTTTTTACAGAAAAGTTATTTTCAAATGTGAAAGCATCTTTAATTTTAAAATGGAGGCGCCTAGCAAGAGTGTGATGTGGACTGCCTATACCATTCACTACAGGGCGGATCGGGTGATTTTGTTTGTGCAGTTTAAACTGGCTTCTGAGCACGGGTGGTTTCGGGTTCGTATTTATAAGCTCTTTCCTTTGAAACTTATTGAACAGGCTGACGGAATTAGTTAGAGTACGCCGGATTTCATTTTGCAGTTCAGAAGTAGGATCTACGGTAACCTTAGTGATGTCGTTTTCTTCAAAAAACTTTACAGTTTTCTCTATATATTCATTTTTATAAGCCACGACAACGGTGTTACCTTTGTCACTCTTAGTGACTAAGGCGTCGTGCTCTCTAAGTTTATGATTAATGCTTTTTACTATTCTATATTCGCCCGACTGACTATTAGGAGATAATTTAATTTCTTTTTCTATTATGTTATTACATTCGTAGGCACATTTAACTTGCTCCGTTTTCTCTAATTTCAGAGATTCTAAACCGATTTTTAGATCTACAATGAGATTACAGATAACTGGATATTTATCGAGTTTAGAAGGCAAGTTATATTTAAGGCCTTTATACAACAAGTCATTCTCAGCCTGCGTAAAAGTGATATTAGTTTTATTTAGTACTCTTTCGTAAAATAGGTGCTTGCCACTATTGTCTGCTGTATTAACACTTTTACTTGTGGTCCTATTACTAAACTTCAAAAGCTTAACAGTAATGTTAACTTCAGTAGTCTATTTCCTCAGAAAGCTATAATGCACTTTCAGATCTCTAAGCTCACTACTCTTTATGCAATGTGATTTTCTCATGATGTATGGCTGCCACTACATCGGCCCTCATGTAATTCTCGCTTATCCTAAAACCTCGGATCCCAGTGAATGTATATTAACTAGATTGTGGACCAGGTTTCGTAATTTATGTCTTAAGACGCCATTACTGTTTATTCTTAAAGTTTTGACTTATATACGTTCTATGTGCTTCACTAATATGGTAATATAATTTTATTTTGGCTGTATATGCCACTGCATGTAACTCATGGCGTATGCGCCACCTGCCTTTTTGATGTATGTTATTACGTTATTGTTCCTAAGGCTCCCACATTGTCATAATGGGAGTGTTAAATGCTTTCCTTTTATTTATTGTCACTCTATCTAAGGACGCAATTAATATTTATATTTTACATGTTACTTCAGTACGCCAATCGGCACATAGTTCGCGACCTGAGCGCCACCTGGCCTGGACGCAGTGCTACCACGCAGGCCAATTTTACTCAGTTGATTATGCGCTCTCCAACTTCCATGTACTTAATTTTATTTATCTGACAAACCCTATTCTCAGTGCTATATTTTATTTGGACTAATGGAGCTATGGAGATGTTTGTAAAAATGGCAATGACATATCACTCCATGTTAATGTAATACTGTAAGTACAAGGAATCCTTCTCATATTTTGTAACACAAGATTCTCTTAATATATGTTAAACTGTAATCTTGACTTATGTGTATACCTTTCATATAAATTACGATGTTCATTTTCCTCAGGCCGCCTTCTGAAGAAGATAGATTTAAATCTATCGAAACCTAGGTAAAGATTACTTTATCCTTTGCAACTGGTAGGCTGTTTTGATCTAATAGATTTTTCACTTACAGTAAACCCAAAAATTTAAGTTTAGTCGTAGATATAGATTCCCATAATGAATATCGTATTCAGAATCCGGACCTTACTTAAACGTAAATATCTCTTTAAAAAGTAAGTCAACAACAGTAAACAAAGTTTTTTGTGATGGTCATCAAGTTACTCCATCTTGGTAATACATATTATTGAAAATTCCTTGATATAACTAAGAGTGTTCTAAAAGGTATATTCATTTTCAGATCTATCAGTCCATCCTTAAGTATCAGTATCTCTTTAAAAAGTAGGTTGTTAACACTAGCCAACAACAAGTAACGATTTTTATTTGTGTTAGTCTTTTAGGGTGGGCATAAAGCACCCTTCTTCTCTCCCCCCCCCCGGGACATTTAGGGTGGGCATAAAGCACCCTTCTTCTCTCCCTCCTCCCCCCCCCCCCCAGTCATCGGTAACGCACTACATAAAAATGCGTTGGTATTGCTGGGATTAACTTAACTCTTAGCCTCGGAGATCACCACTTACTATCTCTTTTGATCCATCGCGGATACGGGACAGCGGCAGGTCAAAAATTCACCAAAGAAAAATAGTCAAATAGCCGTAAGTTTTCAGAAGCTATATTATTTCTTTAGACGACCTGTTTCGTCATCTCATTAATGCCGTCTTCAGGCCCCTATGCATTCCATCTATGACAGTCAGTTACTATCCGCACATGCATAACTGGAACATAGATGTAGTGAATACGTTTGTGGTGTGTTTACTTCGAAGACGTGACAACAACTCACCATTTACTGTTGGGCATTTTGTAAGTACTGATCTTACCACAGTCCGCAGGTACAGTGTAACGGAGCAGAATATAATCGTTCAAAGCAGGTCTGTTAAACAGATAAACAGCGTAGACAAAAAAATGTAATAGAGCATGAACCCATTTCGACAGTGATACAACAAAAGCATAGCAGACGAATAAATGCCGGAATGCAGTCTTTTAACGAATGGTTCACGTGATTATTCATATCGTCCCTTCCAGAGGGTTTGCGTCGGACAATATAAGAGCAGTGCTGCAATTTGTGTTGCCTCTCTGTCAAGAGCGAACGTAAAGAGTAAATGAGAGAGAGAGACATAGAAAGAAAGAGATCTAAAGAGAACTAGCAGAAAAAAGAAAACCGAATCTGGATGCGAGTAGCTTTGTTTGCGTGCCATACCGACACAGCACTCTCATGTCAGAGAGGACGAGGAACAAGTGGCGCTGAAGGGTTTTGAATACAGCAACAGTCACTCAGAGGCCTTCATGTAGGCGGATTAGCTGTAGCGACTGTTCTCGATGAAACAATGAACGTACGGGCAGCGAAAATATGTTTCAGTTCAAATTAATGGTATAGACTGATGGACAACTACGGATACCATCAACTATGTGATAGTATGAGTTCACCACATTTCTATTATTAGACGTACTGTTAACATACAAATTTTCAGTAATTATAGGGAGAGGCGGTACGGCACACATAAAAATAGAAATGTGTCACTTAAACTACGCGATAAATTTCCGTTGAGGTCACGGACGGCGTTTGGGAAAATATGATTACTTGAATATTAGACTACAGTACTTTGTTGGCTGTTGCACTAGTTACTTACTTTAAAGTGTTTTGTTACTATCACACTATGTAGCAGAATTTAAAAGGCGTTGTAGCAATGACGTAATGGTACCACCGCAGAGACCTAAGTATTTACATTCACCGGAGAAATTAATTGATAATAGATTCATAATACTCCACCCAATATGGGTATATGTATCGTCCTTAGCGTAAGTTAGTTTAAGTTGCAATAAGTAGTGTGTAAGCTTAGGGACCGATGACCTCAGCAGTTTGGTGCCAAAAGATCTTACCACAAATTTCCTATTTTTGTCGGTCGTTGTAACTGAGCGGTTCTAGGCACTTCAGTCCGGAACCTCCGCTGCTGCTACTGTAGCAGGTTCGAATCCTGCCTCGAGCATGGATGTGTGTGATGTCCTTAGGTTAGTTAGGTTTAAGTAGTTCTAAGGCTAGGTGACAGATGACCTCAGATGTTGTCCCTTAGTGTTTAGCGCCATTTGAACCATCTGATTCATAACAGCGCTAAAGTTAAATAAGTAAATCATTCTCACATTTGTTTACGGTTAAGCAGAATTTAACAAACACGGACTGGGCGGTGAATTAGATTTGGCAGCAAGTGTGGAGAGCAACTGAAGTCATTTTGGAAAATCATTTTTGTGCCATCCGCTGTACAGTTTCATGTTTTTTCTCTATCGGTTTCGATTGTTCCCATCATCTTCAAGGAGAAAAATGTTGTACATTAATGAATTAACCACACATTTCCATGGTATAAAAGTCATACAAATACACAACACACATAAATTGTATAATTATCACAATTATATATGTTACGCGTTTATATAGCTCACAAGTGACGGAAACGTATGGTTGATCCATCAATGTACAATGTTTATCTCCTTGAAAATGATTTTAATAATCGAAACGAGTAGAAAAAATGGTTCAAATGGCTCTGAGCACTATGGGAATCAACTGCTGAGGTCATTAGTCCCCTAGAACTTAGAACTAGTTAAACCTAACTAACCTAAGAACATCACAAACATCCATGCACGAGGCAGGATTCGAACCTGCGACCGTAGCGGTCTTGCGGTTCCAGACTGCAGCGCCTTTAACCGCACGGCCACTTCGTCCGGCCTGAAACGGGTAGAGAATAAACATAAAAATTTACAGCTAATGGGACAAACATGCTTTTTACAAATTCTTTAATAGCAGTAGACAACCTATATGAACCGAAGGTAGCTAGTAGGTGTTCAGGCGGCTCAAAACATCCAGTATGTCAAAGAGTAATACAGAACCCATCCTTAACAACTAGTGATTCAACAAATGTAATCCAATTACTCGACACCTGTTTGTCAAATTAGAGCCGAAAAGGGATACATGAACTGGCGTCACAGTGAATCCATTTCGTTTTCGTATTTCTTTCTACCAATGTTGTTGTTACAGGAGACTGGCGCGCTAGAGCACTGCTGTAAATTACTACTGTATGTGTTTTCATGCCTACTGTCGACGATAATCGGGCGTCGTCTCTGAACTAATCCTTTCCTCGTGAACCGTGTTTATAACTAACCAGGAAAGTACTTGGGCTCGAACAAACAGATCTGTATGAACGTTTGGTTACAGGACTATTATGTACCTCTGAATGTGCTGGTGGGTATCGTTTTTCTGCAAAACTCTGCAGTCATGCTCTAGATATCACTGTAGATGTAATTGTAGACGCCATACGCAATGCAGCAATTTTAACTATAAATGTAAATGCGGAATGTCAATAAAATGCTCCGAGCAATACGAATGACTGCAAAACGCACAGTGAAGAAATGCAAGTTGATCGCGTATTTGCACGTTCTATAATTTCAGTGTTGAACGCCACGCCAATGACACTTTTGTAATTGTTCACTGGTTCACCAATATCGTAGTCAGCTTTCTGCCACGCGTAACGAAGCATTGGTCTGTATACTCCCGCAGATAACTGATTGTAAATGACAGAATGCATATTCATGATAAACAATCTGTCGTGCAGTTTCGGCTGCATATTACTGGAGCGTAGTTTAATGAAGTCTGTTATTCTCTTGGCATATATTTCATATTGCCTGACGAAATACGCATCCAGAAGTTGTGCATATTTTTTAGTTTTAGGCGGAATGATTTTTAAATCTACATGTTTTCCGCCAGATGCTTCCAGTAGTACTCGTTCATCCTTATGTCCAGACCAGGAGTCACAAAGTACTAATGGCTTTCCCGACAAATGTGAATTCAAAACTGACAGAAAAAACGTCTTCAGATGTTGTTTCGTCATCTTCCCACTCACACTTGCATCGAAGACGAAATTTGGAGGGCACCGCGTTTCTATTTCCCTTGACACACGCGGTCCAAACTTTCCACTGGATTGTTGGAAGCAAATATAGTGTTTGTCTGCCAATCGTCCGTCCATTGATATAGCAACATCGATCATGTAACTATGTGTTGCACAGTTAACTGAGTGCAACATCGTGACAGTGTTTCTCTCCCCTTTCATGGATAGTGTTCTGTCACAAGAAAGTTCATAGTTGAACTGACTCTCATCACAGTTCCATACAGAACTAATATCGATGTTTTCTTTTGTGATCTGCTCGTTGACGTCAGCAACAAACGTTTGAGCTCTTTCAATCAGCTCTTCTTCGTCATCCTTATCTTTTCGTGCTTGGAGCATAGTGATACGGCGTGATGTTATCCTAAACTCCTTTTTCAAATTAGTAATAAATCCTAGTGAAGCTGTGAAGTTTGTAGACCCGAGATTTCTGGCTACGTCCAATGCCCAATGTCGTAAATGCCAATAATGAACGGCGGAACCGCATTCTCGCGCTTCATCGAATTTCGCCATTACACGCTCCTTGATGGTCTTGAACAGCAGTGTACGATTTCCTTTGAAAACTGTATTTCCTTCTCTTTTCTTTGGCACGTAATCCAGTATGTTTTTAATATTGCTTGTAGACTTCAGTTTAGGGTATCTTTTCAGAAGCTTGTCGTATGTGTCGAAACCTCTTACGTAATAATCATCGTACATGTTCTTCAGTGAGTTGTCATCAAACGCCGTGATGATACTTGCAAATTTAGCCTTCTTCTTGGGAGACGGTTGGTATTCAGTGTCACTGCTTCCATCCCCTCTTCCCGCACTTGCCGTAGCACCACCGTTTGCAATGAGTTGTTCGTCATTATCATCCCTATCATCACCATTATGTGTTAGTGTTACAACAGTATCTCTCTCTAACTTATGCTCATATTTCTGCACTATAATAGATACCAGAAAACATGCGAATGATTCGTCTTCTACACCAATACCATCTTCACGAAGAAGGGTTCTTCGTAACTTTATCTCAACCAATCGCCATACTTTAGCAGGATTGATTACCAATCGCCGAGCCATCTGACGCTTCAATACACAAATAATGTCACAAAACGCAACTTCAGAGGCACACTGCACCGTCCCTACTAGTCCCGACTGGCGTACCGGCAGGTCAGTGTGCAATGCGGCATGGCATACGCAGAGGCCTCTAACGGACGACTGCAGAACTTTGCAGATGCGGGATTATCACTAGTGCAGTAAGAGACCTTTACATTGTTTCTCACACGATTTTTGTGTATTTGTGTTCGTTCGAGCCTAAGTACTTTCCTGGTAAGAACTCTGCTTGCAGGACGGCTTCACTTGACTGTGAAAATGTTCAAATGTTTGTGAAGTCTTATGGGACTTAACTGCTAAGGTCATCAGTCCCTAAGCGTACACAACTTTACCTAAATTATCCTACGGAGACACCCACACACCCATGCCCGAGGGAGGACTCGAACCTCCGCCGGGACCAGCCGCACAGTCCATGACTGCAGCGCCCCTTTTACCGCTCGGCTAATCCCGCGCGGCTCACTTGACTGTGGTTTCCTCACATATATGCTGAAATCTTGGATTGTACTTGTAAACTTCACTGTAAATTTACTTTCTTCTTCGTATCACAAGCTAATAACCTTCTACTGAGAAGAGACAATACACTTTTTATCCACACAGGCGAAAGCTGCGCAACTAAACACGTTTGTGTAAATCCGAGGCAGACAATATGACGCCTTATGAAACATCAAATATTGTGCTTGTACACTAATATTTATAACAGTAGCTTTGTTTAACTACACCGAAGTTCATTACATGTCGCACTATCCAAGTATTGTATATATTGCTTAACAAGGTGTTGGCAATGAAACCAGTGACAGCTGTTTCTGAACACTGAAACAAATGCTATTAATAAGCAGCTTCAACTGACGGAAACATCACCAACGTTTCTGTGGCTAACGAGAGCCAGCCACAGCATCCTACCGAACTGTCCTCGAGTGTGGTCTCTAACGGAATCTTAAAGGTCATTAAAATGTTGCCTGCCATCGGGCAGTCTTTATCAAGTCTGCGTGGCCCTGAACCCGAACTAAATGCAAGAAGTTGGTACGGTGCTGTCGTGGCTTTGGTGAAAGCAAATGATCTCACCTGACTGAATATGTCACATCTTTATATCTTTTTTTTATTGAAGTCTCACCGCGTGTTTCCGATAACGGTCACGTGAGCCCAAGTGCAATAATATCGAGGTTTCGTAGTCCGAAAGTTCGTTTCAGTGTATATCGGTCTCTTCATTTTAATCTGCTATGTGATATCGAAAAGCAAAAGCGTTCTACATTTAATTGTGCATTATATGCTTTCATGAACCATAGATGGTGGGGATGCTTGCGTGCCTCAGCGATACAGATAGCCGTACGGTAGGTGCAACCACAACGGAGGGGTATCTGTTCAGAGGCCAGACAAACGTGTGTTTCCTGAAGACTGAAGAGAGGCAGCAGCCTTTTCAGTAGTTGCAGGGCCAACAGTGTGGATGACTGACTGATCTGGCCTTGTAACACTAACGAAAACAGCCTTGCTGTGCTGCTACTGCTAACGGCTGAAAGCAAGGGGAAACTACGGCCATAATATTTCCCGAGGGCATGCAGCTTTACTGTATGGATAAATGATGATGGAGTCCTCTTGGGTTCAATATTCCGGAGGTAAAATAGTCCCCCATTCGGATCTCCAGGCGGGGACTATTCAAAAGGACGACGTTATCAGGAGATTAAAAACTGGCGTTCTACGGATCGGCGCGTGGAATGTCAGCTCCCTTAATCGGGCAGGTAGATTAGAAAATTTAAAAAGGGAAATGGATAGGTTATAGTTAGGTTTAGTGAGATTTAGAAAAGTTCAGTGGCAGGAGGAACAAGACATTAGGTCAGGTGACTACAGGGTTATAAATACAAATTCAAATAGGGATAATGCAAGAGTAGGTTTAATAATGAATGAAAAAATTGGAGTTCGGGTAAGCTACTACAAACAACATAGTGAACGCATTATTGTGACCAAGATAGACACGAAGCCCCCGCCTACGAAAGTAGTACAAGTCTATATGCCAACTAGCTCTGCAGATGACGAAGAAATTGAAGAAATGTATGATGAGATAAAATAAATTATTCAGATAGTGAAGGGAGACGAAAATTTAATAGTAATGGATGACTGGAATTCGATAGTAGGGAAAGGAAGAGAAGGGAACGTAGTAGGTGAATATGGACTGGAGGTAAGGAATGAAAGAGATAGCCGCCTGGTAGAATTTTGTACAGAGCATAACTTAATCATGGGGGTAAGAAACGAACGAGGAAGCAGCCTGGTAGAGTTTTTCACAGAGCACAATCATAGCTAACACTTGGTTAAAGAATCATAAAAGAAGGTTGTATACATGGAAGAAGCCTGGAGATACTGACAGGTTTCAGATCGATTATATGATGGTAAGACAGAGATTTAGGAACCAGGTTTTAAATTCTAAGACATTTGCAGGGGCAGATGTGGACTCTGACCACAATCTATTGGTTATGAACTGTAGATTGAAAGTGAAGAAACTGCAAAAAGGTGGGATTTAAGGAGATGGGACGTGGGTAAACCGGCTAAAACAGAGATTGTACAGAGTTTCAGGGAGAGCATAAGGGAACAAATGACAAGAATGGGGGAAAGAAATACAGTAGAAGAAGCATGGGTAGCTTTGAGGGATGAAGTAGTGAAGGCAGCAGAGGATCAAGTAGGTAAAAAGACGAGGACTAGTAGAAATCCTTGGGTGACAGAAGGAATACTGAATGTAATTGATGAAAGGAGAAAATATAGAAATGCAATCCATGAAGCAGGCCAAAAGGAGGAATACAAACGTCTCAAAAATGAGATCGACAGGAAGTGCAAAATGGCTAAGCAGGGATGGCTAGAGGACAAATGTAGGGATGTAGAGGCTTATCTCACTAGGGGTAAGATAGATACTGCCTACAGGAAAATCAAAGAGACCTTTGGAGAAAAGAGAACCACTTGTATGAATATCAAGAGCTCAGATGGAAATCCAGTTCTAAGCAAAGAAGGGAAAGCAGAAAGATGGAAGGAGTATATAGAGGGTCTATACAAGGGCGATGATCTTGAGAAGAATATTATAGAAATGGAAGAGGATGTAAATGGAGATGAAATGGGAGATATGATACTGCGTGAGGAGTTTGACGGAGCAGTGAAAGACCTAAATCAAAACAAGGCCCAGGATGTAGACAACATTCCATTAGAATTACTGACAGCCTTGGAAGAGCCAGGCCTAACGAAACTCTACCATTTGGTGAGCAAGATGTATGAGACAGGCGAAATACCCTCAGATTTCCAGAAGAATATAATAAGTCCAATCACAATGAAAGCAGGTGTTGACTGATGTGAAAATTGCCGAACTATCAGTTCAATAAGTCACAGCTGCAAAATACTAATGCGAATTCTTTACAGACGAATGGAAAAACTGGTAGAAGCCGACCTCGGGGAAGATCAGTTTGGATTCCGTAGAAATGTTGGAACACGTGAGGCAATACTGACCCTATGACGTATCTTAGAAAATAGATTAAGAAAAGGCAAATCTACGTTTCTAGGATTTGTCGACTTGGAGAAAGCTTTTGACAATGCTGGCTAGAATACTCTCTTTCAAATTCTGAAGGTGGCAGGGGTAAAATACAAAAACCAGATGGCAGTTATAAGATTCGAGGGACATGAAAGGGAAGCAGTGGTTGGGAAGGGAGTGAGACAGGGTTGTAGCCTCTCCCCGATGTTATTCAATCTGTAATTTGAGCAAGCAGTAAAGGAAACAAAAGAAAAATTCGGAGTAGGTATTAAAATCCATGGAGAAGAAATAAAAACTTTAAGGTTCGCCGATGACATTCTAATTCTGTCAGAGACCTCAAAGGACTTGGAAGAGCAGTTGTACGGAATGTACATGTCTTGAAGGGAGGCTGTAAGATGAACATCAACAAAAGCAATACGAGGATAATGGAATGTAGTCGAATTAAGTCGGGTGATGCAGAGGGAATTAGATTAGGAAATGAGACACTTAAAGTCGTAAAGGTGTTTTGCTATTTGGGGAGCAAAATAACTGATGATGGTCGAAGTAGAGAGGATATAAAATGTAGACTGCCAATGGCAAGGAAAGCGTTTCTGAGGAAGAGAAATTTGTTAACATCGAGAATAGTTCTAGTGTCAGAAAGTCGTTTCTGAAAGTATTTGTATGGAGTGTAGCCATGTATGGAAGTGAAACACGGACGATAAATACGTAGTTTGGACAAGAAGAGAATAGAAGCTTTCGAAATGTGCTACAGAAGAATTCTGAAGATGAGATGGGTAGATCACACAACTAATGAGTAGGTATTGAATAGGATTGGGGAGATGAGGAGTTTGTGGCACAACTTGACTAGAAGAAGGGATCGGTTGTAGGATATGTTCTGAGGCATCAACGGATCACCAAATTAGTTTTGGAGGGGAGCGTGGAGGGTAAGAGTCGTAGAGGGAGACCAAGAGGTGTATACACTATGCAGATTCAGAAGGATGTAGGTTGCAGTAGGTACTGGGAGATGAAGAAGCTTGCACAGGATAGAGTGGCATGGAGAGCTGCATCAAACGAGTCTCAGGACTGAAGACCACAACAACAATAACAACAAGCTTTCAAGGCATGTCTCTACATTAGTTAAAACGTCAGGGCTGAGAGGCTGTAGTCGGCACGTAAAACATTCTCCAACGTTTCATCTCGGAATGTGAGAGTTATTTTCGGACATTAAACTGTAACCTTATCAAGGTCTCGAAGGGCCCAGAATTTATAGAACTGCACAGAATTTATAGAGCTGAAAGTTGTATTAATAAGTTAGTGCATGTTATTGAGGATCTAAATTGTTGTCAATTTTGATTTTGCGCTGGTGTTTGCGATGTTCCTAGTGAACGAATCTGTTTCATGTATAGCAGTTATTTTTCTTACTGATGTAGTAGACACTGTATCACTATAACGAATATCCAGTATAGCTCTGAATTTGATGAGAATATTGTCAGGGTTTCTGGGCAGCTTTCTTAGTCCACATACTGTCAATTTCTACGTGGGAATTTTCAATGAATGGACGCTGCAGAGAGCCAATAAAATACAGCTTAATAGTACCGAAATGTGGATGAGTCCTTTGTAGTACGGATACTAAGTGAAGGATGGTGAATGCCTTCTTGATACATCTCATTAGTTTCAACACAAAATATCTGTTTGCTGTGTAGGAGAGAAGTGGGCAACTTAATTTTCGGGATGAATATGTGACAAAATGAGTGGACAAGACTTTATGCGGTAACGTGTACAGAAAATCTGATCGATACTTCGTAAGAAATCCAACTAACACTCAAAAAGAGACACACACATGCCCTAGAAATTTGATTGAAACGGCTAATACAGTTTGCGAGCCGGCTTATTTATGAGGTCAAGTGAATCGCTTACATTCTGCTTTCAAGAAAAATTACTGCTCCTGTAAGGAGGTGAATCAAACACTCCGTCCGAGAAGAGAGGAAGCGAGGGTTTATAAGGAACAACGGCCGCCAATTGGGAAACTTTTGTTCACGTTCATTAATAAGTTAAGAACCGCATCGGAAACTGTAGGCCAAGTATGGCGTTGAAACGATCTTGAGACTCACTAAAAATTCAAAGAACGCTTAATAATGGCAAAACATGGTACGGCATCCGCTAGCGACATCTAGGTTTCCTAAAATCCAGTTTAGTTGTGGGTAAGCGTAACATACTGACAAATTGTGTGTAGCAGATCATCTTATCCGAGATCACTATATAAAATTCATTGAGACGACCGTTTAAGCGAAGACAAATCATTATCACGCTCGCGTGTACAGAGAAGCCTTAGTGATTTAAAACGCTATAATAATTTCAGAACGAGGGAAGAAGATGTCAAGTTAAATGGATTACGCTAACAGAATGACAATCGATTACTTTAACCAAGAACGATTGCGCAAGCCACAGATAATGACGCAATCGTTACCACTTAATCAATGGTGATGCCTTCTATGCAGCTCTATGTAGTCGTGAGCTCTTCGAGCTGTTCATGTAATTGTGGTTCTATCCCTGAAGATGACGGCAGCAGTCGGCGACGAAACATTAGGGGTCAGCTTTATACATTAACTACAGCCAATAAGGTCGGAATTCTTAACTGATGCACTCTAGATTAACATTTGGTGCGGGGTTGCATAAACAATCATCACTTATGACTGACGACCTACCGCATTGCACCTTTTATTTTTTTATACCTCATTTACCTTTCCAAATTGAAACATATAGTAGTTTCATTTCACAATTTTAAAATTATGATTACAATTTAATGATGTAAGTAATCAAAATAAATCTTTCTAATGGTATTTCCTTGTATAATAATGTCTTCGTTGCAGTGAAGAAGTTGTTGACTGGCCATAATGGAGTATACTGAGACATCACCACTCTATACTACTTTGTGATAAGAGATGATGTGAATAAAATGATGTGAATAAAATGACAAGTGAATAAATACAACACCTTATTCCGGCACTTTGATTTATGAAAATTTTGATCACATTTAGATATGCAAAGAATAAAAGATGAATCCTTCGAAACCAGAGGATTATAAAGATTATGGAGCACAGCAGTCAACCTCAGGATCCAATAATATAAAAATAAATATTCGTTTCCTACTCTCGAAAAACTGTAAATTATATTGGGAAAGTACTCGTTTGCTACCTTGAGTAAATTGCTATTATAGTTAACCCCATACAACACCTGTGTTGGCGAACAACCAGAATAAGCAATAAAAATTATCCGCTCCACTTCATTGCTAACCTAAGTCTTGGCAGTGACGTGGGGTGTATACGCCAGTTGCTCCACTGTCGATTTGGTGTGTATTTACCAGCTGTTTTTGTGGAAGGAATGCAGTAAGATGAGCCAACGCTGGGGAGTGGCCGTATTGTGGAAAGGAGCTATCGTGTTGGAGTTGCCCAATTAATTTGTGGATCAATATGGAGTGACCAACTTGTCTACAAGGAATGATGTACTACTGGCAGCCATGGTATGTTGTATGGAGCAAGTTTTTTAGGCTGTAGGTGGTTGTGATATATTCTGATGGCACTTTTCGTGAGGTAAATTGCGCTCACCATTCAGGTTAACGTGAAAATAAAGCTGTATATTTCAACATTATCGGTGAGCAAGTGTTGCGTTTCCCCATATATCTTCATTCGGAGTGTGGCATTGATACTCTGCCGTGATGACAACAGCCGAGGGACCTTAATTCCATGCAAGATATTGGGGACTCTATGGGAGAAGGAGTGAAACAGTAGCTATCAAACCCCTCCTTTCCATCCCTCCCCCGTCCCCCACCCCAGAACCCCACCGAGATGAGGTAGCTCAGCTTCGGCTGCATATGACATACCTGAAGAAACTTAGGGGCACTCTTCCTTACCGAACTGAAGTCCTTATTAAGGCTGGAGGCTGTGTTACACAGTATAAGCGTGATATACCTCCATGTGAGTATATTTTTGTTCGGTATGCTTATAACTAGGAGAAATGGACATATCCTCTCTGAATATTTCCAGATATCAGTCTCTAAAATTAATAATAAACTGAAATACATAAATTAAAAGTAAAGGTGATAGTACTCCGCAGAGGACCTGCAGTCCAAGATGGCCTGTGTCGACCTCACATGAAGAATACGCTTAAGAGCAGTTGATTTAAAATTTCTTTGTAGTTACTTGTAGCAACTTCTTTCACAATGATCCTTCGCTGTGACGGGACCAACGAAGCTCAGGAGACAAACGAGGGTCCATCAAAGTGAACCCATCGCTCACGATTAAGGAAGATGACTCGGACTGGTATACATGACACTCTTTCTGATCAGTAACGTTTCATCTGTGATCATCACGTCTGTGGTCGGGTGGTCTGATTCTCTCATAAACACGTCGCGTAGATTAAATGTTTATCAAATAATTTTGGCACAGCAATGGAGAGCTGAAGTATACCGAACGGCATGTTTCTGTATGATTCATCGATTATGGTAATTGGCGCACACATCAATTAGCCCAGTTCAGCACCTACTTTTGCATGTTTACTGTGACTATGTTGCTTATTGCACTACAGCTGTGAGGGTGGTCTCTAATGAGTGACCAGAAAAGTAAATTAATTAAGGTGAGAGTCTGTAATAGCAGAACAAACTGAAACCGTTAGAAAGAAAAGAATAAACAGAATTTCGCGGAAGTAAACTGAAAATGCTTTAACCTGTAACATACAGCTACACATGATTTATTAAATATAGTGTAATGCACAGTTACGTCGCAACACTGTATCAGAGGAACTGTCCAGAAGTGTTGTATGAGGATGTGTTTGAAATAATCCAGAATCTTTATTTAGTTAGATTCCTAGTAAATCGTTACCAACGAAGGCCATGTATGAATAAATGTGAAAAGCATAAATTAGTCTGAGAAGTCACAGTTGTAAACGCCTTACCAGAATTACAGGAAGATTAACAGAAAGGAAAATTATCTACTGAACGAAGACCTGCTTGATTTCTGGAAGGCAGAAAATACGAAGGAAACAATTCTGACGCTGCACTTAGTAATGAATTATGTTAACTTAGTAATATTTGTGGACGCACTATAAGCGCTAGATGTGATAGGCTGCCGTTAATCTGGTAAGCGGATACTACCGGAACTTTTCACTTGGGTCTAGGCATAATTTAGCAGTAATAACTGCTGCTGTTCATTACACGAACTGGAAATTTTCTCCAACACTTTCTACGATACCTTATGGCAGTTCAATGACCATATTTTCTTGCTGAGATGAAAACAGATAGTGAGTCAACTAAGAGTGCTTCCGATTGTATTTTATAAACCATTTATATATTCTGAGAATATTGATGGTCCTATGTCTCTTCGCTGGGACTTCACCACAAATGTTACCATCGTTTCTGTTTAACATTCATGGACAAGTATAACATGATGTGTTTTATGGTAAAATATTCGTCGAGTCAGTCACACATCTGTTCAGATACTGCGTATAGTTGTTCTTCGGTTTCTAGTTGCCAGTGTCGAGTTCCTCGGAAAATTAAAGAACACGGAATCTGCTTTCTTATCTGCATCTGTTGTTTGTGTCAGTAAGGCAAGCTGTATTTCAAACGAGACGTGTTTCCTTTCTCCATGCTAAGACAAGCTTCTTTACTTACTGGAAGTGCATCCTTTTCACGCTTAAAATAAGCGCTTGGACCCTGCAGCAGGCATATGTAAGTGATTACGCTCTGTAATTCTGAGCAACATTGCCTCTTCCATTTATAACCAGTTTACTTTTCAAGCTATGCAGTATTATACACATTCCCAGTAAAGAAATAATGAAACAGGTGTTGCGTCGGATTCTGGTGCCTTATTCGGTTTTAGTAGCCTTAACTGTTTCCGGTAGTGTAAGCCTACGTATCAGTGCTTGTTAGTTCTGAAATGTGCAGTCACTGGTATGGTAGTATTCTCTCGTATCAAAACATTTTTAAATTCGAAATCTAACATATCGGATATCAAAAATGGTTCAAATGGGGTTGAGCACTATGGGACTTAACATCTGAGGTCATCAGTCCCTTAGAACTTAGAACTACTTAAACCTAACTAACCTAAGGACATCACACACATCCATGCCCGAGGCAGGATTCGAACCTGCGACAGTAGCGGTCGCGCGGTTCCAGACTTAGGCGCCTAGAACCGCTTGGCCACTTCGGCCGGCTATCGGATTTAATTGGTCAATCGTTGGTGTGGTAGTGCTCTCATGTGTGAATATATTTTTAAATGCACAATTAAATATTTCGCATTTAGTCCTGTTTTATGCTTGAGAGCGACTTAGTAGCTTCCCATTCTGGTGATAAAAGAGCTCTACTGACAATGTGGTGTATCTCTGTGAGTGATATAGGTACGGTCAGGAAGATTGCTAGACCCCACGCCTCAGAAAATCACTTTACAGCACGCGTGTCCGTCCTTTGAGGTTTCCACGGCCACAGTGGAAGAAAACGAGTATTTTTGGGTCGCACAGAAAATCCTTAACACCAACAATAACAGATGGGAGAGAAAAAAACAAAAACGTTCGGAGGTATATAATTAACGCACGTAAGTAAATTAGAATTTATTAATTTATGGTTCCCCATTCTACAAAAAAGCAAGATGAAATTAATTTCTCGTTTTATATTTGAGATTTTATCACTACATAATTTTGTATGTGAATAATTATTGTTAAAAGTAATTGCTGTGAGCAACAGGACAGTGAGGTGTATTTGAATTTAACGGTAATAACTGAGCTATACTTGCGGTCCCTGATCTTCAGTAACAGTATCAAGCAGGCTGTTAACAACACAGCGCTGTCTACCGTTAGTTTCCAACTGTTTACAATAGTTCCTAAACGATGACTTCCGGTATTTGCCGATCAGAGACTTGGGCCGACTTTTAGCGGCCAGACAGTACAGTACAATCACGTTATACAGGAGTTTCATTGCTGTGTGTGGGATGTGAGGGGGGGGGGGGGAGGGGGCGAGCGTGATGGCCGCTGTGGGGCGCCGGTGGGCAAGGGAAGCAGCTTCCGCCATCAAGTGCGGTACTAACATTTTTCGATTTGTACCGTACATCTGCTATAGTAGAAAGTGCACACGAAATTAAAAAGATTTCGTGCAAGGAAATTACAGACACGTTATTGTTCAAATGTAGTTTTTATTAGTAGCGATGCATGTAATAACAAATTAAACCTGTAGCAACAAAATTACGGTACTGTCAGATAGCAAACAACATCAGTAACTGCAGTGCACATAAAGATTTCTAACTCCTACCTACTTGTACTGAAAAGAACTACGGTGAAACAGGTTCTTTATCACAATTCTACAGAAATAGCGTATCATTTCCTTGTATTTCCACGAATTAATTTTTATATTACGTCTCTAAATCTCTAGTTTAGCATTTGCAACTAATTATCTTTAAGATATCAGACCAGAGCATATGATACATTAGCCGGTTATAAGAACGGAACTGTAGGGGTTTAAGTATAGCGTGGGCGGCAATATAGAGAACGGGATGGACCAGTGAGAGAATAGCATCGTATGCTGGGAAATTCAAATTGCGATTTATCGTAGATCGCTTGAGCAGCGAAAGGTACCTAACGATTGGAAAAAAGCGCAGGTCTTTCCCGTTTTTAAGAAAGGCCGTTAAGACATATCCACACAATTATATACTTACACCTATATCGTTGACGTCAATCTGTTGTATAATTATGGAACATGTTTTATGATAAAGAATTTTGGCGTTTTTGTAAAATGAACATCTCCTCTATAAAAATCAGCATGCACTGCGCGAACAGAGATCCTGCGAAATTCAGTTCGCTCTGCTCCTCCATGTCATCCACAGCGCAGTGGAGAACGGCGCTCATGTTGATGCCGTGTTGCCGGCCGGAGTGGCCGTGCGGTTCTGGTTGTAATACAGTGCCCGAGGATACAGAGGTACGTTTAAATTACTGAAGAGGCTCTGTGTAAATAGCAAATAAAAAGTGCTCTTAATTGCAAAACGCCGTTTTCAGTGTGGATGGTTTTTCTGACAGTACAGCACAACGGTCGTATTATCGTCTGTTAACTGCAGATGCCACTAGTGCTGAAAGGTCGCTGCCTCTGTCTCACAGATGGGAAAGTCGAAATTTCGTCGTAGTCTACAACAGTAACAATTCTTTCGATTACTGAAAATGATGCGTGTATCTGATACAGATAATACGTTACATCTTGTGCGTCAAATGTGTGATGAAATATCAGTTCCTGGTAAGATGTACGACAAATTATACTTTTTTTTAGTTATATTTGTCAATATTTGTTTAGGGCTGTTGAGAGAATGTTAGCCGTACCCAGCAGCAAAGAAATTGGTATCTTCGTTTTCAGAGCACTTCACACTTAGTCTACCGATGAAGCTAGATGGCCGGCAATTGTGCCCGAGCGTTTCTGGGTGCTTCAGTCCGGAACCTCGCTGCTGCTCCGGTCGCAGGTTCGAATCCTGCCTCGGGCATGGATGTGTGTGATGTCCTTAGGTTAGTTAGGTTTAATTAGTTCTAAGTTCTAGGGAACTGATGACCTCAGAAGTTAAGTCCCATAGTGCTCAGAGCCATTTGAACCATTTTTGATGCCGTGTTCCTTGATTTTAGTAAGACATCTTACACCGTCCCGCATTGCCATTTAAGGAAAAAAATACGAACTTACGTTGTATCGGAGCAGACTTGCGATTCGAGTCAAGACTGTGTGTGTGTGTGTGTGTGTTGGGGCTTATGGGCGCTCAACGTCGAGGTCATCAGCGCCCGATTCAAGACTTTCCTGCAGAGAGAACTCAATGCGTCGCTCTTAACGGAACTAAATCGACAGTTGTAAAGGTAATATCAGGAGTACCACAGGGCAATGTGATAGAACCGTTGCTGTTTACAATATATATAAATGATCTAGTAGAAAGCGTCGGATGCTCTTTAAGGATATTCGCAGATAATCTAGTTGCCTGTACCAAAGTTGCAACGCCATAAGACGGTTCGAGTTTACAGAATGACGTGCAGAGAACTGATGAATGGTGCAGGCTATGGCAGTTGACGCTGAACGTAAATAAGTCTAATATTATATTGCGCGTACATAGGAAAAGAAATTCACTACTGTACAGCTTCACTATAGATAACTAACAGCTGGAGACAGTGTCTCCCGTAAAAAATCGAAGAGTAACTATCCAGAGCGACACTAAGTGGAAAGACCACGTAAAACAGACTGTGGGAAAAGCAGATACCAAATTCATATTCGTCGCAAGAATCTTAAGTGAATGTAACTCATCCACGAAAGAAGTTGCTTATAAGGCGCTTGTTCGCCCGGCTCTTGAGTATTGTTCATCTATCTGGGATCCCTATCTGGTAGGACTCATAGAGGAGATAGAGAAGATCCAACGAAGAGCGGCGCGTTTCGTCACGGGATCCGATAGCTGGCGAGACTGCGTTACGGAGACGCTAAACAAACTTCACTGGCAGACGTTACAACAGAGGTGTTGCGCCTCACGGAGAGATTTACTATTAAAATTTCGGGACAGCACTTTTCAGGAGGAGTCGGACAACATATTACTTCCCCCCCACATGCATCTCGCGTACTTACTACGAGGAGAAAAATCGAGAAATTAGAGCCAACGCAGAGGTTTACCGACAATCAGCCTTCCCCAGCACTATTCGCGAGTGCATCGGAGTCGGAGGGATCAGATAGTGGTACCGAGAGTACCCTCCGCCACACACAATTAGGTGGCTTGCGGACTATGATGTAGATGTAAAAAATATTTGATTTATCATAACTTGATATAAACGGATTTTTTGTGTCCTTATTCATTTTTATACCGATACTGTGATAAATTCTTTTTGGGCCGCATGCGGCCCTCGGGCCACGGGTTGGACACCCGTGCCATACAGTAAGCGCGATTCAGCTTTTGTGAGGTTAGTGGCAGTTGATGATGTGGAAATCTTCACGTGCGAAAAACTTATGTTATTCAGGTCACGTGCACGGTGGTCATAATTAACGGAAACGAAGTCTGGAGCACAAACACTTCCTGTGTCTCGGAACCATCCGCAAAGGCTCCAATGAAACTATGTAATCCAATAACATCCTGCTTCAAGGTCCTGCAAAATAGCGTTATATTGGCATAAATATGAATTTTCGTTATAAATGGTGGTCACAAACAGTCTCAAACGCTCGTAAGGGAGTTGCATGGTGGGATGTGCTGAGAAATAATTGTTAAGAAATATTTTGGTACGTTGCGCTACTTCGTAGTTAATTTGCTTTGTTCTCATAGAGCAGACGATAGCGCACGACCGGGCTCAGGCTTCTGCTCGCGCTCGATCCGTAATACCGGCCCATGTCCCATTTTTGTATCGCAGTCTTGTTCGGTGTTAGGAAACCAAACGAAGAATACTTTTCGTGACACAGTCTCTGCCGGGCTGCTTGGCTTCTGCTTTGCGCAACGACCTGCCTTGCTAACTCGAAGGATAATTAACTAGGAAATAGCCTAACTTCCTGACGTTTTTCTCAACCGTTAAGTCTCAGCATAATATACCCTGCAACATCCTTACAAGCTTTTCATACTGTTTCTGTTCACTCTGTATAAAGTGCAGGCAAATTAGATTGAAGCAGATGCAGTACTTGCCTTAAGTAGCTTAACTGACAACGCTCAAATACCCGGAGTTTATTCATGAAGCATTTAAGAGTGAGATCAATGAGTCTGAATGACTTCCAAATTTAATTGTAATTTAAAACATTTACGGAAGTGTTTCTCGCTGACACCCCCCCCCCCCACCAAGAAACGAAAAATGTTTATCACTGACCACATTCTTGGCATGTTGTTGTTGTTGTGGTCTTCAGTTAACAGACTGGTTTGATGCAGCTCTTAATGCTACTCTATCCCGTGCAAGCTTCTTCATCTCCAAGTAACTACTGCAACCTAAATCCTTCTGAATCTGCTTAGTATTTTCATCTCTTGGCCTTCCTCTACGACTTTTGCCCTCCACGCTTCCCTCCAATACTAAATTGGTCATTCCTTGATGCCTCAGAATATGTGCTACCAACCGATCCCTTCTTCTAGTCAAGTTGTGACACAAATTTCTCTTCTCCCCATTTCTATTCAGTACCTCCTCATTAGTTACGTGATCTACCCATCTAATCTTCAGCATTCTTCTGCAGCATCACATTTCGAAAGCTTTTATTCTGTTCTCGTCTAAACTATCTATTCTCCATGTTTCACATCCGTAGATGGCTACACTCCTCACAAATACATTTAGAAAAGACTTCTTGACACTTAAATCTATACTGGATGTTAACAATTTTCTCTTCTTCAGAAACGCTTTTCTTGCCATTGCCAGTGTACATTTTACATCCTCTCTACTTCGACCATCATCAGTTAATTCCCCCCCCCCCCCAAAAAAAACAACAAAACTCATCTACTACCTTAAGTGTCTCATTTCCCAATCTAATTCCCTCAGCGTCACCTGATTTAATTAGACTACATTCCATTGTCCTCCTTTTGCTTTTGCTGATGTTCATCTTATATCCTCCATTCAAGACACTATCCCTTCTGTTCAACTGCTCTTCCCGGTTCTTCGCTGTCTCTGACAGAATTACGATGTCATCAGCAAACCTCAAAGTTTTTATTTCTTCTCCATGGATTTTAATTAATAATCCAAAGTTTTTTCTTTTCTCCCCTTTACTGTTTGCTCAATATACAGATTGAATAACATCGGGGATAGCCGACAACCCTGTTTCACTCCCTTCCCAACCACTGCTTCCCTTTAATGCCTCTCGACTCTTATAACTGCCCTCAGGTTTCTGTACAAATTGTAAATAGCCATTCGTTTCCTGTATTTGACACCTTCTACCATCAGAATTTGAAAGAGATTATTCCACGTAACATTGTCAAAAGCTCTCTCAAAGTCTACAGATGGTAGAAACGTAGATTTGCCTTTCCTTAATCTGTCTTCTAAGATAATTCGTAGAGCAGTATTACATCACGTTTTCCAGCATTTCACCGGAATCGCAACTGATCTTCCCCAAGCTCGGCTTATACCAGTTTTTCCATTCGTCTGTAAAGAATTCGTGTTAATATTTTTCAGCCGCGACTAATTAAGCTAATATTTCGGTGATTTTCACACTTGTCAACACCTGCTTTCTTTGGGATTGGAATTACTATATTCTTCTGTAACTCTGAGAGTTTTTCGCCTGTTACACAAGGATTTCTACTAGCCCTCGTCTTCTTACCTACTTGATCCTCTGCTGGCTTCACTACTCATCTCTCAAAGCTACGCATTATTCTGCTACGGTTTTTTTTCCTGTTCCTGTCAATCGTTCCATAACGCTCTCTCTCAAACTCTCTACCACCTCTGGTTCTTTCAGTTTATCCAGGTCCCATCTCCTTAAATTCCCATCTTTTGCAGTTTCATCAGTTTTAGTCTACAGTTCATAACCAATAGATTGTGGTCAGAGTCTACATCTGCCCCTGGAAATGCCTTACAGTTTAAAACTTGCTACATAAATCTCTGTCTTACCATTATATAGTCTATCTGAAACGTTCCAGTGTCTCCAGGCCTCTTCTACGTATACAACCTCCTTTCGTGATTCTTAAACCAAATGTTAGCTATGATTAAGTTATGCTCTGTACAAAATTCTACCACGCGGCTATCTCTTTCATTCCTTACCTCCAGTCCATATTCACCTACTATCTTTCCTTCTCTTTCTTTTCCTACTATCGAATTCCAGTCCCCAGTGACTATTAAACGTTCGTCTCCCTTCACTATCTGAACAATTTCTTTTATCGAATCATACATTTCTTCAGTCTCTTCGTCATCTGCGGAGTTACTTGTTATACAAACTTGTACTACTCTGGTAGGCGTGGGCTTCGTGTCTATCTTGGTCACAATAATGCGTTCACGACGCTTTTTGTAGTAGTTGACACGCGCTCCTATTATTTTATTCATTATTAAACTTATTCCTGTATTACCCCTATTTCATTTTGTATTTATAACCCGGTATTCACCTGACCAAAAGTCTTGTTTCTCCTGCCACCGAACTTCACTAATTCCCACTATATCTAACTTTAACCTATCCATTTCCACGCTACGATCCGTAGAACGCCAGTTTTCTTTCTCCTGATAACGAGGTAGTCCCCGTCCGGAGACACGAATGGGGGACTAGTTTATCTCCGGAACATTGTACCCAAGAGGACGCTATCATCATTTAACCATAAAGCTTCATGCTCTCGTTAAACATTACGGCTGTAGTATCCCCTTGCTTTCAGCCGTACGCAGTACCAGCACAGCAAGGACGTTTCGCTTAATGTTACAAGGCCAGATCAGTCAACGATCCAGTTGCCCCTGGAACTACTGAAAAGGTTGCTGCCCGTCTTCGGGAATCACACGTTTGTCTGGGCTCTCAACATATATCTTCCCGTTGTGGTTGTACCCACTGTACGGCTACCTGTATCGCTGAGGCACGCAAGCCTCCCTAGCAATGGCAAGATCCATGTTCCATGGGGGGATTTTTGGCGTATATGCGGCTAAAAGTTCAGTATCATATGTGATATTTTAATTTTTTATTTCGTTCTATCGACTCTACTTGCAGCACACTTTGCAGACGGTGTTCACATACCACAGAATGTGCCAGTAAACCTGTACACCACATAGTGGAGGAGATAAGACGTGATAAAAACTGAGATAGTGAAAAACGTGCTTTTGCTCAAAGTGGAACGCAAATCAAGCACAAATATTTGTCCATAATTTCATAATGAGAGCATTTAGAGACTTTCAGCAAACTTTAAACAAAAGTTCTCTAAACTTTCTCTCCCTTTCAGGCTTAACGTAAAACATTTGACACACTAACTCATTTGTGACCAGTAGTTTGATACTGTTTTATACATTGACGTTCAATTCTTTAAAGTCTCGGTCGTTTACTGGTTAGAACTGTTTTCTGGAATTCTTTCGTTGGGGTCATTTTGCGAAATTAATGTTGAAGCAAGTAATATGCTGGCCGACGCTTCCGAAACGAGTTCTTGTAAGGCGAAGACTCCCTCCGACACCGCAGATGTCAACTCACGTTATTATTAATGCGCAGGTGATTAAAATTTCTTATATGTAAATCAAAATCTGAATTCTCTTCTGATGGCAGTGTCCCATTATATAGTTGTGTGATTATAAAAGTGCTGTAAAAAAATAAAAGCGTATTGCTATTCTCTGACGATCACGTGAAAGGCACATCAGCTGCTGCATACTGTTGACGTGATGGCAGCGTGGAACGCAGGTAGAGGCACCCCGCCAAAGGGATACCACGTCAGTGTGAGTGAGGGGTATCAGTCAGAGGACAGTTGGATAAGGTGTCGTGGGAGTGCGTGCCGAGAATCGATAAGATTAGGATTCGGGATACGATGTCCAGGATGCAAGAAAGACGCGAGTATTACACATAAACAGAAGTTTTTCAAAATGGTTCAAAGGTTCAAATGGCTCTGAGCACTATGAGACTTAACATCTGAGGTCATCAGTCCCCTAGAACTTCGAACTACTTAAACCTAACTAACCTAAGGACATCACACACATCCATGCCCTACGCAGGATTCGAACCTGCGACGGTAGCGTTCGCACGGTTCCAGACTGAAGCACCTAGACCCCTCGCCCGCACCGGCCGGCAGAAGTTTTTCAGTTGTTCACCGAATTGTATAACATGATTCATCAAAGTTGTTTAACCGCTACTAGTCTTACACGTTAACAACTTGTGGTGAGAGGCAATGCGTGCAATAATAATTTACAACTGAAAGGATACTGAAGTCTGAGTTTATTATTTATATCAGACATCTTCCCACAGTAACTACTGTAGCGAAAATTTACAGTGACATCACCATGACAGTAGCAATACACTCAACCAAGATTTGCTGCCGTGAAGCAAGTAAAACTGAGCAAATTACTGACATGGTCCGGTCTATGACTTCAAGAGTAGAAGACCGAACAAGACACACTTTAGAAAAGGAATAGAGGAGTGAGAATACATTTTGTACGCCGCAGAATCTTGCACAAGGATTTTCTTTTCCATTCTTACTAGATCATTCAAAAAATAAAACCGTTGAGCCAATAAAATTCAGAATGAGATATTCAGTTTAATGAATGTTATTACACGACAATAAAAATTCAAAGTGGTGCAAGTAATTAACTGCACACGGAATTGCAGTACATCAAAAGATCTTAGAACTGCAGACGTAGCACTCTGTCTCAGAATGTCAAGGGTTTACCTTTCCGTGATACATCACAGCACAGCGTATAGTTTCGTCTTTGTCAGTTTCGATATTGATTACGACACACTGTGTATTCTCTTGTCCTCAAAATCGTGGTTAGCTTTTGGACACAGATAAACTGGAAAATAAAGGAAAAAGAACAGAGCTGAAAAGAGAGAGAGAGAGACGGAGGACGCATCCGAGAATAATCAGCAAAGGTGTCTTCTCAGGTCACAGCGGTTGGGGCACTGCATACAGATTCGGAATAACAGCGCTTCAACTTCTCAGTCATCTGTGCAGATTTAAGTATTCCGTGGCTTTCCTAAGTTGACTAACGCTAATATAGAGGTGATTCCTACGAAGAGGTCGATTTCCATGATTTTTCATACCATACTTTCCGTTTCCACGGCTTCCCTTCCCATCATGTTCTGTCTAATAACCTCGTCATTCAGAGGACGTAAACTCCTGATCTTGCTTCCTGCGGTAGGTCTGTATAATGAAACGCAGCGGTGAACGCAGTCCTTGTACGCAGCAAGTAATGGCGGTCGCTGCCCCCAGTGTGGAGTGGCGGCAGTGGGCCGAGGGAGCCAGCCCTGGCGACTCGGCGATCGCAGATGCGAGGGCTTGTTAGGCGCCGCCTCCCTGTCTCTGCCAAGCGGGCCCCGTGACCCGATATCGGTAAAAAGAGCCAAGATGTCGATAAGCCGGCGACGCCTAAGCGAAAATCGGCGTTCTTTCCGAAGCAGATAAATTGAAACGACCGGAAACTGGCCTTTTAGTCAGATGAAAGCGACGGGGGCCGTGCATGCTTCAGGGAAGGGAAAGAGACGTACGAGTGGTGGAGGTCTTTTGCTGAGAGGCAGAGAGTCCTTGTTCTCCACAAGTGCATAGGCGTGCAAAGAAGGCGCGTCGAACATCTGCCGAAGTCCGCCCCAACAGATGGACCTGCCGTACAAGCTGACGTGGAAGTGGTCGTTTAAGCGATAACTGTGTAGACCTCATATGGGCAAAGATCGTATATCAGAGAAGGTACCGTCTATACAGGGTGTACTACGTTTTACCAGTTGCGATTAAGTCGCATCAAAAATAACTAGAAGGAAAAACAAAATGTTATTTATTCTTACGGATTTACCACAGAATCTGAAAAATAAATTCCGACTAAGTTGACAGGCAATTTCTATGGAATGCGTTGGAGGTCCTACGAAGCTCCCGAAGTGCCAAAATATAGACCAATAAGACTCTAACTTTTGCTACATTGGATATAACACGTCATATGACCGCAGCAGAGAGACAGATATCAAACTGATTAAACTGCAAATTATATTAGACACCAGAAGAATATTAAAAAAGGAAGCCTGAAAGGACAGCTTCTACAATGTAACGCTTGTGGCTTCGATGATTTATGAAAGTGAGTCATGTACAATGACTGAGAAGGATGAAAGCCGCTTACAAACAGCTGAAATGTCATTTCTAAGGTCTTCAAAAGGATGTTCTTAGTGATTTGTTGTCAGAATGGGCACAGTTAGTAGTAAGAGGGAAAATCATCGGGTAAAACGTAAATCATATTTGGCCTTCCCCACGGAAGGGTTATAGTTCCTTTGCTGTTACTTATCTATATAAACCTTCCAGACGACAATCTGAGCTGCCATCTTATGTTGTTAGCAGATAATACTGTCATTTCCCATGTAGTAAACTATCAGATGATGAAAATCAATTGCGAAATAGATTACTTAAATGTAAGGAATGAAAAACGTGAGAGCATCCCCGTGAGTGCTAAAAGGAATGGTTAAATTTACGTTACGTGACAAATCAAAAAAGGCTAAGGCAGTGGATTCATTTGAATATCCGGGAACTTTAATTTCGTGTAACTTAAATTGAAAATGTTACATAGATATGTCTGTTGAAAAAGCAAACCAAAGACTGAGTTTTATTAGCAGAACTCCAATGGAGTCATTAACAAACAGGATCCATGGAGGTCATAAAAAATGTTAAAAGAAGGCAGGTCGTTTCAACTGTCGAGAAAAAGGCCAGTAAGTGACACAAATATGTTAGATGAATTGAGGCTGCAATATATTAAAACAAATCTATCTTTTCACGAAATTTGATACTCCAGCTTTCTCCCACGAATGCGAAAATATTTTTTTGACACCCTTCTCCTTACGTAGAGAGCATCATCGTCATAAAGTAAGAGAAAAAAAGCTTGCACGGAAAGATATATGTGTTCGTTATTCCCGCACTATTTGAGAGTGGTACGTAGATAAATAGAGTGAAATTCGTTCGTTGAACCCTCTGCCAGGCACTTAAGTCTGAACTGAAGAGTAGTAATGAAGATGTAGATGTAGAACACAATCAAGAGATTAGGGAAGAAGAACTGCAAACGTATAACCTACACGATAAAATGCAATTTCATAATAAAATGAGAAGTCCATCTAGATATTTATGGCTGAAAGAAGGCAAAATAAAAGATGGAAATAAATCCTACAAAGCTGGACTAGTTCGCTAATATCTAAGCCTTGTTAGTATGAAGAAGTAGAAGAAGAAGAAGAAGAAGAAGAAGAAGATGATGATGATAATGGTGCTTTGAAGATTTTTACCAGGGCACCAAAACGTACACGCAACGACAACGTAGTTGTAACAGACATTAGTCGAGAATTTACGGTGTCTATCCGGGCCATCAGAGGATGGGTCCGTAGGCTGTTACACTTACTTGGACAAAATTATATGAACGTGTAAAAACTATATTATTACAAATAAACGAATTAACTGGTTATTATTTGCTGACTGCATGACTGTTTTCAGTGGTCGACCATCTTGAATAGGTAAACACTTTCCTTGATACGTTACAGTAAACATTACAAATCATTACACCTGGGCTTTTATGTTCCTGTATCCATTGACTTTTTGGAGAGCATTCTCTATATTTCCAACCACCGTTTATAGAACAAAATATAGTCTTACCGAATATCAGACAGGTTTAGTCAACGATTCCGGAGCTCCTTAAAGATACAACTCAACTCTTCGTTTCTAGGAGAGCCAAACCGTCATTAGCAAAAGTAATTTCGGCAATGTCCCTAAAGAGGATTTTCAGATTTCAGCTAGTACCCTCCTCCACGCCGCCGCTCGCCACCAACAGCAACTTTAGCGCCTTACTAAACATGGGAAAGAAGAATTCTCTTTCAACAGTTATATGTTTAAAACGATGAAAGATGAATGATATTTACGTTTTGTCTAGCTGTTAAGTCAGTGAGACAGTTGGCACTGGTTATGCCCAACAACCTTTTTTATATTTGATTTGTTTTCAGTCACTGCAGAAAATAAAGCATGCTGTAAATCCATTCAGTTCCTTCTTTCTATTTTCATTCCTATCACAGCGAAAAACCTACTTTTAGATTTATAAATCTTGAATGCCACATTTTTTTCAGTTACTGGTGTTCGGGATGGAGAGAGAGAGAGAGAGAGAAAGAGAGAGAAAGCCTGTGTGTTCTAGAATTAATGATGAAGCAAATCCCGTTCCACCGCTAGTGCTGTCGGCAACACCTTCTTATAAGAGAAATCTCAATATCCACAGTGAGTACAGACACTTGTTACGAAACAGGCTTCCTTGCACTACTCGTCCCCCTAGCGGCGGCACTTGCTTCTCCTGCACCCCGTACTCCCATTTAAAATCAACCAAGCTAAAACTATATGTGCACTGTTCTTACTCTCTGTAAATCACTTGGTTGCTCTACTCCTTACTTCTGAACCGGAAGAAATTGGAACACTTTGATTTGTTAATGGTTTGTGTCTGACGATAATAATAATAATAATAAAAATAATAATGTATACAGCGCTATAGTAGACTGTATGTAGTAGACTGTATGTAGTTACTGTTATGTCATGCTATTAATTAGTTCAAGTACGTGTTTAGACATAAGCAATGAATCCGTTTCTGAGCTATTGTGGAAACTATCTACGTTTGGAATAGACATATTCATATGATATTTAGCGTTTAAGGGAATTTCTCACTTATACTATCATCGACATATCGTAAGCAGCATAAGGTATTTGTATCGTGGGTGAGCTATGTGAACAACAACCTTGGCATATTCCACGCATTACTGCCAGTAATTGAGATAAAAGTAATTACTGGTAAGCATTACGCTAGGAAGAACTCCGCTTGCAGCTGCTAAATTGTTTTTTTCTTTTTTTAAATGCAACAGTTTTCTCGGCTTCAAGCCGCATCATCAGGTGAACGTACACGGTAAAAAGCAAAATACAGTGTCAACGCATTTTACGAATATTGAAAAAAAAAAATCTTCCTTCCCGTAGCGAATCTGATGCAGATTTTATAACGCTTAGACCAGTTGAGCTGAAAAGAGAAGCTCTGATTTTAGTAGAATACCGTATCTGGGAGCAATATAAAAAAAAAATTGCTAGACGTATGAGATCTAAAAACCCTGTTCCAGCGTATTTTATATTTTCATATCTAGGCGGAAAACTGAGGCACAAAGAAGAAACTGTGGTAAATAAATATAATGTAACCAGTTTATACTGCATTACATGCAATGATAGCCTTGAGAAATGAATATGACAAACCGGTAGGTCATTTAGAATAAGTTTCAGGAACACCTTAACTTAAATAGCCCGCGATCTGCAGTAAGAGCGTACTTACGCGATGATGACCACTCCATCACAAGCCCTTCAGGAAATTCAAAAATACGTCGCAAAAAAGTAAAAACCATATTTTGAATTTATTGGAGGAATTGAAAATTTTTCGATATAAAAAGTAAAACGTGAAGTTCATGGTGAACAACCAATTGGAATTATTCTGGCCAATTTTAAGTGCTTGTACGATTAGGTGTTAGTAAGTAATAAAACTCTGTATTATTCTCACTTATAAAGGTAGCGACCCAGCGCTCTTAGTCATGAGTATGACGTCACACCGTCCGCAAGGGTAGCTTCCTTTCCGCCAGCCAGCTGTATTCCGTTCATCATAAAAATAAACCTGATGTAAACAAACAGAAACGCGATAATTGGTCAGAAGCCGTAGCACACGTACGCTGGTGGTGGCACGCTCCTGGAAGTAGGTCCTATTTATGTATGAGATATATTATTACTAAGTTAATGTATTAACAAACATATGCGTATTTCTTAATCACGCTTTAGCTATGCCGTGTAGTTTTTACTTAAAAAATGGTGTACAGTGACAGCCACTGCGCTGTTGTGCTTTCATTGTCGCACTGTTAATATGCAGCATGAAAATGGCTCAGGCTTCTTGTTGTTCTGTAATCAAAAACGCACATGGAACACGGTTAAAAAGTGCTGAGAAATAGGTTGTTCTTAATTTTTTTCGTAAGTTTACAGAGATAACTGGCTTTGTAGTTTTCCGAGGGACTGTAATAGGTACAATAACGAAATTAATTGACAGTGTATGTCTAGCGCAACTGGAAGCGCAGTAATTTCCAAAGTATCTACAGATCGTGATTGGATGGTTCAAGTCTCGTTTCAGTTACTTTCTTTGATCGTTCAATTTGAAATACCTACATCTCGTTGTTGTAAAATTGATCATCACTTTTTAATCAATAATGCACGCCTTATTTTTTCTAATTACAAAGTGCACGCGGAGCTTCTGTGTTCATTTCAAATATACATTCTTAATTATCGATATTTTATGAAAGACTGTTAATAAAGGTTGCACAAATTAAGAAAACATAACAATTTGGTTTGAGACAAAAATGAAAAACCAAATACACTTAAATTAAGGGAACATAACAATTTAATTTAAGACAAAAATGAAAAACCAAATATACTTTATATGGTCTGTATTCTTTGTTTTACACCACAGATGTAGATAAGTGTCGTAGAAATATGAGAAATAATCAATTTCACAGCATTGAGTACACCATACGAATGCTGCATCTTTAGATTTGCCACTGTACCAATTCAATATGAACCCAAAAGGACTGTCCTGGAGCCAAGTTAAGGGATTTCGACCAAGAAGTAAAGTGACTGTAAACCTGCCAGACGTAATGGAACTAACGCACGCAGCTTCTTCACATGTCACTGCCGAACACTGGTGGGATGTAGAACCGCACGTCACAAAAGAAGAAGAGCGAATCCGGCGCTTGCGCGGCATCCAGAACTGAAACGCATTTCTCGAATTCCGATAAGGAAGGAGCTAAGATATTACCTGCCAACTCACTGTAATTAATGCCCTCACTGGCTTCAGTGTTGAACAGTACGGTGAAATCCCTGCACTACGCTTTTGCATCACACATAACTCGCTCAGAAAAATTACCCTATGCTCATGTTAGGAATTTTCATCACTCATGTTTGTAATTAGAATACTATGTAGGGTGAGAACGAGAGCAGTTTGTACATTCCGTCTGATCACCTAAGCAGCGCGCGGTAGTGCTGGAGTTTTGCTGGATATTATTCCATTCTTTATAAAAATTAAATGACATGCGGAACTATATTGTTTCTTTGCTCGTTTCTTTTTACTTCAGAACTGCAACTGCTCACACCATTGCTGGTTCGTTGGACAGTTGGCTGGCTAGTGCTGTCAGAGTTAAATGCGACAGCAAAGCTCTTGTCTCGCGTTATCCCTCGGTCCATGTGCGTGTACCACACCATAAAACGTATCCTTATCATCGTACTTGCCTGTAGTGGTCACAGCATGGCTTCCACTCCATGCGAAACGAAATCCAATGTGATTCAAGCAAACGCGGAACAATACATGGCGTATTGTTTACATCACGTTTAATCTTATGATGAACAGAATATAGTCTGTCTTTGTAGTTCGTGGGGCCGCTTTGGCCTTGCCTTGCACTGAGCTGCCCTGCTGTCCACTAGTAAGACACTACCAGCTGATACATTCCACATAGTAATTTGCATGTGCCGCAGCTACTCACGTTCGCAGTGACAATTCTATGTCGCCATCCCGGCCCCTTTTTTTATGAAAGAATTTTAGCGTCCGATCACTTGTAAACCCCCCGCAGAGATTAATAATTAAATGAAAATGTGAGCCAAGTGTAACCTTCCCACAGAAAATATAATTTATAATTAAATGAATTTTAATATTGTAAACTCTGAACAAAATTGGCTCCGATTTAGAGTCTCTGTGCAAAGAATGCATTCACACTTAATATTTCCACAAAATTCTTTTCTCATTTAATGTCAAGTTCGAAATAAAAAAATTCCTAAACACCAAAATAATAAAAAAAATTCTGTAACCTGATAAACTTTATGAGGACAGCAGCGCTGACATTTGGCCCTGTATTCTGAATAAAAAAAGGCAAAAATTCTTACCTCAATAAAACTGCAATTATATCTGCTTCTAAATTAGTCATTTTTCGACACAGCTTCGTGCAATCCTGGCGTATATTTTTTTTTATTCTTGGATGCAATGATAATGCATTGGAAATTCTTTAAATTGAAATGAATGCTTTTCTTTAAAAAAGTTGCTTTATATTATAAAAATTATTATTGGGGTATTTCTCTGAACAAATTAAATTACAATACAATACAAAATGATAAATGTGTCTATAATTTTACATCTACTCCTTTACTAGATACTGCTCCTTTCGTTTTGCCTAATGGTAACGTAGGATAGGTATTCTCTTTGTTACACTCGTTGAAAGTTTCTTCATTTATAACTGACATAGGTGATGCAGAATCGATTACTGCTGAAAATTTCGATGATTCAATTTTAATTTCGATGACAGGGTGTGAAATGGTTTTTTGAACAACTGGTCTTTCCTGCAAAAGAGTGTCTCGGATGTCGTCAAAAGTAATAACATTTTCATGAACAACATTCTGCGAGTCTGAAGTATTGCTTACGTTGTTGGAAGATGCAACCTGTATAGTATCTAGTCAAATTCTATCTGACGTGCTATTATTTTCAGGAGGATGCTGTGGCATTTCGACTATTTGAACTGTTCTGTTATTTCTTCCAGACGTATTACGTTCTGGATGATACCTAGTGTCTTGTTCATTCATGATAATATGTTGTTGCTGATCTTCTTGCTGCTAATAAGATGGACTGTTATTAAATGTACGCTGGAAATTGTGCTCATTGTTTTTACGTCTGTCGTGATAGTCATTTCTATACGGTGCATTGCGATAGGATTTGAAATAGTGTGTTTTCTGTACATACTGATTCCCTTGTTGCTGTGCGTTACTATTTGTTGGGGCCGACGCTATACGCGTAGGCGGCGAAACATTAAAGCTTGGTTAACCTTGTGCATTACATTGTTGGTTAGGTATGCTAACCGGTTGGTTTTGTTGCTGTTGCGGAGGAAAACCTCTATTGTTACCAAAATGTGGTTCCTGTTGCTGATAATTTTGACGATACTGATAATTACAATTTTGCCTGTTATTAAAATTCTGGTGGTTGTCGTTCCTGAAGCGTCTATTAGCTTTGCTATTGAAATTGCGTGGCTGATCGTAATTGCTGTATGTTTGTTGACCTTGGTTATTATATGAAAAATTTTTGTTTATAAACGAATTATCCGATTGCTGCACTTCCAAAAGCTGTAACAGATCTCTGAATGCCGGAATATTTTCCTTCTGCTTACCCGTTAAAAGTGACACTCTTAATGACCGTGGTAATTTAGAAATGCATAACTGTATAAGTGCAGATTCACTGTATGGTTCACTTAAGTACTGGTTTTGTTTGACCATGTGTTCAAAAAATTGCGTGACAGTGGGAAAATTTGAGTTCTCATAATTTTGCAAACTAATTAATTGATCCTTGATTCCGCGCTGTGTCGTCTTCGTCCAATATGCTGACAGAAAAGCATTCTGAAATTCTTCTACCGAGTAACATTGTCTCGCGATCGGTCTCATACGAGTTGCCGGTTCGCCTTCCAAAAAACTGCAAATAAATTCAAGTTTGTGCGTTACAGTCCAAGTCGGTGGAAAAGCAAAGCTAAATTGTTGTATTCCATCCTGTGGGTGGATCTGTGTTCTGTCATTTTTAAATACTTTAAATTTTCTCACTGATAGAAAATGTTTGTAATCAAAATTATCGTCTCTGTACGTCTGAACAGGTTCCCGATTGTATGAGAATCTATTTGTCTGTGACTGTTCGAAATCTAGGTCACGTACTCTCTGTAAATTACCTAAATTATACTGGCTGTGCGAGTCTGACAAATATTCGCAAAGTGGCGTCTGCTGTGATGGGTTAAACGCTGAAACATTTTTCATCTCTGTTACTTTTTGCTGTAAAGTTGACAATTTTCTACGTAATGTGTTATTAGACGAATCTCTCTCACTGATTGTCTGCTGTAGATTTTGGAATTCAGGTATTTGGTTAAACGAAATCGGTGAAGTATCGTCTGATTTGCTATCATTATTACTTTTAATAACGTCAATACGACTGGCCAATTCATCATATTTTTCAGTCAGTATTTTTACCTGATCATCGTTTTTAGTGTCAAAAGCATTAATTTGTTTTTGTATTTTACGTGTGGTTTCGTTCAATTGTTTAACGTCAGCTTTGATGACATCGGAATCCTGTGTTAGTTCTAATTGTTCGAGTCTGTCTGTCACTGTCTGAAAATCTACTGTGTGTGTATCTGTTTTTGATTTTAGATCGGAAATTTCATCACGCAATTCTGTGTTCAACTGTTTGATTCTATTAATTTCGTCTGATACAGTAGCAATATTGTTGTCTACGTATGTTTTTGCTTTCGCAAACAATTTACGTTTATCTTCCTGTCTCTGTGCGGTAATTGTTTCCATAACTTGTCGCTTTACTTTATTCTGTTCCTGTATAAATTTACGGAAACGCGTATCACTGTTTTGTAGGTGATGATTAAAACGTTCGTCAATTTGACTGTTCTGTTGGTCGAATTTCGCGTCTACTTTTGCATCCAGTGTGCGCGAAAGTTCTGCTGTCATTAATTTAAACTCGTCGCGTAATTGTGTTGCTTTTTCAGAGCATTGTTTACTGACTTCACTAATTTCGTCTCTAAGTGTTTCTGTTGCAGCTGTTTGCATATCCCTTAATTCTTGAGCAACAGACCTAATTTCTTCACTACTTTTCCTAGCACAAGCCACAATTTCCTCACGTAATTATTCTTTAGTATCATGACACTGCGCGGCAACGGCTGTAATCTGTTCACTAAGCTGTCTAGAATTGTTGTCTAATTTTTCATTAGGGTTGTCATGTTTTTCATTACGTTGTTTGAAATTTTCATTAAGGTTGTCTTGATTTTCATTAAGTTGTTTGAAATTTTCATTAAGGTTGTCTTGTTTTTTATTAAGTTGTTTGATATGTTCACTAAGTTGTTTGTGATTGTTGTCTTGTCTTTAATTCTGTTGTTTGTAACTGTTATCTAGTTTTTCATTAAGTTCTTGTTTGAGATTTTCATTATTTTCATTAAGTTGTTTGAAATTTGCGCTATATTGTACCAATAGTGCCATAATTTGATCCAACCAAATATTACCTACTCTATTCTCTGTGCTGTTTGATGGCGTACCTGCAATTGTCACGTTTTGTGTAACCATTCGGCCATTTTGTGATTCTTGAAAATGACTGCTAATCGAATCGGATGTGGACTGTTAGTCACTAAATCGGAATTAAATAAATCTGCCGTACTTTGAGTACACTGTACATTTTCGGTAGAAAAATTTATCTGTTCATTACGTAAATTTTGCAAACCGGGTGTATCAAGCTGGGCAGCGTTCATTGTAACAGAACGTCCCGCGTCATCAATTGTCGTCAAATTAACAGAGGACCCAATTGAATTTATTTGTTCATCATTAGGATCAAAATCATTACCAGTGATAACTACGCACTGATTGTCTGTAAATGGAGGATCGTCAACATTACACTGAGTATCGCAAGTACTATCGGTCAAATTATTTGAGTCGGCTATTTCATTCATTGCACATCGCGATGTACTGTTAACAGTTTTTCGCGGAATTTTTCACTAATCAAAATTATTCACAAATGAAACAAGCACAATGCAAAATGCAACAAGCACTATTACAACAGAGAGCAACAAATTGCCGATGATCTGTGAAAGCAAGAGTGACAAATTAGTAAATGCGTTGCGCCAGATGCAAACTACATTAAGTAAATAAGAGCAGATATATGACTACTTCTCACAAGATTCACAAAGAAATACGATCCTGGCCGGATGTCGCCAAGTGTAACCTCCCCGCAGAGATTAATAATTAAATGAAAATGTGAGCCAAGTGTAACCTTCCCACAGAAAATATAATTTATAATTAAATGAATTTTAATATTGCAAACTCTGAACAAAATTGGCTCCGATTTAGAGTCTCTGTGCAAAGAATGCATTCACACTTAATATTTCCACAAAATTCTTTTCTCATTTAATGTCAAGTTCGAAATAAAAAAATTCCTAAACACCAAAATAATTAAAAAAATTCTGTAACCTGATAAACTTTATGGGGACAGCAGCACTGACCTTTGGCCCTGTATTCTGAATAAAAAAAGGCAAAAATTCTTACCTCAATAAAACTGCAATTACACTCCTTGAAAAGGAAAAAAGAACACATTGACACTGGTGTGTCAGACGAACCATACTTGCTCCGGACACTGCGAGAGGGCTGTACAAGCAATGATCACACGCACGGCACAGCGGACACACCAGGAACCGCGGTGTTGGCCGTCGAATGGCGCTAGCTGCGCAGCATTTGTGCACCGCCGCCGTCAGTGTCAGCCAGTTTGCCGTGGCATACGGAGCTCCATCGCAGTCTTTAACACTGATGGCATGCCGCGGCAGCGTGGACGTGAACCGTATGTGCAGTTGACGGACTTTGAGCGAGGGCGTATCGTGGGCATGCGGGAGGCCGGGTGGATGTACCGCCGAATTGCTCAACACGTGGGGCGTGAGGTCTCCACAGTACTTCGATGTTGTCGCCAGTGGTCGGCGGAAGGTGCACGTGCCCGTCGACCTGGGACCGGACCGCAGCGACGCACGGATGCATGCCAAGACCGTAGGATCCTACACAGTGCCGTAGGGGACCGCACCGCCACTTCCCAGCAAATTAGGGACACTGTTGCTCCAGGGGCATCGGCGAGGACCATTCGCAACCGTCTCCATGAAGCTGGGCTACGGTCCCGCACACCGTTAGGCCGTCTTCCGCTCACGCCCCAACATCGTGCAGCCCGCCTCCAGTGGTGTCGCGACAGGCGTGAATGGAGGGACGAATGGAGACGTGTCGTCTTCAGCGATGAGAGTCGCTTCTGCCTTGGTGCCAATGATGGTCGTGTGCCTAGACCGGCAAGGGAACTTGCTATTCCAACAGGACAATGCACGTCCGCATGTATCCCGTGCCACCCAACGTGCTCTAGAAGGTGTAAGTCAACTACCCTGGCCAGCAAGATCTCCGGATCTGTCCCCCATTGAGCATGTTTGGGACTGGATGAAGCGTCGTCTCACGCGGTCTGCACGTCCAGCACGAACGCTGGTCCAACTGAGGCGCCAGGTGGAAATGGCATGGCAAGCCGTTCCACAGGACTACATCCAGCATCTCTACGATCGTCTCCATGGGAGAATAGCAGCCTGCATTGCTGCGAAAGGTGGATATACACTGTACTAGTGCCGACATTGTGCATGCTCTGTTGCCTGTGTCTATGTGCCTGTGGTTCTGTCAGTGTGATCATGTGATGTATCTGACCCCAGGAATGTGTCAATAAAGTTTCCCCTTCCTGGGACAATGAATTCACGGTGTTCTTATTTCAATTTCCAGGAGTGTATATCTACTCCTAAATTAGTCATTTTTCGACACAGCTTCATGCAATGCTGGCGTATATTATTTTTTTATTCTTGGATGCAATGATAATGCATTAGAAATTCTTTAAATTGAAATGAATGCTTTTCTTTAAAAAAGTTACTTTATATTATAAAAATTATTATTTGGGTATTTCTTTGAACAAATTAAATTATAATTAACATACATTATTAAATATGCGCAAGGCTGCTTCTTTATCTTCTACAACAATACTCATCCACCAGTCCTGACCAGAGTCGTGAGCAGAGCACACAGCCGACGCATGCCGACTCCCGCCGACTAGCACGGACTAGCACGGACTGACGACTGCTGTCGACTAACAACTAGTAATGTCGACTCGCGCGGTCAAGCGCAGACTAGCAACAACTAACGATAAACTACTCTCTGGTCAGAGATTCTGCCATGCCTCGCCCATCGCCGGCATGTGTACGTCTTTCACACTATGATATATTTCCCTTCTTCTTTTTAGATGTAGACAGATTTTAAAGAATGGAGCAGGTATTCTTCAGCTTTCTCTAGCTGTAGTATTCACGATATTGTTTGAATATCTAATTTTCGCTAGTAACGACGAGTGCGCCAGTGATCTTTTATCGATGTGAGTATTTTTTAGCAATTCTATTATTTATTTTAATATCTACAAAATTTAATGTCACTGTACTATGCTTTTTACCGTGCAGGTTAACCTGACGATGCGGCCTGAAGCCCGAAACCGGTTGTATTCTAGTAAACAACTACTTTACCATCTGTAAGCGGAGTTCTTCCTATCATCATGCCTTCAACAGCTGGGGCAGCCCAGGACATCAAATGGTTTCTGAATTATTGATAAACTGTACACTCAGCGTTAGTACCTTACAGAAATGTCATAATTGATACGACCTTCTAAAAATAATTTAGTTTCATGACGGTAACACAGTCAAACCATCTCGGTATTTACCCCTAAAAAAATTACATTTTACTCGTTAGGGGCCAATTACCCGCAGGTTGCTCTGATCTGGAGGAAGCCTCGCTCCGGTGGAGGTTCGAGTCCTCCCACGGGCATGGGTGTGTGTGTTTGTCTTTAGGCTACTTTAGGTTAAGCAGTTTGTAAGCTTAGGGACTGATGACCTTAGCAGTTAAGTCCCATAAGATTTCACCCACATTTGAAGCCACGCTGACCACTAGATCACGGGTTGCGCACGTTGTAATCATACCTCCCAAGGGACTTGAGAGAACAGCTGCATCGATTGATAGCTTTAAAAGAGCGCATGAAAAGTTAATGGAATTAGTGGAACGATTTGAAGTGGAATGATAATATGAAGTTAATTGTCGGTAATGCGCGTACCAGGTTGAGATTCATTGGGAGAGTCCATAGATAATGTAGTCCATCAACAAAGGAGGTGGCTTACAAAACACTCGTTCGACCTATACTTGAGTATTGCTCATCAGTGTGGGATCCGCACCAGATCGGGTTGACGGAGGAGATAGAGAAAATCCAAAGAAGAGTGGCGCGTTTCGTCACAGGGTTATTTGGTAACCGTGATAGCGTTACGGAGATGTTTAGCAAACTCAAGTGGCGGACTCTGCAAGAGACGCGCTCTGCATCGCGTTGTAGCTTGCTCGCCAGTTTTCGAGAGGGTGCGTTTCATGATGAGGTATCGAATATATTGCTTCCCCCTACTTATACCTCCCGAGGAGATCACGAATGTAAAATTAGAGAGATTCGAGCGCGCACGGAGGCTTTCAGAAAGTCGTTCCTCCCGCGAACCATACGCGACTGGAACAGAAAAGGGAGGTAATGACAGTGGCACGTAAAGTGCCCTCCGCCACACACCGTTGGGTGGCTTGCGGAGTATAAATGTAGATGTAGACGTAGATGTAGAAATCAGGAACAACAAAGAGATGCAGAGTCGGAAATGAGAAAATAGAAGTTTTAGACGATTTCTGATGTTTGGACGATAAAGTAACTGACGATTTCAGAAGAATGCACAACATAACATGCCGGTTAGCGATACGATAAAAAACTTTTCTAAGAAACAAATACAACTAATATACAACTAAATGCTGATTCTTTCCGAAATTACAGGTGTGTGACCTTGTTAGAAGGTAAACCGTGGGACCGAGCGAGGTGGCGCAATGGTTAAACACTGGACTCGCATTCGGGAGGACGACGGTTCAATCCCGCGTCCGGCCATCCTGATTTAGGTTTTCCGTGGTTTCCCTAAATCGCTCCAGGCAAATGCCGGGATGGTTCCTTTCAAAGGGCACGGCCGCCTTCCTTTCCTAATCCGATGAGACCGATGACCTCGCAGTCTGGTCTCCTTCCCCAAAACACCCCCCCCCCCCCCCCCAAGTAAACCGTGGGCGATGAACAAAGCAGACAGGAACAGAATAGAAGCGTTTGAAATGTTCTGCTGTGGAGCAATTTGGAAGGTTAAATCGGTAAATCGAGTGATTTGGTAGTGACTCCAGTCGAGCAAACAAGAGTCGAGCAAACAAGAGCTCCATGGCATGATAAAAAGAAGATCTCAGACATTCAGAAGCATAAAATGATAGAATATTTGATAATAGAAGGAAATGTGGGGGTAAAACAGCAGAGGGAAACGAGAACTTAATTGCAGCAGTTTCTACTGGATGTAGGCTGTACTAGGTGTACAGAGATGAAGAGTGTTGCACATGATGTTAAACGTAGAGAGCAGCTTTAAAGGAGCCTTAGGACTGAACACAATAACTCAGTGAACGATATGAAGAGCGAAGAGCAGAGTATCGTGAGAGTTGAGTAGTAAGCCGATTCGAAATAACACGAAACGAGCCAGCCTGAGGGGGTCGTTTGTGCTCTGCCCCACTACGGCGCCGGCCACTTCTCGGTACGCAGCGCGAGGCGTATTTTCATTCCGCAGAAGCGGGGCGTGCTGCCCGCCCCGTCAGAAGCAGGGCGCGACGTGACACGACGTAGCCCAACCGTTGCCCGAGCTGCGCCACGCGTGTGTGGAATTTTTAAGCGCCGTGCGCCGTCGGTCCTAAACCTCGTGCGGCCCCGACGCTGTGCCAGCCTGTCTCAGGTTCATTTGGGGGCCTGGATGGCGCCAGTTCGTCTCGCAAGAAACCTCGGATTCTCTCCACAGCACTCCTGAAGAACTGAGAAATGTTCAGTGCATTCTCGCCGAAAAACTCCACACTATCTCTTTCCGTTTCTTCACTAATTAACGTTCGTATCCACGGGTGTTTTTGTAATGGCGTGCTAACATTTCTGTGTTATTGTAAAGTAATGCAAATTTCTGCTTTGCAGGTCAGTACCAAACACATATGATTAGACAGAAGCTTGTGGTACCTTAGGCCTACATTTGATGTCAACCGTAGGGCCAACAGTCATTAATAGTATCTGAGAACAGAGAACAATGAATAATATGTGATCAAGCCATTTTGATGTAGTACAGTCCGAGTCTCGAACGATGCTGTTCCATCAGGTCGAGGTACGGAAGGGGATTCCACTGTTGCCAGTTCCAAGTGACAGTTAGGCTAGGCGCAAATTGAGACGAGTATAGCACGTGTGACGTGCCACGATTTTGCCGCGCGGCGCGCGCATTCGACACGTGTCGCGTGGTCCTGCGCATATTGAGACGCGTATGTGACGAGTGTGCCCTAGTCGGTGTGACACGCGCGTGCCAGACTTCGAATACCGGCCTACTGCTTGTCAGACTGACGATGTGTGTTTCGCGAGTAAGAGAGATGTTATTGTTAGACTTGAGTTCCGAATCAGAATCGGGTACTAACGCTGAAGTGGAAGTGTTGCTTTACTCATTAATAAATAAAAAATTCAAATCCACAAATAAATATATTTTGTATGAAAGAAGAACATGTGGACAATTTCAAACTACGACCAAGATGAGTGACACTGATTTCAGGAATTACTTCAGAATGACCAGAAAGCAGTTTTCTGAAGTACATGGAATATTAAAGCACGCTATTGATTCAAATGGGTGTAATGCACGGGAGCCTATTGCTACTGAACAAAAACTGGCAGTATTTTTGAGGTAAGTGATGATCGCTGACATTAATTTTTTATCTAAGGAATTATAAAATGTTGCACCCTTGTGTCTAGGCGTTTTATTTTCAGCTCCCTTACACAGAATCGATGGGTGTTAAATAAGTTTGACTCCTACGTGTGTGTGTGTGTGTGTGTGTGTGTGTGTGTGTGTGTGTGTGTGTGTGTGTGTGTGAGCGGGGAGGATGGAGGGCATCGTAGCGCCGAAACAAACGGATTGATTTTAATGGTGTTTTTTGTTTGGAATCTGGTTTAATCGGGAGTTATCTTAGCTACGCTTACGCTCAGCCGCCTTTTAACCGGCCACATAAACTAAATATGTTTGCTATCAGTAGGCTCTCTAGTTATACTATGCCTAAAGCATATGATCTACATCAAGGTACATAGTACCAGAACTCAAACAGTCTAAATAAAAGTCGCCGAGAGCATACGTTTATCTTTCACGGTTGAAATGCAATGGCCGTTTTTGTACTAGGAAGGTGCCTCGCACAATATTATATAACACAAAAATGTCGAGTGTGACTGTTGTAAAAGGTAAACATATGCTTTTGTATACTATTTAGTAGTCTTTTTGAGGTCTACAAATCAGTACTGAATGAAGTTCTGTTGCTCTTATGGTTTAGTCGGCGTACTGCAAAAGAGCGCATTGATGGGAGAATTTTTTCGGACTTGCACTTTCCTCGCAACTGCTTACTCACTGTGATATCTAAATTAACAAATTATGTACTAGAAATTAGCCACAGAATATATCTACGGATCAGAATAAGAAAACTGTAAACCTAACAAGTGGTTCTTAAATATTGAAGCATTAAAAATCCTTTTGTTTTTATTTGCAATTCTGCCAAAGCAGATTCGTCGAGGGCACCAGGAAATAACTTAATTTTGTCAACGAATTGCAACACCCTGTACACTTTTCACGCAACTTAGTTCAATACAAGCTAGGTCTTAAGCGAATTTCACCTTGACAAAAAAACCGTTCTGCTAGCTGGAGTGGGTTATTAAAATTTTTTTACCAAATTTCTCTTGTTAGTGTTTTATTGCATGTTCATTAACAAAGAATGTTAATTTATAATTAATGAAAATCTGGATCAGTGCAGCGAAAACTACTCAGAAAAGAAAACGAAAAATACACAAAATGCTGATACAAAAAAGAGTTAAAGTCTTAAGCAAACATAATTCTGATGGTCCCTTCAGATTTCTTGAAAACGGTGAACAAAATCGGTGATATTAGACAAACCGGATTCAGTTGTGTCGACCTTGAAATCTTCCATCTGCTGCTGTTCTGAATAGTGAGACGCTGTCTGTTGGTCTGAATTAGTCGATATATATGGCGATGAAGAGTGAGAAAAAGGTGCTGTACTGTATGGCGCTGAATTATTTGAAGATTACATCGAAGGTGTCTGGCTCCTTACGTTCATTATTTCTTCTTCTGCAAGTGACACAGCCTGGAAAGGTTGACCTCTGATTCTGTGTTGGTAACTTTGAGGCATGTTTTTAGTCAGCTGATACATAGAGATAAAAAAATTGTAAAGAGGGTCATCTTTGATACAGTGTGACTCCAACGCTCTTCTTTCTTCTGCTCTTTGTCTTGCTCTGTCCTCACGCTGTTCCATTGATTGTTTTAGCAGAATTATTCAACGTCTTCCTGTTTTCTTTTCCTTGATTGATTTCTTTGAATAACTGGAGTTTAAGTAGCGGTGTGATGTGCTATGCACTCCGTTACTATGCTCCTACTAGATACTTCGTTGCTGTCGTAGTTATTAATATCTTGACTTTGCTCATTCGCCTCATTGTCGAGGGAGTTGTTATCTTCTAAATCCTCGGTTTCCAGTGTATAACTTCTTGCTATTGTTTTAGTTGTAGCTTGTGAGCTGTGATCACTGTCATCACCTAGATTACTATCACGTGGACCAGCTGTCATAAAATGTTCAAGAAATGACATCTGGTTTTGATATCTCCACGGCTTGATATTCTCAGCAGCAGCTCCGCTTTCCATATATTTCACCTGTCGTCGTCGTGCATCTCGATAGCTGCCTCTCAGCTTCAGCCACGAATTATTTGTCTCTTCCCCTGCAATAATTAACAACGTATAACTAATAAGGCATTAATGTTGTCCCATATAGATAGACATACTAAAGATAAGCAATATTAACTTATAGGGTTAGGATAAAGACATATTTGCAATCTACTTTTATCGTTCCACATTAACGATTTACTTTCGTTTTGTTTCAGATATTTAGCCTCCGGTGACAGCTACAAAAGTATTGCGTATAACTATCTCTTGGGAGATCGAACTGTATCTAATATTGTAAAAGAAGTAGCTACCGCTGTATGGAAAGAAATGCAACCAAAGTATTTAGCAGAACCTACAATAAAGACGTGGAAATCAGTCGCTTCACGGTTTGAACATAGATGGCAATTCCCACACTGCGTTGGTGCAGTCGATGGGAAAACATGTTCTTATTAAAAAACCTGGCAAAAGCGGATCATTGTACTTTCAGTATAAACATACATGCTCCATCGTTTTGATGGCGACGGTTGACGCAGATTACGAATTTATCGCCGTTGATGTTGGCGCAATGGGACGATTCAGCGATGGACATGTATTTGCTAGCAGTGTGTTGGCCAAGAAAATGAGAAAAAACACGTTATTACTTCCCATTCCTGAACTAATACCTACAATTTCTGATCCAATGCCGTATGTGTTTGTGGGAGATGAAGCTTTCCCATTGTCGGAAAACATTATGAGACCATATCCTAAGAGACAGGTTACCGACAATTACGAACATCAGGTCTTCAATGCCAGACTTTCTCGAACACGACAAACTGTGGAATGTGCTTTCGGTATACTATCATCACGTTTCCGTGTGTTCAGGAAACCATTTGAAACCAAAGTCGACACAGTGAAAGATGTGAAAGCAGCCTGCGTTCCGCACAACTATTTACGATCTTCAGTAGTAGTTGCAGATGATTGAAATGACATCGAACCGTTGCCAGCAACTCAGTTACTTCGTGTGCAAGGGAACAGGAGGAGGACTTCATCAACTGCCTTCAATGTGAGGAAAAATTTCACCTAATATTTCAACACTTCCGGAGCAGTTTCATGGCAACATCAGTCAGTTCTGCTTGGTAATTATTGACAATATAGCAACTTCCAATTATTGTACCATTATTGTGCTCTACAGGTTATGTGCTCAAGCGAAGTACACAGTGATATGTATTAACTAAAAATTGTGAAATAAATATTGCAGTACTTACCGTCTTTCAAATTCAGATCCTTTGCTATATCACTCCAAATCCGGTTCTTGAGTTTGACCTTCATGTAGTCTGCGTGTTTTGTGTCATACAGCTCTCTGTGTTCCCTCACTGCCTCTATTAATTTTGCTTCTGCCATGGTGAGAAGTAAACTATTCATCAACTGCACAACGTCCACTGCACAACGCCCGCTGCACAGCTGAATAGCCTGTGTACTGTCAGTAGCCGTGAATAATAAACGCGACAAGAAGGCAGAAGCTAGCCAGGTGTGCCTTGTGGAAGAGTTCACGTCGTTCGAAAAACTTTGTCCTGATTGTTGTCTGTCGTTGTCTGAAATACTTTTCAATAAATTAAATATATCAAATCGCCGCACATTTTCAAAGATACTCATACTTTCGGAATAATACCGACCACTAATTCATTTGTGTATCCTGTTACATAATTAGCTTATTAATGCTGATACTGTGTATGCTACCACTGAGATGTTTTTCTCCTCATGACGAGCCAAGTAAAACATTGTCATTCGTGAAGGTTTCTCGACTGTTTCTAGCTTGCAGTGGAGATGTGATGTTCTCATGCAAGTAGTACAGTGTGTCGTTATTACATTATTACATCCATATCGAAGTAATGACTGTGGGCCTTCTATACTTCAGATCTTGGACGCTTTTTACCAGGAGCACAAAGGGGTCACACCTGTGGAGATTATCCCTTTCCGAATTTTTGTAACAGATCGTACGGATATGTCAGCATACTACGAAGCGAGAGGATAACGTTGATTTACTTTCCTGCCTTGCTTCTATATCACATGATTTTATAACATTCCTTGCTTCCTTATTCACTAACCTATGTCCGTTCTTGTGATCTGAATACATCCTGGAGGCGTATGATACAATTCTAGCGGCCAATGGCTCACCAGTTACTGAACTATGCATTTTTCTTGAGAGAAGAAAATCAAAACAGAACAAAACTATACAGATATACATAACAGGAAAATATAATGCACTAACGACGAAAGCTGGAGCGTTTAAATGGCGAAAAACGAAACACTACCCAATGGCATTAAAATTCAATACAGAGTATAAGGCAATATTTATCGTATGGGCAGTATTTTCACTGCTCATATGCGCCGTGCCGAAGTGAGCATATGGTCGGACTACTTTCTCGCTCCCCGTCTCAAATTTCCCACGGTGCTAGCGAGGCACGTGCGACGTGCGGCGCGAGAAACTGTGCCTCAACCACAACGCCGCGCGACCTGGCGCAGGCGCGTCGCGTCGCGTCGCAATTTGCGCGGTCTCATTTGAAACTGTGATGTTACAAAAACGCGCGCTGCGCTGCGTCGCGCCACACGCGCTATACTCGTCTCAATTTGCGCCTAGCCTTACACATACACGTGTTTTGCGCTCTTGTGATCTTATGTAGAATTTGTCACTTATTAGCACCGTCAGCGACGACATCAAGCGACGTACGGAAGAAAATAGCTTGCTACGATCGCGTTTTGTGCTTGCAGTGCCTCTGACATTCACCTCAATGTTCGGTCTCCTTCCCCAAATAACCCAACCCAGACCTAGAACAATCGGAACAGGTCATATCATTTTATCAACGCGTGGTCTTGACTGATAAAAGTTAATATTGAAAACTCTGTTCAGCTATCCACATTTTTTACCATATCAAGCATTATACTATAGTTTGACTGTCGCACTGACTCCCTCACGCATGACATACAAATAGGTATGCCTGGAATTGAGAAGCAATAGGTGAAAACAATAATTACTTTGAAATCAATGTATCATTTAGTTACTTTAAAAATGTTACATAACTCTTCATGAAGTTATTCAAGTAAATATTTATCTTATGATTCTGATTCATTTTCGATTTTTGTTCTAAGTCATTTCTGGAGTTTTCTAGTTCTCCTCTATTTTGCTCATTTATCTTGTTTCCGAAAGTGTCCCTTTACTAGATTCAGAATTTCATGAACATTATAATAATGTGATAACCTTTTTAATACATCTAGACACAAATGGCCATGCATTACTTCATTAAAATTTTGTATCTGCTATCCATTACAGAACAATTTACTTGAGGTAAGATATTAACAAAATCTTTGGGAATATTACCTCAAAATGAATCAAACACAGATTCTTGTCATTATTCTTGTAATAGCATACCCAGTGAATACCAACCCCATCAGAAATATCTAAATTTACTAATTTGTATTCTATTTTTTGTTTTATTAGGTAATTCATCAATCATAAAAACACCACATAAATGCTTGATTTCTACCTTTGTAGCACGCTTTTCTACATAAAATCAAGTTAGGGAAACCATTGATTATATTTTGGATTTTTTTGTTCCAGAACCATCTTCTCTGTTGTCATACTGGGTCTTTTTGTTCTTATAACTCATTACTGGCTTTTATCTTGTTTATTACTGCATTAACTGCAGCTGATGCTCCTGCAGTTGTCAGGTCTCCATGAGCCAAAAAAATGTTAATGCAGCCAATAATAAAGGTACAAAAATACTTCAATGTTTTGTTAGTCCTGAGCCACCTATATTTTCTCTTAGATGTTCTGTAACTTTTTTCACAACTGGTAAACCTAATTTTATGAGTAAGTCTCTTTTCCAACTTTCGTTCTTGAGTATAAGTTAAAAATTTGTCTGTAATGTGTAACTGTTCACACTGAGTTTAATTTTAAGTGAGTTAGCTTAAGTATTGCCACTAGCTAGAAAACTGTAATCAATGCTGACGTTATTCATCTATCTAGAATAAAAGTTTTATATATAATTTTATATCCCTTGTCCATTTTCATTAGGGTATATATATATATATATTCCTAATTTCCATTTTCTGTATGTTATTTCTCTAACAGCAGTTGCAGCTACTTTATGTCCTAATGAAGTACCAAAAGCATGTATTCTCTCCTTTGCAGCTAACTGAATTGTATTTTTTCTACATTTTTGTTATCACTGTAGGCAATATCATACTGATTACATACTTCAGCTAATGGATTTATTCCTTTATTCCTACATCTACATCTACATCTATACTCCGCGAGCCACCTTACGGTGTGTGGCGGAGGGTACTTATTGTACCACTATCTGATCCCCCCTTCCCTGTTCCATTCACGAATTGTGCGTGGGAAGAACGACTGCTTGTAAGTCTCCGTATTTGCTCTAATTTCTCGGATCTTTTCGTTGTGATCATTACGCGAGATATATGTGGGCGGTAGTAATATGTTGCCCATCTCTTCCCGGAATGTGCTCTCTCGTAATTTCGATAATAAACCTCTCCGTATTGCGTAACGCCTTTCTTGAAGTGTCCGCCACTGGAGCTTGTTCAGCATCTCCGTAACGCTCTCGCGCTGACTAAATGTCCCCATGACGAATCGCGCTGCTTTTCGCTGGATCATGTCTATCTCTTCTATTAATCCAATCCTATAGCAAACATTTCATCTAGTTTGATATACGAACCTAACATGCGAACCATCTCTGGGATGAGTAAATTATTTAAAGCCAAGTTACTAATACTTTACCATGTTTTTTCCTCTTCCAGAATGTGTGAGGAACATTATTAATAACGCTGATAAAGTAAGGAATTCCATTTGAATTGCTGATAATAAAATAATCAAATATATTCGTTAATATTTATGTTACTTGAACTTTTTTACAATAATTTTTGTTTCCAGCCATCTCTTCATCATGAATGACTGCTAATCGTTGCATTAATTCAGGAACATGATTCATACACTTGCATTCAATTGGTTTTTCTCTATATTTTTTGATTAATGCTTCGCCTGTCTTTTCATCATTTGCAGAATCTGCTGTTAATTTTAGGTTATAATCTTCAACTATTTCTTTTATGATGTTATTGTACTGATTACATTGATCTGATTTTGTTTCATTTTCATTCTTTTCAATGTATAATGTACCTGAGTGAAGTAATATGTTCACAAAATTTCATTACTCCATAGAATAAAGTTCTGCATTTAAATCATCCTCAGTAACAAGTTTTTTAGTTAACAGTTTCATTAATCCATCTCTACCTTCATATTCTCTTTCACCAACAGTTAATTTGTGATACATCTTTAATTTTTTGGAATAATACTTGTAAGACACAATTTGTTTTTTTAACTTCTCTGTTTTATTCAGTGGCTTTTCATATGTTATCATCTACACCTTCAATTCTTCCTTTAACTTTTACAGTTGCATTGGTTTTGTTTTTTATATTCCTTATAATTTGTTTTGGGTGTTTCTTGCATTTTGTAAATGCTTCTTTCAATTCGTACTTTGACTTTCTGTTTCATCCAGTTCAATGATAGAAAACATAAATGATTTCATTTTTAAGATTCTTGCTTAAATGTGGAAAATCCATGGGGTTGAAAGATAATATTTATATTTATGTCGCCAAAAATGTTTAATTTTGTCCCTGTGCTTTCATTGAGTTATCTAGTCATGCCTGTAGTAAAAATTCTGAACTGATCCCGGTTCCAGCATTTACTACACTTTCCTGTAAAATTATCAAACCTTAAATTATCACCAAACAACTCATGGTAAATATGATTTAATTGGTATAATCTAACCTAAAGATATTGAAGTGTAGTAAGTCACTCAAATTATTTTGGTACCTTCGAATAGATTTGACTGAATGGAGTCTATTTCTTTATATATTCCTGTAGTAAGATTTTCTCTGGCTACATACTGATTTTTGTCAATGAGATCATCAGATACTACAAGAAAATTAACTTATTTTCCCCCAGTGTGCGAGAGAACTGTTTCTTAGTACACTGGAACTGAAGCAAGCTGCAAACTGATATTCACCTACCTCAGATCGATGTCTGCTCAGTGTGCCTTCACTCTCCAACGTAGGTACTTAGAAGGTGATGAAAAAGCAGCGTTGATGAAAATAACACCTTATATCTATACTTACTGAGGCCGCATAAATCTCGTTATGATTGTTCCTGTAAATATTCGTAATAAATTTTCGGGTGGATAAACGGAGTCCTGACAGCCGATGTGGCCGAGCGGTTCTAGGCGCTTCAGTCTGGAACCGCGCTACCGCTACGATCGCAGGTTCGAACCCTGTCTCGGGCATGGATGTGTGTGTTGTCCTTAGGTTAGTTAGGTTTAAGTAGTTCTAAGTTCTACGGGACTGATGGCCTCAGATGTTAAATCCCATTGTGATCAGAGCCATTTTTGAACAGAGTCCTGATCTGCAGTGAAAGTTCGGTAATCTGGTCAAATTGGGTTTTATTTTCTTTGCTTAAACATGTGTCATCAGCTCACATTTAATAAAAATCAAAACTGCTATTATAAAAACCTAGTTTATGTGACATGTAAAGCACCTAGAATTCTCCTAATTCCATATCTAAAATAATCACATGGATATACAGTCACTTTCTACACATAACGTTGATTTCTTTCATATGTTATTCAGTGGATTTTTTTAACAAAGAATGCTCGCCGAATATATTCTGTAGTAGAACACAAATAGTCGCCAAGTCCAACAAGTCACATACTATGTATATCTGACGAACAAAAATCCCAAGATTCAAACTTTTACAAAATGTTCGTAGTAAGAACAGCTATCATTTCAAATCCATCTGAACGCGAAGGACCGAAAACTTCTTCATGTTACATACTCGTATTTTACTGACGGACACATTTAACATGACCTTTGTGACAGATAACGTAGTCCACGACTCCTCCCTCCAGCCACAGATGCAACCTAAGTATCTCGCAATGCGTGGGAACCATACTGACTGCCGACTGGCTGTTCGAAAAGGACAGCCAATCCGATCACACCTTCTAGATCTTACTCGCGTCAAGATTACCGTGAACCAATCACTAGATCAGATTCACTGGCGTCACTTCGACAAGCAAATTATTAATATACTGTTTATTAATTGAAAGTAAACGAAAATTTAGTCTTGAGATAACTTTAGAAAACTGATTATTTCGTTCCCAACTTTCTGGGTACTTTATTACATAAGCAAACACTCATAGATGTACGCCATCCGTCAGTTAGGGGGATTTCCAGTTTTCATGACACCCTGGTGGTGTACCACATGCTAGTAACGTTAGATGTATTACTATATTAACATGAAATTTGACATATGTCTCTCATACGAACTCACATTCACTCTTATTTAGTCTCACCCTAACACAAAATATAAAAATTAACTGTTATTTTCTTTACGAAAGAAAAATTATCGAAAGTTTAGAATTGAAAATTTTTATAAAATAAATCGGCACTGTGAGAGTGCTGTTACTGTTTTCAAATAACAAAAGAAGTGTAAACTATTATGGTTCCTGTCTGAATTCACTTTCTTAAGTTGCAGTCAAATACTTTTTAATGGGATTTTCATATCTCCGAAACTATTGTAGGTAGCAGTATCAAATTTTGACACACAGTTCGTCTGAATAACAAAAAGTCCTGTACCATTTTTGGAATAAAACAGATAATACTTAACACATTTAGTATCTTAGGTGAGGAGAATAAGGGGACTCTATACATGGCACACAAAAGCATTCCCATTCTCGGCCAGAAGGACAGGTGGCTGATGAGGCAATCGGCAGGCCACAAGCCGGCCGATGCTGGATGCTACTATACTGCAGGCTTCCAATAGGGTTTGTCATAACGTAACAAAACGTACTGCAAAATCGGCGGTCACAGATTAATCCGCAAAGCTACAGTTGGCATTATTTCATCACTCTTTTCAGTAAAAGTGGTAATCTTTTGATTAAATTTGTCTTCCATGTCTTTACACATTTTCATAAACTCAGAATACGTTAGGTTACCTAAACTTTTAGAGTCAACATAGAAATGATTGGTTTTATTCCATTTCTACCACCATGGAGCTACAATAGAACTATCGATTATTAATGTTGTTTTTCCACGTCCACTTGGTCCCATTATTGCACATAGAATCGAATTAGGGTAAAGCTTGCCATGCATTTTTTTATTTATCTTAAGGATGCAGTGTGTTTTCATTTAATTAGTATCATTTAATTAACAGTAAATGAGTAGAATACGTCAACTGAGTGGTAAATCATATGGTCACGAACAAAGATTGGCTGTTCTTAAGAAATATAGTTATGATAATGATAAATTGGTTGGTTTTTACACAACATTTCTTATTCCAAATATTACATAAAAATAATAAACCTTACTGTGATAGAGAGAAAATGGAAATTCCTGTCAATCAATATAGTTTGAAAAGTCTAGAAAATTTTATTCCCACGACAAAGCCCAATATTCACACTTAAGGAGATTAGAAATGAAATTGAGATAGTATTGAGAACAATATTAAGTTACATATGAATATAAAAGATAGTATCAAAGTAAGATTTAATAATCAAAATATTCCTGCTAGTGAAAAGAGAGTTGCTAATGATATTCCTAAAATTACCTCATTTGTGTTAATTGAATTGAATTTTAATTCATGTGATTCAAGGTTTGAAAAACATTTCAATCATTTTCTTTGAGAAACTAAAATTATTACTTAATTAAAGCCAAATGTTGCATTTGGTGCACCAACAATTCACAAGCCACATGTCCTGTATTTGTTCCAATTTTTATAAGATTCAGGACATAGAAATAACTAAAAATAATGAGAATAGTAATTTGATGGTCTTCAATAGTGATAGTGTAATACCTGTTGTACATATCCCATGTGAACAATAAATCTAAAAAAAATTAAATAATCCTAAGAACAATACTGAAATTAATATTCATGTTGGTGATGGTTTGGTTCATCCTAACCATGGTCATTTGTACATAAGTTTTAACTCGGTTACAGCTGATGGAATAGATTATTTGACATATGATGGAAAATCTAATAAAAACTTAATTGATAACTATACATGAAAACTGTTTGATTTTGTCACCACAAAGGATGAATATATATTTATGTCTTTATCAATTTTATTGAATTTCACTTCTCCTAGTGTTGATGAAATAAGCATGGAAAGTCATGTACTTAACAATGGTAAAATAAAAGGTCAGAAAAATTAATTACTTTATCCACTGGAGACTTTTGGTAGACTGTTTAAAGATTATGACAAGAAATGTCAAAAGGAGACCTTACCAGTTGTTTTACTTTACACTCCAGTGCTACTGATGCTTTTTCGGATGGTCTGATTTAAATAATTGCGGAGTTAAAATAAAAGTTACTTGGCCAAAAGAGGCAAAAATTCCTGTTTAGAATATGGAAATATGCGTTCCACTTGAAAATATGAATCATAAAATGAACTGGTATTAGAGCAAGAAAGACTTAAAAATCTTAAAGTAATAATATCTTTCTGTGGATTACAATCTACAGAAATGGCTGTATTAAATGGTCGAAAAAATTTTGATCTAGACGTGACAAATTTTGTGATCTAAAATTTCAAATTTGTAAATTTAATTTTTAGTTGTGAATTATCGTTACATTTTCTGTAATTTCATCCGCTTGTTACAATTTCTGTTAAAAATTTTTTATTCAAGTTTGTTACCAATGTATTTTGGAACACTGCTGTAGAGATCATGCAGCTCTCACTTGACTAATTTTGCTGCCACGGCGTGCAGCCTCACCATGCCTTCCAGGTAGCTCTGCCATTGTCAGCTTCCTTTGCAGATGCTGACCATCTTTTTAATGCTGTTCTTGTGGCCTAAATTATTCTCCTAGTGACGTTATATTAGTGATTAATAGTGGATTTTGTTATCCATTTATTTGTCATCTGCTTGTATTTAGCATATTTTTGCTTTCCATTCGTTTTGGTCATTTTCCCAGGGAAAGGCGGGTTTACAAAAGTTGGATCACTAAAAATACCCCAAATGCGCTCATTGCGCCCATTTACTACTGAGGACCAACGCCAAGATAATCGGAAGGTCAGTTTTATAGTTGTCTCAGTGTTTCATAACGTTGTGGCCGATTAACCAACTTGATTTTATTGAATGTGACACTGAGAGTGGATGCCTACAAATATGTAATAGTTTTGTCTGGTTTCCGACAGGCCCATCTCCTGTGACTGGAGTCTACTGAACTTCGCAAAGTGTGCTATATGAGTATGTCAGGTGACTTATGTAGACTCTTTTAATTTCCGTTGGCCTGTTACTGCACCCATACCAATCTTCAGGCCCTCTGACATTCCTTGAACACAGATACACGTCTGGTCTATGGCTTGTTCACCACATAGCGCTGTCAGGTTTTGACTGATGTTAATGGCCACTGGTTCTCGTTTTTCAGTAGTACATTAATGAGAAATAGGTTAGCTTGTCAACTGTTACAGTACACCAACTCCATCATCAACAAAGTGTTACCAACACTACATGCAACACTGAATTGAGATAGCTAAGTGACTTGCTCGAGGCCTTCAGGAAACAGGAAATTATTGTTATAATTGTTATTACTCTTACTCTTACTATTATTATTATTATTATTATTATTATTATTATTATTATTATTATTATTATCGGAGATATAAACTGTGCCAATACCTTGATCAGAGAAGCACTGTCACCCATTGAGTTAAATTGCTTATTGCATGTGTACCAATCTCAGACCTTCATCATATATTTTACCTTACATACTTATCTGACGTATTAAGGAGGTTATTTTTTGATGTGTCAATACAGCTCCTATAATCCCGTCTCTTTCTCCAGTCATAGTTATCCACGTGTCCCTCTAACAGCCGATTTTCTGGAGAACCTCCCCATTTCTTAACAATTCACCTACATTTCTATATCTTTCTATAGCAATATCTTTCTATAGAACCCGAGGTCTACGGGTAGCGTTTTGTCCTCTCTCGAAACTCGCCACCGCTTAAATTTCGATTAATAACAAGCATAGGTGGCCGAACACTGTTGGCATAAGATGTTACCCCTATTCTACCAACAGCCTTGTCAAACCAGGCGGCGGGGCGGACAGAGGTTCAGGGCACTCTCTTTACCTTGGAGTGGGAAAATGCTCCTAACGGCAGAATAATCACCAATGATCAACGGCATGAGGATGCACAAGGCAATGGAAATCACTGCATTGAAGAAACGTATCGTGTATCCACAGGAGCTGAAAAAGTGTCATGGTGATCTCTCCATTGGCAAAAGATTCCAGAATAGTCCCCCATTCGGATCTCCGCGAGGGAACTGCCGAGAAGGATGTGACAGTGAGAAAAAAGATTGAATAACTAACGAAAGGATAGCGCTCTACGAGTAGGGGTGAGGAATGTCAGAAGCTTGAACGAGATAGTGAAGCTCGAAAATCTGAAAATGGAAATGCAATGGTTCAAATGGCTCTGAGCCCTATGGGTCTTAACTTCCGAGGTCATCAGTCCCCTAGAACTTTGAACTACTTAAACCTAACTAACCTAAGGACACCACGCACAACCATGCCCGAGGCTGGATTCTAACCTGCGACCGTAGAAATGGAAATGGAAATGGAAAAATGACAAGGATTTCAGGTCATATGAGTATACGTTAACATCAACAACAGCAGAAAATGATATAACGGGAATAATATTCGTTTGAATACCAAGGTACGGTAGAGAGTGTATTACTATGAACAGTTCAGTGATAGGGTTGTGCTTATCACAAACGACAGGAAATGCAACACCGATAACGACAATTGAGGCATACATGCCGACGACGCAAGGAGAAGATGAAGAGACAGAGCAACTATAAGAGGATACTGAAAAGGTAATACAGTTAGTAAATGGGTTGAAAATCTGTCATGGGGGCCTGGCATGCAGTTGTCGGGGAAGGAGTAGAAGAAACGTTTACTAGAGAATATCGGCTTGGGACAAGGAATGAGACAGGAGAAAGCTCTGTTCTGTAATAAATTTCAGCAAATAATAGCGAATACTCTGGTCATGAATAGCAAGAGGAAGGGGTATACTTGGATAAGCCAGGTGATACAGGAAGATTTCAGTATATTACATCATGGTCAGACAGAGATTCGGAGATCAGATACTGGATTGTAAGGCATACTCCGGAGCAGATATAGACTCAGATCACAATGTAGTAGTGATAAAGATTAGGTTGAACTTCAAGAGATTAGTCAGGAAGAATCAATATGTAAAGAGATGGTACATATAAGAACTAAGGGATGAAGAGATACGCTTGAAGCTCTCTAAGGATATAGGTACAACAATAAGGAATAGTTCAGTAGGCAGTATAGTTGAAGAGGAATAGACAGTACTAAAAAGGGCAATCACAGAAGTTGGAAAGAAAAAACATAGGTACAAAGAAGGTAACTGCGAAGAAACTATGAGTAACAGAAAAAAATGTTACACTTGACCGATGAAATCAGAAACTACAAAAATGTTAAGGGATATTCAGGAATACAGAAATACAAGTCACCTAAGAATGAAATAAATAGAAAGATAGAAAGTGCAGTGAAGCAATACAAAATGGCTGCAGGAAAAATGGGAAAAAACCTAAAAGGAAACGATGATCGAAAGGACTGACTCAGCATTACTGATTCAGCATATTGAAAAGTCAAAGCAATCTTAGGTGAAATTAAAAGTAGGGCTGGTAAAATACGAGTCCAACGGGAATTCCGCTGTTAAATGCGGACAAAAGGCGGATAGGTGGAAAGAGTACACTGAAGGCCGCTATCAGAGTGAAGATTTGTCTGATGTGATACAAGAAGGAATAGGAATTATTTATTTTCGTTTATATAGCGTTTGCCTAGTAAAGACATAACATAAAATTAAATTTCATATACATTTGTATGTATTTTCACAGAAGATACTTAAGTTTCACTTTACAACTGAATATTCAGTCATCCAATCCTTCATTCACTGACAACGAGGTGAACAGTCTGGTATGGAGCCCTAAAGTCACATGCTGGATTAGGCAGCTTCTTCCACTTAAAGACAGCATCCCTGCATCATCCATGGCCGGTACGGATTCTGTCGAGAGTAGTCCATGTCTTGCGTGGTAAGTGGAATCCACTTGGAAGTTTAGCACCTGAGAAGATGTTATGCAGGAGCTCATCTGTCACTGCTTCCCACCGACCTCAGTTTAGAAGAGATAGGGATCCAGTATTAAAATCAGAATTTAAGACAGCTTTATAGGACTTAAGATCAAATAAGGTACAAGGGATAGATAACATTCCATCACAATTTCTAAAATCATTGGGGGAACTGGCAACAAAACCACTATTCACGTTGGTGTGTAGAATGTGAGGATCTGGCGACATGCCATCTGACTTTCAGAAGAACATCATCCTAACAACTCCAGACACTGCAAGAGCTGACAAGTGCGTGAATTATCGAAAAGTCAGCTTAACATGTGATGCATACAAGTTGTTCACAAGAATAATATACAGAAGAATCAAAAAGAAAATTGAAGATGTTTTATGTCACGATGAGTTAGGTTTTGTGCAAGGTACAAGCACCAGAGAAGCAGTTCTGAGGTTGCTTTTGATAATGGAGGCAAGGATAAAAAGAAATTAAGACGCATTCATAAAATTTCTCCACCTGGAAAAGCGGTCAACAATGTAAAATGGTGATACATATTCGAAATTCTGTGAAAAGTAGGGTACGTCATAGCGAGAGCGTGGTAATATACAATATGTACAAGAGCCAAGAGGGAATAATAAGGGTGGATGACCAAGAACGAAGTGCCCGGATTAAAAATAGTGTAAGACAAGGATGTAGTGTTTCGTCCCTCCTGTTCAATCCTTACATCGAAGAAGTAATGATGGAAATAAAAGAAATGTTCAGGAGTGGAACTAAAACTCAATGTGAAAGGGTATCAATGATGCGATTTACTGATGATATTCTTATCCAGATTGAAAGAGAAGAAGAATTAGATGATCTACTGAACGGAATGAACAGTTTAATGAATACAGAATATGGATTGAGAGTAAATCATAGAAGGCGAAAGTAATCAGAAGTAGCAGAAATGAGAGCAGCGTGAAAGCTAACACCTGGATTGACTCCCTCAAAGTAAATAGAGTTATGGAATTCTGATACTTAGGGAATAAAATAACCAATGACGGACGGTGCAGCGAGGACATGAAAAAAAGACTAGCACTGACAAAAAGTTCACACCTGGCCAGGAGAGCTCCCCTAGGAGGAAACATAGGCCTTAATTTGAAGAAGAAATTTCTGAGAATGTACGTTTGGAGCACAGCGTAGTGTGGAAGTGAAACATGGACTGTGGGAAAACCGGAACAGGAGAGAATCTGAGCATTTGTGGTATGGTGCTACAGATGAACGTTGAAAATTAGGTGGACTGATGAGGTAGGGAATGAGAAGGTTCAGTGCAGAATCGGAGAGAAATGGAATGTGGGTAACACCGAGAAGGAGAAGGACAGTATGACAGGTAATGTGTTAAGACATCAGGGAATGTCTTCCATGATACTATAGTGACCTGTTGATGGCAAAAACTGTAATGGATGACAGACTGGAATACAGCCAGCAAATAATTGAGGACGTAGGTTGCAAGTCTTATACTGAGACGAAGAATATACTCAGGACAGGAATTCGTGGCGGGCCACTTCAGACCACTCAGAAGACTGATGACAAAAAATAAAAAATAAAGCACAACGCTTGTTCATTCCATTCGTGAGAAGGCGAAATTCTTCCTCATTTCATTGCTGACAGCAACGCAATTATTAAATTTTATCTGCGATATCTTCTCTCCCTGAATTTTAATACCTCTCTCGCCTTTTATTCCCGTCAATGTCTCTTCCATGCACAGACTGAGAAATAGGGAGGAAGGCGGCATCTCTGTCTTAAAATCTTCTATAATCCGAGCACATGGTTCTTCGTTTTCTATTCTTATTATTCCTTCAGGGTTTTTACTCATAGTGTACATTATTCGTCTTTTTCTATAGGTTACTGCTCTTTGTCTCAGAAAGCCGAACATCCTGTATCATTTTAAATTATCAAGCCCCTTTTCTCGGTCGACAAATCCTATGAACGTGTCTTTACTGCCCTTCACTTTTGGTTCTATAGCCAACTGCCGCATCCGAACTGCCTTTCTCTAGGCTTTATTTTTCCGAAAGCCAAACTGATCGCCATCTGGCAGAGCTTAAGTTTTCTCTTCCATTCTTCATTATATTGTGGAAGTGACTCCATGGTTTGTTTAACTAACAGTACTATAGTTCTTCCACATAGTAGCCCTTTTTGTCTTTCGAGTTGTGTGCTGCATATTGTACCGAAAGTACGACGGTAAGTCTCCAGTGTCATTCACTCTTCACATCAACCTGGACAGTCTTATTCCCTTTCCCTTTCTAATCCGACCACTTCGTCCTTTGACTTCAATCACTTTTTCATCTATTGGTTGTTGTGCTTACTGTCTGTTTTACTTATTTCCCTGTAGCGTGAATATTCAGGACGGCCAGAAACAGTTCGAAAAGCTTGTAATGGTGTTGCAGGACAGGTTGTCATGAGAAATAATAGAAAAAATTTCGATACGTTGATCCGTATCCCAGTTACTTATCGCTGAAGTTAGCCAATCAGGCTGCCGCGGACGCAAATTCAAGCAACCTGCCAAAGACCTTGTGATAATTTTCGTTTGGTTTCCTCAGACCAAACACGAGAGAAATTAAAAAATTAAACAGTTGACGTTAGCGGGGAAAATACCCGAGGCAACAGCTCAAGAGTGCGGTGTACTAATACTCGTACCTAAGCTACGAGAACAACTGGCATTGAGGTATCAGCTTGTGTGGCAGACTTTCATTTCATAGTCAGTTGATCATCTTGGAAAATCGCATTGACGCAGATGATCACTGTCGGTATATTAATTTCGTTGCAAATGTACACGAGATGCGGTGCAGATCGCTGGTAAGCGTGCAATACATATCCACAGCAAGAAGAGTAGTGGTATCGTGGCGGGTCTTTGAAATTCCTTCGACGGCAATGTGCATTTAGCAGAAGGCGCTGCGTGTCAAAATGCAGTAGAGGCCCACATAATTTATAACGCAAAATTTCTGAACCGCGTTATTCGATGAGGGAATACTTTTGAAGTGGTTGATAGAAGATTAAGAGAGTACGGGAATTTTGTTGTGAACGAAGTTGAATTTGCACGACAACGCGAAGTGCGGGCTTTGAGTTTGAAGAAAAAGTTCTTGATATGGTTGTTGCAAATCATGCTATCAGATCGAAGGTCATTGGTTATTCGTCGGGCGTAAGTAAAGTTAACGCAGCGTTCTAAAATTATGCCTGAAAACTAAAAATATTAAAATGTATCCGTTTGTTTTTCGCTAAAGGTTTCTCCATCCGTAGTGTTTGACGTCTTACAGAAGGAAAACCCATTTCCATACCACCTGCAGAAAGTGCAAGATTTGTTGGAAGAGGACTATCCTTTTCTGAAACAGTATTCATTGTGGAACTTAAATCAATGCATCGAAATTCCTGATTCCGAAAGGTGGGTGTTGTGGAGCGACGATAAATGTTTTGCCATATCTCTAAACAGTCAGGTTTGGAACGAGGAAAAAATGCTTGGTACGTATGTGAATATGCACTGAAGTGCCAAAGAAACTGGTATAGGCATGTGTATTCAAATGCAGAGACACGTAAACAGGCAGAATACGGCGCTGCGGTCGGCAGAGCCTATATAAGCGTCTAGGGCAGTTGTTAGATCGGTGACTGCTGCTACAATGAAAGATCCTGCAAGAACAGGACCAACGACGACTGAAGAGATTCGTTTAGCGTGACAGAAGTGTAACCCTTCCGCAAATCGCTGAATATTTCAATGTTGGGTCATCAAGAAGTGTCAGCGTGCGAGCCATTTAACGAAAGCCCACTCGTGTACCCTTGATGACTGCACAAAGATTTATACCTCGCCTGGGCCTGTCAACACAGACATTGGACTGTTGATGACTGGAAACATGTTGCCTAGTCGGACGAGTCTTGTTTCAAATGTTATCGAGCGGATGGAAATGTACGGGTGTGGAGACAATAACATGAATCCATTGACCCTGCATGTCAACAGGGGACCGTTCAAGCTCGTGGAGGCTCTGTAATGATGTTGGGCATGTGGGAACTCTGATACGTATGGATACGACTTTGCCAGGTGACACTTACATATGCATCTTGTCCGATCACCTGCATCCATTCATGTCCATTGTGCATTCCGACGGACCTGGGCAATTCCAGCAGGACAATGCGACGCCCCAGTCGTCCAGAATGGCTAAAGAATGGCTCCAGGAACACTCTTCTAATTTGAAACACTTCCACTGGTCACCAATTTCCCCAGACATGAACATTATTGATCCTATCCGGGATTCCTTGCAACGTGCTGCTCAGAAGAGATCTCCACCCCGTCACACTCTTACAGATTTATGGACAGCCCTGCTGGATTCATGGTGTCAGTTCCCTCCAGCACTACTTCAGAAATTAGTCGAGTCCATGTCACGTCATGTTACGGCACTTCTGCGTGCTGGCGGGAGCCCTACCATATATTTGGCAGGTGAGCGTATATCAGCATAAATTTGGCGTTAACATTTGAACAGGTGTCGTAGGCCACTGTCTTCGCTGTTGCATTGTGCGAGCATTTAGATGCGTTGTATCCGCAATCGTGGATTTTCCGAGGTGGTCCAATTCTCTGGACAGCTCGTTCGCCGGATATCACGTTTTTAGATTTTTATTAACGAGGGCATGTGAGGAAAATTGTCTACGCGATTCCAGTACACACTATCGAAGAGCTTCTTGCAGGGATAATTTTAGCCTTTGATGAATTCCGGGGAAACTCCTTTGGAAAACTTGTAGACTCTACGAAGTAGTGTTGCAATACGTGAATTAAGGTTAGAGGAGGACAGTTCGAGTAGATGTTATAAATGATTATTGTTACTTTTCGTTCTTGATTATTTTGTTACATTCATGACTTGTGGAAATATTGTACCTACTGCTTCATTTTCTCATTATTTATCCCTGTTTATGTTACTGTTTTGGCTATTGACTAACAAGGAGAGATCCCCAGGGATGGGATTCTAGTTTTAAAACCATCGTTCTTCTCGTGGAACGCCAGTGCTTACACATAATAAAACTGTGTAGAATGGTGTCATAGCGTAGCGTAGTTGTCTAGGTAAGTAAAGTTTGTTTCGAATTTCCACCGTTGCTTTGATATTTTTTGTTTTTAAATCTGAATCGAAATTACTTTGGGCGTCGAGTTTATGATTTTACGTGGCATACATTTAACCTTTCATTTCTGTTCCTTTCTCACATCATTGCATTCAAACGTATGAACTTTCTCATTTGATCGCACAGTTGCATCCTATCATGCCTTTTGAACTTCATATGATTTTTAATATTTTTATCCACTAACGTCGATTTCACTTCGGCCTTTCAAACATCTTATGTTTTCATCTATGTTGTCACTTTCGTTACCTGCATTCGTCATTGTGGTTGAATTTCGCTTTTGCTGGTAATGCTTTTTTTCATTTACTTTTTCATCTGCCTAATTTTTTTCCATAATACAGGAAGAATTAATTTTTTAAATATCTGTATGGCGATTAGCATCCGCAAAAGTCACATCTTGTAATGAAAAATACAGTTGTGATGCCACTGCACAGTTAGCATGAATACATTATCTCGTGTTTTGGGTTTTAAACAGTATATCACCAATTTCAGATGTTTCAGTTTTATGATACGTAATAAAAAATAACCCAAACCACTTGCACAAAGATATCAGTGGGTGAAACAATGATAGGAAGAAAAAACTTAAGGCAACTGAAACATTACTACAAAGAATAACATAACTTTACTAAGAAACAGAAGTAAAAGTGGCCAAAATAATAAAAGAAAGTAATTGCACATAAATAATGGTCAAAGTAATTTCGATAATAAATTACAAATAAAAATATCAAATCACCTGACGAGACTCGAACCCACAACGCTCTGAATCTTATGAATTTCTCATAAACGCTACGCTACGCCACCACTCTGGGCAAGATTATTATTTTCGAGGCGCTAGGTTTATCATGCGAAATTCCCAGAACTAACTGAGCAACACCTCCTTTAGCAGACCGCAAGAATTTGCGTGAACGACGACCTGATTATCTAACTTCAATGATAAATAACGCGGAAGTTGCGCCACGTATCGAATTGTTTCCGTAACAGTTATTTCTCAGCCAATCTCTCCTCCGACAGCTTTATAAACTTTTAGACTGTTTCTGACCAGCCAGTATTTTGCTGAGTACTTCACATACTTTACATTGTCGAAAGCTTTTTTGGTACACAAATCCTGTGAGTGCACAGTACCCCAATATCCTAGTTTGCTCTAAATTGATTCTTTCGGAATATTCTCTTAAACTGCCATCTACTCTTTATCATTACTGAAACAATCATAAGTCTTTTATTAGCTTCTGCCTAAGACTTAAACTTCTCAATGGGGCCAAAGAGAACTATTCACCTAAGATTAGAAATATATGCCAATTACTTCAGTGCTTATGTTTCAAAAATGAGAAATTAAAATGTGGAGACCAAGAAACAACTTGGCCCACATTGCGGAGCCACCAGGGCACCAAATTTCGATATCAGCAGCTACGGGCCTGTGGGCACGTTGCGAGGTCTGGATTAACGGCCGACGGTCACCGTGTAGGCTGAACCAGGGCCCTCGGCGACAAGTGTTTGCTCGCACGCCAGCTGCACGCACTGGGGCATCCATCACCCTCGGGCGCCAACAACAGCCCTCCATGCCCTCGTCACTGCCGAAAGCGAGTGCAGGACTTTCCTGGTCTGTTCCCCATGAGTAACGTGGGCGTTCCAACTCTCGTCGAACCCATTCGAGTATCTCCACGGAGAAACCCCCTTGAAGGATTTTACTGTGATATCAGATTGGTTCTAATTTACTGTCGCAATTTCTAGCTTTTCTAGACAACATTGTGGAGATGCTAGCCATATTAATTAAGAACTCCCTCGTACGCTGAGCAGCATGGTGCAATTTTAGACGCTATCGTCCAATCTACTGATTGTATCTAAAGAAGCGGATGCGAATCTACTGATTCTATCTAAAGAAGTGAAAGCAGTTTGACTCCGTGATATGTAAACTAACTCTGCAGTGTATTAATGGATAACGTGAATGTAGACGTGGACATATCCTGAAATAAATCCCCTTCAAAGTAACGCACATAGTTGCTGACACGGGAAGGGAGAAAATGAATGACAGGGACCTTTCCTCGTATTCGCGGAATGGCTTGTCATTTGTTGCGAACAGTTGGCAGTGAGGCATCTCAGTGGGATGTTCGGTGTTTTCCAGTCCCCGTCGTTGTCAACAATTGTACGTTACTGGCATAGCTCTACTAATTTATATTATGACTTCCAAAGTGCTTTGGATTAACCTTTCCTCTTCAGTGCAGCATACATCTGCCCTACATGACGTGTTGAAAGCTGCGTTATTATCGGTAATCCGCCTTCTTCCTCCCTGAATACCTGGCCCTCGTTCTGCAATCTGATTTACCAGCGAGGCTAATCTCTGGCTATAGTTAATACTCTCTGGAGCGGACAATCGCTCTGGGTATGTTCTACGCTGATTTGGCATAAAGTCAATAGATAGGTAAGTTATTTAGGCACTTAAACTTCATGACATTGAAGGAGATCTGAGCTGAATAGCTGTATAAAATCAGAGAGGCATGAAAACTGCTCAGTCGACTAGGAATTAAATTTTTCCAGTAGTTTTCTACACTATTTTAGTAGACTACGACGAAAGCGCAGCGTGACCGGACGGTCAGCCGTCCAAGCAATGGCCACGCGCGATGGTGCTTAACTTCCGTGATATGAGGGGATCCGGCATATCCCCATCTGTACGGTCGTTGAGAGCGTTTACTGTGAAACATGTTAAGAAACTTCCGTTTCACAATGTTGAATCCATCCTATTGGACCTCGAGTTCGATAATTTAATACATGATTTTACTTTAAACCGTAGGATACTCAGTGTTTGGTCACAGGTTGGTCGATCATCCGCCCGTACTAAATGTGTAACAAAATTCACTGAAATTTTATTTATAGTTCTGATTTTACCTTTTATGTTTCATCGTAAAGGAAAATGCAAGGCTAATTAAAACGTTTTAATAGTTTTTTTTGAACCGCTGCTGTTTCCATGAAAGTGTTCGAAAAAACTGTAATGCTGTTCTATTTTGTGAACGAGAATTCAGCTTCCACGTGTCATTCCGTACTTTTAAACTTGCGTGAACTAGTTACATTTACATGATAACGTTTGTTCTACATAAGAAATAACTAATATTAAGACAGTCGGACATTGAAACAGGTGATTTACATTAAAGTTTTCTGTGAGTTTAGTTTTACACTTTTTTCCAATAATCTGACGAGAAACTATACTACATTATCTTTTGGTTGTTCCAAATGAAGGAAAAAATGCTAAAGAATTAAGTCTCCAGCTGTGATCCAAAAAACATTTTGTTCCGGTATATTGACTCAAAACCCCTAACACGATACTTCTTCAATTGAAGCAAATGATTCAAATGGCTCTGAACACTACGGGACTTAACATCTGAGGTCATCAGTCCCCTAGAACTTAGAACTACTTAAACCTAACTAATCTAAGGACATCACACACATCCATGCCCGAGGCATTATTCGAACCTGCGACCGTAGCGGTCGCGCGGCTCCAGACTGAAGCGCCTAGAACCGCTCGGCCACTCCGACCGGCTATTTGAAGGAAGCAATCACACTTTTGTTACAAGATCCTAAAGGTCAAACTTACGGCTAACTTTGGCAACACGACCAGTCCTCTAAACTAGCTGAACTAATGATTATTTTTCAACTATAACTCTTTTAGTGATTTTCAGAATGAAAACAACTCGATTAACCACCATTTCTGGGACAGCTGAAAGCAATTTATTTATGCGTGTATTATGTTACATTAACGTAAGTACACAAATATTTAAACTGCATCTAACTACTCTTTCATTAACAATATCACTTTGAGGTATGACATAGTAGGGACAAAGTTATAAGTTTTCAAGTAACACTAACACTCGTTACTATAAATCACGTAATATTTGGCCTAGAGGTAATTAATATTGACTTTTATAACGTAAATGATCCTCCCTTCACAGGTCTAAGCAGGAAAGATATACCATTCTCGGCATTTTACCTGAAGAATAGACGTGTATGTAGTGAGCAGTGAACTTATTACGGGCTGGTTACGTCTCATATTAAACATGCAGCCGCTGCTCACCCTTTTGCATTCATTCGCCACAGTGCTTGCTGAACTTGTGGTTCGAGCAATCACGATATTGATTTAGCCTCGAAAACATCTTGCATCTGAGGCAGTTACATTACTCAGTCGACTTACTAATGTAAATGCACCAAACCAGCGACTCCATTCACCGTTGTCAAATATTTTACTCCACGAAATTGTTGTACACACTAGCCGTCAACGTCACTACAATACTATCTATGGCTGACTGGCACTCTTTTCACGCGTAACGGTCCAAGGAAAGGAAATGACATCAAACTGAAGCACGTAGCACGTCCCTTATGTTTGTAGTTGATGAGCACGTTCAGAAATTTATTAGAAAAGCATTTCTGCAGGAAAATATGAGTTCTTTATGAACATTAATAATGAAAATTTTATGATGTACAACCTAGTTTCAAGGAAGAAAATTTTTATGTACAGATATTACGTAACTAGCAAGGTTAATACTTGGGTTCATAGACAAGGGATAAAAATATGTAACATCCTAAATAACGAAGGCAAAACATACGATATCACAAGCTAAATGTAGTCTTTTGCAGTTACATGTACACTTTCTGAAGAATGTTAGAAGGTACTCAGAATGGCTAGGTGTCTGAAACTGAGATTGCTCTGGCATTCTGATGTTTAATTTTCAGTTTATCCTACGTAACACAAGAAATAAACATTTTAACATCCGAACTTTACAAAAGCTACAGTATGCCTGTTCCAACACTGAAACAGCTCTCAGGGAATATTCCTTGGAAATTTATCATATTATTTCGAGGACATAAACCCAAGGGAATGTCCCTACCCAGCCTTCAAAAGCAAATAATCAAGCTGTGTATCAGGTTAAATTTTGGGCCAATAGCCGTCTGTATGTGCTGCTGTCTCTGCTTAGGTTGTTCTTTGTTTTTAAATGAACACCTTAATTCATTATCACCAATTAGCTTAACACTTTCTGGGTGATTAAAACTGTGTGCTGGACCGAGACTCAAGCTCCGGACCTTGGCCTTTCGCGGGCCATTTCTCCACCGACTGATCTACCCAGTTACGAACGATGACCCTTCCTCTCAGCTTTACTTCAGCCAGTAACTCGTCTTCTACCTTTCAAACTTCACATACGTTCTGCTGTGAAACTTACGGGAATAGCACTCCTAGAAGAAAGGATAATGCGGAGACGTGGTTTATCCACAGCCTGGGGGTTGTTTCCTGAATGAAATTTTCATTCTGAAGTGCAGTGTGCGCGGGTACAAAACTACCTGGCAGATAAAAACTGCTAAGCCAAATCGCCGAAATATCATATCTTTCATGTGTGCTATTCTTACAAGGTTCGTAGTAGGCCGTCTATGAAGTCGGGAACGTAGAAGACGATATACTGGCGGAACTAAAACTTTGAGGACGGATCGCAAATCGTATTGGGTAGCTCAGTCGGTAAAGCAATTGCCTGCAAAAGGCAAAAGTCCCGATTTCGAGTCTCGGTCCAGCACATTGTTTTAATCTGCCGGGATGTTTCATATGTACACTCTTCGCTGGAGAGTGAAAATTTCTTTCAGCAATCAGCTTATCCCACCCCATTTGAAGTTATCATGCCACATCAGAGTAGTAGCTGTTTTTTAGCTAGTATGAAACAATGCACACATTCGTGTCGAGCAAGTAGCATGTGATGGTGTCCCTAACAAGGATTTCACAAAACCGTTGTTGTTCCCACAGCTGCCTGAGACGTGAAGACGTTATGTAAAATGGAAAAACTGAAATCTTTATGCAAGCATTGTCACTGTGCCAGCACACAATATTTGAATATATACTGGCGTATTCACCATCTTAAAACCTGATTGGCACCCTCACAGTGATATGTGTGGAATAATGTTGTATACATAACCATTTTTACTTTGGTGAAGCTTGGTATCCAGGGGGGCCAGATTAGCTTATTGCCAAATAATGAAGTAAGTAAGTGTTTACTTACAACAAAAGAACAACCAGCAGAGGAAACTGACTTCATTCAAATTAAAGATGTGCATCGAAATAGAGAATAAAGTGTAATTTTATTTCATTGGAACAATGTGTTCTGTGTTCCAAGTTTTTGTACTTCACGTGCTAGACGGATACAGCGGCATTTGAAATCTGTGAGGTTTGCACATGTTTTTCAGAGCAGTAATTCATCTGCAACGAAATATCATAGCCAAGAACTTTAAGTCATCCAATATCTTTTATGCCTTCCGTAAAATTATCCACCCTTGTAATACATCTGGACCACCGAGCGAGGTGGCGCAGTGGTTAGACACTGGACTCGCATTCGGAAGGACGACGGTTCAATCCCGCGTCCGGCCATCCTGATTTAGGTTTTCCGTGATTTCCCTAAATCACTCCAGGCAAATGCTGGGATGGTTCCTCTGAAAGGGCACGGCCGACTTCCTTCCCCTTCCTTCCCCATCCTTCCCTCATCCGATGAGACCGATGACCACGCTGTCTGGTCTCCTTCCCCAAACCAACCAACCAACCAATACATCTGGTCTTTGGAAATGCAATAGCGTTGTCACCAACATATCTGTTTTTTGTTCTAGTTCTAATTTCTATACATCTTTTTAATTTTGGACTTATTTTTAGAAAATTATCAATTTAATTTCATCATCTATCTGCAGTTATCGGCTATTAATAATTTCCTTATGCGATAAGCTTCCAAAGATGACACAATACATAGTGCTAAATTGCATGATCTGCATTCGCACATGGTTTCTCTGCATACTTTCTGTTTTGGGCAAACTAAATATTTTCAGATTTTAGTACTTTTCATCTAGCAATTGCTCCCACAAATATTTGATAAGTGCCTCCTAGTAGATCGTAAAATATTCTTGCCAGAGCGGCTTCCTCCGTCACCTTTCTACCTTTCTGTACCGTTTGCTTCAAGAAGATCACCTACCAAAGCTGAAATTTCGCTGGTTTTGTTCTCTTGCTATTTTCATAAGAACGTGAAAATTTATAACGCAAAGGCCCCGTACATGGAAATAAACTTTTTGTATCACCTCACAGTCTGCAGGGATTCCACTGGATTATGTAACATGAAAATGCGGGTAACTGTTCCCATACTAAAGTTATAATCTGAAACACATCACAGTTTCTTCTTTCGTTCTCCATCTTCTTGCCAGTCTTTCTCATCTCAAACACTTCTGTGGTGTTACGGGTAGTCAACATACACGTTTAAGAAAAGCTCTTGCTGAGTCAATGGTATTTCAAACAGAATTATGAAAAATTGCTCCAGCTTAGTAAGTAATGTCTTAGTGATATAAGCAAAGGATCACTGCTACAGGGAATTTTTTCAGACAGCTATTATGAAACCAGTTCGTCAGAAGGGTGGCAAGGCAGACTTAAACAATCGTCGTCCAGTTTCCTTACTGAGAATGTTTTCCTAAATATTAAAAAAAAATAATTCACTGAAGAATAGTCGTAAACATAACTGGAAAAAATTACTTAGGGCATCACAGTTCGGATTCCAGAAAGGTTGCTCATCTCAGCATGTAATTTATGCGTTTACTCATCAAATAGTAGAACTCATAAATGGTAATATATCGCCTGTTGATATTTTTTGTGAACAGTTCTAGGCCTCCGATTGTGTAGATACTGACAGTCTCTCAGAAAAACTCAAGTTTTGTGGGTCTGATAGCTTTACACACAACAGGTTTGAGTAATATTTGACAAACAGAGTGCAAAAGATTATGAAAAATAATTCAGTGTCGAAGAGGTAGAAAAATTTAGTGAATGGACTAAAATTACAAAGGAGTCCCACAGGTTTCGGTTTTGGGTCCGTAACTATTCCTTAAATGTGTGAATGACCTTCCACTTAACATTCATTGGTACTTTTAGCGAACGATACTAGTGTTTTAATAAATCCCAATAGAGGAAAAGCAACAGAATAGTTAATAAATGATATTTTCCAAAGAATTATTAAGTGGTTCTTTGGATATGGACACTATCTGTTAAGGAAAAACACTCCACATTCAGTTCTTTACAAGAAATAGTTATCCCACAATTGATGTAGCACATGTGCAGGAATCAGGGCAGGCTGCTCCAAATTTTTGGCTCTACATATTGACGAAAACTAGAACGCGAAGAAGCTTATTACTGAGCTTCCCAAACAATTAAGTTCAGCTACCTTTTTCTCTTTGTGTAATTGTTTATCTTGGAAGCAGATGTGTCAACCTCCTGACATAATTTGGACATGCCCACTCAAAAATGTCGTACGGAGTAATTTCCTGTGCTAAGTATCACCTGGAAAGGAAGTGTTAATAGTACAAAACAGAGCCGTAAATGTGGTGCTCTCTCACGGGAATTATGTAGGTCCGTCTGCAAGGAGCCTTCTGCTCCGTCACATTACATATTTTCGCTAGGGAAAATTCGTTATAGGTAAATCATCACAATTTGTGAAGAACAGTGATGTGCAAACCAATAACACTAGAGGGAGAAATGTCCTTCATTACCTATTGTTGAAGTTGTTAGTGGCTCAGAAAAATGTTTTGATCGTTTAGCCAATAACATAAAATATAAAATTCCGACAGTTAGCGAAGCATGTTTCAAATACAATTTAAAATCATTTCTTTTGAACAACTGCTTCTCGTGCATTCAAGAATTTATACTTAAAAACAGCCAGCCAGAAAATTAAAAAATAACTATTTTTAAGTATAGTCGCAAGAATAGCAGTAAAATGATAATGTGTTCATTATATTGACAGGAATACATATGCTGTAAACTGACTTGCTCGACATTATTTCTATAAGCAAATCGTTCAGATGGTCTCTGGAACATGTAGCTAACCAACAAAGTAACTAATTAACTAACTGACTTACCACAACACTATATGACAAGCCTTATATCATTGGACGTGTGCTACATTCTTTCTTGTTTCAGTTGTTCTGTAGTTTTATCTTGTTACCCAGTTCCTACAAACAGTACAATCTGCGGCTGTCCAGCCGTTATGAAGCCAGGTCTTGCTTCGAATACAAATTTTTTACATACGACTTCATAAGCGCAGCCACTAAGCACCACTTTTCTCAAAATTGAGGCTCACTATTTCCGTTGCAGGACCTCAGTAAATAATAAAAGCCAAGAAAGAATATTTCCGATAATGGCAGAGCAATTGAAATTGTAAAGCCCTTTTGCTTTAAGCGAAAATCTGCACACCACAATGAATTTCCTGTATATGAGATAGCCCTTGATTGGTTGACCAATAGAAGTAAGCATTAAAAATACGCGTTTAACTAGTAGACAAGAATTAGAGTTTGTGAGAGATTGTACCAGCGCATAAGAAATGAATTCAAGAAAATATATGGGCTTTAGAGGATAATTTGAATGGACTGAACGTGAAACGTAGAGTTAGAGGATTAAGGGATTAAATACGAGCCATATAATTCAGCTATATGGGAGAATGTAGATAACGACAATATATAGTGTGCAGTTGTTGACGTAAGACTTCTATGTCGAGACTTATGCAGGAACATTACAAGGGTAAAATTCGTGGCAAATTTTTATAGGAAGGGGCAATGTCGTGCCACAGATTGGTAATCCGGGTAAATTTGAAAACTTTTAAGGTTTTCCCTGGGTGGCAAAAGAGCCACGCTTGGCTGAACATCATACATATGCTACAGAAACAATCAAACCGATTGCCTGCAGAGTAGGTTTGCGAGACAGGGGAGAGAGAGGAGCAGTGATGGGACCACAAAACTAGGCCATATTGGGTCATGCTTGCCAGACGATAATGTCATTTGCACAGACTGGATGGTACGAAACCTCTCACTTCCAAAGCTTGGTTCTCAGTGCGCAACTAATTGGTCCCGAGGTAGAATCTATGATGCTCCAACCGCAGTCCCCCTAGATTGCTTCGATCTATGATGCAACGGCCAGCCAAGCCTGAAGGAATTTGATGCCTGTCATCTCCTTCGTTGATCAGAAGACTTTGGAGCCTCTTACCAGCACAACCTCTTGATGTCTACCTGGTGAGCTGCCAAACTACAATCGTCCCAAGGATGCGCAGTAGCTGCCGAACCTTGACTTACTTCTACAAATGGACACTGGTGTCGCTAGCTGTTCTCTCGCTAAGAGACAGTAATGCAATTCTTCATGACTGTTGCCACCTCGTTCAGCACTCGTGGAAGCTTTACCGAGGCGCCATCTATGAAGTCAATGAGAGTCCCCTGGCAACGTGCTTGCCGTGCTGCTGGCTATTGGGACTCCACAGTGCGTCCAGTCAACTACCTGCCTGTACGCCTGCCCGCTGCGTTTGCAGCGTTTAGGCCAGTCGCGCCACTGCGGTGGCTGGGACTGACAGGTGTGCGGGCGTCAGCTCAAACTGGCCTTACATGTGGTTGACCTACTTCCCCGACTACTGACCAGCTCAAAGGAGACACCTGTGTATCCGTGATCAATAAATGTGTTTTCTGTTAACAACATCTTACTATCACCTTTGGGCTTCCAACAGATTCTCGCCCCCCATCTATACAAAAGAGTATCCTTCGAGTTATAGAGGCCGTGGCTCCACCCCAATTTAAAATTTTCCTTTGCAGACATCAGTACAAAATCCTGGAACCTTATTCCGCTGTAAACGTGTGTCATGAAACTGAGTAGTCAAACGCATTTACAAATGGGCGAGAATATCTTCCCTTCCATCCAAAAATTCGACAAAGCGGGCTCTTTTCCCATACATTCCTGTCTCACTTTTAGACGCTTCAGATTCAAAGAACTGTCATCTGCTGTGCCGGCTGATTCACACGGCTCAGAAGTGTTACTAAGGGACTCTGTCCCTGTCATTACAACTCAAGATTTAATTCTCGCTATCGCTTTGGGTTTGAAACACTGCACAACCACGATGGCGGGCTATCATCGGGTCAAAAGCAAATCTTAGAAACAAAAAACTCAACCAGAATACACACGGGGGTTACTGCTGTGAAGGCCAAGTCATTAATATGTTCAGATCATATACCGGGTGGGCAGACCCTCTGACTAAGGTGGTCGGAAGGTGGTGCGTAAATGTGTCTAGAGCCCCTGGGGCATGAGCGGTGGTTTGTGAAAACAAGATTCAGCGGAACAAGAACATCCTACCATGCATCACATCACCTCCGACAGGAAACACCGACGACAACGACTCATCACAGAGATCTACACCTGTCGCGCCCAGCAACTCACCTGCCAGGCCGAAATCGTCAAAGCCTTTGTAGACCACTACCGCACAATGTACCAGGAGGAGACTACCAACAACCACGATGAGGAGTCTGTGTTAACAAACGTAAATCGCACCCTCTCCAACGACGAAGCGGACGAACTGATAGAGCCATATACGCGTCAAGAAGTCAGCGATGCAATCAACAAAGGTTCTCTGAATAAGTCACGTGGCGTCGACGGATTGCCGATAGAGTTTTATGGCGCTTTCCTCACACTAATGGCGTCACGGTGTACGACGAAACTTCATGAACTGATGACGATGGGGAACGCCTTACCGCCGTCCTTTGTCACGGGAATTATTATACCCATCCACAAACCGACACCGGAATTGACGACAGCATATTACCGTTCCCTGACTGTGCTTATCGCAGACTATAAAATTTTTACACGGCTCTTGGTGACGCGATGCCACAAGATCCTGCCTAGCATTCTATCCCCGCAACCGACAACAAACGGCCACAGGAGAAGGTCCTGGTTTAATTGTACTGGCAGCGGGGTGCAGACTCCGCGCTGTGGTGGTTGGCATTGATTTTGACAGCGCATTCGACAAGGTGCTGCATCATTCTCTGTTCTCAGTGATGAGAGGAATGGGTTTTCCACCAGCCTTTATTGATGTCATCCGGTACCTGTACGGCACCGACGAATCGCTGATCTAGGTTAATGGCCTTGTGGAGGGACCAGCGACGATACGGCTTCCGTAAGGCAAGGTGTCCTACTCTCGACCCTTCTCTATTCCATAAACCTGAAGCCACTCATCGGGAGTCTGACGACACCCCTCTCTGGTCTCACATTGCGACAGCACAGGTTTCTATGTCGTGCGTATGCGGACGACCTCCTCCTCTTGGTCCGCTGACGGGTTGAAACAAAAACAGTGCTTCATGTTATATCAACGTACGCAACTGCAGCGGGCAGTAACATGAATGTGGCTAAATCCACGGCGATGTCCAGTGGGCGCGGCCTCTCACACGACGACTTAGCACCTCTCCCATGTGCACAAAATCTAGGATACCTTGGTATCATTTTCACCTCCACTGTGCACCGCTCTGCTGCCATCAGCTTTCGGTGTGCACTTCAAATTACCCGCACTTCCTATTATTCCCGTCTCGTATAGCGCGCGGAAAGAATGAACAACTATATCCTTCCGTACGAGCTCAGATTTCCCTTATTTTATCGTAGTGATCGTTCATTCCTAAGTAGTCGGTGTCAATGAAATATTTTCGCATTCCGAGGAGAAAGTTGGTGACTGGAATTTCGTGAGAAGATTCCGTCGCAACGAAAAACGCCTTTCTTTTAATGATGTCCAGCCCAAATACTGTATCAGCTCTGTCACATTCTCTCCCATATTTCACAATAATACAAAGCTTGCTGCCTTTCTTTGAACTTTTTCGATATACTCCGTCATTCCTATCTGGTAAGGATCTCACATTGAGCAGCAGTATTCTAAAAGAGGACGGACAAGCGTAGTGTAGATAGTCTCCTTACTAGGTCTGTTACATTTTCTAAGTGTCCTCCCAATAAAACGCAGTCTCTGGTTAGCCTACCCCAAACATTTTCTATGTGTTCCTTTTAATTTAAGTTGTTCGCAATTGTTATACCTAGGTATTTAGTTGAATTTACGGCTTTTAGATTACACTGATTTATCGTGTAACCGAAGTTTAATGAGTTCCTTTTAGCACTCATGTGGAGGACCTCACACTTTTCGTTATTTAGGGTCAACTGCCACTTTTCGCACCATTCAGATATCTTTTCTAAATCGTTTTACAGTTTATTTTGATCTTCTGATGACTTTATTAGTCGATAATCGACAGCGTCATCTGCTAACAACCGGAGACGGCTGCTCACATTGTCTCTCTAATCGTTTATATAGATAAGGAACAGCAAAGGGCCTATAACGCTGCCTTGGGAACGCCAGAAATACCTTCTGTTCTACTCCATGACTTTCCGTCAGTTGCTACGAACTGTGACCTCTCTGACAGGAAAACACAAATCCAGTCATGGGACGATGATACAATATTCCATAGGCACGCAATTTCACTACGAGTTGCTTGTGTGGTACCGTGTCACAAGCCTTCCGGAAATCCAGAAATACGGAATAGACCTAAAATCCCTGGTAATTAGCATTCAACACTTCATGTGAATAAAGAGCTAGTTGTGTTACACAGGAGCGATGTTTTCTAAACCCATGATGACTGTGTGTCAATAGACAGTTTTCTACGAGGTTATTCATAATGTTCGAACACAATATATGTTCCAAAATCCTGCTGCATATCAACGTTAACGATATGGGCCTGTAACTTAGTGGATTACTCCTACTACCTTTCTTGATTATTGGTGTGACCTGTGCAACTTTCCAGTCTTTGGGTATGGATATTTCGTCAAACGGACGGTTGTATATGATTGTTAAGTATGGAGCTAATGCATCAGGAAGGGAACCTAATTGGTATACAGTGTGTACCAGAAGACTTGCTTTTAATAAGTGATTTAAGTCTATTGCTTCACACCACCGTACAGCAGTATTATTATAATATTTTTCCTACACCTTGTTAATAAAAAAAAAAAATTGCTCGCCTTGTTGGAGTGTAATGTCTCGTGTTACTTCCGCCGGAATGATGGCAATACTGTTATATTTAAGCGTGTACCAATAAAGATATTTTGTATATTTACCCTGTTCGCGGTGAAATAAAAGCGAAAACAAAAAAAGACGTAGCGTCTTTGGTTCATATCCAAAACGTCTTCTGTCCCGGGTTCGAATCCTGCCGCTGCTTAAATTTCTATTAATAAATAGCGTTGGCGGCCGAAGTCTTCCTCCATAAGAAGTCACCCCTATTCTGCCGATAGCCTTGTCAAAGAGGACGGAGGAGTGGACAGAGGTTCAAGGCAATCTCTTGTCCTAGGGGTGGGAAACTGCCCCTAAAGGCGGAAGAATTAGCAACAATCAACGGCATGAGGATGGAGAAAGTAATGGAAACCACTGCATTAAAGACAGGTAACGTGTATCCACAGGGCACATGGGCCGTAAATTGGAGAAGTGTCATGATGATCTCTCCATTTGCTAAAGATTCCGGAATAGCCCCCATTCGGATCTCCCGAAAGGGACTGCTAAGGGGGAGCTTACTATGAGAAAAAGTTTGAATAATCAACGGAAGAATAACGTTCTACGAGTCGGGGCGTGGAATGTCTGGCGCTTGATCGTGGTAGGGACACTAGAAAATCTAAAAAGGGAAATGCAAATGCTCAATGTAGATATAGTACGGGTCAGTGAAGTGAAGTGGAAAGAAGACAATATTTCTTGTCAGATGAGTATAGGGTAACATCAACAGCAGCAGAAAATGGTATAACGGGAGTAGGGCTTGTTATGACTGGGAAGATAGGGTACAGAGTGTGTTACTGTGAACATTTCAGTGATAGGGTTGTTCCTATCAGAATCGACAGCAAACCAACACCGACAACAATAGTTCAGGGATACATGCCGATGTCGCAAGCTGATGATGAAGATATGACGAAAGTGTATGGGGATATTGAAAGGGTAATACAGTACATGGAGGGATATGAAAATCTAATATTCATGGGGGACTGGAATGCACTTGTAGGGGAAGGAGTAGCAGAAAAGATTACAGGAGAATATGGACGTGGGACAAGAAATGAGAGAGGAGGAAGGCTAATTGAGTTCTGTGACAATACTCTGTTCAGGAATCAAAAACAGGAGGAGGTATACCTGCAAAAGGCCGGGTGATATAGGATGATTTAATTTAGATTACATCATGGTCAGACATACATTCCGAAATCAGATACCCAGGAGCAGATATAGACTCATATCACAATATAGTATTGATCAAGAGTAGGCTGAAAGTCAAGACATTAGTCAGGAAGAATCAATACGGAAATAAACGGAAGTGCTAAGAAAGACGAGATCCGCTTGAAGTTCTCTAAGGCTATAGATACAGCAGTAAGGAATAACTCAGTATGCAGTACAACTGAAGACAAATGGACATCTGTAAAAAGGGCCATCACAGATGTAGGGAAAGAAAACATGGGTACAAGGAAGGTAACTGCAAAGAAACGGTGGGTATCAGAAGATATATTTCAACTGATCGACGAAAGGAGGAAGTAGAAAAATGTTCCCGGAAACTCAGGAATACAGGAATACTAGTCGCTAAGGAATGAAATAAATAAGAAGTACGGGGAAGCTAAGACGAAATGGCTGCAGGCAAAATGGGAAGAAAAAGAAATGATTGTCGAGAGGACGGACACAGCATATAGGAAAGTCAAAACAAGCTTCGGTGACGTTAAAAGCAAGGGTGATAACGTTAAGAGTGCAAGGGAATTCCACTTTTAAATGCAAAGGAAAGAGCGTATAGGTGGAAAGAATATATGGAAACTCTCTATGAGGGGGAAGGTTTGGTTGATGTGATAGTAGAACAAACTGGAGTTGATTTAGATGACAACTTGGACAAACAGTGCTTTGATGAACTTGATGATAGTATGCCACGACGAATACAGGCATGCATCAATGCAAGAGGACTTGCTACTGGTTATTAGAGGTACCGGTGTGTAGAGAAATCTGGACCACCATCTGTGAAAGTCCAGCTGTATGGTGATGCAATGGGTTGTTTGCATGAGCAATAAAAATGGCGGAAATGATGTTTATGTTGATCTCTATTCCAGTTTTCTGTACAGGTTGCAGAACTCTCGGAACCGAGGTGATGCAAAGCTCCTTTTGATGTGTGTACGACGGCTGCTGGCAGCTATACGCTCAGCCTCAGTTACAGTCTTCTACAGCCGTCAGTCTTAGCCACCTTCGACCGTTCGCCCTTGCTTTAGTAGTGAGGGTCTCACTCTGGACGACGCTCTTTAGTTTGCTTCTTGTAAATGATCGATATAATTTCCGTTGAATCATTTGTAAAGTTTCTTCAGAAAGCTTGAAGAAAGCTATATATTAAGCAGAACTTCTGTCTACTATATTTATATGTTCACTAAGTATTTCTGCTCCTGTACTGCAGCTTTCTTTTCATTTTATATGTTTCTTTGTTGTATGGCGTCAACAGTTCTGTGCGGTTTGCTAATGAAAATTACTCCCAGCTTTTCTTACTACACAGGATCCTCCGACTGAACAAGATCAGCTACAGTACCTGCATGTACTCAACTACCGGAAAATATTTTATAAAAACACGAAATACCAAGGTACGTCATTTTTTAAAATTTTGAAAACAGAGAAGTATTGTTTTTAATTAAGTCTTCTATGAAATTCCAAAAATGTTTTAAATTTTTCATTTAAACGTAATCTAAACATTTAAGTCTTGGTAGTTGATGTGACTTTCATAATTAATGTTATATCCAGTATTTTCACATTGATGACTCTACTTCCACATGATTACCTCTTGTGCCGGTTGGTTTCCTCCTCCGGCAATTTACATTTCGCGCCGTTGCGGTTCTATCAGTGTTCCACAGTATTCCATGGAGTGTAGGTTGTGCTAAGGGGGTCGAGCGACAGTGCAATGGCGCTAGTGGCGTCAAAGGTGACAGCGTGGAGGCAGGGCGCTCAGCTCTTCACTGCCGTTGCTTAAGGTCGCAGCGTTGCGTAGTGGCACCGCAGCGACGAGGCAGAGTTGTATTATTCAGCTTGCGTCGTGGCTGCCGACAGCAAATGTGTGCGCTGGCGTTAGATCTGCGAAAGTGTTGAATTTTTGTTTCTGGTGGTTTAGTTCATCATTTTATTATTATTTGGATTCAGTCAGGATACTGGAGAGACTAATTCGTAGCCAAAATTTGTGGTTAGGCTCGGTTGATGGTTCCCGTTGTCTTTCTTCAACGTTGCCGGCCTGTTTCGGTCAAATGGTGAATAGCGTTGTTGTAACGTTTATTTTTACCTCAATAAGACAACGCCAATAGACCAAGCCGACGAAAAGATGGTGTGTGGTGCTGACACGGTGGTTGACTGCGAGAACTGAGTAAGACAGCTACGCAGGTTCCTTAGCTTATTGGTTGTGTTGTCTATAGCATTAAAGTGCCGGTAACAACTGAGAATTGTTAGCGAAATTCTTCAGTTGTATGCGACGTGTAGATCTCCTTGTTTTGTGGTGCGACCGTTGTGAGTTATTGCAAGGACTGGCTGGGATAACAACTCTTTTCGGTAATAGTCCTGGTACTAAGGGGACTACAAAAGCATATCCACCGTATTAAAGCGATGGATACGACCATTAAGGAGTACCTACTACTATTCAAGGGGTGCTGCGTTTAGTTGTCCATGTCTTGTTGTGGTGTGGTGAGGCCGTTGTGAAATTAATAAAGATTTTCTCAGGCGGAAAACTTGGTAAGGGGGGGGGGGGCAAAAGTTTCATTAGTTGCAACGGAGTCTTGGTAGTTGGACCCGTCTTAGTAAGCTCACGGTAAGGATTGTTATTCAGCAGTTATACCATTCTTGGTTTTAGCGATTCTGGATTGTCTGTATGTGTTAGTTGGTACTGATTCTACGCAAGAGGGAGGGGGAGGGGGGGGGGGACTGGTGATGTGTAACGTGCATACTTTTTTCTCCTTAACTGAAGCTTGGACTGCGCAAGGTTGAGACGTCCATGCGCTGTATGGTGTGGTCACAATGTTCTGGCAGTGCAGAGCGTTGTATGATCAGCGCTTTTATCGTACTGTTCGTTTGAAAAAAAAAAGATTCAAAAGGCTCTTAGCACTATGGGAATTAACTGCCGTGGCCATTAGTCCCCTAGAACTTAGAACTACTTAAACATAACTAACCTAAGGACATCACACACATCCATGCCCGAGGCAGGATGCGAACCTGCGACCGTAGCTGTCGCGCTGATCCAGATTGTAGCGCCTAGAACCGCTCGGCCACGCCGGTCGGCGTTCCTTTGAATTCTCTCTAAAAATTTTATTATAAAGTGTATATGTTGCCCTTCAGGCCGGTTGTATTGCGGAATGTGTTCCCTGAAGTAGCGTCCTTCGCTTCAGTAGAATAGTAAAGTGATGCACTACTGCAGTACTTGACGGCATATGATGAGTTGTGTCCGCCGCTCGTGGTCTCGCGGTAGCGTTCTCGCTTCCCGAGCACGGGGTCCCGGGTTCGATTCCCGGCGGGGTCAGGAATTTTCACCTGCCTCGAGATGACTGGGTGTTTGTGTTGTCCTCATCATTTCATCATCATCCAGGAAAGTGGCGAAATTGGACTGAGCAACGATTGGGTAATTGTACGGGCGCTGATAACCACGCAGTTGAGCGCCCCACAAACCAATCATCATCATCATCATGAGTTGTGCACGATCGTACGGGGTCATGTAACGTTGTTCTGTGCAGGCGCCTCAGTGTCCACACGGTTACAGCCTGGCCAGAGTTGGCCTCACTTGCGTGGCTACTCCCCGTTAAGGTTAACCTATCGTATTGCGGTTGTGGTGTGAGCGTATAGCACGACTCGGTGAGAGTAGCTTATTGTTTGAATGTAGTAGGTCATTGAACTTGGCCAGTATACCTCTACCATAGTTACTTTTAAAGCCTTGTCGCTGCAGCTGGGCAATGTTAGCTTAATTTAGTAATCATGCGCTTCGCCACTATTAAGTTCGTTGTAAGAACCATGATGCTAAAGCTTGACTCTGTCTTGCCCGCCATTTATTTTGATGGTTAAAACCTTCCCCTAGTATTGGAGTTACTACCGCTCTTGATTGATCTGTGATATTTATACTTATCGTGGGGATAAGGAGTTGTGCTTTAGCCATGAGACACGTCCATTAGAGCGAAAACGGGCCGATAATGTAATTTTTCATTGGAAACGTAAACTGTGAAACTTACCGCTAAGTTTTGCGCTAAGTTACTTCAAGAACTTGGGTAGTGATAATATTCTTAGTTGCAGGGATAACGTAGGAGCATGTTGCACTTTTCCCTGGGTTCATATCCTACCACCCGATCTAGCGGGAGGTGTTCCTGGGGGGTTAGGCCAAAGATCCAGAGCTCCATCAGGACCGAGACGGAGTTCGCTTCCTGTCATCATACGGCAGGCTGTTGAACATCCGAGAGGTTGATACTTTAAAGAGTTGAAATCCATTGAAAGAAATTGAAAAGAATCATTCCACTCCTGACTCGACAAGTAATAATCTAGCAACCAAGTCCTACGGTAACGGGAACCTGTTGGAAAAGAACGTTGTGAATAAAGGTGAACAAAACTCACAAAATTTGTATTTCTTTCTTATGGTGGTCATAAAGTACCACTCGTGAAAGTCGCTCGTATTGCTTAGAGTGTGCTAAAAGTTATTTTACTCTTTCTGGACACTACGTATGTGGTATAGTCAATGCCCACACTGTGGCGCTTGCAGCTGCGTGGCCACGCCGCAGTCTTTACGTCACACAGCCAACGGCCGGCACGCCCCGCTTATGCACAGCTCTGTACAGCTGTACAGCGCAGGCGCGGGCCTCACCCACTGAGTGCCTCCGCACTGTCGTGGCAACCTCGGCCGGCGTCATCCCGAGACATAGTCACGTGAGGCCGCGCCGCCAATCATAACAGGACACGACACGCGGACTCGGTTACGGCGGGCATATTCCTCCGCCACTCGCCCCATATAGCCGCATACGCCGCCACTCCTAGCAGCCCTCCTACCCTCCATCTCTACACCATTCATCTCCTTTCCCAAGGTGGCTTCCATCAATTCCCTCTGGCGGACGAAGCGCTCTCTCACTCGATTTATCCCTCCTATCATCTCTGATCGTCACCCTCCCCCCCCTCCTTTCCTCCGTCCTTATCCTGCGCTCCCTCTGCCCCCTTCCATCCTCTTTTTTCCCCACCTACCCTCTCTCTGCCCCCCTTATCTCCCCCGAGTCCTTTTGCATTTCCCTCCTCTGCCTTTTCCCATTCCCTCTCGCGTCTGCCCTGTCCCTCCCCCTCCCCCTTATGAGTCCTGACCCTCCTTTGGTTCCCCCTCTTTCGTTTTTCCTCTCCTCCCTCCTTGTTTTCCCCCTCTTCTGTCTAGTACCCCCCACCCCCATCTGCCCTTGGCTATGGTGTGTCATCTTTCTGACGAAATTTTAGTGCAGTGTTTACAGTGAGTGTTTAGTGTGTGTCTTTTCCGAAGTGTTGCGTATGGACATCATACTGTCGCTGGGTGTGATTTTTACATCTCTTGCGAACAGAAACCAGACTGTCGCCATGTTTTTTAATTGTCTGTCTCTTATGTAACCTGTCTGCTTCCTGTGTATTTTATTAGCATTGCCAACCCTTTGTTTTATGTTTTAACTTTCCGCAATTTTCCACCGTTTTACAATTTAAGTCACCATTTTATCGCCTGTTTTTATTGTTTCTTGCCTTCTTCTTACGTTTTAAAAAGTATGCAGGCTGCAGAGCAGCGTACTAAGCTGCTGCCAGCCAGCCCCCTTCGGGGGGGGGGGGGGAATGGAAATTCAATAAAGCAAAAAAAAAATCACGCCTGGCAGTCTCGTGTTGGGCTGCCTACTTGCTACGTCGCACCCAGGAACGACGCTACACTGAGCTACGACTGTTTACCATACCGGACTTGGACTCTGCAGCGCAGTCGCTGCTCTTGATCAAGCACCAGGTTGTGTTAGTATTGTGGAACTGTGGGCAATAAACAGAATTTGGAACTCACGCCAATCGTTATTTGTTGTTTCTCCGATTATGGATACAACAACGTACACACAAGTCCATCATTAAAAACTATGTTGCAGATGTGAGCCAAAAACAGTTAACAAATTTAGTTTTATGTAATTTTTCTTTTAGGATAGGCATAAGGAACCCCTCCCCCTCCTCCTTTTGGTATTATGCGCTACTGAAAATCCGTTATTATTATGAAGGTTAAGCCGGAAATGTTTTGTACATAACAGCACTTGGAATTCGTTTTATCTTCAAACGTGATTTTTTTTTTACATATATCTGAGTATTACGTTTCAGCACTTTTGCATCCGGGCACTGAGCTTCAAATGATACAAGTGTGGAGGGCACCGAAGAGGGCAAGGCAGACCTCCACGCCCCCTCATTACAGTCAGCACGGCGAGTGCCGTACACTGAGCGAGAAGCGCGCGCCCGCGTCGCACTGCGCTGAGCCGCACTGGTGTGCCCGCGACACGGGCTGGGCTGGGCTGGGCTGGGCTGGGCTGGGCTGGGCTGGGCTGGGTGCTGCTGGAGTGGGTGGAGCTGCTGGCGGACGTTGGTCCGTTACGGCCGCGCGGCGTTTCGTCTGGCAGCGAAAGGAGCGGCCCGGCCACCCACATGCGGGTGGGCTGCAGAATGGACCGCCTCCGTCCGGCGCGGCACGGCCCACAGTCCACAGTCCGCCGCCCACAGCCCGGCGCTGCTTTTTATATCTGCGCAGCTCGCCGACACGCTGCGGGCCCCTGGAGGTCTCCGCAGAATTACCTAAACGGCCAACTGGCGCGGAACGTGATCGGAAAACAGTGGGAGCCAGTCTGGAAAGCAGCAAAAAGGACAAAAAATACGGCCACCCGAAATGAAGCCATCAGCTGGAACAGACTCGGATACCGTGAGAACAGTTCCCTCTATACAAATGCTGCTGGATGGAGCAGAACGCACGTTAATTGCAATCCTGCCTGACAAAACTTTCCTACTGTGATTTAATCGTTTGTAAGAAAACCCAACCACGGGTCTTTTTTTTCTAAAACGTCAGTTGCCGTTGAGACGCACCTTTGTTTTAGTTATTATCATAAAGTCAATCCCGCCAGCAAGAGAGTCCTAAATCGAAACGCCTGCGTATATTTTCTGAACGTCATCATGTCCACTATCTCGACTATACCTTTAGAATCACCACGATAGCAATATCAGTTGAAACCGATATCACATTTTTAACATACCAATTTTTAATGGAGAAAGTTCTTCTGTGGCAACTTATCTAGCTAGTGAGTGTTTTGCACAAATATTATTAAATTTTGACAGCTCTTCATTAATGAAGTCCAGTTTTAAGAATTTTTAATATTTTCAATTCATGCCATCTTCATATTCAGATACAATATTAATAATTTTAAGTATAATCAGTCTGTGTTATAGACACTACTGGCCATTAAAATCGCTACACCACGAAGATGACGTGCAACAGACGTGAATTTTACCGACAGGAAGAAGATGCTGTGATATGCAAATTATTAGCGTTTCAGAGCAACCACACAAGGTTGGAGCTGGTGGCGACACTTACAACCTGTTGACATGAGGAAAGTTTCCAAACGATTTCTCATACACAAACAGCATTTGACAGGCTATGCCTCGTGAAACGTTGTTGTGATTCCTCGTGTAAGGAGGAGAAACGCGTACCATCACGTTTCCGACTTTGATAAAGGTCGGATTGTAGCCTATCGCGATGTCGAGACATTGCTGCTCGCGTTGGTCGAGATCCAATGACTGTTAGCAGAATATGGAATCGGTGGGTTCAGGAGGGTAATACGGAACGCCGTGCTGGATTCCAACGGCCTCGTATCACTAGCAGTCGAGATGACAGGCATCTTATCCTCATGGCTGTAACGGATCGTGCAGCCACGTCTCCATCCCTGAGTCAACAGATGAGGACGTTTGCAAGACAACAAACACCTGCACGAACAGTTCGACGACGTTTGCAGCAGCGTGGACTATCACTTCGGACACCATGGCTGCTGTCACCCTTGACGCTGCATCACAGACAGAAGCGCCTGCGATGGTGTACTCAGCGACGAACCTGGGTGCACGAATGGCAGAACGTCATTTTTTCGGATGAATCCAGGTTCTGTTTACAGCATCATGATAGTCGCATTCGTGTTTGACGACATCGCGATGAACGCACATTGGAAGCGTGTATTCGTCATCGCCATACTGGCGTATCAAAAGGCTTGATGGTATGGGTTGTCATTGGTTACACCTCTCGGTCACCTCTTGTTCACATTGACGTCGTTTTGAATAGTGGAGTTACATTTCAGATCTGTTACGACCCGTGACTCTACCCTTCATTCGATCTCTGTGAAACCCTACCTTTCGGCAGGAGAATGCACGACCGCATGTTGCAGCTCCTGTACGGGCCTTTCTGAATACAGAAAATGTTCGACTTCTGCCCTGGCCAGCACGTTCTCCTGATCTCTCACCAATTGAAAACGTCCAGTCAATGGTGGCCGAGCAACAATACGCCAGTGACTACTCTTGAGAAATTATGGTATTGTGTTTAAGCTGTGTGGGCAGCTGTACCTGTAGACGCCATCCAAGCTCTGTTTGACCCAATGCCCAGGCGTATCAAGGCATTTGTTACGGCCAGAGATGGTTGTTATGGGTAATCACATGTTAGTCCTAGTGTAATATATTTGCCCAATGAATACCCGTTTATCATCTGAATTTCTTCTTGGTGTAGCAATTATAATGGCCAGTAGTGTACTTAAATAGATACTTGGTTCAAATGGCTCTGAGCACTATGGGACTTAACATCTGAGGTCATTAGTTCCCTAGAACTTAGAACTACTTAAACCTAACTAACCTCAGGACATCACACACATCCATGCCCGAGGCAGGATTCGAACCTGCGACCGTAGCTGGCGCACGGTTCCAGTCTAAAGCGCCTAGAACCGGTCAGCCACACCGGCCAGCTAAATAGATACTTACTATTTCTTGATTGTCATTTTATTTGAGGGATGAAGTTGATCACTAAGTGATCGAAACTAACACAAATCTCCACTGAGGAAGTTGCAACAGATATTTAAAAAGTTGTTAAAGTATTTTCCGACTCTTATCCTGACGAGGGTGTTAGGCAATATAAAGCAGGCCTGATCACTGAGGCTAAAGAAGGCCCGACGTTGTACAGTGTCCACAAGGCTATTATACTAGCGTGTGCTGAAAAGTAATGCCACCTGATTTTTTATTTGGAAACTCTTAAAGAGTTTTAAATTAAACAAGCGAATTAACAGTCTACATCTTCATTAAGGAGGTCAGCATACCTATTTCTCAACGTAGTCACTCTTGCGATGAACACGTTTCTCCCAACGAGAGACCAGTTCCTTGATACCAGCGTTTTAAAATGTCTGATTTGTTGACGGACCCACAACATCACCTCTGCTTGCACTGCTTCATCACTGTCAAACCGAAATCCTCGATGGTGTTCTTTAATATTTATAAAAAGTTGAAAATAGGATGGAGCCAAGTCGGCGGTGTATGGAGGATGATCGATGACAGCGAACTGAAGGCGTCGGATCGTAAGAGATGTCGCAGAGGTCGTGTGTTCTCGAGCTTCTGGATTGGGCGCTACTTGTATTGGCGAACTCTTCGAATTCGAAACTGAATTACAACACGCTGTTTCTCACACACCGACGTACACAGTTGGAATAAACGAAGACTACACAGGAATGAAATTTCAGGAATGCATTTGTCCAGGTAACGTAATTGCGTGATTAACAAAACAAGATCACAGGTTAACGTAAGCACGTGATATGCTATCCTTGTACAGATGCCGGATGTCAGTTTGTGGAGTGGAGTTTCATATCTACTGCATTTGGTCGGTCATTACAGGGACGGTTAATGCTGTTTGTGAATGACACTGGAGTTCTCGTTCGATGATGTCCCATATGTGCTCGATGGGAGACAGATACGCTGATCCAGCATGCCAAAACAACATACCGACACACTGCTGAGCATATTGGGTTGTAACAGCGATAGGTGGGTGAGCGTTATCCTGTTGGACAACACCCTCACGAATGTTGTTCATAAATGTCAGCAGAACAGGTCCAGTCAGCAGACTGACATGCAGATGAGCAGTCAGGGTGCGTGGGATCCACGAGAGCGCTCCTGCTGTCATACGAAGTCGCACCCCAGACCATAACCCCAGGAGCAGGTCATTGTACCTGGCACACAGACAGGGTGGTCGGCCGGAGTGGCCGTGCGGTTCTAGGCGCTGCAGTCTGGAGCCGCGTGACCGCTACGGTCGCAGGTTCGAATCCTGCCTCGGGCATGGATGTGTGTGATGTCGTTAGGCTAGTTAGGTTTAAGTAGTTCTAAGTTCTAGGGGACTGATGACCATAGCAGTTAAGTTCCATAGTGCTCAGAGCCATTTGAACCATTTTGAACCAGACAGGGTGTTTGCAGGTCATCAACTGCCCTCTTCCTAGCTAACTCACGACCATCACTGGCACCGAGAAGAGCCAGCTTCCATGTGAAAACACAACAGACCTCCACCCTGGCCTCCAATGAACTATCTCTTGACACCACTGAAGTCGCAAATGACGGTGGTTTGGGGTCAGTGGAACCTGGCGCGGAGCTATCCTTTAAGTAACCGACATCTAAAACTTAGTTGTGTCACTGCGCTGCCAGTTTCTGTTCAAAGTTCTTCTACAGATGCACTACTATGCGCCAGATGCATGCGCCGAACACGATGGTCTTTCCTCTCGTGGTCGTCAGGAGCCCGTTCTTCTCGTAACCACCGCTGCCAGAAATCGTAAACAGTTGCTACATTCCTGCCAGGGATTCCTTCAGTATTGCAACATCCAACTTGTCGTAGACTTATTACGCGACCTCGTTCAGACTCAGTGAGCTATGAGCAATAGCGACTTTGTGACGTTAAAAGCATCCTTTACTACCATCAACTCACCATCTCCAATCACAAAGGTAACTGACGCTCAAAAGTAGCTTGATTTGCGTCCTCATAGTTGCGCCACTAGCACGACTCCTATGTGAATGGCACGAAATTTGAATAAACATCATCTTTTAGATATAGCAACACGTCTACCAAGTTCCGTTTATGTCGCATAAATCCTTCTTAATGTTACTATTCTTATTCCGTCAGTGTAGTTACGTTACACGCCGTCACGTCACGCTCTGCAGATCGGCGCGCTTGAGTGTACAGGGCTGCAAATATGTAGACGTGAAGCATAAAGATGTAGAATATTAATAACGTTTGTTTTATTTAAAGAATTCTCGGGTAAGATAGCTAGAGGCATTACATTTCTGCATGCCCTAGTATATCATAAACATTTATCATTCTTTTTCGCATCATCAGTGTTCTGTCTGGTTTCATGCTGCCCATCACGAATTGTTAATTCCTCTCTTGCTCTAGCCTCCTTAAGTCACTCCAGATCTTAAACCTGACGTCCTCAATTATTCGTTGGCTTTGTTGCAACCTCTGTGTTCCCCTAGACTTTCCACATGCTACAGCTCCTACTAGTACCATGAAAATTATTCTCTGATGTCTTACCGTACGCCCTGTCTTTGTCTTCTTCTTGTCACTGTTTTCCTCATATTCCTTTCATCGCCAATTCTTTCTAGAGCCTCATCAAGTTTTCAACAACCTCCTATGGTAGTAAATTTCAAACGCTTCATTTGTTTTCCAGTTTTGCTGAGACATTTCCATGCAATGCTGTGCTGTGCTGTACTCTGAAAAATCTTCCTCAGATTAAGGCCAATGTTTGATAATAGCAGACTTCTTTTAATACGAAATGTCCTCTTCACTCGTGTTAGCTTGCGTTTTATGTCCATCTTGCTTCATCCATACGTCTCACTTTGCTTGCAAAGTAGCAGAATTCCACCAACTCTTTTACTTCGTGGCATTCTGTTTTGGTATTAAGCTACTCCCTGATGTAATTCCAGCAACTCTTCATTACTTTCTCATTTCTTTGGTTGATTCTCAATCCATGTACTTGGTTTATTACCCCGTCCAAGCTCTCCCCAGGGGGCTCGCCGCTCTTTGATGGGTTCGTGCTTGGTTACCACGGGGCCCCAGTCTCGCAGCATCTTTTCCCTTCCGTGCTGCGTGTCTATTTTCTTGCTGTTCTCTTTCCGATCCCATGGGGGATATGTCTGGTATGGGTTTGGAAATGTGTTCTCCATTTCCACTAGTCATTACCAGAACTGTCTCTCCACTGTTTTCCGTTCCTTTTCATTCTGTCTTCGTTCACCTTCTCCTATTCTCCCTGCGCTTCTGCGTTTGAGGTTCCTCTTTTTCTTCTTCTTTCCTGTGCGCTCCTGAAGGACAGTCCACGCGTCCGACGGGCAACAGGTGACTGAGTAACGCGTAATACCCAGCCCCAGGTTGACAGGTAGGGTTTGCACGTACACCATGATACAAGCCAGGCCCAGGGAGGGGTGAGTGTCTGTGCAGCTGCCTTCCGAAATTGCCGATTGGTCCTTCTGTCAGGTGTTCGGTAGATGTGACCTGAATCGCGAACAATCACCTAAGGCAGGTGGACCCGTTGTGAAGCGAGGCCACCATTAGGAAGGAGCGCACCATCGGAGACGATGGCAGTCATGGAGCGTTTTCTCGCAATGAGCCAATCATCTTCCTCACGGTCAAGGTCTTCGAAATGTAAACGGAATGAGGCTAACGATTCACAGATCCTCCCAGCTGCAACATGGTTCTTCGTGGTTTCACGTACTGAAGATGGTCAGTTCTCTGCTGCAGTAAATCCGTTTATTATTCAGAAAGGTGCAATTGCTGGCCGTGTGAAATCCTTCTCTCCTTTACACACTGGCACGTTGCTTTAGGAGGCCCTTCTGATTCCCAAGCACAGCTGCTTGGAGCTGCGCTCCTCCATGGCTATCTTGTTCGTGTTGAGGCCCATCGATCGCTGAATCCTTCCTGTTGTGTTATTTACGGTAGGCTGCTTGATGGTCTGGCTGAGGCAAAGATCCAAATGTACCTTTCCGATCAGGGTGTCATTGCAGTTCCTCGGTGATTAAACATGTAGATGCCTCCTTAGTACCTACACGTACTCTTTCTCTCATTTTCGATAGAGTGGTGCTTCTGTCAAAGATCAAAGCTGGTTGTGAAGTTATCACAGTTAGATCGTACATTCAGAATCTCATGCGCTGCAACCAGTGTAATCGTTACAAACTCACTCAAATGTCTTCTCGATAACCGGCCAAATGTGTAACCACTGGTAAGGATGCTCGCGAGGGTGATGGTCCGCCTCTTTCTCCCTGCTGTATCAACTGCAATGGCGACCATGCCGCCTCCTCGCGAGATGATGCCATGTATCTCAATGAGAACGACGTCCAGGAATACAGGTGAAGAAAAAAGTGCCTTACCAGGTCGCTCATAAGTTGTTGGCTAGGCAGAAACCCTTCGTTCTACCGTCTGGCACTTGCAGTACTTTTCTTGCTGCTCTCGTTCCACGTAGGACATGGCCATGTAGACTTGCGACCTCCAGTTCAGCACTGCGGTTTAAAATCGCCCAGTCTCATGGTAGCAGCACCAAACTTTCGCCTCACTGGGCGAATGTACGCAATCAGCAGGCTGGAAGGGACAGAAGAAATATTCCCACAAATACTTTCTATGACCCTCCAGCCAACCGACACCTGAATCTTCCACTGCCAACCGGAACGGCTCCTAGAAGCCAAACAAAGGCAGATGGTGTTCTCCGTTGCCGACTTGGAGGTCCTCTTCGATAATGTCGCCACTTGATACCCTCGCCCGCCAGTTGTCCGTGTAGCCAGTGCGCATGGCTGATTGTTTTCAGCCCAGAATTCGGAAGCCTCTGTGGATCTCATGGAGCAGGATCCTCCAGCCTTGGTGCCCTGTAGCAGTGGGTCAACGGAGACTGACACTCGGCAGCCGCCGAGGTGACGACCCTTCAATTTTTCTCTCCTCCCATTCCGTCTTCATGACTTCCCTCCAATGGAACGTTCGTGGCCTTAGATTCAACAAAGAGGACTTATAGCTGCTCTTAGAATCTAGCGTCCATTTGTTTTCTCCCTCCTGAAACAAAATTGCGTCTTCGCTACCTTTCTTAACTCCCACAGTTCTTCTAGTCCACATTGACTTTCCCCTCGAAGACGGCATTCCATCTCATGCGGGAGTCATGCTGCTCACCTAGGATGACGTTCATAGTCAACCAATCCCCCTGACTACCTGTCTCCAAGCTGCTAGAGCTTGCTTTTTCCCTCCTCACTTGACCGTTTCCCTTTATATCGTTTACATCCCTCCACCATTCGGTGCTACTAGGGCATAATTCTTCAAGTTTATTGGGCAACTTCATTTCCTCTTTCTGCTGCTCATTGACTTTAATGCTCACCTTCCCCCTTTTGGGATCTCCCAGAATATGTCAGAGAAGTGCTCTTGAATTTAACCTCATCTACATTAACACAGGAGCACCCATGTTCCTTTCAGACTCTATGCCCACGTAGCTCCATTTGGACCTCTCCTTCTGCACTGCCCATCGTGCCCATTGCCTCCAGTGGTATGTTCTCTGACGTGTACTTGAATGACAATTTCCCCTCTGTTATCCGTTTGCTGACTCCTACCCCACCTACATATACACCCAAATGGCATCTTTCTAGGGCTGATGAAGGCTTTATTCCTCTACCTTCGACGAACCATACTTCCCCAGTCGTGATTGTCAAGTAGACTGTCTTATAAACGCTGTCCTTACCGCCGCAGAACGTTACAATCCACTTTACTGTGGCGTGACCCAGTCTCTTGATGCACTGAGGCATATAGCGATGACATTCGCTCGCAGAGACGTGCTCTCCGCGTTTTTAACCGTCATCCTGCGATGGACAACTGCATTTTTTATAAACAGTTACAGGGTGTTTCAAAAATGACCGTATATTTGAAACGGCAATAAAAACTAAACGAGCAGCGATAGAAATACACCGTTTTTTGCAATATGCTTGGGACAACAGTACATTTTCAGGTGGACAAACTTTCGAAATTACAGTAGTTACAATTTTCAACAACAGATGGCGCTGCAAGTGATGTGAAAGATATAGAAGACAACGCAGTCTGTGGGTGCGCCACTCTGTACGTCGTCTTTCTGCTGTAAGCGTGTGCTGTTCACAACGTGCAAGTGTGCTGTAGACAACATGGTTTATTCCTTAGAACGGAGGATTTTTCTGGTGTTGTAATTCCACCGCCTAGAACACAGTGTTGTTGCAACAAGACGAAGTTTTCAACGGAGGTTTAATGTAACCAAAGGACCGAAAAGCGATACAATAAAGGATCTGTTTGAAAAATTTCAACGGACTGGGAATGTGACGGATGAACGTGCTGGAAAGGTAGGGCGACCGCTTACGGCAACCACAGAGGGCAACGTGCAGCTAGTGCAGCAGGTGATCCAACAGCGGCCTCGGGTTTCCGTTCGCCGTGTTGCAGCTCAGTCCAAATGACGCCAACGTCCACGTATCGTCTCATGCGCCAGAGTTTACACCTCTATCCATACAAAATTCAAACGCGGCAACCCCTCAGCGCCGCTACCATTACTACACGAGAGACATTCGCTAACGATATAGTGCACAGGATTGATGACGGCGATATGCATGTGGGCAGCATTTGGTTTACTGACGAAGCTTATTTTTACCTGGACGGCTTCGTCAATAAACAGAACTGGCGCATATGGGGAACCGAAAAGCCCCATGTTGCAGTCCCATCGTCCCTGCATCCTCAAAAAGTACTGGTCTGGGCCGCCATTTCTTCCAAAGGAATCATTGGCCCATTTTTCAGATCCGAAACGATTACTGCATCACGCTATCTGGACATTCTTCGGGAATTTGTGGCGGTACAAACTGCCTTAGACGACACTGCGAACACCTCGTGGTTTGTGCAAGATGGTGCCCGGCCACATCGCACGGCCGACGTCTTTAATTTCCTGAATGAATATTTCGATGATCGTGTGATTGCTTTAGGCTATCCGAAACATACAGGAGGCGGCGTGGATTGGCCTCCCTATTCGCCAGACATGAACCCCTGTGACTTCTTTCTGTGGGGACACTTGAAAGACCAGGTGTACCGCCAGAATCCAGAAACAATTGAACAGCTGAAGCAGTACATCTCATCTGCATGTGAAGCCATTCCGCCAGACACGTTGTCAAAGGTTTCGGGTAATTTCATTCAGAGACTACGCCATATTATTGCTACGCATGGTGGATATGTGGAAAATATCGTACTATAGAGTTTCCCAGACCGCAGCGCCATCTGTTGTTGAAAATTGTAACTACTGTAATTTCGAAAGTTTGTCTGCCTGAAAATGTACTGTTGTCTCAAGCATATTGCAACAAACGGTGTATTTCTATCGCTGCTCGTTTAGTTTTTATTGCCGTTTCAAATATACAGGTCATTTTTGAAACACCCTGTACATGCGCAGTGTCATGTCGTCGTGTTCTTCGGCATAGCATGAAAGCTAGCGACATTTCATTTATTGGGTCTTTCAACAGTTCCATTCCCTCTTCTGTAATGTGGACCAACTTCCGACGGTTCTCTGGGACCATGGTCCAGTCCTCAATTTCCGGTCTGACGGTAGCAGACGACGTCATAACGGACCCCATTGCTATTTTCAACACCTTGGGCTGCCACTTTACGGAGATTTCGAGCTCCTTCCACTGTCATCTTGCCTTCCTCCGTGGGAAACAAGACGCTCAAGTGCTACCCTTATCAGAATTGTGAGAGCTAGAATGCTGAGTTCACTATGAGGGAGCTAGATCCTTCTATCACTTCATCCTGATCCCCCACCCCAGTGTCGGATGATGTTTACATTCAGATGTTGTAAAACATTTCTCTTATGAGCAAGCATTTTTTCCTCCATACATACATTCCCATCTGGGCAGAGGACATGTATCCCAGAAACTGGCATGAAACTACTATCATACCCATACCTAAGCTCTATAAGGACAAACACCTTCCTTTTAGTTATCGCCCCATTACTTTCAGTAGCTGTCTTTGCAAGGTGATGCCCAGCTTGTATGGTGGCTCGAGTCTCGCAATTACTGACCACTGCGCAGTATGGATTTCCAGCGATCCATTCTGCAGTTGACCATCGATTCCCCTTTGTGAACCCACGTCACGAATGGTTTCCTGCCGAAATACCAGACTATGGCCGTGTTTCTTGGTTTGGACTTACCCTACGACACCTGCTGGACGACTGGTATCCTTCATAGTCTCTGCACGTAGGGCATTCATGGCCGCATACCACATTTCCTTCAACAATTTTTAAGACTCAATTTTGAAGGAATGTGTGGGTTCTGCCTTGTGAGACACCTTTATCCAGGAAAACGACGCGCCTCAGGGTTCCGTACTGAGCGTCGTCCTCTTTGCTATCGCCATTAACCATGTGGAAACCTGGTAGTCAAGGGGAGACAGGATTCGGTTACGATTGTGGATGGGGCCGTAATCACATATTATTGGTTGCCCTTTACAGTTAAACACACGTTTATTTTAAACCAGTAATTCCAGACTCAACAATAAATAAAAATACCACACGTTATTAATGAAGTAATAAAGAACTGTGTAAATAATAGTTACTATATAACAAATCACCATTAAATACAGATACAGCAGTTAATGTTTTAAAATAAAGTCACTGTGATCTGAGCAGGCCTTGCACGCCAGGAATGGCAATAAACTAAGAATTTGGAGGGTTCCTAAATACCTGCCAATCAACGAGTTTTGAAAATAAAGGAAATTGGGGCGTACTAGCGTGCCTGGTAGACAGATCTTAATCTCCTTGGTACGTCCCATCCTTTTACACAAAATGCCTTTGCTGATAATGCATTCGTCTGAACGCTCCCCCGCCGAAAGTGGTTTCTTAACGGGTCCTCAAGTGGGGTCCTGATCCCAATGGTCGGCAATGTCACTAATCAAATGAGGAATACCACCTAGCACGACACGCCTGAGATTGCCTTCCCAAGCTTCTGGGGCGCCCTCACTAGATGGTTGTTAAGTAAATATACGGCTGACAACGTCTGCGAGCACAGAAAAATGGTTCAAATGCCTCTGAGCACTATGGGACTTAACTTCTAAGGTCATCAGTCCCCTAGAACTTAGAAGTACTTAATCCTAACTAACCTAAGACCGTCACACACATCCATGCCCGAGGCAGGATTCGAACCTGCGACCGTAGCGGTCGCGCTGTTCCAGATTGTACCGGCTAGAACCGCTCGGCCACCCCGGCCGTCTCTGCAAGCACATTCTCAGTGCCTCTAAAGTGCTTAACCCTGAACTGAAATTCTGAAACGCGTACCCCCTAGTTCAGAGGCCTGCTGGGAAGAAAGACGGGTGAGATCAAACTCACTAACCTTAGCATCAATAGCCAGCATTCCCGTATCTCAATGGACCTTACGTTTGGTACACTTACAGAACCCAAATTTCTGACCAGAAGGGAACTTAGAGGAAAAGATGTACACCGAATAATCCAACACAAGACCAATTTTACCGATAAAATCACATCCCAAAATCAAATCGATCGGCAGCTCGTTAACCAAGGCCAATTGCAAGGGCACGAGAAATCCCCAATCAAGAGAGTCCTCGGACCCAACCATGCAGAGGCAACACCTGCCCGTTGGCAACCCGACATCTCTCCACCGAAGAGAGAACCGGCCTAAGTCTCGCAAGATGATCAAATTCAAGAAACCATTCCAAGTACAACAATGAAAAGGAGCTACCATAATCCAAAAGGGCACAAGTAGGTTCGCCACCTACTCTAGAACCAATATAAAGCAGTGGTGGTGATGATTGAGCAGCGACATGGGCACACCAGTGTTTATTTTCTCGACCCCGGGGTTGCTGCCCAGCCAGGCGTCGTTTATTGACTCTGGGTGTACGAGGTAAATGCCCTGTTCGACCGCACCTGAAGCAACGCCGCGATTTAGCAGACTCAGCTGATGTTAGTAACCCAGGGTTGCCCTCAGTGACCCCCACGGGCTGAACTTTAACTTCACGTTGTCTATCGTCCGAGAGCGGCAACCCGGATATCGCTACAACGGCCGCACGAAGTTCCTCCCAAGTGGAGGGACGACCACGAAAAACAAAGTGTGACTTATCTGCCGCTCCCATTCCCCTCAGGACAATTGAAACTAACCCCCGTTCTGGCAAGTCGACTATCAAGGAGAAACAGGCCTCCGTTTTCCACGTATTAATGCACCTCCTCCCTGTGTTTCTGAATCAGCCAAATACAGCGACACTCGAGCTGTTTACCAACTCCCGTGGTCAATCTTTCGCTGATCACAAGCTCCCTCAACTGCTGCAGTGAAAATCCATCTGCTATGGCCCTGGATACAAGTCCCCTCAATTCGCATTTAGTTAAAGGATACAGTAAAGACAAAATTACCTGATGCGAAACACCAAATACATCAGCGAGTTGCTCAAAGCGAACAAACAACCATAAAAACCTTTCAATTTGCTCGAGTCATTCTGTAGCTAATTCTGTGATGTCTCGAAACAGATGCGTCAGGGGATTAGGTAATTTAGCAAAGGCCTCAGCTAACCCCTTCGAGAACAAAATGGCATTATTCCCGGGCTCGCTAGCGCACTGCCCGGAAGATAACAAATCCTGCTTCCCCGTCCTCTGCCCATCAAGTTCTAAACTTGTGACCTAAAAACTGCAATTAATTAACCAAGGACCCCAATTCAGCGGTTGATTCATTATCACGATCCTGTAACTTTAATGCCCGTATATCAGATATCTGGTTGTTTAAATGTATCAACTGTGTCCGTGCCATGTCTACCTGACAGCCACTAGGTTGAGTGCGCTCTAAAAAGCCGATGTTGTCCTCAAGACTCCTAACAGCTTTAAACAAATTCTCAGTGGCTGCCTTTGTCTCACCAACAACATCTGGCGTGACCTGAACCGGCTGAAGAACGGTAGCACGCAAGCGGGGAGCTAAGTCCGGAACACTACCCTCAATAGGGTGGCGTCTTATCGCCAACTCATAAGTGAGGTGGCCCTTCCTCAATAGGTCGGTCCCGGGGCACTGCCTGACCGCCATTAATGAGTTTATCACCTAAAACAGAACACAATACCAAAGGCAGATATCATACAACTGTAACAGACTTTAACAAATCAAACCAACATTAACTGAAACAGCGGTATGACAATCGTAACCACGCTGTGCTTGCAGCTGAAACCTCGTAGTCAAGGGGAGGCAGGGTTCGATTACGATTGTGGATGGGGCCGCAATCAGCTACTATTTGTTGCCTTTTACGGTTACAAACACATTTATTTTAAACCAGTAATTCCAGACTCAACAATAAATAAAAATACCACACGTTATTAATGAAGGAACAAACAACTGTGTAAATAATAGTGTTTTCAGTGAATCACAAGTTAGCAAATCACCACAACATCCATATACAGCAGATAATTTTTGCAAGCAAGCCACTGTGATCTGGGCAGAACGCCTTACACGCCACGAATAGCCATAAATTAAGAATTGTTTAAGACTCGCTGCAACTTACAAGTCAAAGGTAGTGAAATATTAAAGGCAAGTCGCCACAAACATAGTAGAGGGCATCAGACGACAGGAATGGCAGTAAATAAGGTTTTAAGGCTTACTGCTAAAATACAAATACCAAATTAGAATTTTAAGGCCAATGACCACAATCACGGCTGAAGGCCTTACACGCCAGGAACAGCAAGAATATAGAAACCTGCTTTAAAATAGGAAATACAATAGTAAAGTTTAATTTAAAAAACAAGCAACTGATCACCAAATGGGTGAACTAAGATGATGGTAAACTTTGTAAGACAACCCTTAACAGAACACTGCAGTGCAAGATTTATTCCAGAAGGCGACCAGAACTATTGACTAGACATATATAACCTTTTATGTAGGCATTAAAAGGTATTGGAATAATACAATAATAAAACACAAGGCCCAATACATAAGTTCCTTAAAGGGTACTGAGACAGATTACACCCGCAGAAGGCGTGGGCTGAAGGAGCGTACACTGAACTACTCCTTTTAGAACACATATGTCTTACAAGAACCTAGGGGCAACAGACGGTGCTCCAGGTATCGACCTCTGAGGAGGTCCGGCAACCATCACTTACGCGAGCGATGAGATAGGCAGCCAAGAGTGGCATTCACTGCACAAGATGGTAACTCAGACTAGTGGCAGTCTAGCGAATGACTTATGATAATCTTCCTGAAGCTACGTGACGTCCGATAAACCAATTGCAACGACGTAACAATACGCCAAAGCCGGAACCGGCGGTCTGCACTACGGCGCCAAAATACTGTGTTTAGAGCGCAGGAACGAGAAAGGAATCACTACCACCAGAGCAGAAGAATCAAAAACTGGGCTACAATCAAGAAAGCTGTCAAAACTGCACGCCTTACCGGACAGCAGTGGCAAGGCGTACTAACCCCAGGAGCAGGTAACTGGGGCGTTAGTGGCCACCAGGCAAGAGAAATTACGCTGGTTGAACTTATCAAATTGTAAAAAGTTGAACGCAGTAAATATTAATAAGAAGTCAAAGAAAGCTAATCAGATTGCCCTTCCCCAAGCACTCCACTCGATGCTCTTCGCCTCGGCAAACTACGAGCAGAACACGAACCCAATTCACTGGAGAATCGCGAGATATCACAATGGTGGGGTTTCTCTACTTGGATTGAAATGCACTCATCTTAAAGCTTGCAGGATCCGGTTTACAACGAAGTCGGGCACCCTCGTGACCACGGCCATTCCGTCTGGCAGTCCATATGTGCCGCCAGTGGTCCCGGCGTGTCGTGGCACTGAGCGGACCTGGCTCCTCCTGAGTCCCCAACCGAACTCGCTCACTCACACGACCCGGAAAGGCAACGACGTCGCCCCAATGATAAGCCAACAGTGACTACATACGGATACCCGCCACTGCTGCCACTAGCGAACGGGACAGCCTTGCGATACCTCCCTTGCCCTCCCACATGTCTTACTTGGCCGCCCACTGTATGCAGTCCCTCGATGTCCTACGTGTCCTCAGCAGTACTTCCTGGGGAGTGGATCAGACCACACTTATCCGTTTGTATCAATCCCTAGTCCGTTCGAAACTAGACTATGGGTGTTTAGATTATGCAGCTGCACGTCTGTCCATCTTACGCCGTCTCAATACAGTCCATAGTAGCATCTGTTTGACCATTAATACTTTTTACATAAGCCCGGTTGAGTGTCTGTGTACAGAAGCTGCCAAACTATCGCTGTCATACCATCCTGTCTGATTTTCTCCTCAGCCGATACGAATGCGTTTGTCTTCCATGCCTACCAACACAGGCAGTCTACTTCGATGACTTCTCTGATCGCCTGTATGAGGAGCATCCCTGTTCTCTGTTACCTCCTGGAGTTCGCTTTCGGCTCTAGCTCCAACAGCTAAACTTCACGCTACATGCCACTTTACCAGTGGGTGTGAACCCTTCACGACCTTGGCTTCATGCAACGGCCCGTGTTCTCATTGAACTTCATTCGCTTCCTAAGGACATTACTCCATCCTCGGTCTATCACCGTAAGTTTCACGACCTTCACACGGAACGTCGCTATAGTACCTCAGTGTACTCTGATGGCTATCAGAACGAACGTGGTGTCGGGTGCGCCTTCGGCATTGGCACCGATGTTTTTCGGTATCGGTTTCCAGGAAACTGCCCTGTATCAGGCCACACAGTACATCCGGAGACACAGGCATTTCAATTGCGTCTTCTGCTCCGACTCTCTCAGTCCCCTTCAGAGCCCCCATGTGCTGTACACTGTCGATCCGTTAGTGCAACGGGTCCAGGAAAGCTGTCACTTCTAGATGGAGCCGCTATGATGTTTACGGGTGTTCCAGGTCATGTTATTGCTCACGTCTGTCTGACGAGAAACGAGGCTGCTGATGCTGATGCCAAGGCTGCAATTCTGGTACCTCAGCCCGCTAGTCCTTCCATTCCCTCCGATGATTCTGTGTTGCCGTTTGGCAGCAGATGATATCTCTGTGTGGCATCGCCACTGGTTTTCACTTGATGGGAACAGGCTCCCGGATATTAAACCTCTCCCAGCGACTTGGACGACCTCCTCTCGGCCCTCTCGCCGTGGTGAGATCATTTTAACTAAGTTGCGTATTAGGCACTGTCTTTTCAGCCATACCCTTTGTTATGTGGTACTCCCTCACCACTTTGTGCTCATTGCCCTCAGCCTTTTTACGGTGCACCATTTCCTGACAGAATGCCCTTTTTTTTAATCACTTACTTCCCAATTTATGTTTTCCGTCTGAGTTATCGGCCGTTTTAGCTAACGGCGCCGACTTTCGCCCGCTCTATTTTTTATCCGTCATTGCAATATGGCGAACAACATTCACTCTTTAGTTCAGGGCCTCTATTTCTCTACGGCGTATTTATGGAGCTTTCTGTAAGTACCTGTTTTTAGCTGTCTTTTCGTCCGTCGATTGGGCTTAACGTTAAGTCGCTTTTAAATCCCCCCTTTCTTTAGTCTTCATGTTCCACGGTTCTGACTTGGGCACGTATGACCCTCGCTGTTTTTGCGCCCTAAAACAGAAACAAAACCCCGGTCATGCTGTTAAACATGTACTTCATTTTCACTCTACTCTCAATCAGGGTAATAATGTTGTCAGCGAATCTTACTGTTAATATCTGTTCACACTTAATTTTAATCTCACTATTTCACCTACATTTTGTTCCCGTCAATGTTTATTAGTTGTCCCAAGTTTACTGTATGGTAAAACACTGCATCCTTGTCGTATGGCGTCCTTAATCCGAGAACTTCGTTTTGGTCTTCCGTTCTGTACAAACTGTATGTTATCTGTCTCTGCCTATAGCTCATATCTGTTTTATGGAGAATTTTAAACATTCTACACCACTTAATGTAACTGAGCTCTTTTTCCAGGTAGATATATCCCATACAGGTGTCTCGGTTGTCTTGTGTTTCTGCCACTCTTAATATCAACGGCGGAAGTGCTTAGTATGAGTTTACCTTTACTGATACCAATCTGTAAATTTGCTTTTCCATTCTTCTCCATACTATTTTTGTCGTCAGTTAGGTTTGAGGAGATGTAAACTCGATTCTTCTCGCGCTAACGAGTCTTTGTTATCTTCAGGATTGTGTGGGCTATATTTTTCCAGAAATCAGAATGTGTATGTTCAGTTATAGATTCCACAAACATTGAAATACTTATAGTGAATGAAAAGTTGAGAACAACTTCACCTTGTACATACGATAAAAAATAACTAGACACTCTGAAGGGAAAAAATTCTCTGATTTTAGTCAGGTTACAGAATTTCGCTGTTAATAAACCTGTTACAGATAACAAATGAGTCACAGTCAGTGGAAATGTTTGTCTCGTGTTCAGTACTTCACTTACGACTCACTTCGTCGCCGCTATGGAAGAATTTTATTTAGCGCTTGGTGACATGATTTCTCGTAAATACAATAATGAGTTTGTGTGATTGGCGCTGTGCACCAGCAAGTTATAGAGTACGAGCATTCAGTGACACCGGAAGCTTTATTTAGGTTCAACATTCTCTGGGGAATTGCAGAAAATCAACATTCATTTGTTGTTGGTGACATGATTTCTCGTAAATACAATAATGAGTTTGTGTGATTGGCGCTGTGCACCAGCAAGTTATAGAGTACGAGCATTCAGTGACACCGGAAGCTTTATTTAGGTTCAACATTCTCTGGGGAATTGCAGAAAATCAACATTCATTTGTTGTTCGCAACTGGTCGCATGGGAATGGTGTTTGTAAACGATTGAACGTCGAGCGAAAAAATGAGAGTATCTTTTGCCGGAGCGAAGTAAACACGCTCGAATTTCATTTGTGATTCCAGTCCTGTAATACAATTTGCGGATTTTGTTGATATTTCGAAATAAACGCAAACGATAGAACCCACACAGGAAGCCGCCGTTTGTAATATTTCGTTTTATTTACCTCGAATAGAAAAGTCTGATACACCGACGTGCCACGCTTGGTAAAACTATTCCTGTATCTATGCAAGCCGTTTCCCAATATGAATTTTGTTCAGTTCTGGAACCAATATTTGCTGACAGTCTTGTCAATGAATTTTCTCAACCGTCAATAAAAATCCTTCCAACCCATTTACCTCTTAATTTAAGAATGATCAACAATTTCACGTACATACACTATTATTGCACACACTGCCATTATAACAATATTGACTGTGCTGAGTCATGATGCAGATTGGACAACGAGAAAGGAAATACAGAAAAACATAGAAACAGAAAAAAATATATGACTGGACTGAAGAATTCCTATCAAAGATACAGGCTAAATCATCCCTCCTGGCCCCCAGCTACAAAGAAGCGACAGGGAAGAAAGTAATTTTAACTTCCTAAAACTGTTCATAGGCAATCCAGCTATATGAGGGGTAGTCATATCACATAAAATTCTTGCGAAATGCGTTAGACTTGACGATGATCCGAACTAGATGTGAAGGTTGGTAGCTGAACCTCTACGTAAATAAAGTTAATGTAATACGAATAAACAATAGGGCAGTTTGCTTTTTCTTTTTTTTCGGAAGAATGCTATGGAAACATTATTCACGTTCAGGTATGTACTTTACTTTAAAACCCTCGCGTGGCTAATGATGAAATGTCTTCCGTAAGCTTCTTGCTACATTGTATTAACAATGCAGTGAAAGAGAGAGTGAGGGCGAGAGAGAGAGAGATTCCGGCACTACATAAAATTTACGACTAAATATACGTAATGATCTAGGATTTAGCATTAAAAACCTTAAGACACATAGTGTGGTTGATGGGTGGCAGTTATGTACATTCGCATTTTCTGCACATAATGTGCAAACAGAACAGGGAGGAACCTAAGCTTTTTAGGTCCATCACGTGGCTTTCGTCACTAACGACGCAGTGTGGATTGCAGACGTAGTTGTTGATGTAGATGGAAATGCACATGAACACAATACTTAGCTTCTGCTTAGAGGGTTGATAACGGTACTCATGAGTACTGGGCAATTAACGAAACGTACAACAGTTGAAATAATTGTCTACACCAGCGTTTCCTAATCTTTTCGGTAGTTACAGCACTTTTTTATGGCCAAATTTACCGTTGAACACTGACCTACTTCTATGGTACATTTCAACATGACTTTCTGTAAGAGGATTATTTACAGCAAAACTTATTATGATTACAGTTAAAATTCATTTACATGATAAGTGGTTTCAAAATTAACCTAAAAGTTCTTAAGGTATACTATAAATGAAAGACAACTGTTAACTTAATATGTAAATGAGATATGTGGCTTTGGCTCTTACTTTCGCGGAGGAGCTCGGTATTACTCTTTATCGCTGAGAGCTGACTTCTCATAACACGTTCGACATCTAGTCTAGGTGGTATTCATTTCCTCCAATCAGAATCTACAAATCCCTGATCGTACATATATGCAGTTGCTAATAGTGAAAGAACCAACACGATCTTTTACAGAGATTTGGGGTATAAATCTTTCAAACTGTATCGGAATTGCGTTGACGAAATTACATTAAATCTTTCTTACTGCAATGTCAGATATCAGTTCAGTGAAAGTTAGATATTCTTCTGTTGACACGAACGGAAGGTCATGCTTTGACAACAGCCGTGGAGTGCCTTTCTTAAGTCTCCTCTCCATATTGGAACAAAATATTAAAAACGATCTTCAGACAAAACCTTTCTCCCTACTTATTAACGGCGGAATGTACCTCGCAGACAAGTTACACCAATGCAACTGTATTTTCCCTTATATGTACTTTGTAGGACGCGGATTAATATTTAAATACAAATTTTCATTCTTTTGTAGCTTTCCGCATAAATCATGACATTCGGAGCCTAACAATGTAAGTTTCATTTTCCAAAAAATTTGTTCAAATGGCTCTGAGCAATATGGGACTTATCATCTGAGGTCATTACTCTCCCAGGACTTAGAACAACTTAAACCTAACTAACCTTATGACATTACACACACACATCCATGCCCAAGGCACGATTCGAACCTGCGACCGTAGCGGTCGCACGGTTCCAGACTGAAGCGTCTAGGAACGCTCGGCCACTGCGGCGGCTTTCATTTTACATATTTTTCCATTTTTCAAAGATTAGGTTATACAGAATTTTTTTGTATTTCATATTTTGACCATATTTTTATATCAAAATTGCATAAGTTCGTATTTATCTCCACGCTATGTAACACTGATATTTTTTAAGCATAACAGTATTAAATAAAAGTCATTAAACGGCACTTGAAAGCGCGATTTATGACCTCGGAATGGACGAGTCGAAAACACAGATCACACCATCTGAATCACGCCGAGTTTTTCAGATAGCCTGCAAGCATTTTAGAGTTGCTCCCTGGGGATTATAGGAAGAGGGGGAAACAAGTAAAATCTCCACTAGGGTGTGAAACCCTGGAAAGATGCCTTCGGAGCGATGGAGAGGTGGTGGTGGGCGGGGGGGGGGGAGGGCGGCGAGAGAGCAGTTTGTGACGTGTGGTCCGCTGCTGTCTATACACTAATGTTTATCAGTCATCTGCTGTAGTGAAAATGTCTTACCAAAGTTAAATGCTTTCGTTAAAGCACATTTATAAACTGTGGTATTGAAATAAGGCAGCTAAAACATATTTTCTATCGACAGCAAAGGTTGTCGGTTCCCTCGACGTCCGTGATATCTGCCAGTCGAAACTAGGGTGCAAGGGTTCACGAAGAAATTTATAGACGGTACCTTGTATGCCGTCTTCGTAGTAGATATGTTACATGATTTGTATTCCTCCACTTTTCTGTTTCTTCATCTGACTGTCTTTCGCTTGGAAAGCCCTTACAGTCAAGAGGGCTGGTTCATACCAGTGACGCGAACAATGCTCGCAACGTCTGACGCGCACCTTCACAAACAGTACGCGAGCCGTATGTATAACTACACGTCCGTGTCGTCATTCACTTCTGATAACGACGAGGTTTGCTCCTACTTATCATTGTGTTATTTACGAGTCTACGTTCTTTCAAGTATAAAAGTTGCGTATCTCGGTCTCTGTGAATGTGTTTTTTTTATATATATATATACATTAAAATTAAATGATCGTATGGAATTTAGTGACCGGAATGTCCCCTACGGTGTTCGGCCGCCGTATTGTAGGTCTTTTTTAGTTGACACCACCTTGGCGACTTGGGTGTCAATGATGATGAAGGCCACACAAAACGCATTCCCCTGCCGGGAATCGAACCCGGGCCTTCTTGCGTGGTAGGCGGTAACGCTACCGCTGTTCTACGGTGGTGGAACTATATATACATAAAAATTCCGAAGGATCCGCAAACGTTCTGTTTCAAATTCCATAAATATATTGAAGATTTCCCAAACCATACTTTCAGTACACATGGTAAGGTACTGTTTTTAATACAATCCGTGCCGACTGAGCAACGGTTTCTATCACAGCACAATTCTACCACAAAACATAAGACAAATATTACAAGAAAAAATAAATTCAAACAAAAAATTTTTGTCACCCAGTGGCACCTGAAGTTTTGCCTTCTGGAAAGATTTATGTTATGCCATGATTTCTGCAGATATACCTTTTAGGAAATTAGATAATCCAGTGATCAAATGCTTCCTAGAGTTCAGGCAAACATATTCCTGACAAATCTACAATTAGAAAAAACTATATCAGCAGCCTTTACGAGGATCGTTTGCCGTCGATTGGAGACGTAGTTCAGAATTGTCCTACACGGGTCGCAATCGACGAGGCAACGGATACCCAGGGGAGGTGCATTGGCAATGTAGTAATTGGATGAATGAAGATAAATCGAGCAAGTCCTTTCTGTTGGCATGTGAAGTACCTCCTAAATGTAACCACCAAATATCAATGAAGCTCTTTAATGATGGTATAAGAGTTTTACGGCCTTATGGCGTAAAACACCAAAAAGTTTTCTTGTTAGTTGCCGATGCTGCTCCTTATTCGATTAAAGTTACAAATGTCCTGAATGTTTCATATCTTAAAATGATCCGTGTAACGTGCTTGGCACATTGCATAAATAGATTAGGTGAATGCATAAGAATAGATTAGAAAAAACGTTGATAGTTTAATATAAAACATGAAAAAATATATCTGAAAGCTCCTAGGAAGTTCTCAAAATTTATAAAGATGTATCCCGATATTATTTTGCCAAAACAACCAGTACTGACTCGTTGGGGTACGTGGCTAAAAGTAGTTTAATACTGCTTTGTGTATTTCTGTGACATTAAAACGATTATTTTTCCATTTGAAGATGAGTCTGCTTGTATTTTGAAAGCAACAGAACTATTAGAAAACGATGTTCTACGGAGTGATTTGGTGTACATCGAAAGCAAATATTGCTTTTCAACGTCTCAAATTAAGTACTGGAAAGCCCTTCAATATCACTGAAAAACAATGTAACGATTATCGAAGCTGATACATGGTACTTACTGGAAATAAGGAAAACGTGGAACGCAGCAATATAACTTCCTTTTCAGAAAACCTGTTTATTTAACATTATATAACCATATAATTTTCTTTAACAAAATGAACAAATCTCCAAAATTCTTTTGATCTTCAACCTTAAGTTGAATACGCTGTTGCAAAAGACATCTGAAGGGCGTTATTGCAAAACAGCAAACAATACGACAATGATTACAATACGGCCGGACTGGCAGTCCGTACGTTATCGGGTGAAACAGCGGTGTTTACCGCCGTGGTGGACACAATCTGTTATATTAAATGCTCTTCTGCAACAAACGAAAACTATATAACCACCACTGATGACAAGGGTGATTCAGTTACTCAAAACAGATGACGTAACTTTTGATACCTGTATTTCGAAAGCCTCGGGGTTAAGATGCGCACCTGTCCTTAAAGGTTAAACAGGTTAAGAAACAATATGACAATGGTAATGCTTACTTCAAAGCAACCAACCTCTTAATTTCCATCGGCAACCAAGGTTCGACTGGATCTCAACCCGTCCCTTGTGACAATTTTATTCTGACTAAAGCCCTGGCGACAGTTGGCTGTTAATATTTTCAAAGTTCAACTGATTAGCAGTTATTAAGACCGCTCTGAAGGAACGTCTTATAGCAGTACATGTGAACACTTATTACAAGGGGACTCACTCGCTGGAACCACAAGACCCAGCAAAAAATACACCAATAATGGCCCGGTCTTTCAAACACAGAAACGAACACCTTAGTACGGCAGGTTGTTCAGATTATAACTATGGACTCAGAAATCCAATTACGATCAAAGAATTGAACCGGATAACAGCTAAATCTAACCACAAGGTCCCTCTTTTGTTTAACGGCAACCTGTGCTTTAGTACAATTGTTCCGGCTGTATTTATGAGCAAGAACTGATTAACTAGAACATTAATGATCAGGTACAAACCACAAAGGAAAGGCAATATAATATCGGGAGAAATTTTCAAACGACAACTACTGTCTCAGTACAATACTACTGCCTATATTTATGACTAAAGAGCCGACCGAGTAAGACTCTGATGGTCGGGTACAAACCAGAAATTAATAAGGAGGGCAGGTAGACAATGACACAAATCACCACGAGGATTACAGAATGTTACTCCCCTTTATCAGCAAGCAGCTCCACGGATCCACGGTGCGGCGCAGTGGTTACTGAGTGGTGCCAATGAAAGCCAGGTCGGTGTGGGCAGCCAGGTCACGAGCTGTCGTTAGACACAAATGTTGCCAACCAGCCGACGAAATGTCGGCCTGCTGCTTGTAGTCGACGCTGAGACCGGTGAAGCACTCCGGTATCTTCGCTCTGCGCAGCCCCTCCTTGCACAGCTCGTGGTTTCGGCCACTCGGACCTCATGACCACCTCTTATCGCGACGCTACCGCCAATCCCCCAATTTCGTGCCTTTCTCCCGGGCCAGCGAACAGCGTATATATATATCGACAAGTTAAGACCCTCTAAGGTCACAATCCACTGATATCAGTTCTTCCTCACAGATACTGGCAACGGGGCCGCAAGAGGGATAGTCGATACTACTCCTGAGCCAGTGGCGCCATACAGAACTGTCTACTAATTCAATGGTGCCACCACTCAACAGGTACAAAAATGAAAATTATTGAAACAAAAGAACTCGTTGCTGAATTGTTAAAGCAAAACTTAACTGACAAAAAAATCACAGTATGCTGGGCAGCATAATAGATGACAAACTTGACATCCCACAGTAACTTCCTGACTGTGCCAATTTAAGTTGGGTCCAGTCATACCCTGCGACGTCGAAAGGTCTTCCAGTCAGAACAAAGCGTTGTTCGTTCAAACAGAAATAATTTTAATCTTGAAAATTAAAAAAAAGTCATGTTACTGTGCATTTTAACAAAGTAAATAATGCCAGTGAGACTGAAGAAACATTAACTTGTTTGTTTGTGGTATAATAAAGTGTGGTTTATTTCAAAATAGGTCTCCATATTTTTTCCACATTTTATATTTTCAGCCCATACTGTATACACATATTTTGTCGTTTCTCATAAATATTTATGAATCCTGATAATTTACTTAGAGATGTGAGAAGGATAGCAAAGTTTTCCATCATCCGCCTTAGTGACTATCTTCCTGAGGCCATTACACATGTCTTCTACAGACTTCCTCACCTATTTTGTCCAGTTCTTCTTCGTTTAATGGTATGCTGTTGGTTACATATAGAAACTGTTGACTGCATTTATGAATAATATTTCGGCGACTGACCTAGTCCTCTTTTTCAGCTGTTGCGAGGCGGGTTGTTAAGCATAGCCGCTGGCTGGATTCCAGTCAGGCTGTAAAGTATTGTTTTCATTCCTTACTGTTATGTCATGCATCCGTGTACCATATGGCTGGAGGGTGGGGAGGGGGCGTTGAGCTGTCAGCGGTAGTCATACTTCTCTTCAGCCAGTTGTCAATAAAAACTAAATGAGACGGAAAACAAGAAATAACTAGGAATCAGAAAGGTAAATTAGTATAATGAATTTAAAACTTTTTAAAGATTAAAATGATATACACGTTTTTATATACATATGTGAGACATAGGAATTATAGCACTTGCAATTAAAAGCAGTGGTAGTAAAAGCTGAAAGTGAACACAGGAAAAAACACATTCCAAACATGATGCCGAAACCCTAATACTTAAAAGAAGCATTTTCTCAACAATAAAAACAGGAAGGACCTTCTCTGGGATACGAAGTCTGTTGTCTAAGGGAAAAGCGTGGCCAGTGAAGGGGGTAGCAATGTGGTGGTATAAGGGTGGAGGATTGGTGCATACTGTCGATAGGGTAGGATTGGTAACTGGGACAGAAGAGTGGGTGGAGGTGAGAGGAGTATTGGGGAGGCTAGTAGTTGTTGGAAGAAAGGTGGTGCGGAAAGAAAAGTATATGAGGAAAAATGAGGGTAAGGCAATTAGTGGAGGGAAGGGTGTGGGATTGGTAGATGTCAGGGAGGAGTTTATGTTCTGGGAGGTGAAGATGGTTGGTGTTTCTTAGGGAGAGTACTTGTCGGTAAAGATGTGGCAGCATATGAGGATGGAAAGTAAAGGGGAACTACAGGATGATTGTAGTTGAGTTAGTAAAAGATTCTTTTGGGTGAAGGTAAACTGAAGTGGAAAGGGAGGTGGAGTGCATGGCATTCCAGGATCTGGACAGTCTTACAAAACTAGAGTGAGACTAAGATCTATGCAACATACGCACAGCAGACGATGATACAGATCAAGGTTTTGCAGGTGTGTAGGATGTGGGCTTCCTGTTGGGTGCTTAGTAGGTGAGGGTTCCAACTTAGCAGCCAGGCGATTGTTGGTCATAGATGTTTAAGTATATTAGTTAACTCTATGGGACAGTTGTCAGTGATAAGGTAGGATTCACGGAGACAGAAGGTGTGGTTCTTAATGTAATTGTTATCTAGGTTTTGGAAGGGTGGATCTTGAGGAGTCCTTCCTTTCACCACGATGCAAACTTACTGAGGTGGATTTGGAAGTATCAGTGGGGTTTCTGGAGTGTAGGACAGAGAGTGGGGAAAATAGTTTCATCAGCATTCTGAAGGAGTTGGACTAGTGGAGGCATATCTGCCTTGTGGAGGAAATAAAGGAGAGAAGACAGGACGGAGCCTAGGGGCATTCCTGCAGTGGGATGGGTGGAGTGGGAATTGTCAATGTTGACAAAGAATGGGTGGTTAGATAGGAAGTTGCAATAAGGCGGACATGATTAATTGGAAGTGAACAGGTCTGGAATTTTAAAAGGAGACCGTAATTCCATACACAATCATAGGCTTTCTATAGGTCGAGGTAGACAAAAATATTTACAGGATTTGAGCTGGTGGCATAGGAGATGGGTGAGATGCACGAGCTGGTCACCAAAGGGAAAGATGGGATGGAAGACGCACTACCAAAGGGGAAGGAGATGGTGTTAGTTCAGGTGTTGATGGATACACTGAGAGAGAATGTTTTCGAAGACCTTGGTGAATACTGAGATGAGGCAGATGGGACGATAGGTGGAGGTATCAGTAGAAGATTTCCGTCGTTTAAGGAAAAGTAGGATTTAGCAGATTTTCCATAGTTCACGACAGTAACCTGTGGAGAGAACAGAGGTATAAAGGGCTGCAAGGTTGAAGTACTGGTATCTGGGAGCCAGCGGTAGGACAGGAGTGTTAGTACGTTCGTAGATGGTAGGGAACACCGAATAATCAAAAGAAGAGACATCAGGGATGGAGAAGACGTCAGAGAGATAGGAGGCAAAGTGTTCAGCTTCTCTCTGATTGTCAGGTAAAGAATGGTTGTTGTGGAAGAGTGGGTGATGCGGTATGGTGTTAGTGCCAGTGAGTCTATGGAAAGCTTTTCAATACTTGGAAGAGTTAATAGTGAGTGTAGCATTGAGTCTGGCGCATGTCTGGCGCCAGTCACATCGTTTTCAGCATTATTAAATTCCTGATGTGCCTCTGTATTTGCTGGTGGAGAATGAGTGCAACCCAGTCACGATTCGTTACAAAGGAGCAGGCTTTTTGAAGAAGGAGTGGGGCTTATGAGGAGAGTGTGGGGCGATGGAAATACATGGCTTTGCTAGGGACGTGGGCGTATATTGCGACCGACAAGGTTTGCTGCAGGCGACAACATCTGCAGCAGATGACCGTGGCTTGAAGATATCGTTGGGTTGCTGGAAGATTATGGGGTGGTTTTCACTCTGGGTATATGTGGATTCCCGGTAGGCATTCCACTTGTCACGACAGTAGACGTGAATAATTATTTTGATGGACCATGGGACTGGGTGCTAGGGGATGAGAAGGTCTATAGAATATGTGAGAAAAACAGGTAGTCGGTCACTTCCACTTGTATCGAGGAGTTCTGTAATTGGACGTCTACGGAGGCTGGTGATGATGGGAAGACATCTGGGGTGGTGTTGCTTCAAGGAACTACTGCTGATGTCACATTGTTATTTACAGTGAGCTCGATTTCCGGCTCCATCAATACTTCATTGATCCTCTGTTTTAAATTCCAAACAAGAGGGTGCCGGTCACCAATATTGTCTTACTAATGTTAGTAAGAAGATTTTGAAAGTCTACGCGTGGTCTAGATGTAGCGCCTTTCATTCATACTCGAAACGTCTTCGGTCCTGGATACGAATCCCCTTAAATTTTGATTAATAATCAGCATTGGCGGTCGAAGATTTCTGGCATAAGAAGTCACGCCTCATTCTGCCGACGGCCATGTCCAAAAGGCGTAGGAGTGGACAGAGATTCACGGCACTCTCTTGTCCTAGGGGTGGGAAACTGCCCCTAAAGGTGGAAGAATTAGCAATGATCAACGGCATCAGAGTATAGAGGGCAATGGAAACCACTGCATTAAAGACAGGTAACGTGTATCCGCAGGACATGTGGCCTGTAACTAAAGAAGTGTCATGATGATACCTCCATTGGAAAAGATTCAGGAACAGTCCCCCATTCGGATCTCCGGGAGTGGGCTGCCAAGCGGGAGCTTACCACGAGAAAAACATAATTAACGAATGCATCACGTTCTACGAGTCGGTGCGTGGAATGTCAGAAACTTAGACGTGGTAGGAAAATCTGAAAAGGGAAATGGAAAGACTCAGTATAGATATAGTAGCGCTCATTGAAGTGAAGGGGAAAGAAAACAAAGATTTCTGTCCAGATGAGTATAGGGTAATATCAACACCAACAGAAAATGTTGTAATGGGAGTAAGATTTGTTATGAGTAGGAAGGTAGGGCACAGAGTGTGTCACTGTGAACAGTTCAATGATAGGGTTGTTGTCATCAGAATCGACAGAAAACCAACACCCACCACGATAGTTCAGGTATACATGCAGACGTCGCAAGCTAAAAATGAAGAGATAAAGAGAGCGTATGATGATATTGAAAGGTTAATACCATATGCAAAAGGATATGAAAATCTGATAGTCATGGCGACTGGAATGCAGTTGTAGGGGAAGGAGTAGAAGAAAAAGTTACAGAAGAATATGGGATTGGGACAAGGAATGAGAGAGGAGAAAGTCTAATGGGGTTCTGTAACAAGTGTTTGCAAGTGATAGCGAATATCCTGTTCAAGAATCACAAGAGGAGGAGATGTACTAAGAAAGTGCCGGGTGATATGACAAGATTTCAGTTAGATTATATCCTGGTCAGACAGAAACTCCGATATCCGATATTGGATTGTAAGGCGTACCCAGGAGCAGAAATAGACTCAGGTCATAATGTAGTATTGATGAAGAGTAGGCTGAAGTTTAAGACATTAGTCAGGAAGAATCAATACGTAAAGATGTGGGTTACTGAAGCACTAAGGAATGACGAGATACGGTTGAAGTTCTCTAAGGCTATAGATACAGCAATAAGGAATCGCTCAGTAGGCAGTACAGTTGAAGAGGAATGGCCATCTCCATAAAGGGCCCTCACAGAAGTTGGGAAGGGAAACATACGCTCAATGAAGGTAACTGCAAAGAAACCATTGGTAACAGAAGAAATACTTGAATTGATCGATGAAAGGAGGATGTAAAAAACTATACGGAGAAACTCAGGAATACAGAAATACATGTAGCTGAGGAAGGAAATAAAGAGGAAGTGCAGGGAAGTTGAGACCAAATGGCTGCAGGAGAAATGTGAAGACATCGAAAAAGAAATGATTGTCGGAAGGACGGACGCAGCATACATTTAAGTCAAAACAACCTTCGGTAATATTAAAAGCAAGGGTGAGTACATTAAAAGTGCAAAGTGAACCCTACTGTTAAATTCAAAGGAAAGAATGTGTAGGTGGAAAACACATTGAAAACGTCCATGAGGGGGAAGGTTTGGTTGATGTGATAGAAGAAACCGGAGTAGATTTAGAAGAGATAGGGGATCCCGTATTAGAATCAGAATTTAAAAGAACTTTGGAGCAATTAAGATCACATAAGGCAAGAGGGATGGATAACATTCTAACAGAATTTCTTAAATTACTTGGGGAAGTTGCAACAAAAGGACTCTTCACGTTGGTGTGAAGAATGTATGAGTCTGGCGACATACCATCTGGCTTTCGAAAAAGCATCATCCACGCAATTCCGAATACGGCAAGAGCTGACAAGTGCGAGAATTATCGCACAATCAGCTTAAAAGAACGTGCACCCAAGTTGCTTACAAGAATAATATACAGAAGAGTGGAAAATAAAATTGAGGATGCGTTAGATGACGATCAGTTTCGCTTCAGGAATGGCAAAGGCACGAGAGAGGCAATTCTGGCAATGCGGTTAATAATGAAAGCAAGACTAAATGTTGTTGCGGTTGTGGTCTTCAGTCCTGAGACTAGTTTGATGCAGCTCTCCATGCTAATCTATCCTGTGCAAGCTCCTTCATCTCCCAGTACCTACTGCAACCTACATCCTTCTGAATCTGCTTAGTGTATTCATCTATTGGTCTCCCTCTACGTTTTTTACCCTCCACGCTGCCCCACAATGCTAAATTTGTGATCCCTTGATGCCTCAGGACATGTCCTACCAACCGATCCCTTCTTCTAGTCAAGTTGTGCCACAAACTTCTCTTCTCCCTAATCCTATTCAATACCTCCACATTAGTTACGTGATCTACCCACCTAATCTTTAACATTCTCTGTAGCACCACATTTCGAAAGCTTCTATTCTCTTCTTGTCCAAACTATTTATCGTCCATGTTTCACTTCCATACATGGCTACACTCCATACAAATACTTTCAGAAACGACTTCCTGACACTTACATCTATACTCAATGTTAACAAATTTCTCTTCTTCAGAAACGCTTTCCTTGCCATTGCCAGTCTACACTTTTATATCCTCTCTACTTCGACCATCATCAGTTATTTTGCTCCCCAAATAGCAAAACTCCTTGACTACTTTAAGTGTCTCATTTCCTAATCTAATTCATTCAGCATGTAACGCCAGAAATGCATATCCTCCTATTTCCATCTATTGCACTGCAAATAATTTTTCTTATTTTGTTACCTGAAGATATAACATGTCTGTGACTTTGTATATTGTAATTGTTTTACTACTTGTATATATTTATGCATTTATGTCGATTTATAATTGGTTTGTTTTGTGAATATTATTTGTATTTATACGCTGGGTCTGGCCTAGGGAAAACTATGCTATCGAACGAATACATCGATAGGTCGTGTGGAGAACAAAAGTGTTTAGGACCTTTGGTAGTGTTAACTCTGTCGCGTGGAGCGCGAGCAGAGCAGCGGGAGTGTGGCTAGGGTAGTGCAGTGGAGCAGGTGTGTTGTGTGACGCTCCCGCGAGTTGCCGCGCTTTCGGGGTTGGGCAGCATGTAATTGCGCTCGACTTGCTATGATAGTTTCTGACACGGTGTCGCGGACGGGAAGCATTAGCTGGCGCACATCAAGAGACCGTTTCGCCTGGTGACCGTGTCGAGAAGAAGGCGCGCCAACATCCAGCTTCTGCAACAGCGACGGCCGACAATGAGTGACTGTCGCCACCTCCTCGATCGACGGCTTCAAACCTTCAATCAACCAACAAGGAAGACTGGAAGCACGTAAAGTTTTAGAACTGTATGGCAGACCTCAGCTTTTCAAACTGTTCAAATCACAAAGTTACAGCAACGTAGCATGAACCTTTGTTGCTCATTGTCCCAATTACATGACCAAGCAGGGTCCCTTCCTTTTCCGGAATGAACCCGAGTGTCGTTGAAATTCAAACGCCAGCATCATTCGATTTCACTGCTTTAATTTCAAAGTTCAGTTAAGGTATTCATAGCTGGGTACAATATTTAGATTACACAAGCACGAATTAAGAGTGCGAGTTTTGTTACCGTATTTTAGCTTACCTGTGACTGCAGCTCAGCTTGGTACGTACTAAATTTTACTATTGTTAATTGTTCAGAATCATTTAATTCAAGTTCAAAGTTGAATCTCTTATTTCTAAATTGCGTAGATTCAAGTAGCTTTTGAAATGATTGTTGAGGTAGCCCAATACTCACCTTTCGATGTGCTTCACAAACAAAGCTCACTATTAATTTCAGTCACTAAATTAACTTTCGATTTTCCGGTTTTATTAATTCTTTTGCAAAATTCAGTCAGAGTGTACGGAAATTTATTACTTCAGAGAGACTTTCAGTTTTTACACTACGCGTGTCAACCTTCAGTTGCCACGCTTCTAGTGCTAATTATATGTGTAATAACCTTTCTTTTTTAGTTACTATAGTAATTGTCCATAGGACTGGCGACTGTAACTTTCCCCAAATCTCAAATATCTAATTACCGCTAGTTAATCGTTAACGTAACGGCCGCACATTTACTTTCTTTATTAACTTTACCCCTTTCCAAAATTAATTTCCACCAGTTTCATTTGCAATTTTCCTTTCATTTAGATGTAACCCTTTCCTCCCTCTTTACCGACAGATTAACTTCAGTGACGATTTCTTTCCCAAATTTCCATTAGGTACACGCGGTTTAATTTTTCACTGTCATTAAGGTCGATAGGTGAGGGTGAGGTTACAATCATCACCTGACTTAATTAGACTACATTCCATTATCCTCGTTTTGCTTTTGTTGATGTTCATCTTATATCCTCCTCTCAAGACACTGACCATCCCGTTCAACTGCTTTTCCAAGTCCTTTGCTGTCTCTGACAGAATTCCAATGTTATCGGCGAACCTCAAAGTTTTTATTTCTTCTCCCTGCATTTTAATACCTATTCCAAACTTTTCCTTTGTTTCCTTTACTGCTTGCTCAATACACAGATTGAATGACATCGGGGAGAGGCTACAACCCTGTCTCACTCCCTTCCCAACCACTGCTTCCCTTTCATGCCCCTCTACTCTCATAACTGCCATCTGGTTTCTGTACAAATTGTAAATAGCCTTTCGCTCCCTGTATTTTACCCCAGCCACCTTTAGAATTTGAAAGATAGTATTCCAGTCAACATTGTCAAAAGCTTTCTCTAAGTCTACAAATGCTAGAAACATAGGTTTGCCTTTCCTTAATCTTTCTTCTAAGATACGTCGTAAGGTCAGTATTGCCTTACGTCTTCCAACATTTCTACGGAATCCAAACTGATCTTCCCCGAGGTCGGCTTCTACCAGTTTCTCCATTCGTCTGTAAATAATTCGCCTATACTAACGCGAATATTTGCAGCTGTGACTTATTAAACTGATAGTTCGGTAATTTTCACATCTGGCAACCCCTGCTTTCTTTGGGATTGGAATTATTATATTCCTCTTGAAGTCTCAGGCTATTTCGCCTGTCTCGTACATCTTGCTCACCAGATGGTAGAGTTTTGTCAGGACTGGCTCTCCCAAATCTTTCAGTGGTTCTAATGGAATGTTGTCTACTCCCGGGGCCTTGTTTCGATTCAGGTCTTTCAGTGCTCTGTCAAACTCTTCACGCAGTATCGTATTTCCCATTTCATCTTCATCTACATCCTCTTCCATTTCCATAATATTGTCCTCAAGTACAGCGCCCTTGTACAGACCCTCCATATACTCCTTCCGCCTTTCTGCTTTCCCCTCTTTGCTTAGAACTGGGTTTCCATCTGAGCTCTTGATATTCATACAATATCTATCTTACCCCTAGTGAGATAAGCCTCTATATCCTTACATTTGTACTCTAGCCATGCCTGCTTAGCAATTTTGCACTTCCTGTCGATCTCATTTCTGAGACGTTTATATTCCTTTTTGCCTGCTTCATTTACTGCATTTTTAATTTTTCTCCTTTCATCAATTAAATTCAATATTTCTTCTGCTACCCAAGGATTTCTACTAACCCTCGTCTTTTTACCTACTTGATCCTCTGCTGCCTTCACTACTTCATCCCTCAGAGCTACCCATTCGTCTTCTACTGTATTTCTTTCCCCCATTATTGTCAATTGTTCCCTTATGCTCTCCCTAAAACTGTGTACAACCTCTGGTTCAGTCAGTTTATACAGGTCCCATCTCCTTAAATTCCTACCTTTTTGCAATTTTTTCAGTTTTAATCTACAGTTCATAACCAATAGATTGTGGTCAGCGTCCACATCTGCCGCTGGAAATGTTCTACAATTTAAAATCTGGTTCCTAAAACTCTGTCTTACCATTATATAATCTATCTGATACCTTTTAGTATCTCCAGGATTCTTCCATGTATACATCCTTGTTTTATGATTGTTGAACCAAGTGTTAGCTATGATTAAGTAATGCTCTGTGCAAAATTGTAACAGATGGCTTCCTCTTTCATTTATTAGCTCCAATCCATATTCACCTACTATGTTTCCTTCTCTCCCATTTCCTACTGTCGAATTCCAGTCACCCATGACTATTAAATTTTCGTCTCCCCTCACTACTTCAATAATTTCTTTTATCCCATCATACATTTCCTCAATTTCTTCATCATCTGCAGAGCTAGTTGGCATATAAACTTGTACTACTGTAGAAGGTGTGGGCGTCGTGTCTATCTTGGCCACTATAATACGTTCACTATGCTGTTTGTAGTAGCTTACCCGCTCTCCTATTTTTTTATTCATTATTAAACCTACTCCAGCATTACCCCTATTTGATTTTGTTTTTATAACCCTGTATTCACCTGACCAGAAGTCTTGTTCCTGCTGCCACCGAACTTCTCTAATTCCCACTATATCTAACTTTAACCTATCCATTTCACTTTTTAAATTTTCGATTCTACCTGCCCGATTAAGGGATCTGACATTCCACGCTCCTATCCGTAGAACGCCAGATTTCTTTCTTCTGATAATAACGACCTCTTGAGTAGTCCCCACCCGGAGATCCGAATGGGGGACTATTTTATCTCCGGAATCTTTTACCAAAGACGACGACATCATCATTTAACCGTACAGTAGAGCTGCATGCCCTTGGGAAAAATTACGGCTGTAGTTTCCCCTTGCTTTCAGCCGTTCGCAGTACCACAACAGCAAGGCCGTTTTGGTTAATGTTACAAGGCCAGATCAGTCAATCATCCAGACTGCTGCCCCTGCAACTACTGAAAAGGCTGCTGCCCCTCTTCAGGAACCACATGTTTGTCTGGCCTCTCAACAAATACCACTCCGTTGTGGTTGCACCTACGGTACGGCTATCTGTATCGTTGAGGCACACAAGCCTCCCCACCAACGGCAAGATCCATGGTTCATGGGGGGCAAGACTAAATAAAAATTAAAATACGTTCATAGGATTTGTCGACGCTAAAAAACAGTTCGTCAATGTAAAATGGCGCAAGAGGTTCGAAATTCTGAAAAAAGTGAAGGTAAGCTATAGGGAGAGACGGTTCATCTACAATCTGTACAACGGCCAAGAGGGAATAACAGGAGTGGAGGACCAAGAACAAAGTGCTCGTTTAAAAAACGGTAAATGGAAATGCCGTGTGGCTAGGGCCACCTGTATGGGAGACCGTTCGCCTGGTGCTTGTCTTTCGAGTTGACGCCACTTCGGCGATTTTTGTGTCGATGGGATTGAAGTTATGATGATAAGGACAACACAACACCCAGTCTCTCAGCGGAGAAAATCTCCGACCCAGCCGGGAATCGAACTCTGGCCGTTAGTTATGACATTCTGTCGCGCTGACCACTCAGCTACCAAGGGCGGAATTAAAAAAGGGTGTAAGACAAGGATGTAGCCTTTCGCCTCTAATGTTCAATCTGTACATTGAGGAAGCAGTTATGGAAATAAAAGAAATGTTCAGGAGTGGAATTAAAATTAAGGGGGAATGGATATCTATGATACGATTAGCTGATGACATTGTGATCCTGAGTGAAAGTGAAGGAGAATTGCTTGATCTACTGAACGGAATAAACAGTCTAACGAGTACGGAGTTTGGACTGAGAGTAAATCGAAGCAAAATGAAGGTAATGTGAAGTAGTAGAAATGAGAACAGCGAGATACTTAATATCAGCATTGATGGGCACGAAGTAGATGAATTTAAGGAATTCTGCTACCTAGGCTGTAAAATAACCGATGGCAGACGGAGCAAGAAGGATATCAAAAGCAGACTATCAATGGTTGGAAGGGCATTCCTGGCCAATAGAAGACTACTAATATCAAATATCGGCCTTATTTTGAGGAAGAAATTTCTGAGAATGTACGTCTGGAGTACAGCATTGTATGGCAGTGTAACGTGGACTGTGGGAAAACCGGAACAGAAAAGAATCGAAGCATTTGAGATGTGTATTGATAAGGTAAGGAATGAGGAGGTTCTGCGCAGAATCGGAGAGGGAAGGAATATGTGGAAAACATTGATAAGGTGAAGGGAAACGATCATAGGACATCTGTTACTTCCATGGTACTAGTAAGGGAGCTGTAGAGGGCAAAAACAGTAGAGGAAGACAGAGATTGGAATACATCCAGCAAATAATTGAAGTCGTAGGTTGCACTGCTTCTCTGAGATGAAGATGTTAGCACAGGAAAGGAATTCGTCGGGGGCCGCATCAAATCAGTCAGAAGGCCGATGACCAAAAACAAGAAAAGAAAAGAAAAGAAGATATTGTAACTTAGGTGGCAGGAGAAAACTACCAATGGGGAATTCTGCTCGCTCATACTCGCCCAGCCCGCCGCTTGGTTTGCCCGAGTATGGGAGCTCGAAACCGGCATGCTGTGTCCGAGCGAGGCGCAGTGTCGAGGGCAGAGGTCGCCGGATCTGGTGCGCTTACAGCGCCGCTGTTGCGGCCGCTTCAGTAGCAGCTCCGTGTGTCTGCGGAATGGTGTCGCTTGTGACATACTCTCACCACCTGGTGGAACTACACTCAGATCAGCTCAAAAGATGTGTATTCCAGGGTGGTGGCGTCTAATCGCCACATGATTGTGATCCATAAGAGAAAATAGCTTGTTTCATGCAGAAACGAAAATTTAGAACCATGTAACTACCAACTTTTCTCGATCTCTTAGTGAAAAATTCCATTACAGAATTTCCTAACATCACCTGCTTTATATATCATATGTGAAATTGACCATAAAGAAATTATAAATCTAACAGGAACAAAATTGTCTCCAAATTATTCCCCGCCGTCGTAGTACTTACAACTAATTGACTGTTTTCGGATCAAGTTAGCTTCGTCCGTCCAAGATAACATTCCAAGCCGCACTGAAATTTGTTTCCCTTGTCACATTTGAGGCTGGAATACAAAACATTTTCTTCGCTACATGAGATAGCCCTCAAGCTGAACTTCGGCGACACCACTGTCTATTCGGCTTCAAATCAAATGGCTCCAAGCACTGCTGGACTTAACATCTGAGGTCATCAGTCCCCTAGACTGAGAACTACTTAAATCTAACTAACCTAAGGACATCACACACATCCATGCCCGAGGCAGGATTCGAACCTGCGACCGGAGCAGTAGCGAGGTTCCGGACTGAAGCACCCAGAAACGCTCGGGCACAATGGCCGGCCATCCAGCTTCATCGGTAGACTGAGTGCGAAGTGCTCTGAAAACGAAGATGCCATTTTCTTTGCTGCTGAGTACGGCTAACATTCTCTCAACAGCGCTAAACAAATATTGACAAATATAACTAAAACAAAGTATAATTTTTGTACATCTTACCAGGAACTGATATTTCATCACACATTTGACGCACAAGATGTAACGTATTATCTGTATCAGATACACGCATCATTTTCAGTAATCGAAAGAATTGTTACTGTTGTAGACTACGACGAAATTTCGACTTTCCCATCTGTGAGACGGAGGCAGCGACCTTCCAGCAGTAGTGGCATCTACAGTCAACAGACGATAATACGACCGTTGTGCTGTACTGTCAGAAAAACCATCCACACTGAAAACGGCGTTTTGCAATTAAGAGCACTTTTTATTTGCTATTTACACAGAGCCTCTTCAGTAATTTAAACGTACCTCTGTATCCTCGGGCACTGTATTACAACCACTTTTTAGTCTGTGCATCCATAAGAAACAGAATTGATGGATTCTTCTCGCTTTGCAGCAATTCTATTGCATCTCTGAATGGCTCTGAAAATGTTGTGAGCTGACCTTCTGCAGTTTTTTTTCGTAACCAATAGGTTTTTAAAGATGTCTCTCTTCGACCCATGATTTTATCGTACTGCCCAACTACATATCGCAGGATTCTAAGGAATCTGTTCTACATAATCTACGTTTCTTTTTTCAAGCTTGTCTATATCGAATTCACGTTACCTACCTTGTTTACGAAACGGACACTATCTTCGACATCATAAGTCGTGATGCAGCCCCATTTATCAAATAATCGTCATCCAACATCTGTTTCAGAAATGTGGTCAGAACACGTGTAATGCACGCATAATGCGGAAAAGGTTGTCTTGTGTATATTAGTGCTTCGGTCAGTGACAAATTAAATCTTATTATAATTTTGGGAATTTACTATTAACAATTTGAATAATCTTTCCTCTTTGTAGTTATTAATAAATTCCCTAATTTTTGTCTTCTCAGAAAAGTGCGTTGAAAAAATACCATATTTCGCAGTGCCTAATCTTGATAAGGGAAGTGTGCATTAATAGATAAGTAACACATTTTCCGATATGTACTGGAGCATACATCCACTGTACGTACACATGCATATACACCTATGGCCTGAATAATGCCCGGCGTCATATTCAATCGTACTTCATCGCCTTGCCCTACAGGGTTTCATTGTACCGGCACTAGATGAGGCAAAATGTCGGAGACGTCTACCGTCCCAATTCCAAACCGACGTTTACAAGCTCCTGACACAAAACGCGAAATCCTACACCTAATGTTCATGTAAATGGAAGATGATCTCTGACACTCATTTCCAAGCACCTTCTTAACCACTGTAGCTATCACTGAAACTGGTAATACTTAAGAACTTAAATTTTTTCGTGTTCTGTCTTCAGATATTTGCTGGCGGATCTGTAGGATATAACTACAAAGCACTTGCCCAGTACATGCGGTCGACATCCTTATCAGTCACTGATGAAAATCTCTCCCTAATATTGTTACAAATACCGTGTTTCTCACTCAATACGCACATTTTCGAAAGCAGTTTCACTTCCGTAATCTCCTTGATCTCACCTTCACGCGCCTTGATCCTACAGCGGGCGGCCAAGCGGAGCTCGGGTGACTATAGCAGATGGCCAGGCAATTCGAACGTGTGATGCTCCAACGAGCGACAAGGAAGTCGAGCGCAGTTGCCCCCTCAAGCCAGAGCGGCTATATCGCCGTCTACCGGACTTAAGCGGAACTACTAGCACCAAGCAGTTAGAGCGATCACAAACGCCAGTTGCAGATCGCTACACGAAAGGAGTCTACTGAACTTAACAGAGACTGATACTGATTAAAAGAGATAAACGATTCTTTATTTCCCTTTTCCTTTGACTCAATTTCTTTCTCAGATGTGCTGAGGCAGAACGGCAGTGCCAATATGGTGTTCGCCCTTCCCCACATATTAACTGAAAATCCTTTTAACTCGTCTTGCCAGTTGATCAGTTATTGCTATGAGACTCTGAGGAATATTTTCAATTTGAAGATTCGGAAACTCATTTAGGCGAAGTTACGCAATTGACGTGTTCTAAGACTCTTCATGATGTTACTTGGCAATCTTGTTGTACTGGGAAGGATTAAAAATTGACTTTCAAACTGCACTTTCGTTTTTGGCTACAGCTTTTTTTACGTCATAAAACCACGAAATAATCTTTACCATTCCAGCAAAGCCATCCAGTGGTTAGCTTCGCGTAGCCGTGTAAATCTTTGGACCTATCCACTCGTTCCCACACTCTCCACCTGTGGGGTTTTGCTCAGGGCAAGTCAATTAGAAACGCTAGCGGTTGTCGGGACCAAAAGGTCCTCTAGTTTTGAGTAGGGCATTGCATTCCATTGCACTGTGATCGGAGCCGGTGCGAGAGGGTTCGGAGGTCGGAGTGTTGAGGATTTTTGTGTGAGATTTTTCCAGTTGCCCAGCTTTGGTGCTTAATAGAGTAAGTGTGATAGAAATATTTGAATGGTTATTTTGTAATAATTCTGCGTGTAGAACTTACAGTTGATTTTAATGGAAGCTGGTATTAATATGTATGGCAACGCAATAGCTGTTCTCACCCTATTTAGTAAACTGAAAGTTGATTCAAGGGTGGATAAATATCTATTGAACCCCTTTATTACACATTCAGTCCTACCGCCCCTCCTGCACTATCAATAGTTTCTTTCTGGAATATGTATGTAGAGATTTAGAAATTTCATGGTTCTTAGAATCCATGCGGGTTTCGTTAACAATTTGCATATTAGGGCACTATATTAACCATGATCGGTACCCATGTAAATTGGTCTTCTAGTCCATTCATTTATTGTTCGACGTAAGGTAGTTACATGCTCGCCCATCGCCATCTTGTCGATACCTGTTGTTGAGATCTTTGTCCTATTAATGCTAAGTCCGCGTTTAATTATTCAGATTCTTCACCGGCGCGCATCTATTTCATTTCATTACTAGTAAATACCACTCTCCGTGCATGAGACATTTGCAGGTCTATTAAAGTCAGTTGCGAATGCTGTTCTAGGAAGCGGATTGCTGTGGCCGACTATGTAATGTGTTTCCTCCTATAGTAGTGAGACTTCTGTAGAGTGAATGATACTAAGGCATCTCACATTTCCAATAGCATGTGTAGCATTTGATTTTTAAATACACCATGTTCCTGTTGGTTTAAACGAAGTAACTGAGTGATAAATCTTTTTGAGTCCAAGTTCAGTAACTACAGTCACAAGGAAATAACATCATAGCACAACTTTAGGCTGTAAACTGAAAGTATCCCCACATAAGTTTTGAGCAAGACTTCGCGATTATGAAACTCATGCTGATGTTCTAATACATGACTATGTAAATTCATCTACTGTTAGCTAACTTACGTAAAAGAGTGTCTTGCTGCAACTACTTCGTTAATTACTTGTGAGAAGACTGCGTTTTCAGTTGAACAAAGAGGAATCGACTTTGATGTAGCTTTATACATTAGGGGTTTATCTATCTACTCATAATTGTTGATCAGTTTCTTATCAGGACACACAGCTCACAGACTCATGACATTCAATTCGATCTTATTAGTAGGGTCAACCTGTCTGCATGCAGGCGTCGTCATTCTAGTGATCTAAAATATTTTGTATTCCACATATAAAACAAGGCCCTCTGCATCACCATTGATCGTTGACAAATGTACAGTTTCATTGCCCTCCCACAGTTATCTAGGCGCTTCTAGAATTTTGTTAGGTTTGTTGGATCTAAGTATTCATACAATAACATATCCTTATGAAGGAACATCTTAGTAACATGTCAAATGATATTCTTGCCTGTTGCCTGCTCGACTTAATAGATGCTGCTATAATTTCAGTTAAATGTTCGCGAATGTTTGTCGATTCTATTGAATGAATAGCTAAAACTATTTCCTTTTGGTCATATTTACGCAAATGAAAAGATCTGGAAAAAACATTGTTTTTAAGACAGTGGTGTTATGGCTACTTCCTCGGACAGTGGTTTTCCCTGTGAAATAAGCGACACAAGATTGTCTTCTTCCTTTTGTTCTGGCATCGACACGATATAGATCTCAGTTGCACTAGAAGTACCTTTTTCTCAGTAATAACTATAATAGTGCATTTCAAACTTGTACTTATTCTATGATACAACAGATCTCTCACTTCTCCTATTTTCATTAAATTATGCAGTTAATTTCTCGTCGTTTCAGTTAAGACAGAACGACTTATTTTGTTAAGCTGCCATCAGGTGCCTTAAGCACTCTGTCATTAGTTATTTTATTATTAGAAGATCGAGTCTGCATTTTAATTCGAAGTCCATTTGTCTTTGCACAAAATAACTTCCTTTGTGTGAACATTGCCTACTTATGCAGTCATGCATCATAAAGTAGGCCATTCACAAAAAAATTCTATCCAGTCCATTAAAGTCAATGAGTATAATTGAATTTGAAGCAAATGTAACCTGGGTATAAACCAATGAGAATAGTTACACTCCCTTGTCCATCGTTTTTGAGGTGGATCTTCTAGCATGTGTGAGACTGATTCTGATCTACCTTCTTACCACAGTTGCGGAAGGACGCTCTATGAGTATTCTATGAATTTGGTGTTGAACCTATGGCCTGCAGGTTAAGAAGAAGCCATCTCACACATGAAGATTTCAGAAGAGTGCAGCAGTACCGACAGTAATGTAATCACACAATGATCTCAATGTGGGTTCCACTACACTACCTGTAAAGGAAACATTATTGCCAATAGAAACTAGTGTACGGTTTAGCAAAAAATGAAAATCTTAGATTTTCGTTATCAAGGTTTATTTTTACTCTTAAGTATGACTTCATTACATAGCAGTGTTAGCAAAGTTTCACACAGGATGGTAAATATTGATACTGGGTGTTCATAACTATGAAGCGAAGTTTCTCATTATTATAACGTTCTTTAATCGTAAGATCGTTGATGACCATGTCTGGAAGTCGATAGAAATATAAGCAAATTAAATACAATTGGCGCCAGAGATATCAATTACGCTAAAACGGACAATGAAAATACAAAAAATAGAACGGGGGTCGGTAAAGAGCAATCAAAAAGAAGTACACAATTAAAATAATTCATAAATCTACAGTATCTGATCAGTCCTTTTCGTCATATCGGACATTTCGAGTTTCTGCTTCAATTAAGCCGTACAATCGTGAATACGTTTAACTACAGGTCATGGTTAAGTGTACGAAAAATTGGAGAGGTGGAGATGACCGCAGTTCTGAGTACTGAATATCACTTACTGTCGTCGCGCAATCACGTGACATAACCTGGCATCTGCGGCGGCAGTGGCGGCTGTGAATCTGGGTATCTACTCTAAGTCTCTCTCGACTGTTAGACATCAGTCTGCTACATTTCCTAAGTCTTCAGTAAAGCCCATTTATTCTCTATCTAAGTTAACTGGCATGGTACACGCTATTTGGCTGGAACAGCGCGCACATCTTTGCCCTGAAATTGCTCACTAATGTTAATTGTGAATGCTTGGTGTGATTCTCTCAACTAGGAGACTTTGCAGTTTAACTCTTTGTGAATTATGACAAGCCTGTGAAGAAGTGTTTACTAACTCCCGTAATCGTCTCAGAGCGGCGCGAGTCGCCTTGCTCCAAAAAGTCGACCGTTTATTGCAAGAGAAGTAGCCAGTTAGTACGTCTGCAATTTGCCTGTATCGAAGCTGGTGGCCACACGTTTTCTTTCTGGCCAATCAGGGCGTTTGTACTCCTATTATGTCCACCCACTAGAGTTTTTGCAGCCTATAACAGGTGACGTTTCTTTCGTAGAACAGAGTTTAACGTCTGCTACGTAATACTGAGACAAACAGCTTTTCATTTCATTTGAGTTTTAACGCAGGTGGCTACATTAAGTCGCCAATATTTTGATTTGGATTTCTCCAGACGTTTTCTGTGATCTCTGGCCATGTTACTGTTGCAAGGCTTTCGGAAGGGTTTTCACCAAAAGCAGGGACAAGGGCTTCTTTTGCCGGCGGCTGACGTAGTGACTGTGTTGTGTCACTGCGTCCGCTAGGTGTCCCATGGCAAATGTTTCTGCAGCAAAAGATGTCATGCTATAGTAAAATTCTCCTTTCCCTCAGAATTGTGTCTGGTAGCTCGGGCTGGGAAATTTTTTGCGTGCAATTACTAGTGTGAGTATTAGTGTTTTTACATTCATGAAATCTCGGTTTGTTTATTCGCTTTGCTTTGCCTTTCAATAGAATTCGTACATTTTCACGTAACTATATCGTGTGACATATCGAGTTAGCCGGAATTGTTTCAGGAACTCGATGTAAGGTATGTTATTTGTTTGACAAGTTACAGTCTTTTAGTCTGAGTCTTTAGGATACCCTTAACATTTGGAAGATTAATCAATTTATACGAAAGGAGCCCCTTCAGCGCTTTCGTAAACGATATACATATCTCACAGTTGACCTGCTCTGCTGCTTCCTGAGAGTGCGAAGTTGCAACGTGCTCAAGTAGCTAATGTATTCCACTGTTGGCCGATTTTTCTGAGTTGGCTCGAAGATTAGTCATTTTGAAATGGTTCGAACTTATATTTCTGTGGCTATTACTGGTACTGGATTAGTTTGCACAGGTTTGCAAAACTGTAATGAAGTATGAATTCGCTAACGTAAGCCACACTGTCCCTTAATGAAACTGGTAGGCATGAGGCAACCCGATAGTCTCACCCCAAACTTTGTATAATGCTCTGATGGGAAGTGTTCACTAAGCTGTCATAAAAATTTAACGCTTTAGTACACAACCTGCTAGGAACAACAACCTCTTAAGCAGATTTAAGCTAATGTGCCATGCTGCTTCGACAGACTCGGCTTAATGCTTCAAAACTGACCAATTTCATTCCTGTAATCGATTATGGATAGCTTCTCTCTTTTACCTTTCCGCGATGTGCAAAGCAGAAGCCCAAGCAACGGCACTCATTTTTTACAAGTGTGTGTGTGTGTGTGTGTGTGTGTGTGTGTGTGTGTGTGTGATTGTGCGTGTAAGAAGGTCTACTGTAAAGTTGGTTATTGAGATCGTAACTGTTCGCTATGGCAACTGGATGTGTGAATAATTACCTCAGTTATGTATGACACAATTGGCATGCATAGTGCAAGTGAGCGGAATTCCTCTCTACTGACTTGTATTAGCTGATCTGTGTTGCGTAACATACCCAGATCAAATGTGATAGGAAAATGTTGGTTATTGTAAATATCAGTGATACAGAACAATAACTAGTGCAGTGAATGACAATAGCACGTCTGCACGTAATAGATAATCAAGTGTGCTACCATTTTCTCGTGTTTAACGTCATTAGATTATCGCGGTATAGTATGACCCTATTTTAAATGATACGCATATTCCAACGCTTACACATTTTTAATTATAGTGTATGAACGCAAATTCTAGCAAAAAAGACTTCTATTTCTGTCAATGTAATTGTTATGTTGTAGAATACTGCTGTTTATTTTCTTAGGGAGATGCTATCGTGCCTTTTTCACATTAATTTAATAGTATGTCGGAGCTTGATTTCTCACAGTATATAACAAGTAAGATGGCAGCTGAAGGATTATAATCCTAATAATAATAATAACGATAATTATCGTTGAATCCGCGATATGGTTCACCTGGAGTTGCACTGAACTGGAGGAAGTTGTTTGCTGCGTTAGTGATGCTGTTATTTCTTAAAGATCGCTGGACCATAACAAAGTCGCAATTCCGGTCTTCTCAGTCAGAAATTTGGTTACAAAAAATATAAATAAAATTTCCGCTACCACTTCGACGCAACGTCTCATGACTGACAGTGAGCACAGAGCACAATTTCGGAGGAAACTACTTCTGTGCTGAATGTGAGAGTGGAATATATCGTGTTAGTAAATTCTGCAGACAGAGATTTAAATGCAGCAATCAACGACTGCATAATAGTGCACTTAAATACAAGATCGTCCCAGCGACACAAGGCGCCATCACAACATACCGATGGCTGCACAATGGTTGTGTGGCAAGTACAAATTTAAAATTTTCTGTTAAATCCGGCACAGGTGTACTGAAATACTGTAGCAGGTAACTGTGGCTGGTTGATCACTAAACAAATCAGGATGCGCCAGCTGCTCTGTAACACATTAAAGTCTCCGACCATACAGGTTCGAAACTGGGTAATTCACAGAATTGTTAAAATGTATGCCACGCTCGTATCGTCGCCAGCAGGGGTGGAGGGCAGGTCCTCAGTAAAATTTTCCGTTCCCCTCTCGTTTGTATATGAAACACACAATGTTAAAATGCACTGAATTGATACGAACATTCCACCAGCTCGAAGGGCCTCACGGGAAGTTTATACAATTAATAACAGAATTGGCACCTTACTTAGCACCTCTTTTAGCTATAGTATTCCGCATATATCTTGAACAAAAAATCGTATCCGTTGGTTGGAAGAAAGCACAGTTCACAACAGTCTACAAGAAGTGTAACACGCACTTACCGTCTGTTATCACTGGTATCCAATTGTTGCAGAATGTTGTAACATAATCTGTGCTCAAACATAAGGAGATATCCCGAACGAAATGATCTCCTTCATGCGAACGAGCCGAATTCACAAAGCACCAGTCACGTGAAAAATAACTCAAGCGATTCACACATGATGTCCTGAAAAGTATGGAGTAAGGTAGCCATGTAAATGCAGTATTTATTGATTTCCAAAAAACAAGCAACTATAACATTTACCTTACTATTGAAAGTGCGATCGTCTGGGTAACAAGCGAATTTTGTAAGTGGTTGGGGATATCTTGGTAGAAAACGTGTTATTTTGGATGGAAAGTCATCTGCAGATGTAGAAATACTTCAGATATGGCTCAGAGAACCGCGATGGGACTGTTTCTGTTCTTGTTATGTGTTAATGGTCTTACAGGTGATTTTAACAGCAACATGAGACTTTTCTTACGCCGTGCAGTGATCTATAACGAAGTACTGCCAGAAAGAGGCTAAACAAATATTCAGTTGCATCTTGATAAGATTTCTAACATTGCAGATATCCATAGAATCCTATGACTATAATATCAGTGAGTCACAGTTTGAATAAATCAACTCATTCAAATATCTTGGCGTACGAACATAGGGATATGAGATGTAACGATCATGTAACCACTATCGTAGCCGTAGAAGGTGGCAAACTTCAGTTCATTGGAAGTATACTATGGAAATACAATTCGCCTACAAAGGATGTTGGTAGAAAAGCACTCATATAACCGTTAGCGACCGGAATCGGACCTCCAGAACGACTACAGAACCAGTGGTGACTGGCTGACTGGCAGAGAGCGACAACGGTTCGCCCAAAAATAACAGGTGGACAGTACGAGACAACGCCAACGGAGACGACACTGCAGAAAAAAGGTCCAAAGGGAAAACTAATAGCGAATGTAGAGAATTTGGAACCAAGACAATGATGTGTAGCGAGATATACACGGCAATGCAGGGAAATCGCAAATAAGGACTGAACTTTAGAACTTTTTTTTTTCTTTTTTGTGGTGGGTTGAAGTACAGCGTCACAGTTGGACTGCATGCAAAGCAAGTCGAAAGCCTCCACCAGGAACAATCTCCTACGTAAACTGGCCGGATTACAGTGGGGAAGTCAACATGCAACAATCCGACCATCACAAATGGCATTATGCTATTCTGCGGCAGGGTATGCCTGTCCTGTTTGGTATAATTCAGCTCATGCCGAACACGTGGATGTAGCTATCAACGAAACTTGCAGAATTATAACAAGTTTCTTGAAATCCACTCCAGTCGAATGACTTTACCATCTCGCAAGAATAACAGCGCCACCTGTTCCAAGATAGATAGCTGCGAACAAGGAAAGAAAGGCAGGGGAACAGGAAATTTTTCATCCTCAGTATGGGCATGAACCGCATCCGCAACGACTGAAGTCAAGGAAGAGTTTCGTTAGGACATCAAAGGAACTTAGAACCACTGCTCAAAAAGCTAGGCTACAGCTATGGAGGGCTACGACCTACCTTCCCCCTGGATGGAAAAGAATTGCTGAAGCCTCACCTCCAGGCCATGACAGGGAATGGAGAACTTGGAGGTCCCTGAATAGACTGAGATCCGGAGTTGGACGATCAAAAGTTAACCTGGCAAAACGGGAATACATTGATCCAAATGATATTCAGTGTGACTGTGGAGAAGAACAGACAGTTTGGTACATGCTTCCGGTACTAAATTTAGTAAAAGTCTGGGGCCAATGCTGTCGAGGTTTTTAAAATTTTTGGCAACTTCCGAAGTCAAAATACTACGTCCTACCTGCCCCTACATTTTTGTCATGCTTCATGCTAATATTGAATTTGTGGCTATCTGATGTGGGTAAGGGATGTTTAACTGAGAGAACACGCTTCGTAGCGAAATCTGACCCTTACCACCTGTCTGGAACCGCGCGACCGCTACGGTCGCAGGTTCGAATGCTGCCTCGGGCGTGGATGCATGTGATGTCCTGAGGTTAGTTAGGTTTAAGTAGTTCGAAATTCTAGGGGACTGATGACCTCAGAAGTTAAGTCCCATAGTGCTCAGAGCCATTTGAACCATTTAAACCTTACTACCTAAAAACGAAAACGTGTGTACTTACTTCATGATTGTAAAACTTTATGAAATATAACTGGAAAAATATTGTTTTGAATGGATTGCAATACATACAATTTTACTTTGTTCGTTGGTTTCGTAACTAAGACACTTCCTAACAATGAAGAGATCCAATACGACTGTATTAACATTTAAATTTAATAAACTTTCGAATTGATGTTTGTTGTTGTTGATTGCTTTACCCAGTTAATCTTCCATCTCAAGTCCCCGGTAGCCTCTGTAATTGTTCACGTAGTATAGCAGTCTTAGCCAACAAGGTCCCTACCGCGTGCTGGTGGGCGTTCAGACCTTCATGATGACTGATAAGAGCTTTAAAAACATCTTCATTGGGTTCTCATATAATTTTGACAAAAATGTTGCCAAGTAATTATTATTACATGTTCTGATTTGTTGTAACTGTGCTTCATAAATTTTATAACGTTACTTCCTTACTTGCATCATCATTACTGTGGATCCGACGGGCAGTTGGACAAATTTTACAAGTAACAGACACACAAAAGTGGGCTGGAGATAAGAAAGGTGGGCTACCAATGATGCAGTAGGATGTTACGGATACGTATTTGTCCACTGGTTTTGTGTGAAATTAGGCAAACCCTCTACGAATAACTCAAATGATTACTCACTGTTTCCCAATCAATCAATAAAAGCTTTCAGATTCATATTTCATCACATCTGCAAACATCTTATACTATTTTGGTGCTGCTTAAATTCATGGGACCGTTCCCCTCGAAACTCGGACGATGACTCCCCTCTCGCACTCTGACACGTGGCTGAAGAACAGCAAGATAACGCCACTGCAGAAAAAGGCGCACTCAGAAAGTTTCAGAGAACCAGAGATGCCTAACGGTTGGCCGTGCGGTCTAACTCACGGCTTTCCGGACAGGAGCGCCTGGCCCCGGCACGAATCTGTCCGGTGGATTTGTGTCGAGGTCCGGTGAACCGGCCAGTCTGTGGATGGTTTTCAGGCGGTTTTCCATCTGCCTCGGCGAATTCGGGCTGGTTCCCCTTATTCCGCCTCAGTTACACTATGTCGGCGATTGCTGCGCAAACAAGTTTTCCACGTACACGTACACCACCATTACTCTACCACGCAAACATAGGGGTTACACTCGTCTGGTGTGAGACGTTCTCTGAGGGGTCCACTGGCGGCCGAACCGCACAATAACGCTGGGTTCGGCGTAGGGCGGCGGAGGGGTGAAGTGGACTGCCGTAGTCGTCGTGGGGTTGTGGACCACTGCGGCTGCGGCAGGGACGGAACCTCTCCGTCGTTTCTAGGTCACCGCTTAACATACAATACAATACAATACAATACTAAATCACGTCAGTGCCTATAGTAGTACCCTTAATACTATCAGCTACCAGGACAACTAATCCACACCTGAGTTCCTCATTGAAATAACAAACTCTCTGATTCAGATCCATGCCCCAAGATCAGGGAATCCCAGTCAGCCTTCGGAACGAATCTGTAAAGTGTCGAGATCCCGTGAGTGAGGCTACCTAACTGCTTTTACGAGTTCTACCGGTCTCTGGTAAGAAGTGTCAAATGATCCCATGCAACAACAACTGTTCATGCCGACCTGAACAATTCTCAGTTTCTCTGGTCTCTTTGAAATGATGGACAGTTTTTCAAGGAAAATACGCCAAGGATAAACCGGAACTGTTTCCCCTTCGTTGATACTTTCTTTTAAGTTGTGCTATCATACTCCGGTCACTCGAAATACCTACTACTGAAAGCGCTTATTTTACTTTTTTTGATGCCTGGACCTCAACAGAGGACCATAGCCCCTTGTCGAGCAAAGAAGCCGTGGGCAGAAGCGTTTGTCGCGTTATTATTGGAAGAAAACGTCTCAACTGCATGTGAATAATGGGGCTAACCGATCTGTCCCTTGAATGTGCTCCGGGTCTGGTCACGATACCCAAAATGTCCCCGCCTATTGCGTAACTGGGGTTATAGGCGGATTACGTTCACAGCAGAAAGAGCTGGAAAGATGATCGGCGACATTGCAACTGCGGACAACGCTTCTATTACACCATCGGCACTATTCAAAGCGACCATTCCATGTCAACTGATCAATCCAGCTACCAGCAGCTCGCAAGAAGCAACCAAAACGATCCCGCAATGATCAACACCTTAGCTCTCATGCAGACGAGAGCATGTAAGGTTCAAAATGGCTCTGAGCACTATGTGACTTAACATCTGTGGTCATTAGTCCCCTAGAAATTAGAACTACTGAAACCAAACTAACCTAAGGACACCACACACATCCATGCCCGAAGCAGGATTCGAACTTGCGACCGTAGCGGTCACGCGGTTCCAGACTGAAGCACCTAGAACCACACGGCCACACCGGCCAGCCAGCATGTAAGGAAACTGAATCACAACAGGTCCGAACGCTGTTGCAGAGGCAACGGAAAAAGCATGCGAAGTTCAGAAGAACACGAAATCCCGAAGATTGGCTAAAATTTACAGACGCGCGAAATTTGGCACGGCCTTCAATGCGAGATGCCTTTAAAAGGTTCCACAAAGAAACATTGTCTCGAAATTTGGAAGAAAATCCGAAGAAATTCTGGTCGTATGTAAAGTAAACAAGCGGAAAGACGCAGTCAATACCTTCGCTGCCCAGTGCCGAAGGTACTGTAACCGACGACTGTGCTGCTAAAGCGTTGTTATTGAACGCAGTTTTCCGAAATTCCTTCACCTGGGAAGACGAATGGAATATTCCATAATGTGAAACACGTACAGCTGCTAGCATTAGTTTCTTAAAAGTAGATACCTTAGGGGTTGAGAAGCAACTCAAATCTTCAGGTCCAGATTATATACCGACTAGGTTCCTTTCAGATTACGCTGATACATTAGCTCCCTTCTTAGCAATCATATACAACCGCTCGCTCACCGATAGATCTGTACCTAGAGATTGGAAAATTGCGCAGGTCGCACCAATGTTTAAAAAGGGTAGTAGGAGGAATCCATCGAGCTACAGACCTATATCATTGACGTCGGTTTGCAGTAGGGTTTTGGAGCATATACTGTACTCAAACATTATGAATCACCTCGAAGGGAACGGTCTATTGATACGTAATCAGCATGGTTTCAGAAAGCATCGTTCTTGTGCAACGCAGCTAGCTCTTTATTCGCACGAAGTAATGGTCGCTATCGACAGGGGATCTCAAGTTGATTCCGTATTTCTAGATTTCCGGAAAGCTTTTGACACCGTTCCTCACAAACGACTTCTAATGAAGCTGCGGGCCTATGGGGTATCGTCTGAGTTGTGGGACTGGATTCGTGATGTCCTGTCAGGACGGACGCAGTTCGTAGTAATAGACGGCAAATCATCGAGTAAAACTGAAGTGATATCAGGTGTTCCCCAGGGAAGCGTCCTGGGACCTCTGCTGTTCCTGATCTATATAAATGACCTGGGTGACAATCTGAGTAGTTCTCTTACGTTGTTCGCAGATGATGCTGTAATTTACCGTCTAGTAAGGTCATCTGAAGACCAGTATCAGTTGCAAAGAGATTTAGAAAAGATTGCAGTATGGAGTGGCAGGTGGCAGTTGACGCTAAATAACGAAAACTGTTAGGTGATCCACATGAGTTCCAATAGAAATCCGTTGGAATTCGATTACTCCATAAATACACTCCTGGAAATTGAAATAAGAACACCGTGAATTCATTGTCCCAGGAAGGGGAAACTTTATTGACACATTCCTGGGGTCAGATACATCACATGATCACACTGACAGAACCACAGGCACATAGACACAGGCAACAGAGCATGCACAATGTCGGCACTAGTACAGTGTATATCCACCTTTCTCAGCAATGCAGGCTGCTATTCTCCCATGGAGACGATCGTAGAGATGCTGGATGTAGTCCTGTGGAACGGCTTGCCATGCCATTTCCACCTGGCGCCTCAGTTGGACCAGCGTTCGTGCTGCACGTGCAGACCGCGTGAGACGACGCTTCATCCAGTCCCAAACATGCTCAATGGGGGACAGATCCGGAGATCTTGCTGGCCAGGGTAGTTGACTTACACCTTCTAGAGCACGTTGGGTGGCACGGGATACATGCGGACGTGCATTGTCCTGTTGGAACAGCAAGTTCCCTTGCCGGTCTAGGAATGGTAGAACGATGGGTTCGATGACGGTTTGGATGTACCGTCCACTATTCAGTGTCCCCTCGACGATCACCAGTGGTGTACGGCCAGTGTAGGAGATCGCTCCCCACACCATGATGCCGGGTGTTGGCCCTGTGTGCCTCGGTCGTATGCAGTCCTGATTGTGGCGCTCACCTGCACGGCGCCAAACACGCATACGACCATCATTGGCACCAAGGCAGATGCGACTCTCATCGCTGAAGACGACACGTCTCCATTCGTCCCTCCATTCACGCCTGTCGCGACATCACTGGAGGCGGGCTGCACGATGTTGGGGCGTGAGCGGAAGACGGCCTAACGGTGTGCGGGACCGTAGCCCAGCTTCATGGAGACGGTTGCGAATGGTCCTCGCCGATACCACAGGAGCAACAGTGTCCCTAAGTTGCTGGGAAGTGGCGGTGCGGTCCCCTACGGCACTGCGTAGGATCCTACGGTCTTGGCGTGCATCCGTGCGTCGCTGCGGTCCGGTCCCAGGTCGACGGGCACGTGCACCTTCCGCCGACCACTGGCGACAACATCGATGTACTGTGGAGACCTCACGCCCCATGTGTTGAGCAATTCGGCGGTACGTCCACCCGGCCTCCCGCATGCCCACTATACGCCCTCGCTCAAAGTCCGTCAACTGCACATACGGTTCACGTCCACGCTGTCGCGGCATGCTACCAGTGTTAAAGACTGCGATGGAGCTCCGTATGCCACGGCAAACTGGCTGACACTGACGGCGGCGGTGCACAAATGCTGCGCAGCTAGCGCCATTCGACGGCCAACACCGCGGTTCCTGGTGTGTCCGCTGTGCCGTGCGTGTGATCATTGCTTGTACAGCCGTGTCGCAGTGTCCGGAGCAAGTATGGTGGGTCTGACACACCGGTGTCAATGTGTCCTTTTTTCCATTTCCAGAAGTGTAGTACAATTCTCAAGGTTGTCAATTCAACTAAGTACCTTGGTGTTAAAATTACGAACAACTTCAGTTGGAAACACCACATAGACAATATTGTGAGGACGGCGAGCCAAAGGTTGCGTTTCATTGGCAGGACACTTAGAAGATGCAACAAGTCCACTAAAGAGGCAGCTTACACTACACTCTTTCGTCCTCTGCTAGAATATCGCTGCGCAGTGTGGGATCCTTACCAGGTGGGATTGACGGAGGACTTCGAAAGGGTGCAGAAAAGAGCAGATAGTTTTGTATTATCACGTGATAGGGGAGAGAGTGTGGCAGATATGATACGCGAGTTGGGATGGAAGTTATTAAAGTAAAGACTATTTTGTCGCGGCGGGATCTATTTACGAAATTTTAGTCACCAATTTTCTCTTGCGAAAATATTTTGTTGCGCCCACCCTACATGGGTAGGAATGATCATCAAAATAAAACAATAGAAATCAGAGCTCGAACAGAAAGGTTTAGGTGTTCGTTTTTCCCGCGCGCTGTTCGGGAGTGGAATGGTAGAGAGATAGTGTGATTGTGGTTCGATGAACCCTCTGCCAAGCAGTTAAATGTGAATTGCAGAGTAATCATTTAGATTTAGATGTAGAAGCAGAGGCACACAAACAAATCCGAACCAGCTTTTAAGCTGCGGCCACTGCAAGCTTAATTCCTGCCAATTAATACTTATTTCTTTGGAACTAAACTGACTAAATACTCTGCTTGTAAGCAAATAAGGAGCAACGAATGGTGGATGCTTGACCCCGAGCAGGAAGACGCAGACAAGGGTTTTACAGGGATGTTGCATTATGTAAATTACAAAAAAGTAATCAAAAAATCGTAGGACGTTGTTTTAACCCCCTTGCATCTATATCTACCGAGTGATCAAAAAGTCAGTATAAATTTGAAAACTTAATAAACCACGGAATAATGTAGATAGAGAGGTAAAGATTGATATACATGCATGGAATGACATGGGGTTTTATTAGAAGAAAAGAGAAAGTTCACGAAATGTCCGACAGATTGCACTGGACAGCAAAACGTCAGTGACTGTGCATGACAATCGTATGTAAAAGGAGCTGTAATGAGAGAGATAATCTGATGCGCCAGCAGTCGCAGCATGTTGACGTTACTTGAAAAGGCGCTTTTAGTTACGTTCAGCGTTACGATCCTATCGCCATAGGAAGGGGATTTGAACGGGTAAAGGTCCGTCGAAAAATGCAGCTGTGGCGAGAATGATTTTGAAGGTCGAGGCCACTGGTTGTTTAGACGATAGACCCCGTAGTGGCCGACCGAGCACAAGGCGTAATGCTGCTCAGAGAGTTCAGGAAGAAATGGAGACTATAAGCGGGTTCGTCAATGCACGGGGAAGTCAGCGCTCGTGCAGTCGCACGTCCCACCGGCATTCCATACACTACTGTTTGGTTGGCACTGAGGCGTACCCTCCGATGCTATACGTACAAAATCCATCGGCATCATGAACTGTTACCTGGCGATTCAGTGAAGCGGAGGGCATTTGTGATGTGGGCGTTTCAAAAGATGGGGGAAGATGACGATTGGTTGAGTAACGTGTTGTGGACCGACGAAGCTCATTTCAATCTCCGAGGGTCTGTCAACGCCCACAACTGCAGAATTTGGGCTACCGAAAATCCTAGAACTGTCGTGGAAACTCCATTGCACGACGAGAAAGTCACGGTATGGGTTGGATTTACCACATCTACCGTTATCGGGCCTTTATTCTTCGAGGAAATGCGTGGTTTTGTAACTACTATCGTGACGGGTAAGAGGTACGCCGATATGTTACATAATCGCATCATACCCAGCCTGGCTGATAAACACCTGCTGGAACGTACGATGTTTATGCAGGATGGCGCTCCAACCCATACTGCTAGACGCGTGAAAGATGTCTTGCGCGCGTCGTTTGGTGACGATCGTGTGCTCAGCCGCCACTTTCGTCATGCTTGGCCTCCCAGGTCCCCAGACGTCAGTCGTGCGATTATTGGCTTTGGGGTTACCTGAAGTCGCAAGTGTATCGTGATCGACCGACATCTCTTAGGATGCTGAAAGACAACATCCGACGCCAATACCTCACCATAACTCCGGACATGCTTTACAGTGCTGTTCACAACATTATTCCTCGAATACAGCTATTGTTGAGGCATGATGGTGGAGATATTGAGCATTTCCTGTAAAGAACGTCATCTTTGCTTTGTCTTACTTTGTTATGCTAATTATTGCTATTCTGATCAGATGAAGCGCCATCTGTCAGACATTTTTTGAACATTTGTGTTTTTGTGGTTCTAATAAAACCCCATGTCATTCCAAGCATGTGTGTCAATTTGTACCTCTCTATCTACGTTATTCCGTGATTTATTCAGTTTTCAACTTTATACTGACTTTTTGATCACCCGGTATATTACCGCCTTTTATTTTTGCATTAAGGAATCGCTAAAGAACACCATAGATCACGGTCACTGGTTTCCTCACTCTAAGTAATATGTTGCTCCTAAGGCTGTATATTACTGTGCTTTTAATTTTATTTCTTCATTTATAGCTCTGCTGGAAGTGAATATTACGTCTGTCCACCTAAACGCATTGTGTAAGACGAAACTAGCGACGTTAACATTGCACCAATAACCATTTACTGCAATCGAATGCTTTGCACACTGTACGTTTCGCTTGAAATTAATCCTAAATGTCATACCTCTACAAGACGTTTTCATCTTAAAATTTATCACACATAAACTTTTATATGTATATATGGACTCGATTTCATGACGATTACTCTCTATCATTTAGCTCTAGATTTAGCCTTCAGAGTTATGTAGAAGATTAGGAACAATATGTGTACACATAAATTTACTTTTCTGATCTCGCATCCATCCCCTCTTACCGCATTTTAAAACCAGAAGCCCATCATAAGGATACGCGGACAATGAGCGGATAGGACGCCACATCGATTTTCGGTCATCCTGCCTAAAAAATTGCACCCGCTTAGAGACAGAAGAACACTCATCCTGTTTTTTCTTGGTGGAGTCTTTACAACTTCAACCAGCGAAAATTATTTTATTGGATATCATAATCCACAAATAAAAAATTTCCTGTTCTTAATATTTTAATCATTAAGTGAGAATATTTGTTCAGAGCACAACATTCAAAACTCGTTCTCAAGTCACCACAATAAAAATTCACTGGAACCATTTCCGCCTCGAAATATGCTTTACTTCCCGTGCTGGAATATACAGGACGTAAAAACAGAGAGCAAAAAAGGTAGCGGAAGGGATAATATTTATTCTGTTATTAATTTCCTGTGACGAAGGGAACAGTGAAATGACTGACGTTAACACAGTGAAAAAGAGAGTTCAGGAAAAAGCAAAATGTTTCTGTTCCTCTTCCGAGTGACATCTGAAACTGACCTTTCACACCGATGTGAAAAACGGCAAGTTTTACTCACATTAATAGTGTCATATCACGACTGCAGTTCGAATGGTCACAATAGTAGAAAAAGAAGAATACAGTTGAAATAACATCGTGCAACTAACAGAATTAAATTAGTAGTAGCTTCAATCTACATTCGATATATTGGGTAAATTACGTTTTTAAAGTCGGTCAGCCTCATCGTAAATTCCTTTAAATTCTTTCTCTGAAATTATTTTAATAGTTGGTCCAGGGGTCGACTCGACGTGTAAGTGGTTGCCATAACATGTTTAAAGTCTAAGCAACTAGGAGCTCGTATCAAATAAGTAGCATCGTTACAATTTCATTGTAGTGAGAGTGAATAGAGTAACATCCAAATTCACCGAAAATAAACGGAAAATATACCTATTTGGCGCCATAAGAGAGAGATTGCACACTTGCCAAGCGAACTATTTACGCGTGGACCAGATGTGGCTTAAACTCAGAGGAATAGTATCGACGGCAGTTGACAGATTTATACCAAATAAATTAATTAGAGACCCCATTGTAGACAAAACACGTCAGAGCACTGTTGCAGATGTAGAAGGACATAAAATCTTCAGTATTGGCAGTGTATCACAGAAACTCGAAAGTAGTGCGGACTTCAGTGTGAGACGCTTTTAATATCTTTCACGATTATACTTCCTCGAAATATGATAGAAATTTCAAAGAGATTGTGCTAATATGTAAAATACACCAGTGGCAAGACATGATCAATTTATTCGTTGAACGATAGTAATGGTAATATTATCGATGATAGCGGCATTAAAGCGGCGCTTAGAGATACAGTTTTACGAAATACCTTCACCAATGAAGACGATATCAGTATTCCAGAATTCGAGTCAAGAACAGTTGCGAACAAGAATTACTTCGAACTAGGTACCCTCAGTGTAGCGAAACAACTTAAATCATTTAATAAAAGCAACCTGTCATTTAGCGTGAGATCCAAGCCTGTGGACTGTAAAGTAGCACAGGTGCGTGAAACATGAAAGACAGAAAAACAAGTAATACATTCAATTACAGACCCGTTACTGACGTCGATTTGCAGTAACATTTTGGAACGCATATTTAGCTCAAGCATTACAAGCTATGTACAGTAGCACATCTGTCTGCTTTAGCTGGACATATTCTCATCAACCAAACATTTTTTTAAAAAAATGTGAAGGCCTGAAGATGACAGGCAACCTGTCGAAAACCATTGTTTGTAGATAAAAAAAATTTGTGCTCTCTTTGCTATAGAAAGTTTTTACCAAGTAAAACAGATTGCTCCTTCCGATTTCTCTACATGAGAAACAAACCGCGTAGTTTAGCTATTTTAAGGCTATTTGCTTAACGTATTTAAACTTCTCCGTCAAATATAAAGTCTATAAGAGCAATCTGATCCATTTTCCCATTCTGACTCTCTCACATATCCACACAAAAGCATACCGTTATTATAAGTCACTTTACAGTAATTTTATAAAATATTTCATTGAGCTGCAATTAAAATGACAGTAAAATTGCAGAAATGAAAAGTCAGTTGGAGTGCCTGATATCCTACGGTTCCTCCCGCTGTACGTAGTAGTTTTTGGCTCTACCTTGACGAAGACACGTGCAAACAACCATAAGTCACCTTGTGATCAGGAAGAGCAACACGACAGGAGAACCGTTGGATTCACAGGTCACAATATGTTTTATCTGAACACCAGATACTCATACTTCCGCTGAGGACTAGTTCTAATGAAAGACAAACACAGCAGCCGTCTAAATGATATGTCGAGTGCACTAAAGGCTCATAAAGCTTTTAAACGTAAGAAAGTGGAGAGTAAAATGCAGACCGAAGTGGTGTCATGCGCACGACGACACTCATTCATGTTATCATTAACGTAAACCAGGAAGTTGATTTCAACACTGTCGGGGACCTCATATAGTCCTTACCATGCGTAATGTTTGTGGTGTACACACTCCCATATAACGAGATAAAAACGGCATTGAAAGGGCTTCTCGCGTATGTTGCCGGTCTGATTAGTATTCAAACAAATCTGTAGTTCTTCAACTGGTTCCTTAAATCATTCGACATTAATCCCAAAACAAATATCTGAGTGCCTTTGAAACAGCGAGTAAAAGTAGTAATCAATATCCCTGTAATTTAGTGGTTCTACGGGATCTGATCAACAACGAGTAGCTTCAGACACGCTGACATCATCTACAGCGTTCCGGGAGCGTTGCATGTTCCCACCTCTCGTCACCTCCATCATTGCTGATTATGATTGTGCTGGTGAGTCAGGTGTTAACGTTGTGGGAAGGGAAGGCGTAATGTTGCATGATCGTACTAACATCCAATTCTTTGAACACGATACGCTCAACGCTCAACCTTATTGAATCACTATACTCCTTCCCAACATGTCTCTTTTCAGCCTGCCAGAGTGGCCGAGCGGTTCTAGCGCTACAGTCTGGCACCGCGCGACCGCTGCGGTCGCAGGTTCGAATCCTGCCTATGGCATGGATGTGTGTGATGTCCCTAGGTTAGTTAGGATTAAGTAGTTCTAAGTCCTAGGGTACTGATGACCTCGGAAGTTAAGTCCCACAGTGCTCAGAGCCATATGAACCATTTTTTGTCTCTTTTCAGAGGTGAATTCGATACTGAGTTTGTTCTTATGATTCACAAGCGCAAACATATCGAATAGCGCTGTTTGATGAACTGTTGATACGGGAGAATATTTGGCAAATGGAGTGACCTGCCCCATTTCCCCGACTTAAATAACGACGAGCACGTGTGGAACATAAGGGTAGGGTGCAGTTGGGCGAAGGGAGCAGTATGGGAATGACCCTACAGGGAATCTGTCTTTAGCAGCTCAGACAGGAGACTCTGTGTGTGGCAAACTGCCATTCAACCTGAGTTGGTCTTGGGTTGTGATCAATAACAGCAACCACTGCAGTACATCCAGTCAGCCCTGCCATGTCAGCTCAGAAGTGGTGAGGAGCTCATGTGGTCGGTAGCTCATGGGGGAGGGAACCATCACCTGTGAGCGTATGCCCACAACACCTATGGAGATCCGTTACCACCAACGAGCCTCTGTCAAAGGGCTACACTGGATGGGCGTGTTTTTAATCGATTGTGGTTGCTTGGCTTCTTTTTGTGAACTGTTTGAAATAATTATATTTCTACATCTAGCCGGCTTGTTGTTGCACTGACAGCTATTAACATTCAGAATTGTGTACCCTTGTGTTATACACGTTAAGTTGGGGCTCTAAGTTCCGTATGGTAACAAGTACTAACTCTAAAGATTCAAAAATCCACCGTCTTAATCTGTGATGCTGTTCAGAATCTCTTGGATGCGTATTTATTTATTTGTTGACACTGTTTAATGGTACACAGTCCAATCTCATTAACATGTTCACAGCCCACATTCCACGTCAATGCGCAATAACCACTCACAGATAACCAGTGGTAGACTAGCAGTGGAGGGTTTTAATAAGCAAGTTGGGGGGATGCTCTCGTTGGTTCCATCCAGTAGAGGGAATCTCGACCAGAAGATTACAAGGTCAGTACCTTGAGCACATGACACGATCCTGTTATCCTTTTTATGAGGATGAGCATGCCCCCTGAAATTTCTAATGAACACAAAGTTCCCAATCTTAAATTCCTTCGGATGCCAGCCTCAGCCATAGCATCTCACTTCTCTCCAGTTGGCACGTTCTATACTTAACTTGGCCTTTTCCAGTTCTCCTAAATATCTTCTGGAGCACCATTTTCTGGAAATAGATCATTGACAAACAAGTGATTGGACCATGGTGGATTTAAGAAATAAGAAAACATTAGTGCAGCTGCTTCTGTCTTATGAGCTTCATGATTGGCAGTGTTGAAGGTGAGGTTCAACCAGGGCAAGGAGCGATGCCATTTGATCTGCGCATTACTATGAAAGATAATCAATACAGCTCTTAAATTGTGTTTAGCCCGTCGTTGTATGAGTTATGCTGTGTTGCCACAAAATTTCGTTAACTTCCTCGATGCAAACCCGGAGCACTGTCACTAACTTGGGGTAAGCAGGGGCTGGGGGTGGGGGGAGACTCCAAACAATGATGAAATCCTCGTAAGATGCGAATAACGATTCCTGCAGTGACCACGGCACTTATAATCAAACAAAACGTGAAAATATATTTCTGACCTTTCTGGGCAGTGGTCCAAAGTAAGGCATAGCCAGTCCATCGGCTTTTCGGCATAGGTGAACTGGAGAAACCCCCCTACGACTGATATTGCACCTTTGACACTTGCCCACCAATCTCCAAATTTACTTATATAAGGACAGCCGCGTAACAGCATCTTTGATCCCATGGACGTTTTTTATGGACTCCCAGCGGTCCCCTGGTACAGGCTCGCGGTAGTACTTTAATGCCGCTGGATTCAACATTGGCGGGAAAAGAAGCCTTAACCTTCCGTCCCACGTCATATGATGACAAAGCACTCCCTCTTGTAGCCCGTATCCTGGTGCCTCCTCTCCTACTGTCACATACCGCTTAATCGGCCTTAAGTCAGAGTCATCCTCGTTCCCACAAATCCCCGAACGGAGAGGGTATTTCATTTGATACCGTGAATCCACAAAGCACCTCCTCTGCTGGTTCTTCGCTTACCTCCTAAAATATCAACGACTATATTTTCATCGCCCCTAATGTGTCAGACCGTAAAGCAGAATACCGAGATACGCGCCACCGAGCAGGCGGTCGGAGCAGTCTTATGCAGATGCTCTAAGAGCCAACTAACTGCCTGATTGTCTGTTTCGAGCATAAACTACCGGTGTTCGGTAGAAATTTGAGTTCTCGAGTACGGAAAGCACGGCGAGAAGCACCAAATCGTAGAAGGAATACCTAGCCTCGGTTGGGACTGGGTCCTCAATGCATAAGGCAACAGGCGATGATCGACGTCCTGCTTCTGCCGCTGTACTGCTGAAATACTCCGAAGCGTCAGTCTGAACAAAAAGTGGGCCCTCGAAGTCCGAAATCTCCAAGACAGGAGCATTACTCAATACTGACCTCAAGGCACGGAAAGCAGCTTGTTAGCAAACAGGCCATGTAAATGGTTCGTCCTTCTTGCAAAACTGGTTTGAGGGCGCAGAAGGTTCTGAAAACTTGGGCACAGGCTTCCTAAATAACTCGCTCACCCAGACCTAACAGGCTATCTCCTTTTTCGTGTTAGGTGGCCTGAAAAGACGAATGGCGCGGTTGCTTCAGTGATCGGTCTTAATGGCAGCAGGAGAAACTACATGACCTAAGAAAGATATTTCCTGGAGAGCCATACTACCCTTAGAGGGCTTGACAGTAAGTCTGGCCACCTATAAAATCGTCAGGACTTACCACAGATGTTCAGGATGTTCAGAGAACGACCAACTATGGATGCTCACGTCAAGGTAGGTATTTACGACCAAAACGCAATTCACGAGTCGAGACAAAACAGCACCTCTGCTTGACGAGACTAACTTTATTAACTTTGTACAAATTCCAGTCAGCCGAAAAAGTCATCACAGCCTTGGAGTTCCCCCAAGCGGGATCCGAAAATGTGCCCGATTTAAGTCAAGCACTCTAAAATACCAGGCACCGGCAAACCGGTAAAACGTATGTGTAAATAGGGCAGAGGGAGTGACTCAAATATTACGGTACAGTTTAACGCACGGAAGTCTACAAACGGCCTACAGCCTGACCCTCAGCAACCAAGAAGGTCTGAGAGGCGCATGTCCAAGTAAATGGCCTAGTCAGTCCATTGTCCAACATATTGTCCACAAGTTAATACAAGGTTTTCTCCCTGGGAGGAAATAATCTGTAAGGCGACTGCCGTTGGACTATCTGATCAGAGGGACGAAATCGGTACTCTCTCTTGTTGGTCACTCCCATTTTGTCACTTAAAACGTTAGGAAACTTCTGCAAAATACAAAGCAAGGCTTGCGCTTGGCTGGCCGACAAATGGGCGACGTCAGATCCTTCTGACTCGGCGGGTACACTGTACGCCTCCAGTAAACTAGAATGCCCGCACAACCTAAATTTTTGCAGCGGTTGAACTAATACTGAAATTGATTATTGGCCTAATTTCCGACTAGACTTGTCTCCTGAGTAAAACCACAGCCCAACATCAGATTATTGCTCAAATATTTGACTACTATGAGCTTCAGAGGCCAAGGGAAGTCATGAATTATACTGTAACCACACAATAAACCAATACGAGTAACGAGTGACCATTTACTGTCCCGCAAGGCTGCGTAACGGAATGCAGGCCAGGAAAAATAGACAATGATCGGTGTCGGAAGTACCAATCGCGATTTAGTAAAGAAACATTACTTCCTGAAGCCAGCAAAGCACAGAATGGCTCGTTCTTAAGAGACGCGCACACAAAAGGAAGCTGGACATTTACTACTGCTATCACCTCTTAACGAGCTCTGGGTAAGATGTGAGAAGAGCTAGGTTCTATCCTATTATGGCGTCAGCCACTAACTGGTTTCTTCCCCTTAAGTCGACAATGACGAGAAAAATGTCCCAGCAAGCCACAAAGATAGCAGTTCCTCTTTCCCAAGCTAACGTTTTTTGCCGGAGAACCTTGACTTAATTAGCTAGAAGCCTGTTTCCTTTCAGTGAACAAATCCTGCTAGCGGTCCTTCAGTTTCGTTCCTTGCAAGATGCTAGCAACGGCTTCTGATTGAGAAAGTTGAACCTTAAAGGCTATGGCCGCCGTGCATATTTCAGCTGTGTATTGAATCAAAGTTTCCCCTCCCCTTTGAACACGGAAAAGATACTGATTAATCAGATCATTCTTGGCCCTAGCTGACTGTCTTTCCTTAAAATCCTCATGCACGACACACGTAAGGAGCCAAGTCCAGTCAAACCAACACTAATCATTTCAGATAAGGATCCCCGACACAGTGGACACAAAACATGAAAAAGTACACCCCAGGAAACCTTAAAAACGTCCACGCGCCTTTCCAAGGTTACTGAGAAACACAAAAATACTAACAGCGGTTGTATACTGGCGATGAAAGTGGTTTCAACCTCGCGGGACACGGTTAAAAGAGGATTCGGCAGTTCGGAAGCTGACACGCCATGCCTCCATCACCACTCCCCCATCCCACGCTAAGAGATTATGCATATTTTTCAATAATGAGGAACATTCTCCCTCCTTCGGTTTCCATCCCACTATAGCATACACAATCTCATTTATAATGGCGTGACTTTGCCTTCGAAATCGTTATAACTTCTGCTGGTGATCGCTAATAACAAGGTTAAGATCTTTCATGCAGTGGAACCAGTGCAAATCTGAACTTGCACATCTGCATGTGCGAGAGCTTCCTGCCTTCAAAAATGCCGTGTTCGCCTCAATACTTGAGACAGACAAGCGGCACAGTTACTAAGAACTGTACACACCCCACCAACTGCGGTCACAGTAACCTGCAGCAGACAAGTCATCGCCAAGCGTAGTTGCATGCACAGGTCTGCAGTGCTCCAGCAACATACCAGCACCCATTCCATGGTGGTACGGCTCCGGGGTGCACTTGATGTTACTCGCTGGGGCGAGTACCAACATCAGAGGCTGACATTCCCCGCAAGTAACTCGGCAGCCTCCAGTGCTGCTGACGCCATCTAGAAGTCGCCTTGGCTCATTAACTGGGCCGCATGACACTGCCCGTGCTACTGGAGTCAACACCGCAGGGCTCTCGCATTACCACGCAGTACGTGGCAGCTGGCCGCTGTCAGGCGCTATCCGCACCACATGCTACAAGAGCATAAGACGTGGGTCCTGCCTTTACCCATGAAGTCAAATGAGTAGAACATTTAGGTTTTTTACACTGTCAGTCTAAGCTACCTACGGCATATCTCATGACCTCGCCACTCACCGACAACTCAACGTCGCACGGTAGTGGACGCACAACCCCCCGACAGCTTCAAAAAAAAAAAAAAAAAAAAGGTTCAAATGGCTCAGAGCACTATGGGACACAACTTCTGAGGTCATTAGACCCCTAGAACTTAGAACTAGTTAAACCTAACTGACCTAAGGACATCACACACATCCATGCCCGAGGCAGGATTCGAACATGTGACCGTAGCGGTCTCGCGGTTCCAAACTGCAGCGTCTAGAACTGCACGGCCACTTCCGCCGGCCCCGACAGCTTCAACTTAACTGTTTTTTACAGCTGTGGCATGCACAAAAGACCACATAATTCCTTAGCTGATGGGTGCGTCTATATGTAACAGCAGCATACTAGCGGACTAGTATGAAACCTTACAGATGTACGCTCCTACCACCTGCTGATTACAGCATTTGGTTAAGGAGTTATATGGGCTTTTTGAAATAAAATTATTGTGAACAGTCACTGATATTGTTTGTAGTCGAACTAAGTGCGTTCGCAGAAGCTCCATGCAAACAACATGACATGATGCAATTTCATCTTCATAATCTTCAATTACTTCTCTGAATTTCTTCTTGGTTTCTGTTACAGATTTTTCCAATTATAGAAGGGCGCGCTGAAAAGTAATACCTCCGAGTTTTTCTGTATGAAAACTCTTCTAGCTTTTTAAATAAAACCGACTTGAATAATAATGTGCACCCTTGTTTTTGATGCCTACCTATGTTTTAGTCAACATAGCCACCCTGGCGTTGAACACTTTCTCCCAACAAGAGACCAGTTTGTCGAAACTCTCACTGTAGATTGGTTGACAGAGGCCAAACTTTAACTCTGCTTCCACCGCTTCTTCACTATGAAACTGAAATCTTCGAGGGTACTTATTGTTTTGGAAACAATTGAAAATCGGATGGAGCGAAGTCGCGACAGTATAGACGATGATCGCTGGCAGTGAACCCAAGGCGTCGGATTGTTGGAGATGTCGCAGCACTTGTATGTGATCTGGCATTGTCTTGGTAAAGGAGAGGGTGTTCCATGTGTGAACGAACTCTTTGATTGCTAAACTCGATTACAGCACGCTAATTATGATGCGCAGAGATAGTTACGTTACATACGGCCATGCTACACACTAAATGCCCTCTAGCGGCAGACGGTTGAAAATAATAGACAAGAAGAACAAAGATGTAGAAAGTTAATAACGTTTATTTTCTTCAGAAAAAACATTAAAAGTTATAACTTGAAGATCCGGAGGCATTACTTGTCAATCCAGTTTTGGCCAGCAGGTGTAAATCTGGCGCTCTACAGCTTGTCAACGTCTCCATGAAGATATTGACTAAACTTTGTAAGATGTGGTTAATAATAAAATCCGTATTATGGCGCTCTCACTTGTTTGACCTTCTCTGTCGACGTCCCGTTTCTAATATCTCTATATAAAAGTCATGTCCTGACTGATTGAGTGACTCATCATCGCCCAACCCAAATTGCCGAGGATAGAAACTAGAAATTTGGAGTAAGTGTGGATCCTATACTGTAGACTTCGTTTAAGGAGGGATTTTTCGAAATTCCATCCCTAAAAGGGTGAAACAGGGGATACAGTGTTTATTCGAAAAATGTCGCTATTAAGGCAAAATTGATATATTTTTCCTCGGTCAGAGATAAAGAAATACGTGTTCCAGCACATTTTTGGAGTTTAACCCTACGGAAGTGAAATAGTGGGTGAAAACTTCTTTTGAAAATATACCATCGTTGAACAATTGTTAAAGTATTTTTAAAGTAACATCTATGAACACTGGTATTTGACTTCTTGGTTACAAATAAGAAAAATACGTTTGTTAGTATTTTTTGAAATTGAACTTTCAAGAGGGTAAAATATGGGGAGAGATTATTTATAAAAAAGTTTTAATACGAAAGCACTATTAAAGCTATATCTATGAGATTTTAAATTTCGGTTCCTAGGTAGAAATTTAAAAAATGAAAAAAATGTGTTTCACTGATTTTGGAAATTCAAAACCTATGGAGGTGAAACGGGGAATTAATGTTTCTATGGAAATATTTCATTGTGCAAGCATTTTTGAAGCTAAAGCTATGAAAATTTGTATGTGGGTTCTCTGTTACAAATAAAACATACACATGTCATTGTTTTTGGAAATTCAAATCATTAGGTGGCGAAATAGGGGTGAAACGTTCTAGGAAAATATTTCGTTCTGAAAGAATTCTTAACGGTAAATCTTTAAAAATTTGTGTTTGGCTTTTCAGTTAGAGATGAAAAAATAAGTGTTTCACTGCTTTTGGAAACTCAAACCCTAAGGGGATGAAATAGGCTCAGACCCATTCACTGACTCGTCATCGCCCAGCCCAAACTGCTAAGAATAGGAGCTTGACGTTTGTAGAAGGTGTGGATCTTATACTGTCGGCACCGTTTAAGAAGAGATTGTCCGAAACTACACTCCTGAGAGGCTCAAATAAGACAAGAATGATTTTTTGAAAGTATGTCGTAAGTAAGGCAATTTTGAAACCGGAACTATAAATAACCGTATTTGGTTTCTCGGCCAGAAGAAAAGAAACACGCGGTAATTAACACGTGTGGGGTGAAACAGTGGGAGGATGTTTCTTGGAAATAAATCATTGTTAAAGAACTACTACAGCATTTTTAAAGATAAGTGTATGAAAACTTGTATTTGGCGACTCATTTGTAAATAAAAAATTTTCGTTTTTTCGTTTTGGAAATTCAACCCATAGGGGGTAAAATAGAGCATGAAAGTTTTTATGGAAACATTGCATTACGGAAGAATTGTTGGAAATAAAATGCAGAAAATTTGTGTTTGGCCTTTCGATTGCAAACAAAACGATAGTAGTTTCAATGTTTTTTAGGAATTCGAACCTGAGGGGTGCAACAGGTGACGAAAGCTTGTGTAAAAATATTTCGTAGCATGAAAACACTTTTAAATGTCAGTCTACGACGAATGATATTTGACTTCTAAAGAAACAGCTGTTAGGGGATGAAAGTATTTATGGAAACATCACCACAAACACGAGAACTCAGACGGCAGGATTACAAAAGATCTGTGGCTTCAGTTGTGGTCAGAAGTATATTAAGAAAAGACCACCATTATTTGGCCTTAATTAGAGTGAAAGGTTTAGAAGACGTTAAATCGGTGCCGGCAGTACAGTGTACGCGAGCGACGCAGCGGGCGCTAAGCTAGTCCTTTACAATTCGAAGCATTACTGTACGTGTTCCTTGCATTCTCTGTTCCAGATTTGCACCTGGTGGCAAAAACTGGAAAAAAACTTCTTTCCCAACGTAATTAGATTCCGCATCAACGCACTAAAATATCCATCTACATTTCGCTGTCATGCGATAATTACAGGCCACACTGGGAATCTGATAGTAGCTACACCTCAATTATAACTACCCAGTACGTTTTTGGTATATTGCCTTCATCTCTCAGACAGACAGCATCCCATTATACTGGCGAGTTCCGCCACACTGGAGTGTTGTTCGAAATAAAAACCGCGAATACATTTGAACTTGCAGTAAGCGGACGTCACTGGCGTCCCTTCGGAGTCGCCGGTCGCCAAAGTTGGCGGCGCGAGTGCGGCGCTGCGCAGCGGAGCGGCTCAGCGGGGCTCCTAGGATTAGAGTGGGGCGGCTGGGCAGGCGGGCGCACACAGCCCGGGGGACAGCGCAAGTGTCGCCGCCGGCCACCGCAGGGGACGCTGAATATAAAACAGGCCCGCCGGAAGCAGCCTTATTTGTATTCAGAGCGGCGCCCGCGGCCAATTACAGTTCGTCGCGACGGCATTCCGAACGACTCGCCGGCCGGCCTCTCGTTACGAATTTACCGCTGGTGTCCCGGCCACTGGTTTTGTGCCCGCGCCGGTCACGTCGATCTCCGGTGTTGCCTCTCTGGCTTTCCTGGACAAACAGGGTCGGCCGCAGGACGTGACAAGAAACGGGGCAGCGGCAGCCTCCGCTACCGCCACAGATTTCTCCACTCCGATTCGGTTGCTACCGACAGAGACAAAGTGACAACTTCTAAACCACCCTTAGTACCGTCTGAGACATCTGAAACGGCTTTCTCGCATGTCGATACTACACACAGTGTCTACTACTGGATACGTCTTTTGTTTTAAGGAATTGAAAGCTATACACACAGCTGGTTTGTATCATTCTTAACGAACAGGAAGCAAAATGTTGTGCTGAATAACACAAATAATATTGTGACGGTGATAAATTCTAGTGAATGGGCAGTTATCACAAAGGGAGCCCAATAGGGTTCAATTTTTGGTCCTCTGCAAAATGGTTCAAATGGCTCTGAGCACTATGGGACTTAACATCTGTGGTCATCAGTCCCCTAGAACTTAGAACTACTTAAACCTAACTAACCTAAGGACATCACATACATGCGTGCCCGAGGCAGGATTCGAACCTGCGACCGTAGCGGTCACGCGGTTCCTGACTGAAGCGCCTATAACCGCACGACCACACCGGCCGGCGGTCCTTCGCTGTTGCTTATTCATGTGAATGACTTCTCACTTAACGTTCAGCAAGCTGAACTAGTACTTTTCGCAGATGACACGAGTGTTACAATAAATCCTATTCCATAAAAACCAGCTGCAGATATTGTTAAGGATGGCCTTCAAAGAATTATTAAGTGGTTCTCAGGAAATGGAGTCTCCCTTAATTTCGAAAAGGTCACTATATCCAGTTCTGTACACCGAAAGAGTCATACCAACAATTGATGTAGCACACGAACAGGGCTCAGTTAACTGAGTAGAGTTCTGCACATTTTTGGGTGTTCACACTGATGACAACTTGAAACGGAAGAAGCGTATTACTGAGTTTCTAAAACAATTAATTTCAGCTTCATTCGCTCTTCGTATAATAGCTAGTCTTGGTAATAAACAGATCAGCCTCCTAACGTACTTTGCATATTTCCACTCAGTAATGTGTTATGGAGTATTTTTCTGGGGTAACTCACCACTTAGACGTAAAGTATTGATTGCACGAAAGAGAGCAGTGAGAATAATTAGTTGTGTTCACCCAAGGACGTCAAGTAGGCACCTCTTCAAGGAGTTATATATTTTAACTCCACCATCAGAGTACATATATTTGCTAATCAAATTCGTTATAAACAATCCATCTCAGTTCGCGAACAACAGTGATGTTCATACCTACAACACTAGAGGGAAAAAATGACCTTTCCTCTCCGTTATTGTCAGTTGCTCAAAAAGGAGTACATCATTCAGCAAAAAAAAAAAATCTTTGATCATTTGCCGAACAACATAAAGTGTCTGGCAGGTAGCAGATCAAGTTTTAAATCTAGCCTAAAATCGTTTCTTTTGGACAACTATTCCATGGACGAGTTTTTGTTTCAGAAATGGTAAAAAAACTGTACAATCTAAATGTAGTGGCGTGTGTAGAACTAAAAATTTCAGTAATATTAATATTAACACTATTCATGTGTGTATGTATATCTTGTAATCTGACTTATTTCACACCATATCGATAAAATAATCATAAAAATGATCTACGGAACATAACATAACTAAACTAAGCTAATTTCTTTAACGGGATATACTCTTAATCTTTAGAGGTTCGAACAGTGAGTACTTCGGTTGTGAAATCGATGTTGTATTGTCATAACGATCACTATATAAGTAAGGCAAAGAGCTTTGACACGATGTTCGGTTTTGGGTTACAAACAGGAGTACCAGTGTTAAATACATTACTTAGTATATAAAAAGTAAAGATAACCTGTGGGGAAAGACGGATTAGATACTATATGCACAAGAACCAAGAGTAAGCAACAAGACTGGAAGACCAAAAAAATAAATAAATAAATAAAAATTACTTGCATTAAAAAGGGTGTAAGACAGGAATAAAGCCTTTCGCCCCTTCTTTTCAATCTGTATATTGAAGAACGAACGGTGAAAATGAAAGAAAGGTTCAAGATCGAGTTAAAATTCAAGGTGAAAGAATATCAATGATAAGACTCGCTGATGACATTGCTATTACAGGGTGTGTCTAATGGAATGAACAGTCTGCTCAGTGCAGAATGTGGATAGAGTGTCAAACCAAAGAAAGTAAAGAGAAGTAGCAGAAATGAGAACAGCGAGGAACATAACATTAGAATTGGGTATTAGGATGCAGACAAAGTTAGGAGATTCATCTACTTAGGCGCCAAAATAGCCAACGACCTCGCAGCAGTGGTAACACCGGTTCCCGTCAGATCATCGAAGTTAAGCTCTGTCGGGCTAGGGCTAGCACTTGCATGGGTGACAATCCGGTCTGCCGAGCACTGTTGGCAAGCGGGTTGCACTCAGTCCTTGTGAGGCAAAGTGAGGAGCTACTTGACTGCGAAGGAGCGCCTCCGGTCCCGTTAACTGACATACGGCCAGGAGAGCGGTGTGCTCACCACATGCCTCTCCATATCCGCATCCAGTGATCCCTATAGGCGGAGGCGGCAGCAGGCCGGTATCGTTTGACCTTCATGGTCTGTTCGGGCGGAGTTTAGTTTAGTTGTCTAGGCACCAAAGTAACCCGCGACGGATGTAGCATGGAGGATATAAAATGCAGACCAGCATTGGAAAAAAGGGTGTCCTTCACGAAGATAAGTCTACTTGTGTCAAATACAGGCCTTAATTTGAGGAAGAAATTTCTGATACTGTAGTTTTGGAGAACAGAGCTGTATGGCGGAAAAATGGGAGAGAAGCGAAACAATTGATAAGTGATGCTGCAGAAAAACGTTGCAAATTACTTGGACTAATAAGGTAAGGAATGACGAGCCTCTGCAGAATCGACGGGGAAAAAATATATGGAAAAAAACTGAAAAGTAGAAGTAACAGGATGGCAGGACATGTGTTACGACAATTATTCTGTGGTACTAGAGGCAGCTGCAGGGAATGAAAATTGTAGAGGCAGACAGAGACTTGAATACATCCAGCACATAATTGAGGACGCAGATTGCAAATGCCACTATGAGATTAAAAATTTCTGACAGGAGAGGAACTCGTGGCGGGCTACATCAAACCAATCGGAACACTGATGTCTCAAAGGAACTAAGAAGGAATAATATGGTTATTTAAAAGGTAACAACTTATGTAACGAAGGATTCTGAGACGGATGTTCGCATCTTTATGAGCAGTAGATGGTCAATATAGGAGGTGAGCGATCCAAGAACTGCATAATGGGATAATGAGAATCTCTGACACCACCAGGAAAAGAAAGAGCAAGTTATTCTAACATACCTACGTCTACATGGATGCTCTGTAAATCACACTTAAGTACCTGGCAGAGGGTTCATCGAACCACTTTCACAGTAATCCTTTATTGTTCCGATCTGCGTGAGCTCTTATTTCCCCTATTTTATCATGATTATCATTTCTTCCTATGTAGGTCGGCTTCAACAAAATATTTTCGCGTTCGGATCAGAAAGTTGGTGATTGGAGTATCGTGAGAAGATTCCGTAGCAACGTAAAACGCCTCTCTTTTAATGATGTCCATCCGAAATCCTGTATATACCATATTTCTCGATAATGCAAAACGTGCTGTTTTTCTTTGAAATTTCTTGATGTACCCCGTTAATCCTCTCTGTTAACGATCCCACACCGCACAGCACTACTCCAAAAGAGGACGGTTAAGCTTAGTGCAGGCACTGTCTTTAGTATATCTGTTGCATCTTCGAAGTGTTCTGCCAATAAATCCCATCTTTGGTTTGCCTTTATCACAATATTTTCCATGAGTACTCTCCAATCAAGTTGTGCGTAATTTTAATTGAAGTATTTAGTTGAATTCACGGCCTTTAGACCTGACTAATTTATCATGTAACATCATTGAAAAGGACAAGAGGAGGTTGACAGAAGATAGCAGAGTTTCTTGTGAGGGAGTGGACAATAGTAAGCTAGATCTGTAAGGTTTGGAATACACGAAACAGACATTTACGACACGGTGATTTAAAATAATAAAAAATTCACGCTTTCATAGCCTTCCAGGACAGAATTATGCCCAACGCAAAATCATTTTGGGCAAAACACCGAAGAAGAATACCTAACACGGGAATCAAACAATACTGAAGAATAAAGACCAGAAGAGACGTAGCAGGTACGAATCAACTTCATCCACAAATGTACAAAAGGAAAGGAGAGGAAAAGACAAAAGTTAAGAACAGTAAATTGATTTATTATGTATTTGAATAATATTACGAAATTGTTATTATGATACTTGCAACGCCAATAACAAATATTCCGTCTCTCCTTTCATACGCTGTCATAGTGAAAGACGAAATGTCCTGAGAACTGAAAGTACAAACTATTAGGCTGCGCTATGTTCAATTTCTGCTCTACGACCTCCCTGATGGGATCTCCTTCAGGTTCTTCTGCAGTTCACGGCTAACTGACGCTGTTCATAAAATACAGTAATGCCCAATAACAGCAGCTGGATGGAAAATATTTTATTAGTCTTATATATATTAGAGTTAGCGGTTGCTAAGCCAAGTGTTATACTCGTATTCATTAGCACGCAGCCACATTAAAACAATGAAAACACAGGGTAAAGCGTTTCGCGAGCAACGCTACCATCATTTGGCTATATACCGCATATCATTAAACCTCTAAAGCACCAACCACACTGAAAAATCACTTGCGTTAGAGAACTGATGTTCTAATAATTTTGCTTCATCACTAGTGGGTATGAGACGAGGACGTTTTCCCGAATGGTTCTATGCAGTGCTTGCTGTTTCGCAGGTTAGGCTGCATCCGTTTAATGATTCGGGATTGACAGCCTTGAGACGAGAGCATGCCTCCTAACCCATTTGCTGTTTCTTTCACTGTTTTAACGTAATTGTATGCTAAATATAACGATTACTGATAATTAGTTGCCGCTCACTTAGACAGCAAAATATGTGTCTCAATTGTAGTGGCCGTTATCATTGGTGACTAGTGTCCGACCGAACATTCGGCTTCCGCTAGAAATCCCACCTTCGACCAAACCCTCTGCTACGGCCAAAATGTGCCGAAGTTTTGGCCGAAGCCGAAGATTTCTAGCAAGCGCCGAAATTGAACTAACTGTTAGAACTGCGCTCGGGCCGTGGACACTTGACAATTAAACAGCTACAGTCGCGAAGCTTTCACATACTTGGCGCGGACTGTAGTACATTGCCTTGCGTCGGTCGGCCACCATTGCCAGTAAATACAAGTTCGTACGGGAGATTTTCTTATCCAAGAAGTACTCCGCATTTATTGATTGCAGCTCTTATAGAAATTTGTTTTAAAACAAAGTATTTGACTAGGGATGAAACGGAAAATACGAAGACTGAAATATTGTCATTTCTAGGACAGAATGAGTCTCGGTGCAGCGAAATAGCTCGTACGGACGTAGATGTTGATGATACTAGTTGGGTTGGGTTGTTTGGGGAAGGTCATCGAACTCATCGGAAGAGGGAAGGATGTCGGCCGTGCCCTTTCAAAGGAACCATCCCGGCATTTGCCTGGAGCGATTTAGGGAAATCACGGAGAACCTAAATCAGGATGGCCTGACGCGGTATTGAACCGTCTTCCTCCCGACTGCAAGTCCAGTGTCTAACCACTGCTCCACCTCGCTCTGTGATGAGACTAGTCCTTCCTTTTCAATGTCAGATGCAGATACCGAAAATGCATCCTCTAAAAACAACGATGATTTATGGTATTCACATGATATACTTGCATTACCTGTCACAAATGGTAAGGAGCTGGAACATCACTATCCTCATTTCGAATAACATCTAAAATGTGTTCCTGAAGAACATCTAGCATGTTTTTTGAAAGAGCCCCTGCTTCTAAGGAATGGTGACATTTATGATTATTGGGCTTCTAGTCCTCATATTTATCTACGCCCAGTTGCACTTAAATATTTGCCAGCTTCTCCTACCAGTGCTCCTAGTGAACAGTGCCAATTTTGAATTGAATTTCTTCGGGCTAAGAAACATTCCGCTTCGGCTTCGGCTCTAGCCGAAGGTTAGGGCGATAGCCGATTAATCGGTTTCAGCTTCTGCCAGAATTCGACCTTCAGTCGCACACTATTGATTATGAAATCTTGTGAGCCATCGATCCCCGTGCTGGGATCTTCTTCACTGTTCAACTGGTGATATTAGATGGCTAAACAACGTCGAAAGACTGTGTTGCGTTCGCTTATAGAAGGCTATTTTCCCGCGATTTTTCGTAGAAGTGGAGTCACTGCGTAAGGGTCTTCCGGTTGCCTTTAGTGAACCGTCATCATGGGGTAAATACTGAAAGCATATACTAACAGTAAAAGGGGAATCCAAATTACTATTCTTTTTGTTCGGTCTCGATTGTTAGATGGTAGCTGCTTACGTTCCTCGGTCGCCGTGGCTGGGTGTTAACTTGATTGTGGATTCATTGTCTATCGAGGTGTATCAATTATATGAATGGAGGAGTATTTTCTTTCATACATGTCCGCTGACTGTAGAAATTATTTATTTCTTTACCGCAATTTCAGCCTTTGGACTATTTTCAAGTGATACAGCAAAAGATTTTACTTCAGCACATGTCAGACGCCGACATTTCAACATGTAATCTCCAAAATTAGCCCTTTTCACTGTAGAAGTTCTCATCTGATGTTTCCGTATTTCCACGGTGAAAAGTCCTACATTTGACAATGACGTGGATACATGTCGGAGGATCTGAAAGTCTGACAAGTGCCTAAGCCAAATCTTTTGCAGTACCACTTAAAAATGACCCAAAGCCCGAAATTGCAAAAGTGAAATAAATGATTTCTACGGGCAACGACGAATATGATATTCTTTACAAGTATTTGTTTTAACGAGTTAAACGTTTTCTTGAGAATTGCTTCACAGCCAAACGATTTTGATATACAAAAGAATGGATATAAGACAAAACAGTCGATGCATGAAAATAATTTCTTTCGAGGATAAAATGACATTTTAATGTCTGTTATTAGCTAGCGGTGCTCAAAATGGTTGATATGGCTGTAAGCACTATGGGACTTATCATCCGAGGTCATCAGTTCCCTAGACTTAGAATTACTTAAACCGAACTAACCTAAGGACATCACACGCATCCATGCCCGAGGCAGGATTTGAACCTGAGACCGTAGCAGCAGCGTGGTTCCGAAATGAAGCGCCTAGAGCCGCTCGGCCTCAGCGGCCGGCCCTAATGTTCCCTAACTTCGGTACACACGGTCCCAATACGCTTGCAGCGCTAGAGTAAAAGGTTTAGAGTGGTTACGAGGAAATGGAAATGTATTCATTGCGTCGCCGTTACCACAGAGATTGAGAGAGAAATATCAAATCCGTTATCTACGTTGTGATTTAATATTAGAACAAGAACCCAAATAAAGCAGTTTATACGTGCCAGTTCTTAACGGTTTACGAACGTAAAGGTTATAATGGAAATGGTCCTCAGACAGCTGCGGTATTAACATCCCCCATGACTCGGTATGAAAAAAATGTGGAATCTAACGAATAAGACACGTTCAATTCTCTGACTGAGACGTAGTCAACCTCAGCATGGAGCTCACACGGGCTTTGAAAGTCGATTTAATATCTCTGTTTTTCATAAAAACATTTATTATGCAGATTACAGCGAATACAGCTGACTTTAGTTTCGGCAGTACATAAGAATATTTTTTAACGAGTCCAGATGCATAGTAAGAACTGTTTCATTACGTAACTTCATTGACTGGGGAAGATTCAGGATTCATTGAGAGCCATCACTTCATTGGTAACGCCTGTCATACGAATTCGTTGCATACTCAGTTGGAGACATCTCAGGCGATTGGAGATGATGAAGCCATTAACATCTTATGCTGCTGTTTTAAAGGCATCAATGCGTGCTCCACATCGATGCGGTTCTTATCCTTTTTCTTAAAAAAAATATGGCGGTATCGTTATGGGCCTACAAGTTTGGCACGAAAGGATAGAATAATCACTTACTTGGAAAGACAAAGGCTTCCTCTATAACAGAAGACAACGAACTCAGAATACCAGCCTTTGGTTTCATTCTTTCGCTGTTCAAAATGTGTAGATGACTTGAGCTGTATTTCAACATCAAAGGTGCAAAAAAATAAACAATCTACTGCTCCTCTTGTTTGTAGCCTATCAAGATGAGACTCATTACTTACTCTGCTCTTGTCACAGCGTGCTAGTAACACTAATGATTTCGTAGGTCTACCCTACAAATTCTTGTGGTTGTCTGCTGTTTCTTCCTTTATGAAAAAGACTCATTTAACTCTCGGTTATTTCGTTCCACACTTACGCCGAACACACTGCGTTTCGCTTCGTGTTGCAGCAACCTTATATGCAAATTTCCACTTCGTGTTTGCCTTAACAGCTTCCATTATAGGAAACGTGTAAGAGAACTACAGCCAGAACAGCCCTCTTAACATTTTAAGGCTTCACTGAAGCGATGCTGTAGCATTTTACGAAGCTGTATCCACTAATGTTCGAAAGTGTGTAGCTGACTTGGTTCTGCTTGTTCAGTGACTAAATTGTGACTCGAAATGGAAGACAGGAAAATGAAATGAACTGTTCTTGTATCACAGAGATAACTTCCAAAGACTGCGAGAAACGAATTAATACGGACCTTGGGGATTTCAAATCTAGATAAATAGAAAAGTTAAAGATTCGGTCAGAAACGGACAGAGTACAAAAACTGATTGTCTGAACGGGAAAGAAATGAGCTTCAGCCTTGTTAAAATGCTCATTACGCATTGACCTAAGGGTAACACGAAAGAAATTATTCAGAGCGGAGACAAGAGAATCTGGACCTACATGCTCACAAACATATGTCGAGAATTTTTACAATAACACGACCGCTGTTAGACAGAAATAAAATGTAATATGTTGCTTCAATAATTTTACAGATAACTCAAATGAGCGATACATGTATTTACAATAAAATGGTCAATAAAGCTAAGTAACTGGTTCCCAACGAGAAAAATGAAGCAGCCACATACAGGGTATCAGAGATTCTGGCATTTCCACGTCTTCTTTAGTTTGAAACCCTTGTCCGAACATCGAAATTTAAGTTTTTTTTAATAGCTTTTTTCAATTTTTAGGTGTTTTCTGTGAACTTCTTTTTTGTGAAAAGGTGTTTCTGTGTGTACCTGTTGGTAGTCGCAAGTGACGGTGATATACTCTGAAGTTCTTCCTTTTTTCTGCACGTGATTAATAATTTTGTTAGAAAACACATTGATTCATTTACTACCAGTCACTCAAAATAAATCCAACAGCAACGTTTGAGTTGTATTACGTAGAATCACAGAAGATGATGCATTGTAGCAAGGACAAAGTGAGTGATCGCCAGCTATCTTCTCCTCATGTTGGGACTGAACAGGAAACAGCCATTACGGTATTGTGTAATCATCATCCTTAGTAATGAATGATGCAATAATTCGCTCAAAAGTCCTGTCTACGTTATTTGGAATGGTGATGGACGAGTAGCATCTTCAAAAGAAGTTATGAGATGAACTACAATGAGAGTAAACAAAGGGAATGGCTATGTTCAGGGAATTAGGTCTGTAAATGTGCAGTAGCTCAGTTTCTGTTTGGGCAGCAAAGTAACTAACGATGGCTCAGGAAGAATGTATATTAAATGAAGAATTCCAGTATGAAGGTACGAATTCCTGTAAAAAGGAAATTTGGGAACACTGAACATGAATTTTAGTCTCAGGAAGCCTATTCTGAAGACCTTGTACGAAAGTGAGACGTGGACGGTAAAGCGATCAGTAAAAAGAGGACAAAAGCGTTTCAAAGCTAGTACCACAGAAGAATGTTGAAAATTTAATGGGTAGATTGAATAAGTAATGAGGGCGTACCGAATCGAACTACGGAAATAGAAATTTGTGGCACTTCTTTACTAAAAGAAGCAAAGCCTTGACTTAAAAAATCACCTGACCTCAGTCATTTTAATTTTGCCTGGGGTCATCTCAAATGTGAGGTGAACAACACTTCCGTTGGTGAGACTGAAGAACTAGAGAAACTAACTGTACAGTTATATCAAGATTGTGCGTTTTGATCCAGGAGCGCTACTCACTGCAGATGGGAGAGGAGTGTGGCACCCAAAAGCGTAGAACATGTCCTTTAACAGGTACGAGTGTACTATTAATTGTAACCTGCATACTTCTGAAACAGTACTGTATTCCTAATTAAACTAGGACATGAATTAAATTTGAGCTAGGTTTTCTAGGAACTTAATCGGAAGATTTAAATGCCAAATACAACTTTACGAACGAGGAGAACACGGCAAGAGCCATAACCCAAATTTCCGTTAATTTCGCCCAGTGGAAGAGGGGTTAAAGTAAACGATTACATGTCTCGGGTAGGATCCGTAGATATTCGACCATTTCTGAGAAAACTTCCGTCAGAGTTTCCAAGGTACTTTGTGTGCCTTTTAATGGTAGTATTAGTCAGTCAAAGCGGTGGCGCAGTGCTAACGCCGTGGTCTCACTCTTTTCGCCTCGTGTTCGAAATTCTATTATTATTTTTGTTTTAGTTTTTCATTTATGTTTCAATGTCTGTATAAGAGTACTACATGGCTGTTTTCCAGTTTATACTGAAATAACGTTGTACTTATACGTCTACTAATTGTATGTCTGATGAATAAATTTAAAAATATAAAGAAATAGTGAATGATAAAATTGTTTGAATTTGTTTTCGGTGAAATTCCTGTAGTGTATCTCGATTCATAATCAACTGCAAAAACCAGTTTTCGCTATAGCAATCCATTTTACGTGGTTTGTCGGGAGGTTACTGCCAACACGTGAAATATTCAACATTGTTGATGACGTTTTCTCCCAAGCGAGATTTACACGGGGAAATATCACTATGGCAATCCTGCAATCGCGCGATGTTCGTGGTGTTCGGAACTTAAATTTTTCTAATGTTTCTTGGATCGGTATAATCCAAGGGAATACATCAAATCGACTTTAAGAATGAATGTAAGAGTAATATTTGAGAAGTTATACATAAATTGATATGAGAATTAAATATAAGAATTTAACAATAATGTTACCCTTGGAAGTACCATACACACACATACTATGTAATAAATATATGACACTTATTCTCAAACCCAGCTGTAATTTTACAATTAATTGAACTCTAATAGCGTACATCTCTGAAATTGTAACACGAAGTGTACACCATGATCAGAGAAACCCTCAATTATTTGCTGGAGTACCATAATTGCCTTAAATTAGAGTATTTGGTAAGAAACATGAGTCTCACGTTCTAGATGCATCTTATTTCACCTCTGTCAGCACTATTAATGTTAATGCAACAAGAACTATTCTTACCGTGTATGACTTAATTTTCCTCGTCGCTGTCTGGAGATTCGGCAAACTGATCAGTTATGCCATTCTACGTCCACATTTGCGTGGATATTCTGTAAAAATGGTTCGCAGAGGGTTCATCGAATCAACTTCAAAATAATTCTCTGTTACTCCAGTGCCGAACAGTGCGCGGAAAAGACGAGCACCTATATCTTTTCGTGCGAGCTTTGATTACTCTTGTTTTATTATCATGATCGTTTCTCCCTGTGTAGGTCGGCGTCAACAAAGTGTTTTCGCATTCACGTGAGAAAACTGGTGACGGGAATTTCATGAGAAGATCCCACCGCAACGAGAAACGCCTTTGTTTTGATGATGTCTACCTCAAATCCATATCATGTCCGTGACATTCTCTCCCCTATTTCTCGTTAACAGAAAACGTGCTGCTCCTCTTTGAACTTTCTCGATGTAGCCTATTGATCCTGTCTGGTAAGGATCCCACAATGAACCAGCAGTACTGCAAAAATTACGGACGACCGTAGTGCACGCGGTCTCTTCAGTAGATCTGTTGCAACCTTCTTGGAATCTGCCACTAAATGGCAGTGTTTGGTTCGCCTTCCGCACAGTATTTTGTATGTCTTCTTTCCTATTCCAGTTGTTCGTAATTGTAATTCTAGGTATTTTGTTGAATTTACGGCCTTTAGATAAGGCTGATTTATCGTGTAACCGTTCTTTAACGGAATGCTTTTCACTCTCATCCGAATGACCTCACACTTTTCATTTTCTAGAGACAATTGCTAGTTTTCGCACCATACTGTCATCTTTTCTAAATCGTTTTCAGCTTCTTTTGATCTTCTGCGGACTTTACTCGACAATAAACGGCATAATCATCTGCAAACAGCCTAAGACTGCTGCTCAAATTGTTTCCTAAATCGTATACGTAGATAAGGAACAGCAGAGGGCCTGTAACACTACGTCGGGGAACGCCATAAGTCAGTTCTGTTTCACTCGATGACTTTCCCTCAATTACTACGAACTGTGACCTCTCTGACAGAAAATCGCGAATCCCGTCGCATAACTGAGACGATGGTCCATAAGCAAGCAATTTGATTAAAAGCCGCTTGTGTGATACAGTGTCATGAGCCTTCTGGGAATCTAGAAATAAGGAATCGATTTAAAAATCCTTCGTGTGAGTCAGGAGCTAGTTGTGTTTCACAAGAACAATGTTTTCTAAATCCGAGTGACTGTGTGTCAATAGACCGTTCTCTTCAAGGTATTATATAATGTTCGAACATATTATATGTTCCGAAATCCTGCTGCATATCGACGTTAATGATATGGACCTGTAATTTAGTGGACTACTCCTACTACCTATCCTGATTATTGATGTGACCTGTGCAGCTATCAACTCTTGGGCACGGATCCTTCGTAGAGCGAATGGTTGTATATGATTGTTAAGTATGGAACTATTGCATAAGCAATCTGTGAACGTAACTGGTACATAATCTGAACCGGAAGATTTGCTTTTATTAAGTGATATAAGTTGCGTCACTATTTCCAGGGTATCTACTTCTAACTTAATCTTGTTTGCTGCTATGCTTGATTCGAATTCTGGAATATTTGGTGAAAAATTTCGGAAGGCTGTGTTTGGTATCTCTGCTTTAGCAGCACTGTCATCGATAGTATTTCCGCTGCTGTCGCGCGGAGAAGGCATTGATTGTGTCTTACATACAACCAGAAACCCTTGGGTTTCTGCCGGGTTTCGAGACAAAGTTTCGTTGCGGAAATTATTTTAAGCATCTGGCATTGAAGTCCGCGCTATATTTCCAGCCATTCTCCATAATTGCTGCAGAAGCATCAGGTACAGAAACACTTTCATACGAAAGTGACTTATGTCACTATCACGAGTGAGTTCTTCTAGCAATGCTTCCCGTATAGCATCTTCCGCCAGTAAAGTGTCATTCCTACGTGCCATTTTCACATAAATTATCTTCATACTCTGCGACAGAACAGTTAGACAATGTGTACTCCAGAGTAACAGTGATCTTTCAAAAAATATATCTGTCAAATTAATCATACAACAATGTCCCATAACCTCAAACGTCTGCCATCTTATAGGTCTCACTCAGTGCGTTGGCAGTGGGCTGTGTATGTGCAGTGAAGCATGCACAGTCACCCTGGAGTACACGCCTAGGGTTGACGGACTTGCATAACCTAATTTAGTAAGAAATATCCGTAGAATAACCATGCACGAACATGGGTAGATAAATGAAAAAAATTGGAATAAATAAAAACAATAATCGAGTTTCAAACACACGGCGTGAAAGAGAACACAACAACGCTAGTCACTGCGCCACCATTTCACCTGACAGTATTGCGCACTAAAGGACATCTAAATTACATCGAAAACTTTGGGCGTCGTTTTCTCAGAAACGGTCGAGTATCTAGATAAGCCGAGAAACGTGTTCGCTTATTTTGACTCCACTTCCAGTGAGCGAAGTTACTGAGAAATCGGGTTATAGCATTTGCTGTATCCTACTCGTAAGTAGGACAATATTTCGTACAAACGTCAATTGCGGCTCGCAGCCACACATTAGTCACTACCTCGGAAATGGCGCTGGACCAATGTACAGTGCATATCGTAGGGCACATCGTACCAAAATTACTTTCGTCTTTGAGAATTTACAACAAAATATAGGAGATGCAGAGACGTATAAGATTATTTCGGATTGGAGTATCGCCGCGCTGTGTTGCCCTGCGCAGTGGGGCGTGCGAGGTCGTTGGCCCAGGGTCCTAGGCCGCGCTAGTGCTGTGCCACAAGTTAGTTCCAGTGGGTGACGCCGCTAACTGCTGGCCTAATTGCTCGTGCATTACCTCCGGCCCGCGGGCACACAATTGAATACAGCGACTAGGGGCGAGCGCCGCCACCACAAATAGGCGCCCTAGCGCAGGGCAACAGAACGTGGGAGGAATTCACCAGCAGGTCCGCTGCAATGCCTTGCACCCGCCAAGTGGATAGAATAAACAGTCTGTCAGATTACTAAGGACCGATGCCGTTTGTTTTACGACCAATCGTCAATATAAGCATTTTATTTTGACGCTTTTAGAGTTCCCTGCAGAAAATGTGCCGAGAGATAATTTTACTGGAATCCATCTCGAGATATATCTGAAAGATTACGGTTACCTGTCGGGCTGGAAGACGGATCTAAGCTCGGACGATATACATTTGTGGTGATGGTCCTCATTAAAAGAGCAATCGAAACCCAGTTCGGCGATCGCCTCACAGCTTGATACGGTCGGGATCTTCATTTCAGCTTTGCAATGGCGCAGATTATGTACTTTATATGTCAATGGACTAGCATTGTTAGAGGAAAAATATATCGAGAATGGCCTAGTCACAGCCCGTCTATTGCTTCTGCTATCGTAGTGGTGGACTGTCCTACGCGATGTATCTTCCTCCCAGGAGAGCAAGCACAACATTATGTGCAATAATGCTTCTGAGAAGCTAAGAAAGTATCTGCTGTTAACAGCGGCAACATAATCTGAAGGATTTTTTAGGATACTCAGTAATTGAGTCAATTGTCCACGAAAGGAAAGTGAAGGAAGAGAGAATGATTCTCATTATCAGTAGCTTCGTTCCCCTAGGCTGTTTTTGTATACATACAAGGGGGACGTTTTAACTGTCACCTCTAAAATATAATACTGCGGCAACGAAGTTTGATGATTCATTCATTTTGCGACAAGTTTTATCTACTGATGAAAGTCTTGACAGAGGTCTAATTTTTAGATCTATGTGTTTTGGCACTGGACTCGGATTCGGGAGGACGATTTCAATTTTCCGTGATTTTCCTGAATAACTTCAGGCAAAGGGCACGGCCGATTTGCTTTCCCATCTTTCACTGATTCGTCTTTGTGTTCTGTCTCTATTGGCCTCGTTGTGGACGGGATGTTAAACGCTTATCTCCTCCGTCTCCTTTATTTTGGAAGTTCATGAAAAATTCCACTTCTAAAATCACCTCGTATTCATTTTGGAAATTTCTGCCGTAGTTTCTTCATGTGTGTTCCCGTGGTCTAGGGGTAGCGTCTTTGATTCATAATCAAAACGTCTTCGGTCCCCGCCACTGCCTAAATTTTGATAAATAATCAGCATTGGCGGCCGAAGACTTCCGGCATAAGAAGTCAGCCTCATTCTGCCAACGGCATTGTCAAAGAGGGCGGAGGAGCGGAAAGAGGTTCAGGGCACTCTCTTGTCCAGGGGGTGGGGAATTGCCCCTAAAGGCGGAAGAAACAGCAATGATCAACGACTTGAGGATGCAGAAGGCAATGGAAACCACTGCATTAAAGACACGTAACGTGTATCCACAGGACATGTGGCCTGTATTTGATGAAGTGTCATGATGATCTCTCCGTTGGCAAAAGATTCCGGAATAGTCCCCCATTCGTATCTCCGGGAGGGGACTGCCAAGGGGGTAGTTACCATGAGAAAAAGATTGAATAATCAACGAAAGGATAACGTTCTGCGAGTCGGGGCGTGGAATGTCAGAATCTTGAACGTGGTAGGGAAACTAGAAAATCTGAAAAGGGAAATGCAAAGGCTCAATCTAGATATAGTAGGGGTCAGTGAAGTGAAGTGGAAGGAGGACAAGGATTTCTGGTCAGATGAGTATCGGGTAATATCAACAGCAGCAGAAAATGGTATAACAGGTATAGGATTCGTTATGAATATGAAGGTAGGGCAGAGGGTGTGTTACTATGAACAGTTCAGTAACCGGGTTGTTCTAATCAGAATCGACAGCAGACCAGCACCGACAACGATAGTTCAGGTATACATGCCGACGTCGCAAGCCGAAGATGAACAGATAGAGAAATAGTATGAGGATATTGAAAGGGTAATGCAGTACGTAAAGGGGGACGAAAATCTAATAGTCATGGGCGACTGGAATGCAGTTGTAGGGGATGGAGTAGGAGAAAACGTTACAGGAGCATAACATTAAGAGTGCAACGGGAATTCCACTGTTATATGCAGAGGAGAGAGCAGATAGGTGGAAAGCATATATTGAAAGCCTCTATGAGGGTGAAGATTTGTCTGATGTGATAGAAGAAGAAACAGGAGTCGGTTTAGAAGAGATAGGGGATCCGGTAATAGAATCGGAATTTAAAAGAGCTTTGGAGGACTTACGGTCAAATAAGGCAGAAGGGATAGATAACATTCCATCAGAATTTCTAAAATCATTGGGGGAAGTGGCAACAAAACGACTATTCACGTTGGTGTGTAGAATATATGAGTCTGGCGATATACCATGTGACTTTCCGAAAAGCATCATCCACACAATTCCGAAGACGGCAAGAGCTGACAAGTGCGAGAATTATCGCACAATCAGCTTAACAGCTCATGCATCGAAGCTGCTTACAAGAATAATATATGGGAAAGAAAATTGAGAATGCGCTAGGTGACGATCAGTTTGGCTTTAGGAAAAGTAAAGGGACCAGGGAGGCAAATCTGACGTTACGGCTAATAATGTAAACAAGGCTAAAGAAAAATCAAGACACTTTCATAGGATTTGTCGACCTGGAAAAAGCGTTCGACAATATAAATTGGTGCAAGCTGTTCGAGATTCTGAAAAAAGTAGGGGTAAGCTATAGGGAGAGACGGGTCATATACAATATGTACAACAACCAAGAGGGAATAATAAGAGTGGACGATCAAGAACGAAGTGCTCGTATTAAGAAGGGTGTAAGACAAGGCTGTCGCCTTTCGTCCCTACTCTCCAATCTGTACATCGAGGAGGCAATGATGGAAATAAAAGAAAGGTTCAGGAGTGGAATTAAAATACAATGTGAAAGGATATCAATGATACAATTCGCTTATGACATTGCTATCCTGAGTGAAAGTGAAGAAGAATTAAATGATCTGCTGAACGGAATGAACAGTCTAATGAGTACACAGTATGCTTTGAGAGTAAATAGGAGAAAGACGAAGGTAATGAGAAGTAGTAGAAATGAGAACAGCGAGAAACTTAACATCAGGATTGATGGTCACGAAGTCAACGAAGTTAAAGAATTCTGCTACCTAGGCAGTAAAATAACCAGTGACGGACGGAGCAAGGAGGACATCAAAAGCAGACTCGCTATGGCAAAAAAGGCATTTCTGGCCAAGAAAAGTCTACGAATATCAAATACCGGCCTTAATTTGAGGAAGAAATTTCTGAGGATGTACGTCTGGAGTACAGCATTGTATGGTAGTGAAACATGGACTGTGGGAAAACCGGAACAGAAGAGAATCGAAGCATTTGAGATGTGGTGCTATAGACGAATGTTGAAAATTAGGTGGACTGATAAGGTAAGGAATGAGGAGGTTTACGTAGAATCGGAAAGGGAAGGAATGTGTGGAAAACACTGATAAGGAGAAGAGACAGAATGATAGGACATCTGCTGATACATGAGGGAATGACTTCCATGGTACTAGAGGGAGCTGTAGAGGGCAAAAGCTGTAGAGGAAGACAGAGATTGGAATACGTCAAGCAAATAATTGAGGACGTAGGTTGCAAGTGCTACTCTGATATGAAGAGGTTAGCACAGGAAAGGAATTCTTGGCGGGCCGCATCAAACCAGTCAGTAGACTGATGACAAAAAAAAAAGTTTCTTCATCCGAGTGAAGAGGAAGAAATCCACTACATGCCCTGCCACTTACGTGAGATGGGAAGCTTGGGGTGTTTCTTGACCAGACTAGTACTCGGGCATTCAGCCCATTCATCAGTAGCATCTTATGCGGAGTATAAACAGTTAATAATGCATACATACGTCTGTAGCACAAAAACACTTAGCATACACTACAGAAGAAAATCGGTTACTTACATACTTTGTAGGTGCTCGTCAGGTGTAAAATATTTATCATTATTAGTGATGCATATATGTAAACATACTATACATACATGAGCACGATGCAGTCCGTTACCTCGTGATAAAAGCGAAGTGTCTGACCTATACAGTACAAAAATGTACCAGTCACCGTTTTATTTATTTCCACGACGCGTTTCGAAGGTTTAAACCTCCATCATTGGGTGGATTTACATTAGTAAGTATTACATTTGTGTGGGTGTTGTGTTACGATTTTTGGAGGAACTTGTGGCACTGCCTTCAGTGATCACAGGTTCCTTTTGCTGTCGTAACACATCACATGTATACTGACACATTTGTAAACAAATATGGCGTCTGGAATCAGCATGCTGCTGCCTGTGCGCGCAGACCCCAGCATGCCTTATCAGGGAACTTCCGGTTGCGCAATCTTGATTTTCCAGCAACACGGGCTAAGTAATACTAGAGCCCATGTTGCACTCTCTCTCACACAATCGAGCGACTCCACTTCCCCCCCGGGCTCGCTCAGTGGCTAAGTCCGCTTCAAGGTCATGCGCCTATACGGCGACACACACAGCCATGGGAATTCATGGCACATCACCTTGAAGCGGACTTAGCCGCTGAGCTAGCCCGGGGAGGAAGTGGAGTTGCTCGATTGTGTGAGAGAGAGCGCAACACGGGCTCTAGTATTACTTAGCCTGTGTTGCTGGAAAATCAAGATTGCGCAACCGGAAGTTCCCTGATAAGGCGCGCTGGGGTTTGCGCGCACAGGCAGCAGCATGCTCAGTCGACTCGAGGCAGCCGCACGGAGCACACAGCCATGTCGTACCGACGCAGAAGATATTCCAGGACGAGCAGAATGCCAGTGTACAAGGCTGTTATCAGTTTTGATGAGACACCAAACCCTGTTTCTCAACAGGAAATACTTAGTGGGCCAATAACTTCTGTTGGCTGTAAGAGTGCCCCAGAGTCCATGAATTCCCATGGCTGTGTGTGTCGCCATATAGGCGCATGACCTTGAAGCAGACTTAGCCACTGAGCGAGCCCGGGGGGGGGGGGGGGGGGGGGAAGTGGAGTTGCTCGATTGTGTGAGAGAGAGCGCAACACGGGCTCTAGTATTACTTAGCCCGTGTTGCTGGAAAATCAAGATTGCGCAACCGGAAGTTCCCTGATAAGGCGCACTGGGGTCTGCGCGCACAGGCAGACCTTGGCTGTGTGTGTCGCCGTATTGGCGCATGACCTTGAAGCAGACTTAGCCGCTGAGCGAGCCCGGGGGGGAAGTGGAATTGCTCGATTGTGTGAGAGAGAGCGCAACACGGGCTCTAGTATTACTTAGCCCGTGTTGCTGGAAAATCAAGATTGCGCAACCGGAAGTTCCCTGATAAGGCGCGCTGGGGTCTGCGCGCACAGGCAGCAGCATGCTCAGTCGACTCGAGGCAGCCGCACGGAGCACACAGCCATGCCGTACCGACACAGAAGATATTCCAGGAGGAGCAAAATGCCAGTGTACAAGACTATTATCAGTTTTGATGAGACACCAAACCCCGTTTCTCAACAGGAAATACTTAGTGGGCCATGGCTGTGTGTGTCGCCGTATAGGCGCATGACCTTGAAGCGGACTTAGCCACTGAGTGAGCCCGGGGGGGAAGTGGAGTTGCTCGATTGTGTGAGAGAGAGCGCAACACGGGCTCTAGTATTACTTAGCCCGTGTTGCTGGAAAATCAAGATTGCGCAACTGGAATCAGACGCCAAATTTGTTTACAAAAGTGGCAGTATACATGTGATGTGTTACGACAGCAAAAGGAACCTGTGATCACTGAAGGCAGTGCCACAAGTTCCTCCAAAAGTCGTAACACAACACACACACAAATGTAATACTTACTAATGTAAATCCACCCGATGATGGAGGTTTAAACCTTCGAAACGCGTCGTGGAAATAAATAAAACGGTGACTGGTAACAGTGAACTTGTTGTTTCAATTAATGTCAGTAACAGTCACGGTAAAGCCTAACCTAAAAATGTTCGCATTTAAAGAAAAACAAAAATGTACGTAAATGTTATAAAACTCAAAAAACTCCGCAGAGAATTGAGAGTGATCATCTGTTTAAAACTGATATAAACCCGATTACCAATTAATTCCTTATAACATTTACTTGAAAAGTAGAATGTCACTAGTCCTATCCACTCTTCTGGGTGGTATCAGACATCACTGTTACAGTAAGCAAGCAAGGAAATGGGGGTCAGGGTAAAGACGTCCATACTGCAGGACTCCTGTTATCTCTGGTAGCAAACCTTGACAGATGAGTGAATCCAATCAGTATGTACTATATTTTGAATACCGGATATTCGTAATTTATACAGGAAAGAATATCTAAACAGACAAAACTTGATGTCACCTGTTACGAACAGCACGCTTCACAAGACAATGCTAACCAAGATCGTGATCTAAGAACTTATTCATCACAAGTAAAATGTACTACGTGGCAGAAGTACTCACGCTCCCTGAAGCTTTCGCAACAAATATTTTACCTCGTCTCTTCTTGGAGGGAACATCTTTAAATCGCAGTTCATGGCAATCGAGCTTTCTCCACCGCGTGGTGATCTTTGACTAATCAGCGTTCGACACTAACTGGCGGCTCTCCTCATCAACCGAGTGAAAAATAATACACCGCCAGGACGCATGCCTTATTCGTAGTCTTCTAACAAGCATGAGAGTAACCTGCCTAGCAAAACAGATACACTTAGCGACGATTTCTCCTGAATAGCAGGACATTCTGAACTACTTTCTCGAATTTAAATACGTGTACGCCAGTATACCAAACACCTCACAGCTTCCTAACAGCACAATTTACAAAATCATGACAAGGAGCGCACCTCGAAACCTCGTCGAAGGAAGGGAACGACAGGTGAATTTTACAGTAATGTGGCAAAATATTCACTAGACGATCCTGACCTTGTGCATTCACTCACAGTGTATTTGATAGTCAATTATAAAGTAGGCTGAAGTTTAAGAGATTAGTCAGGAAGAATCAATACGCAATTAAGCGGGATGCGGAAGTACTAAGAAATGACGATATACAGTTGAAGTTATCTAAGGCTTTAGACACAGCACTAAAGAATAGTCCTATAGGTAGCACACTGAATAGGAATGGACAAAGAGAAGCCACAGAAGCTGGAAACAAAAGCATAGGTACAAAGAAGCTAACTGCAAAGAAATATTGGGTAACAGAAGAAATCCTTCAGCCGATCAATGAAAGAGGGAAATACAATAATGTTCCGGGAAATTCAGGAATACAGAAATACTAGTCGCTGAAGAATCAGGAAGTGGATGGAAGCAAAGACGAAATGGCTGATTGAAAAATGTGAAGAAATCGAAAAAGAAAAAGAAATGATAGTCGGAAGGACTGACTCAGCATATAGGAAATGAAAAGCAAGGGTGGTAACATTAAGAGTGCAACAGGAATTCCACTGTTAAATGCAGAGAGAGCGGGAAGATTAGATGTGATAGGAGAAGAAACAGGATTACATTTAGAAGAGATAGGGTATCAAGTACTAGGATCAGAATTTAAGAGAGCTTTGGAGGACCTAAGATCAAATAAAGCAGAAGGGATAGATAACATTCCATCAAACTTTGTAAAATCATTGGGGGAAGTCGCAACAAAACGACTAAGCTCGTTGATGTGTAGAATGCTTGAGTCTGGCGACATAGCATCCAACTTTCGAAAAAATATCATACACATAATTACGAAGACTGGAAGAGCCGACAAGTGCGAGAATTATCGCACAATCGGCTTACCAGCTCATGCATCCAAGTTACTGACAGAATAACATATGGAAGAACGGAAAAGAAAATTGAGGATACGTTAGGTCACGATTAATTGGCTTTTAGGAAAGTTAAAGGTCGCAGAGAGGCAACTGTGATGTTGCGGTTAATAATGGAAGCAAGGCTAAAGGAAAATCAAGACACGTTCATAGGATTTACCGACCTGGAAAAAGCGTTCGACAACGTAAAATGCTTAAAGACGCTCGAAATCGTGAGAAAAACAGGGATGAGCTTTAGAAAGAGACGAGTAATTTACATTATGTACAAAAGCCAAGAGTGGATAACAAGGGTGGACGACCAAGGGTGAAGTTCCCGGATTAAAGGATTGTAAGACCGGAATGTAGTCTTTCGGGCCATACTGCTCAATGTGTGCATCGAAGAAGCAATGGTGGAAATAAAGGAAAGTTTTAGTTGTGGGACTAAAATTCAAGGTGAAAGGATATCAATGATACGATTCGCTAATGACATTGCTATCCTGAATGAAAGTGAAGAAGATCTTCCGAATGGAATGAACAGGCTAATGAGTGCAGAATATCGACTGAGAGTAAATCGAAGAAAGACGAAAATAGTGAGAAGTAGGAAAAATGAGAACAGGGAGAAACTTAACATCAGGATTGACGTTCACGAAGTAGATGAAGTTGGGGAATTCTGTACCTAAACGGCAAAACAAAAAGTAACGGACGGAGGAAGAAGACCATAAAAAGTAGGCTAGCACAGGCAAAAAGGGCATTCGTAGCCAAGTATCAGACATAGGACTTAATTTGAGGAAGGAACTTCTGAGAACGTACTTTTGGAGCACTGCATTGTATGGTTGTGAAACATGGACTGTGGGGAACTGGAACAGAAGAGAGTCGAAGCATTTGAGATGTGGTGCTACAGACGAATGTTGAAAATTAGGTGGACTGATAAGGTAAGGAATGAGGAGTTCTGTGCGCAATCGGAGAGAAAGGAATAAGTGGAAAAGACTGACAAGGAGAAGGGACAGGTTGGTAGGACTTCCGTTAAGGCATCATGGTACTAGATGCAGCTGTAGGGAGCAAAAACTGTAGGGGAAGGCAGGGATTGGAATACATCCACCAGATAATTGAGGATGTAGATTGCAAGCGCTACTCGCTAGCGCTACTCGCAAGCGCTACTCTTAGGTGAAGAGGTTGGCACAGAACGGAAATTCGTGACAAGTCGCGTCGAACTAGTCGGAAAACTGATGACTCAAAGATAAATAAATAATTAGAAGTTGGTATCCGGAGCTAGGTGATGGGCTGAGAACTCAACGGATAAACTCGAACGGCAGTATTATTGAACCTCGAGCACCCTGCTTTGAAGGTCACAGTCTGTCGTTCGCTCTGATTCGTTCAGTTGCCAGTTCTCAGTCGTCAGACCTCAGGGCTCAGTGCTCTGAGCAGTTATATTACGGGTCTTTCTCGACCTCACTCCATCTGCTGCTACCATGAGGATATGTGAGTGACAATAGACGGGGTGAGCCCGTACCACCCCTTCCCTACCTTGCGGCATACTTCTCATTTCCCCTCAGGTTCTTCGTTTCATAAAGTGATCACTGTCGTGACTAGATGCTGTATAGTAACGTGCAGTACCTAGATTTTCTGTGTAGTGTACAGTGTGTGTGTGTGTGTGTGTGCTTGTGTGCGTGTGCGTGAGCACGTATGTGTGCGTGTGTCTGTGTGTGTACGTGTGTGTGTGTGTGTGTGTGTGTGTGTGTGTGTGTGCATGCCCTTTCCCTACAGATATATGCTAACTTTAGTTTTGTTCTGGTTGGTCAACCATGTGCTCATTGCTAAGATCGATATATCATTGCCAAGGTCCATAATAAACATCTTGTGCTAGTTTTGCGTTAGTGCCGAGTAACCGTGATAACGAGCGAGTTATTCTATCCCTAGCAATACACTATCAGTACAACAACAGGACGCACCCCCTCCTGCAAGTAGGAATGTAAATATGCATTGCCTGTAAGAGGGATAAATTATTCACTCATCCTAGATGCGTGTGAACTAATTTCAGCTGCATGACAACATCACCCCGAAAGGCCATCTTCCTTCATTAGTTACTTACACCTAATCAACTCCTCAGCCCCGCCCCACCGCAGGCTCGTTGTTACTATTTCTTGAACCCCCAGGAGACTTGTCATTATCCAGTCGGTCAACCCTTGGTCTTACTTCTGTTGATATCATTACTTCTGCTTCGCCCTCATCGTTTACGTCTTGTGTGTTTTCTTGCTAAAATTCTGCTGTATTCTCTGTCAAACCATTCTGATAATAAATCTTCTGGTTGTAGCACAACTCGATCCTGTACGAGCCGTTCTGATGTAAGTCGCCGAGTCAGTGCGTCGGGCTGGCGTGTACTCGAGAGGCGAGTAAGAGCACTGGACAGCGCTGTCATCCGTCAGGCGGTGCGGCAATCTCGCGGCGCGGAACACCTCTGCTGCTGAGTCGGGCCCACCGCAGCCGCACGGCGCGCTGACGTATGGCGGCCATCAAGTCGGCCACCTGCTGCGGCTCGGCAGCGCAGCGCAGACGATCGCGCCGCGAGAGTACCTACGCTCCGCTCCCTGCTCGCCTCGAACGATAATAGAAGCACTAAGAAACTGCTATCTGCCACTTCACATCGATGAAACAGGCACCCTCGAACGGATATTTCCTTTAATCAGGAGATACAACTCATTCTTCCATGTCAGTCTTTAACTTGGTGGAGATTCAGCGGACGCTTCGAGAGAGAGAGAGAGAGAGAGAGAGAGAGAGACAGGGAGCGGGGAAGAGAGAGAGAGAGAGGGGGGGGCGAGGGGGAGGGAGATTCGTGCGTTCAGGCATTGGCGGCGGGTGTACACAGCCGCACGTGGGTGATGTTTACTGACGGAAGAAAAAATCGCAACATCAAAAAATAATGACGGTGCGTAGTGAAATCCCGGGAATACATTTGTGTAGCTAACATATTCAGATGTTTAATATTGCAAGAGCACAGGTTAATGTAAGCGCGAGATAAGCCATTGCAAATATGAGCTACTAGTATATTAATAATCGATGGAGCCGCCAGGATGTTGAATCCAAGCATGAAACAAACATACATTTCTGTTGTACGTACGACGGATGTCATTCCATGCCTGTTTCATTTCGTAGCTCAATAAAGGAACGATTGATGCTATTTATGGAAGCGCTGTGGTTGTCGTCCGATAATGTCCCGTATGGTTCCACTGGAGACAGATCTGGTGAAGAGGCCAAGACCACATGTCGATATGTATAGAGCATGTTGGGTTCCCACAGCGGTATGTGTGCGAGCGTTAGCCTGTTAGAAAACAGTTCCTGGAATCCTGTTCATGAATGGCAGCACAACAGGTCGAATCACCAGATTGACGTTCAGAGTGTTCTATATCTACATCTACATCCATACTCCGCAAGCCACCTGACGGTGTGTGGCGGAGGGTACCTTGAGTACCTCCATCGGTTCTCCCTTCTATTCCAGTCTCGTATTGTTCGTGGAAAGAAGGATTGTCGGTATGCCTCTGTGTGGGCTCTAATCTCTCTGATTTTATCCTCATGGTCTCTTCGCGAGATATACGTAGGAGGGAGCAATATACTGCTTGATTCCTCGGTGAAGGTATGTTCTCGAAACTTCAACAAAAGTCCATACCAAGCTACTGAGCGTCTCTCCTGCAGAGTCTTCCACTGGAGTTTATCTATCATCTCCGTATCGCTTTCGCGATTACTAAATGATCCTGTAACGAAGTGCGCTGCTCTCCGTTGGATCTTCTCTATCTCTTCTATCAACCCTACCTGGTACGGATTCCACACTGCTGAGCAGTATTCAAGCAGTGGGCGAACAAGCGTACAGTAACCTACTTCCTTTGTTTTCGGATTGCATTTCCTTAGGATTCTTCCAATGAATCTCAGTCTGGCATCTGTTTCACCGACGATCATCTTTATATAATTATTCCGTTTTAAATCACTCCTAATCCGTGCTCCCAGATAATATATGGAATTAACTGCTTCCAGTTGCTGACCTGCTATATTGTAGCTAAATGGTAAGGGATCTTTCTTTCTATGTATTCGCAGCACATTTCACTTGTCTACATTGAGATTCAATTGCCATTCCCTGCACCATGCGTCAATTCGCTGCAGATCCTCCTGCATTTCAGTACAATTTTCCATTGTTACAACCGCTCGATATACCACAGCACCATCCGCAAAAAGCTTCAGTGAACTTCCGATGTCATGCACAAGGTATTTATGTATATTGTGAATAGCAACGGTCCTACGACACTCCCCTGCGGCACACCTGAAATCACTCTTACTTCGGAAGATTTCTCTCCATTGAGAATGCCATGCTGCATTCTATTATCTAGGAACTCTTCAATCCAATCACACAATTGGTCTGATAGACCATATACTCTTACTTTGTTCATTAAACGACTGTGGGGAACCGTATCGAACGCCTTGCGGAAGTCAAGAAACACGGCATCTACCTGGGAACCCGTGTCTATGGCCCTCTCAGTCTCGTGGACGAATAGCGCGAGCTGGGTTTCACACTATCGTCTTTTTCGAAACCAATGCTGATTCCTACAGAGTAGATTTCTACTCTCTAGAAAAGTCATTATACTCGAACAAAATACGTGTTCCAAAATTCTACAACTGATCGACGTTAGAGATATAGGTCTATAGTTCCGCACGTATGTTCGACGTCCCTTATTGAAAACCGAGATGACCTGTGCCCTTTTCCAATCCTTTGGAACGCTATGCTCCTCTAGAGACCTACGGTACACCGCTGCAGGAAGGGGAGCAAGTTCCTTCGCGTAATCTGTGTAATATCGAACTGGTATCAGGTTCAGCGACCTTTCTCCTTTTAAGCGATTTTAATTGTTTCTCTTTCCCTCTGTCGTCCATTTCGATATCTACCATTTTGTCATCTGTGCGACAATCTAGAGAAGGAACTACGGTGCAATCTTCCTCTGTGAAACAGCTTTGGAGAAAGACATTTAGTATTTCGACCTTTAGTCTGTCATCCTCTGTTTCAGTACCATTTTGGTCACAGAGTGTCTGGACATTTTGTTTTGATCCACCTACCACTTTGACATAAGACCAAAATTTCTTAGGATTTTCAGCCAAGTCAGTACATAGAACTTTACTTTCGAATTCATTGAACGCCTCTCGCATAGCCCTCCTCACATTACATTTCACTTCGCTTCATACGAAGTCGCACTCAGACCACAACTCCAGATGTAGCTACAGCACATTTAGCACACAGACATTGTGGTGGTACGCCCTCAACTGGCCTCCCCTAACCAAGAGACGGCACCGAGGCAGAAACAGCTTCCATGAGAAAACACATCAGGCTCCCACCTTGTCCTGCTTTGCCCCCCTAAAGTCTGAAATGGAGGTGGTTTGGGATGAGTTAAATGCACGACATAGGATGCCTGGGCCGGAGCTATCTTTGAAGTAACTGAGTTGAAATCGTTCGTTATGTTATGTGGTGTCAACTGCCGATCAAATTGCTGCTTCAGACGCAGTACGGTGCGCCAGAGCCGTGCTACGATCACGTTCAGTGTTCCCTCTCGGCAGTGCCAGGTGACCGTTCGGGGGCTGCTCTTCTTGCGACGCTACATTCTCGTGACCCCCACTACCAGAAGTCGTGTACAGTAGTTACATTCCTGGCCTGTATTCCTGAAATATCGCAGAATGAACATCCACCTTCTCGTCGTAGCCCTACTATACGACCTCGTTCAAAGTAAGTGATATGTTGATAATGGTCACTCTGTCACCCTAAAGGAATTCTTGACCGACACCAACTCACCACGTCCAGTTTTAATGGTAACTATCTCTCACGACCGTTACAGCGTCTGTTTAAAGCAAACCTGTGTTGTATCCTGATAGTGGCGCTACTAGCGCCACTCTTATGTGACTGGCGCGAAATTTTAGTAATCATTATCTTTCAGACGTACACGCAGGCCTACCACCTTCTTTTACAGTGCGCAACTCCTTCTTGGTATTGCCGTTTTTTTGTCAGTGTATCTCGAAAAGACGTGACCCAGAGATGGGGCACTTGAATCGCATTTCAGAGGACAATAGTCTACATCCCCATTCGGCAATTATCTGAGCACCACGACGACATAATTATTTGAGTGCACGACATCGAAGCCCTTAGCTCCCATACTGAAGTCTCTGAAGACGAGGGGCAAAAATTAGGAAACCACTTAAAATTGTAGAATAAATATTTTTGAAAACCTCGCTCTTGGAACACACGTACACATGAAAAAACACTGCCTGAAAGCTTGCGATGTGTCATTTCTTAAGTGCACGAAAAGAAAACTAGAGCTCTAGAGAAATTTTTAAAAATGTATAGCTGGTACAGATGGTTCGCTGATTAATAAACAAAATAAACATTTCGATTTAGGAAATTTTTGTAAATTTGTGGTAAGATCTTATGGGACCAAACTCGTTAGGTCATCGGTCCATAGAGCTACACACTACTTAATCTAACTTAAACTAACTTACGCTGTGGACAACATACACACACCCATGCCTGAGGGAGGACTCGAATCTCCGACTGGGGGAGTCTCAGGGATCGTGACAAGACAACTCAGGCCGCGCGGCTACCATGCGTCGCTACCCAGCGCAGCTCGGTTTTGGAACATAACGTTTATCAAGTACGTGGTAGGTGCGGTGGTCTTTTTATCTGGTAAGTCCATGTCTTAGCCTAACCACGGTAATGGTGATTAGCCGCAATACCGAAAAGTAGAGGAAAAGGTCACTAAAAGCTGCAAGTTCAACACACGCTGACTACGTCCCAAACTCCCACACGAATCCTGATGATTGGTTACTTCTGAACGTGAGTTGAGTAACAATTTGTACCCAGAGACACAGTGGTGTTCTGGAAAACGTCGTCCACCAATACATTTTTGATTTTCAAGATTTTCAAACTATATGTCTTATGAAACTTTAAAGGATGAGGGTTTAACTGACAGCATAAAATAACGTTGGTTGAAGTTAATGCTAAAGTTTAGGTACATTGCAGATTTTCGAGTTGAAAATGGCCTCTGAGAATTCAGTATTAAACCCCAACTCTCTGTAGTGCCGTTAAGGAGTAGCATCAAAGAAAACCTGTGTGTATTTTGGGAGATCTCCTTCCATGTGATTTCAAAAAGGACCAACAGTGATTGCTGGAGAGTTGCTACAAGAAGAAACAGTACCTTCTATTACAGAAACATGTGATTTTCTGATTGTATATGAAATTTTTCTTAATTCAACGGTGAATCAATATTCGGTGACAACCCCAACCAGCGTAGTGAGTGTTTAATACGCCATGTCGCTTAATAATGTATGCTGCTCGATTGTAGTCAACACACAGGGTCTACTAATCCGTTCGGGACCTACATCTCAGGACACATGAAATATAAATGTCAGTAAATACAACCACGATATTTGATGTATATTTATTATTTCACAAGTATTTTCGTTCTAAATGATCTTCTTCTAGTGCCGCCGAAAGTTCACCAACAGCCTTCTGAAGTATTTGTCATAAAGTGACAGGAATGTACCGATGTCAGTACTCTAAAATGTCTAATAGCCTTATGAATGGCAATTTGAGATTTCTGAGTCATGACAACGGTGTCACCTGGAAATTTATTTTAGACTCCAACAGGAAAACACCAAAATAATATTCGGCAAGACCAAAAATGTTTTCAAACAAACTGTTCTATTGGAATCGGATGTTGAACTGGGAAAGAAGCTCCTGAAACTCGGTCTCTGAAAGACAAAAAGGGAAAGTCAGAGAAAGAATAACTAGAAACATATAAATCGTCTTCCTGATGGCTGTCGAGATTCAAGTAAAGGGACTGAGAGATACTAGACTTACTGGGGAAGTGGAGACGTCTGAAACCAAATAAACATATGAAACAGGCAAGCGTTAAGGTTAGCGGAATTGTTAATAAACATTTCCATGACTAACATCGGTGATTATTGAATAAAGCATGATCAGTCCAGTTTAAATTCCAGTCACCCCATTTAATATTCTCTCAATTATGCAATGTATTGAGTTTTAAGATCATCAGCCTGCAAGATGTTAACACGTAACAAACAGAAAGAACTAAGTTCAAAGACCAAAGCTGCGTATTCTCCAAGTACTATGTCATGGTTGGTAAGCAATAACACAGATATGTAGTTTGCTTCTCTTGTGTCAACCTTTTGTGTGCCCGCAGTTCGTCTCTTACTCTATGCATTCTATTAAATATGTCGTACCTGGAAGTTTAAGATCAGAAAGAGTGCCACCCCACAAACAAACTTTTAGATTATTAGGAATAGAAAATCGTCGATTGTTATAAAACGTTTAAAATTTTCAGAGTATTTTTCCATTGTCTTTTGCTGCGGATGTGACTTGGAGTTTACGAAAATGGCGACAGACCGTCAGAAGACGCTAGGTGTCATCTGCAATGCAGGATCGAAATATGTGAGAACGATACTACGGAATCATCGATGCTAGGCACCAACCAGCAAAAATAGTCATAATGAAGTGAATAATTTAGGAATAAAATATTAAAAAACAGCCATCTGTATAATATTATTTTAAAAAATGGGACAATCGTGATCGCACAAAATATTTATTGAAATGGTAACAAGTTCGGTCACTTATCATTATCTTCGGACCAGTGTCTGAAACACAGATAACGTTACAACTTAGAGGGACATAGAAAATGAAGACCTATAAAGTAAAATAAACTTAATGAAAAAAATTATATTGTAAAGCTGTGAGCGCACGTGGTGGGCTAAGCAGGAACTATATGTGCAAAGATACAAACGTCGACGGCTGAATAACGTGAATACGCTATAGGTTATTGGAGAACCTCCGCCCAACGGATGCCGAATGCCAACAGCAGTGGAAAATGAGGCACAACGTAAAGTAAAAACGCATCAAAAATATTAAACTTGTAAGTCTGAGTTTAAATACAGGAATAATGCATGGAATTACGTCGGCCCGTGAGCTGTAGCTAATCAGTAAAACGATGATAAAGTGTAAATACGAAAACCAGCTATAATCGGTTATGGCAACGACAGCTGCTCCCTGTGGGCGACATGTAAAAGTACAAAACGAATCGTAGTGAAACGACCGCAGCAAATATTATTTAAAGTTCCGCCATCTTTTGCCACAGAGACGATTTGAAGAGTATTGACGTGGCACATTCGCAGTAAGCGGACAGTAAACCTAAGATGTAATGGCAATAGGTGGACGCTGCCGGTCGCTACGGAGACGCGTTTCGGTGAACCACTGATGTGTCGAAAAGCGGACGCCGTTGGTCATCGGGATATGTCTACATCATATGCGGCGTCAGGACGTGACGGCAGAAGAAGTCGTGGTTTGGGACTAGAGTTGAAAACTACGGTAGGTTACAGTAGACTAATATAAGTAAACGTAGACGACGGTAATTTTCCTAGTAGCTTTGATCAGTGCAGGTCGTACACGCATTACCTGTAAATTAGACGTGTTGCATACCCGTGGGGCGACACCTGTTAACGACTTCTTTCTTCAAGTAGGCGATCACTGTATTAGTACATTGCCCCAGAAACCTGAAGTGGTGAACAGTCTCATAACTGAGAATACAAAAAGGACAACCTACCGAATATTTCTGTTCTACATAAGTATCCTCCTGTATGTTAATTAAAAATACCCAGAATTTGTAGCAAAATTGAAACGCTCATTGTTAAATTCAGGTTTCATTCGAAAATTGTTGATCTATAACGTTGAACATAGGTATGTTGCAGTAAAACATACAGAAATCTATACAGATATGACATACAGTGCTATAAAATCCCATTTCCTCAAACAAATGGTCAAATAAGTGAACATAGCAAAACAAAAATGTATCAAATATCCTATCAATACTTCTTCGGAGTAACATAAAACATGTTTCTCTAATTGAGAAGAAACTTTCGCATTTATCAGTAATGACAGTAAACTCTTGCTTTGATCATGAAGAAGAACATTCTATTGAGTACAAGTAAGTTTTACTTGCATCAAATGTAATTGTGTTAGTTATACAAAAGGTCAGAAGTTACGCGATCAACTAATTTTTATTAACCATAAAATACTGTTTATATTCTTTAAGGAAAAAGGATACACAGTGCACTAATACTGAATGATGACCGAGCGAGGTGGCTCAGTGGTTAACATACTGCACTCGCATTCGTGCGGACGACGGTTCAATCCCGCGTCCGGCCATCCTGATTTAGGTTTTTCATGATTTCCCTAAATCGCTTCAGGCAAATACTCGGATGGTTTCTTTGCAAGGGCACGGCCGACTTCGTTCCCCATTCTTCCCTAATATGACGAGACCGATGAAGCGCTGTTTGGTCCCTTCCAACATATCAACGAAGCCCACTGAATAATTGGTGGTTCTGCTTATGTGAGAGAGAAACAAACAACCAACCAAAGAAAGAAACAAAGAGATATCATCGACCCACAGTTTCTGTCTTACACATTTGTCTTTCTTTCCATACGATCCTGCCAATATTACCGATAATCCTACATTTTACTGCGTTATTTATGTCCTCTATCAAAACTACCAAACCTATGTTTTGGTGGAGCACAATTCTGTCTGGAACGCACCAGTGGAAATTGAAACATCGCACCAATGTTACAGTGGTGACAAGAAGCTATTTGGATCGGTAGACATGTGAAGGTCGGTGGACAAACGAGAGTCCTTAAAATAAAATAATTTTCTGTGTCAAAAACGTTAGACAGGCACTCTTATAGATCTTCCTCAGACAGCTCTCTTTGTCTTATACACATCCTGAGAGTGCAAGCTGTATTTCAGTGCACCTCCAAGAAGTCAGATTAGTCTAAACGTGCCGGATACAATGAATAAGTCATTTACTGAGATATGTATAGGTCGTGTTTATCGCATCGCATGGTATCCGCTCTCTTCCTTTGTCACGCAATTAGACGTCTCTTTTGTGGAGTTATAACGATCGCGTGTATACAACATCAGTCAAGGCCATAGCTACCAATCCTGCATGAGTCAGTGAAGTAATGAGAAATGTTGGTGCTGAATGTTAACCCGTACGTTGACAAATCTCCAATACAGCATTGTTCTACTAGCGACGAGTGGGGCGTTCATTGAAATTCTGACGTAACAGATAAAACTTTAGAGGACTGCTAAGCACTTTACATCAAACCACGAAGCTTTGTCTCTAATAATTTGCGAGTTTGATTTGAAATGATAGCGGAACTTTATGGGCAGTCTATACTACTCAAAATTCCCCCAACAAAGAATTCACGTAGGGACATCAGACCAGCAATAACTCTTTGTAGCGACTGTTTTAAAATGCAGCGAGGAGCATTTTATTGCTTTCGCTCAGCAACATCTGCCTTAGGAGCAAGATACCTGTATTATTTCCCGAAACACTCGCTGCTGCATCAAATATACGGCGAGCCGGTGCAGAGCGCAGTATTTCAATACTCCCTGCGGGAGACGCGGAGCGCCTGCTGCTACGGAAGGCAGGCAACCAGCTACACGAGAAGAATCCTCCCCAGATGACAAACCTCCATCCTCTGCATTCTTGTTTTTCGGTCTCTTCGTGAGGCAGTAAGCTGGGAGAGCGCTGATGGAGCTCCAGAGTGACTCTGCAGTGAAGCGATGACTGAAGAGAAGTTGCCTCGTTACGAACCGTAGAGCCTATCATACAGGGTGTTTCAAAAATGACCAGTATATTTGAAACAGCAATAAAAACTAAACGAGCAGCGATAGAAATACACCGTTTGTTGCAATATGCTTGGGACAACAGTACATTTTCAGGCAGACAAACTTTCGAAATTACAGTAGTTACAATTTTCAACAACAGATGGCGCTGCAGTCTGGGAAACTCTATAGTACGATATTTTCCACATATCCACCATGCGTAGCAATAATATGGCGTAGTCTCTGAATGAAATTACCCGAAACCTTTGACAACGTGTCTGGCGGAATGGCTTCACATGCAAATGAGATGTACTGCTTCAGCTGTTCAATTGTTTCTGGATTCTGGCGGTACACCTGGTCTTTCAAGTGTCCCCACAGAAAGAAGTCACAGGGGTTCATGTCTGGCGAATAGGGATGCCAAACCACGCCGCCTCCTGTATGTTTCGGATAGCCCAAAGCAATCACACGATCATCGAAATATTCATTCAGGAAATTAAAGACGTCGGCCGTGCGATGTGGCCGGGCACCATCTTGCATAAACCACGAGGTGTTCGCAGTGTCGTCTAAGGCTGTTTGTACCGCCACAAATTCACGAAGAATGTCCAGATAGCGTGATGCAGTAATCGTTTCGGATCTGAAAAATGGGCCAATGATTCCTTTGGAAGAAATGGTGGCCCAGACCAGTACTTTTTGAGGATGCAGGGACGATGGGACTGCAACATGGGGCTTTTCGGTTCCCCATATGCGCCAGTTCTGTTTATTGACGAAGCCGTCCAGGTAAAAATAAGCTTCGTCAGTAAACCAAATGCTGCCCACATGCATATCGCCGTCATCAATCCTGTGCACTATATCGTTAGCGAATGTCTCTCGTGCAGCAATGGTAGCGGCGCTGAGGGGTTGCCGCGTTTGAATTTTGTATGGATAGAGGTGTAAACTCTGGCGTATGAGACGATACGTGGACGTTGGCGTCATTTGGACCGCAGCTGCAACACGGCGAACGGAAACCCGAGGCCGCTGTTGGATCACCTGCTGCACTAGCTGCGCGTTGCCCTCTGTGGTTGCCGTACGCGGTCGCCCTACCTTTCCAGCACGTTCATCCGTCACGTTCCAAGTCCGTTGAAATTTTTCAAACAGATCCTTTATTGTATCGCTTTTCGGTCCTTTGGTTACATTAAACCTCCGTTGCAAACTTCGTCTTGTTGCAACAACACTGTGTTCTAGGCGGTGGAATTCCAACACCAGAAAAATCCTCTGTTCTAAGGAATAAACCACGTTGTCTACAGCACACTTGCACGTTGTGAACAGCACACGCTTACAGCAGAAAGACGACGTACAGAATGGCGCACCCACAGACTGCGTTGTCTTCTATATCTTTCACATCACTTGCAGCGCCATCTGTTGTTGAAAATTGTTACTACTGTAATTTCGAAAGTTTCGCCGCCTGAAAATGTACTGTTGTCCCAAGCATATTGCAACAAACGGTGTATTTCTATCGCTGCTCGTTTAGTTTTCATTGCCGTTTCAAATATACCGGTCATTTTTGAAACACCCTGTATGTATCGACACAGTTTAGTAACGGTACCCTGTCTTCTCGCCATGCTGGTGTGAAATACTAACAATGTATCATACAATACTAGCCAGCGCCTTAGAGAAAATTTACATCCTTTAGTCTTCGTTATTTGTAAGCGTATATTTGTACAGGGTGTTACGGTTGTAGGTAAAGACATTGTGATTGCTGGTACGCTACTGTGTGCCGTCTTCAGTGTGTACGCTGTTTTTCTCTTCGTCTGACAGTCTTCACGCAAACACATTACTTAATTTACAATCCGATTTTTTTTCTGCGCAGTCGTTAACTGCACCACGAAATGGATTATGCCTGTCAGTACAGACTTTTCTTTTGTCTTTACGCCTTACTTGCTTCCCTGGATAAAATAAGCTGTAATGGTTTCGTTGTGCCACACATAATAATCAACCTAAAAACATACTACTCGTAATAGCTATCCTTACTAGTCTGCAAATTCAGTAAATCCTGATGCAGTGTCGTTCAAGACACTGTCCTCAGTCGTCATTAAAAATATCGGCACCTATACTTCTAATACCCTGTATGGTATCCTCCTCCCTATATCCATTCCATCTTCGCTACAGTCACGCGAATATTTTTTTTGTGCCTTTGTCCTGTACTGATGCAGGGTCGGAGCGATTATCAATGTATTTGGAATAGTCAATTTGACGAGTGCCGGACATCCTTCGTGTCACCACCCCGTTCCTCCCCAGGATGGAATATGTATACCCCAACTGTCTGTGTCAGGAAGTCGTTTCTGAAAGTATTTGTATGGAGTGTAGCCATGTATGGAAGTGAAACATGGACGATAACTAGTTTGGACAAGAAGAGAATAGAAGCTTTCGAAATGTGGTGCTACAGAAGAATGCTGAAGATAAGGTGGGTAGATCACGTAACTAATGAGGAGGTATTGAATAGGGTTGGGGAGAAGAGAAGTTTGTGGCACAACTTGACTAGAAGAAGGGATCGGTTGGTAGGACATGTTTTGAGGCATCAAGGGATCACAAATTTAGCATTGGAGGGCAGCGTGGAGGGTAAAAATCGTAGAGGGAGACCAAGAGATGAATACACTAAGCAGATTCAGAAGGATGTAGGTTGCAGTAGATACTGGGAGATGAAGAAGCTTGCACAGGATAGAGTAGCATGGAGAGCTGCATCAAACCAGTCTCAGGACTGAAGACCACAACAACAATAACAACTGTCTGCCTGTATATCATTCGTGGGGAAGTGAGCAAATGTTTTCTAAATGTTTGCGATTTGTATAACAGAGGCGGGACTTGGATACCAGCCCGGTATTCACCTATTCGGATGCGGGAAACTACCTACAAGCCACACCCAGGTTGGTCAGCACACCGACATTCGACGTTAACCGCAGGGTAACTCGATCCGGAACATGGTCACCTTCTCATCCCTGAATCGGCGCTTTAACGAGCGCAGCTATCCGGACGAGTCCTACTGCCGACTTGATGTTATTGTTGTCAACTATTTTCGTTGAGATGTTCTCGGGACCGGACGTATTAACAGCCACTGCGCCATGAACATTAAAATCCTTCCCAGTCATGCCGATAGACACGATAGTGAGATACAGGACACATGTATTTCCTCTGTAATAGGTGTATGAACGGTTGAGTTTTATTGTCATTCAAATACTTGGACTGTGTCACGGAAACCAGTAATCATCCGCGCCGGGGTTGTTTCGAAAAGCGTGAGCACCCACATACTATATTACTATGTATAAAATATCGAGACGAGACAAAGTGTACGTTAAATGAGAATATTTCATGACTGGCTGAGCATTCGCTTTTTGTTGTGTCGCGGAGACTATACTCATTTGATTCGGCAGATATTAAACCAAAGTATTCTGGCAATATATGGATGATGCTATTGTAGTGTGGCAGTACGGAGAAGAAGACTGTCACGCTTTTTGCAGTATCCCAATTATACCCACAAGAATATCAAATTTAATATGGAAGTGGAAAGGCGCGGCTCTCTGCTTTTTTTTTTTTTTTTTTTTTTTGCCATCTTAGTGAGACAGGAAGTGGATGGATCATTGGACCATGTTTACTGTAAGCCCACATATACAGAGCTGTATTCGCAGGCGTTTAACTGCCGTCTCCCACAACAAACTATTGGCGTCCTTAGCGCGTTGGGGCCAGCCGGGGTGGCCGAGAGGTTCTAGGCGCTTCAGTCTAGAACCGCGCGACCGCTACGGTTGCAGGTTCGAATCCTGCCTCGGAAATGGATGTGTGTGATGTTCTTCGGTTAGTTAGGTTTTAGTAGTTCTAAGTTCCTGTGGACTGATGACTTCAGCTGTTAAGTCCCTTAGTGCTCAGAGCCATTTGAACCATTTTTTTCGAGCGTTGGTTCACCGGGCACACATTGTGTGTGGTGGAGACAGCCTTGCAAAGGAGCTGAAACACCTGCAATCATTGTTCAAAGATTTCAGATATTCTCCACATTAGATCATCACAGTCTTAAGGAAAAAGAAACGTGACCAGCAACGCGATTAATAGGAGAAGGAGCAGGTCAAGTAAAGGTTATTCCACCTGTACGTTGGCAATATTTCGTTGAAACTAGGCATAACATTTAGAAAACATGAAGTCAAAATAATCTCCTGCCCACCTACAAAGACGTGTGCCCTTCTGTGTTCGGCAAAGGACGATCTGAAATCTATACAACACCCTGCCTGTGTGGCAAAGCCTACACTGGTCAGACAACATGCACAGGGCATGGAAAATGGATTGAACGTGGTCTCCACACTCGTCCTTCGCAAGCCAGTAAGTCAGCCATAGCCAATCATTGTATCTACACAGGACATTGCATGGAATATTCCGCCATGGAAATCTTGGCCTCCACGAGACCCTTCTGGGATTCAAATATTAAGGAATGGGTGAAAATATGTTTATCGTAAGATCTTATTAATAGTGTTGGCAGCTTTCAACTAGATAAGGCGTGGGGTCCGGTGATACGTCTAATTTCTTCAGAGAGAAGACATTTCACGACCTGTGATACACCTACCGATGTTTAATTTTATTCATTTTGACATCTGAATTTTAAATCTGCAAGTGCGGATTCCAAAAGAGAGCGCGCATATAATATCGTGACGTTAATTCGATGTTATCCGGCTGCTATCCCGAAACTTCATGGTATATTCATCCGCATGGTGATGTTTACGCATGCAGTGTTAAACAAGAACCACATGATACACAACCATTGTAATCTGTGTAAATGAAGCCAAAAATAATGGATAGAGCCAGTACCCATCAACAACTGAAGTGTTAATGCCCATAGACTACAGCCCATATTTTAAGTATGTTTTGATCGTTTCACAAGAAGCCCAATTTGATCAGAGTTTAATCTAAGGGATTTATAAGAATGTCACGAATACGTTACCGCTAATTAATTACAGGAAAGCGTAAGGTTGATTGTATAGGAGCACGTGACTGAGTGTGTCGTCGCAGATCAGTCACGTAGTCAATACAGACGCCGGCCAACAGCAAGAGCATCACCAATATTTCCGCCGGTGAACATGCATACGAATGGCACAATCAAGAACTTCGAGTACTGTAATCTCTGTTCGCTAGAACCAGAAGGAAGACAGTACACACCCTAGAACAGAGACCCAAAAATATTACGGTTACAAACTATCTGCTTGGCGTATCAAAGCTGTACGCTTAACGTTTTCGGATCTCTGATGTGCATCTTTTCAGTGGGTGTATCAATAAAGTGCGTAGCTTCATGTAAATGAAGCAAACATCTGAAGTCAGTTCTTCGGAGAACATTTTAATTTCTAGATAAATAAAACTTAAAAATAAATATTTTGCAGTCGTATGTTCTCTCTGCTGCTCACTTTTTCTGACAGAGTTTAAGCATAAAGAAAACGATAGTGCAGCTTACTAGTTTCACACCGCCACTAGCTTATGACCTGGGCGACTTTTCTTTAATGGTCGCAGTTTTTATGGTGCTGCGAAATTAAGTAACCCACAAAAAGTAACTTGAATAATTATTGCTGTTAGGAACATGGTGGATTACAAATAATCCAATAAGAAAATTTTGTGACGTAACGTTTAAGTACTCCAGTTTCGCCACGTTATATCACATTAGCTGACAGCTACTACATTTCACCTCCCCACTCCAGAGCCCCGGCTGCCGTGATTGAGTGTTTCCTTAGTGTTAACCACAGGCTCAAATTCATAATTTAGTCTACTTATTTGTAATAGTGTACGTTTCTCTGTTGCACTTGGTCGAAATTTTTGAAAATTAATTCATAAGTTCTTAAATAATTCTGTGGGATGGCGTTAATAAGTATGAATATGCACTGTAAAACAAAGTGTAAAATGTGCGTGCAGCTAAAACTCAGAAGCGAATCTCAGTACGATTAAGGGAGTTATATGATGTGGGGCCTTCTATCCACCATCCATGAAGAAGGTCCCCGATTTTACTTGAAGGGCGTGGTTTTCAAGATGTAAGGGCTTGGAAATTTCGCCCTATAGAAACTTCTAGAATATTCCAGAACATTCTGGAGCACTCTAGAACATTCCAGAACATTCTAGAGTATTCGAGCGCATTGCACCACATTCAAGAATCTTCCGGAATGATCCACAATAATCCAGGATGTTCTGGAATACTTTGGAATGTTCGAGAAGATTACAGAATTTTCAGGAACATCCTGGGTCATTGTAGAACATTTCAGGACCCTCTCGAATGTTGTGGAATGTTCCGGGTCATTGCGGACCATTGAAAGTCGTTTAGGCATGTTCTGGAATTCGCCACTGGTGGGGCTACACATTGGCAGGAGTATATAAAGCAAGACCCGTCGTGGGTTCGCAAGTCAGTTTCTTATCAGGGGCGAAGGAAGGAACCGGAAAAGTATGCAGAGAGTGAATAAAAACAAACAGTGAACTGTGAGCACTAAAAGTGGTACACTGACTGATGTAAGTCGAAAATAAAGTGTGAAAAGTGTGTAAAGTGTACTTAGTGTATTTTTAATAAAAATTGGTTTGATTTCAGACAATGTTTAAACATAAAAGAGAAAATCTTGCCAGGTCTAAACCAAAACAGCGAAGAAACGAAACAGATGAAAAGCGCTAAGCACGTTTAAGTTCTCAACGAATGAGAATGAACACCGTGACAATGAGAGAAACCGAAGAACGACGAAACAAGCGGACTGAAGAATCAAGAATTGCGGAACAATCATATAATGAAATACTGTGAACTCAAGTCAGCCATGAAAATATCACCATACGAGAAGCACGGAAGAGGACAAGCTAACAGCACAACCTAACAAATAAGGCATTCCAGTACAACCCGACGAAAGAATGTAACGAATTATATTTATTTAGATTACACGACCGGGGAAACTCCAGAACCAAAACACTTTCTTCAAAATATAAAAGTGTACAACGCCTGCTTCCAAATGACTTCTTTCAGTGTCACTTAGATTAACATTGACAGAGATTAAAGAGATTATGTTTTTTTTCATCCAAGGACAAATTTATCCCAACATGGGGTCATTACTACCACGAACCAACGAAGGCCACTAATTTCTGCTAATATACTTAATCGGAAATGAAGAAACAGAAATCGATTAAGGACGCACAAATGTCAGTGGGTTCAGATCAGATGTAATCCACGATGTACACAGAGACCCTACACAAATACAATCAACCGATTCACATATTCAAAACAGTACTAGACCGAATAATCTGATGATTATAAAGTTATAATTCGATCCGACAAAAGACCACATGGAGAGGATGAACGAGGATTTAATGGACGTCGCCAACATAATTGTGAACAATGAAAACACAAGGCGTGACATAATTGTACAACGATGTAGAGAAGGACTAAAACACATTGCAGAGACACACTATTCATATGATCCCCTCCAATATGCGTTAACATTTCTGCTCGGAGAAAAAGGGCATAGTTTCAATGTGAAACAAATCTAATCTGAAACAGGGGTGAAAACAAACAAAAGAATCACTTTCAAGGAGTTCAATGCATACCGCTTAATGATCAGAGATAATGAAACATACAAGCACATTCTCAACACCCGCCGTTTATTCCAAAAATTCGTGGTAGATATGTATGCAAAAATAGAAGAGGAGCGGATACCTTACACAAGACTGAATCAGAAGAAACTACGCAAGTAAGAATACATCCACCTTCAAGAAGAAGTCATTGACGTTATTGGATCAAAAGTAACCTTACCCTCATCATATATAGGAAGTCAGAGACAAATGTACGAAAAAATTCAATATTCCATGATCTCCATAAGAAAATATGGACCACCTGATGTCTTCATAACATCCACATGAAACTCGTCGTTGCCATAAATCAAAGAACTAAGATACGGGCAAACCCAAATGCACCCACACGATATAATATACCGAATTTTCCGCCAAAAAAAATTAGATTTATTAAAGGCATTACAATATACCACATCGCTGGAACCGTTAGATGCTGTATGTACACAATGGAAAGGCAAAAACGACACTGTCTCACTCACACAGTCTGATATAGCCACACGACAGCATTCGTCCAACGGATGTCGATAAAATCATCCAAGCCGAATTCCACAAGAAGATTCGGAACTGTACGACATAGTAGTGGAAAACATGATTCACGGACCATGCGGACCAATAAACCCCAATTCGCCATGTATGAAACGGGAAGATTCTGGCTCGATTACATCGTGGCCAGGCAGAGATTCAAAAATCACATATTGGTTGGCGTATCCAGCTGCAACTATAGACACAGATCGCAGTTTAATAATTATGAAGAATAGAAAGAAAATACAGACTTATCCAGAAGAACTCAAGTGGAAGGAAATAAGGCACTAAGGTACTGAGGAAAGATGAGACACTTTTGAAGTTCACTAACGAGGTTGTTATTGCAATAAGGCGTACCAAAGTATGCATCTAAGTCGAAGAGGAACGGACATCTCTCAGAAAGGACACTCACAAATGTTGGACAGACAAACATAGGTACAACAAAGGAAACTGCAAAGTAGGATGGGTAACAGAAGAAATACTTCCTGATTTTGTTAGTAGTTGCAGTTCAGTAATCTAAGTATATATATATCCCACAAAGATAAAAGAATCAGTCGCCAGCTGCACAAAAATTTTAATCGGATTCACTTTATCGGTTTCAAGAGTTGAACTCACCTTCAGAAGTGAAAAGATCTCGAATCATTGGAATGCTGACGTCAAAATATGATTCGCACGATACTGTCTGACAAACAACAGACCCAAAATGCATATATAAAAAGGAACGTTAGAAACAAATGCACGGAGATGTAATAGCAGAAGGATAACAGCTCTGTTAAATGCCAAACAGTTAAGCTTGAGAACCACAACATACTTTTGTTACAGAATCAATAAATAAGGTCACAACGCAAATGAATACATGATATACGCGACGAGCAAGCAATTCATTCCTAAATTGCAAATCGTACATGAGATACAATGAAAGTCGAGCAGCATACAGATGACCTGAAGAACACTTATGAAGCCCATAAAAATACAAATCTGGAGCTCTAGTTCTCATAGAACCTTAATAAAAGTATGAATAGTAGGACAGTGGGATCGAAACGACGCAAACATGAATGAGGTTGCGGTTCCGTCAACAAAGTCAAAAATTCTACTGTGACGGTATCAACAAACCGATCTCTTGTCGGGAGAAATATGTTCATCGCCAGGGTGACTGTGATGAGAAATAAATATGTAGAATGTTAATAGAGTCTGTTTTATTCAAGAAGCATTCACGTAAGAAATTCGGAGGTATTACTATCAGCACGTCATCGAACATTTACATCAGTTGCTCCGAACTCCTCTGGTGCAATGGTATGGAATGGAGTAGCAAATCGATAACATGTTGTGTGCTACCGAATGCAATGCGTTGCTGTGAATCCCCACCATAATGACAAACTGTACTTAAAGAAGTAGTTTGGCTGATGTGAAGGTGACCGGTATTATGGGTCCACACTGGTTATCGAAATGAAACATTGCAAGTGAACATGACGGTGTCGTTTTCTATTTCAGCTGCAGACGTCACTGATTTCTGACACATTGTGTCTTGTGTTATGAAAGGTGGCAAAGGAGCAACACTTCCCTTTAAAAGACTGCGGGGTAGTCTGTACATTAATGGGAAATATGTAGTGAAATGTAACGGGAAGGATCCCGCGGAGAGGAAATTTCTAATGGCTGTGAACAAAACTGGAGGTGACAGTACGGCACACAAAAATCAGTATAATGAAGGTCGTTACTCCTAAACAGTTCATTACTTTTATTACCAAATTCTCACGCCTTCCCAAAAGTTACACTACCACAAATCTTACATTGTCTAGGCACATTAAAGTGACCGCCGATCAAAATCCTAAATGACAACCTTTTGCAGCGCAAACCACTGCGAGACGGGTGGGATGGGAGTCAGTGAGGTCCTGGAAGGTTTCGACAGAAATTCGGAGCCTTGCCGAATCCAGAGTAGCGGCCCGCTGTACCAGGTTTGTCGGTTGAGTATCCATGGTGCAACCATCCCGAACGACCTGGTCCTTCAGAATACCGACTGCGCTTAAATCCGGTGGCCAGAGGGGTTCGGTTAATTCATACTGGTGCTCTTCGAAACATACACGTCCACTGCAAGCTGTGTGGCATGTCACGTTGTTTGTCCTGTTGATACATCCCGTTGTGTCGAGGAAAAACTAACTTTATGTAGGGGTGTCCATGGTCTCCAAGACTAGACGTATGCTTGTATTGATTCACTGGTCCTTCTAGAATAAGGAAAACACCCAGGGAATACCACGAAAACATTCCCAGACCATAACGTTCCCTTCTCCGGCCTGAACCTTTCTGACGATTGTTGAAGGTTGCTTGCTTTCAGACGTTCCACACAGTACACGGCAACGGCCATCTGATATCTGAAAAGTGTTGGCATGTCAATTCCATAAAATAAAGAAATCTGTGTGAAATCTTATGGGACTTAACTGCTAAGGTCGTCAGTCCCACTACTTAACCTAAATTATCCTAAGGACAAACACATAAACCCATGCCCGAGGGAGGACTCGAACCTCCGTCGGGACCAGCCGCACAGTCCATGACAGCAGCGCCTGAGACCGGTCGGCCAATCCCGCGTGGCGCCAACTCCATCTTTCGTCGCCTATGAACAGTAGCCAGAACCGATGCGTGACCCAGGCGCCAGCCGAGAAGGCCCATACGGAGCAGTTCAACGATTGTTGAGATGACACTATTGTTCATACGGGTGATCAGTAGCTCAGCCGTTGCATGTTTATTCGCCCGTCGTTCACCCCTGTCATCAATGGACCGTCATGACCACAGTCTCCTCTGTGCCGGTTTCGGATAGCGCCATTTTGCCATCCACGGTATACTTAACCACAGCAGCACACGTACAATTTACACACTTAGCTGTTTGGGAAATGATTTAACCTTTGGCCCGAGAACCATTTGAACTTCAGATAAAGCGCTCTGTTTCCGTGTCACAACAACGAATGCACAGATTTCCGTGACCCACGACACGCTTTATTTACGCTCCACTGCTAATACAGCCATCTGCTGTCTGTGACGGGTTACTGAAATCTGACGTCGAACCTAGGCGGTGGTCATACTGTTGTGGCTGGACCCAGCAGTTATTGATTTATCGTTGTTTGTGTTGCTCTTGGTACTGTGAGAGCACATTTTTCCGAAGCATGTTGAATTGTTCTGAAGAAATGTAACCTTAGTTTGTGCGTACAAGTGACCGTGCTATGTTTACCTCCTCCAGTGGCCCGCAGTGCGCGTTGCACCTGGGAAGGCAGACCCTGCTCGCTGCGGAGTTTGGGAGTGTGAGCCGCTGGCTGCGTGGCAGAGATTGCCGCTGCGGACGGCTGCCTCCCGCGCCTCCGCCTTGCAGCGGCGGGGCGGCCGCTTCTTCGCTCATTAAGGCCGAGCCCCTTCTCGTAATTACGCGTCGCTGCTGTGAAAGTAATTACCAGCGCCAAAGGCGCGCCGGCGACGCAGCGCCAAATACCAGCCGCGTCATCGCCCGACGGCTGCGCTGCGCTGTGCATACGCGCGGGCGGCGGCGCGTAAGCTTGCCACTGGAGACGCACAGGCGGCAACAATCCTGCGAGCAGCTACACACTTGCCGAAGGCGGGACTGCTAATATAGAACAGAGGGCATTGTCCAAACGCTGTTAACAAATGTGAATAGTCATCAGCAGACAGCCACCAAAAGACGGAAAGGATCGGTAGAAAACATATTGGAAGAAACAAACTAGGAGTTGACAAAGCAATGAAAGTCAGTAAATTCATAAATAAAGACAAGAGAAGATAAACTCAGCATTTACAGTTAACTCCGGCACAATGAATTCGTCTTTTAAGTAAAAGGGCGGTTATATCCACATACACAGAAATGGGCTACAGCAGCCTTTGGATATCCGTGCGTGTTAAACCACCACTTCCGAGACGGGGAGATGCACAGGCCCTGGTCGAATCCACCCGGTGCTCTAACGATGACGGTCCTTGTGCCCGCCACCCTGGACGTGGTTTTTACGCCGTTTCATACATCCCACTAGGAGAGAACGGGTTTGTAAGCAAGTCACGCCTCAGATACACATTTGGAAAAGTTTCAGTCACTTGCACAAACAAGCCGTTGGCGTACACGTGTTCCCTCCCGCAGGGTTACGGTTAGGAGGAGGACGAGATTAGTGTTTATCGCCCCGTCGATAACAAGGATATTAGAAACGGATTAGGGAAAGATGGGGAAGGAAATCAGCCGTGCCTGTTAAAGGAACGATCCCGGCATTTGGCTGAAGCTATTTAATGAAACCACAGAAAACCTTGGGTTTAATCCGTCGCCCTCCCGAAAGCGAGACCAGTGTGGTATCCACTGCGCCACCTCACTCATTGTTACGGAGTACAAACAAGAAGGTCATATGGCCACCCCTTAAACTAACCATAACACATAAGTCAGTGATGAAGTCGACCATAGGTCGATGCTGGACGAAGGCACAAGAAAGAGAAAGAGAGACAGAGATAAGCTGCAGGGACCATGATATCATCAGCCCGCATCTCGTGGTCGTGCGGTAGCGTTCTCGCTTCCCACGCCCGGGTTCCCGGGTTCGATTCCCGGCGGGGTCAGGGATTTTCTCTGCCTCGTGATGGCTGGGTGTTGTGTGCTGTCCTTAGGTTAGTTAGGTTTAAGTAGTTCTAAGTTCTAGGGGACTTATGACCACAGCAGTTGAGTCCCATAGTGCTCAGAGCCATTTGAACCATTTTGAACCATGATATCATCAAGAGGAAACATGTGTCTTAGTTCAAGCGTTTAAGAATAATTCAAAAAGAATAATGAGAAAAAACTGAGCTTGATTTTAATCTATCATGAGTTCACTGCATAAAGTTTATTTTCCCACAATATGCGCCATATTTGCTGGATGAAACGATCACTGTCACATGCGATATACCGACATATGAGAGAAGTCATGCGATACGTCCTAATATCGTGTCAGACCTCCTCTTTCCTGGAGCAGTGCAGCAGCTCGACGTAACATGGACTCAATAAGTCGTTGCAGGTCCCATGCAAGAAATACTGAGCCATGCTGCCTCTATAGCCGTCCATAATAGTCAAGGAGTTGTCCGTACAGGATTTTGTGACGACTCACCTGTCGATTATGTTCGATGGGATTCACGCCGCGCGATCTGCGTGGCCGGATCATTCCCTCGAATTGCGAAGAATGTTCTTCAAACAGTCGCGTCCCCGAGCGGAGTGCAACACGTTGCTATGTTACAGGGCAGCTCACCTCAGTCTTATCTCCTGCTGAGTTGCTACTCGTGGGCAGCTGATTGAGGAATTACGACATCGACGACCTAATGAGGCTGCAATGTTTCAAAGATACAGGACTCGATGAAGAAAACCTGGTTCTGTTCACAAGAACTACATGTACAAGTATGAATAGGATGATTCCTCAGGCGCTAACTAGCCTATCCCCATATGACTGTCCCAGATTCTGCCTCCGTAGCTCGCTACTGTGGCTGTGGACTCATCCTAAGTGCGACGGTTGAGGCCCAGTGACATACAGACTAGCAGGTAGGTGCTGGCTGGCACTTCTTCAGAGAAGGCGGCGGCGCTGCTGATAACAGAATAACTGAGTACCAACTGAGAGAAAGTGATTTAGCGCACTCCTATTTATACGACGCTTCCCCTGGCATGTTGCCCGGCGGAAAACTACCGCGATCTTCCTCGTGGCACCGAGGAGTCCGCCCAAGGTTTCCCCCATTTACACAATATGACTGCGTATCCAGTCTGGCTTCCGGTGCTCAATCGAGGCTTCAGAATACCTGTAACTAACCAAATCGAATGTTAGTTAAAATATCAGTTAATCATATTGAGGTTAACGACAAAACCTACAGCGAACAGCTGCCGTACGATGACATGACATTGTTGGAAACATGACGTTCACGAATGGCCACAGATTGTCTCCAGTGTAGAAGAACAGGACCACTTGCTGTCATTAACCAATTCAGTCCATTCCATGTAAACATAACCCATACCACTACGAAGCCAACACCAGCTTGCACAGTGCCTTTGAATCTTAAGTAGTCTGTATTTGCGGCTACTAGGCACCACTCTTGGTGTAATGTTCACCTCTCCGCATTTGAGTGCCTCAGTCCGATGCTACTTGTAGCTCGACATGTGTGAGCAGCCCATAGTGGCTTGCCTTCCATGTGTTCTATTTCAGAAAATTTGTGACTAAAGCTTTATCGCTTGATATTTATTTTATACGTGACTTGTATGTACTGTTTCTTTCTTGTAGTACTAGTCAGCTTAAACTGTACTCTTAATCTACCATGTCTGCTGCTGTCCGATAAAATATTTCCATTTACTTCGTGTACCAAATAGCGTTCATCATAATATTAATCTATCTGCATTCTGAATGTTAAGTACCCTGTTTGTATGTGCGGTTACTAGATAGCACTCTTGGTGTAATGTTCACCTGCCCGCAACTGCCTCAGTCTGATGCTACTTCTAGTTCGACATGTTCAGCAACGAATAGTGGCTTGCCTTCCATGAATTTTTCTTCAAAATTTTGTGACTAAAGCATTATCGCTTGATATTTTCTTTTATGTGACATGTAAATACTGTTTCTTTCTGGTACTGTTAGTCAGTACCTACATTTTAAAAAAAAAATCCTGTAATTTTTACACTTATGGCATAGCCTAGTTTCAGTGCTTTACTTCTGATGAATGCACTCACAGTAATGCCGAAACCTAGGTCAAAAAGACTTATTTTTTTCGACCGAGGGCTGTTATTTCTTTAATGTTATTTTGAAAACGGTCGCTGACCACGCAGCCGTGTTTAAAACCTTGGTGACAACTTGGGTCCATGGCTTCCTGGGGTCTGCGTCACTCTCGAACCCTACCATCAGCTCCTACTAACTGAAATCTGGGCTCATCTGCCCACGCCATAGTTTTCCAGTCGTCTAGGGTCCAAACAATATGCTCATGAGCCCGGAAAGGAGCTGCGAGCTATATCGTGCTGTTAGCAAATGTACTCGTTGCAGTCCTCCGCTGCTCAGGCCATTAACGCCGAATTTCCCCTCGCTGTCCTAACGGATACGTTAGTCGTACATCCCACATTCATTTCTACGGTTATTTCACGCGGCGTAGCTTGTCAGTTGGCACTGACGCTGACTGCTCTCGGTCATTCGGTGACGGCTGTCGGCCACTGCGTTTTCCGTGATGAGGTAATGCCTGAAATTTGGTATTCTCGGCACGGATTTCGGAATATTGATTTCCTTAGCAATTTCCAAAATGTCCCATACGTCTAGCTACAACAACCCTTCCGCGTTCAAAGTCTGTTAATTAACGCCATGCGGCCATATACACGTCGGAAAACTTTTCACGTCAGTCACCTGAGTTCAAAGGACAGCTCCACCAACACACTGCCCTTTTATACCTTGTGCAAGCGATATTACCGCCATTTTTATATGTGCATATCCCATAATTTCTATCTCCTCAGTGCATACACGCTGGATAAAACGACTGCTGCCACATGTGGTATCCCAGAATATGGTAGAAATAATTACACTCGGTAATATGAGGACTATTCGGAAAGTAAGGTCTCTTCGGAAGCGAAATTGATATCACTGATGTGTAGGGCAGTGTCTCTAGTATGCCCGTCGATCGTGTCACATCGCTCTTTTCAGTTCTGAGCGCACTGTGGCCGTGTATGGACTCCTAGAAAATAGTGTCTCCCGCCTAGTATGGGGGTCTGGTTAGGGATTTCGCCTGATTCACGCAGCCCACATAATAGAACTGTTCTTCCTCATGACAGCTCTCAGTCGCCCTGTACAGGGGCAATAAATATGCCCCTGCAGCGTTTTCCATGGGAAGTGTTTGATCGTCCACCATACAGCCCATAATTGGCTCCCTGGTTCACATGAACTGCTGTCTATGAAGACAACGTTTTGGCACAGACACGAGCTGTAGACCGGAGTAGAGAATTGGTGGAAAGCACTGGCGGCTGCCTTCTATGACTAAGGTGTTGGAAAGCTGGTAGAATATCTAAGTCGGAGCGACGACTATATAGAGAAGTAGCTGGAATGTGTAGATAACTGTTACAAATAAAATATTTTTGATTTTCATATTGGTTTGTATTTTGCGATGGATCGGAGCTTACTCTCCGAATAGCTCCCGTAACATCAACTATCTGACACAATCACAAGATGTCGGCGGAACAATTTATGGTCACTGCTATATACTGCGACTCTTTCAGAGTCAAAAGGTGTAACATAAACTTCATTAGAGCTGGCGCTCAAGTTCGTATTGGGTTGGTGTGGATAACAAAATCTACTCTGACACTCCACCCCTGTTCTCAGAAATGGATTTCAAAGCATTTCGAGTTGTCAGCTCGCAGTTCAAATAGGAAAGTAAAGGCAAAAATTCTCGTCTTAGACACACAGAACTGCTGGATAACAACATCATTAATATATATAAGACGAGAAATAAAAACCAATGGCTTGCTTATTAAAATAATAAAGTTGAGTAGCATGACTGTGTGCACAGAAGGAAATTACAGAACTGTTGGTATTCCTGAATTGCCTTTAGGTGATACAGTATTAATTAATCTTTAATAAGATTGTTCATTTTTAGATAATGAGTACATGGTCCTAGATGTTCGAAATTCTAGTAAAAATAGGGGTTAGGCTGTAGGGAAAAATACAACATGTAAAAGAACAAGAACAAAGGGGGAATAATAGGAGTGGAAGACCAAGAACGAAGTGCTCGGCTTAAAAAGGGTCTAAGACAGGGATGGACCCTTCTGTCCCTACTGTTCAATCTATGCATTGCAGAAATAAAAGAAAAGACGGAAATGAAAGAAAGGTTCAAACCTCGAGTTAAAAATTCAAGTTGAAAGGATATCAATGATAAAATTCACTGATGACATTGCTATCCTCAGTGAAAGTGAAGAAGAATTACAGAATCTGCTGCACGGAATGTACAGAGTGACAATTGTTGATCTATTTGAAATAAAATCGTTGTAACTTCTGAACGGTTTGCGATAGGATGTCCAAACTGATAGGTTGACCGCCTGATATGTTGGGGACTTAATATGCGTTGTTTGATTTGCTTTAGCGACGAAGCCCACTATCATAGGTTCGTCAATAAGCCAAATTGGATCATTTGGGGGACTGGTAATCGGCATTTCGCGATCGAGATGTCTCTTCACCCTCAACAGGTGACTGTGTGGTGTCCAATATCCAGTTACGAAACAATCGGTGCAACATTCCTTGATGGTACGGTGAATACCGAGCGGTACGTGAAGATTATGGAAGACGATTTCATCCTCATTATCCAAACCGGGAGTAGACAACATACCATTAGAACTACTGACGGCCTTGGGAGAGCCAGTCCTGACAAAACTCTACCATCTGGTGAGTAATATGTACGAGAAGGGCGAAATACCCTCAGACTTTAAGAAGAATATAATAATTCCAATCTCAAAGAAATCAGGTGTTGACAGATGTGAAAATTGCCGAACTATCAGTTTAATAAGTCACAGCTGCAAAATACTATCCCGAATTATTTACAGACGAATGGAAAAACTGATAGAAGCCGACCTCGGGGAAGATCAGTTTGGATTCCGTAGAAATATTGGAACACGTGAGGCAATACTGACCTTTCGACTTGTCTTAGAAGAAATATTAAGGAAAGGCCAACCTACGTTTCTAGCATTTGTAGACTTAGAGAAAGCTTTTGACAATGTTGACTGCAATACTCTCTTTCAAATTCTAAAGGTGGCAGGGGTAAAATACAGGGAGCGAAAGGCTATTTACAATTTGTACAGAAACCAGATGGCAGTTATAAGAGTCGAGGAGCATGAAACGGAAACATTGGTGAGAAAGGGAGTGAGACAGGGCTGTAGCCTCTACCCGATGTTATTCGATCTGCATATTGAGCAAGCAGTAAAGGAAACAAAAGAAAAATTTGGAGTAGGTATTAAAATCCAGGAAGAAGAAATAAAAACTATGAGGTTTGCCGATGACATTGTAATTCGGTCAGAGACAGCAAAGGAATTGGAAGAGCAGTTGAACGGAATGGACAGTGTCTTGAAAGGAGGATATAAGTTGAACATCAACAAAAGCAAAACAAGGATAATGGAATGTAGTCGAATTAAGTCAGGTGATGCTGAGGGGACTAGATTAGGAAATTAGACACTTAAAGTAGTAAAGGAGTTTTGCTATTTGGGGAGCAAAATAACTGATGATGGTCGAAGTAGAGAGGATATAAAATGTAGACTGGCAATGGGAAGGAAAGCGTTTCTGAAGAAGAGAAATTTGTTAACATCGAGTATAGATTTAAGTGTCAGGAAGTCGTTTCTGGAAGTATTTGTATGGAGTGTAGCCATGTGTGGAAGTGATACGTGGACAATAAATAGTTTGAGCAAGACGAAAATAGCAGTTTTCGAAATATGGTGCTACAGAAGAATGCTAAAGATTAGATGGGTAGATCACGTAACTAATGAGGAAGTATTGAATAGGATTGGGGAGAAGAGAAATTTGTGGCACAACTTGACTAGAAGAAGGGATCGGTTGGTAGGACATGTTCTGAGGCATCAAGGAATCACAAACTTAGCATTGGAAGGCAGCCTGGAGGGTAAAAATGGTAGAGGGAGACCAAGACATGAATACACTAAGCAGATTCAGAAGGATGTAGGTTGCAGTAGGTACTGGGAGATGAAGGAGCTTGCACAAGATAGTAGCTTGGAGAGCTGCATCAAACCAGTCTCAGGACTCTGGAGTACCCAGAGGCCACTGCCATGAGCCTTGATTGGCCACCTTATTCTCCGGATCTGAACACAAGCGACTCCTTTTTGTGGGGCTATACTAAAGACAAGGTGTACAGCAGTAACTCCAAAACCATTAGTGAGCTTGAAAGATAACTTGTTTGGACAATGTATGATTGAGAATGTTGGCAGAATTTAGTGTACTAACACCATTTATTTTACCAAACAAGACATAAGTGCACTTGCCCGCGAAAGGCATTGGTCCCGAGTTCGAGTCTCTGTCGGGCACACAGTTTTAATCTGCCAGGAAGTTTCATATCAGCGCACACTCCGCTGCAGAATGAAAATCTCATTCTGGAAACATCCCCTAGGCTGTGGCTAAGCCATGTCTCCGCAGTATCCTTTCTTTCAGGAGTGCTAGTTCTGCAAGGTTCGCAGGAGAGCTTCTGTAAAGTTTGGAAGGTAGGAGACGAGATACTGGCAGAAGTAAAGCGGTGAGGACCGGGCATGAATCGTGCTTCGGTGGCTCAGATGGTAGAGCACTTGCCCGCGAAAGGCAAAGATCCCCAGTTCGAGTCTCGGTCGGGCACACAGTTTTAATCTGCCAGGAAGTTTCAAGACATAAATAGTACTTAACAGGTTATAGACTGAATTCCCTAAACTACTAACAGATGATTAATTATTCCACTGGGTGGCGCCTGGTTGGTAAATACAGTTTAATTAGGTGATCAGTGAGTCAAGTACTCTGTCCCTAAAAATGTGGATAACAAAAGCTGATTTGAATGATCGAAACTAACGAAGTTTCTCTACATAGGTACTGCTGAGGGGAAGTGGCGATTGAGATCTGTACGCCCTGACAGTGCCAGAGCGCCAGTACGTTACCTGTTTATTCATGCGGCGACGTGACTTGCAGCTAGCCAGATGTATGCGGTGGAGGAGGTGTGACGTGGAGGCGGCCATGAAAGAAACGCAAAAATCTCACGGTCTAGCGATCAGGCATATGAATCGCCCTCAAATCACGGTAGATTTCGGTGTGTGACACATCCGTTCGCTGGTCGTACCAAGGACCAATTTGGATCACTTACAAGACAGAGCGCACAAGGATACCTAACGTCAAGACTGGTAAACCAAAAAAATGAATAAGTGTGCCCTTGGTAAACGATTAGTCCGAGACGTTTGAAGTCACACTGTAGGTACTATAAGACCTTCACCACAGGCTCCTCAGTCTAAACTACTCGCAAGTTAAGTCAGTCTCAGGACAGGTCCCAAGTACCAACCACACATGCCATAGTTTTGACAAGAAGTGCCTACCAGACCAAAGTCCTGCACCCGACTGCTTCGCGCCTACCCACAAAGAAATTCCGTTTTCCTTCAAAGTACACGATCGACATCGCCTTCACACCGTTTTCAGCCAATCAAAGGCTCTACAGGCGCCAAACCTCCCCTCCCACACGACAGAACAAACTCATGTCAAACCAGGGCCAGGCTTAAGAAAACTGCATCCCTGAAAAAATAAAAAAAAACGCCAATTACTGGCTTTTTTAAGTTTTCGCACAGGGTAAAAGATGATTTTCTCCAAAGTCGTGTCTCTTCCCACAGTGACAAGCAAATACACTCCTGGAAATTGAAATAAGAACACCGTGAATTCATTGTCCCAGGAAGGGGAAACTTTATTGACACATTCCTGGGGTCAGATACATCACATGATCACACTGACAGAACCACAGGCACATAGACACAGGCAACAGAGCATGCACAATGTCGGCACTAGTACAGTGTATATCCACCTTTCGCAGCAATGCAGGCTGCTATTCTCCCATGGAGACGATCGTAGAGATGCTGGATGTAGTCCTGTGGAACGGCTTGCCATGCCATTTCCACCTGGCGCCTCAGTTGGACCAGCGTTCGTGCTGGACGTGCAGACCGCGTGAGACGACGCTTCATCCAGTCCCAAACATGCTCAATGGGGGACAGATCCGGAGATCTTGCTGGCCAGGGTAGTTGACTCACACCTTCTAGAGCACGTTGGGTCGCACGGGATACATGCGGACGTGCATTGTCCTGTTGGAACAGCAAGTTCCATTGCCGGTCTAGGAATGGTAGAACGATGTGTTCGATGACGGTTTGGATGTACCGTGCACTATTCAGTGTCCCCTCGACGATCACCAGTGGTGTACGGCCAGTGTAGGAGATCGCTCCCCACACCATGATGCCGGGTGTTGGCTCTGTGTGCCTCGGTCGTATGCAGTCCTGATTGTGGCGCTCACCTGCACGTCGCCAAACACGCATACGACCATCATTGGCACCAAGGCAGAAGCGACTCTCATCGCTGAAGACGACACGTCTCCATTCGTCCCTCCATTCACGCCTGTCGCGACACCACTGGAGGCGGGCTGCACGATGTTGGGGCGTGAGCGGAAGACGGCCTAACGGTGTGCGGGACCGTAGCCCAGCTTCATGGAGACGGTTGCGAATGGTCCTCGCCGATACCCCAGGAACAACAGTGTCCCTAATTTGCTGGGAAGTGGCGGTGCGGTCCCCTACGGCACTGCGTAGGATCCTACGGTCTTGGCGTGCATCCGTGCGTCGCTGCGGTCCGGTCCCAGGTCGACGGGCACGTGCACCTTCCGCCGACCACTGGCGACAACATCGATGTACTGTGGAGACCTCACGCCCCACGTGTTGAGAAATTCGGCGGTACGTCTACCCGGCCTCCCGCATGCCCACTATACGCCCTCGCTCAAAGTCCGTCAACTGCACATACAGTTCACGTCCACGCTGTCGCGGCATGCTACCAGTGTTAAAGACTGCGATGGAGCTCTGTATGCCACGGCAAACTGGCTGACACTGACGGCGGCGGTGCACAAATGCTGCGCAGCTAGCGCCATTCGACGGCCAACACCGCGGTTCCTGGTGTGTCCGCTGTGCCGTGAGTGTGATCATTGCTTGTACAGCCCTCTGGCAGTGTCCGGAGCAAGTATGGTGGGTCTGACACACCGGTGTCAATGTGTTCTTTTTTCCATTTCCAGGAGTGTAGATACAATCTCAAAGATTTTTATCTAAATCGCCTGTGCCTTGGAGCTTGTTAGTCCTAGCTATGAGGTGTAACGAAAATTCCATCTCCATACGTTTCTCAGGTACCAGAGTTTTCTTATACAACAGGGGCAGCCGAGGGAAGTGGATCACTGGTCTTCTTGCAACATTGGCGAACACGACCACATGTGAATTTTTATTACTCTTGGCTCTGCACACAGTGCCCGGCCTACGACTCTACTGTGTAGTCGTGTTCCTTTGGACTGTCGCCCCTGCCCAGGCTTTTGCTGGCGCTGCGGCAGGTACTGCAGCATTGTTCTGCTGGAACTTGTTACCGCTTATTTGATAGCATAGGAAACTCCATCTCTAAGCTCAACCAGAATTTTATAGGTGACATAGACTTATTTTCTGTAGTTTAATCACTCTAAGTTTCGTGTAGGTGCTCGATTCAATTTACACATCATGTGTGTTCCAAAATTATTGTCTTTTCCAAGCGATTGCTTAACCAGTTATTATTACCAGATAGTGCTGGTAAATAGTCTTTGAAATTTTTCCGATTCCCTTCAAGTGTTGCTTAATTGTATTCTTGACATTTTCATCCAAAGTAAGATGAATTTCTACCAGGAAATCATGGAGAGTATTTAAGCACTCAATTTGATTGGAATTTAGACAGAGTTCCCAAACTATAAGGCTCTTAATGAACGATTCGATACAGACTTTCGCATTACACAGGATTGTGGTTGGTCCCTGAAGTAATATAAATTTAAACTGTTGATTTTTAACAAAATGTGTGTCAAATGGGCCACAGTCGGATGCCAGACTTAGCCTAGGGAAAGGTGTACCTCATGAGAAAACATCATAAAATATGAGAACAGTTCTACCGCGCTATAACCATCTTACATCCTTATGAGTCTTTAAAAATGTTTTAAACACTTAGGGCAGTATTATAAAAATTCGCTAGTTAGTAGAATACTAATTAATAAAATTAACTGTTTATGACTGTGTCGTAAGGTACAGTTGTTTTTCACATGCACGTAACAATTAGTTGATTTAGCAATCACAGGCAGTGGTGGATCTTTAGGTAACTAACTTGTCGCTGATGTTACAGCGATCTGTTACTTCAATACAAAACTGGAGGAGAAGTACCCTCGGTAAAAAGTGTGCGAAGTAAATAACTGCTTCCAAATGGGCCTCAGAGATTCAGCTTCGCGTTCGCAACGGTGTAGTGCCCGGCAGGCACGATTTGACGAGCGGCCGAGCCGCACGAGCGCTCGGCCGGACCCGGGGTGTGGCGGGCCCCGGTGCAGCTCGACCGGTTAACCGGGCAGCGCGAGTAGAGCGTAACTCGGCAGTCGAGGCTGCGGTCCTGGGCGGGCCGCGCAGGCTTCTGTCGACAGCATCGGTGTTCCGGCACTTCAGCGGGTCATGTAGCATTTCGCTATTCGTCCGCGCCACGTCATCGCTATTGATGGCAGAAGTATCGAACATGTCATAACCCAAATCCGAATATCTGTAGTGACCTTTACATGTTTAGGAACGTGTGTTCATTCCGTAGTTTGTAACTAATTTACTTTCTTTTCATATAGTTCAATATTGTCACCATGTACACTGTAATGAGTACAAAATACGACTTGAGAATAAATCGAAGAAGACGAAAGTCATTAGAAGTAGCAGAAATGAAACAGTGAGAAACTAAACACCAGACTTGGTGACGACGGAGTAGATTAAATTATGAATTCCGCTACCTAAGCAACGAAGTAGTCCATGATGGACGGAACAAGAAGGACATAAAAAGCAGTACTAGCACTGGCAAAAAGGGCATTCCCGGCCAAGAGAAATCGACTAGTATCAAACATGGACCTCAATTTGAGGAAGAAATATCTGAGAGTGTATGTTTGCAGCTCAGAATTGTGTGGTAGTGAAACAGGGACCTTGGAAAAGAATACGCTCGAAGCATTTGAGATGCAGTGTTGCAGAGATATTTGAGAATTAAGTAGGGTTGTAAGGTAAGAAATGTTGTGTTTTTCAGCAGAATCGGTGCTGAAAGGAATATATGGAAAAATTTCACAAGAAGAAGGGACCAGATGGTAGGATATCTGTTGACACATCAGGTAGTAACTTCCATGGTACTACATTGAGTGGGTAAAAGATGCATAGAAAGCCAGACATACGAATACATACAGCAAATAATTGAAGACGTAGGTTGCAAGTGGTCTCTGACATGAAGAGGTTGGAACACCAGAAGAATTCGTGGCGGGCCGCTCAATCCAGTCAGAAGACTGATGACCATGTAATTTGTCCAGAATTCTCCAATAATGGAGACAGCAGGTACCTAGCAATCAATAAGCAAATGAGCAAGGGTGAGGATCGTTTCTCCAGCAGATGGCTAGTTTTTGAACTTCTCGGGACGAGGGAACGATGGAGGCCACCACTGCATCGTCGACACCTTCGTAGTATATACCAGTGGTGGAACCAACTTTCGTCGCCCACAACAATGCGCTCAAGGAAAGTGTCAAGCATACAGCTATCCGATTTGCTTCATGTTCGATATTCAACACTAGGGGCATCTAGTGGCTGCAGACATTTTGGATTCTTAAATCCTGCCTGATAGTGTATTCCAAGCTCTCGAAACTGACGTCAAGATTCTTTCCTAACGCGCGAGTTGTTACTCGTCGGTCTGCCTTAATAGCATCATTAAACGCTCTATTGTTGTTCGTAATACGCCAGACTGGCCTCGTAGACCGACCAGCGTCTTGTGCCGAATCGTGACCGGCAAGGTACTTGGTACACAATTCCACAACAGTGGTCTTCGATCATATGCTGCCCCATACAAGTTCTTCTTTCTCCAATGGACGTCTACCGGTGTACGTTTTTCGGCAGCCAGAAACAGAATAACAGCATGTTGATCATGCTTGGACGCATTTGGTAATAATGCGTAAATAGTTTATGTTTCCATATTTACCGCACGCAAGTCTTAAAGACACGAATTCCACTCTAGTCCATTGTCTACAAATTGATGCACATATCCGCATCGCAGTCACGCTGCTTTGCATTTACGCTGCAACAACGCTCTCAAGCGGAAACGTTTCGATCGCCCTTGTAGATTCAAACACGATTCCTGGGATATTTCCAGGTCCGACGTAACTTCACTCAATTTCCAAAACTAGAACACCACGAAAGAATTTTAAAGTGCCGCAACAACCAAAAAAGGTACTTAAAACCTGCCCTTAATTTGCTATAAATCGTATGTCCACGAATAATAACTTACGCCAAGCTGTATGAGGCCCATTAATATGTAAAGTACAGAACGCTGACTAACCTAAAATTTCTAAACCGATACACTGAGATGACAAAAGCCTTGGGAGGCTTCCTAATATTGTGTCGGACCTCCTTTTGCCTGCCATAGTGCAGCAGCCCGATGTAGCATGAATTCCATTGTGCAATAATGACTTTATAGCCGTCCATAATGGTTCTCGGTGCAGGATTTTGTGCACGAACTGGCCTCTCGATTGTGTCCCATAAATGTCCGATGGTGTTCTTGTCTCGAGATTTCGATGACCTAATCATGTGCTCGAATTTCCCATAATGTTCTTCAAATCAATCTCCAAAAATGTCACATCGTCAGCTACAAAAACTCCATCGTTGTTTGGCAGCATGTAGTCCATGATTGGCTGCAAATGGTCTTCAAGTAACAGGATTTTCAGTCAACGATCGGCTGAGTTGGACCAGATGCCCCAGTTCATTCCATGTAAACATATCCCATTCCATTTTGCAGCCACCACCACTATGCACAGTGCCTTGTTGAATACTTGAGTCTATGGCTTCGTATGGTTTGCACCACATGCAAACTCTACCATCAGTGGTTGAAATGGGGACTCATCTAACCAGACCACGATTTTTTAGTCGTGAATAATACAGTTGAGCCCAAGAGAGGCGCCACAAGCGATGCCGTACTGTTAACAAAGACAATCTAATCCGTTTCCTGCTGCCACAGTCCGTTAACGCCAAATTTCGCTGTACTGTCCTAACAGATACATTCGTCCTGCGTCCCACATTCATTTCTGTAGTTATTTCACCCACTGATGCTTGTATGTTAGCATTGACAGTTCTACGCAAACGCCGTTAAGTGAAGGCTGTCGGCCACTGCGTTGTCCGTGGTGACAGGTAATACCTGAAATTTGATATCCTCGGCACACTTTAACACTGTGGATCTCGGAATACTGAATTCCCTAACGATTTCCGAAACAGAATGATCCACGCGTCCAGCTGCAGCTATCATTCCGCATTCAAAGTCTGTACGGCCATAATCACTGTGGAAAACTATTCACCTGAAAATGAAGAGTGTAAATGGCTATCCGTCAATGCACTGCCTTTTGATACCTTGTGTACGCGATACTACCGCCATCTGTATACGTACATATCGCTATAACATGACATCTCAGAGTAGGTACCATTTACGGTGTGGGTGCCCAACGTTGTGGCAAAGATCTTCAGACTATGCGCTATTGGATTTGCTTTGTTGATAGTGTAAGCGTCATAACTTGCCGTTATGGGCCAGTACTGGTACGCTTACGTGGCTTGAAACAAATGCGTCAGTGTACTTTACAGTTGGAGACAGTCAACATGGGTGGGACAAGATGAGTAGTAATTTTTCTAAAGTTGTATTACGAAAACAACAGGAATAGTGATGTTGCATTTCGCGAGCACAGACAAATTAAAAAGCACGTAGAGGTCCTCTTCCCGCAGCGGGATTGAAAAACATGATTCGGAAGTTCGAATGAAACGGCCATTTGAGAATCGCTCCTTGAACAGGCCGACTACCAACTGCGCCATAATTTTGTTAACTGGAGTAAAATACACGCACATACACACACCTGGCACCATGTAGAAGCGTTGGCGCGTGGCTATATATATATATATCCACGCGCCTACGCTTCTGCATGGTGCCAGGCGGGCTAGATCCATGTAGTGATATAGGCGTGTGGTACCTTTGTCTAACTCGTCAAAGAATAACTCCGAAAGCTTCCGCTTCTCGGTAAGTGATCACCTGACATGACATATAAATGCCAAATGCCACACGGGACTGCAATCATGACTGGCAAAAAACGTTTGACGCCCAACCACTTGGAATTAATAGAGTGGCAAAATGACGTTCAACACATACATAGGCATTTCAACATTAGCTGACTATGAAAACAATTTTGAGTTTACCTATACCTAGAAAATACACGCTCCAGTAGTGCAGGTAATGACAAACCTTTCTAGATGAAGGTTAACTGAGGATAAAAAAACTAAAAGGCCCTAAATACAGAGAAAATACAGGCACTACAAGTACAGGTAAGCATACACCTTTCTAGATCAAGATTAAGACACAATAAATAAAAAAATAACAGTAAATAAAAATTAATGACTAAAAATAACAATAAGTACAAAACAATAACCAAGAAATAACATTAATTAAAAACAATAACTTTAAAGTTGAAATGCATCTAATCCTAGAAAACACACACACACCAGTAGTGCAGGTAAAAGCATATCGTTCTAGAGCAGGTCCTCGTTAACAGAAAGAGGTAAACGGAAGCTCTATTACAAATGAATAAATATTTAACTCTGACATGTCCTTATTGTCGGGATGCTGATCTACTTTAAGGACTTCGGCCAAAACAACGGGCAGCAGTATACGCCAAATCAGCTTGCGGTGAGAACATCATAAAATTCAGGAGCAAAGCACAGAAATTTTCACAGAAACCGCGACGGACATTTTACCGCGCAGAACTAATGGTGTACACTGCTCTTCCTTCGTCAGGCATTGGAGAATTAAGGTCGTTTTATGTGGCCACGTCCACCATTCGATGCGCTAGGGAAGAGGTCCGGTCGAACTGCATAGTGTAGTCCGGTATCGCCCAGGTAGTGTGAAGCAGCGACTCTCCAGCTGGTGCAGGCACGATCCTCGAAGGAAACATCCGCCATACGAGCGCAGCCAGTAAGGCTCCGCAGCTAGCGAGCTCATGCAGCAATCAACAGGAACGCCATCCGAGACAATCAGTTCTCTGCATTCTAGGACTGTTGATATTTTTAAAAATATCGGGAATCCGATGTATCGATGTTTAGAAAAGGTATCATTTCTGGTCTAGATATATCGAAAACCGAAATCGATATATCGACGGAAGGAATATTGACGTACCCAAAAAAAAAAAAAAAAAAAAAAAAAAACTCGGCTGCATGGTATAATTATACTGCCAGTTTTAAAGCTGTATATTTAAGTATACATTTATTCTGTAGATCAACAAGCTGTCAGCCTACGTATCCCCCTTAGAGCAAGAATTGAAAGCAAGACGATGCACGTTCATGCTTGGCAATAACAACTTTGCTAACAGTGGTTCCTGCATGTAAGTGGCAGAATAAAAGTCGTCCCATGGGTCCGTCGGTCGTTTTCGTCAAATGTAGGATATGTCTGGAATACTTCCTGTCGCCTTTCCTGTTTTTTTTTTCATTTCTGCAAACACCAGCGAATTAGCAGTCGTAGTGTCAAAACTACGTGGTGAAGTTAAACGTTGCAGTTTATGTCGATAGTGGTGCCGACCGCCGATTACGTCAGCATTTGTCCTCACACCTCTCCGCCAACCTGAAGACCAGTCCTGACATACAGATATTTGTTCATCAGTTTCGGCAACTGCAATTAGAAGTATGACTATATGACGAAATAGACACTAGTTGCGTTAAAAATGGTTTTTTAACGAAATTGGCGTGCTATTTCTTAACATCGGATATCTTGTTATTTCCATTCACACCCCCCCCCCCCCACACACACACACACGCAGTGCAATCGGACTTCTTTGTGCCATCAGTACTTGTTTCAAAAAGTCAAAGAGAAATTGATGAAAGCTAAAAGAATTAGTAAGACCCCTCCACACATTGAAACTAAAATTATGATTTACTACAATTTCAAAACAACAACAGCCAATATTTACCGAAAGTTGCGAAAAAAATATAACATAAAATGAAAATATTGGGCCTCGCTATTGCCATGACGATACCGACATATCGATGAAATAAACAGCCTATATGTATCGATATTTTTTAAGAAAATAGTAATGTGTCGATATTTTATGAACAGCCATACAGCATACAGACCGAAATTTGAGTGGCGGGCTGCAAGCAAAGGTATCGATATGCTATGAGCGTGCGCATAATTCAAATGCATTGGAAAACATAAAAGTTTTATTTCTTCTGCCTGATCTTTAATTCCTTTCCCAGATTACTTGTTGGATTCTTTTACTGCCTACTTTATGTGTTGACTGAGTAACACCAGGGAGACACATACATCCTTCTTCAATTTTCTCTCAACTTTCAATCCCCACCCTTTTACAATTACAGTTGTACAGAACTTTTCACTCCCTCTGTTTTACCCCTGCCACGTTCAGAGTGTCAAGGACTATATTCTAGTCAGTAGGGGAACACTGTATCTCCTACGCCAAATCGCTGATGTTAGCACTTTTTGGCGTCAGCGTCAGAGGAACTGGTGACGCCATCATCCGGTGCTCTGGCAATTCTGCTTGTTACACTTGGCTGACAGAAATATCAGTTTTCCCGGAATCGGTGAAACCAGTATCATCATTCCTGTAACTCTGATCTCATCGTATCTGGATAAATGCGCCAAGGTCGTGACCTCATCATGTCACTGGCCAGCCCCCCCCCCCCCCGCTCCTTTTCTCTCTCTCTCTCTGCTCCCGCACTCCACGCTGGGACACTCAAAGTTGCATACATACTAAACAATTAATGCAGAATTGCGGTGCTTAATATAAACAGGCCAATGGAGTTATGTGACGTCATCATGCTCTGAGGCAGATACGTAGGGGCCCTCTAACACCTTTATCCATCCTGCAATTATTAATTTCCATTGTGTGAGTGCCGTCATTTGCCGATTGTACTTTTTCCTGTGTGAAACACCGCCAGCAACACCGATCCGCACTGAAGAAGATGTCTATCAATAAGTATTTTGTCCATTCATCTATATTTCTTATTATGAACTCCCACTGTGGGTCTGGGGGTTAGAACAGGCCCGAGGCACAGTCCTGCCTGTCGTAAGAGAGGACTAAAAGGAGTTATACACATTTTGGGCTTTATGTGATTGCCCTCTGAAGGGTCTGACCTCCATTTTTCTAAATTTTCCCTAAGAGCGAGCCTATTGGGGAAGGGTGCCTTACATGGTGCAAGGTGTCCATCGTGCACTGAGACCTTCAGCATTCTTTCTCATCAAGGCTTTGCAATTCCGATCATTCTCCATCTCTTGAGCGAGGACACCTTCTTAGTAGCAACACGCTCCATCCACTATACAGTGTCATTTCCTACCAGGTGGCCTTTGCTCCAGGTGGTTGGCGCCCGTGGAGAGGGCCGCTGGTCGGAGTGGGTGGCATCAGGACGGATGACACGCCATGAAGGGTACTATGTCACATACTTTGCACCTCACATCTAGCATGGTAGTCAGTCGATTATGGTGGGGCCGCATGTAGCGTGTTGGTTGTAGCCTCCTTACCAGCCAGGGACCACTCTGCTGATGCCAGCACCGTTAACTCACCGCATATGCCAAGAAGTAAATGCTCAGCACCCTGGGGCATCGAGACTCCTGGCAATGGCCATCCTGCCAGGTGGCCTTTGCTTCAGCTGGTTGACGCCTGTGGAGAGGGCTCCTGGTTAGAGTGGGTGTGGCATCAGTGTGGATGACACGCCATGAAGTGTACTACGTCACCACTTGCCGGTGGTCAAACACTAGCAGTCCCTAAGCGCTCAAGATCTCAATTTAATGCTCTGAAGTCTGACCCCAAATCGTTCCCCTCCCTGGTCACACCATGAGAGAACGCCAGGCTAGGGATGGCAGCGAATCTTATTCGACCCGGTACCTCGTGTGTTCTTGTATGAGAGCTGATAGGAAATCCTTAATGAGGATGAAGCCTCAGTTTTTTTCTGAGCATTTAGAGGACAAGTTCGGGGAAATGGAGGGATTGTCCAAAGTGCGACCTGTCTCTGTCTTGATAAAAACAGAATTCTCTGCCGAGTCATGGGGACTACTCGCCTGTGACAAGCGGTGGGATGTTTCTGTTTCCTTCATGCCCAATTAGACCTTCAATATAGTCTAGGGTATTATATTTAACAGGGATCTTCTTTTGCAGTCTGATGACGAGTTGCACACCAACTTAGAGAGACGAGGCATTCATTTCGTCTGGCGCATACATAGGGGTCCAAAGGATAATCAGGTGGCCATTGGTGCCTTTATCTGGCACCTTGAGGGTGAAACATTACCTGAGAAGGTAATGTTGATAGTATACCAGTGTGATGTCAAGCCATTCATCCCTCCCTGATGCACTTCTTTATGTACCCGAAGTTGAGGCATATGTCTTCACATTGTTCTTCCAGTGCCATATGTCACGATTTTTGACGTCCATCACATCCCAATACTTCATGTGCCCTGCCTCCCATCTGTGTCAACTGTGGCAAACAACATTCCCCTTTCTCACAAGACTGCAAGGTTCTCAAAAATAATGGAAAATCAGGGAATACAAGACCCTGGAGCGACTGACCTACACTGAGGCTAAGAGGAAATTTGAAAGGCTCCATCCCATGCACATGACAACATCTTATGCCACCGCTAGAAATACTGTTCCAGCCCAATCCGTTCCATCATTGACAATTGGCCCGCACGGCTGCAAAACTATACCAGCTCCCTTGAAGTTGGCGGTTCACTCCTATCCCTATTGCTTCTGCACCTGCTATTTCGGGAGCAATGCCTTCCCAACCATCAGGGACACCAGTTCCCACTTTTCAGCTAGAGAAGCGTCTGTCTTCTTCGGCTCCTCTCGCTAGAAAGGGGTCTCTTCGGTTCCTCTCTTTCCAGGTTTTTGCCACTGGCAAAGTTGACACCAACCAGTGGCTGAAGCGCCCAACAGAGGCTGGTCATAGGGCTTCAAGATCCTCCTCAGTCCTGGAGACTGACTCAGTGGAGCTGTAGCAGCCTGAGAAACCAAGTAACAGCAAGAGAAATCTAAGAAGAAGACCCCCCAAGAACCAGTAACCTGCAGTGGCACCCACACCACCGGTACCTACAAGCTCTGTTTCTGGGGATGAGGTGCAGATTCTGGCGTCTGCTGAGGACCTAGACCTCGCCGGATCCTCCAACACAATGGATATAGACTACTCAGGTACAACGTGGGTGGCAGCGAGTGATTCTGAGGCATATACTGCCTCCTTTCTCGCTTCTTGTCTTCCTAGCCCCACGACGACGTCATCCTCCAGTGGAACTGCCGCGGTTTTTTCCATCATCTGGCTGAGCTACAACAACTGTTAAACATCACACTGCTTTGTGCATTACCCTCCAGGAAACCTGGTTTGCGGCATTGTGGACTCCTCGCCTTCGTGGCTATAGGAGTTCTTACAAGAACCATAGCAAATATAGTAGAGTGTCAGGTGGGGTTTGCGTTTATGTCCTGAACTCAGTACGTAGTGAACCTGTGCTCTTTAAAACTCCTCTTGAAGCTATGGCTGTCAGGGTAAGAACGACACAAGAAATAACCACCTGCAATGTATAACTTCATCCAGATGGTGCAGTACCCCTGAACGTATTGGCTGCACTGATTCATCAACTCCCTAAACTTTTCCTACTTCCAGAAGATTTTAACACCCATAACCCCTTGTGCTGTGGCCCCATACTTACTCCCCGAGGTAGAGACGTCGAAAATTAACTGTCTCAACTCCTCCTCTCCCTCCTAAATATTGTGGCCGCCACACACTTCATTGTGGCTCATGGTACTTACTTGGCCACTGATTTATCACTTTGCATCCAAGGACTTCTCCGATCCATCAACTGGAGAGCCCACGATGGCTTGTGTGGTAGTGACCACTTTCCCATCTTCTTGTCACTCCCCGAGCGTCTTGCCCAAGGAGGCCTATCCAGATGGGCTTTAAACAAGGCACACTGGGAAGCTTTCACGTCTGCCATCACCATGGAATCTGCGCCACACGGTTGCGTCGATGTGTTCCTTGAACAAGTCACGTGGACGATCGTTTCTGCGGCGGGAAACGCGGTCACTTGTTCTTTAGGGTGCCAACGCATAACTTCATCCAGATGGTGCAGTACTCCTGAACGTATTGGCTGCACTGATTCATCAACTCCCTAAACTTTTGTTACTTCCACGACCTTGGTGGTCGCCGGAAATTGCTGAGGCCATTAAAGAGCGTAAGTGGACTTTACAGCAACATAATCGGCACCCTTCCCTGGAGCATCTAATAACTTTCAAACGGCTCCATCCCCACGTTCACCAGCTTATGAAAAGACGGAGAGTATTGGGAGAGGTACGTTTCGACCATTGGGTGCCATACATGACCTTCCCAAGTCTGGACGAAGATCAGACGTGTTTTAGGGTACCCGATCCCCACATGTGTCCTTGGCGTTACCATCGATGGCGTCTTATCTGCCGACGCAAATGCTGTTTCGTGCGCTTTGATGAGCACAATGCTCGAGCTTTTGTTTCGGAGAATTACCCCCCAGCTTTTCGCATCCTCAAACGGTAGATGGAAGAGAAGGTCCTCTCGCTCACTACACGCCACAGTGAACCCTACAACGCCCCATTTACTGAGGGGAGCCCCTCAGTGCTCTTGCACATGGCCCCAACACAGCTCCTGGGCCAGATCGGATCCACAGTCAGATGATGAAACCTCTGTCATCCGACTACAAGCGACATCTCCTCGTCATCTTCAACCGGATCTGGTACGATTGCGTCTTTCCATCGAAATGGCAGGAGAGCACCAGAATTCTAGTGTTAAAACCCGGTAAAAACCCTCTTGATGTTGATAGCTATCGGCCCATCAGCCTCACCAACGTTCTTTGCAAGCGGCTAGAATGTTTGTTGAGCTGCCAGTTGTGTAGGGTCCTGGAGTTCCGTGGCCTGCTGGCTCCATGTCAGGGCGGTTTCCGCCTGGGTCACTCTACACTGATAATCTTGTATCCCTCGAGTCTGCCGTCCAAACAGCATTTTCCAGACGCAGAAACTAGTTGCCATCTTTTTTTATTTACTAAAACCTTACGACACTACCTGGCGACATCATATCCTTGCCACGTTTTACGAGTGGGATCTTCAGGGACCACTCCCAATTTTTATCCAAAATTTACTGTCACTCCATGCTTTCCGTGTCCAAGTTGGTGCCTCCAATAATTCCCCCATATCCAGGGGAATGCGGTCCTGGAGGGCTCTGTATTGAGTGTATCAGTGATTTTATTATTAACGGTCTTTAGGGCCGTCGGTCTCACCTTCTATGTATGCAGACAAATTCTGTATTTCATACTACTCATCCAGTACTGGTGTTGCTGAGCTACACCTACAGCGAGCCATCAAAAAGGCGTAGTCATGGGCTCCAGCACACAGCTTCCAGTTTTCAGCCGCAAAGTTGTGTGTTATGCATTTCTGTTGGCGTCATACTTTTCTCACAGAACCAGACCTTCACCTTAATGACGATACACTCACTGTAGTTGAGACATATCAGTTCCTAAGACTGGGTTTCGATGACCGATTGGCTTGGCTTCCTCACCTTCGTCAGCTTAAGTCGTAAAGATGGCAGCACCTCAATGCCCTCCGCTGCCTGAGCAACACCAACTGAGGTGCAGATCGCTCTACGCTGCTGCAGCTCTACAGAGCCCTTGTTCAATCCAGCCTTTATGGTTTGGCGGCGCCCTCAGTGTTGCGTTTAGTCGACCCAGTGCACAACTGTGGCGTTCGATTAGCGACGGGAGCTTTTAGGACGAGTCTGGTGACCAGCGTCCTGGTGGAGGCTGGAGTCCCTCCACTGAAGGTTAGGCGTTCACAACTGCTCGTTAGTTTCGTTGCATACATTCGTAGTTCTTGTCAGCATCCAAATTACCATCTCCTGCATCGGCGGCCCAGGTCAGGGCTTACGATCACAGTTCGTACCCGATCACTCCTCTGTGAACTAGAGTCCTTTCCTTTAAGACCTCCCCTCTGGGTCCATCCACATACACCTCCATGGTATATACCTAGGCCGTAGCTTCGTCTGGACCTTTTGCATGGCCCTAAGGACTTATTTAATCCCGTGGCTCTCTGCTGTCATTTACATTCTTGACGTGGCCGGGGCTCTGAAATAGTTTACACCTATGGCTCGATGGCCTATGTTCGCAGAGGGCATATTGAACAGCACTCCTTTCCAGGTGGCCGCAGTGTTTTCACTGCACAGCTGGTGACCATATCTCGTGCTCTTGAGCACATCCGCTTATGCCCTGGCGATTCATTTCTTCTCTGTACGGACTCCTAGAGCAGCCTCCAAGCCATTGACCAATGTTAACCTCGCCACTCGCCATCCTTTGGTAGCGATCATCCAAGAGTCCATCTATGCCCTGGAACGGTCCAGTCGTTCAGTGGTGTTTGTCTGGACCGCAGGACACGTCGGCATCCCAGGCAGTGAACTTGTTCACAGGCTGGCCAAATGGGCTACACGGAAATCACTTAGTGGAGATCGGCGTTCCTGTAACTGACCTGCGTTACTTACTACGCTTCAAAGTTTTTCGGCTGTGGGAGGTGGAATGGCGTAACAGTATTCACAACGAACTGCGTGTCGTTAAGGAGATAACAAGTGTGGAAGTCTTCCACCCTGGCCTCTCGCAGGGACTCTATGGTTCTCTGCCGGCTCTGCATTGGCCACGTTTGGTTCACCCACGGCTATCTCCTGCGCCGTGAAGACTCCCCACAGTTTCGGTGCGGCGTCCGGTTCACAGTGGCCCATATTCTGTTGCGCTTTCCTACTTTGGCTCCCCTGCGACGAAAACTTCGGTTACCAGACTCGTTGCAGTTAATTTTAGCTGACAGCTCCTTATCGGCTGAGTTATTTTTACGTTTTATCTGTGAGGATGGGTTTTTACATGATCTCAAAGTTTTAGCGCATGTCCTTTGTCACTTTTTGTCCTGCACCCTAGCGCTTTTGCAGAGTGACTGGCTTCTCTTTTTTAATTCTCTTGGTCAACCAGCCATGGTAACCTGCTATCTTTTTTCAATCACTTCCACCTGTTTCTTGCGTGTCTCTGTGGTTTTCTTGCCCTCTTTTGTTGCTTGTAGTGTTTGTTGCCTTTCTGTCGTTGTTGTGGTTTTTCTTTGTTCTACAGTTCCAAATTTGATCTTAAATCTCCGCTTTATCTTCATGTAATGTACCCAAAACCTTCCGGTGTGTCCAGCTCACTTACAATAAGTGTAAACTGTGATTAATTTGTGCTCTGTGCAAATTCTACCACGCGGTTTTCCCAACTACTTTCCTTATCATTCTTTTCCTATTGTCGGTTTCCACTCCCTCATCACAGTTCGTCTCTCTCAACTATTTCAATGAATTCTTTCAAATGAACCTGTGGTCTAGGGGCAACTCTTCGATTATAAATAAAAAGGTTGCGGGTCCCGCGTCCCAGACTAGCCACTAAATTTTGAATATGAATCATCAGCAATGACGTCGAAGATTTGCGGCGTAAGAAGAAGTCACCCTCGTTCTGCCAACGGCCTTATCAAAGAGAGCGTAGGAGCCGACAGAGGTGCCGGGCACTCTCTTACCCTTGGAGTGGGAAGGTGCTCTAAAAAGGCGGAGGATTCAGCAATGATCAACTGCATGAGGAAGCAGAAGGCTATTTTACACTGCATAAAAGAAGAATTAAGGCGTAACCAGTAGACATGGGGGCTATAATGGAAAAAATTGTCATGTTGGCCCATTCATTGTCAAAAGATTCTGAGTTAGTCCCCCATTCGGAACTTCTGTAGGGGACTGCTAATGATCGCGTGACCACGAGAAAAAGATAGAACAACCATCGAAGGTTAACATTCGACGTGACGAGGTGTGGAATGCCTGAAGTCTGAACTTGATTGGACAGCTAGAAAGTCTCTTGTTCTAGTGGGGTGAGTGAACTGTAATTGAAAGAAGACAAGGATCTCTGGTCGGATGAATGTACGATAATCTCAACAGGAGCAGAAAATCGTGTAACGGAGTAAGCTTCGTTATTAACAGGAAAGAGGGTCAGCTACGGCGAACAATTCAGTGATAGGGTTGTCTGCATCTGATTCGACAGCAAGCCAACGCCGACAATGATAGTAGGTGATTATAGCTCACCTCGCAAGCAGAAGATGGGTAATTCACTATGCAAATGGGGATGAAATATTAATAATCGTTAGGGATTGGAATGCAGTTGCAGCGGAAGCTACAGAGTAATTAACAGAGCACCGAGAAATCCACTGTTAAACTCAGAGGGAACATTGGAGAGATGGAAAGAGTGTATTTAAAGCCTCTATGAGGACTTGTCCGATTTGTTTTTATAAGAAGAAATTGGATTCACTCCAGTATTAGATTCCGAATTTAAAATGGCTGAAATGACTCTGAGCACTATAGGACTTAACTCCTAAGGTCATCAGTCCCCTAGAACTTTGAACTAATTAAACCTAACTAACCTAAGGATATCACACACGTCCATGCCCGAGGCATGATTCGAAACTGCGACCGTAGCGGTCACGCAGTTCTGGACTGTAGCGCCTAGAACCGCTCGGCCACCTTGGCGGGCCCGAATATAAAAGAGGTCTTGAAGACTTGAAAGCAAATGAAGCCGAAAGGGCAGACAAAATTCCAAATTTCTAAAATCATCGTTGTAAATGACAACTACGTTACTATTCACCATGATGTGTAGAATCTGTGACCCTGGCGAGGTACCATCGGACTTTCGGAAATATTAATTTCCGCAGAATTCTGCAGAGAGCACGGATAAATTAGTGCGACAACTATAGCGCAATATGCTTAACATATCATGCATCCAAGCTGCTGAAAAGAATAAAGCTCAGGTGAACGTAAAAGAAAACCGAAGACCTGTGACTGTCATTTTATCTTTAGGAAAGATAAAGGCGCCATAGTGGCAGTTCTGACTTTGCGACTGATAACGAAAGCAAGACTCAAGAAATATTGACGCTTTCATAGAATTTGTCGATCTAGAAAAAAGTTCGACAATATTAAACCGTACAAGGTTCTCAAAATTCTGAAAAAAATAGGGATAAGCTACAGGGAAAGATGAGTGATACAATATGTACAGAAACCAAGATTGGAAGGCTAACAACGCCGGGCTCGGATTAAAAATTGTGTCAGACTCGGATACAGTCGTTCAATCTACTGTATATAGATCGAAGGAGCAATGAGTGAAATAATGGGAAGGTTAAGCAGTTGGATAAAAAATTCAAGTGAAATAATGGGTAGATTTAGGAGTTGGATAAAAAATTCAAACTGAAAGGATATCAATGATATGATTCGCTGATGACATTGCTATCCTCAATGAAAGTGAAGAAGAACTACATGATCTGTTGAATGAAATGAACAATCTAATGAGTACAGAATATGGATTGAGAGTAAACCGGAAAAAGATAAAAGTTCCAGGAAGCAGCAGAAATGAGAATAGCAAGAAACGTAATATAGAAATTGGCGCTAGAGAGGTGGACAAATTTAAGGAATTCTTTTTTCTTGGAAGCAAAATAGCCCATGCCGATCGAAACAAGGAGGACATAGACTGCAGACCAGTGCTGGCAAAGGTGGTGTTTCTGACCAAAAGAAGCATATGGGTATCAAACACACTGCTTAATTTGAGGAAAAAAACTTGTGAGAATGTAAGTTTGGAGCACAGCATTCTATGGGAGTGAATCACGGATTGTGGGAAAACTGAACCGGAAGAGAATCAGTGTTTCAGATGTGTATTGATAATCAGGTGGACTGATAAGATAAAGAATGAGAAGGTTCTCCGCAGAACTGGCGAAGAAAGAATCCTATGGGAAACACTGACAAGAAGAAGGGACACCATGATAGGACGTATTTAAGACTTCAGCTTACAACCTGCATGATACTAAAGGACGCTGTACAGGGTGAAAACTGTAAAGTAACACAGAGGTGGGAATACCTCCAGCCATTAATGGAGGACTTAGGGCTACTATAATATGTACAGCTTATTATTGATGATAGCTTATCGGCATTCTTGTTCTTTCCTCCGCTATTACAAATTATCCTGAATTAGCCCTAAATAATTTTATATTGATAACCTTGTACTGTCGTGACTAGAAGTTCACTTCTTCCTTCCAACACACTTCACTAATTTCTACTATATCTTCCTTGTTTTTTTTCTTTCTATTTTCCTTTAAAATTCTATAACCTACAACTCAGAATAAAGCATTTAATACTCCACATTCCCGTTGAATTTACAGCCTTCCAGGAAATCTGCCGCGTTCAAATTGTATTCGGAACCGATAACAGCACTAACCCTGAAGTAGAAGCCTCCGAAATATTTAACGAGGAATAGAAAGTATATTGAAAAGAGAGGAAATATGCCGTTGGAAGAGGAGTATGCACGGCAATCGACAAAAATAATATCTTTCTCCAGGCCGAAATTGAGTCGGACTGCGAATTTATTTGGACCTGAGTAACCTGCCTATATGATAATCTTTAGATGTTTTCACGGGCCACCCGATTACACTGAAACGGTTACAAGATCATTCAATGCCAGTCTACACTCAGTAGTGCGAAAGGACCCCCATTAACCATTATTAGCTGGCGACGACATAAACCAACCAACAGTACACTTGGACGTCACTGGACTCATTGCGTATTGTACAGACTGAGCGTCTAGTGAAGTAGTTTTCAACACATTTTCCGACAACCAGCACCCAGTGGAATATTTTTGGCCTTGTAGTTACAAATACCTTTGGGTTCATCGGCAGAGTCAGTGTAGAAGTGATCATGAAGTCAACATACCGACGAATTTTACTAAAGTTAACTAGTATATCAAGAAATTAATGTGAGTTTTTCTACCGCAAACAGCAAATAAGGAGACGTCAGCATCCTAGTCAAACGATGAACGAACACGCTTTAGTAGGATGGAGTAGAGCAGTTTTGGCTAAAGTTTGAAACGGGTGTAAATCGCGCTCTGCAAAAGTATGCGATGAATAAGAGAATAAAGAATAGGAAAGATCCACCGCCGTTTAATAAAAATTTCGGAAAATTCGGAAGAAACAGAGACTGTAGCACTTTCGTCTGAAAAAAGAAAATGCAGAAATTTCGACATGCAAAACTTAGTAAAAAATTCGTGTTTCAATAAAAAAAAATCGATCCACTTCGCATACAAAGATTTTCATCATATTATGTAAGTCAAATATCTTGCAGAGAGATGGAGAAAATTGTGGTTCTTCGTAAAATCACTAAACAGGTCGAAAGCTTCTGCTAATGACTCATAGCCCAACCTGGCTTGACAACAGAAATAAACGTAAGCAAAGCTGGCGTTTTTAATTTCCAGTTTAAAATATCATTTATGGTGGAGGATCGCACAAACATACTATCGTTCGCATTTTCCACAGACTCTGGTATGGACATAGAGATAGACATCCCTGGCATTGAGAAGCAGGTGAAAGAGGGAATCAAATAAGTCGCCAGTTCGAAATGAAATCAAAATTTGGTTTTACAGACAGTAATCTTCGGTTCTCACCCCTTCTGGCTTGCATTTATCGCTAATCTCTCACCCAGTGCTAACTCCCAATCAACTGAAGAAAAGATGCAGTTGACGTCTGTACGTAAGAAGAGTAAACTAACTGACCCACAAAATTACTGACCATATCCTTAAAGTTAGTTTGCTGCAGAATGCTTGAGCATAATCCAAGTTCGAAGAAAATAAATTTCCTTGTGACAGAAAATCTCCTGTCCACAAATCTGCACGGATTTAGAATGCATAACTCTTGTGAGCCTCAGATTATTCTTAACCAAAACGATATCCTGTCAGCGAGAGATGCAATGTAGCAGGCAGATTCCCTGCAGACAGGTCCGAGCATATCAAATATGTTCTCAGGTATCATGAGTGGTTCGAAGCCTTCCTGGGGTGTAGATCGGATCACCCTCCCTCCGTTTGTATCGATTTCTTGTCCATTCGAAAGTAGACTTTGGGTGTTTCGTTTATGTAACTGCACGTCCGTCCATCTTACGCAGTCTCAATACAAACTACCATCGTAGCATCCGTTTGGTTGAAATGCTTCAAATGGCTCTGAGCACTATGGGACTTAACTTCTGAGGTCATCGGTCCCCTAGAATTTAGAACTACTTAAACCTAACAAACCTAAGGACATCACACACATCCATGCCCCAGGCAGGATTCGAACCTGCGGCCGTAGCGGTCAGGCGCTTCCGGACTGTAGTGCCTAGAACTGCTCGGCCCTAATGGCCGTCATCCGTTTGGTCACTGGCGCCTTGTACACTAGCCCGGTTGAGAGTCCTTATGCAGAAGCTTTCATACCGAAGTGATGTTCTCCTCAGTGGATACGCATGTCTTCTGCCATGCGTAGTCATCTATCCTATGCCTCCAGCTTTGATGACTTCTTTGACGGCCAGTATGGGGCGCGTCCCTAACCTCCGTTACCTCCTGGAGTGCGCTTTCGACTATTGCTCCGATGGTTTAACTTCACACTACCTGTCTTTTACCGATGGTGTGAACCATTCACCATCTTCACTTCTTCCGGCGGCCCGTGATCGCCTCGGACCTCATTCGCTTCCGAAGGACACTACTCCACACTTGCTGTATCGCCGTCAGTTCCTCGACCTTCGCAAGGAATTTCGCGATCGTACGTCTGTGCACACTATGGCTCTCGGGCTGACCGTGGTGCCTTCGTTATTGGCACCGATGATTTTCGGTCTTGGCTTCCGGAACAATGCTCGTAATTTACAGCAGAACTCTTCACCCTGTATCAGGCCATGCAGTACATCTGGCAACATGGCATTTCATTTGGTCTGATTCTCTCAGGGCGCTTCAGAGCCTCTGCCTGCTGTACACCATCTATCCCTTAGTGCTATGGGTCCAAGAAAGCTTTCACTTGCTCACTCTTGATGGAGCCACAGCGATGATTATGTGGGTTACTGGTCACGTCAGTCTGACGGGAAAAGTGGGCACTGACGCTGCTGCCAAGACTGCAGTCCTCCTACCTGGGCCATCTAGTTTTTCCATTTCCTCCAATGATCTGTGTGTTGCCATCTGTCAGCAGGTGGTATCACACTGGCCTTCCCTCCGTAAGAACAAGCTCCGGAGAATTAAACCACTCCCAGCGGCTGACCTCCTCTCAGCCCTCTCACCGCGAGGAGATCATTTTAGCTAAGTTGCGTTCTGGGCACTGTCTTTTTAGCCATTGCCATTTTTTGAGTGGTGATCCCCCAGCACTTTGTTCTCATTGCCCTCAACGTATGATTGTTCTCCATTTCCCGACGGAACCTCGTTTTTTTAACCACTTACATTCTAAAATATGTATGCCGGCTGAGTTACCACCCGTATTAGCGAACGACGTGCGGGGTGTCGACCGTGTTTTACTTCTTATCCGTCTTAGCAATATCTCGAAGAACATTTAACCCTTAGTTCACGACCTCCGTTGTCTGGAAGGCGTATTTTGTGGACCTTTCTCGATGTCCCTTTTTTTTTTTTAGCTGTCTTCCTTCCCTCGATTGGGCTTAACATTTAGTCGATTTTAACTCCGTTTTTGTCTTCATGTTCTACGATTCTGGCGTGGGCTTATATGACCTTAATTGCTTTTATGTCCTAAAACAAAGCAAAACAAAATAAACATTGTCCTGGAGGACGAGGTTTGGACGTAGACAAGGTTTCCTTGAAGAATATCGAGGCGGAAGTGAGTTAGGGGCACTCTTGTTCTCTATAGCATATCCTATGTAAACGGGAATGTCTATAAGTAAATATTGTCGTTGAGTGACTGTAGAAGGATGTTGATAACTTTAAAATCATCCAACAATGGTCGAATATAGTATCAGTAGTTTGCTGCTTGACACTGTAACGTCGATTAAATATGTAGGTGTAACGTTGCAATTCGAGATGAAATGAAACAAGAACGTAATGTCGATTGATTGTATAGAAGAAGACTTTTCGACGTCAATTTGTTGGAGAATTGAGGCAGTGTGTCACAGAAGACTACATGCCGTTTCCAACACACTCTAGTGGACTGGTCCACTGTTTCGGATCCCCACCAGTTCGACTAAAAGGAAGACATCGAACCAATTCAGAGGCATACTAGATTTGTTACCGGCAGATTCGATCAGAGAGATTCGGTCAGAAAGCGAGTATTACGGAAATTGTATGTCAACACAAATTGGAATTCCCGGTGGGAAGACGACTTTCGTTTCACGAAACAATAATGATAAACGGCAATTGCGACTGACTGCAGAACGCTTCCACTCCCACAAACGTACAAGAATCGCGAAGTCCAGGAAAGAGAAATTTGGGCTCCTACGGAAGTAAACAGATAGTCTTTTTTCCCCTGCTCCATTTGGATGTAGAATAGGAACAAACTGCAGGGTTGCCTCCACCATGCACCTTATGGTGTCTCGTGGAGCACGTATATAGCTGTAGATACCGATGTAGACGTACAAGTAGATCTCCACATTTGCTTCCCCTTATGCTTCCTGGGATATTTCCTGCAGGGACCTGCGAAATATTTTAATCAGGAGCGTGCCAGTACCATTAAAGCATGTAGCAAAGCTGCATGTCTTCTGGAAGTGTAACAGCTGTACTTTCCTCTAGCTTACAGCCGTTCGCAGTTCCAGCATAAACAAATATTACGAAGTCATATTAGTCGGCTGTTCGGATCGACACCCCTGTAACTACTTGGAAGATGGCTGCCGATGTTAAAAATATGACAATATTCTGATGTGTGGTTCTGATACAGACATGTTCATCCAGAGTGATCGAAACTACTCGAATATTAAATGAATGTGCCACTGGAACTGGAAAATCAATCAATACTTTGTTATAAACGAAACGTTTAGCTGTTCATCTACATCTACATCTACATCCTTACTCCGCAAGCCACCTGACGGTGTGTGGCGGAGGGTACCTTCAGTACCTCTATCGGTTCTCCCTTCTATTCCAGTCTCGTATTGTTCGTGGAAAGAAGGATTGTCGGTATGCCTCTGTGTGGGCTCTAATCTCTCTGATTTTATCCTCATGGTCTCTTCGCGAGATATACGTAGGAGGGAGCAATATACTGCTTGACTCTTCGGTGAAGGTATGTTCTCGAAACTTTGACAAAAGCCCGTACCGAGCTACTGAGCGTCTCTCCTGCAGAGTCTTCCACTGGAGTTTATCTATCATCTCCGTAACGCTTTCGCGATTACTAAATGATCCTGTAACGAAGCGCGCTGCTCTCCGTTGGATCTTCTCTATGTCTTGTATCAACCCTATCTGGTACGGATCCCACACTGCTGAGCAGTATTCAAGCAGCGGGCGAACAAGCGTACTGTAACCTACTTCCTTTGTTTTCGGATTGCATTTCCTTAGGATTCTTCCAATGAATCTCAGTCTGGCATCTGCTTTACCGACAATCAACATTATATGATCATTCCATTTTAAATCACTCCTAATGCGTACTCCCAGATAATTTATGCTATTAACTGCTTCCAGTTGCTGACCTGCTATTTTGTAGCTAAATGATAAAGGATCTATCTTTCTGTGTATTCGCAGCACATTACACTTGTCTACATTGAGATTCAGTTGCCATTCCCTGCACCATGCGTCAATTCGCTGCAGATCCTCCTACATTTCAGTACAATTGTCCATTGTTACAACCTCTCGATACACCACAGCATCATCTGCAAAAAGCCTCAGTGAACTTCCGATGTCATCCACCAGGTCATTTATGTATGTTGTGAATAGCAACGGTCCTATGACACTCCCCTGCGGCACACTTGAAATTACTCTTACTTCGGAAGACTTCTCTCCATTGAGAATAACATGCTGCGTCCTGTTATCTAGGAACTCCTCAATCCAATCACACAATTGGTCTGATAGTCCATATGCTCTTACTTTGTTCAATAAACGACTGTGGGGAACTGTATCGAACGCCTTGAGGAAGTCAAGAAACACGGCATCTACCTGTGAACCCGTGTCTATGGCCCTCTGAGTCTCGTGGACGAATAGCGCGAGCTGGGTTTCACATGACCGTCTTTTTCGAAACCCATGCTGATTCCTATAGAGTAGATTTCTAGTCTCCAGAAAAGTCATTATACTCGAACACAATACGTGTTCCAAAATTCTACAACTGATCGACGTTAGAGATATAGGTCTATAGTTCTGCACATCTGTTCGACGTCCCTTCTTGAAAACGGGGATGACCTGTGCCCTTTTCCAATCCTTTGGAACGCTACGCTCTTCTAGAGACCTACGGTACACCGCTGCAAGAAGGGGGGCAAGTTCCTTCGCGTACTGTGTGTAAAATTGAACTGGTAACCCATCAGGTCCAGAGGCCTTTCCTCTTTTGAGCGATTTTAATTGTTTCTCTGTCCCTCTGTCGTCTATTTCGATATCTACCATTTTGTCATCTGTGCGACAATCTAGAGAAGGAACTACAGTGCAATCTTCCTCTGTGAAACAACTTTGGAAAAAGACATTTAGTATTTCGGCCTTTAGTCTGTCATCCTCTGTTTCAGTACCATTTTGGCCACAGAGTGTCTGGACATTTTGTTTTGATCCACCTACCGCTTTGACATAAGACCAAAATTTCTTAGGATTTTCTGCCAAGTCAGTACATAGAACTTTACTTTCGAATTCATTGAACGCCTCTCGCATAGCTCTTTTCACACTACATTTCGCTTCGCGTAATTTTTGTTTGTCTGCAAGGCTTTGGCTATGTTTATGTTTGCTGTGAAGTTCCCTTTGCTTCCGCAGCAGTTTTCTAACTAGGTTGTTGAACCACGGTGGCTCTTTTCCATCTCTTACGATCTTGCTTGGTACATACTCATCTAACGCATATTGTACGATGGTTTTGAACTATGTCCACTGATCCTCAACACTGTCAGTACTTGAGACAAAACTTTTGTGTTGAGCCAACAGGTACTCTGAAATCTGCTTTTTGTCACTTTTTATAAACAGAAAAATCTTCCTACCCTTTTTAATATTCCTATTTACGGCTGAAATCATCGATGCCGTAACCGCTTTATGATCACTGATTCCCTGTTCTGCGTTAACTTTTTCAAATAGTTCGGGTCTGTTTGTCACCAGAATGTCTAATATGTTATCGCCACGAGTCGGTTCTCTGTTTAACTGCTCAAGGTAGTTTTCAGATAAAGCACTTAAAAAAATTTCACTGGATTCTTTGTCCCTGCCACCCGTTATGAACGTCTGAGTCTCCAGTTATCAAGTTGAAATGACAGAGAAGAAGCACTGATATGATATAAAGGCTCGGTATATCCCATACGAAAATGGGGCAGAAATTATCTGTGAACTTAAATGGGAAAATTGGTTAAAATTGGAGAACCTGTATTTGAATAAAACAGTGTGGCTGTTATGAAGCCTCCACCGTATATCTAGCTTTGGGATCAAGAGAAACGAGAGATTCGGGCACACACGAAGACGTGTATTCACTTTCTTCTTCCCTAAATGCGTGGATGGAATAGGAAAGAAAATCGATTAAACTCCTGCGTGCATATAATAGTATATTATTGAATTTTTGTGGATTTTCCTCTTTAAAAAATTAACGATATTGCACTGCCTCGCCTCACATTGTCTATCTGAGATGTTCGTATGCGACTGTTTGAAGGAAAGTTACACCAGAGTGTCGGCCGCTCCTCCACTTGCCGTCAGCGAGCAGGCTGCGCGTGAAGTGAGCACGTGACGTCATGAGCTGCCGGCAGCTCGCAGTCGTTAGCAGCCATCCGTCTTCCGCGCCAATAGGCCGCCAGCTTCGCTTCTCTGCAGCCCAAATGGCTCTCAACGCCGAACCTAAATCGTCCGTCTTCGTAGCAAAAGAAATTCTGGCGCTCTCTGATCACCCGTTAAGAAAATATCGCTGAAAGATTTTAAAACCACTGACACGTGAATACCATCAGACTAGAAGTCTGCTGCCCTATACACGAAGGCCAAAACCACCAGAAACTCTTTAGAATCACAATGAAGAAAGAGAAAAGAGGACTTTGCCACCGACAGCAATGAAGAAATTGATTAAGGCCGTAGCGAAATGCTTTCAACTCTGATGAACTTTGTATGCTACATTGTTTATAAGTACACCGAAAATTTGTGTGAACATAACCACCTGCTGGTTCACATAATTTTCTAATTTTTTTTCTCGTGGTAATCTGAGCACTCTGTAAGATTTATATACTTGGAGTTTTGGCAGATCTCAAGTGACGTATGAGAATTACTTCTATTCAATGAAATAATTAAATTCTCTCAATGAAATACTACTGAGAAGGTTAAATGTTACCTACTTCCACATGACCACTTCACAGTTCACCCTTAAGTGCCTGGCAGAGGTCTCATTGAACCACTTCCACAATATTTATTTTCCGTTCTACTCTCTAACAACGCGTGGGGAAAACAAACACTTAAATCTGTCTTATTTTTTACGATACTCATTTCTCCCTATTTAAATGAGCGTTAACAGAACAATTAAGAATTCGGCGGAGAAACTTGCTGATTGAAATTTCGTCAAAAAGTCTCATCGCAACGAAAAACGTCTTTGCCTAAATTATTACTACCATACCAACTCATGTATCGCGTCTGGGACAATATCTTCTCTGTTTCGCGATAGTACAAAACAAGTTGCCTGTCTTTGACCATATGAATATTTTCTCTCAGTCCCATACCGTACAGCAGTACTCTATCAGACAACGGGCAAGCGTAGTGTAGGCAGTCTTTTTAGCTGTTTCGTATCTTGCATGCTGCAAGCGTTCTTGCAACAAAAATCAATCTCCGATTCGCCTTCCCCACAACGTTGTCTACGTGATAGTTCAACTTTAAGTTGTCGTAGACGTTATATCTAGATACTCGGTTGAGTTGGCAGTCTTTAGTTTTGTGTAATTTGTCATGTAGCAGACATATAACCAATTCCTTTTATTCATATGGCTCTCCTCATACATTTATTATTTCGAGTCAGTTGCCACTTTCGCCCCCACACAGAGATCCTGTCTAAATCACTTTGATCCCCTGCTAATTTTACTAGATGGTAAACGACAGTATCATCTCTAAAGAATCCAAGAAGGCTGCTCATATTGTCCCCTAAATCGTTTATATATACTGATGAGCCAAAGAAACTGGTAGACCTGCCTAATATTGTGTAGGGCCACCGCGAGCATGCAGAAGTTCAGCAGCACGATGTGGCATGGAGTCGACTAAGTTCTGAAGTAGTGCTGGAGGGAATTGACACCATGAATTCGGAGGGGCTGTCCATAAATTCGGAAGAGTACGAGGAGGTGAAGATCTCTTCTGAATAGCACGTTGCAAGGTATCCCAGACATGCACAACAATGTTTCAGTTTGGGGAGTTTGGTGACCAGCGGAAGTGTTTAAACTCAGAAGAGTTTTCTTACAGCCACACTGTAGCAATTCTGGATGTGTGGGGTGTCGCATTGTCCTGCTGGAATTGCCCAAGTCCGGCCAATGCACAATGGACATGAATGGATGCAGGTCATCAGACAGGATGCTTACGTATGTACCACCTGTCAGAGTCGTATCTACACGTATCTGGGTCCCATATCACTCCAAATGCTCACGCCCCACACAGTTACACAGCTTCCAGGAACTGAAATGCAAGATCCATGGATTTATCAGCTCGTCTTCATACCCGTACACATCCAGCGTCTCGATACAATTTAAAACGAGACTCGTCCGGCCAGAAAGCATGTCATCAACAGTCTAATGTCGGTGTCGACGGGCTCAGGTGAGGCGTGAATCTTTGTGTCATGCAGTCATCACGGGTACACCAGTAGGCCTTCGGCTCCGAAAGGCCATATCGATTATGTTTCGTTGATTCGTTCCCACACTGACTCTTTTTGAGGCCCAGCACTGAAATCTGCAGCAATTTTCGGAAGGGTTGCCCTTCTGTAACATTGAACGTTCATATTCAGTCGACGTCGGTCCCGTCCTTCCAGAATCTTTTTCCGTCCTCAGCGACATCGCAGATTTGGTGTTTTACCGTATTCCTGATTTTCACGGTAGATTCGTGAAATGGTCCTATGGGAGAATCCCCACTTCATCGCTACCTCGGAGATGCTGTGTCCGATCTAACAACTGCACCAGACACTTGTTGTCTGATATGGGCGTAGCCGACCGTAGTGCTGTATTCTGCCTGTTTACATATCTCTGTAATTGAGTACGCATGCCTATACCAGTTTCCTTGGCGCTTCAGTGTGGACTAGGTTCAGCAGAGGCCCTATAACAATATCTTGGGGAAGACAAGACACCACTTCCGTTTTACTCCATGACTTCCGCACCCCCCAGGCGCTTGGAGTTCATTTACCAGGTACGGGCTTGACGACCCCAGGTTTCTTGAGCTGGGGACTGGTAAGCGCTGCCAGTCCCCTGTCACCGTGAGCTCTGGTCGTGCCTGAGCGACCACCGTGCGGCGCGGCGGTGGAACGTTGTGTGTCTCAGGAAATGGGGAACTTAGCTTAACGGCCCAGATCGCAAGGATGGAATAAACCTCTATAAACACCACCTCCATATCAAGGTGTGCTGCACACTGATGGATTGCATGGCTATTGAGGTGGAACAGTCGTTAGCGGGAAATCTCTGGGGAACGTACCGAACCTCATTTGTATAAGTCTTACTCAGGTACTAGGGACTGTGTCTGAGTGGATATAAATACCCCTAGATACCTGTGGCACCGAAATGAATGCTAGGAAATTTTGCCTTTTCCCAACGGAAAGGATGGGCCGCTGTTAGGTTCCAACACCAAATCGAACAAGAGGACTCGTGTAGCCAGTCCTCCTGAATAACGAGCGAAATCTAGGGGTATCATGTCTAGTAACAAAACACATGCTGGCGGTCAGAATGTGTTTTTAATCCTTAAAATGAAAGAGGGCAGCTTTGAGAGAGTTTCAGCTTTCTGTATTCAAAAAAGGGCTAGAGGGCAATGCCGGCAGTTTAAAATCCGTTAAGCGATTGTGTAATGGGACGCCACTGGTGGAAACTGCTGGTCCCCAACAAGAATCTGCAGAACGCACAATCCCTTGGGGAATATGCCATCGAAACTGAGCTGCTCACCACCCTGAATTTTAGCAAAGGTCTTGTGACGTGCAGGGATCTGGTGGACATTGCCAGAGAGGAACTGAATCATGAGTGGGCTCCAGAAGTAATAGTTGACGTGCAAAATCATGAAGAGGGTGTATGGGGTTCTTGTTAAATCCGACGCCTTTATCCTGACGTTAAATAGCACGAAACACCCTGAGGCACGTTACCTTCTCTTAAGTGTGCTGCCTTATGTGCCTAACCGAATGAGGTGTTTCAAATGCCAGCGCTTTGTGCATACTACTCTTGGGTGCCATGGAGAAGCTACTTGTGGCAAGTGCGGTCAGGCCGCTCATGACGGTGTTCATTGTTCGTCTCCATTGAAGTGTGTGAATTGCTCTGAACCTCACCCCGTCTGGAGTCGGAACTGCAAGATCAGAAGATACAGGAGCTTAAAACTACGAAGCGCATCGCCTATACTGCAGCAAAGACACTGTAGAAAGCCGTGCTGCCCTGTGTTTTGCGACCTGCTTCACTTCAGTTGTTAAACAGCCCCCGTGGAAAGCTGATGCTCCTACACAAACGGAGGCTGCTAGTGTCAGCACTAGTACCTGCGTGTGTTCATGCACCTGTGCTGCTACAGTCGTTTCTAAACCTCTCCCTCCCCCAAGAACTTCAGGCATAGCTGCGGTTGCTGACGTTGTGGAGCTTCTTGCCCCTCCAAAGGTTCCATCTGGTACACTGTCCAATGCTGCCACACCAGTAACTGCAGTTGTGGCTGCAAAGTCTATTCAGAGAAAAATATCCGAGCAAAACGTCCCAAACCGGTGGATTCCGGCAGAGAACAGCCTGACGATGTCGACGTGGACCTACTCTGACGATTCTCCTTTAGAGGCTATGGATTCTGATGTCCGATTGGGCAACCATCTTGCTCCAAAACTGAGTTTCCACCCATTGTAGGCTCCCTTCCCCATCAGAAAGTCAGGTTGAAAGTACTACTCCCCTGATAGGTGGCTCCTATTAAACAGTGGAGCATGAATGGATTCAGGATTCGCATGGAGGAACACCTAGAGCAGTAACGCCCTCTGTGCTTTTGCTTGCAGGAAACACATTTCAAAGCATCTGATGCCCCTGCACTGTGGGGCTATACGCTATATAGCAAGGATGACCTGACTAGGAGGGGTTGCCAAGCTTGTCAATAATGGGCACCAGTCCTCTGCTCTTCTCCTGGATACCGACCTGCAAGCTGTTGCAGTTGAAATTTCTGCACGTCTGAGGCTTACAGCTTGTTCCCTTTATTTGTCTCCACTGGATGCAGTAGGCTCTGAGGCTCTCACACATCTTATCGCAGAACTCCCCTGACCATTTCTCCTCCTGGGAGATTTCAATGCCCCTCATGTCCTGTGGGGCTCAACCTCCACTTGCTCTTGGAGTCGAGTTTTGGAGAGCCTCCTGACATCTCAAGTGTTGTGCATCCTCAACACTAGTTCTCCAACTCATTTCTGTGCTGCTATTGCGTCATTCTCTGCCGTCGACCTATCCCTCTACTCTCCAGCCCTTACCTACTTTATTCACTGGGAAGCAATTGACGACCTTCATTCCAGCGACCACTTCCCAGTCCGCCTTCAGCTACTCGATGGTGTGTTGCTGGAACAGAAGTCACCAACGTAGATGGTTGGCAGGCCTAAATGGATGCTGTTTGGCCAGTTGGCTCTGTTTGAACACTGTAACATGGTCCAGAAATGGGTGGCTCACGTCACGCATGTGATCCATCATGCTGGTGATCTATCCATACCGAAGTCTTTCGGTCCTCTTCTGAGGTGACCTGTCCCTTGGTGGACAGAAGAGTGCCATTTAGTGATCTGGGACATGGATGCGGCTCTTTGACGTTTTAAATCCCGTCCGACGGCGGACAATCCTGCAGTCTTTCGAATCGCGAGAGCCAAGGCACGCCATCTCATTAAAGAGAGCAAAAATTGGGCATGGCATGAGCTCCTGAACTCCATAAATCGTTCCACTTGTTCCTCAAAAGTATGGGAAGCCATCAGGAGGATTTCCAGTAAACGCAGCCGTTTACCGACAGCTGCAGTGTTGAACCGGGGGTGCTACCAAACAACACCTAAAAACATTGCTCAGACTCTGGCCGAGCATTTTGCATAAACTACTGCAAATGCTAGCCAGGATCCAGCGTTTTTTGACGCTACCGTGCGACTGCCGAGAAGGCCTACAACTCCACTTTCTCCATGTGGGAGCTTGAATCGGCACTGACTCAGACTTCTGACACTGATCCCTGTCACAACCACATCCAGTACTGCATGCTTCGACATTGGCCCGCGGCGTCAAAGCAAATCCTCCTCGGATGTTTTAATCTAATATTGCAGATAGGAGGTATCTTCCCCAACTCGTGGAGGGAGGCAATTCTAATCCCACTCCTCAAACCAGGAAAGGACCGCACATGTTCCTGTAGTTATCGGAGTATCGCCTTAATGAGCTGTGTAGGAAAGACCCTAGAACGGACCGTTAACCGTCATCTGGTCTGCCTGTTGGAGACCAGCCAACTTCTTAGCCGCTCTCAGTGTGGCTTCCGAAAATTTCATTTCGTAGTTGACAACCTGACCCCCCTAGAGGCGGCTATTCAGCAGGCTTTCCTCCATCAGCATCACTGTATCGGCATATTCTATTTCTTAAGACTCGAGTTGGTGACACGGTGTCTGATCGATTTGAGCAGGAGAATGGTGTCCCCCAGGGGCAGTGTTTTAAATGTTATCCTCTGTGCCATATCCATCAACAGTGTCACATCAACGGCAAGGGGTCTTGCACAGTGCTCGCTATTTGTGAACGATTTTGCTATTCTCTGTTCCTCCTCTAGTGTTGCAACAGCGAGCTGTCAGCTGCAACTTACAGTGCGGTGGTTAAAGGAGTGGTCAGCAAAAACAGTCTTTCAGTATTCTGCAGATAAGTGTGTGTGTGTTCATTTTAATCGTTCTCGTTGTCTTTTTAATTTGCCTGCTTGAATATGGGGGACACTATCCTACATTTTAGAGACACAGCGCGGTTTCTGGGCCTCATTTTTGACTTCAGATTGTCATGGCTGCGCACCTGCGCGACTTGAAAGCCAGAATCCTGAAGGCACTGAACATCCTCAATTGCCTCAGCCACAGGTCTTGAGGAGCAGTGAGGACGCGTCTACTCCAGTTTTATCAGGCTTTTGTGCGTTTGCAGCTGGACTACAGTTGCAGAGTGTATGGGTCAGCAAGACCCTCTTATTTGTGGATCCTTCACGCTGTCCACTAAGGGAGGGTTCAGCTGGCCATATCTAACCTGTCCCATACACAGCCTCTGAGGCGGGGCAACCGCCACCTACAATCCGGCGCCAGTTCCTTGTGGTGAGCCAAGCATGTAAGTTCCTCACAGCTCCAACTTCACCTGCACACGAAATGGAGCACCTTTTGTCCAACTGTCCATGAGCTACGATGCCATTTGAGATACACGCGCAGCGAGTGCTGGAATCACTTGGTGTGGCATCAGTCCGACCCCAAATCCAAGATTTTAATCGTCTGCCGCCCTTGTTACTGAAGAGGAACAGAATGATTATAGATATGTTGCGGTACAGGAAAGATAGCACTCCTGCTTCCGTTTCTAATGTGGTATTTTCTCCGTTTTATCTGAGCACCACAACTATGTAACTGTTCTTACGGATGGGTCTAGGCTGGGTGATTCCGTTGGTTGCTGTGTCGTTCTTCCGGATCGTGTACTCATGTCAATTTACCATCGTCGACGCAGAGTTATATGCGATCTTGTGGGCACTGGAGCAGATTAGACATTCTCCCAGTGTAAGATTTCTCGTCTGTTCAGAATCCTTGGGCGCCCTTTACTCTCGCCAATGTTTTTACCCAGCAGATACAGTAATCCAGGCTATCCAGGACGACCTCCCCCAACTGCAGCGACTGGGGAAGGAGGTGTCTTTCTGCTGGGTACGAGGGCACGTGGGAGTTGCGGGGAACGACGGGGTAGATCGAGAAGCCAAGGAGACGTGTCGTGATCGTAAGGTCTTCTGGTGTTCTATCCCCCTGCATGCTCTCACCTCGCTGTTGCGGTATAAAGTCCTGTGTCGATGGGAAGACGAGTGGCTAGAAGTGACCGACAACAACCTCCGTGTTGTCAAGCCCACAACTCAGCCGTGGAGTATTTCGTCCCACCCATGTCGACGGTACGAGGTCCTTCTAACTCGTCTTCGCATCTGCCACCCCAATGACACATGGATTTTTAATCTGACGAGATGAACCTCCAATGTGTAGTGCTTGTGGCGTGCCGATCACGGTGCGCCATATTTTATGGGACTGCATTTTATTAGCCGACCAGCGGACTGCTGCGGATTTGCCAGCGCATCTGCAGTCTATTTTATGTAATGATCAAACGAATGTGGTTCGCACTTTAATGTTTTGTGATTTGTCCAACGTTTCTAACAAGATTTTGGGGGAGATTTTAACATTTTTTAAACGTTCGGATACTAAGTTGCCGTCTCTTTATCTAAGAATAGATGATGAATTCAGCTATCCGCTGTCTCTGTGTAATGTCTTGTCTGTATAGACGTGTATCTGTTGCCTTTAAGATCCCTTCACCTTCACACATAAAACTACACAGTAAAGCAAGGCCCTCCCCGTTCTTGGCTGATCCGTGATAAGACAGGCGAAAAATTAGACTAATGGAGGATTATTAGTATTATCTCTATTTTCATTCGCTCTCTCTCTTTCTCTCCTTTATCTATGTACAGTTTTTAATATAATATTTCATTACGTGAAATCAGCCAAATAGGATCTTTGGTGGAGTCCTTCGTCTTGGTAATCAACGGCTGGCTTGCTGTAAGAGATCTTTACATTTATTATTACTGTTAAACACTGCAGTCAGTCGGGAGAATCAATCGTTTGGACAATTTGTTCCTTTTACGAAAGATTGCGAGTTCCAGATGTGTACGAAGCCTTTTTGGACGATTTAACACAGACTCAGTGATTGCAGGCTCTCTTTGACACAGCTGAAACTTCCCCACTAATTACAGGGCCAACGTGATCATCAAATGATTCAGAAAAAACTCATTGGTTCATTCAATCCAGAACAAAAAAGTCGCAGACCTTATTTATGGAGGAAATTGTGTATTAAATCAATCTCCATTACATGTCCAGATCTCCGGTGATTCCACACCTTAATTATTTTCCGTTTACAGTCTCTTTCTCTTAAACAAACCGATAGCGGCACAGATGTTAATTGGCTCGCTTTAGCGGGAAGAAAAGCAGAATATGTATCTCTCAGAAACACGTCAATCCCTCAACAGATACTCCAGAAGCCGTCCTAGTTACCACTCTTAACAACCATGGAGAATGCCTATATGCATCTCTGTTATTTCAAAGAATAAACGCACTAGAAAATACTTTGGCGTCGTCGAGCTGTCGCCGCATATATTACGAGAAAATCAGATCTGATAACTTTTCCAAAGTGAATGAATGTGGATGGTTTGATTGAAAATGATTAATTAGTGCGTGGTAGAGGGTATTTTCTGTGGGGACATTACACGATGTTTTTAATGTGTCAACAGGGTGACTAGCTCAGCCAAATTTTTTGTAAGTGGTCAACCAGGCGCATTTTCCTGTCCTTTTCTTTCAGCTTTCTGTGTTTTGTTTTCCATCTGTTTTCATTTCTTGATTAGCGATCTTCCCTCCTCATTGGTTTTCGTGGATGTAAGAGTGCATGTGAGACAGAGTGACTGTGTGGTCATTTCGAGTGCGAGCGTGTATGACAATTTTAGTTCTTCTCCACATTGGACAATTTGTTCCTTTTACGAAAGATTGCGAATTCCAGATGTGTACGAAGCCTTTTTGGACGATTTAACACAGACTCAGTGATTGCAGGCTCTCTTTGACACAGCTGAAACTTCCCCACTAATTACAGGGCCAACGTGATCATCAAATGTTTCAGAAAAAACTCAACACTTGTATAGATATGGGCTGAAAAGAAAGGGAAAAATTTCTTAAGAGACATCATAGTCGCCGTTGACTGTATAAATTATTTATTGTTGCTATTGCAGTTTCGGCCTTATGACCATTTTCAAGTAACACTGCAAAGTTACATTCTGTCAGAATATAAGACTATCTGACATGAGTACATGTCGTCGTCAAAATGCAGCCTTTTGACTGTGAGTCGCCCGCATCTCGTGGTCGTGCGGTAGCGTTCTCGCTTCCCACGCCCGGGTTCCCGGGTTCGATTCCCGGCGGGGTCAGGGATTTTCTCTGCCTCGTGATGGCTGGGTGTTGTGTGCTGTCCTTAGGTTATTTAGGTTTAAGTAGTTCTAAGTTCTAGGGAACTGATGACCATAGCTGTTAAGTCCCATAGTGCTCAGAGCCATTTGGACCATTTGACTGTGAGTCCCACAAGATCTGATGAGTACGACACTTATTACATGGTAATATGTTGTTAAATATTTACTAAACTGTCGATGTTACCATTGTTCTAATAATCTGTCACACATACATGTTTAGGTGCACTGACAACATGTGGAGCTAAGTCAGTAGGCGCAAAAATACATTTACTTAATTTAAGAAATATTATGTGACCGTGAATCCCAACCATGATAAGTTGAGGGAAAAATGTTTTCATATAGTGAGAAGAAACCACTTTGAAGTCAGTACGACCTCACATTGTAAATATTAGAGTTCATTCTGCCTGATAACTCTTGATAACTCTTTCTACCCCTGTGTGTGGATGTAGTTCAGTGCCCTGTCGGGGGACAAGAAAGGAGCCTCCACGAAGAGTATGTGAATGCAATACACATACTCGGGCGTCCCCTGGGCGGTTGTATACCGGCTGAGCCTTTCACTCCAGAAGCAACATGACAATCCTACAGAAAAGGACCTTATCAGGCCCAGCACTGACGATTATCTCTGTAAATATTGAAGGCCTGTCTGCATGCAAAGAACGTCTACTGCAAGACCTCTGTCAGAAAGAGAAATGTGACGTCCTGTGTCTACAAGAAACTCACAGAGATAGCACTCTCAAAAGACCCAAGATAAACGGCATGCGACTAGTAGCTGAAAGGCCACACCGACAGTATGCCAGCGCAATCTTTACCAGGCCAAACATACAGATCCTTTCAAGCACTATAAACGACATCAATGATACTGAAGTGCTAACCATTGAACTTAGTGACTGCACTGTCACATCAGTGTACAAACCACCAACTGTGGACTTTTCCAGCTCCAACGTAAAAAATTTTAATAAAGACAGAATTAATTTTGTAATCGGTGATTTCAACAGCCACAGTACGCAGTGGGGCTACCAAGAAGACGACGACAATGACACGGCTGTGATCTGCTGGGCCGAGCTAAACAACCTAAAACTGATACATGACAATAAACTGCCTGCTTCCTACAACAGTGGCAGATGGGGAAGAGGCTATAACCCGGACCTCATCTTCGTTAGCCATCAAGTAACGTCCCAATGCACAAAAGTAGTTTGCTCACCAATACCAAACACCCAGCACCGTCCAATAATGTGCCAGATCACATCTGTTGTTAAACCCCATAGGGTACCTTTTCGCCATAGGTACAATTTTAAGAAAGCAGAATGGTCAACCTTTCAAAACCTCATGGAAGATTCTGTAAACAAATTACCACCTGAACCAAGATTCTACGACAATTTCGTGAAGGCTGTGCAGTGGTGTTCCAAGCAATCGGTCCCTAGAGGATGCAGAAGCAATTATGTTGAAGGCCTTACGCCAGAATTAGAGGACCAGTTGCAGCAATACCTGACACTGTTTGACGCAAACCCTCTAACCGCGGAAACTATCACTGTGGGCGAGCAGCTAACCGAGTCACTAGCTAAAACCAGGAGTGAGAAATGGCTGAGGACAATAGAGGAATTGGACATGAAAAGTAGCAGTCAGAAAGCCTGGACACTCCTTAAACGTCTCAACAATGACCCGACTTTCTCTCCAGGACATGCTCCCGTCACAGCCGACCAAATAGCCCACCAGCTTCTCAAGAATGGGAAACCCGACACCAAAATCAGGATGTCGGAGACCAAAATAGACAGGATTGAACACCAAGAAAATTAAACTCTGACCACCCCTCTCACAATGGCAGATCTGGACAAAGCCATAGTGAGATGCAAGCTAAGGAAGGCCCCGGGCTTGGACGGGATTTTTGTTGAACAGATTAAACACTTTGATCCCAACGTTAAACAATGGCGACTGAAACTGTTTAACAATTGCATGGAAACATGTCAGATTCCCACAATCTGGAGGAAGGCTAAAGTTATTGCCATTTTAAAACCAGGCAAAAATGCTGATGACCCCAGAAATTTCCGACCCGTATCACTTCTCTGCCATATCTTTAAAATCTTTGAAAGAATAATCGCCTCTCCAGTGCCATAGAACCCTACCTAATCCCCCAACAAGCAGGTTTCCGCCCAGGGAAAGGCACTACATCTCAGGTAATTAACCTCACGCTGCTGATTGAAGACGGCTATGAGAACCAGAAAATAACCGGTGTCGCCTTTATAGACTTGACAGCCGCATATGACACCGTCAACTTACGTCTGCTAATGAAGAAGCTGTATGCCATTACCAGGGACTTTAAATTCACATCCACAGTTAGAAGTCTGTTAGAGAACCGTAGGTTCTCTGTGGAATTCCGAGGGATGCATAGCAGGTGGCGGGCCCAGAAAAATGGTCTCCCTCAGGGCAGCGTACTGGCACCCTTACTTTTTAACATATACACCAATGATCAACCACTGCCAGCTGGTACGGAAAACTATATCCACGCCGATGACCGTGCTACGGCCGTACAGGGTGACTCCTTTGAGGATGTTGAGACAAAGCTCACGGATGCGCTAGACATGCTCTGTCAGTACTACGCCGACAATCAACTCAAGCAGAACCCTAGCAAAACACAAGTTTGCGCCTTCCATCTCTGTAACAAGCAGGCATCCCGTAAGCTGCGTGTCTTCTGGAAGGACACACTCCTCGAACACTGCATTAACCCCAAATACCTAGGAGTAGCCCTAGACAGGGCTCTGACGTATAAACAGCATTGTATTAACACCAAAATGAAGGTGAGCGGCAGAAATAATATTCTTCGGAAAATAACGAACTCCTCCTGGGGCGCAAAGCCAGAAGTAGTGAGGACCACAGCACTAGCAGTTTGCATCCCAGCAGGCGAATATGCAAGTAGTGTCTGTTACAACTCTACCCACGCTAAACAGGTCGACATCGCTCTGAACGAGACCTGCAGGCTCGTCACTGGATGTCTGAAACCGACGCCAACAGACAAGCTCTACCATCTTGCTGGGATTGCACCTCCTGCAATGCGAAGGGAAGCGGCAGCCTATAGTGAAAGAGCGAGGGCAGAGATGGCAGAGAGCCACCTCCTCCACAAAACTCAGCCAGCCACCAAACGCTTGAAATATAGACGCAGTTTTCTCTGAGCAACCGAAGATTTTAGCGACCAACCTGGATCTAGGGTGGAGAGATGGAAGCGGTAGGGAGAAGGGCACTGGATGGAACCAAAGGAAGAATTGGCACCAGGTTACGATGAGGACTGGGTGGTCTGGAGATGACTAAACAGGCTACGCACCAACACTGCACGGTTAAGAGATAACCTTCTGAAGTGGGGATATTCTACTACATCTAATCTCTGCGACGGTGGAGAGGTGCAGACGACCCAGCACATGTATAACTGCCCTGAATGTCCTTCACACTGCACTTTAGAGGACCTGATGTTGGCAACCCCAAATGCTGTCGACGTAGCCCGCTTATGGGCCAAATGCCTATAACATTTTGTTTCTGTGCACACATATTTGTATATATATTTATATATATATATATATATATATATATTTTCATATGCCTGTAATTAATTTTTTTCTGTGTGCTATTCATTTTTTTATATTCCTGTATCCATGGTGCTTCTGACACGAATAAAAAAAAAGTGCCCTGTCAGTGTTATCACATTGGAAATGCAGCCTTTCATGTTTCTGCAGACGGTTTCTGTACATGTATGTACCAAGTACAAATGATGTAATCAATGATTGTAACCAACTGCTGCCGCTGGCGTAATGACTTAAAGTGGCGACGTACTGTATAGAATTCAAGCTAATAATATTACTATCTTGTGTGATATCCGCCTACGAAACATGGACTTACTTTGGCGTAAAGGTAGCCTGCTCACCATAACAATAGAGATAGACGTACAATAGAGCAACCATATCGGTGTATCTTCAGAGAGAGCAGACTAATATTTGATTCACGAAGACATGCAATAGCCTTTTAAATTGTTCAAAAATATCGCAATTATTGACATGACCTTTTAATCTTAATGTACGTTGATAAGACATGTTGGCAAGCGTGAATGCAAGAGAAAATTAAATCCAACTTGGAGATGGAGGTCTACTGCATAGTTTAATAATGGTGACAGGCTCTTCTGTAAACTTTAGAATAAAATGGTTGCCTCTTCGTATATTCTGGCAGGGGTGCCATTAGATGAAAACATTATATCACCCGTTCTGTGATCTACAGGGTAATATGAGAATATCAGATAGTTAGGAAATTTTGATGGAGATGTGGATAGGAATCAGGCAGGGAGGGGGCTAATGAAGTGTAATGATAGGATGAACCTGATTTCTGGCTAGGTTGTCAAACATTAGATAGGGGTAATTCATAAAAATTGGAAACAAGGTAGATCAATTTTTTTGTCATCATCTTCTGACTGTTTTGAGGCAGCCAACAATGGCTTGCTCTCCTGTGAGACCGTTTTCCTTCTACAGTGGCACCTAAACCCAACAAACGACATTACTTTTGGCCGTATACGAGTAACTGCCTGCCCCTACAGTTTTCATCCTCTACAGCTCCTGTTAATGTCATAATAGATGTGTCTTGACACATATCCTATCATGCTGTTCAAACCTCCAGTCAGTGTTCCTACCATATTTATTTCACCATCGATTCTGGGGAGAACGTCTCATTTTTTGGATTCCGTACCTCAATCGATAAAAAAAGCGACCTTTGTAGGATCACTTTGGTGCCATTTGTCTGCCCGTCTCTTAACACCCCAGCCTCAAAGACGGTTAGAGGTATCAAGTTGAAATTTATATATAAATTTATGTATATACTATGGTCTACGGTCTCTTGGCGCCGTAAAACATTGAAACTCCTAAGTCAATCCAGTCAAAAGATACGACCACTTATGTCATGTATTTTGATACTCAAACACTCACTCAAGGAAACCTATGGCTGAACTGCCTACATCCATAATTAAGTTTGCACGGAACCTTCAGAGCGTGAGTTCTACTCGCACTTTCCCTGTTTTTTTTAATCTTATCAGACCACCTCATTTTCACCAGCCTCCAATAGCACTCCCTCCCAAGCGCTTCGATTCCTGGTGTTTTGCTTTCCCCGTGTTTCACTTCCATACTGTGATCCAGTCGTACATTTTTATAAATTTCTTCGTGAAATTAAGGTCATTGTTTGATTTTAGTAGACTTCTTGTGGCCAGTAATGCCCATTTTGCCATGCTATTATACCTCTTTAGTCCACCATGCTTTATCCGTCTTCGAAGGTAGAACTCCTTCACTTCGTTTACGTTGTGTTCTCCGACCCTGATGCCAAGTCTATCACTAATATAATTTCTGTTCCCGTTCATTACTTTCCGTTTTTGTCTCTTTATTCTCAGTCTATATTCTTTCCATTCAACAGGTCCTGTAATTCTTCCTAACTTCCACTGGAGATAGCAGTGACGTGATTCAGTCTTATCAGTGATAGCCTTTCACCTCAATTTCAATACCACTTGAGATCCTTTGTTTTAGTTCAGTCATTGCTTTTCCGGTATATATATTGAATACTTGCTGCGGAAAGCTGCATCCATACCCGTTTTTTTCAGGTACTTCGTTCTCGATCTTCCATTCTGATTGTACCCTCTTGGTCGTTCTATATAAGATACATTACCTATCATTCCCTCTACACTTATTATTCTGATAATTTCGAACATCTTGTTTTGTTTTACATTCTCATACGCTGTAACTCGGTAGACATATTCTATGACTGTGTCCTGATTTTGTTTAAGTCTATTATTAATCGTAGCTTTAGAGCTGCCTCCTTGGTTCCTTTTCAAACTGATATCCGGTTCTTCAGTTTTGTGTTCAATTCTTCTATATATAATTCTTTTCAGTAACTTGGATGCATGATGCGTTAAGCTGATTATGCGTACTTGTCGCACATATCTACCCTTTCGAGGTGCAGGTTCGTGTGGATGATATTTTTCCGAATGTCTGATGGCGTCTCTCCAGACTCAAAGATTGTGCAAACCATTTTGACTGAAAGTTTCTTTGCTGCTTCTCTCATTGTTTTAAAGATTTAGAAAGAATATTTTGTATGTATTCCACCTTGTTTGAATGCAAGTCGTCCAGAACTACGTTAAACTTTGACTCTAATACTGAGCCCCGTATAACATCCATATACACTCATATTTCTTTCTCAGTCACTTCATTAGACAGTTCCTTCCCCTCGCAGAGGACTTGCACGAATGTGTTAAAGGTCTCTGTATAAGGGAGGAACTGTCTAACGGAGGTCCTGCCAGCTCTGTCGTTTAACAATGGAAATCCTGTTTCAATAACGACGTGTAGGATTTTAACTTCACAATCGGGCCTGGTGCTCTAGTGCTTGCCGGCATGGTGGCTCAGCGTGTTCTGTTCAAATGATTCAAATGGCTCTGAGTACTATGCGACTTAACTTCTGAGGTCATCAGTCGCCTAGAACTTAGAACTAATTAACCCTAACTAACCTAAGGACATCACACATATCCATGCCCGAGGCAGGATTCGAAACTGCGACCGTAGCGGTCGCTCGGCTCCAGACTGTAGCGCCTAGAACCGCACGGCCACTCCGGCCGGCAGTGTGTTCTGCCAGAGGGCTAGTTGCCCTCTAATACAAAAACTGAGCGAAATATTCAACGATGAAGTTTAAGAGATGTCATGTGACATCCGCCCAAACCAAATAACGAGAACAATTACAACTTAAACTGAAAAAAGGGGTGGAAGTGCTTGACTGGAAACCAAGAGGTCAAGGCATCGAATCTCGTCTGGAAATCTGATTTTTCAGTTTGCGTTTTGATTTGGTCTTCGCCTTTCAACAATGTTAGGAGTAACTAGAAACGACATGTGATTCGGATTCCTTCCCCTGGTTGGATAACTGGGGTATGTTACGGACATGCAAGTCGCCGAAATGGATTCCAACTGAATGACTTGCAAGTAGACCAGTGAGCCAGACGAAACTATAATTTCACATATGGTTGTTGAGACATTAGCACGTTCATTTATTCTTTGATTTTCTTCACATTTTTCCCCAAAACATGTCACTTTAGCTCCCTTTCACCTACTATTACATCATTCCTAATTTTATATTGCTCCATTCCCTTACTTGCTGAAAGTTTTTGACGATTTTGATTTATTCTGTTGCCCAAGATTACTTCGAAGTTGCCTTTGTGATACCCTATGCCTTTCCTACTTCTGTCATTTCACGTTTCTGACATGTCATACCTCTTCGACTGACCTGGTGTCTCTTTAGCAGATCTACTCGTATTATAGTTTCTAAGTGTTCTGCCAATTAAACGCATTCTTTAGTTTGCCTTCCTCATAACATTTTCTGTGTGGTGTTTCCAATTTGAATTGTTCGTAATTGTGATTCCTAGGTACGTAGTTGAATTTACGGACTTCACTTCTGACTGATTTATCGTGTAACCCAAGTTTAACCCCACACTTATCATTATTTGTGATCTATTGCCAATTTACGCACCATTCAGACATTTTTCTAAATGATTTACAATTTGTTTGGATCTTCTGATGAGTTTACTAGACGATAAACGACAGCATCATTTGCAAACAGTCTAAGACGACTGCTCAGAGTGTCTTCTAAGTCGTTTATACAGGTAAGGAACAGCAGAGGTCCTGTAACATTATCTTAGGGAACGCCAGAAATGACTTCTTTTTTACTCGATGACATTTCGTCAGTTACTACGAACTGTGACCTCTCTGACAGGATATCACGAATCCATTCACATAACTGAGGTGATATTTCTTAAGCACGCAATTTCACTACAAGCTGCTTGTGTGGTAGCGTGTAAAATGTCTTTTGGAAATCTAGAAATACGGAATCACTTTGAAAAAAAATGGTTCAAATCGGTCTGAGCACTATGGGACTTAACATCTAAGGTTACCAGGTCCCCTAGAACCTAGAACTACTTAAACCTAACTAACCTAAGGACATCACACACATCCGTGCCCGAGGCGAGATTCGAACCTGCGAACGCAGCGGTCACGCCGTTCCAGACTGAAGCACCTAGAATCACTCAGCCACAGTGACCGGCTCAGTTTGAAACTTATTGTCAACAGCACTCAACACATCGTGTGAACAAAGGGCTAGTTGTGCTTCACAAGAACGATGTTTTCTAAATCCATGTCGATTGTGCATCAATGGACCGTTCACCTCGAGATAGATCATAATGATCGAACACAATATACGTTCCAAAGTCCTGCTGCATATCAACGCTAATGATATGGGCCTATAATTTAATGGATTACTCCTACTACGTTTCTTGAATACTGGCGTGACCTTGCACAGGTCTTGCATCAGTCTTTGGGTACGGACCTTTCGTCGAGAGAGCCATTGTATGTGGTTGTTAAGTATGGTGCTGTTGCATCAGTATACTCTGAAAGGAACCTAACTGGTATACAGTCTGGACTAGAAGACTTGCTTTTATTAAGTGATTTAAGTTGCTTCACAACTCCGAGGATATTTACTTCTGCATTATTTATGTCGGCAGCTGTTCTTGATTCTAATTCTGGAATATTTACTTCGTGTTGTTTCGTGAAGGCATTTCGGAAGACTGGGGTTAGTAATCCTGCTTTGGCAGCATTGTTTTCGACAAGATCTCCATTTCTGTCGAGCAGGGAAGGCATTGACTGTGTCTTGACGCTTGCATACTTCACACACTACCAGAATCTGGATATTTTTTCAGGTTTCGAGACAAAGTTTCTTTGTGGAAACTATTATAAGGATCTCGCACTGAAGTCCGTTCTTAATTACGATCTTCTGTAGAAGTTCACCAATTTGGAGGTCTTGTGTGTTTAAATTTGGCATGTCTGTTTCTTTGTTACTGCAACAGTGTTCTGACCCGTTTTGTGTACCAAGGAGGATGAGTTTCGTCGTTTGTTAATGTATTTGGTACAAATCTCTCGATTTCTGCCGATACTATTTCTTTGAATTTAAGCCACACTTCTATTGTTAATTTGGAAGGAGTGGAGATTGTCTCTCAGGAAAGCGCCTATATTTTCCGTTTATTTTTGGAGGATTTGGGGGTTATATTATTCAGTCTCACTACGACAACCCTGTGTTCACTGATCCCTGTATCCCGTTTGATGCTCGTTATTAACTAGGGGTATTTGTTGCTAAGAGGTCAAGTGCCTTTTCACAATCGTTTATTATTCGCGTGGGCTCTAGAACTAACTGCTCGAAATAATTTTCAAAGAATACGTTTAGCGCAATTTCGGATGATGTTCTAGGCGTACTTCTGGAATTAAACATCTATTTTCACCAACATATCGAGGGTAAATGGGAGTCACCACCAACTATAATCGTAAGAGTCGGGTACGCGTTTGTAATCAAACTCAATTTTTTTTAAACCCTGCAGCAATTGCATCATCTCAATTGGGCGGTCGGTAAAGGGATCCACTTATTATTTTATTCAGGTTGCTAAGAAAGTTCTGAGCCCATAGTAACCGACAGAAACCATCCGCTTCAATTTCGTTACAAGATACACTTATTCTAACGGCAACAAACACGCCACCGTCAACTGAGTTTAGCCTATCCTTTCGGAACACCATTATATTCTTCGTGAAAATTTCGGCTAAACTTATCTCCGGTTATAGCCATATTTCAGTGCCTATAACGATTTGAGCATCAGTGCTATCTAATAAGGCTTGGAGCTCTGGTACTTTCTGAACACAGAAACGTCAATTTACATCTGTTACGGTATTTACGTTATTCCTGTGTTGGGCCTGAAGCGCTTTATCTGCTTGCCTGAGACAGTATAATCTAAAGAAACCTATTCAGCGCAACCCGAAACCCAACCACCCTATGGCGCAATTGGAGGAATCTGCAGCCTACACGCTCACAGAGCCACCTGAGCTTGTGGTTCAGATTCTCCACTCAGCCCTGTACAAAAGTTCCGCAATCTGTCCTGTCGACTAAGCTACAAGTGGTGAGCACTGCTTTCATCTCACAAACATGACTGGCAGCCTTTACCACTTCTGTTAGCCACTCGAAATTAGACAGAATCTCTTCTGATCCAAAGCGACACAAGTATTCGGTATCGACTTATGCCACCAGTTGCATTTTACTCCATCCCCTGCTCTTCGTGGCGTCCAGATGGACCCGTTCCTGTTCTGGAATGACTCCAGCAGGTATGCGCACAAAGTGCACATTTGCTTTCTTCCTCTTCTTACAAGCAATGTCACTAAGGGGCCCCATAACGCGCCTAACGTTGGAGCTCCCGATCATCAATAATCCCATGCTCTGTGATTGCACGGATCTTGCAGGCTGAGAGGTTTCCTCTGAAACAGGATAGGCGACCGCTGAGTGACTGTCACAGCCACAGGCAGCATCTGGAACCTGTTTGTCAGACTAACCGAGGGGCCGTTCCGTGCGGCCCCTAGGCAGTCTGGGTAACTGGTGCGGACTCGTATGTGCTGGACGTCCATTGCATCCGCACGGCAGGCCCACAACAGTGATGCCCATCCACTGCAGCTTCAAGCTGTGCAACCGAAGCCATCACAGCCTTGAGCAGAGAACGAAGTGTCACGAACTAGGCTCACATTCATATAAAGCATAAATAGTCGCTATCTATACTAAATACCATGGAAAACAGCACTACACAGATACACAAAGACAATTGCCACGCGCTACGGAACTCTGCTGTAGACGCGAAGGAAGACACAAGAGCTACCGCTTAAGTCGCAGGTTCGAATCCTGCCTCGGGCATGGATGTGTGTGATTTCCTTAGGTTACTTAGGTTTAAGTAGTTCTAAGTTCCAGCGGACTTATTACCTCGGATGTTAAGTCCCATAGGGCTCAAAGCCATCTGAACCATTTGATCACAAGAACTGTGTCCGGTAAATCAGACAAATACGCAGAGACTCATAGACTGAACTGCCAAAGCACTGAGGTGAAACTAAATAATTCTCCAGATTACGAACTTGTAATATGTCACAAAATCCGTTCACTTTCCGATGCAAACGAAAACTCTAGAACTGTATCTGTTAACTCTTTAACTGCTCTGAACGTGTTAACGCGTTCGCCTTTGTACCTCTCCCTGTGTGCTCTGAACGTGTTTACGCGCGCCACCAGTCCTTCTACCTGGTACTCTGAACGTGTCTACGCGTAGACACGTTCAGATCACACAGGGACAGGTACAAAGACGAACGCGTTAACACGTCAAGAACAGTTAAAGGGTTAAATATTTAATTAAAACGTAGAAACACAAGAAACTAAACTACCTAAGCACACAGATGAAACTATACAATTTGCTCCTGCTTAGAAACTCGTAAAATGTCACAAAATCGGTTACTTTCATGTGGCTTCTTGTGTCTTGGCCGGTTGCTGATGCCTGACGTCTTATGTTTCATTTAAGTGTCCTTCCCTATGTTTAGAATTTAGATTAGCATTGCCCTGGTAACATTTTCTCGCTTCCCTATCACATTAAGACTTCTGATATTTCACGCTCCGATTCTTACAATGTCACCTGTTCTTTGATTATTCAGATTTTTACGATTGTTACCTCTCCCTTAGCAGTACTGTTGCCAATGAGGCAGTTATACCCCATCTATCTTATGAGTGCATATTATGTGTCGTTAATAGAGTATTTTTCATCGGCTTCCGGGACAGTTTCGCATCCCACTTGCAAGGAGTTATCCTGACTCTCTCTCTGCTCCTCCGTCCTCTTTCCAAAGGCGGTAGGTGACCCAAGTGTGAATATTTACACACAAGTCTTTGCCTGCAGTGGCTCGTTTCGTACCCGCCACTATTCAAAGACGATAGCCCTAGATTATTTATTTTCAAATTACCTAACAAATCATTGAAGTATAAATGAACTACAATAATATTGCGTCATGAGGCAGGTGTGTACTTCGTCGACTTGTTTTCATATGTCCAGTTTATTTTAACAGTTATTTGACAAGTGTCTACTTCTTCAAATCACGGTGAAAATAAAAGTACATGGTGCCATTTTTGACGTACTAAATCACACGTATGTCAACTGAAGAACATTACCACATGAAATTAATACCAACTTACCTCTCTGTAAGAAATGAGTTTATTGCTAAGTCTGTGTACGTACTGTGTAAATAAATTACTTGTTGCGCAGTTGGAAACTTGAGTATGCGCACACGAAAACCTCTCTTAACCAAAGAGAGTAGAAAGAAAGGGCTAATAACTGCTGCTGAAATTTATTTTAGGTTTGATTCCATGGTCATTTTAACGAGTCAGCATATATAGCGACTACCTACAGGGAACTCTAAGAATGGCAGTGGACGGAATCGGTTAGATGTGTATATCAAATACAGTTGAAACCTCACTGAACGGTAGGTTACTGAATGATAATTGCTACAAGACCACAACAATAATTACGTAATTCGTCTTCATTCAGAGGTTGCGCAATGAAAAATACGAGAAAAAAATTGAAATTCAGAAACCAACACACCAATAGTATTATTATAACAGCTGTATTTCATGTTTTATACGCTAGATTTCTTATGTGAGTTGAGCTATACTCTTGGAAATTTTTTGAAAACTACTCTAAAGCGTGCAACTAAAATGAAACCGGAATAACGGCATGCCGTACTTTAGAGGCTGAAACACGTTGTATTATTGTAATTTCTTTTGCTTAGTAACAGTTCATTGTCTATATTCTCTTATCTTTAGCATGTTATCCCTACATCTGTGTCTATCATGTAAAAACAACTAATGTCACATGCGGTAGCGCATTCTTCTTCACGAGAACACCTCACTACACCTTTATAAAGCAGTGACGTATTCTCTTCAACATTCGCGTCAACAGATTCTATCCGTAAGCTTACAAGCGAACTCCGGATATAATTTTATAGCAAGAAGATAACACCTTTAGGAATAGCGATCTTCTTCCTTTAATATCTAAAAGAGGATTCATAGCAACAACAAAAAGCTTCATACAGTAAAAGCATTGAAAATAAAAGAAACTCTTAGGATCAAAGACATTCACACAACACTAAATCAAGCACCACCGTTGGTGAGGAGAGGAAATACACGGTTCTAATTTATTTATTTTCACAGAAGCCACCATTAAGAACTTTCGATTCGTAACAGAAAGATTTAGTGAAGGAGTATATATGCACATCCGTACGAATAGTGTGTGCTGTGCCTACTCATCAGTATACGCTAACATGGACAATTTAGTTACTACTGCTTCCGACATGTTCGCTTGGTATATTGTAATTAGAAAGTTACAGATACTTCTACGAGCAGTTCTTCTCTGCGATCTTTTCTCAGCTTTCTGTAAGATCTGTTGTGATTAATTTATATTATGACTGTATTTAAGATGCTTAAATAAGCAGCAACTTTTCTCGTTGTTTCTTTTCACGCGCTTCGTTTAACCTGCAAACAAGCAGCTATTGCTGCCTCTTTGATGGAGAAATCCATTAAAATTAATTAGTACTCTTATAACACTAAAACCATAGTTTCCATAGCAAGTCTGTCCTAATATTAACTGCAATGGCGCTCTTAAATCAGTTGATTTATAGGTTTTCCCGGTACAGAACACCCAATAACAACATCATCACTACCTTTCCTAGTTCGGATTTTTGCAGTGGCATCGTCTTCTTCATTAGCGTATTCTACTTTCACTCTCTCTTCCTGTTTACTACCATCTTCTTTCTCTCACTCAGATCACCTTATCCTTTGCCCACAGACCTTCTGCGACCTCTTCTTCCTTTCCTGCTTAATGACTTCTCCATTTCCTCTCGCCCCACTTTCTTTATCATTAAATCCATTCCTAGAGTTTCTTCTCACGTTGCTTAGGAGAAAATTAATACCGTTCTGATCTCTTCATTTCATATAATTTCGGAAACTGCTACACTATCTGGTCAAACGTATCCAGACATCCTACGTAATGGGAAACTAACCACTATATGTAATGAGAGGCGGAACCACCAGTATAAACAGAGACGGGGAAGATTGTGTTGTCAGTAAAGAAGAAGTAACATTGAAATGGGTAGCTCAAGGGAGCTCGGTGACTTAGAACGTAGACTAGTCACGGGAAACCACCTGAGTAACAAGTCCATCAGGCACAATTCACCGCTTCTAAAGCTGCCCAAGTCGACTGTTAGCGATGTGATTGTGCAGTGGAAGCATCAAGCAACAACTACAACTAAACCAAGACCAGGCGGACCTCATGTACTGACGATCTGGGGACCTCCAGCATTGTGTGCAAACAATGGCATGAAATCGGGGAAAAGGATCACTTGATGGGAGTTCCAAAATTCTACTAGCAATCCAGCTAGCACTATTTCTGCGCGTAGGGAGTTAAAAGGGATAGGGTAAAGCGGTCGACTGGCTCCATAATTGCAACTTATTGCTGCCAACTGACACTTGAATTGGTATAATGAACGACACCATTGAAGAGTGGATGTCTGGAAACGGGTGTTTCGGGCTGATGACTCATTCTGCACGCTGTGCCAATCTGAAGGGGGAATTTGGGTATGGTGAGTGCCTGGATAGAGTTACCTGCCTCATATGTACTGCCAGTAGTGATGTACGAAAGATACGGTATCATGATATGAGGGTGTTTTTCGTGATTAGGGTGTCGTCTCATTATTGTACTTAAGAAATCTCTAAACGCGGAAGGATATGAGCATATTTTACAGCAATGTGTACTGTGTACAGTAGAGAGACAATTCAAAGACGATGATATCATCAGCATGACAACTCATCTTGTCATAAAGCAGAATCTGTGAAGTTTTAGTAATGTGTACTGTGTACAGAAGAGGGACAATTCAAAGACGATGATTGTTTGTATCAGCATGTCAAATCACATTTTCATACCGCAGACTCTGTGAAATTGTGGTTAGCGGATAATAAATTTACTGAAATGGACTGGCCTGACCAAAATCCCGACTTGGACCCAATGGAAAACCTTTGGGCTGACTAACAACGTTGACTTCTCTACAGATCCCAGTTCTAAGTTGAAACACTTTGGCTGTCCCTCACTGATACTGTACGAGGTGCCACTGTTGCATAAACTGCCAATGTAATTCTTGCTCTTGTCTTGGTTTAGCGCTGTCCCTTCAAATATTTTTAAACAACCACCGCCACGACGTTTCTGATCATGTTGTGGCTGGTGATTCCATCTCATGTTTGTGCTGACCTTCACATGTGTGTAACTTCGTTTTCCTCGGTATCTCATTCTATCTCTTTCTCCCATTTCTGCTCCTCCCTCCAGTATTTTATCTGTAATTGCCTCTCTGGTGCAAACTCCACGTCCATTGTTGCTGTTGTATCTTGGTGAATCATTTATACACTCCTGGAAATTGAAATAAGAACACCGTGAATTCGTTGTCCCAGGAAGGGGAAACTTTATTGACACATTCATGGGGTCAGATACATCACATGATCACACTGACAGAACCACAGGCACATAGACACAGGCAACAGAGCATGCACAATGTCGGCACTAGTACAGTGTATATCCACCTTTCGCAGCAATGCAGGCTGCTATTCTCCCATGGAGACGATCGTAGAGATGCTGGATGTAGTCATGTGGAACGGCTTGCCATGCCATTTCCACCTGGCGCCTCAGTTGGACCAGCTTTCGTGCTGGACGTGCAGACCGCGTGAGACGACGCTTCATCCAGTCCCAAACATGCTCAATGGGGGACAGATCCGGAGATCTTGCTGGCCAGGGTAGTTGACTTACACCTCCTAGAGCACGTTGGGTGGCACGGGATACATGCGGACGTGCATTGTCCTGTTGGAACAGCAAGTCCCCTTGCCGGTCTAGGAATGGTAGAACGATGGGTTCGATGACGGTTTGGATGTACCGTGCACTATTCAGTGTCCCCTCGACGATCACCAGTGGTGTACGGCCAATGTAGGAGATCGCTCCCCACACCATGATGCCGGGTGTTGGCCCTGTGTGCCTCGGTCGTATGCAGTCCTGATTGTGGCGCTCACCTGCACGGCGCCAAACACGCATACGACCATCATTGGCACCAAGGCAGAAGCGACTCTCATCGCTGAAGACGACACGTCTCCATTCGTCCCTCCATTCACGCCTGTCGCGACACCACTGGAGGCGAGCTGCACGATGCTGGGGCGTGAGCGGAAGACGGCCTAACGGTGTGCGGGACCGTAGCCCAGCTTCATGGAGACCGTTGCGAATGGTCCTCGCCGATACCCCAGGAGCAACAGTGTCCCTAATTTGCTGGGAAGTGGCGGTGCGGTCCCCTACGGCACTGCGTAGGATCCTACGATCTTGGCGTGCATCCGTGCGTCGCTGCGGTCCGGTCCCAGGTCGACGGGCACGTGCACCTTCCGCCGACCACTGGCGACAACATCGATGTACTGTGGAGACCTCACGCCCCACGTGTTGAGCAATTCGGCGGTACGTCCACCCGGCCTCCCGCATGCCCACTATACGCCCTCGCTCAAAGTCCGTCAACTGCACATACGGTTCACGTCCACGCTGTCGCGGCATGCTACCAGTGTTAAAGACTGCGATGGAGCTCCGTATGCCACGGCAAACTGGCTGACACTGACGGCGGCGGTGCACAAATGCTGCGCAGCTAACGCCATTCGACGGCCAACACCGCGGTTCCTGGTGTGTCCACTGTGCCGTGCGTGTGATCATTGCTTGTACAGCCCTCTCGCAGTGTCCGGAGCAAGTATGGTGGGTCTGACACACCGGTGTCAATGTGTTCTTTTTTCCATTTCCAGGAGTGTATAATTCATACGTGACCTTCATACCCTAAGATTGCTGAAATTACTTTAAGAGCATTCCACTTACATCATAAAGCTATATAAATTACTCTCAGGTTTTCCTCTAACCGATATTTGCACCACATTATGAAGTATCCTCCAAAACATTCGTCATTCAAAATCATATCTGTATGATAAAGTGTGTTAATACGCCTCTCTCAATAACGTAGCCACACTGTAAATTCTCTCACCACCTTTTCTTGATTCCACCGAATCAAAAATTTTGAATGAACTTTGATTAAACTTTTCAAAGGTTTGATACTGATTTTGAACTTCATATGCCTATTGCGGGCTACATTCTTTAGGTAGCTAATTACTTCTTCCATTCAAAGAGCAGTATATTCCTTCTCGGACCTTGCTGTACATCAATTCTCGTGTTATAAATTCTCAACTTCTAAATTTTACTTCCTCACAATGCCAACCAAATATTTCGTGTGTCACTCAGCACATGTCAACACACCTTGAGCTTTCTTGTAATTTCTAGCCCATCTGATATATCTCTTTTATAACTGTAACAACAGCAGTTTCTTCCTGTAGATCTGTTTTAGCTCTTGTTTTTTCCGCCTCTTTCTTTCACTCTACCTTTTACCAGCTTCACTTAATCAGTCCGTTGTGAGATACTTTGTGTCCGTTTTTTTACCGCTTTAATCTTCTCTTTCGGCTCTTGCCACAGATTTTTGAGCTCACGTTTTATTGCATCCTGTACAATTTCTACGCTGCTTTGGCTAATTTTCACAGCTGCTACTGATGCTTCTGTAATCTCTGCTTCCAATCAAGTCTGTCCAGTTTCTGTTTTAGATTCGAGTTTAGTTTTACCCGTTTCTGTTTTACCTATCAGTTCACACTGACATGATGTGACTTCAGCTTCCAGCTTACTTTGACATGCTTTCATCTCTTTCATCATATTAAACAGCTGACTCAACATGAGACAGTTACTCATTTCTGCCACTGGACCGGCTTCTAGCACGGTATTTCATATGGACAACTGAGTTTCACTGTGGGATGTCCCTGTCACCCCGCCCCCCTCCCCCCCCCCAATTTCTTCCTTATCAGCTTGTTCTGGTCTATCCCCCACTGATGAAATTTCCATTACTTTCAATAGCTTGATACCAGGCAACCGTAACTTATTGCTCAGTGTCTATTTTTAATCCAAAAATTTCTGAACTGGTCTGGTACAGCTGATGCTGCTTTTATAATAATATTTGTGTCGTGTCTCGGTCGCCAGATATAACCTTTTAGATGTTATTCCCTGTATGAAAGTACCTACTTTACTATTTACCTTGTTATGACAGTTGAAGGAAAGCCTACTCCAACTAGCTGTTGTATATTTCTACCAAAATGCTGGATTCACTGGCAACATGCGTGCTCTCTCTCTCAAACTTACTACCCAGTAAAACATTCGAATGGCGTGTTACCGTTTTGAAGTAGCAGATAGATGAATATTACTAATGTAAGCTATTAAATAACTAAATGTAACGGTGACATTTACTTACCTAACGACTTGGTGATAGCGGGTGACTGTGTGATGTAATTAGGAATGTATGCAATGTCTGGCACTTCAGATATATGGAATATCTGGCATTTCAAATTACTTATAAACACTAATTGTTTTTTTGCTCCGTTTAAACTATCTAGTTGAAAAACTTACATTCTAAATACACTCCTGGATATTGAAAAAAGAACACATTGACACCGGTGTGTCAGACCCACCATACTTGCTCCGGACACGGCGAGAGGGCTGTACAAGCAATGATCACACGCACGGCACAGCGGACACACCAGGAACCGCGGTGTTGGCCGTCGAAGGGCGCTAGCTGCGCAGCATTTGTGCACCGCCACCGTCAGTGTCAGCCAGTTTGCCGTGGCATACGGAGCTCCATCGCAGTCTTTAACACTGGTAGCATGCCGCGACAGCGTGGACGTGAACCGTATGTGCAGTTGACGGACTTTGAGCGAGGGCGTATAGTGGGCATGCGGGAGGCCGGGGGGACGTACCGCCGAATTGCTCAACACGTGGGGCGTGAGGTCTCCACAGTACATCGATGTTGTCGCCAGTGGTCGGCGGAAGGTGCACGTGCCCGTCGACCTGGGACCGGACCGCAGCGACGCACGGATGCACGCCAAGACCGTAGGATCCTACGCAGTGCCGTAGGGGACCGGACCGCCACTTCCCAGCAAATTAGGGACACTGTTGCTCCTGGGGTATCGGCGAGGACCATTCGCAACCGTCTCCATGAAGCTGGGCTACGGTCCCGCACACCGTTAGGCCGTCTTCCGCTCACGCCCCAACATCGTGCAGCCCGCCTCCACTGGTGTCGCGACAGGCGTGAATGGAGGGACGAATGGAGACGTGTCGTCTTCAGCGATGAGAGTCGCTTCTGCCTTGGTACCAATGATGGTCGTATGCGTGTTTGGCGCCGTGCAGGGGAGCGCCACAATCAGGACTGCATACGACCGAGGCACACAGGGCCAACACCCGGCATCATGGTGTGGGGAGCGATCTCCTACACTGGCCGTACACCACTGGTGATCGTCGAGGGGACACTGAATAGTGCACGGTACATCCAAACCGTCATCGAACCCATCGTTCTACCATTCCTAGACCGGCAAGGGGACTTGCTGTTCCAACAGGACAATGCACGTCCGCATGTATCCCGTGCCACCCAACGTGCTCTAGGAGGTGTAAGTCAACTACCCTGGCCAGCAAGATCTCCGGATCTGTCCCCCATTGAGCATGTTTGGGACTGGATGAAGCGTCGTCTCACGCGGTCTGCACGTTCAGCACGAACGCTGGTCCAACTGAGGCGCCAGGTGGAAATGGCATGGTAAGCCGTTCCACAGGACTACATCCAGCATCTCTATGATCGTCTCCATGGGAGAATAGCAGCCTGCGTTGCTGCGAAAGGTGGATATACACTGTACTAGTGCCGACATTGTGCATGCTCTGTTGCCTGTGTCTATGTGCCTGTGGTTCTGTCAGTGTGATCATGTGATGTATCTGACCCCATGAATGTGTCAATAAAGTTTCCCCTTCCTGGGACAATGAATTCACGGTGTTCTTATTTCAATTTCCAGGAGTGTATATTCAATTCGAATGGTTTGCCTATTGCTATAGCCAAGTTTCACTCAAATACATCGTTCTCTGTAAGAGTTGATTGTTTACATTCCAACATCTTCTACTGTGGGATAAGTTACAGTTTTACTTTCAGCTTCAAGTGAATTCTTTCCCGAAGGCGGTAATCTTTTCATCCTTTACTGTCTTTAATTTTGAAACTACCGTAGATATAGTTAAGCTCATTGTCTTAAATAAATATTGACGTACAAAGTTCATAAAATAATTTTTTCTTGACACTGCTTAGTTTCGTCAAAGACAAAGTAAATGTCAGAGAGGACATACCTCCGCGTACTGTAGCCCGGCAGTTGCTGCAATAAAATCTGCGGCTGCTGTTACAACATTAGAGAATGTAAAATCTTGGTAAGGGTTTATCGTCAATGTTTCATTTCCGTCAATGACACATTTTAATATTGCATGAAAGAGTTCTGCGCTGGGAGTTCACCGTTTTAGTTATGAGGTGGAAGTGGCAACGATCACGGATGAGGAACTAGTAAAAGGCAAGGTTAAGAAATAAATGCCGTCTCCAAGTTCATTTTGTAAGAGCATGCACATTTACTTTAGTCCACTCAAGCAACACGTAAAATGTGCGAAATGTGGATACAGTCGGTAGCTCCTGTCTGTTTAATCTTTGCTGTGCCAACACAGTCGTTTACGTGAAATGCTAGTTTCTTCGTAATACAGCCACGAAGACACTACCGTGAAGAACAAATCACAGACAGATACGATTCAATATCTGCTAAACACGGTTCGCAGTTCTTATTATGAAGTCCGACTTATTAAACTTCCACCTTCCACACAAATCAAATCCACGAGCGCAATATTTTAATAATCTTCGGATTTAACACAGCAGTAACCTCTATTTGCATGATAATATGGCGTAGAAAATTGGTATTCAACAGTCTCAACGTTGCCCTTATTTAGTCAAGGAGAACCAAGTAGATCTCTGCAGAAAAACTTCCAAAATTGCTCCTGTCTCCAACTCTCACACGCGCGCACTCACCTCGAATCCCGTGACTCACGCTTTCTTATTTTAATAACAAAATTTCCTAGATCTTCACTTTTTTTGAGTCGTTATCGGACTGGTGTGATTCGGCTTGTCACGCATTCCTTTACTTATGAAAGGTATATCCCTAACGAGAGCCATTACATTACCTTTCACACCCAATGTAATTTTCAGGCTATGTAATTACAATGCCAACAATATTTTACACCTGCAGCAAAACCACAAGGTTATAAAGTCTGCCACAGGACATACATTTACAACGTAAGGGATAATTTACACAATAAACTCGGGAAACTGACAAATGATTGCATATGTTTTCCAATACTCCCACGTTAGTAAAAAAAAAAAAATATCGTTTCCCCACATTAAACTAAAAACTAGTAATAGTAGTTATTTAATGCAAGTGAAAGATGGGTAGTAGATAGTATCACGCCTGTAACCATGTGTAAGCAGGCTGCCATACCAGTGGATACAAGGAACAGTCAGTGAGATGAAGGATAAATGGTAGAAATAGTAATGAAATTGTATTCCGTAAGTCGACATTACGGGACAGATGCTTGGCACCACTTTTCCATCTGATCTCACATATTTATAGGGTTGCTTTTCCTTTCTCCAAATAACTCTTTAATTTACCTAGAAGCAGTATCTAAATAATTCCCTTAGCTATACACTGAGGCACCAAAGGAACTGGTATAGGCGAGCATATTCAATTAAAACGGTATGTAAGCAGGCAGAATACGGCGCTGCTGTCGTCAGTGCCTGTATAAGAAAAGTGTTTGGTTCAGTTGTTAGATCGGTTACTGCTGCTACAATGACAGGTTATCAAGATTTAAGTAAGCTTTAACGTGGTGTTACACCCGGCGCACGACCGATGGGACACAGCATCTCCGAAGTAGCGATGAGGGATTTTCCCGTACGACCATTTCACTACTGTGTGAATATCGATTTGTAAACAGTTTGCGTAACTACTTCGTAGTGCGTCGTTGTTTTGGTATTAAAATGTAGTTAATTATGGTACAGAAATGTGGCCTCTTACGACTAAATTTACGAAATTGTTAAGGCTTTCGTGGCAACTTGTTGACAAACTGGCTATTGGCTTCTGTCTCAGGTTCTTCGGCCGACGTTCATCTAATGATTTTACTGACGTTTCGCGAGGACGATCGGCTGGTATTGTCAAGGCTTCACCCTCCATAGCCGGTGGTGAACTGGAGCCGATCTCGCGGCCGCAGACTATATGTAACTGGCGCGCTCAAATATTCTTCTTGCCGCAACACCTCAGACGAGAAATGCAACACCTGGAAAGTGTTCTGAGGAGCAATGGGTGCTCCACAAATTATATTACAAGTGTAACAGATCCAAATACTCGGTGAAGCAAGGAATCAGAAAAAGAAATGTCCGGTACGGCCTTTCTGCCATACGTTCCCAGAGTGACGGACAGAATCGGCCTTATTTTGCGCAAACACGGCGTAAAGACGATTTTCAAACCGACAAGGAGATCAGAGAGTGTCTTAGATCGGCGAAGGAGAAAAGAGACCCACTTGCAGTATCGGTAATATATCGTATACCATGCACATGCGGAAAAGTTTATGTCAAAGTGACTAGACGACCAATTAACACCAGGATCAAAGAGCATAAGCGACATTGCAGGTCGGCAGGTGGAGACATCGGCCGTGGCAGAGCACGCACTGAGTGCGACCGGCCACGTAACAAAATTCGCCAAAACGGAAGTTTTGGCTGTAGAGAAGCACTATCACACGCGCTTGTTCAGAGAAACTGTAGAAGTACAAAACCACGCGAACAATTTCAACAAGAAAGAGGAAAGCCGTAAGGTAAACGGATCCTGGCTGCCCGTACTGCAGCGAACGACCGTCGGAGATAGCAAAAGGAGAACCGCACCGGAAATGACCGCGGAGAAGCCCTCGGACGTTGGCACGCCAGGTACATATAGTCTGCAGCCGCGAACTCGGCTCCAGTCCACCACCGGCAATGGAGGGTGAAGCTTTGACAATGCCAGCCACTCGTGCTGGCGAATCGTCTGTAAAATCATTAGATGAACGTCGGCCGGAGAACCCGAGACATAAGCCAATAGGCAGTTTGTCAGTAAAATTACGGTCGTGATCAGAACAATAAGAACTGATTTTATGAGGAGATCCCTGCTGATCATCTGTGAATGTAGGATCAAAATATTTAAAAATGACTTCCAACGTGCAGTCCAGAAATCTCCTACTCCTCGTGCTCTTACGGATTTATGGACAGCACTGCAGGGTTCATGTTGTTATCTCCCTGCAGCACGACTTCAGACGTTAGTCGAGTCCATGTCACGTCGTGTTGCGGCGTTTCTGCGAGCTCGCGGGGGCCCTACACGATGTTAAGCTGGTGCATCAGTTTCTTTGGCTTTTCAGTATATAACCTCCGTGCCAGAGGTGGCCATGGCTTTTTAGTTCCTCTCGGGGCCCACTTAAAACCTTCTTAGGCCGCCTCCCTCTGCTCGTTCCTTTATTGTGCCCTAACCACCGCAGACTTTTATTTTTCAAGCGGCTCCTTTTCGATTGTCTGACTTTCATTTTTTCTCAGATTTTAAATGTTTTGATCCTACATTCACAGATGATCAGCAGGGATTTCCTCATAAAATCAGTTCTTATTGTTCTGATCACGACTGTAATTTTACTCGTAAGAGGTCACATTTCTGTACCATAATTAATTACATTTTCATACAAAAACAACCACGCGCTACGAAGGAGTTATGCAAACTGTTTACAAATCGATAATCGTACTGTTATCGACGAAAAATGCAACATTATTAGCTTTGGTGGCTGATGGATGAATGTGCAACACAGGTTCACCTTTCAGATGGTAAGGATAGTCAATAAGCGACACGTCGGTACTAGCATATAGTGTCGGCGAATTTCATTCCGTATGCTCTGTCGGATAGTAACTATGCCCCGCAGACGTGCGCGTGAACAATATATATGTATGTCAGCATTTGATAGAGGACGTGTTGTTGGGCTTAATGAAGCCTATTGGATTAAACGGCGAATCACTAGATATTCGAATAGGAACATGCCACTATGCGGCATTGTTGGTAGGAATGGGCAAAACATGGATGAATACGGCGTCAAGAAGGAGGAGTTCGATCAAGAGACACGAGAACAATGTAATTACTAAGCAATCGCCAGAGAGCTAGCCAGAGCCGCGGATTCCCCATAATCATGGATCAGATATGCAACTGCCGTTTTAGTGACCACATGGACTATTAACAGGCAGCTCATAGAAACTGGGCTGAGATGATGGCGCCTCTTGCGCCGACTACCATTGATCTCTGCACACCAACGAGCCCGGCTGAAAATTGTAATATTCCTGTCGGCTCTGGTCATCTCCTCCTACTTAAAAAGGACGAACATATCGAAAAATTGGACGTCTGGAGACATCCTCGACACGCGCCATCTTCTTCAGAAGAACTTGGGACAGGCTGTTGTGGAGTTCTTTACTTACTTATTTGACTAGAAATAAAATCACAACAGTAATGCACAACTAATCAAATATGACAGTCGCTTGCCCAGAATTAAAGGATGACATCTACGTAATTAATGCACGTAGGGCAACTGAAGGCATCAGCATATACGGCTGTTGTGGTGTAACGCCATACTGCTGAGTGCAGGTAACCAGAGATGCCTGTTACGGTGGCTGCAGCAGGAGACAGAACGGTCGTCGCCCTTTGAGCCGCACGCAGATGCTCGGGGTTACTGTGTGTCCCTATAGACGATACACGTCTGATCGGATCGGTTGCTGCCCACTGACGTTGCTAACGCAGAGAGCGGCTCCTCCCTTTGATTCGCTCACTGGTTTGGAATGAGCCGCAACTTGCTAAGGAAAGCATGTGTAGCCGCTGGTGTATCGAAGCACCTTTTGTATATAAGGGAATTGGACAAAAATATGGAAATACCGCGAGAAATGCATAATTCAAAATAAATGCAGATGCTATCCAAGCTTGCCGGTTGCGCCACTGTATTTGACTGTGAACGTCAACTATTCAATGTGCTCGGTATGTTTCAAGGTTCAGTTCTGGTCAGGAATGTGTTCTGTGCAGTCGTGCCTTAGATATTTCAGATCTAAGTAAATTCGACCGTGGGCAAATTGATGGTGCTCGTATGGTGGGTGGTTGCGTAACCAAGGCAGGCGAAATGTTTGGTGCTCATACTGCAGATACTGAAACACGTCATCCGCTGATGAATACAGCACTCGCCACGACATCAGCTACAAGCCTTCAGGATGTTATCCCTTCAGCGGGTAAGGTTATGTGTTGGGCTGTCATTAATACGCGACTCCAGCCCTGCATCAAGCAGCTTCTGAATGCAGCCGACTAGGCGTGATGCACCAATACATTGTCCTTGCAGCGAGTCTACTGGCCACTAGGCGAGTCCCAAGCCACAGAACACTCTAACTTGTACGCTACCTTTATCGCCACATACTATAGGCGGAACCGCTCCTGAAATTCTCACTAAGGCTGACGCCGCAGCTACAATGACAGCGCATTTACTTAGACTATGCTGGTATCCCCTTCGGTGAAATATGGTTAGTCCTCATCGTAATGAGGTGTCTCAATGTCTGTGGAGTAAAGGCAACCAGCCGGCCGGAGTGACCGAGCGGTTCTAGGCGCTACAGTCTGGAACCGCGCGACCTCTGCGGTCGAAGGTTCGAATGCTGCCTCGGGCATGGATGTGAGTGGAGTCCTTAGTTTAGTTAGGTTTAAGTTGTTGTAAGTTATAGGGGCCTGATGACCTCACAAGTTGAGTCCCATAGTGCTCAGAGCCATTTGATCCAAGTAAAGGCAACAATTTCTTCCTGAACAGCCAAAAATCGTAGTTTTGGTGCGAAGACGACGCGTTCTTGTAATTCCAGTATGTAGTGTGCCGATCGGATTCGGTGGAGTGCCTCTTGGGCTGGGGGTTTCACAGGCGTGTGCTTATTTTATTAAAGCATTTATGAAGAATATAAGAACTTTACAGAATTGCAATGACAGCAACGATGTTACGCAATAAATATGAACATAACTCTGTCCAGACCTATAGATTCAAAAAAAATGGGCATAATTTAAGAATTTAGTAAGTAGAATTTCCCAGGTAATACTATATACACTACTGGCCATTAAAATTGCTACACCACGAGGACAACGTGCTACATATGCGAAATTTAACTGACAGGAAGAACATGCTGTGATATTCTAATGATTAGGTTTTCAGAGCATTCACACAAGGTTGGCGCCGGTGGCGACAACTACAACATGCTGACATGAGGAAAGCATAACACCGATTTCTCTTACACAAACAGCACTTGACCAGCGTTGCCTGGTGAAACGTTGTTGTGATGCCTCCTGTAAGGAGGAGAAATGCGTACCATCACGTCTCCGACTTTGATAAAGGTCGGATTGTACACTATCGCGATTGCGGTTTATCGTATCATGACATTGCTGCTCACGTTGGTCGAGATCCAATGACTTTTAGCAGAATATAGAATCGGTAGGTTCAGGAGGGTAATACGGAACGCCGTGCTGGATCCCAACGGCCTCTTATCACTAGCAGTAGAGATGACAGGCATCTTATCCGGATGGCTGTAACGGATCGTGCAGCCGCATCTCGAACCCTGAGTCAACAGATTCGGACGTTTGCAAAACAACAATCATCTGCACGAACAGTTCGATGACGTTTGCAGCAGCATGGACAATCATCTCGGATACCATGGCTGCGGTTACCCTTGACGCTGCATCACAGACAGGAGCGCCTGCGATGGTGTACTGAACTACGGACCTGGGTGCACGAATGGCAAAACGTCATTTTTTCGGATGAATCCAGGTTCTGTTTACAGCATCATGATGGTCGCATACGTGTTTGGCGATATCGCGGTGAACGCATATTGGAAGCATGTGTTCGTCGTCGCCATACTGCCGCATTACCCGGCTTGATGGTATGGGGTGCCATTGGTTACATGTTTCGGTCACCTCTTGTTCGGATTGACGGCACTTTGAACAGTGGACGTTACATTTCATATTTGTTACGACCCGTGGCTCTACCCTTCATTCGATCCTGCGAAACCCTACATTTCAGCAGGATAATGCACGACCGCATGTTGCAGGTCCTTACGGGCCTTTCTGGGTACAGAAAATGTTGGACTGCTGCCCTGACCAGCATATTCTCCAGATATCTCACCAACTGAAAACGTCTGGTCACTACTCTTGATGAACTGTGGTATCGTGTTGAAGCTGCATGGGCAGCTGTACCTGTACACGCCATCCAAGCTCTGTTTGAATCAATGCCCAGGTGTATCAAGATCGTTATTACGTCCACAGATGGTTGCTCTGGGTACTGATTCCTCAGGATGTATGCACCCAAATTGGTTGAAAATGTAATCACATGTCAGTTTTAGTCTATTTGTCCAATGAATACCCGTTTATCATCCGCATTTCTTATTGGTGTAGCAATTGTAATGGCCAGTAGTGTACATATATATAACTCAAATATCTTTCCGCCCCTGTAACACACATGGGCACTAACCAAGACAACAAATACGAAATACAGTGATCCATAAAATTACGGGCTGGCAGCCGCATAAATTCGACTATCTGGGCCGAATACCGTCCATTCATCTTCACACTGAGCCGAAATTAGTCTTTGCGCCTCGAAAATATGAAGATGAACATCAAATATCTCTTCTGGGAGGAGATGGTTTTAAGGGTTCGCCGACTGAATAAGCTAAGACACATGAGAGTGAGGTTACTGAGCTCTTTGAGATTTTATTAAGATGCCGTGACCATGGCCGGGTTAGTGCATTTTGTAAAGTTGACTTCCATGAATAAGATTTTAAGGAAAGCTGGTGCTGCTATTTTTAAAGAGAGGATCCGTTTTACTCGCCGAAAATTGGACCTGGTTTCAGAACAACTTTATCGCCTGCATCAAAAGATATCTATTGAGTTACCCTAGAAACGTCTTCGTAGCAAGGAACTGTTAATCGACGCTCCATCATTAATATGACGGATAGAGATTTGGACGATGGATTTAGTAAAGGACTTAACTTCGCACCCACGCCGAAGGTTTTACCAACAGCAGTTTTCATCACTGCCGTTGAAGAAGCTGTTCGTCCTCTTTCTACGGAATCATCAGAAGAAATAAGATGCGAAACTTCTCGAGCAGTTATGAAGGCTCGCCCACAAAGAAGTAACATATCTGTGGCAGAGAGGGCTGCACTACGTAAACTTCGCCAGGATACCGGGACGGTGATTCTTCCAGCTGATAAAGGTAATGCCACTGTTTTAATGTCTCATGATGACTATCATGATAAAATGAACAGTTTACTGAGTGACAGCACATACCGGAAGGTAAGTGAAGACCCCACCATCCAGGTGGTAAGGAAGACTGCTTCGCTTCTTGACGCCTGACCCCTTCCACCAGAAGTTGTGCGAAGATTGAAACCAAGTGGTGTGGTGCTTCTAAGGCTTTTTGGACTTCCATCCACAAGAATGGAGTTCCTCTGCGTGCGATAGTGAGTAACGTCGGCTCTCCAAACTATGATTATGCCAAACACTTAGCATCTTTATTAAGACCTCTGGTGGGTAAATGCGCTCATCACATACGTAGCTCTGTTGACTTCATTCGCAAACTGAAATCACTCAAACGGATCAGTTCTGATATGTCAGTTAGTTTCGATGTAGTGTTGTCGTTCACGAAGGTTCCTCTTTCGCAGTCATTGTTTCTCATTGGAAACATTTTCGATATAGAGGTTTCAGCTTTGTTTGAATCTGTTTTGACCTCGACATATTTTTTATTCAATAACAAATTTTACGAACTAGCTGACGGTGTAGCCATGGGTAGCCCTTTGTCACCTTTGGTGGCCAACTTTTTTATGGAGGACTGCGAGGAGCAGAAACTGGAATCTGCTAGCTTGAAGCCCACAGTGTTTTGGAGGTATGTTGATGATACGTTTGTACTGTGACTCCATGGTGAAGACAAGTTAACAGAATTTCTAAATCATCTGAATTCCATCCACAGACAAATTCAGTACAAGATGGAAATCAAAAAACATTAATGCCTTTCATTTTTGGATGTGTTCGTACGGCGCAAAGATGATACCACTTGTGGACACGCAGTATATGGAAGCCGTGCGGGGTAGCCTCGGGGTCTCTGGCAGCTTGCTACGGTTCACACGGCTCCCCCCTTCGGAGGTTTGAGTCCTCCCTCGGGCATGGGTGTGTGTGTTGTCCATAGCGTGAATTAGTTTGAATGAGATTAAGTAGCTTCTAAGCCTAGGGACCGGCGACTTCAGCAGTTTGGTCCTATAGGAATTTACCTCAAATTTCCACAACTTTGCAGTACATCGAAAACCGACCCATACGGATTTATATTTACGTACAAATGGCTGCCATCATCCTTCGCAGATGATGAGTGTACTGAGAACTCTAGAGCGTGCGTCACTGCTGACGAGAGCAGTCTGGAGCACGAGCTTTTACATCTGAGAAGAGTCTTTGAAGCCAACCGGTATTCTTCACAGCAGGTACGCAAGGTGCTACAAATTAAACCTACCGTGGATATAAGAAAAGCAGAAGAAGACACGGAATGTTTTAAATCGATGGCTTTTCAGCTATATGTGGGAAGCCTGTAGTCAAAAATAGGACGGATCCTCAGTAACCACAAAGTGAAACTGGTTTGTCGCCCTCCATCGAAGACAGCAGCACTCCTGGATTCTGTTAAAGATGATTTGGTGCTTCGGAAGGCTGGGGCTTACAAGATCCCATGTGAATGCGGTCGTTCATGCATCGGGCAGACGACACGTACAGTCCTGGAGAGATACACAGAGCACCGCAGGTACACCCGTCTCTTACAACCTAATAAATCTGCTGGGTGAGAGCATTGTACAGACACTAGACACTCTATAGTGTACGATAAAGTCGAAATTTTAGCCTCGACTTCATCTTTCTGGGACTCAGTAGCGAAGGAAACAACTGAAATTCAGTTGGAGACGAATTTAATTAACTGAGATAGCGGCTTCAGTTGGGATAAATCACGGAATACGGCAATTTCTGTAATAAAATCACAAAGACGTCGCGAAGGTGCAGCTCGCAGTGATAAACCGATATCACAGTGTGGATCGACAGCGCAGCCATAGATATAAATCCATGCGTATGTCGTACGTCTTTGCGCCGATAAACGTCTCTGGCGCCTTGTGTATCTGTGACCGTATGCGCAGTGGTGCGGTCCACGGCTTTAAAAGGACGGAGCAAGTGCTGGAGCGCCAGTCACCACGGCCGACTCTGAAGATGGCTGGATGGTATTCAGTCGAAATATTCGAAGAAGAAGTCGAATTTATGTGGCTGCATACCAGAAATTTTATGCATCAGTCTTTGTGCTGCGAAAATATGAAGATGCACTCCAAATACAGTATTCACACTCTCCACCCATACCAGATTACAATGTTCATCTGAGAACATTAACGAATAAATTCATGACAGGCTCTACCTCTACTACTGAAGACCTCCGCGAGCAACTTACTACACCTTCGTACATCAGGGCTACGTCATTTACATCCAACGACAGGAAAATATATGCAATCTTTATAGCAACTGTAGCAGCCGGGGTGAGTGACCGCTGTGATGAGTGAATTCTGCAGTTCACCACCCTCGGCTTGGTTGTAGTCCTGCGGCAGCTGGCAGGCTTTGATCCGTCGTGGAAACAGTACTGATTGGAGAAACCACTAAGCCAATGAAGACGGAGGGTCTGGCGGACGGACATGGTTTGGAATCTTCCATCAGGCGATGGCAGCAGCCGTCTAGGTGATTCCATCAGCACAGCGACTGTTGCCCTCACTCAGGAACGGAGTGGAGTGGTGTGCGTCAGGCACAGCATAGAACCTGCGGCAGCTGGCGTGCTCCCGTCACTCAGCACAAAGTGTACCGGGACAGGTGGGATCAAACCACGGCGCATGCTCGGATGATGACGGAGGTGCGGGCCCGCATAGGATGATAAACAGTGGGAGTAGCTGACATAGGGTCAAATGTCCGTTCAACAGGACGGCAGCAGTCAGGAGTACAGTCACCCAGTGGATGGCCCAGCAGTAGATAGGCGTCAGGTCGGCAGCATCCACTCTTAGAATACTCTGTGTAATACATAGAGCACTCTTCATTAACGGACCAATGTTACCAAGTTCCTGAGATGAAAGGTATGACAACACCAGTGCTTTTATGGCAGTTCTAGTGACATACAAAGAAATTATTTCTAGCTTGACAACCTGCTTAAATTTAGGAAAGTAATCTCAGAAAAAATTGCAGTTTAATTTTTTAGGTACTAGCTACACTTGTATTAACACGGTTTGGCTTGCAGCAAGAGAGTGTTTAAGGTAATCACTGTATCACAGAGAGTGAAACGTACCCTTAGAAAAATTTATGAATGACAGTGATGATAAACCTCTTACATTATTTGCTTTTCAAACAGCTGAGCAAAACTGAACGTACTCAGACATTACTCTCTTTACTTAATCTGATCAACACTAAACTGACACACAATAGTTTTAGCACAACGCAATCTGACTTTTGATAATCCCTACAAAATAATAACCCTGACTAACAATAACCTATACCTTTCATGAATCACTTACCTCACTAAAATCTTCGTTGCTCAAACTACTGCAATACAGCGGGCACCAATACTGCCAGCTAAATAAAACATTCTAACTACTTAAGTCACTAACTACTGATAGGCATAGATAGCAAATGAAAGATTTTGATAAAGAACAAACAATGTATTTACCTTAATAGTGTTCAAAAGTCATTATATATATATATATATATATATATATATATATATATATATATATATATCAGTTCATGACATCCAGTCTTACAAATTTACTGTCTCTGATGGACACACGTCCAGATCATCCGCTCTCAAAACTCCGCCATCTCCCGCCCCACAGCCACCACTGCTGGCGGCTCACCTCCAACTGCGCAACGCTACGCGCTGTTAACAGCCAACTGCCCAACACTACAATAGCAAATTCCAACAATGCAAACCAGCCACAGACTACACACAGCACAGTCAGTGATTCCCATATAGAGCGCTACATGGTGTTACCAACATAAAAACCTAAACAGCCTACTTACATGAGTGAATGGTATTTGATGAGCTACTTCAAAGTGGAATCTATTTTGAAGTTTTACATGACGGCTGTTTGTATGCAAAAGTGTGTTATCTCTGTAATTGGCTATAACGAAAAGCTCTACCATGGTACAAACTCGGAAATATGAGAACCGCAAAATTTATTTTACGTCTAACTACCTACAAAAGAACTGTTAAGAAAATTATTTATCCACTTTGCTTGCAGGAGCCGCAATAATGCTACGGAAGAAGATTTTCAGGATTAAGAGCAACGAAGTTTGGACAAAATTTCTATTTAGGGAAGAAAAATTTTCAAAATTAGGTGAATAGATCAGGTGAAAAATAAGGAGATTCTGTGTAGAATCGACAAGGAAAGGAACACTGACAAGAAGAAGAGACAAAATAATAGGATATCTGTCAAGACACCAGGGAATAACTTACAAGGTACTAGAGGGAGCTGTAGAGGGTAAAGTCTGTAGAGGAAGACAGAGACTGGGATACATCCATCAAATAATTGGGGACGTATGTTGCAAGTGGTACTCTGAGATGAAAAGGTTCGCACAGAAGAGGAATTAGTGTCGGGCCCCATCAAACCAGTCAGAAAACTGATGACTTAAACAAAAAAGAAAAAAACAACAGTCTACATAAGGCGGCATCTCCTTCTTTACGGAATGGTTTATTTTATCGCATCCAATGGACTCACGTCATTTGCCTTACCCGAGAATGAGGTCTGATATGTAATTTTTTTAAATGTGATGAATAACTACTGTATCTGACAAAACGTTCTTCATTTTACTCCACGATCGGTTTCAGGTTTTATACTGAACCCATTTCCTAGTGTAATTTGAATCTGACATTCTAAATGCAGCTAAATGTCGTACGTAATGGTGTAATGAATATTCCAGTTGTTTGCGTAACAGAAACGTTGCGCTTTTGGCATGAAAAACTCTATATGTACAGTATAAGTACAGAAAAAGGACCAAAGAATATGCTGTAACTTACGTTGTGCTGTGGTGAAGCAAAGTCAAATGACGATGAAATTGGAAGTCTAATAGTTGTAAAGTGGTGCGTTTCTACTCTGGAAGAGTGTGATAAGAACGTATAAAGTAGGGTTTCCAGTTTATGTTACGAATGACGATGTAGAATTATCAGTTATGCAGACATCAGAGATCATTTGTATTTTTCTGATTTCTGACGTCTCATTCAGCGTAACAGTGTTGAGGACTTCTACAAGGTCACGGAATCTACAAACAATCTTGACTGTTTTGCTATTGGCACAGAATAATTTCTTTTGTTCTCAATGATGCAAATAACCCCAGGGATTTCGTGTGTTTCTGGTACTGCGTTTATCTCACGCATTGGCCGTTTCATCGCGGTTGTCACGTATGCGGCCGGTACGAAGTTCGTGGCGTTTGTGGTAATGTGAGTTGCATGTGACGTTGAACTATTCATTTTACCAGTTAGACCGAAGCGCTGCTTCCCCAACATGGCAGTTAACCCCGTTCCACCGGATCGTTAGTGTACAGATGTATACATATTGCGCATTCAATGAGACGCCACGGAAAATTATGCCAGCCGTTTTCACGTGAATCGGACTACGACTGTTCCTAGTAACATTATGTCGTAAAAATGCAATTTTGTATTACGTGTAAGTTATGAATATTTTACCTAAGTTCAGATACAGGTATAAGGACTTTAAAGTCAGATATTCTACTGTCTACAAGATGTCTCAATAACCGGAACGCGGTTTTATATAGCACGACGGTTCTTGTTTCCACAACTCGCGATACGAACTGTCTACGATCTCTCATTAGTCGGAGAGCAGTTTCACATAGCATGAGGGTGGAACCAAGTGTGTGTCGCGATTTCTTGAAGAAACAATTTTGGTATCCAAAACTTGTGGTTCAAATGGCTAAAAGCATTATTTAACTTAACGTCTGAGGTCATCAGTCCCCTATACTTAGAACTACTTAAACCTAACTAACCTAAGGACATCACAGACATCCATTACCGACGCAAGATTCGAACCTGCGACCATAGCAGCAGCGCGGTTCCGAACTGAAGCTCCTAGAATCGCTTGGCCACAGCGGCCGGCCAAAACTTGTGATACGACTACAAGAAAAGTACAGAAATTGTAGGTCTGGATGGTTAGCCGAGAATTTGAACTTTACTCATCCCGAGTACAAGAAGAGGCTAAAATTAACCAAATTCCCTGTTACCTATAGAATCCAGTAAAAGAAATAAATGTTTAATATGAAAATCACTTTGAGTGTTATTTAAGGTAGACTGTATCACTAAACAGTACTATTCCCGTTTATAATGATTGACCCCTGAAATTCATCTCATGTTCTGCGCACAGTGCAGGGCAAACTTCGATATGTTGTGTATTGCCGGAATAGTGGAAACGTCGATTTTAGGTCTGCATCCCAATATTATGATTTAGTTGAAAAGGAGGGGAAAATCACAATAATTTTTAAAAGAATGCGTGCTTTTCCGAGCATTTTTTGACGATTGCCAAATTTGAAGATTCATAGAAGCCAGACAGTAAATTGGATAAACTTTCGTTTGCAAAGTGTTCTTGTGAGATACACTTACAGGTGGATTTACGTTATTCCAGTTAATCGTTTTGTTCTAATAATGACAGATGCAAGATGCTGTAAATCTCCTAATGGTGACACATAAGAACAAGACGAGAAGTGTAAATGTTGTTGCCTTTTGCTGCTGTTATGTTTTTATGCACGTAAATCTACATAAAGCGCTAATATTAGTAGTTTTATTTATTTTTTCTTGTGTCTTCATGCGTTACGTGTTAGGGTATGCTGGTCAGCCGTACCTCTGGATACAACACCCATTTCATTCCTTATTATTGCAGTGCCTACGTCGGGCCATTTGTTTTCGTATGCAAGTGTGCCACAGTCGTCGTTTACATATTTCGTTGCATCGTACTTTTTTGAAAACATATTTGATTTACGGAGTTTTGGAAAAGTATATGGTGATAAATGTGCATGTTACATTGAGGCCGGAAAAGGCAAGTTCCGTGACACAGTCATTGAAGAGGACTTTTAATGGGAGTACAGTGAAGCAAATTTTGAGACAATGTGTCACCAAAAAAGAGTTCATCTAAAAGTTGGGATTGGACGAGTTCACGCAGGAAGCCGTAATAAGGAATATTCAGGAAAAGCAATTGCCTATAGTACCAGTCGCACTAAAAAGGTGGAAGAATGAAGTGGAAAAAGTTTCCCGGTACGACTGAAACAGCCCTTTGGTGTGCTATTCGTTAAGTGGGCTTCAGATAGAAAAATTCAATAAAAATCCTGTCCTTATGTGAAATGAGCTAGCAGCAGATAAAAATGACCAGATATCGTGGGAAATGAGACACTAGTGAAACACTGGTTGGAATATTTGTCACACTCACAGGGTTGGTGTGGTGCAAATATTTAGAGATTTTTTTCATTAATAGGAGCATCTGTGGCACCCACACAGCACCGAGGTACGTCGGAGATATTGTACGCTTAGTTCTGTCGCTCTTCATGGCATGCCACCCTAGACTTACATTTCAGCAAGATGATACCCGCCTGCACACGGAGAGAGTTTGTACTGCTCGTCATCGTACTTGCCAAGCCATCCCTTGGCCAGCAAGGTCGCCGGATCTTTCCCCAAGTGAGGACATTTGGAGCATCAATGGCAACGCTCTTCAAACAGCTCGGGATTTTGACTATCTAACGATCGGACAGAATTAGACACGACCTCCCTCAGGAGGATATCCAACAAGTCCGTCAATCAAGGCGAACCAAAAAACTGCTTGCATAAGGGTCAGAGGAGGAACAACGTGTTACTGACTCGCTCGATTCGTGATGGGTTAAATAATTCAATTTATTTGAAATTGTCCTCACTTGTTTTTCTGTACATATACATCACATCTACCGATATCCGTCCCATTCAGACAATTCCTGCGTGTAACTCTTTTTATTACTTCTTATTACAGTGTATTACAATGGTGATGAAGTGCTGTTAGCTCTTATCATAAGCATTTTAGAGTCAATTTTTACTACCTATTTTTGCTTGAAATGTATGTTCCCGTCACATTTCTGAATACTGATCATTTCTCCCAGGACTCTTTGCATATTGCCACCAATTGGTCGACGTACAGTCGTTTTCTCTCGATTTTTTCGCAGTCACATAGCGTACAGCGTCTTTCACAGCTAACTTCAGATCCCCTCTCTCTCTTTCTCTTGCCTGCAACAGATGCTTTCATCATTCAGACTACGAGTGTATCTCTGATATCACACAAGTAATCTAGATTTTTACGGAACTGGAGTTTTTCAGCTCATGTGACGACTTTTATGGATTTCTTTTAGCCGTGTAGCGCTAGAAGATGTTCGTAAGGGCGCTAAGGGCCGGGATACCGTACAGTTAACAATATTCATCATCGGCATCAAAAAAATATATTGCAGCTGTTCGAAGATGGTTAATTTTTAAGCGGTGCAGCAATATGACATGTTGAAGCAGAAAATACCCGATTTATCTAAAGAAGGACCATCGGTCCTTTCTAACAGGAACTGTCTATTGAAGTACGACACTGTCTGTGTTTCTCGTAATAACGTTTCCTGCAAGAGATAAGACTGGCTATTTTCTCATTAACACTGCTGCAGTACTCTTCCCATGCTTTGATGAAATCACTAACGTAATTAACAATATAATGCAGTTCCATCACAGTAACTGAGCACTTCGTTTAAAATGGCGACCGTCTCCCAATGAACAGTCTCACGTTCTTTAAATGAGTTCCAATCATTATTTAATAAAAACTCAGTTTTTCATCCGATGTAACATTTATTCTTAACGAAAACTACATCTTATACACTTATTATTATTTCCTGCATATGTTAAATTCGTAAATTAAATATGGATTGATTTTTTTATTGAGAGAAACAGAAGATTTTTAACACGCCAGCTTAGCCGAGAGCGCTAATGCACTGCTTCCTGGACTCGGGTTGGCGCACCGGCCCTGGATCGAATCCGCCCGGCGGATTACCGACGTCGGTCGGTGTGCCGGCCAGCCTGGATGTGATTTTTAGGTGGTTTTCCACATCCCACTAGGTAAATACCGGGCTGGTCACCACGTTCCGCCTCAGTAACAGGACTCGCAGACATCTGAACACGTTCACACTTTTCCATGAATTATACTAGACACAGACAGTGGGGGTACACTAATTCCGTCCCAGGGGGTACGGGTTGGCAGCAGGAAGGGCATCCGGCCACCAATTTACACTAACCTTGCCAAATCCGTTCCTAACAATGCCGACCCTGCGTCAGCGGGGACATGGCACCAGTGAAAGAAAGAAACAGAAGTTTTTTGACGAAAGCCGGCCAGAGTAGCCGAGCGGTTAAAGGCGCTACAGTCTGGAACCGCACGACCGATACGGTCGCAGGTTCGAATCCTGCCTCGGGCATGGATGTGTGTGATGTCCTTAGGTTAGTTAGGTTTAAGTAGTTCTAAGTTCTAGGAGACTTATGACCACAGCAGTTGAGTCCCATAGTGCTCAGAGCCATTTGAACCATTTTTTGACGAAAACAGAAGCATATGGGACAATATTGATGGTAAACAATATGGTTGGGTTACTGTTCCATCCAATAGTTAACGGAGCACGTTGGTATTGGTACAATTATTGATGTTATATAATTGTATTTGCTAAATCGTAGAGATAATCTAGAGTCGCACAACGCTTATAGTGTGAGAATTAGCTGATGTGGAAGTCCACGCCCTACATGTGAAGCGTCTACTCGGAAACGCGAAAGCTTGCTCTGGTGAAAGCAGCCAAATTGCTTCAGTACTTCAGTTTCAGATACAGAGCGTCAGTATTGTCTGGTAATAAACATCAGAACTTACGTAACTGCTTTGCTATTACAGAACGAATTTTTCGTACTACAGCAGAGTTTACGTTGTTTTCAAACTTTTTCGTGGATTTTGCTGTTTTAAGAGAAGAGCATAAACGACGTGATGAGGATGGTGAAGGAATCAGACAGACATTATTTTTCTATCGATGATACAGGTAAAATATGGAAGCACTTACTAATGAGCGGATTATCGAATAAAATCTACTCCTCTGATAATAGTTTCAGTACGTGCAGTTTGTTGTGTTTAGGGCACGGGCATTTGCTGACTCGGAAGTACACTCGTTTAAAAAATCGCAAGAGATTTCTATCGCTAAATCTGCACGAACAGGGTATCAAACATGAAAATAACACTTCCATGATTAGTGGCTACTGGTGGTTTTTCAATATGCTGTTTTATTTATACTTAAATTATGTGTGTTCTAATGGTCGTAGTGACAATATTGGTGCCTGAGGGATAAAGATACTTCTTGAGATGACATACAAATGCTTGGGAAAAACTAGAACAGATTTCGTATTGCAAAAAAAAAAAAAAAAAATGGCAGTTGCGTTAGATATACTTAACAGTTGTTCTATACTAAAACTGTAGCTCATAAGAAACAGTAACGGAACTATCCTGAATTCTTCAGTTTACATCTGCCACATTTCTCCCCGAATTGTTTCTTTTAGAAATTAACAAATGTTGAACATATTGTCTCAGTAGCCAAACAGAAACAGTGCAGATTATGTAGACTGCTTGGCAATTATTATGGAACAATTGCACTTGCCAAGATACAACTGTAAACTGCTAGGGAACAACAGATAACTGCGACGCAATATCCTACGAATGGTACTAAAGGAAAATGTAGAGGGCGGGACGTATTAAGTGTAACGAAGCCTGTACACGGACGCTCTGTACACTTTTTACAGTTGAAGCAGTTCCGTGTTTGACGAAGTTTGTTGTAGGAACGATTAGCGCTACATTCGATGTGGTACGGCAACATATCTGCAAGACATCATTTGAGTGCTTACAATCGCGTAAGACCACTTGGACGACTCGAAAGTGATCAGTCGCTATTGTGGCTACAGTAATGGGTGTATCCAGAAGTTTCATCTCGCGACTAAAAATGGCGGCTGAAGGTGGGAATGCTATACGAAAGAATGCTCTTGGTCTTAGATTGACCACTAAACCGCAAGAGAATAGATACGTAGCTCTAGTGGCGAAAAGAAATTGACATCTCACTCCTAGGCAGATGCTTCAGACGTTGCAACCGCTACCGGTGCTCGTGTCTCTGCCAGAACCATTTCCCGGCGATTCAGTCAGGCTGATTGGTATGCTCGGGAGGACGTTAAAAGTATCTCACATCAACAACACCATCGTTGGGAAAGAGTTCGTTGGTGTACGCAGCATGTTAGTTGGAGTGAGAAACAGCCGTCCACAGTGTTGTTCTTGGAAGAATCGCGCTTTACAGTGGCAAGTGATTCTGGCCACCCGTTAGTGTGAAAAGGGAGGGGAACACGTTACAAACCATGGGATATTCATGATCGTCGTCTATGGCCTAGGAGTTATGGCATGGGCAGGCATTATTCATAATGGCCGAGCACAGCTGCATACCTTTGCGATAGGTACCATTACAACACGGCGGCACTGCAACGACATTATTCTGGATCATGCCAGTCTGTCTAGGGATCAGGGAAGATACCGGATATTTATTTATGGGAGACGATGCCCAGCCATGCTAGACCTCTGAGGTGTCGGACACACTGGAGAGTTAAGATACTGAACGTATGGAACGGCTTGCGTATTCGCTGGACCTAAATCCTATAGAGCATGCCTAGAATTGTCTTGGCAATCCTCCCCAAACCATGCAAGAAATGAAAATTGCCATGAGGGAGGTATGGGAAAATACACTCGCAAGGACTCCTCCAGCATAAATAATAGATGCAAAATGTCCATTAGTGCCTGAGGAGCTCATACCTTACTCAGAGACCAATATCTACTTTTGTTTTGGGAGTCTGACCTTTGTCCAACATGAATAACATACATCTTCCTTATCCTGCTTTTTTAAGTGTTGTCAAATGGTTAAAGCTGTACACTATAACGTTATAAGTGTACTATTTCACGTGTGTACTGTGCTTCATGTCGTTCATTATTGTCTGTGACTAGCCCTATTCAACAACGTCTGTGTTCCTTAGCAATTCTCATACAGTGTGCGTGAACTAACATGAGTGTATTCCATTCCTAGTTGCTCGAACAAATGTGGCTGATGGAAATGTGGAACTGAGGGACTTAAATGGCTCCACAATTCATGAATGACGGAAGTAGTATCCAGAAACGGTCACTGAATGTGCGGCTCACAATAACGAGTCCGATTGCTACAGGATCGTTCGATGTTCCACTCATATTCTTTGTCCTTCAGTTTCACTTGCCTTCTTCTAAGTTACTTCGTACGTGCGTGTTGTGCCAACAGCTACATGCAAGGCACTTTTACACCAATATCTCTTAACAGCCATGTTCGTTACTAACTCTCGAAAAGAGGTACTGTGCTCTTTGTAGAAGCAATCATAGACTCAGTTTCGTTACACGTGAGATAAAGCAACCCAGCTTTTTCAGACGACCTTTTATTTTTAGCGTACCTCCCCTTTTATTAATAGTTTCAGGTATTCTAATTACATCATGCACTTATCTAATCACAGCTTTTTACTATCCATAAATCATAATAACTGTCCTATATCTCGGATTTGTCTTAATATGGGCTAGTAAGTCACTCCACATCTTGAGTGGTCTGTCGGTATCTGTACCCCCAAGGCACTTAATATGTTGTCATAATGTTAGGCAGTTCTCCATCCCTCGTCCTTTTTACATCGCGTACCGAAAATGACTTATCTTCTCTTAAAGCTATAATCGAATACAGCTCTTGACTGTAAATTGGAAATTCATTTCAGTTACTTGACTAATCTTCTTGTGGGTTATGCGAACTTCGCAATATTCAGAACGATACAGCAATACTGCAACTAGTATAGTGGTTCATTCTGTTTCGCCCTTTCAAATTGTACTTACTATGATGGAGGTAATTATGAAAGGGCTTTTGTCAGACTTTGTAATAGCTTAAATCACACCCTAGACATTAGAACCGAGTGAGCCCTTCAAGTGTGTTGTCAGTGAGAGACATTATTTTTCTTCTTCAGTATCATTATGTTGATTTTCCCGATGCGATATTTGGTTTCCAACTGGCTATAAACCGCAAATGAAGACCTAACTCCTTATAGACTAGAAAATATTTCGTGTGACTTTTGTCATTCTTCGCTAACATAAACATGTATTTTGCGAATGTGCAACACTGAAACAGAACGGAATCATCTTTGAGAAAGGTTTGAATGAAAAACAAATGTTTGTTGCATCGTTTCAACTTTATTTACTGTCGGAGACAAAGCTTGTACGGAAACTAAACGCATAAAACAGAACAGCGTGTGGAATGAAGGCACTAGCGCCAATGTCACGTACAGTCAGAACATACATCTCTAATGCGTTCTGTTGAGCAGCTATAACTTCAGGTAGCATCTCATTATACAGTTTCGGTGAGCGCTGAGTTTGCGGTACAGAAATTGGCTCACCGAGTTCGGAGATCCAGAAGGGGAACGATGACGACACTGAAACTGCTCATGTCGCTGAGCAACCGAGCACCATGGTTTCAGGTTGAGGGCAGGCAATTTTTCTTTTCAAATCTGTCGTGATTTCTGGTCTTACGATAAGATGTAATAACATAGGAGAGATGTTCGTGGCGCTTTTACAGAAATCGCGAAAGGAAACAAAATAATAAGTAAACAGTAAATAAATAACTGTCGAGATCAAAACTGTAACTGACGACTAGTTTCAATCATTGGCGTAGATCACCTTCGGATAACCTCCACTAAATTATTAGTTTTCCGAAGAGTACAGATATCTGTACAGCATTAACAGTTATTTAATAATACCGTTGGTTATTCATACCTCCTCTGAAAGTTGTAGAATTTTTCAGAAACTGTACAAAACCCTGATCCAGCCTGTTGTTCTATATGGCTGTGAGACATGGAGTATCCGGAAACTGGACTTCCATAAGCTCCTTGTTTTTGAGAGAAAAGTGCTTCGAAAGATCTTCGGTCCGCTTCTGGATGCATATACAGGGGAATGGAGGATTAGAAACAACCTAGAGCTTGAGGAGCTATACCAGCAGCCCAACATAGCAGGAACTGTCAAAGCCAAACGAATGCAGTGGGCTGGCCATGTGGCCCGGATGGAGGATCACAGATGGCCTCGGAAGCTCCTGGATTTCACACCTACAGGAAAGAGATCGCCAGGGAGACCCAAGAAGCGTTGGAGGGATGGACTCCATGAAGATTTAAACCAAGTGTCAATAGATGTGGACGAATAGCGGGTAGAAGCAATGGACAGAACACAGTAGAGGGGGAAACTTGTAGATGCGTGCGGTCCACTGGGGCTGATCACGTAGTAGTAGTAGTAGTAGTACAATAAAATATTGCTGCATTTCTTTTCAGCAAGGAACAATCAAGAATTTTTTCCAGCTGTGCTTAAAGCCTTATATATTCAGAAGAATCAGGATATTCTTTAATGTATGGTGTCAGTGTTTCAGTGGAAGTTGTTGAAGATAGTCGTTTGGCCTACAGAGTGAAGACTAACGCTGTGCTAAATTTGCTACGAAGCATTTACGAAATTGCCTGATTCATTTTTACATTTAAAACCATTCCAAACATACTGAGAAATGGTAAGTTATATTTGGACATAAAGGAATGAAATAAATAGCACCACTTTCAAACATAGAAGTATTTTATTAATATCATTTGTTTAATTTCCATTAGTGAGATCTTTACGTAACACCAAGAAGAACATTACAGACGTTCTGCAGAAGTATTAATATGTACATTATACTTACCTTTCTCACACTACGTACTGATTTTGATTGTCGACCACTCACTTTCAGGTCAAAAACTTAGCTGCAGCTTGTAACACATTCAAGTCATCAAGTCATGATATGTCACAACATTGTTTCAGATGTGTTAGATGCTGTAGCATTGTTGTCTATGATGTGGCTATGACTGTTTAACCTTAGAGACCGATAATTAAAATTTTATCTTAGGATTAAAACAAATTATAAAATGAACATTAACATAGTGGGCTTCATAACTTGAAAACGTCGAGCTTTCTAAAAGCTGTGTAGAAGAAGGACAAATACAACGTTCAACATGGTAGATTACAATGCAACATTCACCCTTAACAACAAGGTACAACCAGGTATAAAGAAAAACGCATATATGGGTGTGCAGCACGAAGCCGTTCTTTGCAAAGAAGCTAACAAACTTATATCACTGTTATGGTTACCAAGTGTTTCACAACTGAGTCTAAGTCAGACTTAGCCTGTAACGACTATGAAGCAGGCAGCTATCGAAAGCTTGGGATTTTATCCAACTTTGGCGAGGCAAGTTAACCGATAACTTTTTATCCTATTTGACTGTTTCATGACATAAAAGTCTATGGACTGAAGGCTAGTCTGCTAATGTTAATGGAAAAAGAGGAGGAGGAAAAGCAATGCAAGTGGTTACATTAGCCTTTACTCCAAGAACTTTATCAATAACTTAACATTAGGGAAACAAAATAATAATATTTATATTTCATTAATCTCTTACTATCTTCTTAATCTGCATTGTTACAACAAAATTCAAACAGTCACACTTGGTTCACTGAAACAAGTGGACGGTATTTGCAGCTAATCACTTAGGTCATAAGGCATAGGCGCGACGAAACAGTCCTACCACATACACCATGTGATTAAAAGAATATGGATACCTGGTTGAAAAGGATACAAAAGTTTGTGGCCCCCTCCATCGGTAATGCTGGAATTAAATATGGTGTTGGCCCACCCTTAGCCTTGATGACAGCTTCCACTCTCGCAGGCATAGATTCAATTAGGTGCTTGAAGGTTTCTTGGGGAATGGCACCCCATTCTTCACGGGGTGCTGCACTGAGGCGAGGTATCGATGTCGGTCGGTGAGGCCTGGTGCGAAGTCGGCGTCCCAAAACATAGCAAAGGTGCTCTATAGAATTCAGGTTAGGATTCTGTCAGGGCAATCCATTACAGGGATGTTATTGTCGTGTAACCACTCCGCCACATGCTATGCATTTTGAGCAGATCCTCGACTGTGTTGAAAGATGCAATTGCCAACCCCGAATTTCTCTTGAACAGTGGAAAGCAAGAAGGTGCTTAAAACATCAGTGTAGGCCGTGCTGTGATAGTGCCACGCAAAACAACATGGAGTGCAAGCCCCCTTCATGAAAAACACGACCACACCATAACACCACCACCTTCGAATTTCACCGTTGGGATTACACACGCTGGCAGATGACATTCACTGGGCATTCGCCACACCCACACCCTGCCATCAGAACGCCACATTGTGTACCGTGATTCGTCACTCCATACAACGTTTTTCTTCTGTTTATTCGTCCAATGTTTACGCTCCTTACACTAAGCAAGGCGTCGTTTAGCATTTACTGTGGTGATGTGTGGCTTATGAACAGCCCCTCGACCCTGAAATCCAAATTTTCTCACCTTCCGCCTAAGTATCACAGTACTTGCAGTGGATCCTGATGTAATTTGGAATCCCTGTGTGATGGTCTGTGTAAATGTCTGCCTATTACACATTACGACCCTCTTCCAATGTCGGCGGTCTCTGTCAGTCAACATACGAGGTTAGCCTGTACGGTTATGTGCTGTACGTGTCCCTTCTCGTTTACACTTCACTATCACATCGGAAACAGTGGACTTAAGGATGTTTAGGAGTGTGGAAATATCACTTAGAGATTAATGATAGAAGTGACACCCAAATCACCCGACCGCGTTCGAAGTCCGTGAGTTCTACGGAGGGCCCCATTCTGCTCTCTCACAATGTCTAATGAGTACTGAGGTTGATGATATGGAGTACCTTGCAGTAGGTGGCAGCACAATGCACCTAATATGAAACACGTATGTTTTTCGGTGTGTTCGCATCATTTTGATCACATAGTGTATGAGGTGTGGTATGAAAGCTTGATCATCATCAGTTATCTGCTATATTAGCAGGTCCCTCTCCATTTTCTGCGATCCATTGCTTCCTTCTTAAGGCTGCTGTATGTTGTACCGTCCATCATGTCATCCAGAATCTGGAATCTCTTCCTGCCTCGCTTCCTTTTCCCTTCAACATAACCTTCTAATACTGTTTTTATCAGTCCGTCATTCTTTCTTAATATATGCCCAATTCAATTTCTTTTTCTTCTCTTTATTACATCTAGTAACTGTCTTTCCCCTCCAACTCTTCTTAGTACCTCTTCATTTTTTACTTTGTCAATCCAACTTATTCTTTCCATCCTCCGCCATGTCCAGATCTCAAAAGCCTCCAGCCTTTCCCTGTCTTTTTTCCTCATAGTCCATGTTTGAGCGCCATATAAAAGATCACTCCATACAAAACATTTTATGAGTCTCTTTCTGAGTTCTCTGTCCAGACCGCTGCAGAAAATTCTCCTTTTCTTATAAAATGCCTATTTTGCCGTTGCTATCCTTGTTTTAATCTCTGTGGTGCACTTCTAGTCGGTGTCTATCCTGCTTCCAAGATACTTAAAATTTTGCACCTGTTCTAGTATTTCTCCATTCAGCATAATTTTTATTTCCTTATTTCCTCCTAGTGCCAATACTTCTGTCTTATTTGTGTTAATTTGCATTCCATATTTTTTCCGTTAGTTGCAATGGTGTCCACCAAATCCTGTAATTCTTTTTCCCCTGTGTCTAGAAGGACCATGTCTAATGAGCATTGGTCAATCATATTTTCCAAGTAGAGGTTGAAAAGAGTGGGCGATAGACAGCATCCTTGTCTTACTCCTGTTCCTAGTTTGATCCAGTTTGTACTTTCTCCTCTCACTTTAACTGAAATTTTTTGATTAAGATATAATGAGTTTTTAAGTCTTCTGGTTTTCCAGTCCACCCCCTTTTCCCTCATTACAGTCGCCAGCTTATCCCAAACCACATTGTCAAATGTATTTTCTAGATCGATGAAGCACATATACAGGTCTCTTCCTTTTTCAATAAACCTTTCTCCCAAGATTCGTAGGAGTCCTGTTGCATCTCTGGTGCCCATATTCCGTCTAAAGCCAAACTGCTCCTCGCCAAGATTCTCCTCCATTACTTTTTCAAGTCTTTTATTAATTATTCTTAACATCACTTTGGCTGCATGTGAAATGAGGCTGATTGTCCTGTGCTCACTACATTTCTTGGTTCCTTGTTTTTTTCGGTAATGGAATCATTACTGTTGTCAGAAAGTCCTCAGTCCATTCACCACTGTCATATATTTTATTACATAACCTCAATATTTCTCTTATTCCATCTTGGTTCAAGCATTTTAGTATTTCTCCCGGTATTGTATTTGCCATTTTTCATTGCAGCTATGGCAGACTTTACTTCTTCCATTATGATGGTTGGTCCTTTCTCGTCATCACTTACACTGTTGTGTGAAGCAAGTTCCAGAGTTTCTGGTTTGCTAATTGTGTCATATAGCTCTTTTAGATATTCTTCCCATATCTGGTGGACATCGTCACGATCTTTGCACACTACCTCTTCGTCTTTACTCAAAATTTGCATAGTAGCACTTTCTGCTCTGTTTTGTTTCCATGTCATCGTCTTTACTCTGTTGTATAGTAAGTCGTATCTTCCCTTCCTGTCCAGTTCTTCAATTTCATCACATTAATCTTTTAGCCATTTTTTCCTAGCCTGCACTGTTTCTCTTCGCAGTTCATTATTTAACCTTCGGTATATCTTTCTTGCATCTTCAGTGTTCTTGTTTTTCAATTTTCTTCTCTCCTCCATCTTGGATATCATTTCTTGTATGGCCCATAGTTTTTTGACCTTTTCTCTTTTACATATTATTTATTTTGCTGTCCTGCTTTAATGATTGGTTCTTTCAGCATATTCCAGTACTCGTTGGCATTATCAGGTGGTTCTTTGTCTCGTAATGTGTTTAGAAACTCGCGAGATAGCATTTCTGTAATTTGTTCTTTGTTGGATCTTATCTTCTCTAAATCCCACTTCTTCACCATGGTCGCTTCCTTCAGTTTTTTCATTCTTATTTCTATTTCTGCCATAAGACAGTTGTGGTAGTGACCACAACTTACTTATGGCAGAAATAGAAATAATAGATTATCTGCACCTGGTAATGTGTGCACCTCCATGATTCCATTCCTGTATCTTTCTTCTACCAGTATAAAATCAATTTGGTTTCTATATTTATCCCCTGATGATATCCAAGTGTAGAGCCTCCTCTTGTGGTTCTTGAACCATGTGTCTGCTGCTATCAGCTGCCTTTCCCTGCAGAAGTCAATTAACCATTCACCTCTGTCATTTCTCTTTCCAAGACCATGACTGCCTACTATGTTTCCCTCTTTCCCTTCTCCCAAAATGGCGTTCCAGTCTCTCATTACTATTTTGCAGCATTTTTTCTTTTCGTCCACTATTCTCTCTATTACATTGTACGTTTCCTCTTGGACAATGAGTAAATCTTTTTGTGTTCCTTTCAGCCTTACACCAATAAGCCGTTCATTTGCATAGTCTACATATTCCACACATTTAGCCCATTCCTTTGTCATAATCATTCCTACTCCATTCATTCCTTTTACTTCTCCTCCTGAGTAGTACAATTCATATTCATCTGACTGCAACTAGCCATGTCCATTCCATCTTACCTCAGCAACTCCTATGAGGTCCATATGATTCTTTTCCATCTCTCTTTTAAGGTTTTCTAGTTGTACTGCTTGTAGCAGAGTTCTAACATTCCAGGTACCAATTATGGTTTTGATTTTTTGCCTCCTTTCCGAATGGGGGACTATTTTACCTCCGGACACTGATTTAACATGAGAGGAAGCCACTTTTGTGCATAAAATGGACACTGCATTATGCAGTGAAGGTAATCTGCGGTGGTATTCCATTGCCTTCCGCAGTTCTGGAGGCCGCCCCTAACATGGGGTACAGATGCCTTTTGCAGCCGCCCGCTCCGGGTCAGACGCTGCATGAGAAGTATAGGTTCCAAAATGAAAGACCCCTAGCCCTCGAAACCTAATAGCGTCAGGGTCTCAAAAGAACAAGAGGTGGCCGAGGGTGGCCAGATAGGAAAGATAAAAGTGAGGAGCCTGGCATAAGTAAGTGGAAGCAATGCCAGGACTCAGCTCGGGGCCCCGAGATCGCCAACCACGTATCACGAGGTGTGACACCCTGAGGTAAAAGCTTCAAAACGCCAAGCACCTACCCGGCAGTCCAGACAGTTCGGAGACTAGATTAAGAGAAGTATTAATATAGTGATCTTAGTGCTTAGAGTGTTCTACAGTCTTCGCGAACTTGTGTGTAACGGACGAAACGTTAATACAACAACGTGAAACTGTCATAAAAATCCTTCCTTTGCATTTTGTTTAAATTGCGCGTCACATTGGCTTGAATGTCGGTTCTGTCGTCAGTGTGAATTTCTGCATCTTCGCGTCTCGTGGTGAGTTCGTATTGATAACACCAAGTTTCGTCACTCGTAATGAGTTTTTTCCAGAAAAATCAACATTCTTATTCCATTTAAGTCGCGACACGTCTCCGTGTGTCCCTGTTTACGTTAGGAAGTCAAGGTCTGCACGACAAACGTTTCACATACCTTTCTCTTTTTCAAAATATTTCTGCGAGCGTCTTAAACATTTTATCCAGAGATGTTGCGCCATTGCCATTTGTGACACTCTACCGTCACACATGCCCTGCATACCACTGTCTGCTTACAACTGATTGGTCGAAAGCACATCTGATGTTTATAGTGGTAGTTAATGCGCTGACGTTGCTCGTACGCCAGAAATAAAATCTGTCTCGGAACGTTATGAACAGAATGTGTATTACTTTTAGTAAATGAACGCCAGTTAACATTTGCTTTCGCAGAAATTATTTGCTGGCATGTATTCTAAAGGAGGAATGACTTAGTCCAGCCATATATATTGACTCAATATCACGAGGCCTAGAAAATTTGGGACACGATGATGCCATTAACATACTGCTGGCAATACAACCGACGTGCTAAATGTACAAAATTTTGTGTCTACGTGTGGCAACGCTCTCGTACGACCCGCGGCCAGCAGCCACCTTCCTGCCTGACTACTCCAGCATATTCCGTGCAGCAGATTTCGTCCTCACTCTGCCACCTCTACGAGGAGATCCTGGGTTTGGAGGTGCAGTACTGCACAATCTACACAACCCCGCACTCTGGGGCAGCGCCAGTCACTGTCTGTGTCGCAGGATCTTTGAGTACCAGCTGCCAACTCAGCACTCAATCTGCCAGCAGCACCCCCAGACGAAGTAACACAGGGGAAAGTCACCAGAGACCGACACCAGACCCTTTCCATGGAGCACAGGTGCAGTGCGTCGAAGCCTGGTCATGATACCAGAAAAGGGTGTGTCCATGCAAATGCTGTAGCTTCTTGGAACAATAAAGAGTTTCTAAGTACGGCGTGTGTCTTGCAGCAACCACCTAACGTTCGACACACTCCAGTAACTAACCAGTAATGCTCGCTTGAAAACAAATTGCAGCTGATAGTCCAATATGCAGGTTGTGCAGTTGTATTTGCATGTGAATGGAAACTGTGCAATGTTCTCCATACGTTGTAACGGTCAGTCGTAGTCAGAACAGCAGTCTGTGTAGTCGAGAGTACATTATGTCGGAGCAAAGTGAATTAGAAGAAGAACAAATTGTTGGTGCCCGTACGGTAAGTAAGATACTCAAAGTGTTTGGTGTTCCAAGAGGCACCGAATCGGAGACTTATACTCCGTACAGTGAAAGCGGAAAAGCATCATCCGCTAAGTCAAAACGCAGGTGAAAGTGCCGTGTTGCGTCTTGCGTAATCGTGACGCTCTGTCATTGACGATTATTGTGGCGAAAATAAGAGTCCGGGAGTTGCAACAGTTATCGTAGATCTGAATGTAGCAAATGAGAAATCTGTCAGAAGCAAAACAAACCGAAAGAAGCTCGAAAAGAAGAAATGTAGGGCATACTCGAATTCGCGAAAACGTGGTGCCAAAGCCATAAAACTCGGACTATGGAGAAAGTGGTGATAGTTATTTGGTTGGATGAATATTATTTCACATTATTTTCAACCTCGGGCTGAGCTTACCCCTCAATAATGAATAGTGGTGAGAATTCGGTGCCGATTTGAGGAGCATTATTGCGTATATCTTGGGCCATATTTTACTCAGCATGATAACATGACTTTCTAGAGTTATGTGAGCATTTTTTCTGATGAGATCCATCCCATGGTACATTTTTCGTTCCCCAGTAGCGGCGCTGTGTTCCAAGACGACAAGGCTTTTATGCACAGTACTCGCACCGTTTAGCACTATTTTTATGAGCATCTTCACTGGTCGTCATAGTCATCAGAACTCAATATAATTGAACTTTTGTGGTCTACTTTGTAAAGAAAATGGCGTGATACCTAGCCTCCTCTTTCATCGTTAAGTGATCTTTGATTATTTTGCTGGAAGAATGGTATATGACTCAACTGAAAACCACTTAGAACCTGTATTTATCCAGTCCAAGACGACCGGAATCTGTTTTCAAAGCCAACGTGTTTCCTACACCATCGGTGACTTACTAAAAATGTAGCCAAAAGGTATCACGCATTTACGTTTAGTGAAGCGCAAAAATTATAATCTGGCTTCAGTAATAGTTAGTTGTACGAGCCTAATATTTTGTCGAGTTACTGCACTATATTAGCGCAATTTTTGCTAGGTAAATTTTGCTCACTAGTAACTGCATCAACTTCGAAAATCTTGAGAAGCTAAGTAATACTGTCCGCTACGTTAACAGTGTGTAATATCAACAGCAACGACCTTATTACAGTATCCAGGCGAACACTCGATATTTCTTCAATGTCGATATTTCTTATAACTTCATACACGAAAATTTTCTGCGTTATGCATACGAGGAAATTTTCGAAACAGTCACAGTCCTGTTTCGACATTCGGTAATAAAGAATTTTCCTTATAATCTCGATGTGGCAATGCATAAAAAGGTTTTTTTGGGAGTCCAGAACCATTGAACCGGTTTCGTGACACTCAGAGCTTAACGCACACCTTGCAGTTAAATAGGTTTTGAGAACAAATTGCGCTACGTTCAGTTTGTCGGATCGTCAAATGTGACTAGGCGTCAGAGTAAATTATGTATTAAACTTGTAAGTCCCATAAATCACTGTAGACAACATGTGGCGCTTTCAGGGTAAAAAATAAGGTATACTGCTACTTAGCATCACGTATTACATCCGATTTCCATATATCTATAGAGTCTGATGGTACATTTAAGAAATGGAGCTACTCACTTGACAGGTAAACTTAGGTTTCACGTCAAATGGTTACAATGAATCCCACCTACAGTGTAAGACATTAAAGTAATATCACTATGTGCATTGGTACTCATTACCCACTTCAATAATCATTAAGCCAAACAGTGATCTTGAAACTAGTTAGTGCAAATGAATGGACATAGATTGCCTTACCATTCGTACGTTATGAATATTATATTGCTCAGTATATTCTGGAAGCCTCTGTGTAAGTACCTCGATGCGTGATTTAATATTATTGATCGCCTTTTCAACATAACAATAGAGCTGCTCATGTACACTAGTCAAATACTCTTTTCTGTAGTCACAGTTCAAGCAGGTGTGCACCCCGCCGAGCGCCGTTAGAGTACCATGTCATTGTACCCAATATCCACAAGCTAACAAGACTAATATTCCTGTGCAGGTATCGTACATGTACTGTACCTTCAGTGGTATATATGGTTACTCACTGATAAATGTGTTGCAAATAGCCGATACTAAAGGCATAATAAATTAAAATTACGTACCTGATGCTGATTTGTAAGATAAAAATTCTTTACGTACACTGTAGTGCATGCAGAGTCTGGAAAATTTTTCATAATAATATTATGAAAGTGAGACCCTCAGGAGTCGCAGATCGAAAGTTTGCCTACCCATCTAACACCTCAAGAGATTCATTTAATGGATGTTAACCACTTTCGTAACTCAGGACTGGTGCAGAAGGAGACGAATGTATGTGGAGTACTTGCGAGTGATTTTCAACAGTTGAGGCAGTACTGTAAAAGAATGAGTGTATTGTTGGAGACGCACGACGAGTTTGCCTTGCAAGGACGATTTACGTGTTGTAGTTAATATCTGACGCCAGTAGTAAGATGCACTGAGGGCCAAGCAAATGTGGATTGTTAGTGGAAAATTCGTCGATAGTATGAGGCACCAAGCTGCTGTGTAATAACTTGCCACGTCAGGTACGTGAGATCAAGAAACTGAAGATGCAGAACTTGTTTCACTATTTTCTATCTACTGTTCACAGGGGATGCAACTGTCATCCCGTGGAAGCCCACCTTCGTCATGTTAAAAGAGTTTTACAGAAATACGAATACCATCCATGGATGCAATGGTTTGGTGAGGAACACTGTAATGTGAAAAATGGAGGTAATTTAAGCTCACAAATACAGGTACCGTAACTACCATAAGGAAATATTTTGCATTTGTAATGAATATCATGATAAAGCCTTCTGAATTTTTATAGTATCAACCTTCTGCTTATGTACCCTTTTGTGTTTCAGAAAATTGGTACGAGATGACGATTAAGGAGAATATCTTTACTCAAAGACAATAAACAAAAGAAAGCATTTGGAGAGAGAGAGAGAGAGAGAGAGAGAGAAGGAGAGAGAGAGAGAGACAGAAAGAGGAAGGCCCATCATAATAAACAGGTAGTATAAATGTAAAGTACTACCTCAGTGCTTAGCTGTATGGCGCGCCAGTAATTTATATATCGTGAATGCACAAAATACGTGCACGAAATTCCGTTTAGCATCCGTTGATACCTGAGAAAGCTCCCCTAATTTCTCATCTTTCTTCCAGTGAGCTTCATCGGTAAGAGTTATAATAGCTTAAATAATATAGAGCCGGTATTGTGTCTTGCTCGTTAAATATTTTGTTTCACTTTTTAAGAGGTCCAGAAGGCTAAGGCAAGATATTTCAATTTTAGAGCGCTGGATTCCAGTCACGTTTGTAGAGTCATGGACACTTCAGTTCTATTATTTTAGAATATGAGGCCAAAGGGCTGTATCTGGTAGTCGCATTAAACAAGATAATTGTATGTAATGGTTTACGTAAATTTTATTTGTCAGATTTTCCCAAGTACTGCTGCTTCAGGGTTTTAAAAGTAATGTGAAGCACACGACCTGCACGCAAACGAGAGTGCCACGTATCTGTTGGCTCATACCTGCTGCTACGTGAGGTAGCAGCTCACTCCTTTGTGACTGGTTTCTTGCCACAAGTGGCAGTTTACTCCACTCGACTTGAGACCCCATTTCACCGCAGATACTTATGGCTTGCTCAACCAATTTACGACAGCCTCGTGCCAACTATCCGTCAGACAACGAGGTTATGCTTCAGAGGTCGTCCAACCTATACCTGTGGTTATAACTGAGTGAATGATTTGCTGTTGCAATATGATGACTGTGAATGGAGTAATTGATTGTAGATGGATTTGAGTATCTGTGGATTGTGACAACAAGCCACCCATGTGTGTGAGGCCATCAACGCACTGCCTTCATTCATCAGTATTCTCAGAACTTTCAGATTCTCTGTAATATTGTGCGCCTGGTGTTCTTCTTATTATTATATGTATCCAGAAATAAATTTCCCGTTACACCAGTACATAAAAGCGATTGTGAGGAGGGTTGTAAACAAGTGCGTTTGTGTATTTTCTTGGTGTGTACTTTGCAACCAGATTTACTCTTACAATCCAGACAATGAATACGTGAAACGAAAAGCAAAACTGATACCCATGTCCCAGTTAAGATGTCCTTGACGATCTTGTGCAACAGGTGGACCTCAGCACAATTTGTCCGCAGCTCGTGGTGCTGTGGTCAGCGATGCTGCCTCTGGATCACGGGTCCCGGATTGTATTCCCGGTCGCATTGGGTATTTTCTCTGCCTGGGGACTGGGTGTTTGTGTTGTCCTCATCATTCCTTGGTCACCATCATCATTCGTTACAGCAGTTGGCTTGGATTGTGTAGCAGTTGGAGTGTTTTAAAAGTTGGGCCTCTGTGACGGCGGTGATGACCGCGCAACTGAGTGCCCCACAAACCAAACATCAAAACCATCAGCACAATTTCATCAGCATCTATTTCATTCACAATGAGCAAGTGATTTTGCACAGCAGTTTATCCCTAAACTTTTACGAAGCGTTTAATGTCATATGCACATCCTCATGGTCAATGTAGTCGACCTTCTAAAGCTGCCTAATAGCTGCACATGATATTTAGTATTACCAGTGAATGCACAGCTAATTTAACTCTTCTCTTACATTCCTTTTATACCAGTTAACGCAGTCATTTACTGCAGTCATGGCAAGCTTTTTGTAGGTTGCTCACAATAAGGGAGATTACGTGAAAGGTCAAGCAGAGTAACAAATTCGTTCAGCCCTGAAAACTACTTTTGAAAGCAAGTAAAGAGTGCAGAATTCGCTTGGTCCCAAATCCCCTCGATGGGCGACTGAGGGGCGGCTATCTCCGTAAAAAACAGTCTTGCTTGAGACACTGGGAGGATTCCTCTCTGGGAAGATTGAAACCTAAGCCAACTCCTGCTTTCAGAGAAGTTAGACCCCTAGTACAACCGTTTGTCTCAGCAGACGTGCTACGCAGGAATGTTAGGTTAAAACACTTGTAACCAACTATGTGACTGGAGAGGACGTTCTTTCTTGTATGTACCTACTTGTAAGTCTTTCAAATCGTCAGCTTCAAGATTCCTGTCGTGGACTAGGAGATGTTTTCCATCTTCCTCCCCACACCTTGGAGTTATTGATTAATGATAACAAAATCCGCAGGAGTAAGAGTTTGTTTAACTTCTGTACAAAAACATTACTGAACGGAACTCGCAGCGTCCGCTGCAGTTTGCCAGCGATTTTCCTACACTTGTACAAACAGGCAAGTTACAGATGGTTACAATAGATCGCACTTATTGCTAGCAGAATGAAGAATAAATACTTTTGGACAGGCGACTGGAAAGAAAATACTTGTTCCCAGATAACACTCGCACTCATATCGATGTTTACATTGTAGTTCCAAGTGCAGATGTCAAGCCAGACTCATCTGTTACCACCGCTGCATACTGCATTCATGCTGTTTGAGAGTGGTAAGAATGAGCTTTCAATAGAATCACCAAGTCGATTGTAGTTAACTTCCATGAGGGCCTAACTGCATAATTGTAACATTCTCAGCCGTACAGTTGCTTGTGCCACGCCCCTTAATGATTCTGCTGGTGTTCGTTCTTATTTTTCCGGTTTCTTGCTTTTAACCACATCCCATTCCTGCAGTATCCACGACTTATTCTCGTGATTATACATTTTCTGTGCTCACTCACCTGACACAAAGTTAGATTTCATGAATACAATCCTTCATTCTTTCATTAAATGTTCACTTGCTTATCTCAATGAATCATATGTTCATGCTTCATGATAATAAACTTTGAGCCGGCCGCGGTGGCCGAGCAGTTCTAGGCGCTTCAGTCCGGAACCGCACGACTGCTAAGATCGCAGGCTCGAATCCTACTTCGAGCATGGATGTGTGTGATGTCCTGAGGTTGGTTAGGTTTATGTAGTTTTAAGTTATAGGGGACTGATGACCTCAGATGTTAAGTCCAATAGTGCTCAGAGCCATTTGAATCAATAAACTTTGAATCTTACAGTGACTGCTCTGTCCTTGACGGATAAAAATCGCCTCTCAGTAATATATGCTTGTGTATTGTGGTACCTATAGAAGTACAACAGTATTTTTAATTTACTGTCTTGATTAAATGAAATTTATTTCTGTTTGGAAAAGATATATGGAATACGTTATTCGACATTAAAATATAAAATCATAAAAATGATACCAGTTAAAATTTAGCAGACTAGAGTGAAAAACGACCATATTTGTCCAATTAATATTCGGGTTTTACTGACATCCTTCACTTGTCATTATCCTTGTCATCTTTCCACGTCATTGTAAATGTATTGGTGCAAAAAATTGTCTATTTTACACCAGTAATGAGTTTATTTTTATTATTTGTTAATGTTGATCTGTCTGATATATTATTTACAATTTAACAAGTGGAAAAGTGGGTGACTGTTGTACAAATCTCAGGACAGGCAGTTAAGTTTTAATGTATTTCTGGGCTATTATCTAATGCACCACCCAGTTATATCATTTTGTCCGTATTCTCAGAAAAGAAAGATATTTATTTAGTGTAATTTTATTCATTTGCTTGGTTGGTGGGAGTAAATATTTCATTTATCACTGAAAATAATTTAATAATGTTACCCGAGGTCTACGGGTAGCGTCTTTGATTCTTAATCAAAACGTCTTCGGTCCCGGGTTCGATCCCCGCGACTGCCTAAATTTTGATACATAATCAGCATTGGCGGCCGAAGACTTCCGGCATAAGAAGTCAGCCTCATTCTGCCAACGGCCTTGTCAAAGATGGCGGAGGAGCGGATAGAGGTTCAGGGCACTCTCTTGTCCTAGGGGTGGGAAATTGCCCCTAAAGGCGGAATAATCAGCAAAGATCAACGACATGAGGATGCAGAAGGCAATGGAAACCACTGCATTAAAGACACGTAACGTGTATCCACAGGACATGTGGCCTGTATTTGAAGATGAGTCATGATGATCTCTCCATTGGCGAAAGATTCCGGAATAGTCCCCCATTCGGATTTCCGGGAGGGGACTGCCAAGGGGAAGGTTATCATGAGAAAAAGATTGAATAATCAACGAAAGGATAACGTCCTACGAGTCGGGGCGTGGAATTTCAGAAGCTTGAACGTGGTAGGGAAACTAGAAAATCTGAAAAGGGAAATGCAAAGTCTCAATCTAGATATAGTAGGGGTCAGTGAAGTGAAGGGGAAGGAAGACAAGGATTTCTGGTCATATGAGTATCGGGTAATATCAACAGCAGCAGAAAATGGTATAACAGGTGTAGGATTCGTTATGAATAGGAAGGTAGGGCAGAGGTTGTGTTACTGTGAACAGTTCAGTGACCGGGTTGTTCTAATCAGAATCGACAGCAGACCAGCACCGACAACGATAGTTCAGGTATACATGCCGACGTCGCAAGCTGAAGATGAACAGATAGAGAAAGTGTATGAGGATATTGAAAGCGTAATTCAGTATGTAAAGGGGGACAAAAATCTAATAGTCATGGGTGACTGGAATGCAGTTGTAGGTGAAGGAGTAGAAGAAAAGGTTACAGGAGAATATGGGCTTGGGGCAAGGAGTGAAAGAGGAGAAAGATTAATTGGGTTCTGTAACAAGTTTCAGCTAGTAATAGCGAATAACCTGTTCAAGAATCACAAGAGGAGGAGGTATGCTTGGAAAAGGCCGGGAATACGGGAAGATTTCAATTAGATTACATCATGGTCAGACAGAGATTCCGAAATCAGATACTGGATTGTAAGGCGTACCCAGGAGCAGATATAGACTCAGATCACAATATAGTAGTGATGAAGAGTAGGCTGAAGTTCAAGACATTAGTCAGGAAGAATGAATACGCAAAGAAGTGGATACGGAAGTGCTAAGGAATGACGAGATACGTTTGAAGTTCTCTAACGCTATAGATACAGTAATAAGGAATAGCGCAATAGGCAGTACAGTTGAAGAGGAATGGACATCTCTAAAAAGGGCCATCACAGAAGTTGGGAAGGAAAACATAGGTACAAAGAAGGTAGCTGCGACGAAACCATGGGTAACAGAAGAAATACTTCTGTTGATTGATGAAAGGAGGAAGTACAAACATGTTTCATGAAAATCAGGAATACAGAAATACAAGTCGCTGAGGAATGAAATAAATAGGAAGTGCGGGGAAGCTAAGACGAAATGGCTGCAGGAAAAATGTGAAGGCATCGAAAAGATATGATTGTCGGAAGGACAGACTCAGCATACAGGAAAGTCAAAACAACCTTTGGTGACATTAAAAGCAACGGTGGTAACATTAAGAGTGCAACGGGAATTCCGCTGTTAAATGAAGAGGAGAGAGCAGATAGGTGGAAAGAATACATTTAAAGCCTCTATGAGGTTGAAGAATTGTCTGATGTGATAGAAGAAGAAACAGGAGTCGATTTAGAAGAGATAGGGGATCCAGTATTAGAAACGGAATTCAAAAGAGCTTTGGAGGACTTACGGTCAAATAAGACAGAAGGGATAGATAACATTCCATCAGAATTTCTAAAATCATTGGGGGAAGTGGCAACAAAACGTCTATTCACGTTGGTGTGTAGAATATATGAGTCTGGCGATATACCATCTGACTTTCCGAAAAGCATCATCCACACAATTCCGAAGACGGCAAGAGCTGACAAGTGCGAGAATTATCGCAGAATCAGCTTAACAACTCATGCATCGAAGCTGCTTACAAGAATAATATACGGGAAAGAAAATTAAGAATGCGCTACGTGACGATCAGTTTGGCTTTAGGAAAAGTAAAGGGACCAGAGAGGCAAATCTGACGTTACGGCTAATAATGGAAGCAAGGCTAAAGAAAAATCAAGACACTTTCATAGGATTTGTCGACCTGGAAAAAGCGTTCGACAATATAAAACGGTGCAAGCTGTTCGAGATTCTGAAAAAAGTAGGGGTAAGCTATAGGGAGAGACGGGTCATATACAATATGTACAACAACCAAGAGGGAACAATAAGAGTGGACGATCAAGAACGAAGTTCTCGTACTAAGAAGGGTGTAAGACAAGGCTGTGGCCTTTCGCCCCTCCTCTTCAATCTGTACATCGAGGAAGCAATGATGGAAATAAAAGAGAGGTTCAGGAGTAGAATTAAAATACAATGTGAAAGGATATCAATGATACGATTCGCTTATGACAATGCTATCCTGAGTGAAAGTGAAGAAGAATTAAATGAACTGCTGAACGGAATGAACAGTCTAATGAGTACACAGTATGGTTTGAGAGTAAATCGGAGAAAGTCGGAGGTAATGAGAAGTAGTAGAAATGAGAACAGCGAGAAACTTAACATCTGGATTGATGATCACGAAGTCAATGAAGTTGAGGAATTCTGCTACCTAGTCAGTAAAATAACCAATGACGGACGTAGCAAGGAGGACATCAAAACCAGACTCACTATGGCAAAAAAGGCATTTCTGGCCAAAAGAAGTCTACTAATATCAAATACCGGCATTAATTTGAGGAACAAATTTCTGAGGATGTACGTCTGGAGTACAGCATTGTATGGTAGTGAAACATGAACTGTGGGAAAACCGGAACAGAAGAGAATCGACGCATTTGAGATGTGGTGCTATAGACGAATGTTGAAAATTTGGTGGACTGATAAGGTAAGGAATGAGGAGGCTCTACGCAGAATCGGAGAGGAAAGGAATATGTCGGAAACACCGATAAGGAGAAGGGACAGGATAATAGGACATCTGCTAAGACATGAGGGAATGACTTCCATGGTACTAGAGGGAGCTGTAGAGGGAAAAAACTGTAGAGGAAGACAGAGATTGGAATACGTAAAGCAAATAATTGAGGACGTAGGTTGCAAGTGCTACTCTGAGATGAAGAGGTTAGCACAGGAAAGGAATTCGTGGCGGGCCGCATCAAACCAGTCAGTAGACTGATTACCAAAAAAAAAAAAAAAAAAAAAAAAAAGGATACTAAGGAAGTCTATGCCATGTACAGATATTACGATAGTGCTGTCATGAACCTGAAAAGTGCTTCAAACTCCACAGTAATTTTTTAGCCATGGTCCCGTTGCTTTCTGCGACTTCTCAACTTATTTATCCCGTCCGTTGTAAGCGGCCCTGCAGCTTAATTGGGAATGCGAGTCAAAATTCGACCTCGCGTTACTGACATTAACGAAACACTTTCGAACGTGAAAGAACAGTTACGTGTATAACAAGTCTTTGGACCAATCCCGGATTGGTATTTGGACCGTCGTGATTTGTAATCTGACACTTACCAACTGTACTGCCAAGCAAATTGGAAATCATAATATTTACACTTTTATTAGTTATTGAAACAGACCGTCGCACATAAATAAAGCTAAATTATGAACTTTTCAAAATGAAACATTGAATGTATTTTATGATGAGACTGAAGCACTTCACTGCATGCGATTGATAGTAGAACGTCTACTTTGAAAGGATAAGCTGGAGATAGGACGATAAGCTTAGGGTCGCAATGGTGAGGGAGCAGGAGAATTTGGGCTTGACAAGCCGTAACGTTTTGCTATATATCACTGTGGTAGGCACGTAGGCTTTTCTGCTCTTATCCAGTTACAGTTACGATATGCATCAGCTGTGCAGGCAACTATTGTTTTTAATAATTTCTTAGTCAGAAAGGTTCAAAATTCATGATGAAGCAGTAATTTTACTGAGGTTGGGTGAATGCGACTAATGATCGACTATTCACGTTTTAGATGTTCTCTAGAAAGGGGCCTTACATTAACTTATTTCCACCTTTCCTTACTTAACTGAATTTGCTTTGGCGTTAATAATCTCTGCACAGAGTGTTTCAGATGAAAACACATTCCTATTTTTTTCGTTGGCTTTTCAGGATTACTTCATTATATTTGCCCGGCATCTCATTGCAGTTGCAAAGCTCTACACATCTATGTACATATTGTCTACGTTTAGCCGTTGCATAGCATTTGCTGCAGCAGTCGACGTATATATTTGCGTGATGCCCGCACTAGTTCACATATCCCTGTTAAGCGTTTAGGACTGCTGTGGCAGTGGTGCTGCGTTACATACTCTGGAATAGATGGCAAAATTATCTTAACTGCGTGTCGACACCTCTCTCATCTTATTCCTTTCCCCTTACCAGGCGCCGACGTAAAGACGTATTGGCAGTTGGTTCCCCTTGTTCATTTGTAGTCAAATGAGTTACTACAAAGAGCGGAAAACTGTCACAACACGACCCACCATCTGAAGTGACTAATCTTTCCTAAAAGTATATTTGTTAAATCTCTCAGTTTCTGGCGGTTGCTACTGCTATTGGTATTGGTCGCTACTAGTCGGCCAACATACAGACGGTTAATCCTGGTTGTGGAATGAGGCTGGAATTGTCGCCAGATGATGTCCCGTATTGCTCGACTTGAGACAGATCTGGTGATCGAGCAGGCCAAAGCAACATGTCGACATTTTGTAGAGAACTTTGGGCTACAACAGCGGTATGTGGCAGAGCATTATCGTGTTGGATAACACAGGACGGAATGATGTTCATGACTGGTGTACAGTATTGTAGTCAAGATTCATGGGATAACCACAAGACTGTTCGTGCTGTCATACGAAATCGCACCCGAGATCGCAATATCGCAGAAGGAACATCCAGCTTTTCGTACCCCTACTACACCGTCTCATTCTTACTGGTTACAACCATCTCTTGGCTAACATCAATTAACCTCGTTCAATCTCAAAGGTAACTACCGCTCACAAAATTTTCGGTGTGTATTCAAAACAAACATGATTTGCGTTCTCATAGTGGCACTACTTGGTTGTTTCAGCTTTTTCCCGCCAGTGTATGTGTAATAAAAGTAGCTATTGCTCATGTGATCCGTCTCAGTGACAGATGTTCCATTTCCATGACGGAGAGATTTAGCGAAAGCTATAGGAAGTTAATACACCAAAAAATGTGTTTGTGGTACTACACAAACGGATATAGAAAAATGGTGAATGTTTGCTGTGCTGAGAGAATTAATTTTTGAGCGTGTGGAAACATTTAAACATATTACGTGCATGCGGGACCGAGGACACGAGCGTGCGACGTAGCTTCCAATCGATGGTATAATCTGAAAAGCTGCTACATATATTTAACTTATTAGAAATTTTATTTCAACCGTCGATTACCCATTTCTGTCGTCATTTCTTAAAATGTTTTGCTCTGTTGCCTCTATGTTGGTCATAGGGTATGCTAACAACAATGCTATGTCACCTAAACCTTGGAGGACCGTTGCCTAGCAATTACTTCCGTATTCTCCCGAGTACTAGAAGTGCCTATCCGAATTCGCTGTTTGAGTTATTAAGTGAAAGAAGCTTCAGCTTTGATTCAAGTGATGTAGAGTAAGTTTTGTGTTTCGAGAACAACTATCGAAACATTTTAAAGTTCTTGAGGAGCTTTAGAAGCTTTGAACGAAGCGAACACCCAGCTTCAGAACCGAGGAACATTGTACCTGCTAGAGGTATGAGCTATTCGCGTATCCGTCGCTTATTTATTCACCTTTCGGAGTCATCTGTAGTTAGAATACCGTAGAAGCTTTTAATTGTCTGTGTACTTAGTTGAGAAATACTAGCAGTCTGAAGCATGTGGTAGAGCGCGATGTCATTACTGAACCTGATGTTATTAACGGTAAATAACGTGAGACACTATTTTGTTACAATTTTTCATGGATATTCATATATTAAGTGCTTGTTTTTCAGACAGATTTCTATACTTTCTATGTATTTGGCGTACTTCATGCACTTTCATTTTGTATTCTCAAACTAATTTCTTAGTTCCTCAACGGCAAAAGTGTCAAGCGCATTGTCCTTTTCCACCCGTTTGCTTTGACCCATGACATCCTATGTGATGTCATGACTTAATGTTGAATTTGATGTAAGCGAACTGTTATTAGAAGTTAGCCTGTGGCTGTGTTATTTACCAGTGTAATCTGTGATTCCTGTAAAGTACGCTGTTATTCCAAATACGTCCCACATACGAGGGTTTGGTTTGGGTGGAACCTGAGACCACAGATTAAACTGCCTTGGAGAAACCAGTAACGGTTACCTTTTTATTATGTTTTCTGACAAATATTTGACTGTTTTTTTCTGCATATCGCACGATTTCCCAGGGTAAGGGTAGACAGGACCTTCAGAGCATAAGATAAATTTTTGTGAGTGTAACGATTAGTGATTATCATTATCAATTGATTCTTACAGTTATTTAGCTGTCTTTTTAATGTGGGTAGTTCGTCGAGAGTGAGGTTAGCCCTAATGAAATTGCTTTGCTGGAGGTAATGTTATAAATAATTTTTTTAATTTACAAATATTTGGCCGTTTTTCGAATGTGACTCTTTGAGACGCTGCGCTTATGAAATCCACTGTTCCTACGAGGCTCAATTTGTTTTTACCGGTCGCTCTCTCTCGCGCTGCATCATCTTTTTTTTGTGGTTCGTAGTATTTGTTTAGCTGAATTGGATCGATGTTTTGGTATTTATTGGTGTATTATTTGTTTTCGATTTTTGAGCTACTTATTTACACTTGTAGTGTGATTTCCATTTTTTGTATTTCTTTTCATTCGGTTTATTCTAAAGGAATTTGTGTATATAATTTTTTGATTAAGTTGATGTGATGTGGGTGTTGCTTTGTGTCCTCGGTTTACGAATAGAGTTCACACGAAATATGATACCAACTGTCCATGTGTATGTCTTTTTGTTTCTTTTGTTCGCCTTATACTGGAGAAATTAATGTGCGTTATCCTTGCATAATGAGATTCGTGTGTGTGTGTGTATGTCTGTGCGTGTGCATGTGTGTAGGTGAGTGTGTATGTACTATACTGCGATACCATTTGTGTCTTACTTTTTAAATTTTTAAGTTTAACATGGAAAAGTTCATATGCGATATATTTCGATTGTGTCGTTTTGTGGAGCTGTGTGTGATATCACTTTCTTCCATTGAGCTACAGGTCAAGCGAAGCATTCGATTCCAGTTCTGCCGTTTTTGCAGTTTTATCTGTTTACGTTAGAGACATTTGTAGGGGATCTGTTATCGCTCTCTGTTAAAGCTATATAGGTACAGCGTACGCTGCGATTAGGCTTGTTTTTTACGTTTTCGTTTGCATCATTCCGGAAGAATGTGTGTGGGTGCTATTTTCCACATTCATTAAAGCTTTACACCACCACCTACACAAAATATTTTATGTTTGTTTTTGATTGTAATGGCCTATATTGCTGTCGCCGTATTCAAGAATGTCATCCGACTATTATTAAATGTTATCTGTGGTTGTCGTAGTATCTCGTGTAAACTATCCACTTTACTCCATATATGACGTCATGGGTCAGAGCAGACGGATAGAATTGTAGCATGCTCTATTCCTTTCAGTTGTTGAGATGCACAACGAGAACGATGTCAGCGATGTTTCTCGATTGTCGATTACACATACATAGTGTCTGTAGTGATAACAGGGTCATGATTCTGCAATTTTCTTCAGTCTGTGAAGTCGACCACATTTTAGAAACTGATGCCAAGTATTGTATGTCATAGTCAGTTGACCTTCCAGCGAAACAAAGGAGTATAACTCTCTGATTGGTTAAAGAAAATGAATTAAGAGTTCTGAGTATTTTTAATTGGTAAATTCTTTGTGAATTTATTAGTTATGCGGGAGTTTTCATCCTTTAGACACTGCTGTATATCTTTCACTAGCAAGGCATGATTATTTCGTCTGACATATGTTAAAATTACTAAATGTTTTACTGCCATACTTGTTTAATTCTAATATCGACGTTCCTATAAAATAATGTGCTCTGTATTTGCTGGGATTGTTATTAGTGGGGTTGCTATTTAATGTTGATCAGAGATTTTGCTAACAACAATTCCATGTCACCTAAACCGTCGAGGACCGTTGCCTAGCAATTACTTCCGTATTCTCTCGAGTACTAGAAGTGCCTGTACGAATTCGTTCTGTGAGTTAATCAGTAAAAGAAGCTTCAGCTTTGATTCAAGTGTTGTAGCGTCGAAGTTTGTGTTTCAAGAACAATTAAGGAAACTTTTTAAAGTTCTTGCGAAGCCTTAGAAGCTTTGAAGCAAGCTAACGCCCAGCTTCTGAGGCGAGGTGCATTGTACCCGCAAGAGTTATGAGCCATTCACTTAAATGTAACCTATTAATTTACTATACAAAGCCATCTGCAGTTAGCATATCGTAGAAGCATTTAAATGACTGTGGATTTAGTGGAGAAGTACTGGCAAGTTGAAGTTTTACGACGGACCGAGCTATGATTTCGGAACACGTAAATAGTAAGATGCACCATGTAAAAGATCACTTTGTCTTAATTATTCATACAGGTTCGTAAGTAAGGTGCCTGACTTGTAGAGACGAACCACTTTACTGAGTTTCTGATGAAGTTCCCTTACGTTTGTCATACCTTCACAGATTAATCGCTTAGTTTCACAATGATTGGTGCCCTCAACCTCCTTGCTTCTCAATTTTACACACATGTTGGCTGTGATCATTGCACAGTCCTGCCGCTGGAACTTTCTTCCGTCTGTGAAGAAGAAGACGCTTTGCAAACTGATTGCAGCTGTGCAGAGTAACATTTAGTCGAGCTGGCTCTGTAACAAAACAGTTTTCGTCTCCTGTTGCTTCAGGGAATTTAATTAATTTCATTGAATGTAGTTAGCTGTTAAATCCATTGTGAGTTGATTAGCTATTCAGGTTTTTTCATTAGATACTGCTGGATACCTCCCAGACGCAATATACCATTATTTTGTGGCACATACAATGATTTATTTAAAAATTTTCAGCACTGCACGTTTACCCATTCCTATCGACGTTGCTAGACACTGTAGAGCTCTGCAGCTACTGGCGTTGTTGTTTAATGTTGTTCACAGGATATGCTAACACCGATGTAATGTTACCTAAACCGTAGAGGACCGTTGCCTAGCAATTACATGCGTATTCACCCGAGCACTTGAAATAACGATACGAATTTGTCGTGTGAGTTATTGAATTAAAGAGGCTCCAATTTTCATTAATATATTGTATTGTTACACTTTGTGTTTCCAATTCAAATAACGAAACGTTTTAAAGTTCTTGAGGATTTCTAGAAGCTTTGAACGAATCGAACGCCCAGCTTCAGAAGAGAGGTGAAATGTATCCGGGAGAGGAATGAACTACTGACTTAAGTGTCTTCTGTTTACTTATCGTGTAGAATCAGATGCAGTTTAAATATCGTATAAGCTTATAAATGACTGGATCTGTAGCAGCGAAGTACTGGAACACTGAAACGTTACGGTGTAGTGTGATGTGATTACGCAGTATGTAAAATGGAAGAAAATATAAACAGTTCCATTCACATTCCAGTACATTGTTTCAATACGTCATGCAGCTACAAAGGTTACGAGAGAGCGTGACTTATAGGGACAGATCTCTTTTCTGAGGTTTTCACAATTTTAGATGCTGGAATCGTCTATTCTTTAACTTATTATTTAGTCTCTCAACGAGAGCGGCGTCACCTATCTCTGTCACCAAATCTGTTATATTCTATCTTCTGTGAAAGAGAAGGCAATTCGTAAACAAGTTACAGCTGCGTGAAGTCATAATGAGTTGACATGGCACCATATCAAAAGTATTTTCTCTTACTGCTACTCAATGAAATTAAATTAGTACCTTTGAGCATCGTTAAATGTTAATTCCGTTGGGAGTTTAGAAGCTGTACTGGCGTTTTCTTCATTCAAATGTCGCTGGTTTAATTTCAATCGTAAATATAGTTGTTACTTTGTACGTGTTGTTGAATAGTTCACATGGCGCATAATAGTAATTCTAGGTTTAGTGCTGAACTTAGGTTGTTGATGACTCTGCCACAAAGAAGGAAGGCGCAGCCTGGTGAGAGTACACTAACTCAGACAACGGGTATTTCTAATAATCGTAATCTAATCAGACACTGAAAAGCGATTTGGGATTCAAACCACCACACTGTTGCATATCTTGTTAACCAGTAACCTCATATCGCCAACAAGGTATTCCCTTAAGTACACACTAATTAAATTACCGATCTTGCCTCAGAGCGATATATTTAACAAACCTAGGGTAGTAACCAAATCATGGCGTAATTTCTGGCCTAATGCGAAGTTTAAATAACTGTACTTGGTGTATATATGGAAATAGCGTAGCGATCCACTGTCTTGCTAATAGTACTGTCTGTCTGTCTAATAATGATAGCTTTAAATAACTGCTATCGAAACAAAATTATTCATTGCAGAATAAATGTACCTCATAGTGAACTAACCTTTGGCTGTCATCAAAGAACTAATGTTATTTTAATTCACCTATGTGGAATTAGTAGAAGGGAATTAAAATAATGAATTCTTCACCAGTCATAAATGGATAGTAATTTTCAAGTAAATGAAAGATATTTAATCGATCTGGATATTATATTTCGTTTGTAACACTGACAGCTCTTATTATTACAGAATTTAAATTTAAAGATATGACATCATGGTCTAAAGTTCTTCCTTGCTGTAGACTTGTGAGACATCCGGATCGAATTGAAGGAGATTCACCTGTGTTAGTCTAATAATGGTCAAGCAGTTCTACAGAGATGGTCTTCATTGATGTTTATGGTTATCTGTTTGGCAGATAGGCTATTGGTGGCGCCACACCTTCGAGTATGCCGACTGGTGGATGAGAGTTTCAGCACTACCAACAGAGGCGTCCAGTTGTGTAGTGAGGTGTTTGATTGTGCTCTATCAGTCTCCTCAAATGAGAGTATCCACCCAAGCCAGCTATGCAAGAGTCCCGGCTGTGTGCGTCTAGCCGGCTAGTGGGAGATCGGACAGGCTTGTGTGACAGCCGACACGCCTAACGACTCACTACGCTTTTGTTCACTGGCAGGTCTCCATAGACATCTGTAAGCAATGCCCTGACATTCCAATAAAAGAAACCCACTGACAGTTTACTGCTTGAAATGCAGCTACGTTGTGCCCACTGTTTTGATGGCTACTTATACATCTGCGACTTATAGGAAATACACGAAACTATAGGAGTTTGAGTGGTAATGTTCCCTCCCCAATGTTTCACAATAAATTCTACATATTTTCCAAGGAAACCGGCTGGAAAATATGTGTTGCATTGCTTACTGAATGTCACTCGTTGATATTACAAGTTGTTCGTTGTTAGCCGGCCGCGGTGGTCTAGCGGTTCTAGGCGCTCAGTCCGGAACCGCGGGACTGCTACGGTCGCAGGTTCGAATCCTGCCTCGGGCATGGATGTGTGTGATGTCCTTAGGTTAGTTAGGTTTAATTAGTTCTAAGTTCTAGGCGACTGATGACCTCAGCAGTTAAGTCGTATAGTGCTCAGAGCCATTTGAAACATTTTTTGTTTGTTGTTATGCTGATTAGTACCGCCAAATACAGGTGGCAAGAGCAAGCCGTTAATGTCTGTTTCCCCCTGGGCAGCCGATCGGGTGTTGAGGTGTGACCGCATGATCGCGAAACGAGTTATCTATATGACTGGCGATGTCCGTTTGGTGGTGTAGTTACTGCAAGCAGAAAATATCATGTTGTAAAGTTTCTTACGTGTTTGTGGAAAGACTGCGTGATGGAGCGAAAAAACAACTCACACATTGATGTGTGGTCATATTAAGGCATCACATATAAAATTATCTGGACTTACATTTGTTACACTCTGGATATGAATGGTGTATTCGATAATGACGAAAGTTCAACGAGGCTGTTTGCAGGCGATGCTCGTTGTCTATGGAAAGGCTGCAACACCAGGAAACTTTAACTAATGCTGGAAGGCCTGCAAAGGATTGAAGATTGATGTAACTGACTGTGATCACACAGAAATATAATGTGTAATTCCAGATATCAATTGCTTTTTTCTATTGCACCACTGGCGATAATTCACTGGATACAGGAAGAAATGGATAATACCTTACAATAACGAGCAGATGACAAGCTGAGATCTGTTGGAGCAGTCTGAAGAGAAGGTTAACTCATCAGTGAAAGAAGTGGCTTTCACAACATTATGATGACCATTCCCTGTGTGTCGCTCATCAAGATTCGAAGTGGCTCTAAGCGCTATGGGAATTAACATCTGAGGTCATCAGTCCCCTAGACTTAGAACTACTTAAAGCTAACTAACTTAAGGACATCACAGATATCCACGCCCGAGGCTGGATTCGAACCTTCGACCCTAGCAGCCGCATGGCTCCAGACTGAAGCTCCTAGAACCGATCGACTACAGCGGCCGGCCAACAACATTCAATCACTACCAGTATCTGGAAAAAAGGAAGAAGATACAGTGAAGAGCAACACTTTTTGTTGGCAAGCGCAAGATGTAACTGAAATACGCTACTGACCATTAAAATTGCTACACCAAGAAATAATGCTGATGACAAACGGGTATTCATTGGACAAATACATTATACTAGAACTGACATGTGATTACATTTTCACGCAGTTCGGGTGCATAGATCCTGAGAAATCAGTACACAGAACAACCACCTCTGACCGATTAACGGCCTTGTTACGCCTGGGCATTGAGTCAAACAGAGCTTCGATGGCGTGTACAGGTACAGCTGACCATGCAGCTTCAACACGATACCACAGTTCATCAAGAGTAATGACTGGCGTATTGTGACGAGCCAGTTGCTCGGCCGCCATTGACCAGACGTTTTCAATTGGTGAGACATCTGGAGAATGTGCTGGCCAGGGCAGCAGTTGAACATTATCTGTATCCAGAAAGGTCCGTACAGGACGTGCAACATGCGGTCGTGCATTATCCTGCTGAAATGTAGGGTTTTGCAGGAATCAAATGAAGGGTAGAGCCACGGGTCGTAACACATCTGAAATGTAACCTCCACTGTTCAAAGTGCCGTCAATGCGAACAAGAGGTGACCGAGACGTGTAACCAATGGCACCCCATACCATTACGCCGGGTGATACGACAGTATGGTGATGACGAATACACGCTTCCAATGTGCATTCACCGCGATGTCGCCAAACAAGGATGCGACCATCATGATCCTGTAAACAGAACCTGGATTCATCTGAAAAAATGACGTTTTGCCATTCGTGCACCCAGGTTCGTCGTTGAGCACACCATCGCTGGCACTCTTGTCTGTGATGCAGCGTCAAGGGTAACCGCAGCCATGGTCTCCGAGCTGATAGGCCATGGTGCTGCGAACGTGGTCGAACTGTTCGTGCAGATTGTTATTGTCTTGCAAACGTCCCCACCTGTTGACTCAGGGATCGAGACGTGGCTGCACGAACAGTTAAGGCCATGCGGATAAGATGCCTGTCATCTCGACTGCTAGTGATACGAGGCCGTTAGGATCCCGCACGGCGTTCCGTATTACCCTCCTGAACCCACCGATTCCATATTCTGCTAACAGTCATTGGATCTCGACCAACGTGAGCAGCAATGTCGCGATACGATAAACCGCAATCGCGATTGGCTACAATCCGACCTTTATCAATGTCGGAAACGTGATGTTATACATTACTCCTCCTTACACGAGGCATCACAACAACGTTTCACCAGGCAACGCTGGTCAACTGCTGTTTGTGTATGAGAAATCGGTTGGAAACTTTCCTCATGTCAGCACGTTGTAGGTGTCGCCACCGGCGCCAACCTTGTGTGAATGCTCTGAAAAGCTAATCATAAGCATATCACAGCATCTTCTACCTGTCGTTTAAATTTCGCATCTGTAGCACGTCATCTTCGTTGTGTAGCAAATTTAATGTTCAGTTATTGTACATATTGTCTACATTTAGCAGTTGCATAGCATATGCCGCAGCAGTCAACGTAGATATTAGCGTGATGCCCTCGCTAGTTCACATATCCCTGCTAAGCGTTTAGGACTGCTGTGGCAATGGTGCTGCGTTACATATGCTGGAAGAGATGGCTAAATTATCTTAACAGCGTGTCGCCGGCTAGTGTGGCCGTGCGGTTCTAGGCGATTCAGTCTGGAACCGCGCGAATGCTACGGTCGCAGGTTCGAATCCTGCCTCGGGGTGTGTGATGTCCTTAGGTTAGTGAAGTAGTTCTAATTTGTAGGGGAGTGATGACCTCAGATGTTAAGTGTCATACTGCTCAGAGCCATTTGAACCATTTGAACAGCATGTCGACACCTCTCTCATCTTATTCTTTTCCCCTTTCCAGGCGCCGACGTAAGGTTGTATTGGCAGTTGGTTCCCCTTGTTCGTAGTAGTTAGTAAAATGAGCTACTACAAAGAGCGGAAAATTTTAATGGCTAGTAGCGTCCTTAGGAAACTGACGTGGCAGACATTATAAAAGAGACGTTGTGTGTCACAGAGACGTTTTCTGTTGAAATTCTGAGAGCGTACACTCGAAGAATAGTTGTGTGTTATGTACTTTTCCAAATAGAAGCGTCACAAAAATACGAAAAATTTAGAGATATTATATTTTCCGAAAGGCATTCTTCCCATGCACTATTCGAGAATGGAACAAAGGAAGAGAGAAGCGATTGATGTACCACAAGTACCCTCTGCCACACAAGATAACTTGGCTTACAGAGTATAGATTTAGCGGCAGATGGTTCGTTAAAGTTTCTTTGAGTTTCCCGTATTTACAAAGAACAGACGAATGGTCAGATGACGTGAGATCAAAACTCCACTAGTACGTAGTTTTGTTTAACGAATGTTACCGGGCGATGTCCAAAATTATCTTCCATACTTCAACTGTACTATAAAATATAAAAAAATAGAGTGAATAATGAAGTGACAAAAGTAACACACATAAGAATAATTCTATTAACTGAGAATATTCTCTGTATTGGTTAGTTAATTAATTTCAATGATACATAATTAAACGTACGACACCGTACTACTTTTAGAGATTCAGTTCGTCACAAAACAATCCCGACATACCTCAGCAGTGTCCTTTACTACTAAATCTCGCAATTGCTTGGTTGAATAATACGCTTAAAACGACACCATATACGTAAATAATCGTAGAAGACAATGTGAATACTTAGTGAACAAGAAATGAAGTACAGGTTTCTAAACACAAGGACGTGGTGCCTCCTAATTTTTAATGTGAGAAGTCTTTAAGGTTTTATGTAAAACAAATGTTATTAACTTTCTACGTTTTTTTCTTCATTTACACATATTTGTAACCTCTGCCACTAGAGGACTCCAAATTGTAGTGAGTTAAATGGCGCTGTGTAACGGGACTACGTCTGTGCTGAGAAATAGCCTGCTGTAATCGAACTTGGAATTCCAAGAGTTCGTCGAAACGAGAGCAATATCTCTTTCAGCATGGCAATACCACACCGCACTCAACCGCTGCGACTTCTGCATCAATTTGACGCCTTGGCTTCCCTGTCATCGACCACCCAGCGTACAGTCTCCACTTGGCCCCGTACGATTTTCATCTGTTCCCATAATCTAAAGAAAGCCTTCGACATCCCCATTTTGTGTAGTGACGAAGCGGTGCGAGAACAGGTGATATGACTGGGTGAATAGACAAAACATTCTACAGTGACGGTATCAAAAAACCGATCTCCCTTTGGGAGAAACGTGTTCATCATCTGATTGACTATTTGAGAAATAAATGTATAGACATGAAGAACGAAGATGTAAAATATTAATAACATTTTATTTAAAAATATATAAGAATATTGACGTGATAAACTTTCAAGCACTGTTTTTCTGCACGCTCTCGTACGAATTAGAAATGCCTTCAATTACTTTTACCTCACTTTAATCTTCGAATAAATTCTATCATATCTCACCACGGTTAATAAAAAACTACTAATCGTCTATATCGATGATATACAGGTTGTAGGCATATAACATATAACTAACGACCACAATCGAGAATAGCACCCTGCTCTTTGCAGTCACAATGGCAGACAGAGTGAGGACAAGACACTGAAATGTCATACGTAGAATTACATAAATGAGAAATGTAATTAGCTGAAGTGCTTCAAGGATCAATCACATGATGCAAATGTATTTACGGGAACAGAAAACAGAGAAATAGGATGCACATGTAACACACTCCGATGGCATAAAAATGGGAGTGCGAAGAGAGAAGCAACTAGAATCGTTTGGAAGTACTTGTGTGACGACAGACGCCGAGCCGAGTGGACGCGCCAGTAGCGATGGCAGCAGCAGAATTTGCCTTATACACAGTAATTTAATTAATTAATTTATTTTTTTCACGTGCTTCTGCAATGCAGTTATCTATACCTGTGTATTTTACTGTGTGGACTAGTGGTTTCCAAAATAACCTAAGTTTCTGTTTTGCCGTAAATCTTGGTGCATATCCCTGTGTAAGGTGGCATACTACTGTAATGTTCCCCCCGCCACTAGGTCCACGACCCGCTATTATGTTCAAATCTCGTGCTGGTACAGGGCAAATAGTTTCCATCATTGCATTCTAGGTAGCACACGTATTTCGCGCAGTAGCTTTATCGGTAGGCAGAGTTTCTATATCAGGTAGCTGTAGCTACGTCCACTTCAGTAGAGAAATTTTTTTCTGTTCAAGAGCTTGCCGTCTCAGGGTGTAGCTAGAAACCTTCACAGCTGTTTTTAGTATTTCTTTATTCTCCTCTTTATTCTTTACATGTATTCCACACTCAGTAGTGCCATTTGAGATCTTATATCTATTTTTTACACACTGTGATATGGATAGTTAATGTGAGTGTTGTGAGTGGACATAATGATAGGTAGCTCCTGTCCTTAAGCAGCTGCAAGCTGCGTTGATTATCGTCGTCATGCTTCTGGCTAATGCTCAAAGTTGCGGCGACATCGGAGCGCTGGTGACGAGTCCTGCGAGACCTTTGGTGCCGTCCGAATCTCCTGTTGACCTGGGTGTCGCTGCAACTTCTGATGCAACATCTCACCAGTCCGTCCTCATTCGAGGATGATTGGCAGACGGTTTTTCGTTAGCTTGACGAAAGGCGAAATAGAGAGCAGGTCGCGTGGCTGCCTCCCAACGCCTCAGCAATGGGTACGAGGTGCTGCCCAGTGTTGATGACAACTCTGAGCCATCACGTTGTGCCAGCGACCAATGCGTCGGGAAGTTGTGCTTGTGATTTGGAGCTCCAGTGATGGAGCCCCTCAGGTAAATAGCAGGCAAGGTGGGAAGGCATGTCACTTTGAACTCGATATGTTTGCTGGTGAGCCACGACGGACATTTAAAGGAGGTACTGCCGGCAGCTCTCGAGCGCACTGGGTGCAACCGGCTGCATGTAGTGGCACATGTCGGCATGAATGACGCCTGCCACTTGGGTTCTCAGGACATTCTCGACTCCTATCGTCGGAAGACTGCTTTGGAGATGGCAGCTAGCGTCCCACAAAGGGTGTAGGCTACGCTGTCTATCTGTAGCATCGAACTCAGTGATGTTCATGGTCTTCTCGTTTAGACAGGGTGGAAGGTGGAACTCCTAGGTCCACACGCCTCTGCGACAGAATTAAATGTGAATTTCTCGACCACCGCTATTGGGTGCAGAATTGTAGGATTCCCCTGAATAGGTTAGGGGTGTACTACACGCTGGAAGGGGCTACTAGGGCAGCGGAGTCCGTGCTCCCTGCCTGTGAGGCTTCTTCAAGTTCGATGAACCCTCTACCAAAACGGTCCTTGGCGTGAGGGCATCCTCTGCTCATTTCGGCGGATTGTAGGAAGATATTTTTGCTTAGCAAGAAAGACAGGATACAAATTTTAGAGAACCTTAACAGTCAGCGCAAAATCTTCAGTGATAAATACGGAGATGTGGAGAACAAATGGAAAAAATTCACAGGAATCCTGCAATATGCCCTCGACTGTATGGTTCGAGTAAGGTCCTAAGGCGTGGGACGGACATGCCATGATTTAATAGCCGTGTTACAAAACTGCTACGCAAACAAAGAGAGATTCATGTGACATTCAAGGGAAGTAAAAACGTAGCCGAAAAACAAAAGATGAACGCAGCGAAAATGAGCCTAAAGAGAGCAAGGAGAGAAGCATTAATTGACTTTGAAAGTAAAACTTCGTCAACCCATCTGAATAAAAATACTAAGAGGTTTTGTCGTGCGTAGAATCATGTATTCATTCACTCAATGACTAGACTGGCACCGAAACGGAAGATAATGGCTCTGAGCACTATGCGACTTAACTGCTGAGGTCATCAGTCGCCTAGAACTTAGAACGAATTAAACCTAACTAACCTAAGGACATCACACACATCCATGCCCGAGGCAGGATTCGAACCTGCGACCGCAGCGGTCGCTCGGCTCCAGACTGTAGCGCCTAGAACCGCAGGGCCACTCCGGCCTGCGAAACGGAAGATAACAGAGATAAGGCTGAAATACTAAATTTCGTCTTTCGAAGTTGTTTCATCGTAGAAGGTAGTAAAACTATCCCTCCTTTCAATCGTAGTAGGAACTTAGAAATGACAGATATTGAGGTAATCAAATGCGGAATAGAAAACTAACCACAATCGCTTAGTAACGTTAAGGGGCGAGTACCAGATGAGATACGTATAAGAGTCTACAAAGATCATGTGAAAGAACTTATTCCGCTTCTAGCAGTAAATTATCGTAGATCGCTTGAACATCGAAAGATACCTAGTGACTGGAAGAAAGTACAGGTAATTTCCGTTTTTAGGAAGGGTCTTAGGACAGATGCACACAATTATCTAACTATACCGTTGACGTCAATATGTAGTAGAATAATGGAACATGTTTTATACTTCAGAATTATGACGTCTACGGTGAATGAAAATCTCCTCTGTGAAAATTATCAAGGATTCCAGAAACAGAGCTCCAGAAAAACTCATCTCGCTTTGTTCCTCCGCCGGCCGCGGTGGCAGTGCGGTTCTGGCGCTGCAGTACGGAACCGCGGGACTGCTACGGTCGCAGGTTCGAATCCTGCCTCGGGCATGGGTGTGTGTGATGTCCTTAGGTTAGTTAGGTTTAAGTAGTTCTAAGTTCTAGGGGACTTATGACCTAAGATGTTGAATCCCATAGTGCTCAGAGCCATTTGAACGATTTTTTTGTTCCTCCATGAGATCCACAGTGCCATAGACAATGTGGCACACGTTAATGCCACGTTTCTAGACTTCAGGAAGGCGTTTGAGACCGTCCCGCATTGCCATTTAGTGAATAAATAAGAGTTTATCGAGTATCGGAGCAGATTTGCGACTGGATTCTATACTCCCTTGCAGATAGAACTCAATATGTCTCTCTTAACGGAACAAAATCGACAGGAAGTTTGATAGGACCGTTACTGTTTACAGTATACATAAATGATCTATAAGAGAGCGTTGGATTCTCTTTAAGGCTCTTCGCAGATGATGCAGTAATCCATAACAAATTAGCAACGCCAGAATATAATAACGATAAGCAGAATAACCTCCAGTGAACTGATGGAGAGAGCAATCTCAGGATGTTGACATCGTTCGTGAACAAATGTAATATACTGTACATACACAGAAAAGGAAATTCCTACTGTACGCCTACACTCGAAACAGTGTGCTCTGTAGCGAAGTGAAGTGGAACGACCACATAAAACAAACAGTGGAAGAAGCAAATGCCAGACTCAGATTCATAGGAAGAATCTTAAGAAAATGTAATTCATCCACGAAGGAAGTAGCTTATAAGCCGCTTGTTCCACCAATTCTTGAGTACTGCTCATCTGTCTGGAGTCCCTACCAGGTAGGACTGATAAAAGAGTAAGACAAGATCCAACGAAGAGTGGTGTGTTTCGTCAAGGCATCGCTTAACCAGCGCTAGAAGGCAAGGCAGATGCTGAACGAAGTCAACTGGCAGACGTTACAAGAGTGGCGTTATGCATCACACAGAGATAAACTATTCAAATCTCGAGAAAGCCCTTTCTGCGAACAGTCGGACAACATATTAGCTTCCCCCGCATATGTGTCATGTAATTACCACGGGGAGAAAATTCCAGGAATTAGGATCAATACGGATAATAATTCTTTCCATGCCGTAATCCCTTGTGGAACAGGGTTGGATGGCTCAGCTAGTGGTACAAAACATACACCATTAGATAGTTTGCGGAGTATGACGTACATGTACATGAGAGTCGACATGTATTTCACGATCCTACCTGTTCCGCTGCATGACGCTCTGTTCCCACCAGCAGCACACGACTCGGTGTGAGCACAGTGGCTCGTCTCAGCTTAGCAGAGACCGTTCAGATGAGAGTTCAACAGGCCCCTAACATGTCACCGTTCAAGTGTTAACCTCGTAAAATCTTGATAGCAGTATGTGTACACAGTACTTCTCGTGTGCCAAATGTAACACAGTGCATAAAATTCCAAAAGTTTCGCTGGATAACAAGTTAGAAGAAGCCAACACTAAGATATGCTGATGTTCAGACCACTTCCTTCTGCTTTGGGAAAATATATTATTCAGCTAACCTAAGGACAAGGGTACAGTTATATTGAACATATATTCACTGTGTCTCCTTATGATACTACCAGCACACCCTCCATTCTCTGAAAAACAGCAGTGGCATGTACAAAACAACGTCACATAGACAATTACTTTACAAATCAATTTATGGGATAAATATTTGAGATGAAGCAGGTAAGTGAGATAGAGTTTATAAAAGGTTTGATATTACCCTTAAAATTTCTTCGAAGTAGCTATATGCTCTCATTACGACTATTGGGGCAAGGCCATTTCTGCCCCATACTGCATTGTTGCCAGATGTATCAAAGATGGCGGTGATGCTGTCATCCAAAATGGCACCGTGTAGATTTTGCAATAGTGCATGACGTCATCCAATATGGTGGCTGTGATGTCATTCAAGATGGCGGATTTTGGCGGGAAGATAGGTCAATTGGGCTACTTCCACCAACCTAACCCCCTCCCCTCCTCTCACCCAGAAAAATGGCGGCAAGTTCAAATTGCACCAGGATAAATGCGTCACACAATGGTTATCTCTACTAACCTAAGAAAAATCGCGGGAAAATAGGTCACTTGGGCTACCTTCACTAACCGAAGTCATCCGACTGCCACCTCGTCCTGGAAACTGGCTCCAAGTTTGAATTTTGGCGGTAAAGAAAGGTCAGTTGGGGTTTCTGTTTCAACGTAAGAAAATTGCGGGAAACAAAGCTCACCTCCACTAACCTAAGAAGGGCTTTCCACTCTCTAATTAGAGAGATAGATCATAAATTTAAGCATGATGCTCGAGGTGTTAGAAATGTGTGGAACACTGTCTGGCATACTTTGATGAATTATGTGTTCGAGAATTAATGCTGAAGGTACGTACTGCACAGTTATCCATCCACGTTCGCAAAGATATTCGCAGAGTGGAGAAGGGATGATTTAGCTATGACACTGAAACTGGGGGAACAAATGGTGGAAATGGGTCTGAGCACTATTGGACTCAACTTCTGAGGTCATTAGTCCCCTAGAACTTAGAACTAGTTAAACCTAACTAACCTAAGGACATCACACACGTCCATGCCCGAGGCAGGATTCGAACCTGCGACCGTAGCGGTCTCGCGGTTCCAGACTGCAGCGCCTAGAACCGCACGACCACTTCGATCGGCAAACTGGGGGAACATGCTGTCACATAATTGGCCAGTGTTGCAGTTACTGTAAAATTGTTAAAATTGTTCACGCTATCATCTGTGCAATGATGCGCTGTTGTTTACTACATAATGATTGACTGACAGCGCTTGTTTGAGTTGGGGAATGGGTTTTGTGGATGGGCGACACCTTCTGGCGGTTGCTAGCAGCAAAACAGTGCTAAATGAGGAATCAGTCAAAAGGGAACGCAGAGCCTTCATCTATCCCATCACTGTGACAGATGAGTTTAAATGTAGAAGTCGTCAATCACTTTCAGACATCAGTCTGGAAATTCTTCACAACTCTTCTACTTACCTTATGTGGTAACTGTCTTTTATTTAAAATCATCCACCATGTGTCGCTTTCTATGGTAGCTGCAGTAACAAAATTATTTAGACCGTGTGCTGCCTAGTTTTCTGTGAGAGGATGTGAATCAGAGCGTCTTAATGTCAGATTAGGACCTGAGACAAACCTCGAAGTCGTGGCAGAAAAAAAAAAGTATGGCAGTGCACAAAGTGCATTAGAAACCAATGTTTCAAACAACGACACAGGGTCACAGGGTCACAGGTAGCTTTCATTTGTCAAGATTCTAAGCAGTACACCACTAGGCGCTGATTATAAATAAAGGTGTGTGAACTTGTTATTATTCGAGTTATAGACATAGTTATTTTATGAGAACTCGCTTGGTATTATTAGAAAGATTGTCTGGTATTTACCCATTTATTTAGGACATTTTCAGCTTTTTAAGTTGTGTTTGTGGTGCAGAGCTGCGACACGGCGGAACGAGCCGCTGCCGTGAAAGATTCAAATCTGATAATAAGGGCAATCATACCACTATAAGCGGTCAGGTAAAAAGTGAATTTAAAATTATTCCTTACTGCAGTCCGATATCGCAGTACAAAGCAGCAGATTTTACGTTGTGTTTCACAGGCGGACGCGGGCTGTTAATGTTAATCTCATTTCTTCGCAACAACATATTTTAGCACTTAGAATTAAGCAAAGTAAACCAGTGTACAGAAAAAATATTGGAGCGAGAAATGGTGTAACAAATCCACATTTAACGTTCGTTGTCTCTAGAATACAACAGCGATAGGTGCTGGGTTGGAGTCCTCAGAAGGAAAAAATTAATGTTTCTTCTCGTCATTTCAGTTAAAACATCTAGCTACTGCCGAGAAAATCCGATATGTCACAGTTGATTGTACTTAGATAACAATCTGATTAGGTTCTGGGTTCGAATCCCTGTCCAACACAAAGTTTTACCTCACGGCATTTCAGTTAAGTTACTTGTGAAAAAGCAATATTTAACATCTCTCGTAGTTCGTTAACAAGGACAATAGATGCTGGGTAGGAATTCGCGTCCGTTAACAATGTTTACGTTATGTAATTTAAAGTTGATTTTTGCTGACTGATACTGTCTAAAATCGAAGTATACCACTCTCTGCATGCCTAGTCTGCAGTGACTGTTAGTTTCCGTGAGTCACCAAATCTTTGCTTAGTCTGTACGATCTGGGTTTGAAACCATATGCAGAACGAGACGATTCGTCGTGTCATTTGAAGTTCATGCAGATTCTCCACTAGCTGCTCGTGAATAACTAAAATTTTTAATGCCATTTTGTGTTAAATAATAAGTACGGTATGTTACTTTGAGGTGGAAATCATGAATACGACGAACTTACTACGGGCATTGCCTATCTGACGTAATAATGAGAGTCGTAACATTTCAGGTATGTCAGTTATTGTAATAAATGTGAGCTTACAAACCATAAGGACAGTCTTACCTGTGATAAGGTGTTCCCTGATATTTGTAGTATCGTGGTTTTACTTTACATCTTGAGTTATTGCGATTCAGAGCAGTGTTTTCTAGTGGTGACTTGGAACCATTTTCAATGGTCAAAAGACTGTACCAAGGAGCGATTAGAGGACGTGCTAGACAGCTGCCTTATGCGGATTGCATGCGAATCAGGCGAAATGCAATTCAGGTCGTTCGGATAGTTTTGAACACGACTGTACATGGCATACCTTGCTAGTGTGCATTATTTTAAACAGATATTTAATTTGAAACTAGTTTTGAGCCCATACTGCACGTCGTTCAGTGCACCGTCTGTCTAATTAGTTCAATGAAATAAGACATTTTCACACCTAGGCATTCCAGACCCGTTTCAATTTCAGGACAGCACATTTGAGTCATGAGTTCATTTGTTTCAGTAATGACCTAACCATTTCACTTGCCTTTCATTTCGCCCATTTTGTCTTTATTCACTAACAGAATCTCGTTTACATTGTTTTAGGATATCTCTATGTGTTAAATTACTTGTGGGCCTCCATCCTGACAAAATCATAGGTATGAAGACTTGTTCAAGAGCTGTCAGTACCAACATAAATGTTTTGGTAGAAATCTTATCGGCATGTACCCGCCATTGATTTCTACAGGAAAACATTTAAAATATGGAACTCGAGGTTACAGCAACTCTCTGTCCGTAACTCCTGTTAAACGAATGGGCTTAGGGAAGAGTTCTACCCTTAGCTCTGCTTTTTTCAATTTTTCGTCCCATAAATGCATCGCTGAAGTTTCATAATTGTCAGCGGCTTCATTGTTTTTATTTGTCAGAAAATGTGTATGTTAATATATACAGGAATATAATGACCATACTTCCAAAACTACATAATCGTGCTCATTTCTCTGTTATTCGACACAAAATGAAAAATATATGTACTGAAGGGAAGAAAATTTCGATTGCCCGTTACAAAACACTTTTCAAGGCCTACTCATACGTCTAAGATACACATTTCAGCAGGGATGAGGTGAAAAAAAAAATTTAGTGAATTCTGCATGAAGTAAACTTCCTTTAAATTTGACTTCACCCTCCAATTGTGATCCATAATCGAAACCAGAGCTCTACATACTCTCCCTCCATGTTCAGGTTCTAAATGCACGATTTTCCGTTCTTTCGACGTATTCACCAATAACGATTCTATAATTTCTTTGAAAAATTCCTGACTGTTAAATTTCTTTACATTCCTGTTACTTTCAGCAGTAACATTAACATAGTGTGGCATCCAAAGAACCTACCACATTGATACGGAAACGTATCATTGGATAAATTTTTAAGTTAGACATTGTAATAAATGTTACAATGAACTGCAGTTTTTAAATGTTTTGTGATATGGGTAACACCTTGGCTGTTGGTTCGTGGTTATACTGTGTTGTCAGGGTATAGTCTACACCTACGAACAAAATGAAGATTGTAGATATTTTTAGGATTTTCAAAACATCTACAATAAACCCTATATCACATAAAATCAGTGTTTTTGTTATTTTAGGTAACTGTATCAGAACAGAGACCAATAGTTTTACATATGGAGAAGCTATTTAAACCGAGATATACCGGGTGATCAAAAAGTCAGTATAAATGTGAAAACTGAGTGAATCACGGAATAATGTAGATAGAGAGGTACAAATTGACACACATGCTTGGAATAACGTGGAGTTTTATTAGAACCAAAAAAATACAAAAGTTCAGAAAATGTCCGACAGATTGCGCTTCATCTAACCATAATAACAATAATTGGCATAACAAAGTAAGAAAAAGCAAAGATGTTGTTCTTTACAGGAAATGCTCAATATGTCCACCATCATTCCTCAACAATAGCTGTAGTCGAGGAATAATGTTGTGAACAGCACTGTAAGGCATGTCCGGAGTTATGGTGAGGCATTGGCGTCGGATGTTGACTTTCAGCATTACTAGAGATGTCGGTCGATCACGATACACTTGCGACTTCAGGTAACCCCAAAGCCAATAATCCCACGAACTGAGGTCTGGGGACCTGGGAGGCCAAGCATGACGAAAGTGGCGGCTGAGCATACGATAATCACCAAACGACGCGCGCAAGAGATCTTTCACACGTCTAGCAAAATGGGGTGGAGTGCCATCCTGCATAAACATCGTGCGTTCCAGCAGGTGTTTATCAGCGAGGCTGGGGATAGTGCGATTCTGTAACATATCGGCGTACCTCTCACCCGTCACGGTAGCAGTTTTGCTGTCCAGCGCCATCTGTCGGACATTTTGTGACCTTCTTTTTTTTTTTTTTTTGTTCTAATAAAACCCCATGTCATTCCAAGCATGTGTGTCGTTTTTACCTCTCTATCTATATTATTCCGTGGTTCATTACGTTTTCAAATTTATACTGACTTTTTGATCACCCGGTATGAAGTATGATTCAGCATTGAATATATCATAATGAATAAGGAGAATACAGTTTCAAGAACACAGGCGTAAAGTGAACGATACCACATGCCATCCCTCGTTAAGAGACTGTAGTTTCCCACGTAGTGTTTTGTGACCTGTAGTACAGCACTACTTATTTTCAGGAAAGTGTCTCGCGCAGAACTAGATGAAGTAACATGTAAGGGATTCTGGTTATCCTTTATGAAATATCGTTCATCGACGTTCAGAATTTCATTTGCTGCAACAAATCGCCTTGGCATAAAAACTGGAGCACTACCGTAGCGTCTCGCTGTCAGATAATCAGTGTATAAAGTAATCCACTTACAGTGCATTTACAATTTTACATTTATGCAACAGATTTAGTCAGATACTCGTAACCAGTCCTCCAGTGCAGCTAACTAACTAGCTACACAGTTAAGCAAATACATGCCATTCTTCTTCACTCACGTTGAGTGTTCATTAGAGAGAAAATATTTTCTCGTTGTATGAACCTTGGCCTGGTGTACAATATGCACTTGCCTAGATAACTTAAAGGAAAACAAAGAGTCTACAGATCTAAATTTATCACTGGAATTTTCCTGAAGAAACGATGTATTTGGATATATACAACACATGCGGCACAACAATTTTTAAAAATTTTATCATATCTAGCTTCACCTTCTTGAGTTTATGATGGTGAAGTCAGAACGTTGGTTTCTTAAGCTGTCAAACACTAACAGTACTGTAAACCCGAGCCAACGCTTTATAACACACCCAGTAGGTCTACCACTATACTATTTGCTAGTGAAGTGGCTAGAATTCGCGTTTATAGCCACCTTCGGTGAACAAGTTTCCTCACAAATGACAAAGTTATGCTGCCCGAAGTGGTACTTACTTCTCTATGGTCATAATTAAGTTACTGTTGTGTACAAAATATTCTTTCGCTGTGTCAGTAAAGATCTACATTTCATATACTTTCACCACCATATTGCTTACACTGTGAATGTTCGTCGCAGTAGATGCAGTGCACATATTATTTTATATGGTATGGTACAGTATATTCTACTATTTGGTAACCGATTGTGGCATGTACTAGCATCATGCACTAATGGAGCTATTTTTTGGTTCCGAATATTTTTATAATTTTGTGTACTGATTTTCTTTTTGAACGAAGTTGATTGGTTTAAACTCAAAGCAGCCCAAGAAATGTGCCGATGTCATTTCTTAGGAAACTACATAGCATAATCAGAAGTCGCGTAATTCTTCAACACAGTGTTTGAATAACAGCTGGCATTATTTCTATTAACGTTTATGCGCTGTTTTATGATTCATTGACGAGATGTTGAACCCTAATCTTCCTTCTTCAGCTACATAACTTTCTAAAGTTTTAAATTTTTTTCGTATGTTTTTAATTGAAACTAACTAAGAACAGAAACTTTCAGAAAAAATGAAATACCAGTTTCAAGTTATTGACTAATATCGTGTATTACCATCCAAAATGGGAAGACAGGAATCGAAAAATATCTTGGGTCCTTATATAAGTCATGATTAACTATTTCACTGATAGGCATTACGGTCTCTAGAGCGGATTCTGTGTGAATCAATCCAAGAGTCTCGTTTTCTTGGAGCCTTGTTTTAAGCTGTTTTTAAAACCAATCATCTATGACTGTTATTAACCTTCCAATGTAAGTATCAGGCGAAGACATCTAAAATACCTCTTGGCTTAACGTAATGAAATAGTGCTGAATAGCAATACAAAAATTAGTAGCTTTCCTAAAACGCTTAAAAACTATGCGGAATGATGAACCACTAAAAACAGAAGGGAGACGTCGCTACCAGGATGAGACAAACTACACTCAGTTAGTCCGATCTCTATATTTCATGATCACCTCTACAATGTCCACGAATTTCCATACCGCTTTAACGGTAGGAACAAAACGCTGTGACAGAAAGACTACACTTCTGATCTGCAACCAGTGTTAAATCTTGTCGCAGTTCGCTTCACTTGGGCTAGTTTGAAACGTCTCCCTCCATGCAAAAGATCCAGCTTCTTGATGGTTTTGTACTTCCTGTATCCAGGCGATTTATGCTCGACAACCATGAAATATTTGTTTACTGGGAATTATATGGGATCTAAAAGTTATCACTAGGAACGTGAAGAGCACTCGTACGTTCAGCTTGTATCTAATAAGAGGACACATTGGCATACTTGTACAAAAACTCTCAACAATGATGCCGCTGCTGATGATGATGAGGAGGAGGAGGATGGTGATGACGGTGGCAGCAGAGTTCACTTAAAGCATTAGGAATCTAATTCTTACCCAGAGTATCGATGATGACCATGAAGTACCCCGCGGTGGTAGCAGCAGCGCTCAGTCATGTTGGTAATCTTTTTACATTTCATACCCACATTCGTCCTGAACCATTCACGTATAAATTTACAGTAACAAGCAGTTTCATGTGCCTACGGTTAGTGTTATCATAAATGTAGATGTCTTTCTTCTCAAAATACAAAGGTTGTGTGCCGACATACTCATGACGGTGTATCTTCTAAAAAAAAAAAAAAATGGTTCAAATGGCTCTGAGCTCTATGGGACTTAACATCTGTGGTCATCAGTCCCCTAGAACTTAGAACTACTTAAACCTAACTAACCTAAGGACATCACACACATCCATGACCGAGGCAGGAATCGAACCTGCGACCGTAGCGGTCACGCGGTTCCAGACTGAAGCGCCTAGAACCGCACGGCCACACCGGCCGGCGGTGTATCTTCTAAACTGAACGTATAGTGTATCTCATAATATAACGATATGTGGAGTGTTGCTATACGATCACATAAAACAGCAAGTTTGTATATACTCTCACACGTCATACAAGGAAATCGAATAGATTGTTTCCGTAGCTTTTGATTATCTAGCTCAATATTCAGCTGCACGTCTCCAATACATTTATAGAACGAATTTCCGGAAGACTTCGGTCGGTTTTCTTCTTGACAAAGCTGTGCTTAAAGCTCGTGCTTAATGAGTTCATCTACTATTTTTCCAATACGAAGAGCAGGGAACAGTCGCATTTTACATATAATATATCTAGGAGAGTGGATCATCTACTATTGTATCAGTAGTGAACCTGCGAGATTTATTCTTTGCTAAGTTTATTTCCTGTGGATGTATGTTCTATGTCTTTCTTCGATTTCAAAGACATTTGCGTTTAAAACATTATGTGGTGAGGGTGGATATGGAACATAGACTTATCATTGGATATACACTGAAGAGCTAAAGGAACTGGTACACCAGCCCAGTATCGTGCCCCCCTCAGCACGCAGAAGTGCCCCAACACGACGTGGCATGGACTCTACTAACCTCTGAAGTAGTGCTGGAGGGAATAGAAACCGTGAATCCTGGAGGGCCGTCTATAAATTCGGAGGAATACGAGGCGGTGGAGACCTCTTCTGAACAGCACGTTGCAAGGAATCCCAGGTATGCTGTATAATGATCATATCTGTGGAGTCTGGTGGCCAGTGGAAGTGTTTAAAGTCACAGTAGTGTTCCTGGAGCCACTCTGTAGCAATTCTGGACGCGTGCGGTGTCGCATTGTCCCGCTATAATTGCCGAAGTCCGTCGGAATGCACAATGGACATGAGAGGATGTAGGCGATCAGACAGGTTGCTTAAGTTCGTGTCACCTCTCTGAATCGTATCTAGACGTATCGAGGATCCCACATCACTGCAACTGCACTCGCGACATACAGGGTAAATGGATTCGTGAGGGTGTCTCCATATCAATACATGTCCATGCGCTCGATACAATTTGAAACGAGACTCGTCGGACCGGCATGTGTCGTGCAGCCATCAAGGCTACACGAGGGTGCTTTCGCATCCGAAAGCTCATATCTATAATGTTCCGTGGAATGGTTCGCACTCTGACTCTTGTTGATGGTCCAGCACTGAAATCTGCAACAATCTGCGGAAGGGCTGCACTTCTGTCATGTTGAACGATTTTCTTGAGCTGTCGTTGGTTCCGTTCTTGCACGATCTTTCTTAGGCCGCAGCGATGTTGGAGATTTGATGTTTTACCAGATTCCTGATATTCACGGTACACTCGTGAAACGGTCGTCAGGGAAATTCCCCACTTCATCATTACCTTGGATATGACGTGTCCCATTGCTCGAGCGCCGGCTGAAACACCACGTCCAAACTCACTTGATAACCTACGACTGTAGCAGCAGTAGCCGAACTAACAACTTTGCCTGATACTTGTGGTCTTATATAGGCTTTGCCGACCGCATCGCCATATTCTGCCAGTTTACATATCTCTGTATTTGAATACGCATGCCTATACCAGTTTCTCTGCCGCTTCTGTGTATAAGCAGAATTGTGGATGACAGACAAAGAATAGTATCGCTGCATCACGTCATCGTGTGGATATTTGGCTACAGCAGTGCATCGTTTACGACCAGTAACGCCACATCTTCTCAGGGCGATAGGAGTCCGCGGCTCGTGATCTTGAGGTAGCGTTCTCGCTTCCCGCGCTCGGGGTCCCGGGTTCGATTCCCGGCGGGGTTATGGATTTTCTCTGCCTCGAGATGACTGGATGTTGTGTGTCTTTCATCCTCATTAAGTCACCGTAGTGGCTTTGTAGAACTTGTGGAGCGGCGGCCACTAATGCCATATGCTCATTATTATTATTGCGATAGGAGAGGAGGAACAATGAACTGGGTCAGAGACCTGCTCCTGAAGCAGACTGTGCGTAATGATAAACACAAAGGCTTCCTATGGCAAGAGGAGTTCGAAATACACGGTCTAGTGACGGCAACCTCAAGTGTTCGGGCGCTCGTTAACTATCGACATTTTTCATCGCCCATGTTGCATTATGTCTCCTATCATTATTTCAAAAGAAATATATTCTTTTCCCGGATTTGTTTGAGACTAGTGCATATTTCATGTGGAATTCTGGGTATTAATACAATGACGGAAAATAATCGCAACACCAAGAAGGAGTTTAGCGACGTAAACGATAGTTGGTAGGCGTGTTTCTACATCTCAGAGATGACGTCTGTTCAAATTTCGCTCCAGTGGCTTAGGAGTTGAACTAGTAGGACCACTACGAGGATGGAAATCAGGTCTGCTCTAAACACACGTTGTAACGGTTGTGAGCGTTAGTTACCTCTGAAAGTGGACGTGGTGTCGTGTAATAGGGCATCGAGTAGCCGGATGTTCCCTCTGTGATATTGCAGAAAGTCTTGGCACGAATGAGACCACTTTACATGATTGCTGGCAGCGATGGTCACGAGGCTGTACGGTCACAAAAGACCGCGCTCAGGACGGCCACGAGGATCTACCGAGAGGGAAGATCTTTGTATTCGGTGTATGGCTCTGGCGTATGGTACTCCATTTGAGCAGCAATCTGAGCAGCAGGTGGCACCACAGTGACACAAAGAACTGTTAAAAATCCTGTTACCTCAAGGATAGCTCCGAACCAGACGCCCTGTAGCCTGCATTCCACTGGCCCCGAACAAACGCCATCTATTACATCAGTGGTGTCAAGCGAATGACCATTGGGGTGGGGGTGGGGGGTGGGGGTGCTGATTAGTTGTAGTACTGCTGTATCTTCTGATGAAGATTGGTTCTACCTCGGTGCCTGTGATAGCCGTATGTCGCTTAGAAGGAGGCAAATTGGAGGCCTGCAACTATCCTGTCTGCGTACTAGACACTCTGGAACTACACCTGGGGTTACGGCCCTTGATGCGATTTCGTATGACAGCAAGAGTATCTCGCGGTTATCCCATGCACGCTAACTGCAAATCTGTGTATCAGTCTGGTGGTTCGACTTGATGTGCTGCCATTCATGAACAGAATTCAACGCAGTGTTCTGCAACAGGATAACGCATACCGCTGTTGAGCCCACCTTGCTCTACGGAGTGTTGACATGTTGCCTTAGCCTGTTCCATCACCATATCTGTCTCCAATAGAGTATATATGGTACATCATCGGACGACAACTGAAGTGTCATCCATAACCAGCATTAAGTGTCGCTGTATTGACCGATTAAGTGCAACAGACCTCGAACTCCACCCGACAAATTGACACCCGCCATCTGTAGAACACAATGCACACGCGTTTGTACGATTGCATTCGACGTTTTAGCGGTTACACCGAGATAGATAACGTACCAGCAGTTTACATTTACTATGGCTTATCTCACGCATACGTTAACTTGTGATCTTGCAGTTTCAATCAGTATGTTACCTTTAATTAATTCTTACGGGTATTGCGAGTGCTGTTTCGTCAGTGCATTTAGTGATTATAACTTGGGGTGCAGATACACATTAGTAACGTACGGTAAAGAAATAATATAATAATATTAAAGTCAATATTTTGAAGGGAATCTCGAATTTGATCATAACTCCAAAATCTCTTTTAAATTTTTCAGTTGAATACCACAGAACTCTCAGTGTCGAGACGTCCATAAGATCGTCAGAATACATCAAACGAATTAAAATATCACGATGTCTAGTGAGGCGCTATGAATCACACAAAACAGATCAGTTAAAACAAGGCCACGCTATTCAAAGTATGGTATGGACAGGAGGAAGGAATAAACTTGCCTCTCCGGTCTTGGTTTAGTTGCGGCACTTTCTCCGTATTTCTGCTTCACAGTGACATCACCAGTAGTCGATCCGGGCATCCCTGAAAGTTTCCACCCGTCCCTAAAGCCGTTGTTACACAGGCGACATCCAATGACCAGTCAGTGAGCTCTTCTGAGGGACCCACTCTGCTGTTACTGCTTCCCTAGCGACATCACAATACTCCCTGCCTGCCTCTACGCTGGCAGGTCCGCCTCTCGTGATATCTAGCGGTCAGTTTCTAATTACATTATTCTATGCGGATACCTTCAAACAGGTAGCGTATTTCGAGTGATTTTCCGAAGATGGCTGCACCGTGACCTTTCTTAAAAATGGGTTTGAGGTGCTATTCAAGCAATCACTTTTGCAAATGATTTTCAAGCAATTAACAGTAATTAATCACGTAAATTTTCAACTTCTCGCGGCGTAATGAAAAGTCCATTAAATTTCGGGCATGCAGCCACGCAAACAAAACTTCCACCACTGATATTTCGACCGCATATCGTCCGGCCATCCTCAGAGTGAGTCACAAGACTGACGAGAAGATGCCAAGTGCGGTCTTACATGTTCCACCACGGCGATACTGCGCATGCGAGTCACAGTCGCTGGTCAGCGGCAAAGTTATACGTTTACACATATGCCGCCTGTGGCGATGGCGTACTGACATTCGATACTTTGTCAAAATTAAAACCATTATCTCTATTTATTATTTTACTAGCTAATCTAACTTCTATAGCTTCCTTGAAAACAGAATCCCAAATGGAGGAGGTGGATGTTAAAATCTTCACATTACTGTAAATCATGCAATGCCCTATATCAATACAATGTTCGGCCACAGCTGACTTGTCTGACTGTGATAAGCGCGTGTATCAACGATACTCCACACATTTCTCATGAACGGTACGTGTTGTTTGACCTGTGTATGACTTCACAACAACAACAACAACAAAATCTTAAAATATGTGTGAAATCGTATGGGAGTTAACTGCTAAGGTCATCAGTCCCTAAGCCTACACACTACTTAACCTAAATTATCCTAAGGACAAACGCACACACCCATGCCGGAGGGAGGATTCGAACCTGCACCGGGACCAGCCGCACAGTCCATGACTGCAGCGCCCGTGACCGCTCGCCTAATCCCGCGCGGCTAAGACTTCTCACAATTTCCACAAAGAAATCTGATACACACCCACTTTACGATGCAGTAAATCGTCCTTTACAGAGCCGAGTAAAGCTGCAATGTTCGAGGTGGACGGAAGATCACCTTAACACAGTGTTTCTCAAAACTACGGCATATCTTCGAGGAAAGAACACTCAAATACGGCAAAAACGAACTTAATCTGAAGGAATTAATGTCTTATCCCCCATCACATGGTTGCATTCTATGTTTTTCATTGAATGCTCTAAGAATTTTTTGCGGAGGTAGTCCATTCGCTTTGAGAAAGCTCTTGAGGGTATGTGAGCTCTTCTTGCAAATTATCTTTATCCGATATACATTGCGCCCTATGCACTAATGTCTTAAGTACACCTATGGTCTGTGACACAGTCGTTCTACGTGCTGCGAAAGGTAATGCTACCGTCCTTTTACCTCAGGAAGTCCACAAGGAAATGATATGTGTTCTATTGAGTTCTGGTGAATACCGGAAGATTAACAAAGATATTACCAATAAGGTGACAATAAGGAGTGCTTCCTTGCTGAATGCTTCATCTCTACCAAAGGAAGTAATAAGAAGGTTAAAGGTAGACAGATGAGAATAAGCGTCTAGAGGACTAGTCCATGAGGCCTACAAAAAGCGCTATTGAAACTTCCTGGCAGATTAAAACTGTGTGACCGACCGACACTCGAACTCGGGACCTTTGCCTTTCACGGGCCAGTGCTCTACCATCTTTTTTTTTTTTTTTTTTTTTTTTTTTTTTTTTTTTTTTTTTTTTTTATTATTGAACAAACGGAGAGTACATATATATATACACAAAGCAAAAGTTCTTCAAGGTACCAGTTAAACATATACAAATGAGTGTTAGGTAAACAAATTATTAGAATAACATGAAATACAACAAAATAGAACATATCCTGTTTTCCTTTTTTTTTTTGTTTTTGTTTAAAAATTTGTATTGAACAAAATAAAAGTATATATATATTCACTATGCAAGAGTTCTTCAAGGTACCATTTAAAAATATACAAATGACTGTTAGTTAAACAAAAAAATATTAAAAAAGAAAAACATGAAATACAACAAAATATAACATATTCTGTCTTCTTCCTTGCTTTTTTTTATTTTTTTATTTTTTTTTAAATTGGTGTTTGTTTTTGGTCGATGCATGAGAACGCGGATAAGGGTGTTGCATCATGTGACAGGTAGGCATGGTACACCCCAACTTTGAGGGGGGTCAAGGAAGACGCTGCGGAGATAACCGGCAAAAGTTTGTCGGTAAGATGGTTTGCGGGTGAGGGTGCTATGCGCGGTCACAACTTTGTACCAGAAGTCAAGGACTGTATGCGGACCACTCTGAAAGAGATATTCTAAAGCCTGTCCTCGAAACCAGATTAGGGTATGGTGCTTAGCAAGAGGGTAGTGAAATGTCTGGGGCAACAACAGGAGATCCGGGGTTACCGTCGTTGGCGGGGCACGGAGGTAAAAGCCCACGATTCGTTGGATGAGGAGCCATACGTTTTGTTTCAGGGGGCACGTAAGACGGTGCTCGTCGGTGTCTTCGAGCTGACAGTTAGGGCAGAGTGGGGAGGTGGCCAGTCCTATGCGATAAAGTCGACTATTAGTCGGGAATTTGCCATAGACTAAAACATACCAGAGTGCAGACACAGACGACGGTAAAAAGGGTGCATGCACACACCCCCAAACCGTGCGCCAGTTAATGTCAGGATGCTGTAGCACCATGGGGTCGCAAGGGTTGGACAGCATAAACAAACGATAATAATCTTTTGTTCGGGGAGGACGGGTGACTGGAAGATCGGCCCGAACGTAGCTGAGTTCTATGAAACAATTGGCGACGTAGTACAATAATGGAGAAATAGGTGCCACATTGATCGGTGGATCGAGAGAAGCTGGTCGGAGGATATCTAAGAGACTGCGTGTTAAGGACGGGACCGGCCCCTGCCAGTGCCGCAACAGAGTGTGGACAAAGAGTGCAGAAGAGCGTGCCCGCACGTTGATGAGTCCGAGGCCACCTTTTGCAGGAGGCAGTGTTAGCGTGTTGTAGCGGACTTTGAAAAGTGCCCCTGCTGACACGAAATATCCAAAGGCTGATTGGATGCGGCGGCCAAGGAGTAACGGCATTGGGAGGATCTGGGCGACGTGTACCAGTTTAGGGGCGACATAGATGTTGACATAGGACACACGTTGGAGTTGGTTTAAGTTACGGTGCACTTGACCGCGGACATGGTGCCGAATCGACTGCAAAAGCCGCCGGTAAGCCAGGGCCACTGTGCGGTGTGTGGAGCTCGTAAATTCGATACCCAAGTAACGAAGGGTGGCACTGACTGGGAGTGGGGTCGGCACCATAGCCGGGAGGCCGCGCCCAATGTGCATCATAGTCGATTTACGGACATTAAGAATGCTACCAGAAAGACGTCCATACTGGTGGATCCATTGGATGGCGTCATTGAGTTCCGTGGAGGAGCAGGTGAGAAAGAGGAGATCGTCCGCATAAGCCCTACAGTAAAAGGTGTGGTCACGCAAAGTGAGGCCCTGCAGTCTAGAGGTAAGTCCAGTGATGAGGGGCTCAAGTGCAATGGCATATAGTAGAGTAGACATAGGGCATCCTTGACGCACAGAGCGGCGTATAGGAATCGGTCCTACAAGCCTCCCATTGACTTGTACCATCGAGACCGCGGGAAGTAGTAACCGGCGAATGGCATCGACAAAAGGCAATGGGAACCCCATACGTGTCGCCACCATGAGGAGGAATGGGTGTCGAACGCGATCAAAGGCACTCGCGAAATCGACGGATACCAGTGCTGCACGAAGGCGACAAACCGACGCCAGTGCAATGAGGTCACGGCATTCCCCTAGGGCTGTTTGTAAGGTGGCCCCACAACCACGTGCAGTCTGCTCAGGTGAAAGGACCGTAGGTAAGACGGTGCGTATGCGCGCTGCTAAGAGGCGTGCATAGATTTTATAGTCTGCATTCAGTAGTGTAAGGGGGCGATATGCAGAGACATGAGACCCTCCCTTCGGTTTAGGCACAGGTAGAACAATGCCAGTGACGAATTCAGGTGGAATTGGGAAGGACGGAGTAAAGAGTTCCTGAATCATTTCCGTCCAGCGAGGAAGCATTAACGTGGTGAACGCCCGGTAAAACTCCACCGGGAGACCATCTGGTCCGGGTGATTTGTTCTTGGCCCCTTTGTTGATCGCATCTACCACCTCTTCTGCGGTGATTGCAGACATCATGGACGTTGACTCCGCTACGGTGAGGGTCCGAGCAGGGGAAGGACGGAGATCATCAGGAATGGGCGTCGCCATCGGTTCATCGTCATAAAATTGGCGATAATGTTCAGCAAAGGCGGACACGACTGCCGCCTGTGTTGTGTGGTGAACACCATCGGAGGTCGTGATGTTGGGGACGAAAAGCCGACGTCGACGACTATGGTCGGATGCGACATGGATTGTGGATGGGGTTTCGTCGTGGAGGAGGTCTTGTCGTCGGGAACGCACCACGACACCATGCAGTCGTGCACGTTGAAGAGAGAGGAGACGAGCTTTAGTACGCTGTCGTTCCCTATGGGTGTCAGGTGATGGAGGGAGCGCATCGAGCTCACGGAGGACGGCGTAGTGAAAATTTGTGGTGTCTCGATGCCATGCTGCTGCTTCCTTGCCACATTGTATGAAGGCCTTTCTGATCGCAGGTTTGGCACATTTGAGCCACCAATGGAACGTGGATGTGTACTGCGGAAGGCGTCTTTCGCAAGACGCCCATGTAGTGGCAATACATTGTCGGCAGTGTGGATCATTAAGGAGGGAGGTATTAAGCTTCCAGTAACCTCTGCTGCGCCACACCGATTGAGGTGGCAGAGCCAGGGAGCAAATGACGGCGCAATGGTCCGAAAATGCAAGGGGCCATCGTTCAGCTTGGGCGACTTCATTGCCGAGGTGAGCAGAGACATATAACCGGTCCAGTCTGCTCGCAGAATGTGCTGTATAATGGGTAAAACCGGGGGTATTGCCATGAATTTTCTCCCAAACGTCCACTAGATGAAAATCTTCGATTAATGTGAGCAGCGCCGGGCATGGCGAATAACCAGGCACTTGGTCCTGCGGATGGAGGACACAGTTGAAATCGCCTCCCATGATAAGGCGATCATAGCGTCCAGAAAACAGGGGCGCCACGTCATGTCCGAAGAAAGTGGACCGCTGCCGACGGTTCGTGGAGCCAGACGGAGCGTAGATATTGATGACGCGCGTGTCGAAGATGGTAACAGCCATGCCTCTTCCACAGGGAAGGGTTGTCGTGTCCGTGAGTGGGATTCCTTCGCGTATGTAGAAAGCCACTCCACGCCCTGATTGATCACATGTGGACGTGTATGAGTCGTAGCCGTAGACTGGTGGTAGTGTGGCAACGCGTACTTCCTGAAGAAGGGCGACGTCGACGTCGGAGGCCCGAAGCATGTCACATAGGAGTTGCAGCTTGGGTGCAGTGCCGATCATGTTGATGTTCAGTGTGGCAAACCGGTATGTTTGTTTCAGTGGTGGTGGACGCGCATCTACCATCACCGAGGGAAGTAAGAGGAGGGCACCGACCGGAAGTCCCGTCCCATCAGCTGCAATGCCTCGCTTTTGATGTTAACAGGCTGCCTCGTCCGGCGGAGGTAACTCATCCGGAGGAGGGGGCGTACCTTCCTCAATGTCGTCGGCCCATGCTCCTGTGCCGTGGGTCTGTCCAATGTCCATGGGAATTGCGTCGTGGTGAGAGAGATCTGGAGTTGTCGGCGGGGAGACAGGCGTCTCAACCGGCTCACCGATCGTTACATTGTGCGTGGCGACCTCCATAGTGGTCCCGTCCTGCGAAACGTCTTGTTCATCGTGAAAGTTGTCCGCCGACCTCTGCGTGGAAATGTCGGCTGCTTGGGTGTCGTCTTCGTCGTCGCGGGTGGCAATGCTCTGAGAGCCCGTGGGTGAACGGCGACGGCGTTTGCGCCTACGTGGCGAGCGTTGTTTGCGCACGTGTTCCTCAGTGTCGGACGACGGCAAGGAGGAGCGTCGACCTGGTTCGAAGGCGTCGGTGGGTACAATGAAATTGTCAAACAGGTGTTGTGAAGATGTACTGGTCTCCTCAGCGTCCGGTGCGGGAGCCTGTTCGGCAGCAAGGGTATCAGGTGGGACGTCTGCACCGTCCGTTGGTGACTGGGACGGTGGGACGTGCCGACCGGAAGGACCGGGCGACGGACTGGACGAAACTGTAGACGTGGCGAGAGCCGCTGCGTAAGTGACCGGTAGGGCGGTCATCGTGGGTGTGACGGACGCTTCCGACAACGGGAGCTGCGCGACACGTCGTTGAATGCATTCAGACCGTAGGTGACCTTCTTTCCCGCAACCGGAACAGGTCCGAGGTTGGCCGTCGTACATTATAATGGCACGGCAGCCTCCGATACGTAGATAGGAAGGCACGTGTTTCTGCAACTCGATGCGGACCTGTCTAACTCCGTTTAAAACTGGATAGGTCTGAAATTGGACCCATCGTTCGGCAACATGTTCCAGAACGTTGCCATAGGGACGGAGCGCCTCGATGACGACGTCTGCAGGTAGTTCGAACGGCAGTTCGAAGATCCTTATCGTCCGTGTGCCGAGACCTGCGTGATCGACGGTAACGGGTCCGACGTTGCCGTCGGAATGGCAGAAGCGCAGTCCACGTTTTGCCTCTTGAAGCACCTTGTCGCACGCCGCATCGTTGATCATTTTGACGTAGACGGTACTGCTAACTATGGACAAGTGGATACCAATTAGATCCGTTGGCGGTATTTTAACTTCATCGCGTATAAATCGTTCTACCTCCAGGGCCTTGGGTCGGGCGAAGTCGGAACAAAAGTTGAAACGTAATGTCTTCTTTCGATAGTTGTGCGCCATGGTGGTCTAGAAGGAAAACGGCACTTACAGCGGCCGAAGTAAACACAAACACACCGTGCGCGCCTCGCCCGCAGCGCTCTGGCGCGTGACCGCCTCGCAGCACTGCCGGCGGCAGACTGACCATCTGAGCTACCGAAGCACGACTCACACCCGCTCCTCACAGCTTTACTTCTCCCAGTATCTCGTCTCCTACATTCCAAACTTTACAGAAGCTCTCCTGCGAAACTTGCAGAACTAGCACTCCTGAAATAAAGGATATTGCGGAGACATGGCTTAGCCACAGCCTGGGGGATGTTTCCAGAATGAGTCTCGGTCGGGCACACAGTTTTAATCTGCCAGGAAGTTTCATATCAGCGCACAATCCTCTGCAGAGTGAAAATCTCATTCTGGAAACATCCCCCAGGTTCTGGCTAAGCCATGTCTCCGCAATATCCTTTCTTTCAGGAGTGCTAGTTCTGCAAGGTAGGCAGGAGAGCTTCTGTAAAGTTTGGAAGGTAGGAGACGAGACACTGGCAGAAGTAAAGCTGTGAGGAGCGGGCGTGAGTCGTGCTTCGGTAGCTCAGATGGTAGAGCACTTGCCCGCGAAATGCAAAGGTCCCGAGTTCGAGTCTCGTTCGGGCACACAGTTTTAATCTGCCAGGAAGTTTCATATCAGCACACACTCCGCTGCAGAGTGATAATCTCATTCTAAAGAGCACTATTGGTTCGCCAACGTATTTTCTGCCAAATATTTAGCTTCCTTATTAATACCATTGGTAGGAAAATGTTGTCATCACAGTTTTAATTCTATGGATGTTATACAGAGATCTAGTAGTGTCAGGCTTAATAGTACGGATGTGCTTGCTACCTTTGGCGTGGTATCATTATACAACTAGGTACCTTTAAAGGACTCTTTATCTCTTATTGGCCAACATTTTGATAAGAATATTACGGCGTTATTTGAACATGTGCTTTTATCATCTTAATTTCGGTTTAATGGTGAATTTTATGAGCAGATTAATGCCGTTGCTATGGGAAGCCCTCTATCCCCCTCTGTTAGCTAATTTATTCATGAAAGACTTCGAGGACAGGTTACTGGACTCAGCAAGTTTTAAACCAACGGTCTTCTGGAGGAACATGGTCTGCCCGCATGGAATGGATGATATACATCGATTTTTTGAGCATTTGAATTCTACCCATGCTAGTATAAAATTTACTATGGAATAATAAAAAGACAGCTGCCTTCCCTTTTGGATGTTGTCGATCGCCGTAAAGATGATGGCACATTAGGACATGTCGCATATGGGAAACCAACACACACAAATCTATGTCTACATGCCAGTAAGTGCCATCACCCTTCACAGAACATAGATATCCTTAAGACCTTAGTACATAGGGCGCACTGTATATCGGATAAAGATAATTTGCAAGAAGAGCTCACAGACCTCAAGAGCATTTTTAAAACGAATGGATTTTTTCCGCAAAAAATTCGTAGAGCATTCAATGTAAAACCTAGAATCAGCCATGCGATGGGGAAGAAAATAGTAATTCCTTCAGGTCAAGTGCTTTTTGCCCTACGTGGATGCTCTTTCCTCGAAGATAGGCCGCAGCCTTTGAAACACTGTGTTAAGGTGATCTTCCGTCCACCCCGAAGATTGCAGCTTTACTCGGCTCTGTAAAAGACGATTTACTGCATCGTAAAGCGCGTGTGTATTAGATTCCATGCGGAAATTGTGAGAAGGCATACGTAGGTCAAACAGGTCGCACCGTTCATGAGAGATGTGCGGAGCATCGATGAAACACACGCTTATTACAGCCAGACAAGTCAGTTATGGCCGAACATTGTACTGATACAGGGCATTCTATGAATTACAGTGATGTGAAGATTTTAACATCCACCTCTTCCTTTTGGGATTCTGTATTCAAGGAAGCTATGGATATCATATTAGCTAATAATTTAATAAATAGAGATAATGGTTTTAATTTGGACAAAGCATGGAATCCGGCTCTTGGGGTAATTAAACTTCAGAGAAGTCGTCATGATGTCACCGCCGCCGAACATACATCGATAAGCTAATCGAATGTCAGTACGCTTTCGCCACAGACGGAGCATGTGTAAGCGTATTTCTTTGCCGCTGACCATCGTGTGTGACCCGCATGCGCAGTACCGCCGCGGTGGAGCATATGACGCCGCACTTGGCATCTTGTCGTCAGTCTGTGACTCAATCTGAGGATGGCCTGATGATTCGAGGCTGCAATATCAGCGGAGGAATTTTTATTTGTGCGGCTTTATGCCCGAAATTTGATGGACTAGTAATTAATCATTTTCTTTTGGCGGAAAATCATACCGTCATAGACATACACAGTCGTCTACAGGTAATATTCGGATAGTGGGTAAAATCACGATGTAAGCTGGTCGAAGCGTCAGTCATCAACAGAATAAGAAGGAAACATGTCTAAAGTTTCACGCGCTGGTAGGTTGCATACATCCGTGAAGCATGCAATGTAGCAACGTGCGAACACTTATATTCGTGGTGATCGACGAAGTGCTATCAACTAGTCTTTAACTTGACATCTCAGTTGCTAATGCTTACTCACTTGTCCAGCAGATAGCGTTCTCAAAATTTTGTGCCAGCTGCATTCCTCGATATCTTATTGAAGGACATAAAGAGAAGAGATGGAACTTTTATCCCATATTGCTTGCTCGTTATGAGGCCGATGGGGGGATTTCTTGTCAACCATTGTTACAGGCGATGACACTTGTATTCAGCAGTTTGTTCCTCAAACATAACGGCAATCTGAGGCATGGCACCACACACATGAGCTCCGTGGAAAGCACTACAGCAGTGATAGGAAAGATATAGCCGCGTTGAGTGGCCACGTGGTTTAAGGCACCATGTCACGGATTGTGCGGCCCCTCCCGCCAGAGTTTGGAGTCCTCCCTCGGACATGGGTGTGTGTGCGGTTCTTAGCATAAGTTAGTTTAAAAGAATAAGTAGTGTACTATAAAATTCTAGTTATAGTTACGTCAACTTCTGTTTTGTATGGGTCTATAAATAATCGAGGCAATAGTGTCTCGATCTCATTTTGTCATTTTGTCTCAGCTTGTCTTGTCTCGCGTTGTCTGTATTGTGTTAGTTCATAACTCTTAATTGTGAAAATACATAGTGTGGAAGTATTCAAAACTTTAATTTCAGAAGTATCTTCCACCTTCTCTAAAAGTAATTATCCTGGAGAAAGGGAAAAAATTTATTATTATTAAAAACTAAAAATAATTAAATTTTGAAGTGAAGTCAGGAAAGTGAGACAGAGACTCCAATCGAACATAAAGTAATTCAAAACTTAAACTGTGAAAACTTTACTTTTTTCATTGACACATTACGCAGCCCAGCTCAGCAACCCTCAATTTTTTTAAAATAAAATCGAACGAAATATTAACATAGGCATAGGATCTTTGACTGAGAGCATTAGTGATCATTGTCTTTATAATACTCGCAATATTAAATGTCGTGAATTTAACTCACTTGCAAGAGTGTAAAATTAATTTGGACAGGACGTGCTTAAGGATTGTCTTCTTTTTACATTGGTTAATCCATGATTGTTAATAATAGAAAGGCACTACAAAATATTTACTTCCACTAAGAACCTTATTTTACAACAGATTTTAAGGACTTTAATTTGTGGCGTCCACTCGCAAAGACAATTAACTATTACCATGTCCTGAGATCGGAGAGAATACCACATTAACGATGACTAACCACTACCAACTAGTCAAGGAATATCAAGGTAACGATAGCCGTCACAAATGGCGCAAACCAGCTTGAGTCCCGAACAGAGGTCAAGAGTTGGAGATCATGATTAGCACGGTAACGTGAGACTCTATCAAAGAAGAGAACGATAGGTAATTGTCGTCAAATATGACTTCAGTGTGTTATCGATCATAGAACATTAATTGTACAAGTGTGCTTAATTGAAATGTGTAGTGTTATAACTGTGATTGTGGGTAATTTGTGAGTTTCTGTTGCATGCAGCTGTTTTATTGATTGAGCCTCAGTGAGAGAGAGAAATTTTTATCGCTGAGGCCGTATCTGAGCATTGATGTACACAAGCAGAACTACTCGACTCTACAAAATGTAAAAACGTTGATATTTGCGATCTTGCCTTTTGATAGCGCTTTTATCTTGATGAGTAATAGTGCAGTACTGTAGTTTACAGTAGTAGATAGTTTGGCGTGATTTCATCAGTGAAAGTGAATTAAACTGCGTAGAAAGCTCAATGTACTGTGAGAATCTGTAAAAACTGTTGTGATCTGTTTAAGACGATACCCTTGGTTTAACTGAAGTTATCGTTTTTTTATCGGCAGTGGCAAGAAAACGTAGGGGAACGATAGCATGTGATAGACTGATCGATATGGGATGACGATTTTGAGGACACAGAGGTAGAAATTATTCCAAAGCCAGTAAATACCAGATTTGATAGTCGTGAGTCATCGAACTCACATGACCCTGAATCAGAGCACATCGAAGCATGCCCTGAAGCAGTTTTACATGAACGTGTTGATGAAACCATAGAATCTATAGCAAAACCGGATGAGGTACCCAGTCGGAAATGACTTCTGACCCATTTACTGCTGTTTTAATGAAATTGGATGAGCGAGATAAGGAATGGGAGAGTTGAAAGGCTGAATGGGATAAGCGATTAGTCACTGAGATTGAGAAAAGAGAAAAAACAAAAAAAGAAACAAGACAGATATTTAGTAGATAGGGTCATAAAGATTGTCACCGGTTTCGAACAAATCCATAGCAAGTTATCCGAAGTTAACCGTAAATGTGAGATTTGAATGAGCTGGTCGCTAAATTAAAGTTAGACTTAGAAATTTTTCAGGAAAAGTGGACCAAGATCGAAAATAGTGTAGAATCAGTTACGCAAAATATCGAAAACTTCGAAGTAGATAATCAAAACCACAATACGTCCGAATGGACGGAGGCCAAAAATACCGACATTAATACTAAGATCTATTCCGAAATAGCTGCACCACTTCAAACAGCAAATAAAAATTCAGATGCCAGCACGCAGGAAATGATCTAAGAAATGAAGGATGTGCTCAAACAAATAAAAGATAAGGTCATACTTGAACTCCTGAAATGGGAGGGTGAAAATAGTCTTAATTTTACAGCACATGAACACAATGTTCCTTTTGGAACCGACAAAGAACAGAAAGAGTCTCCAAATCGATACAAATTATCTGAAAATTATTCACATAGTTACAGATATGGAAATGAAGGCACAATTATGAAACGTCCCCTTAGAAAAATTATACATGACTGTGCTTATACGGACACACAATACTTTTAGCGCAACGCAATCTGACTTTCAAAAATCCCTACAAAAGAATGGCCCTGACTAACATTAACCTATACCTTTCACAAATCACTTACCTCACAAAAATCTTCATTACTCGAACTACTGCAATACAGCGAGCGCCACTACTGCCAGCTAAATAAAAGATTCAAACTACGGAAGGCACTAACTACTGATAGGGATAGTCAGCAAATTGAAAGATTTTAATAGAGAACAAAGAATGTATTTACCTTAATAGTCATAATATATATAGCAGTTCATGACATCCAGTCTTACAAATTTCAAAACTCCGCCATTTCTCTCCCCACATCCACCACTGCTGGCGGCTCACCTCCAACTGCGCAACACTATTTCGCGCTGTTCACATCCAGCTGCCCAACACTACAATGGCAGACAACAATGCAAACTAGCCACAGACTGCACAGAGCACAGCCAGTGATTTTTCATACAGAGCGCTACGTGGCGTTAACAATAAGAAAACCTAAACAGCCTTCTTACACAATGTTCAAACCTTATTCTGAAAGCAATGACGATCCAAGAAGTTTCTTTCCGTCTTTATCATAACAGGAACTTGAGCGGAATTTAATCGATAAATGGCAGTTCCAGACATACTTTTCAGAAACAGATATTCCGCACGTAACAGTTTTCATCAAAATTTGTAGGTATACACTACCACGGTTCTGGAATGAGTACCATAAAACCCAGTTAGTTGTCACTCACATAAGCGGTGATGCCGCGTTGTGGGCCTAAGAAGTCGTCGAATTATATAGTGCGAACAAAGATTCCAAACGGAGATTTATCGTCAAATTCTGGTCCTCTAGCAAACAAGAAAAATTGGGAAAGTCCTGATAATTACAATCCCAAAAAAGGTAGCTTACGAAAATGTACGCAAATAAGACCCTATATTGGGATGAACCAATTTCACCCCGAGAAGTACTCAGAATTTTGAAAGATAAATTACCGATCAACATCAGGGAAAAACTTATGTGTGTATCTGATACAAATCTCGAACACGTATTATCAATTGCAGATTTCCTTGAACTGATTCAAGAAGATCTCAAACAATTGAGTGGAAACGAAAATAACCAAATCCATAATGTAAATTCTAAAGATAGCCACAATAATGATAATAATCATAGAAACAGCAGTAATTGTGGTTTTAACCTAACCTAACCTAACCTAACCTAACCTATTACGGCAGGAACTGTAGTGGACTGACCCGACAGCCAATCCACTATGACTTGTAGCCGAATAGCACGCGTTAAGCTCACGCATACTGGTGTGAGGTCTGGAACAATTAAAGGAGTTGAGTCTAATAAATAAAGTACGTAGTTGATGTAATACTTAACTTTAATCCATAATTGGTGTACATCGGTCTGATGGTTCATGCTTCATTAGATACATAGCAAAGGATAAATGGCGCCTTGCTAGGTCGTACCAAATGACGTAGCTGAAGGCTATGCTAACTATCGTCTCGGCAAATGAGAGCGTATTTGTCAAGGTAGCATCGCTAGCAAAGTCGTCTGTACAACTGGGGCGAGTGCTAGGGCGTCTCTCTAGACCTGCCGTGTGGTGGCGCTCGGTCTGCAATCACTGACAGTGGCGACACGCGGGTCCGACGTATACTAACGGACCGCGGCCGATTTAAAGGCTAACACCTAGCAAGTGTGGTGTCTGGCGGTGACACCACAGGAACAATCAAAATTACAATAGCAATAGCAATAGAAATGTTCAGGGTAATAAAAATGGAAAGGGGAATGGAAATTTTACATATAAATTAAGCCCTGTCTTAAATTTCAATCCTAACTTCCGTCTGTCCTACCATCAAAACCAAAATCAGTGTGCACAGAACAACAGTAATCCGAGAAAAAGAAGGTACAATGACTATTGCAATGGAAATAATTACAATAATGATAACTGAAAAATGAATCCTCGCTGTCATAACGATAATAATAATAATAATAATAATATTCCAGCTTCTTGGCAGCCTTCTGCTGCTGCTGTTTCAACTGAACAGAATTTGCAAATCCAACATCACATAAACAGTCATGTAAATAATCTACAACAATGCCAGGCCTGGAAAAATCTTGGCCACAGAATAATCATAATGTGAGAATAATCTACGCTACGCAAGAATCCCGTAACCTACCGACTAACCAGGGAAACTGGATACGACCATTCTTTGCGTTCCAAGGCTGGTTGCGGAAGAAGAGGGAGGCAAATGTGGAAACCGAATTGTAGTGCTAAGGTACAGTGACGACAAGATAACTCTTGACGAATTAAGTAAAGTATATCTAGAATGTAAATCAGGCTAGGACAAAATGATACAAGTCATGGTTAAGGCATCAATTAATGATATACCTACTCATATAATTATAGGTACTGGGGCTACTACTTAACTTGCGAGTTAAAATTTACACAAACAGGTTAGGGTGAAGAGAACGATTCCGGTTTTTCCCGTTCAGAAGAGTAATGTCACTGCAGCTTTCGGGAGGAAGTCACAGACTGTGAAGTTTAAAATGCAGGTCGACGTTATGATGCAGATAGAAGTACTAAGAAGCACCTTCTTGGTGTTAAAGAAATTGTGGGTCTCATTTATTTAGGGATGCGATTCCCTATGCGAGAGGAAAACCATAATGGACTTCGGGGTAGGAATACTAGTATTAGAAAGTAAGGGTAATAGTAGAAAACTGGACCTAGTGAAGCAGCTGAAACTTCGTGGTAAACATTGACAGCTACTTAATATCAGACGTGTTGGTCCAAAGGTGCTGCACGTAGTAACTAAAAATAGTTTGTATGATTCAAACCAGAGTAAAGAAGTAGAGATAATGGGTCTCATCAAAATTAAAGCAGACAAGTCTATGTATCTAAAGGATGAGCTGTGTCACCAGTTAAAAAATTATGTTAGAGTATTTGATGAAAAGCCTGTCATTCTTAAGGATTATGAGTATTATATGGAGGTTATCACTCATAAAACATTTTTTCGGTCGTGCTATTAAGCAGTGACTAACGAAATCCGTAAGATGTTGGACTGGCACATAACTGAACCGTCGAATCCTGCCTACAGCAGTCCACTGCTCGCCGTAGCGAAGCCAAACGGAAGTTTCCACTTAGTTTTCGACGTACGGGACACTAATAAAATGATTTTACCGACCCGTAGCGACCAGAGAATATAGAAGAATTGTTTCAGAAATTCTAGGGAGTGAAGTATTTAACCTCGGCAGTTTTCAAATCATCATACTGGTAGATCAAGTTACACAAAGAATCCAGGAAGTACACACCCTTCATCTTCTCTGGCCTAAGTTATAAGTTTCAAGTGATGCCATTTGGTTGCAATGGAAGTGCAGGCGTTTTCATAGCAGCGTAGGATACAGTATTAGAACCAGCGCTGCTTGACAGTCACGTTATTTGTAGACGACTTGCTAATATCCACAGAAACGTGGGAAGAGCATATTAAATCATTAGAAAGAGTATTTGAAAGATTAGCAGAGTATGGCGTTTTTGTAAATCTGATGAAATCAAATTGAGTTTTTGGATCATATTATCACCCCGGTTGGAATAAAACCAGATCCAAAGAAGTTGTATGCTATTAGCAATTTTCCACAACCCCACCGAGAAATTACAGTTAAAATCACTTCTTGGACTGTCCTCATTCTCCCGAAGATTCGTACCAAATCACTTCCTGCTTTAGTAAGAACTTGTATAGTATGTCAAAAGGCTAAACCAATGAACCGATGTAACAGGATGGAGTCACATCCCATAATTCCTACGAAGCCTTTACAGTTAGTACCTTTTGATGTGGCTGGTTCCCTACCGTCTTCCAGAGGTGGTATTAAGTATACAGTAGCGTTATATGATCTCTTTTCTTAACATGTTACGTTGTATCTCATAACAGCAGCAACAGCTACATCTGTCGGTAGAAGAACCATACAAGATTATATTCTATGCGTAGAAAAACCCGACACAGTGCTGTCAGATAACGCATCCTACTTCACAAGTCATATATTTAAATCCTGTATGAGAGAAAATAATATTAAGCACATTTTAACTTTCCGCTTTAATGTGGAATGCAGCACCATTGAAACTGTATTCATAGAATTTAATACATTTTTAATATCGTATGCTTCAAAACCGCAGTCAAAATGGACTGATTCCGTAACTGTATTTGAAAATGTGTTTAACATTTCACCTCATTCGTCTACGAAACACATGCCGTCTGAGGCAATGATTAACGAAATGGAAAAGAATGAATGGAGGGATCCAATACCTCAAGTGCGAGCACATACGCCGTATTTTACAAGAACGGCGACGCAATACTCAAGGAGAAAGTTCCGGTTTGATAAAAGGCTTGGACAAACTACACAGCACAAAACTGGAGGGAAGATTCTCCTTAGAACGCACCCTAAAGCATCTTTATTGAAAAAAGGAAATAAGAGAACAAAAAGCGTAAGCCCTTGAGGCAGTACCGTTAATTATTGTTGATACCCCACATGAAGGGAGCTAATTACTTTGTTACATAGAATTTAAAAAGATGAAACCTTTACCTACTGATGTGCTTATCAAAAAATATTATGAATGATACGTTTAATTTCTTGTGTCACAGATGTAATGATTATCAATTAAGTAATTTTTGAGTAAAATATTTCTTTTATCATTTGGTTTTTAGATGTTAACAGAATCTTCCGTCGGTTCTTGGTAGAACAACATTATCATAAATGAAAAGCAACAGTTTGCTTTTGTTCTACAACATTGCATTTTGTTCCAAAATATTGTTGAACAAAATCAAACTTGTGGTTTGTAGATGTATACATTTATTTTCTGAAACAAAGTTTTTTATGTGTTAGCCTTAAGTGAAATTTCCATAAACTTTGAGCCTTCAGCTCGTATTCAACGTTTTGCTGTTAATGAACAGTTCTCTGGCAGTTACAGTATGTAAGTGTTATTACGTAACTAAAACTTTAAGTAGAAAGGATGATGTTCTTGATCATGTTTTAGCAAATGGTGTTCAAATATAATAACTATGCTATTTTAACAAGTGGTGTTCGATTATAATAACTATGCAGTTTTAAAATGCCGCCAGCTCCCTTTAAAATAAATACGACTTTATTTTCTTCAGCCTTAAGCCCGTATTACAAAGTGACAGTGACCTCAGAAAGGACTTCTTTTAAAAGAGCTTTAAGCTCACCGGAAACTTAGTGGTAATTTCGTTTTACAGAACATTCCGCTCTTATTAAAGCTAGTTAGTACCGGTATTCTAAACCTGATGATCTCTTAGATCAAATACATATGAATCAATAATGGAATATTTCTGATGTGTACATTTCTAAAGCAAAATTGCACCACTTATATTTTATAAAATTGCGCTTGTTGTGCTAGAAACGATTCTTGTGTACCGAATAGTCGTTGCCAAACTGACTATTTATTCATCGCGATTAACGTCCGAGTGTAAAATCATGGGAGGCCTTTTGGACCTAACGTGTTTTGAGATTATATTTTTCTGTCCTATTCGGATCGAGACTAGTAGTTTTGCTAGTGGTATGTACTGATAGAGACTTACCACAAATGCCAGCGTCTTCTAAGACCTGGATGAGCCATTTAAACTGTCTCTGCTAATTAACCGTTTAGAGTCGGAATCTGGTGACGTCAAGTGTAAAGTGATTAATTGTGACGATATGTGAAAACAAAACTGCAAAAAGACTCATCGATACGCTCCGCAACGTGACTTGTGAAATAACTCTCTCCGATAAAGTAACTGTAATCGCAGTGTTCGCGAAAATTGTTCGATACTTGAGTATTCAAATATAATAAAGCAGTGAACGGATTACATCTAGATGTTATTTCACTGTGATAAATATTATGAAAAGGAAAAAGTGCACATCTGGGATAACAGTGACTAATCCTTGGCTTTACGTGTGTTATGGTGTTGGCAGTGTTGATAACTGTCTTATGCTATGTTCGACTGTTACATGTTAATATGGTGGAGTACCGAAAGCTGTCCACCACAGGCTGCCCATTATACAACGGGTTGCGGCCTGGGCGAACTGAAGCCACCGAGAAAATGATCAAATGGTTCAAATGGCTCTGAGCACTATGGGACTTAACGTCTGAGGCCATCAGTCCCCTACAACTTAGAACTACTTAAACCTAACTAACCTATGGACATAACACACAGCCATGCCCGAGGCAGGATTCGAACCTGCGACCATAGCGGCTGCGCGGTTACAGACTGAAGCTCCTAGAACCACTTGGCCACTCTGGCCGGAGAGAAAATAATCCCACTGGGCTTGGTTCTTAAACCGCCAGTCACAGACCTAATGAACTGGCACAGGAATTGCTTAAAGATTGTTATCTTTATACATTGAATAATCCATCACTGTTAAAGAGAGGAAGGTGCTACGTAATATTCACTTCCACTGTGAACCTTGTCTTGCGACATATTTTACAGATGTTAATTTGTGGTGCATTCTTGCAAAGAAATTTAACATTTACCATGCCCTGAGATCAGAAATAATACAACATTAACGATGACTAGCCTACCAGCTACTCACGGAATATCAAGATCACAAGAGCCGTCACACTAATGACTTGGAGTTGGCCGTATGGTCTGATTCTAATCTGAGGAAACATCTGATCGGCTGGTGGTTTGGCGATATTAAAGACGTCAAAGAAGCTTATCTGAGCATGACCATATGACACACGAGTTTTTCGATGTATTAGCAGTGCATCAGTGGGAGGCGAGGGAGGAATATTTTAAGTAAATTTGTGTGGACGGAACTCTTTTCTTCCTGTGAAAAGTAAGGGACATTCTGTTGTGGTGAGCTTAGGATATAATTTTATATCAAGAAAACAATACATTTAGAACAGTGATCTTCTTCCTTTTAATATCTAATAAGATGACAGATAGCAACAAAAAACTTCATACAGCATAAGCATGGAAAAAAAGAAACTCTTAGGAGCAAAGAAATTCACACTACACAAAACCTACCACCACCGTAGGAGATGGCAGGAAACTCATAATTCTCATTGATTTACTTAACACTTCTCCTCAAATCAAACTGTGGTGCACAGAACAAGATTTAAATAAAAAATACGAAGTTAAAATACATTAGTTAACAAGTCCTATTTGGTGCACATTGCTTTAAATTTTTTTGATATTAAAATCTCTGTAAATATGTCACCAAGTTGATTATCAAAACATACATATTACACAACGATATGAGCATTTTGATAGAGTTGTCACACGAAATAATATCGTAATTCCATGTGCTTAGAGTGTTTATGGAACTCTGCATGTTTCACTAATTTAACGGTACTCGCATTGCCAATGAACAATATGGGCATGTTTCTTTTTCAACTGATATCCAACAGCAGTCTGTTAAGCCATACTAATTCCTTGGCTCCTTCACCTGCAGCAACGAACTCCCCTTCGATAGCAGACAGTACAACTGATTCTGCAGTTCAAGATGTCCCTGATACAGCCGAATCATAGAAACAAAACAATTTGTTGATCGTCTTGTTTTAGCGTTGCCAGCATCAGCATAGGCACAAAATTTACTTCTAGATGAAGTACAGAAGAGACCTAAGTCTGAAGTACTACGAAGGTATCTCAAAATGCGTTTTACAGGGTTCCAATCAGAGAAGTGGATTTAGCCATAGATAGAGCAACTTTTGAAATAACATAAGCGAGATGTGGACGAGTAGAGCTTGTCTGGTACATTAATGATCCCACAGTCGAACAGTTAGGAATGATGTAAATAGTCTTCACGGGTTAGCCGCCTGATGACGTTGTGCAACTGCTCTTCCAAGTCTTCTGTCTCTGACAGAATTACAATGTCATTGGCGAACCTCAAAGTTTCTATTTCTTCTCCATGGATTTTAATACCTACTCCGAATTTTTCTTTTGTTTACTTTACTGCTTGCACAATATACATATTGAACAACATCGGGTAAGGCTACAACCCTGTCTCACTCCCTTCCCAACCACTGCTTCCCTTTCATGTCCCTCGACTCTTATAACTGCCATCTGTTTTCTGTACAAATTGTAAATAGCCTTTCGCTCCCTGTATTTTACGCATGACACCTTCAGAATTAGAAAGACAGTATTTCGGTCAACACTGTCAAAAGGTTTCTCTAAGTCTACAAATGCTAGAAACGTAGGTTTGCATTTTCCTAGTTTAGCTTCTAAGATGAGTCGTAGGGTCAGTATTGCCTCACGTGTTCCCATATTTCGACGGAATCCCAACTGATCTTCCCCGAGGTCGGCTTCTACCACTTTTTCCATTCGTCTGTAGAGAATTCGCGTTAGTATTTTGCAGGCGTGACTTATTAAATTGATAGTTCGGCAATTTTTACATCTGTCAGCGCCTGCTTTCTTTGGGATTGGAATCATTATATTCTTCTTGAAGTCTGAGGGTATATCGCCTGTCTCATACATTTTCCTCACCAGATGGCAGAGTATTGCCACGAATGGCTCTCCCAAGGCTGTCAGTTGTTCTAATAGAATGTTGTCCACTGCCGGGGCCTTGTTTCGACTTAGGTTTTTCAGTGCTCTATCAAACTCTTCACGCAATATCATATCTCCCATTTCATCTTCGTGAACATCCTTTTCCATTTCTATAACATTGCCCTCAAGTACATCGCCCTTGTATAGATCCTCCATATACTCCTTCCATCTTTCTGCTTTCCCTTCTTTGCTTAGAACTGGGTTTCCATCTGAGCTCTTGATATTCATACAAGTGGTTCTCTTTTCTCCAAAGGTCTCTTTAATTTTCCTGTAGGCAGTATCTATCTCTCCCCTAGTGAGATAAGCCTCTACATCCTTACATTTGTCCTCTAGCCATGCCTGCTTAGCCATTTTCCACTTTCTGTCGATCTCATTTATGGGACGTTTGTATTCCTTTTTGCCTGCGTCATTTACTGCATTTTTTTTATTTTCTCCGCTCGTCAATTATATTCAGTATTTCTTCAGTCACCCAAGGATTTCTACTAGCCCTCGTCTTTTTACCCACTTGATCCTCTGCTGCCTTCACTACTTCATCCCTCAGAACGACCCATCCTTCGTCTACTGTGATTCTTTCCCCCATTCTTGTCAATTGTTGCCTTACACTCTCCCTGAAACTCTATACAACCACAGGTTTAGACAGTTTATCCAGGTTCAAAAATGGTTCAAATGGCTCTGAGTACTTTGGTAGTTAACAGCTGTGGTCATCAGTCCCCTAGAACTTAGAACTACTTAAACCTAACTAACCTAAAGACATCACACACATCCATGCCCGAGGCATGATTCGAACCTGTGACCGTAGCAGTCGCGCGGTTCCGGACTGCGCGCCTAGAACCGCGAGACCACCTCAGCCGGCGTTTATCCAGGTCCCATTTCCTTAAATTCCCACTTTTTTGCAGTTTTTTCAGTTTTCATCTACAGTTCGTAACCAATAGATTATGGTCAGAGTCCACATCTGCCCCTGGAAATGTCTTACAATTTAAAACCTGGTTCCTAAATCACTTTCTTACCATTATATAATCTATCTGAAACCTGTCAGTATCTCCAGGCTTTTTCCATGTATACAACCTTCTTTTATGAGTCTTGATTTAAGTGTTAGCTATGATTAAGTTGTGCTCTGTGCAAAATTCCACCAGGCGGCTTCCTCTTTCATTTCTTACCCCCCCATCCATATTAACCTACTATGTTTCCTACTCCTCCTTTTCCTACTATCGAATTCCAGTCACCCATGACTATTAAATTTTCGTCTCTCTTCACTATCTTAATAATTTCTTTTTCTCATCATACATTTCTTCAATTTCTTCGTCATCTGCAGAGCTAGTTGGCATGTAGACTTGTACTACTGATCAACAGTACACTCACTTTTTTCTCCTGTTTCTTCAGGTATGGAATTAAATTCCAACTCAGTCGAATTTCCGGTTGTACATAGCTTATGTGGTTGATAACCAACATTGCGTGGATTCATCACACAATGTTTTGATGGAATCCACACTTTGTAACTATCTTCGTCAATCATGTAGCCAATGAAATGGCTATGTATAGCCTTGTCATCGAACTTATATCGAAAATTCTTTGGAAAATAAAGATAGCATTTTGATCCAAAAATGCGTAGATAGCTAAAAACTGTTAAACACTTTGCCAGTCCACAGTTTGAAAGCTGTTTTATCTGCAACACTTGACTTCCAAATACGACTGAGTAGTAAACGGCTGTGTCACTTGCATAAGCCCAAAATGATTAGGTAACATGCTAGATGTTGACACTGAGCGAGCTACAGGTTGTTTCAAAAATGACCGGCATATTTGAAACGGCAATACAAACTAAACGAGCAGCGATAGAAATACACCGTTTGTTGCAATATGCTTCAGACAACAGTACATTTTCAGGCAGACAAACTTTCGAAATTACAGTACCTACAATTGTCAACAACAGATGGCGCTGCGGTCTGGGAAACTCTATAGTACGATATTTTCCACATATCCACCATGCGTAGCAATAATATGGCGTAGTCTCTAGATGAAATTACCCGAAACCTTTGACAACGTGTCTGGCGGAATGGCTTCACATGCAGATGAGATGTACTGCTTCAGCTGTTCAATTGTTTCTGGATTCTGGCGGTACACCTGGTCTTTCAAGTGTCCCCACAGAAAGAAGTCACAGGGGTTCATGTCTGGCGAATAGGGAGGCCAATCCACGCCGCCTCCTGTATGTTTCGGATAGCCCAAAGCAATCACACGATCATCGAAATATTCATTCAGGAAATTAAAGACGTCGGCCGTGCGATGTGGCCGGGCACCATCTTGCATAAACCACGAGGTTTTCGCAGTGTCGTCTAAGGCAGTTTGTACCGCCACAAATTCACGAAGAATGTCCAGATAGCATGATGCAGTAATCGTTTCGGATCTGAAAAATGGGCCAATGATTCCTTTGGAAGAAATGGCGGCCCAGACCAGTACTTTTTGAGGATGCAGGGACGATGGGACTGCAACATGGGGCTTTTCGGTTCCCCATATGCGCCAGTTCTGTTTATTGACGAAGCCGTCCAGGTAAAAATAAGCTTCGTCAGTAAACCAAATGCTGCCCACATGCATATCGCCGTCATCAATCCTGTGCACTATATCGTTAGCGAATGTCTCTCGTGCAGCAATGGTAGCGGCGCTGAGGGGTTGCCACGTTTGAATTTTGTATGGATAGAGGTGTAAACTCTGGCGCATGAGACGATACATGGACGTTGGCGTCATTTGGACCGCAGCTGCAACATGGCTAACGGAAACCCGAGGCCGCTGTTGGATCACCTGCTGCACTAGCTGCGCGTTGCCCTCTGTGGTTGCCGTACGCGGTCGCCCTACCTTTCCAGCACGTTCATCCGTCACGTTCCCAGTCCGTTGAAATTTTTCAAACAGATCCTTTATTGTATCGCTTTTCGGTCCTTTGGTTACATTAAACCTCCGTTGAAAACTTCGTCTTGTTGCAACAACACTGTGCTCTAGGCGGTGGAATTCCAACACCAGAAAAATCCTCTGTTCTAAGGAATAAACCATGTTGTCCACAGCACACTTGCACGTTGTGAAAAGCACACGCTTACAGCAGAAAGACGACGTACAGAATGGCGCACTCACAGACTGCGTTGTCTTCTATATCTTTCACATCACTTGCAGCGCCATCTGTTGTTGAAAATTGTAACTACTGTAATTTCAAAAGTTTGTCCGCCTGAAAATGTACTGTTGTCCCAAGCATACTGCAACAAACGGTGTATTTCTATCGCTGCTCGTTTAGTTTTTATTGCCGTTTCAAATATACCGGTCATTTTTGAAACACCCTGTAATTCTACTATATGTTGATTTGCTTGTTCAACAACACTATTTTGCTCATTAGTGTTTGGACACACAAGACGAAACTCAGTACTAATATCTCGTAGCACTGCAGCTACCATGTTACAATTAAATTCTGCTCCACCGTCAGACCAAGGTAACGAAAAACATTTGTAGAGTCAACAGACATTGGTCCACTAACGTCTGCGTTGATCAACTCACCGACAGTTTGCGGACGATCTCTAGGATGGCTAGATGGTTTGCAGTGGAATTTGCCAAAAACACATGGATCACAACACGATGTGGTATCAGGTCACTTAATTGCTATACCGAAACGAGAGAGCACATCTTGTACATAACGTTTATCTTGATGACCGAGTATCTCATGCCAACATTGTAGTTGTTCTTCTGAAGTGTCTAAGTTAATCATTACTTGTGAATCCGGAGGACAAACTCGCTTGTTCATAATCTGTACTGAACCAACTAGTCTTCCTGTTGCAACTATTTCACTATGATGCGAAATGATAACACTTTTGTTATCATAAGTCACATTATATCCACGTTGTGAGGATTGTCGGAAAGAGGAAAGTGGTTTCAGACATCAGGAATATACCAGACTTTTCAAGCAAAGATGACGTCCACCTTTTGTTTATTAATATTTCAACATCAATGCTGCTAGTCCCATGTGCAAAAACAGCTTCATTGCCACCTGTCTGTACACATTTTCGAATGTAGCGAAATGCCGGTTATTTGGTGATGTGTCATGATAGAGTCTGAATTCCAAGAATCTACACTATAAAAATTAACATGAAACAACAAGCTGGTAGTTAGAAAAGTATATGGTTTGCTGTTCACTTTTAAACTGAAACTCGAATTATTATTGTTGTTGGTAGCTGTCGCTTTTGCTTTTTCTGCAGCCATGAGCTTTCGGCAGTTTGCGATAATATGTCTACCTTTCTTGCAATACAGTCATGTACGATTTTCTTTCTTCTTTGACTTACTCCTCTCTGATGCAAATTTCTTTTGATGTTTCTCATCCGATTTTGATTTTGCGTAGATAGTACCAGCTGCCTGTGTAGCTTGCGAGTTCTCAATGTAAAGCAAGTTCCCAATAAGAAGCTTTGTCGTCTGCTCAGATTCAGATACCAGATCGACCTGTAAAACCGATATTCGCGTCCTAATGTTTTGAAAATACGATGGAGCTGCAGCGAACGGGACGAAGTTACATGTGGATTAATTTTGTTCAGTTCACTGCACAACTCATGTAATATGTTCGGAAGTAGCGACCTGTGTTTTGTTATAGACGTGACGTCATCTTTTGATGTTGCAAGGAAACAGCCGAACAACGTATACAGCAAATGTAATGAAGATTGTTCATATACTGACGAAAGGGACCCGTAATTTCTTTTGCATCAGTCTTCTTTCTTACATTAACAATAAATTCCTTATCGAGCGCCGTTCCAATGATACGTGCTGCCCGAGCATTGTCACGTTGCCAGCGCCGATATGCGTTGGACGGTTCGTCTTCTTCCGTCAATGACGAACACTGGCGTGCACCATCTATAACCGAATACAGAGAGAATGTTTCTTTAAACAAAATTGAATCTGTCATATCCATGTTTCCCACTGCTCTTCACTTGAAAACTTGCGACTGAAATTTTCGACTATTGTCATCACTCAACTGAAGCATTGTTTCTGCCATTCCACAAATCTTGTAATCTCACGAATATCCTAGTAACTGTAAAAACAGCCTGGTGAACAAATACTGTAATTCTCATAAGCTGAAGCGTTCAAACCTGGACCGATAACCTGTTGTGGTGAACTTAGGATACAATTTTATAGGAAGAAAACAACGCTTGTAGGAACAGTGATCTTCTTCTTTTTAATATCTAAAAAGATGCCACATAGCAACAAAAAACTTCATAGAATAAAAGAATGAAAGAAAAAGAAACTCTTAGGAGGAAAGAAATTCACACAACACAAAACCAGGCACCACCGTAGGAGATGACAGAAAAGACAAATTCTGACATTTACTTTAACACATTCCAGCGTCTCCCTGACCACTCCACTCCTAACTATCACTTCATATTGGGTCTTATCTTCTGTAATGAAAAATCAATACTACTGAGCTACTTCCACTGTTTCGTGTAAATTTACAGCTGAGGTGTGAGTTGGGATCGTCAAAGAACAAATACTTATCCAAAGTCAGTACATTGCAGGAAACTATTGTGAGTGCTTTCTTCGTCGAAGACTCCTTCCATCAAATCTAATTGGAAATTATCTCTCTAGCAACGCGGATGGGAATTGTCTCTCTAGAAATACGGATGAAAGCTACACGTCTATCTCCATATCACGGAAAAGTAAACAAAGTTAATCTAGTCTAGTGGCGAGTGGCGGAATTTAAATGTTCGTCTAATTAATGAGTGGTGTGTGTTATGTCATGAATCTTTCTCAGTGGTCCAAACAAAGCGTTTTAGATACAGTTACAGAAGATGTTTCTAAATTCCCATTATACACTTTCAAGGTTGTTATTTGGAACAGTGCAAATACCACTACCTATAACAGCAACCCACATATTTACATGAACCGATTCCATGCTACTGGGATAATCATGTGAAACGAAAGAGTTTTCTTAGAAATGTGACATATTCCTGAAAAACGTTTTGCGTTTTCGAATGCGTACCAGTCAGTTGTAATTTACAATGAAGAGAAGGTTTCTCTCTACGTCGCGGTTTTGTTTACACGGATCTAGTGTTACGTCAATCGATTAACACTAACATATAACAGAAAGAAGATTTTTGTTTACACGGATCTAGTGTTACGTCAATCGATTCACACTAACGTATAATAGTAAGAAGATTTTTCTTATCAATTTGGTCATTCTTAGTTCGAGAACGTACTTTCTGAGTTTAAAAATTATATCTATCATCCAAATAAATAATCATATCACAAGTTAACGATGACTGTAAAATTAAATCCGGACTTCTAAATAAATTTTCCTTAATTATAGTGTACACGACTGTGAAAAGAATGAGAGGAATGATATTGGAACTTTGATTGTAGATCTGATTGTTTGACAAATGAGCGTCAAATTGGATTTTTGAAGGCTTTTTGTGACAAACATCACAATGGGCTGGCCCCGTTATGTACCTTTGCCTGCATTGTTCTTTTTAAGATGTGTGTTGGAGTGTCTTTTACGTCGATATGTCTTGACAGAGTCTTTTTCCTCTTTTGTCATTTGCAATCAACATGGTGTGTTAAGGAAAATTTTTGTCAGAAACTCTGTAGCTAAATTATTCCGAATATTCATCACAATTTGGATTTGCATTATTTAAAGTTGTTAATAAAGATTTTGTGGAAAGTAGTAAAATCTAAAATCACGCTCATGTATTCAGTATCATATCACGTACAGAATGACCAGTGGATGAACAGAAGTCAGAAATTCAACACTACTGAACGGGAATTTTGTTTATGCTTGCATGTGAGCAATTGAACTAAAATAAGAGAAATATCACATGGTAGCATTCAGTTGTCTAACAATAATGAGCGGAGACAATCACATAAAGAGATTTACCAGAGCTTTATGAATAACCGACTAGCTTGCAACCACCGCACTTTTTTTTCTTGTAGTCGTGGAGGCTACGTCATTGCTGGAGGGGGTGACGCATGGATGGAGGCGCGAAGCGGGACTGTAACAACATAAACTAAGAATCCTGAAATCCCGTCTACACCACTACGGAAGTATAGGAATTACAATAGTCGCTCCCTTTAGCGATTCTGGTTCCAGTAACACTATACTGCCACAGAGGCCCCCAAACTAGCTGTAACGTTCTAACATTAGCCACGATAAACAGCTGTGTGGTAATTTGTACATTTCTGAGTGTGGGAAAGGTATGTTCTGTGTCCTGGAAATAGTTAAGTACAGTAATATCATTCAGTAATAACTATTATAATTGACACTTCTCTTGCTTATATTCCATGATATTAGCAACTAAAGTAAGAAAGGACTGAGACGTTAGTAAGTAAGTCGGTGAGACAGTACGTACACACTTATAGTTGATAAGTAGCTATATCGTAGTAGTTAGGCAAACGATTTGAAAAATAATTGTAATTAAATATAACAATGTAGGATATTAATAATAAATAAATAATTACAATCTGCCTTTGCCTAATAATAGCATCTCAATATGTGTACAAGCAATAAAAGAGGAAGTTAAATTATAGCATTATACTGTTTTCGTATGAATCTGCTTATTTGGGGTCCGACTATAGTTAGGTCATATTTATATGTGCACCATCAATTTTTCTCTCTTGTTATGTGGATATTATGAGAAATACTCTCGGCATTTATTAATAAAAAATAATTTGCCTATTGCCTATATTGACGATATTGATCACGCTGACAAACAGAAATGGAAATGGTAAATGCCGACTGGGAATTTTGAAAAAACATGGTTGAAAAATAAAAGAAAACCTCATGTGGAGGAAACGGACTAAAATTTGTATCCAAGAACTTCAATGATACAACGAATAAATCGTTACTTTCTATCGGAAGGGAACTGTAATCCTTAATAATGAAGGGGGACGTACGGTAACGTGTATCGCGCGACACGTTTTAGCAGCCACCGTGGAGAATATAATGAAACATGTAGTGGATGAAAGACATCCATTAACCTACGCAGAGAATATTTATGAGCTCTCAGTTATGCAGTCTCACTAACCCCCATTAATTCAACCTTAAGAGGCGAACCCTGCAGGGTCCTGGTGACACAGGCTCGTGTCCTTGTTAGTAGAAAGTTTCGCTTCCGAGTTTCTCCGCCCGTTGTAAATTTGGTAGAACTTCCCACTGCTCCCTCACTTAACGTTTCACCTCTGCTTGAATTGCGCAAGTTGTCTTTCATAATTTCTGTAGAATAGCCAATTATTAACTACTAATATGATTTTCCACATTAGAGGTTAAGTTTTCAGATCACTGGCTGCATACATATGAATATGAAATAATATTCCCCAGACACGGGGTTCCGGAGTATCAAATGTTCATCGTATCATTCTCTATACTGCAATATCCATCTCGTCGTCATCATATGTTGATAAACACTAAGTATTAGTAACCAGTAGGCCTAGTCTTGCACACGTGAGATCGCATGCTCTTCATGCATTTAACTGAGTGAGTAGGTGAATAATTACTTCACGTGTTTGCGAACAATACTTTCTCCTTTCTGTTTTAATTCTAAAAATGACTGCCTAATCAGTCTAAACTAACCAAGACAAATAAATTTTACATTTCATCATTATCTTTGCATCTAGAAAAATACCCAGCAACAATTAAGATAATGAGTGAAACGAATTACAAAATACTACTAATCATTTAGATAATCCAAGGCACAAGTATATCATTTTCTATTTACGTGTCAATTACATATACCCCCAGATTCAGTTATTAAATCTGCAACGTTCAGTTTTATTAACAGACTGTTTGCCTCTGGGTCAGCGAATAATTCCAATGCATTACCATAAGCAGAAGAATTCATAAATAGGTAAATAAACCCTTGCTATCCAAGTAATTTGAAAACAAACTGCAGAGGACTGCCCATCAAAATAAATGCAAGTAGCCAAAAACTTTTAAAATTCATAACGAACTTAAGCTACTATACCTAGGTCAGACCACCAAATTGTAGCTTGCTAAATCCGTAACATTTCTTACATAAAAGTTTTCTACAAATGATGGTACAAACAGCCTGGGCAATAAGACAGTTATAATTTACCGACCGTATTATCACACACAAGGATTGTCTAACCAATTTCCAGAAACAATAAAATACCCAAAGGCTTCCACAAGTTCTCAAAATAATTTATACGTACACTCAGAGCAGATTTGTATCAACAATATAAACGAGAAGAAGGAAAGCACCATACAGGCATTGCAGGAGGGAAAAAGCTCGAGACACAACCATTCCTAACAAAAAATATTTCAATGATGTGTTTCCATATTGTGATGTAGCAAAATAAAAGTGATGTTGTTATTCAAAGGAAAAGTTGGAATTTGAGATTTCGCTTACTGTTTTATCAATCACAATTGGCGTAAGAATCATGGATTGACCACTGTCATAAAATATTGCATTATGAAATGTGAATAGTCTTTACTTGCAGTTTCGCGTGGCTTGAAGCAGTCTCAGCTAGCGTGCTATTGATTAAGCAATTGCATTATCGTCTTTTCTAGTTACTTCATGATGGTAGACACGATCATACCCGGTCGTGAAGTTATTGTTATGACAAAACAATTTCCTAAGGGACCAGAATGTTCTTAAGGGCGCAAAAACAACTGTAACATCACACAAAAGGGAAATTCAGTATTAAAGCTGATGCAAGAAGACGATAAAACAGTTTTCTTTTTGTCAATTTAACACGCACATTGGACTGCTGATCTTGGTGTCTGTAGTCTTAGCAAAATGCATAGTTAAAATGAAAATAATACTGAGGAGATGATAGGAATGAGCACTGCTAAATGATTCAATATTTCCAGAACAAGTATTTATTATAACTAACACATATATCGTACCTTATGCTTAGTAATACAATGACGGTAGATTTTTATGTCCGTTTCATGTCCATTGAGCGCTCTTTTATATAGCCATTGTCCTCTTGAGTCGCTCGTGCGTCGTCACGATAAGTTATAACAGTTCTTCTTTTTACACTTCACTCAGACGGAACACGTATTTCTTTGTTTACTAAAAAATTAGATCAGACCGCCAAAAATCTGCGTCCGTCTTACTTAAGAAAAACAGTAAAAGTGTTTAGCGCTCAAGGCTTCATTTGTTCTCCAGCGAACAAAATAGTGAAGAATCGCATATCTATCGGTATTCTTCTGTTTATGTTGCCGCCCACAGACGACGAATTACATTATTTAGGAAATTCCACCATCGCTAAGCGATGCCTTATTATACATTAATCATTCTTTATAAACAAGTATTTGCCTTCTGGCTGAAAGTATTAACTATTTGCTGTTTTAATGAAGCCAAAAACAGCGAATATCACAATATGCTCACGTAACGTGGCAGAATAACATGGGCAGAGAAATAATTTTGCTTTCTCCTGTGAGCACTCTACCGACTGACAACTTCATTTGGGACACCGCTAACAACCACTTGCGCAAAAGTTTAGTACAGCACTGTAAGTCAACAGCCAGCAGCTCCATGACACACAGCACGGGGCGTTCCGCCCGTGTGACTTAGGCCAGCACACTTTTCATAACGGCTTTCGGCTCAAACACAGCTGCCTACGCATACCGTCAAATCCATGGTGACGGCGCGTTCAACAGAGCCTCCAGGTTCATTGCGCCGTTGCTCCTTCGGTGGTCTGCCCCGTCCTCCCATTTTCTCTCCACCTGATGTCGCACGCCGCCTAGCGCCACCGCTCGTATCGCGGTTCACTCGCAGACAGTACCTCGCCTCCTCCTCCTCCTCCTCCTCCTCCTCCTCCGGCCCGAATTGAGTCGCGTTGTCACGACTGCATCCTTTGCTGTCAAGGGCACGTTTTATGACAGCTCATTCGTAAATGCATAGACGGAAAAAAATTGCAACACCAAGAAAGAGTCGTGCGGCAAAAACGAAAGTTGGTACGCATGTTCCTACATCTGAGAGACTATGACTATTCAAATTTTGCGCCCGTCACAGAAGAGTAGCGCTAGCAGCTGTAACGGTCGTGAGCGTTAGTTACCTTTGAGACTGGACGTGGTGAGTTGATATTAGTAGAAAATGTCTTTAAGGCGACAAAGAAGCCACTATAGCACCTCACTGAGTTTGAACGTGGTCGTGTAATAGGGTTACGAGAAGCTGGATGTTCCTGCCGCAATATTACCGAAAGACCTGGCAGGAACGGAAACACAGTACAGGACTGCTGACAGCGGTGGTCAGGAGAATGTATGGTCGCAGGAAGACCGGGCTCCAGATGGCCACTAGCACAGCAGAGAAGGAAGACCAACGTGCTCGACTATGGCTCTGGCGACCATGACATATGAATCTTATGGTTCGGTAACGTTCTGACCTGTCAGCACCTGCTTTCTTTGGAATTGGAATTACTGCGTTCATCTTCAAGTCTCAGGGCATTTCGCCTGTGTCGTACATCTTCTGCACCATGTAAAATACATTTGTTACAATTGGCTGTCTCAAGGAGGGAACGTCGTCTACTCCAAGGCCTTGATTCCACATGACACTTTCAGTGCTCTGTCAGATTCTTCTCGATTCTTCTCTATCTCATCTTCATCTATATCACTTTCCCTTTCCACAATATTCCCTTCAAGTTGATTTTTCTTCCACAGACCCTCTATATACTCCTTCCACCTTTCCGCTTTCCCTTCTTTGCTTAGTACTGGTTATCCATCTGAGCCCTTGTATTCATAGAGTTTCCTTTCCTGTCTGCCAGTAAATCTTTAGTTTATCTATAGGCAGTATCTATGTTTCTCTTAGTTATATATGCCTCTAAATCCTTACAATTGTCTGCTAGCCATTCGCGCTTAGCCATTTTGCGCTTCCTGTGAACCTACAAAAATATCCTGCTTTATTTCGACTCATTTATTTTATTCACCTTATGTGATTTGTATAAATTTTTATACATCAGTTGTAAGTGAGCATGTTGCACACATTTGAGGAACAAACAAAAGACGCCAACAAAAAGGCGAGTAAGGGTTCTGATAATTATAATAATAATAATAATAATAATAACAGTAATAAATTCCTCATTCTTGCTCTTCAAGAAATAGGACTCACCGACGACGAAAACATGGACTGTGGGAATTACCACATCTTCAAGAGCAAAACACAACAGTAAGTCTTGAAAAGTGCACCAATCTTTGGTATGGCTTTTCTTGTGCATCTAAATACATCATCTCAGTCAAGGAAATCTCACCCATCAACAACTGACTAATGACAATGCGCGTCCAGCACGCCAATGCACATGCTCCCATCAACACAGACAATAAGAAGTACCCCAAAAGTGTTGAAAAATTCTGGAACCAAGTATAAAAGACAATGAGCAAAATTCATCAAGATGACGTGAAAGTCCTAATGGGAGACTTCAATGCTCAACTTGGCAAAGAAAACATCTATTGAAAAATCATTGACAAGAATTCTGCGCACCAAAACTCAAACATGATCGCAACACTGCTAGTTTTTATCTGCCAACAATGTGATCTCAAGATTATGACTATCACTTCAGACATCCAATACACAAACAGAAAAAGTGGCGACCACCACTCCAACAACTCGGTGAATACCAGATCGATCACGTAGCCATCTTACATGCCCCCTACCATCCATGATGTCCAAGACCGACGGGGTCCGAACATCGATTTGGACCACTACCTTACACAAATCAGAGTAAGATTTTCCCCGAAGAGAGTTCACCACAAAAAATCCCACATCCAAAAGTTTGATGATCCAAAATTCAGGAAACAATAATAGCACAAGAATGGGAGAAAGAACCGGGGAATAATTGGACGGATTTCAGTAACAAAATAATCAGACAAGCCAAAGAATTGATCCCATTGCAAAAAAATTTGAAACAGCCCTCGTGGAATTCTGTTTGTGATCAAGCCGTCATCAACCTCCGGATCGCAATACAACAGCAACAGATCACCAGAAACCCAACAGCACATCCTCAATATCCAAGCAGAACCATGAGGAAAACAAAACGAGACTACATCACTGAACAACTCAGATCAATACACGATAACTTCAGGAATTTCAACAGCAGAAATTTTTATAAGACTTTCGCAAGCAAAATTAAACGTTACTCCCCGCAAAATCTGACTTTCAGAAAACGAGATGGAAAACTTGCACTCACCAACCAAGAAACTGCGAAGAACTGGTACGGTACTTTTCCGACCTCCTCAATTACCACAAACCACACAAACGTTTCCAACACCTAGTCCCAGAGCAAAAAAAACTCGTCGTTGCAGAACCACCAACTCAAGAAGAAATTCATCACTCAAAAACGGAAAGACATCAGGAGAAGATATGTGACGATACGTCACATAAATGGACATTTGGAAATAGGGAAAGGAACTTTTTGTTATGTGACGTGTGAATTATAAATTATTTCAAGACTGTGTACGTGTGCGCGATGTATAACAAATAGTAAAGAACGTAAGTTATTACTATCAAAACACAAATATCGATGTAATTAACGAAACACAGCGTTTTGATATAATCTCTGTGTAACATAGGCCATGAAGATAAGAGTCAATGCTTTGATTGAACAGTCTCTCCTGTTTTGTTTGGTCTAGCGGTAGGTCGCCATTGTAGTGCTTTCTGATAATTAACGTAAGTTTTATGTGTATTTTTGAAAAATATAAGAAATTGTTATTAGAAAGTGTGGAATATTGACTTAGTTGTCACCCTTCATGATCGCAACCATTAATTATAATTTACAAAGTTTTTACAGGACTTTGTAGTGCAGGGAGCTCATCTCTCCTAGCAGGATTTAGTCAGCGATTTCGCTGACGATTCATATTATTAAATGTAAATGCGAGAGACTTGTCAATTTTGATCTTTCATTGATTTCGAAGTTAAAATGAATTTCAGTTACCAAAATTCACAGCACTGAATGAGTTCAGTATGTTTCATTTTGGCCGCCTAACGACAGACGATAGGGTGAACAGTCCTGGAAGGACAAGAAAAATAGTACCCACAAATCACAAGCTTGGTTTGTGTGATCCTCTGTGTTACTGAATAATTAAAAAAAAATTTTCAGTCAAGCCAAAAATTCCATTCATAATTATTATTTTTGCTTTTCTTCAACCCTGTTACCCCAGTTTAACATGTCCATCAGCGAACAACTGAAATCCCATTTAGTTGTTAATTTCACACATCTACCCTCTAAAAGAATCTTATTCTTGTTATTAAGCTTAATACAATTTTTCTCCATATTTAGCATTACAATATTCATATCCAGTATTTTTATAAAAAACATTTACTTCTAGCTCACTAATTTTTTACAGCTGCTTGCATTACTGAACTTCTTGAGCACGGGCTCCGTTTATACAGCAAAACTTTTTATTAATAATTTAGTTTCAAATATCAGAAATCCAAACAATATCAAAGAAACCTATAGAGCCTTCTCTTGATGTTTCTTGTTTGCCTCTTATTTCTATTCTCTGGGTTATTTCTGGTGTTGCTGTCGTGTCGCATTTTTTCTGTGATATTGCTACTGTCCCATCTTTGGCTTGTACATTGTTGAGCTACCAATTGACTCCCAGATTTAGCTCGAATATGTTTTCAAAAAATGCAAGGCAGTAAATGACTCAATAATGGCCAGTCTGACCATTAGCTAAGGAACCAGCTTTCCCTATATTGCCTAGCCAAAACCTTTTACAGATCATATATATAGCTGCTATTACAAGTGACAAAGATGATTCAAGAACAAAAAATGAGGTATCTGTTAGAGTTTCCAGAACTAGCACTGTGCAACAAGTTTATCTTGCGTGAAACAGAGACAGAGGAGACTGTGTTTTCATGGTGTGAAGTGAGCTTGCATCTCTATGTCACTTATGCACACTTCCTAAATCGGCCAGTCGAGTCAGTGCTCTCACGCAGGCAATACTTGTATAATGTAGTACCACTTCTATACTCCTGAATAAACTGAGTTTTGTTTATTTCACAGCTAGCATAATCTACACATCATCTTCTATACCCCCGCCCCCCCCCCCCCCCATTAACCACTGACGTTGCCGTTGGTGGGGAGGCTTGCGTGCCTCAGCGATAAAGATAGCCGTACTGTAGGTGCAACCACAACGGAGGGGTATCTGTTGAGAGGCCAGACAAACGTGTGGTTCCTGAAGAGGGGCAGCAGCCTTTTCAGTAGTTGCAAGGGCAACAGTCTGGATGATTGACTGATCCGGCGCTGTAGCACCAACCAAAACGGCCTTGCTGTGCAGCTACTGCGAACAGCTGAAAGCAAGGGGAAACTACAACCATGATGTTTCCCCAGGGCATGCAGCTTTACTGTGTGATTAAATGATGATGGCGTACTTTTAGGTAAAATATTCTAGAGGTAATATTGTCCCCCATTCGGATCTCCGAGCGGGGACTACCCAAGAGGACGTCATTATCAGGAGAATGATTACTGGCGTCCTACGGATCAGAGCGTGGAATGTTAGATTCCTTATTCGGGCAGGTAGATTAGAAAATGTAAAAAGGGAAACAGGTAGGTTAAAGTCAGATATAATTTGAATAAGTGAAGTTCTGTGGCAGGAGGAAGAAGACTTTTGGTCAGGTGAAGAAAGGATCTTAAATACAAAATCAAATAGGGTTAAAGTAGGTATGGGTTTAATAATGAATAAAAAAATTGGAGTGTGGGGTAAGTTACAACAAACAGCATAGTGAACGCATTATTGTGGCCAAGGTAGACACGAAGCCCACGCCTACATCAGTAGTAATATGCAAACTAGCTCTGCAGATGACAAAGAAATTGATGAAATGTATGATGGGATAAAAGAAATTATTCACATAGTGAAGGGAGACGAAAATGTAATAGTCATGGGTGACTGGAATTCGATAGTAGGAAAAGGGAGAGAAGGAAACGTAGTACGTAAATAGGGATTGGGGGTAAGAAATGAAAGAGGAAACCGCTTGGTAGAATCTGGAGATATTAGAACATATCAGATCGATTATATAATAGGAAGACAGATTTAGGGACCAGGTTTTAAATTTTAAGACATTTCCAAGGGCAGATGTGGACTCTGACTACAATCTATTAGTGATGAACTGTAGACTAAAACTGAAGAAACTGCAAAAAGGTGGGATTTTAAGGAGATGGGACCTGGATAAACTGACTAAATCAGAGGTTGTACGGAGTTTCAGGGAGAGCATAAGTGAACAATTGACAGGAATGAGGGAAAGAAATAAAGTAGAAGAAGAATGGGTAGCTCTGAGGGATGAAGTAGTGAAGGCAGCAGAGGATCAAGTAGGTGAAAAGACGAGGGATAGTACAAATCCGTGGGTAACAGAAGAAATATTAAATTTAAACGATGAAAGGAGAAAATATAAAAATGCAGTAAATGAAGCAGGCAAAAAGGTATAGAAACGTCTCAAAATTGAGATCGACAGGAAGTCCAAAATGGCTAAGAAGGGAGGGCTAGAGGACAAATGTTAGGATGTAGAGGCTTATCTCACTAGTGGTAACATAGATACTGTCTACAGGAAAATTAAAGAGACCTTTGGAGAAAAGGGAACCACTGGTATAAATATGAAGAGCTCAGATGGAAAACCAGCTCTAAGCAAAGAAGGGAAAGCAGACAGGTGGAAGGAGTATATAGAGGGTCTATACAAGGGCGATGTACTTGAGAGCAATATTATGGAAACGGAAGAGGATGTAGATGCAGATGATACTGTGTGAAGAGTTTGACAGAGCACTGAAAGGTCTGAGTCGAAACAAGGCCCCAGGAGTTGACAACATTCCATTAGAACTACTGACAACCTTGGGAGAGCCAGTCCTGACGAAACTCTACCATCTGGTGAGCAAGATGTGTGAGACAGGCGAAATACGCTCAGACTTCAAGAAGAATATAATAATTCCAATCCCAAAGAAAGCAGGTGTTGACAGATTACCGAACTATCAGTTTAATCAGTCACAGCTGCAAAATACTAACACTAATTCTTTATAGACGAATGGAAAAACTGGTAGAAGCCGACTTCGGGGAAGATCAGTTTGACCCTGAGGCAATATTGACACGTGAGGCAATATTGACTCTATGACTTATCTTAGAAGAAAGATTAAAGAAAGGCCAACCTACATATCTTGTATTGTAGACTTAGAGAAATCTTTTGACAGTGTTGACCGAAATCTGTCTTTCAAATTCTGAAGGTGTCATGGGTAAAATACAGGGAGCGAAAGGCTATTTACAATTTGTACAGAAAACAGATGGCAGTTATAAGAGTCGAGGGACATGAAAGGGAAGCAGTGGTTGGGAAGGGAGTGAGACAGGGTTGTAGCTTTACCCGATGTTGTTCAATCTGTATATTGTGCAAGCAGTAAAGTAAACAAAAGAAAAATTCGGAGTAGGTATTAAAACCCATGGAGAAGAAATAGAAACTTTGAGGTTCGCCAATGACATTGTAAATCTGTCAGAGACAGAAGACTTGGAAGAGCAGTTGAATGGAATGGACAGTGTCTTGAATGGAGGATATAAGATGAACATCAACAAAACCAAAACGAGGATAATGGAATGTAGTCGAATTAAGTCGGGTGATGCCGAGGGAATTAGATTAGGAAATGAGACACTTGAAGTAGTAAAGGAGTTTTGCTATGTGGGGAGCAAAATAACTCATGATGGTCGAAGTAGAGAGGGTATAAAATGTAGATTCGCAATGGCAAGGAAAGCATTACTGAAGAAGAGAAATCTGTTAACATTGAGTGTAGATTTTAGTCTCAGGAAGTCGTTTCTGGAATTAGTTGCATGGAGTGTAGCCATGTATGAAAGTGAAAAATGCACGATAAATAGTTTGGACAAGAAGAGAGTAGAAGCTTTCGGAATGTGGTGCTACAGATGAACGCTGAAGATTAGATGGGTAGATCACATAACCAATGAGGAGGTATTGAATAGAATTGGGATGAAGAGTAGTTTGGGGCACAACTTGACTAGAAGAAGGAATCGGTTGGTATGACATGTTCTTAGGCATGAGGGGATCACCATTTTAGTATTGGAGAGCAGTGTGGAGGGTAAAAATCGTATAGGGAGATCAAGAGATGAATACACTAAGCAGATTGAGAAGGATGTAGGTTGCAGTAGGTACAGGGAGATGAATAAGCTTGCTCAAGATAGAGTTGCGTGGAGACCTGTACGAAACCCGTCTCAGGACTGAAGACCACAACAACAACAATATCATCTTCTAACTGACATAAAAAAGTTGTCATCTATCTTTCTTTAAATGTTTTGCAAAACTAATGTAATTTTTTATTCATTTATGTAATAAAAATTTGTCGTTAATCTCCTGTGATTTTCATTTTATGTGAGGATCATTTTACTATTCATAATTATTTAAGGAAAGGCATCTATGGAATTTTATCACTAAAGGTTGCACAAAATTTCAACAGTGTTTTCTAGGTGGCAACTGCATTCTTAGTATGAGTCATATTTATGCACCAGTTGGGTAATTCATTACAAATTATGCAAGTTTATATCACCATCAGCCTTTCAGTCCTGTATCTCATTAAAAATCTGGAAAAGAATTGTAAGCTGACAAATAAATGTGTGGTGGATCTAAGTTCGAGATAAAGTGTAGATAGCTTATCATGATCGAACAATGTTGAATCAATGTACTGATTTTTTTTTATTTATTTGAATTGTAATGAATATGAATTAGGGCATATCAAATTCCGCTGAGTTGTAGAAATTCGTTATACCAAACTCAAAATTCTTCTTACCACTTAATGCAGTGAGTTTCACACCTAGTACTTCACAAACGAAATTTTGTGATTTTACAAGACCATTTCTCATTTTTTAGCTCATAACTAAGATCATATTTAACTAGAGATATGTGCATTTCAGCTGAATCTACAACAATTCTACCTTCATTTTGAGGATTACTCTTTATTTCAATTCCAGCATCATTTCTATCAGCCGAACTACGAATAGCATCTGCAAACCTCAAAGACAATTTAAAAATTACAAAAAAAATCGCTCTCAAACATGATCTCTTTATTGTCTTTGACAAATCTACCAAGGATTAAAAGTGGATAAAGCCACTCATTTTTATGCTCTTTTTTTCCTATTCTAAGTGTATATCTTTCTATTCTTATTTTATTGGCAATAGATGAAGTCAACTGCAACAAAACAGAAGATGAAATAAAAATATGTTCAATTCTAGATAAACATTATTTCCCTTTTTATGGTTATAAAATCATGTAGCATTTCTCCATAATCATTTATTAATTTTTAATGAGCATGGTAATCTGATGCATCAGGTTTAACCATCCTAAAGCTCATGTACAACTGAGCATGATAAGGAAGAAGCAGTCTATCTGCTATATGGATGTTAATTTCACTACTCTTGTTAGCAACATTTTGGTTGTATTTACTTCAGTATTTTCATTTAATAAGGATCAAAATTCATTAGTGTCAGATAAAAACAGACATCAGTATATGACTAAGCCACTTCTGAAACAACTGTCTTGCAAGCACACTTAAGTCAATCAAATTATCATTTTCATGAGTTATAGTAATTTCTGTTTCATGAATAATATTAAATTCTAAAATACAGATGTGATAATGTGGTTCACAAATTGTCATCCACCAGATTTGGCATTATACTTGAATGAAGCAGTAATATTAGTTTATCAATGAAAGTGACCAGTATGCTTCACAAACATACAATCAGCCACATTAAAATTCATGTTGATTAATTTAAATGGACTAGTTTTAGGAATGTTGTTAGCAACAGACTTTTCATTAGCAAGAATAGTTTCACAGCTAAATTCAAGCACATTACTAATTCTATCACTCACATCCATACACAATTCAACATCACTTTCAATAAGAACACTATTTAAATTTCGTTTGTCTTAATGTGAACATTTGGCTTTTTTCCATGAGTAAATTTTTCTAAGCTTTTCAAAATATTTTGACCACAGAAATATCTATTTCCTCTATATCACAACACAATTTATTATTTTTTGACATGCTATTTGAAGTTAAAATGTATAATAACGAACTAGTGCAACATTACTGTTGTTGTATACTATAGTACTGTCAATCGTTTTTGCAGACAGATAATACAGCACTAAATTGAAATAGGTGACTTATTTACTAGTAATGAAAATACCATTAATTAAATGAAAAAAGACTGAGAACCAAAAATAAGAATTCCAGAAAACAATAAATAAATAACAATGAGAAACTTGCCTAATTCTATTTCATGTGCAATAACAGGGCCAAGCAGATGTGAAAAAACAACAATAATGATTAACAATTAAATTCTACTTCCAGGTTTGTTGAACTGGAATAAAATCAATAGTCTGTATGTCTACATTAGAACTTTAGATCAGCCGAAGTATTGAGAGTTTACGAAAATGTACAAAAAGTACAAGACAAAAATAGTGAGAAGATTACTACTTTTACTGAAAATAATGATGAAGTTATAGCATTGGATTAAGTCGAGATAGTTAATTTGTAATATTTGATAATTTCATTCCTGAAGACTAGGATGTGGTTCTATAATATTTTACTGGAGACAAACATAAAGGAATATAGAGTTTCTATGTAGCTAAGACACATTCAAAAATACCAAAACTGTTAGTGAGTTATAGTCTAAAGTTTTTAAATATACTTAGACAAGATACCGCAAATTGAGGTCATTTTTACCTTAAGTTTGTTTGCGGTAATTTAAAGTTCTATGGTATTAAAAAAGTTGTAGTAAATGTGGGAATGAGCATAAGCTGGGATTTTTAAACATTCCAATTACCAGTAAAATTAAAGATGTATTTTTTTTATACAGTGTCTGAAGATTAGAAGGGTAGATCTACGGAATAGAACTGGGGCGAAGAGAAATTTTTGGTACAATAGAAGAAAGGACCAGCCAGCCAGACACGTTCTGAGACATCATGTGATCATGAAGGGGAGATTGGGGGGTAAAAATCGTAGAGGCAGACAGAGAGATGAACACAGCAAGCAGATTCAGAAGGATGAGTGTTGCAGTAGACACTCAGAGATGAAGAGGTTTGCACAGGATGCAGTAGCATGGAGAGCTGCATCATAGCCGTCTTTGGACTGAAGACAACAAGAAGCTGTGAGGACGGGGCATGAGTCGTGCTTGGGTAGCTCAGATTGTAGAGCACTTTCCCGCGAAAGGCCAAGGTCCCGAGTTCGAGTCTCGGTCCGCCACATAGTTTTAATCTGCCAGGAAGTTTCATATCAGCATACACTCCGTTGCAGAATGAAAACTCATTCTGGAAACATCCCCCAGGCTGTGGCTAAGCCATGTCTCCGCAATATGTTTTCTTTCAGGAGTGCTGGTTCTGCAAGGTTCGCAGGAGTGCTTCTGTAAAGTTTGGAGGATAGGAGACGAGGTACTGGCAGAAGTAAAGCTGTGAGGACGTGGCGTGAGTCGTGCTTGGGTAGCTCAGTTGGTAGAGCACTTGCCCGTGAAAGGAAAAGGTCCTGTGTTTGAGTCTCGGTCCGGCACACAGTTTTAATCTGCGAGGAAGTACCATATTTTTTTCTTCCACAAGTGCACTCAATATGTAATCGAGTTAACACATGTTATGTTGAAAGAAATAGATTAGGGAATGAGACACAGAAAAAGTTGGTAAAGATTGCTATTTGTATCGTTAAACAACTGACAACGGTCGAAGTAGGGAGGATATGAAATGCAAACTGCCAGTAACAAGAAAATCATTTCTCGGAAAGAGAAATTTGATGACATCAAATATAAATGTGCTAGGATGTATTTCCTGAGTATAGACTTGTATGGATATGAAATGTAAATGGTAAATATTTCAGATAAAAAGAGAGTAGAAGCTTCAGAAATACGGTCCTTCAAAAGAATGCTGGCGATTTAAGGAATAGATCGAATAACAAATGAAGAGGCATGGAATCGAACTGGGGGAAAAGAAATTGTGACGGAACTTGAGTAAGAGGAGGTATCAGCTGATAGCATGTGTCGTGAGGCAGCCAGATATGGTCAAATTGGTGATGCAAGCAAGAGTGGGCGGCTAATAACTGCAGGGGAAGGTAAAGGCTTCACTACAGTATGCTGATTCAAAAGGATGTCGTTTACAGTAACTACATATAAACACAGGTGCTTGTATAGGATAGACTAGCTCATACACCTACATAAAGTCAGTCTTCTGGCTAGCATCTGAAAAAACTTGTCAGTTATGTTAAGTCACAGTCATGCAATATTTTTTGAAAGAGTAAACCGGCTTTTGACTGTGGATTATTCCATTTACCTTCTGCACCATCTATATTTCGGCTTTTATTCCATTATCAAGCAAAATGTTAACAGTTCCCACACCATTAACATATTATATCTCGTAAGGACTGACTTAACTGATATGAGATGTGTAAGAACTTTTATCGTTGTTCTTGATAATGGCATAAAAGCTGAAATCAAAATATTACAGAAGATAAATGCAGTAATACACAGTCAAATGGCGGTGTACTCTACAAAGAAATTGGTTCTCAGAGTTCTCAGTTTATTACCTGTTATTTCTCTAAATTACCTATCTCATTTTTGTAGCTCTATTTTCGTGATCTTGGTTCCAAGGGTCGGAATGTTCCTCCATCTAGCTGCATTGGTCGCATTTCTTCCAGTATTCTTCATACCACCTTCCTAATAATATTATGCCGTTAAATTATGGCAAATTATTGCGTTATAGGAAATTAGTATCTTGGGTATTTTGTGCCACAAATCGAGACATAAAGGTAAATATGTCGGTGAGATACATCAACGTCGTTATTCATAAAGTCATTATTTTTAATGCCACGTGATTTTCTTCTTGTAAAGTACTAGAAGAGAGACATAACAGCACGTGTTTGTAATAGCAATATTCCATACCACCCTTACGATGTGGCTTAATGGTCACCGGCTACTACCCATATTTGCTCTAATCGCGTCGCTCGGCTTCTCTGTCTGCGATAACAACGAGGGGTGCTATTTCTCGTCGCCACTATAGGCGAGTTGCGTCGTCCAGTGGGTGCTTCTGTGGTTCTGTGGTGGACGTGTAAACAGCTTCGTGGTAATTAACAGGTTCCAGTTGATAGACTCTGAGGTGCTTCTACTGCGTAACCGCTCTATTATGACAGTCGTGGAGCGCTTAATCTGCATAACAACGAGCTCCTGCCCACAACAGCAGACGATGAAGAGCCGGTAGGGTAGGCCCTACTGCTATCAATTTAGAGCAACGTATGGTCCGGATGGTATTTAGCTGGATCCATCCAATGGCCCTTTACGTGATTCTGAGGGCGACGGAATGAATAAATACAGACTTTTTATTTCTTCGCTTGAAGAGAATGGATATGTTTATTGGGAGTTCACAACTAGATGCATACAATAAACTCTCTGCTCTTCGAATAATGCTAGTGACTCAGATTTTAGTCAGTGAGCCTGTCAACGGAGAATGAGCGATAAAACAACACAATTTTACCTTAATTCGTAACTTATTAAAAGTTTATATGTCTGAGCTAGTAGATATGTCAGCGAAATTTTGTACTTGCAGGTACTAAATGGAAAAAAACTTGTTGTGGTCGCCAAACTAATTTTACCATATGATACCTTAAGGGAGAAACTGTTCATCACATAGGTGGCGTGAAATAAACTATATTGAAAGCATTACGGGATGTTTCAACCGAGGAGAATATGTCTGATGAAATCAACGCAGAGCACTAGTCCATTACTGGTCAGTAACACCATCCCTACCCTATTTCAAAAACATTGAACTGGGAGCACTAGCGGAATCATCGTACAGTTTCAAGTTTTCCTTTCTTTTAGTTACTTTACCTGCACTGCCAAGTTACTTTACCTGCACTCTCTCCAAGAGCTATTCAAAATTCTATTACATTGTACCGTTTTATCCACGACAGTAGTAGTTGTGGAAATGATAAATAATACATAACTTCTCTAATTGACATATCACTTCAGTGCAATCCATTAACTAAATCTTTTAACTTCTTAAAGGCGCGTTTGAACATTTTACAAGTTCCAACAAACACTGAATGTAGCCTTACTGTACTGTACAGCAACTGGATCTTGTTATTGTACAGTAAGGTATTACAGTACTAGTGACAACGCAGAAGTAACATGGCCCTTTGTAGTAACTTTTACTGTGACACTACCACTATATGAAAAACGGCGGGTTTTTTTCACATGTTCAAATGGTTACCATTGGCAATCATACAGTCACTCTGTGGATGAAGGACGCCGTATACCGCGCCGGCTGTACAATCATCAATAATGCGTTGCGGCACGCCCTTTGGTGTTGTTCGAACATTTTGGTAGACAGCATCCTTAACTGCTCCCCACAGAAAAAAATCCAGCAATGTAAGGAGATCGGCCAGGCAAACTACCTGGCCCACCACATCCAGTCCACCTACGAGGGTATTTACAGTCCAGAACTCGTCGTGCTCGTAATTCATTATATGCAGATCATATATCATTGCTGACACCACATTACCGTCCTGTGATTCAGAGGTAGGCCGTCCAAGAGAAGAGAAAGAGTGTGTCTTATAAATTGGGTATATTGTCTGCCATTTTGGTTGCGAAAGGCAAAGGTCCCGAGTTCGAGTCTCGGTCGGGCACACAGTTTTAATCTGCCAGGAAGTTTCATATCAGCGCACACTCCGCTGCAGAGTGAAAATCTCATTCTGGACTGATAATGGTATTTCTAAGAATTCCGCATCAAATATTATCGTTAAATGGACACTGACGCTCTACTTGTGGGAGCCATCGAGGGTTGTTTATGGACCAATAACGTATTTCTCATTCTGATAATTCCTTTGGTGGAGAATGACACTTCATCAGTAAAAAGGACATCTGAGAAATCTGAGAAGAAATTAGGATTAGTGAGTTGCTGCTGAGTCCATTGACCAAAGTGAACCCTATTTTTGAAGTCATTTCCATGAAGTTCATAGTGTAAATGAATATGGCAAGGAAAATGAATATGGTAAGAATGGAATTTATGACTTTGCAGAATGCTGTGTATACTTGCTACCGAGACACCAACTTCATGTTGAATTCGTCGTGGGCTGACTTGAGGATTCACGACTACGGCAGCGAGCGCAGGGCCCTCGGCAGCATCGTATGTTTGTGCTACCACGTTTTCGAGATCTTGCTTTTAAACTTCCCCTTTCATGTAGACAAGATATCAGATGACCAAACATCTAGCGAGAAGGCGGTGGCTTGTCAGGGAATCGTCTCCTGTACAGTTGTTGCACTTGAACGTAATTTCGCCCCCCCCCCTACGGCAAATTACAGTACTGGTATGTACAGTAGAGTACAAGATAGACATAATAACATATTAATCATAACGTTCTGCAAGAGTACTGAACATAAAAACGGAACTTGTTAAATTGTTTTCTGTCAACGTACTTCTCCGTAAATCAGTAGTAGTTCTACCTTATCATCATGCGTGTATATCATACATCCTTACACAAGAAAGCACTGTACGCTAAAGTAACAGCAAATGAGGTGCGGCGTGCTAAAGGAAGAATACCTATGTTTACAGGTCGAAAATCACAAAGAAAACCTGCTGCAGCAATACGTTGGGTACGTGATGTACACAATCAAGGCAGTAAACAGTTCGATTTTTTGACTTCACTTGTCCTCTATCATTTGCACATCTACGTGGACAAAAGTGGTGTAGTGTGATACATTTTTGACTAGCGCTTTGAAAGGGTAAGTGTATTATTGAATCAAATATACGTGGTTCCATTTAAAAAATTTAACCTCGAACCCGTGGCTCTTATCTGTGGCGATATGCAGAAACTATAACGAAGAACTACCCAAAAATATTGGTTGAAACACTTTCTCATTTACTGCACACAGATAAACTTCATTTTGGGTGATCAAGATAAATGGGACACCCTGTATATAACGTCTCACGCAGTTTTGTTTCACAATTTAAAATATCTGAACAGTGTGTGGGAGGTCCTTATTTATGTCTACGTATTTACCTATAAGACAGCTAAATTTCTTCCTAAGAAACATTGTGGTTCTCATATGGAATCCCAAGTAGCATTCCTGATGCAGCGTCATCAGCTGCCGACAGTGTCCCACAGAATTCTTGCATACGAGAAATGCACAGATTTCTGTTATATATACTATCTCTGTGACTAACGATTCGTATTCCTATTTAGGAGACGTTGCTGGAGGCTATAAGGACTCAAAAAACCATTACAATCTCAAACAGCTCAGTAAATAGAATTTTTTATAAGCATAAACAGGATTGCTGAAGACATCCGAGATTATAACGGCTTTCTGCTTCTTAAATATGTCTCCAACATTGGAAGACGAAACGTTGGACCACAGCGTAATGCCCACAAAAAAGCAGCAAACACAAATATTCGTCACAAAATCTATATTGTATGATAAAGTTATACCGGGTAGTTATAATTAAACTGCAGCTACTGACAGAGGTCCAGTGTGGGCTGCAATTATCGTATAGCATTGAAATTTGGTAGATATTGTAATGCTTTATTTTATTGCGGAACTGACTTACGGTGGAAAAATATTAATTCCAATTGCGGACATCAAATGCATATCCGGTGCTATGAATGCGACAAAGGCGTATAGAAATCTTTCCATGTGGAACGGATTACGAACGGGACATGACCAGAAAGAGTCTATAAGTGAGGAAGGCATCATATAGTTTTTAATATTAATCGTCGCGTAAACAATTCATAATGAACATCGGAGACGTCGACGAGATGCTGTACAGCGCCAGATTTGCACCTGTTGACCAGTACTGCAACTAATTTTTTCTGTGTAAATCGGTTCTGTATTGACGCATTAGCGTGTATGCCACGTTTCTCTGAGCTATAGTAATTACATCCCACACTGGAGCTCAGTGAGTTACTGCACTTTAATTACTGCTATCTGGTACATGTTAGTTTGAGCACTAGTTTTCCGAATTAATGGAAATTTAATTTATACGTGGCTATAGAAAATGGCTTACATGTTGAGTATTAGAGTTTCACGAATAGTGTACAAATTCATATTAGAAAGTAATTCACAAACAGCTGGAAGCTACAGTAGCAGCAGTCGGCAACTCCACGCGGCTCCCCTGGGCTGCGTTGAATGTGGGATATCTAGGGAGAGGGTTACTGTGCGTCTCGGACTATCGTCGTGCGGCTACGACTGGTCTCCAACCCTTTCTTAGGTGTCGCAGGTCCCGTGGGGCTTCTGGACAACCAGTTTTGCACTGTTTCCCGATTACAGCCTCTCCCACTGCTGATTTACGCCAGTCGTTCGCTAGCAGTGGATGTGCTGTCAGCGTCAGTCTGGCAGTGCCCTCACCGACAACTTTCGTTTCTGTGTAGTTTCGTAGGCCTAAACTGTCTGAGTTTATCGGAGTCTCAGTAACGGAAAGGATTACGAGAACTAAAGGGAACCCGTGTCCTCTCGAGGATGTCATCAATACCGGGTCTACAGAAAATTTTATGAGGAAACGAACTGGTTGTGAGTTAATTCTGAACAGAGTAACTGCCGAGGACCTTTAATAATTGAAAAAGCAGAGTCATTGCTGTGCGGCGACATTCTTGCCCACCTGACGAAGCAGATGTGCAGATGAATGCACAGCTGCAGGAAAACAGTCCAAGAAGGAAACTGCAAATACTCCGAGACTGCAATGTGTAAAGCAAGAAAGGAAGCCATTTGGAGATTCAGTTGGTTGAAGACACTTCGAAATTTCCTGATGATAATAGTGTTTTGAAATTTTACGATGAAACTGCCCATGACAAAAGAATCCTGATGTTCGGTTTTGAAGAAGCGGAGAAAATCTATTGTGAAAGTGGAATTGTTCTTATCGACTGGTCCTTTGACAGCTGTCCGCAGCCAGCCACTATGACCGAGCAGCTCTAGGCGCTTCAGCACGGCACGGCTGCTACGGTCGCAGGTTCGAATCCTGCCTCTGGCATGGATGTGTGTGATATCCTTAGGTTGGTTACGCTTAAGTAGTTCTAAGTCTACGGGACTGATGACCTCAGATGTTAAGTCGTATAGTGCTTAGAGCCAGTTGAACTATTTTTTGAACTGTCCGCAACAATTCCAACAACTTTTCACCACACACGTTGACATTCGAAGCACAGGAGAAGAGACGAAGATATTTTTATTTTGTGTTGTATTTGCTTTGCTCCCAGACAGAATTCTGTGTTGATAAATAATACCCCAGGGTTGTCACCTAAAACTACAGTGTTAGACTTTGAAATAGCAACAATTCAAGCTACGAAAATTAAAATGATATTCTTCGAAACATTCCTATGCAAGACACATAAGGATTGGACTCCTCTTCGCCCAATAATCAGCAACTATGGAGCTCCTACCTATTTTCTGGCCAAACATCTCACTACACTATTGGCATCTCTCATAGTCAACTGCGATCAACATATCCGGAATTCAGAGGACTTAATAGAACGTCTGAAGACACATAAGCTACAACCGTCGATCATCCTTTTAATTAGCTTTGACGTTGTATCCTCATCTACGAAAGTACCTCTGCAGTACTCGTTAAAGCTTATTAGCAGCCAGTTTGAGAAAGACATTGCGGCTTTGTTTAAACATGTGCTTACCTCAACTTATTTCTTATTCAATGACCAGTATTTTGAAAAAGTGGACCGTGTCACCATGGGAAGTCATCCTTCTCCCACGATATCCAACAATTTTGTGGAAGACTTGGAGGAAAAAGCACTTCAGTCGGCAAGTCTCAAACCTTCCTGGTTCTGGCGGTATGAAGACGATAAATTTCTGGTGTGGCCCCACGGAATACAGACATTACCTGTGTTTATTTGGCAACTGAACTCGTTCCATCTCAATATACAGTTCACAATGGAAGTGGTAAAGAATGGCATTTTGCCGTTCCTGGAAGTCATAGTCGCAGAAAAGCCGGTGGTACACTGGGACACTGTGTCTATTGGAAACCAACTCACACAGAGTTATATTTTCTGGCTAAGAGTTTTCATCACCCTACACATAGCAGTAGTGCCTCACACTCTTTGGTGCATAAAGCGAACGTGGTCTCACCCACAGCCTAACTGGTGAGCTACAACACCTAAGAACGGTACTCCTACAGGATGGCTATTCCGATAGACAGAAACGCCATGCATTCCGTTCGAAGCAAATTCAAAGCAAGGATTTAAATGAAGATGCGGAGGCACTCACTGTAATGGCGTTCTTGACTCATTATGGCGGCATGTCTTCAGGAACAAGGCACGACATCCGATAAGTTTCTTGTTCACCAACAAAATTGAGGAATTTATTGTGCTAGATCAATGACGACCTTGGGCTTAGGAAGCGTGGCGTGTATAAGGTCCCATGCCATTGCGAAAAATCGTATACAGAACAGACATGCCGAACCGCACAAGAACGTTGCTTCGAACATCATCGTGATACACACCTGGCGCAACCTTATAAATGAGAGGTAGCGGAGCATTTCCTGAACACGGAGCATCGTCCACTTTAAGAAAAGACTGAAACTTTATCCCTAGCGTCACCTTTCCGGGGCTGTGTTGTTGAGGAGGCCCCACATGTCAGTACCGCGGACAATCTAAACAACAGGGATGCAGGTTTTCAATTAAGCACCACCTGGAATTCAACAATGGCTGTCATTAAATGCAAACAGGAGAAATATGATCATGTGATTCATGACTCGACGCAACGCACTGCTGAGATTTCATTTAGCCTTTAGCCACAGGAGCGTCTGGCAGCACAGTCATTGCCCTCAGTCCAGGCGCGGAAGGCCTTCCTGCGGCACCTAGCAGAGGGCACTAGGAGCACCTCTTTTCTCCAGCTGCGAGAGTCTTCCCGCGCACGCGCACCGCGTGCTCCCGTCTTGATAAATATTCGACGACGCCGCGCGATTATCATCCTCGTTAATAAAGCTTTCGATGCTATGGATCGCCACGAATGCTTCGGAGCCGTTTTGTTGGACGTTTCGAAGGCGTTCGACAGCGTGTGGCACGAGGGACTCCTGTACAAGCTCTTAGTGCAGGGGCTCCCCGTGCCACATATTCGCCTCATCCGCAGTTACCTGGCAGATCCGACGTTCTACGTGCGAGCCCAGCCTGGGTTGTCCACCGACCACCGCATCCTGGCAGGTGTGCCACAGGGATCGGTCCTCGGGCCGATCCTCCACACCCTGTTCACCGCAGATGCTCCGAAGACTGACCGCGTACAGCTGGCTCTGTACGCGGATGATACTGCTGTCTTCGCCCCAAGTATGGGACCCCATCTTCTGCAGCAGAGGCTCCAGCTCGCATGCGACGATCTCGTCCTTTGGGCAGTCAGGTGGCGTCTTCGCTTTAATGCAGCCAAGACTCTAGCGCTGATTATTACCCGCCGTCGCGTCCCCTTGGACCTCCGAACACCGACAATCGCTGGCAGTGCTGTTCCATGGAGCGACACCGCAAGATTCCAGGGCGTCACGCTCCACCGCCGTCTTACGTAGCGTCACCATATCGCGGATGTCACACGAAAGGCTTCAGGAAGACTTAGTCTTCTTTATCCCCTCCTTAACCCGAGCTCATAGCTACCTCCTCAGCTCTGGGTGACTCTCTTCAAGGCGCTGCTCCGCCCTGTCCCTGAGTACGCCGCAGTGGTCTGGGGGAATGCTGCCGACGATCACGCCCAGAAGCTGCAGACCCTGCAAAATCGAGTCTTCCAGTTTGCACTCCACGTGGGTCTCAACTTGCCTTCGGCGGTTGCACACCAGATGGCCAGAGTACAACGACTGCGCGAACATTTCCGACAGACAGCGTAACTCTTCTATCAGAAGACGCAAGTTTCGCACAGTCCGAATATACGGGCGCCTTGAATGAAAATTCACTTTCGAGCATCCACCCGATGGCCAGACCTAGTCGACAGGATCGGTTAGCCAGTGACGACCTCCACTGACGGATCGCCCAGAAGATAAACATACCGCAAAGTCCTTATCTGTCACCAACTCTGACTCGGGAGGAGCAGCCGCAAGGCTGGACACTCCATAAACACACGGGTTGAAGTCCACCCCCACTGAAGATCCGTTGCGCGATTATTATCAGTCGCGCCTTGCAGCGGTGACAGCAGTAACTACAACCACCTGAGGAGGTCGAGCAGTTGCATCGGTAAAGTATTGTGTGATTTATGTAATACGATCCGGCGCCAAACCAGGAAAGTATAATTGCATACCTATCCTGTCTTAAGTTTCCGTCCAATAAAGGCTTTTGCAAGAAAGTAGAAGAACTCGGATTAATGGAAGAAAACAGGGATAGAGAAGCAGTCCGATTGTTTTGCCGCATATGTGCTGTAGCTGCACGATTCCCACCAAGCAGTGCTGATGAAACGTGGACGGTAACAAAGCAGGAAACGCTCAGTGGTGAAAAAGTCACGAAATTCGCTGACTGTATGGTCAGTCAATGAATGAAAAATTCCAGTACACCAATTGAAATCAGGAATGTTTTTAACCAGCTGCACAGCACTACAAATGCTGTTGAAATCCGGCGTGGGAACCAAAGTCTTCCATAAATCAACGACATCCGATCGTATACTTTCCGATTATTAAGCTGAAAGAGGAAACAGAATATCCTATATCTGAAGTTCAAAAGCATTCCATAGGCCTTACTGTATAAAAAGTGAGAAAAGTTACACAGATTTAGACCAAAGACTAAACACATAATCGGGGGATTTAATAAGAAGTTTAAATTATCTTGCTTTCTTCCAAAAAACTGAGTGAGAAATTAAAATTTATAAAATAAGACGGAAAGTTTAATCATTTGTTGGAGTAAAGTGAAATAAAAACAAGTAGATATAATTAAAAATAAAAATGGAAAAGTATAAAACAGAAACAGTAGAAAAATATCATTTAATCATGCCTGTGTACAAAGTGCGTAGCCAGTCGTAAGCGTGGATAAAATGCGAAAGCTTATTCATGTGCAGTACAGTCCACAAATCCTCCTCCACTGTTGTGGCTAAATTTGATGTTCTGAAATCCACGACTAAAATATTTGTGGTCGAAACACCAAGTTGACATTACTTTTCGCAAAGTCAATTAAGGGAAAGCCCATGACAACCGTCATGTTCTGGGACCCGAAACGATGATGCACATTCCAATACATTTGACATGCCTGGTTCCTCTTATACCGAGTCTGAATACAGGACAGAGGTCGGATCGTTTATCTCTAGGCGGAAGATGAATATGGGTACGGGCTTTATGGTTGCATCTGAACGGTTGCACATTGCTGAAAGCACAACTTGACCACCACGAGCTACTTCACCTGTTAGCAGTAGGAACACATGTACCTGCTGGCAGAGACTGTTCGGTTTTAGAATCCTCAGAGTGGTGAGTAACAGAGCGTCTTAGTAAAGTAATAGCTGCCGTGTCGTCCGAAAAGCGAGGTACCAAGAGAAGGTTGATATCTCGCAACGTAACCACAAGCAAACAGAGTTGCTGCCAGCAGGAACGACGAATGAGTGACGGTGGGGTAGATTTGCCCAGAAGAGTTTCCATACAGCACCGTTCGACTACTTACGTCTGAGAGGAGCGCCACTCAGCCCAGCCAGCGATTATAGCCGAAGACGAGAACACCATCATTCTACCGAGCCAACAGTACGATAATCGTATTATACAGATTTCTGCATAAACATCTGTAGTGAATTGTACTCTGTGCCAAGAGACCAGTATCTTATTCTGTATCAAGTGGTACATTAGAGTTGAGTGTTAGCGACGAATACTCATAAAATGCCTCTGGATGTGGATTGTAACGAAGTTAAGTATTTCATCTTATTCAAGTTCTGATACAGTGATCTGATATTATCATCTTGGCCCCCTCCAGGAGTAAACCTAAGAACTCGCAACGGTAGCGACAAGTGTTATTTCATCAGGTACAATAATAGCTTTCTAGAGATAGAAGTCTAAGCAGCCAGACTTTATTCAGTGCACTTGTTGCGTAGTTTGCGCAGACAGTAAGGATGTCTACTGCTTTTACTAAAACTAGCGTCAAACCACTCGGCGGCTGGTTGAAGTGGTAAACAATGCTGGGCTCTCGAAGAGAACTTTAAAAAAATTCGATCAATTGTCTCAGAAGTAGTGATTTAGAACTACATACGATAGCAATGCCTTATCAGCGCAGTCTCTACGTAACAGTCGAAAGATTGTTGAAAATCAATCCTAGTCTCAGTATCTCACTCTGAAAAATTTAATCCTGCTCAATGCTCCCTTTGATCTGTACAGAATCATCAAATGTAATTCATCACCATCGCTATGTTAAGGTATGTGCGTATTAAATATCTTAATTGATGTGGTATCGAATGGGAAATCCCTTTGTTTGGCAGTATCATTGGGACCATTGTCCACATTCATCCCATTGATTTGGCCCATTCATTCATTGAACGGCAGGGCTGCTACTCTTTTAGATGGTGTATTCTTCCGCACGGATTACAGCATTGCAAATCGACGAGCAGCAACAGATTTTAAGCGACTTGTAAAGTAGGTCACCCAGGGGCATGCACGATTTGCTTCACTAAAAACCTGTGTCGAACAGTCACAGTTAGGTGTTTTTGCACTAATAATATTTTAAATATACAGTTCACACTTTCTTGTCATTCCGCAGCGTACATCCAGCTTGACAGCACCAAAGATCTTGCACTTGTTCATAACAGCAACAGTTATCTTCTCTGCACGATTAAACATTCGCGTGACAATGCAGTATCTGTCAGTTGCTTTCTGCACAGAGATCAGCCTTCGCTTTAACTCATGCCACTTGGGATTTCAAGACATAATAGAAACGTCTTGACGGACATGATGTCTAGCATATGTGAGAGCGTCATGTGTTGTCTCTCTTAAGTACCGCGAGAGCTAATGAATATATCAAAATGATTCTTAGCAGTGACTTCTGCATAAGTAGCAATTGCTCCTCCAGGATCACGTAACTTGATGTTTTGTACTTGATCTGATTCAATTTGACCTAAATACGTCATTCACACTCACTCTTTACGTAAATACTTGCAGCAGCTGCATCAAACTGGTTGAGTAATTGCTTGTAGCAAACGTCGACGTTTAAATTTGCTCCCAGAAATAACGAAATTATAAATGTTGTTGTGTTCATGTTGTTTGGTTTCCAGATTCATCACGTTAATAACAAAATAATTCGTTTGTCATTTCCAAAACTAAAATAGCTTGGGTACTGCAATTCACCATCAAAATTTCTTGTTATACTGAGTTCGCTTGGAAGTGGGATTCATCAAGTAAATACCCAAATATAACACCTGGTTCTCTAACCCGTCTTAGTGGCGATGAGTTTCAGAAATTGTAAGATTATCGCCACATTCCTGTGAAACAATATCTCCATCCCCTAAGTCATCCCCTACGATGTCAGTTGCTATTAGAGCCAGTGTCGCCAGGTGGAGATGGGAAAGGGCAAATAAAGAACCTTTGACATTGGAGGACCACTGGTCCACGGCTATTAAGAATAAGAACGTCTTCAAATGTGTCGTGGGATGCACGCATGTCAGAGACAATGTAAGTTTCTTGTTGCATTCACAGTGCTGTAAATTCGGATCATGAGATGTTAAATCTTATGTCATTTGTGATATAAGCTAATCTATTACTACTTTACTGATACTTGCTCATTTGTTATCAATTTAAAAGGAACTCTCGAAACTTTAATTTTATCATTAATGGAATATACCGCCACAAGAATACGCAGTGAACGCACTCCTTAAATACAGCAGGTGGACAGAAATATGGAGCACCGCGAGAAATGTATGGTGGAAATTACAATGAAATGAACACCCTTAGCTGCTTACAGGCGTTGACATACGTCATCAGGAACAGATAAAAATGTGTGCCCTGACCGGGACTCGAACGGCGGATCGCCTGCTTACACGGGAGACGCTCTATCCAACCGAGCCACCGAGGACACAGAGGATAGCGCGACAGCAGGGATTTATCTCTGGGACGCCTCCCGCGAAACCCACATTCTCAACGTATTGTCCCGCACTAGATTCGTAGTGCCCCCGCCCATTATACTCATTACTCGCGGCGCGCTGCCGATTCCCGTAAGAGTTCGGGCACTGTTTGTGCATTCGCAGAGAAGAAGAGGATGGTCAAGTGGCCGGTGAGCCTTAACTATATATATACTAAGATGGTATCTGTTCTTTCAGGACATGTCCGAAAGAACAGATACCATCTAAGTGTATATATGTATGCTTGAACCAAAATGCAGATGTAAGCGAACCCAGCAGGTTTCGCTGTAGTGCTTGTCTACGAGGAGTGCCTGTGAAATGTCCTGAATACGTTACAAGTGTCAGTCGAGATCAGAATAGTCTTCTACTTAGTTGTAAATGACTCAGAACATGGGCAAATTTTTGGTGCTCATATAATGGGTGTATCCCAATCAAGGCAGCCGAAGCTTTTGGTGCTTCAAGAGGCATCATAGCGAAAATTTATACTTCGTACAGGGAATGCAGAAAATATATAATTGTTAAGTCACGCCGGCCGGTGTGGCCGAGTGGTTCTAGACACTTCAGTATGGAACCTCGCGACCGCTAGGTTCGCAGGTTCGAATCCTGCCTAGGGCATGGATGTGTGTGATGTCCTTAGGATAGTTCGGTTTAAGTAGTTCTAAGTTCTAGGGGACTGATGACCTCAGATGTTGAGTCCCACAGTGCTCAGAGACATTTGAACAATTTTTCCGTTAAGACACAACGCTGACAAGTAGTAGGTTGAGTGGTCCTGACGAATGGCCCTTTGGTCGAATGAGTCTTGTTTGACATTGTTTCAAATTTCTGGCGTATTTTACGTATGAAGAGAGAAAAATGGCGGGTTTCGGTGACGATTTATGCCCAACCGTGGTATTTTATGACTCCCATGGTTACTCCACATTGTCGCATTATTGTCGAAGATTATTTTACCATTTTGGTTGACTAGGTTCATCCCAAGGTAAAATTTTAGTTCCCCAGCAGCGATGCTGTGTTCGATGAAGACAGGGCTCCAGTTTAGACAGCTCGCATCGCCTAGGACTGGTTTTGTGAGTACGAGGACGAACTGTCGCATCTCCACTGCCCACGATAGTCACCAGATCTCAGTATGTTCGAGTATAATAACTTTTCTGGGAGACTAAAAATTACTCTGTAGGAATCAGCATGGGTTTCGAAAAAGACGATCGTGTGAAACCCAGCTCGCGCTATTCGTCCACGAGACTCAGAGGGCCATAAACACGGGTTGCCAGTTAGATGCCGTGTTTCTTCACTTCCGCAAGGCGTTCGATACAGTTCCCCATAGTCGTCTAATGAACAAAGTACGAGCATATGGACTATCAGACCACTTGTGTGATTGGATTGAAGAGTTCCTAGATAAAATAACGCAGCATGTCATTCTCAATGGAGACAAGTCCTCCGAAGTAAGAGTGATTTCAGGTGTGACGCAGGGGAGTGTCGTAGGACCATTGCTATTCACAATACACATAAATGACCTTGTGGATAACATCCGAAGTTCACTGAGGCTTTTTGCGGATGATGCTGAGGGATATCGAGAGGTTGTAACAATGGAAAATTGTACTGAAATGCAGGAGGATCTGCAGCTAATTGATGCATGATGCAGGGAATGGCAATTGAATCTCAAGCTAAACAAGTGTATTGTGCTACGAATACATAGAAAGAAAGATGCGTTATCATTTAACTACAATATAGCAGGTCAGCAACTGGAAGCAGTTAACTCCATAAATTATCTGGGAGTAGGCATTAGGAGTGATTTAAAATGGAATGATCATATAAAGTTGAGAAAGCAGATGCCAGACTGAGATTCATTGGAAGAATCCTAAGGAAATCCAATCCGAAAACAAAGGAAGTAGGTTACAGTACACTTGTTCGCCCACTGCTTGAATACTGCTCACCAGTGTGGAATCCATACCAAATAGGGTTGATAGAAGAGATAGAGAAGATCCAACGGAGAGCAGCGAGCTTCGTCACAGGATCATTTAGTAATCGCGAAAGCGTTGCGGAGATCATAGATAAACTCCAGTGGAAGACTCTGCAGAACAGACGCTCAGAAGCTCGGTACGGGCTTTTGTTGAAGTTTCGAGAGCATACCTTTACCGAGGAGTCAAGCAGTATATTGCTCCCTCCTACGTATACCTCGCGAAGAGACCATGAGGATAAAGTCAGAGAGATTAGAGTCCGCACAGAGGCATACCGACTATTCTGCTTTCCACGAACAATACGAGACTGGAATAGAAGGGAGAACCGATAGAGGTACTCAAGGTACCCTCCGCCACACACCGTCAGGTGGCTTGCGGAGTATGGATGTAGATGTAAATGTAGATTACTGAGCCACTACGGTATACTATGGAGAGAAGGATACGTGATCGCTATCCACGTCCATCATTATTACTGAACTTTCCACTAATCAGCACGAAGAATAGAGTAAGACTCCCTGGAAACTTGTATATGACCTGATATATGCATTCTGAGACGACATGAAACTGTTTTGACTCCATCGGGATAAAAAAAATGGTTCAAATGGCTCTGAACACTATGGGACTTAACTTCTGAGGTCATCAGTCCCCTAGAACTTAGAACTACTTAAACCTAACTATCCTAAGAGCATGACACACATCCATGCCCGTAGCAGGACTCGAACCTGTGACACTAGCGGTCGCGCGGTTCCAGACTGTAGCGCCTAGAATCGCTGCCCCCCCCCCCCCCCCAGGGGGCCATCGGGCTACCTACACCATATGAGGTACGGTGATGTGTTGTGTTGATGGTGTTTCCATATCTCTAACCATCCCCTGTATGAAACACTGTCTTCTGTGGTAACTCTCGCGTGGTAACTGTAAGCTTTCAACTGGGTGCTAGTCTTATGGTTACTGCAGCAGAGGATGATTCACATTTCTGGAAAGCATTAATCCGATTTTTTGCTTTGGTACACCTCATTTATCACAGACCTGAGGTTCCAGAAGAAGATGCCTCAGTTCTTATAAATTAGACACCATAAAAAACCACTAGTGGAGAAAAAATAATTTGAAAATAACCTATATATAGGATATTAGCATAATGCCATGGGTATGTTATTAAATTAGTACCTGAATAGTAAAAGAAGAAAGAGGTATGAAAATCGTGAACATTGTCTTTACCAGGTGATATGACTTCCGGAATTAGGAACCAAGCGCTGATTTTACGAATGAGTATAAGAAAAGTTTCGGGTCAGTCGCACTGTTATGTAACAGGTCTGGTTTTCTTCGGCACTTTGCGACTGTCTAACAGTCCCTTGTGCAGCAGTATGGGCTTGTAACTAGACTTTTTATGACGAAGCTTGGGAGACCATCTTATTTGTGTTACCTTCCAATCGATGATGTCACTCCTGCCATGTTTCTGAAGCAGGTAAGGAGACCTTATTTTCATCGCCTCTTTGATCTCCGAGTTTCTTTGGAAATATATAGCAACTTCTTCTTTTGAAAGTCGAACGCGTGTCCTTCGTTGAAGGTGCTCTTTGCCACGTGTCGGTCGCAGTAAACGACAGACATTCGTAGCGCTGTGCAGTGCATTGCCCGTGAATGTTTCGTTTTGCTTTGGATGTAGCTTTTATATTTATAAGTTCTAATTTTCCTTTCATGCTAATCACCTATATTTTATCAGATCCTTGACTAAGACGTAGTTGCATATTAAGGCAACCCCAGAAATACAAATTAGCATTGCACTTAAAAATAAGTTTATAACAGAATGTTACACTGTGACCAGTTATACAATTAAGAAGGCTATAAAAACAATACAAATCATTTCAACCCATACCAAGAAATTTTCGTTCATTAATAGGTAAAAAGAGATGTTCCTCATGTTCTACAAATAAAAACCTGGCAATAACAATGGTTTTGATATCATATCTCCGTCTGAAAACTAACAGACGTTAACGAAGTCACGAAACAGCGATATAAACATTGGTTTATCAAATAATCGGTTAGTACATGACAGCCATTTCCATGCGTCCCCACTTATTGAAAAGTAATAGAGACAACAGTACGGTTCATAAATAGCAGCAGTAAGATATTTTTGCGAACCTTGGGGCTACAGTTGAGCTTTAAACATATCCCCGTGGCAGTCATAATAATCCTCATCTGTTGAACTTGTTGACACTCATATCGGCCCATGGACTCATGGCCATGTAATAAAGAAATGTTGAGGTGCAACGAGTAACTAATGGGACTGCACTGGACCAGCAAACTTGAGACGTGTTTTTAGTACATCACAAATCATAACGAATAGGCGGATCATCTAACTATGAAATAATACAGTGGTCGACATAAATCCCCGTATGCTCCTAACTTCAATGACTAACAAATTATTGCACGTTATGTCTAACAGAAGAAATGCAAAGAATAAAAATATTTACAGTTATTGATGTAGGCCAGTAATAACCTAACACTTGACTCTCCCAACAGAGATTGGTCAGTTTATATGAATGCAACAAGACCGTAATCTACGAGTGAATTATGTGAAGATACATTCGTGATGAACATGTAGTGACTGCCTAAATCCGGCAAAGAATTGCACGACTAATTTTTAAAAGGCACCTAAGTCACTTTTACATAATTTAGAGAAAAGTAAAGGAAAGTTATTTTCCCTTTAATGCTGTTAAATGATGAACTGGTAAAATTACGTATCAGAATATACACATGGATCTACAGTTAGGCACATTTTTGACTCATTATACCTAACAGGAACCCAGAAAAAAATTATTTTACCTTGCCGACTTTTAACACTCCATAAAATTTAAAACATAGTTTTACTTGAAAAGAATGCAGGTTTTTATTAAATAAAGAGTAATATCTGTTAGCTCATATTACAAACACAAATCTTTTATAGCCAAAGAGTATTTGTACATTACAGAGACATGTTTTTCTGACCTCTATTCATTATCATCGAGAGAAACATCAGTTACTGGCCACTTTGAAAGTCGATCGTAAAAGCTTTCGTGTTCTTCTACAAAATACAGCATAACTTTTTCAAGTTTTCAATTTTGCTTTTTTTTCTTGTGGGTATTTTTCTTTCTGGATAAGCTTTTAGACAAGGTAAATATACTTCATCAGCTTTTTGAGGATGAAGGTATTCAGACCTTGACAACAAAATGATCTTGTTTTTGCGATATTTTTGTGTTCATGTGAGCACTCAAAACAATAATATTTGGAAATATGAAACGGTACCCTTTCATTTCTTGGAAGGTATATCGTTTCAAGAGAGACTGTAGACTTCTTACAATAAGTAGGGCACCAAGTATAACACCCAGTGGACATGGGAGTGTGTTTCAACCTGCTTAATTGTCCCTGGATGTTTATTCTCAGCTTTAGCTACAAGCTCACAAACTTCACGTATAGTATGGATACGGACACATTTCCTAATGGTACATTTATTACGGTGAACTTGCGACCACATTGATTACAGAAGTGTCCACGTAAGGGAAAAAATCTCTTTAATCCTTTAAAACCTGCATGTATCGCTTCGGGCAAGACAAACTCTTGACAATGTGTTATTCTTGTTGTGCCCATGACAATTATCCGAAAATTGGTGTAGCTCGGTAACTGCCTCGGGCACATAATGTTTAAAGTAGTCTAACAGGAACGAAGCAACTACATGAGGCACTTTGTGGGGCTGTCCTTGAAGGTAGATTTAATAATGGGCTTAATCTGTATTCGTGGTGAAAATACAAATAAACGGTCACTGTGAGTTGCCTCAAGTAATAAACAGGGAGATTCGGTAAATTTACGTTTTGCATATAGTTAAATACAAGGCCTACCATGTTTCCATTTTCTTTACTCTTTTAAGTCGTTTAATTAAGGGCAGATGTGAATTTTTTAGCTCCCCACATGTGCATCATTAATTCTGCAGTCACCACTCGTTTTGCAGCAACATGTAAGTGAGGACTACGTCTGCGCACCTTCTTCTCCTTGCAAAGTCAACAGGTATCAATTTGTGGTTTTCCGAACGTCAGGTTAAAATTTTCTTTGAAATGCGTAATAGAAAACACATGCTTGGTATTTGTACCAGGATATTTCACCTGATACAAGTCACACATTTTCTTGACGGACAGTTCAGATGACAAATAAGTAAAGTTTGTATAATGTCTGTTTGGTGCATACGTAATGAGCTTGTATTTTCATGTATCATCAAAAGTTCGTTAGGTCCCATTTTTCTTGCAGAAGGATGTCTCCCACGTTTTTAGCATGGCGATTTTCCTTCCAGAAGAAAGAGTCTTATGCGTTTCATTCCCTTCTAGGTGGCGTCATTCGGCCTAAAAGAAGACTTCCGACAAACTTTTACCTTCGTTTGACGGAGAATCTCATGGTATTTATATTAGTGCATCCTAGAAGGAGCGTCATCATGAGTTGTACGGTGTTACTTACCACTGGTCACCTCTATCATCCGTTGTAAATGCTAATCTTGCTCATCTGTAAACTGCAAATCAGCAGATAAAGAGTTGTATATCAAAACTTTTTCTGTGTCAGTAAACTTGGTTAAACAGTTTTTCTTACACCTAAAATCAGATAAAAATGAATTTTGGTCTAGGTAATTAATAAGATTGAAAGGAACAATAAATATGTTAGATCCTAGTACTAATGTTAAGTTTTTTTTCTTCTTTTAGATAAAAAGCCATGTAGCTACAGACATTAACCATAAGGGGTAAATTTACAAACTAACCTAGTCTTTGGGATAAACCATCTATCTATATCCTTAACAGCTATACCGGTATGTTACCGAAAACTGCAACAGTTCGTTGTAAAGTAATTACTTCTTACCTGCAAGGCAAACGGGTTGATCTCGATCGCTGCTGCTTTTCTCCGTGTCCGGTGTATTCTTTACCTTGTAATTTCAGCTTCGTAATAACATTCTTTTTTTAGGGTTCTGAATGTGCCTTCCTCTTTCGTATTTTTAATCGACTGTCATTTAAATCACTACATTAACTCATTTTGTAATAATTACCCTAAGTTACTAGCACTACGATAACGTTATCTCCAAGCTTTAACAATTAACGCAGTACACATGAAACATCAAACAGAGTAAAGGGGCAAAGAGATTCAACTACAGCAAATAATTTCCAGTGTTACCAACGTTTAGTGTTAAAGGAGGCGAGAATCAGTGACTTACGTTCTTTTGACTCTTACTCAATAAAAGCGACTGATTTTAAAACGGAGAACAAATGCGCTACTTAGGCATGTTTGACACTCAAACTCGAGTAAACCCCTATATATATTGAAATTGCAATTAACTCAAAAAGCGAAACGACTGAAGGTTCAGTCGCTAGGGGAAAGTACTGGATTCACAACTGTACCTAATCCTACGAACATGCCTACAAATGAGTGGTAATTCTCATTCCCTGATCGTCCAGGCTGACATTTCCCACCATATTAACACTCAGATGTGTGATGCATAGCATGCGCCGTAATCTGCTACAGGCTGCTAAGCCACAACTCTCTATCGAATCTCCAGATGAAGTTTCTATACTAAATGTTCTCTATACGGTTCCCAGAGGACTACACGTACTCCTTGTTCCAAGCTGTACTGCATTCTATTACGACACAGAATTCCTTCTCCTCTCAACAAGTCTGCACAGCTCCCGTGAGTCAGTGAAAAGTGCTGTGCCAGAAGCTGCCTGCTAGTTAACTCTCTCCCCTCCAAGCAAAGTTTTTACATCATTAACCAGTCTATATACACCCATACACCTACTTCTCAGCAGTTCTAGGTTGCTCTCCTACTCCTCAGTTACATTTTCTACTTCAGCCATTCGCATTTCCCGGAAACTGACATCCTGCTTTCTCCCATCCGCTGTTCTTTATACACTGAAGAGCCAAAGAAACTGGTACACCTGCCTAATACCGTGTAGGGCCCCCGAGAGCACGCACAAGTGCTACATCACGACATGACATGAACTCGACTGAAGTCTGGAAGTAGTGATGGAGTGAATTGACACCATGAATCCTGCATGGCTGTCCATAAATACCTATAGGGAATGGAAATCTCTTCTGAACAGCACTTTTGCAAGGCATCCAAGACATGTTCAGTAATGTTCATGTCTGGGGAGTTTGTTGGGCCAGTGGAACTGTTCTTGGAGCCACTTTGTAGCAATTCTGGACGTGTGGGATGTCATATCGTCCTGCTGGAATTGCCCATCTCCATCGGAAGGCATAGTGGACACGAATGGATGCAGGTGATGTGACAGGATGGTTACGTACGTGTCACATGTCAGAGCCGTACCTAGACGTATCAGGGATCCCATATCACTCCAACTACACACGCCCCACACCATCACAGAGCTTCTACCAGCTTGAACAGCCCATTGCTGGCACACAGGGTCCATGGGTTCATGAGGTTGTCTCCATACCCGAACAATACCATCTGCTCGATACAATTTGAAACGAGACTCGATCCAGCAGGCAGTATGTTTCCAGTCATCGACAGTTCAATATCGGCGTTGACGTTCCAAGGTGAGGCGTAAATCTTTGTGTCGTGCAGTCATCAAGGGTACACGAGTGGGCCTACGGCTCGGTAAGCTTATATCGATGATGTTTCGTTGAATGGTTCGCACACTGATACTTGTTGATGGCCCACCATTGAAATCTGCAGCAATTTCCGGAAGGATTGCACTTCTGTCACGTTGAACGATTCTTTTCAGTCGTCTTTGGTCCCGTTCTTGCAAGACCTTTTTCCGGCCGCAATGATGACGGATTCCTGATATTCTCGGTACACTCGTGAAATGGTCATACGGGAAAATCCCCACTTCATCGCTACCTCGGAGATGGTGTGATCCATCGCTCGTGCGCCGACTTTAACACCACGGTGAAACTCACTTAAATCTTGATAACGTGTCGTTGTAGGAGCATTAACTGATCCAACAACTGTACCAGACTTTTCCTGTTTCATATAGCCATTGCCGACCGCAACGCCGTATTCTGCCTGTCTAAGTATCTCTGTATTTGAATACACATGCCTATACCAGTTTATTTGGCGCTTCAGTGTGGATTAACCAATGAGGAGCACTCTTATAATTTTTCAGGCCAGAGATTATTCTACGCACTAAAATCGTCTCCGAGAAGGAGGTTCATCGCATTATAGAGAAAGAAGAATCGCTGCCGACAGAGCAGGTATTTTACTACTCACACTTATGGAAAGCCAACATCTTTATCTGTTGTTGACCGCCTCACCCCTCAGTCCCCGAAGGAGACTCGTCGCACAAAACGAGCATTTCTTTAAAGAGTATTTAGGCTGAAAAGCACCGTCGGAAAAAACTGAGACTTTCCGCTTGTTTCACGTTACAAGCACGATTTTCCTGAATGTAGTCGCAGGTCGCATTATGCGAAAAACTGCAAGAACGCGATTCGAAAATGCAAATACTGACAATGGCTAGGTCGCCGACCGTTACCTACCCTGAGCAGTCAACTCGTCTTATCCGATCGTGCTTTCCTCTGAAATGTTGTCGACAACTTCCAGGGAAGTTGGTCCAAACACCAAGTCGTTGGCTTGGGCCACGGTGCCCAGTCTACCTCACCATGTACCCGACTAAACTACAGTGCAAATTACATGAAAAACGGCTACCAGAGATGGGAAGGAATTAATGCAGTAGACAGCTCAATCCTATCTCTGGCGTTAGTGATTACAGGCAATGACTATTTTATTAATTGTCAAAATGTAATTCAAGTAATAATGATTTTAAATCATCTATGAATAATATATTAGACATGCCACTTTGGAAATGGAGTGATGCTATCAAGACCTTACGATTGTCTGAAGGCCGCAGCTGAAATGACACTGCAAGCCACTCAACAGATGGTATTTATCTAAGTGAGCATGTATTTGAACCTGCTACAATATTCATTCCAAGGTAGTACATGTATGGAAAGATAGCTGTCGATGCCTACGAAGGTCTGAGAAATCTGTATCTACTGTCTGACGACATGGTGGGAAACACAGTAGGATAGCATAGATTCAATGGAACCTAAGGTACACAACATACATTTTTGTTGTGTTCCTCCGTCCAAAGAACGGTTTGATGCAACAACTATGCTAGTCTCCTCTGTGCAAGTATCTTCATCTGTGCATAACTACTGGAATTAGTGAGTCCATCTGAACTTGCTTGCTCTATTCATCGTATGGTCTTCCTCTACACGTCCCTCCATTTCCAACTATTCAGTTCCTTGACGGCCCAGAACGTCCTATCAAACAGTCCTTTCTTCCAGTAAAGTTGTGCCATAGATTTAGTTTTTCTCCTCCTCAAACAGTTGCCTGTCATTGCCTATTACCTCTATCTATCCCATATTATTTTGTAGTACTTTTCCTCAAAATCGTCTATTCACTTCTTTCCTGAACTCTTTATAGTCCAAGTATTAGGTATAATAATACACCTCAAGCAAATACCTCCAGAAAATATTTGCTATTCTATGACTTCATAAATTTATATTTTATGTTAACAAATATAGCCTCTTCAGAAACAATTATCTTGCTGTTTCCGTGCTGCATTATATACCCTCTCTTCTTCAGGCATCATCAGTCATTTTGCTGTCCAAGTAGTAACACTCATCTTCTACTTTTAGTGTCTCATTTTCCAGTCTGCCTCCCCTAGCGTAGCTTGACTTAACTCGACTACATTCCATCACCCTTGTTTTTCTTCCGATGATGCTTGCAATAACACCTTTTTTGAAGACCACTTCCACTTAAACTCCTTTGGTGACATTGACAGATTTACACATCTATAAACTCAAAAGTGTATATTTCTTCTCTCTGAACTTTAATTTCTTCCCAGATTTTTCGTTCATTTCTATCACGCTTGTTCAATAGAGAGACAGAATACCATCGGGGATAGGCTACAACCACGTCTCACCGTCTTCACAGCTATTGGTTTCGTTTCATGTCTTTCGACTCTTACAACTGTAGTCATTTCTCTACGAGTCCTCAAGAGAATTACGCTCCCTGTATTTTAACCCCTAAAATCCTGAGAATTTCGACGGCTGCATTGTAGCCAACATTACCAGAAAGCTTTCTCCAAATTTTTTGCAAATGAAAACATAGTACGTTGTGGTCTGTATATTAATCTTCTCTATTTAATTTGCGCGATTAGTTAGCTTCGACTTTAAATCATTTTCTAGCATATGCATGACATCAACTTACGTACATAATTCTTTACATTGTGTAAGTATCGGATTCGTCCGACATACATTGACGGAAAAAGATCGCGGCACCATGATGTAGTTGTGCGACATAAACGAAAGTTGGTAAGCTGTTTCTACATCTGAGAGATATTGTTGATTCAAATTACACGCCAGTCACATAAGAGTGGCGGTAGTAGCGCGACTATGAGGACGCAAATATGTAATACTTTAAATATGCCCTGCAACTGACGTGAGCCTTAGCTACCTTTGAGATTGGACAGGGTGAGTGGATGTTAGCCAAGAACACCTGTAAGACGTGTTATCAATACCTCACCGAGTTTGAAAGAGGCAATGTAATATGGCTACGAGAATCTAGATGTTCCTACTGCGATACTGCAGAAAGACTTGTCAGGATTGATTCAGCTGTTAATGGTAGTTGGGAGATGTCGTCACGAGAAGGGACGGGCGCAAGAACACCAGGCTGCAGACAGCCACGTGGCAATGCCGAGAGGGGAGACAAAACGTGTTGGGCGTACAGCTCTGGCGCTTCGTACTGCATCGGCAGCAGCAATTTGAGCAGCAGTTGGCACCTCAGTGACACAACGAACTGTTAAAAATCGGTTACTTCAAGGACAGCTCCGAGCACGATCCCCTGTAGCGTGCATTCCACTGAGCCCAAAACACCGAAACGCCGGCATTCGCGACTGCAGTGGTGTCAAGCGAGAGCTTGGGCAGGGTGGACGTCTTTTGCGTTTTGTGCTGTAAGCTGGTTCTGTCTCTGTGGCAGTGACGACAGCGTGTTGGTTAGAAGGAGGCCAGTCGAGGGCCTGCAACCAACCTTTCAGCGTTCTAGACACACTGGACAAACACTTGCAATTATCATTTGCGGTGCGATTTTGTATGATAGTAGGAGCATTTCGTGGTTATCCCACGCAGCCTGCCTGTACATTTGTATGTCAGTTTGGTCATTCGACCTGTTGTGCTGCCATACATGAAAAAAATTCCAGGAGGTATTTTACAGTAGGGTAACGCCCACCAACATATTTCTGTTATGATTATGATCCAGCTTGCTCTGCAGAGAGTCGGCATGTGGTCTTGACGTGCCCGACCACCAGATCTGTCTCAAATCGAGCACATATGGGACATCATCGGACGACAATTTCCGCGTCATCTATAACCAGCATTAACAACACTGTACTGATCGGCCAAGAGCAACACACGTCCCATAAACTAACATGCGGGACCTGTTCAACACATTCATGCACGTTTGCATGCTTGTATTCAACATTCTAGCGGTTATACAGGTTATTAATGTACCGGTATTTCACGTTTAGAATGGCTTATCTCGTGCTTACCTTATCCTGTGATCTTACATATTTTACCTAGATAAATGTACCAAGAGAAAAGTACTCTCGAAGGATGGTGACTCTGCATTAATTATTTTTTGGTGTTCCGATTACTTTCCGTCAGTGTATAAACGGCCACACGCCCTAATCCGTGCATTCACGTTAATAGAACACAGAGTTCAATGATACAGCGCACCATATCATAAACTGAAATTAGATAATCACGCCAATTAGATAAGGAAAATTAATAAACATCCAACGGTGGACAATATTTTCATTTGTTAAATATTTAGAGGCTGTATATGAGCAAAGAAACAAATTTTTAGTAATTCTCTCTAAATCTATCAGCGCTACAAACCTAAGTTACCATACTGCTTTACGACATCGTTTTTAAAACTAACGAAAGTTTTGTTTACTATTAACGTAAATTAACGGAATTACATAGCAAGTAATTAGCAGTAAATTTATGAATAGAATTCATGGATATGCGTAGTTTATTGTCTGAAAATGGGTGTCATTTAAGTTATTGTTTCAGATTTGATTCCCAGTATTTGATATTATTTTTCATCTGTGTCATCATGGCATGGCATAGCACCATTGTGTTGCTCTTGTTGTTGTCTAATTTTTTCTGAAACTAGGATTAACGTTTTGTCCAGTCCGACAGTGTGAGTAGTGGAACTGATGAGTGAACTCAGTGAACTCAGTAGTAAATTAACACGCATTTAGACGACGTAAGCGTTGAAACTCGTTGAACACTGGAGAGTTCAAAAGGAAATCTAAGACTGAGACAAAGCGTAGAGATACAGGAGAGGTAAATCGTGGGGACAAAAGTCAATCCAGAACTGTGATGTGAAATGAAACGCTAATGAAGGTATATACTATGTTAAAGAACGATACAGTTCGTAGAGAGACACGACTCATACAGCACCTGAATGCGAAACTTTGAAAGACGTGAAAAGATTAGTTTACAGATCTCAACGGATCCAGGAAGAGCGTAATGACATGTTTGTGGTAGAAGATACTGTGATGGAAAGCGCAGCGCACTGTAATTCAATGAAGGATGGGCAGCCACCAGAAAATGAGTGGATGGAACTGATGCCAGACAGAGAAGAGCAAATAATGTGAGACATCTGCCAAGTAATCACCGATCTTGCAGATGAAATCGACGAGGAGTCGAATTAAATTAATGTTGCACTACATCCAGAGACCGATTTGCTACCGTAAGAAGCAGTTGTGCCACAATGTGTAATGTTATTGGATTTTTGCTACTTTGTATATGAGATATTTGCCATAAAAGAAAAGGACAGCCAACGATCTGTAGTTCGTAAATATGCTAAGTATCACAGCGTGAGAGTAAAGAGACAAAATATATATATATATATTTTTTTTTCATGTACGCCTGTACCAAGACGCGAGTCCAGCGTTTAAATACTCTAAATAAACACTATGACCCGCAGGGCGCAGATATTTAAAATCATTGCCGCAGCGCTCGATAGCAAAAAGCTGCTAAACAGAAGAAAGAACACTCTATGTTTTGTTAAGAAATATTAGAGAGACTTCATTAACCCTTGTACTTCTGGTCGCCGACATGTTAAGACGTACTACATAGCATTGCTACAAGTTGTATTTTTATTTTGTGTAAAAACTATGTGAAACTACGAACAAACATTTCGGTAACTCGGGTGTGTATACAATGTACTTATGCACAGGCAAGGACATTTAATTTTAAGAACGAACGGATTGACAAAGCAGTGATTATTGGGCTGCGCCATTTACAAAAGAAACATTTTATGATGCAGTAATTTCCTTCTTATTCGTTTCTTTCACTAAGCAAAAATGTTCAAATTGTATATGAGCTTTGTTACAGGTTCGGTCTTTATCGCGGTGTCTCGAGTGTATTTGGGAGACCACTAATGTGTTCAACTTCCGAACTGTTAATCTTTCTCTTACGAAATTCCACTAATTTGCTTTCATTTTCATTTTTATATTCAAATAGGTCCCTTAGGTTTTTTCATCGAAGATTCTGATTGCGTGAAAGCAATCTTGGTCAAAAGGTCAATTACTCGCGTAATCAATCAGTATGTCTCCTGAACGCAATCGAGAACTGACGCATCGGTGATCAATTAATAATCTCTGTCGCTCTTTTAAAGTCGTACTAAAAAACGGCCACACAGGATAGCCTAAGTACGTAATCTAGCGTTAGGCTGCATTCTGTCAGTAAATATTACAAAGCAATAGTTACAGCATCACTATTATTAATATGCAAGTTCCTAACGCCAGAAATGCAGAGCTATAGACGGAGATAACAGCAGCCCTGCTAAAGTACGCATAAATTCTGGCGCGCGAGTATTTTATACTAGGATAAGGCTCATCCAGGAGAATGTAGGTTCTCCATTTGACACAGTGTCAGGGGTACGATTTGACGCTAAATACCATATTAAGTCGGAAGTAGAGAGCGTCAGTCAGGCAATGGTTGCCTGTGGCACTGACCACTACCTAAGATTTGTTATTGATCAATTGGAAAATGGAAACAGATATATAGTAGGTGTGATATGGGAGAGATTGTATTACTTTGCGTAATTTGAAAGTATTGAGGAGTGTGAAATACGCCAGAGAAATAGAGATAGTGTTTGAAAAAAAAAGCATCAGTTTAAGTAAGAATATAAGAATAAGTTTAAATAGAGATATATCAGACAGGTCAACAGTAGGTGTGTGTACGTGGGGCTATGTTTTTGACAACTATTTCAGAGAAATATAATACGGTTGGCACTGACAATCTTTGATAAGCAAAGGCTGAGGTAAATTAGTAAGATAACAACACCCATTGTCTCTTTCCAAACGTAAGAAACGTGATAAAGTTGCAATTGCTTCATTAGGATGCATGCGATAAATTTCTTGAATGGGGAAGTAGAATTTAGTATGAGATTTTCGCAATGGTAACTCATCCGGACTACGAGAACATCATATTACTGTAAGTTGTTATTTTAAAGATGTAGTGATGGAGATGATGGAGTAAGTAATGTTAGAGGAACATAGCTTTGATAGAGAAGCATCATCATAGATTCTTAATGAAAAGTTCATTATAAACTCGAGTCTGTCGTTCGGTTAAGGTAGTTTTGCCAGATGGAAATTGCAGTTCATTGAAGGTAGTTATTAAGATACTGTCAGGCATTGGGTTGTGCAAATTGGGGTTGTGCACCGAGGAAGAATTCATTACGGAGGCGGCAAAGTGGTAATTGAGTGTTGGAAGGTGCATCAAGAAAAATTTGGAAAGGGAGAGCTGCAGAAATCTTTGCTACAGATTCAACAGGGCGGAATCTGAAATAAAATACATTTCTGAAAAGTATATTGAAGACTTGACAGAAAGAAATGTAAAGAAGGGTAAGACGCTTAAATTTGCTTCAGCAATATTCCTGAATTCCAATGAAGAACAACTGCCAAGATGAGAAACGTACCCCAACAAAGGGTATCATTATGATGACAATACTAAAATGGAGAAATTAGGGAATTCTCACAGGGTGAACTAAAAAGACTCATGAAAGACACTTGGAACAGCTGATGAGAAAATCCGAAGAGAAAGATTCGATCTGATTTAAAAGTTAAGAGAGAGACGTAGAGACAGATGATATTGATGACAATAATAGCAATAATAATAATAATAACACAAATACTTGGAGACACATGGAGATTTTTCTAAGTTATTCCATTTGTGAATTGGGACGTATGCTGTTAACAGTTCTGTATCTATGATAGAAGGTACGATGACTACATCTACATCTATATCTACATCTACATCTACGTGATTACTCTCCTGTTAATTATAAAGTGCGTGGCAGAGGCATCAGTGAACCACCTTCAAACTATCTCGCTACCGTTCCACTTTCATGCGGCGTGCGGGAAAAAAAAAAGCACTTACATTTTTCTGTGCGAGCCCTGATTATTCGTATGTTATCGTGATGATCATTTCTTCCTATGTAGGTGGATACCAACAGAACAATCGGAGAAGAACATTGGTGATTGAAATTCCATGATAAGGTCCCATGGCAACGGAAACCGCCTTCGTTTTAATGAGTGCCACTCCAATTCACGTATCATGTCCGTGGCACTATTTCCCCTATTTCGCAATAATGCCAAACGAGCCGCCCTTCTTTGAACCTTTCCTATGTCATCCGTCAGTCCCAACTGATGCAGATCCCACACCGCACAGCAATACTCCAGAATAGGGCGGACAAGCGTGGTGTAAGCAGTCTTTTTAGTAGATGTGTTGAAACTTCTATTGCACCTTTTAGGTGTTCTGCCAGTGAATCGCAGTCTCGATTTGCTCTTCCCACAACATTTTATAAGTGATCGTTCCAATGTAGGTTATTTGTAATTGTAATCCCTAAGTATTTAGTTGAATTTACAGCCTTCACATTTGTGTAACTTATGGTGTAATCGAAATAAAACAGATTTCTTTTAGTACTCATGTGAATAAATTCACACTTTTCCTTATTCAGGGTCAATTGCCACTTTTCTCGCCATACAGATATCGTATCTAAATCATTTTGCAATCTGATGACTTTACAAGACGGTAAATGACATCATCTGAAAACAATCTAAGAGGGCTACTCAGATTGTCCGCTATATCGTCAGTATAGAAAAGGATGTTACTTCTGTTTTACTGGATGACTTTCCGTCTATTGCTATGAACTGTGACCTTTCTGAAAGGAAATCACGAATCCAGTGTCACAACTGAGGCGATATTCCATGGGCACTCAGTTTGATTAGAAGACGCTTGTGGGGAACGGTGTCGAAAGCCTTCTGGAAATCAAAAAATATGGAATCAATTTGACATCCCCTTTCGATAGCACTCATTACTTCATGAGTACAAAGAAGTGGTTGTGTTTCACAAGAACGATACTTTGTGAATCCGTGCCGACTTTGCATCAATAAAACGTTTTCTTCGAGGTACTTCACAAAATTCGAATTCCAAAAACCTACTGCAAATAGACGCTAGTGATTCAGTGGATTACTCCTTCTTCATTCTTTGGGTATTGGTGTGACTTGAGCATTTTTCCAATCTTTAGCTACGGATTATCTGTGAGCGAGCGGTTGTGTATAATTGGTAAATGTGAAGGTATTGTATCATAGACTCTGAAAGGAACTTAACTGGTATACAATCCGGACCGCAGGCCAGCTTTAAGCTGATCTGATTCACCGAGGATATCTACTGCTACGTTTCTCATCTTGGCAGTTGTTCTTCATTGGAATTCAGGAATATTGCTGAAGCAAATTTTCTATAGTGACGGAGTTTCGGAAAACCGTGTTTAATAACTCTGCTTCAGTGGCACTGTCATCAGTGACTTCATCGTTGTTATCGCGTAGTGAATGTATTGATTGCGTCTTGCCACTGGTGTGCTTCATGTATGACCAGAATCACTTTGGGTTTTCTGCCAGATTCTGAGACAGAGTTTCGTTGTGGAAATTATTAAAAGCATCTCGAAGGGCTATATTTCGAACTTTTGCAAAACTTTGCCAATCTTGGCGATTTTGCGTCTTTTTAAATTTGATATGCTTTTTTGTAGCTTCTGCAACAGCGATCTGACCAGTTGTTGTACCATGGGGGATCAGTACCAACACTTATTAATTTATTTGGCATATATCTCTGAGTTGGAACCTCCATTACCAGAAACTTGAGTATTTCGTAGAATAGGGGTATGTTAATGAGAGGGATGTTAATTCGAAGTGGGAATGAGGCAACGTTGTAGCTAATGATACGTTGTAAGTTAATGGTATGATTGGTGCATGTGCGCAGTACGAAAGCGAAAGAGAGATGGTGTTTGTAAGTCTAAGACTACTGTGTATAACGAGAATGAAGGACATTTAAAAAAGTATAAAGTCGAGTTCTTTGCAACAGACTTTACTGCTCAATGAGCATTTGGGGTTGATTGGTGCCGCTGAGTTCTTCGCTGTCTATTCGACCACCGATAATTGCAGCGCTGGCTGCGCGACTAGAGAGTGTGCGAGGTCGTGAGGATGAGATTTTAAGGAGAAGAGTGGCGCGTGATAGAGAGAGGGGGAACACATCGACGCCGAGGACGAGTCAGTGGACAACACGTGGCACGCCACTGCGGAGTCGGGTTGTGGACGCATGGAGGGCACGAGTCAACCGTCGAGAGCAGCTGCGCCTGGCGCGGTGCTGTTTAGCGAGGACGAAACAAGCCACGAGAGCTGGCGTCCCGAAGGTTTGGGAGTGCGGAGGGGGAACTGCTACTCCTAGATTCATGGCAATACCATTGACAACTATCGCTCCTGGAGAATTTATGAGCTATTTTTCATAATACTCAAGTTGTCGTGTGCTCGTGTGCTAAAACGCTCAGATTGTGTGTAACCTTGCGTGGGCTTGGCTACAAATGTGGCAGTTCTGGGGTAAGCTCCCGAGTTGCGTCTTAGTGGACAAATGTAAAGCATTGTGACTCACATTAACAGGCGTTGTACTTCTACATCTCCATGGATACTCTGCAAATCACATTTAAATGCCTGACATGGGATTCACTGAACCACCTTCACAATTCTCTATTATTCAGATCTCGCAAAGCACACGGAAAGAACGAACACCTGCATCTTTCCGTATGAGCCCAGAATTCCCTTATTTTTTCGTGGTGATGATTTCTCCCTGTGAAGGTCGGTGTCAATAAAATATTTTCGCATTCAGAGGAGAAAGCTGGTGATTGGAATTTCGTGAGAAGATTGGGTCGCAACGAAAAAGGCCTTTCCTTAATGATGTCCAGCCCAAATCCTGTAATATTTCAGTGACACTCTCCCACATATTTCGCGATAATACAAAACGTGCACCCCTTCTTTAAACTTTTTCTTTGTACTCTGTCAGACCTATCAGGTAAGGAACCCACACCGTGCAGCAGTGGGCGGACAAGCGTAGTGTAGGCAGTCCCTTGGTAGATCTGTCACTTTTTCTAAGTGTCTTGCCAATAAAACGTAGTCTCTGGTTAGCCTTCCCCATAACATTTTCTATGTGTCCCTTCCAATTTACGTTGTTCGTAATTGTATTTCCTAGGTATTTAGTTGCATTTGCGGCCTTTAGATTTGACTGATTTACGGTGCAACCGAATTTTATCGAATCCCTTTTAGCACTCATGTGGATGACCTCACACTTTTTGTTACTTAGGTCAACTGCCAATTTTCGCACCATTAACATATCTTTTCTAAATCGTTATGCAATTTGCTTTGATCTTCTGATGACTTTATTAGTCGATTAACAACCGTGTCATCTGCCAACAACCTGAGATGGTTCCTCAGATTGTCTTTCATATCGTTTTTATAGATAAGGAACAGCAAAGGGCTCTCAACACTACCTTGGGGAACGCCAGAAATCACTTCTGTTTTACTCGATGACTTCCCATCAATTACTAAGAACTGTGGCCTCTTTGACAAGAAGTCACAAATACAGTCACATAACTGAGACGATATTCCATCAGCACGCACTACAAGCAGATTGTGTGGTACAGTGTCAAAAGCCTTCCGGAAATCCAGAAATACGGAATCGATCTGAAATCCCTTGTCAATAGCACTCAAGACTTCGTGGGAATAAAGAGCTAGTTGTGTTTCACAAGAACGATCGTGTGTAAATAGACCTTCTTGTTCGAGGTAATTCATTATGTTCGAACACAATATATGTTCCAGAATCCTGTTACATGATGACGTTAATGATATGGGCCTGTAATTAAGTGGATTACTCCTATCACCTTTCTTGAATAGTGGTGTGATCTGGGCAACTTTCCAGCCTTTGGGCACGGATCTTTTGTCGAGCAAACAGTTGTATATGTTTGTTAAGTATGGAGCTAATTCATCAGCATACTCTGAAAGGAACCTAATTGTTATACAGTCTGGACCAGATAACTTGCTTTTATGAAGTGGTTTAAGCTCCTTCACTACTCCGAAGAAATTTACTTCTGCGTTACTCATGTTCGCAGCTGTTCTTGATTCAAATTCTGGAATATTTCCTTCCTCTTCTTTTATGAAGGCATTTTGGAAGGCTGTGTTTAGTAACTATGCTGTGGCAGCACTGTCTTCGATTGTATCTCCATTGCTATCGCGCAGAGAAGGTGTTGATTATTTCTTGCCGCTAACATACTTCACAAACGACCAGAATTTCTTTGTATTTTTTGCCAGGTTTCGAGACAAAGTTTCATTCTGGAATCTGTTGTAAGCCCCTCACATTGAAGTCCGCGCTAAATTTTGAGCTCCTGTAAAAGATCGTCAAATTTGGGGATTTAGTGTCTGTTTAAATTTGGCATGTTTACTTCGTTGTTTCTGCAACAGTATTCTGACCCGTTTTGTGTACCAAGGAGGATCAGCTCCGACGTTTGTTAATTTATTTGGTATAAATCTCTGCATCGCTGCCGATACTATTTCTTCGAATTCAGGTCGCATCCGGTCTACACTTATAATATGAAATTGGAAGGAATGGAGATTGTCTGTCAGGGCTAATAGTGTTTTTTTACCGAGTGGTTAAAGGGAGGTTAAACGATCTGTTGTTTGGCAGTAATAGTAGCCCAGTGGTTGACATTTCCGACATTTTTCATGTTAAAAGTTTGGGGCCGAGATAGGCCGCTGAACTATTTTAGCAAAAGAAATTATATATTTGTGTTATTGGTTGATATGCGAATGGCTTGAGCCTCCTAGTTGAAATATGGTCTGCTGTCGCTACTCTTACGTCCATCTTTAACATGTTCTGGCAGTACTGGCATGTGCGTTGTTTTACAGTTATTTGTGGTAGCAAAATGACCATTCACACCTCTGTGTTCAAATTGTTGTCATTGAATGCTTTTAAAACCTTACACCTGTTATGTTGTAGGATTTGAGGGCTTATTCGTTGATAAGTTGTAATCTTATGTATGATTAAGTATCAAGCACTTACTAACCATGTCATGGGTGCAAAACATTGCAGTGGGCGTTATGGGTGAAAGTAACGTTTCCTTATGCTGGAGAACGGTGAAAGGACTGTAACATGCATCTTACTTATTATTACTTAATTGAATTCCTATGTATTCTTGTACTGTTTTCATTTATTCGTGTCTTTCTTTTTCTACTTGTAATAGTAAATATTCTTGCTTTTTTATGTTTATCTGTAGTTGTGAAAATGCCACCAGAACACATGTAAATGTAATGGTATGCTTTAAAAATTTATTTAAAATACGAGTGCTGACTTGGCGTAACGGCCATATTTTAGCTTTGAGCGGATGTCACGATTTCGAACGTGCAGTTATATCCAAAATATTTTTAGGAGCCGTGCAGGAAAGACAGTGAACTTTTTAAGTGTTCATGAGCATGTCAGAGAGATCTGAGTAAATTGTTTGAAAAATACTTGAAAGAAATATGATACTGGGACAATCTTATTTCACAACAGGACGTGGAAAATATTTTAAAAGCTAAACCACACATTCATATTAGGGAAACATTAATTTACATATCCGAATCTTATATCGACGAATTAATATCAGCAAAAGATTCAACCGATTAATGAAGACACAAAGGAACATCATCAAAATGGAACAATAATGACACTAATTCACATAATAATCACGAGAAGCACGGAAATTATACAGAAAGCCGTGATCATTAACAGAACTGTAGTGGAGAACAGCTCAAGGACCATAATAACAATTCAGATAACCACCAAAGTCAACGTAATCGTAGAAACGAGAAGAAGCATAGAATCCATCCTGAACAACCAAATGGTACTCCACAGAGGCAGCATCAGCCAGTAGTTATCCCACAAACACTAACTGCATGAATAATAATAATTATTTGAGTATAAACGGTACTGCAGACAGTAACCAGCAGCGTGTACCACACTCATAAAACTCAAATCGACTCTGTTTAGACCTGGATGGTCAGTTGAAGAATGAGGAGGGGGCGAGAGAGAATGGTGTTCATTTAAAAAGATGCAAGGTACTGGCGTCAGGGGAGAATTAATTTCTCTCCTCACAGACTGTCAGAAGCAATCACAAATTGTGTCACGGTCAACTACACATGCCATAGTAGGAGAAATTTCTATCATAATTACTACTGACACAGATGTTGCAGCGAGCATAGTTCAAATGGTTCAAATGGCTCTGAGCACTATGGGACTTAACTTCTGAGGTCATCAGTCCCCTAGAACTTATAACTACTTGAACCTAACTAACCTAAGTACATCACATACATCCATGCGCGGGGCAGGATTGGAACCTGCGACCGTAGCGCGCTAACATAGTCTCCGGAGATTTATTCAAAGGATTGTGTCAGACGATCAAGCTGCCCACTTCGCCAATCAGTGGTTGTAGGATAATAGGAGCTATAGGTACACGATCTCAAATTGTTAAATGGCAGGCACAAGTTGCCCTTATTGTAGGAACTGTTTCTTGCAGTAAAAGCGTTAATCAAGGACTGCATAATGGATTTCAGGTGTCAGAAGAATGCTGTAGTACACATCTCTACAGGGAAATGCATATTTTTAATGATTATAAAGAGGGGACTGATCTCATCAGAAATGGCCTAGACCATGGCAAATATTGCCAGAGAATGAGCATAGAGTTCTTGTGTAAAGAGAATACAAAACTATTGCAATAGCATTCCGAAACGGTTAGTGGGCTCTATACTGAACGGTATATTAAAGTTGTCAGCATCCCAGTATTAGTCTACATTTCAAAGAATGGTTTAATCAGAATGTTACTGCGAAATGGTATACTATTCGTAGAAATCCCAGGTCACAAAATGTTATTCTTGTCATCTGAACGTTCTGCCCCACTAACTCTCCTGTTTATCCTCCTACCCCATTCCTTAGCCGAGACGAGCAGCTGGGCTGGAACGTTATGACTAGGTAAGACCTTTACCGTAAAATTCAAGGGATAATGCTTATGTGTAAATATGGTTCTCGGGCTGGATTTAGGACGACGTTGTGAAATTTCCACAATATTTCGTCGGTGCTACTGAACGAAATCTTCAAGAGCGGCGAACACACTGCAGAGGCTGGGACTGAAGCCTCCTGTTTATGTCAGTCTGAGATGAAACTGCACAGGTGTGAACGCGCCAGATTTGATAACCAGTAGCATAGATATCCTGATCGGAAGCGAGAGAGACAGTTACGTCACCCGCTGGACGACGAACCAACAGCTTCGAAAGACACGCAGAGACTTTCACTTACGCGAGAACTGTGTGTCGCCTTCGGTAACCCCAGCGCCCTCTGTTGGGAGCCACCTGCTAATCAATATACGTACCCACCGCGTCGTGCACGCATCTCGCTGTGTCAGCCGAATATCTATGTCGCCACCACAGCGTCAGACCTTGAATGTCCAAGAGTTTCCCTCTGGACCTCATGCTGTACTAAGTTGGTTTCCCATGTCCCTATTCAGCAGATTAACCGAACAACGAGTTTCCACTGTCTCTTTGATAACCCTGTCTCATACTGTGTCCTGCACTGAGACTAATCTCGGCCACTACACATTTCTCTGGCTGGGCCAGAAGTGTATATCGTCCATGTTCGACGCATCTCTCCTCCACAGTGCAGCAAGTCCCACTGCTACAGGAATTCTTATAGACAGTAGTCTCCTTAAACAAAGATCACCTTTCACTGAGGCTTAAAGTACTCTGTTTTCCGTTGGTGGCCAAAGACGAATTTAAGTTTATGTTTCTCCAATAATCTTCCTATTTTCGAAGAAACATTGTCGACGTATGGCAATTGTCTTTCTTCCAGCTCCTCACTTTGTCTGACATACGCTGGGCGTAAGGTACGGTAAATCTCCTGTTCAGAATTGTTGTTGTGGCCTTCAGTCCTGAGACTGGTTTGATGCAGCTCTCCATGCTACTCTATCCTGTGCAAGCTTCTTCATCTCCCAGTATCTACTGCAACCTAAATCCTTCTGAATCTGCTTAGTGTATTCATTTCTTGGTCTCCCTCTACGATTTTTACCCTCCACACTGCCCTCCAATGCTAAATTTGTGATCCCTTGATGCCTCAAAACATGTCCTACCAACCGATCCCTTCTTCTAGTCAAGTTGTGCCACAAACTTCTCTTCTCCCCAATCCTATTCAATACTTCCTCATTAGTTACGTGATCTACCCACCTTATCTTCAGCATTCTTCTGTAGCAACACATTTCGAAAGCTTCTATTCTCTTCTTGTCCAAACTAGTAATCGTCCATGTTTCACTTCCATACATGTCTACACTCCATACAAATACTTTCAGAAACGATTTCCTGACACTTAAATCATTACTCGATGTTAACAAATTCCTCTTCTTGAGAAACGCTTTCCTTGCCATTGCCAGTCTACATTTTATATCATCTCTACTTCGACCATCATCGGTTATTTTACTCCCTAAATAGCAAAACTCCTTTACTACTTTAAGTGTCTCATTTCCTAATCTAATTCCCTCAGCATCACCCGACTTAATTTGACTACATTCCATTATCCTCGTTTTACTTTTGTTGATGTTCATCTTATATCCTACTTTCAAGACACTGTCCATTCCGTTCAACTGCTCTTCCAAGTCCTTTGCTGTCTATGACAGAATTACAATGTCATCGGTGAACCTCAAAGTTTTTACTTCTTCTCCATGGATTTTAATACCTACTCCGAATTTTTCTTTTGTTTCCTTTACTACTTGCTCAATTTACAGATTGAATAACATCGGGGAGAGGCTACAACCCTGTCTTAATCCTTTCCCAACCACTGCTTCCCTTTCATGCCCCTCGACTCTTATAACTGCCATCTGGTTTCTGTACAAACTGTAAATAGCCTTTCGCTCCCTGTATTTTACCCCTGCCACCTTCAGAATTTGAAAGAGAGTATTCCAGTTAACATTGTCAAAAGCTTTCTCTAAATCTACAAATGCTAGAAACGTAGGTTTGCCTTTCCTTAATCTTTCTTCTAAGATAAGTCGTTAGGTCAGTATTGCCTCACGTGTTCCAACATTTCTACGGAATCCAAACTGATCTTCCCCGAGGTCGGCTTCTACCAGTTTTTCCATTCGTCTGTAAAGAATTCGCGTTAGTATTTTGCAGCTGTGACTTATTAAACTGATAGTTCGGTAATTTTCACATGTGTCAACACCTGTTTTCTTTGGGATTCGAATTATTATATTCTTCTTGAAGTCTGAGGGTATTTCGCCTGTCTCATACATCGTGCTCACCAGATGGTAGACTTTTTTGTCATGACTGGCTCTCTCGAGGCCATCAGTAGTTCAAATGGAATGTTGTCTACTCCTGGGGCCTTGTTTCGACTCAGGTCTTTCAGTGCTCTGTCAAATTCTTCACGCATTATCTTATCTCCCATTTCGTCTTCATCTACATCCTCTTCCATTTCCATAATATTGTCCTCAAGTACATCGCCCTTGTATAAACCCTCTATATACTCCTTCCACCTTTCTGCCTTCCCTTCTTTGCTTAGAACTTGGTTGCCATCTGAGCTCTTGATATTCATACAAGTGGTTCTCTTCTCTCCAAAGGTCTCTTTAATTTTCCTGTAGGCAGTATCTATCTTACCCCTAGTGAGACAAGCCTCTACATCCTTACATTTGTCCTCTAGCCATCCCTGCTTAGCCATTTTGCACTTCCTGTCGATATCATTTTTGAGACGATTGTATTCCTTTTTGCTTGCTTCATTTACTGCATTTTTATATTTTCTCCTTTCATCAATTAAATTCAATATTTCTTCTGTTACCCAAGGATTTCTATCAGCCCTCGTCTTTTTACCTACTTGATCCTCTGCTGCCTTCACTACTTCGTCCCTCAGAGCTACCCATTCTTCTTCTACTGTATTTGTTTCCCCCATTCCTGTCAATTGTTCCCTTATGCTCTCCCTGAAACTCTCTACAACCTCTGGTTCTTTCAGTTTATCGAGGTCCCATCTGCTTAAATTCCCACCTTTTTGCAGTTTCTTCAGTTTCAATCTGCAGTTCATAACCAATAGATTGTGGTCAGAATCCACATCTGCCCCAGGAAATGTCTTACAATTTAAAACCTGGTTCCTAAATCTCTGTCTTGCCATTATATAATCTATCTGATACCTTTTAGTATCTCCAGGATTCTTCCAGGTATACAACCTTCTTTTATGATTCTTGTACCAAGTGTTGGCTATGATTAAGTTATGCTCTGTGCAAAATTCTACCAGGCGGCTTCCTCTTTCATTCCTTCCCCCCAATCCATATTCACCTACTATGTTTCCTCCCCTCCCTTTTCCTACTGACGAATTCCAGTCACCCATGACTATTAAATTTTCGTCTCCCTTCACTTCCTGAATAATTTCTTTTATCTCGTCATACATTTCATCTATTTCTTCATCATCTGCAGAGGTAGTTGGCATATAAACTTGTACTACTGTAGTAGGCATGGGCTTTGTGTCTATCTTGGCCACAATAATGCGTTCACTATGCTGTTTGTAGTAGCTAACCCGCACTCCTATTTTTTTATTCATTATTAAACCTACTCCTGCATTACCCCTATTTGATTTTGTATTTATAACCCTGTATTCACCTGACCAAAAGTCTTGTTCCTCCTGCCACCGAACTTCACTAATTCCCACTATATCTAACTTTAACCCATCCATTTCCCTTTTTAATTTTTCTAACCTACCTGCCCGATTAAGGGATCTGACATTCCACGCTCCGATCCGTAGAACGCCAGTTTTCTTTCTCCTGATAACGACGTCCTCCTGAGTAGTCGCCGCCCGGAGATCCGAATGGGGGACTATTTTACCTCCGGAATATTTTACCCAAGAGGACGCCATCATCATTTAATCATACAGTAGAGCTGCATGTCCTCGGGAAAAATTACGGCTGTAGTTTGCCCTTGCTTTCAGCCGTTCGCAGTACCAGCACAGCAAGGCCGTTTTGGTTAATGTTACAAGGCCAGATCAGTCAATCATCCAGACTGTTGCCCCTGCAACTACTGAAAAGGCTGCTGCCCCTCTTCAGGAACCACATGTTTGTCTGGCCTCTCAACAGATACCCCTCCGTTGTGGTTGCACCTACGGTACGGCCATCTGTATCGCTGAGGCACGCAAGCCTCCCTACCAACGGCAAGGTCCATGGTTCATGGGGGGCTGTTCAGAATATCCAGTCTCTAAAAATACTTTTCGAAGTGGCGTAGCTCATCAGATTAGCTTAGCTGTAAGAATCTGATATGGCTTGCGGTCTGTGGACCAACATCCTAAGTACGCCCCTTTGCTGGGGGGGGGGGGGGGGGGTAAAGAAAGCTGGTGGCCTGTAAGTATAAGTCCGTATGTGTTGGTTTGCCGTCTAGTACATGATATAAGCTGCCATCCTGTTTTATCTGCACTGACACGTCTAGAAACGGTAGTTCGCCTCTTTTCTCCTTCTACATCCCAAACTTTATGTTAGAATGAAGAGAATTTAAGAGTTGCAAAAATCAATGCAGCGATGCAGTGGCGTGGAGCTAGAACACAAAAGTGTCAACCAGATAGAGCCAAAAGGACGTAGGTTTCAACAGCGCTGACTCGAGTACTCTCTCCTCGAAATATTCCATCTAAAGAATGGCCATAATTGGTGACAAGGAACTATCCATTGCGACAGCATCACTGTGTTCAAAGCGTTGGTCACTGAATAAAATGTAAGTTGAGCCTAACAAATGCTCTAAACAAGGAGAACAGTTCCACAAGGACATCAAGAAAAGTGGAAAGAGATGCCAAGCTTTCTATTGTTTTATGTTATAGAGAAATATCAATTGTGAAAGGAGACAGCCCAGAAGAGAAATACAGAAATTTCTTCCCATATCAGAAAGAACTTGATGCAGGGAAATCACCGAAGCGAAGATAAATTGTCATACATGTGCTGTGTGCTTGCAATAATTATTAGCATTTTAAGTAAAGATGTGTCGTTGTTTACTCTTATGACGTGTTTAGCGACTGTAAATTAAGTGTTTTATTTTTAATGCAAAAAATTTCTGGTTAGACGGAAAATGTGATTTCAGCTAAAACTTCAAATGTGATTTGTACAAATATCTGATTGGATACAGAAAAACCAAACTGAGAATAAATAATGATTTAAATGTCGCTGTAAAACTATAAAACAGCGTTCCAAAAGTTTTAAAATGTACTATAGTGTAATGGGCTGATTACTATTCCCTCCTCTCGAGGAAAAGTAGTTTGTAAGCTGTACTGGCAGAATAGTGATCCAAAAATACTATTGATTTTAAGAATTAAATGTTTTGTGTCCACTATCATTTCCACAATTATCTCATCAGGAATCGACTCACAGGCATTAGAAAGATGTTCTTTTCGGCTAGAGCTGCTAATCTTCCAAATAGTTCGCAAATGTCGCACTCTGTTGGAATTTAAGACGTTGTGATTCCCTTTACTTCACTGTAGTAATGAAATGACAAAAGTTGAAAATTTGTGCTCGACTTTCACTGGAACCCGGATTTACTGCTTCTCATGAGCGGTTGTCTCAACTGCTTCGGCAATCTGGACACGGGTCTTTACCGACTGAAATTTCCAACTTATCGCACGCTGCAATGGAAGGTCACTCGTCCATTAGCCCCCTACTTTCAAATTATTGATTCCTATAGGATTTGGGACGATATTAGTGCATCCACATTGAAACAAAGGTCAACGAACTGTCGTTCTCCTACAGAAACGTAAATATATTTAAGTGGTGTCTGTCCAGTCGAACATATCTGAGAACAGACGCCCTTCAAATATATACTTTTCCTGATATGGACACGTCAGTTTGTTTCATCTTCCTTGGTGTAATGAAACGTTGCTCTGTGCACAATGGTGTCGTTGACGATTTGACAGCTAATGCAATCTTCTAGACACACACAGGTATGAGAAACAGAAATGGAGACAGTTTTCCATGCTGGAAAAGTAGTGTAATATGACTGAGACATTGAGAATTGTTTCCCATAGCACTTAATTGTGCAGCTGTTAGGCCCTTAGGGCCTAACTAGTCATCTTGCTGACACGTATGCACAGTATGAACTTTGCATGAAATTTGAGAGCAGTTGATAAAGACCTGAAGGCCTTGACTAAATGGGAACGACATTTTATATAATATTTTAGTGATGCTTTTTCCTAAAATAAAAGTTAGTGCTGTATATCTTCGAATTTTTGAATTTATTTATTTGTCCAGTCTAAACGTTTCTAATCAGTTTTATAAAACGTACATGAAATAACAGTTGTATGTTGTTTGTTATTCTTTTTGGTAAAGCAACTAAACACCAACAAATAATAGCAAAAGTGAGAATTCTTACGTTTTACATACACTTACGTTTGAGGTGAAGGACTGATACATAACTCAATAACACTGAACAGATTATTTTTCACGAAGCTCTTCGCACACTGTTAACCATACTCGTTTCAGGTTTTTTCTTCAAAAGCAGTACGCAATCCGAAGGCGATACATTAAAAAGTTTAATTAAGAGAAAGTTCTGGAGGAAATGTAAAGCGTTCTTTAAGAGCGTCGTTAAATATTTAATACCCTTGTTCTGCTTTATACTTGTTGCCTCCGTAATAATAAGCCAATGAACTTTGAAATGTTTCCAAGTGAAATGAGTTACATGATACACATCGCAGTATGAAAATATAATTTTCAGCTTTTTCTAGATTTTATTTCATTTGTTTAAAAATGATCACCATTTACAGGTTGCGGATACATTTATAAACACTGGAGTGAACAGTACACATTTTGAATGTACATCCTCGGAAAATTTGTAATATAAAATGTGTCTCATTTACCTTGCCCACCAGAATTACCTTATTGTCCACAAGCGAAATAGAAACTACATATCAGGCAAATGTTTTTTAGCTACAATATTGAATTAAAAAAGCCATGGTTGCTTTCGTTCATTTTGAATATACGAACACAAGAACGTCTTTTCAAATTGCACCTTACGTTCTTCATTTGGTAACCTACTTTCTCTCTTCAAGACTGTTAGAAAACTAATCACGTATTCACGTAAACACAATATTCTGCTTAATAAAGACAATTATTATCATTCTGTGGTATTGTGAACCATCATTGCACATAAATGTGTAGAACATTGAAAGCTACTGAAAGTAGCGATCATGGTGATTGATACACTGATCCAAGTGTTGCTTGAAAGAATTCATCGCTGCTCCACCGTTATCTGCTGAAGTGAATTACAAGTAACTATGATACGCTCCTGAATGTTCTCTTGGGTTTTTGGGAATATCTCGATAGACATCATCTTTTATGTCCCCCTTAAATTTAAATTCTTGAAAAGCTAGGCCTCTCTGGCTCTTTGTCTCTGCTTCAGATAAAGATGTGCATACAAGGCAGTATGTGCTGGACATACATTATCTTGATGCCACACAGGTATTCTGATTTTTAGCAGCGCTGTACGCGAAAAACGAGGAAGAATTCGTGCGAGAAAGTTTGCATATGACCTGTCGTTCAGGTTACCACTGATGAAATCAAGGCCAATAATTGTGGTTCCAAGTACCTCACACAAGAAAGTAGCCCTCCATTGACGCTGATGTTCCACCTGTTTATGCCATCGTGAGTTTTCGCTGGACCACTGATGTCCGAGGTTGTGCTGAAATGTAATGCTTCCGAATTTTTTATGTGAAATCTCTTAAGACTTTTAAAATATATCGGTCGTTATTAACATTCTTCATGTCTACATATAAGCAGCACTCTGGCGCTAGAAGACTCCGAATGTAGATTGTAAGATAGAGTTTCTGGAATCGAGTTTCGAATTCGAAGAGTTCATCTACACATCGAGCACCCTCTGATTCAGGTTGAGAATGTCAGACCACACACGAGCCCTGCGACATCTGCCAAAGTCTGACACCTTCGGTTCCCTCCATACAGTCCCCACTTGTCTCCAACAGATTCCAAAACCTGAACGCCTTTTGTGGATTTCACACTAATAGTGACGAACCGGTGCATGCATGCAACTAACTCATACATTCTACTGCAGTGGAATCAACGGACTGGTCTCTCGTTGAGCGAAATGTAATCATCGCCAGGGTGAGTATGTTGAGAAGTACTGCCACCTCCCGAAGATGTCGAACAGTTGTTTCGATGAAATATTGTGTGACATGCACAATGTTATCCGGCGAAAACGGGAGTAGTATACTTCTAACAGATCCTTCGTGAGAGATGGTAGGTCGCCTTCCCACACGTTCCCTTAAGTAAGTCTTCCATATAATGGTGGAACTGGTGACATATTAGAATGCAGTGTTATTACGTTCGAAGAATGCGAATCTGCTATGCAAGTTGAAGTGTGCTCACGTGTGAGTTCACTGCAACAGTAACTTGGGGCATTTTCCTGTATAAGTTTGATCATTGCTTTGTCTTGTGTTATAAAGTTTCGCTTCCCGAAGTTTGACAACAAGACCAGGAAAAATTAAGCGGAAAGGTTGGTTTCTGACAGGATATCGTTCTATGATGAGCTCTTCTATTTTACGTCCAACTTCAGCTACAATAGTACAAAAGTGGTGATGTCGCAGTTTTTAATCCAACATTGCCTTTACTATACATAGCGTGTCGTTCAAAAGTACTACAGCACTGTTTTACTTTTAACCATATTGTAAATAAAAAAGTCATAGCAAGTGCTATTATAATAACTTACGTTCTCCAAAGATGTTTTTCGTCACTACCTCTCTTTGTTAATGTACATTGCACTCACAGAAACATTCAACTGAAGAAGGTTGAATCTATGACGGGTGCACATTCTTCTTAAGTTTGTATATGTTTTGTAGTTGCCTCGCCGCATAATACAGTTTTAGTGTTAATGTATGGCAGTGGATTGCAGCCATACTGGTAAGTCAGACGCGGGCTTGTTGACAATAACTTTGTGGCAGCAAAGTATGTCGGGCAGATATTGGTGCCAGAGAGTCCCGGAACTTCATGCTCAGCTGGATTGCAAACAACTCCTGCCGCAAGCCGGCATCTAAACCAGTACACTGGTGATAAAATAACGAACGTGACTTGAAGAGGCGCATTCACAAAACATACGTGGAGTGCCGAGTCTAGAAATGGGGCAGTTAAATAATATTAGTGTCTTTTCGTGTCACAGCACTGTTGGACGACGGTGCTCTGCTACAGAGGTGAATTTAAGGACCTCGAGACGTCGGCTGTGATGAACAGTTAGACCGATAATTAGTTTCTGCACGAGGCTAAGATGCGTCTAGCGGCAGAAGCTAAAACGCACGTAAGATGTTACGAGACCTTGAGAAAGCGTTGGTGTTTGAACAGTTGCAGACCATATGAAGCTTCTCGACTCTCTGAGTTCGCAATAGAGCCAGCCAGCAGCGGGTCGGACGAGGCTTTCCAGCAGCACGGATGACCCGTACCCGGTGGCGAGAGGGTGGACGTTCATCCTGGCTGCCGCAGACATATACCCACCAGCATCAGCCTTCCGCAATCGCGGGGAGCTGGTCGGCGTTGCACGAGTGCACTAGTCACCGGAGGCCGGCGCGGTGCTGGGGTAGCGTGCCTGACCGTGGCTCTCATAACTAGGCCACAGGCAACGGGGTTGCGTTCTCTGCGAAGCAGGGCGATCAAATCGCCGAGTGGGTGGAATTCGACGTGAATTTGACGACAGACACCTGTACCACCTCAGGAAAAGGAAAATAAAATGGTTACAGCCTGCTGCAGCAACTCTCTGCAGCCGTGAGTAACCCTGTGTTGAGCCTTCATTCCTGCTTCCCCGTACCTCTGGCGACTTCAGGTAGTTTCGGAGTAGCAGGCGTCATCCTTACGGTACTGCATTCGGATCCAGTACCTACATTATCTGCCAGAGCCATAAGGATACTAAAATGACGTGATGTGGTGAGTGAGCCGTGTAATGTTAATGTTGTTTTTAAATGATGAAGAGTGTTACATGAATCAACAAATGACAAATATGTGCGCCGACCTTCCATGATTTTCCCTTAACTGCTATATCAAAGCTAGTTGTGAGGTGTCAGTGAGTGACGAAAGTTTTGGAATGTGTAGGAAATATGGCTGGTGAAATTCCTGGACTAGTAGGACAGAGTGGGTGAGGTTATATTCGTGGAAAGGGGCCAAAATAAGTTGCTGTCAGTTGCACTCAAGATATAAACTTTATTTGTTATAACACAGAATAACATAAGCAAGAATTAGAACTCTCACGGTTTTTAGCGAAAGAGATCCTTTGATTTCATTTAAATCGGCTGAAGGCCACATACGAAAATCGAAGGCCGAAGGCCTAAGCAAGGAATTAAGGTAGAGGAGTTCTTCTGGAAGTTTCATTTCTTTTAAAAAATTGTTTACTCCAGTAGGCTAAAGGCCTTAGCTTAAATCTCTCCCGTAGAAATCGGCTGAAGGCCATACATTAAGCAAGAAGAGTGTTACGGCTTAAGGCCAAAACAAAGATTTTGAATGTTAATTCTAAATAGGCTGAAAACTCAGCTGAAGGCCGCATATCAACAAAACAAGTTATCGGCTTAAGGCCTAGGAAGAAGTGCTTCGAATTTGAAAAGGCCTTAAGGCCTTATCTTAAAGTATTTCGTGTGAAACTCAGCTGAAGGCCTCTTACTAAAGAATAACAATCTTACGACTTAAGGGCAAGACGAAGATTTTGAATTTCTAATTTAAGAGAGATTAAAACTCGGCTGAAGTCCACACACACCATACAGGCTACACACAGTACTTAAAAGTAAAAAGGAAATCACTATGTAAAGCAGCGGTGCTCAGAAGGTTCCAAGGGTCGGCCTCGGAAGTAACACTAACGCACGCTTGGGTGAGACAGGCAGCCCGACCGAGAAGCTCTTAATAGGAAGGCAACACAACCTAGGGATGGTTCACGACCGACCGTCAATCTGACCGATTTCCAACGGTCAGATCCAACTGCACAGATAAAATATCTGCCGATGAAGAGTATGGCTCTGAGCACTAGGGGACGTAACGTCAGAGGTCATCAGTCCCCTAGAACTTAGAACTACTTAAACTTAACTAACCTAAGGACATCACACTCATCCATGCCCGAGGCAGGATTCGAACCTGCGACCGTAGCGGTTGCGCGGTATATTAAGAGTAACCGAGATACTAGTAACTTAAAACTGGGCCTCACCAAGATCAAGGCATCAATCATCAGTCAAGACGAGTTCAAAAGAATCCAAAAACACAAGTCACAACTGTCAAGTCACTACCGGAGAGTGCAGATTCTATGCAAGAAAACACACGGCTTGTTATCGCACGTGTCGTGGGCAGAGAAAACAACAATCCACAAATTACGAACAAATCCTAACAGTCGAGTTTTAAGAACAGATAACTAATTACTAAACTTGAGGAGACTGCCTTGGAAGAAAGCGAAAAGTCGCTCACACAGCTAGTGCCTCCAAATGCCATAGCGCGTGCCCGCCGCCAAAAGCCACGTCCTGACTTCGAGCTGTAGAGACTGCGTCGCTGCTCAGTTCCAACGAACCAGTAAGGTCCAGCCACATCCCAACTCGGAAAATGGTGACGTCCTGAGGATCCAAGACGTCGTCGACTGGGACGACCAGCCAAGCAAACGACCAACGGCAACCTCACCTTCGCCTACAGCGGTCCCGGCGAATACCATACGGACCCGACTGTTGCTGGCTGCCAAATGCGAACACTTCCCTAACTGATACTGATGTCAGTGCTCAGCAGTCCACATGTCGCCATCCGACGACCAGGCGACCGACCGACCAACGGCCTTCCTTCTGCATCGGCCACATCCCGGCGCGTACTTGCACCGTGCAGACCCGCCTCCTACTGACTGCCAACTCGGTGCCCGACTGCTGCTTCCAACTGACATCCTTCTGACGGACGACGTCCCGGAGACACTGGCTCAGACCCAGTCATGCAGAGGGAACACAGCCGACATCTCTGCGCAGGAAGGAACAGACCCAAATACACGTCGTCGGCGAGACGACCGACCGAACGACCTACAAACGGTCGTCCCTGCTGGTACAGGCTGTGCGGACCTCACTGGGGCTCCGTCCCCGACTGCACTGGTGCTGCGTCCTGTGCGGCCCCCTGGACCGTCCCCGACTTCACTGCTGGTCCCTCTACAACTCACTTCCAGACAGACGACGACGGAAATACACTCCTGGAAATTGAAATAAGAACACCGTGAATTCATTGTCCCAGGAAGGGGAAACTTTATTGACACATTCCTGGCGTCAGATACATCACATGATCACACTGACAGAACCACAGGCACATAGACACAGGCAACAGAGCATGGACAATGTCGGCACTAGTACAGTGTATATCCACCTTTCGCAGCAATGCAGGCTGCTATTCTCCCATGGAGACGATCGTAGAGATGCTGGATGTAGTCCTGTGGAACGGCTTGCCATGCCATTTCCACCTGGGGCCTCAGTTGGACCAGTGTTCGTGCTGGACGTGCAGACCGCGTGAGACGACGCTTCATCCAGTCCCAAACATGCTCAATGTGGGACAGATCCGGAGATCTTGCTGGCCAGGGTAGTTAACTTACACCTTCTAGAGCACGTTGGGTGGCACGGGATACATGCGGACGTGCATTGTCCTGTTGGAACAGCAAGTTCCGTTGCCGGTCTAGGAATGGTAGAACGATGGGTTCGATGACGGTTTGGATGTACCGTGCACTATTCAGTGTCCCCTCGACGATCACCAGTGGTGTACGGCCAGTGTAGGAGATCGCTCCCCACACCATGATGCCGGGTGTTGGCCCTGTGTGCCTCGGTCGTATGCAGTCCTGATTGTGGCGCTCACCTGCACGGCGCCAAACACGCATACGGCCATCATTGGCACCAAGGCAGAAGCGACTCTCATCGCTGAAGACGACACGTCTCCATTCGTCCCTCCATTCACGCCTGTCGCGACACCACCGGAGGCGGGCTGCACGATGTTGGGGCGTGAGCGGAAGACGGCCTAACGGTGTGCGGGACCGTAGCCCAGCTTCATGGAGACGGTTGCGAATGGTCCTCGCCGATACCCCAGGAGCAACAGTGTCCCTAATTTGCTGGGAAGTGGCGGTGCGGTCCCCTACGGCACTGCGTAGGATCCTATGGTCTTGGCGTGCATCCGTGCGTCGCTGCAGTCCGGTCCCAGGTCGACGGGCACGTGCACCTTCCGCCGACCACTGGCGACAACATCGATGTACTGTGGAGACCTCACGCCCCACGTGTTGAGCAATTCGGCGGTACGTCCACCCGGCCTCCCGCATGCCCACTATACGCCCTCGCTCAAAGTCCGTCAACTGCACATACGGTTCACGTCCACGCTGTCGCGGCATGCTACCAGTGTTAAAGACTGCGATGGAGCTCCGTATGCCACGGCAAACTGGCTGACACTGACGGCGGCGGTGCACAAATGCTGCGCAGCTAGCGCCATTCGACGGCCAACACCGCGGTTCCTGGTATGTCCGCTGTGCCGTGCGTGTGATCATTGCTTGTACAGCCCTCTCGCAGTGTCCGGAGCAAGTATGGTGGGTCTGACACACCGGTGTCAATGTGTTCTTTTTTCCATTTCCAGGAGTGTAGTATCAGTCGCTCCAGAGATGGTACGACAGTGCACTTATCGATAAGCGCTGCTGCTGCCACTTACGGGCAAGTAAGGCAGGAAGTTAGTGACGCCAGTAAATGGAATTAGAAAACGAGGCGGCAGTACCGTAATAGAAGATGACAGACAATAAATGGATTGAACACGAGCCGTGCATGGCTCAACTGGTACAGAATTATTATTATTATTATTATTATTATTTAAGCGATATTGCGGTTATTACGAAAGGGTGCCGAGAAGCATTTAAGTATTTTGCTGTGAACTTTAGTGTGATTTGTAGTAAGAGCAACCTGTTGTTATTTCTCAGTCTCGCAGGGTTAGGAACCAAGATTCGGTGGTATCTATACAATGCAGCTCGCGCAATTTTTGGGCCATCTGTGCCTTGTACTGAGTTCGCGGAATAGAGTGTCAAACTTGTCGTCGTTAAGGTCGTAATAGTAATCAATGTTTTAAGTCTACGTGGTAAGATATAGGACTTAAGGTTGTTTTGCTCTATGTTGTATTTAAGTGCTTTGCTATATTAGGTATATGGATTAGTAGCATGTCAAGGCGGAGCAGTTTTTTCTTTTTGTGGTTGTGCAGTTTGTGATTTGGGATTTAGAAGGTTGAAAGCCACACAGCGGCAGAGTCGGGTTGCAACGCGTGTCGCAACCTGAGGCGTTGCGGATTTAATTGCAAAAGGTAGCTCATTTGACAGCGGATAATACACATTTAGATACTCAGATAGCAGCCAGAGTTGAGCAGTTGTCATTGCCTCAGTGCCACAGAAGGAAATAGAATCGGCTTCCTCAGGGTTGACTGTGCCATTTTCGGGTAGAACATCTGAGTATGTACGTTCTTTTGTAGATGAGCTAAGGACTTCGGCTTGATGAATGGTTGCAACGATAATTATTAGTAGTTGCACTTGGCTAAGTTGCGGTTGATGGGAGAAGCTGAAAAGTATACGGGGTATTCTGATGCTTGAGAAAGGCGACGGCGTTTGAACAGTTGAAGGAAGGGTTGTTGCAAAGATAAAAGATACCGAATAGCGCACGACACTTTCGAGAGAGCTTTAGTAGGATGGTATAGAAACAAGGGGAAACGGTGGAGGAATTCGTGAACACGATAAGAGAGATGAACGAGAGCATTTATTGTTGTTGTTGTTGTGGTCTTCAGTCCTGAGACTGGTTTGATGCAGCTCTCCATGCTACTCTATCCTGTGCAAGCTTCTTCATCTCCCAGTACCTACTGCATCCTACATCCTTCTGAATCTGCTTAGTGTATTCATCTCTTGGTCTCCCCCTACGATTTTTACCCTCCACGCTGCCCTCCAATACTAAATTGGTGATCCCTTGATGCCTCAGAACATGTCCTACCAACCGATCCCTGCTTCTGGTCAAGTTGTGCCACAAACTTCTCTTCTCCCCAATCCTATTCAATACTTCCTCATTAGTTACGTGATCTACCCATCTAATCTTCAGCATTCTTCTGTAGCACCACATTTCGAAAGCTTCTATTCTCTTCTTGTCCAAACTATTTTCCGTCCATGTTTCGCTTCCATACATGGCTACACTCCATACAAATACTTTCAGAAATGACTTCCTGAAACTTAAATCTATACTCGATGTTAACAAACTTCTGTTCTTCAGAAACGCTTTCCTTGCCATTGTCAGTCTACATTTTATATCCTCTCTACTTCGACCATCATCAGTTATTTTGCTCCCCAAAAAGCAAAACTTCTTTACTACTTTAAGTGTCTCATTTCCTAATCTAATACCCTCAATATCAGCCGACGTAATTCGACTACATTCCATTATCCTCGTTTTGCTTTTGTTGATGTTCATCTTATATCCTCCTTTCAAGACACTGTCCATTCCGTTCAACTGCTCTTCCAAGTCCTTTGCTGTCTCTGACAGAATTACAATGTCATCGGCGAACCTCAAAATTTTTATTTCTTCTCCATGGATTTTAATACCTACTCCGAATTTTTCTTTTGTTTCCTTTACTGCTTGCTCAATATACAGATTGAATAACATCGGGGAGAGGCTACAACCCTGTCTTACTCCCTTCCTAACCACTGCTTCCCTTTCATGTCCCTCGACTCTTATAACTGCCATCTGGTTTCTGTACAAATTGTAAATAGCCTTTCGCGCCCTGTATTTTACCCCTGCCACCTTTAGAATTTGAAAGAGAATATTCCAGTCAACATTGTCAAAAGCTTTCTCTAAATCTACAAATGCTAGAAACGTAGGTTTGCCTTTCCTTAATCTTTCTTCTAAGATAAGTCGTAAGGTCAGTATTGCCTCACGTGTTCCAGTATTTCTACGGAATCCAAACTGATCTTCCCCGATGTCGGCTTCTACTAGTTTTTCCATTCGTCTGTAAAGAATTCGTGTTAGTATTTTGCAGCTGTGTCTTCTTAAACTGATTGTTCGGTAATTTTCACATCTGTCAACACCGGCATTCTTTGGGATTGGAATTATTATATTCTTCTTGAAGTCTGAGGGTATTTCGCCTGTTTCATACATCTTGCTCACCAGATGGTAGAGTTTTGTCAGGACTGGCTCTCCCAAGGCCGTCAGTAGTTCCAATGGAATGTTGTCTACTCCAGGGGCCTTGTTTCGACTCAGGTCTTTCAGTGCTCTGTCAAACTCTTCACGCAGTATCGTATCTCCCATTTCATCTTCATCTACATCCTCTTCCATTTCCATAATATTGTCCTCAAGTACATCGCCCTTGTATAGACCCTCTATATACTCCTTCCACCTTTCTGCTTTCCCTTCTTTGCTTAGAACTGGGTTTCCATCTGAGCTCTTGATGTTCATACAAGTGGTTCTCTTATCTCCAAAGGTCTCTTTAATTTTCCTGTAGGCAGTATCTATCTTACCCCTAGTGAGACAAGCCTCTACATCCTTACATTTGTCCTCTAGCCATCCCTGCTTAGCCATTTTGCAATTCCTGTCGATCTCATTTTTGAGACGTTTGTAATCCTTTTTGCCTGCTTCATTTACTGCATTTTTATATTTTCTCCTTTCATCAATTAAATTCAATATTTCTTCTGTTACCCAAGGATTTCTACTAGCCCTCGTCTTTTTACCTACTTGATCCTCTGCTGCCTTCACTACTTCATCCCTCAAAGCTACCCATTCTTCTTCTACTGTATTTCTTTCCCCCATTCCTGTCAATTGTTCCCTTATGCTCTTCCTGAAACTCTGTACAACCTCTGGTTCTTTCAGTTTATCCAGGTCTCATCTCCTTAAATTCCCACCTTTTTGCAGTTTCTTCAGTTTTAATCTACAGGTCATAACCAGTAGATTGTGGTCAGAGTCCACATCTGCCCCTGAAAATGTCTTACAATTTAAAACCTGGTTCCTAAATCTCTGTCTTACCATTATATCATCTATCTGATACCTTTTAGTATCTCCAGGGTTCTTCCAAGTATACAACCTTCTACCATTATTCTTAAACCAAGTGTTAGCTATGATTAAGTTGTCCTCTGTGCAAAATTCTACCAGGCGGCTTCCTCTTTCATTTCTTAGCCCCAATCCATATTCACCTACTACGTTTCCTTCTCTCCCTTTTCGTACACTCGAATTCCAGTCACCCATGACTATTAAATTTTCGTCTCCCTTCACTATCTGAATAATTCCTTTTATTTCATCATACATTTCTTCAATTTCTTCGTCATCTGCAGAGCTAGTTGGGATATAAACTTGTACTACTGTAGTAGGTGTGGGCTGCGTATCTATCTTGGCCACAATAATGCGTTCACTATGATGTTTGTAGTAGCTTACCCGCATTCCTATTTTCCTATTCATTATTAAACCTACCCCTGCATTACCCCTATTTGACTTTGTGTTTATAACCCTGTAGTCACCTGACCAGAAGTCTTGTTCCTCCTGCCACCGAACTTCACTAATTCCCGCTATATCTAACTTTAACCTATCCATTTCCCTTTTTAAATTTTCTAACCTGCCTGCCCGATTAAGTGTTCTGACATTCCACGCTCCGATCCGTGGAACGCCAGTTCTCTTTCTCCTGATAACGACGTCCTCTTGAGTAGTCCCCGCCCGGAGATCCGAATGGGGGACTATTTTACCTCCGGAATATTTTACCCAAGAGGACGCCGTCATCATTTAATCATACAGTAAAGCTGCATGCCCTCGGGAAAAATTACGGCCGTAGTTTCCCCTTGCTTTCAGCCGTTCGCAGTACCAGCACAGCAAGGCCGTTTTGGTTATTGTTACAAGGCCAGATCAGTCAATCATCCAGACTGTTGCCCTTGCAACTACTGAAAAGGCTGCTGCCCCCCTTCAGGAACCACACGTTTGTCTGGCCTCTCAACAGATACGCCTCCGTTGTGGTTGTACCTACGGCACCGCTATCTGTATCGCTGAGGCACGCAAGCCTCCCCACCAACGGCAAGGTCCATGGTTCATGGGGGGGGGGGGGGAGCATTTATTAATTGGGGCAAATTGATGAGGCAAGTAAGGTTCTGGTGCAAGGCGCCGAGCAGGGCGCACAGAACGTCTTTTTGAAGAGGCTGCCGACAAAAATGTGTAGAAAGATGCGTGAAGATATGTCGAGGGATTTGTACTCAGTTAGTCAGTTGGCGAGTCAGTATGACGAAATAGACATAGCAACAGGAGTATGTGATAAGCTAACAGTGCTTTCGACTACCATAAGACTTTAGAAATGCCGTCGTATGGGACATGTGCAGAAGCAGTGTCGCTAGGCACCAGCGAATAGGGGCAAAGGTTGTAATCAGCAACATGGATGATGAAGCGGTGGACGTGGTATTCTTAAGCAGTCCTCAAATGGCAGAGGGAGCCTGAAGTGCATCTGAAGGCGTTCCCTTTTAATTTCAATGCTACAATTACATATGCAAAGGTGGAATTTTGAGTGTTAGGATATATAGGAACTGGGAAATATAAGCTATTGTTAGACACAAAGGCGGGTGTGTCCACAGGTAGTAACTGGTTGGTCAAAGGAAGGTGAAACTACCATATTATATGTTGTGTGGAGTTGGAGATCGGGAGGTCACACCGCTGGGATCAGTGCACATGGATTTTCAAGTAAGGATGATTCAATTTGAATAGTGCGTGTAGGTTATACCATTTGTGAGTGAACGGTGTGACATGATCATAACAGTAGCTTCCTTGTTTCAGCATCATGCCAAAATTGATCTAGGACAGCAATGGATAGAATTTTATTTGAGCTAGTTGAACGGTCACGAGGGACGTTCAGCGTAATAAACAAACCACTTCAACCACGTACATTATATTTAAGGCTCAGTTCGCATGTCTGTGTGCCTAGTGCCACCAGAAGGTCACTTTGGGTGAATGTTTAATCAAGTCTACCTCGGGGATGGTGCATGTTGTTGAACCAGTAGAAGGGTATGTTATTTTAGGTCCATTTGGTTGTTTTACTAATCGTAGTATGGTATAAATTCAAGAGGGGAATGATGAGCAAGTGGATGATTATAGCGCCATGGAAGTGAATTTAGGGAAGGCAGATTTTGATATTCGGTATAAGGAAATTTGGTGCATGAGGGTTGCCCGCGGCGGACAACCATGAGCCACCGATAGAACTACATTATGTAAGATGATTGACCATCTGAAAGTAGTGGGGAAGGAGCTGAAGGAAGAATTGTAATGCGAATTTGGGGAATGTTTTTTCTTTCCTCAAGGGCCATTGGAAGCATCTCCAATAGTCCAGCGCAGAATACAAATGGGAATGAAGCACCAGTTTTCTGCAAACCGTATCATATACCAAGGTTTATCCTCCACCGATGGTGACGGATTTTATTAACCATCAGCTGGCTGACAGTATAATAGAACATAGTTATAGTGCTTCGAAAGCCTGGATCTAGTTGTGGCAGAATTGTGTATGATAGGACAAGGAAGTACTGACTCTGCTGTCACTATTCCTGTCTCAGCAGAAAAATTTAATGGATGTGTGCCTCATTAAAAGATATGTCTGAGTCTTTGGATCATTTGGGACAATTCCAGTACGTTTCGTCTGTAGATATATTGAGTGGTTATCATCAGAAGTGGCTCCTGAGGGTAATACAAAATTTGCGTTTTGGATGCCTAGAGGCGACTACCAATACAGAAGGATGTCATTCGGTTTAAAGAATTCTGCCACAACGTTTCAGAAATTTTTGGACAGTGTTTTGAATGGTTTGAAACCGCCTCATATACCGAGATAACATCATAGTATTTTCGAGTAGCATGGAACACTATAGGCAATGGGAAACGGCACGTTTGATGTTGTACCTGGATAAGTGTCATTTTTCGTGCTGTAGATGAGATATTTGGGCCACACTGTTAGAATGGACAGAGTTTGGACAGATTTGTTGTTGGTACAGGTAGTGCAGAATTTTCCAGTACCAAAAACAGAAAAGCTCAGCCCTTTCTCAGGATCACGAACTTCTATAGGAAGTTTGTGAAGGGATTTGCTAACATAGCACAGGCTTTGACACAGTCGTTACAGAAATGTGTGAAGTTTGAGTGGACAAAAATGGTTCAAATGGCTCTGAGCATTATGGGACTTAACATCTATGGTCATCAGTCCCCTAGAACTGAGAACTACTTAAACCTAACTAACCTAAGGATAGCACACAACACCCAGTCATCACGGAGCAGAGAAATTCCCTGACCCCACCGGGAATCGAACACGGGCGCGGGAAGCGAGAACGCTACCGCACGACCACGAGCTGCGGTCTTGAGTGGACAAGGAGTGACAGGAAGCATTTGGAAAATTAAAGAAAGTCTTGACATCGAGTCCAGCTCTTGTTTCCCCATATTTTGAGAAAAAGTTTAGTTTGGCGTGTGACAAATATGATCAACAACTGGAGTGAGTTGTTAGCCATGAAATTTATGGGAAGGAGCGTCCTTCGGCCTATGCATCAAGACAGTCGAAGGAAGCAGAGAGCAATTACTCGACGACAGAGAGGAAAACGCTTAAGAAGGTTTATGGGGTTGCGTGTTTTAAGTGTTATTTGCATGGAGAAAAATTTCGTCTGGTAACTGACCACATCACTGGTTACTAAGACTAAATGCTCCGTCTCATAGACTCGTAAAGTGGGCTTTCACTTTTGGTGAGTTCGACTACGAAGTCAGACACGAACCATAGAAAAAGCGTGGTAATGCGGACGCACTAAGTAGAAAAGTGGCAATGATGAAAGTCCTGCGTCACAATCTTACGGCGTGGCATAAAACGCAGGACACTGACAGTAAGGGGTATCGCGCACAGCCACAGTTTAGCATGTGCGACGGCCTTCTGAGCAGAGAAACAAAGGTTAGGACCACGAGTAGTGGTGTCATGGTGTCAGCAAAGTTGAAGGAGGAAGTAATAAAGGAACCCATGACCATGTATTGTCTGGTCACGGTGGATGTACGTCGACGAGTGGGAGAGTGGCGGAGAGGAGCTGGTGGAATGGGAGGAGGAGTGATATAAAGTATGTGAAGAGTTTAATACAACGTGAGCAAAGGGAAGATTTTAGTCGGAAACATAGGCAAGTGGAGAGATTCCCAGGAGCGTCAAACCCATTGTCTGTATTGGAGACTGACGTCCTGGGACAGTTCAGTCGAACAGCATCAGGGAACAGATTCGTTCGGGTGATAATAGACTATTTTTCGAGGTTTGTAACCATGCCGATCCAGCAGGCAAAGACGGTCACATATGTTCTGGAGAAGAAGTGGGTTCTGAAGTTTGGTATACCAGAAACGATTGTTACCTACCAGGGCATCAATTTTATGTCAGGTGTGTTGAAGGAACTTAATCAATGATGACCGTAAAGAAATTGAGGACGATCCCGAAACATCCACAGGCGAATGAGAGGACGGAACGTGTGCGCAGAACAATTGATAAGATGATGGGTTTAATGAAAACTCACATCATCAGGACTGAGACGATTATATGGGGTATGTCGTCAGCGCTTACAAAAATGGTTCAAATGGCGCTGAGCACTATGGGACTCAACATCGGAGGTCATCAGTCCCTTAGAACTTAGAAATACGTCAACCTAACTAACCTAAGGACATCACACATATCCACGCCCGAGGTAGGATTCGAACCTGCGACCGTAGCAGTCGCGCGGTTCCGGACTGAAGCGCCTAGAAGCGCTCGGCTACCGCGGCCAGCCCAGCGCTTACAACTCAAACGTCTGCAGGATACCGGTTGTCTCCATATGAGATAGTATACAGACAGAAAATGCCATGTCCATTTCACCAGATAAACGTAGGAAAGGGAAGAAGTGAGGAATCAGTGCGCGAGATCGCGAGAACGGTTCAGGACATACGGAAAAGAGTGAAAAAGGCAAATACAAGAGCTTTGGAAAAGCAGGAGGAGGCAGTAAAACAAACGGCGAGTTTACCACAGAACAGATTGATGCAATGGGTGGTGCCGCTATACGCCGATGGGGCACGACAGTGAAGAGCAAGAAGTTATCACCACGTACCAAGGGCCATATCAGGTAGTAGCAAGCTGCTATGAGCAGGGCGGACTCACGGAAACTAGACGCATAGACTTCGGAGGAAGTGGAATACTGATTAGTGGGACCGAGTGCAACGTAATAGTACCAACAATTTATCCAACATCGTCAATTTCAGGAGTCACACAACTGAACATCACACACCCACAGCTGAACTGGCCAGAGGCAATGTTATGAGTTTTGCCCGAACAAAATGTGACCTTTCTGAATCGGACTTTGGAGCCTGATCTAAAGCCGTCCGTGGCTCAATACATCGCAAAGCAAGAGGGGCGTATGATAGGGAAAGTAAGCAACGGGTAACAGTTATTCTGAACGCCACCGTACCGAGTGGCCCTAGTCCAGTTATGCGTTGCTTTCATTCTTATAAGTTGGAAATAAAGGAAACTAATCGAACCATCAGTGGGACTTACACTATATGATGAAAAGCATCCGGACATCCCCCAAAACATACGTTTTTCATATTAGGTGCATTGTGCAGCCTCCTACTGCCAGGTACTTCATGTCAGCGATCTCAGTAATCATTAGACCGTGAGAGAGTAGATGGGGCACTCCGCGGAACTCACGGACTTCGAACGTGGTCAGGTGATTGAGTGTGACTTGTGTCATACGTCATCACGCGAGATTTCCTCATTCCTAAACATCCCTAAATCCATTGTTTCCGATGTGATAATGAGGTGGAAACGTGAAGGGACACGTGCAGCACAAAATCGTACAGGCTGCCCTCGTCTGTTGACTGACAGAGAGCACCGATAGTTGAAGAGAGTCGCAATGTGTAATAATAAGACATCTATCCAGACCATCACACAAGGATTCAAAACTTCGTTACGATCCACTGCAAGTACTATGACAGTAAGGCGGAAGGTGAAAAACTTGGATTTCATGGTCGTGCGGCTGCTCATAAGCCACACATCACGCCGGATGATGCAAAACGACGCCTCGCTTGGTGCAAGGAACTTAAACACTGGACGATTGAGCAGTGGAAAAACGTTGTGTGGAGTGACGAATCACGGTACACAATGTGGCGATCCGATGCCAGGTTGTGGATATGGCGAATGCCCGGTGAACGTGACCTGCCAGCGTGTGTGGTGCCAACAGTAAAATTCGGAGGCGGTGGTGTTATGGTGTGGTCGTGCTTTTCATCGAGGTGGCTTGCACCCCATTTTGTTTTGCGTGACACTATCACAACATAGGGGTTTTAAGCACCTTTTTGCTGCCCACTGTTGATGAGCAATTCGAGGATGGCGACTGCATCTTTCAACACGATCGAGCACCTGTTCATAATGCACGGCCTGTGCATGACAATAACATTCCTGTAATGGACTGGCCTGCACAGAGTCCTGACCAGAATCCTATAGAAAACCTTTGGGATGTTTTGGAACGCCGACTTCATGCCAGGCCTCACCGACCGACATCGATACCTCTCCTTAGTGCAGCACCCAGTGAAGAATGGGCTGCCATTCCCCAAGAAACCTTCCACCTGACTTAACCTATGCCTGCGAGAGTGGAAGCTGTCATCAAGGCTAAGGGTGGGCCATCACCATATTGAATTCCAGAATTACCGATGGAGGACGTCACGAACTTGTAAGTCATTTTTAGCCAGGTGTCCGTATACTTTTGATCACATAGTGTATCCCAGTTGACTGGATACCAAGGACGTGAGAGGAGAAGGGAACTCCAGAATTCTTGGTGCCTAGTGTTTAAGTAGCAGTTCAACAGTACGATACACGCTGATGTGGGTGAGGAAAAACGCCTGGAGTACCACGAAATAATATATATTGTTATGCTTACTTGTAGAAGACATGTAAGGCATTACACTATAGCTCATGGAACCCATATAGTTAAGAAGTAAGTAACGGAGCTGCAATTAGATATCGACCCCTGGATCGGGACTTTCCAGAGCGGAAAATAATGTAGCGGTGTCACCGCATATGGCAATTTTAGTGTGAAATTTCGGCAGTGGATTAGAGCCGTACTAGTAAGATGGGCGCGGCCTTGTTGATAATAACTTTGTGCAACATGATGTAGCAAAGTATGTCTGGCCGACATGGGCCCATGAATTGCCGAAACGGCGTGCTCAGATGGCTGAAAATAGCTCGTTCCGCAAGCCGCCATCGAAACCAGCACACTGGCACTAACAAAATATGTGTCAGTAAGTGACTTGAAGAGGTGCACTCGCAAACAGTGTGCGCACCGCCGAGTATCAGTAGAGGGCAGTAAGGTAATTTGTTACGAAGAGGCCGGCCGGTGTGGCTGAGCGGTTCTAGGCCCTACAGTCTGGAACCGCGAGACCGCTACAGCCGCAGGTTCGAATCCTGCTTTGGGCATGGATGTGTGTGACGTCCTTAGGTTAGTTAGTTTGAAGTAGTTCTAGGGGACTGATTACCTCAGGACGGGATCCACAGCCTCTGATTAACAAAAGAATACATTGTACGGTGTAGGCTGTATTGAGCATCATTAATAGCGTGTTATTGGCCAATGTCAGCTGTGAGCTATTTTGAAGCACATTTCTTATATCATGTATTTCGTAAAGTAATGAACAAGATAATACATGACAAATATGCTTGTTAATTGCTCACGGCAAGTTACAGCTCTCTTGGACGACGGTGCTGCGCTACAGTGGCGGCTACATGAAACTTCCGGCGGAGGACCACAGTTCCAGTCTGTAGCGGGCACGGTTGCACCCTCCGAGTTCTCAAAGGGCACGGAGCCAACCAGCATCGGGCCAGGCCCGGTTTTCCAGCAGCACGGTCAACTCCTGCCCGAAGGCTAGGGGATCGCATCGCAGTTGCTGCAAAGCACTGCCTCCCACCAGCATCCGATTTCCGCCATCGTGGGGAGCACGTCGGCATGGATCGAGTGCCGTCATCGCAGAGTTAACTGTTGGCGTAGCGTGCCTCTCCGTGCCTGTCGCAACTGGGTCACGGGCAACGTGGCTGTCCCCTCAGCAAAACAGAGCGACGAAACCGTTGAGTGAACGGAATTCGACGTGAGCGAGAGGACGGACATCTGTACCGCCTGGCGCAAAGGAAAATAAAACGTTTACAGATTGCCGCAGCGTCCCTCTGCAGCCGTGAGCTGCCTTGTGCCCTGACCCACAGCCTTCACCTTAGCATCGCCGTGGCTCTGGTGACTTCAGTAATATCAACCTTGAAAACACGAGTTAAGTTTTCGCAGTTATTTACACAGTGTGTTCGTGCTGGCGTGTCACCATTTTAATAGTGTCATGTTTGCGTGAAGGGCGTAGTGTCATACGTTTTTGAACAAGTTTTTAGGACAGCAAACAAACTGCAGAGCACAAAATACCCCATACTACTTAAAAAAGACATTGTGCTGTTCATTATTTGTAACGAATAAGGTTACAAGAAAGGTAATAATGGCCGTTAGTGTTCCCCTGGTCGGTAAACAACAACTGGCTGATACAGTTTTTACTTTGCTTCTGATCTAAAAGTTATTTGGAACGGTCACAACAGCTAGTACAACTTCTGTTTACAAGTGAATGAAAAGTGATTAGCCACATCACCACCTGAATGTTGACAAACACATGAAGAATGGTGAGTTTCATCTTTAATCGACGCCAAAATTACAGGTTCGCTATAATTGCCTGGGTAATAGAGTTGAAAGATGGCACGCCACATCAAAAAGTATCATAAACATTGCGGTGGCGTAACTAATTTTACGGCTGGTGCCAGCTTTACTGTCCACTTACATTTTCTAAGGAGAAGGTGTAATATTTTCAATTTACTTCTCTTCTAAAATAATTTATCATCAAACTCGAAATTTAGCTGGTCTCAAAGTAGTTTTCATAGAAGGAACATTTATTTAACACACAAACTGTGGTAAAATCAAGAATATTTATCACATTCTGCCAACAATCTAGTCTCAACAGTGGAAAAGGCTACAGCCTGAAAATGTAGACGCTGTGGTAACAACAGAAGATTTTGTTACAGACATTTCTTAATAGACCACACAGAGTTGACTATATTAAGCGGAAGAAAATTGACAAATTTGATTAACGAGTGTAATCTGAGTGGGAGTTGTTTACCATGTTCTCGTATTGCTCAATAAAATCAAAACTTTTGATAGTGGTAAAGCTCAGAAATGATGCACAGAAATATAGAAAAGATACACTAAAAATGCTATGAAACCTGAGCTTCTGTCGACGTATCGGATACCCAAACAAACTATAAATTAATTCAGACAAAAGCTGAAGTGGTTCCTACCATAAAGTCGCTGCCGGCTATCTATGCCAACCTAGTCATTCCAGACCTGTAGATACGTAAATGAATGTATATATGAATTACTTTATTGTTATTGTTATTAATGACAACATTGTCTCATATCATTGTAAATAAAATTATTTCTACTACTACTACTACTGCTACAATTACAACTGACTTACGGAAACGTTTTCGGCAATGTGGTAGACAAATGGCGATATTTCGACAGATGAACAACGCCAACTTAAGACGTCAGTGGGCCGGGATATATCAACCAGAAAGAAAGACGGCGTATGCGAAAAAGGTACATTTTTATGTACCTAGCGATTCCACATAAACAACAAGAATCAGGAGTCATCGATAGTGAAATATTAATTAACAACGAGCGAACAAGCAGCGCTAATTCTATCAGTTCAGTTAGTGAGAGAGACCAGGATTCGCGACAGAAATCAAATGCGTGCTACAATTCGAATGGTTCAAATGGTTCTAAGCACTATGGGACTTAGCATCTGACGTCATCAGCTCCCTAGACTTAGAACTGCGTAAGCCAAACTAACCTAAGGACATCACACACATCCACGCCCGAGGCAGGATTCGAACCTGCGACCGTAGCAGCTGCGTGGTTCCGGACTGAAGCGCCTAGAACCACTCGGCCATGTCTGTGTTGTTCCTGTCCAGCAGATGTCCGGCGCCAAGACACTGATAGGCATTCGCGGGCTTGCCCGATTATTCTAAGTACGTACTAGTGTGTCGTTCATGCTCTGCGGTCTCCTAATGTCCTGATCGTCTGAATGATGTATAAGGTCCTACAATTGCATGGAACATCCCTCTTACGCAAACCAAAATCATTGTTTACAGTCCCAGCAGGACCCTTGTCGTAGAATGTGGTCAAAAAGCACGCTTCGTACCGTATTTCCTCAGAATACGACCAACAGAAACACTACTTGACTAAGGAAGGACTGAGGCGGCTCTTCGTCAGTAACGAGATTCACAGGCGAAAGCGTAAGGCACCTCTGATTTGTATCTCACTAGTACCTAAGAAACCTGGTTCGGGCGGACATTTATTTACTCCAGTCTTCTATTATTCCATATCCTACATCCTCATGTGTCCTTCCACGCTATTTTCCATCGCCTCCTCCCAGTTTGTCTGTTCATTTCCTCATCCAATATCCCTCCGGCCGCTTCCTCATGGCCGCCTTCACTGTCCATCACCCCATTATCTCCCTCATCCCCACCCCAATGGGAAGATGGTGGTAGCAAGTGATATGCTGCCGAATTTCGTTGAAATCCATCGAGGGGCTTAGGAGGGGATATCGGAGATATGCTTACGTGACACACATTGCACACATATATGACTGATTCTCTCCTCTTCCACACCATCCTACGCCAGAGAGGAATTTGAATTTATCTGTCGTATTCAGCCGCGTGGATTGACTTTACGTTCCGAAATACACTCCTGGAAATGGAAAAAAAACACATTGACACCGGTGTGTCAGACCCACCATACTTGCTCCGGACACTGCGAGAGGGCTGTACAAGCAATGATCACACGCACGGCACAGCGGACACACCAGGAACCGCGGTGTTGGCCGTCGAATGGCGCTAGCTGCGCAGCATTTGTGCACCGCCGCCGTCAGTGTCAGCCAGTTTGCCGTGGCATACGGAGCTCCATCACAGTCTTTAACACTGGTAGCATGCCGCGACAGCGTGGACGTGAACCGTATGTGCATCTACATCTACATCTACATCTACATTTATACTCCGCAAGCCACCCAACGGTGTGTGGCGGAGGGCACTTTACGTGCCACTGTCATTATCTCCCTTTCCTGTTCCAGTCGCGTATGGTTCGCGGGAAGAACGACTGTCTGAAAGCCTCTGTGCGCGCTCTAATCTCTCTAATTTTACATTCGTGATCTCCTCGGGAGGTATAAGTAGGGGGAAGCAATATATTCGATACCTCATCCAGAAACGCACCCTCTCGAAACCTGGCGAGCAAGCTACACCGCGATGCAGAGCGCCTCTCTTGCAGAGTCTACCACTTGAGTTTGTTAAACATCTCCGTAACGCTATCACGGTTACCAAATAACCCTGTGACGAAACGCGCCGCTCTTCTTTGGATCTTCTCTATCTCCTCCGTCAACCCGATCTGGTACGGATCCCACACTGATGAGCAATACTCAAGTATAGGTCGAACGAGTGTTTTGTAAGCCACCTCCTTTGTTGATGGACTACATTTTCTAAGGACTCTCCCAATGAATCTCAACCTGGTACCCGCCTTACCAACAATTAATTTTATATGATCATTCCACTTCAAATCGTTCCGCACGCATACTCCCAGATATTTTACAGAAGTAACTGCTACCAGTGTTTGTTCCGCTATCATATAATCATACAATAAAGGATCCTTCTTTCTATGTATTCGCAATACATTACATTTGTCTATGTTAAGGGTCAGTTGCCACTCCCTGCACCAAGTGCCTATCCGCTGCAGATCTTCCTGCATTTCGCTACAATTTTCTAATGCTGCAACTTCTCTGTATACTACAGCATCATCCGCGAAAAGCCGCATGGAACTTCCGACACTATCTACTAGGTCATTTATATATATTGTGAAAAGCAATGGTCCCATAACACTCCCCTGTGGCACGCCAGAGGTTACTTTAACGTCTGTAGATGTCTCTCCATTGAGAACAACATGCTGTGTTCTGTTTGCTAAAAACTCTTCAATCCAGCCACACAGCTGGTCTGATATTCCGTAGGCTCTTACTTTGTTTATCAGACGACAGTGCGGAACTGTATCGAACGCCTTCCGGAAGTCAAGGAAAATGGCATCTACCTGGGAGCCTGTATCTAATATTTTCTGGGTTTCATGAACAAATAATGCGAGTTGGGTTTCACACGATCGCTGTTTCCGGAATCCATGTTGATTCCTACATAGTAGATTCTGAGTTTCCAAAAACGACATGATACTCGAGCAAAAGACATGTTCTAAAATTCTACAACAGATCGACGTCAGAGAGATAGGTCTATAGTTTTGCGCATCTGCTCGACGACCCTTCTTGAAGACTGGGACTACCTGTGCTCTTTTCCAATCATTTGGAACCTTCTGTTCCTCTAGAGACTTGCGGTACACGGCTGTTAGAAGGGGGGCAAGTTCTTTCGCGTACTCTGTGCAGTTGACGGACTGAGCGAGGGCGTATAGTGGGCATGCGGGAGGCCGGGTGGACGTACCGCCGAATTGCTCAACACGTGGGGCGTGAGGTCTCCACAGTACATCGATGTTGTCGCCAGTGGTCGGCGGAAGGTGCACGTGCCCGTCGACCTGGGACCGGACCGCAGCGACGCACGGATGCACGCCAAGACCGTAGGATCCTACGCAGTGCCGTAGGGGACCGCACCGCCACTTCCCAGCAAATTAGGGACACTGTTGCTCCTGGGGTATCGGCGAGGACCATTCGCAACCGTCTCCATGAAGCTGGGCTACGGTCCCGCGCACCGTTAGGCCGTCTTCCGCTCACGCCCCAACATCGTGCAGCCCGCCTCCAGTGGTGTCGCGACAGGCGTGAATGGAGGGACGAATGGAGACGTGTCGTCTTCAGCGATGAGAGTCGCTTCTGCCTTGGGGCCAATGATGGTCGTATGCGTGTTTGGCGCCGTGCAGGTGAGCGCCACAATCAGGACTGCATACGACCGAGGCACACAGGGCCAACACCCGGCATCATGGTGTGGGGAGCGATCTCCTACACTGGCCGTACACCACTGGTGATCGTCGAGGGGACACTGAATAGTGCACGGTACATCCAAACCGTCATCGAACCCATCGTTCTACCATTCCTAGACCGGCAAGGGAACTTGCTGTTCCAACAGGACAATGCACGTCCGCACGTATCCCGTGCCACCCAACGTGCTCTAGAAGGTGTAAATCAACTACCCTGGCCAGCAAGATCTCCGGATCTGTCCCCCATTGAGCATGTTTGGGACTGGATGAAGCGTCGTCTCACGCGGTCTGCACGTCCAGCACGAACGCTGGTCCAACTGAGGCGCCAGGTGGAAATGGCATGGCAAGCCGTTCCACAGGACTACATCCAGCATCTCTACGATCGTCTCCATGGGAGAATAGCAGCCTGCATTGCTGCGAAAGGTGGGTATACACTGTACTAGTGCCGACATTGTGCATGCTCTGTTGCCTGTGTCTATGTGCCTGTGGTTCTGTCAGTGTGATCATGTGATGTATCTGACCCCAGGAATGTGTCAATAAAGTTTCCCCTTCCTGGGACAATGAATTCACGGTGTTCTTATTTCAATTTCCAGGAGTGTATATTGACAGAATTATTGGCTCATTGCAGTGGTTATTCTCTCAAAGTGATTGGAAATTAGTGACACAGGAAACAGCGCAAAGAAGAAACAAAGTCGACTTCGCGAACTTAAAAGTATTCTAAGTCAATTAACCACAAGAAATAATTACCAAAGTGTCGGTTTCGAACATTTTATACGTTACCCATTCTCAGCCACACTGTCCGCCCTAGTGGTAGCGGGAAATGTTACTCCTACGAACAAACAGTATTAGCAGGAATAATAAGCATGCACTTAACAAATATGGTTGAAGTCGTTCATGTGTTCTTGAGTTATGCTTCAATGTCAACCCCGTTTCATTCACTCTTTAAAGAATAGAATGCCCAGCATAAAACTTTTCATTACATTAGAAATAAGTTAATGTGCTAAATATTTGAGTTTATGAATGTAATGGAAAAGTAGATTAGAAAAGTGATTTGATTTTCAAACACTGTATGAGTACAGTCTGGGTAATTTGAGTTCTGTTTTAGGATAACCCAGTTTTTCATGCATATCAATTGTTATGACGTTGAATCTCCTGAACAATGTAACATTACTTTCCAGGGTCTTTCTGTAGTTTGCGGGCTTAATGTCTGCAAAATGTTTTGCGAATAGAGTTAATAGAAAGGAAGTAATGCACTAAAACGTAATGTGATTTTCCTGTATGAACAGCGAAAATAATGTAAGCCAAAAACTTTTTCCACTCACCATTTTGTGGAAAGCATCAGGGTGAAAACGTTTCCTATAAGTTTAAATAACGTGTGTTGTTTGTTGCAAGTCACTAAGCGCTCTCAGTCTCAAATACTGGATAGATATAGTCTGGGTATTTGCGCGCGGTTTGTTGCGCATCTATCTTGGCCCCAGTTCTTTTCAAGAGGTGAATGGTTCCTACCCCCATGGTGCTTCTTTGCAAATATTGGTACCGTATGTGTATCAAATTTGGTTGAAAGCTCTCCATTGGTTCAGGAGGAAATATGGAACACAGATAAATGCTCCATTTTTATTCACTGACGATAACATGAATCTAAACACCAAAAAATGATTAATGTAGAGTACAAAAATTTCAAGGATCCATTTGTCTAGGTAACATATTTAAGTGATTAACATTGCAAGATCACAGCTTAATGCGAGCACGCGATAATTCGTTGGAAATGTGAACCGATATAACCGCCAGAAGGTTGAATGCAACCATACAAACGTGTGTGCATTGTATTGCACAGGTGCCGCATGCCATTATGTGGAATGGAATTCCATGCCTGTTGCACTTCATTGGGACGGTTAATGCTGGCTGTGGGTGATGGTTGACTTATTGTCCGATGATGTCTCATATGTGCTCGATTCACGACAGCTCTGGTGGTCGACTAAGCCAATAGCACATGCCGACACTCTCTAGAGCTTGTTAGCTTACAACAGCGCTATGTGGGCGAGCGTTATCCTGTTGGAAAACACCCCTTGGAATGATGTTCATGAAAAGCAGCTCAGCAGGTCGACTCATCAGATTGATGTACAAATTTGTAGTTAGGGTACATGGGATAACTACTTCAGTGTTCTTGCTGTTATCAGAAATCGCTCCAGGTACAGCTGTGTCGGCTCGCATCGGTCAATCGATCACTAGACCGCTGTACCAGGACACGATCTTGGGTGGTTCTCCGCGAGAGGGGCTTTACCTGGCACGAAGGAGCACAGTGAGAATTTGTAGACAGAACTAGAAGGAGCACTTGCGGATCGCGAGGCCAGCTTACCTTCGCTGTCTGGACCGATAGTAAACGGCTCTTGCGGAACGCAGACCTCATCCCGCGAAGACGGTCTTTGAGACTGGCTGTGGTCCGGATGGAACTCTGATGATTTACCTGTGCCGAACGTGTGGAAATTTTGAGTGCCACTTCCGTACCGATTCATCAAATATTTTGATGAGACTTTTTCTGTAGCTTCTGCGCTTTGTTTTGTTGAAGTCGTAGTGCTGCGATTAATTTCTCCTTCCCGCAAGGTCTGCTGTGTTTGTTGTTTATGGGGGTTCCCTCCAAAAGAACAGAAGTTTAGCTTGACGCAAGCAACTCTGTTTCATTACAGACGTTAGTCGCAACTGGTTGTGAAATATGTGGAAGTTGCGTGATCTGAGTTAAAGAGCTAGTGGAGTTACGTTAATCAGAACTACCTGTTGAAATTGATCATATTTCCAATGGCTTGCCCTGTACCTTGTTGAAGGCTGAACTATGTGTAGTTCTGCCTTTTAAATACAGTGGAGTCTAATTTAATCAAAGTACCTTTTCAATATAATCAGTTTAGTTAAGGATTTGCAAGACATTTTAATGGGGCTAGTCTAATTTAATCAGAGTGTCTTTCCACTGTAAACATTTTAGTTAATTATTTGTTGAACATTTTGATGGGATAGTTAGCTGATACACCATGAGATTTTCTATGGTAAATTGTACTAAAATAAGATAATACTTTTCCATTGTAGTTGTCATAGGCAGCCTGGTAAACCAAGTTTGACATCTGAGATTTGGTTGCATAGCTGTTTGAAAGAGCTGCCTATTTCGGTGCTTCTGGCTTTGTCTTACTGTGAAACAGCGAGTCTAATTTTTATTCCACTTTAAAATACACACATCAAAAACAGTCTTGCATCAGCTTGTTCAAAGAACTCTTGAAGTTAGGCATTGACTGTGGGTATTCTGTGGGTATTGTATCACAGACAAAGTCCCTTTGACTATTCATGGATGTCACTAAACCCGCAAAAGATGTAAACAACCATGCATGAGCAGCGCCTATTACACAGAGGGTGTCCGACAGCCGATCAGTTCCAGTCATTCCACCACAAAGGAGGTACATGGCTCGTGTTCCCTATAGCTCAACCATGCCTAGACGGTCAATACCGCGGTTCGATCGCGTCCGCATTGTCACTTTGTGACAGGAAGGGCTCTCAACAAGGGAAGCGGCCAGGCGTCTCGGAGTGAAACAAAGTGATGTCGTTCGGATATGGAGGTACAGAGAGACTGGAACTGTCGATGACATGCCTCGCTCAGGCCGCCAATGGACTACTAATGCAATGGATGACCGCTACCTACGGCTTATGGTACGGAGGAATACTGACAACAAAGCCACCATGTTGAATAATGCTTTTCGTACAGCCACAGGACGTCGTGTTATGACTCAAACGGTGCGTAATAGGCTGCATGGTGCGCAACTTCACCCCCGACGTCCATGGCGAGGCTTGCGGCATCATGCAGCGCGGTACAGATGGGCCCAACAACATGCCGAATGGACTTCTCAGGATTGGCATCACGTTCTTTTCACCGATGAGTGTTGCTTGTGCCTTGAAACAGACAACCGTCGCAGACGTTTTTGGAGGCAATCCGGTCAGGCTGAACGACTTAGACACACTGTCCAATAAGTACAGGAAAGTGGATGCTCCGTGCTATTTTCTGGTGGCATTATGTGGGACAGACGTAGGCTGCTGGTGAACATGGAAGGCGCCGTAACGGCTGTTAGCTACGTGAATGCCATCCTCCGACCGATAGTGCAACCATATCGGTAGCATATTGGCGAGGCATTCGTCTGCATGGACGGCAATTCGCATCCCCGCAGTGCACTTCTTGCGGATGACTTTCTTCAGGATAACGACATCGCTCGAACAGAGTGGTCAGCAAGTTCTCCAGACATGAACCCTATCGATCATGCCTGGGACAGATTGAAAAGGGTTGCTTATGGACGAAGTGACCCAACAACCATTGTGAGGGAACTACTCCGAATCGCCGTTGGTGAGTGGGACAATCTGGACCAACAGTGCCTTTCCGAACTTTTTGATAGTATGCCACAACGAATACAGGCATGCATCAATGCAAGAGGACGTGCTACTGGGTATTAGAGGTACCTGTGTGTACAGCAATCTGGACCACCACCTCTGAAGGTCTCACAATATGGTACAACATGCAATGTGAGGTTTTTATGAGCAACAAAAAGGGCTATATGATGTTAACGTTGATCTCTATTCCAGTTTTCTCGGAACTGAGGTGACACAAAACTTTTTTGATGTGTGTTGTTTATATGACAGTTTTGCTGCATAAATAGTACATGTCTGCCAATTAATTTTGGGGGCACGTAGCCTTTATTGGTATTTTCATTCCTGTAATGAGATTGCAACCCAGCTGTTATGTGCTTCGTTGCTCATCACAGTATACGCTGACTGGGTAGGTGCTTTTTTTTTTTTAAATATTTACGTTTGGCTCTTAAATGGTAATATAATGAAATACGTACTGCCCCTGTAAAGCAATGCACTGTTACTAGTTTTCCTGAGGTTAGTTCTTAGTATGTTGTAGTTCGCGTTTTACGGAACCTGCTCCGTCCACCAGTACACCCACGGGTGCCGAGTTCACACCTATTTTACTGACATCACAAGATTGTTTGCTAACTTTTATTTAAATAAAAGATTGTGCATGTTATCAACTGTGAACGCTGCTTTCTTGCGTTCTGGCCCAGCCGTTCCACTCAACAGCGTATGACGCTGCTTCAGGGTGACTACATACAGTTGATGTAGCACGCAAACAAGTTGGTTGCAGGCCAAAAACTGGCCTCCTTATAACCAAAAAACGACCGCCACTGGCAATGATGAATCACTGTCACCGATGAACCTGATTTCATCAGTAAACACAAAAGAACTCCATCCTGCCATCCAATAAGCCCTCGCTTGACACCACTGAATTCGCCAATGTAGGTTTGGGGTCATTGGAATGCACGCTGCAGAGCTTCTAAATCGGAGCTATCCTTGAAGTAACCGATTTGTAATTAAATTCATTGTGCAATGTGGAGACAACTGATGCTCAAATTACTGCTGCAGTTGCAGTACGATGCGCCAGAGCCAAACGCTAAACACGACCGTCTTCCATCTTAGTAATGGCACGTATCCATGCGGATCCTGGTTGTCTTGCTACCGTACATTCTCGTGACCACTGCTGCAAGCAGTCATGTGCAGTGGCTATATTCCTGCAAAGTCTTTCTGTAGTATGGAAGAAGGAACATCCAACTATTACACAAACTTGTTCAAACGCAATGGGGTGTTGATAATAGCATCTTTATCGCCTTAAAGGCACTCTGGAATCATATCAAATCCCCAAGTCCAGTTTGAAAGGTAACTATCGGTCAAGATCATTACAGTATATATTTAAAGCAAACCTGATTTTCATCCTCATAATGGGGGTACTAGCGCCACTCGTACTTAACTTAGCGAAATTTAAGTAGACATCACGTTTCAGATTTACAAACACGTCTACCAACTTTCATTTATTTCACACGTCTGCTTCTTGGTGTTTCCATTCTTTTATTTTTTACGTCAGTGTAACATTTAGAAGTAGAGATACCCATTCAGGCTAAAGGTAAATTCAGTGTTGACTTATTCGACTGACAAAGAGCCCCTTATGAGATGTCATGAATCCTACGAATCAGTGTAAGAAGTGCTTTTTCACGCTGTGCCGGTAGGTGACAACTCTCAAACTGAAAATACACAATAGGATTTGTTAGATAAAAGGCACATCTCAATGGAACAACGAAGTTTCATACACGACTATCTCGCTGTGTGCTGGGTGCATTATCTTTTCTTCTTAACTATCCTAACACGTTGTATATCTTATGATTTCAAATATGAAGCGTCAAGGTTTGGTGCATTGTAGCGGTGGAAATGAAAAATTCCTGTAACAATCTCAGGAAGTATATGCGCAAAGTTCTAAGCTTCATTTAGCAGAAATAAGATTAAAGCTGTAGCTACAACATAAACTACACAGACTATAATGTATAGCACAGATTATAATGTATAGCATCACGAGAATTTCTATGAAATGAGAGAATTTTCATCACAAGGATCTACACAAAATTTTATATCTGTGCAGGTGTGGCAACGCATTGAAACAATCAATGTCGGCACAAAAATATAAGTATACTAGCAGACGGAGGATCCACCAGACAGCCGGGGAGGTGAATTTCGGAGGACGGAACGAAGCTCATGGTGAGAGTCTTTCCACGGGGGAGCAGTCAGAACAACATTAGAGACCACCATGGAGAAAAATGTTAAAGCAATCAGTGTGTAGAATGTATGAGACTGGCGATACACCATGAGACTTTCGGAAAAACATCTTCCACACAGTTCCGAACATACAAAGACCCGATAAGTGCAATAAATATCACACAATCAGCTGAACAGCTCATGCATCCAAGTTACTTACAAGAATAATGTATAGAAGAATGTAAAAGAAAATTGAGGATATATTAGCTTGGCTGTAGGGAAGATAAGGGTACCAGAGAGGCAATTCTGGCGGTGCTGTTGATAATGGAAGCAAGACCGAAGAAAAATTGAGACACAATCATATAATTTGTAAATGGTGCAAGATCTTCGAAATTGTAAGAAAAATATGGGTGATATATAATAATTACAAGAACCAAGAGGGATTAATAAGGCTGGGGAACCAAGAACCAACCATAAAAGAAGAGAATCTAAGCATTTGAGATGTGGTGCTACAGAAGAATGTTGAAAAGTAGGTGGACTGATAAGGTAAGAAATGAGGAGGTTCTTCGAAGGTTGGGCGAGGAAAGGAATGTATGGGAAACACTGACAGGAAGAAGAGACAGAACGATAGGACATCATGGGATGACTTACAAGGTACTAGATGGAACTGTAGAGGGTAAAACCTGTAGAAAAAGGCAGAGACTGGAATACATTCAGGAAATAATTGTGGACGCAGGGCGTAATTGCTACTCTGAGATGAAAAGTTTGGCACAGGATAGGAGTTCATGGCGGCCAGAATGAAACCAGTCATAAAACTGTTAATTGAATAAATAAATAAAGAATAAAAATATAAAACTCACTAATGGACCTTGACGTATCGGTGCCTGCTGGTTAACTCTTGCACTAGAACTGCCATAGAACGCTTCGCGCGACCCGTTCGTGGCAGCTTGACGCACTACTCCGCCGCAAAACCCACGCCCTATCTTCTGCGTCAACACCGATATCAGCCGGCGGGGTACTAAACAGAACACTGAAATATATTCTTACTCTGAAGTCGTGTACATAGCGAGATGTTCCAGGTTTAATCCTACAACGTTCAAAGTAGCAGATGCAATTTTCTATGTGTCGTAGACACTTTGTAGCTGACTAAATGCACCTTGGACAATTAGTTCAGAACAGGAGTACTGTACCTGAATATGACTTCTCTGACCACGCTACTACAACCCTCCAACGTCGACCTGAAGTGTGGCTACGAAATATGTGCGTGGAAGGCATATAAATAAATCTATTGTATTGTTGCAATGGTTTTAGTAAAATGTGAAGAAATTGAGGAACAAATGATTGTCGGAAGGAGTGATTCAGCATATGGAAAAGTCAAAATTACCGTCGATGAAATTAAAAGCAAGGGAGGTAACATTAAGAATGCAGTGGGCATTCCACTGGTAAATGCTGAGGAGAGAGCGGATAGGTAGAAAGAGTGCGTTGAAGACCATTGTGAGGGGAAGGATATGTCTCATGATGTGATAGAAGAAGGAACATAAGTCAGCAGGGAAGAGTTAAAGGATTCATTATTAGACTCAGAATTCAAAAGAGCAAATACTAATCAATTGTTGGTTACGGTGCTGTCATCCATTTCAATGCTTTAGTAGCTTGAAATTTGTACTTGTACAGTTCTTGGACAACTCAAAATCAAATACAGCAGAACGGGTAGATAATATTCAATCGGAATTTAGAAAGTCATTAGGGGATTTGGTACAAAAACCGTTCACGTTGGCGTGTAGAACGTAGGAGACTGGCGAAATACCATGAGACGTTCGGAAAAACACCATCAATGCAATTCCCAAGATAGTAAGAGCTTATAATTGAGATAATATCGCACAATCAGCTATAAAGGTCGTGCATCCATTGTTGTCGACAAGAGTAACCTACAGAAGAATGCAAAAGAAAATTGAAGATCTATTAGACGACTATTAGTTTGGCTTTAGGAAAGATAAAGGCACCAGAGAGGCAGTTCTGATGTTGCAGTTTATAATGGATGCAACATCGAAGAAAAATCAAGATGCGTTCAAAGAATTTGTCTACCTGGAAAAAGAATTCGACAGTGTAGAATGGTGTAAGATATTCGAAGGTCTGAGAAATATAGGGGTAAGCTCTAGGGAAAGACCGGTAACCCACAATATGTACAAGAACCGAGAGCGAAAATACGACTGGAAGGCCAAGAGCGAAATGCTCGGACTAATAGGGATGTAAGACAGGAATGCACTATTTCTCTCCTACTGTTCAAACTATACATCGAAGAAGCAACGCCGGAAATAATATAAAAGTTCAGGAACGGTATTCAAATTAAGGGTGGAAGATATGCGTGATAAAATGCACTAGTGACATTTTCATCCTCAGTGAATGGGAAGGAGAATTATACGATGTGTTGAATGGAATGAGTGCAAAATATGAACTGAGAGTGACTGAAGAATGACGAAAGTAATGAAAAGCACCAGAAATGAGAACAGCAAGAAACTTAACATTACAATTGGGGACCACGAGGTAGATGAAGTTAAGCAATCCTCTTACCTAGGCAGCAAAATAATCTCTGACTGCCTTAGCAAGCAGGACGTAAAAGTAGATTATCACTACCGGAAAAAGCATTTCTCACCAATAGAAGTCTGCTACCATCAAACATGGGTGTTAATTTGAGGTAGATAATTTTGAGACTCTCACGTTGAGAGCGCAGCATTGTATGGCATTGAGATATAGACTGTAGGAGCATTGGAATAGAAGAGAATCGAAGCAGTTGGAATGTGAGGCAACGGAAAAATGTTGAAAATTAAGTGGATCGATAAGGTAAGGAATGAGGAGGCTCTGAGCAGAATCGTCGAGGAAAGGTATGTATGGGAAACATTGACAAGAAGAAGGTACGGGATGATACGACATGTGTTAAGACATCACGGAATAACTTCCGTGGTACTACCGGGAACTGTAGAGGGTAAATACTGTAGAGGAAGGCAGACGTTGGAATACACCCAGGAAATAATTGACGAAGTAGATTGCAAGTGCAACCTGGAGATGAAGATACCGGCACTAGAGGGGAATTCGTGTCGTGTCACATCAAAACAATCAAACACTGAAAAAAGAAGCGAAACCAGGATTTTGATGATAGATAGCAATGTAGTGTTACATTGTCTCACTCCTTGTGCATAATTTGTCACCTGTGCGAGTTTGTGCATTGAGGTCCGATCAAGTGCGTGTTTTTAAGAAACGGCTTATACTAAGGTCTTTTCAAAAGATAACACCAACTTATTCTTAAAATAATTTTTAGGTGACGTCACGAGTCTGACTGCACTTCGTTCTGGCCTACCAACCACGCAGACGTTTTCGCACTGGTTTGTAAACCATCTCCACTGTGTGCCAGTACTGCATGTTCACTCGGGAGAAAGGATAGAGAAAGACTATGAGAGTGTAAAGTGAAATATATACCAAAGTACTTAAATAATTTGTTTGTTCTAGTATGTGTACTGTTTAAGGGTCAAGAAAGAAAGAATTTGTCAAAGAAAATAATTTTTCTTTTGCATGTTTCATAGTTTTTCTGCTAAGAAGGTAAGCTGAGAATGGATAAAGAAGATCTCGAGGAACATGTCGCTCCAGAGTATCTCTCCTCCTGTGTGCTACAAAGTTAGCTTCAGTGTCGTCAATATTATATTTTACCGCAACGCTTGTCCATAGTTAAATGGGTCGTACCACACTGCTTATTACGATTACCAACACCAAACTTTCTTTTTCTACCAAATATGCTCTTTGATTATAATTATTATCAGAATAATACAGGAACCTAAATTATTCGGTTATCACAATGTACCTTGGTTTGTACTTACTTGTACAAATATCAAGTTACTAAAGTATTGAAATGGACGACATCACCGTAACCAACAATTGATTAGTATTTGCTTTGATCTGGATGTAATGAGGCAATATCAGCTGACCTGGCCAGCGACATCGCTCACGGAAGTTGCGTGAATACCTCGGAATTGTCAAGCTATGTTTGCAACACAGATAATTCACAACGAAGAGCGGCGGCAAATTGCATAAATAAAGCGACAAACAAGTCGTGACAAGAATAATTTAATTCAGTGCTGTTCCGATTTTGTGAGTTATGTGCTCACAAAAAGCTGGTAACGCGGAAATTTATTACCGTTTATTCAGAGCAGCGGTTGTAACACAGGAGTTGGCGTACCCAGGCAGCCAATAAAACCTGGTGGTCACGCACTTGTTTCCTGTCGCTGCTACGACAGCTGCAAAAATTTTAAAATTTGTTTGACATTTTTTCCACTTCGCCAAAGCGCCATTTGTTTTACTCGTATCGGAGGGACGTGTTCTGTGTGAGGATTGACGTGATAGAAACGTGCCCATTGTCATGTGTTGCGCAATGAGCGATACAGTGAGTTAAACAGGTTCCCATAATTGCAACGAGTTGCATGTTAAGGCCATCATTGAGACCATGAAGCGTTTATCAGTAGCTTAGCTTCCAATATAAAATACTTTTGTAGAAAAGAGCGTTGCATGATGCTTAGGAAACGAATATTCATACATTAGAAATAAGCCACAGTTGAGAACATAATGTAAATCAATATACTATGAGGAAGTTAGCATTTATGTGGACCACTTGAGTGAACCAGTTCAGGTGTCATGAACCTCACTTTCGTAAATGAAACTACGTAAATTTCTTACCTACGATGAAAAACAAAGGCGACGAGACGTATAATTTCGAATCTGATCGACCCTGTATTCGTGCGCCATGAAGCCAAACGTTTTTCTGATCTGTGAGTTGTGTCACACTGACGCATATAATATACACTGAAGCGGCAAAGAAATTGGTACAGGTATGCGTATTCAAACACAGATATATGTAAACAGGCTGAATATGGCGGTGCGGTTGGCAACACCTGTATATGACAAGAAGTATCTAGCGCAGTTGTTAGATCGGTTACTGCTGCTACAATGGCAGCTTATCGAGATTCAAGTGAGTTTGAACGCGGTGCTATAGTAGGTGCACGAGCGGTAGAACACTGCATTTCCGAGGTAGCGTTGTAGTAGGGATTTTAATGAGCGACCATTTCACTAATGTGCCATAAAATCAGGAATTACGTAAAACATCAAATCTCCGACATCTCTGAGGGCGGAAAATGACCCTGCAAGAAGGGGAGCAACGACGTCTGAAGAGAATCGTTCAACGTGACAGAATTGCAGCCCTTCCGCAAACTGCTGGAGATTTCAATGCCGGATCATCAACCAGAGCCAGTGTTCGAACCATTCAACGAAACATCATCGATATGACCCACTCGAGTACCCTTGATGACTGTATAACATAAAGCTTTAAGCCTCACCTGGGTCTGTAAACACCGACATTGGACTGTTGATTAATGAGCACATGTTGCCTGGTCGCACGAGTCCGGTTTCAAATTGTATCGACCGGATGGACGTGTAACGCTATAGACACAAACTTATGAATCCATGGACCCTGAAAGTCAGCAGGGTAGTGTTCCAGCTTGCGGAGGCTCTGTAGTGGTGTGGGCGTGAGCAGTTGGATTGATATGGGACTCCTGATACGTCTAAAGATGACTCTGATAGGTGACACGTACGTAAGCATCCTGCCTGATCACCTGCATCCATTCATGTCCATTGTGCGTTCTGACAGACTTGAGCAATTCCAGCAGGACAGTGCGACGCGACACCACACACGTTCAGAATTGGTACAGAGTGGCTCCAGGAACACTATTCTGAGTTTGCACACTTCCGCTGGCCACTAAACTCACCAGAAATGAACTTATTGAGCATATCTGGGCTGCCTTGCTTCGTGCTGTTCAGAAGAGATCTCCACCCCTGCGTACTCTTACGGATTTATAGACAGCCCTGCAGAATTCATGATGTCAATTACCTCCAGCAGTGCTTCAGATATTAGTCGAGTCCATATCTCGTCGTGTTGCCTCGCTTTCGCATGCCCGGGGGTGGGGGGGGGGGAGGGGGGGATGGCCGGTCGCCAGGGTAGGGGGGGCGGGAAGATGGAGTTACAAGGTGTTAGGCAGGTGTACCAGTTTCTTTGGCTCTTCAGTGTATTAACTGATTGATTATAAAAACAGCTGTATTTTACAAATTATTACTAGCGTAAAGAAGTTGTAGGATTCATCATTTTAATGTTATTATCATTATTGCTTATTTATTTATTAATTGGCGTCTAATTTCACGATTCCATTGATGAAATGTTACACATAAAGATGTAAATTAGGTTACAGTTTAAAACTACACCTGTCATATTGAAACCTTCCCGTCTCCTCTATATGTCTCTTTTGTTACGCAACCTTCCCTTTTACAATAACCTATTAAACCTTCCCTTTGGATTTCTACCTCTTGCATAATAATAATAACAAATGAAATCTTCCCTTTGAAATTAATTCTCTTTCTCAATCTTCGCATACCATTTTAAATGCTGCTTCTTAAAAGTTATTTTCTGATTATTTCGACGAAACATAGAATTTGTCGTCGTCGTGGCCCTCAGTCGTTACCTGCAATAACCCAAAACTGTTCCTTAACTTTTTTACTGTTAGTGGATCGCCATCTGACTGCTACATCGAACTGCGACATGAATATACTTACTCTGTTTTACTATACTCTATTAGCTGCTGGTGGGCTTTCATAATAAGTGGCTGTATTTATTACCAAAGCTGAGGTTATTCTTTAATAGCAAAGCTGACGTTATTCTTTAATTAATTTGACTGAAGTTCCGTAATACAAAGTTAAACTTTCATTGACAACAATAAAATTTTGCAAAGTTTTACGCTGATGGTTTTTGGGATGTATTATAATCAGAAATGCAATATTGCTGGGAAAAATTAATTATATTTTGAATGAAATGATTTTACAAACGTTCAAATGGGACTTACTTTTTACAATAATCTTACAACTAGCATTGCGCAAACATACCTTCAGTAGTCTTGAGTTTCTCAAAAAATTATTCAATAATATTAGTTCCTCTTACGATAATAGTTAGCTGATGTCTCTGTACATCCGTTTGTAATCTCTTATAAATCATAGCTGGTGGGTCGTGTCAACATCTCGCTTCAGACCTGCTACCGACTCGCTTCACTTCTCGCATACTACTGACTTCCTACGAACGCCAAAGTGCGGTCTTTCCTGCCGATAATGCTTTCTGGTGCAGACAATCCCTGCTACCATTACGAAATGTATCAATGCGTGGTCTTTCCCACTCTTTTCTTAAAATGTATCCACACGCGGTCTCTCCCGCCCTTTTTAAAATTATATCAATGTGCGGTCCCTCTTGCCAACAATACTTTGGTGCAGACATTCCCTGCTACCGCAATTATTTCCAATATGACAAATATTAATTATTCCTAATTAATCCTATTAATAAAATATAAACATCTTTCATAAATTGTGGTTTGACAATAGACAACAGAAATATACATGTTTTACAATATCAACTAATTAATTTGGTGTTAAACATTAACGTGAACTTAGATATCTATCTCATTAATTCTTCTTATTTCTTCTGTTCTGTTACTACAGGAGGGAAAATTGCTGTAGTTTGCAACACTTTCCGCGCTTTTGCCTCTACCCATCACTGTAATAGAAGTTAAATATATTTTCTTCTTCCATTTTTAATGATTTCATTCACTTTATATGTGCGGTAGTCTTCTTTTTTAATTTCCAAAATTCGGTAAAGAACAGTAAGTTTTCCCTAATGTCGGTAACTGTTGAGAGCTACAGCATCGTTATGTAGAAGGTAACAAGCATTCATTTCCAATTTAAAAGTGCTGTAACCAGTGGCGACTCATTCTTAAAGACCAGAGGGACCTGGCCCCACCAGC